>NC_042619.1:329033503-331433503 GCF_901001135.1 Rhinatrema bivittatum | reverse complement strand
CTAGGCTGGAGTGCAGTGCCAGAGCCTGGGTCTAGACTGAAGGCCCAGGTGTCAGGTCCAGGCCTTAAAGCTTGGGCCATGCATATGTTGTAGACTGAGGTCGCGATGACCTACTGTGGCCTAAGCCTATGAAAGAACCATCTCAACGCTTAGACCCAGGCTAAACCCTCGGTCTTATGTCACCCAGGCTGTGGTAGGTCTACGCAATCTTGTCCTACACCCTACATAAGGCCCAAGTTTTGGCCTGGGCCTAGGCCTCAGTGTCGCATTCTCTAGACCACGTAAGTGGGGGTCGGGGAGGATTCTAACCCCGGCATTTTTTCAGGTGGGTGGGATGGTTTGGGGGGCTTTGAAGGTCTCTGGAGGCCCTATTTATTTATTTATGCTTTTCATTTTCATTTTTTTGTTTAAATGTTTATTTCATCTTTTTAACTAAATAACCGAAATAAACATTTAATTGAAACAAAACTCGTGAAAAATCAACCCCCCCCCTCCGAAAACAAAATGAAAAACAAAACAAAACTTTTTCTTCTTTCCACTTGTACTAGATATGAGAGGGTAATCTACTGTAAATATAATTTTCAGTAGCTTGTAACTTGAAGTCAGCATGTATGGGGTCCCATACCACGTAACTTTACTTCTGCTATGGACAAAGTGTAAGTCGTACAACAAAAAAACAAGGCTAGTTAGCAGGGTTTTAAGGCTCAGTACTAAAAGGGTAAAAGGGAGACATGTTAACCAGGGGGTTCAGGAAGTTTTCTCCTTTACTGGGGTGAACTGGGAGTGAACTAGGTAAAAGGCCTATTTCATTGCTGCACATACCTACTAAAATTCTCCCCATTTAAGCACTTGAGATGGCATTCGCGCAAATATACTCACATCAATCTGTGGAGACCCGAATTTATAACATGTGCTCATACACATGCAACTTTTATAAAATTGGCTCATCGGTGTGCATGTGCCAGCAAACACTCCACATATGAATATGGGACTTAAATTTACTTCTAAGTTAGTTGCCTTGACCACGACCTCTGGTAACATATTCCATAGCTTGATTGTGCACTGAGTGAAAAAATGCTTCCTACAATTTTGACTTGTCTTTTGTCTGCAATTTTATAATCTGGGTTAAGTTGTGAAGGGGTAAGTGTGAAATAGTGGAAGGTCTAGGTGAACTGGTGGAAGTACGGGTGAACTTGTGAAGGTGGCAGTGAACTGGTGATTAAAAACATATACATAATAGAGTATTTTCATAAGTGGAGTATGTGTATAATTTATAAAATATCTTACCTCCATACTTAATATTTATGCATAAAATATGTATGTGTACTTTTGTACTTTTGGCTCCCACCACACAATTAATAAAGCATAGTCATACCTTTGTAAGTACATGTCTTTGCTGACTTATACACACTATTTAAGTTTGAAAAACACAATAAAAGAAGTGTTTGTGAGGGTTAAAAGTTTGCATGAGGCATGGCATGTTTAAAAATGCCATCTTGGAAGCCCATATAAAATATATTCCATACATTGAAAAAGGTTGAAAGAAGATCAAACAACTGCCAGCAAAGTTAAATGATGAGGTGAGATTACTGAAGAAAAAAAAGGCATTTTTCAAAAAATGGACAGCAGATCCAAATGAGAAGAAAAGGAAAGGAAATAAACACTAGCAGGTTAAGTGTAAAACATTAATAAAGCAGACTAACTGATACTAATTTTCAAAATGGGCTCCAGGGTTGATATGGAAAAATATATGACAGTGAACTTGACATAAGTGCCAGGCAAGAAAAGTAAATGCTTTCTTATGAACAGAATTACAGATCATATGCATAGATATGGCTTAAGGGAGAAGACATAAATCCAAAGAACTGGAGCAAATACTGCACTCAACAGTATCAATGTACATAGGACAAGTGCAGAAAACTTCTTATTTGTACGTCAAAAATATTTATTGTATTATTCTAAATTGGCAACTCCACATGTATATATACAGAATTTTAGATGAAAGGTCCCCCGACATGGACCCCGTGTTTCGCCAGTCTGGCTGCGTCGGGAGGGACAAATTTATGCCACCAACCTGTAATGACAAAATACGTGTATGCATTGACCAACTAAAATAAAGGGCAACAAACAATTTTTAAACCACAATAATTTACAAAAATCTCAAAAAACCTACCGGTGTTTCATGCTACATTCATTTCAAGGGAGCGCATGGCACATACCATACAGAAGTGATTTAAATGCTCACGTTTTGGCACGAAAGGGACCACCAATCCGGGAGGCGAGTCAGGTAGCCATTCAGAGAACAACACATACAAGAGATTCGAAAATCAATATTCAGATGAAGTGACTCCATTCCAATTCTAAATTTAAACCTTTAGGGGTTACAGTGTCCAAAATGTAAATCCATCTCTGTTCTGTTTTAAAGAGCAGCTTTGGATAGTTGTTGCCTCTTATTGGGGGTGTAACTGTTTCCAGAACAAAGAATTTTAAATCGGACACTGTATGGGAACACTGAACCCAGTGATCGACTAAAGGTGCATTTTCCCGGCAATTTTTTATATTGGACCGGTGTTCAATAATGCGGGTCTTAATCATTCGTGAGGTTTTACCCACATACAATTTATTACATGGGCAACTGATGATATAGATTACTCCCATTGAAGAACAGTCAGATTCCCCTATAACTGGATATGTTCTCTTTGTGGTCGGGTGAATGAATGATGTCAGAGAAGATGTGTGGGCACACACTGAACAGTGTCCACATGGTTGATGCAATCCATTACCAGTTACAGCCTTGATATTATAATTATAACTAGAGTGTACTAATTTGTCACATAAGTGTTTACCCCGGTGGTACGTAAACCGTAATAGACTACGAAAAATGTCCTCAAGTGCAAGGGCTATCCAATGTTTTCTAATAATCTTGGTTATTGCATGGCTCATCGTAGAAAAAGGTAAAATACAATTAACTGCACTAGAATAAGAATGATCTTGTGGCAAGAATAACAATTCCCTGTTTGCATAAAGAGCGCGTTTATACGCTTTTTTCAAAAATTTATAGGGTTACCCTCTTTCATCAAACCTTAACAACATCTGCTTAGCTTGGCATATATACTCTTCCTTAGAGGAGCATAGATGCTGCAGTCTCAGAAATTGGCCTGTGGGGATATTCTTTTTAAGATGATGGGGGTGGAAACTGTCAAATGATAATAAAGTATTACAGTCAGTGGTTTTACGAAATAAAGAGGTTGAAATACCAATGTTCTCAATGGTGATCAAAAGATCCAAAAATGACACCTGTTCTGGGTGGATATAAGCATTAAATTGTAAATTTTTGTTACAATGATTCAACCAATCAATAAACATAAAAAATTGTATGTCAGTTTCCAGCCATATCAGCAACACATCGTCAAGGGGGAAGAACCAACACAGATTCAACTTTGCCTTACCAATCTATTAGAATTTTTAAAATAATCATGTTGAAGGGTATGCTAGTCAATATAGTGCATCTGGATTTTCAGAAAGTACTATATTTGTCAAAGCCCTTCCATGAGAAACTCCTCAGGAAGTAAAAACGTCACCAGATAGGAGGTAAGGTCCTATTGGAGATTGGACAGGAAATAAATATTAGGAATAAGCTAATAGAGAGGGGTGAATAGTGGAGTGCCCCAGAGATCTGGTGCTGTTTACATTTATGTAAAAAAAATCTGGAAAAATAAGCTGTGAATGAGGTGGTGAAAATTTCAGATGACATAAAATTATTCATAGTTGTTAAAACACAAGTAGAAGGATCTTGCCAGTCTGGGGAACTAGGCATATAAGTGGCAGATTAAATTTAATGTTAACAAGTACAAAGTGATCAACACACAAAAAAATAAACCTAACTATAGGGACATAAAGCTGGTTTTGTATTAGAAGTCATCCCCTAGGAAAAAGATCTTAGAGTCATTGTGGACAATATGTTGAAATCTTCAGCTTAGTGTGTGGCAGCAGTAGTTAAAAAAAAAAAAAAAAAAGCAAATATAATGTTAGGAATTATTTGGAAAGGCTGCACCTTGATTTTTTCTGTGTAGTTCTGGTTGCCCAATCTCATAAAAATATATAACAGAACTAGAAATGGTACAAAGAATGGCAACAAAAATAATTGACTGCCTTATCAAGAAAGGCTAAACAGGTTAGAGCTCTTTACTAGGGATGTGAATCGTTTTTCAACGATTAAAATTATCGTCCGATAATGTTTATATCGTCTTAAATCGTTATAGAACACGATACAATAGAAATTCTAACGATTTATCGTTAAAAATCGTTAAATCGTGTTAGTGCGCACTAACTCGAGTTAGTGCGCACTAACTCCCCGTTAGTGCGCACTAACTCGATTTAGTGCGCACTAACTGAAAATGATACAAATAAACACTTTCCAGGTCACTGAAGGTCAGTTAGGAATGAATATGTGTTCCTATTGGCTGGCTGCCCTCTTATCTATTGATGTTACCAAGGTTACCACTGAGGTGATGGTTGGGGGGATGGGAAATGGAACTGGAAACTAACGAACACCAACAGAAAATGAAACAAAGTGTTCACACTTCCCAGGTCAGTAAAGGTCACTTAGGAATGAATATGTATGTATGTAATCCTATTGGCTGGCTGTGCTCTTATCTATTGATGTTACCAAGGCTAACACTGAGGTAATGGTTGGGGGGATGTGAAATGGAAACAGTTGGAAGCTTGACAAAAAAAGTAATGTAATGATCAGCACTCACGTGACTAGAACTTGTTTGTTTATTATTTTAGTTAGCAGGCACCTGAAATGCTAGTGCATGTTGAATTTGCCAATCACTGTGCATTTTAGAAAGGTGGTCCTGGCTGGAACTGTACACAGTTCAAATATATGTAATTGATTGTTGGTAAGTGTATTTTTTAAGTAGCCACTCTGGCACAAGTATGTTTACTTTTCCTCCTACTTAACTCACTAGCTCAGCTTTGTAAGAAGGGCTTCTCTGCTTGTGTGTTGTTTTTGTTTGGTGTGAGGAGAGCAGAAACATCAGATCTTTATTCAGTCATCTCTTACAGTGCCCTATCCCTATTAATACCAGGAGTGTTGTGATCTTCCTGCACACAGTGCCCTAACCCTGATACCAGTCTGAGACAGCTCCCTCCCTGCATTACTAGTGAGAGGCTGGCTTCACAGACAGGGGGGAGCTGCCTGACCCTCACTCCTGACTTCCCCCATGTCCCAGCTAGTGAATGGTGTGTGGGTGAGGGGGGGGGGGAGGATGGTGAAGTCTGAGATAGCTCCCTCCCTGCATTACTAGTGAGAGGCTGGCTTCACAGACAGGGGGGAGCTGCCTGACCCTCACTCCTGACTTCCCCCATGTCCCAGCTAGTGAATGGTGTGTGGGTGAGGGGGGGGGGGGGGGGGAGGAGGATGGTGAAGTCTGAGACAGCTCCCTCCCTGCATTACTAGTGAGAGGCTGGCTTCACAGACAGGGGGGAGCTGCCTGACCCTCACTCCTGACTTCCCCCATGTCCCAGCTAGTGAATGGTGTGTGGGTGAGGGGGGGGGGGGGAGGATGGTGAAGTCTGAGATAGCTCCCTCCCTGCATTACTAGTGAGAGGCTGGCTTCACAGACAGGGGGGAGCTGCCTGACCCTCACTCCTGACTTCCCCCATGTCCCAGCTAGTGAATGGTGTGTGGGTGAGGGGGGGGGGGAGGAGGATGGTGAAGTCTGAGACAGCTCCCTCCCTGCATTACTAGTGAGAGGCTGGCTTCACAGACAGGGGGGAGCTGCCTGACCCTCACTCCTGACTTCCCCCATGTCCCAGCTAGTGAATGGTGTGTGGGTGAGGGAGGGGGGAGGATGGTGAAGTCTGAGACAGCTCCCTCCCTGCATTACTAGTGAGAGGCTGGCTTCACAGACAGGGGGGAGCTGCCTGACCCTCACTCCTGACTTCCCCCATGTCCAAGCTAGTGAATGGTGTGTGGGTGAGGGGGGGGGGGGAGGATGGTGAAGTCTGAGACAGCTCCCTCCCTGCATTACTAGTGAGAGGCTGGCTTCACAGACAGGGGGGAGCTGCCTGACCCTCACTCCTGACTTCCCCCATGTCCCAGCTAGTGAATGGTGTGTGGGTGAGGGGGGGGGGGAGGAGGATGGTGAAGTCTGAGACAGCTCCCTCCCTGCATTACTAGTGAGAGGCTGGCTTCACAGACAGGGGGGAGCTGCCTGACCCTCACTCCTGACTTCCCCCATGTCCCAGCTAGTGAATGGTGTGTGGGTGAGGGGGGGGGGGGGAGGATGCTGAAGTCTGAGACAGCTCCCTCCCTGCATTACTAGTGAGAGGCTGGCTTCACAGACAGGGGGGAGCTGCCTGACCCTCACTCCTGACTTCCCCCATGTCCCAGCTAGTGAATGGTGTGTGGGTGAGGGGGGGGGGGGGGAGGAGGATGGTGAAGTCTGAGACAGCTCCCTCCCTGCATTACTAGTGAGAGGCTGGCTTCACAGACAGGGGGGAGCTGCCTGACCCTCACTCCTGACTTCCCCCATGTCCCAGCTAGTGAATGGTGTGTGGGTGAGGGGGGGGGGGGGAGGATGGTGAAGTCTGAGACAGCTCCCTCCCTGCATTACTAGTGAGAGGCTGGCTTCACAGACAGGGGGGAGCTGCCTGACCCTCACTCCTGACTTCCCCCATGTCCCAGCTAGTGAATGGTGTGTGGGTGAGGGGGGGGGGGAGGATGGTGAAGTCTGAGACAGCTCCCTCCCTGCATTACTAGTGAGAGGCTGGCTTCACAGACAGGGGGGAGCTGCCTGACCCTCACTCCTGACTTCCCCCATGTCCCAGCTAGTGAATGGTGTGTGGGTGAGGGGGGGGGGGAGGATGGTGAAGTCTGAGACAGCTCCCTCCCTGCATTACTAGTGAGAGGCTGGCTTCACAGACAGGGGGGAGCTGCCTGACCCTCACTCCTGACTTCCCCCATGTCCCAGCTAGTGAATGGTGTGTGGGTGAGGGGGGGGGGGAGGATGGTGAAGTCTGAGACAGCTCCCTCCCTGCATTACTAGTGAGAGGCTGGCTTCACAGACAGGGGGGAGCTGCCTGACCCTCACTCCTGACTTCCCCCATGTCCCAGCTAGTGAATGGTGTGTGGGTGAGGGGGGGGGGGGGAGGATGGTGAAGTCTGAGACAGCTCCCTCCCTGCATTACTAGTGAGAGGCTGGCTTCACAGACAGGGGGGAGCTGCCTGACCCTCACTCCTGACTTCCCCCATGTCCCAGCTAGTGAATGGTGTGTGGGTGAGGGGGGGGGGGGGAGGATGGTGAAGTCTGAGACAGCTCCCTCCCTGCATTACTAGTGAGAGGCTGGCTTCACAGACAGGGGGGAGCTGCCTGACCCTCACTCCTGACTTCCCCCATGTCCCAGCTAGTGAATGGTGTGTGGGTGAGGGGGGGGGGGGAGGATGGTGAAGTCTGAGACAGCTCCCTCCCTGCATTACTAGTGAGAGGCTGGCTTCACAGACAGGGGGGAGCTGCCTGACCCTCACTCCTGACTTCCCCCATGTCCCAGCTAGTGAATGGTGTGTGGGTGAGGGGGGGGGGGGAGGATGGTGAAGTCTGAGACAGCTCCCTCCCTGCATTACTAGTGAGAGGCTGGCTTCACAGACAGGGGGGAGCTGCCTGACCCTCACTCCTGACTTCCCCCATGTCCCAGCTAGTGAATGGTGTGTGGGTGAGGGGGGGGGGGGAGGATGGTGAAGTCTGAGACAGCTCCCTCCCTGCATTACTAGTGAGAGGCTGGCTTCACAGACAGGGGGGAGCTGCCTGACCCTCACTCCTGACTTCCCCCATGTCCCAGCTAGTGAATGGTGTGTGGGTGAGGAGGGGGGGGGGGGGAGGAGGATGGTGAAGTCTGAGACAGCTCCCTCCCTGCATTACTAGTGAGAGGCTGGCTTCACAGACAGGGGGGAGCTGCCTGACCCTCACTCAAGCAGAGAAGCCCTTCTTACAAAGCTGAGCTAGTGAGTTAAGTAGGAGGAAAAGTAAACATACTTGTGCCAGTGTGGCTACTTAAAAAATACACTTACCAACAATCAATTACATATATTTGAAGTGTGTACAGTTCCAGCCAGGACCACCTTTCTAAAATGCACAGTGATTGGCAAATTCAACATGCACTAGCATTTCAGGTGCCTGCTAACAAAAATAATAAACAAAGAAGTTCTAGTCACGTGAGTGCTGATCATCACATGTCAAGCTTCCAACTGTTTCCATTTCACATCCCCCCAACCATTACCTCAGTGGTAACCTTGGTAACATCAATAGATAAGAGCACAGCCAGCCAATAGGAATACATATTCATTCCTAAGTGACCTTTACTGACCTGGGAAGTGTGAACACTTTGTTTCATTTTCTGTTGGTGTTCATGAGTTTCCAGTTCCATTTCCCATCCCCCCAACCATCACCTCAGTGGAAACCTTGGTAACATCAATAGATAAGAGGGCTGCCAGCCAATAGGAACACATATTCATTCCTAACTGACCTTCAGTGACCTGGAAAGTGTCTATTTGTATCATTTTGAGTTAGTGCGCACTAACTCGAGTTAGTGCGCACTAACGGGGAGTTAGTGCGCACTAATCGGAAAAAACGATTTTTAACAATTTTTCAATGAAATAATCGTGCCAAACACGATTTTCTTCTCCTGCCACACGATTTCTATCGTTAAGACGATATGGAAAACGATTCACATCCCTACTCTTTACCTTGGAGAAGAGATGACTGGGAGGGGATATGACAGAGGTTTATAAAAGTGGAGTGGAATAGGTAAACAAGGAATGGTTATTTATCCTTTCAAATAGTATTAGGACTAGAGGGTACTTCATGAAACTAACAAGTATCAGATTTAAAACAAATTGGAAAAAATATTTTTTTCACTCAAAGCACAATCAAGCTGTGGAATTTGTTGCCAGAGGATGCAGTCAAGGCATCTAACATAGCTGGGTTCAAAAAGAGGCCTGGATAAGTTCCCAGTGGAAAATCCATGAACAATTATTATTCAGAAAGACGGGAAAGCTACCACTTATTCCTGGGAGTGAGCAACAAGGAATGGCTCTGATCCTTGGGATCTGCAGGCAACTTCTTCGTGACCTGGATTGGGCACTGACAAAGACAGAGATGCTGGGCTTTATAGACCTTTGGTCTGACTAAATATGGTACATCCTATGACTTCTTTATAACAATAAACATTCCTGCTGTATTACAGACCCACCAATTAACACAAAGAGACCTTTAGCAGCAATTATGCAAATAATAGGCCAAGGTAATCTACCAAATGTTATTGAATCTACCCTTGGAATTTCCTTAGAAAGTAAGCTCTGGGTTTTCATCTATTCACACTAGCTGCAATATGCTGCTGGTAATTAGATATCGATTTACACTGTCAATAGAAATACTACCTTTTGTCATTGCCAATAAAATGATTAATATGTCAAGTTAGAATGAATGTAAAAAGCATTCCAAAATAGTAACATTTAATGCTTTTGTTGTCCATACTGAAATAAATTAATATATCTTCTATTAAATGACAATAATTTTTATGATAAAAACAAAATAATCATAAGGATAATAAGTTTTAGCTAGCCATGAAGCCAAGGCCAAACATGGTATACATGTATATTTGTATTCATTTTTATTAAGATTTATATATGAAATGATGCTTAAAATCATGTTTATTTGAAAATCATAGAAATAGCTGTGTAGAGATGATAAATGATCAGTTTATGACCAGATTTTTCCATTGGTATCAAACAGGAGAAACACTTTTGAAAACAGAATCCCAGTTGGCTTGGTTTTCATAGAAATCTACAAACTTACAGGTTACATTTTCTTCTTTTCGTTTTCTTTGTTGTAGGTACATATGTTACAGTTCATTCAGTATGGCTTTGATGATATTTTATGCACATATAGTAATCATTGTGACAACTCAATGCCTAATCCAGGGATGGGCACACTTTTTTCAAATGGGACTACATCACTGTATCTTTGTTGCACCAGGGGCTGAAAAGGAAGAAGTCTGCCGAGGGAGCTCCTCAAGTGGGTAGGTGAGTGGGGAGGGAGACAGAGAGAGAGGGATGGTCCTTCCTTGGAGCTTTGGAGCTCCTACATCAGATACAGTTCTCTCTCATTTTCTAACCCTTTCAATTGCCTCTTCTGTCTTACACACTCAATCTGTTCCTTTCTCTCTAACCCCCCTCCCACTCTTTTCCTCTTTCAATACCCACTTTCTCCCACTTACTCTCTCTCCCCCCACTCTCTTCCTCTTTGTCTCTCTTTCTTCCTCTCTCTCCCCCTCACCTCAGGGCCTCTTCTGCTATTTGGCCAGAGGCAGCATGCTTCTTTCTTTGTGGCTTTGCTACCCCTCCCCTCCCCAGGAAGCTGGGCCTCTGCCCCTTTAATGCTCAGCCAGGCTTAGAGTCCTGCCCAAATTGTGATATCCTTTCGGCGCCAGATTCTATTTATTGGTCTGGAATGTGTGCATTGATCTTACCCCTAGATTCATCAATCCTCAGTAAAAATAGCTGAAATATGGTGCGTTCCCTGTACGAACCAGGATCAGTCCAGACTGCTGGGTTGTGTCTCCCTTCTAGAAGATGGAGTCAGAGAAAAAACTGAAAGGCACACCCTCTTACCCTGGTGAGCCACCTGCGATCCTTCAGTATTTCTCTGACTCCAGCAGATGAGGGTAATAGAACCTGCGGTCCTGATCCATTAAAAAAAAACCCCAAAAAACAAGGAAAGCAAAGCAAGTCAGGAATAGTAAAACCTAGAGGAGTTTGCTTTCTTCCAGTGGCTAAATCAAGCTAAAAACAATGAACAAAAGTAGTTAGTTTTCTCTCTGGAGGTGACAGAGTCAGTCTTCCCAAGGCTGCTGCCTTGGTTGAGGCACGGCTGGGGCTAGATACCCCGTTAGCTGTTTTCCCGGAGCCGCTTCTTCTGCCGGTGAGTAGGGGGATTAACTGGTGAGCCGGTCTCTCCCCCTTGCACCCTGAGATGACATCATTCCTCGGGGGGGGGGAGGGGCTGCCTCTGCCGCGATTGAGGTCCCGGGGTGTTTTTCCCCCTGAGTGGTTGCATGTCAGCATTTTTGAAAAAAATAAAAAATAAACTTGTTTTGCTACCGTGCGCACAGGTTTTCTGGGGCTCCAGAAGGGCGATTTTCTCTGCTTTTTTCGGCCACGTGCTCGCTCCCTCTCAGTGGGCATGCTGCGGGGTTCGCACTGTTCAGCATACGGGGAACCGGTGGCACGGCTCTCAGCGATGGCCTTTGTACACGGTGCTTCCCGGGACGGGAGGGACCATCGGGGAGTAGCAGCGGGTCATTTTTGATGCGCTCCCGGGGCACAGGGAGGAAATCGCACCTCTGCCAGCCTCAGCCTGCCCCGTCCCTGTCTAGCACAGGAACAGTGGCCATTTTGCCTCCACCTCGCTCCAGTGGAGGGCTGGATGCAGGGAGAGGGGAGATCCCTCCTCCTCTCTCCCCACTGAATTTGAGCCCTGTTAGACAGCGGTTCCCAGTGCCTGCCTCCCTTCCGAGCTCTGACCCTCCCATGGGGGGGGGGGGGGCCTTAAAGGGGCAGCATACCTTTTCTTCCAAATTTGTGCTTTTAATGCACAAGGCCTTTTTTGAGGCCGAGGCTGAGTTGCAGGCTGAGGAGCCTCCACCTGTGAAGGTGTCTGGGCTTTCTGGGGGTTCCGATTCCTCCAGACGGGGGACAGACGGTGCAGGTTTGGATCCCTCTGGGACCCCGGCTTCCGATCCACTGGATCTCCCTTTACTGGACCCTCTCCTCATGAATATTGGTGGAGATGTTGATGAGCCCACTGCAGTTGAGGGGGATGACCCAAGGCTCCTCAGGTTGTTTTGGAGGGAGGAGCTTGATCATTTAATCCCTCATGTTCTGAAGGAGCTCAGTATTGAGGTGCAGCAGCCGAGCTCGGAGGCTACTAAGGGGGACCCCATTCTCTTGGGGCTTCGGGCTCCTCCTAAAGCTTTTCCTTTTCATCCGATGCTACTGGAACTAGTGACACAAGAATGGGAGGCTCCCGAGGCCAGCCTTCGGGTAGGACGAGCCATGGAGAAGCTCTACCCACTGCCGGATGAGTCCTTGGCCATCCTTAAGGTCCCTAAAGTGGTAGCGGCCATTTCAGCTATCAGTAAGCGGATGACCATTCCGGTAGCAGGGGCTGCTGCTCTTAAGGATCTTCAGGATAGGAAGCTGGAGGTCCTTCTCAAGCGGAATTTTGAGGTCTCGGCACTTTGCGTTAGGGCGGTGGTCTGCAGTAGCCTCATGCAAAGGGCAACTCTTTGTTGGGTGCAGCAATTGCTCACCCAACGATCTGCCTCCTCCACTTCCAGCGGAAGTGGAGGAGGCAGATCGCATGGAGGCAGCTGTGGCTTACACTGCGGATGCCTTGTATGATCTTCTTCGGGCATCTTCATGCACTATGGCTTCAGCAGTCTCTGCTAGAAGGTGAAAGAAGCTATTTTATTTTATTTTTTTTATTTTTCTCTTTATTGACTTTTTCAAAATTTATATCAAGAAATCCTTCTCGACATGAATATATGTATACAAAAGTATTCTTCATATTGTAGGTTTTCAGGAAATATCATATCTCAAGTATACATTATTAAGTCCACAATACAGACTCCAAGAATAGCTATTAACTCATTACCATTTATTTTCATATATAAAGGAAGAAAAATTAAACATAAAACTAGCATCGGCAGGTGCTACTATTATAATTATGAGGTGGTATATTCTCAGACATATTAAGGCTTCGATAACTGAATATCAGGAAACTCATTCAGAACCCTCTACATGTTTATCACTCAAGAACTGCGTTAGCTGTGAGGGTGTAAAAAACAGAAAAGATTTATCTTTAAATTTAACATAACATTTACAAGGGAATTTAAGTAAGAATGATGCCCCTATCTGCAAGACCTGAAGAAGAAAATAGGATAATGCATACACGTTGGCAAGTTAAATGTAAGATATTGATAAGTCAGGCTAAGAGAGAATCTGAAAATAAGTTGGCTGTAGAGGCAAAAACTCACAGTAAAAACTTTTTAAAATATATCCGAAGCAGAAAGCCTGTGAGGGAGTCAGTTGGACCATTAGATGATCGAGGGGTTAAAGGGGCATTTAGAGAAGATAAGACCATCGCGGAAAGATTAAATGATTTCTTTTCTTCGGTGTTTACTGAAGAGGATGTTGGGGAGGTACCCGTACTGGAGAAGGTTTTCATGGGTAATAATTCAGATGGACTGAACCAAATCACGGTGAACCTAGAAGATGTGGTAGACCTGATTGACAAATTTAAGAGTAGTAAATCACCTGGACCAGATGGTATACACCCCAGAGTTCTGAAGGAACTAAAAAATGAAATTTCAGACCTATTAGTAAAAATTTGTAACCTATCATTAAAATCAACCATTGTACCTGAAGATTGGAGGATAGCTATTGTAACCCCAGTATTTAAAATGGGCTCCAGGGGCGATCTGGGAAACTACAGACCAGTTAACCTGACTTCAGTGCCAGGAAAAATAGTGGAAAGTGTTCTAAACATCAAAATCACAGAACATATAGAAAGACATGGTTTAATGGAACAAAGTCAGCATGGCTTTACCCAGGGCAAGTCTTGCCTCACAAATCTGCTTCACTTTTTTGAAGGAGTTAATAAACATGTGGATAAAGGTGAACCGGTAGATGTAGTATACTTGGATTTTCAGAAGGCGTTTGACAAAGTTCCTCATGAGAGGCTTCTAGGAAAAGTAAAAAGTCATGGGATAGGTGGCGATGTCCTTTCGTGGATTGCAAACTGGCTAAAAGACAGGAAACAGAGAGTAGGATTAAATGGGCAATTTTCTCAGTGGAAGGGAGTGGACAGTGGAGTGCCTCAGGGATTTGTATTGGGACCCTTACTGTTCAATATATTTATAAATGATCTGGAAAGAAATACGACGAGTGAGATAATCAAATTTGCAGATGACACAAAATTGTTCAGAGTAGTTAAATCACAAGCAGATTGTGATAAATTGCAGGAAGACCTTGTGAGACTGGAAAATTGGGCATCCAAATGGTAGATGAAATTTAATGTGGATAAGTGCAAGGTGATGCATATAGGGAAAAATAACCCATGCTATAATTACACAATGTTGGGTTCCATATTAGGTGCTACAACCCAAGAAAGAGATCTAGGTGTCATAGTGGATAACACATTCAAATCATCGGTGCAGTGTGCTGTGGCAGTCAAAAAAGCAAACAGAATGTTGGGAATTATTGGAAAAGGAATGGTGAATAAAACGGAAAATGTCATAATGCCTCTGTATCGCTCCATGGTGAGACCGCACCTTGAATACTGTGTACAATTCTGGTCGCCGCATCTCAAAAAAGATATAATTGCGATGGAGAAGGTACAGAGAAGGGCTACCAAAATGATAAGGGGAATGGAACAACTCCCCTATGAGGAAAGACTAAAGAGGTTAGGACTTTTCAGCTTGGAGAAGAGACGACTGAGGGGGGATATGATAGAGGTGTTTAAAATCATGAGAGGTCTAGAACAGGTAGATGTGAATCGGTTATTTACTCTTTCGGATAGTAGAAAGACTAGGGGGCACTCCATGAAGTTAGCATGGGGCACATTTAAAACTAATCGGAGAAAGTTCTTTTTTACTCAACGGACAATTAAACTCTGGAATTTGTTACCAGATAATGTGGTTAGTGCAGTTAGTATAGCTGTGTTTAAAAAAGGATTGGATAAGTTCTTGGAGAAGTCCATTACCTGCTATTAAGTTCACTTAGAGAATAGCCACTGCCATTAGCAATGGTTACATGGAATAGACTTAGTTTTTGGGTACTTGCCAGGTTCTTATGGCCTGGATTGGCCACTGTTGGAAACAGGATGCTGGGCTTGATGGACCCTTGGTCTGACCCAGTATGGCATTTTCTTATGTTCTTATGTTCTTAATGTTAGGTTCCATATTAGGTGCTACAACCTAAGAAAGAGATATAGGTGTCATAGTGGATAACACATTGAAATCATTGGTTCAGTGTGCTGTGGCAGTCAAAAAAGCAAACAGAATGTTGGGAATTATTAGAAAGGGAATGGGGAATAAAACTAGAAATGTCATAATGCCTCTGTATCACTCTATGGTGAGACCGCACCTTGAATACTATTTACAATTCTGGTCGCCGCATCTCAAAAAAGATATAATTGCAATGGAGAAGGTACAGAGAAGGGCTACCAAAATGATAAGGGGAATGGAACAGCTCCCCAATTAGGAAAGACTAAAGAGGTTAGGACTTTTCAGCTTGGAGAAGAGACGGCTAAGGGGGGATATGATAGAGGTGTTTAAAATAATGTCTAGAACGGGTAAATGTGAATCGGTTATTTACTCTTTCGGATAATAGAAAGACTAGGGGTCACTCCATGAAGTTAGCATGTGGCACATTTAAAACTAATCAGAGAAAGTTCTTTTTTACTCAACGCACAATTAAACTCTGGAATTTGTTGCCAGAGGATGTGGTTTGTGCAGTTAGTGTAGCTGTGTTTAAAAAAGGATTGTATAAGTTCTTGGAGGAGAGGTCCATTGCCTGCTATTAATTAAGTTGACTTAGAAAATAGCCACTGCTATTACTAGCAACGGTAACATGGAATAGACTGAGGGGTAGATTTTACAAACCTACGCGTGCATGTACTTTTGTTCGTGCACCAGGCACGAACAAAAGTACGCGGGATTTTATAAGATATGGGCGTAGCCGCGCGTATCTTATAAAATCTGGGGTCAGCGCGCACAAGGGGGTGCACATTTGTGCACCTTGCGCGTGCCGAGCCCAGCGCGCGCTGCCCGTTCCCTCCGAGGTTGCTCCGAAATCGGAGCGGCCTCGGAGGGAACATTCACCCCCCCAGCACCTTCCCCTCCCTTCCCCTACCTAATCCACCACCCCCGGCCCTATCTAAACCCCCTCCCTACCTTTATCTTAAAAGTTACAACTGCCTCCGGGCAGTAGTAACTTACATGCGCCGGCACAACAGGCCCCGACACAGTGGTCTGTGTCGGGGCACTCGGCCACGCCCCCAGACTGCTGACACGCCCCTGAACACGCCCCAGATCATAAACCGTGCCCTGGCCATGCCCCCGACTGCCCCTTTTTGCAAGCCCCGGGACTTACGCACATCCCGGGGTTGCGCACACCGCCGAGCCTATGCAAAATAGGCTCGGAGCGTGCTGGGGGGATTTAAAAGGGTTACGCGCGTAACCCTTTTAAAATCCGGCCCTTAGTTTCTGGGTACTTGCCAGGTTCTTACGGCCTGGATTGGCCACTGTTGGAAACAGGATGCTGGGCATGATGGACCCTTGGTTAGACCCAGTATGTCATGTTCTTATGTTCTTATGAAGAAAATCCTCAATGCCTTATTTGGCACTTGGTTGCAGGCTCTGCCTGCAGCACTGCTGGCACTCAGAACTTCACCTATGAAACAAACAGGCTTGACCCCATTTCAACCCTGTACTGGGTACCCCATGAATCTTGTGGACCACCTGTATACCCCTGATGTGACTTTGTACCCTGATACTTTGTATGTCTACGGTTCTGGTTTGGGAACTGAGAGCCTAATACCTCAAGACTGATTGCGCACCACCACAAGACTGAAAAACCTACCACCCCAGGAGACCTGGTCTATTGAAAGAACTATACCCACAAGATGTGGAAGGATCTAGTATATTTGGTCCCTTATAAACTGACATCACTAACCCCTACAATGGCCCATTTGGAAGATTCAGGACCCTACTACCATCTAACAGACATTGTCCATTTATTCAGGAAGGATGAGGGTCCTTGTGGCCTCCTTGATAGTGATTATTGCCATAGCTTTTCTCTTTTCTCTTTTTAATTTGATTGCATGGGGCTAGAATCCTTTGGTAATATGACATGATATGATGATAAGGGTTTCATTTCAATAAGGCATCATAAATGCTCTAAGTTATTTTCTAGCCCTATGTCTTCTATCTCCTATATGCATTTGCTGTCTGAGTCTGCCAGGCAGTTAAATATCTCTGATTATTTGGTATGCTTTTCTTTACCTCTTTCAATAAAAGCTGGTCTGGTGTCCTTGTCTAACCATCCCATTCCACTTTTAACCACTATCCAATTTGCTATGCCCTGGCTGGCACCCTAAGTGAATGCTACAGTTTTGTGCCCAGACCTCCCCCCACCATGGCTCTCACCATACATAATTTAAAATTATGCATATAGATAAGGACCAGTGATCCATCCAGTCTACCCAGCAAGCGTTGCAAGGTTGTATCTGCCATGCAGGCTACCCCTATGTATCAGTCAGTGCTGCTTGACGTGCTTTGCTTATGGACTTAGCCATAAAAGCAGTCCTGTGTTTTTTTCCTTAATATCTGAGCATCAGTACCCCAGACTGTTAAAATGTCATGGCTCATGTTGGATGTCTCTGAATCCAAATTTCTTTTCCTTTTTACTTAAAAAAGGAAACACAAAGTACAGTCTTTTGAAGTTAAAAAATATCAGAACAGTATGTATATTAATTTACATGCATTGCTTGGCATCAACCAGAAAACCCTGCATAAAAGCCAAAAAAAAAAAAACAACTGGGAACACATATAGTATTAAGACTATTGTAAAGCATGATGGGTATGAGCTTGCTCCTCAAAAAGCAATGTGTAAACTGAATTAGAATTACAATATAATAAACCTCCTATTCCAAAACAGCACTAACTCCCAGCATTCAAACATTTACAAACCTAGCTATGAAAAGGTAACCCTGCAAATATTATACCAAGCCCTTAAACTCCCACCTCCTATTAGGAAAACAAACCAAGCCAAACTGCTTTAGATCCCTACATAGAAACAACAGGTTAGCAGAATATTTAACCTCTCTTAGTCACACATGCAGAGCACAGATAGACTCTCACCAAATACAGAATAAGTGACCTTAAAGTATACATGGAAAAGTGCAGTCAAAAACTGAACTGGAATCCACAAAAAGCCACTCTATATATAGTGCACCAATGGAGAAAAAAAAATGCCATTCCTCAGAAAATATCAAACAAGAAAAATTAAGAAAAATAAAATAACAATTGAAAAAACAATACTACAACTTAGCTTGATGGACTCTCTACCTGGGTAACATCAAGCTAGGTTGAGAGAACATTGCACAAATCTCATCTTTGGGTGAGTTTCCTCACTCCGAGGGTCATCAAATGTTCACAAGAGAGCACTGTTCTGTTCGTACATCTCACATTGAATGTCAAAGTGGCCCCTAACCCCCTACACTAATACCTAAACCTCACCTTGAGTTACTAGGTGGGCCTCCCATAGAGATATAAATACCTACCTAGGGTGCAAGCATTATGGCTAGTCTCTCTCTCTCTCTCTCTCTCTTTTGTAGGTAGGAAATACCACATTCTGGCACTTATCTCAAAGTGCAAAAAAGTTATCACAATTTTCAGTAACTTAGCTCTTTGTATAGGTATTAGTGCAAATTGCGATAAACAGCCTATTACCATAAAACACACCCCTTTTTCTATCACATGCAGTATTTCGTGCATTTTGATAAATCCAGGCCTTAGCTAGCTGCTACTCCTAGCTAGCTAGGCTACTAATGTCGCTGGCTACTACATTTAGCACTGCAGCATTATTAAAGTCTAGGTAGGCACCATTTACATCAGTGCTTTCTGTGCAGTGCAGCAGTAGTATTTTAGTAGATTTGTATTTATATTATCAATCAATCAGTATTAGCTATAGCTGGTGATTGATAGTAAAATATCAGTCTAACTACTAAACTATTGTCTCGTCTTTCTGCTGTGCCAGTGTGTTGATGCTGTGTCAAGCTGCAGCTTGACTGAGCCTGACTGGCGGTTATAATATATAAATCACTCAGTAGTGCTAGTATAATTCTTATTAAGGGGTAGCTCACTCATATAGTGCTGCTACTACTACTACTAGCTAGCTAGCTAGTTATTTAGCCTAGTGTCACTGGCTACTAGTGGCTAGTGGCTACTAGCCAGTGAGCCACTAGTCAGATTACTAGTCACTCAGTGACGTGTCACTCACTATATATCCTATCCTCTGTCCTGTGCTCTGGCTGGGGCTATTAGCTGCTTAAGTTTAAAAAGTAAAATACCACACTAGTGTCTCACTCACTGCTGTGCCAGCTTATTTGTTTGCACTGGACTTGCACTTGCAGCTTGACTGAGCCTGGCTGGTGGCCAGTGGCTACTGGTTATAAATCACCAGTAGTGCTAATATAATTTTTTGTTAAGGAGTAGCTCGCTCCTATAGTGCTACTTAGTACTAGCTAGCTAGTTATCTATCCTAGTGTCAGACAATAGTCAGATCACTAGTAAGTGACATGTCACTCACACTATATCCTATCCTTCCTCTGTTCTGTGCTCTGGGGCTATTAGCTGGCATAGGTATAAAGTTTTAAAAATACCAAACTAGTTTTCATTCACTACTGCTGTGACAGCTTACTTGTTGTTGGTGTTGGACTTGCACTTGTAGCTTGACTGAGCCTGGCTGGCAATTATAAATCAGTAGCACTAGTATAATTTATTATTAAGGGTAGCTCGCTCCTATAGTGTCACTGGCTACTCACGAGTCACTCACTTCACTAGTTTTATATATATATATAATATCCTATCCTCTGTCCAGTGCTCTGGGGCTATTAGCTGCTAATATCACACTAGTGTCTCACTCAGACACTCACTGCTGTGCCAGCTTACTTGTTGTTGGTGCTGGACTTGTATACTTGCAGCTTGACTGAGCCTGGCTGGTGGTTATAAATCACTCAGTTAATAGCGCTAATATAATTTCCTGTGCTAAAGCTATAAAGTTTTAAAATGTTTGGTGATAAGAAGAGTGCTACTGGAAAGAGATGTCTGCCAGTCTCTAGGAAAAAACTGCGATTTGAGAAGAATGATACCCCTTCTAATGCAGCTAATGTAGAAGCGCAAGGTAACTTGCAGGACAAGGAAGGAGCAAAATCAGAACAATGTGAGGGAAAGGCGAAGGTCAAATCTGTGCAGCCGCAGCATACTTTATTGTTAGATAAAGTACTAGAGAAATTCTTGAATAAAGAATCAGATTTTGATGATGACTCTGAGGAGGAAGAGGAGGAGGAGGATGACGATGTTGATGATCAGGGTTTCTGAGCTAGTAAAAATTCAGAGGAGGAGGAGGAGGAGAACACCACCAATGACAATGTACTGTCATCAGATGGTGATAATTGTAGTCCGATTGCAAAAACCACTGCCAGTGCCAGTATCATCCCTATCCCTAAACCATTTGAACATCGGCAAGTTAATACAACAACAACAACTTCTTCTGCTACGACAATAAGTGTTCAGGCTAGAGTAAGGGACAGTAGAAAGACATCTAAGATTTGGAATCATTTTAATGTTGTGGCTGATCGGAGATTTTGCAAATGTATCCATTGTAAAAAGATGGTGATCCGTGGAAGAATTCTTGGACATCTTACTAACAGCAACATGAAATATCACCTTGAAAGAGCACATAGAGCACTGTTGCTTGCAGAAGAAGCTGCAGGGAAGCCACATAAGGAAAAAAGTTCAGAAGATTATGTGTATGTGAAGCAGAAGTAGTCTCCTTCTCCCTTTTCCCAGAAGCAGCGGCAAGCTACCATTGAGCAGATGGGGTGGTGTCCTTCTTCAATTTCACTGACTAGGAAGCATGTAATATCCAAAGTGGAGAATGATGGATTTAAGCAGCTGATCCATCTTTTAGCCCCTGACTACAAAATTCCTTCAAGAACTACATTTACCCATCAGGTGATTCCTTCCCTGTACTCACAATGTCGTGCTCAAATGCAGAGTGTGATGGCAAGGGCAAAGGGAAGGAGCATACATCTCACCACTGATGTTTGGACTAGTATGAATGCAATGCACACATATTTGTCTCTAACAGCACATTGGTGGCAGTTGGATGAGTCATTAACTGTAAGCACAAGCAGTGGCAGTAGCACCAGCAGCTCCAAAAACGTTTCTCCAGGATACTGGTGGGCTTTACTGCATGCTCAAGTGCTAGACAAGAGACATATTTCTGAAAATATCTTACAGGCAATTCAAGGGATGATGGAAGGATGGAAAGAGCTACTTACAAGCAGTGATATGGAATGGTTTTTAAATGGATATGTCATTACTGACAATGGTGCCAATATGATTAAGGCTCTGGCTGATGGTGGATTCAAGGGCATCCAATTTTGCACATACACTTTGCACATACACTGCACCTGGTAGTGAGGGATGCTTTGGGGCTAAGTGACAAGGAAGTGCAAGGTGGTACTAGTCACGTCCTGAAGCGGTTGATTGAAAACTGTCGCAAAATAGTTGGGCATTTCAATTGCAGTGTGAAAAGTGGGAAGGAACTCAGAGAGAGCTAAATAGCAGTTAAGGGCACCATTGCGCAACCTTGTTCAGGATGTGCCTACCAGATGGAATTCCACTTATCTTATGTTGGAGAGGTTGTCTGAACAGCAGACACCTCTGCATTAGAGATGTGAATCGGAACCGGTATCGGTTCGGATTCCAGTTCCGATTCACATGTAGGTTTTTATTCATTGGGCCCGATCGCGGTTTTGTTTATAGGCTGCGCCCGAGCCGATAAACAAAAAACCCACCCCGACCCTTTAAAACTAATCCCTTTGCTTCCCCCACCCTCCTGACCCCCCCAAAAACATTTTAAAGGTACCTGGTGGTCCAGTGGGAGTCCCGGGAGCGATCTCCCACTCTCAGGCCGTCGGCTGCCACTAATAAAAATGGCACCGATGGCCTTTGCCCTTGCCATGTGACAGGGTATCCGTGCCATTGGCTGGCCCCTGTCACATGGAGGGAGCACTGGATGGCCGGCTAAAGCCAGAAGAATGCTGGGCTGCATAGAGAGAGGAATATTGAGTAAGAAACGGGAAGTGATTATCCCCTTGTACAGGTCCTTGGTGAGGCCTCACCTGGAGTACTGTGTTCAGTTCTGGAGACCGTATCTCCAAAGAGACAGAGACAAGATGGAGGTGGTCCAGAGAAGGGCGACCAAATAGGTGGAAGGTCTTCATCAAATGACTTATGAGGAGAGATTGAAGAATCTAAATATGTACACCCTGGAGGAAAGGAGGAGCAGAGGTGATATGATACAGACTTTCAGATACTTGAAAGGTTTTAATGATCCAAAGACAACGACAAACCTTTTCCGTCGAAAAAAATCAGCAGAACCCAGGGGTCATGATTTGAAGCTCCAGGGAGGAAGACTCAGAACCAATGTCAGGAAGTATTTCTTCACGGAGAGGGTGGTGGATGCTTGGAATGCCCTTCCGGAGGAAGTGGTGAAGACCAGAACTGTGAAGGACTTCAAAGGGGCGTGGGATAAACACTGTGGATCCATAAAGTCTAGTGGACGTGAATGAATGTGGAAAAAAGGATTTGCATTCACAAAAAAGCGGGGAGTAGCTTGCTTGTTACGGCGGTTACTGCCACAAACCAAATAAGCCTGATACTTCACTTTCATTGCAGGGGAGAGAGACTGATACTTCACGCATATCCAGCATAACTCTCTGCTTCAACGGCAGGGGGATGAAGAAAAGTGGATCTAGCAAATGTTGCTTACCTGATGTAACAGGTGTTCTCACAGGACAGCAGGATGTTAGTCCTCACAAATGGGTGACATCGAGGATGGAGCCCACCACGGAAAACTTCTGTCAAAGTTTAAACAGAACTTTGACTGGCCCCTACTGGGCATGCCCAGCAAGGCACTGACCCTGCAGCCAGCAGGGGTCTCCCTTCAGTCTGATTTCAAAGCTACAGGCAGTGCCTAAAAAGTAAAAATAAAACGAACCCAACACAGCGGGGTGGCGGGCGGGTTTCGTGAGGACTAACATCCTGCTGTCCTGTGAGAACACCTGTTACATCAGGTAAGCAACATTTGCTTTCTCACAGGACAAGCAGGATGGTAGTCCTCACAAATGGGTGAGTACCGAGCTGAGGATGTCCTGACTGGCACCAAATGCACCCAACGGCGTGCAACAGGCACAACAACTGGGGTGGAATTTGGTAAAGGGCATCCGCACCCTACCGGGAAGGTGGAAGGGTGTTGGTACATCATGTTGGAAAAAGGTTACGCAAGACAGATTGGCCGAAGATGGAGTCTTGTCTTCCCGCTTTGTCCAAACAATAGTGGGCTGCAAAGGTATGGAGGGAACTCCAGGTTGCAGCTTTACAGATGTCAGGAAGCGGCACCGATCGAAGGTGTGCTACCGAAGTCGCCATGGCCCTCACAGAGTGTGCTTTTACACGGTCTTGAAAAGGAATGCCAGCTTGCTGATAGCAAAAAAAAATGCAGTCCGCCAACCAGGAGGAAAGAGCCTGCTTACCCACAGGTTGTCCTAACTTGTTAGGATGGAAGGAGACAAACAGTTGAGTGCTCTTCCTGTGAGCAACTGTACGGTCTAGATAAAAAGCTAGAGCCTGTTTACAGTCTAGGGTATGCAGAGTCTGTTCCCCAGAGTTGGAATGGGGCCTGGGAAAAAAGATAGGTAGTATGATGGATTGATTGATATGAAATTCAGAAACTACCTTAGGTAAAAATTTAGGGTGAGTGCGGAGTACCGCCCTGTCTTGCAGGAGTTTAGTGTAAGGCGGATAGGTGACTAAGGCCTGTAACTCACTAACCCTGCGAGCTGAAGTAATGGCCAACAGGAATAATACTTTCCATGTGAGATACTTCAATTCACAGGAGTGGAGGGGTTCGAAAGGTGGTTTCATTAGACGACCAAGAACCAGATTAAGGTCCCAAGATGGGGCCGGAGGACGTAAGGGTGGTTTCAGATGGAGCAAGCCTTTAAGGAAGCGTGTCACCAGGGGTTGTACTGAAATAGGGACACCCTCTATACCTTTATGGAAGGCGGCTACCGCACTGACATGCATCCTAATGGAAGAGGTCTTTAGACCGGATTCTGATAGGTGCCATAAATAGTCCAAGAACTTAGAGATTGGACAGGAAAGGGGATCAAGGGACTGAGAAGTGCACCATGATGTGTACCTTTTCCATTTATATGAATAGGATCTTCTGGTGGAGGGCTTTCGTGAAGCTATCAGGACACGAGAAACCGAATCCGAAAGGTTAAAAGGCTGAAGGACTAACCTTTCAACATCCATGCCGTCAGGGACAAGGCTTGGAGGTTGGGATGGAGGAGGCATCCGTCGTTTTGAGTGAGCAGATGCGGATCCGTTCCCAGAGGGATGTGCCTGCAGATGGAGAGATCCTGGAGTATGGGAAACCACACTTGGCGTGGCCAGTGGGGTGCTATCAGGATCATGGTTCCTCCGTCCTGGCGAAGCTTCATGAGAGTCCTTGACAGAAGAGGAAGTGGAGGGAATGCATAAAGCAGACCTGTCGTCCACTTGAGGGAGAAGGCATCCCTGGGCCGAGAGTGCTGGCTCCGACTGAGAGAGCAGTAATCGTCCACTTTGTGGTTCTGAGGGGACGCAAAGAGGTCTATGCGGGGAAAACCCCACTTGTGGAACAGAGAGGTCACTACCAGAGGATCGAGTGACCACTCGTGTGGTTTGAAGACACGGCTCAGCCGGTCTGCCAATACATTGTCTACTCCCGGCAAGTAAGTGGCCTTGAGGTACATGGAATGGGAGAGGGCTTCTGCCCAAATCTGCGCAGCTTCCTGACACAGAAGGAAGGAGCCTGTGCCTCCCTGCTTGTTTATGTACCACATGGCCACTTGGTTGTCTGTCTGGATTAAGATTATCTGATTCGATAGATGATCTTTGAAAGTTCTGAGCGCGTAGCGGATTGCTCGAAGTTCCAAGAAATTTATCTGGTGTTCGGCTTCCTCTGGTGACCATAACCCTTGGGTTTGCAATTCGTCCACATGGGCCCCCCAACCGATGTGGGAAGCATCGGTGGTTAGGATTACCTGTGGATCTGGTAGGAGAAAGGGTAAGCCTTGAAGGAGGTTGACTTGAGTTGTCCACCAGGTTAAAGACAGGCGTAGCGCTTGTGTAACTGTGACAATGGAGGACAGAGGCTGAAAAGCCTGAATCCATTGGTGTCGTAGAGTCCATTGTGTTACTCTCATGGCTAGTCGGGTCAAGGGAGTGACTTGAACCGAAGATGCCATGTGTCCTAGGAGGATGAGGAATTGGCGAGCTGTGGCAGTGTGTTGAGACTGGAGCTGGCGAGCTAGGGACATGAGCGTTTGAACTCGTTGAAGTGGAAGGTAGGCTTTTGCCTGTAAGGTGTCCAAGTCTGCTCCAATGAAGGATAAGGTTTGAGATGGGACTAAGCAAGATTTCTCGTAATTGACAAGAAACCCCAAGGAAAGGAGTGTGTGAATTGTCAACTTCAGGGAGGATTGAGCAAGTTGAGGGGTGGAGGCCCTGATTAGCCAATCGTCCAGATAGGGGTAGACGTGGACACCTTCCTTCCTGAGCAATGCTGCTACCACTACGAGACATTTGGTAAAGACCCGTGGAGCAGATGCCAGCCCGAAAGGTAGTACCCAGTATTGATAATGGTCGTGGCCTATCAGAAAACGCAGATACTTGCGATGAGATTGTGTTATCGCAATGTGGGTATAAGCGTCCTTGAGGTCGAGAGAGCACAGCCAATCCCCCTTTCGTAAGAGAGGGAGCAAGGCGCCCAGGGTTACCATCTTGAACTTTTCTTTTTGCAGATACTTGTTGAGGGCTCGAAGGTCCAGAATTGGACGTAGTCCCCCTGATTTCTTTGGTATGAGGAAGTATCTGGAATAGAATCCTTTCCCTTGTTGACAAGGAGGGACGGGTTCTATAGCATTTGATTGTAGAAGAAGGGATACTTCTTGTTGTAATTGAGTCAAATGGCTGGTTAGACTCCATGCCTGAAGGGGCGGGGAGTCTGGCGGAAGAGTTATGAAGTTGAGGTGGTAACCCTGTGCGATAATTGCTAGCACCCACTGATCTGAGGTGAGCTGTTTCCAACGGTGTAAAAAGTGGTACAGACGACCTCCCACAGGGATGTGTGGAAGAGGGATTTGGCATGTGCTCAGTACAGGGAAGTCAAAGGCCCGCCGTAGGCCCAGGAGGTGGGGCTACAGTAGGTCTTTGCTTTCTCGGCTGACGAGGCTGAGGTCTGCTGGAGGACCGTGCAGGACGAGCCCTAGCTGATGGAGGAACGCTGCTGCTGCTTGTTGCTTCAGCCTGCGCGATCGGCGCCGAGCCCCGCCGGGGGAAGGCTTGCAAAAGCACCCTCCTCCCCCAGGAGACCCAGCGCAGACAGCGAGGCAAAAGATAAGTACCTACAGGGACTTTACCATCTCCTCTCCGCGCCAAAAATCGCCGCGATAGGAAGCCCCGCCCGCCGAAGCCAGCCTCCAATAGGAGCCAGCCCAGAGGGGCTTTAAATCAGAGGAAGCCCGGCGCCATTTCCTTTCGAACGCTGCTGCTGCTTGTTGCTTCAGCCTGCGCGATCGGCGCCGAGCCCCGCCGGGGGAAGGCTTGCAAAAGCACCCTCCTCCCCCAGGAGACCCAGCGCAGACAGCGAGGCAAAAAGATAAGTACCTACAGGGACTTTACCATCTCCTCTCCGCGCCAAAAATCGCCGCGATAGGAAGCCCCGCCCGCCGAAGCCAGCCTCCAATAGGAGCCAGCCCAGAGGGGCTTTAAATCAGAGGAAGCCCGGCGCCATTTCCTTTCGAACGCTGCTGCTGCTTGTTGCTTCAGCCTGCGCGATCGGCGCCGAGCCCCGCCGGGGGAAGGCTTGCAAAAGCACCCTCCTCCCCCAGGAGACCCAGCGCAGACAGCGAGGCAAAAAGATAAGTACCTACAGGGACTTTACCATCTCCTCTCCGCGCCAAAAATCGCCGCGATAGGAAGCCCCGCCCGCCGAAGCCAGCCTCCAATAGGAGCCAGCCCAGAGGGGCTTTAAATCAGAGGAAGCCCGGCGCCATTTCCTTTCGAACGCTGCTGCTGCTTGTTGCTTCAGCCTGCGCGATCGGCGCCGAGCCCCGCCGGGGGAAGGCTTGCAAAAGCACCCTCCTCCCCCAGGAGACCCAGCGCAGACAGCGAGGCAAAAAGATAAGTACCTACAGGGACTTTACCATCTCCTCTCCGCGCCAAAAATCGCCGCGATAGGAAGCCCCGCCCGCCGAAGCCAGCCTCCAATAGGAGCCAGCCCAGAGGGGCTTTAAATCAGAGGAAGACCGGCGCCGCGCGCCGTGCGTCGCGCGTCTAAGGAGCGCGACAAAGGGGCCTGCCCCTTTGTTTCGCCCCTTCGTTTCAGCCCCGAGGAGGCCAGAGTCCTTCCTGCGGAAGTGTTCTATCTACAACAAAGGTAGCAACTATGAAAGGTACGGAGCTAACCGTTTCAGCCGTATGGAATAAAAGTACCACTCAACCATTTTCATCCATTCCAGTCTCCACAGCGTCATAACATACATCTACAACAAGACCCTCCACCCCTTCAGGACGCGAGTCAGGTTAGACACTCGTTGTGCATTCACATACTACCTCTCCACCAACGCACCCGGACCTCGATCCATCCCCCTTCCCACCTGCATTTTTCCAGCATTCATCCACCTGCACCGGCAATCTACAAGCATTCAGCCAGCCTGTCCTGCAAGCTTCCAGCATTCATCCAGCCTCACCTGCAAGCTTCCAGCATTCATCCAGCCTCACCTGCAAACAAGACCAATTCATCCAGCCTCACCTGCAAGCTTCCAGCATTCATCCAGCCTCACCTGCAAACAAGACCAATTCATCCAGCCTCACCTGCAAGCTTCCAGCATTCATCCAGCCTCACCTGCAAACAAGACCAACTCATCCAGCCTCACCTGCAAACAAGACCAATTCATCCAGCCTCACCTGCAAGCTTCCAGCATTCATCCAGCCTCACCTTCAAGCTTCCAGCATTCATCCAGCCTCACCTGCAAACAAGACCAATTCATCCAGCCTCACCTGCAAGCTTCCAGCACTCATCCAGCCTCACCTGCAAACAAGACCAATTCATCCAGCCTCACCTGCAAGCTTCCAGCACTCATCCAGCCTCACCTTCAAGCTTCCAGCATTCATCCACCTGCAAACAAGACCAATTCATCCAGCCTCACCTGCAAGCTTCCAGCATTCATCCAGCCTCACCTGCATACAAGACCAATTCATCCAGCCTCACCTGCAAGCTTCCAGCATTCATCCAGCCTCACCTGCATACAAGACCAATTCATCCAGCCTCGCCTGCAAATTTCCTACAGTCATCCAGCCTTAACTGCAAGCCTTTAGCACTCTTCATGACCCACCTGCAAGATTCTAGCACTCATACAGCCTCTCCTGAAAGCCTCTAACACTCATCAAACCTGCACAGACAAGCCTCCAACTTTCACATAGCCCCTCTCACTATCCTTCTAATCTCGCAACATAGTTCTTACAAATGGCTCCATTTTTCACAATTCCAATTCTCCAACATAATCCACCACCTAAAAGAATTTCTTTCCGACATGCCCAACAACACAACCTTAAATCCCTCTCTTCAATTTTGATCACTCCTACCACGCAATTGCTAGGCCTCACCCTTTTCTCTTTAAGCCTTTTCAATGCTCAATCTCTAACGAAAAAGTCTGTAATCTTAAACGACTACCTCATCGACGTGAAACCGGAGATATGTGCAATCACTGAAACGTGGTTAAAACCAGCAGACACAGCAATAATTAATCAATTACCTACAGAGGCTTACGACTTCTTCTCGCTACCTCGTCATAAAAAAAAGGGAGGAGGTATTCTTTTAGCAACTAAAAAGGACCTCAAATTCTCTCTACAGCAATCCAATTCCAATTCTAAACTTGAATTTGGCTTCTTCACCTCAGACAAGCTCCAAATCCTTCTCGTATACGCTCCCCCAGGACTCCTGGAATCAGATGCTTCACCACTGGTCGAACTAACCTCTTCCCTCATCAACTTTGACTCGCCAGCTATCATACTAGGTGATTTCAACATGCACGTAGATAACCCTACCCCATCACATAACTGTGAAACACTACTCACAGCCTTCTCAGCGCTAGGCTTCACTCAACTAGTTAACAAACCTACTCACAAAGCCGGCCACACGTTAGACCTGATCTTCGTTAACGCTGCAATCAAGCCCGTATCTATCCCAGATTGCACAAAGGTCCCATGGTCAGATCACTACCTCATAACAACTTCATTCTCTATAAAAGATACTAGCCCGGCTTGTATTCCTTCGCCCTCCTTCACATACAGGAAAACTTGCTCCCCAGAAGACCTCAATAATCACCTATCACCTCAACTCCACAAACTGGACCTTACAGATCCGAACTCAGCACTTCGATCATGGAATACAATCACCGAAACTATAGCTAACAAGCTATGCCCTTCAATTACAAAAAAACCACACCAGAATTCCTCCAAAAGACAGCCCTGGTTCTCCTCAGAACTAAGAAAGCTCAAACTCCAACTAAGGCAAAATGAGGCTAAATGGCGCAAAAACCCAGGAACCAACACCCTTTCAATCTACAAATCATCTCTGCATCTATACAAATCAAGCACATTAAGATCCAAGAGGGACTATTACGCCTCGAAGATACACGACCTTGTATTCGATGCCAAAGCCCTCTTCAGCTATGTAGCCAACCTCACACAATTAAACCAACCAGAGATTGCACATGACCAAGCTCAATCGAAAGCGGAAGAATTAGCTCTATTCTTCAGCAACAAAATCAACACTCTTCTATCTCAGCTCCCCACTAACCCCACTGGGCCACTAACCACTCCTCAACCCTCAATCAACTACACCCAGCTAGAAGAACTTGACACAACTTCATCCATGGAGATCCAAGGAATTCTAAGGAAAATGAAACCTTCCTCCCACCCTTCAGATCACATCCCAGCCAATCTACTACTATCAATTCCGGATTCGATCTCCAAAACCCTGGCAGATATCATAAATTGTTCCCTCTCACAAGGACTCTACCCTGACAACCTTAAACTAGCATCACTCAAACCCCTTCTCAAAAAACCAAATCTTGACCCAAACGATCCTAACAATTTTAGACCGATAGCCAACCTCCCCTTCATAGCCAAGATAATGGAAAAATTGGTAAACTCTCGACTCTCAAACTTCCTTGAAGACAATAACCTACTATCCCCATCTCAATACGGATTCCGTAAAACCTTAAGCACGGAAGCCCTCCTCATCTCTATGACCGACCACATCATCTTAGGCTTAGACAAAGGACAATCATTCCTTCTGATCCTACTCGACCTTTCATCTGCATTTGACACGGTCAATCACGCTCTTCTCATCAACCAACTAACAGCCATAGGTATCTCTGGCACTGCCCTATCTTGGTTTAGAACCTTCCTCAGCAACAGAGGATATAAGGTTAAGATTCATAATAAAGAATCCTCTCTTCACCCTGCGTCAGTAGGAGTCCCTCAGGGCTCGTCCCTGTCTCCAACCTTGTTTAACATTTATCTGTTACCCTTATGTGAACTTCTCTCTGACCTCAATCTCAAACACTTCCTCTACGCTGACGATATTCAGGTACTGATCCCCATCAAGGAGTCACTCGCAAAAACACTATCTCACTGGGAAACCTGCCTCCAAAATATCAAACAGCTTCTCACAAGTCTCAACCTGATACTAAATTCATCAAAAACGGAACTTCTAATCATCACACCAGAAAACAGCTCCCTCACACACACTCATCCAACCATACCAAACACCACACAAGTGAGAGACCTAGGAGTTCTAATTGATAATCACCTAAACCTGAAAGCGAACATCAACAAAACCTCTAGAGACTGATTTTATAAGCTCCAAGTGCTGAAAAGAATACGACCTCTCTTCCACACACATGACTTTAGAACAATTCTACAATCAATCATTTTCGCAAAGCTGGACTATTGTAACTCCATCATGCTTGGTCTACCTTCATCACACACCAAACCATTGCAAATGGTCCAAAATGCCTCCGCCCGTATACTCACTAACACCAGGAGAAGAGAACACATAACCCCTATCCTGATGGGCCTCCACTGGCTACCCATCCACTTCAGAATAATCTACAAGGCCATTCTCACCATTTTCAAAAACATCCATCAATTAGCCCCAATCGACCTCCATATCCCCCTCCGATTACACCACTCAACAAGACCGACAAGAGATGCTTACAAAGGTTCACTTCAAGTTCCTCCAGCCAAAACGACCAGACACATCACGCTCAGAGATCGGGCCTTCTCCACAGCCGGTCCAACTTTATGGAACTCCATTCCCCCGGATCTCAGAATGGAACTCAGCATCTCAACATTCAAGAAAAGACTCAAGACGTGGCTGTTCACGCAGGCCTTTCCTAACTCAAACATTACTTAACTCCCTTAAATCATCAATCATTAATAGCCACCTCTTATAATGTTTTTGTATATATATATATATATCTGATCTTCATTTCCCTTCTTACCCCAAGTTATTGATTCCCTCTTACATGTAACTGCTTTTCTGCACCATTGTTCAAATTGTAAAGTTTATTTGAGTTTCACCCCTGTTTCTTGTGAACCAGCATGGTGGGACTACCGTCTTGAATGTTGGTATATAAAAAAACTTAAATAAATAAATAAATAAATAAAGTAGCGACGTGGTCGAAAGAACGACTTCTTAGAGTCCTTCTTTGGTGGTTGCTTGGAGGACACCTCAGGCGGGACAGATGAGAGTTGTTTCAACGTCTCATGGTGGTCTTTTAACTCCGCCACAATCTGTTGAATTTGCTCTCCAAACAAATTGTCGCCTAAGCAGGGTAAATCAGCAAGACGATCTTGGACTTCTGGACGAAGGTTGGAGGACTTTAACCAAGCCCAACGTCTGGCTGAGATGGCTGTGGCTGAAACCTTCGTGGAAGCATCGAATATGTCATAGGCAGTTCTGATGTCGTGCTTCCCTGCCTCAAATCCTTTGTGAAGAAGGGCTTGAAGCTGCGGTTGGTATTGGTCTGGTAATGTGTCAGCATAGTCTTGCATCTGCTTAAGGATGGCTCTGTTGTACTGAGTAATGTAAAGTTGATATGAAGCTATGCGTGAAATCAACATAGCTCCATGATATACCTTTCGACCCACACTATCCAGGAATTTATTGTCCTTGGTAGGTGGAGTAGAAGAATGTGGTTTCAGACGCTTGGCCTTCTTTTGTGCGGACTCAACCACAACAGAGCGATGATCCAGTTGAGGCTTTTGAAAACCTGGTGCTGACTGGACAAGGTATGTGGAGTCAGCCTTCTTGTTGACTGGGGAAACAGAGGAAGGAGATTCCCAGTTTTTCTTGAGCAGATCCAAAAACACCTGGTGAATAGGAATAGAAGCGATGATTTTTGGAGCATCCAGAAATTGAAGCAGTTCCATCATCTGGTGTCTGTCATCAGCTTCAGATTGTAGTTGAAAAGGTACAACTTCTGACATCTCTTTCACAAAATTAATGAAAGATAGATCCTCAGGAGGAGATCTTTTTCTACTCTCTGTAGGAGAAGGTGGCGAAGGCAAATCTGTGTCAGAAGAAGTATCATCATCATCACCCCAGGTATCGTAGGGATCATGTGGGGCTTGTAGCCCTGATGGACCTGGCTGAGGCTCTGAAGGCATCGATGGAAACCGAGGTGGAATCGGTGCGGTAGGTGGAACCAGAAATGGCATCGATGGCTTCGGTGCTGCCGATGGAATCGGTGCCTGGCGTGGAATCGATGGAGCCGAAGGATAAATCGGTGGAGAAATACCAGAAGGTACCGATGGAACTACCCCGGAAGGGGGAAGTCGAAACGGTGTTTCTCCTGCCGATGAGAAACCAGTCGGAGACGGTGGTGTTGTCGATGGCACTGGAATCACCGATGGAAGGGCCGTCATGAGTGCCTCCATGCGGCTCAGTAGCGGTGCTAGCGCTTGCACCAACGGCTCGGTGGACGGTTCCCTCCTCGGTGGCGAAGCCGGTGCCGGCATCGGTGCCGGGGGCGGCACTGGAACCGGTGCCGGAGACGGTGCCAATGGAGGTTGTAATTTCTTCATCGCTTTCTCGATGGTCTCCTGGACCAGCCGGTCCAGTTCTGCCCGGAGACCAGGGGTAACCATACCCGGCTCGACGGGAGAGGGAGGCTGAGGCAGGGCCGGAGGGACCACCGTAACCGGTGGGATCACGGCCCCCACACCCCGAGAGGGTGAGGGTTTCCTCGATGCCGGCGAACGAGACATGGAGGGTGTCCGGTCTGTTCGCGGCTTCTTTGTCGGTGGCTCGGCTTGAGCGGAGGTCGATGGCTGTGGATCCTCGACAGGCCGAGACTTGTGCCGTCGATGGCAATGCTTTTCTTTCCGATCCCCTCGCCCATCCAGGGAAGGGACAGGAGTCGACGGCCGAGAAGCGATCGATGGCGGACGGTCACCGGAGGGTTGACGATGGTGGTACAACTTCGACGGTGCCGGTTCCGAGGACGTCGATGCTATCGATGGCGTTGGGGTGGGTGCATGGAAGAGGAGCCCCATCTTCTCCATCCTGGCTTTGCGACCTTTGGGTGTCATTAAGGCACATTTGGTGCAAGTCAGGACATCATGCTCACTACCCAAACACATTACACAAACCCTGTGGGGGTCTGTGATGGACATAGTCCGGGTACAATCCGGACAACGACGGAACCCCGTTGCCATGGCTGAAAGCCAAAATTTAGGCTGGGGATCGGTAAGTGCCAACAGGCCTCGAGGGCCAAAATCGACGGTAGTCGATGGAAAAGGCAAAAAACTTACCGGGTTCCGTAAGATGACTAAAAATTTGTCGAAGGGAGACCCCTGAGGGGCAAATTTTCTTAGGAAATTAATTTCCAAATTCCTGTCAGGAACGTGGTTAGAGAGCTCCTTTCACCGCGTGGCAACTGCTGCGCGGAAAAAAGAAGACTGAAGGGAGACCCCTGCTGGCTGCAGGGTCAGTGCCTTGCTGGGCATGCCCAGTAGGGGCCAGTCAAAGTTCTGTTTAAACTTTGACAGAAGTTTTCCGTGGTGGGCTCCATCCTCGATGTCACCCATTTGTGAGGACTACCATCCTGCTTGTCCTGTGAGAAATATACAGACAACAACCAACAAGGACTGAATTACATAGTCTGAGTAAACAAATAAGCATTGGTGTAGCTTGCCCATTGCGGTGGTTACTACCCCTAACTAATTAAGCTAGATATTTCACTTAGATGCAGCTCCAACACTGCTCTCTACATTAATGGTTACTAAGAGCCAAGAGTAACATAAGTATGAGAAAAAAAAAGTGCAAAACTTGCTGGGCAGACTGGATGGGCCGTTTGGTCTTCTACCGTCATTTCTATATGCTGCTAACCAGCAGCAATACCTGCAAGAGAAGGTTTCAGAAATTCATGTGAAGAATTTTCTTTCTGAGCCAGTTCAGAGCATGGAGTCAGATCCCCTGAGATATTGGGCAGAAAAAGCTTCAATGTGGCCTGATCTTACCATAGTGGCACAACACTTTCTTTCCTGCCCACCCACCAGTGTGCAAAGTGAAAGAGTATTTTCATTGACAGGTTACATTGTGAGTCCACACCGTGCACGATTGACTCCAGACTTAGTAGAGCAATTGGTTTTCATCAAAATGAACCTTCCGCTGCTTGGGAATCCGAATATTCCCTGTGACTGGGAGGAGGAGTGAGCCTCTTGTCTAGGCCTGGGATGCAAGGTCGGTTGGGGATGCAGCAAGACGGAGCATTCATCATTAGAGATGTGAATCGTGTCCTCGATCGTCTTAACGATCGATTTCGGCTGGGAGGGGGAGGGAATCGTATTGTTGCCGTTTGGGTGTGTAAACTATCGTGAAAAATCGTTAAAATCGTGAGCCGGCACACTAAACCCCCCTAAAACCCACTCCGACCCTTTAAATTAAATCCCCCACCCTCCTTTCTGAGCCAGTTCAGAGCATGGAGTCAGATCCCCTGAGATATTGGGCAGAAAAAGCTTCAATGTGGCCTGATCTTACCATAGTGGCACAACACTTTCTTTCCTGCCCACCCACCAGTGTGCAAAGTGAAAGAGTATTTTCATTGACAGGTTACATTGTGAGTCCACACCGTGCACGATTGACTCCAGACTTAGTAGAGCAATTGGTTTTCATCAAAATGAACCTTCCGCTGCTTGGGAATCCGAATATTCCCTGTGACTGGGAGGAGGAGTGAGCCTCTTGTCTAGGCCTGGGATGCAAGGTCGGTTGGGGATGCAGCAAGACGGAGCATTCATCATTAGAGATGTGAATCGTGTCCTCGATCGTCTTAACGATCGATTTCGGCTGGGAGGGGGAGGGAATCGTATTGTTGCCGTTTGGGTGTGTAAACTATCGTGAAAAATCGTTAAAATCGTGAGCCGGCACACTAAACCCCCCTAAAACCCACTCCGACCCTTTAAATTAAATCCCCCACCCTCCCGAACCCCCCCCCCAAATGCTTTAAATTACCTGGGGATCCGGCGGTGGTCCAGAACGGCGGCGGTCCGGAACGGCCCCCTCAATAGAATCGTGTTGTCTTCAGCCGGCGCCATTTTTCAAAATGGCCGCCGCAAAATGGCGGCGGCCATAGACAAAAACGATTCGACGGGGGAGGTAGTTCTGGACCCCCGCTGGACTTTTGGCAAGTCTTGTGGGGGTCAGGAGGCCCCCCCAAGCTGGCCAAAAGTTTCCTGGGAGTCCAGCGGGGTTCCGGGAGCGATTTCTTGCCGTGAATCGTTTTCGTACGGAAAATGGCGCCGGCAGGAGATCGACTGCAGGAGGTCGTTCAGCGGGGGTTCCGGACCGCCGCTGAACGACCTCCTGCACTCGATCTCCTGCCGGCGCCATTTTCCGTACGAAAACGATTCGCGGCAAGAAATCGCTCCCGGAACCCCGCTGGACTCCCAGGAAACTTTTGGCCAGCTTGGGGGGGCCTCCTGACCCCCACAAGACTTGCCAAAAGTCCAGCGGGGGTCCGGAACTACCTCCCCCGTCGAATCGTTTTTGTCTATGGCCGCCGCCATTTTGCGGCGGCCATTTTGAAAAATGGCGCCGGCTGAAGACAACACGATTCTAATGAGGGGGCCGTTCCGGACCGCCGCCGTTCTGGACCACCGCCGGATCCCCAGGTAATTTAAAGCATTGGGGGGGGGGTTCGGGAGGGTGGGGGATTTAATTTAAAGGGGCGGGGGTGGGTTTTAGAGGGTTTTAGTGTGCCGGTTTTCCTGCCCTCCCCCTTCCCCCGATTTATGATTTTTAACGATAAATCGGGGGAATTGGTATTGTATCGTGGCCCTAACGATTTTTTGACGATTTAAAATATATCGGACGATATTTTAAATCGTCAAAAAACGATTCACATCCCTATTCATCATGTCTTGTGACTCCTGGACTGGCTTCTTCATGCATCCCCGACACCGCCCGTTGAGGCGCACTATAGCCTGCCAGCAAGTCAGCCCTGCTCCTGCCTCCTGTCCAGGCCCGAGATGCAAGGTCGAGGGCTGGAAGAAAGGCCTTGCTCTGTGCAGCTGTGCTCCCAGCACCGCCCGCTGGGGCACCCGGCACTGTGCCACTGACACACCACACTGCCGCCGCTGCCTCACCACACTGCCTCTGCTGCCTCTTGTGGCCCCCAGCAGAAGCCAGTCCGGGAGTCACAAGGCATATGGTGAAAACGCCCAGTCCTGCTGCATCCCCCGCACTACAGCCTGCCAGCAATTCAGCCCTGCTCTTGCCTCCTGTCCAGGCCCAAGATGCAAGGTCAAGGGCTGGAAAAGAGGCCTTGCTCTGTGCAGCTGTGCTCCCAGCACCACCCGCTGGAGCACCCAGCACTGTGCTGTTGACAAACCACAGTGCTGCCGCTGCCTCCTGTGGCCCCCAGCAGAAGCCAGTCCGGGAGTCACAAGGCATATGGTGAAAACGCTCCGCCCTGCTTCGTCCCTGCACTACAGCCTGCCAGCAAGTCAGCCCTGCTCCTGCTTCCTGTCCAGGCCCGAGATGCAAGGTTGAGGGCTAGAAGAGAGGCCTTGCTCTGTGCAGCTGTGCTCCCAGCACCGCCCGCTGGGTCACCTGGCACTGTGCCACTGACACACCACAATGCTGCCGCTGCCTCTTGTGGCCCCCAGCAGAAGCCAGGCTTCTCACTCCCACGCTCTCTCTCGCCCACAGACACAACATGCACACAGGCTTCTCACTCCCACGCTCTCGCCCACAGACACAACACGCACACGGACTTCTCACTCCCACGTGTTCTCTCTCTCACCCACAGACACAACACGCACAGAGGCTTCTCACTCCCACGCTCTCTCTCGCCCACAGACACAACACGCACACAGGCTTCTCACTCCCACGCTCTCTCTCGCCTACCTCCAAGGCCAGTCCCAGCCGGGTTCCTTCTTCTGCCTACTTTCCACCAGCGTCCACCTTCGAGGCCAGACCCAGCCGGGTTCTTTCCTCTGCCTCCCCCAGCGTCCACCTCCGAGGCTGGACCCAGCTGGGTTCCTTCCTCTGCCTCCCCCAGCATCCACCTTCAAGGCCGGAGCCTGCTGGGTTCCTTCCTCTGCCTCCTTTCCACCAGTATCCATCTCTGAGGCCGGACCCAGCCGAATTCCTTCCTCTGCCTCCTTTTTCCTAGAGTCTCATAGTCTTTTCCAAAACAAAATAATTGTGTGAATGAAGTATGAAAGAATTTCATGGCCAATGCAATAAAGTAAGTGCAAAGACCTTCAGAAATAATACAAAAGAAATATTAGAAGAAAAAGAAAAACTGAGCCCCCAGCAGTTGTGTATTTCTGAAGGATTTTTTTTGATGATTCTGCTTTCTCTTACTCCTACTTTAGTATCACAAACACAAACATTACATTTGCCACTTTAAAAGGCTGCCTTGGTCATGCATTGAACTTGTTGCAATAGCTCGAGTGCAGTGCAGTGCACATTTGCACAATATTGCAATGGCCAGTTTGAAAGATGCGTGAATGGTCAGTGGCCATGGTTGAAACCTTGACGTTGGTGCTACTGCTCACAAGTATACAACTTGTGCTAATTCAACCAGACTGAATGTTTGTTTATGAATGTGTGTATGACTGAGTGCCATACTAAAAAACACTGAAATTTGTTGGATTATATAATAATACGTACATATCTGCTCTCTGTAAATTTAGTACCATACTACTTATTTTAGTAATAATAATGAAGAAGAAGTTAAATAACTTGTTTAAATGGTATAGTAATAAATAAATACAGAAAGACATCTATGAACGTAATGAAACACACTGGGCAGTTGTCACATTAGAACAATTCTGAGTCCACTAATATTTCTAAAATAAAAAAAAAACAAAATTTTTTAAACAAAGTTTAATAAATAATTAAAACATTTATATATATATATACCCCAATTTTGATAACACCCATCACCCAACTCTTAGGCCTCACCGTATTCTCACTTTCACTATTCAATGCACAATCTCTGTCCAAGAAATCTCTAATCCTCAACGACTATCTCCTTGATACCAAACCAGATATATGTGCTATAACAGAAACATGGCTCAAACCCACGGACACAGCAATTATAAACCAACTCCCCACATCAAACTACGACATCTTCTCCATCCCCCGACTGAAAAAAAGAGGAGGAGGACTCCTATTTGCATCAAAAAAAGACCTCGGGTTCATCCAGCACCCATACAACTCAGACTCTAAGCTAGAAATGGGTCTCTTCACCTCGGAACAACTACAAATCCTACTAGTCTACGCCCCTCCGGGCCTCCTTGAGACAGACCCCTCCCCCTTAGTAGAGGAAATCACAACCCTCATCAAACTGGACGCTCCAGCAATTATCCTAGGAGATTTTAATCTGCATGTGGACAACCCTACCCCATCATCCAGCTGTGAATCCTTTCTCTCAGCCCTCTCAGCCCTGGGTTTCAAACAATTAGTTACCAAACCCACACACAAAGCAGGCCACACGCTGGATCTTATCTTTATTAACCCAGGCATCAAACATTCTTCACGCCTCAAAAGCAAGAAGGTCCCTTGGTCTGATCACTCACTTATCTCAACCGCATTCTCATTGAATAAACCCTCCACCTCCAAAGGGCCCTCACCATCTTTCCCATACAGAAGATCCTGCTCTACAGAAGACCTCAGCTCACACCTAGCCTCTCAACTTCCATCCATTGATCTCTCAAACCCGAACACAGCTCTCCGCTCTTGGAAAGCCATCACAGATTCCATAGCCGACAAGCTATGTCCGCTAGCAACCAAAAAATCACTCCCAAACGCCTCCAAAAGACAACCATGGTTCACGGAAGAACTAAGAAAGCTAAAACAAAATCTAAGACAGAAAGAGAGCGACTGGCGCAAATCCCCAAGCACCAATACACGATCCATCTACAAAGCCACCCTCCATCAATACAAGTCAACTACCTCTAAATCCAAAAGGGACTACTATGCATCCAAGATTCACCACTTAATCTTCGACGCAAAAGCCCTCTTCGCCTATGTCTCCAATCTCACCCAAATCATCCCACAGGAGATTCCCAACGACCTAGCACAACCCAAAGCTGAAGAACTTGCTCTTCATTTTCACAACAAAGTCAACAGCCTTCTAACTCATCTGCCTTCTAATCCCACCGACCCTGCTCTTTACCAGTCTCTTCAACAATCATCCCCCAACAACAATGGTCTGGAAACACTTGAACCCATCTCTATCTTAGAGATACAAACTCTTATAAGAAGAATGAAACCTTCCTCCCATCCTTTGGATACTATCCCCACCAAACTGCTCCTGGCCATCCCTGACTCCATCGCTAAAACATTGTCGGACATCATAAACTGCTCACTCTCCCAAGGACTATATCCTGACGACCTCAAATTGGCCTCCATCAAACCTCTACTCAAGAAACCCAACTTGGATCCTAAAGACCCCAACAACTTCCGTCCTATCGCCAATCTCCCATTCATAGCCAAGATTCTAGAAAAAGTTGTCAATACTCAACTCTCCGAATACATAGAAGAAAACAAAATCCTATTCCAATCACAATACGGATTTCGCAAATCACTGAACACAGAATCCCTCCTCATCTCCATGTCTGACTTCATATTAATGGGCCTTGACAAAGGCCAATCCTTCCTCTTAATTCTACTGGACCTATCAGCCGCCTTTGATACGGTCAATCATTCCATTCTCACTTCCATTCTGGCTTCTATAGGTATCTCAGGCACCGCTCTCTCATGGTTTAAATCTTTTCTCTCCAACAGAGGCTTCAAGGTTAAGATACAGAACAAAGAATCTTCACGAATGGACGCATCCATAGGAGTCCCTCAGGGCTCCTCACTGTCACCTACACTCTTTAACATTTATCTTTTACCTATCTGCCAACTCCTCTCCAACCTTAACCTCAAACATTTTCTCTACGCCGACGACATCCAGATCGTGATACCCATTAAAGAATCTTACACAAAAACATTGGTTCACTGGGAAAACTGTCTCTTCGAAATTAAACATCTCCTGGCTAACCTAAACCTAGTTTTAAACTCCTCTAAAACAGAACTGCTTCTCATCTCCCCAGATAGCAATGCCATCTCTAATCCTCCAACTATCCCAACTACTACACAGGTGAGAGATCTAGGAGTATTAATTGATAACCGGATGAACCTTAAAGCTTACATCAACAGAACCACCAAGGACTGTTTCCACAAACTCCAAGTTCTGAAAAGAATTAGACCACTCTTCCACACTCAGGACTTCAGAACCATTCTACAAGCTATCATTTTTTCTAAGATCGATTACTGTAACTCTATCCTACTGGGCCTACCTTCCTCCTATACTAGACCCCTCCAGATGTTACAAAACGCTGCGGCAAGATTACTGACAAACTCCAGGAGGAGGGACCATATATCTCCAATCCTAAAAGATCTCCACTGGTTGCCTGTTCACTTTAGAATCCTCTACAAATCTCTTTCCATAATATACAAAACCATCCATCAACACACCCCACTCGACTTACAATTCCCATTCCAAATTTATAATTCCTCCAGACCAACAAGAGACACACTCAGAGGATCTCTTCAAGTGCCCCCAGCCAGAACTACCAAACACATTACCTTGAGAGATCGGGCCTTTTCAACAGCCGGCCCCCTTCTATGGAACTCCATCCCACCGGACCTTAGACAGGAGCCCAGCCTCCCAACCTTCAGGAAGAGACTTAAGACCTGGCTGTTTAAAAAAGCTTTCCCGGACACCGATTAATTCTATTCAGCCAGATTCTACCACTTCCACATGTAAAAATGTTATTACTAATGTAAATACCTATACCTAATGTTATTCTCTCCCTTTTCTTCTCTCCTCCCAGTTCTTTTACCTTGTTATTTGTAACTGCTTCCTTCTACACAAATAGGTTATTGAATTGTTCACTGTACACCCCTGTTATATGTAAACCGGCATGATGTGTTTGCAACATGAATGCCGGTATATAAAAATTTTAAATAAATAAAAAATAAATAAATATATATATATATATATATATATATATTTAACAAACATTAACAAAAAAAAAAAAGGGGGGTTTAGCCCCAGTCAGGGCTAAATTAGATGCTCAATGCTGACCATTTCCAGGGTCGTGGGGAGAGGAGGATGGCAACCCGGGAGGAGGATCCTGCTCTGGAGCAGAGGGCACTAGCATCTCCTCCTCACGAGGCATCTCTTGAGGAGGAGGCATCTCATGAGGAGGAGATGTCTGTGCCCTCTGCTCCTGAAAGTCCTCCTCTCCACATCCTCGCAATGAGCATCTAATTTAGCCATGAGGTGGTTTACTCCCTGCAGGACCTCGTTCAGCATGGCAAACTGTGCAGTGCATGCACAGCTAGGAGGAGATCCTGCAGGGAGTACACCACTGCTGGTGCTGGGCCTGACTGGCTCTGGTCTGGCTGGAGCTGCCTCTTCGTGCCCTGTAAAGAAATGTAAACAAATTCAACATGAGGTATAGAACATTACATATATGTGAAATAAATAAGCAAATATTGTACACGCGCCAGCAAGTTTATAATATTAAAATAAAATCTACTCCTTAGTGGCCGTTCTGTTTGGAGCCAGTTTTCCTTAGGGTCTGCAGGAGCGGCCCTTCTACATTCTTTCTACTGCTGGAACTTCAAATTTGATTTTGATAACCCACGGTTCGCGGTGATTTCCTGGTTCCGGGCTTGGGGCGGTGACGTCAGGAGGAGGCGCCGGGTAGGCTTCAAAACCGAGCCTATGCCGGCGCAACGCCGCCGTTCTGTTTGGAGCCAGTTTTCCTTAGGGTCTGCAGGAGCGGCCCTTCTACAGTCTTTCTACTGCTGGAACTTCAAATTTGATTTTGATAACCCGCGGTTAGCGGTGATTTCCTGGTTCCGGGCTTGGGGCGGTGACGTCAGGAGGAGGCGCCGGGTAGGCTTCAAAACCGAGCCTATGCCGGCGCAACGCCGCCGTTCTGTTTGGAGCCAGTTTTCCTTAGGGTCTGCAGGAGCGGCCCTTCTACAGTCTTTCTACTGCTGGAACTTCAGATTTGATTTTGATAACCCGCGGTTCACGGTGATTTCCTGGTTCTGGGCTTGGGGCAGTGACATCAGGAGGAGGAGCTGTGTAGGCTTCAAAACCGAGCCTACGCCGGCGCACCGCCACCGTTCTGTTTGGAGCCAGTTTTCCTCAGGGTCTGCATGAGCGGCCCTTCTACATTCTTTCTACTGCTGGAACTTCAAATTTGATTTTGATAACCCGTGGTTCGCGGTGATTTCCTGGTTCTGGGCTTGGGGCAGTGATGTCAGGAGGAGGAGCCGTGTAGGCTTCAAAACCGAGCCTAAGCCGGCGTGCCGCCACCATTCTGTTTGGAGCCAGTTTTCCTCAGGGTCTGCAGGAGCGGCCCTTCTACATTCTTTCTACTGCTGGAACTTCAAATTTGATTTTGATAACCCGCGGTTCGCAGTGATTTCCTGGTTCCAGGCTTGGGGCGGTGACGTCAGGAGGAGGAGCCGGGTAGGCTTCAAAACCGAGCCTACGCCGGCGCAGCCACGCGCGGCCAAGGGGCGTGCAGCTTGTCCCGGCTTAGCCCGGCTTTGAACGGATTTGAGCGGAGATTAACGACCAGAGCGGCCCCTAGAGAACATCTCAGCTAAGTACATTTTGTTGTTGTCGAACCTGTTACAATCCTATTTGGGTATAAATCTGCCCTGCCTCACACCAAGAGGAAGGCGAAGTTAAGAGAAAATGTGTCTTCATCCACTCCTAATAAATTGACACAGCCCAAAATTATGGATTGTTTTCAGACTGTTACTGCACTTACCCCAGAGAGGGCCACTAATGGATCAGACCAGGAGCGGGATTTGAACCATTTGGCCATAGAGGCATCTTTAACTCCTGGGGCCCCAGAGAAACGACCCATCCTCTACGAAAGCGGATGAAAATCATTCTTTATTAATTGACTCTGCTAATATCTCTGGTGAAATTGTGAATGTGTCCAAGATATCTGAAATAGAAATACAGAGTCAAGATAATTTAAGAGTTAGTTCCTCTGAATTAGAAGAAGGGAATTTAGGGACCTTTGAACAGAATAGAGAGAGGGGGAAAGTATTGGGTATTAAAGACATTCCAGTTATTATTCCTCAAAAGTTTACTATTGAAGAATTAGGCATTATGATGATCAACATGCAAAAATCTATTAATAATCTTATGTTAACTGTCCAGGATGCTATGAAAAAAGATATCAATATGCAAGAAAAAATTGAAAAATTGGAGAAAAATGTAGACACATTTGATAAAAAATGGGGGGATATTCATAAAGTCCAAGTAAATTTAATAAAATCAGTGGAAGAATATGAAGGGAAAATTGAAATGGTGGAAAATCAAAATAGACGACTGAATCTTAGGTTTTTGAATTTTCCCAAAATTCATCTTGCAACGTCAATAGATTTAGTTAACAGTTATTTGAAAAATATTCTCAAATACTCAGAAAACTCTTTACCTGTTATATTAAAAAGTTATTATTTACAACAGCCATCAGAGGGAAAAAAAAGAGGAAGATAAAGCGGATTTAAATTTGACTGAGTTTCTTGAAAGATCATTTGAGTCAAAAATTGACACAAGGGCAACATTGCTGGTTCAATTTTCTTCCCCTATTGAGAGAGATACAGTGTTAAGATTACACTTTAAAAATCAAAAGTGTGACTTTTATGGATATCCCATAAGAATATTCCCAGATGTTGTCCGTACAACTCAGATGCGTAGGAAAAAATGTATAGAAATGCGGAATGAGGTCTTGCAGAAAGGAGTGCAATTCAGTTTAAAGTATCCTTGCAAATGTTTTATTAAACATAGGGAAGCTAGATATGTCTTTAATTTCCCAGATCAACTTAGGTTGTATTTAGATACACATCCCTGATCTCTATTTTTTCTGTTAAAGGGGGGAATTGTTTAGATGGTGTGGTAAGACAACACTGTTTTTCCTTTTTGTACATTCCTGTGATAGGCTCCGAATGTGTATTGGCTGTAAATGTTCTCTAGTTTTTCTTTTAATTTCCTTTTAAGAGGATGGATGATTCCACCCTATTCATATTTTCTGTTTGTAAACAATGAAATGCAATTAAAAATAAAATAAAAAAAAAATCTACTCCTTAGTTTACTAAATTAGAGGGTTTTAGAAAAATTAGTCTATATTCTATAACATCAGAGAGGGGGAGAGTGGTGGGATATCATTCTAGATAATTAGATATTATATAACATAACAATACAACAAATCCATACATCTAACCCAGCCACTATAACTGACTGATCACAAAAAATAATTTTGTTTTTCAGCCTCAGACAGATATACTACTACTACTACTTAGACATACTGGCCCTGTGGCCCATATATATAATACAAGCCGTTAAGCCCGTGAAAATGGGCTACATTAAAAAACATTTTTTTTCCAGTTCATTTTTGGACACGGCACTCTTCTACACTTCTTCTTCCTCACTCACACTCTTTCTCCCACTGCCTCCCTCTTCCCTCACTCTCACCTCCCCCCCATTCGCATTTGCGGCACATCGGTCAGGGCTCATTTATCTGGCTGCGGCTGTTGCCTCTGTCCTCCTCCAGTGGCAGCTGCTGATGGGCCCAGGAAGCCCCGCCTTGTCCCTGCTGGTTCTGTACAAGAAAGATCAAAATTCAGAGAACAACAGTTAAAATTTTAAAAACAGGAATGAGATCAGACACAAGCATTCATTCACTGTTATAATAAACAAATATTATTAAACACAAATTCCATTACAATTAATTGAATAATATTTGTGTACTTGTGTAGTATTCTGAAAACAACCTACCAGGTAAGGGACGGAACAGGGTTCTGTGGACTTCCTCGAGTCACTCACCCTCGTGAAGTCGTAGGCAACGACCTAAGAATTAGAGGGATAAAGGAATTGATTAATAATTACAACATGCCCAAGTTTTGCCTTGACCTACTAGGTTGTTTTTTATGCAACATAGAAAAGTCAGTAATAAAAAAATACTATTTTATACTTAGCTATCTTTCAATGTGGCATTCAAAATCCCAAATACCACCATTTCAAAACGATAAATATAAATATTGATACCAGAGATAACTTTCTTTCTTGTGTAGTCTAGTTACTGCAGAGTACAGGGTAAGGGTGGTACACTACTACTATTTCTGTTCTTCTAAAATATATTTATTTTAAATTATTAGTAGAGTACTTATAACTTTATATAACTCACTCTATGCTACTACTACTATTCGTACTCTATTCAATTTAAATACAAAATATAAATAATAATTAATAATATGACCAACATTATTATCTTTCACCTCACGAGGGTAAAAGGCTCACCGGCAGAACTCCTCCTGGAGCGAAGCCCAGGCAGCAGACTCCCTTTACAGGTTAGGCCTTCTGCCTGGGGTGTGTGTGTGTGTATAAAGATTCTCCTCATCCAGGAGGAGTAGCCAGGCTAGGAGGTCCACTTCAGCCTGAGTAAAGTGGGGCTTCCTGGATATGAATTTGCCACTAGCTGCCACCTTGGAGGAGGACGGTGGGGGGGAATCCGACTGCTTGTCATGTTCCATTCTACAATGAGAAAATAAAAAAGATGAAAACAAAAAGTATGTGCTTTAGGACAGCTGTCTGTTCAGAAGCTCACACCTGAATGCAGGGGGCTGTCTCATCCTTCACATCCCTCCCCCCCCCACACCCACATCATTCATTGGCTGGGAGAGGGGAGGGGGGCGGGGGTGTGTGGCCAGGCAGTTCCCCGTCTCTGAAGGACAGCTGTCTGTTCAGAAGCTCACACCTGAATGCAGGGGCTGTCACACCCTTCACATCCCTCCCCCCCCCCCCCACATGCCATTCACTGGCTGGTATATGGGAGAGGGGAGGGGGGTGAAGGGCCAGGCAGTCCCCCATATGCCTCCCCCCCTCCACACCCTCACCATTTACTGGCTGGTATATGGGAGAGGGGAGGGGGCGGTGAAAGGTGAGGCAGTCCCCCATCTCTGAAGGACAGCTGACTGTTCAGGAGCTCACACCTGAATGCAGGGGGCTGTCTCACCCTTCACATCCCTCCCCCCCCCCCCCCACACCCATACCATTCACTGGCTGGTATATGGGAGGGGAGGTGGGGTGAAGGGCCAGGCAGTCCCCCGTCTCTGAGGGACAGCTGTCTGTTCAGAAGCTCACACCTGAATGCAGGGTGCTGTCTCACCCTTCACATCCCTCCTTCCACACCACACCCACACTTCACTGGTTGGTATATATGGGAGAGGGGAAGGGGGTGAAGGGCCAGGCAGGCCCCTGTCTCTGAAGGACAGCTGTCTAGTGTTCAGCTCAGATGGGCCACACAGAGAAAATTGGTGAGAAAACTGTGCCCAAGTTTGCAGTTCCTGTGTTAAACTTTTTTTTTTTTCACTATATCATAAAATATAGTTGCAATAGAGAAGGTACAAAGAAGGGCAACCAAAATGATAAAGGGGATGGAACAGATCCCCTTTGAGGAAAGGCTGAAGAGGTTAGGGCTGTTCAGCTTGGAGAAGAGACGGCTGAGGGGGGATATGATAGAGGTCTTTAAGATCATGAGAGGTCTTGAACGAGTAGATGTGAATCGGTTATTTACACTTTCAAATAATGGAAGGACTAGGGGGCATTCAATGAAGTTAGCAAGTAGCACATTTAAGACTAATCGGAGAAAATTCTTTTTCACTTAACGCACAATAAAGCTCTGGAATTTGTTGCCAGAGGATGTGGTTAGTTCAGTTAGGGGCAGATTTTCAAAGGGTTACGCGCACCGAGATAGGCTCGGTGGTGCGCACAAGCCCTGGACGAGTGTAAGTCCTGGGGTTTTCCTGGGGGGGTCGTGTTGGGGGCGTGTCATGGCCGGCGTGTCATCAGGGGCGTTCTGGGGGCGGGGCCGCGGGCGTGGTTCTGGACCAGGGGCATTCCGCGGGCATGGACGCGGCCTCCGGACCAGCCCCTGGACCGGAACATGGTGCGCCGGCGCACGCAAGTTATGCCTGCCTTGGGCAGGCGTAACCTTTGAAATAAAGGTGGGGGAGAATTAGTTAGGGCCGGGGGGCAGGTTAGTTAGGGGAAAGAAAGGGAAGGTGGGAGGCCTCGGAGGGAACGTATGCAGGCTGCGCGAATCGGCATGCGCAGGCTGCCGATTTTGCACAGCCTTGCGCACGCCGACCCCAGGCACTGGCCTGTTTCAACCCGGGTAACACCCTAGGCCAGAGTTCCTTCACCTTGTCCCGAAGTAGGTGATCAATCCAAGTGGCCAAGGCTACTAATTCGCCCAGCGAATCAGGTGTTTGTACTTTTGTTTGCGCCGGTTGCGCGTACTTTTTTAAAATCTGCCCCTTAGTTCAAAAAATGCCCCTTAGTTCAAAAAATGTTTGGATAAGTTCTTGAAGGAGAAGTCCATTAATGGCTATTAATCAAATTTACTTAGGGAATAGCCACTGCTATTAATTGCATCAGTGGCATGGGATCTTAGTGTTTGGGTAATTGCCAGGTTCTTGTGGCCTAGTTTGGCCTCTGTTGAAACAGGATGCTGGGCTTGATGGACCCTTGGTCTGACCCAGCATGGTGATTTCTTATGTTCTTATAAAATTAAGTACTTTGTATATTAAACTTTTTTTTTCTCTAAAGAAACTTTATATAAAATGAAATAAAGTACTTGTCTTCAATTAATATTTATTACTATTTAATTATTTATGCTACTTTAGTGAAACAAAACATTTAATAAAGAAACTTGCAACCTGAGCTCCAAAATATTAATATATAGAAAAACTAAAAAAAACAAGCTGATAATACTAGTACTTATATATTAGTTATTATACTTACAGTGGTTAAATTTGCAGTCAAACTGTCTCAATGCTGTCTCTCACTCAGATATTGATCACAGTCACTTTCCTCTGGCTCTGCAAATGCTTGCAAGTGTGTGCTGTAGTGGCTGGCTGGCTGCTGCTCTGCTTCTGCTTAGTGCACGCCATGGTGAAGTTGCAAAATGGCTGCGGGAAACGCCATTGTGCATGCGCGGGATAGTGCCCACTTCAAGTTGTAACACCATAATGGATCTTCTAATTTGATGAGGGGACTCCTTAGGTCTTCCACTAGACATCTGAGAATGAAGTTGCCTCCTGCCCCTAAGTCCACCAGGACAGGAGTCTGAACTGTGATCGGTCTGTAGGTCAAAGAGACTGGGAGAGAGAGCGGAGATGTCATGGTATGGCCTAAGAACAGTCCTCCTGCAGGACTTAGCCCAGTCCGTTTCCCGGACGAATGGAGCATGTAGAAACATCATGGCCGGGTTGACCACAGTACATGCTAAGGCTGCGCTTCTTCCGAAATCTTCTCTCCTTTGAAGTCAAGCGTCCATGACCAAGTTGCATAGGTTCATCTGTATCAGCAGCAGGGATTACTGGAACCATCCGAGGTGTAGAGACTGCACTGGCCTGTTTCAACCCGGGTAACACCCTAGGCCGGAGTTCCTTCACCTTGTCCCGGAGCCGGTGATCAATCTGAGTGGCCAAGGCTACTAATTAGTCCAGTGAGTCAGGTGTTTGGCGAGCAGCCAGCTCGCCCTTTAAACGGTTATCCAGGCCTCTGCAAATGAGAGTCTTGAGACATTTGGGGTCCCAGTGAAGTTCTGCTGCAAGAGTTTTGAACTCTTTGCTGAATTCAGCCAATGATCTGTTGCCTTGCTTCAAATCCATTAAAGCAGAACCGGCTACAGAAGTTCGAGCAGGGTCATCAAAAATGGATTTAAACAAGTCCATAAATCCTTCTATGTCCTGCAAAATAGAGTCCTTGCGTTCCCACAAGGTGGATGCCCAAGACAGGACCCTATCATCCAGATATGAAAGGATGTAGGTAGTCTTGGAGAGAGCTGTAGGAAATAGAGACGGCTGTAAGGCAAAGTGCATGCGGCACTGGTTCAAAAAGACATGGTCTTCTGGATTTCTCTGGAAAAGTGGATTGGAACCTCCAGTGGTACTGCAGTCTTCACAGTTACCTTCGGTAACTGACCTTCTTGGTTGGAGGCAGTGCCTTGAACCTTCTGTGTGTGTAGCTGATGAAATGCTGCAGTAAGTTTCTCTAAGGCGTCTTGTTGCTCCACAATGCACTGGGCCAAGCCCGGTATGGCCTGCAAGGCAGTGAGCTGTGCCGGATCCATGGAGTCAGCAATCTGTTATTATTTAGGAGAGTTGTGGGTGGATCCTTGGACTGATGGCAGATGACCACGCCCCCGAGGGAAGATCCTGAGAGGCATGGTCAGGCTCAGAGATAGGAGACAGACACACACTAGTTCTTTTATTAGAAAATATACTGAACCACCAGAGGTGGCAGAAGTGAGCTGGAATGGCCAGCTGGGCTGTAGCCCCTCAGATACTGGAACAGCGATCCCTGGAGGCTGAGCTGTAGAGAAACTGAAATATAGTGAATTAGGCAGGGTATGCAGAGTTCATGGACAGAACCTGATGGTAACACTCACACAATGTCTCATAGAAGCCCAGGAGCTGGAATGAAGTAGGCCCTCGAGGAGCGAGTACCTGGTTCCAGGGAAAGCTCTGAGAGAGCGATGGTAACTCACAGATGTAGTAGGCAGCGATGACTTCCAGGCAGAGGTGAATTCGAAGAAGTCCGGGAACGAGGGCTCTCGAGGAGCGAGTACCCCTGGTTAGTCCAAGGAGGCAGAGTAGCGTAGATAGAATGAATCCATATCCTTGCTAACTCAAGTTGTTAGCAATTCAGAGACCTTTAAATATCTGAAGCGGATGATGTCATCTCAGGGGGATGCCCCTGAGGTTCGCGCCACTTCTGGTACTTGAGGCGGGGCCGCGCCACGCGCCTCTAGGCATCAGGTCAACATGGCGGATTGCCGCGTCTGGCCGGTCCAGAGATGCCAGACGAGGATGGCTGAAAGACGCCGCGGCAGCCAGCCTTTCATCAACCCCGGAGGGAGTCACCAATGCGGTAACGTGGGCGGAGTGGAGACGTCGGGCAGCGACGGTCGCAACATCATAACAGGATGAACCCCAACGAGAGAGCTGTAGTGTAGCCCAGTCAAATTGCAGAGTGTGTTGCTGTAGCCACGGCAGTCCTAGGACCACAGGATGAATGGCTTTGTCCAGTATATGGAAGGATATGGTTTCCACATGTAGTCCTGGTGCAAAGTTGAATAAGAGCCATGGTGTGGGTATCCTCACCAGGAAGATGTTCTCCATGGATGGATGAGAGTAGTAACGGCACAGGGGAGCAGATTGTGGGGATCCGCAGATGTTCCGTTAGTTGTTTTAGTATGAAGTTCCCACCAGCTCTGGAGTCCACTAACGCCAGGGTATGGAACTCCTGGTTGTCCATTTTAATGGAAACAGGGACAGTCAATGGAGGAGACGGTGAAGTCAGGCCTAGGAGTAGTCCTCCAGCAGAACCTAGGCCTGGGAGTTTCCCGGACAGACTGGGCATGGGGCTATGGCATATCTGGATTAGCCGTAGTATAGGCAGAGGCTGGATTGCTGGCGGTGACATCGTTCCATGGGAGAAAGTCTGCTCCAGCCCAATTGCATGGGTTCATCCTCTGCTTTACTCTGAGCTGGGTTCATTCTGGGTGAAGATGAATGTCGAGTTCGAGATGAACCTGAGGTAGACTTCCGAGACATTCTGGACTCTTGAGAGCATTCTTGCAGATGGCGATCGATACGTCCAGTAAGGTCTATCAAGGAGTCCAATAACGTAGGCAATTCGCGAGCCACCAACTCATCTTTAATCTGAGGGCTCAAGCCTTCGAGGAAGATGGAATGTAAGCAGTCTGAGTCCCACTGAAGCTCCGAAGAAAGGGTTCAGAACTCAATAACGTAGTCCGTTAATGAGTAAGAGCCTTGTTGGAGATGGAAAAGTGAAGACCTGGAAATGGCTCTTCGACCGGGATCTTCGAAGATAGAATGGAATAAGGCCAGGAACCTCGGGAGGTCACGAAGGACTGGGTCCGCACACTCCCAGAGAGGTGATGCGTAGGCCAAGGCCTTACCATCCAAAAGGGAAAGGATGTAGGTAGTCTTGGTGATCACGTCTGGGAAATAAGCTGGTTGCAGGCAAAAGTACATATTGCATTGATTCAAGAAACCCCTGCACATAAGAGGGTTCCCCGAGATGCGTGGAGATGTCGGTAAGAGCACGGTAGGCTGAGAAGTTGGCATAGAGGTGGAGGCATTGAGCTTGATAGATGTCATGGTGGCAGTCACAGTGGCGTTTAAGCGGGTGCTCAAGTTGTCGATGGCCGCTGCCAGAGACTCCAGAAATTTCCGCTGTTCGCTTATTCTTTTCGCCAGGCCAGAGATGGCCTGGAGGGCCAAGACCTCTGCTGGGTCCATGGATTTTGGAATCTGTTATGATTTGTGGGTTTCGTGGGCCCTTGGCCTGAGGTGGCCACCTCAGGCCACCTCAGGTCCACACCGCCAGGAGGCGAGGTCTGGTAATTCAAGAGCTCTGGGAGAGAATCTATGGGAAGGTCCTGAGGAACAGGGTGAGAGACCCAGCAATGAGGGACCCCCAGGAAGCTGGTAGGCTGGAGAGCAGTACCTGGGTGGAGACCTCCAAGAGGGTGGTGCTAGGCAGACCCGAGGAGCGGGAAGCATGAGGCAAGGAGCGCCGGAGTTATTCTGCTGAGGCAACCCTGGGAGGCGATGCTGCGTAGCAAGGGAGGTACTGATGCGATGACGTAGGCTACCCCGCGGAATGGGGAAGCCTGAGTCGGTTCTCCAAGTGATGATGTAGATATCCCCAAGAAGCAGGGAAGTACTGGCTATCACCGGCGTTGAACGTAGGCACTTCCCCGAGGAGCGGGGAGGCCCAGATAGTATCTGGAGTAGAATGTAGGCACTGCCCTGAGGAGTGGGGAAGCACGAACAGTCTCTGGAGTAGAACGTAGTCTTTGCCCCGAGGAGCGGGGAAGCATGGACAGTCTCTGGAGTAGAACGTAGGCACTGCCCCGAGGAGTGGGGAAGCATGGACAGTCTCTGGAGTAGAACGTATGCACAGCCCCAAGGAGCGGGGAAGCACAGAGATAGGTCTCCCAAGTGGCGAGGGCATCTCAGCGGCAACCCCGAGGATCGGGGAGCCAGCAGGTAGAGTTCCTGGAAGGCACAGGGCTAGCCCAAGGAGCTAGACCAAGTCTCCGGAGAGAGTGCACACAGGCCCCCGAGGAGCGGGTACCTGAGCCAGGGTCCAGAGTCCAAGAAGGATCTGAAACAGCCACAACAGGTCCGAGGAGACAGGAGCTAGTAGAGTAGTGATGGAAAATGCTTAAGAAAAATTTGGCGGGAATATTTCAGTACAGAGAAATAGTTCTTATGCGGGGTATGTGGGGGATAGGGAATAAAAACAAGGAGTAAAAGCCTTGCTTCTTTAAATTAGTCTTCTGAGTGGAGTCTTTTACTTTTGCCTAGTTTTGACTTGGTGAAAGGGTAGTCTGTTTCAAAATTATTTGGAGGGAGAAATGGAAATATTGAAAATAACGATCAATCAGGCTGTGTGGAAGGAAGGAATGTGGCTGCTTGCCTTCAACCTTTTTTTTTTTTTTTTACTCATACTCCAACCCCCAAGTAAAGCAAAAACAGATTAAAAAAAGTTTTGTTAAAGTTTGCTGCTTAAGAGGCAGAAAGTATCTTAAGAAAACTTTGATGGGAAAAAATGGCGGGAACATTTCAATACAGAGACATTGTTCCTATGCCGAGTATGTGGGAATTAGGGGTACCGGGACAGTGAATAAAAACAGGGAGTAAGAAGCTTGCTTCAATTAAATTAGTCATCTGGGTGGAGTCCTTTTTATTTGCCCAGTTTTAACTAGGAGAAAGGGTTGCCCGTTTCGAAAATCCTTTGGAGAGAGAAAACAGATTTAAAATGATAATGACTGGGGAGAAGGGAGGAATGTTACTGCTTTGCTCCAGCCTTTTCTGAGTGGAGTCAGTTCCTCTTGCCAACTCTCATATAACAGAAAAGAGATTAGTGTGGGGATGGGGCATAGTTATAGAATGGTTATATCAATTTTGTTTGTTTGCTATTAATTCATTTTAATTTATTTGAGGGCTTGTTCTTTCATGCCTAACACTTTTTTTTTTTTAAGTATTATGGCATAGAACAGGTTTTATTATGGAATTTTTAGATGTTTTCCAAGGTGAATTTGGATATGTTCTCATTTTTCCCCCCACATAGAGGACAAAAAAGGATAGGGATGCATTTTTTTTTACTTTATAATTATAGAGCTTTAAAGTGTTAACTTGCTGTTTGTTTTCTGTAGGTGAATTGATGCTCGTGCTCTCTCCTTTTCAACATGTAGTAAGAGAAGGCTATGGGCCGAATTTTAAGACCTATGCGCAGGCGTAGATTTGTGCGCGCAACCCGGCGTGCACAAATCTACACCCGATTTAATAACATGCGCGTGCAGCCGCACGCATGTTATAAAATCCGGGGTCGGCGCACGCAAAGGGGTGCACACTTGTGCACCCCTTTGCGTGCGCCGAGCCTAGGGGAACCCCGATGGCTTTCCCCGTTCCCTCCGAGGCCGCTCTGAAATTGGAGCGGCCTCGGAGGGAACTTTCCTTCTGCCTCCCCCCACCTTCCCCTCCCTTTCACTACCTAACCCGCCCCCCAGCCCTATCTAAACCCCCCCTATCTTTGTTAAATAAATTGCGCCTGCCTCCGGGCAGGCGTAGGTTGCGCGCACCGGCCGAGTGCCGGCATGTGATCCCCCGGCACGGCCTCTGTGCCGGCCTCGGTCCTGCCCCCACCCCGCCCCACCCACTCCCTGCCCCTTTTTTCAAGCCCCGGGACATGGCTTGGCGCGCGCAGGAGCGGGTTTTCGGGGTTACGCACGTAACCCTTTGAAAATCCGCCCCTATCTCTGTATTCTAGTACTGGGAATTGCTCGTTTTACTTGCATCTCTGTCTTCCTGCTTACTTTGGCAGACTTCTTCCCTCTTCAGTATGTCATTCTGCTGCTAGGTTCTCATAAGGTTAGTTGTGCTTGCAGTATATACCTGTTGTATTATAAGGAATTGCTCTTTTTACCGGCATCTTAACCTTGGCTGCTGCCTACTCTCTTTTCTCCAATTAATAGTTGTGATGCTGTGTGTTAATATAACAGCTGTTTATTAAGAAAAAGCAGCTCAACTAGGAGATGAGGGAAAAGCTAAAGTAGGCAGAAAGATATTGATGCAGGTAAAAAATACATTTTACTTGCATCTGTTTTACCTTCCTCACTCCTCATCCTTTACAATTAGTAATAGTGCTGCTCCATTGTAATATAAGCCTAATATTTGTGCTTGCTGTTGTTTTATTAGGAATTGCCTTTTTTTTTTTACTTGTATCTAAGTCCTGCTTTTTACTAGAGATGTGAATCGTGTGATCGATCGTCTTAACGATCGATTTCGGCTGGGGGGGGAGGGAATCGGATCGTCGCGGTTTTGTTTTTGTAAATATCGTGTAAATTGTAAATCGGGGGAGGGCGGGAAAACCGGCACACTAAAACATCCCTAAAACCCACCCCGACCCTTTAAAATAAATCCCACACCCTCCTGAACCCCCCCAAAATGCCTTAAATTACCTGGAGTCCAGAGCGGGGGTCCCGGTGTGATCTTTTACTCTCGGGCCTGCGGTGCGTTTTAGAAACGGCGCTGGCGCTACCTTTGCCCTGTTATATGACAGGTCAAAGGTAGCACCGGCGCCATTTTGTTTTTTGTCCCCCGACGTCAGGAGCGTAGGAGATCGCTCCCGGACCCCCGCTGGACCCCCAGGGACTTTTGGCCAGCTTGGGGGGGGCTCCTGACCCCCACAAGACTTGCCAAAAGTCCAGCGGGGGTCTGGGAGCGACCTCTGCACTCGAATCGTTTTGCCGTACGGCCGGCGCCATTTTGCGCAAAATGGCGCCAGCCGTACGGCAACACGATTTGACTGCAGGAGGTCGTTCCCAGATCCCCGCTGGATCCCCAGGGACTTTTGGCCAGCTTGGTGGGGCCTCCTGACCCCCACAAGACTTGCCAAAAGTCCAGCGGGTGTCCGGAACGACCTCCTGCAGTCGAATCGTGTTGCCGTACGGCCAGCAAAACGATTTGACTGCAGGAGGTCGTTCCCGGACCCCCGCTGGACTTTTGGCAAGACTTGTGGGGGTCAGGAAGTCCCCCCAAGCTGGCCAAAAGTCCCTGTGGGTCCATCGGGGGTCCGGGAGCGATCTCCTACTGCTCCTGACGTCGTTTTGCCGTACAAAATGGTGCCGGCCATACGCCGTATGGCCGGCACCATTTTGTACGGCAAAACAATTTGAGTGCAGGAGGTCGCTCCCGGACCCCCGCTGGACTTTTGGCAAGTCTTGTGGGGGTCAGGAGGACCCCCCAAGCTGGCCAAAAGTCCCTGGGGGTCCAGCGGGGGTCCGGGAGCGATCTCCTACGCTCCTGACGACGGGGGACAAAAAACAAAATGGCGCCGGTGCTGCCTTTGACCTGTCATATGACAGGGCAAAGGTAGCTCCGGCGCCATTTCTACAATGCACCGCAGGCCCGAGAGTAAAAGATCACACCGGGACCCCCGCTCTGGACCCCAGGTAATTTAAGGCATTTTGGGGGGGTTCGGGAGGGTGGGGGATTTATTTTAAAAGGTCGGGTGGGCTTTAGGGTTGTTTTAGTGTGCCGGTTTTTCCGCCCTCCCCCTTCCCCTCCCCCTTCCCCCGATTTACGATTTTTGACTATAAATCGTGGGAATTCCTATTGTATCGCGCTTCTAACGATTTTTGACGATTTAAAATATATCGGATGATATTTTAAATCGTCAAAAAACGATTCACATCCCTACTTTTTACCTTGGCTATTGAGTCCTTTCCCTTTGGTGAAAAGGGTGTTGTTCCTCTATTTGTCACACACTAATAAACTCCCCAGTGTGTCTGTGTCTCAAATAATATTGCCGTGTACACCCTTATTTATTAAAAATTTATATATGTGACACTCAAAAGAACAAAAATTTCTTATGAATGGATGGTGGTAGTTTCATATATTATTGAACAGGCACCATCCAGGTTGCCTCGCAATTGTCTTTTTTATAATCATAAACTGACCACCTCCATGCTATTTTTAAATTTATTTTACATATATTGTGGTGCAAACTCTGACAATAAAATTCATTATTTTATGTCTGTTTCATATTATTTATTTTGTGCCAACCTGCATCTTAAACGCCGCCAGAGTGAAAATCCTTAACTGAAAGATGTTTCTTTTTGTGTTACAATGTCTGGTGTTACTTGATACAATAAATCCGAAATCCCTGACCTGTACAAGTTTCGGTGTACTACTTTCCTCAGGGGTTGTTCTCTCGGCAATATCCAAAATTGAATATTCTAACACAATTCAACCCCGAAAAAACAATACAGCATACGTGAGTGGATGTGAGAAAGAAAGAATAGAAGTAATCGTTGACCAAACTTGGAGCCAAAATGTGCGAACATAAGAACATGAAAAAATCATATGTTCGAGAGTCGCTCGGGGTGCAGAGCAAGACCAGCAGTTGTGTGAGGCAAGTAAACCAGCACTATGTAGCCGCCAGGGTGTCCAAAGGGCTCTATGTAATAGGAAAAAGGAAGATTGTGTCAAGCTGATAGATAGGGTGATGCGAGTAGTGACAGACCAAAGGCGATTCCAGATATCTGGACTGATTGGAGTATCAATCTCCTTAGTCCAAATGGAGTGTAGCCCAGTTCGAAGGACATTAGACTCTGCAGAAACAATAAGTTTATATAATTTGGATGCTAAGTGTCCTTGAAGACCATGTTCCTGATATACCTGTAAAAGGTATGGGGAAGAAGTGAGCGATACGGAGGAGTAGGGGGAGGCAGCTACAATGTTACGTAATTGAAGCCATGCAAAGAATTGAGAAGATGGCAGCCCATATTGCTCCGTGAGCTGAGTAAACGAGCGTATGGTAGCATCTTCTAGTATGGAGGCTAAGAAACATATGCCTTTGGTCTGCCATAACGGCCAGTTGAGAGGGTGATTAACACAGAGCAATTTAGAATTCCGCCATATGGGGGCCATGGTAGAGTAACTCCAAGAACACATATGTGTAGGGCGGGTGGAGTCAAACAAGGAGTACGCTTTATGTAGGGAGTGTAGTATTTTATTTATTTATTTATTTTAAGTTTTTCTATACCGGCATTCGCAATAGATATCGCATCATGTCGGTTTACAATTAACAAGTAGATAGGTAACAAAAAAAGGTAAGAAACATTTATCTTAATAATAATAATAATCGTTGTAGTAATAATAATAATAATAAAACATTAAACAAGAGAAGGTTAAGGTATGCAGTTACAATAAAACAAGGGAGTGATACAACTTGGAGCATAGAAAAGAAGCTGGGGATTAAATAGAGAGAATGTAAATGCCAGTCAATGTGCTTAAAGCATTGATGAATTGTCCTTGTGAGGTAGGGAAATTAATTATGTGGTAGGGATATTAATTACCATGAATGAGGCAATGTCTGGGCGCCTAGTTAATAATGGGATAGATTCAGTTTAGTTCAGGAAAGGCTTTCATGAATAGCCACGTTTTGAGTCTTTTCCTGAATGTGGGCAGGCAGGGTTCCAGTCGCAAATCTGGTGGGATTGAGTTCCACAGTGTTGGTCCTGCAGTGGAGAAAGCCCTGTCTCTGGTGGTTATGTGCCTCATGGATTTGGAGTGTGGTACTTGTAGTGTTTCTCTATAGGACTCTCTGATTGGTCTGTTGGATGTAAATTTTTTGAGAGGAATTTGAAGGTTGAGTTGAGAGTGTTGATGTATAGCTTTGAAAATAGTGGTTATGGACATATAAATGATTCTGTAGTGAATTGGCAGCCAGTGCAGGTCTTTGAGGATTGGTGATATGTGGTCTCTTCTCCGTGTGTTAGTTAATATTCTCGCAGCCGTGTTTTGAACCATCTGAAGGGGTTTCGTGTGAGATGAAGGGAGACCTAATAGCAAGGAGTTGCAGTAATCTAGTTTAGAAAATATTATTGATTGCAGAATAGTTCTGTAGTCATGAACGTGGAAGAGAGGTCTTATTCTTTTTAAGACTTGGAGTTTATAGAAGCAGTCCTTAGTAGTTTGATTTATGAATGCTTTTAGGTTTAACTTGTTATCAATGATAGCTCCCAGGTTTCTTACTTGAGGAGTTTGTAAATTGGGTGGAGGATTTGAGTCGGTGTTACTGTTTTCAGAAGAAATTAGGAGGAGTTCGCTTTTTGAAGAGTTTAGTATTAGATTAAGGTTGGAGAGGAGTCCATCAATTTTTTTCAGACAAGTTTCCCAGAATTCTAGGGTTTTGCTGTAGGATTCTTTGACGGGGATGACTATCTGGACGTCATCTGCATAAAGAAAGTGTTTAAGGTTTAAATTAGTTAGCAGTTGGCAAAGAGGGAGCAAGTAGATATTAAAGAGTGTTGGTGAAAGGGAGGAGCCCTGTGGAACTCCCGTAGATGAAGGGTAGTGTTGAGATTCTTTGTTGTGAATTTTGACTTTGTATTTTCTGTTCCCTAAGAACGATTTGAACCACGATAGTGCTGTTCCTGTTATTCCGATGTTTGCTAATTGAGTTAGTAGGGAGGAATGGTTAACCGTATCAAAGGCAGCTGAGAGGTCCAGGAGGATCAGTAAATAAGTGTGACCTTTATCCAGGCCCATGATGAGGTAGTCGGTCAGGGAAATTAGTAGTGATTCAGTATTTAAAGCTTTTCTGAAGCCATATTGGGATGGGAACAGAATGTTATGTTCCTCGAGGTAGTCTGAGAGTCTGGAGTTGACTAATTTTTCCGTTACCTTAGCTATGAATGGGAGATTGGATATAGGACAGAAATTGGTGGGATCATTAGGATTTAAGTTGGGTTTTTTCAAGAGCGGTTTGATGGATGCAATCTTCAGGTCGTCAGGGTAGATTCCTTGTGCTAGGGAGCAGTTAATAATGTCTGTCAGAGTATAGAATTAGATGCCAATCGTTTGGATAATTGCATCCCTGGGAGGCACGTGAGGGGAAAAGGAGACACTAAAAAACCTTCCAAATCTAACCATCTGGGCTGACTTCCTAGGGTGGGAGAAGGAAAGAAATGGTGATGAGCTTGTTGTAGCATGAAAGCTTGATGGTATGCATAAAAATTTGGGAAATTTACACCGCCCTCTGCCTTAACAAGCTTGAGTTTAGACAGAGCAATCCTGGGAGTCTTATTCCTCCATAAAAAGGAGGTTAGTAGTCGATCGATTTGCTTGTAAAAATTGCAGGAAAAAAAAATGGGAATCATCGAGAGAACATAAGTAATTTTAGGGGCAACTACCATTTTTATAGTATCTAATCTTCCCCACCATGTAAGATGGAGGGGCAACCATTGAATGGTAAGGTCTTTGATCCCTTGGATAATACGAGTTTCAGCATTAGCAATTGTTAAGTGAGGGTCGGAGTAAAAGGAAATACCCAAATATTTGATACTTGTGGGAACTTTGTTTATGACAGAGTTAGTGAGATCCACCAGAGAGCCGAGTATATTAAGAGGGAGGAGTTCAGTTTTGTGCCAGTTGATCTTATAACCTGAAAGGGCGGAATAGGCCTCAATTTGTAGGAGTAAATTTGGAAGGGAAAGGTCAGACTGAGAGAGAAAAAGTAAGACATCGTCTGCATAAGCTGATAACTTATATTCAATAGAGCCAATTTGTATACCTTTGATGAGCGAGTTCTGTCGAATGGCACTAAGAAGGGGTTCCAAAGCCAGGTTGAAGAGCAGCGGGGAAAGAGGGCATCCTTGGCGTGTACCTCTATGCAAGGAGAAAAGAGGGGATCGGCGATTATTGAGATACAAGAAGGCCGTGGGAGAATAATACAAAAGGTTGATCCATGAAATAAAATTGGGACCAAAACCAAATCGTTTTAGAGTGGCAAAAAGAAAGGACCACTCCACACGGTCGAAAGCCTTTTCTGCATCGAGAGAGACAGCAATGACCGGGGAGGAGGCAGAAAAAACCGCTTCATGGATATGAAAAAAAAGCCTCGTGTTATTTGCAATGAGCCTATTCTTAATAAATCCAGATTGATCTGGATGAATTAATGTAGGCATAATACGGGATAAACGTGTAGCTAATATTTTAGTAAAAATTTTGTAATCTGTATTCAGTAAGGATATAGGCCTATAGTTGCCAACTTCAGCTGCATTTCTACCCGGCTTTGGAAGAACTACAATACATGCGGCAGAGAAAGACGAAAAAATATTTGGTTGATCCGGTGCAATCGAATAATACTGTTGAAGATGGGGTATAAGTTCCTTGTGAAACGTTTTATAGAAGTCCGTATTAAAGCCATCCGGACCTGGAGCTTTTCTGCCAGGGAGGGCTTTAATTGCAAGCTCTATTTCCTGTGAAGTGATTGGAGACTCAAGATCTTGAAGTTGTTGCATCGATAAGGTTGGATGAGTAAGTGTGGAGAAAAAGGAATGAAGATCTTCCTCCGACGCTTGAACTTCATTCTGATATAACTGAGCATAAAAGTCTCGGAATGCGTGTAGAATGTCTTCGTCTTGCGTAAGAACTTGCCCGGAGGCAGATATAATTTTAGTAATGCGCTTTTTCTCCGCTCTCTTCTTTAAATAAGAAGCTAGAAGGTGGCCGCACTTGTTATTCTCAGCATAATATGTAGCCTTAGTATGAAAAGTAGAGAGGCGAACCGAAGCACTGAGGAGCTGGTTGTACTGAAACTTGGCTTTTAACACCGCTGCTAAAGAAGCACTAGTCGGGCGCTGAATATGCTCAGCTTCCAGTAACACTATAGAAGCTTGAAGGCGATCCATATCCGCTCGGTCAGTTCTCCGTTTATACGCTGAATAGCTGATGATAGCGCCTCTAATGGTAGCTTTATATGCCTCCCATAGAGTGGATAATGAAATATCGGGCGAAGCATTGATAGAGAAGTATTCGTTAGTTTGATCTCGAATGCATTCCACAAAGGCTGAATCTGCCAATAGCGAAGAGTTGAATCTCCACATTCTATCGGTGATGATTGGAGACAGTAAGTTACATTGAAGGATGATTGCAGCATGATCTGAAACCAGAATAGGAGCAATGTCCGTGGAGAGTACTTGTGGGATTAAGCAATGTGAAGCTAGAAAAAAGTCTATACGAGAGTAGGAAGAGTGCGGAGCAGAGAAAAAGATGTATTCCTGATCTCTAGGATGATGAAGACGCCAAGGGTCCGAAAGTCCCAATGTCGACATGAGATGGTGGAGAGCTTTGCTTGATTTGGAAACAGATAGGCGTGCCGTTGACTTCCGATCCATGAAAGGATCTAGGGTCTGGTTGAAATCGCCACCGATGATAGTCTGAGTAGAATCGTACGCAAGGACATGGGAAAACGTGTTATGAAAAAATGTAGGATCATCTTGGTTTGGAGCATACAGATTGAGGATGGTGTATACCACCTTGTTGATAGAGACTTGAATGAAATTCCACCTACCATCAATATCTGCTGATTGCTGAATAATAGTTGCATCCAAGCTTTTATGAATAAGAATAGCTGTACCACATTTTTTATGGACTGCAGAGCTAAAGGATAATTGGCCCACCCAGTGTCTCTTTAATTTAAGGGATTCATGAGATGTCAAGCGGGTTTCTTGTATGAGGGCAATGTCCGCACGCAAAGAATATAAGTAGGTAAGAATCTTCTTCCTTTTGATGGGATGTGAGAGACCTTGAACGTTTAATGAAACCACAGTAAATGAGGTTTTAGCAGTAGACATAATGGAGTGGTGAGTTTAAATAAAAAAAATTGAAAATGATACCCCTATGAAAACCTCGCTGGTCAAAATAGAAGAAAATAGTAAAAGAAAAAAGAGGAACGCGCACAGAAAGAGGAGGAGAAGGAAGTAGATTGACGAGACAGAAAGAGAGAAAGGAAAAAAAAAAAGGGGAGATTGAAAGGCTCAGAAAGATAAAGAAAAATTAAAAAAAGAAAGCAGGGAAAAGGAAAGAGAGAGAGAGAGGATAAGAATAGAGGGGTAAATAGAAAAAAAAAGGGAAAGTCAAAGGATATCAAGTATAGCTAGCACTAACCGTGCTATTCGAGAAGTCCCTCTGGGGACTAGTGATGGGTTTCTAGGCGGATCACTGAACATCGCAGCAAACAGTTCCGCTCCTTTGGATGTGTAATACAAAAACCATTCATTGAAGAAAAAAAAAGCACACAATAATGAGATAGTATTCCAGCGTAGAATATGACCAGTCCTCGCTCCTTGGAAAAATCCAGAAGCCATCATATCTTGCCATGAGAGGCATCCCATTTATTGTCACATCAAGTAATCATGTCGTGTCCATTATCCACGGATTGAAGAAAAGCCTCTAGATCCTGAGGTTGTTGATAGATCTTCGTACGATTCTGGTGGGTAACACGCATTTGTGCGGGGTATAAGAGACCATATTTCGCGCCCACACGCTGCAGCCTCAGTCGCAAAGCGAGAAAGGCCTTACGCCTCGCAACAGTATCTTTGGCGAAATCAGATACAAAGAGCACGTTATGGCCCTTATATTGAACCGGCGCTTGATTTCTGGCAGCCGCCAGGATTTGAAGTACTTGCGGATGACGCAGCAGTTTAAAAATAATAGGCCGCGGATATTTAGAATTTGGAAGAGGCCTTGCAGGCACTCTATGGGCCCTCTCAATCTCTACAGGATATTGAAATTCAAGTTGGAGGCTGGAGGTAAGCAGTTTACTAATAAATCCACTTATGTCATTACCTTCCTCGCCTTCTGCGATCCCAAGAATCCTCACATTGTTGCGGCGATTCCGGTTGGATAAATCCTCCAAAGAATTTCGCATGTGTTCCATATTCTGCGTCATCTGAGGAACGGAGGTGGAATTCAGTAATAACGAAGCAACTTGGGTTTCCACATCATCCAATCGAGTGCGGTAAGTTTCAAGTTGATTGGAAACCACTAGTAATTCCCCTCAAATCGCATTAGTGGCATCGATATTAATGTTGATCAAGTCCTTAAGTTGCCTCAATTCAGTTAGGACGACATCCGTTGAGGCCATGACTTTCGCCGGCGGGGCCTTGCTCGGTGACGGAGGATCAGCCTTCGATCTTTTCGTTCCGGCCGCCGCCGCAAAGGCTGCCTCTATTTTACCGGCTTTGCTGGCTGCCATTTAGCACAAAGAGGTTTATGGAGCGATTGAGACCAAATTTATGCGCTGGAGATTATTATAGAGCAGATTCCTTCAGTTTGTTAGATAAACCGGAGCGGAGAAGTTCGCTTAGGCGGCCATTTTGATCACAGCGCTAGAGCGCCCCCATTCTAACACAATTCAAAGTATTTTTTTTTAAATAATTTTCTCTTTATTAAGCTTTTTATACAATAACAAAGTAATCACACCTTGTAAAGAAACATTAAGTGTGTCCCACAAGAAAATATTATATAATAATAAGGAAGAAGTAAAAAGAAAACAATCAAGTTTTAGAAATTTTTTTCTCCATGGTTGTTCCACACTTCCAACATCATAGGGGTAATACTGGAGTGTGTGTGTGTTGGGGGGGGGGGGGGGGGGGGGTAACAGGAAAACAATAAGGAGAATTATTAATCATAATTAAACATAAGAAATTATATAGTTGGCTTAAAGATTTCCAGCCTTTATATCTCAATTTGATCTACCTCCACTTATATTAATGACAGGGCCTTGCATTCTAGCTGCCAAGAACTCTCTTAACTGAACCACTTCAAAAAATATATACGTGTTACCCAGCAACTTCACAATACATTTACATGGGTACCTTAACAGGAAATTTGCCCCAAAGAAACTACTTCGGGTTTTAACTCAAGAAAAACCCTCCATCATAATTGAGTTGACCTGGCTAGGTCTGGGAAGATTCTAACCAATCCCCCAAGAAATAATGTACTCATGTTTTTAAAATAAGATTGCATCACAATATTGAAGTCCTGTTCCGACTTGGAAAGTCACCAGCAGTGTTACTCTGCCCGTGACTTCCACCTGAGATTCTTCCAGGTATTGATTCAAATTTGAGAAATTTTCCAGCTGGTTTACTCTCGATAAACTTTGCTTCTGAGACAAATGCAATACCCTCTTGACTACTGGAATCTTTTCTGAGGGAATCCTTAGGCCTGGATTCATCATTCATCGCAGAATGATGAATCCAGCAAAAACAGGGGTCGGGCCTGCGAAAGCTCGCAGCCTTTGCCCCACCGCGGTGTCTTCACTGCCGGCTTTTGCACCAAATAGCGCCACCGTGAAAGGTGGTGCTATTCGGCGCACTACTGCCGGCAGCGAAGACACCGCCGACTCCGCCTTCACCCCGCCCCGACTCCTCCCCTCCCCGCCTCAACTCCTCCCCTCTCCCTAATTTGCATTATATCGCATGCGAAAAGGCCCTTTTCACATGTGATATAGCCTTATTGCATGCGATAGGGCCCTAACACACGCGATAAAGCTTTTGTGAATGACCCACTTAGGTTGAGATGACGAATAGAGTTCTCCAAGAATTCCATTCTCCTAACTGAGGCCAATAACTCTAGTGTGATCACCTCATTGTGCTTTTTACATTTTTTACCTCTTCCTCCAAAAAATGAATGGCCGAATATTGTTCCGTTAAGATCTATTGATGGTCCTGGGCCACTGTATCTAATTTTAAGGAAACTCCTTGTAAATGTTGAGATTGTTCCTGGAAAGTAGCTGAAAGTCCTGCCACTAAATCTCAAAGGGATTCTAATGTTACAATTGCTGGTTTTATAATCCCCACAGAGGGCCAACTCACCCCTCCAGCTCCAGGTTCACAATCACCTCCACCTACTGCTTCTGGCAGGGCTTCCCCGGTAACTACACCTCCTCCTCTGGGGCTGCTCAAATTCTGGACTGGGGTTGAGGTTCTGGCCCTCTCAGGCTCCACACCGCAGGCTCTGTCCACCTGAAGGTAGCTGGCTGGAGTCCCTTCTGCACCTCCAGCGTCCACGGTAGGTCTCAAGGGGGAAGCCAAAAGCAATCGTCGAGGATCTGGGGAACTCAGAATTATTCCCCCAGTGAGAATAGAGCTCTCCGTTCCACCAGCGGGGATTTTCGTCCCCAAATTCAAGACAGGAACCGAAATTCAGGGATCAGGCGCTGTTGTGGCGGAAAGCTGGGTTCGGGCGGGTATTTATTTATTTATTTATTTATTTAATTTCTTTTACTATACCGATGCTCAAGACTAGGTCTTATCGTACCGGTTTACAATGTAACTGAGATATACCCTTACCTTCCCTTTCCTCTTATGTGGCATAATTAAAGTTCCAGGAAATTGAAACAAAAGCGCCACATAGCCGGATCAAGCTTCTCTCCTCGCCGCCATATTGGATCCACCCCCCAAAGTATTCTCTTAAAGTTTATATCCATATGGTGCATTAAGCCTCCTCTGTGTGTCTCAATGGCGGTTAAAGAACCCTCCCTTCCTCTTTAATTATTTATGGTCACATGGAGATTGTGAAATAACCTATCGTCATTCATCACGTAAGAGACATCCAATCTAATTGGTTATTTAGACCTCCTGGTTGCTCCGTGCTTAACTTAAAAATCCATGATTGTTCCCGGTACTTAAGCATAGTCAAATTGTTTCCACTTCTTTTGCCAACACTGTCTGTGACAGTCCATTTCAATTGATCAAAAGTATGATTGTACTCTTTAAAATGGGGCACAATGGATGATGTCATGGTGGCTGTATTTAAACGGGAGAGGTGCTCAATGATTCTTTGTCTGACAGCCCTAGTCATGCGACCCACGTATACTTTAGGACATGGGCATATTATAATGTAAATCACAGCTTTCGATGAGCAATCAATGTCATTTTTTCTCCTTAGTTTGCAGTCCTCCACATTTGTTTGATTGGTAGTTGGGCTATTTTAAAGTTTTGTTGTCATTCCTTGTATTTTATTATTTTGGTTATCATTTTTTATTGACAATTTTCTTTTTGCCATATGTTTTTAATTTTTATTAACTGTTTTGGGTGAGTTTTTAAGTTTCAAAAAGTGGTTTATAAATTTAATAAATACCTACTGTACTGTGAATTTCTCTTTTTATTTGACTCTTTGTCTTGCTGCCTACCTTGGTCACTTCCTCCACTCTTCAGCCTTTACAACTGGTAATTGTGCTGCTGTATATTAATATAAGGCTATTTGTGCTCCTAATATGGATTATGGTTTATGGTTTATTTGGTTTTGTATACCGTCATATCAGTTGGAACCTTCATATTGCTTTACAAACACTTAGGTACATTTACAAAATATTTTTTTTTCCAAACATTTACAAATGATTAGCAATGGAGGTACATTAATGTTCATAGAGAGTGCAAAGGTGATATGGTAAAAGGAATGGTCACATCTATAATATAATCAAAGGAGATCATTGGGAATGTCAATAAAATAGTAGTGAAATAGCCATTGAATAGGGGTTAAATATTGGTTAAAATAGAAATTAGTAGGGGTTAAATAGCGGTTAAATAGCAGTTAAGTATCAGTTGAGATGGTCGTTGAGATGGTTGTTGAGTAGGAGTTAATTAGCAATTAAATAGCAGTTACATATCAGTTAAATCTGGAATCATAAGAACATAAGAACATGCCATACTGGGTCAGACCAAGGGTCCATCAAGCCCAGATCCTGTTTCCAACAGTGGCCAATCCAGGCCATAAGAACCTGGCAAGTACCCCCAAAACTAAGTCTATTCCATGTTACAGTTGCTAGTAATAGCTGTGGTTATTATCTAAGTCAACTTAATTAATAGCAGGTAATGGACTTTTCCTCCAAGAACTTATCCAATCCTTTTCTTAAAAATAAACCAACTGGAGCTGACTCACTAATCCCATGTGTCAGTAACTCCTCGGATCATTGATCCGAGGAGTTACTGACACATGGGATTAGTGAGTTAGCTCCAGTTGGTTTATTTTTAAGAAAAATTTTGAAACATAAAAATATAAAAAGGGGTCAACAATTAAATAAAGTAAATGGACCATAACCAGATTGAATTTGATTGAAATACAAACTCATAGAGTGTGGGTCCTACAAACAATGTATGGGTATTGCTAGATATGTGGTTACAATTGAAAAGTAAAAAATTTTGACCAGTGAAAGCTACTGTTTTTGTGTTTTAGGGTTTCTGGAATATAGGAATATTTGGGTGGTTTTTTGTGATTTCCTGAAGTAAACCACTATTAATATCATGTCTGCTGTCCCCATTCTTTACATTCTTTACCTCACCTGCCATTCTGTCTTATACCCTGTCCACTGCTCTTCTGCTTCAATGTTTTCTTCCTTTCATCCTTCTATCTCCCTGACAGAATCTTGTCCTTGTTGATGTTGTCACACCTCCTCTTCTCTGTATTCTCCTGCTCCTCCTCCTACTCTCTACTGAGGATAATCCCAATTCTGACCCTCCAAGGCAACGTTCATCTGTGCATATCAAACCATTACCCCTCCAGTCATATTCCAGTCCCTCTCCTCTTCCTTTCTCATGCTCCCTGTGAAATACCCACTCTATTTCCAACAAGCTTATTCTCATTCATGACCTCTTTATCTCTCATACTCTTCATCTTCTTGCTTTGACTGAGACTTAGCATTCTCCTGATGACTCCACTTCAGTTGCTACTCTCTGTCATGAAGGTTATCTTTACTCCCATATACCACTGTGGTGGTGCAGAGCTGCTCAGCCCCTTCTGTAGATTTCAATCTCTTCCTCCAACTCAATCTCACTCTTTTCTTCATTTGATGCCCACTCCTGTTAAGCACACCAAACTCCCAACTTGGCTCACCCAGTCCTGGGCCCTCTTCTCTGTATACTAATTCCTTTAGTGCTTTGATTTCCTGTCATGGCTTTTAATATCATTTTTATGCTAATGATTCCAGATTTACCTCTCTACAGAGCTGATGCAATAAAGTGTGGGTTAAAACTGTGTGCTCAAATTCAGTGCACAGTTTCTTAACATAGAGGTTAACATTTTTTTAAACTCCAGATGCAGTAAGCTAATGGTATGCAAATGTTTCTGGAAGTAAAAAAAATGTATGCTGATTGGAAAATGTGTGCCCAAACCCAAGCTAACAGGTGCATTCAGTCTTAAACATGAGGGGAGGAGGGCATCTGTCTTAGATGATTTCTGTACACAAAACTCTTGTGCACATAAAATACTTCTATGCATACAAAACAAGATTTATGCGCATAAAATATGTGTGCACAAAAATGTTTTTCAACATAGAAAACATTTTTTTGAGAACATCAATCATATTTATGTGCAGAAAAAATACTTTGATATTCAATGCATGTTTTCTGTGCATAAATCCTGATTATAGGTCCTGATGTGGAATTTCAGCTTCTGCCCATAGACTAACATGAGCACTGGAAACTTTACTCCACCTCCGATCAGGAGAAAATTTCCAGCACTAGGAATCCCTGAATTAAGAAAGCACACTGCTCTGTATTGTGGGTTAATGCCTTCATTTTCATGGGATTTCCATGCAAGGATGCTAAGCAGGATACACAGCTTTACATGCACAATTGTTTTTGCACAAAACTTGCTGCATCTGGAGTAACATTTGTGCACAATAAATGTGCACACAACTGTGAATAAAACTGTGATCTGCTGAGCACACCTTATTACATTGGCCTCTACACTAGAAATTTCTTCAGGAGTACAATCCCAATCTTAGCTTACTTCTGACATTGCTGCGTGAAAGTTCCATCGCACCTTAAACTCAACATGGCCAAGACAAAGTTTTTTATCTTCTGCTCCCAAACCCACCTACACTTTTCTCTCTTTTTCTATATCTTGATGGGGTAACACAGTAATCCTCCTAGTCCACTGAATCTACAACTCTGTCATCTTTGACTCCTGTCTTTTCTCCTCTTCATGTATCGTAAACACTGACAAAATGTGGTGTTTCTTTCTCTATTACATCACCAAAATCCATTCCTTCCTTTCTGAACACACAACCAGAATCCTTGTCCAACCTCTCATCACCTCCTGCTCCTCACAGATCTCCCAGTGAAACATCTCTCTCCACTACATATTATCCAAAATTCATCTCTGCCACTTATCTTTCACAAGTCACTACACCCATATAACCCCTCTTCTCAAGTTTCTACCTTGTCTCCGTATCGATTTCTGCATACAGTTCAACCTCCTCTTACTTACCTACAAAAGGCTTCACTCTGCAGCTCCTCAGTACATTTCCTCTTTTATCTCTCCCTACCTCTCTCCTTCTGAACTCCATCATCAGGCAAGTCACACCTATCTATGCTCATCTCCTCTACCACCAAGTCCCAACTCCTTTCTTTCCACCTGGCTACACCATATGCTTGAAATAGATTTCCTGAGTTGATATGTTATGCTCCCTCTCTTGCCTGTTTGAAATCTAGTCTAAAAACCCACCCTTTTGAACCTGCTTTTAAATATTAAGAACATAAGAACATGCCTTACTGGGTCAGACCAAGGATCCATCAAGCCCAGCATCCTGTCTCCAACAGTAGCCAATCCAAGCCATAAGAACCTGGCAAGTTCCCAAAAACTAAGTCTATCCCATGTTACTGTTGCTAGTAATAGCAATGTCTATTTTCTATGTCAACTTAATTAATAGCAGGTAATGGACTTCTCCTCCAAGAACTTATCCAATCCTTTTTTAAACCCAGCTACACTATCCACATCCCCTGGCAACAAATTCCAGAGTTTAATTGTGTGTTGAGTGAAAATGAACTTTCTCCAATTAGTTTAAAATGTGCCACATACTAACTTCATGGAGTGCCCCCTAGTCCTCCTATTATCCAAAAGAGTAAAGAACCGATTCACATTTACCTGTTCTAGACCTCTCATGAATTTAAACATCTCTATCATATCCCCCTCAGCCATCTCTTCTCCAAGCTGAAAAGTCCTAACCGCTTTAGTCTTTCCTCATAGGGAAGCTGTTCCACCCCCTTTATCATTTTGGTCGCCCTTCTCTGTGTCCTCTCCATCACAACTATATCTTTTTTTGAGATGCGATGACCAGAATTGTACACAGTATTCAAGGTGCGGTCTCACCATGGAGCGATACAGAGGCATTATGACATTTTCCGTTTCATTCACCATTCCCTTTCTAATAATTCCCATATGAGATCAGCCAACCTTGAGATCAGCACCATTTTGATGTCACTTTTACACCACTCTGATAGGCAGCACAGTTTTTTAAAGACTTACAATAGGAACAGGAGTAAGTGGGTATTGGTCCTTCCCTTTTCTCTTTTCAGTGCCCCAATGAAAAGGGTAGGTAGAGAACAGGGATCCATCTCCAGCTCCATATGAGTTTTCTGGAGTAGTAGGGGGATTCTGAGGGACCTGGGAAAGCCCTGGCTGGGCTTAGTTTAGCCCATCTAAGTAGGACTGGACTCTTCTGTCTTGGCAAGGTCACATTTTCTTTTCAATTTTCTAAGTAAATAGTGTATTCTATTTGCTAATAGCTTGCACTATTTCCCAAAATGAAAGCACTCAAAAATTTTGGGGAATTTCATAAGGAAGGTCCATTTGTTTTATGTTTTCCAAATTGAAACAAAAATGGACCATTTCAGTTTGAATTACCAATTTCTTTGAAACTAATGTGTATCCCTAATATTTATCACATTAATCTGTATTAGTGGTAATATGGATTAATGGACGTGTTCTTCAGGGGATATGAACTAGTACAGGGAGCTTAAAGATAACTCCATCTCCAGCAACAAAAGTGCTGGGGGAGGGGGGTCCTTGAATAGTTGTGTGTGGCTTTGTAGGAAAGGGCCAATCTTGATGGGGTAAGTTATTAGATTAAATCCCTCCTCTAACCATCCTAACGTGAAAGGGCTGGTTAGCATGGAGGATTTCATGAAGTAAAGTACATTAAAAAAATGTAGCACCTGATCTAAGGCAGTTGTTAAAGGGTCAGCTTTAGCATGTTTAATAATGTATTGCCTGCAGCATGCATGCTAAACTTCATTAGCATCTAATGACACTGCTGTTTGCCATGACCCATATACTTCATCTTGGGGGTTTTGATGTCACTGTGTTTTTTTCCATACCCCCACACTCTACACCTTAGTGGTTTTGATAATACTCTGCTGTTTTTCACAACCTGCACTTTAAGCTGCAGTGTGTTCATGCTACTGTTGATGCTGCTTTGTTGCTTCTTAAGTGTCTTGAGGTGCACATTCTACTATTGTTAGTGGCCTTTGATTTTGTTAAGGTACCTTGTGCTGCACATTCCACTATTGTTGGTGTCCTTGTTAGTATCGTTTGTTGCTCTTTAGGTGCTTTGTGGGTGCTTAATCTTTTATTATTGGTAGGAATGTGCTTTCATTTTTAACAAAATAGACAAAGTTAACATTACCTATTTTGTTTCATTTCTAAACTGAAATGATAATGAAATTCCTGAAATTTTGTTTTTTAAAATTTTTTAGTGCACACTAGTTTCATTTACTGCACCGTTTGACTATGACAATTCAAGTAGTGTACACTAAATCAAATAGCATGCACTAAATCATACTAGTGCACAGTAAATCAAAACTGTGTGTACTAAATTAAAAATTTTAAAAAACAAAAAATTACCCTAATGAAACGCAAAAGGGGCTGTTACGATCCTGGTGGAAGTGTGGACCCTTGGCCTGTGTCGGTATTGAAGCTACTTGGGAGGTAGGCCTGTCACAGGTTCCCAATGACAGGAGGCGGAGGTGACGAAGACAGGGGCCGGCTGGAGCTTCAACAATACCAATTCCGTTTCCCGCAGGTTGAGCCTTTGGGTGCCAGGACCAGCTGGACTTATTTGGGCCCCTGAGGTGACAGAAGGTGGCAGGAAAAGAGGATCGTCGGTCACTGGTTAGAAGTCCAGAAGAAGGTCTGAATGTTGGTCCGCAGTCGAGAGCCAAAGGAGGGTCCGAAGCTAGTCCAAGGTCGCGAGCCAGAGGGAGATCCGAAGCCAGTCCAAGGTCAAGAGCCAGAGGATCCGTCCGAAGGGAGAAGAGCAGAGAGAGGAACAGGCAGGATCCGGAACAGGGAGCTGGAGCGAATGCGAAGGACAGGAACAGGAGCACAGGAACACACTGGAATCAGGAACCGAAGCCAAACACAGAGGAAACAGACCTGTAGCCAAGTCACCAGCTACAGGTGAAGGGCTGGTTTAAATACCAGCAAGCTCTGACATCACGGGGAGAAGCTGCGAAGGAACCTCCACTGCAGGTCCTTTAAGGACCCCTAGGTGGCGCGCGCTAGGAGGAAGCCAAGAAGAGGTGGAGCCGACGGCGTCTCGCGGCAGGGAAGCCAGAGGCAGCCCCGGCATTACACAGGAGCCGGTAACTGTGTCAGAGAACTGCAGGAGGTGCGGTCAGTGCCGGGAGGGAACCGGCACCCTGGAGAGCCGATGAGGGCGGCCGCAGCTGGTAAGTGTAACGGGAGAGTAAGTGTAACGGGAGGGGGGGGGAATAAAACAAAACAAATGTTTTGTCAATGCACATCCCTAATTGTTGGTGCCCTTTATTGCTCTTTATGTGCTTAATGGTGTGCATGTCACTTGTTTGTGCCCTTTGCTTCTTTTTAGGTACCTTGGGGTATTCATGCCATTCTTTGCGTTATATTGCCCCTTCACAGAGCTTAGGGGCATTATTACCACTCCCTTTTCCTGCATTGCTCTGCACCTATGGCTTGTGATTTTAAGTACTAGTGTTGCTGCTACACAGGAATCTCATGGGGCCTTTGGGTAACGGGTGTTTCTGCCTCTAATGCTGCTATTTTCAAAGTTCTTTTTATATTCCCATACAGTACTTGCTGTTTATTGGTCTTGCCATGCCAACCTGATGCTTTACACAGACTTTGACAAACTTCCTTTAATGGTTTTATGCTCTCTTGGACTTTTTCTTAAATCTCCCTTTCCTTTATCCAGTATTTAGATGGACTATACCACAACCTAGGGAAAAGCCATCAACAAGCAATCACCCCATCCCCTTCCCCAAGTGATGGCAATGGAAAACTACGTCAGGCATCCTCCAGATATTTCCTCTGACTTCTCCCTGCCCAGGAATAGTAAATTCACTAGCTTCCAGCTTGTTGGTGGTTTGATTAGTGTTTTATCCTATATACATATATACACGGTGGTATTAGATATGATTGCACATTGACTGCTACAGGCCTTCTCCCAATATTTTCTCTGCTGTCTCTCTACCCAGGGATAGTAAGTTCACCACCTTCTGGCTTCCAGATAGTTTGCTTAGTCTTTTACCTTATTCTTACATACACGGGTCTGAGGTATTGTTTGTACTCCTAAGGATCTTCTCCAGAGTCGTGGTTTATAATGATTTTCCCCTCTTGGTAATTTGGAGGTCCTTTCAGGGGAATGCAGGTACTCATGTAACCTTGACAAAAGGAAAATACTTCTTCCATTGGGAAAGGTCATCCTCTTTGACCAAGTGCACATCTTCTGGAGGAACAAGCATGGGGCAATGAAGGAGGAAAGGAACAATCCCCACCCAACTACCTGGCTAGTTCTATTGAATCATTTTCAGTAATTATTAAAGGGATGATAGAATGTACACTGGGGTTTTCAAGGCATAAAAGTGGTCAAACCAAGTTTATTTGGTGTAAATTAATGTAACTGGAAGTAAACATGTTTTCTCAAAGTTCTATTTATCTCATTTTGACATTTGCAGTAATTATACATTTTTATGTAATTTTGATTTTATCGGTTATCTTAAAGGTAAAAAGTGACATTTTTCTTAAATTACAAATATGGATAAAATTCCCAGGATAAGAAACAAGACTGCATTAGTATGGTATTATAAGAGGTAAAAATAACTACATCTTATAGCATAGATTATGATTGTAAAGTGTTGTGTGTGTATGTCTAAATCAAGTAAAGGAAATATATAAGGTTTATTGACAAGAAAGTAAAGAAATCTATGCACAGGGGAAATGGGCAAAAATTAGATGAATGGATGGAATTTGTTGTCCCATTAACAACCATATTGTAAGAAAGGAAATGTATACCTGTCATTAGCCTATTTATTTTTGTCTGAACTTAGCCTGAATACTTACCATCAGTATAGTATACACATGTGCTATTCTGTTCATACAGAATAATCAAATGGGAATTCTCTACAGTGAGAGGCCTGCATTAAAGAATATTTTAAATATGTATAATTTATGTTAGCAGAAAATGATATGCAAATATGCAAAAGAACTAAGAAGATGTGTCCTAAAGCTATGCTGAGGCAAGCACAACTAAGAATTTTATCATATATCTACTAATTGGTGGAAAGGGTGGTGATTATTTTTAAGACAAACTAAATTGCTTTGCAAAAGTGCTAGCCTAGCAGCTAGTGGCATATCTCTGATAACACCCCAGGGCATCCAAATCTTCAGGAATACAGGCTGCAATGTCAAAATGTTCTCAAGTTTAATTTCCCCATGAGAACTTACCTTTATCTTGCCACTTCTGGTAAATTACCCCTCCACTAATTTGACCCTAGTGAGTACAATAAAGGTGTCACTCAAAATCACTGGACTTTGATCATTGCTTTACTAGCAGACAATTTTCTGGACTGTAATTATTGCATTTTTTTGCAAACAGGCATTGTTCCAGCTGTTAATTGTAGAACCTTGTGTTCTGAACTTTTTAAGATATGTTATATACTGCACAGATCTTTACCATATATTTGCATCTATAATTTTTTGAAGCCTAACCACCAAACTCTTTGGTCTAACTTGCACAAAAGAATTTAATAATGCAATTTTCTACTGGGGAAAGGATTAATTTTTTAAGATCCTGTACACCCTGCCTGCACACCTCCCCCTCCCTGCAGTGAATGGAGTCTCTTTAACCATTTCATTCCTGCAAATAAATAATCATACAGGACACTAAAATGTGGTTTCAAAAACAGACTGTTCACTTGGACAGACTAGAAGCAGAAAACAGTTTATTTACAGTTCCTTTCATAGAAACAACTCCATCCTCTGAATCAGACAATTTATATAGCAGTGGAACAAAGTAGCATTTGGTACAATCAATTTCTTTCCTTTCCACAAGCCTATCAGTTTACAGAGTGTTATGCTGGTGTTAGAACAGATAAAAGTTCTTTCAGGGACTCACCACAATTAGAGTGTTTCAAATGTTTTCCTGTCTCCATATGTGTTTTTCTGTTTATTCACTGTTGTCTTGCTTTCACCTTACCTATCCGAAGTTTTTGGAAAAGATAGGTTTGGTCCACAGCCTGAACATCCAGAAGGTGCCAGATCCAAGATCGGCAACTCTAGATCTATTAAAGATTTTTGATCTACCAGCAGAGCCTACCTCTCTCCCTTCCACATGGGATGTTGGAGTCGGTGCTGGAACGTTCCTGGGATACCCCTTTTCAACTCCCACCAGTTTTGAGGAAGACCGATCTCAAGTATAAGGTACAAAAATCACCTTACTACTCAGCACAGCAATTACCCCATGCATCCTTGGTAGTTGAATCGGTGAAGGCGAGAGCTCAAAAATCTAGATTATACTCCGCTACCCCTCTGGGCAGGGATCTTCGTTCACTAGATGAATTTGCAAAGCGCACATTCCAGACATCAATGCTGGCCGCCCGCATTAACCATCACCAATTCTATATCATCCAATACCTCTATAAGTGTGTGCAATGGATGAAAGATAGCTCAGATCCTGTCCAAGACCTGGAGGAGGGCATTCGCCATTTGTTGCATACGGTCTATGAAAGTTTTGAGACCTCCTCACGCACCTCCACGGCGGCCATTGTGGCACAACGTATTGCGTGGATGCGGGCAAGTTCCATTCGAGAAGATGTCCACAAAAAATTGGCTAATTTATCGTGCAAAGGATACAATTTGTTTGGGACCCGTTTCCAGGAAATGGTAGCTCAACTAAAGGAGCAGTCCGTGGCAGTACAATTGTTGGCTACTCCACAATCCTACTCCGCACCACGCAGATATCCCACAATACCGCGCAGACAAACTTCCAATGTTGCACGTATCGGCCATATGCCTCCTACCATCCCCCGCCTTATCAGCCGGCTGCCCGTCCACCGAATCAACAGAACCAGAACCAACGAGGACGACCCCGGGGCCAACACCCACAAACGCAGCAGCCCACCACCCCGGCCAAGACTAATCCATCTTTTTGAGCGTTGCCCCGCCACCACCGCAATGGGTACTAGCAGGAGGCATCACGACACACATCTGGGAATGGGAAATCACAACCGACCAATGGGTACTAGACATTGTTCTACACGGGTACAGAATTCACTTACACTCTCCCCCTGCACTTCCCCATACAGTATCGAAGGGGTCCAGACCACATCAGAACCATCTAGCACAAGAGGTAGCAACAATATTACAACAACAGGCAATCTGCACCGTTCCTCCAATGGAACATTGCACGGTATTCCACTCCCCCTATTTCCTAATTCCAAAGAAATCCAGGGACCTTCGTCCGATTCTGGACCTCAGAGAACTGAACAAGTTCATTGTCAAGGAAAAGTTCAAAATGATATCTCTCAAATCTCTGTTACCCTTGATCCAACTCCGAGCCTGGATGTGTTCCATCGATCTCAAGGATATATACACCCATATTCCTATGCATCCGTCCTCCTGGCGATACCTGTCTTTCCAAGCCCATGGCCAATTCTTCCAATACAAGGTCCTAGCCTTTGGCCTGTCCACAGCGCCCAGGGTGTTGACCAAATGCATAGCAGTGGTGGTGGCGTTCCTCCGCCAACGGGGGATCATGATCTTTTCTTATCTCGACGATTGACTGTTGGTAGCCGCCAGCCCGGACACACTTTGACAACATCTCCAAAGCACAATTCAGTGCCTAGACAAGTTGGGATTAATCATCAACTATCAGAAGTCCAACTTACATCTGACACAAATGATACAGTTCATAGGACCCCAGTTGGACACAATCAAATACTGAGTTTTCCTGCCGGCCGAAAGGAAACAAACAATGCGACTCCTTTTCCGCAGTCTAAGGTCAACTGGGTCACCAACTGCACATCAAGTCTTGCAAGTTTTGGGACATATGGCCGCCTCGATCCACGCAGTCTCCAACAAGAGACTGCGCATGTGACACCTCCAATGAGGTCTCAAACAACAGTGGAACCAACACTCACAACCACTACACTGGAAAGTGTCCTTGACAAAAACTATGATGACAGATTTGGATTGGTGGTTACGCAAATCAACATTCATCAAGGGAGCTCCTTTCACTCTCCTAACACACAATGCAATTCTAACCACAGTTGCCTTCCACAAGGGTTGGGGAGCTCACCTCGACAACCACAAGACGCAAGGTCTCTGGTCACAATGCGAACAATCTCTTCACATCCATCTCTTAGAATTGAGAGCCATCCGGTATGCTCTACGCACCTTCATCTCTCACCTTCAAGGCCACAGGGTGATGGTTTACACGGACAATCAGGTGGCCATGTTTTATATCAACAAACAGGGGGGATTGGGCTCTTGGACTATGCCGCGAAGCCCTCATCCTCCTACAATGGTCCGTCCACCACTCCATTCACCTACAAGCAACTTACTTGCCGGGAATCGCCAATATGCAAGCGGACCGGCTGAGCCGAATCTTTCATCCACACGAGTGGTCCCTCGACAATGGGATAGCTGAGTCCATCTTCCAGAGATGGGGTTATCCGTCCATAGATCTCTTCACCACAGAGCACAACTGGAAAGTACATCGCTTCTGCTCTTTATGGCCGACTACGCACAGGGTCGCCCAGGATGCTTTCCTCATTCCATGGACGAAGCCACTGATGTATGCATTTCCCCCAATTCCCCTCATCACAAAAACCTTACAAAAGTGCATGAAGGATGAAGCGCAGCTGATCCTCGTGGCACAGGCGTGGCCACGACAGCCATGGTATGCACACCTTCTACACCTGTCGTCGGATGCACCGTTCAGACTTCCCAACCAAGAAAACCTGCTGTCCCAAGACGAAGGGTCCCTCCTCCATCCGTTACACTCCTCTCTGCATCTCACGGCTTGGAGGTTGAATGGTGCCTTCTGTTGGAACAAGGCCTCTCCTTCACAGTTCAAGAAGTCATCTTAGCAGCTCGCAAACCATCCACGAGGAGAAACTATCACTTCAAATGGAAGCTCTACACCACGTGGTGCGACACCAAAAAGGTGGACCCATTTACCTGCACGCCAGAAACCTTGCTAGACTACCTATACACTCTGTATATGGCTGGTCTTGCTACAGCTTCCGTCCGAGTCCACCTCAGTGCGATAGTAGCTTTCCACCGATCGCACAACGGCCAACCCATCTCCATCCATCCAATGGTCTCTCGATTCATAAAAGGGCTCACACACCTTCGCCCTCCGGTCTCAAAACCACCAGTTCCTTGGAATCTAAACTTAGTTCTGGAACAATTCATGGTCTCACCCTTCGAACCACTAGAATCCGCACATCTGAAATACCTCACCTGGAAGGTAATCTTCCTTATCGCAATCACATCGGCTCGACATGTTAGCGAATTGCAAGCCTTGGTACACTATAGCCCATACCTTCAATTCTACCACCATAAAGTGCTCTTACGGACACACCCCTCCTTCCTGCTGAAGTTAATCTCCCAATTTCACCTCAACTAATCAATTGAATTACCAATTTTTACCCGAAACCTCACAAGAATGACAGAGAGATATTATTGCATATCCTGGACTGCAAAAGAGCACTGGCCTACTATAAACAAAGAACCCATTCGCCCCACAGGGCATCACAGCTCTTTGTCTCATTTAACCCGAATGCCCCGGGCCTTCCGGTAACCAAATGCACCATCTCTAGCTGGATCACCCAATGTATACAGTTCTGCCACCAGAAGCGTCACTGTGCATTGCCATCTCGACCCACGGCTCATCAAACACGAGCTGTGGCTACCTCCATCGCCCATCTACGACATATTCCACTGGTGGACATTTGCAAAGCAGCCACGTGGGCTTCTCTTTACATGTTCACTTCACATTAATGTCTTGACCAACAGTCAATGGACGATGCAAAGTTTGGTACAACTCTGCTGCAGTCATTGTCCACAGACTCCAAGAGGTCGACTGTTACCGAATGACCATCACGCTGTAGAAGATAATATCTATGACCTGCTCGTCAGCATGCTGGGAGCTTAGGACTCCCATGACAGCATGGCTAATTCATCCCTGCTATCGACGGGAAAAGGCAAGTTTGCTTACCGTAAATGGTGTTTCCGTCGATAGCAGGATGAATTAGCCATGCTGACCCACCACCTCCCTGACAGTCGACATGAACTCTACGACCACGTTTGCTTTATCACAGACTGAGGAGAGTCGTTATCAGCACGGGAAACCACACGCAGCCTCAGAGCAAAGCTCTGACATCACTTAGGAAGCTCCGCCTCCTGGGCCTGACTGACAGTTCCCATGACAGCATGGCTAATTCATCCTGCTATCTACAGAAACACCGTTTACGGTAAGCAAACTTGATTTTCCTCTGGCTGGACTTCTTCAGCAAATTTGAGGTGTTTGGAGTGGGGAGTGGAGGAACTGGGCTCAGTGGCTACAACTTTTTATTCCTCTATAACGGTCAGGAGGTCCCCACCAGCCCCAGAGCTACAATGTTTTTATGCAATTCCTCAGACACAAATGTAGATTCTCATTTATCAAGCTACCTTATACCATTTACCATGCGACAAATGGCTTAAACCAGAGACAGTACTGTATTTAATATACTACACATTATCCTGCCCCTGGCACTGAGAGTATGCTATTGAGATGATTGACATGCAAATGCATGCCAATTTGTTTATAACTACTGAAAAACATGCAAATCAATTACATGGCTTGCCTCAAAAAACTCAAGCCACGTTATTTGAATCAAATTTAGTGTTGCGCTTACCGCCTGTGGGACCGGTCTGTGAACATTTCACTCACCCCAATGATGCCAGACTTCTGCTGCTTCCATGCAGCAAGAAGTCGCTGCCTCTTCCATCTTCTTCATGGCATGGATGCTGTTGACAGTGTTTGCGGACTTTTCCTCCTCGTGGCTCAGGAAAGCCGCCTTTGTCGCCAACCATCAATGCCATGCTGCCTCCCAGCAAGACCTGGAGGAGCTGCTAATGCCACCAAGCCATGCTGCCATTCCCATGTGGTGCTGGGTCCTCTGCTGGATTGCTTCTTCATGGCTGGACTCTTCTTCCACCATTCAGTGCAGCTTTGAAACACTGCCGTCTCGTCTCGCCTCTCCTGTCCCCGATGTCCTCCTGGGTCCGTGCACCTCTCTTGAACATTTAAAGAGCCCACGACGGGAAACTCCCCATGGCCCTCTTTGATGATGTCATGCCTGCAGTCCTATAAAAGGGCTCCTCAGTCACTTCCCGGTTGTCTTTACAAGGAGTTGCTTCACCCTAGAGTTCCAGCTCTTGCTCCTTGAGTCACTGGAATTCTTGATCTTTGCTTCTTCAAGGTTTCATGTTCTTTGTGAGAACTCCTCTATGTTTCTTCATTTCATGTCAAATATACATACATCAAGAGTTATAAACACAGGTAAATACAGTGATAAGCAATATAAACACACCTGTGTATATAGTATTTATAAAGATTTATTTTAACAATGAAAATTTTATCAAAGATTCATTAAAAATTTGTCAATAAACATGCCATACAAAATATACATTATGGGGTAGATTTTCAGACGAGCGCGAACAGCCTACTTTTGTTTGCGCTCCAGGCGCAAACAAAAGTACGCTGGATTTTAGTAGATACCGCGCGCAGCCGCGCGTATCCACTAAACATCCTGGATCGGCGCGCGCAAGGCTATATCGATTTTGTATAGCCTGCGCGCGCCGAGCCGCGCTGCCTCCCCCCGTTCCCTCCAAGGGCCGCTCCGAAATCGGAGCGGCCTTGGAGGGAACTTTCCTTTGCCCTCCCCTCACCTTCCCCTCCCTTCCCCTACCTAACCCACCCGCCCGGCCCTGTCTACACCCCCCCCCTTACCTTTGTCGGGGGATTTGCGCCGCCCGGAGGGAGACGTAGATCCCCGCGCGCCAGGGGGCCTGCTGCGCGCCGGGCCGCAGACCTGGGGGCGGGTACGGAGGGCGCGGCCACGCCCCCGGGCCGTAGCCACGCCCCGTACCCGCCCCCCAAACGCTGCCGACACGCCCCCCGGAACGCCGCGACGACCGGGCCCCGCCCCCCTACACGCCCCCCGACACGCCCCCCTCCGAGAACCCCGGGACTTACGCGAGTCCCGGGGCTCTGCGCGCGCCGGGAGGCCTATGTAAAAATAGGCTTCCCGGCGCGCAGGGCCCTGCTCGCCTAAATCCGCCCGGTTTTGGGCGGATTTAGGCGAGCAGGGCTCTGAAAATCTACCCCTTTGGGCCTGATTTTAAAAAGCATTTACTCACTTAAAACTGGATTTTACTCGAGTAAATGCACTTTACTCGTGTAAGTGGGCTTTTGAAAAATTGCTACAATATATGCCAATGAATTGTCCATAGGATTTGCTCACGTAAGTGCACTTTAATTCAAGGTAAATGGCTTTTGAAAATTGCTACAATAGTAGATACCTTATACATGCAATTCCCTTTTGAAAATTACCCCCTATTCGTATAAATCATGCACTCATCACATCCATACCCAATGTAATACAATACAAAATATTTCAATACATAACAAATATTTCACATTTAACATTTGTATGTGAAATATTTATGTATTGTATTACATTTGATATGGATGTGATGAGTGAATGATTTATATGAATAATGTATATTTTGTATGGTGTTGTTTATTGACAATTTTAATGAATTTTTGATACAATTTTCATTGTTCAAAATAAATCTTTATAAATACTATATACACAGGTGTGTTTATATTGCTCTTCATTTCATGTTCCATATTCCTGGTCTCTTGATCTTCCCTGTGTCTTCTTTCCTGATGTCAAGTCTTCCAAAACCTCACAAGTTCCTGATGTTCCAGTCTTCATCTCCTAGTCCCACCTTCCAGGTCTTCTCCTTCTTCTAGTCCTACAGGCATGCAACGATGTGGTCTGCGACTAGCCCATGGGTTGTTTAGGGTGCCTTAAGGCACAAGATTTTGTCTCAAGTCTATCTTCTCTGGTCAAGTCTCCAGAAGACCCTTGTTTTTTAAGCACTAGAGTCCGTATCCCTGGTTATGAGTTCCTGAGTCTTGAGACCCTGAATCCTGTTTCCTGGTCAGAGTTCCTTGTCCTAGCTTCCATCAATGTCCATATCTCAAGTCCAGAGTCTTCTCTGCCTTCGGTGTGGGTCCTATCCGTAGCCCACGGGTTTGTGTAGAGCATGCAGCAGGACAGGACTGTTGTTACGGGGAGCGCTGGGAGAGCGGTTCCCCTTAGAGGGAGTGTGCTCTTGGGCCCCTGGCACAATCCCAGGTGGATCAGGACCGCACTAAGGGTAGGTGTAGCGTGTGTCAGCGTGGGCGGCGAGAGATGACCCGACCCCCGGCCGGACCTGCGTGCCTCTGGAACCAACTATGGAATATTGCTAATGAACAGTCCTCTGACCATTCCTGGCCCTTTCAGACCTGTCGCTAGGATGGCAAAAGGCAGCAGGCTGGACTCAGGGCATAGGCAGACGGAGGTTCAGGCACAGAAGATGAAGACTCGGGAATGTAGTCTGTAGACGTAGACTCAGGAACTTGGAAGGTTCAGACATTAGCACAGTCCCTCAGGATGCCCTTCACAGCCAGTACCACCGGTCTGGTCATGGACCACCCTGTCCTACATCCGCGGGAGCGGGATCAGCGCAGGAAGGGGACGAGGTACTGCACACTAGCAGTCAGGAGCAAGGTACTGTACACCGGCAGTCAGAAGCAAGGTACTGCACACCGGCATTCAGAAGCGAGGACTGGGACAGGAACAACAGGAATCAACATCAAGGAACATCAGGAAACATCAGGAACATGCAAGACACAGGACACCAAGCTGGAACAAAGAACGAAGGCCAGACGGAGCGCTGGAAGAGGAGACCTCCAGAGACGAGTAACTCCAATGCAAGGCAATCCATGAGTGCTGGAGAAGAGCTTTTATACCCCAGGAGCAGACAACTGCCTGGGAGGAGTCCAGATGGGCCACACATCTCTGGCACTACAAGAGTGGAGAGGAGCCGCGGGCCCGCCCCTAGGAGAAGGGCGTGGCCCACACCATAGCATCCAGGCTGCAGTGGAGTAGGTCTTGGGTAGGCCCTGCTGACACTAAAGGCCTTCCAGGCTGTGGAGCAAGATCCAGACGATTACTCAGGTGAGGCCCCGGCTTCGGAGCGGCCTCCAGAGAAGGTGAGAGGCCTCCCGTGACACAGCTACGGGAGGAATCGTAACAACTGTCCCAGAGTCTTTGTCATGTTTCCAGTACCAAACCTTCATCTTGTTGCAAGCCCAGATTCTACTCCACCTTTGGTGTGGTTCGCTACCAGCCCACAAGCAATGTAGGGTGCACTGTAGCACAAGACTCATTCTGAAACCTGGACATGAACCTAAAATCTGAGCTTGAACCTGAACCTACATCTGAGTTTTCATCTAGATCCAGTACCTTTGTGTAAATTCCAAGTCTTGTGCCTTCATATATGTTCCAAGTCTTCAGTTCCTTCATCATGTCCTCACTACCAGAGTCATCTTCTGTTCTCAACCCCCATCTGTCCTGATGCTCAAGCCATTCCCAAATAGCAAGTCTGAAAGGGCTTTTAGAATGGCCAGAAGGCTACCCCAGATACCAGCATTGCATTGCTGGGCCTCACTCCTGTGCTTGCAGATTCAGCAGAGGCTTGAGCGTTCCATGTCTCCATGTGTTCCAGGTCTCCAAGCTTCTGTCCAGCCCGTGCCTGGATGGACTTGCCTACCCACAGCACATACCTTGGTGCCTTCCGTTGAGGTTGTACTGTGGTGGACTCACACTCTCGTCCACTTCTGAGCACAGTCCGGACTTGCAACAGTTGTAGATAACTTTCCCCAGCAGTCCCGATGCTCCAGGATCATGCTTTAAAAGAGGATGATCATCCACAACTAATGCCCTCCACCAAATTTGTCAAGTCACTAGGGATCTCCATAGATCCCCTGTACCCCCTACTTGCCATCCCTGAAGACAAAGTGAAAAAAAAAGATTTTGTGTAAATATATCTGGGGACATGCCCTAGCCCAACCAAAATAGGGGTCTTGTTCTTATTGTTCTGCTTATCTTCCATGCCCCTTATATACCATCTTAGGTATCTTGCTGTTATTGCTCTGTATACTAGCCAGGCTCTAGATATAAAGCACCTTAATGGGTCTTGCTGTCACATGCCTAACAAGCTATGATCTTTATATATCATCTTAGGATTTTACTGCTACCCTATCAGGACACCAATGATCTTGCTGCTACCCACTTTGCCTATCTGCCAAGCCACATATGTATCACCTTTGACATCTTACTGCTATTGCACTGTGCCATGTCCCAGATGTGCTACCTTAGGGATCTTGCTGCTACCTCTCAGCCTACCTGTCACGCCCTATATGTACCACCTTATGGATTTCACTGCAACAGCTCCAATTACCTGACATGCCTCAGATGTACCACCTTAGCTGTCTTTTTGCTATTGCTTTGTCTACCTGCCAGGCTCCAGATGTACCACTTTATGGTCTTGCTGATATCTCTCTGCCTACCTGTCATGCTCCAGATGTACCACCTTAAGGGGATGATGCAATAAATTTGCATAGAAAGCGGGCACTGAACAGTCAGCGCTCACTTTCTTAACGCGTCCCAGGTGCCCCCAAGGGAGGTGCCATGCAATATTTAAATTAGGGGGTCGCGTTAGTAAGGAGGCACTAGGATTGCTTGCGCACCCCTAGTGCCTTCTTGCTAATGCAAACCCGATCGGCGTCAGTGGTCTGCTGGTTAGGAAAACTGACGCCGAGTTTATTCGGAATCAGTTTTCCTAAATGCCGGCATAGCCAGCTGGTTCAGGAAACAGAAACGCTTGTCATTTGAGCATCTGTTTCCTGCACCCAACTGCCAGTGGTTTTTTGTTTTTCTCTATTTTTTAATTTTATTTAGTTTCACTTTTCCTCCCACTTAATATTGCAACAATATTAAGTAGGAGGCAGTTCAGAAAAGCACTGTATTGCATCGGCCCCTAAGAGCCTTGCTGCCTCATTCGTACCTGCCATGCCCCTTATATATATCACCTTATTGTTCTTGTTGCTACTGCTTTGCCTAGCTGCCAGGACTCCATATGTATCACCTTAGGGGATTACTGCTACCCCTCTGCCTACCTGCCATGCTCCAGATGTTCCACCTTAGGAGTCCTGCTCTTACTGCCTCTGCCTAGCTGCCATTCCTAAAATATACCACCTTGGATTTCATTCTGCATATGTCTACCTGCCATTACCCTTATATACCACCTTAGTGATTTTGCTGCTACTTGTTATGATTGGTGGCTCACAGGATGGCCGTGTGAACTGACACACTCACCCCTGATGGCTACAGCAGTAACCATGGCCAGGAATGATGTCAACATCTAGGCTCACTCTCATGGTATTCAATGCCGCCATCTCAGCTTCTCCTCCTGCCCTCCTTAGTTTTGCATGCTGATTCCCCAGTATTTAAAGGGCCTGCATTGGGAATAGGCCATCATGTCCTTTGATTACATCAGCATCTGCAGCTCTATAAAAGTGCTCCCCGAGCCTTCCCACTGCCTCAGCATCAGGTCCTCCTACCTTTTGGTAGTACGTGTTGCCAGATTCCTGTATCTTGTGTCCAGCCTTGTCTCGTCTCTCCAGCCTGCCCTGCCTCATACCCTTACCTCATCTCTCCAAGCTTGCCCTGTCTCAGAGTATCCAGCTACCTTGCCCACCTGCCAGCCCTTCTGTGTCAGTCCCTCTTGTTTCCTCCTTGTCTTCTCTTCAGACTGACCACTGGATTTGACTGCTTGCCTGGTCTCTGACTACTCTTGTCTGCTGCCTGCCACTGATGCTTTGCATAGACTTGGAATATCCTGATTGCCACCTGCCTCTGACCCCCTTGCCTGGACTCTGACTATTCTGATTGCTGCCTGCTTCTGATCCTTGCCTGGCCCTGGACCTCTGTCTATGCCATCCTACAAGAGCCTAAGTCCTGCTGGCTGCCGGAACCCAAGAGCTCAGCCTGCAAGGAAAGTGGCTGGACTACTCTCTTGCTGGCAAGAACACTCTCTTGCAAGCAAGCCTCTGCCAGCTGTCGGTGAAGCCTACAGGGTTTGCCACATAGGCTGCATCAACCTCACCACAGCCACAAGGGTTCACATCCCGTACACTACTACTGTGCCAACCTGCCATGCCTCAAATGAAATATGTTAGGGGTCTTGCTGCTACCGCTCTGCCTACCTGCCATTCTCCAGATGTACCACCTTCAGTATCTTGCTGCCTCATTCCTAGGGATGTGCAGAGGGACGCCATACGTTGCATTCGTGATTCGGATTCGTCGGGGAGCAAATGCGTTGCATTCGGCCGTATGGCGCCCCAATGCGTTAATACGTCGATTTATATTTATGTCCCAGCTAAAATTAAAATTAACTACAACCCCCCACCCTCCTGACCCCCCCAAGACTTACCAAAACTCCCAGGTAGTCCAGCGGGGAGTCCAGAAGCCATCCCCTGCACTCTCACACCCTTGGTGCTGGTTTCATCATGGCGCCGATAGCCTGTGTCACAGGGGCTACCAGTGCCATTGGTCAGCCCCTGTCACATGGTCACTGGCGCCATCTTGTGCTCCTGCCATGTGACAGGGGCTGACCAATGGCACCGGTAGCCCTTGTGACATAGTATGGGCAAAGGCTATCGGCGCCATTTTGAGTCCTGGCATCGGACGGCCGGAGTGCAGGTCGCTCCGGGACCCCCATTGGACCCCCAGGGACTTTTGGCCAGCTTGGGAGGGCCTCCTGACCCCCACAAGACTTGCCAAAAGTCCAGCAGGGGTCCGGGAGCGACTTCCTGCACGCCAGTCGTCCGATGCCAGGACTCAAAATGGCACTGATCGCCTTTGCCCTCACTATGTCACAGGTACCGACGGTCGGCCCCTGTGACATAGTGAGGGCAAAGACGATCTGATGCCAGTATTCAAAATGGCGCCGATCGCCTTTGCCCTCACTATGTCACAGGGGCCGACCATCAGTACCTGTGACATAGTGAGGGCAAAGGCGATCGGCGCCATTTTGAGTCCTGGCATCGGACGGACGGCGTGCAGGAGGTCGCTCCTGGACCCCCGCTGGACTTTTGGCAAGTCTTATGTCAGGAGGCCACCCCAAGCTGGCCAAAAGTCCCTGGGGGTCCAACGGGGGTCCCGGAGCAACCTCCTGCACTCCGGCCGTCCGATGCCAGGACTCAAAATGGCACCGATAGCCTTTGCCCATACTATGTCACAGGGGCTACCGGTGCCATTGGTCAGCCCCTGTCACATGGTAGGAGCACAAGATGGTGCTGATGGCCATGTGACAGGGGCTGACCAATGGCACCGGTAGCCCCTGTGACAAAGGCTATCGGCACCATGATGCCTCACACCGAGGGTGTGAGTGCAGGGGATGGCTGTCGGACCCCTCGCTGGACCACCAGGGAGTTTTGGTAAGTCTTGGGGGGGTTCAGGAGGGTGGGGGGGTTGTTTAAATTTTTATTTAGGTGGCTGTATAATTCGGCGAATATTCGTGTATTCGTGGGGAATCGCTATACGTTTCGCTTCCCCACAAATACTACGAATAGTGCAGTATACATTGCGGATCGCCAATACGGTGAAAACGAATGCACACCCCTACTCATTCCTACCTGCCATGGTTCTTACATATCACCTTAGGGATTGTTATTGCTCTATCTATCTGCAGTCCCCAGATGTACCACCTTAGTTTCTCACTCAAAGTGTTTCAAAAGTATTTCTCCTACCTTATGTAGGCTTAACTGGTTACCAGTTACTGAGCATATCATGTTTAAAATTGGCATGATAGTTTATAAGCTCCTTGCTTCAGATTCTCTGTATTGGCTTAATGCATTGTTATGGATTTACAAACCTGTAAGATGCTTGAGATCGTCTCAATTGAATCTTCTAGAGATTCTGTCAGTTTGACAAGCACAATTCTTCAGTACCAGGGAGACTTCTTTTTCCATAGCAGCACCAACTCAATGGAATCTCATTCCTTTTGAACTTAGGTCTCTGGATGATGTTAAAAGATTTAAATTGGCATTAAAATAGTTTTTGCTCCGTCGTGCTTATAATGTGTGACAGTCCAAAGTAAGTGAGAACCTAGCTTTCAGAGAATAATAAGTAAGACTATTGTTATCAGTAAAAAGTGAGAATATTGTGTATAGAGAAATTGATATGAGTTTTTGCTAATATTAATTGATGATGGATAGAATATCTGATTTAGTGTTAATGTATAATTAGCACCATTATATGGTATTATTTACTTTTAGTTTCTGTGAAACTAAAGTTTGTCTGTTAAGTATTTGTTAATCGTTTTTATTATGTATGTATGTTTTTTACATCACCTAGGCCTATTTGTGTTAGGCAATTAATAAATTTTAATAAATGAAAATGAAATGAAAATAAATGAAATGAAGGGGTCCAACTGTTATTCCTTTGCCTACCTGCCAGGAACCAGATATATCACATTAGGGGTCTTGCTGCCTCCACTCTGCCTACCTGCCAGGCTCCAAATGTGCCACTTAAAGGTCTTGCTTTTATTGATCTGTCTATCTACTATGCCTTAGATGTACCACCTTAGGCATCTTATATATCACCTTAAGGGTCTTTCTGCTATTGCTCTGCCTACATGCCATGCCCCAGATGTACCTATTTTAGGGGTATTAGTGCTATTGCTCTCCCTCCTGCCATACCCTATATTTAGTAGGGATGTGAATCAGGCCTCGGACGATTGAAAATATCGTCGATATTTTCAAAATCGTCAGAAATCAGGGGCTCCCCCGAAACGATAGGAAAACCCCATGATATTGATCGTGGGGGTTTTCTTATCGTTTTGGGGGAGGGCGGGAAAATCGGCATACAAAAATAACCCCTAAACCCATCCCGACCCTTTAAAATTAATCCCTTTGTTTCTCCCTCCCCCCCGACCCCCCCAAAAACATTTTACAGATACCTGGTGGTCCAGTGGGGGTCCCGGGTGCGATCTCCCTCTCCAGGGCCATCGGCTGCCACTAATCAAAATGGCACCGATGGCCTTTGCCCTTACCATGTGACAGGGTATCCGTGCCATTGGCTGGCCCCTGTCACATGGAGGGAGCACTGGATGACCAAAAAGCGCCGGCCATCCAGTGCTCCCTCCATGTGACAGGGGCCGGCCAATGGTACATAAGAACATAAGAACATAAGAAAATGCCATACTAGGTCAGACCAAGGGTCCATCAAGCCCAGCATCCTGTTTCCAACAGTGGCCAATCCAGGCCATAAGAACCTGGCAAGTACCCAAAAACTAAGTCCATTCCATGCAACCATTGCTAATGGCAGTGGCTATTCTCTAAGTGAACCTAATAGCAAGCAATGGACTTCTCCTCCAAGAACCTATCCAATCCTTTTTTAAACACAGCTATACTAACTGCACGAACCACATTCTCTGGTAACAAATTCCAGAGTCCAATTGTGCGTTGAGTAAAAAAGAACTTTCTCCGATTAGTTTTAAATGTGCCCCATGCTAACTTCATGGAGTGTCCCCTAGTCTTTCTACTATCCAAAAGAGTAAATAACCGATTCACATCTACCCGTTCTAGACCTCTCATGATTTTAAACACCTCTATCATATCCCCCCTCAGTCGTCTCTTCTCCAAGCTGAAAAGTCCTAACCTCTTTAGTCTTTCCTCATAGGGGAGTTGTTCCATTCCCCTTATCATTTTGGTAGCCCTTCTCTGTACCTTCTCCATCGCAATTATATCTTTTTTGAGATGCGGCGACCAGAATTGTACACAGTATTCAAGGTGCGGTCTCACCATGGAGCGATACAGAGGCATTATGACATTTTCCGTTTTATTCATCATTCCTCTTCTAATAATTCCCAACATTCTGTTTGCTTTTTTGACAGCCGCAGCACACTGAACCGACGATTTCAATGTGTTATCCACTATGACACCTAGATCTTTTTCTTGGGTTGTAGCACCTAATATGGAACCCAACATCGTGTAATTATAGCATGGGTTATTTTTCCCTATATGCATCACCTTGCACTTATCCACATTAAATTTCATCTGCCATTTGGATGCCCAATTTTCCAGTCTCACAAGGTCTTCCTGCAATTTATCACAATCTGCTTGTGATTTAACTACTCTGAACAATTTTGTGTCATCTGCAAATTTGATTATCTCACTCGTCGTATTTCTTTCCAGATCATTTATAAATATATTGAACAGTAAGGGTCCCAATACAGATCCCTGAGGCACTCCACTGTCCACTCCCTTCCACTGAGAAAATTGCCCATTTAATCCTACTCTCTGTTTCCTGTCTTTTAGCCAGTTTGCAATCCACGAAAGGACATCGCCACCTATCCCATGACTTTTTACTTTTCCTAGAAGCCTCTCATGAGGAACTTTGTCAAACGCCTTCTGAAATCCAAGTATACTATATCTATACCGGTTCACTTTATCCACATGTTTATAAAACTCCTTCAAAAAAAATGAAGCAGATTTGTGAGGCAAGACTTGCCCTGGGTAAAGCCATGCTGAATTTGTTCCATTAAACCATGTCTTTCTATATGTTCTGTGATTTTGATGTTTAGAACACTTTCCACTATTTTTCCTGGCACTGAAGTCAGGCTAACCGGTCTGTAGTTTCCCGGATCGCCCCTGGAGCCCTTTTTAAATATTGGGGTTACATTTGCTATCCTCCAGTCTTCAGGTAAAATGGATGATTTTAATGATAAGTTACAAATTTTTACTAATAGGTCTGAAATTTCATTTTTTAGTTCCTTCAGAACTCTGGGGTGTATACCATCCGGTCCAGGTGATTTGCTACTCTTCAGTTTGTCAATCAGGCCTACCACATCTTCTAGGTTCACTGTGATTTGATTCAGTCCATCTGAATCATTACCCATGAAAACCTTCTCCATTACGGGTACCTCCCCAACATCCTCTTCAGTAAACACCGAAGCAAAGAAATCATTTAATCTTTCCGCGATGGCCTTATCTTCTCTAAGTGCCCCTTTAACCCCGCGATCATCTAATGGTCCAACTGACTCCCTCACAGGCTTTCTGCTTCGTATATATTTTAAAAAGTTTTTACTGTGAGGTTTGCCTCTACAGCCAACTTCTTTTCAAATTCTCTCTTAGCCTGTCTTATCAATGTCTTACATTTAACTTGCCAATGTTTATGCTTTATCCTATTTTCTTCTGTTGGATCCTTCTTCCAATTTTTGAATGAAGATCTTTTGGCTAAATAGCTTCTTTCACCTCCCCTTTTAAACCATGCCGGTAATTGTTTTGCCTTCTTTCCACCTTTCTTAATGTGTGGAATACATCTGGACTGTGCTTCTAGAATGGTATTTTTTAACAATGACCACGCCTCTTGGACATTTTTTACTTTTGTAGCTGCTCCTTTCAGTTTTTTTCTAACAATTTTTCTCATTTTATCAAAGTTTCCCTTTTGAAAATTTAGCACGAGAGCCTTGGATTTGCACACTGTTCCTTTTCCAGTCATTAAATCAAATTTGATCATATTATGATCACTATTGCCAAGCGGCCCCACCACCATTACCTCTCTCACCAAGTCCTGTGCTCCACTGAGAATTAGATCTAAAATTGCTCCCTCTCTCGTCGGTTCCTGAACCAATTGCTCCATAAAGCTATCATTTATTCCATCCAGGAACGTTATCTCTCTAGCGTGACCCGATGATACATTTACCCAGTCTATATTGGGGTAATTGAAGTCTCCCATTATTACTGCACTACCAATTTGGTTAGCTTCCCTAATTTATCTTAGCATTTCACTGTCCATCTCACCATCTTGACCAGGTGGACGGTAGTATACCCCTATCACTGTAGTCTTCCCTGATACACAAGGGAGAGCTATGCTGGATATGCGTGAAGTATCAGTTTTTCTTCTCCCCTGCCGTTGAAGCAGAGAGCCATGCTGGATATGCGTGAAGTATCAGTTTTTCTTCTCCCCTGCCATTGAAGCAGAGAGCTATGCTGGATATGCGTGAAGTATCAGTTTTTCTTCTCCCCTGCTGTTGAAGCAGAGAGCTATGCTGGATATGCATTGAAAGTGAAGTATCAGGCTTATTTGGTTTGGGGTAGTAACCGACGTAACAAGCCAGCTACTCCCCGCTTTGTGAGTGTGAATCCTTTTTTCCACATTTCCTCTTGCTGTTGTAGCTTAGAGCGATGTTGGAGTCACAGTAACCATGTGTATGTTTATTGAATAAGGGTATTATCTCCAGGCAGTAGCCGTCATTCTGGCGAGCCACCCACTCTTTATTGACGGCCTCTTGATTTTATGGATCCACAGTGTTTATCCCACGCCCCTTTGAAGTCCTTCACAGTTCTGGTCTTCACCACTTCCTCCGGAAGGGCATTCCAGGCATCCACCACCCTCTCCGTGAAGAAATACTTCCTGACATTGGTTCTGAATCTTCCTCCCTGGAGCTTCAAATCATGACCCCTGGTTCTGCTGATTTTTTTCCTACGGAAAAGGTTTGTCGTTGTCTTTGGATCATTAAAACCTTTCAAGTATCTGAAAGTCTGTATCATATCACCTCTGCTCCTCATTTCCTCCAGGGTGTACATATTTAGATTCTTCAATCTCTCCTCATAAGTCATTTGATGAAGATCTTCCACCTTTTTGGTCGCCCTTCTCTGGACCGCCTCCATCTTGTCTCTGTCTCTTCGGAGATACGGTCTCCAGAACTGAACACAATACTCCAGGTGAGGTCTCACCAAGGACCTGTACAAGGGGATAATCACTTCCCTTTTCTTACTCGATATTCCTCTCTCTATGCAGCCCAGCATTCTTCTGGCTTTAGCTATCGCCTTCTCACATTGTTTCGCCAACTTCAGATCATTAGACACCATCACCCCAAGGTCTCTCTCCTGCTCCGTGCACATCAGCCTTTCTCCCCCCATCGAATACAGTTCATTCGGATTTCCACTCCCCATATGCATGACTCTGCACTTCTTGGCATTGAATCTCAGCTGCCATATCTTCGACCACTCTTCCATCTTCCTTAAATCCCGTCTCATTCTCTTCACTCCTTCCGGCGTGTCCACTCTGTTGCAGATCTTAGTGTCATCTGCAAAAAGAGATACCTTACCTTCTATCCCTTCCGCAATGTCGCTCACAAAGATATTGAAAAGGACCGGTCCCAACACCGATCCCTGCGGTACACCGCTTAAAACCGCTCTCTCTTCAGAGAGAGTTCCATTTACCATCACACATTATCTTCTGTCCGTCAACCAGTTTGCAATCCAGGCCACCACCTCGGCACTCACTCCTAAGCTTCTCATTTTATTCACCAGTCTCCTGTGCGGGACAGTGTCAAAAGCTTTGCTGAAGTCCAAGTAGATGACATCGAGTGCTCTTCCTTGATCCAATTCCTTGGTTACCCAGTCAAAAAAGTCAATCAGATTTGTCTGACAGGATCTTCCAATGGTGAATCCATGCTGCCTCTGGTCCAGCAATTCTCCCGACTGTAGATAGTTCACTATTCTCTCTTTCAACAGTGACTCCATTACTTTTCCCACCACCGAAGTGAGGCTAACCGGTCTGTAGTTACCAGCCTCTTCTCTGTTCCCACTCTTGTGAAGCGGGACCACCACCGCTCTCCTCCAATCATTCGGCACCACTCCCGTTTCTAGGGATCTATTGAACAGGTCACACAGCGGACCCGCCAGCACATCTCTGAGCTCCCTCAGTATTCTGGGATGAACTTCATCAGGCCCCATGGCTTTGTCCACTTTCAGTTTCACCAGCTCTTCCCATACATTTCCTACTGTAAATGGAGTTACATCTACTCCATTCCCCTCCAGTTTCTTGTTAACTAGTGATGGTCCTTCTCCAGGGTCCTCTTTAGTGAACACAGAACTGAAGTATTCATTTAATATTTCTGCCATTTCTTCGTCTCTCTCCACACATTGATCCTTTCCACCTTTCAATTTCACTATACCACTTTGAACTTTTCTCTTTTCACTGATGTATCTGAAAAATGTTTTGTTACCACTCTTTACCTCTTTGGCAATCCTCTCTTCCGTTTGACTTTTTGCCATCTTGATTAATTTCTTCGTCTCCCTCAGTTCTACCAGATATTCTTCTTTGTGCTCCTCCTTTTGGGATCTTTGAAAGAATATTGGCTGAGGTAAGGGCCTCATCCGTCAGGTGGGTGTGCAGTAAAGCCCACCTCCACCCTGATACTTGTTCACTAATAGAGCTGCTGCCTGCCCCTGCCTCAGCCAGGTCCCACCAGTGTGCTATCAGGGAGAGGTAAGATTGTGCAGCATTCATGGCAGTCAAGATATCACAGTTGAAATGCACACTCCCCTGTGCCTTAGCTACCAGCACTTGGACACGACTGCGACACTGGTTGTACAGGCTGGGGATGACCTTTCTGCTAAATGTGGTTCTGGAGGGGACTTTGTAATTTTGAACTAAGACCTTCAGCAAATGCTTGAAACCCACATTCTCCACTATCTGCAAAGGCTAATCATCAAGGGTAATAATTTCCCCAATGCTCCTGGTTACAACTTTTGAGGCTGCCTGCCTCCTTCCCCAGTATAGTGTTACCGAACACCACCCCATTTCCTCCATGGTGGGTTGTCACTTCTGACACATGGCAGGGGGCTGCTGGCCTGCCATCTAACTGCTAGAAAGGACTGAGGGCATGGGGAGACTCTCCTCCTTTTCAACCACTTTACGCTGCCTGGAAAAAGGGGTCCCCCCACTGGTACTGCCACCATCCCCAGATGGCAGTACTGTTGTTGGGTGTTGCTTCTTCATATGATGCATCATGTCAAAATTAGTTAAGATGTCCCATTTGCTTACCTCTGCTAATAGCCCTGGCACAGTAATTGCACTGAGCAAAACACAGGTCCTCCGTCACTTTAAAGTGACTCCAGATTGCAGATTTCTTTCGTGATCCCTTCTCTATAGCCTTCGGGGTGGATGCTGGCACTGGAGCTGAAATAGTGGGTGCACCCTGAGAAGCAATGCCAGGAGCATCAGTCGCATTCTGTGCCTGTGCTGACTTCTCTTCCTCCTCCTCCTCATCAGTTTCATCTCTCCCCTGCCGGACTAACTAATCCTCCTAAACCTTCTTCAGCTATTACTTCTTCCATTTCTGATGATGAGAATCCCACACAAGATGAGTCTTCATCGGAATCAGAAGCAAACAGTGCCTGCGCTACATTGTCAATGCTAAGTTGAGTCTGCTGTGAAACTGCTGCTTTTGGGTGTTGCCCTTAGTCTTGCATGGCTCAGCCACCCCTTCCCTCACCTCCAAAACTACAGGGTCAGAAACAGGTGGTAGCAATGCATCATCGTTAAATTTCATTTTTTCTCGAATGGAACTGCCTGCCTTCCAGAGATTTTAAATTGGAACAGGTCCCTTTTTAACTTTAATGGGGGACTGGCATTGCCTTTTGAAGTGCCTCCTCTGCCAGTCTCCACCACTCCACCACTTCTAGATTTCCCTGACATTATGGATTTAATGTCACTGCCTACTAGGGATTTCAATTACAATAATTATTTCCAAAAGAGGCCCACTGGGGATTTGGCTTCAGAGAGCACCGCTGCCCAATATAGGTAGATCTGCAACCTGCCCCCAGGCCCACGAGGCTGTGCCTGGATGTACACTAAAACTGGGACCACTGTATGTACATGCACCAAGCTTGTAACTACAAAAGAGGCCCACTGGGGATTTGGCTTCAGAGAGCACCACTGACCCAATATATGTGAGTCTGCAAAAGTGGCAACAGGCTCACGAGGCTGTGCCTGGATGTACAGAAAAACTGGGACCACTGTATGTGCACACACCAAGCTTGTAACTACAAAAGAGGCCCACTGGGGATTTGGCTTCAGAGAGCACCGCTGACCCAATATATGTGAGTCTGCTAACCGCACCCAGGCCCACAAGGCTGTGCCTGGATGCACACTAAAACTGGGATCACCATATGTTCACACACCAAGCTTGTAACTACAAAAGAGGCCCACTGGGGATTTGGCTTCAGAGAGCACCACTGACCCAATATACATGAGTCTGAAAAAGTGCCCACAGGCCCACGAGGCTGTGCCTGGATGTATACTAAAACTGGGACTGCTGTATGTGCACACACCAAGCTTGTAACTACAAAAGAGGCCCACTGAGGATTTGGCTTCAGAGATCACCGCTGACCCAATATATGTGAGTCTGCTAACCACCCCCAGGCCTACGAGGCTGTGCCTGGATGTACACTAAAACTGGGACTGCTGTATGTGCACATATGAAGCTTGTAACTACAAAAGAGGCCCACTGGGGATTTGGCTTCAGAGAGTACCGCTGTCTCAATATAGGTGAGTCTGCAAAACTGCCCAGTGCCCAGTGAGTGCACTGTCATCTTGGCTTAAAAGAGCACAAAGAGACAGCCTGATTTCAATAAAAACTGCAGTTAAATAAAAAGGATGGGTTGCTTGGCACAGCAGCAAAAACAAAGAAATATCTTTTTCAAAGGAAAATTCTATCAAAGTTGCTAGCAATTGAAAATATATCCCACCACAACACCCAAATCCTGCTTGCAACCTACCCCAGGGGGTAAAATAAGCAGAAAAATGCCACTGCTAGCAGTTTCTCTCAGTGGCACAGACAGAGAGACCATCTCAGATTAATAAAAAAAAGTGTGGTAAAAAAAACATGGATAGCTGGCACTGCAGCCAAATCGAACAAATATCTTTATCAATGGAAAATTCTATCAAAGTAGCTAGCAATTGAATACAGATTTGAGACACTCATACTAGCTCTGAGTAAAGCCACCATCCCTGGACCACCTCCCCAGACCACCCCCGCAAAGAAAGTGTGTGGCATACCATGTGCTTAACGTATAAATAGTGCTGCGTCATCAGGAACAGCGTCACAGAGCACTGAGTGAGAGCGGCTATTGGCTGCATTAGAAAATGCTTAGTTCTGATAAGTTGCATTCTGGTCTCCTTGCCAACCTGTCTGACCCAATCTATGACAGGGCTGTGAGGCCACTTATGACTCACAGGAAAGGGCTGGTTTTTGCTATCTCCTATTTCAAATGGCCATTAAGAAATCACTGCGAGCCAAAATAATGAAACTAATGCGATATATTGTATTCGTGGGGGATCACGATGCGTTTTGCAAATCCACGAATACAACAAATTTGGACTTATGCATTGCGGATTGCCAATGCGTTGAAAACAAATGCACATCCCTAGTTTCTAATGACTTACTCCTCTTCTCAACATTAGAAAGCTGCTCATTTAAATCAGACAAATCAATTTGAATCATAGTCATAGTTGCCATATTCGTCTGAAGCAGCATAGACATGATGGCATGCAAAGATGTCTGAATCTTTTGTCATCCCCTTTTTCAGGGGAAGAAGGATCATGTTAGTCCTATTTATCCCACAAATTTATGATGTAATAGCTTCAGTCTACCAAGCTTGGGAGTAACTATCATCATCATTTTCAGAGAACAATAATAGAGAGCAAAGAACTGATTTTAATCAGTGGAAGTAAGAGTCTAAGAAGGAGCACATCTCTTATGCTGCCATCTTGTCAGATGCTATTTATTGCTGCCTCCCCCACCCCAACCCACACCTTTGCAGTATTCTATCTATGGCACCATAATCTTAAATCAAGCCCTGGTTGCACCTTGATTGCTGAGGCAGGAGGAAGTATGGTGTCAAAAGCTCAAGGAGAAGTACAGAACACCTGCAAAGCAACGGATGGTTAGGGCAAGACCATGATTCAGCAAGTACTGTGGGGGAAGGCAATTTGGAAAGAAACTCCAAGACAGCCAGAGTGGGGGACACTTGTCCCAGTGAGAAGTAGGTTGAATCTACCAGTAGCATATGCATCTGAGAAACTATTAAGATCAAATAGTGTCTGGAGTGTCATTAATCATCCAAGGAGTTGTGTAACAAGAGTATAAAGAATGGATGGCGAGGGTAAGACTAAGAGTGAAAAGTACAATAAAGGAAGAGGATTGGAATAGAACCAGTGTGTGGGAATACTTGTCTTAGTAGGAAGAATGTGGACTAGCACATACTACTGTCAATCTGTAAAGAATGAGCCATCCACATGTTATGTTCACATGTCTGGTACAGTGCAAATGGCTCAATACAACAGATATGGTTCCATCTGTTACCTGTATTATTTTGGTGATTGCAGAGATAATACATACTGACAAGCATTGACTCCCAAGACACAGTTCATGGAATAGCAAACAGTATAAAGGCATCAAAACCCCAAAGGCATATAGTGTGGGGCAACATAAACAGTATAAATGTGTAAAGATTCACATGACTTACAGTGCAGGGAGTTGCAAACATCACAAACTTGCCAAAATCATCATGGAATACAGTGTATTATCACAAACAGCACAGAGGTGTCTATACCCACAAGGCATACAGTGTGGTGAATCTCAAACAGTACAGAGGTGCTTATATCCCTAAAGTGTACAGTATAGAGAATCGCATACAGTACAAACATGTCAGAACCTACAAGGCATGAAGTGCAGTCCATTGAAAACAGCAAATAGTCATATAAACCACCACCATAGAATGTGATGCATCACAAACAATACAAAGTTGTCTAAACCACCAAGGCATGGAATGCAGTTCATTACAAGCAGCAAAAACTGTCTAAACTACAAATTCATGCAGAATGGGTAACCACAAACAGCACAAAGGAATTGAAACTACCAAGGCATGTATTGCTGGAAATTGCAAAAAGCACAAATGCCTAGATACTTGCCAGAATTGGGCATTCAGGGATCTCAATTAAGACAGGATTCCTAGGAACTGCTTATGCTGAGAAATTGTTTGCCACTAGAGTCTCAGTATTGTTGGATAGAATCATTCATAAATATCAATGTGGATTTATGTGCAATAGAATGATGACAGACAATGCTAGATTATCTTTTGACATCCATTTTGTAGTGCCTAATACAAATACTCCATTAATGGCACTAGATGTGGAGAAAGCATTCAATAGAGTATAGTGGCCCTATTTTTTAAGGCTTTCAAATGTTTTTTGGATAGCCCTAAATTAAATAAATAAATGCTTGTTTTCTCAAGTTGTGGAGGGGAAGGAGTCAAGATGGCAGTGTGAGCATGCCATCAACTCTGCTGTCCTGCAAGGTTGTAGTATTTTGGTTTCTTACCTTGTTTAGAAGCCTTCGAAGAGGAAGGGCAAGGTGAGAGTCTTCCCTTCTGAGCTCTCAGCTCTCCCCGGGCAGCATTTCCTCCCAGAGTTTGTGGCTCCTGCAGTCACAGAAAGAGATATGAAGGTTTCCCATTGGTACTCGATGCCAGGCAGGAGCAAGGTGCAGCAAAGTGCATGGAGTAGAAGCTCCCAGGAGAACTGACTCCATGCCAAGGCAAGAATGAAATGAGCTCGGAGCCCTTTTGTAGGGCAGTACCAGGAATGCCAGAGGGAGGAGTCCAAGGAGGGCCAAACCTGCGCTGTCCCTTTAAGAAGGGAAAGAAGACAAGGCTGCACCCCTAGGAGGAAGGGGTAGGCCCATGGACAGCGGCCATTCTGCTGCTGTCGCCAAGGAATAGGAGGAGCCAGGGAAGGGCCGCAGGCAGGCCCTGATGGATGAGTGGCGGCGTCCTGCCATTGAAGTGGAAGCTGGTGGCAGCCCCAGCCACAGCAGAGGTTCCAGGAGGCAGCAGTCCCATGCTGCTGAAGAGGAGCAAGGCTGCGGCTCCTGCCGTGGTGAAGAGGTATGGGTATGGCTACGGGCAGCCACTGGGGCGGCAAAGATGGTGGCCTCCATGCCGCAGGAAAGGTTCCAGCTTCTGCGGCCTCCGGGCCATGAAGGTAAGCGCCTCCTATGGCTCCAGGGCATTAAGGAACTCAAAAAACAACAGGATTACAGTGGACTCTGGTAGAATTAGACCAGTGATGCAGAGACACACACTGTATCAAGTGCAACAAGTACAATGCCTTCTCTGTATTAAATACTGAAGAAGTTCTTGAGAAAAAGATTGGTGTTGTCTGAAAAGAGAGAAGAAACCCAATGCATACAGAAATTCCAGATCAGTAACCAAAGGAAAAAGCTCATTGTGCTGGATGAATCTGACATCAGAGGCACTAATCTTGCAAAGGGAAAGGGTGAAATGGATAACAAAACTCAACTAAAGTCACAAAAGGAGTCCAGGAATAACAGTAACCTGAATGATGAAAGCTGGAAAGCTATGTGCACAAATGCTCGTCCAAGGAAGTGAAGATTTACTTTGTTTTCCTTTATTTTACTGCAATTGTTTGTAAATAAATGCACTTTTTTGTAAATAAATGCTCTATCACCTTCTGAAATGTCTTTCAATGAGAGTGCTTCTTTGTATAGCCTGCCTTTGGCTCAATCGATGTATCTCCTGCAATTGTTCCTGAGTCAGATGCTCTTCCTCCTTCTCCTTATCCTCATTCTCTTGATGGCCCTCTTCCGGAGAAGGCATGTGTCTGGTTAGTGTAAGGTTAATTAGCACACAGCAGGCTAGAAAGATCTCACACACTTTAGGAGGGCTGTAAAGAAGGCATCCTCCAGATCTGCCCAGACAGTGAAAGCATGTTATAAGAACATAAGAACATAAATTGTCATGCTGGGTAAGACCAAGGGTCCATCAAGCCCAGCATCCTGTTTCCAACAGAGGCCAAACCAGGCCACAAGAACCTGGCATGTACCCAAACACCAGGAAGGTAAAATGCTACTGAATCAATTAATAGCAGTGGCTATTCCCTAAGTAAACCTGATTAATAGCAGTTAATGGACTTCTCCTCCAAGAACTTATACAAACCTTTTTTTTAAACCCAGCTATACTAACTGCACTAACCACATCGTCTGGCAACAAATTCCAGAACTTAATATTGCATTGAATGAAAAACAATTTTCTCTGATTAGTCTTAAATGTGCTACTTGCTAATTTCATGGAATGCCCCCTAGTCTTTCTATTATCTGAAAGTGTAAATAACTGATTCACATCTACTCGTTCAAGACCTCTCATGATCTTAAAACCTCTATCATATCCCCCATCAGCCATCTCTTCTCCAAGCTGAACAGCCCTAACCTCTTCCACCTTTCCTCATAGGGGAGCTGTTCCATCCCCTTTATCATTTTGGTTGCCCTTCTCTGTACCTTCTCCATCGCAACTATATCTTTTTTGAGATGCGGCGAACAGAATTGTACACAGTATTCAAGGTGCGGTCTCACCATGGAGCGATACAAAGGCATTATGACATTTTATGTTTTATTAACCTTTCCCTTCCTAATAATTCCAAGGTTTGCTCTATGATAGCCCTGGTCTTACGGTATGCCCTGTTGTTGCATCACTCAGCTGCAGGTGTTAGGGTGGCAATGGGGATCATGAGCCAGGTTTTCAGTGGATAGCCTCTGTCATATGTAGGAGAAGTCACAGCATCAGGGTTGCATATACCTTTTGAGTTTGCATAGTGGCACAGCTCACAGGGTTAGTTTACAGCTGCCCTGCATAGCCAACCTAAATATAAGGGTGACAAAAGTTAGCAGGAAAATGGGTAGGTGTTATAAGTGGTGCATGTCTTCCTACCTAGAATCCATCCCCCAGTGATGTGTCCTTGCTGGAAGTGGTCATGAATTCTGGATTGTGATAGAATATAGGCATCGTGAATGGATCCTGGAAAGCGGGGCACCACATTCATGATGATCCCCTTGGCATTGTAGACCACTTGCATGTTTTTGGGAATGGAATCCCTTTTGGTTGCGGTAGGTGGCCTCATCTCCTGGAGCAATCAATAGCTCTGAAGACTGAGGGGAAGCATGCAGTTTGATAGAACTCAGCCATTATTTGGTGTTTTTCATGTCTTCTGCAAGGAAAAGAGATAAAGTGTTGTGTTTTCCTGAGCAAGGCAGCCAGGACCTGCTCTAGACACTTTGAGGTAGCAGACTGACTGATTCTCTAGAGGGACTGTGCCAGTAGCAAAAAAGGCCAGGGAGGTAGTGACGTTGACATGTACTGGGTGGTAGGTGTTAGTTCTGTCTCTAACAGTTGGCATAAATACTGTATGGTTTTCTTGTTAAATCTGAACCTGCGCATTACTTCCTCCTCGGACAGTTCCAGAAAATGTGTCAGAGTCCTGTAAACTCTGTGTAAGGGGTACCTCCTTCTCTGCATTCTTCTTCTCCTCCTCTCTCTTTCACTTCTGAAGCGTATTGATCTGAGTACCCATGCAGCTATTATAACCATCATATTGAAAAGATACACCAATTATGATTATCCCCCTCAATAGTTGTAGGTATAACACTAAATTCTCGCCTCCTGTTCTCTGTTCTTGTCTCATCCCTATGTTATACCTAAAGCACCAAGGCATACATTCCCAGTTTACATCAGTAAGTCTCAGAAACACTCTGCCCTACTTTCTACCCTGCTCCTGCATCCAGTGACCCAGAGCAAGGAAGCAAACCAACAGAAAACACCTGAGCAAAATTGAAAGTTTGCACAGACTCACGTATACATGCAGTAGCAAATATATGTGCGTGTGTTTGCCTGAAGCCATGTCTCATAAGCGTGTGACCCTTATAAAATACGTCAAACATGCATATGTCTAGTGTCTGCCCCGACACACCCCTTTTTGGTGTGCGCATGTTTGTGTGCGCGAGTATACATGTGTGCAGAACTTCCAGCTATGCAAAATAACGTGTGTGCATTGGCATAACAACCACGTGTAACCCAACGATTTTGCGTGTGCAGCACTTTGAATATTTGGCCTTTAACACAGATAAATCCTATTGAGAATTCAATAGCATGCATTGTAACAATTTTTTTTAAATTTTATTTTTATTGAAATTTAACCAAACTTTTATAAAACATATTATGTTCATAGAATACAGTTAATAGCAATATCCATTTTGGCAAGAAATAATAGAAACTACGCAAATTATTTATATATCTGTCATAATTATAAGTAATAGGGGAGTCCAATGTACATTGAGCAGTCAAAAGGAAATATATATTCTTATCCTAAATAACATTGCCATATAGAGTATGGTTACTGATTTTTTCTCAAAATACCAAAACCTGTGGTATATTTCAGGTATGTGAATCTAAGTATACGCGTAGCTGTGCTGGGTCCAGAAAAATATATCTAGACTCTTGATATATTACAATGCATTTACACGGGAAACGCAGTATAAATTTTGTGCCCCTAGTAATGATTTCAGACCTCATTTGTAGAAATTTCCTTCTCTTATCTTAAGTTACTTTAGTTACGTCTGAGTAAACCCACATTCTATAGCAATGAAATAAATTACCTTGATTTCGGAGAAAATGTCTTAATACTGCGTCTCTGATAAACACAAAGGAGACTAGCAAGTTTTCCCTCGTTTCAATAACTGTATCTAAAGTCAAATCCAGTAATGCAGTAATATTCAGTGGTTCTTCTTGCCCTCCTTGCTGTTGTTGATGATTTTCTTCCTTCCTCTCTTTAAACCTCAGTAAGTAATATATTTTGGAAATGGCCGGTATCCCCTCCTCAGGAAAATTCAAAATGTCCTTAAGGTAACTTTTAAACATATCCCGAGGAGATACCGCCTTCATCTTCGGGAAATTAAGTATCCTCAAGTTTGCTCTTCTACTATCATTTTCCATTTTCTCCAATCTATTAAAGCTGATACTTTCAGATTTACTAGATTATTTTGCACTTCTTCAATGCTTTTGATTTTTTGATCGATTACTTCCACATTATTTTCCAAAGTTAATATTTTTGCATCGATAGTCTTAGTGTGTTGTAAATTTTCTTTCAATAAGCTCGTCAGTGATTTTATAGAGCTGTCCATCGAAACAAATATCTTCCATATAATGTCAATAGTTATTTCTTGAGGTTTAACTAAGGGGCAGATTTTAAAAGCCCTACGCATGTAAATCCAGCTGGATTTATGCGTGTAGGGGGGTTACTTGCGCCGAGCCTATTTTGCATAGGCCCGGCGATGCGGGCAAGCCCCGGGACGCGCGTATGTCCCGGGGCTTTGTGAAAGGGGCGGGGAGGGGTGGGGACGAGTCCGAGGCCTCCGGCAGAGCAGCCATGCTGGGGGATTGTGCGTCGGTACTCGGCCGGCGTGTGCAACCTACGCCTGCCTGGAGGCAGGCGCAACTTCCAAAATAATGGTTGGGGGTGGGTTTAGGAAGGGGAAGGGAGGGGAGGGGAAGGTGGAGGGTGCGGAAGGAAAGTTCCCACCGAGGCCTCTCCGATTTCGGAGCGGTCTTGGAGGGAACAGGGAAAGCCATCAGGGCTCCCTTAGGGCTCGGCGCGTGCAAGGTGCACAAATGTGCACCCCCTTGTGTGCACTGACCCTGGATTGCACGCTCAAATCTATGCCCGCATGTAGGTACTAAAGTCTGCCCCTGTGGGTAAAGTGCAAACAACTTGTACATCCCTATAACCATAGGATCCCCGGCCTTACCGTCCTTCTGTTGTTCCTCGGACTCCCTGCCCCAGGAGCCTTGAATTACTCAGCTCTCCGAAAGAAACGCTTCACTCACGTCCTTTCTCGGGGCAGTTGTTTTCAATGGGGCTGCTTTTCCTTCCAGTCATTCAGCTGTGGCGTCTCCAGACAAGCTGAAGATTTCGGATGGTGGATCTGGGGTATTCGGTGCGCTGGGGCTGAGGGATGTTTCCTCCACCTGGAGTCCCGATGTCTGCTCAGCGTCGGGCGTTCCCACGGTTCCTCCCACCGGCAAATTTCTCAGAGAACTGGCAAACAAGGACTCAGTTCGCGGTTGTCTCATTTCGGGGTTGAGGCAGCAGATGATTTCAGTTTTGCCTTTCTTTTGGTGTGAGGCATGATAAGAGGGAATAAGCTATAAGAAAATCTCAATGAAAAAAGCAAACTATTCAGGAGACCGTGGAGCGAGGTTGCTCGTGTCCCTCTATATGGCAGTCATCTTGGACTCCCATTGTATCAATTTTCATGGGCATTTGTATTATCAATAACTTTTACCCACGTTAAGTGCACTTAACATGAATAAATGGACTTCTGAAAATTCCTATGATAATATGTTACATTTACATTTTTCTTTAAAAATGACCCTGTAAGGCTTTCCTCCTATTCTGTCTATGGAATTAAAATCAGATGCCCCATGCATCTCTACAAAGACATAAAAAGAAAAATAAACTTATTTTTCTAATTTCAAACACAAATAATATAGGGGATGGTTTTAAAACCCATACACATGGACGTTCTGATTTTATAACATGCGTGTGTCACCGTGCATGTTATAAAATACGATATCAGACTCGCACACACAGAGGTGGGGGAATTTTGTAAAGTACACGCGGCGATGCAATCGGGCCTTTGCCCAGTTCCCTCCCAGTCTGCTCCAATTAAGACTGGGAGGGAACTTTCCTATACCCCTACCTACCCTTCCTCCTTTTTCCCTTCTTCTTCCCCACCCTTAAGCTTACCTTATCTACCCTTTTTTTTTTGTTTCAGTACTTACTTCCTCTTTGGCCCCCACCTCGCCCCTCCCCGCCCAGATCCAGCCCCTGGACCTCCCCTTTTTGCTAGCACAGTCTCTGCGTACTGGGAGATACACGCATGGCTGGGCTCTTTCTAAAATGTACCTGCAGTGCCCGGCCACATGCATATCCCTTGGTATTTGCACACACAGGCCATCAAAAATTCAGGTGATAATGTTTCCATTATAATAATTCTTGTTGAGGTGCTCTTTGTTATTGAAGGTAAATAAACTCCATTTTCTTTTCATGAAAACTTAATATTTTTTCTTTCTTTCACTGACACAGTTTTTAAATATTTACTGAGGCATGGTCATTTTATGCAGGTGGTTACCATAAAATATGACTAATTGAATGATGAGAAAAACAACTGGATAAAGCTTGTAGCTGATCCATATACTGACTTTTGTGAATAGTAGGTTGCAGTTTACTTTTCTTGAATATTATCTATGGCAGGGGTAGGTTAACGCCATTCCTTGAGTTCCACAAGTGAATCAGTGTTCAAGATATCCACATGATATGGTTGAGATGCATCTGCATGCACTGTCTCCACTGCATGCAAATGCATCTCACGCATATTCACTGTAGATATCCTAGAAAGCCAACCAGCTTGGGGCACTCGAGGACTGGAACTGCCTACTGGTGATCTTTGTTGCAAGTGCAACGTTTACATGTATGCATTCTTTTTACTCATAAATTATATAGTACAATATATTAATTTGTCTAGCTAGTATTCAAAAATTACAGTGTATGTGTGTGTGTATATATATATATATATATATATATATATATATATATATATATATATATATATGTACATATACCTATTAGATATTCTAAATTAGTATACTTTATGTACCATAGAATTCAATTTCTCATCTCTGATCACCTAATCTCTATAACTTTATCCTAAGGTTGGAACTGTATTTATTCCAAATGTATTTCTCTATGATAATATATGGAAATAAATACGATCTTTTTTATTTAGATGAGTCCTGTTTCTGTGCTATCTTGTTTGCATTTATTTTTCAGACACCCCTACTGGTAAACAAAAAGCCCCATCCAACTTAGTCCTACAGTGTCAAATGTGCACCTTGTAACATCCATATAACTAAGTTCAGTGCTGCCTTTTCTTATAAGTTCAACTGCATCACATTACCAATTTTTATCATACATGCAGGCTGAGTAATATCTGACATCGACCTTGATTTCCCAGATGATGCCTGAGACACTCTGAGAGTCCAAATCAACAGCAGACATGCTCCAACAGCATGCGAATGAGGGAACTAGCTTCACAGCCGAAGGCTCATGAATACTTCAGAGAACAGAAAGTGCTAGTTGTTTTTCCAAGAAAATCATGAACGTTCTTGTGCTAATAAAATGGGTGCTATGAAAAGGACTTCCCTGTTATTCTGGAAAGGCTTCAGTTACATTTGAGGATAAACTGGTCACAGTGTTCTTGACAATAATGAATAGGCTTCATTTTTAATTTAGCAGGTCCTTTTAACCATGCAAGGTTTTCTTTAAGGATGCTTATTTAATATGCCTATTCACATTCAGTGCATGGGTTATTCATATTTTAATATTTTTTCACCCATCATATAATTTTCCAAGGAAGGGAAGTATGCAGTTGGCAAATTTTCTAATTTCATTTTCTCCTTTCTGCTGCCTTATTATCCCTTGTATAAAACTCTCTCTAACTTTGGCTGAAGGAGTTTGCCAGTAAAACAATTACAAGTATTTTCAAATTTATTACAGCATTTACTCAGATATTCTGGGAAATCAGAAATTACATTATTAGTATTGTTCCAGTTTGGAAGTACAAAAAGTAAAATGATCCCAATATTATATGAAAAAAAGTTCGTTTTTTCAAATCATGTGCTTCTGTATGCTGTTTTTACATTTAATTTAATTTTGTATTTATATTCTACCTTTTGCAACTGGTCAGCCACATCAAAGCAGATCATTTTCAGGAACCATAGGTTACATAATAATTGGGTATAAAGTACCTCAGAATTGAGGTTCCCTGTAAGATTTGCACCTGTAGAAAAGATATTGCATGGTGTATGAGAGTAGAAATTCCATACTAATTGATTGTCTTTGTCATATGCCAAGATTATTTGTTCCTGTAGGTGTGTGTTTCTCTGTTTCTTATGTACAATGCAAGCAGTACTTAAAGGAAGCATGTGTAAATGTTTAGTATGAATATATGACTGAAAACTGAGGATAAAAAAATACCAAGATGTAAATCCTCAGGATACTGAACATATAAGTCACATTTTTGATTTCTCAAATGTTCTGCATTATCTCCACTAAACAGACAAACAGACCTCATAATAGTCTCTACCAGTGATACTCCACTTTCATAGCCTTATAGATAAATCATTGGGCAAATATATTTTTGAATATTTTTGTAATTTGCAGATAAACAGGTATTTATCTTTTACTGTTGGGATAATCATATATTCACGGTCTACAGTTTTAGGAACCCCGACACGTTTCCATTATTCCATCTCATCTAAAATAGAGCCATATATAAAATTTTTGAGATAATGCATCAAAACATTAAAAACATCCCAGTCCATCTTACTCACTTTTGCAGACTGGCATGCATGCGTATTCTGGTGTCAAAATTTTAAACCAGAAATGACATCCAAGGCAACATCTTGCATATACACTGTCTCATTATTGCGAAACACAGAAATTTTCCGAAAACAAAATTATTATATCAGTGAATACAAATCAATCTCCAAATGTAATCCTTTTGGTGTCACAGTATTTAGACTAAAAATCCAATATTGCTCCCTATAATCGATACTCCCCATGATGAGGGAGGGATATGCTCGAGAACTCCCCATCATAAATCTTGAAAAGAATTTCCAGCCTCAAGGTAGTGAGCCACGAGGAGCTTTAGGTTACTTTATAGTGATGCAACTTTTATGTGCTGCAAGCCTAGTTCTCACTGTACATTTAGTTCTACCGATATATACTTTATGACTGTTGCACAGGAGGTGGACCCTTGGCCCGAAGTGGGGTTGACGCTACCCACAGGGCAAGCCCTATGGGTTCATACCATCAGTAGGCTAAGCCCTTCTGGAGCTTCACCATACCAGCCCTCGTTCCCCGCAGGTTGAACCCTTGGATACCGGGGCCAGCTGGTCTTAGGTGGGCCTCTGTCCGAGGTCTTCCTGGACGCGGTGAAGGAATCAGCCAGAGACCAGCAGTGGTAGTTTGGATAGGAGGACGAATCCAGACAAGGCAGAGTACCAGAGACTCGGGTGCCCGAGTAAGAGCAGGCTGAAGCTTGAGAGACCAATTCCAGAGTAGTTTTAACAGAGGCGTAGAAGATCTGGCTGTGGTCGGGGCAGGTGGCAAGCAAGGAGAAATGGTCACACGGGCTCAGGTGAAAACCAGGAGACAGTGCGAGAATGGTCAGGCAAGGCAAAGGTCAAACCAGGAATCAAACAGTAGTGTAGTCAGACGTAGCAGAGGTCAAGCCAGGAATCAATCAATAGCATGGTCAGACGAAGCAGGGGTCAAGCCAGGTATCAGTAATGTGGTCAGATGAAGCAGGGGTCAAGCCAGGTATCAGACAGTAGTGAAGGCAAAGCAGGGTAGACATGGAACACAGGAACAGGGACCAGAACGGATACCAGGAGCAAGGCAGGATCAGGAACCAGGAGCACAGACAAAGCACAAGAACGAGCAACTAGCACACGACTAGCATGGAGACCTGTTGCCAAGGCAAAGAAGCAGTGGCTGGGCCCGGCCTTAAGTACAGGGACCCAGTGAAGTCAACATCCGGGGCCGCGGGGTAATTTCCCACCGTGGCCCCTTTAAAAGAAGAACAGATGTGCATGCACCTAGGAGGCAGCATAGCGTGAGATGGCGGCATCTCGCAGGCCATGCAGGGAGACCTGCCGTGGAGCTGGGAGGTCCACGGAGGAGCCGGAATGTTAGAGGTAGCTTGGGTGCGCAGGCGACTGCCCACGGCCGCAAGAGAAGAGGAACCGGGAGCTGGAGCAGGCAGACGGGGGTAAGTGGGCCCGGCTGTGGGCCTGCTGTGGCCAGCACATGTAACTGTACCCCCCCTTACACCCCCCTCTTCAAGGCCTGGGTTTGCCCGGATGGGCACGATGAAAGCAATGGAGAAGCCCTTTATCCAGGATGTTATGCACAGGTTCCCATGAATTTTCTTTAGGGCCATAACCCTCCCATGAAAGGAGGTACTCCCAACGGCGGTCTTTAAAGTGGACATCAAGAGCCTCTTGAACTTTGCATACAGTGTCGGACTCAGCGATCACATGGGATGGCTCAGGTGCCTTGCAGGTAGGCCAGGTAAGAACTACAGGTTTTAACAGGGAAATGTGGAACGAATTGTGAATGCCAAGGGTTGGTGGTAATCGGAGCTGATAAGTAACTGGTCCAATATGGTGGTGGACCGGAAATGGTCCAATGTATCTTGGTGCGAATCTCTGTGAAAGAAGTTTGAGACAAATGTATCATGCATTCAGCCAGACCTTCTGACCATGTTGGAATTCTGGGGCAGAACGTCGATGAACGTCCATGAACCTCTTGGCCCGGGCCGCTGCCTGGTGCAAACAATGGTTAGTTTGGATCCAGAGCGCATTGAGGGCGTCAGCGGTGGCCTGAGCTGCTGGCGAGGGCACAGACAGTGGGATAGGTAGTGGAAGCTGGGGCTGCCTGCCAGAGACGATGGAGAAAGGTGAACTCCAGTAGCTGCAGCGACATGTGAGTTGTGGGAAAACTCTGCCCATGGAAGTAACTCCACCCAGTTGTCCTGCCGATCATTGGTGTAAGCGTGCATGAAGCTCTTGAGTGAGCAGTTTGTCTGCTCAGCTTGACCATTGGCCTGTGGATGGTAGGCAGTTGTAAAGCTGATGGAAATGCTGAATTTATTACATATGGTGCGCCAATAGCGGGTGATGAACTGGGGACCTCTGTCTGAGGCTATGTCCTTGGATAGGCCGTGCAGGTGGAACACTTGCAGAAAAAAGAGACGTGCAAGTTTTGGAGCAGAAGGAAGGCCAGGCAGTGGAACAAAATGGGCCATTTTGGAAAACCTGTCGATAATGATCCAGATGACTGTGTTTCCTTTAGACGGAGGCAGGTCCACGACAAAATCCGTGGAAAGGTGCGTCCACGGTTTCTACGGAGCAAGGAGTGGTTGGAGAAGACCCCAAGGTTGACCCACTGGTTGCTTCTGCTGGGCACACATGTTGCAGGAGTCGACATATGCTCGGGTATCAGTAACCATGGTTGGCCACCAACAGAACCTTTGGAGGAGAGAGAGAGTCTGTGCATGCCTGGGGTGACCAGCGAACTTAAAGTCATGCGCCCAACAGAGAACTTTCTCTCAGAGCCGACAAGGAACTACCATTTTCCCAGCTGGGACTGGTATGGTAGCTGACAGACAGATACATGCGGGATCTATGATGTGACTGGGTTCTTCAGGAACATCTTCAGGCTCAAAAGAACGAGACTGGGCATCTGCCCAGAGGATCTCCTCTGCAGGATGGTACCGTAGTTCAAAGTTGAACCTGGAAAAGAATAACGCCCAACAGGCCTGGCGAACATTAAGATGCTGGGCATGACTCAGATGCTCAAGATTCTTGTGATCTGTAAAAATTGTAAACTTGTGTTGAGCACCCACCAACCAAGGGTGCCATTCCTCTAAAGCAAGTTTGACTGCAAGTAGCTCCCTATCACCAATGCTGTAATTCTGCTCTGCTGGTGTTAGGATTTGTGGGTATGTGGGCCCTGGGCCAAGGTGAGAGATGGTACCACCCACGGGGTACCATCTCTCACCTCGAGCCCCACACCAGGAGCCCCATGAGTCTCACCATTAGGATTGCGAGGTCTCAGCTGCTGGGTGTGTAGAACAGCAGGTACTGGAGAGAGAGGGAGAGCAGAGAGAAGTAGAGTGACACTGCCCATGGAGCGGGGAGTGTATCAGCAAAGTAACACAGACACAGAGGTGACACGGGGTCTGTGAAGTGGGGTATACCCAAAGAGGATTCTTTTGTAGAGATGATACGGCAATGGTCCGCAGAGCGGGGTACACCGATGAGGCTTCTTCAGTAGAGATGATATGGTAATGGTCCGCAAGCGGAGTACTCATTGTAGAAGTAGCGATGGTTCCAGAGGAAGCCCCAGAGAATGGGGCAGGCAGCGGTCCTAGTTGCAAGGACCTCTGAGGAGCGGATAGCCAGAGACGAGGAAAGGGCCCACGAGGAGCGGGTACCCGAGATGTCTCACACCGAGGAAGCAGGAGCTGGAACGGGAAGTCCGTAGTAAGTGAAGTGGATTCAGCAATGAAGGAACTCGTTGCCAAGTCGTAGACAGACAGGGCCAGCCAGCTTAAGAATCCAAGATGAATGACCTCATCTGAGGGGATGCCCCCGAGGTTCCCACCATGATGTGTTTAAGACTGGCCTAAGAGTGAGCGAGCACGTGCCTAAGGAACTCCGAGGGCAAAATGGCAGTTGGCAGCGTCCACGTCATCCAGGGAGGCCTGGGAACAGGGACGGGCAGGCCGGCGATAGCTGGCAGAGGCCACAAGTCTACCCAACACAGTCAGTGCAGTGAGGCAAGAGGTGAGCAACAGTGGTCGCAGCCATCTGCGACCAATGGGCATAACAGTACCCCGCTTCCTAGGGCCCTCCCCGGGGGTTTGGGCTTTCTTGGGTAAGAAGCATGAAGCTGCTTGATCAGTTCTTTGTCAAGGATATTGACTGTAGGCTCCCCGCTATTCTCTTCCGGACCAAATCCTTCCCACGAGATCAAATATTCCCATCGCTTCCCACGCTTCCTCACATTCAGGATATCCTGTACCTGATACGTAATGTTCTCCTCTGATGCCAGAGGTTGGGGCTCAGGTGGTTTCTTGGAGAACTCGGACAAGATGAGAGGCTTTAAAAGTGAGATGTGGAAGGCGTTATGAATCTTGAGAGATGTGGGTAGGTGGAGACTGTAAGTGACCGGACCCAGCCGGCGAAGTACAAGAAAAGGCCCGATGTATCTGGGAGCGAAGCGGGATGAAGGCAATTTCAAGTGAATAAAGCAAGTGCTGAGCCACACCTTGTCTCCAGGATTAAACTGTGGAGCTGCCCGATGATGGGCATCGTAGAACGTCTTTAACTTCTGGGCGGCTTGCTGTAGAAGTTGTTTGGTGTGCTCTCAAAGTTGGTGTAACTCTTGTGCAGAAGCTTGTGCTGCCGGAGAAGGCACAGGCAGAGGTAGTGGAAGAGGAGGCAGAGGCTGGCGTCCGTATGCTACTTGCAAGCGTGACGACTCGGTAGATGCAGACTGGTGGGAGTTTAAGGCGAACTCGGCCCAGGGTAGTAAGTCGGACCGGTCATTCTGCCGAGAGTTCACATTCGCCCGAAGAAACTGTTTCAGGTTCGGTTCGTCCTCTCTGTCTGACCATTGACCTGTGGGTGATAGGCCGATGTGAGGTCCAGTGCAATACTGAACTTTTTACAAAGTGACCTACAAACCCTGGCCGTAAATTGAACACCTCGATCAGAAAGAATATGTCTCGGGAGTCCGTGGAGGCGAAAGATGTGGCGAATGAACAATTTTGCTAATTCCGGGGCTGAAGGAAGACCAGGTAACACCACAAAATGAGCCATCTTTGAAAATCGGTCCACAGTAACCCAAATGGTATTGTTGCCATTGGAAAGAGGTAGGACCACAATGAAATCTGTGGCTATGTGTATCCATGGCTCACAAGGTGCAGGGAGGGGTTGTAGGAGACCCCAAGGATGGCCCGCTGGCAGTTTCTGACGAGCACAGGTGGGACATGATTCCACATACTCTTGAGCGTCTTTCTTCATGGTTGGCCACCAATAGACTCTCTGGAGAGTGGAAAGAGTTCTAGCTTGTCCGGTGTGGCCTGCCAGCAGGAATCATGCACCCAGTGGAGGATTTTCCTTCAAAGTGGTCGGGGAACCACCGTCTTCCCAGACGGCACTATGAGTGTGGTGGAGAGGAGAACTTTAGTCGGATCAATGATGTTCCGTGGAATATCCGGAATGTCTTCTGTAGTGAAAGAACGAGAGAGTGCATCGGCTTGAGCATTCTCATTGGCTGGCTGGTATCGTAGTAGGAAATTGAACCTAGTAAAAAAAGAGAGACCATCGGGCTTGCTATGATTAAGGTGTTGAGCATGTTGCAGGTACTCGAGGTTCTTGTGGTCAGTATATACCATGATCTGGTGCAGTGCTCCCTCAAGCCAGGGATGCCACTCCTCAAAGGTCAGTTTAATTGCCAGTAATTCCTTGTCCCCGATTCCATAATTATGCTCAGCCAGGGAGAAGAGTTGGGAGAATAAGGAGCAGGGGTGCAAGATGTGATTGGCTGAATGCTGGCTGAATACCTCACCAACACCGATGTCTGAAGTGTCTACTTCGACGATGAAGGGTCGTCGGGGGTCGGGATGATGCACGCATGTTTCTCATAGGAACACCTCCTTGAGCTCCTGAAAGGTGGTCACAGCCTTGGGTGACCACAGAGAGGGGTTGGCTCCCTTACAAGTCATGGCTGTGAGTGGGGCGGTCAGTGTTGAATAATAGTGGATGAGCGACCTGTAGTAGTTCATAAACCCAAGAAATCTTCAGAGCACCTTAAGGCTTGTTGGTTGAGGCCAGTCACGAATACTCTTGGTCTTCTGTAGGTCCATCTGAATACCCTGGTTAGAGACCACATAGCCTAGAAAAGGAACTGACTCCTGGTCGAAAGAGCATTTCTCCAGCTTGACATATAACTGGTTGTCCCTTAGGCGTGCAGGACATTGGCGACATCCTGGTGATGGCTCTGGAGGTGTTGTGAAAAGACCAGAATGTCGTCCAAGTAGACCATGACACAACTGTAGAGCATGTCTCTGAAGATCTCATTCATCATATTCTGAATCACCGCTGGAGCGTTGCAAAGGCAAAATGGCATTAGCAGGTATTCAAAATGGCCATCGTGGGTGTTAAATGCGGTTTTCCATTCATTGCCCTGGCGTATCCTGACCAAATTGTAAGCTCCCCTGAGGTCCAATTTGGTAAATATCTTGGCCCCCTGGAACCTGTCAAAAAGTTCTGAGATTAATGGAAAAGGGTAGCGGTCCTTCTGGGTAATCTCGTTTAAGACGCGGTAATCTTTACACTGCCGGAGGGAGCCACCTTTTTCCCCACAAAAAAAGAATCCTGCTCCAGCAGGAGATTTGGAAGGCCGAATGAAGCCTTTTGTCAAATTTTCTTGTATATATTCAGACATGGCCTTTGTCTCTGTTAGCAAAAGTGGGTAGACCCTTCCTCGGGGAGGCTCAGTGATAGGCAGTAAGTTAATAGCACAATCAAATGAGTGGTGAGGAGGTAGGGTGTCCGCAGATTTCTTTGAAAACACATCCGTGAAGGACGAGTACTGCAGTGGGAGACCCGGAAGGGACGTTGTAGTAGCTAGCAAGGAGTTGCCCCACTGGGACAATTGTAGAGTGCTCCAATCGAATTGCGGAGTGTGTAGTTTCAACCACAGCAGTCCAAGAACCACAGGGTGTATAGCCTTGTCCAGTACCAGAAAGGAAATGGTCTCCATGTGCAGCGATCCAGTACAGAGTCAGATGGAGACCGTGGAGAAAGTAACTTCACCTGGTAACGGTTCACCATGAATGGAGGAGAGCAGTAATGGCATTGGTGTATGGACAGTGGGAATCAACAGGTGTTCCACAAGTTGTCTGAGGATAAAATTTCCACCGGCCCCAGAGTCCACCAAATCCAGAGTGTGAAATTCCTGAGTGCCTGAATTAATAGAGACAGGCAGAGTTAGCGGAGGAGAGGGTGAGGTTAGGCCCAGGAGAAGTCCTCCGGCAGAACCTAGGCCCGAGAGTTTCCCGTACAGAGTGGACAGGAGGGTACCGCATCACCCGATTGACCACAATACATACCAAAGACCAGATCTTTGACGACAATGCTTCTCCTTTGAGGCTAGATGACTACGGCCCATTTGCATCGGTTCCTCTTCCTCAGCGCTTTGTGTAGTAGCGGTCTGAGTGGATGACGTCGGGCGAATGCGTGGAGCACCTGAAACCATCCTCTTGGATCCTCTGGTCTCGTTCAAATGCTCACAAAGACGGCGGTCAATACAATCCAACGCCTCAGGGATTTCTCGTGCTGCTAGTTCGTCCTTGAAACGTGGGCTCAAACCTTCGAGGAATATAGCATGCAGGCAGCCCAGGTCCCAGTGCAATTCAGACGAGAGAGTCCTAAACTCGATGACATAATCGGTCAGGGATCTGGAACCTTGTTGCAGATGCAGGAGTGTAGACCCGGAGATGGCCTTTCGACCGGGGTCATCGAATATGGAGCGAAATAGGGCGAGGAAGCCTGGTTGGTTATGGAGGATCAGATCCATTCACTCCCAGAGGGGTGATGCCCAGACCAACGCCTTTCCATCCAGAAGGGTCAAGATGTATGCTGTCTTGGAAACTATGCAGGTTGTAATGAAATATGCAGGTTGTAATGAAAAGTGCATGTTGCACTGGTTCAAGAAGCCCCTACACATCAAGGGGTTACCTGAGAAATGAGGGGGTGCCGGCAAGGGCACTGTAGGCCGGAATGGTGAAGCATGTGAAGCTGGCCTTGGCTTTGCAGGCATCGAGGCAGAGTCCAGCCGATTGCCCAATTGGTTTATGGCGCTAGCCAATGTCTCCAGCATCTTTTACTGTTCTGTAATTCACTGGGCCAGGCCAGGGATGGCCTGAAGCACCGAGACCTGTGCTGGGTCCATGGACTTGGCAATCTGTTAGGATTTGTGGGTATGTGGACCCTGGGCCGAGATGAGAGTTGGTACTGCCCACGGGTTGGATCCCCGTGAGCCTCACCATCAGGAGGCGAAGTCTCAGCTGCTGGGTGTGTAAAACAGCAGGTACTGGAGAGAGTGAGAGAGAGCAGAGAGAAGTAGAGCGACACTGCCCGTGGAGCGGGGAGTGTATCAGCAAAGTAACACAGACACAGAGGAGACATGGGGTCTGTGAAGTGGGGTATACCCAAAGAGGATTCTTCTATAGATATGATCCGGCAATGGTCCGCAGAGCGGGGTACATCGATAAGGGTTCCTCAGTAGAGATGATACGGCAATGGTTCGCAGAGCGGGGTACAGCAATGAGGGTTCCTCAGTAGAGATGATATGGCAATGGTCCACAGAGCGGGGTACACCGATGAGGATTCCTCAGTAGAGATGATGCGGCAGTGGTCCGCAGAGGGAGGTACACCGATGAGAGTTCCTCAGTAGAGATGATATGGTAATGGTCCGCAAGCGGAGTACTCACTGTAGAAGTAGCGATGGTTCCAGAGGAAGCCCCAGAGAATGGGGCAGGCAGCGGTACTAGGCGCAAGGCCCTCCAAGGAGCAGATAGCAAGAGATGAGGAAAGGGCCCCCGAGGAGCGGGTACCCGAGACATCTTATGCCGAGGAAGCAGGAGCTGGAACGGGAAGTCCGTAGTGAGCGAAGCAGATTCAGCAATGAGGGAACTCGTGAAGTCATAGTCAGACAGGGCCAGCCAGCTTAAGAGTCCAAGACGAATGACATCATCCAGGAGGGGATGCCCTCGAGGTTCCCATCATGATGTGTTTAAGACTGGCCTGAGAGCGCGCGCATGTGCGCGTGCGCCTAAGGAACTCCGAGGGCAAGATGGCGGTTGGCAGTGTCCATGCCATCCAGGGGGACCCGGGAACAGGAGCGGGCAGGCCGGCGAAAGCTGGCAGAGGCCGCAAGTCTACCCAACGGAGTCAGTGCAGTGAAGCAAGAGGTGAGCAACAGCGGTCACAGCTGTCTGCGACCAACGGGCGTAACAGCTGGGGAGAATTTTCGGGAGAAAAAGGAACATGGAGAAAGAGATCCTTGAGTTGAGTGTTGGCTCAGTACTGCCCCAACCCCTACTTCTACTACAAAGGGGCGATTCGGGTAAGGGTGTCACAGACAGGGACCAGTGAGGAAGGCATCTTTAAGTCTTTTGAAGGCTGTGAGGGCCTCAGGAGACCAATTCCTAGTATCGCTGCCCTTACGGGTCATGGCCGTGAGAGGCGCTGCCAGTGACAAGTAGTTAGCAATAAAGTGACGATAATAGTTCATGAATCCTAGAAATCACTGGAGTGCCTGGAGGCCTACAGGCCGAGGCCATTCTTGAATTCGATTGAGCTTATTCAGATCCATGGTAAATCCTTGCTGTGAAATAATATACTCTAAAAAGGGTAGACTACATTGCTCGAAGAGGCATTTGTCCAGTTTAGCAAATAGGTGATTCTCAGGAAGATGTTGGAGAACCATGCAGACATCAGCAAGGTGCGTGGATAAGTGCTAGGAGAAGATACGGATATCGTCTAGATATGCAACGTCTTTGGTGTGCAGGGGATCTTGTAATATATCATTGATCATTCGCTAGAATACAGCATGGGCATTACAAAGGCCGAATGGCATAACCAGGTATTCGTAATGTCCATCCCTGGTATTAAAGGCCGTTTTCCAGATGTCTTCGTGGCGTATGTGTACAGGTTATAAGCTCCCTGTAAATCCAGTTTGGGGAAGATGGATACACCCTGAAGATGGTCGAACAACTCGGTGATCAAGGTTAAGGGATACTTGTCCTTGTAAGTAATGGCATTCAGGACACGAAAGTTTGATAGGACAGTCAAACTTACGGATAGGCGGAAGAATATCAGTCTTTTGTTTGGAAAAAACGTCTTCAAAGTCTGCATAAGGAAATGGAAAGCCAGGGGTAGTGGCAGCCAGAGAAATTGCAGGAGGAGGTGTCACCTTTTTCAAACAGATCCAATGACAAGATGGGCTCCACTCAGTGAGCTGAAGAGTTCCCCAGTTGAACTGGGGAGAGTGACACTGAAGCCAGGGCAATCCTAGAACCACCAGGTGAATTGATTTTTCCAAGATGAGGAGTTCCACCTCTTCTTCATGGGAGTTCCGGTGAGTAGATGAACTGGCTCTGTCACAAGGAAGATCCGGCCGGGCAATGGCTCACCGTAGATTGAGGTGATGCATAAGGATGTTTCCAGAGAACAGGTGGAGATACCCAGGAGATGCCCCAGGTCCTTAAGAATGAAGTTCCCTCCTGCTCCGGAATCAATCAGTGCTAGGACTGGAAAGGAGCGAGAGTCCCAGGTTATAGTAACTGGCAAAGACAATTGAGGGGCCGGCGAAATAGCACCCAAGTTCAGGACCCCAACTGAACTTAGGCCCGGACGTTTCCCGGAAGGACGGGACAAGACTGATGGCGGTGACCGGGAGCCCCACAATAAAGGCATAGGCCAGAATGCCTCCCCCAGAGGCATTCTGGCCTATGGGGGAGGCTGCTCCCTCGACCCAACTGCATAGGGGCTCTACCACTTTCATGGAGGATGGAGTTCTGCTGGGAGTGGACCCCATAGTAGGTGGTGAGCGGGAACAATCCATGGTGGGTCGTCTGGGCATCTGAACTTCTCGGTGGCACTCTTGGAGGTGATGGTCAATGTGGCTTGCCAGGTCGATAAGGTCCTCAAGGGAGGACGGTAGCTCATGGGCCACTAGCTCATCTACCTGGACGGGAAGACAACCCGTCCAGGTAGATAGCTAGGAGGCAATCTTCTTGCCATGATAATTCTGTAGCGAGAGTTTGAAATTCAATAGTGTAGTCATACAGGGCTCGTTGACCTTGCCTTAAATGAAGAAGTTTGGTGCTTGCCACAGCCTGCCATCCTGGATCATCAAAGGTCTGACGGAAGAGAGCCACAAAGTGAGACAGTTCCTGCAAGAGTGAATCTGAGTGCTCCAACAGGGGGGGAAGCCCATGCCAATGCTTTACCCTCAAGTCGAGATAGAATGAAGGTAACCTTCGTGAGTTCATTTTAGAAGATAAATGGCTGCAGAGCAAATTGCATGTAGCATTGGTTGATGAACCCTCTGCAGAGCTTGGGATCCCCATTGAAGTGGGGTGGAGCGGGTAGGGCCAGCAAAGCCCTTGAAGGCGAGGGTAATGGCTGATGACTGGCTGGAGTCGGAGCCAGGACTGGAGGGCCTGCATGTGTATCGAACCGGGTGTGGAGATGCTCGATGGAGGTGGCCAGTGCCTCAAGGAACTGCTGCTGCTCTTGCACCTTGGAAGCCAGACTTGGAATGGCCTGGATGGTGGATGGCTCCGCCGGGTCCATGGCCTTGGCAACCTGTTGCACAGGAGGTGGACCCTTGGCCCAAGGTGGGGTTGATGCTATACACAGGGCAAGCCCTACGGATCCCCTCAGGACAGCCGATGAGCCCTGCTGTGGTTCCTGACTGTTACTGTCCAGGACCTCAAGGATGCAGTTAAAATCACCCCCAAGCACCATAGCTTTATTGACCTCCAAGCTATTAAGATAGGTTAACATCTGGCTGAAGAACTGCTGCCTACTGGGCCCTGTGCTCGGAGCATACACATTAAGGAAATTAACGATTACACACTCAACCCTGACCTGGACATGCAACATCTTCCTGGCATGGCGGCCTTCACATAAAGCACCTCAGGCTGAAATGTCTACCCAAACAGAAGTAGCAGTGAGGTGGTTAAAGAACACTGCCGCACCACTCCAGCAGCCAGTTTGCCTCATCTGACAGAGTAGTGTGGGTCTCTTGGAGGAAGCTCATGGCATACTTCTCCCCTCGCAAGAAGCTGAGTATTTGGAGTCTCTGAAGCCCCACCCTATACCTGTTGACATTGAGTATGCCTACGCTAAAAGTCAATCTCTGTTAATGTTATTCTCATATCCTTACTTGAGGAGCTTGAAGCTGCTGCAGATCTTACGGAAACGGATATGGTCAGCCAATCCGTACAGTTTGGCCCAATGGTTGGCTTGGAGAATGGCCCAGACTGATCACCGCAGCAACTCTGCATCTGGCCACTTCTCCAAGTTCTCCTTCCTTCTGAGATGCAGGGTCCCCTGCAGAAATTGAAGAATTTCCTGCTTCAAGATGATGGGAGCCTCAGAGTCTACAGGCTATGCACTACCTATAGACTCGTCATCTGACTGCTCATCATCCCTTGCCTCCCCACTACTGATGATTTCAAAGCTCTCCCCATGATTAGGAAGAGATTTCCTCCTCAGCTTGATCTTACTTGGTCCCTCACTATCCTGAGATCATGTCTCTGATTGTGAGGGATCCATAGTCTCCCCAGCAGTGCAATGGGTATAGCGCCTCTGGAGCTGAAGAGAAAGCTTCCAGCAAAGTGACAGGCACCCTATTCAGAAGTTCCTCCAGAGGGGTTATGGTGACCGTTGCCAGGACCTCAGGAGAATGGCTAGTGAGTGGAGAAGCAACCTCTAAGGTAGCTTCCCCTCCCTCCGGTGTTTCAGCGGAACAGGTCTCCATGGCCAAGTCCAGGGTCACTGAGAGTCTGGAAACACTTTCCTCCTCAGTCATTGTCTCCTGCTCCACCTCTCCTGAGGCCAAATCTGCCCCGCTGATTGTCTCAACCTCGATGACTGTGACCAGGGTCAAACCTGACTCCCCACCCTGGCCAAATGGTAACCCTGAGGGGCTCTTCCTCTTCTCTTCAGCAGCCCAGGATTCAGAGGTCTGTGGTTGTTGGAGAGAAGGGTGAGGGGTTTCTTCTGTGGTTCCACCAAGAGGAGGATTTTCTGCCCCCCTGAGCCACGATGAATGGGGGATCACACCAAAGGAGATCTGCTTGGGGACTTGCTCTGCCCCGAGAGCTGATGTTTCAGGGATCAGGCCTCTGATGGTGTAACTGCTTTGAGGTCTGATGTTTCAGGCCTCTGTTCCAGGCCCTTGCTGGTATAACCCACTACTTTTGGGTAGTGACTCTCCCGCTAAGGTGGCTATTAGGATATGGGGTTTCTGGTGTTAATCTGAGAGCTACTAAGTCCACAAAAGAGGGGCCATGAGAGGAAAATTTTGTTCTCCTTCCTGTTGGGTCTTCCAAAATCAGGAAACAAGGGATTCAAACCCACCCAACCGGTATCCCAGGGGTAGAGAGGGTATAATACCTAGAAAAATTGAATGTAAACTTAAAGGAAACATTTTATTTAAGTTTGTCTACCAAGAAAATAATGTAAATCAGTAGTTCCAATTTTTGTGAGTTTACAAAAGAAACATTTAAGGCAGATAGTACTATTTTACAATAGACCATCATATTAAAGAAATCTTTTGTTTCCTATATCACCTTTCCACTTAGGATTTCTTATTCCCTGTCTTGTACCAGTACCTGCTAATAGGTAAGTCTTACTGAGTGTGTGAGTGGGTGTGTGTATGTGTGTGTGTGTTTCTAAAGTTAGTTAGAAAAGAAAATGATCCTTTCAAAACTTTTTTCCACAGGTGTTCAAGCTGATTCTCAAGTGTGATGCAACAAAGAAGTTAAATATGTTTGTTGTTTTTTAATTTTTCTCTTTAATGCTCTCTTTGCTTCACTAAGAAAAGCATACTAGATGTAGCACAGTTTCCTTATTTTCACTCCTATGCAGAGTATATATGTTGTGTTGGCCAACAATTTTGTGGTGCATGAAGCTTTCACTTAGTTGTCCTGTAATCCTACCAGACCAGTTCCTATTTTACTTGCTGCAGCTCTCTCTTTATCAGTTCCAGGTGCTGATTCAGATGGCTGAAGGCGGTCTATCTCCTCTTCTCTCCATCTCCAGATGCAGGTGTTTGAAGTCCTACCTATAAATTAAAGCAGGTGTTCTCTGAATACACTATCCGTGACCCCCCCCCCCCCTCTTCTGAAGATGTGTTTAAATAATGTTTTTAAATGTGGTGTCTTCAAAGTCTTATTGAAGTGGTCTAACTTGGGCCTGGATTTTCTTTGTCACAGACTTTAGAAAATCCGGCGATAACGGGGGCGGGGTGGCAAAGTGGGGGGTGGGCCTGCAAAAGCTGGCAGCGATTACACCTCCACGGTGCGATCGCTGACGGCTTTCGCACTCAATAGCACCGTCATAAAAGGTGGTGCTATTGGCCGCGAAACTGTCGGCGAAAAGGACCCTTACCTTTTTGCCATCAGCGACATCTTCGCGGCGTCCGCCCCAGTGCCACCACAACTCCTCCCCTTCCAGTGCGGATGCTGTCCAGAACCTGCCCCGATCTAGGTATCGCGTGCAATCCCCTTTGAAAATGACCCCCTTAGAGTGTAAAATAAAGGATAATCAGTCCCAACCTAAACTCACTAAAAGAGGGAAAATGATTTGGTTCAGGCTGGTTCACACTGGCACACCCAGAGCTCTTACTTGAAAAACAGCTTACATTTACTTATAGTTCCTCTCCTCTGATATATTACTGTTCTCAGAGGTTTTGAATTAAAGCTGACCCATAAATATCTAGTTCTGTTTCATATTGTAACCGTCTCTTTTTAGTCAGTAAGGAGGTCCAGACAACTGATCCGTAAAGATAGACTTTTATTGCCAGCAAGATGCAGCTAAGACAAAGGCTCAGTACAACTGCATGCCCCTCCCCTCCAGGAGCAGACTCTTATGCACTTTACAGTTCTTATCTTTTACACATGCGTTCTAAGCATTGCTGAGCAAGCATATTCCGGCTGAAGGGGCTACTGACCCCCTCCCTAGACACCCTGGAACTTTCGTGAAACTTCTCCCATGTTCTGCAGGAGAGGCTGCTGGGACTTGCAGTTCTGGAAAGGAATTCGCGAGTCTGCAGTAATACAGCCCATCACATAATACATCCATTGTTCTAATCTAGGTTACAGCAGTGAAAGCTTATCAGAGAATAAGAACAGCGAAGCCAAAAAATGAAAATGTGCAATGTGCTGACAGAGAGTTTCTCAATGTCCTAATTACAGCTGTATTGCAGACTGTAAGTAAACCCGTCATGAAGCAGGGAATTCTGGTACATGAAGTCCTTTGTCAGGTTGAAGCGTTCAGACCCCTTCATTCCCCCCTTTGATACTTATCATTCTTTATGAAAAGTATCACACCATCACAACGCAACTGTGGAGCTGAAAGAAACAGAAACAAGAAAAATTAGCAATTTGAGTTCTCAGGGGGCCCTAATTTCCCAAACAGTCCGATGGTTTCTTCACGGGTTTGAGACGGATGGGCCCTATTGGCTCCACCCCCCTTTGTAGCCCGAACTTGTCATGTATGGGAAGATGGCCCAGGATAAAACATGAGGATGGTTAAACAGGTTCTATAGGCTCAGAGGAATACATGTACAGTGACAGAAGCTGCGTGGCTGTTTTGCGTTCAGCAATGTCCTTCATCACCCGACGAAGGCGGTTTGAGCAAGAAAGGAATAATTCAGGGTCCTAAAAGACAAAACAGAATTAAACTGGCTGGGATAACAAACAAGCTCTTAAATCCACCGATCATGGAAAACCAACCACGGAATCCATTGGTCCAGTCCCAAGCACTATTCCATTGCTGGACAGGGACGTGTGCCATCTTGACCATGCGATCAGTGATGTCTTGGATAACCTTGTTTTGGTCATCTACCTGTAAACAACAATTGGAGAGGTTAAATGTTCCACAAACCCTCCTTCCTGGGCCAGAGGATAATCTAAAACCAATCTATTCTGGTACACTGCAGTCATAATTTTGGTATTTTGTTTTGCCCAGAGTTTAAGAGCGAAAGCAGTCGTTGGTGATGAGCTCCAGGACTGCCTGAAGCCTGATGATTCGATGCAATTAATACTGCTTGGAAGGGTTCCCGAGTTGCCCCTTTTTGCTGCTTCATCTGCTCTCTGATTTCCTTGACAATAGGGTTTGATTTCCTGGTGTGTGCTTTGCAATGCATTACAGCCACCTTGCGAGGTAGCCAAACTGCGTCTAGTAATTCACGTACTTCTGATGCATTGTTCAATTGTTTTCCCTCTATAATGCTCCATGCACTTGAATTGTAAGAAAGGCATATTTAGAGTCTGTATAGATATTTACAGTTTTCCTTCTGCCAACTGCAGTGCTCGAGTAAGGGCAATTAGTTCAGCTTTTTGTGCAGACGTTCCTGGGGGAAGAGGTTGAGCCTCAACGATTTCATCTTCGGATACAACAGCATATCCAGCAGAACGTATCTCATGAATGATTTGGCTGCTCCCATCAGTGAATAAAGTCCAAGCTCCTTGCCAGGGTTGATCCCTCAGGTCTGGTCTACTGGAATGTATTGTAGCCATGACTTCTTCACAATCATGGGCAACTGGTTCAGGTGCCGGCATAAGAGTGGCCGGGTTCAAGTTTTTGCTGTCTTGTATTTGAATTTCAGGAGTTTCACATAACAGAGCTTGATACTTTACAAGACGTGAATTAGTCATCCATTTTGGTCCATGGGTCTCTAGCAGTCCTTGAATGGTGTGGGGAGTTGTTACGTTCAGAGTTTGACCAAAAGTTAATTTGACTGCTTCTGGAATTAGTAAGCATGCAGCCGCAATGCTTTGAAGGCAACCAGGCCATCCTTTTGCAACATTGTCCATTCCTTTTGAGAGATATGCAACAGGTCGCTCCCATGAGCCTAGAGTTTGAGTCAATACCCCTATGGCCATGCCTTTTTTCTCGTCGACGAATAGATGGAATGGTTTCATCACATCTGGCAATCCTAAGGCAGGTGGTTCAATTAAGGCTTCTTTTAGTTGACGTAAGCTTGCCAGTTCATTTCCTTCCCATTGGAAGGGTTGAGATTCTGCCTCTTTACCCCGCAGCTTGTCGTACAGGGGTTGGGCCATAACTGCATAGTTAGCAATCCACAGTCTACAGTATCCTGCAGCTCCAAGGAACGCCTGGAGCTCTTTCTTGCAAGTGGGTACAGGTTGATCTCTTATAGAACTGGTGCGAGAAATCCCCAGACATCGGGTTCCTCCACGTATTTGGAAGCCTAAATACTCTACTTCCAATTCACAGATTTGCGCTTTCTTTTTACTTGCACGATACCCTTTTGAGTACAACGTCTTTAGCAGCTGAAGAGTGGATACCGCACATTCGAGGTACGTCTCTCGAAACAACAGAAGGTCATCCACGTATTGTATGACTGGCCCATACTTTACTTGATACATCTTTAAGTCTTTTGCCAGTTGCTCACCGAACAGCGTAGGTGAGTGCCTAAACCCTTGAGGCAACCGAGTCCATGTGTACTGCTGCTTTACTCCAGTATCTGCATCTTCCCATGTGAAAGCAAAAATCTTTTGACATTCCTCCGCCACCGGGACGGAGAAGAAGGCATCTTTGAGATCAATGACACTGTACCACTTCGATGCAGGAGAGACTTGGGCTAGGATTGAATATGGATTTGGCACAAGGGCTACTAGATCTTCTACTTGACTATTCACTTTTCTTAAGTCTTGTACTGGTCGATAGTCATTAGATCCAGGCTTCTTTACTGGCAACAAAGGGGTGTTCCAAGCAGATCGGATTCGCCGAAGAATGCCCAAATCATACAGTCTTTGCAGGTGTATCTGGATTCCTTGTCTGGCCATATATGGAATGGGGTATTGAGGTTGATTAATCACCTGTGCATTCTGTTTCATCTCTATCCATATGGGGGTACCGTCGATAGCTATTCCTCCCGGGTTCTGCTCGGACCATACTTGGGGTACACTATCCATCAGTTGTCTTCGTTTTTGTTGAGGGGGGTGTTGTTTTCATATCGATGTTCGATGGTTCGTTCGACTATGGGAAGATGTAGTCTCCATTCTTCTTGGAGGGGACAGATGAGTATCACTGGATGGTCCCCGAAGGAGGCTTTAACTTCCCCTGTTGGTTGAAATCTCAATGTGGTCTGAGGCTTACACAGCAGGTTCCATCCGATAAGGGATACCATGGTCCCGCCTACTTGTATAGTTCATTCTTTCTGCAGAGGGGCAGTGAGTACCTGACCTGAGGCACCCACTATAGAAACAGTCTCTTTCGTCGGGGGGGCCGATTGGTGCAGTCATGACAGATCGTTGGCCTCTGAGTCCAACAGGCCCCTGATTTTTGTTGTGTTACCTCGTGGATCTCCACCAGAGGGTCAGTGGGGATTCTTCCCTCCCGGTCTCTTCAGGCTGTATGCTCCTTGTCGCCTCCCCCGCCATCTGCCAGTGGGGGTTGTCCGATCTCCTTCCTCCTCGGCCCTTTTGTGTCGGTGCAGGTCCATTTTTGTCGTTAGTATTCACTGCAGGGCTCCCGTATTTCTTTTGCCATTCTTCACAGTCTCTCTTCCAATGGCCTTCATTTTTGCAGTACGCACACTGATTCTTTCCCAAAGGGGGGGTCTTGTTCCCCCTCCTCTTCGCGGTCTGCCATTGTCTTGGCTCCTTCCCGTCCGCGTGTCCTCGAGAGCGGCGGCTAACAGTCACTTTCTCCTTCATGTCTCTACTTGCTTCTCTCTTTTCTCTTCCACTTCTCTATTTCCACATACCTGGTCTGCTATAGCTTTTAACTGGCTGAGGCTCATGCCCTCAAAGCCTTCGGCCTTCTGCAGCTTCTTTCGGATGTCGGGTCTCTATTATTAAGTTCCTGGTTGCAGGGACGGGCCCTTTTCTTCTCTTCCTGATCCCTGTTCCCATACATCTCAAAATACGATGAGAAGATCACAATCCATCTGGAAATTGAATAGGTGACTTGCGCCTGGAGGCAAATCAGTTCTGACGAGGCTGAGAAGCTGCAAAACATTGCTTCCTTCATACTTGTAAGTTTGGCATTGGGTTAATTCAATAAAGTCAACCTGGATCTGCAGGCAAGGATCCAGGGGGGGCGCTTTAGGTGTGCAGGAGTGATGATCAAACCCTTGGAAGCCTTGTATCAATTACATTGCAAACACTAAGAACATATGGTAATAGCCAGAGCCCAGCCCCCACCAGTGGTCAAAGAACATAATTGCAATATATATATATATATATATGTGTGTGTGGGGGGGCTACTACTTTATCATTTGGGCCGACTCATATTTGCTCTTGTTCCTAATCTTGCATAGTGGCCCTTTCTCTTGCCCACAACTTCCAATAATCCTTATCTTGCGCCTGCCACTGAATCAAAATTTTTAATATTAAGTCTTTGTTTTCTCCGTTTTTTTTTTTGTTTTTTTTTTTACAAACGGCATCCTGTAATTCCCACAGTCAGCGCTGCACATGCTTGGCTGTCTTATCTTGCCAGTTCCTTAAAACAGGGAGTAGCTCTGCATATTTAACTACTGCTAGCCAAAGAAGCAACAAGAAAAACTTTAACAAAGAACCCATTCTTAATCATTTCTCTAAATTTCCCAGAGACAGCTTCAAAATAAACTGCGTCAGCAAAAGGGAGTTCATACTTTATCATGCGTTCCAATGTAACTTTTAAATAACAGATAATATATAGGAGACAAGCATTGAAACGCACAGCCATATTGAATGCACTACGCACTGGCTCAACGTCTTTTTTTTTTTTTCTCTGGCTCGATTCCCTCCTCTCTCCTGTAATTATCTCTGCCGTTAACCCTTAACTGCCATCAAGTTCTAAACTTCAACACCAGTAAATGCATTCTCCAGCAATCAAATCAGTATTTTAACTTAACACTGTACATTAATTTGTTGTATAGTAGTCTTGTGCAGCATCTGTAAACCAAAATCTCTTCTTATTAGGGTTTAAAACAATTAAAAACAAAAAATCCCTGGTACATGTGCTTGCAATTCACAGATAGCAGTTACATACATTACAATCCTTAATTAATAATGGGGACTTCCAGTTCCCCATTTTGTGCGCCTGAGCCACCATTACGAGGGCGGCTCCCTCCACTAACTTCTTTGCCCACGACGGAGGATTTTCAATAACTGCAATCCAAGCAGTTATGTACGGTATATCCTCAGGGCAACCCGGATTCCCTTCTTCACTAACTATTTTCTGGACCCTCGTGGCCGTTTGGAAATTGAAAGTCCCTACCGGAGGCCAGTTTACACACAAACTGGGCCACCTATGGGTGCATCGTTGAATCATTCCGGGTTTAGTACATTTATGTCTATCGAACACTTCCCTATAGTGTTCCGTCATGACTTTTAATGGAGTCGAACCGCCCCCTCCCATCAGGATAGAATTCACAGACAGAGGAGGGAAGGGAAGACGGATAGGTAAGGGGTCCGTACCCGTCAGACACAAAAGGGTCACAATCACCCCGACTAGGACGCGGTCAGCCCGGCCTAGAACTGCGAGGCCATTCACTCTCTTTCACACAACAAGAAACCTATTCCCACTATCGTATGCGTTACTTCTTTTTCCTCTTTTTATGCGCGTGGCTTTCGGAATGCAATTCCTACCAAACCACCGCTTGGGGTGTGATCAAAGCCCCCTCGGTCCCCTCACGGATGGACCGGTTATTTGCTACTCTTTTAGCTATTCTTCACTTTTCCCATCATTCCCATAATACTCGCCTGCAGGGTTCTTCCGAACGTCATGAAAGCCTTCTTCCCGGATCACCAGCCCAAAGGTCTCAGAGGATCTCCGTGGAATGACCCCCTCAGATACCTGATCACTGAACTCAGCGGTGGCCACTCACCAGGCAAGTCTGGGGGATCACTCCGCCACAAAATCCCCTGGACCAACTGGGGGGCTAAAATAGCGTCCCCGGTACCTCCTGGCTGGCTCGCCAAATGTAACCGTCTCTTTTTAGTCAGTAAGGAGGTCCAGACAACTGATCCGTAAAGATAGACTTTTATTGCCAGCAAGATGCAGCTAAGACAAAGGCTCAGTACAACTGCATGCCCCTCCCCTCCAGGAGCAGACTCTTATGCACTTTACAGTTCTTATCTTTTACACATGCGTTCTAAGCATTGCTGAGCAAGCATATTCCGGCTGAAGGGGCTACTGACCCCCTCCCTAGACACCCTGGAACTTTCGTGAAACTTCTCCCATGTTCTGCAGGAGAGGCTGCTGGGACTTGCAGTTCTGGAAAGGAATTCGCGAGTCTGCAGTAATACAGCCCATCACATAATACATCCATTGTTCTAATCTAGGTTACAGCAGTGAAAGCTTATCAGAGAATAAGAACAGCGAAGCCAAAAAATGAAAATGTGCAATGTGCTGACAGAGAGTTTCTCAATGTCCTAATTACAGCTGTATTGCAGACTGTAAGTAAACCCGTCATGAAGCAGGGAATTCTGGTACATGAAGTCCTTTGTCAGGTTGAAGCGTTCAGACCCCTTCAATATGAAACACTGAATAGTCACTTAAATTGCACAGTCACTCTGAGACCAGAATCTGAGTTAAGTACATGCGCTGTAGAACTTCAACAGCCCATTAACTCTCAGGTTCTATCAATTTATGTAGCAAAAGTTTGCAGTGAGGTCAGTGTGAAAAGTTTATTTACACTTTTCAGTTAACAAGTAAAAAGAATATTAACACAGTGTTTTTATACACCTCAATTTCTCATATTCAGTAAATTTTCTCACTACAACAATCTAACTGTACTAAGCCAATGAAAATCTGTGTCTTGGCTCTAATTTTAAGTACATTTGCTGCCAAAATTCTTACCTGGATTGCTCTGATATGAATACAATTTTTAAATCACAATCTCATTCCTTCCTTTCAGTCACACACACTCTACTTTGAGTATATTTACAACAGTTCCCTCTGGATTCCAACCTTTCAGACAAATAAAGGGGCTCTGTAAAAGAAGCCAGAAACAATCTACACTTTTTTCTTTGTCTCTGGTCTCGCCACCTGCAAAATTTCTCCTGCTGGTGGGGACTAATCATTAGCATATCTCTCAGCATGGAGTTCCCATAAGCCTTAGCTCTGGCAGGACTGACATAGCAAGCTGACAATCAGAATCTTCAGTCCTGCTCTTCCTGCTGAGGTGATTCTACTTCAGTCCCGCCCACCTCTTGTAACTGTATGACTGTATGTGAAGATAGAGAAAAAAAGCTTCATAACTGATTCCCCCCTCCCCCCACAGGCTTGTAAGTCCACTGGAGGTGTTATCTTTCTGCCAGCACTGATAACGAGATACTGTTTGTTTGTTTTTCATTCCTTGAAGCCTGCCACTTAAGACTCTTGTCATACAGTTTCAGGTTCTTTACTTTGAGCCACAACAATCTCTTCCCCCAGCAGACAAACACCCAGAGGGGAAAGAAAGCAGCCACATCCCTGCAATGCTTTCTACAGCCTCAGAACTCAGGTCAGAAAAAAGCAAATGTATTTACCTTCTTATGGTATTTTTTAACCCCTGGTTATACCGGTAACTGGGGCTGGATTCTCAGAGTCTGATTCTGAGTCCCTTGTCCCATAAGGGGCCAGCATCCTCCTCCTGACTTTCAGGTCGATACAGTAAGGTCGAGGTAGAAACAGTGAGGTAGTGTCAGGCGCACCCTTCCTCCTGCACGCACAGTTCTCTTCACTAACTCCCCGATACTCTCCTCTAATCGCATGCAAATGCATGCCCCGGCTTTAAAGCAGTAGGGAAGGGTTATGCCCGCGTAACCCATTTTACTGTATAGGCGCTTAATACAGCGCCTATACAGTAACCTGGGTGCGCTGGTACCTGTCATTTCAAATGACATTTGAAATGACAGGCACCAGGAAGTGTAAAAATCAAAATTTTTAAATACCTGTCGGAGGGCCGCGTGGGTCCAGGATGCCGGCGGGATCCGGGGGGCCGGTGGTCGCGTGTTAAATCTAGGCCGCGGGCGGGTGGGTGCCTGTTCCGGGCGGCGGGTGGACGCGCGTTAGTTTCAGACGGCCGCGTGGGTCCAGGCGGCCGGCGGCGGCGGGAGCCGGGTGGTCGTGTGTTAAATCTAGGCCGCGGGCGGGTGGGCGCCTGTTTCAGGCGGCAGCGGCAGCGGCGGCGGGGGGACACGCGTTAGTTCGAGACGGCCGGCGGGTGGTTGCGTGTTAAATCTAGGCCGGGTCTGCACAGGCGCGCATTCATTCACTGCTGGTGGGGGCTGCCGGAGGCAGCCCCCACTGGCAGTGAATGAATGCGGCGTGACGTCACGGCATGTGACTGCCTTGAGCGCCGAATCGCAGGGGTCGCACAGGCGCGCATTCATTCATCCAGGCGGAGGAGCCGGTGGCGAAAGCAGCCGGCTCCTCCGCCTGGATGAATGAATTCATTCACTGCCGGTGGGGGCTGCCTCTCCGGCAGCCCCCACCGGCAGTGAATGAATGAATGTGCGCCTGTGCGACCCCTGCGATTCGGCGCTCAAGGCAGTCACATGCCGTGATGTCACGCCTTGAGCGCCGAATCGCAGGGGTCGCACAGGCGCGCATTCATTCACTGCCGGTGGGGGCTGCCGGAGGCAGCCCCCACCGGCAGTGAATGAATGCGCGCCTGTGCGGACCCGGCCTAGATTTAACACGCGACCACCCGCCGCCCGTCTCGAACTAACGCGTGTCCCCCCGCCGCCGCTGCCGCTGCCGCCGCCGCCTGGAACAGGAGCCCACCCGCCCGCGGCCTAGATTTAACACGCGACCTCCCGGCTCCTGCCGCCGCCGCCTGTACCCACGCGGCCCTCCGACAGGTATTTAAAAATTTTTATTTTTTCTTCTGACAGGTTTTATGTGTCCCACATCATTACATTTTCTCGATCATCTCTGTATCGCTTTTTTTTTAAATTGTGTTTTATTGTTTTTGAGTGTCTTAAGCGGTGTCGATGGATTTGTTACTAGACTCACAGTCCTAACTCCTACTAGGGGGAGGCGGTAAACTAACACGTTACGGCTGCGGCAAAACAGTGCGTTACTAATGAGAGAACCTGAGTGCCCGTTACGGTATCGGAGGGGAATAGCTAATTCCTTCATTATACAGCTAATTCGTTCATTTACATGCCGGGTGCGGGAAGGGTTACGCGTCTGTTTTAAGAAGCGCTACGGACGTGCAAAACTGGAGACTGTATCGCTGGTTTGCCTTATGCGTCCGAATTGTGCGCAGCGAGCTCGTTACAGACGAGAAATCTTCAACTGAACTTTACTGTATCGAGCTGTTTGGAAGCAGGCTTTTCCACCCCTGTGCACTTACCCCATACCCAGTCCACCCCTGGCTCCTCCTTTGCCTCTTTCCAATCTTTATTTCTCCTCCAGCAGAGGTATTGTCAAGGGGAGAGGTGACATGAAAGGGGTCAGGAGGATTCAATGCTTTCTCCATGGGGGTCAACTCAGGTATGGATATTGACAGGGAAGGCATTTGTTCTCCTTCTATAAGCATTCCATTATCTTTTCATCAGCGGCTGAATCTCCAGAGGTTGTCTCCATCCCCCATGTTGAAATTGGGAGGGAGGATAAGTCCTCTGCTGATAGCGGTAGCATTGGGGTGGCAGCCTCATTCTCATTAGAAGCAGTCCCCTGCATGATGGAAATCACTGGGATGACTGCCACATTCCAATCAGTCCCCTGCAAGTTGGACATTTCAGGGGTTGTTGCCAGTTTCTCATCTGAGGCAGTTCCCTGCAAGTTAGAATTTGTGGGGTGGATTCTGCAGGGGTAGCTGCCTCATTCTCATCCAGGTGGTTTCCTGTGAGGTATTATTTGCAGGGGGTAGGTGCCTCAACAGTACTGAGGTGAGGAGCAGTCGTCTTTGGGATGTTGAGTGGAGAGACTGCATTTTCACTGTTATCAATTTATTGCCATACTTGGCAGTAGAGGTTCTGCCTGTGATGTCCCTGGGGACCTCTGAGATGGTTCTAGAGGGCCCCCTATCATGGGGCACTGGCAGTTATATTGGGGGGATGGGTATCTGCAGTTTTGGCGGTAGAGGGAGAGGCTTCAGTGGTGTCAATTGGGCAGGTCCTAGCATAGGTGGTAGGGATGCTAGGACCTTGGGCCCCCAGAGGTACAGGTGGAGTCTGGGTGGAGGGCTTTGTAGCTGTCAAGGTGTTAGTAGCAGCTACAGATGAGGGGGCAGCAGAGGAGGGTAGCTCGGGGGTGGCAGACTGATTGGCTTTATTTGCCTTGGGGCATACTTTGCAGCCCAAGGCAAAGTATGCCCCAAACCCTCCACTTCCTGCCTTCCCTGAGGCAGCTTCAGGACAGGACGTGGTGTATAGTCCTGTACCTGCATCTCAGGGGTATCACAATGATGGGAGAGTGAACCTCCCCCATGGTGCACAGGTGACCTATTATTACTGCCTCAGGAATATAGGGTGGCACATTTGATAGTACCACTTTGGTTCTTGGAACCTCCAGAGGCTCAACTGTTATGAAGACCCCCTCCACCACAATGCCCTTTACAATTGCTGAATGTGTGGTGGCCAGTGTAAGGAGAAAAAATGCATTTTTCAGTACATCCTGCCAGCCACCACTATGGATGCAGGGCTCACCACATTAGCCAGTGCCATGATGTGGTCCTCGATAGTTGCCCCTCCCATTGCTGGATATCTTACCCCATGCCTCCGGGTTAGCCCGTGGAAGGGGTAGGTGACATGTTATATTGGTTATGGGGTTCTACTGCCTGATCCTGGCTGTTGTGTTCATCCTCCATTCCTCCTGGCAGAGCCACCAGCTGCTGCACCTGATACCCCCGCCACATAGGATCTTGTTTCTGGTGGTTTGACTGCAGCAGAAGTGGAAGCAATCACCAGGGAGGAACTTGGGCTCTAATCTTTGTCTTTATAGTACCCTGCTGCTGCCTGAGCTGTTTTAGTAATTTCTGCAGCAGCAGGGAAACTGCTTGACTCTCTGGCCAGTGACGCAGCCACTTCTGAGGTGGAAGGAAGGGTAGTGTTGGCCAGATTGGCTGCCTCAGTGGTGGAAGGAGCTGAGGCAGGAATGGTGTTTTCAGTGGCTGGCATAATAGTGCCAGCCACTGAAGGGTCTCCTAAAATAGGGGGTCTCTTCCCAGGCAGATAACAGTGCTGGAGCAGGAGTATTGTGCCCAGCAACAGCAGAGATGTCATTAGCTGTTGCTGGGTTAGATGCTGCATTTTGAGGGGGAGCAGTGCTAGGAAGTGCTAGGGGTGCAGCTGCAGATGATATTCTTGCTGCAGGTTTTGGGATGCCAGCCAGAAAGTCACAGATGTTCTTCTTTGGTATTGACTTCCAGCTGACACCTCCCCCCCCCCAGCTTTCTTAGGACCAGCTTGAGCCTACTCCTTCCCCATTGCCCAGGCTGTTCTTTCTATTGAGGTATAGGCAATGGGGACTGGGGCTGAAGCAGCCTCTACTGTAAATAAAAAGGAAGTAAAGGATTGTTATAGAGTGGCTTTTTTTATTTTCTATTTTTATTTTTAACTAGCTGTGCCCGGCCACGCATTGCAGTGGCAGAGTCAGGTTCTTTTCCCCCCCTCCCCCTTCCCCTTGCTCATATACCTCAGTCACACATCGTCTTCCTCCTTGGTCACTCACCCCCCCTTTCCTCCCCTGTCCCCACTCCAACTCTCACCCCTCACACTCACCTCTCCCCTCTGTGTCTCTCCACTGACACTCACTGCCCCCTTCATTCACCATCCCCTCACTGTCACCTCTCCCCGCCTACTCCCCACCCTTTTGTCAGTGACACCGTACCCTCTCTCAATCTCCTTCCCTGATTCTGATCCCTTCTGGCTCGCAATGCCCTCCCAGCTGCCCCCCCCCCCCCCCCCCCCCCCCCGTCCCTCTCCCTCTTGTGTGGTTCTGCGTGGCCCGCTCCCGAAGGCGCAAGGTCAGCGAGGATCCCTCCCTGTCGTGCACGTGAGCCGTACCAGATCGCCGCCGCAGCTCCTCCCAGGTGTCGAATTTCGGCCGGCCGACACCACCACGCCCGATATTGCCGCCGCTCCGCCGCTGCTGCTCCTCCCAGTGCCGAGTTGGTCTCGCTGTGCGCGACGTGCACCGCTGCTCCCCTCCCAGCACCATGTTGGTCCCGCTGTGCCCGACGTGCGCTCCTGCCCACGCATGCGCAGTACAGCAGCTTCATTTCCCAAGGTAGATAGCATGTGTTGCATGTCTGTCCAACAGATGTCGCTGTTTTCCCCACACACATGTAAAAACATGTTTTTTTCTGTAACCCTGTGACATCTATGTAATCTAGATGGAGAAGAACCTTGCCGAAAGTGAAAGCAAGGTTGTGTTCAAATTTGAAAGCAATTGGTGCAGTAGCTGAGCCTGGTTAAGTTGAAAAAACAGAACAGAGCAGTAAAGGTTACAGTTTGTGTTTTTTGTTTTTTTTTTACCCCAAATGAACAGCACCAGCAAAGAATAGTTTAAATATGCAAGCACGCCTTCCTGCCCCCCCCCCCCCCCAACCCGGCGAAATAGAGCAACCCACGCTACAGCCCCCCTCTCGGGAGATGTGGAGAATCAGTGCCCCCCCCTGTGAAAAACGCGTGGCGGAAAATAAGAACGGTCCCCCACCGTGCTCCTCCCCGGCTACATGTGTAAACTGCAAGGCAAGGGTGTGTGCTAGGGTTTGTTCCGCTGGCTGCCATGTCGCAAAACTTCACCGGTGAAAGTGGTGTGTCATGATTCCTGACCTAGTAAGGGCAAATGTCCGCTGAGGATTTGGCGCCGACGGGCTGTTGCCCTTACTATGTCACATGGTGTACTGACGTCATTGTTGTCTCCGTATAGCATAGTAAGGGCAAGGTCCGCCGGCGCCATTTTTGTTGCTGGCATCCGACGGCCCTTCTGAATGCGATGTGTCCCGGACCGTTCCTGTGGTGCTGGCGGAGAAGCACGGACTTGTATCAGGTGTAGTGTGTGATCGGAGTGCAGTGCGTGGGTGTGTGGAAGAGGGTACTTTAATTTAAATTCGGAGGGTGTGTGAAATGCGTGGCTTCCCAATGTAGCAGCCAGGAATTCGTGTTTTGGTGTGTTTTGGGAGGGTGGGTGAAGTAAGTGACATTGGCAGGGTGTGGGTGGGGGTGTGTGGTGTGATGAGTATGGATTTCTGTGTGTTATGAGGGAGTGTGAATGAAAGACAATAGCCCTGTGTGGCGGTGGGGTGTGGTGTGTGTGGGTGTGTGAAAGGTGTAAGAGGTTGCACTTGCGCTGACGGCCACCAGATGTCGCTGTTTTGTGTAAGCAATTTTTAAACTTGTATTACCTGTCACAGGTGTGACCTATATGTAATGTAAGTGTATAAGATCCTTCCCGTATGGGAAGTGAATGTTGTGTGCAAATTTGAACGCATTCGGTTAAGCGGTTGGTGAGATTAGCGACGACGTACAAACTATTTAACATTTTTATTTATATAGATAATTAAATGTGCAAAAATAAAATAACTGAAGTTTTAATGAATTTGTGTGGCAAAATTAAAACAAAAAAAAAAAGCGTACACAGGAGGGTGAGAAGTACAAAAAACACCCAAAACTGGAAATAAAACTTCCTTAGAAAAGAAGGCTCCTTGGCTGTACCTGGAAGGTTTACAGCAGGTGTCTGGTTAGAGCTCAGCCGGGCTTCAGAGCTTGTAGGCCCGCTGGGTAGCTAAGCCCTCCCTCTCCCAGAGCTCCAGCGATTAAATAAAATAAATAAAATTAAATAAAATGGTAAGAGCTTGCTACTCTTTTAACATAAAACTAAACTAAAATAAAAAAGGGAATTGTTGGGGGAAGGGTTGGAATTAAATAAATAAATCAAACAAAACAGTTGAAATAAAACTCTCCCTTAAACTCCAGGAAAGAAAGAAGGAAAGAGCACAACAGAACTTAAAACTGGATAGCAAATAAGAAAGGAAATGTTCCTTGAAATTAATCCTGCCTAAAACAAAACTCACCCTAAAATTAAAGCCCTGAAAAACAGTCCCTGCCTAACTAAAACTTCACTCTAAAACAAAGAAAAATGTGTGTGTAAGTGAATGGGAGAAGGGGAGAGAGGCTGCTGTCAGTATACAGGGGAAGGCAGAGGGGCAGCCTTCCTCTCAAACAAACAAATCATATAAAAACCTAGATAAATGAAATAAACTAAATAAAAGTGAGGACTGATGGCTCAACACAAACTGAACTAAAATATGTCTAAATTATAAAGCTAAGTAAACCAAATATATCTGAAAATAAAGGTTTCTATATCTCTGCTGCAGGAGCACGGTGTGCACACTGCCTCTCTCTAGGAGGGAAAGCCAGGAATGGATCAACCTGGTCTGAAATTCTGGAGCCAGTTGGCAACCCTAACAATCCACATTAATGAAAGGTTCTACAACTTAAAAGTACATTATATTTATATATATATATATATATATATATATATATATATATATATATATATATTAGGGGTGTGAATCGTGTGATCGATCGTCTTAACGATCGATTTTGGCTGGGGGGGAGGTAAATCTTATCGTGGGGTTTTTGTTTTTTAAAAATCGTAAATCAGGGGAGGGAGGGAAAACCGGCACACCAAAAAACCCCTAAAACCCACCCCGAACCTTTAAAACAAATCCCCCACCCTCCCGAACCCCCCCCCCCAAATGTTTTAAATTACCTGGGGTCCAGTGGGGGGTCCCGGCGCGATCTCCCTCTCTCTGGCCACAACTGCGTTAAGAGCAATGGCGCCGGTGGCCCTTTGCCCTTATCATGTGACAGGGCAAAGGTAGCGCCGGCGCCATTTTGGTTTCTGACTCCCGACGTCACGCGTGCAGGAGATCACCCCCGCTGAACCCCCAGGGACTTTTGGCCAGCTTGGGGGGGGTCTCCTGACCCCCACAAGACTTGCCAAAAGTCCAGCGGGGGTCCGGGAGCGACCTCCTGCACGCGCCATTGGCAATACGGGGCCGTATTGCCAATCTTCAAAATGGCGCCGGCGCTACCTTTGCCCTGTCACATGATGGCATAGGGCCACTGGCGCCATTGCTCTTAACGCAGTCATGGCCAGAGAGATGGAGATCGCGCTGGGACCCCCCCACTGGACCCCAGGTAATTTAAAACATTTTGGGGGGGTTCGGGAAGGTGGGGGATTTGTTTTAAAGGTTCGGGGTGGGTTTTAGGGTTTTTTTGGTGTGCCGGTTTTCCCGCGCCCTATTTAATGATACAATACAAATGCCCCTGACGATAAATCGGGGGCATTTGTATTGTATCATGCACTCTAATGATTTTGGACGATTTTAAAATTATCTGACGATAATTTTAATCGTTCAAAAACGATTCACATCCCTAATATATATATATTAAAGTGGTGGGAGATAAAAAACTACAAACACAAATTTAAGCAATAAACTTTGTACTGCGAATATTTATATGATTTTGAATAGTGGTGTTACCAATTGGATGTTATACCCTGTATGACTATATTATATTTTTGGACCTATCACATTACTCAGTTTCTCACTAGAATCACAAATATCATCTCCTTCAATAATGTCTTGTCTTGAATAATGAGGGATCTACCAGCACCAACACATATATAATTTTGTATTTTAAACTGTAATGCAAAAACTAATGGTGACATCTCTCCCCCTTTATCCCCTAATAGAAATTCTAATAGTAGTGCCTGTCTGAACCACAGTTTGTTAAGACTATTTCTTTATTTTACTAAAGATAAGTTTGTTGCAGAAGTATGTCTACTTTAAGTTTCTTATATCTCTTTTTGCTTAACGGAATTAGAATCCCTAATCTAACTCCCCACCACTGGTACTGAGTAGGAATGTGCATTCATTACATCTGTTTCAGCCGGTACGCCTGTATACACAGGAAAATGGACAGTCGGCATGTATCTCTTTATTAAAAATACATGCATACTCTCCATTTCCTGCGTGTACTAGAAAGTCGGAGAGGTACATGCGTACCCACTGAAACGGATGCAATGAATGCGCATCCCTAGTGCTGAGTGACCCTCCCACTCTCGGTGGCTGTGGTGGCAATCATTTGTAATGGGATTTCAGATGTTGATTGGTTGAGTCACCAATACACTACAAATGGAGGAGAAGAAGAATTAAAACTCTTTTTTCAGCTGGGTCTCCTTTTTGGAAGAAGGGCTCAGAACCCACCCAATGGTAGACAGGAAGGCAGAATTTAAAGTATATAATTCAGATGAAATCAAAATGTTATTAAGACTTGGAGTCAGAGATAAAAACCAAAACTTTATTTAACAACACTGTTACGTTTTAATAGCAAGTAGTAAAATCACAGTCACATTTCAGGCAAACAGTAAATAACACAATCTTTTCTTGTATTTCTTAGAGATTTCTCCAATTTTATCAGAACCAGTTCTGAAAAGGTGATAATCAGATAAGTATCTCAAACAATGTAAATAATTACAGTATTGCATGCAAATTTTAACTTTTACACATGTGACCGGGCCTTGCGCGCACTGCGCACATTTTACAATGGGTCTAGCCTCGCATGTAAACCCCAGTATGTGTAGAAGTGCCAGTCGAGGGAAAAGGGGCGGCCCAGAGGGCGGGGCTGGGACAGCGCCATTAGCTGTTGTTCCGGGGAAGCACACACCAGCAGCTCGCCGGCGCGCACAGATTACTTATGCTCCAGAGGAGCAGTAAGTATTAAAATAAAATATTATGGATAGTTAAGGTAGGTTTAGGGGGCATGGAGGAGAGGGAAAGAGGGAGAAAGGATAGAGTTAGGTGTAGGAAAGTTCCTCCTAGTCCACTCCATGCGTGTGCATGTTATAAAATTGGCACATCCATGTGCATGCACCAGGAACTGTGCACATATGGACACGTGCGAGGTCCTTTTAAAATTGACCCCTTAGCTCTTTCCTGTGGTGTTCACTCTCTGTAACTGTCTTCACACCATGCTATGGATGGCATGCGCAGCTAGATTACTCATGGCTGGGAAGCGCAGCTTGAGTGGCCAGTGGGTACACCTTGTCATAGCTAGTCCACGGTAAAGCACCCTTCTCTGGAGTTTATGGCTTCTGGATACAAAAGTATGTGCTGACTTTAAATAAAATAACAGAATTTGCACTGTCTATGCTGACCCCGGAATTCTTCTGCAAATGTACTATGGTTTTGCTATATGATGTCCAAGCTGGCTAGTTGAACTGTATTACCTTTAGCAGAAAACAAATTTATAATTGGTATTTCCCTGTTTATTATCTTATAGAAGGAATAGGTCTTCTCTCTTGAAGCATATATCACAACACTCAAACTCTCGTATACTCCCTTCTCTACACACAAACTGTGACATGTTTTGGGGAGAAGAATTAGTTCCTTTAATTAAAGTGCTGTGATATGTTTGTTTAAAAGAAAAATATCACTACTGTTAATGATGTTCTTGTTTCACTTTTTAAAAGCTGATCATGTTCTCTTTAAGAACTCCACTGTTCAGTTGCTGAATCGATAATTTGAATCAGATGAAATATTTATTTACCCCCTTAAATCTAATGTCTCTTTCACACGTCTGCCTTGAAATCTCTCACACAAAAAACGGTACATTGATGCATACATTTTTGACTTGTGTAAAAATATCTTTGTTTTGGGATGACATTGTAGCTCAAGTGTATTGGTTTTCTAATCCCCAAGAGGGGGATTATTCTACTGTTGGGGGATGTGTCAGAAGTCTCTGATCTAAATAAGGGTATCAACTTGTTTATATATCTAGTGATGCAATTAGTTTATAAATGTAGATTACACCTTTGGATTGATGATGCACCACCCATTCTGCTTCTGTGGCAGACTAAAATGATAGGCCGCATGCAAATGGAAAGATTAGATATTTTGTTTCACAAGTGTAAAGCTTTGGCTGAATATGTAGCAGCATGGAACAAGTTTTATGAACTGCTCCCCATGGAAGCAAAAATCAATCTATAGTCTGTGAGATACTCAATGGACTGGGATGTTCCACCTAGCAATCCCTCCGCTAGATCACTATAAAGCCACAAGACAATAACCTATATCTTTGAGTCTATGTTATGCATAGTGCGTAAATAGTCCATGCAAGAGGGTTTAAGGTCACCATTTTCCTTCCTTCCTAATGAAGTGTGATTGTGAGTAAGGGTGTAGATAAGGGGTATAGATTGGAATGGGGTGCATCTATGGAAATAGGTGGGGAATGGTATGCAGTTATTTGAATGACAGTGTGTAGTATGAAGAGGTAAGGGGACAATAGATGGGTTAAGGGAAGGACAAAAGTAAAAATTGATAGCAGACCACAGAAAGATGGTTGCTTGTTTGTATTCCGTAAATTATTAAAGATGTGTTAAGACTGTTACATCAAAATTATTTCATGTTATTACTATGTGAATAGTCACTGTTGACTGTGATTTTCTGCTTATTAAAAAGAAATTAAAAAAAAAACCTGTGCAGATTCTGATAACTCTTATTCTCTCTTATTCTTTCTATTTCTTCTTCTCACTAGCTTAGTACCAAGAGGGAAAAGAATCTCTCTCTGGGTAACAAGGCAATTCAGAATCAGTAATGGGACTCAGGTTGATAGTGTATTTTCCATTAACTTTTTTTTTTACTGGAAATGGCATTAATATAAACACGCAGTTATGAAAAAAAAACTGATACTCTGAATTTCATATTAATGAACTTTTCTCTAAAGATGTAAAATTATTTCACACACACAAACTGATGTTTTTTTTCTCACAACAGCTATTTTAGGTAAGGAAAAGACTGCTGCACAGTGATTTTCCAGGTATCTGTCTCTGTCCTGTACCTTAACTTTGAGAACTGGCAACTTCATCAAGTACAAATCTTAAAGTTACCATTCATACAATACCATTCACTCAGGGCCGGTGCTAGCATTTTTGCTGCCCTGTGTAAACAATTACTGTGCTGCCCGCCCTCCCCCCCGTTTCTTTTTTTTTTACACAGATTACCCCATTTCAATTAATCTCAGACTCACTCTCACCAAATTCAGAATGAAGAGACTATAAGCCATAAACAGAAACTGAACCGGAAACTGAAAACCACAACAAGCCAGACTCTGTAATGCAGCAATGGAGAAACAGAAACATCACCAGTCCTCATAAATCATTCATCAAGCAATAAAATCAATAAATATAAACCAGTCATATTAGTAACCCATACCGGAAAATATTTTTTATAATGATCTAAGGAATAGAATAACATCCAGTAATTAAGAGCCCTTACACAATTTTGAAAATTCCCCAAACAACAATAAATTATTTCAAAATGGCAGACACAGACATGCAATAAGTTAAACTAATAAGGATGGAAAATTTGCCACTCTCCATACATGAAAATGTTTTATTTCCAGTCATCCTGAGTAAGGCATGGGTTAGTGAGGCAGAACAAATTTTCTACACACATACACACACACACACACATAGACATACACACCCCAGACAGGTTCCTCCACCCCCCACCACCGCCCCACACACACACCTCCCAGACAGGTTCTCATAAACACACACACACCTCCCAGACATGTTCCCATGCACACACAAACACACACACACACATATACACACCCCAGACAGGTTCTTCCCCCCCACACACACACACATCTCCCAGACACGTTCCCATGTACACACATACATACACATCCCAGACAGGTCACACACACAGATATCCCAGTCAGGTTCTCATGCACACAGAAATAAACACTCACACACACCCCCCCAGACAGGTTCCTATTCACATACACACAACCCTCCAGTCAGATTCCCATTCATATATCCTCCCTCTAGTCAAGCTCTCATTCACCCCAGTCAGGATCCCATTCACACACACCACACCCCCAGGTCAGGCTCTCATTCACACACACCATATCCTCACATCCCAATAAGACTCTTTCATTTATTCATTCATTCATTCACATATACACACATACCACTGGGAGCCATTATACTGCTCTCTCTTGTGTACCAGCCTATGCGCTAATCAAACCACGTGAGCCTATCATGAGATCAGCATAGAAAACGTGCTAGCTGCATGTGGTTTGGAAAGTGAACGCCGGCACTGAGTACGAGTAGGAGAACTGGCTCCTTCTTTCTTTGACCACCGGTGAGATGGAGTCCACTGGTGGCCTCATGGGTCTCTTCCTCTTCCGGGCCACCGGTGCAATGGGGTCCACCGTTGGTCTCGCGGGCCTCTGCCTGATCCTGACACCACCCCACCGGGTGTGCCGTCCTGTGCAATTGCACGGTTTGCACACCCAGTGGTACCAGGCCTGCATTCACTCATCCGTGTACTCTGTGATTATTTACTACTTTTCTGGGCAGTCTCCGAAGAGAATAATGGGAGAAAACCTCTGCCCTCAAACTGTGCTGTCACACACTGACTGACTGGATTCTAACTCCCTCTCTTGGAGGATTCATGCACTGCTGATGACATCAGAGCATACAGTCCATAGTTTTAATACATTTTTCTTGTTATTGACACCCCCTTCTTTATATTGATGTTCTGGTATACCTGTTTAGGAAATTTTGAGCATATGGAAGAATTTGTAAAGGGGCCTGATTAGTTAATTAGCTGGGGAGTCAGGTAAATACTTCCTCTGGACACTTTACTATACCCCCTCACCATCTTTTCACAAAATGGTGGAGTCTAGCTAATTTGCATCACACTGACTGAATTCTACAGCAGCTTTGCTATGAAATGGAGTCTGCAGTTTCAAAACCCTGAACTGGATCAGAGGTTTTACTGGACTGAAGTCCAATTTTATTTTTTTAAATTTGACTCTTGAACCATTTTTTTTCTTCACTGGTCCTTTTGATCAGTATAAAATGGTTCATCGTATTTCCCGGTATCACAAAACCTAATTTAGTGCAAAATTAATTAACTGACACCACAATAAGATTAAACTTTTCCTCAACAAATAATTATTTAGGGGTCTCTTACTCTATTTCACTGATCCCCAGGGAATTTTCCTCTGTTAAAACAGTTTTGGAGCTCTCCTCCCCCCCCCCCCATTTTAACATTTTTAATTTGTGCCTCCTTAAGTTCTTTTAAAGTCCATCAAAGGTCACACTCGGGTAAAGAGCCTGCCCTCACTTCACCACTACCACCAGTTGGCATGAATATGGATTAAGGGTGATTTTTGGCATACGTTTTCCCTTGGGACCTCAAAGTTAATTTTGGGCCCTAAATAATACCATAAATGCCACCTCAGGAGGTCCTCCTGACTCAACCACTACTTTTGATTTGCCAAACTTCCAAGCTCTTAGGGAGATTTAGGGCACTTTAAGTCAGTGGAATCAGGGTTATTTTCATTCCCTGTACGTACCCGGATCAGTCCAGACTCCTGGGTTTTGCCCCCCCTCTAGCAGATGGAGACAGAAGTTTATAAACAAAAACTCCGCCTACATATAGGATGGTGCCACCTACAGTCTGGCAGTATTCTTCTGTCTCCTAGCAGGTGGAGAGGGTGCAAAACCTACAGTCTGTGTTAGGCCTACGTTGGTTAGGTGGTTTTTGTAAAAAAAAAAAAAAAAAAAGGTAGGAAAGTTTGTTGGTTTTTTTCTAGTGGGAAGGGACCGCAGAGGCTTGCCTGCTGGTCCCAATCCCCGCCTCCCAGGGGAAGTTAGGGTCCTGAGGGGACTGTTCCCCCTGGTAGAGGCAGCCGAGGAGTGGGAGAGCCCCACGTACCGGCTCCACAGAGCTGGGGGTCATACCGGGGGTCCCGGCTCACTCCCCCCAGCCGGCTCCGGATCCGAGGTAAGCAGTTTAAAAAAAAAAAAAATTTGTTTTCATTTATTTTGTGTGCTGTGTGTGGTGTGTGTGCTTGTGCTTGCTAGGCTGTGCTTGCTCGCGGTGACTGGGGCCCGCCGATCCGGGGAGAAACTTTGATTTTTTTTTCTCTCTCTGCCTCCGTTCGCCGCGGCAGTGTGAAGGATGCCTCGGCAGGCATCGTGCAGGGCCTGCGGGTCCGCGGCGGGACGGCTGTCGCGCGACAGCCTCTGTTCTGTGTGCGTGGGCGGCGGAGAAGGGGGGTCGGCGATGGCCTCAGCGCCTCGGCGGAGTAGGCAAGACCGCGAGGTGTCAGCGTTTACGGAGCGGTCTGCGGCTAGTTCGTCGGGGTCGGCGGCCATTTTAACAGCGGTTTCGGCGGGAACGGCAGCCATTTTGTCGGCGCGGGCGGCACAAATTAGCGCGGGCCGGCAGACCACCGCACAGGTGCGTGATCCGCCACGTTTGTCCCCCCAGAGGGTGTCTGGAAGTGAGGAAGGGCCGTTAGGGTCCAGGTCTCCTGGGGATGATTCCCCCGAGGAGGGGGGAGAGGAGGAGGGGTCATCGGACTCCTCATTTAACTCGCGGTTCGTGTTGCTCATGCATAAAGCTTTTAAAGCACGCCGCCTGGCTCGGAAGAGAGTTCCGGGGATCCCCGCTTCTGGGAGCGGAGCGCCAGCGGCCAAGGCCCCAAAATCCGACACGGGGGGAGAGGGGCTGTCTGGGCCCAGGCCCAAGCCAAGGCCTCTTCGTTCCAGGGGGGCGGAGGGGCCTTCGCTCTCCTCGTCGGAGTCGGAGGCGCTGGCGGATCCGGAGGAGGATCTGGACTGCCCATCCCAGCCCCCGAGGGGGGTTGAGGGGGAGGAAGAGCCGGAGCCTAAGGATGCAGGGACACTGCACGCTACGGATGGGGACGATCCGAAGGTAGTTCGGTTGTTCCATAGGGATGAGCTAGGGCCCCTCATCCCTGAAATCCTGGGGGAACTGGGAATCCCACTTCCCCAGGTAGAATCTCGTCTGGGTCAGACGGATCCGGTTGTCTTGGGCCTCAGGGGTCCCTCGTCGGCTTTTCCACTGCATTTCTCGGCATCGGATTTGATGTTTAAGGAGTGGGATACTCCGGATTTGGGACTCAAGGTAGCTAAGGCTATGGATAAGTTATATCCACTGCCGGAGGACGTGTTGGAACTTTTGCGTCTGCCAAAACTTGATTCGGCGGTGGCAGCGGTTACCAAAAAGACCACCATCCCGGTAACGGGAGGTACGGCTCTCAAAGATATACAGGATAGGAAGTTGGAGGTTCAACTGAAGCGTATTTTTGAGGTCTCGGCGTTAGGAATCCGGGCCGCGGTCTGTAGTAATTTTTCGTTGCGAGCCGGGTTACGCTGGGCACAGCAGCTGTTGGCGAATGAGTCTCTGTCGACGGATGAGGCCAGACAGGCGATTCGATTGGAGGCGGTCATCGCTTATAGTGCGGACGCCTTTTATGATCTCCTGCGCACTTCGGCACGGACCATGGTCTCGGCGGTAGCGGCGCGGCGACTGTTGTGGCTTCGCCATTGGGCGGCGGATGGTACCTCCAAGGCTAGGTTAGGCTCCCTCCCCTTTAAGGGGAAGTTGCTCTTTGGTAAGGAGTTGGAGGATCTCCTGGAATCCTTGGGGGAGAATAAAGTGCACCGTTTACCGGAGGATAGATACCGTTTCCGGGGTGCTCCAGCCGCTCGGCCGCGGTTTCGTGGGGGCCGTAGAACTCGGGCGGCGCGCGGATCGAACTCTTCGTTCCGTCACGGGGCGGCCCGCCAACAATCGTACTCGCAGTCCTTTCGTGGGCGTAGATTCGGCCGTCCGGGGACCGGTCCAGCTGTGCAGGGCGGGAAGCCAGCACAATGAAGTGAGGCCGGTCCGTTCCTCGGTTCCCCCGGTTGGAGGAAGGTTAAGCCGGTTTTACGAGGAATGGGCCAAGATTACGTCGGATCAGTGGGTCCTAGAGGTGATAAAACACGGCTACGCGTTAGATTTTTCACGCCGTCCGGCTCCGGCTTTTCTGGTGTCCCCTTGCGGGTTTTCAGAAAAGCGCCGGGCGGTGCGGGAGACTCTGGCGCGGTTGCGCGACCTCGGGGCCGTCGTTCCGGTTCCAACCGGCGAACTCCGACAGGGCCGGTATTCCATTTATTTCGTGGTACCCAAGAAGGAGGGGACGTTTCATCCCATTCTCGACTTGAAGAGTGTCAACAAGTGTCTAAGGGTTCCGCGTTTTCGAATGGAAACTTTGCGGTCCGTGATCGCGTCGGTCAGAAAAGGAGAGTTTATGGCCTCTCTGGACCTCACAGAGGCGTACCTGCACATTGGGATTCGACGGGAGCACCAACGGTTTCTCCGTTTTGCGGTACTGGGGCAACATTACCAGTTTCAAGCGTTGCCGTTTGGCCTCGCAACGGCTCCGCGCACGTTCACCAAGATTATGGTGGTGGTGGCGGCGAGACTCCGCCAGGAGGGGCTGTTGGTGCATCCATACTTGGACGATTGGCTGATTCGTGCCAAGTCGAGGACTCTTTGTCAGCTGGCGATTCAGCGGGTGCTGCACCTGTTACGCTCACTGGGCTGGGTGGTCAACCTGGCCAAGAGTCATCTGGTGCCGTCGCAATCCTTGGAGTGTGTCAAGGCACGGTGGCCCTAACGCAAGAGCGTATCCTCAAACTACAGGGGCAAATTCGCAGGTTGTTGCGCAAACCGGTCCCAGTGGTCTGGGACTATCTGCAGGTCTTGGGCTCTATGAACTCCACGCTAGAGTTAGTTCCATGGGCGTTTGCGCATATGCGTCCCTTGCAGTCCGCGTTGCTCTCCCGCTGGAGCCCGGTCTCGGAGGAATTTTTCCTCAGCCTGCCGTTGACCCAGGAAGCCAAAGACAGCTTGCCATGGTGGCTCTGCCAGGAAAACTTGAGTCGCGGGGTTTCGTTGGAAACTCCGTCGTGGACGGTGGTTACCACGGATGCCAGTCTGCTCGGTTGGGGAGCAGTCTGTCTCGGTCGAGCGGTTCAGGGAACATGGTCGGCTCGGGAGGCGTCGTGGTCCATCAATCGGTTGGAAACTCGAGCGGTGCGATTAGCTCTGGTGAAGTTCCTCCCGCTTCTCCGCGGGCGTTCCGTCAGGATTCTGTCGGACAACGCGACCACGGTGGCTTATATCAATCGTCAGGGGGGAACCAGGAGTCAGCCGGTAGCGGCAGAAGCTCGGTCGTTGATGATATGGGCGGAGGCCCATTTGAGCAGTATCGCGGCTTCCCACATAGCCGGGGTGGAAAATGTCCAGGCGGATTTTCTCAGTCGGCATTGGTTAGATCCCGGGGAGTGGGAGCTCGCGGAGGACGCCTTCAGGCTCATTTGCGATCGGTGGGGCACACCAGCGGTGGACCTGATGGCCACGTTCCGCAATGCAAAGTCTCCTCGATTTTTCTCTCGTCGACGGGAGACGTTGGCGGAAGGAGTGGATGCACTGGTAGTTCAGTGGCCGAGGGATGTGTTACTTTACGTGTTTCCTCCGTGGCCGCTTATCGGACGGGTGCTGCGTCGCATAGAGCAGCATCCGGCGGAGGTGATCGTGGTGGCTCCAGAATGGCCAAGAAGGCCCTGGTTCGCGGATCTGGTGAATCTAGCGGTCAAAGGGCCACTTCGGTTTCCGTTTCTGCCGGATCTCCTACATCAGGGGCCCGTTTGTTTCGACCTGGTGCATCGCTTTTGTCTAGCGGCATGGCTTTTGAGAGGCAGCGGTTGAGCTCTAAAGGGTACGCGGCCTCCGTGGTGTCCACGCTGTTGCATTCCCGAAAGAAGTCTACGTCTCTGGCGTACGTGCGCGTGTGGCGACTGTTTGAGACTTGGTGTGTGCATCGCGGCACAGCACCTACCCGGGCGAATATTCCAGATATTCTGCTGTTTCTCCAGGAGGGGTTGGCTAAGGGCCTGTCCTGTAGTACTTTGCGGGTGCAAGTGGCAGCGCTAGGATCTTTTCGGGGGCGGGTGCACGGAGTTTCGGTAGCGCAGCATCCGGATGTGGTGCGTTTCCTTCGGGGGGCAAAACAGTTACGCCCTCCGTTTCGTCCTCCGTGTCCGTCTTGGAATTTGAATGTGGTTCTGAAAGCGCTGTGTAAGGCACCGTTTGAGCCTCTGCGACACGTCACTCTTAAGGACTTGACGCTCAAGGTGGTATTTTTGGTGGCTATGGCATCGGCGCGGCGGATTTCTGAGCTGCAGGCTCTGTCGTGTCGAGAGCCTTTTCTGAGGATTTCGGATTCGGGAGTCTCCTTGCGTACTGTGCCGTCTTTTCTACCAAAGGTGGTTTCGTCCTTTCACGTCAATCAGACGGTGGAGTTGCCATCGTTTGGTCAGGGACAGTCTTCGGATCCCTTAGCTAGGGACCTGCGGAAGCTGGATGTTCGGCGCGTCTTGTTGCACTATTTGGAGATCACTAATGTGTTCAGGGTCTCCGATCATCTGTTCGTCCTCCATGGGGGTCCCCGGCGAGGTAAAGCGGCTTCCAAGACTACAATTGCTCGTTGGTTGAAGGAAACCATTCGCTCAGCATATTTGTTAGCGGGGAGACCGTTGCCGGTGGGACTGAAAGCCCACTCAACTCGCGCCCAGGCTGCATCCTGGGCGGAATGCCAACATATTCCTACAGAGGAGATCTGTAGGGCGGCCACTTGGAAGTCAGTCCATACTTTTGCCCGGCACTATCGTTTGGATGTGAAGGCGCCAGGGCCGTCGGGGTTTGGAGAAGGGGTGCTTAGAGCAGGCCTCTCCGGCTCCCACCCTCAGTAAGGGAAGCTCTGGTACATCCCAGGAGTCTGGACTGATCCGGGTACGTACAGGGAAAAGAAAATTAGGTTCTTACCTTTTGCTAATTTTCGTTCCTGTAGTACCGAGGATCAGTCCAGAGTCCCGCCCAGTATTGCGATTGTCTGCCGGGAGAGGATGTGTGTTCTGTGTGCTGTTTCTGGAATATGTTTGTTTGTTGGTTACCTCGAGTTCGGTACCCAGTTGGGTGGAGTTAAGCTTCAGTTTGGCTTAGTTTGGAGGTAATCTTCAGTGTTCTTTGGGTTATTTGTTGCGGGTTCTCCTGCTACTTTGACATTCAGTAATACTGCCAGACTGTAGGTGGCACCAGCCTATATGTAGGCGGAGTTTTTGTTTATAAACTTCTGTCTCCATCTGCTAGAGGGGGGGCAAAACCCAGGAGTCTGGACTGATCCTCGGTACTACAGGAACGAAAATTAGCAAAAGGTAAGAACCTAATTTTCTTTTTTGTACCACTTCATTTTGTTTTTATTTTAATTTGAAAGAGGCCCTATTTCTGCTGCTAAACCAGAAGTGGCTTGCTCTGTCACTTCCAGTTGCAGCCTAGGTACCACTGGCACCGGGGACTTTCCTCTGGGTCCCTGACACTGAAAATCACTTTCCTTGGCAGTGGCAGCAACCCCAGTGCTGCTGCTGCAGAAATCTGCTATTTCATGGCAGCTCTGGCCCAGCTGTGGTTATCATGGTTGTGGTCCCACCTCCCCCGTCATTCACGGCCCGAGGGAAAATAAAACTCAGCCGGCTCTCTCCTATTCAGCTACGGGGCAGAGAACCCTCACGGCTGTGTCAATCAGCTGTTTTCCTTTGCAGTCACGATGCAGGGAGACTCCCGCCTCTTCCCGGCATCTGCTCTGCAGCTTCTTCCTGCCTCTGCAGCAGCCCAGCACTGCCATTCCTAGCAGCTGGACACAGGTCCAGATCAGCCAAGAACCCTAAATCCTCCTGCATGGGCTATGACATCCAGGAGCATTCCCAACCCAGGTCAGTTTTATGATTTTATTTTCTTTAAACTTATTTACCCACTCTTTAAATGTTGACCCCAGGGGTTACACTAGCACTCCATGTGAGTGGTGTTAGATCAGATATGGTTCCATTAGATAACATATTACTTACGATTTATATGCTACTGTATACACAGAATAAAAAAATACAGAATTTTAGGCAGTATTCTACAATGCAGCATCCATTAAAACACAAAAACATTCACCTTTTTTATTCCCTCAATTGTGGCCACAGGTGAAGCACTGCATTGACAGAAGTGTAATCCAAAAGTACCTGAGAAATCGTCCGGAACTGAACAAGAAGATAAGTTTATTGTGTAATTAATCATAAACTCAAGGGAAGTCAAATCCAAAGACCTACACAATCTTTCACAGAAACAGGTAATAGACAGGAGGATTAAAGACTCTTGTTAAATTGCCTGGTCAGAAGATTATACTGCCTGCCACCAGCATCCAGAATGTTTGTAAGGAACTCTGACATCTTATTGATTTCTACATGCAGGTGAGCACCTCTTAAAAGCTTTTCCTAAAATAGACTTTCAGACTAAAATTAGGACATAGAGAAGTATAAATGAGGTAACTATGATTCATCCAGGCCCTTGCACTCAACCAACACACACCACCCAATAAAAACACCAACATAAGTAATTTGATTAGTAATAAAGCCAAAGCTTCATTTAATCCCTGACAAAGAAGTTTAACCTACATACCAGAGCCCTGTTATCTTATAGGCACCTGTAAGAGGGTCTCTCTTAAATGCTAGCCTTCCCCAAGCAAGGAAGACAATAGTCCTAGCAGGGACCTTGACCCAGGCCTTACAGGGCAGCCTGCCCCATTCCAGCAGGACTGCCAACTCTCTGGAGCCATGACACAGCAGCACTGGTAGTCAACTTGCTACCACATTGGGGCCTAGTGACCTGGAAAAAGACGACCTCCACCCACATTCAAGGGAACCTTTACAAGACTGACATTGTTCACCCAAGGAAAACATCATATCCTCCCCTTCCGAGACTCAAGCACCCTGACCGACTGCATCCATTAACAGAAAATAAATTCAACAAAACCATATCCTGTAACTAGTACAATTAACCTACTATCTACACTGTAATACTCACAAGACAATTGTGAAGGGGTTGGCAAGTGGGCAACTCACTATTAGCACAGGAAGCAGATGGAAAAGGCTGGAACCAGAAGTGGCACCTCCTCTTAATCTCCTTCTGGTCTCTCCATCCAATGTGCCCTGCAGATCAATGAGATGACAGCCAGCCCACCTACCCTTGCAAAGCAAGGGGGATCACCCAATCAACCACATGAGCTGCTGGACAGTACAGAGATTGCTGGCCCCAAAGGCTTCCCCTTCCCCTGAATAGATGCAGGCAAGCAGTGTGGACCTGCATGAGGCCTGGCGATGGGGATTGTGCTACTGTGCCACTCAGAAGACCATGCGGCCCAGGCCCGCCCAGGTGAGTTGAGCAGGCTAGGATTACACAGATGCCCCAGTTACCAGTTCAGGTATCCCAGCATCACTTATATAAGCAGAATTGCAAAATATCTGAATCATTTTTTTCAGAGGTGCACAATATTTGATTGCAGTTATAGCTGTTATGATCATTATTGTTCTGGATTGGTTACATTAAAGTCAGATATACTTAGCTTTTTTTCCCATAGATAATAAATGGGAGAAAAATCACATTAATACATCTAGCTAAGTTATTTAAATTTTTCAAAATCAGTTGAAAGCATTTTTGCTTATAAAAACTTAATAGTGGTCAATAGCCCAGTAAATGCTTAGCCCATTAGCAGTATGGAATGTTATTTTCATTTTAAATAAGTTGTGTTTTTAATATTATATTTTAAAATTTCATAATGTGATTTTATTAATGTAATTTTTAATTCTATTGTAATCTGATTAGCAATGGATCCAGGTATAGGCAGAAAAGACAATGTTTTAAATAAATACATAAGCTTTATAAGTTAAAAAGCATAGTTTTAATTGCTTTTCTAAAAGTCAAAATGTCTGGCTCATCTGGAACATAATTCTAGAACCTTAGGACTGAATTTTCTAAGGTCGCAGACCTTAGAAAATCTGGCGGTAATGGGGGGCGGGGGGTGAAGCGCGGGGTGGGCCTGTGAAAGCCGGCAGCCATCGCACCACTGTGGTGCGCTGGCTGCTGGCTTTTGCACCGAATAACTACACCATAAAAGGTATAGTTATTCGGCGCAAAACTGGCAGCGATAAAGGTCCTTACCTTTCGGCTTTCGTCGCCAGCGATGTATCCGCAGAGTCGGCCCCGACTCCTCCTCTTCCTGGGCTGACTCCACCCCCATTTAGTGATCGCACGTGAAAAGGGACTTTTTGCGTGCGATCGCTTTTGAAAATGACCCCCTTAGTTATGCTGAAGATGAGAACTGGATTAACTGCAACAATAATGTTCCAGATTCTCTATGGATTGCTTTTAACCATGAGGAAGCAGACAATAATAGTGAGGATGAAGCAACCGAACCACATTTGTGGAAGAGGGCAATGGATTTGAGATGTGAATTCATTTGGAATGAATGGGTAATGCAAATGAAACAAACTGATGGGTGCTGAATTTTCAGATTGATTGAAGTATATGGGGTAAACAAGATTGCAGCTTTTTTTTTCTACTGAACCGAAAGGGCCAGATTTTAAAAGGGTTACGCACATAAGGTATGCGTGTAACCCTTTTAAAACCCCCCCTGCGCACGCCGAGCCTATTTTGCATATGCTCGGCGGCGCGCACAAGCCCCGGGATACACGTAAGTCACGGGGCTTGCCTGGGGGGGTGTGTCGAGAGTGACGTGGCCTTTTCAGGGCGTGTCCGGGGGCGTGTTTCCGGCTCGGGGGCATTTCGGGGGCGTGGCCAAGTGCCCCGACACAGCGGCCTGTGTCGGGGCCTGCCTGGAGGCAGTAGTAACTTTTAAGATAAAGTTAGGCAGGGGGTTTAGACAGGGCCGGGGGGGGGGGGGGGGGGGGGGGTTGGGTAGGGGAAGGGAGGGGAAGGTGCGAGGGGGTGAATGGAAAGTTCCCTCCGAGGTCGCTCCGATTTCGGAGTGGCCTCGGAGGGAACGGGCAGCGCGCGTAGGGCTCGGCGCGCGCAAGGTGCACAAATGTGCACCCCCTTGCGCGCGCTGACCCCGGATTTTATAAGATATGCGCAGCTACGCATGTATCTTAAAAAATCCCGCGTACTTTTGTTCGCGCCTGGTGTGCGAACAAAAGTACGCGCACACGTAGATTTGTAAAATCTATCCCAAAGTGAGTGGAGTCAGATAGGAAGTGAAAAACAAGCAGAATCAATCACAATGAAGCAATCAGCCAATCCCATTTTTTTTAAACCTGAAACTGAAAGAAAATCTAGACCTTGAACACAATCATTATTTTGAAGCATTCCTCTCTTAGATTTCAGATGCATGAGAGTTCCTTTCTGTACTTTTGTATATTTCATAGTGAAAGAAAGTTTTATAAAGATTTAGGGGGTCATTTTTCAAAATGCGGTAAGGCGTTTTCGCATGCGTTAAGGGCTTATCGCATGCGAAAAGCCCCATTTTCGCATGCGATAGGCCTTTAACGCATGCGAAAACGTGTTTACTGCATGCGATCGCACCATATCGTATGGTGCGATGCAAATTCCAAAAATGGGAGGAGTAGGAGCGGAGAGTGGGCTGGGTTAGGCTCCCTGCGAAGAGTATCGCACAGCCATAATGCAGATTTTTAGCTACACCTTTTTGAAATGCATTAGGTGGTGTGATAGCGGCCGTGACTATGTGGAAAGGGTTTATCTCCATTTGTGATGTGTCCTGTAGGGCTTATTTCTTTGGATTTGAAGGCTCCAATGCAGAGAGAGAGAGAGAGAGAGAGAGAGAGAGAGAGCGAGCCTGGCCGTAATAGCATGTCCCATGCATAGGTATTTGTATCCCTAGGATAGGCCCACCTCGTAACTCGAGGTGGGCCTAGGTTGAGAGACCCTAGCCCAAATCTCATCTTGGAGTGAGTTTCCTCACTCCGAAGGCCAGCTAATCTTCACAAGAGACCACTGTTCTGTTCGTATGTCTCATGTACAATGTGAAAGCGGCCCCTAACCCCCTACACTCTTACCTAATCCCCACCTCGAGTTACTAGGTGGGCCTATCCTAGGGATACAAATACCTATGCATGGGACATGCTATTATGGCCAGGCTCTCTCTCTCTCTCTCTCCTACATTAGCATAAAACATGCCCTACTTAGGAAAGTAGGCTATGAGTCTTAGGCTTTTTGAAACTTTGTTTATATTCTGTCTTTTGTGACACTTCAAAGCAGATTTCATTCAAGGTCTATAGGTATTTCCTAGGGGTGTGCATTCGTTTTCGCTGTATTGGCGATCCACAATGTATATTGCACTATTCGTAGTATTCGTGGGGAAGCGAAATGTATCGCGATTCCCCACGAATACACAAATCTTCGCCGAATTATATGGCCACCTAAATACAAATTTAAACAAACCCCCCACCCTCCTGAACCCCCCTAAGACTTACCAAAACTCCCTGGTGGTCCAGCTGGGGGGGGGGGGGAGCCCCCCCCACTCACACCCTCGGTGCCGGTTTCATCATGGCACTGATAGCCTTTGTCACAGGGGCTACCGGTGCCATTGGTCAGCCCCTGTCACATGGCCATCGGCGCCATCCTGTGCTCCTACCATGTGACAGGGGCTGACCAATGGCACCGGTAGCCCCTGTGACATAGTATGGGCAAAGGCTATCGGCGCCATTTTGAGTACTGGCATCGGATGGCCGGAGTGCAGGAGGTCGCTCCGGGACCCCCATTGGACCCCCAGGGACTTTTGGCCAGCTTGGGGGGGCCTCCTGACCAAATCCTGCATTCCACTAAAAATTAGATCCAAAATGGCTCCCTCTCTCATCAGTTCATGAATCAATTGCTCCATGAAGCAGTCATTTATTCCATATAGAAACTTTACCTCTCTAGCATGTCTTGATATTATATTTACCCAGTTAATATTGGGGTAATTGAAATTTCCCATTATAACTGCACTGCCAAATTGGTTAGCTTCTCTAATTTCTCTTAGCATTCCATCATCCATCTGATCATTTTGGCCAGGTGGACGTTAGAATACCCCTGTCACCATACTCGTACCCAGCATACATGGAATTTCTACTCATAAAAATTCTAACTTGCATTTAGACATCCCTAACATAAAGTGCCCCCCTGACCCCTCCCCCCAAGGTGATCCACTCTGTCACTCTGTGGTATAGCACTGTCCCATCGGTTATTCTACTTCCATCAGGTGTCTATCGGAGATGTGCATTCATTTTTGACGAATTAGACAATTTCAACGAAATTGTCTAATTTGGCATGGTTCAGGAGCAATGAAACTCAAAAATAATTTTTCCAAAATTTCTGGAAAATTTGTATTTTGGGTTAGTGCACACTAACCCGAAAATTGGGGGCCCACGAAAAAAAACCCCCCGAACTGCAGGAAAAATGAAGTTTCCTGCGGTTCATCGAAAACGAAGCCCAAAATGAAATTTCAAAACTATGCACATCTCTAGTGTCTGTAATGCCAATTACATCTACCTCTTCTATATATATTTTAACTCTCCCATTTTAATTCTTAAACATCTGGCTGTGGCAAACAAACATTTCAAAGTATGTTTTTTGTTTGTGTTAACAATCTGCTTATCAGTTGACAGGGATAATTTGGAATCTTTTAACTCAGGTGGTTCATTATTTATAGACACAAGGACTACTTTTGTTTTTATTGGAACCTCTCTGTTGGGATGCTATATCTCTCGTTTTTCATTAGTATCTTTTGAAGATACCTCCCTTTGAAACATGCATTGCTGAGTGACTATTGGCTGTCCGAATGATCTAGTTTAAAAGCTATTTTATCTCCTTTTTAAAGATTAGTGCCAGCAGCCTGGTTCCTCCGTCCCTAAAAGGTTGCTCAATTTCCTTATAAAACTGAATCCCTCTTCCTTGCACCATTGTCTCATCCACATAGTGAGACTCCATAGCTCTGCCTGACTCTGAGGACATGTGAATGGAACAGGTAGCATTTCAGAGAATGTTACCCTAGAGGTTCTGAATTGGAACTTTCTACCTAAAAGACTCAACTTAGCTTCCAGAACCTCCCTTCCACACCATCCTATGTTGTTGGAACCCAGATGTACCACGACAGCCAGCTCTTCCCCAGCACTGTCTAAAATTATATCTAGATGATGTGTGTGGTCTGCTACCTTTATACCAGGTAGGCAAGTTTTTATTTATTAATTATTTTAGTTTATTTAAATTCTGGTTTTTGGCACTCCAAAGCAGATTACATTCAGGTACTGTAGATATTTCCCAATCCCCAAACGATCTTCATGTCCACCAGTCACCCAGCAATCAATATTCCTAATTATTGAATCACCAACTTTGATGATCTATCTAACCCTTCCCTCCTGGGCCCTAGCTCTGGGAGACTCATCCTTGGTGTAAGAGGAGAATGCATCACCTGGAGAGCAGGTCCTTGCTATAGGATCACTTCCTGCTACACAAGGCGATGATTTCTGACCAGGAGACCTTCTTCCTTCAAGGCAGCACAAGGGCTGCCAGACTGGAGTTGGGACTTGGCTACTATGTCCCTGAAGGTTTCTCTATATACCTTTCTGTCTGCCTCAGCTCCTCCAGGTCTGCCACTCTAGCCTCCAGAGATTGGACTCACTGAGAGCTAGGAGTTCTTTGCATAGTGGGCACACATACAACTTCTAACCAACTGGTAAATAATTATACATGTGGCACAGTATAAAAGTCTAGAAGGCCCCCATCTTGTTGGGGGATGACTGAATTCATCTTAATATTGTTGAGTTCTTAGTTAGGTTTAAGTTGATAAGTGAGTAGGGATGAATACATTTGATCCTTTATGTTTATGTGGTGTACTTGCTGTTAATCTGCTAGTGACCTGCAAGGGGATAATTAAACTTTTGATAAGGGCGAGGGCAATCCTGTGTTTTAGATAAAACCCTGATTGATTTTTAATGTGAAAGTGTCTCTTGCCTATAAATCAAAGAATGAGCTATGGTTGGGTGGAGTTAGGGTGGGAGGGAGGGAAAGACAGACACTAGAATTACCTATTTTATGCTAGCTTTTTGTTTCAGGCACACACACTAAAGAATATACCACACTATTTCACCTCCCCCTCAAATTTTTAGAGTCCTAAAATGTCCCAAAGTAATACTCACCGTTCCTCTTCAGCCAGCAGCAAAATCTTCTTTTCTTCTTGCTGGTGGTCTTTATTTAAAAACTTCCATCCAGAAGTGCCCCAGGTTCATGTACATAAAATGAAACAGAAATTTTATGTCTATCAAATTCAAACTGTTAAAATTGTTGTGCGTACCGGCTGCGTGGGTGCCGTGATCGGGCCTGCTCACCTGGCATTACCATCCACTAGAGCAGGCTTACCTGCTGACGCTAACCCCAGTGTCCCTGTCGCTCACTGTGGCCTCCCTCGGCGTCTCCATCGCTACAGGCCTCACAGCGGAGCTCTCGACAGGGCTCCACATCCTCGGCTGGCTCGACCCCGCCCCTATGTGCACGCGCGGCTGCCCTTACCAGTCAAAGAGCCCAGCGTGGGAAACCCTCGAGAGGCGCACCCTGATGACATCATCAGCCTTCCGTATATAAGGCAGGGCTCAAACCCCTGATCCTTGCCTTGGCAATCGGGTTCACACAGTTTTGTGTAGTGAGTTTGCCTTCATGTTCCAAGTGTCTCCTGTTCCTGCATCTCCCATTCCAGTGTCTTCTGCTTCAGTATCCTACTCAGGTACTACCTATCCAGACTGACTTCTTGGTACTGACCTCTGCCTGCCTGACCATTCTTCTTTCTGCTGCCTGGAACTGACCTCTGCCTGCCTGACCATTCTTCTACCTGCCGCCTGGAACTGACCACTGCCTGCCTGACCATTCTTCTGTGTGCCGACTGGAACCGACCCTCGCTTGCCATGACTACGCATGGACGGACTCTGGTATTGACCCCCTCTTTGGCTGACCTCTCGTGGACTGATATTCTGGCATTGACCCTTGTGCTTCACTCGGACACTCTCTTCCGGCCCCCGGTGACCTTCCGGCCTATGCACCTGGATAACAACCGCGGCTTCCACGTGGCTGTACCTGCAGGTGCTGCTTGTCTCTTCAGGAGGACCTCTCTGAACTGTTGCCTTCCCGAGGTCTCCAGAGCTTCCGGTTCTGATTTAGTCCACTCACTCTGCATCAGCCGCGCACCCTTGCTCGTGGTGCCTGGAGGCCCACCTAAGTCCAGGCGGTCCGGGTACCCAAGGGCTCAACCTGCGGAAACCACGAAGTGTTATTGGTAAAGCTCCAGCTAGCCTCTGTCCCCTTGTGTGCTGCGCTTACTGGTGGCAGGCACTCTCTGGGTCCGACCAGAGGGCCGTACTAGGGATGTGAATCGTGTCCTCGATCGTCTTAACGATCGATTTCGGCTGGGAGGGGGAGGGAATCGTATTGTTGCCGTTTGGGGGGGTAAAATATCGTGAAAAATCGTGAAAAATCTAAAAATCTAAAAATCGCAAAACCGGCACATTAAAACCCCCTAAAACCCACCCCCGACCCTTTAAATTAAATCCCCCACCCTCCCGAACCCCCCCCAAATGAGTTAAATAACCTGCGGGTCCAGCGGCGGTCCGGAACGGCAGCGGTCCGGAACGGGCTCCTGCTCCTGAATCTTGTTGTCTTCAGCCGGCGCCATTTTCCAAAATGGCGCCGAAAAATGGCGGCGGCCATAGACGAACACGATTGGACGGCAGGAGGTCCTTCCGGACCCCCGCTGGACTTTTGGCAAGTCTCGTGGGGGTCAGGAGGCCCCCCACAAGCTGGCCAAAAGTTCCTGGAGGTCCAGCGGGGGTCAGGGAGCGATTTCCCGCCGCGAATCGTTTTCGTACGGAAAATGGCGCCGGCAGGAGATCGACTGCAGGAGGTTGTTCAGCGAGGCGCCGGAACCCTCGCTGAACGACCTCCTGCAGTCGATCTCCTGCCGGCGCCATTTTCCGTACGAAAACGATTTGCGGCGGGAAATCGCTCCCTGACCCCCGCTGGACCTCCAGGAACTTTTGGCCAGCTTGTGGGGGGCCTCCTGACCCCCACGAGACTTGCCAAAAGTCCAGCGGGGGTCCGGAAGGACCTCCTGCCGTCCAATCGTGTTCATCTATGGCCGCCGCCATTTTTCGGCGCCATTTTGGAAAATGGCGCCGGCTGAAGACGCCGCTGGACCCGCAGGTTATTTAACTCATTTGGGGGGGGTTCGGGAGGGTGGGGGATTTAATTTAAAGGGTCGGGGGTGGGTTTTAGGGGGTTTTAGTGTGCCGGCTCACGATTCTAACGATTTATAACGATAAATCGTTAGAATCTCTATTGTATTGTGTTCCATAACGGTTTAAGACGATATTAAAATTATCGGACGATAATTTTAATCATCCTAAAACGATTCACATCCCTAGGCCGTACCAATCCTGCACCAAGCCAAGGGTTAAACTCCAGCGTAACAGGTTGCCAAGGCCATGGAATTGGCAGAGTATCATGCCTTGTAGGCCATTCCTGGCCTGGCCAATCGTGTCCTAGAACAACAACAGGTCCTGGAATCATTGGCATTCTCCGTGGAAAGACTATGCTCTCAATTAGAGGAGTCAGACATGGCCAGCTCAGGGGGTTTTGCCCAAAACTTATCCTCTCAGGCACCACTGGCCCTCCCAGCTCCACCCCGTTTTAATGGGGATCCGCGCCTTTGTCAAGGCTTTATAAATCAATGCTGTATGCAATTTTCATTGCAACCCTCGCTGTTTCCTGATGAAGCTACTAAGATTACCTTTATTCTTTCACGCCTGGAGGGGAAGGCGCATGGGCTTCTCCACTATGGGAGTGCTCTGACAACATTCTTTGCCAACTCCCCCAGTTCATTTCCATCTTCCAAAGGACCTTCAAGGATCCCGGCTAACAAGTGGTCGCCGGCCACCACCTACTCTACCTTCGTCAAGGCTCACACCTCCTTGCTGAGTATACAGTAGAATTCAGAGCACTCGCTACTGAATTAGGGTGGCAGGAGGACTGCCTAAGGGCAGTCTACCTCAAAGGACTGTCTCCAGCCCTTAAGGAAGAACTGGCCACCCGTGAAATCCCTCTCTCTCTGGAAGAATTGATCTCCCTGGTTGGTAGAATTGACTACCATCTCCGACAACGTCATCAAGAGATAAGGGCTCACCAAGCTCCTGCTCCACGACCTAGTACAGCGAGCCCATTGAAAGCCTTACTGGCTCCTCAGCTGCCTGAGGAACCCATACAAATCATTTGTGGTCGGTTGACACCAGAGGAACATCTCTGATGCAGAAAGGCAGGTCTCTGTTTGTATTGCGGTGGTTCTACAGAAACATAGAAACATAGAAATGACGGCAGAAGAAGACCAAACGGCCCATCCAGTCTGCCCAGCAAGCTATGCACTTTTGTTTTTAATTTCTCTCATACTTCTGTTACTCTTGGCTCTTAGTAACCTTTTGGTTCTATTTCCCTTCCACCCACACCATTAATGTAGAGAGCAGTGTTGGAACTGCATCCAAGTGAATATCTACCATAGTTAGGGGTAGTAACCGCCGCAATAAGCAAGCTACACGCATGCCTTTGTTTACCCAGACTATGTAACTCAGTCCTTGTTGGTTATTGTCTGTATATAGATCCACCTTTCTACGTTCCTCCTGCTGTTGAAGCAGAGAGCTATGCTGGATGTGTGTTGAAAGTGAAGTATCAGACTTTCTCCCCTGCCGTAGAAGCAGAGAGCTATGTTGGATATGCGTGAAGTATCAGACTTTCTCCCCTGCCGTAGAAGCAGAGAGCTATGTTGGATTTGCTTGAAGTATCAGACTTCTCCCCTGCCATTGAAGCAGAGAGCTATGCTGGATATGCATTGAAAGTAAAGTATCTGGCTTATTTAGTTTGGGGTAGTAACCGCCGTAACAAGCAAGTTACTCCCCGCTTTTTGTGAATGCAAATCCTTTTTTTCCACACTTCCTCTTGCCGTTGAAGCTTAGAGCAATGTTGGAGTCGCATTAACTGTGTGTATGTTTATTGAATAAGGGTATAATCTGCAGGCAGTAGCCGTCATTCCCATGAGCCACCCACTCTTCATTCACATCCTCTAGACTTGATGGATCCACAGTGTATATCCCATGCCTCTTTGAAGTCCTTCACAGTTCTGGTCTTCACCACTTCCTCCGGAAAGGCATTCCAGGCATCCACCACCCTCTCCCTGAAGAAATACTTCCTGACATTGGTTCTGAGTCTTCCTCCTTGGAGCTTCAACTCATGACCCCTGGTTCTGCTGATTTTTTTCCAACGGAAAAGATTTGTCGTTGTCTTTGGATCATTAAAACCTTTCAAGAATTTGAAAGTTTGAATCATATCACCCCTGCTCCTTCTTTCTTCCAGGGTGTACATATTTAGATTCTTCAATCTCTCCTCATAAGTCATTCGATGAAGACCCTCCACCTTTCTGGTCGCCCTTCTCTGGACCGCTTCCATCCTGTCTCTATCTCTTTGGAGATACGGTCTCCAGAACTGAACACAGTACTCCAGGTGAGGCCTCACCAAGGACCTGTACAAGGGGATAATCACTTCCCTTTTCTTACTCGATATTCCTCTCTCAATGCAGCCCAGCATTCTTCTGGCTTTTGCTATCGCCTTGTCACACTGTTTCACTGACTTCAGATCATTAGACACCATCACCTCAAGGTCTCTCTCCTGCTCCGTGCGTATCAGCCTTCCCCCCCCCCCCCCCCATCAAATACAGTTCATTCGGATTTCCTCTTCCCATATGCATGACTTTGCACTTCTTGGCATTGAATCTCAGCTGCCATATCTTCGACCACTCTTCCATCTTCCTTAAATCCGGTCTCATTCTCTCACTCCTTCCGGCGGGTCTACTCTATTGTGTCGTCTGCAAAAAGACAAATTTTACCTTCTATCCCATCCGCATGTCGCTCACAAAGATATTGAACAGGATCAGTCCCAACACTGATCCTTGCGGTACACCACTTAAAACCGCTCTCTCTTCAGAGAGAGTTCCATTTACCATCAAACATTGTCTTCTGTCCGTCAACCAGTTTGCAATCCAGGCCACCACCTCGGCACTCACTCCTAAGCTTCTCATTTTATTCACCAGTCTCCTGTGTGGAACTGTATCAAAAGCTTTGCTGAAATCCAAGTAGATGACATTGAGCGCTCTTCCTTGATCTAATTCCTTTGTTACCCAGTCAAAAAAGTCAATCAGATTTGTCTGACAGGATCTTCCCCTGGTGAATCCATGCTGCCTCTGGTCCATCAATTCTCCCGACTGTAGATAGTTCACTATTCTCTCTTTCAACAGTGATACATTACTTTTCCCACCACCGAAGTGAGGCTAACCGGTCTGTAGTAACCAGCCTCATCTCTGTTCCCACTCTTGTGAAGCGGGACCACCACCGCTCTTCTCCAATCACTCGGCACCACTCCCGTTTCTAGGGATCTATTGAACAGGTCACACAGCGGACCAGCCAGCACATCTCTGAATTACCTCAGTATCCTGGGATGAACCTCATCAGGCCCCATGGCTTTGTCCACTTTTAGATTCTTCAGCTCTTCCCATACCTTTTCTACTGTAAATTGAGTTTCATCTACTCCACTCCCCTCCAGTTTCTTGTTAAGTAGAGATGGTCCTTCTCCAGGGTCTTCTTTAGTGAACACAGAACTGAAGTAATCATTTAATATTTCTGCCATTTCCTTGTCTTTCTCTACACATTGATCCTTTCCACCTTTCAATTTCACTATACCACTTTGAACTTTTCTCTTTTCACTGATGTATCTGAAAAATGTTTTGTCACCATTCTTTATCTCCTTGGCAATCCTCTCTTCCGCTTGACTTTTTGTCATCTTGATTAATTTCTTCATCTCCCTCAGTTCTACCAAATATTCTTCTTTGTGCTCCTCCTTTTGGGAACTTTTATATTTCTTAAACGCTGTTCTTTTAGCCTTTATTTTATCAGCCACCTCCTTTGAGAACCAGATAGGTTTCATTTTTCTTTTGCTTTTCTTTACTTTTCAAACATAAAGATTAGTTGCCTTAGTAATTGCTCCTTTTAGATTTGTCCATTGCTGATCCACATCTCTCTCGTTCTCCCAGCCTTTTAGTTCTTCCTCCAGGTATTTCCCAATTTCATCAAAATCCGTGTTTTTGAACTGCAAAACTTGGGTCTTTGTGTTTCTTTTCTGTATCCTTTTTGTGATATTAAACCATACTGTTTGATGATCACTGGTGCTGAGGTGGGCGCCCACCTGGACATCAGAGACATTATCTCCATTAGTGAGCACTAAGTTGAGTTGACTTACCAAAACTCCCTGGTGGTCCAGCTGGGGGTCCGGGAACCATCCCCTGCACTCTCACACCCTCGGTACCAGTTCAAAATGGCGCCGATAGCCTTTGACCTGCTATGTTACAGGCGCTACCGGTGTCATTGGTCAGCCCCTGTCACATGGCCATCGGCGCCATCTTGTGCTCCTGCCATGTGACAGGGGCTGACCAATGGCGTAGGTAGCCCCTGTGACATAGTAAGGGCAAGGCTATCGGCGCCATTTTGGTTCCTGGCACCCGATGGCACGAGTGCAGGAAATCACTCCCGGATCCCCGCTGGACCCCCAGGGACTTTTGGCCAGCTTGGGGGGGCCTCCTGAACCCCACAAGACTTGTCAAAAGTCCAGCGAGGGTCTGGGAGCAAACTCCTGCACTCGGGCCATATTGCCAGTATTCAAAATGGTGCCGGCGCTACCTTTGCCCTCACTATGTCACAGGGGCCGAGGGTAGGCCCCTGTGACATAGTGAGGGCAAAGGCTAGCACCGGCGCCATTTTGAATACTGGCAGCCGCTAGCCTTTGCCCTCACTATGTCACCGACCGTCAGCCCCTGTGACATAATGAGGGCAAAGCCTAGCGCCTGCGCCATTTTGAATACTGGCAATACGGCCCGAGTGCAGGAGGTCGCTCCCGGACCCCTGCTGGACTTTTGGCAAGTCTTGTGGGGGTCAGGAGCCCCCCCCCCCAAGCTGGCCAAAAGTCCCTGGGGGTCCAGCTGGGGTGCAGGAGCGATCTCCTGCACCCGTGCCGTCGGGTGCCAGGAACCAAAATGGCATTGATAGCCTTGCCCTTACTATGTCACAGGGGCTACCGACGCCATTGGTCAGCCCCTGTCAAATGGCAGGAGCACAAGATGGCGCTGATGGCCATGTGACAGGGGCTGACCAATGGCACCGGTAGCCCCTGTGACATGGTAGGGCTATCGGCGCCATTTTGAACTGGTACAGAGGGTGTGAGAGTGCTCCCGGATCCCCGCTGGACCACCAGGGAGTTTTGGTAAGTCTTGGGGTGGTCAGGAGAGTGGGGGGTTGTAGTAAATTAAATTTTAGCTGGGTAACGAATAGGATTAGTCGTATAACCGTAGTGGGACGCCATACGGACGTATACCACGTATCTGCCACCCGACGATTACGTATCCCGAATGCAACGTATGGCGTCCCTCTGCACATCCCTACCGGACACCTTCTTCAAACTGCCCAGTGCGTATGGGAAACTCCAAAGCCTGAGCCCAGCGGGGGTCCCGAGCTTGGGCATCACTGTTTCTGGCTCTCAACTATTACTCCCTATCTCCCTCCTAGGGGAGACACGATCCTTTGCCACCACCGCCCTTATAGACACTGGAGTGAATGGCAACTTCATCATGGACAATAACATAAAAATCCTTCAGATACAGACCCAACCACTAGCAGTATCTCTCCATATTGCCTCGATCCAGGGGGAACACCTCACTGGTCGTATTACTCATCGTACCACGACTATTCGCCTCACCGTTGGAACTCTTCATGATGAAGAGATCTCCTTCTGGTCCTAAGACAGGCCATGTACCTGGTAGTCCTTGGGCTTCCTTGGCTCCAGTTACATGCTCCCCACTTTGACTGGCAGTCTTTACAATTAACCCAATGGGGCCCTCAATGTCATAATCACTGTTTACGCCAAGTGTCCCCATCTGTGACCGTGCTGAATACCACAACCCTTCCTGGACTACCTGTTCCCTACTCAGACTTCAAGGATGTCTTCTCCAAGACTAACGCTGACTTGTTGCCACCACTTCGGGAATTTAACTATCCTATAGACTTACTACCTGGAACCATGCTTCCTAAGGGCAGAACTTATCCTCTGTCACTTCCTGAAACAGAAGCCATGTCTGAATATATGAAGGAGAACTTAGATAAAGGGTTCATCATACCCTCTAATTCCCCGGCAGGAGCCGGGTTCTTCTTTGTAAAGAAGAAAGATGCAGCTTAAGACCCTGCATAGACTACAGAGGCTTAAATGCAGTGACTCGTAAGGATCGCTACCCACTGCCACTTATCAGCGAATTATTTGATTGTCTGCAGGGTGCACAAATCTTTATGAAATTGGACCTCCGAGGGGCAAACAACCTTGTACGAATCCAACCAGAAGACATATGGAAGACCACCTTCAATACGAGGGATGGCCATTAAGTCCCATCATGCACACGTCCAAATAGTCCTCCAATACCTCAGAGAATATCACCTCTATGCAAAATTAGAAAAATGTATATTCGAACAACCCCATCTCCCATTTTTAGGATACATCATTTCCTAGGGATGTGCATTCATTTTGAACGAATGCACAATCCACAACTAATTGGTCCCTATTCGTTGCATTCGTGGGTCCGCGAAATGCATGGCAAACCCCCATGAATGCAACATATCATTGGTTTTATTCTTTTGGTTCACGCCGTGGTGTTTTAGTGGCCGTTAGAAATAGAAGGCCATGTGAGAGTATCCACCAGGGGCAGATTGGCCTATCATGGGATCGGGCTTCCCCCGGTGGGCTGGACTAGCTGATCACGTGGCCTCCTCTGCTCCTGCTCACATTTGAGGGTGCCGGGCTGAAAAAAAGAAGATTGGCGCAGCCAGCCGCCACCAGAGAAATGAAGACCAGCGCAGCCAGCTACCGCCAGAGAGGCCGAAGAAAAGAAGATCGGTACAGCCAGCTACCGCCTGAGACCAGGTCGGCGGGACTGAAGAAAAGAAGATCGGCGCAGCCACCCGCCACCGGAGAAATGAAGACCGGCGCAGCCAGCCGCCACTGGAGAGGCTGAAGAAAAGAAGATGGGCACTGCCAGCCGCCGCCGGAGAGCAGGCCAGCAGGGCCGAAGAAAAGAAGATCAGCACAGCCAGCCGCTGCACAAGACCAGGCCGGTGGGGCCGAAGAAAAGAAGATGGGTGATGCCAGCTGCTGCTGGAGATGAGCTGTTCAGCTGTGATCCTTTGCATATATATGTATTTTACATCGGAATGGTGCTTCTGTGTGTGTGTGTATGTGAGAAAGGAATGGTGCTTCTGTGTGTGTGTGTGTGTGTGTGTGTGTGTATGTGAGAAAGGAATGGTGCTTCTGTGTGTGTGTGTGTGTGTGTGTATGTGCTGTGTATGTGAGAAAGGAATGGTGCTCCTCTATGTGAGACTGAAGGTGCTTCATGTATGTGAGATAGGGAGGGTGCTTCTGTATGTGTGTGGTATATATGTGAGTCAGGGAGGGTGCTTGTGTGGGTCAATGAGTCTGTGTGAGAGAGAGATGGAGCATGTTTTTGACTGGCTTGTGCCTATGAGAGAGGGCATGGTGTGATTGAGCCTGTTTGTAAGTGAGATAGAACATGTGTGTGATTGAGAGCTTGTGTGTAAGTGAAATAGGGAGAGCATGTGTGTGATTGAAAGCCTGTGTGTAAGTAAGAGAGGGCGAGAGCATTGTGTGAGAGAGACTGGCCAAAGATGTGACGTGTGTATGTGTGAGAGAGACTGATCAGGGAGATGACTGGTGTGTGTGTGTGAGAGAGAGAGAGAGAGAGCGAGAGACTGGTTGGGGAGATGATTGGTGTGCGAGAAACAGAAACTGGTCCTGAGGGTGTGATGGGTGTGTGTGTGTGAGAGACAGAAGAGACTGGTTGTGGTCTTTAAGGAAGACGACCATGAGGACAGCTTCAGCAGCTACTGCTGCTTCTGGTGTGGCCTGCAAGGCAAAGGAGTAGGAGAACTGCTAGAGAGGGTAAGTAAAGGTGGCTTTTTAAGTTCATTTTTCTTGATTGACTACCATTGTAATTATTGGGTAGTATGTGATATGTCTGCTGTTTGAAATATTTTATTGGTGTTTGGTAAAGCTTTCAAAATGTGCATGAGTCTTTAATTATTGGATATTCTATTCATCAGCTGTTTTGAAATTATTTTATTAGTATGATTTTACTATTATGATTAATGGTTTATGTATCTTGATTTTATTGATTGTTTCCTGAGGAATGGTGCAATTTTGGTTTTTCCATTGTTGCACTGTATAGAGTCTGGCATGATGTGTTTTACAGTTCAGTTGTTGTCTGCACATTTCTATTTATACTTTATGTGGCTTTATTCTGCATTTGGTGAAGGTCTGTGTTCTGCATGCAAAAACTGAGATGAAGCATTCTTTTAATATGTGGTTTCTCTGTAGGGATCTGTAGTAGCTTTATCTTGGCCTGTTCTGTTTTCCTGATAGAGGGTGTATTGATATTTTAGATTCTGGTGTTATATTTGTAGTATTCTTTTTCATAGGTAGGGTTGTTATTCTTTGAGTGTTGGCAGATAGTACTGTGTTGATATGGGAGGACCATGCCGAAATATATCACAATAGGTAGGATGCCATATGAATTCCAAGATGCATCTTGTTGGCATCACAACAGTGCATGAAATTATCACAATAACGTATATATTAATTTTATCTCAGAATGTCACTTTTCATGTAAAATGTGTGTTAAATGCATAATTTAAAATTGTATATGGGGAGGTGGGGGTAGGGCACCAGGCTGTAAGGTTTACCTAAAGTGCCTAATACCCTTGCACTGGCCCTGTGCACAGCAGCAACGCTCTACCCCACCCAGGCATAATTCATCATATTTCAGGTCCTAGCACGCGTGTTAGACTCCTTGGTCCATGTTTCAAGATGGGTCGGGTGGACAGTATGCCCCAGTTGACAGTTGCGCCGCATGCTGAGCCTCGTCTTGTCTTGCCTCCTTGTCTTTCACCTATCAACACCACAGCGACATGACTACCTCCGCTCTGCCAGCCTGTGTTGCCCCTATCAAAACCACAGTGACCTGACTACCTCAGCTCTGCCAGCCTGTCTAGCCCTTATCAAAACCACAGGGACCAGACTACCTCCGCTCTGCCATCCTGTCTTGCACCTATCAACTTTCTGCCACTCTGCCTTGCTGTCATACACCAGATGACCCTACTCCTTGTGGTGTTCTTTCCACTATCATGGTTCCTCAGTGTGTTGGTGCTAGTCTTTCTGCTGCTTTGTCCCTTTATCGGCACCTTGTGGTTTTTTCTTACACCCATTATGCTTGCTATGTTCCCCCTTCATTGTGCTGTAGGATGTTGATGCCACTTCCTTGCCATTTTGCCTGTTGTGCTGCCTTTGAGGGTTCATGCAACTGTTAACTGTGCTCTCTTTTGAATCTGTGGTGTGTTTTTGACACTCTTGCTGCTGCTTTGCACCTCTGTTAAAGCACTTTTGCCACTCCTGGTACACCTTTTCCCCTTTACAGTGCCTTAGGCTATTCATGCCACTTTGGTGCCACTTTGCCACAGTCTAAGTACCTTGTAGCTCTTTTCTTGTTCTGATGATTACCCCCCAGAAGTTTCATCAGAATTGATAAGAAAACCCCAATTCTGCAGCCAAAAATAGGCTGCAAATACATTAAATAGGCTGCAAATACATGCAAATACATTAAATAGGCTGCAAATACATACAAATAAAACAAATCAAACGAATTGGTTTTTCCCCCTATGAAATGAATGCAACAAATTTTGGTCCTGGTGAAACAAATATGAATCGAAACACATTTTTTCCTTCTGCACATCCCTATCATTTCCAACCGTGGCTTCAACATGGACCCTGATAAACTCCAGGGTATCTGAGACTGGCCACAACCAATGGGCCTCCGTGCTCTGCAGAGATTCCTTTGGTTTACAAACTACTATTGAAACTTTATCGCTAACTACTCATCCCTAGCCGCTCCAATTACCACCATGATGAGGAAGGGATGCGACCTCCAAGGCTCAGTCAGCATTGCATGCCTTGAAAGAAGCCTTCTATTACGGCCCATGTCTACGCCATCTGGATCCTAACCGGCCATTCATTGTCGAAGTTGACGCTTCTGCCATCGGAGCAGGAGTGGTTCTAAGTCAATATTCCACTAAAAGAACTTTAGTACTATGTTCCTTCTACTCACACAAATTCTCCCCCTCTGAACAAAATTACGCTATAGGGGATTGGGAAATCCTAACAGTGAAATTTCCCTACAGGAGTGGCGTCCGTAGTTGGAAGGGGCACAATACAAGTTCACCATATTTACTGTTCACAAGAACCTAGAACATTTAAAGGATGCTCAATTACTTAATCCTAGACAAGCCCGCTGGGTTCTGTTTTTTGAATGCTTCAACTTTGAGCTCCGCTATCGCCCAGCAACTAAAAACCTTTGGGCAGATGCACTTTCTCACTCCATCGAGCTGGGCAAATCATCGACCCCGTCTGCATATCCATTGCAGTGACCACCACGGTACCAGCCGGGAAGATGGTGGTACCCCACTGTCTCCGTGAGTGTGTGTTCCGTTGGGCACACAACTCTAAGCTAGCTGGTCATCCCGGACAAGCCCGAACTCTCGAGATGCTTCAAAGGCATTATTGGTGGCCTACCATGTTAAAGGACTCCCTCGACTATGTAGACTCCTGTCCAGTGTGCGCACAACAGAAGCCTCTGACTGGCCGCCCATGGGACCTACTCCAACCTCTTCCTGCACCCACCGAACCCTGGTCAAGCCTCTCTACTGACTTTATCGTAGATCTACCACCTTCCAAAGGTAATACTGTCATCTGGGTGATCATTGATCATTTCTCAAAGATGGCCCATTTTTCCCTCTGCCTGGCCTTCCTTCAGCTCCAGAACTAGCTAAACTTCCTGAACCATATTTTTTGCCTGCATGGACTCCCAAAGGATCACCAATTAGACATCATATTTCTCCAGTTCTCTTCAATTTACACTGGCTTCCCATTAAATTTCGTGTGCAATATAAAGTATTATCATTAATTCATGCTTTAATTCATGACTCCGACGCTACATGGTTATGTACTACACTACAATTTTACAAACCAACCAGAAATTTAAGATCTGCTAGTAAAAATTTACTTGACGTGCCCACCATCAGGCTCGCTAGACTAAATATAACCAGAGAGAGAGCTTTTTCTGTAGCGGGTCCATTACTTTGGAACTCACTTCCCGAGGCTATAAGACAAATTACCAATCGCAAAGAATTTAAAAACTCAGTAAAAACATACCTTTTCAAAATAGCCTATGCAGATTATGCAGATATGAAATCTTCTTAAAATGTGTCACTGTGATTGAGTTAGCATGACACAATGCTGTAGTGCACTGAAAGTTTTTCAGAATTTATTTCTATTTTTATTTTTTTCTGGCTTTCTTCTGTTTTGGATAGAGTTTAGTATAGTGAATTTATTTAAAGTATATTATAGGTAGAACTAGGGCTTAAAGAGTATAATGTACTTTTTTTTCCCTTAACTTTGCTTTCTTTTGTTTATGTTTTTGATGTTATTTTATATACTTTTATGTAATTTTAGATGGGTTTTTTTTTTAGTTTGATTTGATTTTATTCTTATTTTTATTTGATTTTGAATATATTGTAAACCGTTTTGGTCAAATTTTTGTTTGTAAAGACGGTATAGAAATCTTTTTAAATAAAAAATAAAATAAAATAAATTTGCTGCCAAATATTGGAGATCCCTTTGTAAGAAGTTTAATACTACACTAATCTTAACCTCAGCCTATCATCCACAAGCTAATGGCCAAGCCGAGAGGACAAATCACTCCTTAAAATCGTTTCTACAGTCATACACCAATGACCAACAAGATAATTGGTCTGACCTCCTGCCTTGGGCAGAATTATCCCACAACACTCACATTGCCTGTGCCACGGATGTATCATCGTTTACGGTAGTCCTTGGCCGCCAACCTCGCCTACCCCTACCGGTTCCACTCACGGTCCCTTCACCGGCAGCTCAGTCTACAACGCAGATATGTAGACTTTGGAACCAAGTAAAGGAGAGACTTAACCAAGCAGCCGAGTGAGCCAAGCATTTTACCAACATCCATCGCCGAGCCGCACCACTCTGAGACCTGGTCAGAAAGTCTGGCATAGTTCAAAGCATATTCGCTTGTGCCTCTCATCTCAATGGCTGGCCCCCAGATTTATAGAGCCTTTTCCAATTCTTCAACCTATTGGTGTAGTCACCTATCAGTTGCAACTCCCTGCCTCTCTAGGAATCTACAACACGTTCCACATGTCACTGTTGAAACCATTGGTCTTATCCTGGCCTTCTTGAAAGCCTCCTTCACCTACACAACTCGCTGCTGAGCCAGAGAACCCCCTACAGGTAAAAGAAGTTTTAGATGTCCAGCGCCATAGAGACCATTAGGAGTACCTCCTGTCATAGGAGGGTTTTGGCCTGGAGGAGAACTCCTGGGAACCCTCTCACCACATCTACGACACAATTAACACACCACACAACGCACAATTAAACTCTGGAATTTGTTGCCAGAGGATGTGGTTAGTGCAGTTAGTATAGCTGTGTTTAAAAAAGGATTGGATAAGTTCTTGGAGGAGAAGTCCATTACCTGCTATTAAGTTCACTTAGAGAATAGCCACTGCCATTAGCAATGGTTACATGGAATAGACTTAGTTTTTGGGTACTTGCCAGGTTCTTATGGCCTGGATTGGCCACTGTTGGAAACAGGATGCTGGGCTTGATGGACCCTTGGTCTGACCCAGTATGGCATTTTCTTATGTTCTTATATTCTTAAGACCTTGCTCCAGAACTTCCAAAGGGACAATCCAGAGAAACCAAAGCCGGTAAGGGGGAGGCCTAGAAGGGGGGGGTAATGTTGTGCATCTCAGCCGCATGGGTGCCATGACCAGGCCTGCTCACCTGGCATTACCATCCACTAGTGCAGGCTTACCTGCTGACCCTAACTCCGGCATCCCTGTCACTCACTACGGCCTCCCTCGGCATCTTCATTGCTTCAGGCCTTACAGCGGAGCTCCCTTCGGGGCTCCGCATCCTCGGCCAGCTCGACCCCACCCCTAGGCGCGCTCGCAGCCGACCTCACCAGTCTTAAATGGCCCAGCATGGGAAACCCTCAAGAGGCACGCCCCAATGACATCATCAGCCTTCCGTATATAAGGCAGGGCTCAAACTCCTGATCCCTGCCTTGGCAATCGGGTCAACACAGTTTTGTGTAGCGAGTTTGCCTTCATGTTCCAAGTGTCTCCTGTTCTAGCGTCTCCCGTTCCAGTGTCTTCTGCTTCAGTGTCCTTCTCAGGTAGTACCTATCCAGACTGATTTCTTGGTACTGAGCTCTGCCTGTCTGACCATTCTTCTATCTGCTGCCTGGAACTGACCTCTGCCTGCCTGTCCATTCTTCTGCCTGCCGCCTGGAACTGACCACTGCCTGCCTGACCATTCTTCTGTCTGCCGCCTGGAACCGACCCTCGCTTACCATGACTACACACAGATGACTCTGGTATTGACCCCTGCTTTGGCTGACCTCTCTTGGACTGATATTCTGGCATTGACCCTTGCGCTTCACTTGGACACTCTCTTCCGTCCCCCGGTGGCCTTCGGGTCTAGCATTTGGATAACAACCGCGGCTTCTACATGGCTGGACCTGCAGGCGCTGCCTGTCTCTTCCGGAGGACCTCTCTGAATTGTTGCCTTCCCGAGGTCTCCGGAGCTTCCAGTTCTGGTCTAGTCCACTCGCTCTACATCAGCCATGCACCCTTGCTCGTGGTGGGCACACCTCTCCAATACCTCTCTGGGAGACCACCGGAGGCCCACCTAATTCCTGGCAGTCCGGGTACCCAAGGGCTCAACCTGCGGAAACCCCGGACTGCTATAGGTGAAGCTCAAGCTAGCCTCTGTCTCCTTGTGCTCTGCCTCCTGGTGGCAGGCTCTCTCTGGGTCCGACCAGTGGGTCATACCAATCATGCACCAGGCCAAGGGTCCACCTCCAGCGCAACAAAAATATACACTTCTGTTTGTCTGGTGAATACAATTTTTACTGTCTTTAAGATGCTTGACAGTCAGTTATGAAACATCCATTTCTGAATAGCCATCAATTAATTTCCAATATGTCATATAGGGCAAATTGCAGCTGTCATTCTATGGCTCCTCAACAGAGGCGCACCATAGACTGTTTCTATGGTCTCTACAATCAAATGATATAGGCAGGAGCCTGTCTTCCCATAATTTACAACAGTTTGTTTTACACCTTGGTGCATTGCCAAAGCATTAATATATCTTGTCATATTTTTATTTGAGAAGCGCTGCCCCTTTATATTTAGCACCCAGGCAAAGTGGCAAGTCTTTGGCTATCATATACAAACATATGAAATCCAGTTTCAGGTGGACACAGAGCTGGATACTTGTTGGCATTCAGCACACCTGGCTGCTTTACTGTATCCACAAGGATAAAGTTCCACTCAAACTGTCTATCCAAAACAATAGCTAACAGCACACAGCATTGTATGACACATGGCATGTGAGCATTTGAACCTTTATTAATGCAGTCTGCCAGCCAGGTAGGGCATCAATGTACAAACAGGTTTATTTGCATTGGTGTGTGGATATGTGTGCACCTTGTTAGGATCAAGGCGTAATCATAAATATACGACTATATTTGTATTATGTAAAGGGCAGTCATGGTTATAATTATAGTCCATAGTCCAGATGGTGACACACAACCAGGCATCCAAAACCAACCTGTGAAGGCAAAACCTTTTATTTTAACAGAGAAGGGCTAAGCCCCTTCGGGATTATTATAAAATAAAGTAATGCTCCAAAACTAGCTCAATCTCTTCAGTTGTACATTTTGTGACTAAGGGCAGGGGATGTGTGGGTAGGCCCAGTAAAGAAAGAATCAGAAATGCTAGGCATAATATCCTAGAGAGTTTGGAGTCCAAATATCTCAGAGGAGATGCTGACAAATGCCATACTTCAAAGGCCAGTTATGTGACAAGGAAGCCAATCACTGGTTCTGAACAAAATCCACCCAATCTCTTATAAACTGTAACTGATTTCATTGATGAATTGCACAGAATAGCAAAATTGTTTTGGCTGTTACTTTTTACAAATAAAGAGATTTATGAAAGATTTTGCCAGAGTGCAGCCTGAAGTCTGTTATCTGACTGCTCAGTGCCATACTGCTCAAGGTAAACTTTTGCTGAAACACTACATATTTCAAAGAGAATGGAAGAGTTGCTCTTACACTAATATAAATCTATAAATTTCATAACATTTATTTGTTAACATGAATGACTAAATAAGTTAATCATATACATTAATACATTTTGTTTTATTTTACATGTCCTATTTTATTTAGCTGGTTGTGTCTTTTTTCTAGCTGCATGCTTAGACAGACTAGATAAGCCATAAGATCTTTTTTCTGCCATGTTTCTCTGTATATGCATTTATTAATTTAATTTAATTTAATTAAAAATGTATCAGTTGCACAATCAATAGGGCTAGGTGACTTACATTTTAACAAAAAATAGGAAAAGAAATAAAATCAAACTAAATACTTAAACCATAATAAAATAAAATAAAACAAATAAAATGCATCTTAAAGCCTATACCCTACCACATTGTATTCCTCAAGAAATTCAGAAAAAACATGTAATGTTGAAATCATCATATGAGAGACAAAGGTAACACCGTAAAATTAATAAATTAATAAAAAGCCTGCTTAAATAAATGTCTTCAGCTGGTTTTCTTTTTTAAGTTTTTGTACAATTTTGTTGATGCAATTTGACAGGTGACAAATTCCAAAGTGCAACACCCTCTACCGACAGGAGCCTCTCTCTATAGGTGACTAAATGAATTCCTTTGTAGCTTGCATATTTTTGATTGTACATTATTCTAAACTAATGCAAATTATTGAATTAAAACCAGGTCAATTTTGTTTTTATCAGAATTTTTCCCTCATCAAATTTTATATATTTTATTAAGAATCTATAAATACAACTAAATGGATTTATGCTAGGTTATGTATGGCATGTGTCAGTCTAACATAATGCAATGTCATAAAAATTACATTGCCTTCCTGACAATACTGTGACAGGAGCTCTTTACATGTGACTATGCAAAGTTTGAATGAACTGTATTTTGTGCAGTTTTCACTTCTTTTATGGGGTTCCTGTCCCAAAGGCACAACATAAGTGTTAAAGAGTTTCAAAAGACACAAGTTCTTGGACTTGCTTTGCCAGAAACATTATTACAAGAAAATTGGAAAAGGTAAACTAGATTAATATAAAAGTTATAAAAAAAAAGCATAAAACACTTTAAATAATTGTTCAGGAGACTCAAAACCTCTTCATAGTAACAAAAAATATTGCATTAAAGCATTAAAATTTAAAATCTAATTAGACTGGGTAGCAAAGTTCAGAGGAAAACAGTCATAAAAAGGAAGACTTGGAAATAATTAAAAATAAAGGAACCTGGGGAATTATTGTACCAATGCAGAAAATGTGGAAACACTTCAAGACAGTTATTAAAGAAGCAGATTTGTTACGTGAAAGAAGAATCAGGAAGGGTACAAAAAGAATCCCTAAATATGTTTTTTGTGGATCTACGTACTAACAGGTGTTAAAATCAGCAGTCAGCTTTTATTACCCTGCAAATTTAGGAGTCGATTTCCAAAACCACTGGCGTGTGCACATAGACGCACAGATTTAATAACATACATGCGCCAGCATGTGCATGTTATAAAATACGATGTCTGTGCACACATGCATGCCAAATGTTAACATCTGTGAGTGCATGTGTGGTGGACCATGACGTGCACATGCGGGGGGGGGGGGGGGGATTTTCAAATCACACGCATCGACCTGATCGACCTTTTTTCCAGTTCCTTCTCAGTCTGCTCCAATTAAGGAGCAGACTGGGAGGGAACTTCCCTACCCCTCTGCCTAACCTTCCTTCCCTTTCCCCTCTCCAACCTGACCATTAACCCCTACCTAGCTACCTAAAATTGTTTTATTTTACTACTTACTACTCCTTCAGAGCAGAAGCATTTTGTACAAGCCAGCCTGCTGCTGGCACGTGGTTCCCAGGGACAGCGGTTAATGGCCTCTGTTTCACCCCTCCCCTCCCTGCCTAGACCATGCCCCCCCGGCCGACCCCTTTTTCAGGGCCCAACACTTCTGCACATAATGGGGGTTATACACATGGCCGGGCCCATTCTAAAATGTGCGCAGCACATGCAAGGCCCAGCCACACGCATGGCCCTTTGAAAATGTACTTGTTAATTTGTGAAGCCACGTTAATGAGCAATGTATTAAATAATTAGATGCAGGGAAGACAGTAATGAAAACCTCACGGAAACTGGGGCTTTGATTATTGCTCAATCTGTTCATAGAGAAAACTACCCACGTTGTTCAAGAATATGGGTAGTTTAGCCTCAAACTGAAGATGCATTCTTGGGGGCAGAGATTGGAAATACAGGTAGTGGTAAACATAGTTCACTCCAAGGAATGCTCTCTTCAGCTCTTTCATCAGCAATATTGCAGAAGTACTACTAGAAAAGGTTTGCCTTTTTGTAGATATGTGAAAATATGCAATAGGGTAAGCACTCTGAAAGGTATGGAAAACATGAGAAATGATGTAGTAAAGCTTGAGGAATAGTCTAGAGTTTGGCAACTAGACTTTTATGCTAAAATACAGGGTCATGAATTTGGGTTGCAAAACTGGAGGGAATGGCAAAGCAAAAAGGGTGAAGCTTTGTGCATAAAACAAGAGTGGGATTGGAGGTGATCATATCTGATGATCTTAAGGTGGCCAAAGAGGTAGACAAGGGGACAGGAAAAACCAAAAGGATGCTTGTAGGGATGTGAATCATGCTTCTGATGGTAAGGGCCCTTTGCCCTTACCATGTGACAGGGTATCCGTGTCATTGGACGGCCCCTGTCACATGGTAGGAGTAATGGACGGCCGGTGCCATCTTTAAAAATGATGGCCCGAGAGCGGGAGATTGCTCCCGGGACTCCTACTGGACCACCTGGTACTTGTAAAAAGTTTTTGGGGGGGTCGGGAGGGTGGGGGAAGCTAAGGAATCCGTTTTAAAGGGTCGGGGTGGGTTTTTTGCTTATCGGCTCGGGTGCGGCCGATAAAAAAAAAACCCGATCGGGCTGCATGAAAAAAAATCACGATGTGAATCGGAACCGATTCCGGTGCCGATTCACATCTCTAGATGCTTGGATGCTCAGGAAAAAGGAGTGATATTTCCTCTGGCAAGTCCTCATTTGTAGTACTGTGCACAATTCTGGAAACTACAGCATCAAAAAGGTATAAACCAAATGGAGTCAGTACAGAGGGTAGTTATTATAATGGTCAGCAATTTTCATCATAAAGCAGATGGATTGACAGACTTAAAGATCTAAATGTGAATTCCCTTGAAGAAAGGAGGGAAAGGGGAGATATGATAGCAACATTTAAAAAGCACCATTTTCTATTACTTTTTCAGCCTCTGCTCCATGCTTTGGAATCCCCTTCAATTGTTTTTTAGGTTTGAATTAAATTACTTAAGGTTTTATAAGCACTGAAGCAGATTAAGTCTTACCTTTTCCAAGAGAGGTGTTCTAGTTCTGACTGCTTCTTTGCTTAATGGCTCCTTATTTTATGGGTTTTAAGTGTTAGCTTTATGTTTTAATGTATGTTGCTGTATGTTTTTATGATTATGAATTTATATTCCCTGTAAATTGGTTTTATAGTTTGTACTGATTATGTGGAATATAAATGTGTATCAAAAGAAAAAGAAAAAAAGTTCCTATATGCGCAATAATGCCAAAAATTTAATATTGAAATATGAAAATAACGTTACTATCGACCACACACTATTTTCAACTTATTAGAAATTGTTATGGGACCCACATAGAAATGGGCTAGTCACATTGCCTCAAGCTCTCTGTGTAACTGGTAATTACAAGTCCTCTTATTTAGTCATTGGTCCAAAAATTAGTCATTCTTTAACTGTCCCAACTGTCCCAGTTTTTTAAATGTATTTTCTATGCTACACATTTAAAAAAACAAGGTCCTTATATTTTGTTGGACTCAAATGTTGAAACCATTTGTGTGCCCTAAATACACTGAAATAATCCGTTGACACAAAACCACATTGAAGATGTTAATTGATTACTTCAAAATCAATGAAGAGTCACTTATCTTATAATGAATAGGGGACTATCATCATAATCCTTGATGATAGTCCCTGTACACTGCTAACTAGCTGTTCAAAATGCTGCCACCATCCATACTGGTATGTGCATTCATGCTGTTTAAAGATTTGGAATGATGGAGGGTTTCTCCGAGGCATGAAAGTTTTCTGAAATGCAGCTCGTGTCAGGGGTCTGTCATCAAGGACTATGACGAACTATTCATTATAACTAAGTTAATTGATTGGTGTTGAAGTAATCAACTAACATCTTCGGTGTGGTTTTGTGTTAATGGATTATTTCAGGGTATTTACTAGGGCACACATATGGTTTCAGCATTTGAGTCTAACAAAATATAAATATATTATTTTTTAATTGCATAGCATAAAAAATACATTTTAGAAAATATGGGACAATTGGAACAGTTAAGGAATGACCATTTTGGGAGCAATGATTAAATAAGAGAGCCATTAACTATCAGTTACACTGAGAGCTTGTGGCAATGTGTCTAGCCCATTTCTGGCTGACTCATTCCTGGAAAGTTTCCACTAGTCCTGTTGGGAAAAACCCTCATTAGAAATTATGCTTACCACAAGGAAACTGTACTGGAGCACTTTCATATTCTCTACAATCCTCATGCACCTCCTTGTCAACAATCCTTTGAGTTTCCCTTTGAAAATCAGCTTGTAGACCCACAGACTTGCAAGCACCATGGGAGTCTTTAAATTGGCTTTTAAAGCAATAGTATTTTTAGCAGTGTGCTTGCTAACAGTAAAAAAAAAAAAAATGTAATGAATCCGTATTCCCTGCACGTACCGGATCAGTCCAGACTCCTGGGTTATGCCTCCACACCAGCAGGTGGAAACAGAGCAAAACTTGACAGGCTCTGCCATATATACTGGGGTGCCACCCACAGCCTGTCAGTATTTCTCTGTTTCCAGCAGCTGGTATGGGTGCATAGTTCACAGCCTGGTTAAAAAAAAAACAAAAAACAAGATAGTAAAGGGAGTTTTGCTAAAAAAGGGTTTTGACTAAGGCAAATCAAGTTAGTCAGTGTCCTTTTCAATTAAGTTTGTAAAAAATAAAAATAAAAAAAATAGAGAAGCCATTTTCTGTTTGTTTTTCCTCCCTCCTTCAGGTTATGGAGGAATGGTCTGTGCTCCCAGGGGGTTGCTAGGCCCTGAGAGGACCATCCCCCCTGGTTGAGCACATCACTGAGGCTAGGGGTTGAGGACCCCACCGATCCAAGCCCAGCCGGGGTGATACCGGGGAGCCCCGCTCACTCACCCCAGCCGGACCGATCCAGCACTTGTCGGGGGACAGCGCCGGTGAGTTTAAAAAAAAAAAAAAGTTGCTTTTCTTTTCGGCGATCCTCCGGACTTGCGGCAGTGTAGTTTTTTGTATTTTTTGTGCGATCCTGCTCCCCTCCCTCCCGACGAGCATTCCCTGGTCATTTTTGCGGTTTTTTTCATCCCGACTAGCTGCAGGCATGCCACGTGGCACGGCCTGTACGGCCTTTGGTACCAGTAGCGCGCGCCTCTCCCGGGATGGGCTGTGCTCAGCCTGCATCCCAGGAGGTGAGGGATCGTCGGGGGCGACATGGGGGGTGCTGGTTAGCCGGACCTCGTTGGCAATCGCGGTGGGAATAAGGTCTACGTCAGGCTCCAGGTCCATCAGGAGAAGTGCGGGAAACCCCGCCATTTTACCACCTGAATCTGCGGTGGGGGGCGCCGGCCGTGCAGAGGCCCAGGGACTCCCCCCCCGCCACTTTCTCCACAACGCACGATGTCGCAACCTTCTTCTCCTCCAGCGGCTGCTCTTTCGGGAGTGGGATACTCCGGATCTGGGGTTGAAGGTGACGAAGGCCATGGATAAGCTTTATCCCTTACCGGAGGAAGTGCTAGAGGTGCTGAGAGTACCGAAGGTGGACGCGGCGGTGTAGGCGGTGACAAAGCAGATGACCATACCAGTTACGGGTACCATGGTGCTTAGGGACCTTCAGGATCGGAAGTTGGAAATCCAGTTGAAGAAGATTTTCGAGGTCTCGGTGCTGGGGGCCCAGGCGGCAATCTGCAGTAACTTCGCCTTGCGGGCTGGCCTGCGTTGGGTTCAGCAGCTCCTTGCCAATGAAGGCCTATCTGAGGAGGAAGCCCGACAGGCTGGACGCCTGGAGACGGTGGTTGCCTACAGTGCGGACACTCTACATGACCTACTCTGCACCTCTGCGCGTTCTATGGTATCCACGGTCTCGACCAGGCGTCTCTTATGGTTAAGAAATTGGTCAGTGGACGGGGTCTCCAAGTCTCGCCTGGGTTCCCTTCCCTTTAAGGGCAAACTGCTCTTCGGCAAGGAACTGGATGACATGATCCAACTACTGTGCGAGAATAAAGGGTACCGTTTGCCGGAGGACAGGTCGAAGTCAAAGGGATCTTTCTTGTCTCGGTCCAGGTTTAGGAGCAGTCTTAAGCCTCGCTCCTCCCGGCCCTCTACCTCTTCTTCCTCCTTTCGTCCAGGAGGCAGTAGGCAACACTCTCATTCTTTTCGAGGAAGACGTTTCGGAAGGCCTGCTTCCACCTCTTCAACACTGAGTGGTAAGTCTCCTCAATGATGGCCTGCCGGTCCATCCCTCGGTCCTGAAGGTAGGGGGCAGGCTGTCCCTCTTTTACGAGGTTTGGACCACAATCACAACAGACCAGTGGGTATTATCTGTGATAAAAGACAGCTACGCTTTAGATTTTGCTCGCCTTCCCCACCCAAGATTCTTCCCCTCCACGTGTGGACACGCAGTCAAGCGGGAAGCAGTTCATCAGACGTTGATCCGGTTATCAGAACTGGGGGCAATTGTCCCAGTTCCCACCTTGGAGCAACGAAGAGGTTACTACTTCATATACTTCATCGTTCCAAAGAAAGAAGGTTCTTTCCATCCCATTCTCGATCTGAAGGAGGTCAATTGTTGTCTCTGGAATCTGCGCTTCTGCATGGAAACCCTGAGGTCCGTGATTGCGTCAGTAAGGCCAGGAGAGTTTCTGGCCTCGCTGGACCTCACGGAGGCATATCTGCACATTGGGATCTGGAAGGAGCATCAGATGTACCTTCAATTCTTTGTGTTAGGGAAACACTATCAGTTCCAAGCATTACCGTTCGGGTTGGCGACGGCTCCCAGAACTTTCACCAAGATAATGGTGGTGGTGGCGGCCCAGCTGTGCCGGGAAGGCCTGCCCATCCATCCATATCTAGATGATTGATCCATGCGAAATCAGAGGAATTGTGCCAGGCGGCGGTTCGACGAGTCCTACAACTGATGCACTCACTCGGCTGGGTAGTCAATACGTCCAAAAGTCATCTCCAACCCTCACAGTCACTGGAGATTTTGGGAGCATTGTTCAACAAGTGACAAGGCAAGGTTTTCCTCTCGGTGGACCGCTGTCGAAAGCTACGAGGACAGGTTACGGCTTTTCTACGAATGCAGCCACCGACGGTCTGGGACTACCTGCAGTTGATTGGTTCCATGGCCTCTACACTGGAATTGGTTCCGTGGGCTTTTGTGCACATGCATCCCTTGCAGTCAGCGTTACTGTCTCAATGGAGTCCGGTCTCCGAGCAGTTCCAGCTTCCCTTGCCCCTGATGGGGCAAGGGAAGCTGGAGTTGGTGGTTATAACTGGACAATCTGCTACAGGGGGTCTCGATTGTGGCCCCGGAATGGACAGTGATCACCACAGATGCGAGCCTCTCCGGCTGGGGGGCAGTATGCCTGTGACAATCGGTGCAGGGTCGCTGGTCCCCGACCGAGTCTCGCTGGTTGATCAACCGCTTGGAGACCAGGGCGGTGCGCCTGGCGTTACAGGCTTTTCTTCCTCTGGTGCAGGGAAAGTCGGTCAGAGTCCTTTCAGACAATGCTACTACAATGGCCTACATCAATCGACAGAGGGGGACGCGGAGTCGGCCGGTGGCCTTGGAAGCTTGGCTCCTAATACAATGGGCAGAGAGGCACCTTCTCCACATTGCCACGTCCCATATCGCAGGGGTAGACAACATTCACGTGGACTTTCTGAGTTGTCATCAGCTGGACCCAGGGGAGTGGGAGCTGGCGGAAGATGCTTTTCAGCTCATCTGCGACAGGTGGGGACAGCCGGCTATGGATCTGATGGCAACCTGTCAGAATTCCAAGGTGCCCCGCTTCTTCGCCCGTCGCAGGGAACCAGGGGCGGAAGGGGTGGACACCCTGGTACTTCCTTGGCCGACGTCCATCCTCCTATATGTCTTTCCTCCGTGGCCTCTCATAGGAAAAGTTCTTTGTCGCATAGAGTGTCATCCCACGGAGGTCATTCTGGTAGCCCCAGAGTGGCCTTGCAGGCCATGGTTCGCGGACCTCATCAATCTGTCATTGGAAGCACCATTACAGCTCCTGGCATTTCCGAATCTTCTTCATCAGGGCCCCGTCTGTTTCGATCAGGTAGATCGCTTTTATCTAGCGGCATGGCTTTTGAAAGGCACCGGCTGAAGGGGAAAGGCTATTCGGATGCGGTGGTGGCTACCCTCTTGTGGTCACGCAAGGTCTCCACTTCACTATCATATATGCACATCTGGAACGTTTTTGAGGCATGGTGTGTGTCTCGAGCGATTCGACCTACTTGGGCGACCATCCCTGATATTTTGGCTTTTCTCCAGGGGGGCTTGGCTAAGGGACTGTCTTGTAGCTCTCTGCGAGTACAGGTGGCGGCTCTTGGTTCCTTGCGTGGGTCGGTGGATGGGGTGCTGTTGGCCTCTCACCTGGACTTGGTCCGATTCCTGAAAGGAGCAACACACCTGCATCCACCGGTTGCCGTACCTTGTCCCTCCTGGAACTTAAATTTAGTTCTCAAGGCATTGTGTGTGTCTCCGTTCGAACCCCTGATGGGAGCTTCTCTGAAGGATTTGACTTTGAAAGTCGTATTTCTAGTGGCGATCACTTCGGCTAGGAGAGTCTCTGAGCTCCAGGCCCTATCCTGTTGGGAACCCTTCTTGAGGATCTCTTGAGTCGGGCGATAGTCTCCGGACTGTCCCTTCGCTCCTTCCCAAAGTAGTGTCTGCTTTTCATTTGAATCAGTCAGTGGAACTTCCAGCGTTCTCCCATCTCGAAGGTTCAGATAAACTCTCCAAGGATTTGAAGAAGTTGGACGTGCGTAGAGTCCTCTTACGCTATCTGGAGGTCACTAATGGTTTCCAGGTGTTGGATCACCTTTTTGTACTCTGGAAGGGCCCCAATAAGGGCAATATGGTGTCTAAGACAACCATTTGCGCTGGTTAAAGGAATCAATCAATTCCGCGTATCTCTTGAGTGGTCGACCTCTTCCTTGGGGCTGAAGGCTCATTCCATGCGTTCGCAGGCGGCTTCCTGGGCGGAGTTCCATCAGATCTCTCTGCTAGAGATCTGCATGGCAGCAACCTGGAAATCATTGCATACATTCTCACGTCATTATCGGCTGGATGTTCAAGGCTCCAGGAAGGGTAACTTCGGAGCAGGCATGTTGAGAGTGGGCCTCTCCATTGCCCACCCTAAGAAGTGAGCTCTGGTACATCCCAGGAGTCTGGACTGATCCGGTACATACAGGGAAAAGAAAATTAGCTCTTACCTTCGATAATTTTCGTTCCTGTAGTACCAAGGATCAGTCCAGAGTCCTGCCCTATGCTGCAGTAAGTTCGGAGTGTCTGCTGTTCCGAGTTTTTTGGTCAGTTTGATAGTTCAGCTAGTTTGTGAGTCTGTCCCCTTCGTCTGCCTGGATCAGATTCTTGTTGGGGGGCCGTGACCCATCTGTTCCCCGGTTGACTTTCATGTACATAGTTTATATTTGGGGGGAATTGTCCTGCTTTGACATTGCATAATACTGACAGGCTGTGGGTGGCACCCCAGTATATATGGCAGAGCCTGTCAAGTTTTGCTCTGTTTCCACCTGCTGGTGCGGAGGCATAACCCAGGAGTCTGGACTGATCCTTGGTACTACAGGAACGAAAGTTATCTAAGGTAAGACCTAATTTTCTTTTTTAAAAAGTGATGAAATCTTAAAGCAATTGTAGAAGTAATGCTGTTCAAGATAATTCATTTGACAATTAATCTAAATGAAATTATCAACATCCCTCCCTTCACTGCGATTACTAGGGATGTAAATCATTTTTCTAATGAATTGAAATATCTTACTATATTTCTAAATTCGTTGTATATTAGATAAAAAAAGAAACGATCACTATTCCCCCCCAAATTTTCGTAAAAATCATTTTTCAGGTTAGTGCGCGCTAACTCATGTTAGCGCGCACTAACAAAAAACTGTTTATTTTTGTTATTTTTTGTTACTTTTTGCTAATTTTTGTTAGTGCGCGCTAACATGAGTTAGCGCACTAACCCAAAAACCGATTTTTCACCAAAAAAAAAAACAACAAAAAACGGGAATCCGCAGGAAAATGAGATTTTCCCATGACCAGATGAACCCGAAAGTGGGAACGATTGGGCACCCGATTCACATCCCTAGCGATTACTTTTTAAATCGAACATAAATATCAGTGCTGAACTATTTTGAACGCTCTTACTATTTAGTCACTTATCTTATAATAGCATGATTATATTGATATAGGCAGATGATAAATATTTTAATACATTTCTGATACTAACTAGAAACCCATGTCAGCATCATACTGATACACAAACCATGGATGTAGCCAAACATCAGAGCAATGAACCCATGGAAAGTCATTTTTCAAAGTGGAAAGTGTGACCATAAGAAAAAAATGGACCCTTCCTAGTCAATGAAATTCTAAAATTATAACAAAGCTATATATTGTACCACATATTGCAATAACATTAAAAACAAAAGAGAAGCTAAGAATAAGACTCAAATAAGGCATTCAGAAATTGACTAATTGATTTCTGAGAAATCCTTCTCTTAAATTTCTCTTATTCACACTTTCCAAGTTGCCTATATTCAGCAGATATAATTGGGGGGTGTGGGATGGGGCAGAGAATTTGTGAACTTTTGTGAGTTAGCACAGGTTGGTTGATAAGTCCTTAGCTAGAGACTGGCTTTGTTCCTTGGTTAGGAAAACGTAGTAGTTAAGTGGGGGATAGAAGGGAGTTCTAGCGTTGGACTGGGAATCTGTAAGTTGTATTTGTCATATGCTTGTTCTATTGCATTAATGTTATTCGTATTGAGGCCAATATTCAGCCATGGGATGTCTGACTAAGGGGGTCATTCATCATTTTGCGATAGGCCATTATCACGTGCGTTATGGTGTTATCGCATGCAATAACACCATAATGTATGCGATAAACAGCACATCGCAAAATGCATATGCAAATTGAAAATTAATATTAAAATGAGCAGAGTGTGGGTGGGAGAAATGTAAAATAGGTGGTGGTAGCGCTGTGTGTGATTCCAATTGCACACTATCACTGGCTTTTTTCGTGGGAAATAACTACACCTTTTTACTTGGCGGCAGAGGTTGAAAAGTATTTATAGCAGGGAATATCGCGGACTACAGTATAGTGCGCAATAAAAACTGCAAACATTATCAATAAACTTACCAGGCCTTGCTGGTGTTGTGTTCCACAGCCGTGACAGACCACGACCGCGGCCCCCTACCTTACCCACGGCGTTCCTCCACCACGGGAGCCCCGGGGGAGGACTCTGACTCAGGCCGCCGCTCCTGCGCGGCCCTCGGTGCTACTCGCTGCAGGGGGAGACGTCCTGCTCCCCCCTCGCGGCATCCAGCAGCATCTCTCCTCTGCGGGGGAAATCAAAGATGGCCACCACTATCCTTAGGCGCGAGGCCACGCCTCCTTTACAGATTTAAAGGGACCTGATCCCTTTAACCAGCTTCACCTGTTCTTAATCAGCCTGAGCAGGGGAAGTATAAAGGGAAGCTTCCTCTGCTCATTCAGTGACTTGGCAACATCCTCCAGCGCTGTCTAGTCTGCTTGCTTCAGTGAGTTCCTTGAGCTTTGGATCCTGTTCCTGTTTCGTCTTGGTGTTCCCGGTTCCTGACTTCGGATTGGCTTACGGTGATTCTCTGGCGTGTGACTTCGGATTGGCAAGCGGTGATTCTCTGGTGTGTGACTTCGGACTGGCAAGTGGTGATCTCTCGGTGTGTGACCTCGGACTGGTGAACGACGACCCTCTGGCACTTGACCTAGGACTCCTTCTAGACTACCATCTCCAAGGGTCCGCCTAAGTCCCAGCGGTCTGGGTCCCTACGGGCTCCTCCTGGGGGGTGGTGAAGACACAGCTCCTCTTCTCGTCTCTTCATCTGCCTCCACAGTCGCCTCAGTCTCCAGTGCTTAGGGTCAGCTAGTCCCATCTTCTGTTCTGCCTCGCCACCCGACGAGAGAACCTACGGATCTTCCGAAAGGTATTCCATCTTCCCGTTGGCCAAGGGTTCACAAGCCTGAGCAAACCAGCTGGACCTATAAAAATGCCTGTTTTTACCAGGTCAACCTACCTAAAGCCATTTTGTTTGTGTCAAGTGTACTTGTAACGGCATAATCATACCTTATTAAACTCACCGCAGATGACACCATGTGGAAGAAGGAGCAGCTCAACAACAGCCAAGGCCTTTTCTAAGCAAGCACCAGCACCACAGGCAGAGGCTCCGGTGCTGCCGGCTCAGGGCCCATTGCAGCATCCGGCATGCAGGCGGCCACAGCACTGGAGACACGGAATGTATCTTTCATGCTGGGCATGCCAGAGGACTTTGTGGTTACCAGCTATCGCCTCAGCTCTTGGGCAATCCAAGAATTATATGAAGACATCCAAGAGGATCTGGATCCAAACACCCAAAGGTCCCACACTGTCCCCGGCCTCACCAAACTCTTGGCCGCCATCCATTTCACGGCAAGTGGCTCCTTACAAACCACAGTAGGGGTCATGGGGAAAATGTCCCAAATCATTTTCTCATGCTGTCTCAATGAGGTCATCAAAGCAGTCACTGATCACATTAATTGCTACATAAAATTTTCTCGCAACCAGCAAGACTTGATGGATTTGAAGAAAGGTTTCCCAATGTTGTCAGAGCTATTGACTGCATTCACGTGGCCATCGTTCCCTCCCATCAGAGGGAGGAGACGTACCGCAACAGAAAGCTCTTCCACTCCATTAATGTCCAAGTGGTCTGCAGCGCTGGAATGTGCATCCTGGATGTGGTAGCCAGGTACCCAGAAGCTGCACACAATTCCTTTATACTTAGTCAATCGGGGCTATTTGAGAATTTTGAAGCCGAATTGTATGGGGATGGTTAGCTTGTAGGTAAGACACACTTTTGATTTGACAATTACATGTCTGCCTATGTGTATGTGGTTAATGGCACCCAAATGGGGGGTGGCAATGGGGGAGGACACAATTGGTGGCAAGTCAAATGTCCTGTGCAGTCATGTATGCAGGCCATTGGCCCAGGCCATGCCTTTTTGTCCTCATGTTTCACAGGCCAACAAAATGAGTGAGGGCAAACAATGCACGGGAGGTAAAGGTTGCTGAATGAGGAACCACTATACTCTTTACATGTCTACATTAGCTAAAAGGCCCCATTCCTATCCTCCCTTTGGGAGCTCTTACAATGTGACTGGTGAATCAGAAGCTTGACCCATCCACACTGCTGGCACAGCACCATCACATGTGGCCCGTTACCAGCACTTCTGGAAGATTGTTGCACATTGTTTCTGTACAGCATGACAGACTGGTACAATGACCAATATCCTGTGCATGTTGGTGGGCTGCCATATTCCCTATGTATGGGTCACTAATGGGTTTCTATGGAGGACAGACTGCAGAGCTGCAATAGACATTTGCATGCACAGTATAAGGTTTGTGTTTTGCTGCTATCACAGGTGTGTCATGCTGGGCATTAGGGATGTGCAGAGCAAAAGTTTATGTTCATAAGTCCATAAGTCGAAAGGGGGTCCCATTTGCGGTCAATATGGACATATGGAGAATTCCATAAGTTGAGTCTATGTCCATACGTGCAAATAAAAATGTAAACCCCTCGCCCTCCTTAATCCCCCCCCCCCCCAAGACTTACCAAAACTCCCTGGTGGTACAGCAGGGAGTCAGGACGCCACTTCTGAACTCCTTTGCGAGGAGCACGTGACGTTGGCGTCACGTCGGAGTGACGCGGCGTCACGTGATTCCCCGCGCGATCGCTCCGGGACCCTCGTTGCACCCAAAAGGAACTTTTGGCCAGCATCCTAGGGTTCTGAAGGAACTCAAAAATGAAATTTCTGATCTATTAGTTAAAATTTGTAACCTATCATTAAAATCATCCATTGTACCTGAAGACTGGAGGGTGGCCAATGTAACCCCAATATTTAAAAAAGGCTCCAGGGGCGATCCGGGTAATTATAGACCAGTGAGCCTGACTTCAGTGCCGGGAAAAATAGTGGAAACTATTCTCTAGGGATGTGCAGAGCAAAATTTTATGTTCATATTTTTTATGTCCGAAAGGGGGTCCCACTTGCGGCCAATATGGACATAAAAAAAATCCAATGAGTTGGGTATATGTACATATGTACAAAAAAAAAAATTAAACCCCCTCACCCTCCTTAATCCCCCCCCCCAGACTTACCACAACTCCCTGGTGATCGAGCGAGGAGTGAGGACATCATTTCTGCAATCCTTGGCGAGAAGCATGTGACGTCGGTGGCACGTCGAGTGACGCGGCGTCACGTGATTCCCGGCTCGTTCGCGCCGGACGGCTCGTTCGGCCCAAAAAGAACTTTTGGCCAGCTTGGGGGGGCCTCCTGACCCCCCCAAGCTGGCCAAAAGTTCTTTTTGGGCCGAACGAGCCGTCCGGCGCGAACGAGCCGGGAATCACGTGGCGCCGCGTCACTCAGACGCGACGTCACGTGATTCCCGGCAAGTTCGCGCCGGACGGCTCGTTCGGCCCAAAAAGAACTTTTGGCCAGCTTGGGGGGGCCTCCTGACCCCCCCAAGCTGGCCAAAAGTTCTTTTTGGGCTGAACGAGCCGTCCGGCGCGAACGAGCCGGGAATCACGTGGCGCCGCGTCACTCAGACGCGACGTCACGTGATTCCCGGCAAGTTCGCGCCGGACGGCTCGTTCGGCGCGAACAAGCCGGGAATCACGTGACGCCGACGTCACGTGATTCCCGGCAAGTTCGCGCCGGACGGCTCGTTCGGCCCAAAAAGAACTTTTGGCCAGCTTGGGGGGGCCTCCTGACCCCCTCAAGCTGGCCAAAAGTTCTTTTTGGGCCGAACGAGCCGTCCGGCGCGAACTTGCCGGGAATCACGTGACGTCGGCGTCACGTGATTCCCGGCTTGTTCGCGCCGAACGAGCCGTCCGGCGCGAACTTGCCGGGAATCACGTGACGTCGCGTCTGAGTGACGCGGCGCCACGTGATTCCCGGCTCGTTCGCGCCGGACGGCTCGTTCAGCCCAAAAAGAACTTTTGGCCAGCTTGGGGGGGTCAGGAGGCCCCCCCAAGCTGGCCAAAAGTTCTTTTTGGGGCGAACGAGCCGTCCGGCGCGAACGAGCCGGGAATCACGTGACGCCGGCGTTACTCGACGTGCCGCCGACGTCACATGCTTCTCGCCAAGGATTGCAGAAATGGCGTCCTCACTCCTCGCTCCATCACCAGGGAGTTGTGGTAAGTCGGGGGGGGGGGGGGATTAAGGAGGGTGAGGGGGTTTATATTTTTATTTTGGCTCAACAATCGCGATTTCCCACATATCGAACATATCTATGTTCGATATGTGGGAAATCCGATCGTTTATGTCGAATCAATTTTTTAAGTAAAAAAAAAATATGAGTTGCGTTTTACTAATGCGGTCAATCCGAATGCACACCCCTACTATTCTCAAGATCAAAATTGTAGAGCTTATAGAAAGACATGATTTAATGGGACACAGTCAACATGGATTTACCCAAGGGAAGTCTTACCTAACAAATCTGCTTCATTTTTTTGAAGGGGTTAATAAACATGTGGATAAAGGTGAACCGGTAGATGTAGTGTATTTGGATTTTCAGAAGGCGTTTGACAAAGTCCCTCATGAGAGGCTTCTACGAAAACTAAAAAGTCATGGGATAGGAGGCGATGTCCTTTCGTGGATTACAAACTGGTTAAAAGACAGGAAACAGAGAGTAGGATTAAATGGTCAATATTCTCAGTGGAAAAGGGTAAAAAGTGGAGTACCTCAGGGTTCTGTATTGGGACCGGTGCTTTTCAATATATATATAAATGATCTGGAAAGGAATATGACGAGTGAGGTTATCAAATTTGCAGATGTTACAAAATTATTCAGAGTAGTTAAATCACAGGCAGACTGTGATACATTACAGGAGGGCCTTGCAAGACTGGAAGATTGGGCATCCAAATGGCAGATGAAATTTAATGTGGACAAGTGCAAGGTGATGCACATAGGGAAAAATAACCCTTGCTGTAGTTACACGATGTTAGGTTCCATGTTAGGAGCTACCACCCAGGAAAAAGATCTAGGCATCATAGTGGATAATACTTTAAAATCGTCGGCTCAGTGTGCTGCAGCAGTCAAAAAAGAAAATAGAATGTTAGGAATTATTAGGAAGGGAATGGTTAATAGAACGGAAAATGTCATAATGCCTCTGTATCGCTCCATGGTGAGACCGCACCTTGAATACTGTGTACAATTCTGGTCGCCGCATCTCAAGAAAGATATAGTTGCGATGGAGAAGGTACAGAGAAAGGCAACCAAAATGATAAAGGGGATGGAACAGCTCCCCTATGAGGAAAGGCTGAAGAGGTTAGGGCTGTTCAGCTTGGAGAAGAGACGGCTGAGGTGGAATATGATAGAGGTCTTTAAGATCATGAGAGGTCTTGAACGAGTAGATGTGACTCGGTTATTTACACTTTCGAATAATAGAAGGACTAGGGGGCATTCCATGAAGTTAGCAAGTAACACATTTAAGACTAATCGGAGAAAATTATTTTTCACTCAACGCACAATAAAGCTCTGGAATTTGTTGCCAGAGAAGGTAGTTAGTGCAGTTAGTGTAGCTGGGTTCAAAAAAGGTTTGGATAAGTTCTTGGAGGAGAAGTCCATTAATGGCTATTAATCAATTATACTTAGGGAATAGCCACTGCTATTAATTGCATCAGTAGCATGGGTTCTTCTTAGTGTTTGGGTAACTGAGTAGGTGGTATGGATGACCATCATATTTGTCTTGTCAATGGCTATGTGGGTTGAGCCTATATTGACACAAAAGCCCGGTATATGTAGTGCGATAGGCAAATTGTAATGAAGCCTTTAAGCACTAAATCCAGATTAATCATCGGTCATTCCTCACCTCTCATTTGTGAGTGGGCATTAACATTGCTTTCTGCTGTAGTGGACATGAGACGCGTTGGAGTCATCGATACTTGATCGCTATTGCTTGAAGCGATCTACGTACTGCAATGGTTACGCGAATAATGTGTATAATGTGACGCGGTATAAGGTAACCATTGCAGTACGTAGATCGCTTCAAGCAATAACGATCAAGCATCGATGACTCCAACGCGTCTCACTGACCACCTCATAAAGTGTTAGTATGGGCTATTTATAGCTGAAGCAACCGATTACAGCTATCCAGAAGCTCCCTGAAGAAGGAGTACAATTCACTCCGAAACCCTGCAGAGTTGGAGGACCAACTTCAGGATCCAGATAAGTGCACAGTTAATGTTTCTTGGTGCAGTATCTCATGTCCACTACAGCAGAAAGCAATGTTAATGCCCACTCACAAATGAGAGGTGAGGAATGACCGATGATTAATCTGGATTTAGTACTTAAAGGTTTCATTACAATTTGCCTATCGCACTACATATACCGGGCTTTTGTGTCAATATAGGCTCAACCCACATAGCCATTGACAAGACAAATATGATGGTCATCCATACCACCTACTCAATTTAGTATATGAGTCATTAGTAGCAGAATATTCTATTGTGTGATTGCCATAAATGTGATGGCACCCTACATGTTCCTCGACCCTGGAGGGCTACACCTGTACAAATGCTGTAAATCTCAAATAGCAGTGAAGGTGAAACGCCCAATGTTTTCCAAGATTACACCCTCATTCCAAAGTGCTTAAAGGTGTGCAGGTGAACTTATACTCCTGTAGTGGGTGTGCTTACAGTAGCATGGGAATGGCCAGATCGACATCACACCAGTGCCTCAGCAGTTAAAGAGACAGGGTACGCTAGGATTCCTAACAACAGATGGATGAGCAGCATATGTACATCTAGTCCTCCTCTTACTGCCATGCCTGCAGGTAGAGAGTGTTGGTTTTGCTTCAATAAAATGTAGGGAAATGTGATGAAATGGCAGCATGTAGCTACCTCAAAAGCAAGACACGATTTACTTGTCCAGAAAATTGGAGCTAGGTGACAACAATACTGCATACATCACACAAGTGTCGGATCACACCTTCCATTATAGCCTTTCTGAAAACGAATGTGCTACCTGGTGCAGTTTTGAGTATTTGCATATCTCCTTCCAAGGCAGCATTCCTCTTTATCGTTCTATGCACCATACTACATAAAGGTAGGCTATTTAGAAATATTTATGTGGAAAAGGTGAGGGCCTTGCCTGTTGTGATGTTATGTAGGTGGCGTCGCCTTCTTGGAGAGCCAGTGGGAGGATGTACATCCAGCTCAGTGAAGGCAGGACTGGAAATCTGATACTGTCCTGCCTTCACGTGTAATTTCATCTGACCTCTGACATGTCACCGTGACAGTATAGTATATAACCACTCTTACTGCAGCCACATCTATCCTCATCAAACTTTCACATTATACAGGCTAAGGGTTTATTACGTGTGTGTGAAACTCCTGCCTTTAAATGTCCAGTCACAAATAGCCTCACTCTGATTGGGAAATGTCAGGTTGCTGCCAGATCATGCTGGGGTACATTTTATAAATGTACGCGCGGGTGTACTTTTGTTCGTGCACCAGGCGCGAACAAAAGTACGCTGGATTTTAAAAGATACGCGCGTAGCTGCGCGTATCTTATAAAATCCGGGGTCGGCGTGCGCAAGGGGGTGCACACTTGTGCAACCTGCGCGTGCCAAGCCCAGCGCGCGCTGCCTGTTCCCTCCGAGGCCGCTCCGAAATCGGAGCGGCCTTTAAGAAAGCTGGGTTCCGAAATCGGAGCGGCCTCGGAGGGAACTTTCCTTTTGCCTCCCCTCACCTTCCCCTCCCTAACCCACCCCCCCGGCCCTATCTAACCCCCCCCCCCCTACCTTTGTTGGCAGATTTACGCCTGCGGAAATCAGGCGTAAATCTGCACGCACCAGCGGGCTGCTGGCGCGCCATCACCCAACCCGGGAGCTGGTCCAGAGGCCTTGGTCACGCCCCCGGGCCGGCGCCACGGCCCCGGGCCCGCCCCCAAAACACCGCATCACTCGCGGCACGCCCCCCCGACACGCCCCCGGCACGCCCCTCCATGAAAGCCCCGGGACTTACGCGCGTCCTGGGGCTTGCGCGCGCCGCCGAGCCTATGCAAAATAGGCTCGGCGCGCGCAGGGGGGGTTTGAGGTAGGTTTTTGGGGGGTACGCGCGTATCGTACGCGCATATCCCTTTGAAAATCTACCCCACTGTGTTATGGGTCATTGACAGTCATGTGTGCTGCAGTATGCACATATGTATGTATGTACCCTGGACATATCCACATTCTTCACCTTTAATCTGTTGTGAGCGCAGAGGCGTGGTTGCTTCTCAAGGGAGATTGTGAGCCCTTGGATCATGGCGTGGCTCAGGGAGGATCTTCAAGACACATCGCGAGAGATGAGCAAGTACAAGCACAGGCAGAGCAGGAGCAAGGCTGGAGTGAAGACAAGGCAAGGAACATCTGGAACAGGAACAAGGCAGGCTCAGCCCTCCACTGGATGTACACGCACCAATGTGACCCAGCAACGCAATGCTGGTCTTGGGAATAGCCCTCCGGCCACTCAATAGCCCTTCCGGACCCGCCACTTGGGAATAACAAGTGCGTGAGGCCAGATGGAAGCTGAGGGCAGGAACAAGATGAGATAGGAACTAGAAGACTCAAACGAAGACTCAGGATACTCGGAGGACTCAGACTAGGTTTCAGGTTACTCAGAAGACTCAGACAAGGTTTCAGGTTGCTTGGAAGATTCAGACAAGATTTCAGGTTGCTTGGAGGTATCAGGCAAGGATTCAGGATACTTGGAAGTTTCAGGCAAGGGTTCAGGATTCAGGAGAAAGTACTGGGTGAGTGCTGTATCACAGCGCGCCCTACACAGCTGTCCAAGGCTGGTCGTGGACCACGCCGAAGGTGAAGTAGACTCCAGATGAAGCAGTGGAACTTGAAGCCAGGACATAACAAAGATTCAGGAGAGACCTGCACCGGGGCATGCCCTACATAGCCACTGATGGCTGGTCGCGGACTACGCTGAAGCAGAGCAGGTTCTGGCAGAGTCTTGGGCATGGACAGAAGCAGGCACAAGGAACTCCGAAGACTGGGACAGGATTCTAGACTCAGGATTCATACTCAGGAACTTGGCATTAAAAACAGGAGCCTTCCGGAGGCTTAGCACTGCAGATGAGAAGGAAGGCCTTGTACCATGAAGCGCCCTACACAGCCCCCCCATGGGCTGGTCATGGACCACGATGGTGGCATGCCAGGAAAGGTGGATAGACAAGGAACCTGGGAACTGGACGAAGAGATGGAGATGAGGAAGACTGATTCAGGGCTGGATTTTCGGACATCGGTGTTGCGTCGGAGATGGACCCTTGGGCCGAGGAGGGGTTGACGCTACCCATAGGAGGGATCCTACAGGTACCCACCATCAGCAGGCAAAGAGGGCTGATGGACGGAGGCCGGCTGACGCTTCACCAATACCAGCCCTCTTTCCCCACGGGTTGAGCTTTTGGGTGCCGGGGCCGGCTGGTCTTAAGTGGCCTCCGTCAGTGGTCATCGATGGATGAATCGAGGTCAGCCCAGAGGCAGCAACCAATGTAGGTATCAGTCTGTACTGGATGAGGCAGAGTCCCGGAGACCCGGGCGCAAAAAGGAAAACAGTCTAACAGGGGGCGCCCGAGCAAGAGCAGGCCAAAGCTTGAATGAACCATGTCCAGGACAAAGGCTGAAGAGGCGTCTTTAAGAAAGCTGGGTTCAGGACTGGCAGCAGGCTGGAAGCTGTGTCAAGCAAGGCTGAAGTCTGGACGAGGAGATAGTCAAAGGATGGTCAGACAAAGCAGAAGTCCAGGGCTGGAGAGAAGCAACGGTGTGGTCAGGCGATGCAGAGTTCCAAGGCTGGAGAGAGGCAACGGAGTAGTCAGGTGATGCAGAGGTCCAGGGTTGGAGAGAGGCAACAGAGTAGTCAGTCAATGCAGAGGTCCGGAGCTGGAGAGAGGCAAAGGAGTAGTCAGGCAATGCAGAGGTCAAACCAGGTTAGCAATCCAAAGGAGAGATGAAGGAATAGGAACTCATGAACAAGGAAACAGGAACAAAGGCAATCAGGATCAGGAACCAGGAACAGAAGAAGCAACAAGCACTGGACTAGTGAGGGGACCTGTTGCAAAGACACTTTGAGAGAGCGAAGCCCAGCCTTATATACCGGAGCTTAGCCGACATCATCATCTGGGGCCGTGGCCAGGTTCCTGCCTCAGGCTGTATTAAAGGATCAGCTGTGCGCGTGCGCGTGCCTAGGGACAGGCGCAGCATTGGTTGGGATGGCATCTTTTCATGGGCCACACAGAGAGGTCCGACATGGAGCATCAGGAAGTATTGCAGAGCTGGAGGCCTCAGGGGTGGCCCGAGGATGGAGTCGGCGGCCAACAGCCGCCAGAAACGAGGGACCAGGTGCTGGATCACTTTGGGAGAGGTGAGGTGGCTGAGCTGCGAGTCTGCTGCGGTCGGTTCGATGGGCACGATGAAACTGGAGGAGGAGTTTCTTATCTAGGATGTGACAGGCTGGCTCCCACAAATTTTCTTCAGGGCCATAACCCTTCCAGGAAAGGAGGGATTCCCACCGGCGGCCCCTACGGTGGACATCAAGGACTTCATGGACCTTGTAAGTGGTGTTGGTCTCCGCGACCAGCGGAGGAGGTGCAGGAGCCTTTCGTGAAGGCCAGGATAGGACCACCGGTTTTAGGAGTGATACGTGAAACATATTATGGATTCCCAATGTAGGCGGCAGCCGGAGTTGGTAGGTTACTGGTCCGACACGATGAATGATTGGAAAGGGTCCAATATACCTTGGTGCAAACCTCTGAGAAGGTATCTTGAGTCGAATGTAATGGGTGCTTAACCAGACTTTCTGGCCAGGAAGGAACTCAGGAGCTGATCATCGATGGCTGTCAGCAGATCTCTTGGCCTGGGAAGCTGCCTGGTGTAAGAGAAGATTCATCTGGTTCCAGAGGTCCTTGAGGGCATTGGCAGTGGCTTGCACAGCAGGAGAAGGCACAGACAATGGTATGGGTAGCGGTGGTCATGGTTGTTCCCCCATAAACGATGGAAAGGGCCATTTTGGAGAATCTGTCAATTGTAACCCATATGACCGTGTGGCCTTTAGATGGTTGTAAGTACACGATGAAATCTGTGGAAAGATGTCTTCACGGATCTTCGGGAGCTGGGAGTGGATGGCGTAAACCCTATGGTCGCGCGACCGGGGGTTTCTCTTGAGCGCAGGTGCTGCAGGAATCGACATATGCTTTAGCGTCAGAGACCATAGTGTGCCACCAGAAGAACCGCTGAAGCAGCACTAAGGTTCGTGCCCGGCAAACTTAGAGTCATGTGCCTACCGGAGGATTCTTTCATGGAGTTGATGGTGCACCACCATTTTCCTCATAGGAACAGGATGAGTAGCCGAAAGACGAATGCAGGCTGGGTCAATAATATGACCGGGTTCATCGGGTTTGTCTTCAGGTTCAAACGAGCGAGACAGGGCATCTGCCTGGAGATTTTTCTCTGCCGGGTGCTAGCAAAGCTCGAAGTTAAATCTGGAAAAGAACAGAGCCCATTGGGCTTGACGGGCATTGAGACGTTGGGCTTGGCTCAAGTCTTCCAGGTTTTTATGATCAGTGAACACTGTAAATTTATGTTGGGCGCCCTCTAGCCAAGGGCGCCATTCCTCCAAAGTCAGCTTGATGGCGAGTAACTCGCGGTCTCCAATGCTGTAATTTTGTTCTGCAGCAGAGAATTTGCGTGAGTAGAAGGAAAATGGGAACACGGATCTGGAAGCAGAGCTTTGGTTCAGGACCACTCTCGCCCCAATCATGGAGGTGTCTACCTCAATCAGGAAAAGACGATTTGGGTCCAGATGATGGAGACAGGATCCAGTTAGGAAAGCCTCTTTGTGGCGATGAAAGGTGGAAATAGCCTCCGGGGTCCAGTTTCGGGTGTCCTGTCCCTTACGGGTTAGAGATGTAAGAGGAGCCGCCAACGCAGAAAAGTGCGGTATAAAGTGGCGGTAGTAATTTGTGAATCCTAGAAAACATTGAAGTGCCTTCCAGCTCATGGGTTGTGGCCAGTCTTGGATTCCCTTTAGTTTCACAGGATCCATCGAGAATCCTTGTTAGGAGATTATCTACCCCAGAAAGGGCAAGCTTGATTTTTCAAACAGGCACTTGTCCAATTTCACGAACAGATGGTTCTCCCGAAGACGTTGAAGTACAGTACGAGCATCGGTATGGTGCATGGCCAGGTCCTTGGAGAAGATAAGAAAGTGAGAATGGGGAATAGGTAGTACTAAGAAACAAGAAAAGGACTCATACACACAAGCAAAAAAAAAAGTCACCAGAGAACATATATGCGTTCTTTTTATTTTTATTTTTATCATACTTAAGTATTAAGTTAAAGAATTACAGTATATCACATATATGGATAGTCCATAAATGGAATTACACTACACATTACATATAACATATAGTATTTGAATCATGTATCTGAACAATTTTGGCACCTACTAGTTAAATTACACTCTATTTCGAATTTATTCATGTGCCTAATTGTAAACCGTTGTGATGGTATATCACTGAATGACAGTATAGAAAAGTTTTTAAATAAAAATAAATAAATGTCATCCAGGTATGCCACAACTTTGATGTACAAGAGATCCCTGAGGATTTCATTAACCATTCACTGGAAAACTGCGTTACAAAGGCTGAAGGGCATCACTAAATATTCATAATGTCCATCTCTTATGTTGAAAGCTGTCTTCCAGATGTCATCAGGGCGGATACACACCAAGTTATAGGCTGACTTGGTGAAGTCTAACTTGGTGAAGATAGAGGCTCCGTGAGACGATCAAACAATTCAGATATCAAGGGCAGAGGGCACTTGTCCTTGAGAGTGATCGCATTCAGACCGTGGTAGTCGATACATGGTCTTAAAGATCTGTTCTTCTTCATAACGAAAAAGAACTCTGTGCCCGTAGGGGAGGTAGAGGGGCAAATGAACCCCTTTGCAAGATTCTCCCAGATGTATTCCGTCATGGCCTTGGTCTCGGGAAGCAACAGCAGATAGATACGCCTTTTGGGGGGGGGGCGTGGTTCCAGGTAGAAGATTGATGAGACAGTCAAATTTCAGAAGAGGAGGCAGGAGGTCCTCCTTCTGCTTCAAGAATACGTCTTTGAAGTCTACGTAGGGAGCAGGTATGCCTGAAGAAGTGGTGACAGAGGAGCCACTGTTGGGTGTGCCACTTTCTGAAGACCAGTCTGATGACAGGTGGAGCCCCATTCTGTCAGCTGGAGAGACCCCCAGTCGAATTGGGGAGAGTGACGTTGGAGCCAAGGTAGTCCCAGAACTACCGGGTGAATGGACTTCTCTAGAACCAATAGTTCAATTTCTTCAGAGAGGAGGGCGCCAGTAATAAGCAGAACTGGCTCTGTGGTTAAGGAGACTCAACCGGGTAACAGTTCTCCATAGATTGAAGCAATGCACAAGGAAGTCTTGAAAGGACGGGTTTTGATACACAAGAGTTGAACCAGGTCTCTAAGGATAAAATTACCACCTGCTCCGGAGTCCACCAGAGCAAGGACAGGAAATGATCGAGCGTCCCAGACAATAGTAACAGGCACGGATAGTTGAGGGGCCGGGGACGATGTGCCCAAGTTCAGGACCACAACTGAACTTAGGACGGGAAGTTTCCTAGATGGACTGGGCAAATCTGTAGATGGCCATGTGCTCCACAATACAGACACAGGCCTGTTTGTCTCCACCAGAGGCGCTCTTGTGGGAACAGGCACCCACATCCCAACTGCATGGGTTCGTTGGTTTGCATGGGTTCGTCGGTAGTAGGGTTGGTAGCAGGTGGGTGGGAACGGACCCAAGAGAGTTTCTTGGGCATCCGATTCTCCTGGTGATGCTCTTGGAGACTGTGGTCAATTCGGCCTGTTAGATCGATAAGATAGTCGAGAGATGAAGGGAGCTCTCAAGCTGCCAACTTGTCCTTTAGTTGCGGGGAGAGCCCGTCCAGGTAGATAGCTCACAGGCAGTCCTCCTGCTAAGCGAATTCAGATGCTAAAGTCCGAAATTCAATGGTGTAGTCAAAAAGGCTTCTTTGGCCTTGTCGCAGGTGTAGTAGACTTGCCACAATATGCCACCCAGGATCAGCAAAGGTTCGCCGAAACACGGTCATGAACCGAGATAGTTCCCGTAGGAGTGAGTCCGATCGCTCCCACAAGGGAGAAGCCCACGCCAGCGCCTTCCCTTCTAGGCGAGCCAAGATGAAGGTGACCTTGGCTAATTCATCTTGAAAGATGGAGGGTTGAAGAGCAAACTGCATATAGCACTGGTTAATAAACCTTCTACACAGCTTGGAGTCACCGCTGAAGCGAGGCGGAGTTGGCAGGGCCAGTAGGGCTCTGGAGGAGGAAGTAGACGGCTGTGGTGGAGAGGAAGCCGACGCGGGAACTGAGTTGCTGGACACGGCATCTAGCCGTGTATGCAGACGCTCGAGGGAAGAGGCCAGAGCCTCGAGAAACTGTTGCTGTTCTCTTACCTTTAGGGCCAGGCCAGGAATAGCCTGGAGGGCACGCGGCTCCGCCGAGTCCATGGCCTTTGCAATCTGTTGCGCAGGAGGTGAACCTTTGGGCCGAGGTGGGGTTGATGCTACCCGTAGGAGGGATCCTACTGGTCCCCACCGTCGGCAGGCAGAGAGAGCTGACAAACGGAGGCTGGTTGGTGCTTCACCAATACCAGCCCTCGTTCCCCACGGGTTGAACCTTTGGGTGCCGGGGCCAGCTGGATTTAGGTGGCCTCCGTCGGTGGTTGTCGATGGATGAATCGAGGTCAGCCCAGAGGCAGCAACCAGTGTAAGTAGCAATCTGTACTGAACGAAGCGGAGTCCCGGAGACCCAGGCGCCAATAGGTACACAGTCTGACAGGGGGTGCACGAGCAAGAGCAGGTCAAAACCTAAATGAACCACGTCCAGGACAAAGGCTAAAGAGGCATCTTTAAGCAAGCTGGGTTTAGACTGGCGGCAGGCTGGAAGCAGTGGCAAGCAAGGCTGAGGTCTGGACAAGGAGAGAGTCAAAGGATGGTCAGACGAAGCAGAAGTCCAGGGCTGGAGAGAAGCAATGGTATGTTCAGGCGATACAGAGGTCCGGGGCTGGAGAGAGAGGCAACGAAGTAGTCAGGTGATGCAGAGGTCTGGGGTTGGAGAGAGGCAACGGAGTAGTCAGGCAATGCAGAGGTCCGGGGCTGGAGAGAGGCAATGGAGTATTCAGGCAATGCAGAGGTCAAACCAGGTTAGCAATCCGAAGGAGAGACGAAGGAACTGTTACTCAGGAACAAGGAAACAGGAACAAAGGCATTCAGGATCAGGAACCAGGAATAGGAGAAGCAACGAGCACTCGACTAGCGAGGGGACCTGTTGCAAAAGCAATTTGAGAGAGCAGAGTCCGGCCTTATATACCAGAGTTTAGCCGACGTCAGAGCATCAGGAACTATAGCAGAGCCGGAGGCCCCAGGGGCGGCCCGAGAACAGAGCCAGCGGCCAACAGCCACCATAGATGAGGGACCAGTTGCTGGATCACTTTGAGAGATGTGAGGGGGCCGAGCTGCAGGTCTGTCGCGGCCGGTGTGCGTAACAATCGGAACATCAGGACATCTAGAACATCAGGGCATCTGGACATGGAACATCAGGACCACTGAACGTCAGGACATCTGGAACAACAGGAACAAGGAACAAGCGACAATGGAGCTCCGACGAGGGATGAGACCAGGGACATCAAGACGAAGGAGACCAGGAACATGAAGAATATGTAACAAAGATCCATCAAGACACAGGAAGACTACAGAGGACCTGGACCAAAAGGAAGACCACAGATGCTATGAAGACCAGATCCGAAGGCACTGAGGAACAGAAGCAGGGCCCTTTTATAGGGCTGATCCAGGCAAAGGTGGATGACATCATCGGTGAGGGACTTGGGGCTTTTCCCGCTACTGGCCCTTTAAAAGAGCAGAAGAGATGCGCGCCCACGCCTAAGAAGGGCAGTAGGATGGAAGCATCAGCGGTGTCCCTGCCACGTGGGAAAGAAGGCAGGCAGCGGCAGTGGAAACTCTTGTGAAGAGGAAATCCCAGCAGCGACTAGGAGCCGCGAAGAAGAAGGAGTGGCAGCAGTCCAGGTGGTGGCGCTAGGACTGCGGAGGCACCGGCAACCAAAGCGGCCTCTGGGCCGCACAAAGAAGAACTCAGTCAGCGGCCTCTGGGCCGCGTAAAGGACGGCGTCGGCAGCAGCCTGCCACAGAAGTTAAGGGACTGCCTGCGGCTAGGCCCGCAGGCAGGATCCCAACATAATCTGTACCTACTCCATGTTACACTGCAGCTGTGATCTCTGAGCCCCATTAAAGCACATTGGTAGAGTACTCCTGTCCTAAACACTTTGCATATAGTTGTGTTACCAACATCACCTGCACAAATTTCCATGCTTTCATGGTTGCATACTGTTGGTGATATGCATGCATATGACAACGTCTGTGGACTGTTGAACAGCTGCAATGCTCTAGGCTCAGCAGTAAGTGTGTAACAGACTTCTACTGTTAGATGTGAGCAGGCCAGGTATGGTCCTACATAGTCCATGTAATCCTCTGTGTATTACATTCTGGTATATCCAAGACTGCTCAGCTGAACTGGTTATGAGCCACAAGCTGCCTCCATAGTAAATGCTATACAGTGCAGAAATTATAGGTCTAATGCTCCCATACATCTCATGTGCTTGCCATGTGTTGCTAGCTTGACAGACACACATTTTGTGCTACCTAAGCCCTTCAGGAGCCCATGTTAGAATGTCACACTAAGTAGGGGTGATATATGCCTCTGACAGAAGAATTTCCTGTGGGTAGCTGTAGAGAATGTATAGATAGGAAGGACTCACACAGCCTCATTAGCAGTTACTGCAAACTGACTTACAACTCTATGCTATTTAATGGCAAATATTGCAGGAAGATGGACCTTCCACATGTGTAGGGGCATGAACTGGAGCATGCAGTCTATACTGCTAACATAAGAAAGTGTGTAACTCGGTGACTGATGTGCTGTGTGGTTTGCTCAGTGGTTGTGTGAGGGTGGTGTGGCATTCGGAGGTTGGTCCCTTGGCCCTGCAATCCAATACCCCTTAGCAGGCAGTGTGTTTTCCTAAAGTGAGCACAGATAACTTTGGCCCAGCATTGCTCAATGGTTTGCCCTCTGGAGAAGGTGTGCCTCTCACAGGCCAGCATATGGACAGCAGTAGGAATAGTCAGACCCCTTTACTGCTCATTTTCCTCAAGTACACTCACAGTTTACCTATAGTCTTCACAGAGGTGAGGAAATGTGCAGGTGGACATGGTGACACATCCAGTATGTTGTACAATGTGAATTTAGACTTAACATTTTCCTGTTGTTCTCAGCGTGACACCCCCCCCCCCCCCCACACACACACACACACACTGATGTTTTAGCAAAAACTAATTGAAGTAGGTCAAATAGTGCAGTTATTATGGGGTGTGCTGCCTACCCACACATAGCAGTGGCCTAGGGGCTGGCAAATTAATGGACGGAGGTAGGGCACTCAAAAGGGAAAGCCTAAGGAGTACAGCAGCAAAGTTCAAGTAAAGGCCCCAGACATTCCATGTTGAAAGAGTACACTCGAAGGGGACAGCTAAGGGCCACAACAGCAAAGTTCTGCATGAAGGCAGCAGCAGCAGGAGCAAACAGTTCAGCATGAAGGCAGCAGGAGCTTTGAGGCAGTAGGAGCAGCAGAAGGAGCTGTGCATCGTACTGGCCCTGGCGTGCGCAGCAGCTCAGCGCGCCAAACTTCAGTTCCCGTACCAGGACACGGGGCGCCCGCCTCGCAGGACCGGGGATGAGTGCAGTCATCCAATGGGGTAATTCATGGGCCACCGAATGTAATAAGAGAGGAAGCTATTTTATATTCTAAGTGGAACACAGGATTTGGTGAGAGAGGTAACGGTGGTGGGGCCACTTGGCAATAGTGATGATAATATGATCAAATTTGAACTAATGACTGGAAGGGGGGCAATATGTAAATCTACAGTTCTAAAACTAAATTTTCATAAAGGTTAAAAGTGTACAACAGGCATAGATATTGTTTAAAAATACAATCTTAGAAGCACCGTCCAGATGTAATCCATGCATTAAGAAAGGTGGGTCGAAGGCAAAACGATTACTGGCATGGAGCAGCAGAAGGCATGGAAGCAGGAGGCCCAGGAGGAGACCCAGCAGTATGGAGGCACCACTTGCAGGGGAGGAACTAAAATGACACCCAGCAGCATAGAGGTACTACTTACAGGAGATAAACTCAGATGGCACGCAGCAGCATCGAGGCACTACTTGCAGGAGAGGAACTCAGATGACACCCAGCAGCATGGAGCAACACTTGCAGGAGATGAACTCAGATGACATCCAGCAGCATGGAAGCAGAGATGGGACAGCATGACAAGAGCCAGGAGCAGGAAAGTTATTGTAAGCTACTTAACCAACCCTGTAATAGGGGCAGAGCTTCTAGGAGGACTTCTTAGCTAGTGTGCTACATGAAAAGGTTTCACAGAACAACATGCATTCTGCATGCTGGCATGGAAGCAGGAGGCCCAGGAGGAGACCCAGCAGTATGGAGGCACCACTTGCAGGAGAGGAACTAAAATGATACCCAGCAGCATAGAGGTACTACTTACAGGAGATAAACTCAGATGGCACGCAGCAGCATGGAGGCACCACTTGCAGGAGAGGAACTCAGATGACACCCAACAGCATGGAAGCAGAGGTGGGACAGCATGACAAGAGCCAGGAGCAGGAAAGTTATTGTAAGCTACTTAACCAACCCTGTAATAGGGGCAAAGCTTCTAGGAGGACTTCTTAGCTAGTGTGCTACATGAAAAGGTTTCACAGAACAACATGCATTCTGCATGCTGGCACAGCAGCTCTGTAGTGAGGACACACAGAGCTGGTTTCTTCTATCTAGATGGCACAGCAACTCTATAGTAAGGACACACAGAGCTGATTTCTTCCATCTAGATAGCACAGCAACTCTGTGAAGAGGCTGGCCTAGTCTTGTCACTAATTTTGTCTTCCTGGACCTTACTGACCATTTTGTTTTCCTCTTCAAAGCCCCTTGCCATGTGGTACCTTCCCACTTGGGACGGACATACCCTTCTGGGGCCTACCCCTCTGGCATCTTGACTCTCCAGGACTGCTGTCGGGTGTTAATTCTACGGATGGAGCTGAAGACTCCGAAGGCTGCTCTGGCATGCGGTGCAGTATTTGTGTAAGCACATTATTGATATTGCTGATGGTAGCAACAAGGGTGTTTCCATTTTGAGTACTTGCTGCCATATTCTGCTGTAGGATCCTGTTCTACCAGTCCACGGATCTTTTGAGTAGCCAAATCTCTGCGCGCAACTGCCTCACTTCACCTACAGGCATGCTTGCTGCTGGGGTCGGTGCTGGTGCCGGTGGGTCGGTGCTGCTGGCAGTGTAGCTGCTGCTGGTGCTGTCATTGATGGTGGGGCTGTTGTTGCTGGTGCTGATGGGAACTCTGGTTGTGTGAGGTTGCAAAACAGGCAGATTTATGAGGCGAGACTTGCCTTGGGTAAATCCATGCTGACTGTGTTCCAGTAAGCCATGTCTTTCAATATGCTCTTTGATTTTGATCTTTAGAATAGTTTCCACTATTTTTCCTGGCATTGAAATCAGGCTTACTGGTCTATAGTGTCCAAGATCGCCCCTGGAGCCATTTTCAAATATTGGAATTACATTGGCCACCCTCCAGTCTTCAGTTACAATGGATGATTTTAACGATTGATTACACATTTTAACTAATAGATCTGAAATTTCATTTTTGAGCTCCTTCAGAACCCTGGGGTACATACCATCCAGAAATTACACAAAATTCAGGGAGATACCAGTGTCAATCAACAATCAAAAAATTTGGCTGGTGTTATTTTTAAATTAATGTTTCTAGTGTTTAAATACTTATAATTCGATGATTCTTATGTTGAAAATACACATATATTTATTTATAGGAGAGGAAAAGACATCAGCACTGGTACTGACTGAATGTTTCATCAAATCTCACGCCAGTCATTGCAATCATAGGTCAAGAAAAACCTCTCTCTTTTCTATAAATTTTTTATTTTATTTAATAAATTTAAAAAAAAACTTTCATGATTTGTGTTTTCTTTTATATATAGCCAGATATATCTTTTATTTTTAACAGCTATAAAAATAAATCTTGTCTGGAGGATATTAAAGTCTTTATAATTGCTTGATAAATTCAACTTTTTTCTATCAACAATTCACCCGATGGAAAACACAATTTTGAACTTATCTCTCTTGAAGGTTTTCCCAAAAATCTTTTTGATGCAAAGAGTATCAAATGTTACTGATGCTGTTCTAAAGGCACCTGAAAATGGCTGCCATGAAGACGCCAACGTTGACAACTGCTCCATTCTATGTTGCTTTTCAGTCCACAGGGTTCTTCAGTTTTTAATCTAAATATCCATTGTTGTTCTCTATGGTACAACAATCATACCCGATCTCCTTCACAGTGATTTGATTCAGTTCATCTGAATCATCACCCTTGAAAACCATCTCTGGTCTTCCCTAAGAGGTTTCTTACTTCGGATATGTTTTTTTAAAGTTTTTATTATGATTTTTTGTCTCTTCAGCCAACTTCATTTCAAATTCTCTCTTAACCTACCTTATCAATATTTTACACTTAGCTTGACAATGCTTATGCTCTTTCCTATTTTCTTCAGATGGATCCTTCATTCAATTTTTGAAGGATTTTTTTTTTTTTTTTTAAATAAAATAGCCTCTTTCACCTCACCTTTTAACCATGATGGTAATCATTTTGCCTTCTTTCCACCTTTCTTAATGTGTGGAATACATATGGACTGCGCCTCTAGTATTATATTTTTAAACAATATCTATGCCTGCTGTACACTTTTAACCTTTACAGCTGCACCTTTCAGTTTTTTTCTATTTTCCTCATTTTATCAAAGTTTCCCTTATGAAAATTTAGTTTTAGAACTGTAGATTTACATATTGCCCCCCTTCCAGTCATTAGTTCAAATTTGATCATATTATGATCACTATTGCCAAGGGGCCCCATCACCATTACCTCTCTCACCAAATCCTGCATTCCACTTAGAATTAAATATAAAATAGCTTCCTCTCTTGTTACATTCGGTGGCCCATGAGTTACCCCATTGGACGACTGCACTCACCCCCGGTCCTGCGAGGCAGGCGCCCCGTGTCCTGGTACGGGGACTGATGTTCGGCATGCTGAGCTGCTGCGCATGCCAGGGCCAGTACGATGCGCAGCTCCTTGCATCAGGGCATTCCTTGTGCAGGCTGGCCTCGGCTCTCTCTGCCCTTCCCCCAATTCGGTGCATGCTCAGGACAGCTTGGCCTCTTAAAGGGCCAACAGCAGGGGGATGGGCCCTGAGGTCCATGACTCTTACTGATGACCTCATCAAGCCTAGGACTATTTAAAGCCAGGCCCTGCCTTCAATCAGTGCCTTGGCAACAGGTCAGCTCTTTGGACTGGCTAGTTGCTATGTTCCTGCAAGTTCCAGCTTCTGTTCCTGTGTTCCTGCTTGTTCCAGCTCCTGTTCCTGTGTTCCTGCTCCTGTGGTTCCACTCCTTCTCTTGGTTCCAAATTGTCTCCTTGGTTCTGACTTCGGCCTGGTATCCTGATTCTTCTGCCCATCCTGACCTTTGGCGTATAGCCGGCTCCTGCTTGTCTTCTGCCTGCCTCGACTTCTGGCCAGGTTTCTCATGCTGCACCGCTGCTATCTGCCCTGACTCCTGGACCATCGTTGTTCTTTTGGACTTCCGCCAGCCTCGACCCAGACCACCTTCTCGACTTCCCTCCACCAGGAGACCCTCGCCTAAGTCCTGCCGGCCTTAGCACCCAAGGGCTCAACCTGAGGAGAACGAGGGCTGGTATAGGTGAAGCTCCTGTCGGGTCTCCTGGTCCTGCACCACCTCCCGGCTACGAGAAGCACTAGAGGGCCTCCCCGCAGTGGAGTTACCAGCTCTCGAGTCAGCTCAAGGGTCCAGAGCACTAACATCTCTCATTGGTTCCTGAACCAATTGCTCCATGAATTAATCATTTATTCCATCCAGGAGACTTTCTCAACAGGGAGAGTCTGGGCCCAGAAGAATGGAATTGTTGGATGAGATTTTTCATCTGATAGTAGATAACTGGGGCCTTCCATTTCTAGACCTACTGGCGACTTCTCACAATGCGAAGGTTCCTCGATTCCTCAGTTCTTGTTAGGTTCCATATTAGGAGCTACCACCCAGGAAAAGATCATAGGTATCATAGTGGATAATACTTTGAAATCATCGGCTCAGTGTGCTGCAGCAGTCAAAAAAGGAAACAGAATGTTAGGAATTATTAAGAAGGGAAGGGTTAACAAAATGGAAAATGTCATAATGCCTCTGTATCACTCCATGGTGAGACCCCACCTTGAATACTGTGTACAATTCTGGTCACCACATCTCAAAAAAATATAGTTGCAATGGAGAAGGAACAGAGAAGGGTGACCCAAATGATAAAAGGGAAGACACAGCTCACCTATGAGGAAAGGCTGGTTGGGGCTGTTCAGCTTGGAGAAGAGATGGCTGAGGGGGGAATATGATAGAGGTTTTTAAAATAATGAGAGGTCTTGAACGAGTAGATGTCAATCGGTTATTTACAATTTCAGATAATGGAAGGACTAGGGAGCACATCATTAAGTTAGCAAGTAGCACATTTAAGACTAATTGGAGAAAACTATTTTTCATTCAACGCACAATTAAGCTCTGGAAATTGCTGCCAGAGGATGTGGTTAGTGCAGTTAGTGTATCTGGGTTTGAAAAAAGGTTTGGATAAGTTCTTGGAGAAGTCAATTAACTGCTATTAATCAAGTTGACTTAGGGAAAGGCCTCTAGTATTACTTGCAGCAGTAGCATGGGATCTTATTAGTGTTTGGGTACTTGACAGGTTCTTGTGGCCTTGTTTGGCCTCTGTTGGAAACAGGATGCTAGGGTTGATGGACCCTTGGCCTGACCCAGCATGGCAATTTCTTATGTTCTTATGTTATTATGATGCTCTTGTACAGGTCTGGCTAGAGGACACGCTGCTGTATGCTTTTTCCCCATGGTCCATGTTGGGCAGAATAGTTCAGAGGGTCAAAGGTCACAGGGGGATGGTGCTTTTAGTGGCACCAGATTGGCCCAAGAAACCATGGTATGCAGATTGTGGAGGCCCCTGTTAGACTCCTCCCTCCACATTCCAGTGCACAGGAATCTGTCGCAGCAGGGACCTATCCTTCATGAAGATCCAACTCAGTTTTGTCTTACGGTATGGTCCTTGAGAGGACTCGCCTACTGAAGTATGGATACTCTACTGCACTGATTGTCCCCTTGCTCTGAGCACAAATGTTCTCCACTTCTTTACCCTATGTGCAAGTTTGGTGAGTGTTTGTGGCTTGGTGTGAAGATAAGAACATAAGAACATAAGAAAATGCCATACTGGGTCAGACCAAGGGTCCATCAAGCCTAGCATCCTGTTTCCAACAGTGGCCAAGATCAAGGAGAGCTTCCTCATTCAGTTAAGATTCTGCTCATTTTGGAATTGTTGCAGAATGGGTTGAATAAAGGGTTGGTCCTTAATTCCTTGAAGGTACAGGGAGTGGTTCTTGCCAGTTTCAGGGGCCAGGTAAAGGGTGAATCCTTTTCAGCTCATCCAGATGTGGCCCATTCTTGAGGGGAGTGAAACATTTTCTTCTTCCCTTGTGGTTGCTGGTACCGGTGTGGAGTTTTAATCTGGTGTTGAATTTCTTGGTGGGCCCTATATTCTGTCTGTTGCGTGGCCTTTCATTGCGGGTACTAACCTTGAAAACAGTATTTCTGGTGGCGACCTGCTCTGCGCATTGAATGTCTGCGCTGCAGGCCTTCTCTTTCCAGGAGCCATTACTTCGGGTGACTCCACGGGCGATACAGTTGTGTACTTTCCTTCTTTTTTGTCTAAAGTGGTCTCAGATTTTTTACTTGATGAGTCCATTTCCCTGCCATCTCTGGATAGGGAAAGAGTTGCAGAAGAATATGGCTTCTTGTGTCCTTTGGATGTCAAGAGACATAACGTAAGGTATCTGGAGGTTGCTGAGCCTTTCCAAAAGACAGATCGCCTGTTTGTCCTTCATGAAAGAGGTAAACAGGGTGAGCCGGCTTTGCGGGCTACAGTAGCTCACTGGATTAAGGAGGTAGTTACAGCTGCATATTTGGTCGCTGATAAGCCATTGCCTACTCAGGTTAGGGCTCATTCCACAAGGGCTCAGGCAATGACATGGGCAGAGGTTAGGTTGTTGTCTCCTGTCGACATTTACTGAGCTGTGACATGATCCACCTTACACACCTTTTCAAGGTATTATCATTTGATTGTGTAGGCCTGTGAGGATGCAGGCTTTGCACGTGCAGTTTAGACTGGCCCGAGGGCAGCCTCGAACCCTATTTGGGAGTAGCTTGGGTACATCCCACTGGTCCTGAATCCATCTGTCTGAGTGCTAGAAAATGAGAAATTACTACTTACCTGATCATTTCCTTTTCCTTAATCCAGACAGATGGATTCAGCTTCCCACCCTTGGCTGCCAAATGATTGTGCTATGTTCATCCTGCGTGGCCACATGTTTCATAGAAACATAGAAACATAGAAATGACGGCAGAAGAAGACCAAACGGCCCATCCAGTCTGCCCAGCAAGCTTCACATTTTTTTTCTCATACTTATCTGTTTCTCTTAGCTCTTTGGTTCTATTTCCCTTCCACCCCCACCATTAATGTAGAGAGCAGTGATGGAGCTGCAACCAAGTGAAATATCAAGCTTGATTAGTTACGGGTAGTAGGGGAAGTAACCGCCGCAATAAGCAAGCTACACCCATGCTTATTTGTTTTACCCAGACTGTGTTATTCAGCCCTTATTGGTTGTTTTTCTTCTCCCCTGCTGTTGAAGCAGGGAGCTATGCTGGATATGCGTGAAGTATCAGTTTTTCTTCTCCCCTGCCGTTGAAGCAGGATATGCATTGAAAGTGAAGTATCAGGCTTATTTGGTTTGGGGTAGTAACCGCCATAACAAGCCAGCTACTCCCCGCTTTGTGAGTGCGAATCCTTTTTTCTTCTCCCCTGCCGTTGAAGCAGAGAGCTATGCTGGATATGCGTGAAGTATCAGTTTTTCTTCTCCCCTGCCGTTGAAGCAGAGAGCTATGCTGGATATGCATTGAAAGTGAAGTATCAGGCTTATTTGGTTTGGGGTAATAACCGCCGTAACAAGCCAGCTACTCCCCACTTTGTGAGTGTGAATCCTTTTTTCCACATTTCCTCTTGCTGTTGTAGCTTAGAGCGATGTTGGAGTCACAGTAACCATGTGTATGTTTATTGAATAAGGGTATTATCTCCAGGCAGTAGCCGTCATTCTGGCGAGCCACCCACTCTTTATTGACGGCCTCTTGATTTTATGGATCCACAGTGTTTATCCCACGCCCCTTTGAAGTCCTTCACAGTTCTGGTCTTCACCACTTCCTTCGGAAGGGCATTCCAGGCATCCACCACCCTCTCCGTGAAGAAATACTTCCTGACATTGGTTCTGAATCTTCCTCCGTGGAGCTTCAAATCGTGACCCCTAGTTCTGCTGATTTTTTTCCTATGGAAAAGGTTTGTCGTTGTCTTTGGATCATTAAAACCTTTCAAGTATCTGAAAGTCTGTATCATATCACCTCTGCTCCTCCTTTCCTCCAGGGTGTACATATTTAGATTCTTCAATCTCTCCTCATAAGTCATTTGATGAAGACCTTCCACCTTTTTGGTCACCCTTCTCTGGACCGCCTCCATCTTGTCTCTGTCTCTTCGGAGATACGGTCTCCAGAACTGAACACAATACTCCAGGTGAGGTCTCACCAAGGACCTGTACAAGGGGATAATCACTTCCCTTTTCTTACTCGATATTCCTCTCTCTATGCAGCCCAGCATTCTTCTGGCTTTAGCTATCGCCTTGTCACATTGTTTCGCCGACTTCAGATCATGAGACACCATCACCCCAAGGTCTCTCTCCTGCTCCGTGCACATCAGCCTTTCTCCCCCCATCGAATACAGTTCATTCGGATTTCCACTCCCCATATGCATGACTTTGCACTTCTTGGCATTGAATGTCTGCTGCCATGTCTTCGACCACTCTTCCATCTTCCTTAAATCCCATCTCATTCTCTCCACTCCTTCCGGTGTGTCCACTCTGTTGCAGATCTTAGTGTCATCCGCAAAAAGACATACCTTACCTTCTATCCCTTCCGCAATGTCGCTCACAAAGATATTGAAAAGGACCGGTCCCAACACCGATCCCTGCGGTACACTGCTTAAAACCGCTCTCTCTTCAGAGAGAGTTCCATTTACCATCACACATTGTCTTCTGTCCGTCAACCAGTTTGCAATCCAGGCCACCACCCCGGCACTCACTCCTAAGCTTCTCATTTTAGTCACCAGTCTCCTGTGCGGGACAGTGTCAAAAGCTTTGCTGAAATCCAAGTAGATGACATCGAGTGCTCTTCCTCGATCCAATTCCTTGGTTACCCAGTCAAAAAAGTCAATCAGATTTGTCTGACAGGATCTTCCAATGGTGAATCCATGCTGCCTCTGGTCCAGCAATTCTCCCGACTGTAGATAGTTCACTATTCTCTCTTTCAACAGTGACTCCATTACTTTTCCCACCACCGAAGTGAGGCTAACCGGTCTGTAGTTACCAGCCTCTTCTCTGTTCCCACTCTTGTGAAGCGGGACCACCACCGCTCTCCTCCAATCATTCGGCACCACACCCGTTTCTAGGGATCTATTGAACAGGTCACACAGCGGACCTGCCAGCACATCTCTGAGCTCCCTCAGTATTCTGGGATGAACTTCATCAGGCCCCATGGCTTTGTCCACTTTCAGTTTCACCAGCTCTTCCAATACATTTTCTACTGTAAATGGAGTTACATCTACTTCATTCCCCTCCAGTTTCTTGTTAACTAGTGTCGGTCCTTCTCCAGGGTCCTCTTTAGTGAACACAGAACTGAAGTATTCATTTAATATTTCTGCCATTTCTTCGTCTCTCTCCACACATTGATCCTTTCCACCTTTCAATTTCACTATACCACTTTGAACTTTTCTCTTTTCACTGATGTATCTGAAAAATGTTTTGTTACCACTCTTTACCTCTTTGGCAATCCTCTCTTCCGCTTGAGTTTTTGCCATCTTGATTAATTTCTTCATCTCCCTCAGTTCTACCAGATATTCTTCTTTGTGTTCCTCCTTTTGGGATCTTTTATATTTCTTGAACGCTGTTCTTTTAGCCTTTATTTTGTCAGCCACCTCCTTTGAGAACCAGATAGGTTTCATTTTTCTTTTGCTTTTCTTTACTTTTCTAACATATAGATTAGTTGCCTTGGTGATTGCTCCTTTTAGATTGGTCCACTGTTGATCCACATCTCTCTCGTTTTCCCAGCCTTTTAGTTCTTCCTCCAGGTACTTCCCCATTTCATCAAAGTCTGTGTTTTTGAACATCAAAACTTGGGTTTTTGTGCTTCTTTTCCGTGTCCTTTTTGTGATATTAAACCATACCGTTTGATGATCACTGGTGCTGAGGTGGGCACCCACCTGGACGGGTTACTGGTAAGTGTTCATCCAGTCCCTAGATTAGTGTTTCATACATTATTTGCCTGAGTTCAGAGTTTCCTGTTGGTTGAGTACTGAAATGGTTATTTGTTATTAATTAGAGATGTGATTCGTCCAAACCTTTTGGTTTGGCCTTCGTTATCGGCCCGCCGTGGGAAATTTAGTTTTCCTGCGGTTTGGGCCGATTTTTTTCGGCCACCCCGAATTTTGGGGTTAGCGCACACTAACACTTCATTTTTCAGGGAGGCCTAACCAGGACGAATTGCCTAATTTGTTCTGGACAAATGCACATCCTTATTATTAATCAAGTTTTTGCTGCTCTGTCCACAGTTGGCTTTTGAAGAGAATATTGGCAGGCTGATGTTGTTGCAGAAGTTTATATCCTGTGACGTCAGTTTGCTCCATCACCATCTGCTGTTAGAGGTGCATAACCCACTGGTCCTGAATCTACCTGTCTAGACTAAGGAAAAGGAAATTATCAGGTATGTAGTAATTTCTCAGTTTCATCCACATAAGCCACTGAGAGCCTGATTTTCAGTATTTATGTACCTGAAACATGGTTTTATATGCATAAGTGATGCATTGGAAATCAACCTAGGACTTGTAGGTGTAAAAGTGTGTGTGAAACTCAATTTTGCATCTAATTTAACCTCCACTACAAGAAAGTGTTCCAGGAGGCAGAGTTGAGACATAGAAAAGATTTATTTTATGCATATCCTTTCCATTTTTTAAAGAATGCATAAAAATCTACATGTAGAAAGTTACAGCCTAAGAGGCTGTAACTTTCTGCTTGGAAGTCTCCACCAGCACGGCTGAACTTGTAAATTGTCATAGTGGATTTAGGATAAAGTCCATGAGTACAAGGTACTAGGGATGTGAATCGTTTTAGGACGATTAAAATTATCGTCCGATAATTTTAATATCGTCTTAAACCGTTATGGAACACAATACAATAGAGATTCTAACGATTTATCGTTATAAATCGTTAGAATCGTGAGCCGGCACACTAAAACCCCCTAAAACCCACCCCCGACCCTTTAAATTAAATCCCCCACCCTCCCGAACCCCCCCCAAATGACTTAAATAACCTGCGGGTCCAGCGGCGGTCCGGAACGGCAGCGGTCCGGAACGGGCTCCTGCTCCTGAATCTTGTTGTCTTCAGCCGGCGCCATTTTGGAAAATGGCGCCGAAAAATGGCGGCGGCCATAGACGAACACGATTGGACGGCAGGAGGTCCTTCCGGACCCCCGCTGGACTTTTGGCAAGTCTCGTGGGGGTCAGGAGGCCCCCCACAAGCTGGCCAAAAGTTCCTGGAGGTCCAGCGGGGGTCAGGGAGCGATTTCCCGCCGCGAATCATTTTCGTACGGAAAATGGCGCCGGCAGGAGATCGACTGCAGGAGGTCGTTCAGCGAGGGTTCCGGCGCCTCGCTGAACAACCTCCTGCAGTCGATCTCCTGCCGGCGCCATTTTCCGTACGAAAACGATTCGCGGCGGGAAATCGCTCCCTGACCCCCGCTGGACCTCCAGGAACTTTTGGCCAGCTTGTGGGGGGCCTCCTGACCCCCACGAGACTTGCCAAAAGTCCAGCGGGGGTCCGGAAGGACCTCCTGCCGTCCAATCGTGTTCGTCTATGGCCGCCGCCATTTTTCGGCGCCATTTTCCAAAATGGCGCCGGCTGAAGACAACAAGATTCAGGAGCAGGAGCCCGTTCCGGACCGCTGCCGTTCCGGACCGCCGCTGGACCCGCAGGTTATTTAAGTCATTTGGGGGGGGTTCGGGAGGGTGGGGGATTTAATTTAAAGGGTCGGGGGTGGGTTTTAGGGGGTTTTAATGTGCCGGTTTTGCGATTTTTCGATTTTTCGATTTTTCACGATTTTTCACGATTTTTCACGATATTTTACCCCCCCAAACGGCAACAATACGATTCCCTCCCCCTCCCAGCCGAAATCGATCGTTAAGACGATCGAGGACACGATTCACATCCCTACAAGGTACCTGCAGAGTCTAGCCCTGTGCAGGCTGTTTGCAAATTACCCTCCAAATGATCTTCTAATGGTGTGATGTTAATGAATGAGTCAACTCTGAACCAATAACCTAGAGCTATCCAGTTACTCTCAAATATACTTTAATGATAGATTAGATAACTATTGTGGCATTTATATGGATCCTGCAATATAAAAGGGAAAACCTACATAAATCTTTTAAAATTCCTGTTTTACTTAATGTGCAAATATCTTGTATCTTGAATACAGATTAGCCACTTTATTTTTGCTCATTGCTTAATACCAAATTTACAAAGTATCAAAATAGCAGAAACTGAAAAAAATCTTAATTGGGTGTATTGAAACCGAATTACAAGAAAATCCAGATATGCTTCCTTGATTTAATGCTCAATAATCCACTTTTATTTTTAATGAAATTTCATTACATTTAAATATATAACTTGGATAAAAATGATCACTGAAACAGCACATATCTCATATTCTGTTGTTTTTTTATCTTAACTTACAAGTCAAAAAAAGCTTTGTTTTTTTGTTTTCCTTTAGAAGTAGTTGTTTTCTTTCTAATGAAATGTATAGCATTCCAGATTTGGTGTACTAGTTATCTTGCAGCCTCTTTGGTTAAGCTGTATTAAAGAGCACAGGCAAAGGAGTCACATTAAATTTCAACCACAGAATGAAGATAAATGACTTAGTTTGCTTTGGAGAGAGACTGCTGTGAGATCAGAATGCAAGATATACCAGTGGCAAGCTGAGACAGAGTAGATGGACAATATTAGAAATAAAGGCAAATAAATCTTAATGCTTACTCTCCAAAGAACCAAAATGTCTGTGCCTCAGGCTCTGGAACTTCAAAATAGGAAACAAAAATGTGAGCACCAAGGTAAGTATATCATAAAAAGTCATGCTGTCTACAACTGTAAATCAGGTTTACACATTTCAAATAGGCTGTTGCTTTGTAATGAAGAAATGGTAGTCTTTATGGAACACAGAAGAAAGCTGGCAAGCTGAGAGGGAATGTGAAGAGATGAAGCTGTTTACCCATGATCCTATACCTGCTTTCACCCAAGTTATGTTATCTAGGTTTTTTCTACCTTGTTCAATGTAAGACAAGACTTTGTCACTGTTGTTTTTTTGCTGGTTGTAATGTAAACCGAAGTGATAATTAATCCTGTTAATTGAACCTCGGTATATAAAAGTTATAAATAAATAAATAAATATTCAAAACATTCAAAATCAGGTCATCAAAGCATTAGCATCTGAAGATAAAGATAGTAAGTGCCTAATCAATAAACTTCAGCATGCATACACATGCTAGAAATAATGTGCTATACTGCAAAGCCTTAATGAGCATGTTAAGACACTCCCTCATGTCATTAATGAGGTCATGCTACAATGAAAACAAACTCACATGTAAACAAGGAAGTGTTCTATGCAAATTAGGATTTACCAGGCCCATGGAAATAACATGGAATGCGCTCTACATGAGCTTTCTCTGTGTACTCAGAATAGGGTAAACATTTTGTACCTGCCTCAGTCCAGTAATTACACTTTTATCATATATGGAAAGTTTTGGAATCTCCCCTGTTAACTGGCACACAGGTGTGAAGGTCCCATGATTTCTCAACAGACACCCCCCCCCCCCTCTTTCCTCACACCTGGCCCAGCCTGAAGATCAAGAGGATGCAGCCCCAATCACCCCTCTACCCTCCCCCATTGGGTATGAAGTGAAGGAGATGCCCACCCCAACTAAAATTAGGCTTTCTTTCTTTCCTTCCCCCTCCTAGCCGGTCACAACCCTTCCTACTGCATCAGAAGTTGTTCTGAAGGAGAGCACAGCAGGAGAGAGCATTACTCTCTTCTACTCTGCCGCCTGCCAAAGTCAAAATGGCATAAAGTGAGCTTCAGCAGGGTAATGTCATGAATGGCAAGAGTCTATTCTGAATGAAATAAACTAAAAATAGTATCCTACGAAAATATCCACAAATATTAAGGTATTTTTGTATTTGTGGCATATAAGAAAATAGGCCTCCAGTGTCCTTGGCTGGGCCTTCCTGGGCCAAAAAAATGACTCTGGCCTAGCCCTGAGTGTTGCAATCCCCCCTGTTGCTGCGCTACAGGAGGCATCTTACCTTCCTCCAGAGGCCGCTCTGAAGCCAGGGCCTCGCCTACGCACCGTCCGGGACTTGCTCCAGCGCCGGAGAGGCCTAGCTGTTCCTGTGACTTCGTGCCTGTGTTTGGACTTCCTGTTTCCAGCCACGCCCGTTTCTCTAGGGGCTGGCCCGCAGCTCTCTTCCCCAGTTATAGGGCCAGCAAGGGGCGGTCCTGTCTAACTCCTCCCAGGGAGTTGCCTACAACCTCCAGTATATAAGGACTTGCTTGTTAGTTCCTGTTTGCCTTCGGATTGGGTTACACAGTTGTCTGTGGCCTCTCCCAATCTAGGTCCTCCGTGGTCTGCCGTGTCTAGATGGTACCTTGTCTCGATGTCTGTTTCTGACCGTGCCTAGATGTCTGTTCCTGTTCCTGCCAGCCGTAAGGGCTTCGGATGTCAGTATCCCAGCATCGGAGTTCCTGTTCGCCTGGAGTTTCCCTGCACCCTCCTTTCCTCAGCGTGGTCCGCGACCAGCCTTCCTGGGCTGTGTAGGGCGCGTCTGGGACGGGGTGGTCCGTGACCAGTCTAGCTGTGCTGGCTGAGTAGGGCGCCCTGATGGACAGTGCCATGTTTCAGTCCAGCCTTGTCTACAATGTCTTGCTTCAGCCCTTGCCCTGATGTCTTCGCGTCTCTGCCTTGACCTACGTCCTCGTCTGGTTCCTGAGCCTTCTGTCCTGTTGGGCCCTGGAGTGGCCAACAGGAGGGATTCGTCCCACGGGCTCTTGAGCTTCTGTTTCTGCCAGCCGAGGGGCTTCGGATGTCAGTATCCCAGCATCGGAGTTCCTGCTCGCCTGGATCTTTCCTATGTCTCGCTTCAGCCCTTGCCCTGATGTCTCCAACGTCTTGCTTCAGCCTCTCTTGGATGTCTGCTTCAGCCCTCGTCTCACATCCTCAGTGTATGGACTCTGTCTGCCCTCGCCTCTGTCCGGCCTGCTGCCCATTGCCGTTCCCAGCGGCAGGTCCAAAAGGGCCGGGAACAGTCAGAGGACCGTTCTTTAGTCAACTTCCCCGTGTTGGCTACCATGGGCATGCAGGTCCGGCTGAGGGTCGGACTCCCTGCTTCTGTTCCTGCCTGCCTGGCTCACCATGCCTGCTCAGCTCACCTCCCACGGTGTGGCTTGGGGCTCCTCCTTGAGTCCTGCCGTGGCCCAAGGGCTCACCACCCGCTTACGACGACCGCGCCCGCGCGCGCTCGTAACACTGAGTTAGCCCTAGTTCCAAGCCCTTCTCCCCATTTAAATGTTCTGGGGCAGGGACCTCCAATCTCGGCCACCACTTGCCCCATTCCTGGATCCTGGTCACAAACAAGCAGGAGTGATTCCCAGTAGATCCAGCCCAGGTCTCAGCTTTTTAAAATGGTACCATCTACCAGGAGGATGACGCTGAAGTGAGTTCAGGTGAAAATTACAGTGAGTCAGGGTGTATATTAAGGAGAGAGAACACTTCCTTTGTGGACAGAACCAGGTGGGGAGCTAGGAGAGAGGGCTCATCCAGACTCAGAAGCAGAAATGCCCACAACCTTCGATTAGGGATTTTGAATCTGTAAAGATACAGTTGGGAAGTAGTTTCTGCAGAGCCCTGGGGAATTGTGCTGGCATGCACATGACTATCAATGTATCCAAAATAAATTATTTTGGCTGCTGTGTTAGTCCACTTGAATGCAAAGATATAAAGGTTAACAACATATATAAGATGACACCTTTTTATTGGACTAACCATACATTTCTTGACTAGCTTTTAATAGCTAATACTCTTTTCTTCAGGTCAAAATTCAAATGAGCAAAAGATGGCATTTACCAGGAAATATAAAGTAGTGTTGTTACAATGTGAATCATAAAAGGCATTACAATGATAGGATAAAGGGGAAGAGAGGGGACAGGTGGGGGAGGTTTGATAGGTGATCAGAAGGTGACAAGCAATATAATTGTATGGTTCATAATGTGATAGGAAACCAAGGTCTTTACAGAGTCCTTTTTTATCAGTTCCAAAATGTCTGATCATTTTAACTTCAAAAGCTTTGTTTTATTTCATTGTTTTCAATTTTCCTTTGACTATCCTGATCATAAGCTCATTAATGCAGTGGTCTGGTTCTGAAATGTGCTACCCACAGAGGTATCAGTCTGGTCGGTAACCTTATGCACAGCCTTTGTTTAGAGATTTTGAATCTTCAAAGGTACAACTGGGATGCACAATTTATACAGCCCTGGGGAAGTGGGCTATCCTGTGAGTGACTGCCGGGTAGCTATTGGGATGATTCTGCTGGTGTCTCAGGAAAGGAACTGAAAGTTATAAGTCTGAACTGAACTTGATGCATGGAATAAAGTTGCCTTTTATTGCAAGTCGCTGACTCTGAGTTGTGTGTTCCAGAGCACTATCAGTATGTAATGCAAGGCCCAGGATGCAACCTGTGACAAAGCATATTGTAAACAAGTGAAATAAATACTTGCATTCTGTATGCCTGGTTGAAAGAAATCCCAGAAATGCTGCAGTGGCTAAAAACAGAGAAAGGCTGAGAGAGCCAGCCAGTGCTCTTGTCTCATCCATGCCCGATTAACTTCTATGGTTCTGAAAAGATAGCAAAAGCAGGCTGCAGCCATGGCAGAAGTCAGAACAGAAGGGATTCAGCTCCTTTTATTACAGAGGAAGCAGGACTCACAAAAAACAACAACAACAAAGAGATTGCAATGAGAAAGTTGTAGTAGTAACTGGGTTGTTAATGCCGGAAGGAGTGGAGAGAATGAGACGGGATCTAAGGAAACTGGAAGAGTGGTCGAAGATATGGCAGCTGAGATTCAATGCCAAGAAGTGCAAAGTCATGCATATGGGGAGTGGAAATCCGAATGAACTGTATTCGATGGGGGGGGAAAGGCTGATGTGCACGGAGCAGGAGAGGGACCTTGGGGTGATGGTGTCTAATGATCTGAAGTCGGCGAAACAATGCGACAAGGCGATAGCTAAAGCCAGGAGAATGCTGGGCTGCATAGAGAGAGGAATATCGAGTAAGAAAAGGGAAGTGATTATTCCCTTGTACAGGTCCTTGGTGAGGCCTCACCTGGAGTACTGTGTTCAGTTCTGGAGACCGTACCTTCAAAAAGACAAAGACAAGATGGAGGCGGTACAGAGAAGGGCGACCAGGAAGGTGGAGGATCTTCATCGGATGACGTACGAGGAGAGATTGAAGAATCTAAATATGTACACCCTGGAGGAAAGGAGGAGCAGAGGTGATATGATACAGACTTTCAGATACTTGAAAGGTGTTAATGATCAAAAGACAACGACAAACCTTTTCCGAAGGAAAAAAATCAGCAGAACCAGGGGTCACGATTTGAAGCTCCAGGGAGGAAGATTCAGAACCAATGTCAGGAAGTATTTCTTCACGGAGAGGGTGGTGGATGCCTGGAATGCCCTTCCGGAGGATGTGGTGAAGACCAGAACTGTGAAGGACTTCAAAGGGGCGTGGGATAAACACTGTGGATCCATAAAGTCAAGAGGCTGCCAATGAAGAGTGGGTGACTCGCCAGAATGATGGCTACTGCCTGGAGTCAATACCCTTATTAAATAAACATACACAGGCTTACGGTGACTCCAACATCGCTCTAAGCTTCAACAGCAAGAGGAAATGTGGAAAAAAGGATTCACACTCACAAAGAGGGGAGTAGCTGGCTTGTTACGGCGGTTACTACCCCAAATCAAATAAGCCTGATACTTCACTTTCAATGCATATACAGCATGGCTCTCTGCTTCAACGGCATGGGAGAAGACTTATACGTCACACATATCCAGCATAGCTCCCTGCTTCAACGGCAGGGGAGAAGAAAAACTGATACTTCACACATCCAGCAGAGCTCTCTGCTTCAACGGCAGGGGAGAAGAAAAGAGGGTTCGCACTCACAAAGCGGGGAGTAGCTGGCTTGTTACGGCGGTTTCTACCCCAAACCAAATGTGCCTGATACTTCACTTTTGATGCACATCCAGCATGGCTCTCTGCTTCAACGGCATGGGAGAAGACTTATACGTCACACATATCCAGCATAGCTCCCTGCTTCAACGGCAGGGGAGAAGAAAAACAACCAATAAGGGCTAATAACATAGTCTGGGTAAAACAAATAAGCATGGGTGCAGCTTGCTTATTGCGGCGGCTACTACCCCTAACGAATCAAGCTAGATATTTCACTTGGATGCAGCTCCATCACTGCTCTCTACATTAAAGGTGGGGGTGGAAGGGAAATAGAACCAAGAGCTAAGAGAAACAGATAAGTATGAGAGAAAATATGTGTGAAGCTTGCTGGGCAGACTAGATGGGCCATTTGGTCTTCTTCTGCCGTCATTTCTATGTTTCTATGTTTCTATGTTTCTATGTCCCTTTTGAAGCATCCGGGTCTTCAGGAAAGGGAGAAAGGAAGTGATATCAGCACAGATCTCCAGTAATGAAAATCACTCTAAGAAAACCAGAACAAAAGTATTGAAACCAGTGCCAGCCTAGATGGGAGCAAGCATTGAGAAATCTCTTCATATCATTTTTATTTCAAAATAAAGTTTTAAAAAAGTTTTAGAAGATAAAGTTGGATGGTGTTTCACAGGAAGCAATTGGAGTCAATACAAATCTATGGGAAGTCAGGGAACTGCACCATTCAGCTGGCACCACAAGGTTCCACTTGTCAGTAGTTCCCCTGTGACAAGCTAATTTGCATGGACACTAACATTAGCTTCTCATGCAGGAAAGCCTTGTGCTTAGTTTTTTTCTTTCTTTCTTTTTTTTTTTTTTTGTGAAAAGGCTGTGGAAGGATTAAGGAGCTGTATGTTGACTGTGTTTCCCAAGAGTTTAGAAATGTGTATGACAAAAGTTCTAACTAGATGATGTTAATTGTCAGAATTCTTCCATCTTAAGGAGGTTATGAAGGAGTTCAGTAAGAAGTGTTTAAGGATATATTAGCACTATGTGAATGTTATGACCTCTATGGAAATGTGGACCCTTGGCCTGTGTTGGGATTGATGCTACCTGGGAGGAATGCCTGCCGCAGGTTCCCAATGACAGGAGGCGAGGTTGATGGATGACTGGGGCCAGCTGGAGCTTCACCAATACCAATCCCGTTCCCCGCAGGTTGAGCCTTTGGGTGCTGGTACTGGCTGGACTTAGGTGGGCCCCTGGGAGGATGGCAGGTGATGAAGAGATGGTGAAGCGGTCCGAGGTCAGGAAGCCAGAAGATCAGTCTGGAGGAAGAGGGTTAGGAAGAGGAATGGGCAGGCAGGATCCGGAACAGGAAGGCTGGAGCAGGAACGGAGCACAGGAGCGGGAACAGGAATGCGCTGGTACGGGAGCCCACATCAGAACACCGAGGAAGCAGACCTGTAGCCAAGTCGTCTGCTGTAGGTAGGATCTGGGTTTAAATGCCAGCAGGCTCTGACGTAGGTAGGAGGAGCTGCTGGTGATTTCCTGCCGCGGGCCCTTTGCCCCCCCAGGTGGCGCACGAACTAGGAGGAAGCAGGGAGGGGCAGAGTCGACGGCGTCTCGCGGCAGGGAGGCTCGAGACAGCCCCTACAGAGAGAAGGACCCAGCAACCGTGTCAAAGAAGCCTGGGAAGTGCGGTTAGTTCCAAGAGAGGGCCGGCACGCTGGAGAGCCGGCCAGGACGGCCACGGCTGCAGGCGGTAAGTGCAACAGTACCCCCCCTTCTAAGCCACCATCCCAAAGGTTTGGGCTTTTTGGGGTGAGAGGCATGAAATTGCTCTAAGAGAGTCTTGTCCAGGATGTTGGCGACCGGTTCCCAAGAATTCTCTTCCAGACCAAAGCCCTACCAGGCGAGAAGGTACTCCCATCTTCGGCCCCTCTTTCTTATGTTCAGCACCTCCCGCACTTGGTATGTGACGTCATCTGCCAATGCTACTGGTTGTGGTTCAGGAGGTTTCTTAGTTGGTGTTGTGTCCGTCACTGTCCGACGTCTCTGCTCCGCCCACCTTACCTTGTTGGTGACTCCCTTTGGGGTTGATGGAAGGCTAGCTGCTGTGGTGTCTCCAGGCCGTTCTCCAGCGTTCCCAGACCAGCTCAATGCTGCAAACCGCCATGTTGACTAGATGCCTAAGGGCACGCGCGCGTGGCCCGACTGATGTACCAGCATTGGCGCGAACCTCAGGGGCGTCCCTCTGAGATGACGTCACCAGCTCCAGATATTTAAGGTCTCAGCTTTCGCTAACAAGATGAGTTAGCAAGGGATTGGATTACCTAGCTTTCTCCTGGTTGCTGCGGATGAGATTCGCTCTCAGCAACCCTAGCTACTCTGCCTCCTCGGACTTCACTAGAGGTACCCACTCCTCGGGGGCCTCGCACTCTCTTTCTCTTTTCAGGTCGCAGTCCGGAACCGGTACTCGCTCCCCGATGGCCCACGTCCCGGACTTGCTCCTGAATACCACTTCTGCTAAGAAGTCATCACTGCTTATAACATCAGTGAGTTTCCATCTATCTCTCAGAGCTTTCCCTGGGTTCAGGTCCTTTCTCCTTGAGGGCCTGGTACATACCATCTCCTGGGCTTCCTCAAGAGACTATTGTGTGAGTGTTACCATCAAGGACTTGTTCCAGAACTCTGCATATACTGCCTATTCACTTTCTTAGTTTCTCTACAGCTCAGCCACCTGGGGATCGCTGTTCCAGTACCTGAGGGACTACAGCCCAGCCGAGCACTTCCAGCTCACTTCTGCCACCTCTGGAGGTTTACTATATTGTCTAATAAAAGAACTAGTCTGTGTCTGTCTACTACACTAAGCCTGACCAGTGGTCCCTCGCGGGATTTCCCCCAAGGGCGTGGTCACCTGCACTGGTCCAAGGATCGACCCACAACTATTCTAAATAACATCATATTGCTAACTCTCAGCAGAGCTTTAATGACAGATTGCTACTCCCAGCTTTCACCATAGAGCTTCAAGGACAGATTGCTAACTCCATGGATCTGGCTTGTTTCCAGGGTTCCGCTTAACTCCAAGGATCCAGCTTGACTACAGGGTTCGGCTTGAGTCCAGAGTTCGGGTAACTACATGGATCCAGTACAACTCAATGCTTTCCAGGCTATACGGGGCCTGGCTCAGCGCATTGCGGAACAACAGGACGCCTTGGAAAAACTTACTTCAGCTTTTCATCAGCTACACACACAGAAGGTTCAAAGTACTGCTTCTAACCATGAAAATCAGTTACAGGAGGTAACTTTAAAGACTGCTGTACCACTGGTGGCTCTGATCTGCTTTTCTGGAGAAATACAGAAGACTCAGGGCTTTTTAAACCAGTGCTGCATGCACTTTACCATACAACCATCTTTATTTCCTACTGCTCTCTCCAAGACTACCTACATCCTTTCTTACTTGGATGGTAGGGCCTTGTCTTGGTCATCTACCTTGTGGGAGCACAAGGACCCTATTTTGCAGGACATAGACGGATTTATTGGCTTGTTTAAATCCGTTTTTGATGACCCTGCTCGAAATTCTGTAGCCGGTTCTGCTTTGGTGGATTTGAAGCAAGGCAACAGATCATTGGCTGAATTTGCCATAGAGTTTAAAACTCTTGCGGCAGAACTTTGCTGCGACCCCAAATGTCTCAACACTCTCTTTTGCAGAGGCCTGGATGCCCGGTTAAAAGACGAGCTGGCCTCTCGTGAAACACCTGACTCGCTGGACGAATTAGTAGCCTTGGCTACTCGGATCGATCATCGGCTCCGGGACAAGGTGAAGGAACTCCGGACTAGGATGTTATCTGGGTTGAATCAGGCTAGTTCTATACCTGCAGTTATTAGCACCCAATCGGATTCCACATTTGGTAATGTTAATAACGAGTTAATGAAGTCCGTAGAATCTTTTATATAAGATCGAATAGCCAAATGTGGAATCCGATTGGGTGCTAATAACTGCAGATATAACCTCTTTATATACCAGCATTCCACAACAGGCAGCATTGAACATTATTAAAGGGGAATTAAGAAAGATGGATATGTCAACACGGAGATTTAACGTTTTGTCCTCTATTGCTGAGATGGCACTTACGAGGAATATTTTTAGTTATAAAACTGAATATTATTTACAAACTAAAGGCATCCCGATGGGGTCTCCAATGGCCCCGAGTACTGCTTGCCTTTACGTGGCACATTTTGAGGAGAGTTGTGTTTATAGTTCATCGTTATTTCAGGATGTTATATATTGGAAACGATTTATCGATGACTTGTTTTTTATTTGGAAGGGGAATAATGCTGATCTGGATAGATTTTTTAGGTTATTAAATTCTAGTGATCCCAATTTGATATTCACTGTAACTCAAAACAAACAATCAACAGTGTTTTTGGATATGAAAGTATCTATTCATGAACACAGATTGATTACTAGTGTCCATAGGAAAATTACGGCTCGTAATACTTTATTGCATTACCGTAGCTTTCATCCAAAAACATTGAAGGATAATATTCCAATAGGACAGTTTTTACGTTACAGGCGTTTGTGTAGCTCTACAGTAGAGTTTAAATTACAAGCTCAGCAATTGTCAGAACGATTCATAGTGAGGGGATACAGTAAATCTACAGTTAGAAAGGCATACAAAGGTGCACTTTATTCAAATAGAGACAATCTTTTAATATCTAATATTAAGGAAACACCTACCCGTCCGATTTGTTCTATTCCATATTCTGTTAAGATGACAGACATTAAACAAGCCATTCTAAAATATTTGCATATTCTGGCTCCTAATCCGTGCTTTAAGGAAAATCCTATTTTTGCAATCAAGAAGCGCCAATCTTTGCGTGAACAGTTAAACAATATGAATAATTTGAGAGATATAGATCAGATTAGTGGCCAAGTAACATGTGGGTCATGCTCAGTATGTTCGTTAGCAATGATTTGTCAATCATTCCAACATCCACATCTGAAATATCCCTATAAAATTCCTGGGAGATTTGATTGTAATTCAAGTGGTGTGGTGTATGCCATACTTTGTCCATGTGATTTAATTTACGTGGGCCAAACAGCACGTTCTATTTGATTTAGAATCATTGAGCATCGGAGTCGCATTAAAGTGCGCCGAGAACACGCCCCCTTGGTGGATCATTGGGTTTTGATGAATCACTCTTTGGAGGATATTCGATTTTTTGTCATAAAACAGATAATATTAAGAAATGGTGGGGATTTATCTGGTGCCTTGAGGAAGGTAGAACAACGCTTCATTTATAATTGGCAAACAATCTCTCCATCTGGTCTTAATGGCCCGATCGAGTGGCATGCATTTTTTTGATCATGGTCTTGATTATTCTTTAAGCTTAAGGTGCTTTGGGAAGTTAGAATCCCGTGTATGGCCTTGATTGGAATGTATATATAAAGCTTTGAGGATTTCAATTCGAAACTTGACTTCTGACGCAAGACGTTGCGTCATTACGTGTGAGTATGGCAGTTTTGGGCATCCATAATAGTGAGGAGTATGGGGAAAGAATGGTAGGTTTGTAATTAAAATTTATCTTAAATCTCTTTTATATTTCCTTCTTGAAACAGAAAATATGAAGCACAACTTATGAGGCTTTTTGACTTGGACAATTTTAAAATTTCGTTCAAATTTCCAGCTGTTTAAGAGTTTGAGTCATGCGGCGCTTTTGGAGGTAATGTGAATTAGTGTTGAAGAGCTGTAAGTTTGGCACACGTTGGATTATTAAGGTGGTGGAAGTGTTATTGATTTATAATAAGGATTTGGGTCCTTAGATAACGATTGTTATTTGTTATAGATGAGAATCATCGACTATAGGTACCTTTTTGAGAGGTGTGTATACAGAAGGTAATCATTCCTGGCCACAATTGTGTCATGGTAAAATATGGTGAGATTGGGGACTCATAAGAGGTAAGATTCTGGTTTATAGAGTGAGGACAGATTGGAATAAGAAAGGGTATGCACCACCTTTAAAAGATCTGTTTTTTTGAATTTTTAGTGGGAGAACAATTATGAAGGTTCCATGATATGCCATTTTCTGGGTGAAGTATTAGTCCCTGAGGAAGCCTAATTGAAAGGCGAAACAAGGATATCTTTTGTTGGATGGATAAGGAAATAAAATCGTGAAACAAAGATACTATGAAACAACTTTAATGAAATAATGGTTTCACACACCTAATATTGTTACTGTTGTAAAATGTATTTAATTGAATATATGTAATATTGATACACAGTATTGTTTGTGCATACATATGTTTTTAGATGATGAGTATGATTGAGGGATGAATGTGTCAGTTGAGTTTTAATGTCTATATAGGTGAACATGTTGTGAATTTCAATAAATGGATACACAGTATTTGATGATAGGTGATCTCTCTGTTGTGTGATATGGTTATGTGATAATCAGAGAGTTTATTTTGAGAAGAAGTACCCTCTGTAAAATTTACCCTGGTGGATTCAGGAGCAGGAGGCAACTTTATTATCAGAAGCCTAGTGGAATATTTGAAAATTCCCCTCGTTAAATTGAAAGATTCACTACTGTTATCTTCCATTCATGGAGAACCCTTACCAGGTAATGTGACTTGTGAAACTGTACCAGTTACTCTTCACACCGGATTGCTCCATACGGAATCAATCTCCTTCTTTGTATTGGAAAAGGCTATACATCCTATCGTCCTGGGGTTACCCTGGCTACAAGTACACCAACCCCAATTTGACTGGGCCTCCCTGGATCTGTCCCGCTGGGGCCCAGAATGCCATGGGAGATGTCTTAAGGAGATATTGCCTGTTGCCTGTATGCCTACTACTCCAGTGATGCCAGGACTGCCACCCCAATACACATCCTTTGGGAATGTATTCTCCAAAGAGGCGGCTGATATTCTTCCTCCACATAGGTCTTATGACTGTGCCATAAGACTGAAGCCCAATACTGAGCCACTGTAAGGAAGGGTGTATCCTCTTTCAGCTCTTGAGAATAAAGCTATGTCGGAATACATTGAAGAAAATCTCCAGAAGGGCTTTATTCGACCATCTAAGTCGCCAGCCGGCGCAGGCTTTTTCTTCATGGGGAAGAAGGACGCTACCTTACGACCATGTATTGATTACCGAGGTCTAAATGAGATCACGATCAAAGACTGTTACCCCTTGCCGTTAATCTCGGAGCTGTTTGACCGGCTGCAGGGGGCCAAGATATTTTCAAAGCTTGATCTGAAGGGTGCTTACAACCTCATTCACATTCGGAGTGGCGTTCAATACGCGAGACGGCCACTTCGAGTATCTGGTGATGCCGTTCGGGTTGTGCAATGCACCCGCCATTTTCCAAAATATGATGAACAACACCTTGCGAGATCTGCTGTACAAAAACGTTGTAGTATACCTGGACGATATCTTAATTTTCTCCCAGGATTTGGACACCCACATTGCTGACGTCAAGCAAGTACTCCACCATCTCCGTGAATATCGGCTGTATACCAAACTCTCTAAGTGTGAATTTCACAAAGAGTCAGTGCCTTTTTTAGGCTACATTGTGTCAAAGAAGGGCTTCCAAATGGACCCTCACAAACTTCAAAGTATCAAGAATTGGTCCCAACCTACCAACTTGAAGGCTTTAAGGAGATTCCTGGGGTTCACCAACTACTATCGAAGCTTCATAAAGAACTATACTTCTTTAACTGTGCCCTTGATTGTGATGACCCGCAAGAGTGCCAACATCTCAAATTGGTCAGCGGAGGCCATTTCCACATTCAAGAAATTAAAGACTGCCTTCTCCACAGAACCATGCTTACATCATCCAGACCCCAACAAACACTTTATTGTAGAAGGTGATGCTTCAGATGAAGGTGTAGGGGCTATGTTGAGCCAAACAGTAGACTCGAAAGCCTTACATCTCTCTTCGTTCTTTTCAAGAAGATTTTCTCCAGCCAAGAAAAACTATGCAGTTGGCGACAAAGAACTCCTGGCAATAAAGCTCGCATTTGAGGAATGGCAGCCTTGGCTTGAAGGCGCTCAACATCAAATAACCGTATTCACGGATCATAAAAACCTAGAGTATCTTCGCCATGCACAACATCTAAATTGCAATCGTTTTGATTTTGTGCATAAATTCCATCCTGGAGATCGAAACACCAGAGCAGATGCTCTGTCACGCTCCTTCCATTTGGAGGATGTCCCGAAGAAGATATTCTTGACAACTACCCAGTCCGTATTCTCTGGCAATACCATCACTTCTCAACCAGCTTCATGCACTGGATTGTCACCATCCATATTCAGCGAATTGTCTTCCAAATCTCAAGATTCACCTATCATCAATACAGAAGACGATTTAGAGATTAAAATCAAAGAGATACTGAATGTTCGTAAAAGAGGCAAGACTTTTGAATACCTTCTAAGATAGGAAGGGTTTGGCCCCAAAATAAACACTTGGGAGCCTCAGACCAATATCTTGGATAAAGAGATGCTTCGTCAATTCCATCTCGCGCATCCTTCTAAACCCAAACCTGGTACCTGAAGAGGAGATCGTCCTTTGAAGGGGAGTAATGTTGTGTCCGTCACTGTCCAATGTCTCTGCTCTGCCCACCTTACCTCGTTGGCGACTCCCTTCAGGGTTGATGGAAGGCTAGCTGCTGTGGCGTCTCCAGATCGTCCTCCTCCGGCGTTCCCGGACCGGCTTGACGCTGCAAGCCGCCATGTTGACCAGATGCCTAAGGGCGCATGTGCGTGCACGGCCCGACTGATGTACCAACGTTGGCATGAACCTCATGGGCGTCTCCCTGAGATGATGTCACCAGCTCCAGATATTTAAGGTCTCAGTTTTCGCTAACAAGACAGGTTAGCAAGGGATTGGATTACCTAGCTTCCTCCTGGTTGCTGCGGATGGGATTCACTCTCCGCAACCCTAGCTACTCTGTCTCCTCGGGGACCTCGCGCTCTCTTTCTCTTTTCAGGTCGCAGTCCGGAACCAGTACTCACTCCTCGAGGGCCCACGTCCCAGACTTGCTCCTGAATACCACTTCTGCTAAGAAGTCATCGCTGCTTACAACATCAGCGAGTTTCTATCTATCTCTCAGAGCTTTCCCTTGGTTCAGGTACTCGCTCCTCGAGGGCCTGGTGCATACCATCTCCTGGGCTGTCTCAAAAGACTATTGTGTGAGTGTTACCATCAAGGACTTGTCCAGAACTCTGCATATACTGCCTATTCACTTTCTTAGTTTCTCTACAGCTCAGCCACCTGGGGATCGCTGATCCAGTACCTGAGGGACTATAGCCAAGCCAGGCGCTTCCAGCTCACTACTGCCACCTCTGGTGGTTTACTATATTGTCTAATAAAAGAACTAGTCTGTGTCTATCTACTACACTAAGCCTGACCAGTGGTCCCTCTCGGGATTTCTCCCAAGGGCGTGGTCACCTGCCACTGGTCCAAGGATCCACCCACAACTATTCTAAATAACATCATATTGCTAACTCTCAGCAGAGCTTTAATGACAGATTGCTACTCCCAGCTTTCACCATAGAGCTTCAATGACAGTTGGCCAATATAGCACTAAGGGCTTCAGGAGCGAGACGTGAAAAGTGTTATGAATTTTCAAGGATGATGGTAATTGGAGTTGGTAAGTCACTGGACCTAACTGACGGAGCACTGGAAAGGGCCCTATGTAGCGGGGGGGGGGGGGGGGGGGGGGCAGGCGCATGGATGGGAGCTTCAGGTGAATGAAGCGCATACTGAGCCAGACTTTATCGCCAGGTTGGAGTTGAGGAGCAGGTCTCTGATGGGTGTCTGTGCTCCGTTTGGGAAACTGACCCACCTCTTGTATCAGGCGCTGTGCGTTCCCAAAGATGATGCATCTCCTGCGCTGTTAACTGCGCAGCAGGAGAAGGAACTGTCAGAGGTAATGGTAGCAGAGGAAGTGGTTGCCTTCCATAGATTATTTGGAAGGGAGAGGATTTTGTGCTGGCCGAGACGTGGGAGTTGAGGGAAAACTCAGCCCAATTTAAGAATCTGGCCAAATCATTCTGTTGAAGGTTAATGTAAGCTCGGAGAAACTGTTTCAGGGTACGATTAGTTCTCTCCGATTGGCCATTTGCTTGTGGATGGTAGGCAGTGGTAAAGTCCAGTGAAATATCGAACTTCTTGCAAAGAGCCCTCCAAAATTTGGCCGTAAATTGGGTACCTCGGTCTGAGGTTAGGTGCTTGGGGAGACCATGGAGCTGGAAGATGTTCTGGACAAATAGTTGTGCAAGCTGCGGAGTGGACGGCAGGCCTGGTAGTGGAACAAAATGGATCATTTTGTAGAAATGGTCCACAACTAACCAAATGGTCATCTTGCCTTTGGAGGGTGGTAGGTCCACGAGAAATCTGTAGAGATATGCATCCAGGGTTCTTTGGGAGCTGGTAGAGGCTGCAGCAGGCCCCATGTGCGGCCGGCCGACATCTTCTGTTGGGTGCATACGTGACAGGCGTCCACGTAATTCTGAATGTCCCTTCTCAAGGAGGGCCACCAATAAAAGTGCTGGATGGAGGCTAAGGTGTGGGCTCAGCCAGGATGTCTTGCAATTCGAGCATCATGGGCCTATCGAAGGATTTTCTCACGGAGTCTGCGGGGTATCACTTTCTTCCCAACCGGAACCATAATGGTGGCAAGGAGCTGTAGCCGCACAGGGTCAATAATGTGAGTCGGTGGTTCAGATGGTTCATCTAGAATAAAGGAGCGAGAAAGGGCATCTGCCTTGATGTTTTTGGTCACAGGACAGTATCATAAAACAAAATTGAAGTGGGTGAAGAAAAGGGCCCAGCGGGCCTGCCAGCAATTTAGGAGTTGGTCACGGTGCAGGTGCTCCAGATTTTTGTGGTCGGAGTATACAGTGATACAGTGTTGAGCTGCATACAACCAAGGGTGCCATTCCTTGAAGGCGAGTTTTATGGCTAATAACTCCTTACCTCCAATACTGTATTTTTTCTCCATGGGAAGGAATCTAGAGAAGAAGGAGAAAGAGTTCAGAGTACTGGTGGAAGAATGTTGGCTTAAGACAGCCCCTACCCCCTCAGAGGAGGCATCCACCTCCACGATGAAGGCTTTTTGGGGATCTGGGTGCCAAAGACAGGGTTCTGTGAGGAATGTAGCCTTCAAGTGGTGGAAGGCTGTCTGGACTGTGGCCGGCCATTGTCTGGGGTTGACTCCTTTGTGAGTCAAGGCCGTCAGTGGCACAGTCAAGGAGGAGTAGTTGCGAATAAAGCTTCGATAATAATTGGCAAAGCCAAGGAATCTTTGTAAAGCCTTGAGACTGACCGGTTGGGGCCATTTCAGGATACTGGAAAGCTTCTCTGGGTCCATTAGGAACCCATGTCTGAAAACAATGTAGCTCAAGAAGGCAAGCTCTCCTTCTCAAACGAACATTTCTCCAACTTGGCGAACAAATGGTGGTCCCAGAGGCATTGGAGGACATGAAGGACATCCTGACTATAAGTCTGGAGATCACGAGAGAAGATCAAGATGTTGTCGAGATAGATGACCACACAGTCATACAGCATGTCCCGGAACACCTTGTTCATCATATTCTGAAAGACGGCGGGCGCATTACAGAGTCCAAAGGCATAACTAAGTACTCACAATGGCCGTCTCTGGTGTTAAAGGCCATTCATGACAATCCTTGATACAGATCAAATTATACGCCCCTCGGAGATCCAACTTGGAGAAGATACGAGCTCCTTGAAGGCGGTCAAAGAGCTCTGTGATGAGGGGCAGAGGGTAGTGGTCCTTTTGGGTGATGGCATTAAGACCATGATAATCAATAAATGGCCATGGCGTCCCGTCCTTTTTAGCCACAAAGAAGAACCCTGCTCCTGCGGGGGATTTCGAAGTCTGGATAAAGCCCTTGGACAGGTTCTCCCTCACATACTCAGACACGGCTTTGGTCTTGGATAAAGATAAGGGGTAAACCCGACCCCTGGGTGTTTCCGTACCTGGTAACAGATTAACGGCACAGTCGTATTTGTGGTGTGGCAGCAAAATATCCACGCCTTCCTTGGAGAAGACATCCACGTGGGCCAAGTATTGTGGAGGAAGGCCTGGAGGAAGAAGCGTGGTGGCTAGGCTGGCTCGCTGGGGAGCAGCCTTCAGACAGGAATCACGGCAGGAAGGACCCCAGTGGGAAAGTTGCAACAACGACCAGTCAAATTGGGGAGAATGTCGTTGGGGCCATGGAAGACCCAGGATTATAGGATGGATGGCCTTCTCAATAATGTGGAAGGTCAGGGTTTCCTCATGAGGAGCACCCGTACGAAGCCTGATGGGCCTGGTGGTATGGGTGATTCATCCCAGAAGGGGCTACCCATGGATGGAGGATATAATCAGGGGAACCAGAGAAGTACAGACCGGTATCCGGAGATGCTCCACCAGGGCTTTCATGATCAAGTTGCCCCCGGCGCCGGAGTCCACCAGGGCCAAAGTGTGGAAGTCCTGATCAGGCGTCTGAAACATCACAGGTAGAGAGAATGGGAGAGTTGGAAGTGTCAGGCCTAGGGGAAATTCCCCAGTGCACCTTAGACCTGGGAGTTTACTGGACGTACAGGACATTGAGCTAGGAGATGTCCACCCTCTCCACAATAGAGACAAAGGCCTGAACGTCGGCGCCAAAGATGCTCCTAGGGGGACAACTTGCCTTGTCCCAGCTGCATGGGTTCCTCTGGAGGTGGATTGGACGAGGATGGAATCAACCTAGGAGAAGGTGAGCGCAAGGAGTGCTGGGAAGCAGAAGGAGACCTCTTCACGGGTGTAGCTCTCGGGAGCGTTCCTGGAGTCGGCGGTCGATGCGTCCGGCTAAGCCAATGAGAGCCTCGAGAGTGGCGGGTAGCTCCCTGGCCGCCAACCCATCCTTCAAACGAGATGCTGTCCGTCGAGAAATATGGAGCATAGACAATCCTCACCCCAATGGAGCTCCGTGGCGAAGGTCCAAAATTCGATGACATAGTCAGCCAATGGGCAGGAGCCCTGCCGAAGATGTAGAAGAGAAGAACCGGAGGTAGCCTGTCTTTCTGGATCATCAAAGTCAGTGCGAAAGAGGTCCAAAAAACCAGACAAATCATTTAAAATCGGATCCATACGCTCCCACAGAGGAGAGGCCCAAGCAAGAGCCTTCCCGTCCAAAAAGGAAAGGATGTAGGTGGTCTTGGTGAAGTCATTTGGAAAAAGTGCGGCCTGCAAACAAAAGTGCATATTGCACTGGTTTAGAAAGCTGTGACAAAGAGTTGGATCACCAGAGAAGCGCGGAGGGGCCGGAAGTGGAAGGACCGGACGGGACAGTGGTAGTGGAGCAGAGGGCCCGGACGCCGAGGCAGGCGTAGAGGCTGCAGAAAGCGAGGAGTCTAGGTGTGCGCTGAGGCGTTCTACCGCCCATGCCAGTGTCTCCAATGCCTTCTGCTGCTCGTGTAATTTTTGAGCCAGGCCAGGAATAGCCTGCAAAGCAGAGACCCCTGCCGAGTCCATGGACTTGGCTATCTGTTATGACCTCTATGGAAATGTGGATCCTTGTCCTGTGTTGGGATTGACGCTACCTGGGAGGAAGGCCTGCCGCAGGTTCCCAATGACAGGGGACGAGGTTGATGGATGACGGGGCCAGCTGGAGCTTCACCAATACCAATCCCTTACCCACAGGTTGAGCCTTTGGGTGCCGGGACCGGATGGACTTAGGTGCACCCCTGGGAGGAGGGCAGGTGATGAAGAGATGGCGAAGTGGTCCGGGGTCAGGAAGCCAAAAGAATACACGATAGCCGTCCGAGGTCAGGAAGCCAGAAGATCAGTCCGAAGGAAGAGGGTCCGGAAGAGGAATGGGCAGGCAGGATCCGGAACAGGAAGGCTGGCGCAGGAATGGAGTACAGGATTGGGAGCCCAAATCAGAACACCGAGAGCGCAGACCTGTAGCCAATTCGTCTGCTGCAAGGAGGAGCTGGGTTTAAATGCCAGCAGGCTCTGACATAGGTAGGAGGAGCTGCTTGTGATTTCCCATCGTGGACCCTTTAAGGCCCCCATGTGGCACACGCGTATGCTAGGAGGAAGCAGGGAGGGGCGGAGTCAATGGCATCCCGCGGCAGGAAGGCCCGAGACAGCCCCGGCAGAGAGAAGGACCCAACAACCATGTTAGAAAGGCCTGGGAGGCGCGGTTAGTTCTGGGCCGGCATGCTGGAAAGCCGGCCAGGACGGCTGCGGCCATGGGCGGTAAGTGTAACAGTGAAGAGCTATTTTCTATTTTGTGTCCTCATCTAGGGCAGTAATCCTCCTTTTCGAAAAAGGCCACGTACAGAAAGACCAATAAAACAAATCGGAAGGCGGTCCCACTTAGCCAAGGCAAAAAACAACAAAGGGACACCTTATGTCGTGGAAAGATTTTATTATTATATAACAAAATATAATAATAAAATCTTTCCACGACATAAGGTGTCCCTTTGTTGTTTTTTGCCACGTACAGAAAGAGACTGGTCTTGTGCAGAGGCAGGCACTTATAGCTGGAGCTCTGTCTTGGAATCAGAGGAAAAGGAGAAACTCTGTTTCAGATAGAAATAGTGGGAACAGAGAGCAAAAATCTATCATTGTTAAACCCTGAGCAAGTCGAAGAGTGGAGGAGACTGTAAAAATAAGAAAAATCCAAGGTAAGGAACATAATAACATAATAACATAAGAAATTGCCAGGCTGGGTCTGACCAAGGGTTCATCAAGCCCAGCATTCTGTTTCCAACAGAGACTAAACCAGGCCACAAAAAACCTGGCAAGTACACAAACACTAAGAAGATCCCATTCTACTGATGCCAGTAATACCAGAGGCCATTCCCTATGTCAACTTGATTATAGCAGTTAATGGACTTCTCCTCCAAGAACGTATCCAAACCTTTTTTAAACACAGATACACTAACTGCACTAACCACATCTCTGGCAGGAAATTCCAGAGCTTAATTGTGGGTTGAGTGAAAAATAATTTTCTCTGATTAATCTTAAATGTGCTACTTGCTAACTTCATAGAGTGCCCCCTAGATCTTCTATTATCCGAAAGTGTAAATAATCGATTCACATCTACTCATTCAAGACCTCTCAATATTTTAAAGACCTCTATCATATCCCCCCTCAGCCATATCTTCTCCAAGCTGAACAGCCCTAACCTTTTCAGCCTTTCCTCATAAGGGAACTGTTCCATCCCCTTTATCATTTTGGTTGCCCTTTTCTGTACCTTCTCCATTGCAAAGTTTAAAATAATTAAATGAACAGGAAGTAGAATTTATCTGTTTTATTCTGGAGTGATTTGCAATTTAAGATGTGACCTGGAAAACTATAAAGTCCAGATTCCAAGCAGAAGGGGAGAATTAAGTGCACGAGTGTGGCAAAGCTCTGAAGCCAGTTATCACTAGAGATGAGCTTCGCTTTTTTCTACCGGGTCTTTTTTTGAGTCGGACGCTTCAGGGTAAAGTTCGTTTTTCCTTGGTTAGTTTTTTGGAAAAACGACCAAAAACTAAACGTGGAAAAACGAAACTGGCCCAAAAAACGACGCAGGAAAACGAAGCTAAAAAAAACCCACCCCAAGCATTAAAATTCACTTTAATACATTAAATACAACCCCCCCCCACCATCCCAATCCCTCCCCAAGACTTACTAACATCCCTGGTGGTCCAGCAGGGTCCCGCGAGGGATTTCTCCGTGCTGTCGGGCTGTCTGGCCTGCCTCAATCAAAATGGTGCCGATAGCCTTTGACCTACTATGTCACAGGGGCTACCGGTGCCATTAGTCAGCCCCTGTCACATGGCCATCGGCGCCATCATGTGCTTCTACCATGTGACGGAGGCTGACCAATGGCACCGGTAGCCCCTGTGACATAGTAAGGGCAAAGGCTATCGGCGCCATTTTGATTACTGGCAGCTGACAGTCCGAGTGCAGGAGGTGGCTCCCGGACCCCTGCTGGACCACCAGGGACTTTTGGCAAGTCTTGGGGGACCCTCCTGACCCCTACAAGGCTTGCCAAAAGTCCAGTGGGGGTCCGGGAGCGACCTCCTGCACTCAGACCGTTGGCTGCCAGTAATCAAAATGGCGCCAATAGCCTTTGCCCATACTATGTCACAGGGGCTACTGGTGCCATTGGTCAGCCCCTGTCACATGGTAGGAGCAATGGACGGCCGGCGCCATCTTGTGCTCCTACCATGTGTCAGGGGGGTTGTATTACAGTGAATTTTAATGCTTGGGGTGGTTTTTTATTTAAAAAAATAAAATGTGCCCCTCCCCCCGTACAAACCCGAAAAACTAATTTTCTTCGTAGTTTGGGGAAAATCAGTTTCGGGGTTTGGGGCCCCTGACCCTCGACGAATTAGGCAATTTCGTTGAAATTGCCTAATTCGTGATAAATGAACCACATCTCTAGTTATCACCCAGTGTTTAACTCTTCTGCCAGAAGAGAAAGGGTAAAAAGCTGGAATGAACCAGTAAAAAGTTACTTTACCCCATTTTGCCTTGTATATGCTGAGATGTAATTGCACTGAAGAAAAATCAATGTTTTAAGTCAGTGTTACTGTTTGGTGAACAGTCAAAAGACATTAAGTGGGATAATTAAATAGCTTTTTTTGACCAAGTCAGGCAAAGAGCCAAACTTCTAAAGAAGATTCAAAATTCAGACAAACTCCTCTATGAACAAGAAAGGAGTGGGACATTTTGAAAGAGTGACTGGATAAATAATTAAAATATTTTCTGTTCCCACAGGAAGAGAAAAGACTAGTAGTTAAGAACAATTGCTTATTCTTTCATTTTATTAGTTAGAATACCAGTACATGGTAGGTTCCTGTGAATACATAATAGGGCCAAATTGTTAGATTGCTGGAATACAACAAGAAGGCCCAGTCATCTTGCCAATCATTAATATATTGGCAAGGGCCCTGAGGAACCCTTTAAGAATTTCATTTGTATCCTCTGTCTGGCCACTGGTTTGTGGATGATAAGCAGCAGAGAAATCTAAAGAAATTACGAATTTATGCAAAGGTTCCTTCAGAATTTAGCAGTGAATTGGAATCCCTGATCTGTAACCACATGTTTAGGTAAGCTGTGGAGAAGAAAACACATGCTGGAAGAAGAGCCGGGCTAATTCTTAAGCAGAGGGTAATCTGGAAAGAGGCTCGATGTGGGTCATTTTTGAAAACCAGTCTACTACCACTAGTGGGGTGCATACATTTTTTCCGTTGCCGTTTCATTTTCGGGTCTGGGGTGGGCCATTTCAGTCCACTTCCAGGATCGGAAAATTTCTTTCATCCCAATTTTGTGTAAAAAAAAAACCCCAAACAAACTGCTCCAACCCTTTGTATTTAATTAAATACACCCCCCCCCCCCCTCCACCCTCCCTACCCCCCGAAGACTTGCCGAAAGTCACTGGTGGTCCAGCTCGGGTCCCAAGAGCAATCTCCTACTCTCAGGCTGTCTGCTGCCAGTAATCAAAATGACGCCGGCGGCCCTTCGCCCTTACCATGTGACTGGGGCTACCAGTTCCATTGGTCGTCCCCTGACACATGATAGGAGAATGGATGGTCCACACACCATTTTTAAGAGGCAGAGAACCAGGACAGAGAGTTGGAGAAGGCCAGGAGCAAGGCAAGGCAGGACTGGAACAGAGAAAAGGCAGGTCTGAACCAAGGCATACAGGAACAAGGTAGACAGGACTAGTCAAGGCAATCAGGAACAGGGCCAAAGAAGCAACATGCATTGTAGGCAACAAGGCATGGCAGGAGGACCCGTTCCTGAGGCACCGGCATGCTGGACAGCTGGGATTTAAATACCTAGCCTCCAATGATGTCATCGCCTCATGCCATGGCCAGGTTCCTGCCATGGAGCCTTTAAGCCTGGGAAGAGCATGTGTATACGCCTAGGGAGTCCAGCATTGGTGGCATCCTGATGCAGAGAATCCAGCCGTGTTTCAGGGGGATGAGTGAGGCCGTTTGTGGCACTGCACTGTGGTCGGCCAGGTTGTTACATGGTGCTACTCACTTCCAACTCACACATTGCCCATCCACCCCCACACAATTATACTACCACGTACAAACCCCTAGACTGACCTGAAGGACAGGCAGAAAACACGCATAAATGAAATAGGGAAGCCCGGGTTTCAACAGCCGAAGACGGCTCACCCCCCAACAAATGAACTATGGGGCTAGTGAGTAGCCCATCCCAGGCAACCAAAGACAATCTAGTGCACAAATGACTGCAACAGTGACTGAAGGAAAGCAGCAGGTGACAGCAAAATGAAGTGGGAAAGGAGGAGGGAAACAGGGAGGACCAAGAAAAGGGGAAAGAGAGATGGACCAAGAAAAGGGGAAAGAGGGAGGACCAAGAAAGGGGGAAAGAGGGATGGATGAGTGTGAAAGGGGAGAAAGTGGATGGGAGAAGAGGTAGCATGGGAGAAACAGGGAGATAGAGCATGAGGAGTGGAGAGGAAAGCCTGGGAAGAGGAGAAAATGGATAGCGCAAAGGAAGTTGGTGGGGTGGTAGGGTGGGGAGAGAAAAGGACTTAGAAGGATGACCAAAATGGAAAATGAAAGGGAAAAAGAGTGCACACCTAGGCACCCGAACCACCCCCACAGACACCACACCATTCCCCCCCCCCCCCCCCCGCCACCCACACATACCCACAAACACACTGCATGCACAGAATGAAGGGGATGGGTGGAAGAAAGGAAGGGAAATGGTGAGGGGGAGAAAAATGTGCAAAAGATGGGAAGAATGGGCAGAGAGAACAGATGGGTGTGGATAGGGAGAAACGTTCAGAGTACAAGGGGAAAAAGTGTCCCTGCCCACATGCCCACACATACATTTGCTCCTACACACCACCATCTCTGCCTCCAGCACACACACAAACACTTCACACTCACTCATACCACCATAGACAGCCCCCCCCCCCAAATCAGCACCACACACCGCCAATACACGATCATCCCCTTTGCACATACACACGCCACACAGTACCACATGCCACCCCTTGTCATGCTTTTCCCACCAAGCTCCCACTGCTACACAAAACATATGCAATAATAGTATATTTTTAAGAAAGAAAAATGTGAAAAGAGGAGCTTTAGCTTAAGACTTTCCATTTCTAGGATGATGGCTGAAGTTTCTGTGATAGAACATTAATCACTTTGACTGATAGCAGCTTTAACAAATAGGATATTTCTATTCATAAATGGATATAAGGAAAAACCTGTCAGCACAGGTAGGTAGCCATAGAGAGTTCTGTGGATAGTCTTCTGAAAATTCTCTGCATCCCATTCATTTTATAAATATCTGTATTTATATCTTCTATCCATCACTATCAAAGTTATGTCTCTGTTTCCAATGTAAAGTTTTCTGATTGGAATGTTGGTATAATGAGGCTATTTTTACTGCATGTCTGTCTGGATTGAATTGAATTGCTGATTTTTGTGTATTTTAATTGTGAGATGTAGACCAATAGTCATTTTACACTTTAGTACATCTAACAACATTCTTGATTGTGTGCAACATGGTTAAACAAGGTTTCAGGAGTCCTAGCACAAATTTATAATTGGATTTCCTCTGACATTTTTTAAACTGCTGCATTTTATAATGATCTTTGGTCTAATCCAATCAATCATTAAATTCCACAAACTAGACATTCTCAGTAGTGCTGGGTATAATCTTTTTTTGAAGCATTTATATGTCATAGGAGGGGAGGGTAATTTTCAGAATCCATTTACCCAAGAAAATATTGAGTTACCCAAATAAAAGGCCTATCTGAAAACTGACCACCCCTGAACACAGCTAAAAGTTTGTGCAGGGTTACACAAAGTGGGTATTTAGGAGGAGGCATTCCCAGGGATGTGTTTAGGTTAAAAGAAAAATGAATCAAATAGATTGCATTTTCAAATCTATGCATGCTACTTTCCATGCAAAGGTTATCTGTAGAGAAAGTAGGTCCAAATATCTGTGCACAACCCAGGGCCCAATATTCAGTACTGTGTTGAGCAGACTAGTTATCTGGCTGAATTTAGGACAACCGAATATACTTTCCTAAAGTTATCTTGCTACATGTAGCCTGATAACTTTAAAACCTAACCAGCTATTTTTTAATATAGCCTTTGAGATCTTAAAGTTATCTAGCCACATGTGCCGGATAACTTGGCACTAAGCTGGATATATTCAAAATCTGGTTAAGTGGGAATTGTTTTTTGAAAAAAAAAAACCCAAACGAGATAGCGCAGCTTCCGCCTCTTTGCCGCCCCCGACTCTTCCCGACTCTGCCCCGACTCCACTCCCAGCAAGCATCGCACACGAAAAGGGACTTTTTGCATGCGATAAGCCTTAGAAAATTACCCCCTTGGTTTGATTTGCATTAAAATCCATAGGGAATCCTAGGGAAAGTAAAATCCAGTGGCCCAATTTCTTACATGCACACAAACAATTTAACAAATTACTCTGCTGGGCCAAGCACCCCCGGCCCCCCACCCCATACAACAAAACCCCTCAAACAGCACATAAAAATATGTGATGGGTGCACAGGCCAGTCTCCTCCCTCCTTCCACCGCGCCCCTCAGACAATGCACTAAAGTGCCGTCCCATCCCCACCCCCCCCCCCCCACCCCCTCCCCAACCCCAAACCTACCATTCTCATCCACTTAGTACCTTGAGAATTGTATGTCTTTTGCCAGGATCACTGTGCTCTAGTACCATCCTGACCACTTTTAACATTGCTATGAGAGCAACACTGGGAACCTAACCTAACATAGCATCACTATGCTTCACCTATGGATTTTAATGCAATCAAACCAAGGGGGTAATTTTCTAAGGCTATCGCACGCGAAAAGGGACTTTTCGCGTGCGATAGCTTGCTGGGGGTGGAGTCGGGGCAGAGTCGGGAAGAGTCAGGGCGGCAAAGAGGCGGACGCTGCGCTATCTTCGCTGGCGGTGATAAGGTAAGACACGTTATCGCTGCCAGTAGCACGCCCAAGAGCACCACCTTTCACGGTGGCGCTATTAGGTGTGAAAGCCAGCAGCGATAACACCGCAGTGGTGAGATCGCTGCCGGCTTTCGCAGGCCCCCCCCCCGTTACTGCCAGGATTCACCATTCTCTGTGAGAATGGAAAATCCCGGCCCAAATGAGCTAAAAAGGATTCCAATTATTTCAGGGACCATGCCCATTTGATTTGGTCGTTCCTTGCTGAACTGAAAATCAACTCATTCATCACTTTTCCCCATTTGGATTGAAACTAATTGACATTCCTAAAACTTAACAGTTTTTTATGCTCTCTAAAATAGATCTTTCATTTGTTTACAAGTAGACTTCAATTCTTTACTAAGCCAACTTATTTTATGTAAGTTTCTTTTAGGTATCACTTATCTCTTTCTTTTGTTTAGATTAGGTTTAATGCTACCATTTACATCATTGAGATGAATTTACAAAGAGCCGCTGAGTGGAAAAATTAACCAGGTAATTTACTATAGTTAATTTCCTACAGATATTTAGCTAATAGGATAAAATGGCAGATGGAGCTAAAGATTCCGTTAAATTTAACTGCTGAAAATGTATGCAGGTAGATTTAAGTCCTCCATTTGGATGGATACACTTGGGTGGACAAATTTAGTCAGTTATTACTGACTATCACCCTAGCACCCTAGCACCAGGTACAAGTTGAACCTGGTCCCTTTTTTCTCTGGCTAATTCTACACACTCAGCAATTTTGTGTGCACAGATATTAGCTGGACAAAGAATTTTTAAATGGTTAGATTTATATGATTAAAACCCAATTTTAACAGCATAAGAACATAAGAAAATGCCATAATGGGTCAGACCAAGGGTCCATCAAGCCCAGCATCCTGTTTCCAACAGTGGCATATCCAGGCCATAAGAACCTGGCAAGTACCCAAAAACTAAGTCTATTCCATGTTACCATTGCTAATGGCAGTGGCTATTCTCTAAGAGGTAGATTTTCAAAGGGATACGCGCATAAGATACGTGCGTACCCCCCGAAAACCTACCCCAAACCCTCCCTGCGCGCGCCGAGCGCAAGCCCCGGGACGCAAAAGGGGCGGTCGGGGGCGTGGCCAGGAGGGCACAGTTAGGGATCGGGGGTGTGTCTGGGGCGTGTGGGCGGTCCGTGGGCGTGGCCAAATGCCCCGACACAGCGCCCTGTGACGGGGACTGCCGCGCCAGCGCACGTAAGTTACTACTGCCCGGAGGCAGTAGTAACTTCTCCGATAAAGGTAGGGGGGGGATCTAGATAGGGCCGGGGGGGGGGGGTTAGATAGGGGAAGGGAAGGGAAGGGAAGGTGTGGGGGGGTAGAAAGAAAGTTCCCTCCGAGGCCGCTCTGATTTCGGAGCGGCCTCGGAGGGAACGGGCAGCGCGCGCAGGGCTCGGTTCGCGCAAGTTGCACAAATGTGCCCCCCCTTGCGCGCGCCGACCCCGGATTTTATAAGATACGCGCGGCTACGCGCGTATCTTATAAAATCCAGCGTACTTTTGTTCGCGCACGCGTATGTTTTTAAAATCTACCTCTAAGTGAACTTAATAGCAGGTAATGGACTTCTCCTCCAAGAACTTATCCAATCCTTTTTTAAACACAGCTGTACTAACTGCACTAACCACCTCCTCTGGCAACAAATTCCAGAGTTTAATTGTGCGTTGAGTAAAAAAGAACTTTCTCTGATTAGTTTTAAATGTGCCCCATGCTAACTTCATGGAGTGCCCCCTAGTCTTCTACTATCCGAAAGAGTAAATAACCGATTCACATCTACCCATTCTAGACCCCTCATGATTTTAAACATCTCTATCATATCCCCCCTCAGCCGTCTCTTCTCTGTACCTTCTCCATCACAATTATATCTTTTTTGAGATGCGGTGACCAGAATTGTACACAGTATTCAAGGTGCGGCCTCACCATGGAGCGATACAAAGGCATTATGACACTTTCCATTTTATTCACCATTCCCTTTCTAATAATTCCCAACATTCTGATTGCTTTTTTGACTGGTGCAGCACACTGAACCGACGATTTCAATGTGTTATCCATGATGACACCTAGATCTCTTTCTTGGGTTGTACCACCTAATATGGAACCCAACATTGTGTAATTATAGCATGGGTTATTTTTCCCTATATGCATCACCTTGCACTTATCCACATTAAATTTCATCTGCCATTTGGATGCCCAATTTTCCAGTCTTACAAGGTCTTCCTGCAATTTATCACAATCTGCTTGTGATTTAACTACTCTGAACAATTTTGTGTCATCTGCAAATCTGATTATCTCACTCATCGTATTTCTTTCCAGATCATTTTAATATTAACCCCCATTGTGCCCTAAAAGGTGCAATGTAAAGCAATGATGAAAAACACTTGACAAAGGTGAACTTTTGGTTTGAAAGTATGTTTTTTGTAGTGATGGTCACACAAAATAAAATTGTTTTGATTCATTTCTTGTTACATTTTTTTTTTCATTTTATGTTTATTTCATTGTGTTTTATTTAGTTGAAATGAAATAAATATAAAATTGAAAAGAAAAGAAAACATTTCCCGCTAACGGCAACCCCCCAAGTACTGTCTCAGTAAAAAAGAATTACCCTGGGTCTTACCCATCTCCTCACTCCATAGGTAGTTTCTTACCCCATCCTTGGGGTAATAGCAGTCCAAACAGGGCAAGAGTGAGCCTGAGTTGTTCCTGTCCTGCTGGCTTCTGGTTTCAAATTACCACAGGCCGACTCTGAGGCCAGCACCATTCTGCAGTACAGCCAAATGCTGTATGGCTATACAATAAAATGACATAGGCCTCAGGGCCCTGATGATGTTGCCATTTTGTTATTTGGTGATGTGCTGTACCCTGTACAACATATGGACATTAAACAAAGTGGCACTGGCCTTAGGGACAGCAAATGTATTTTCTGCAGCAACCCAGTAGGACAAGAGCGACTGGGGAATACTTCTGCCCCATTTGGATGTATATGATCCCATGGTTGGTATACTCTACTGCTTTTGAGGGAAGGCCAGAGTGGGCAGTTAAAAGAAAAAAATACAGTGGTTACTATGGATTTTTTCTCTGATTTTCCAAAATGAAAATCAATGGAAAAAAAATGAATTTTGGCAGTGTTTTTGTTTTTCATTTTGTTTTTATCACATTTTTCATTTTGTTTGAAAAGAAATTCACAACCATATTTTCTTGTTTAAATAAATGTGGGAATTTTTTGAAGTGCTTATTTGTGATATTGCTGTCTCTGCTCTCTAGCTTATTCCCCTCTCTCTCTCTCTCTCAACTTTATCTCTCCCATGTTCTCCACACCTCACACAATATCTTCTGCACAGGCCAAGCGCAACTAGGTTTGTATATCATGCATTTGCATGGGGCGACACACCCGAGGGGTGGCAGCAGCAGCAGGAAAGGCCACAGGGCCACTGATTGAGCCTAACCTGCTAGACAAAAACAGAGGAAAGGGCACATGGCCATCAGTAAATCCCAACTCGCCAGTGGCCGAAGAAGACAAGAGGTCACACAGCTACCATGTGTAATGGTTTGTGGGTTTGTGGACCCTTGACCTGAGGTGAGAATTGTTACCACCTGTGGGGAGGGGCCCCACAGGTCTACACCGTCGGGAGGTGAGGTCAGTGACACAGCAAGGAGGGATCCCCACAGTTCGTAGGCAGGGTGGAGATCAGTACCTGGGCAGGGACCTCCAGAGGGGATGGCGCTAGGCAGGCCCGCGGAGCAGGGAGAACAACACAGAACATGCAGGAGGTATTCCGGAGAGGCAACCCCAAGGGATGGAGCTGCACAGCGAAGAAGGTACTGATGCGATGACATAGGCCAACCCACGGAGCGCAGAAGCCCGATTCAGGTCTCCAGATGATGACGTAGGGCAGCCCGAGGAGCGGGCGGCACCGGCAGTGACCGGTGGTAGAATCAAGGGTATTTCCCCAAGGACCAGGGAAGCAACAGCAGTCCCAAGTGTAGAACATAAGCACTTCCCTGAGGAGCTGGGAAGCACAGAAGTAGAACTCTCAAGTGGTGAAGGCATTCCCAGAGGCGGCCCTGAGGAGCGGGAAGCCAGCAGGATAGGACTTCTGGAAGGTGCAGGGTCAGCCCAAGGAGCGGGAGAAGCCAGGAGACCAAGTCCCCGTAGAGTGCACATGCTGGCCTCCGAGGAGCAGGTACCAGGCAGGGTCCAGAGTCCAAGAAGGTCCAGTAGCTTCACCACAGAATCGACAGAGACAGGAGCTTGTAGAATAGTAATGGAACTCATTGCCAAGTTGGCTAGCTGAGGGCAAAGGTGGAATTTAAGTACTCTGATGCAATGACGTCAATAATCCGGGATGCCCCTGAGGTTCCCGCCAAAGAGGCTTTAAAGGAGGGGCCGGTGGCGCACGTGTGCGCCTAGGAAGGCCCAGAGTTGACGTGGAGGGCGGCGGCATCTCGACCACCATGAGGAGCCATGGGGAATGCGGTGGCAGAGACTAGCCTGCGCTGCGAACATGCCTGGAGAGGGAAGGAGGGCGATGCAGGATGTGAGTAGATGCAGTTGCAGCCATCTGCAACTGACGGTCATAACAGTACCCCCCCACTTAAGACTCTCCCCTAGGGGTTTGGGTTTGCGAGGATGCTTGGCATGAAACTGCCAAATGAGATCCTTGTTCAGGATGTTGGCCAGAGGCTCCCAGCTGTTCTCCTCAGGCTTTGGGCCTGAGGAGAACAGCTGGGAGGAGAGGAGATATTCCCATTTTCTTCCATGTTTTCTAATGTCCAGGATATCTCAGACTTGATAAGTGACATCTGCTTCTGAGGACAGCGGTTGGGGGTCCGGTGGTTTTTTAGAAAATCCTGAGAGAACCAAAGGTTTTAATAATGTGGAAGGCATGTGCATCTTGAGCGAGGAAGGCAGCTGGAGTCGGTAGGTAACAGGACCCAGACAGTGGAGAACATGAAAGGGGCCAATATATCTAGGGGCGAAGCGAACTAAAGGCAGCTTGAGTCGAATGAATTTGGTACTGAGCCAGACCTTATCCCCGGGTTGGAACTAGGGTGCTTCACAGTGATGTGCATCAAAGGCCTTCTTCAATCTCTGGGCAGCCTGCTGCAGCAGCTGTTGGGTGTTATGCAACAATTGGTGCAATTCTTAAGCAGTCACCTGAGCTGCTTGTGATGCCACAGGCAGCGGGAGTGGAAGTGGTGGAAAACGCTGACGTCCATAGACCACCTGGAAAGGAGACGAACCGGTGGAGGTGGACTGATGGGAGTTTAGTGCGAACTTCACCCATGCAAGAAGGTCGGCCCAGTCATCCTGCTGCAGGCTCACGTAGGCTCGCAAGAATTGTTTTAGGGTTCTATTAGTCTTCTCTGTTTGGCCATTGGCTTGAGGATGGTAGGCCGAGGTGAAATCTAATGAAATATTGAATTTCTTCCAGAGGAACTTCCAGAAGCATGCGGTGAATTGAACTCCACGGTCTGAGAGGATGTGCTTGGGGAGGCCGTGGAGCTGGAACACATGTCGAAAGAACAGTTTGGTGAGCTGAGGCGCCGATGGGAGGCCAGGCAGAGTCACGAAGTGGGCCATTTTGGAGAATCGGTCGACAGTGACCCATATGGTATTGTAACCATTGGAGACAGGCAAATCCACTATAAAGTCCATTGCGATATGAACATAAGAACATAAGAAATTGCCATGCTGGGTCAGACCAAGGGTCCATCAAGCCCAGCATCCTGTTTCCAACAGAGGCCAAACCCAGGCCACAAGAACCTGGCAATTACCCAAACACTAAGAAGATCCCATGCTACTGATGCAATTAATAGCAGTGGCTATTCCCTAAGTAAAATTAATAGCCATTAATGGACTTCTCCTCCAAGAACTTATCCAAACCTTTTTTGAACCCAGCTACACTAACTGCACTAACCACATCCTCTGGCAACAAATTCCAGAGCTTTATTGTGCATTGAGTGAAAAAGAATTTTCTCCGATTAGTCTTAAATGTGCTACTTGCTAACTTCATGGAATGCCCCCTAGTCCTTCTATTATTTGAAAGTGAAAATAACCGAGTCACATCTACTCGTTCAAGACCTCTCATGATCTTAAAGACCTCTATCATATCCCCCCTCAGCCGTCTCTTCTCCAAGCTGAACAGCCCTAACCTCTTCAGCCTTTCCTCATAGGGAAGCTGTTCCATCCCCTTTATCATTTTGGTTGCCCTTCTCTGTACCTTCTCCATCGCAACTATAATCTTTTTTGAGATGCGGCGACCAGAATTGTACACAGTATTCAAGGTGTGGTCTCATCATGGAGCGATATAGAGGCATTATGACATTTTCCGTTCTATTAACCATTCCCTTCCTAATAATTCCTAACATTCTATTTGCTTTTTTGACTGCTGCAGCACACTGAGCTGACGATTTTAAAGTATTATCCACTATGATGCCTAGATCTTTTTCCTGGGTGGTAGCTCCTAATATGGAACCTAACATCGTGTAACTACAGCAACGGTTATTTTTCCCTATATGCAACACCTTGCACTTGTCCACATTAAATTTCATCTGCCATTTGGATGCCCAATCTTCAAGTCTTGCAAGGTCCTCCTGCAATGTATCACAGTCTGCTTGTGATTTAACTACTCTGAATAATTTTGTATCATCTGCAAATTTGATAACCTCACTCGTCGTATTCCTTTCCAGATCATTTATATATATATTGAAAAGCACCGGTCCAAGTACAGATCCCTGAGGCATTCCACTGTTTACCCTTTTCCACTGAGAAAATTGACCATTTAATCCTACTCTCTGTTTCCTGTCTTTTAAACCAGCTTGTAATCCACGAAAGGACATCGCCTCCTATCCCATGACTTTTTAGTTTTCGTGGAAGCCTCTCATGAGGGACTTTGTCAAACACCTTCTGAAAATCCAAATACACTACATCTACCGGTTCCCCTTTATCCACATGTTTATTAAACCCTTCAAAAAAATGAAGTCCAAAATGGGTCCAAGGCTTGCTCGGAATTGGGAGTGGTTGCAAGAGTCCCTAGGGTTTTCCTGCTGGAGGTTTATGATGGGCGCACGTAGGACAGGACTCAATGTAAGCTTGTGTATCTTTTCGTATAGTACGCCACCAATAGTACTGCTGAAGAGTGGAGAGAGTTCTGGATTGGCCTGGATGTCCTGCAGTCAAAGAGTCATGAGCACATTGCAGCACCCTCCGTCGTAGCTGGCGAGGGACCACTGTCTTCCCCGGTGGTACAGGAAAGGTGGCGGAAAGAATGACCTTGGCAGGGTCTATTATGTGCTGCGGGGTATCGGGCACATCCTCTGTGATGAAAGACTTGGAGAGCACATCAGCGCGACCATTTTTATTGCCTGGGTGGTAACACAGTATGAAATTGAATCGGGTAAAGAAGAGGGACCAAAGGGCCTGGCGATGGTTTAAACGCTGAGCATGATGTTGATACTCTAGATTTTTATGATCCGTGTATTCGGTGATCTGATGTTGAGCTCCCTCGAGCCAAGGTCGCCATTCTTCAAAGGCCAGCTTGATGGCCAGAAGTTCTTTATCCCCAACGGTGTAATTACGTTCCTCCGACAAGAAGCGCCAGGAAAAAAAAGAATAAGGGTGTGGTGTATGAGTAGTTGAGTATTGACTCAGTATGGCTCCTACTCCAATGTCAGAAGCATCGACCTTGACAACAATCGGCCATGTAGGTTCCGGATGACGGAGACAAGGTTCCTTGAGGAAGGCAGACTTGAGGTCCTGAAAGGTGGTCATGGCTTTGGGGGACCACTGAGAGGGGTTGGCCCCCTTGTGAGTCATGGCTATGAGTAGTGCAGTCAGGGTTGAATAGTGGTGAATAAAGGATCGATAATAATTGGCAAAGCCAAGGAATCTCTGAAGTGCCTTGAGGCCTGTAGGTTGAGGCCTACCACGGATGCTCTTTAATTTCTGAGGGTCCATTCAAAACCCCTAGCTGGACACCACATAGCCAAGAAAAGGAACAGTCTCTTGCTCAAAGGAGCACTTCTCAAGCTTGGCACAAAGTTGATTATCTCACAGGAACTGGAGGACATGAGAGACATCCTGGCGATGGCTTTGAAGGTCTTGCGAGAAGACTAGAATGTCGTTGAGGTACATGACTATGCACTGGTAAAGCATATCTGAAGACCTCGTTCATCAGGTTTTCAAATATTGCGGGCACGTTGAAAAGCCCGAAGGGCATCACGAGGTACTAGAGATGTGAATCGGAACTGGAATCTGATCGGTTCCGGTTCCGATCCAAATCTTAAAATTTTTATCGCCCAGCCAGATTTGAGTTCTGATTATCGGCTGCACCCAATCCGATAATCAAAACACCCTCCCAAACCCCCAAAAAAGGTTTTAAAATTACCTGGTGGTCCAGCGGGAGCGCGGGGAGTGATCAGCGGCTCTCAGGCCATCGGCTGCATTAATAAAAATGGCACCGATGGCCTTTTGCCCTTACCCTGTGACAGGGCAAAGGTAGCGCTGGCACCATTTTGAATATTGGCAATACGGCCTGAGTGCAGGAGATCACTCCCGGACCCCCGCTGGACCCCCAGGGACTTTTGGCCAGCTTGGGGGGGCCTCCTGACCCCCACAAGACTTGACAAAAGTCCAGCGGGGGTCCGGGAGCGACCTCCTGCACTCGGGCCGTATTGCCAGTATTCAAAATGGCGCCGGCGCTACCTTTGCCCTCACTATGTCATAAGGGCCGACGGTCGGCCGGGGAGGGGGGCTGATGGTCGGGCCCTGTGACATAGTGAGGGCAAAGGTAGCGCCGGCGCCATTTTGAATACTGGCAATACGGCCCGAGTGCAGGAGGTCGCTCCCGGACCCCCGCTGGACTTTTGTCAAGTCTTGTGGTGGTCAGGAGGCCCCCCCCAAACTGGCCAAAAGTCCCTGGGGGTCCAGCGGGGGTCCGGAAGCGATCTCCTGCACTCAGGCCGTATTGCCAATATTCAAAATGGCGCCGGCGCTACCTTTGCCCTGTCACAGGGTAAGGGCAAAGGGCCATCGGTGCCATTTTTATTAACACAGCCGATGACCTGAGAGCCGTTGATCGCGCCCCCGCTGGACCACCAGGTAATTTTAAAAGGTTTTTTGGGAGGGTCAAGGGGGTCATTTTAAAGGGTTGGGTGGGTTTTTTTTTTATCGGGCCATCGGCACCATTTATATTAGTGGCAGCCAAAATGGCGCCGATGGCCCGAGAGCGGGAGATCGCACCGGGCCCCGGGCCCCCCCCCCCCCCACTGGACCACCAGGTAATTTAAAACATTTTGGGGGGGTTCGGGAGGGTGGGGGATTTGTTTTAAAGGGTCGGGGTGGGTTTAGGGGTTGTTTTGGTGTGCCGGTTTTCCCACCCTCCCCCGATTTACGATTTTTCATGATAAATCGGGGGAATTTCTATTGTATCGTGACTCTAACGATTTTTGACAATTTAAAAAATATCTGACGATTTTTTTAAATCGTCAAAAAACGATTCACATCCCTACGAGGTACTCAAAGTGGTCGTCATGCGTGTTAAAGGCGGTCTTCCACTCGTCACCCTAGCGGATCCAGACCAGATTGTAAGCTCCGCGGAGATACAATATTGAGAAGATTTTTGCTCCTTGAAGTCTGTCGAGAAGCTCAGTTATAACAAACAGTGGGTAGCGATCCTTTAGAGTGATTTAATTTAGGCCTTGGATATCAATGCAGGGACGGAGGGAGCCATCTTTTTTCCCTACAAAGAAAAATCCTGCTGCAGCAGGAGACTTGGAGGGCCGAATGAAACCTTTGGCCAGGTTCTCACAGATGTACTCAGACATGGCTTGGGTCTCCGTCTGTGAGAGAGGATAGATCCTACCCCGAGGAGGGTCTGTGTTAGGCAGCAAATTTATTGCACAGTCGTAGGAGCAGTGAGGGGGTAGAGTAAGCACGGCTTTCTTAGAGAACACATCGGTAAAACGAGGCATACTGTTGTGGAAGACTGGGAAGCAAGGGTGAGGTAGTCATACAAGGCAGAGGAGAGACAGAATCTAGGCAGTTTTTATAACAGGAGATGGTGAAGTTTGGCATAGGGAATAGTCCTCCAGCAGAACCTAGGCCCAGGAATTTCCTGTACAGACTGGACAAGAGGAGATGGCATGTCTGGATTGGCCACAGTACAGGCAGAAGCCGGATTGCTGGTGACATCGTTGTTCCTTTGGAGAAAGTCTGCTCCGACTCATCTGCATAGGTTCTTCTTCTGCTGAATTCTGCGATGTGTTCATTCTGGGAGAAGAACATCGGGTTCGGGATGAGCCTGAGGTAGACTTCCAGGATGCTCTGGACTCTTGAGAGCATTCTTGTAGACGACAGTCAATATGCCCAGTGAGGTCTATCAAAGACTCCAGGGACGAGGACAATTCACGAGCCGCCAACTCATCCTTAATCCGAGGGCTCAAACCTTAGAGGAAGATGAAGTGTAGACAGTGTTGCGCTGGAGGTGGACCCTTGGGCCGAGGTGGGGTTGATGCAACCCATAGGAAGGATCCTATGGGTCCCCACCATCGACAGGTGGAGTGGGATGAAGGATGGAGGCTGGCTGGCGCTTCACCAATACCAGCCCTTGTTCCCCACGGGTTGAGCCTTTGGGTGCTGGGGCCGCTGGACTTAGGTGGACCTCCGTATGTCTTCGTCAATGGAAGGATCAAGGTCAGCCCAGAGGCAGCAACAAAGGAGAGAAGTCTATACTGGATGAGGTGGAGTCCCAGGCGTCAATAGAACCAAAGTCAGACAAGGGGCACCTGAGCAAGAACAGGCTGAAGCCTGAATAGGCCAAGTCCAGGACATAGACTGAAGAGGCTTCATAGGGCAAGCTGGAGTCAGGGCTGGTGGCAATCTGAAAGCAGTGGCAAGCAAGGCCGAGGCCTGGACGAGGAGAGAGTGAAGAACGTAGTCAAGCAATGCAGAGGTCTGGGTCTGGAGAGAGGCAATGGAATAGTCAGGCAATGCAGAGGTCTGGGTCTGGAGAGAGGCAACGGAGTAGTCAGGCAATGCAGAGGTCCGGGCTTGGAGAGAGTCAACGGCGTGGTCAGGAAAAGCAGAGGTCTGGGTTTGGAGAGAATCAACGGCATGGACAGGCAAAGCAGAAGTCAAGGTCCGAGGCAGCAATCCGAGGATAGGTTGAGGATCAGGAACACAGGAATGAGGAAACCAGGAACAGGAGTCAGCAAGGATCAGGAACCAGGAACAAAGGAGAATCACCAGGAGGCAACAAGTACAAGACCAGCGTGGAGCCCTGTTGCAAAGGCAATCCTAGGGAGCGGAACCCGGGCTTAAGTACCGAAGCTCCGCTGACATCATCATCCAGGGCCGCAGCTGGATTCCCACCGTGGGCCCTACTTAAGACACTGTGATGCATGCACGCGTGCCTAGGAAGGGGCGCGGCATTGAGTGGTGGCATCTCTCTGCGGGCCACACAGAGGCCCGACGAGTAGCACGAGGATCTGTAGCTGTGCTAGAGGCACCAGGGGTGGCACAAGGACAGATCCAGCAGCCTACCACCACCAGGGACAAGGGATTCACTTGAGAGAGGTGAGGGGGCCGAGCTGCGGGTCCAACACGGCCGGCACGCGTAACAGACAGTCGGAGTCCCAGTGGAGTTTCGAAGCAAGAGTTCTGAATTCAATAATGTAGTCCGTTAATGGACGAGAGCCTTGTTGGAGATGAAGAAGAGATGACACGGAAATGGCTCTATAGCCAGGGTCTTCGAAGATGGACCAAATCAGGGCCAGGAATCCTGGAAGATCTCGAAGGACCGGGTCAGCTCGCTCCCAGAGGGGTGATGCCCAGGCCAAGGCCTTACCATCCAAAAGGGGAAGAATGTATGTAGTCTTGGTGATCACGTCTGGGAAGTAAGCTGGTTGCAGACACAAGTGCATATTGAATTGATTCAAGAAACCCCTGCACATAAGAGGGTTCCCTGAAAAGCATGAAGATGCCAGCAAAGGCACAGTCGGCCAAGGAACCGGCATAGAGGTGGAGGTATTGAGCTTGATAGATGTTGTGGTAGCAGTCACGGTAGCGTCTAGACGAGTGCGCAGGTTGTCTATGGAAGCTTCCATAGATTCCAAGAATTTTTGCTGTTCGCTGATTCTTTGTGCCAGGCTAGGAATGGCCTGGAGGGCCGAGACCTCTGCTGGGTCCATGGACTTGGCAATCTGTAATGGTTTGAGGGTTTGTGGACCCTTGGCCCGAGGTGAGTGTTGTTACCACCTGTGGGGAGAGGCCTCACAGTTCTACACCATTGGGAGGTGAGATCAGGCACAGTGGAGAACTATGGGAAAAACTGGGGAGAGGTCCCGAGGAGCGGGGCAAGAGACACAGCAAGGAAGGATCTCTACAGTTCATAGGCAGAGTGGAGAGCAGTATCTGGGCAGAGAACTCCGAAGGGGATGGTGCTAGGCAGGCCCTCGGAGTGGGGAGTGCGACACAGGATGTGCAGGACGTATTCCGGAGAGGCAACACTGAGGAGCGGAGCTGCACAACGAAGGAGGTACTGATGTGATGACATAGGCCAACCTGCAGAGCAGGGAAGCCCAAGTCAGGTCTCCAGATGATGACATAGGACAGCCCGAGGAATGGGCAGCACTGGCAGTGACTGGTGGTAGAATCAAGAGTACTGCCCCAAGGAGCGGGGAAGTACCTGCAGTCCCAAGTGTAGAATGTAGGCACTACCCCAAGGAGCAGGAAAGTACTGACAGTCGATGTATAGAATGTAGGCACTTCACCGAGGAGCGGGGAATCACAGAGGTAGAACTCCCAAGCGGTGAAGGCATTCCCAGAGGCGACCCTGAAGAGTGGGGAGCCAGCAGGATAGGACTTCTGGAAGGTGCAGGGCCAGCAGGAGGAGCAGGGGAAGCCAGGAGACCAAGTCCCCATAGAGTGCGCATGCTGGCCCCTGAGGAGCGGGTACCAGGCAGGGTCCAGAATCCAAGAAGGTCCAGTAGCGTCACCACAGGATCGACAGAGACAGGAGCTTGTAGAATAGTAATGGAACTCATTGCCAAGTCGGCTAGCTGAGGGCGAAGGTGGAGTTTAAGTACTCTGATGCAATGACATCATCAATCCGGGACGCCCCCGAGGTTCCCGCCGAAGAGGCTTTAAAGGAGGGACCAGTGGCGCGCGCGTGCCCCTAGGAAGGCCTGGAGTCAGCGTGGAGGGTGGCGGCGTTTCGTCCACCATGAGGATCCATGGGGAACGCGGCGGCAGAGACTAGCCTGCGCCGTGAGTAGGACTGGAGAGGGAAGTAGGATGGTGCAGGACATGAGTTGACGCGATCGCAGCTGTCTGCGTCCAACGGTCATAACACCATGGAACAGCCTGCCTGTGTGTGTGTGTGTGTGTGTGTGTGTGTGTGTGTATGTGTGAAAGAGAAAGCCTGCCTGAATATGTGTGTGTATGTGTGTACATGTGTGTAAAAGGGTAGCCAGCCTGCATGTGTGTGGATGTGTGAAGACGCCTGCCTGAGCTTACATGTATATGTGATAGAAAGGAAGTCTGCCTGCATGTGTTTGTATGAGAGAGGAAGCTGGCCTGTGTGCATGTGTTTGAGAGAGAGAGAGGACTCTTGCCTCCGTGTGTGTGTGTGTGTGTGTGTGTGTGTGTGTATGTGTGAATGAGAGCCTGCCTGGGATATGTGTGTGTGCATGTGTGTGAATGGGAGCCTTCCTGGTATGTGTGTGTGTACATACATGTGAATTGGAGCCTGCCTGGGATGTGTGTGTGTGTGTGTGTGAATGGTAGCCTGGCTGGGTTGTGTGTGTGTGTGGAAGCCTTCACCTTTTCTCCCCCATTAATCCATGACAATCTCAGGGCATCTAGAAATAAAAGTGTACCCAGGTATGGATATAGGGATTTTTTATATCCTTATTTGCTTTAATTATCTCTTAGTGCTTGATATGTCTGCTGCTTTGAAATATTTTACAGGTGTTTGGGAAATTTTGGATATTGTATTTATTAACTGGTTTGAAATATTATTTTAATGAATATGGTTTTACTATTATGTTTGTTTAATATTTTATTATTTTGTTTAATGTTTTATTAAGAATGGTACTGTTTCTGTTTTTCTATTGCTCTGAATATAGAGGCTGGCTTGTGGTGGACTCCAGTTCAATTCTTCTCTGTATGTTTCTATTTATACTTTCTGGTGTCTTTATCTGTATTTGGTATGGGTCTGTCTGAATTCTGCATGTGTGATTGAGGTGAGGTATTTTGCTGGCATGTAGTTCCTGTGTAGGGATCTACAGCAGTTTGATTTGCTCTATTTTCCTAATAGGAGGTGTATTGGTGTTCTAGGGCCTTGTGTAATACGTGTAGTGTTGCCTTTTCATTGATAAGGTTGTTATTTTCTAAGTACTGGCAGTTAGGGTTGTTTTGGTATGGGAGGTTTACTGTACTGTAATGGTAATTCCATTTATTCAGGGCTTTCTGAGGGCCAAGCCCATATCCATCTATGGTCTAATTCCATATAAATTCTAAGTTGTCTTTTTTGCAGAGTTTTCTGGTTGACACCACAGGAGTGCAAGTAAATCTGTTTATGTTATAAGTGATATTTCTGCCTCATAAGACTGTACTTTTGAATGTTCTTTTTCAAGTAAAATCTTTTGTAAATGCATAATTTAATTGTGAGTGTTGAGAGTGTATAGGGTGGCGTGTGTGCAAAGCTGTAAGGTTTGCCTAGGGTACGTAATACCCTTCCACTGACCATGGGTTCCTTGGAGGAGGGGGGAAGTGAGAGGTGTCAATTATTTAAAATGTAGCTTGCTGAAGGGAGCAGAGCAGTTTTGACAGACCCAGGACAGAGACTGAATGAATCAGGTAGGCATAGGGCAGCAAAATAGCTAGCACTGGCCTTGCTCCTCCCCTAACATTCTTATCCCCCCAGTCAGTAACCTCAAATGCAGAATGTTGGCTGAGCCCTTAAGAACAAAATAAATTGCCATGGTGGGTCAGACCAAGGGTCCATCAAGCCCAGCATCCTGTTTCCAACAGAGGCCAAACCAGGCCACAAGAACATGACAATTACCCAAACACCAAGAAAATCCCATGCTACTGATGCAATTAATAGCAGTGGCTATTCCCTAAGTAAACATGATTAATAGCAGTTAATGGACTTCTCCTCTAAGAACTTATTCAAACCTTTTTTGAACCCAGCTACACTAACTGCACTAACCACATCTTCTGGCAACAAATTCCAGAGCTTAATTGTGCACTGAGTGAAAAAGAATTTTCTCCGATTAGTCTTAAATGTGCTACTTGCTAAGGTCATGGAATGCCCTCCTAGTCATTCTATTATCTGAAAGTGTAAATAACCGATTCACATCTACTCGTTCAAGACTTCTCATGATCTTAAAGACCTCTATCATATCCCCTCTCAGCCATCTCTTCTCCAAGCTGAACAGCCTTATCCTCTTCAGCCTTTCCTCAAAGGGGAGCTGTTCCATCCCCTTTATCATTTTGGTTGCCCTTCTCTGTACCTTCTCCATCGCAACTATAATCTTTTTTGGGATGCGGCGACCAGAATTGTACACAGTATTCAAGGTGCGATCTCACCATGGAGCAATACAGAGGCAATATGACACTTTCCGTTTTATTAACCATTCCCTTCCTTATAATTACTAATATTCTGTTTGCTTTTTTGACTGCTGAAGCTCACTGAGCCGACAATTTTAAAGTATTATCCACTATGATGCCTAGATCTTTTTCCTGGGTGGTAGTTCCTAATATGGAACCTAACATCGTGTAACTACAGCAAGGGTAATTTTTGCCTATGTGCAACACCTTGCACTTGTCCACATGAAATTTCATCTGCCATTTGAATGCCCAATCTTCCAGTCTTGCAAGATCCTCCTGTAATGTATCACAATCCGCTTGTGATTTAACTACTCTGAATAATTTTGTATCATCCGCAAATTTGATAACCTCACTCGTCATATTCCTTTTCAGATCATTGATATATATATATATTGAAAAGCACCAGTCCAAGTACAGATCCCTGAGGCACTCCACTGTTTACCCTTTTCCACTGAGAAAATTGACCATTTAATCCTACTCTCTGTTTCCTGTCTTTTAACCAGTTTGTAATCCACGAAAGGACATCACCTACTATCCCATGACTTTTTAGTTTTCTTAGAAGCCTCTATGAGGGACTTTGTCAAATGTCTTCTGAAAATCCAAATACACTACATCTACCAGTTCACATGTTTATTAACCCCTTCAAAAAATGAAGCAGATTTGTTTGGCAAGACTTCCCTTGGGTAAATCCATATTGACTGTGTTCCATTAAACCATGTCTTTCTATATGCTCTATGATTTTGATCTTTAGAATAATTTCCACTATTTTTCCTGGCACTGAAGTCAAGCTCACTGGTCTATAGTTAACCGGATCACCCCTGGAGCCCTTTTTAAATATTGGGGTTACATTGACCACCCTCCAGTCTTCAGGTACAGTGGATGATTTTAATGATAGAGTTGCGTCTGACGGTCGCAGATGGCTGCGACCGCTCTGCCTTACCTCTTTTTCTCCTCTTTCACTCTCCTTGGGCAAGATGGCTGCCTCCGGTGCCGAGTGCCAAGGGTCTCGGCGTTTCCAAATGAGCATGGGCATCCCAGTCCGCCATGCTCTCTTCCGTGGCTTCCTAGGGTGCGAGTGCGCACCTATCTGATGCTCAAATACATGTCATGGCAGGAACCTCAGGGTGGCCCCACCGCATGACGTCAGTACCTCCGGGTATAATAAGCCTCCGCTTCCGCTACCACCTTGAGTTAGCAAGGACTTCGGTTTAAGCTACTCTGACCACTCTAAGCTGCATGCTTAGACGCTGCTTCACACCAAGGTCCTCGCTTCAGTAGAAGCTCAAGATACCCGCTCCTCGGAGGTCTCTCGCTTCTAACTACCCTTCGGGATCCTCTCTAACTAGACAACCACTCCTCGGGGGTCTTTTCTCTCTTCTACATTTCAGGATATCGGACCATTGGGTACTCACTCCTCGAGGGCCTACCAGCCATTATATCCTGCACCATGGACCTTCGGTCCCAACTTTCCACCATCAAGAAGATGCCATCATTCCTGTGAGTACTTTTTCGATCCAGTGCTCCAGCTCCACTCACTAGCTGCGACGTTACCTGCTCTGCGGGCTTCCGCCTATCGTGAAACATCTGGGTGAGACTTCACATCCGAGCCTGTTGAATGTACTGGTGCTTCTGGGATCAGTGCCTTACTTTCCTGCTTTACCATCTATCTACATGCAGTACAATCCATACTGTTTCTGCTATCTAAGTTCAGCCTATCGTAGTGGTTCCCCATGGGGCCCCTCCCCATGGGCGGAATCATCTCCATTGCGACCAAGGGTCCACAATGCCACAAACACAACAGATTGCTAACTCTATGGACTCAGCTCAGCTCGCAGCCCTGCAGGCCATCCCTGGCCTAGCCCAGCAGATCACGGAACAACAAAACTCTTTGGAGAGCCTAGCTACTGCCTTCAATCAGTTACACGCTCAACTGAACTCTTCAGCCTCTCCTGTGAAGGAATTGCTTTCATCAGTGGTAACCGTCAAGACCACTGTGCCTTTATCTACACCTACCCATTTTACGGGCAAAACCAAGATGTGCAGAGGGTTTGTTAATCAATGCAGTATGCATTTCTCATTACAGCCTACCCTCTTTCCCACTGAAGCTTCAAAGACCACTTACATGCTGTCGTTCCTAGAAGGACAAGCCCTGGCCTGGGCTTCACCGCTATAGGAACGTGAAGATCCGATCCTGAATGACCTATCAGGATTTCTAAAGCTTTTTAAGTCTGTGTTTGATGACCCAGCTCGCCAGACCATTGCTGGATCTGCCTTGCTCAACCTTCAGCAAGGTAACAAGCCACTTACAGACTTTGCTATTGAATTTAAGACTCTAGCATCCGAACTGCATTGGGACACTGGATGTTTACGTGCCATATTCATGGAGGGTCTCAATTCTTGCATAAAAGACAAATTAGGAGCTCGTGATTTTCCTGAAACCCTTGAGTCCCTGATGGAACTGGCGGGGAGAATTGACCGCCATATCTACAATCGTACTCAGGAGGCTGTCCATGAAAGTCTACAGTGGGGGCCAACCATCCTAAACCTGTGCCTGTTGCTTCCAGCTTACCATCTGCACCGCTAGAGGAGGAAGATCCTATGCAACTAGGCCGCAGCCATTTGACCTCTAAGGAGAGACATTATCGCAAGCGACTGGGGTTGTGCATGTACTGTGGCCAATTGGGTCACGCCGTCCAAACCTGTCCCGTTTGTCCGGGAAACTGACGGGCCTGGGATCTGCAGAAGGACTTCTCCTGTGCCTTACCTCTCCTACTCTTCCATTATCATTACCAGTATCTCTGCTTTGTGGAGGTCTTGAATTTCAGACTCTCGCGCTTATTGACTCCGGGGCCGGAGATAATTTTATTCTGAAAAAGGATGGCACCTTACGCCCCTGCATCGACTACAGGGGTCTGAATGAAATCACCATCAAGGACAGGTACTCCCTGCCCTTAATATCAGAACTGTTTGACAGGCTTCAAGGAGCCAAAATATTCTCCAAATTAGACTTAAAAGGAGCTTACAACTTGGTGCGTATTCAAGAAGGAGACAAATGGAAGACTGCTTTTAACACCCGTGATGGACACTTTGAATACCTCGTCATGCCCTTCGGTTTAAGTATCACACCTGCAGTCTTTCAAAATATGATGAACGACATCTTACGGGTCTTACTGTATCAATGTGTGGTATACTGATCTATTCTCAAGATCTGCAAAGTCATCGGGAGGATGTTAAAAAGTCCTAAGAAGTTTGCATGAGTACCATCTTTACGCTAAGCTTGAGAAATGCGAATTTCACAAAGAAGCTAAACCCTTCCTGGGATACATTGTCTATAAGAATGGTTTTCAAATGGACCCCAAGAAACTTGAGAGTATCCAGGACTGGCCTCAACCCACAGGCCTGAAGGCATTGCGATGCTTCTTGGGATTCACCAATTACTTCCGATCCTCTATTAAAAACTATTCATCATTGTCAGTCCCTCTAACTGCTATGACCAAGAAGGGAGCCAACCCTGCCAATTGGTCTCCAGAAGCCATCTCAGCCTTCCTGACGCTCAAAGAGGCTTTCCAAAAGAAGCCATGTCTCCGCCATCCTGACCCACATAGTCCTTTCATTATGTAGGTTGACGCATCCAACGTTGGTGTGGGGGCGGTTTTAAGTCAGTACAGCGAATCCAATGTACTCCATCCCTGCTCCTTCTTTTCTATGTGATTCTCGCCTGCTGAGAGAAATTATGGTATAGGAGACAAGGAGCTTCTCGCAATCAAGCTAGCTTTTGAAGAGTGGTGTCCTTGGCTAGAAGGTGCACAACATCAAATAGTGGTATACACTGTTCATAAGAATCTACAGTACCTTCGACATGCTCAATGACTCAATCACCGTCAAGCCAGATGGTCTCTGTTTTTCAACAGGTTTGACTTCCTTCTGAAGTACCGTCCAAGAGAGAAGAACACTCGGGCTGACACCCTATCATGATCCTTCTTACCTCAGGATCTGCCGGATGAACCCTGTCATATCATCGATCCGAAAGGGTGGTCCTCGCAGCCACTCACACGGTACCTGCTGGGAAGACGGTAGTGGCCAAAAGTTTAAGAAAAAAACTGTTGAAGTGTTGCGTTCATGCCTCTTCTCGCCCCTCGCCCCACCCTCTCTACCTGGGATGCAACTCCCTTCGGCTCTGATGGACAGTTGCAGCTGCCGCTTCTCTCCGCCTCTTGGTCCTGGTTCCCCCGGGCTGGTCTGACGCTACGGATCCGCCATGTTCCTGATGACGTAAGGGTGCGCGCGCGCTCCAGACTTTGTACCAGCAAGGGCGCGAACCTCGGGGGCGTCCCCCCGTAGTGACGTCATCCATTTGTACTTTAAAAGGTCTTTGTTTGCTAACCTCTAACAAGTTAGCAAGGAACTCCAATGGGACTTGCTTCGGCAGTCCACGATACTTGCAACAACGATTCGGGTCAGCTTCGGAACCCGTCCCCACTTCTCGGCCTTTTCAAACTTACCAGGAGTACCCACTCCATGGGGGCTCTGCTCTCTCTTCTTGATTTCAGATTGCCAGAACACTCATAAGACTCCTCATTGCCTGGAAGCGATCGCGGACGTGAACACAGTGAGTTCTATTACATAGGAATCGGTACTCGCTCCACGAGGGCCTACATTCCTATTTGCTCTGAAGACTCCCTTCCATCCAAGACGTTATCACAGATTCAGAGATCAAGAGTTACATTGGCAAGATTACAGATAGGAACCGGTACTCGCTCCATGAGGGCCCATGTTCCTAGAAACGTTTACAGACTCTCTTCTACTCTAGAAGCCATTTCATTTACAGCAATTGTGAGTTCATATTACAGACTGTTTGTGGGAACCAGTGCTCGCCTACGGCTCCTGTTCCTGAATGTACTGAAGACTCTCTGTGGCATAGAGACCATTGCAGACATCTACTATTGTGAGTGTACCATCTTGTATCCAGTATACCTTGTCTACTCACTACTTCTAGTCTCTCTCTACAGCTCAGTGACCTAGAGATTCTATTCCAGTATTAGGACTTCAGCCTTGCCGAACACAGCGACTCACTACTGCCACCTCTAGTGGTCCAGCTTCCAGTCTAATAAAGAACTATTGTGTTTATCTCATATTCTAGCCTAGCCGGTGGTTCCTCTCAGGATCTCCTCCTGGGGGCGCTGTCATCTGCCATCAGCCCAGGGATTCACCCTTTCCTCTAAGTGGTCATTCCTTTCACTATTGTCACCCTTTGGGAGCCAACCACTACAGACCACTAACTCCGCTCACAGAAGTATTATATAGACAGCTACTACTCTTACTTGAGACTTGCCAGCAGCTTATATATATATATATATATATATATATATATATATTTATATTTATATATATACAAGCCGTTAAGCCCGTTAAAATGGGCTACATTTAAAAAAATTTTCGGTCCGTTTTCGGACACTGCACCCGTCTATACTTAGAAACATAGAAACATAGAAACATAGAAATGAAGGCAGAAGAAGACCAAATGGCCCATCCAGTCTGCCCAGCAAGCTTCACACACTTTTTTCTCTCATACTTATCTGTTTCTCTTAGCTCTTGGTTCTATTTCCTTTCCACCCCCACCATTAATGTAGAAAGCAGTGATGGAGCTGCATCCAAGTGAATATCTAGCTGATAAGTTAGGGGTAGTAGGGGTAGTAACCGCCGCAATAAGCAAGCTACACCCATGCTTATTTGTTTTACTCAGACTATGTTATACAGCCCTTATTGGTTGTTTATTTTCTCCCCTGCCGTTGAAGCAGGGAGCTATGCTGGATATGCTTGAGGTATCAGTTTATTCTTCTCCCATGCTGTTGAAGCAGAGAGCCATGCTGGATATGCATCGAAAGTGAAGTATCAGGCACATTTGGTTTGGGGTAGTAACCGCCGTAACAAGCCAGCTACTCCCCCCTTTGTGAGTGCAGATCCTTTATTCCACATTTCTTCTTGCTGTTGAAGCTAGAACGATGTTGGAGTCACAGTAAGCATGTGTACGTTTATTGAATAAGGGTATTGTCTCCAGGCAGTAGCCATCATTCTGGCGAGTCACCCACTCCTCATTGGCGGCCTCTTGACTTTATGGATCCACAGTGTTTATCCCACGCCCCTTTGAAGTCCTTCACAGTTCTAGTCTTCACCACATCCTCTGGAAGGGCATTCCAGGCATCCACCACCCTCTCCGTGAAGAAATACTTCCTAACATTGGTTCTGAATCTTCCTCCCTGGAGCTTCAAATCGTGACCCCTGGTTCTGCTGATTTTTTTCTTACGGAAAAGGTTTGTCGTTGTCTTTGGATCATTAAAACCTTTCAAGTATCTGAAAGTCTGTATCATATCGCCTCTGCTCCTCCTTTCCTCCAGGGTGTACATATTTAGATTCTTCAATCTCTCCTCGTACGTCATCCGATGAAGATCCTCCACCTTCCTGGTCGCCCTTCTCTGTACCGCTTCCATCTTGTCTTTGTCTTTTTGTAGATACGGTCTCCAGAACTGAACACAGTACTCCAGGTGAGGCCTCACCAAGGACCTGTACAAGGGAATAATCACTTCCCTTTTCTTACTCGATATTCCTCTCTCTATGCAGCCCAGCATTCTTCTGGCTTTTGCTATAGCCTTGTCGCATTGTTTCGCAGACTTCATATCATTAGACACTATCACCCCAAGGTCCCTCTCCTGCTCCGTGCACATCAGCCTTTCCCCCCCCCATCGAATACAGTTCATTCGGGTTTCCACTCCCCACATGCATGACTTTGCACTTCTTGGCATTGAATCTCAGCTGCCATATCTTCGACCACTCTTCCAGTTTCCTTAGATCCCGTCTCATTCTCTCCACTCCTTCCGGCGTGTCCACTCTGTTGCAGATCTTAGTGTCATCCGCGAAAAGACAAACCTTGCCTTCTATCCCGTCCGCAATGTCGCTCACAAAGATATTGAACAGGACCGGTCCCAACACCGATCCTTGCGGTACACCACTTAAAACCGCTCTCTCTTCAGAGAAGGTTCCATTTACCATCACACATTGTCTTCTGTCCGTCAACCAATTTGCAATCCAGGTCACCACCTCGGCACTCACTCCCAAGCTTCTCGTTTTATTCACCAGTCTCCTGTGCGGAACCGTGTCAAAAGCTTTGCTGAAATCCAAGTATATGATATCGAGCACTCTTCCTCGATCCAATTCCTTGGTTACCCAGTCAAAAAAGTCAATCAGATTTGTCTGACAGGATCTTCCCCTGGTGAATCCATGTTGCCTCTGGTCCATCAATTCTCCGGACTGTAGATAGTTCACTATTCTCTCTTTCAGCAGTGACTCCATTACTTTTCCCACCACCGAAGTGAGGCTGACCGGTCTGTAGTTGCCAGCCTCCTCCCTGTTCCCACTCTTGTGAAGCGGGACCACCACCGCTCTTCTCCAATCACTCGGCACCACTCCCGTTTCTAGGGATCTATTGAACAGGTCACACAGCGGAGCCGCCAGAACATCTCTGAGCTCCCTCAATATCCTTGGATGAATCCCATCAGGCCCCATGGCTTTGTCCACTTTCAGGTTCTTTAGCTCTTCCCACACATTTTCTACTGTAAAAGGATTTTCATCTATTCCACTTCCCACCAGTTTTTTGTTGTGTAGAGATGGTCCTTCTCCAGGGTCTTCTTTAGTGAACACAGAGCTGAAGTATTCGTTTAATATTTCTGCCATTTCTTCGTCTCCCTCCACACATTGATCATTACCACCTTTCAATTTCACTATACCACTTTGGATCTTTCTCTTTTCGCTGATGTATCTAAAAAATGTTTTGTCTCCATTTTTTATCTCCTTGGCAATCCTCTCTTCCGCTTGACTTTTTGCCAACTTGATTAATTTCTTTGTCTCCCTCAGTTGAATCAGATATTCTTCTTTGTGTTCCTCCCTTTGGGATCTTTTATATATCTTTTCCCTCACTCCCCCTTCCCCTCGCTCATTCACCTCAGTCACTCATCCTCCTCCCCCTTGGTCACTCACCCCCCTTCCCTTCCCTGCCCCCACTCAAACTCCCTTCCCTCACTCTCACCTCCCCCCTCCTCCCCTTCCCTCATTCTCACCTCCCCCATCATTTTCTCTCCCACTCCCTCCCCTTCCCTCACTCTCACCTCCCATTCTCCCCCCTCATTCTCCCTCCCCTTCCCTCACTCTCACCTCCCCCCCATTCTCACTCTCACCCCCTCTTACTCCCTCCTCTCACCTCCCCCCATTCTTACTCTCACCTCCCCCCTCCCACTCCCTCCTCTCACCTCCCCCCCATTCTCACTCTCACCTCCCCCTCCCCCTCCCACTCCCTCCTCTCACTCACACCCTCCCTCCCTCCTCATTCTCCCTCCCACTCCCTCAGTCATTCCCCACCCACTCTTAATCCCCTCCCTCACTCTCAATCCCCACCCCCTTCCCTCTCCCTCTTATGCTCTTCAGCGTGGCCTGCTCATGGAGACGGGAGGTCTCCGGGGATCCCTCCCCAGTGCGCACCTCAGCTGCTCCATGCCACTGCTGCCACATTGCCTCCTGATATCGCTGCCGCCGCTCCTCCCATCTAGTGTAGCTCGGCCCGCCTGACACTCGCATACCGCCGCTGCTCCGCCCGATATCATCGCTGCCGATCTGCCACTGCTGCTGCTCCTCCCAGCGCCATCTTAGTTCCGCTGTGACCGTCGTACTCTCTCGCCCGCTCATGCGCAGTAGAGCTGCTCTCTACTGCGCATTTGCGGGCCGTCGGTCAGAGCCCGTCGGTCAGAGCCCGTCGGTCAGAGCCCATTTACAAGGTATATATATATATATATATATATATATACAGATTGCTACTCCATAGCAGAGGCATGATAGATTGCTATTTCAGTAGTGAAGTACAATATACCGATTGTTAGCTCCTCACCTCAGAAGGGTATCCTTATACAAGATTGCCAACTCCTCTTCCTTGGAGAGTTGATCCATAACAGATTGCTACTCCTTAACAGCTTGATATCAGATTGCTACCTCCTTTTCATACAGGAGCATCTAACAGCAGCTCGCTACAGATCTACAGAAAGCTAACTCCTCCCCTCTGGAGGAGAAGGTCATGTCATATCACTACTCTTTCCCTTCTCAGGAGAACAGCAGTACAGCTTGCTAACTCCGCCCTCCTGGTGGGGTGAGTGACAGCAGATTGCTAGCTCCTCCCCTCTGGAGGAGGAATGCGTAACAGACTGCTAACTCCTTCCCTCAGGAGGAGGAGAGCGTAACATAAAGTGGGCCCATGATTCCCGTCTGGCAGGCCATCCAGGATAGAGTCGCACCCTAGCTATGTTGCAAAGATATTATTGGTGGCCAATTATGAAGAAGGACGTAGAAGCGTACGTGGGTTCCTGTGCTGTCTGTGTCAAGCAAAAGCCGCCACCTGGACATCCGTGGGGCCTATTACAGCCTCTACCATCATCAGATGAACCATGGACCCTTATCGCTACTGATTTTGTAGTGGACCTGACATCATCCAGCGGCAACAACATTATATGGGTGACGGTTGACCGTTTCTCTAAAATGGCACACTTTGTAGCATTACCAGGATTACCTTCTGCTACTGAGTTAGCAAAACTCTTCATTAAACACATCTTCCATCTTCATGGGATGCCTAAATATATCTTATCCGACAGGGGAGTGCAACTTACTGCAAAGTTTTAGAGAGCATTATGTCAAAAATTTGACATCGCCTTGGACTTAACCTCTGCCTACCATCCTCAGTCAAATAGTCAGACTGAGAGGATGAATAGGGATGTGAATCGTTTTTCAACGATTAAAATTATCGTCCGATAATGTTTATATCGTCTTAAATCGTTATACAACACGACACAATAGAAATTCTAACGATTTATCGTTAAAAATCGTTAAATCGTGTTAGTGCGCACTAACTTGATTTAGTGCGCACTAACTGAAAATGATACAAATAAACACTTTCCAGGTCACTGAAGGTCAGTTAGGAATGAATATGTGTTCCTATTGGCTGGCTGCCCTCTTATCTATTGATGTTACCAAGGTTACCACTGAGGTGATGGTTGGGGGGATGGGAAATGGAACTGGAAACTAACGAACACCAACAGAAAATGAAACAAAGTGTTCACACTTCCCAGGTCAGTAAAGGTCACTTAGGAATGCATATGTATGTATGTATTCCTATTGGCTGGCTGTGCTCTTATCTATTGATGTTACCAAGGCTAACACTGAGGTAATGGTTGGGGGGATGTGAAATGGAAACAGTTGGAAGCTTGACAAACAAAGTAATGTAATGATCAGCACTCACGTGACTAGAACTTGTTTGTTTATTATTTTAGTTAGCAGGCACCTGAAATGCTAGTGCATGTTGAATTTGCCAATCACTGTGCATTTTAGAAAGGTGGTCCTGGCTGGAACTGTACACAGTTCAAATATATGTAATTGATTGTTGGTAAGTGTATTTTTTAAGTAGCCACACTGGCACAAGTATGTTTACTTTTCCTCCTACTTAACTCACTAGCTCAGCTTTGTAAGAAGGGTTTCTCTGCTTGTGTGTTGTTTTTGTTTGGTGTGAGGAGAGCAGAAATATCAGATCTTTATTCAATCTACTACAGTCATCTCTTACAGTGCCCTATCCCTATTAATACCAGGAGTGTTGTGATCTTCCTGCACACAGTGCCCTAACCCTGATACCAGTCTGAGACAGCTCCCTCCCTGCATTACTAGTGAGAGGCTGGCTTCACAGACAGGGGGGAGCTGCCTGACCCTCACTCCTGACTTCCCCCATGTCCCAGCTAGTGAATGGTGTGTGGGTGAGGGGGGGGGGGGGAGGATGGTGAAGTCTGAGACAGCTCCCTCCCTGCATTACTAGTGAGAGGCTGGCTTCACAGACAGGGGGGAGCTGCCTGACCCTCACTCCTGACTTCCCCATGTCCCAGCTAGTGAATGGTGTGTGGGTGAGGGGGGGGGGGGGAGGAGGATGGTGAAGTCTGAGACAGCTCCCTCCCTGCATTACTAGTGAGAGGCTGGCTTCACAGACAGGGGGGAGCTGCCTGACCCTCACTCCTGACTTCCCCCATGTCCCAGCTAGTGAATGGTGTGTGGGTGAGGGGGGGGGGGGGAGGATGGTGAAGTCTGAGACAGCTCCCTCCCTGCATTACTAGTGAGAGGCTGGCTTCACAGACAGGGGGGAGCTGCCTGACCCTCACTCCTGACTTCCCCCATGTCCCAGCTAGTGAATGGTGTGTGGGTGAGGGGGGGGGGGGGAGGATGGTGAAGTCTGAGACAGCTCCCTCCCTGCATTACTAGTGAGAGGCTGGCTTCACAGACAGGGGGGAGCTGCCTGACCCTCACTCCTGACTTCCCCCATGTCCCAGCTAGTGAATGGTGTGTGGGTGAGGGGGGGGGGGGGGGAGGAGGATGGTGAAGTCTGAGACAGCTCCCTCCCTGCATTACTAGTGAGAGGCTGGCTTCACAGACAGGGGGGAGCTGCCTGACCCTCACTCAAGCAGAGAAGCCCTTCTTACAAAGCTGAGCTATTGAGTTAAGTAGGAGGAAAAGTAAACATACTTGTGCCAGTGTGGCTACTTAAAAAATACACTTACCAACAATCAATTACATATATTTGAACTGTGTACAGTTCCAGCCAGGACCACCTTTCTAAAATGCACAGTGATTGGCAAATTCAACATGCACTAGCATTTCAGGTGCCTGCTAACAAAAATAATAAACAAAGAAGTTCTAGTCACGTGAGTGCTGATCATCACATGTCAAGCTTCCAACTGTTTCCATTTCACATCCCCCCAACCATTACCTCAGTGGTAACCTTGGTAACATCAATAGATAAGAGCACAGCCAGCCAATAGGAATACATATTCATTCCTAAGTGACCTTTACTGACCTGGGAAGTGTGAACACTTTGTATCATTTTCTGTTGGTGTTCATGAGTTTCCAGTTCCATTTCCCATCCCCCCAACCATCACCTCAGTGGAAACCTTGGTAACATCAATAGATAAGAGGGCTGCCAGCCAATAGGAACACATATTCATTCCTAACTGACCTTCAGTGACCTGGAAAGTGTCTATTTGTATCATTTTGAGTTAGTGCGCACTAACTCGAGTTAGTGCGCACTAATCGGAAAAAACGATTTTTAACGATTTTTCAATGAAATAATCGTGCCAAACACGATTTTCTTCTCCTGCCACACGATTTCTATCGTTAAGACGATATGGAAAACGATTCACATCCCTAAGGATGAATAGAATGCTGAAACAATTTCTGCGATCTTACGTCAACTCTAGACAGAATGGCTGCGCTTTAGACAGACATGAACTCTAGACAGAATGACTGGGCTGAACTACTGCCTTGGGCAGAATTTACCATCAATTCACATCCTGCTTCTTCAACGGGGCCTTCCCCTTTCCAGCTTGTCTACAGGAGACAACCATTATCTCCACTGCCAATTCCATTGTCGGTAGCCTCTCCTGCTGCCCAGGCTACCGCAACAGAATTATCCCAACTTTGGAGGCAGACAAAGGAGTTAGCAAGGACCTTGAGTTAGCAAGGAATTCGGTTTAAGCTACTCTGACCGCTCTAACCTGCACGCCTAGACACTGCTTCACTCCAAGGTCCTCACTCCAGTAGAAGCTCAAGATACCCACTCCTCGGGGGTCTCTCACTTCCAACTCCCTTCGGGGTCCTCTCTAGACAACCACTCCTCATGGGTCTTTCTCTCTTCTACATTTCAGGATATCGGACCATCGGGTACTTGCTCCTCGAGGGCCTACCAGCCATTATATCCTGCACCATGGACCTTCTGTCCCAACTTTCCACCATAAGGAAGATGCCATAATTTCTGTGAGTACCTCTATGATCCAGTGCTCCACCCACCAGCTGCGACAATACCCGCTCTGCAGGCTTCCGCCTATTGTGAAACATCTGGGTGAGACTTCACATCTGAGCCTATTGAACGTACTGGTGCTTTTGGGATCAGTGCCTTACCTTCCTGCTTTACCATCTATCTACAAGAAGTACAATAAAGCCTCTATCCATACTGTGTCTGCTATCTGAGTTCAGCCTATTGTAGTGGTTCCCCACGGAGCCCATCCCCATGGGCGGAGTCATCTCCATTACGACCAAGGATCCACAATGCCACAAACACAACAGATAGGTTACAAATTTTAACTAATAGATCAGAAATATCATTTTTTACTTCCTTTAGTACCCTAGGATGCATAACATCCAGTCCAGGTGATTTGTACTCTTTAGTTTGTCAATCTGGGCTACTACATCTTCCCGGTTCACAGTGATTTCGTTCAGTTCGTCTGACTCATCACCCTTGAAAACCGTCTCCGGAACTGGTATCTCCCCAACATCCTCAGTAAACACAGAAGCAAATAATTAATTTAGTCTTTCTGCAATGGCCTTATCTTCCCTAAGAGCCCCTTTAACCCCTCGGTCATCTAATGATCCAACTGACTCCCTCACAGGTTTCTTGCTTTGGATATATTTTAAAATGTTTTTATTATGAGTTTTTGCCTCTATGGCCAACTTCATTTCAAATTCTCTCTTCGCCTGTCTTATCAATGTTTTACATTTAACTTGACAATACTTATGTTTTATCCTATTTTCTTCAGATGGATCCTTCTTCCAATTTTTGAAAGATGATTTTTTGGCTAAAATAGCCTGTTTCACCTCACCTTTTAACCATGACGGTAATTATTTTGCCTTCCTTCCACCTTTCTTAATGCATGAATACATTTGGACTGCGCCTCTAGGATTGTATTTTTAAACAATTTCCATGCCTGTTGAACACTTTTAACTTTGCAGCTGCACCTTTCAGTTTTTTCTATTTTCCTTATTTTATCAAAGTTTCCCTTTTGAAAGTTTAGTGTTAGCTGTAGATTTACTTATTGTCCCCCTTCCAGTTATTAGTTTAAATTTGATCATGTTATGATCACTATTGCCAAATAGCCCCACCACCATTACCTCTCTTACAAAATCCTGCATTCCACTAAGGATCACATCTAAAATAGCTCACTCTCTTGTTGGTTCCTGAACCAATTGCTCCATGAAGCAGTCATTTATTACATCCAGGAACTTTATGTCTCTAGCAAGTCCTGATATTACATTTACCCAGTCAATACTGTTGTAATTGAAATTTCCATTATTATTGCACTGCCAAATTGGTTAGCTTCACTGATTACTCTTAGCATTTCATCATCTGTCTGACCATTTTGTCCAGGTGGATGGTAGTATACTCCTATCACTATACTCTTACCCAACACACATGGGTTTCTATCCATATAGATTCTACTGAGCATTTAGTCTCTTGTATGATCTTTATCCTGTTGGACTCTATACCCTCCCAGACATAAAGTGCCACACCTCCACCAAGTTGATCCTCCCTATCATTGCGATATAATTTGTACCCTGACATAGCACTGTCCCATTGGTTATCCTCCTTCCACCAAGTCTCTGTGATGCCAATTATGTCAATCTCATCATTTACTGATATACACTCTAATTCTCCCATCTTATTTCTTAGACTTCTGGCATTGGCATTCAGACATTTCAAAGTGTGTTTTTTGTTGGTATTAACAACCTGCTTTTCAGTTGTTAGGGATAATTTGGAAATCATTAGCTTTTGGTAATTTTTTTACATATAGGCACGTTTGCTTTTATTGGAACCTCTCTGTTGGGGTGCCCTAACTATCCTGTTTCATTAGTATCCTTCAAGGATACATTGCTCCAAACCATGCACTGCTGAGTGACTGTCGGCTTTCCCCCTTGTTCTAGTTTAAAAGCTGCTCTATCTCCTTTTTGAAAGTTAGTGCAAGCAGCTTGGTTCCACTCTGGTTAAGGTGGAGCGCATCCTTTCAGAAAAGTCTCCTCCTTCCCCAAATGTTTCCCCAGTTCCTTACAAAACTGAATCCCTCTTCCCTGCACCATCATCTCATCCACACATTGAAACTCTGGAGCTCTGCCTGCCTCTGCGGACCTGCACGAGGAACAGGAAGCATTTCAGAGAATGCCACCCTGGAGGTTCTGGATTTCAGCTTTCTAACTAAAATCCTAAATTTGGCTTCCAGAACCTCCCTCCTACATTTTCCTATGTCGTTGGTGCTCACATGTACCATGAAAGCCAGCTCTTCCCCAGCACTGTCTATAATCCTGTCTAGGTGACGCATGAGGTCTGCCACCTTCGACCAGGCAGGCAAGTTACCAGGCAGTCCTCACATCCACTAGCCACCCTGCTATCTACATTTCTAATAATTGAATCACCAACTATGATGGCTGGACTAACCCTTCCCTCCTGGGCAGTAGCCCTAGGAGACTTGTCCATAGTGCGAGAGGACAATACATCACCTGGCGAGCAGGTCCTTGCTACAGGATCACTTCCTGCTACACCAGGGTGATGTTGTCCTACTGGGGGACCTTTATGATCCAAGGCAGCTCTGGGGCTGCCAGACTGGATTTGGGACTTGGCTACTAGGTCCCTGAAGGTCTCATCAATGTACCTCTCTGCCTCAGCTCCTCCAAGTCTGCTACTCTAGCCTCCAGAGATCGGACTTATTCCCTGAGAGCCAGGAGCTCTTTGCACCGTGCACACATACAATCTCTCACCTGTGGGTAAAAAACCATATATGTGACACTCAATGCAAAAGACTGGAAAGCCCCCCTCTTGCTGCTGGACCGTTGCCTTCATCTTAGTTTTATTGAGTTCCTAGTTAAGTTTAGGATACTAAGGGAGTTGGAATTAGAGTACTTTAAATTTACAGGTGAATTTACTAATTAATCAGCTAGTGTCCTACAAGGGGATAATTAAATTTTCAATAAGAGCTGGTACAATAGTATGAATTAGATAAGACCCTGATTGATTTTTAATGAAAAAGTGTCTCTTGCCTAAAAATCAAAGATTAAGTGGGTGGGAAAGACATACACTAGAATTAACTATCTCTGGCTTGTGTATTACCTCAGACACACACAAACTCTAAAGAATATATCTCTCTTTCTCACAGGACAAGCAGGATGGTAGTCCTCACATATGGGTGACGTCACAGGACGGAGCCCAGTCACGGAAAACTTCTGACAAAGTTTCTAGAACTTTGACTGGCCCCTACTGGGCATGCCCAGCATGGCACCACCCCTGCAGCCAGCAGGGGTCCCCCTTCAGTCTTCTTTTTTCCGCGCAGCAGTAGCCTCACGGTTAAGGAGCTCTGACCACATTCCTGACAGGAATTTCTTCACGGACTTCTTTAAGGTTAAATTAGCCCCACAGGGGTCCCTCCTCTTTCTTTACTCAGTCTTTTGTACTTTGGTAAGTTTTTTGCCGTTTTTCATCGATTACCGTCGAGTTTGGCCCTCATTGACCGTACCGCGGCTAAATTTTTTCTCATGGCCATGGCATCGGATTTCCGTCGGTGCCCAGATTGTATGCGCACCATGTCTATCACAGACCCTCATAGAGTCTGTGTATTGTGTTTAGGTAGTGAGCATGACGTCCTGACTTGCACCAAATGTGCCTTGATGACACCTAAAGGTCGCAAAGCCAGAATGGAGAAGATGGGACTCCTTTTCCGTGCTCACACCCCGACGCCGTCCATCGCATCGATGTCTTCGGAACCGGCACCGTCGAAGTTGCACCATCGTCAACAATCCTCCGGTGACCGTCCGCCATCGACATCTCCACGGCCATCAACTCCTGTCCCTTTCCCCGAAGATCGAGGGGATCGGAGGGCGAAACATCGCCATCGGCATCGCAAGTCTCGGACCCTCGAGGAACCGAAGTCATCGACCTCGATACCGTCCGAGCCTCCTTCGAAGAAACCCCAGCCAGGAGTGGCACCGTCCACTCCTACGACCGAGACATCGAGGCAACCCTCACCCGATCGGGGTTTGGGAGTCGTGATTCCGCCTGTAAAGATGGTCCCTCCGGCTCTGCTTCAGCCTCCCTCTTCCCTTACGGAGCCGGGTCTTGTTACCCCAGGTCTCTGGGAAGAACTGGACCGGCTGGTCCAGGAGGCCATCGACAAGGCAATGCAGCGGTTCCAGGTCCCTCCGGCACCGACTCCGGCGCCAAGAGTGGAAACGGTCACCGACCCGATTCCAGCAGCTCTGGCACCGCTGCTTTCCCGGATGGAAGCGCTCATGACCATCCTTCCACCGGTAATTCCTGGGTCACCGACAGCCCTGGTGCGCTCCCTGGTGACAGCTTCATCGGGAGGAGAAACACCGTTTTGCATTCCTCCTTCGGGAGTTGTGCCTCAACCATTGATGCCGTGTCGTCCCTCGCCACCGATTCATTCATCGGGGGCGATATGCACATCGGCGCCATCAATGCCTTCGATACCAGCACCGATGCCCACCAGGGCATTCTCGGTGCCCCCGGTGATTCCTTTGATTTTCTCAGAGCCTCAGCCGGGACCTTCGAGTATCCAACCCCCTCCTGGTCCTACAGTTCAGCCTGCTGATCCTTATGACACTTGGGGGGATGATATGTCCACAGACACCGATGATTTACCTTCACCACCCTCTCCTACTGAAAGTAGAAAGCGTTCTCCTTCAGAGGACCTCTCTCATCAATTTTGTGAAGGAAATGTTGGAATTGGTCCCTTTTCAGTAGAGATGTGAATCGTGTGATCGATCGTCTTAACGATCGATTTCGGCTGGGAGGGGGAGAGAATCGGATCGTTGCAGTTTGGGTTTTTTAAATATCGTGTAAATCGTGTAAATCATGTAAATCGTGTAAATCGAAAACCGGCACACTAAAACATCCCAAAAACCCACCCCGACCCTTTAAAATAAATCTCCCACCCTCCCGAACCCCCCCAAAATGCCTTAAATTACCTGGGATCCAGTGGGGGGGGGAGGGGAAGGGGGAGGGCAGAAAAACCGGCACACTAAAACAACCCTAAAACCCACCCCGACCCTTTAAAATAAATCCCCCACCCTCCCAAACCCCCCCAAAATGTCTTAAATTACCTGGGGTCCAGAGGAAGGGTTCCGGTGTGATCTTTTACTCTCGGACCTCCGTGCATTGTAGAAATGGCGCCGGCACTACCTTTGACCTGTCATATGACAGGTCAAAGGTAGCGCCGGTGCCATTTTGTTTTTTTGTCCCCCGAGGTCAGGAGCGTAGGAGATCGCTCCCGGACCCCCGCTGGACCCCCAGGGACTTTTGGCCAGCTTGGGGGGGCCTCCTGACCCCCACAAGACTTGCCAAAAGTCCAGCGGGGGTCCGGGAGCGATCTCCTACCGCGAATCGTTTTTCCGTACGGAAAATGGCGCCGGCCATACGCCATATGGCCGGTGCCATTTTCCGTACGGAAAAACGATTCGACTGCAGGAGGTCGTTCCGGACCCCCAGGGACTTTTGGCCAGCTTGGGGGGGCCTCCTGACCCCCACAAGACTTGCCAAAAGTCCAGCGGGGGTCCGGAACGACCTCCTGCAGTCGAATCGTGTTGCCATACGGCCAGCGCCATTTTGCGCAAAATGGCGCCGGCCGTACGGCAACACGATTCGACTGCAGGAGGTCGTTCCGGATCCCCGCTGGACTTTTGGCAAGTCTTGTGGGGGTCAGGAGGCCCCCCCAAGCTGGCCAAAAGTCCCTAGGGGTCCAGCGGGGGTCCGGAACGACCTCCTGCAGTCGAATCGTTTTCAGTACGGAAAAACGATTCGCGGTAGGAGATCGTTCCGGACCCCCGTTGGACTTTTGGCAAGTCTTGTGGGGGTCAGGAGGCTCCCCCAAGCTGGCCAAAAGTCCCTGGGGGTCCAGCGGAGGTCCGGGAGAGATCTCCTATGCTCCTGACGACGGGGGACAAAAAAACAAAATGGCACCGGCGCCATTTCTACAACACACGGAGGTCCGAGAGTAAAAGATCACACCGGGACCCTTCCTCTGGACCCCAGGTAATTTAAGGCATTTTGGGGGGGTTCGGGAGGGTGGGGGATTTATTTTAAAGGGTCGGGGTGGGTTTTAGGGATGTTTTAGTGTGCCGGTTTTCCCGCCCTCCCCCTTCCCCTCCCCCTTCCCCCGATTTACGATTTTTTGACGATAAATTGGGAGAATTGTTATTGTATCGCGGCTTTAACGATTTTTGACTATTTAAAATATATCGGACGATATTTTAAATCGTCAAAAAATGATTCACATCCCTACTTTTCAGCTTCAAACGGAGCAAGATGACAGGCACCAGATGATGGAGCTTCTCCAATTCCTGGATGCCCCTAAAGTGATCACTTCCATTTCAATTCATCAGGTTTTTCTTGACCTTCTAAAAAAGAATTGGGAGAATCCTGGATCCATTGCTTCAGTACATAAAAAAGCTGACTCTACTTATCTCGTACAGTCAGCACCTGGCTTTCAAAACCTCAGCTTGACCACCATTCAAGAGTGGTTGAATCAGCCCAAAAGAAAGCAAAAAGGACGAAGCCATACTCATCTATGCCTCCTATCAAAGAACATACATTTTTAGATAATATTGGTCGACGAGTATACCAATGGGCCATGCTTATCTCCAGGATAGCTTCTTATCAGCTGTACATGACCCAATACAATAGGGTCATTTTCAAGCAAATACAAGATTTCTCTGAAACCCTGCCTGAACAATTCCAACAACATCTTCAAGCCCTTGTAACTAAGGGTTTTGAAGCAGGAAAACTTGAAATTAGAACAGCTTATGATATTTTTGACACTCCCACTAGAGTGTCTGCAGCTGCCATTTCGGCAAGACGCTGGGCCTGGCTCAAGTCTTCTGATCTTCACCCAGTTCAAGACAGACTTTCTGACCTGCCCTGCTTAGGGGATAATCTATTTGGAGAATAAATTCAACAAATAATTGCTGAATTAAAGGACCATCATGAGACCCTCAAGCAGCTCTCATCGATACCTTCTGATTTCCCTTCTAAACAGCCCTTCAAAAAGGACTCTAAGAAATCATTCTTCCGTACATGGAAGTATTATCCCCCACCAACAAGATCCAGACCGACGAGGCCTTATCAAAAATCTCAGCCTCACCAGCCTCGAAAGCAAAAAACTGCAAGCAGCTCCCTAGCCAGGGCCTGCTTCAGGTTTTTGACTTCCACTTGGAGAACGGAAGCCAGATCCCTCTACAAAGCATACCAGTGGGAGGTTGATTAGGACACTTTCACGAAAAGTAGCACTCAATCACAACCGAGCAATGGGTATTAGCAATCATTGCTCAGGGTTACCACCTAAACTTCTTAACTCTTCCACCAGACTCCCCACCTTTGAAACATGGGGACTAACCGGCCACTCTGTCCTTCTGGAGCAGGAGGTTTCCCTCCTTCTCCAGTCAAACGCAATAGAGCCTGTCCCTCTTTCACAAGGCCTAGGGTTCTATTCCCGGTACTTTCTGATCCCAAAAAAGTCAGGAGGACTTCGTCCAATTCTGGACCTACGAGTCCTCAACAAGTACCTTCAAAGAGAGAAGTTCAAAATGGTAACCTTAGGCTCCCTTCTACCTCTGCTACAAAGAGGAGACTGGCTCTGCGCTCTAGACCTTCGAGACGCTTACACCCACATTGCAATAGCTCCGGCTCATCACAAGTATCTCCGCTTTTTAGTAGGCCAAAAGCACTACCAATATCGAGTGCTCCCTTTCAGCCTAGCATCGGCACCACGAGTTTTCACCAAATGCCTCGTGGTTGTCGTAGCCGTTCTCAGGAAGGAAGGTGTCCATGTCTACCCCTATCTGGACGACTGGCTGATCAGGGCCCCAGCCCAGCAAGTCGCTCGGTCCTCCCTGAACCTGACCATTCACACTCTAATATCTCTAGGATTTCTTGTCTATTACGAGAAATCCTATTTACTCCCATCTCAAACCTTATCCTTCATTGGGGTAGACTTGGACACCTTACAGGCAAAAGCCTTTCTCCCTCAGCAGCGAGTTCAAACCCTCGTGTCTCTAGCTCACCAGTTGCAGTCTCAACACACAGCAACAGCTCGCCAATTCCTCGTCCTGCTGGGACATATGGCGTCCTCAGTCTATGTGACACCAATGGCCCGCCTGGCCATGAGAGTCATGCATTGGACTCTGAGGTCACAATGGATTCAAGCCACTCAACCTCTGTCAACCATTGTTTACATCACCGACACACTCCGTCTATCTCTCGCCTGGTGGAAAGATCACACCAATCTCCTCCAGGGACTGCCTTTTCACCTACCAGATCCTCAAATCATTCCCACCACCGACGCTTCCAACATCGGTTGGGGAGCTCATGTAAACAATCTACAGATGCAAGGATTTTGGTCTCCAGAGGAAGCCAAACACCAGATAAATTTCCTGGAACTTCGAGCAATGCGATATGCTCTCAGGGCTTTTCAGGATTGCCTATCAAATCACGTAATCCTGATTCAGACGGACAACCAGGTGGCCATGAGGTACATCAACAAGCAAGGTGGCACAGGCTCCTTCCTTCTGTGTCAGGAAGCTGCGCAGATTTGGGCGGAAGCGCTCTCCCGCTCGATGTACCTCAGGGCCACCTACTTGCCGGGAGTGAACAATGTCTTGGCAGACAAACTGAGCCGTGTCTTCCAACCTCATGAGTGGTCGCTCAATCCATCGGTAGCGATCTCTCTCTTCCAGCAATGGGGGTATCCCCAAATAGACCTCTTTGTGTCCTCTCAGAACCACAAAGTGGAAAATTACTGCTCCCTAATTCGAAGCAAGCACTCTCGGCCCAGAGATGCATTCTCCCTCACGTGGGCAACTGGTCTGCTTTATGCATTCCCTCCACTTCCTCTTCTCTCGAAGACTACGTCAGGTCAAACGAACCATGACCCTGATAGCATCTCACTGGCCGCGCCAAGTGTGGTTTCCCATACTCCAGGATCTCTCCATCCGCTAGGCACATTCCCTTGGGAATGGACCCGCATCTGATCACTCAAAACGACGGATGCCTACTCCATCCCAATCTTCAAGCCTTGTCCCTGATGGCATGGATGTTGAAAGGTTAATCCTTCAACCACTTAACCTTTCCGAATCAGTTTCTCGTGTCCTGATTGCCTCACGGAAGCCTTCCACAAGAAAATCTTATTCCTATAAATGGAAAAGGTACACATCATGGTGCACTTCGCAGTCCCTTGATCCGTTTTCCTGTCCAATCCCAAAATTCTTGGACTATCTCTGGCATTTATCAGAATCCGGTCTAAAGACCTCGTCCATTAGAATGCATGTCAGCGCAGTAGCCGCCTTCCATAAAGGAATCGGGGATGTCCCTATTTCGGTACAACCCCTCGTAACACGATTTCTTAAAGGCTTGCTCCATATCAAGCCACCTATACGTCCTCCGGCCCCTTCTTGGGACCTTAATCTGGTTCTCGGTCGGCTCATAAAACCACCTTTCGAACCTCTCCACTCCTGTGACCTTAAATATCTCACATGGAAAGTGTTATTCCTTTTAGCTATCACTTCTGCTCGCAGGGTTAGTGAATTACAGGCCCTAGTCACCTATCCGCCTTACACTAAACTCCTGCAGGACCAGACAGTACTCCGTAGGGATATGAATCATTTTTTGACGATTTAAAAAAATCGTCAGATATTTTTTAAATCGTCAAAAATCGTTAGTTGCGATACAATACAAATTTCCCCGATTTATCGTCAAAAATCGTTAAATCGGGCACGGGAATTATTTGGGGGGAGGGTGGGAAAACCGGCACACCAAAACAACCCCTAAACCCACCCCGACCCTTTAAAACCAATCCCTTACCCTCCCCCCCCCCCCCCCAACCCCCCCAAAATCTTAAAATACCTGGTGGTCCAGTGGGAGGGGTCCCGGCGCGATCTCCCGCTCTTGGGCCATCGGTGCCATTTTGGCTGCCACTAATATAAATGGCGCCGATGGCCCAATAAAAAAAACCCCACCCGACCCTTTAAACCGAACCCCTTAGCCTCTCCCATCCTCCCCCCCCCACCTAAAACCTTTTAAAATTATCTGGTGGTCCAGGGGGGGGCGCGGGGAGCGATCTCCCGCTCTCGGGCCATCGGCTGCCACTGATAAAGATGGCGCTGATGGCCCTTTGCCCTTACCATGTGACAGGGTATCCGTGCCATTAGCCGGCCCCTGTCACATGGTAGGAGCACTGGATGGCCATATTGCCAATATTCAAAATGGCACCGGCGCTACCTTTGCCCTCACTATGTCATAGAGGCCGACAGTCGGCCGACGGTCAGCCGACGGTCGGGCCCTGTGACATAGTGAGGGCAAAAGTAGCGCCGGCGCCATTTTGACTACTGGCAATACGGCCCGAGTGCAGGAGGTCGCTCCCGGACCCCCGCTGGACTTTTGGCAAGTCTTGTGGGGGTCAGGAGGCCCCCCAAAGCTGGCCAAAAGTCCCTGGGGGTCCAGCGGGGGTTTGGCAGCGATCTCCTGCACTCAGGCTGTATTGCCAATATTCAAAATGGCGCCGGCGCTACCTTTGCCCTGTCACATGTTAAGGGCAAAGGGCCTCGGCGCCATTTTTATTAACGCAGCTGATGGCCCGGGAACGGGAGATTGTTCCCCGCGGCCCCCCTGGACCACCAGGTATGTGTAAAAAGTTTGGGGGGGGTCGGAAGGCTAAGGGGGTAATTTTAAAAGGTCGGGGTGGGTTTGTTTTTTATCGGCACGGGCCTCACTAAAAAAAATTAGTGATGTGAATCCAATTCACATCTCTAAGGAACAGATTCCCCCCCCCACCCCCCCAGCCGAACCCAATCGTTAAAATGATCGGGCACACGATTCACATCCCTAGTACTCCGCACTCACCTTAAGTTTTTCCCCAAGGTAGTTTCGGAGTTTCACATTAATCAATCCATCATACTACCTATCTTCTTTCCCAGGCCTCACTTCAACCCAGGGGAACAGACTCTGCATACCCTTGACTGTATACGGGCTCTAGCTTTCTATCTAGACTGTACAGTTTCCCACAGGAAGAGCACTCAGTTATTCGTTTCTTTCCATCCAAACAAATTAGGGCAACCTGTGGGTAAGCAAGCTCTTTCCTCCTGGTTGGCGGATTGCATATCTTTTTGCTATCAGCAAGCAGGCATTCCTTTTCAAGACTGTGTTAAAGCACACTCTGTGAGGGCCATGGCGACTTCAGTAGCACACCTACGATCGGTGCCGCTTCCTGACATTTGCAGAGCTGCCACTTGGAGCTCACTCCATACTTTTGCAGCCCACTATTGCTTGGAAAAAAAGCCGGAAGACAGGATTCCATCTTCGGCCAATCTGTCCTCCATAACCTTTTTCCAACGTGACGTACCAAAACCCTTCCGCCTGCCCGATAGGGTTCCGGATGCCCTCTACCAAATTCCACCCCAGTTGTTGTGCCTGTTGCACGCCGTTGGGTACATTTGGTGCATGTTTGGACAACCTCAGCTCGGTACTCACCCATATGTGAGGACTACCATCCTGCTTGTCCTGTGATAAAGCAAATGTTGCTTACCTGTAGCAGGTGTTCTCACAGGACAGCAGGATGTTAGTCCTCACGAAACCCGCCCGCAGCCCCGTGGTGTTGGGTTTGTTTTATTTTATTTTTCGGCACTACCTGTAGCTTTCAAAACAAGACTGAAGGGGGACCCCTGATGGCTGCAGGGTTGGTGCCATGCTGGGCATGCCCAGTAGGGGCCAGTCAAAGTTCTAGAAACTTTGTCAGAAGTTTTCCGTGATTGGGCTCCGTCCTGTGATGTCACCCATATGTGAGGACTAACATCCTGCTGTCCTGTGAGAGGTAAGCAACATTTGCTATTTCACCTTTCACAAACTTTTATAAGTCCAAAGATTTTCCAAAGCTTTACTCACCAATCCTCTTTAACCACCATTAAATTGATCTTCACTCACTTAACTGAAGGGTTTGAGCGGCACGCACTTCCAGTCCTCTTCTACTGCAAAGTGTGTGGGGCCTCTGGAAGCTGGGGCTGTGGAATTCAATCCCTGGATCACTTGCGGTGACCTCTGAACTCCTCTCCCTGGGGATGCTGGGAGCAGTATGCAGATGAGCCTTCCGGTCCTCCTCTACTGCAAAGGGTGCGGGGCCTTTGGAAGCTGGGGCTGTGGAAGTCAATCCCTGGATCGCTTGCGGTGACCTCTGGACTCCTCTCCCAGGGGATGCTCTGAGCAGTATGCAGATGAGCCTTCCGGTCCTCTTCTACTACTGTGGAATCTAAAATGTTAACATGCTCAAAGGTGGCTGCTAAACTGTAGAACACAGCAAGCATAAATTAAATAGTGAATGAAGAATAGCATACCATGTTATTTAGTGCATGCCTACTAAATTCTACTTTGTATATGATGTTCCTTCAGTGACATGTGCATACATGGTAATTTTAACACGTGCATGCTAACATCTTCTGAGACTGTTTTAGTATGCGAACATGCAGAGCATACTATTATACGTATACACTTAAAAGCCTTAACATGCTCGTTAAGCTTTTCTTGACACATTTATTGAAAATAATAGAATATCAATCATTTTAGGACTGTAAGTTAAGATTTCCTTATTTAATGGGGTATGATATTATATTATATATATATTATATGTAAACTTATAAATGTTCATATTTTTTCAAATACGTTTGAACTAATGATTGGTATTGTAAATGCTTTACATTTTTTTATTCTACGGTTTTAAAGACAAACTCTGTAAGACAGATTAATGGGTAGTGTACCATGTACTGGCAGTCTCTATGGGTGACATATGTGCCTGCCTTCTGAGGGTGAAAATACAAACCAGAACCAGCAGGGTCCCATTTGAAGCAGATGGCAAGGTTGTATTAATATTGTAGGCAGACAAAATAAACTTGGCTTCCCATTTAATAAGGCATGTCTCTGTTGCTAAACAAGCTTATAGGGATCCAAAACAAACATGATTATGACTGGTCAACAGTGTCTTATCTCATCTTGTACCTGCTCCACAAGAGCTATGTGATCATTACTGCATGATTTATTTCCAGAGGAAATTCACAAGAAAGGAATGTTTAACGGCTTGGCTGCAACCTTGAGCTGAGTATCTACCATTCACATTAACAGAGTCATGCAAAGAAAGCCAGACAGAATAGGACATATGCTTTTCCAGTGAATCCAAAAGTATGCCAGCAGGGATCAGTAAATATTTAACTGATAAAATCTACCTTCTTTTGCTTTTAGAGCCAGACACATTTATCAACTGAACATATCTCATTAGAAATATTGGGGCAGATTTTAAAAGACTTGGATTTACATGCGTTGGGGGATTACGCGTGCCGGGCCTAATTTCAAAAGGCCCGGCGGCGCGCGTAAAGCCCCGGGACATGGGTAAGTCCCAGGGCTTGAAAAAATGGGTGGGGTGGGCTCGGGCGGGGGTGTGGCCAGAGGCCTCTGCAGGGCCGCTGGGCCTGGGGATCGCACGCCGGCAGTTGGCCAGCGCGCGTAACTTCTACAACAAAGGTACGAGGGAGTTTCTTTAGGGCTGGGGGGTGGGACAGGTAGGGGAAGAGAGGGGAAGGTGGGGAGGGTATGGGGAAAACCAGCTGGTCTCCCCAAGGGCTCGGCTGCGTGCGCATGTTATAAAATCGGGCGTACATTTGTGCGCACTGGGTAGCGCGCACAAATGTTGGCCGCGCGCATAGATTTTAAAATCTGCCCCAATGATTTTAAGTACAGAATTAATATTAACCTTAATATTTAGAACAACCATACATTTTTAATTTTTTACATAAAAAGAGCTTTTAATGACATGACTTCTTACAACTCTCACAAGCTCAAATGCATATATAGTATAAATGCAATTGTTTATTAGTTCATTTCTGATACAGTACCAGACACAAAGTACCTTATATACTATAGTTCTCCTGAAGACCAAATTCAAATAATTACCCCTAACATATAATACAAACTACTGAGACAGGGAGATGCTCCAGGTCAGATGTGTTTGACCACATGAAACTTGTAATCGTATAACTTTCATGGAAGTTGGTCAAAATGAGGAGTGGTTTTCATCAGATTTGATTAACCAAGTCACTTTTGGCTTTACTGAAAAGGTCTCACAAGTCACACACGCTGGTTTATTTGAGAAACATATTTTAAAAGTTATTCAGCTAGGATAAATAACTTAGCCAGGATATTCAGGAGTACAGCCGAGCCGCTGAATATAACTGGATAACTCTGAGTAGCCAGATAAGTTTTTCCGGCTAACTTTAGACCTGATCAGTAGCAGGTCTAACTTAACCGGTTTACTTAGAGCCTGATTCCCTAAGGCTTTTTTTTCTCATTCTGTGTCTATGGGAAAACAGCTTAGTGAATCAGGCCCCAAAGCTGGATAAGTCTGAATATTGTCACTTATCTGGAGAAGATAGCTGGATAAGTATCTCCTCCACAGAACCACTTAGCCAGATAACTATTTAATTGGATAAATAAATAGCCAGCTAAGTGGCAGGTACTGAACGTGGCCAAATATTGAAATGCCACCACTTAGCTGGGTAAACCCAATTTAGCTAGCTAAGTGGTGCTGAATATCAGGTTCCTGGTGTTTTGAGACCAGAGGTTCGCACCTTGGGCTTCCAGTTCACTGAACCAGGGCTGGGATCTAGCATTATGAATTTTCATTCGCAACTACCCAGGGATTTTTCTCCTTTCCCCTCCCAAATCATTCAAGCCCAGTCATCATTGCAGCTATGGTTCTATTGCAAGATACCTGGGACTCCTTTCCCCAACAGGTGACGGATGTTACCTTCACAGCATCTCAAGTCCCTATTAGCCAGAACTAGGAATCAAATCCAATTCTCTCCATGGGCCCTCACATTCCCTGTTTTTTGAATGAATGCAAGAAAAAAAATTATTTTCAGTAGCTATTTGTGATAGAAAGGACATAGAAAAAAACATGCACCTGACAACTATCGTTCTGGACACTGAGGTTGGGGAGGGATGTCTTGGTAAGGTATTGCAATTAATTGTACTGGGGGGGTAATATTCAGCCACTGGCCAGTTTGCAGCGTTACTGGATACATTTATCCAGCAACCTTGGTGGGATATTCAGTAGCACAACTGAACCATTGAATATATAAGGCCTCTTAAAGCCAGCCTGATAACTTTTATCTGACTATAGCACAACCAGAATTAGCTGAGTAAGTTATCCAGCTTACTTAACTCCATCCTGAAATGCCCCAGAACACCCCTATGTTATCTGGCTAAATATTAGCTAGATAATGAATTATCCAGGTAAAATATATCCAGATAAGTATCCAAAATATTCTGTTAACTTAGCTGGTTAACTCACAGTGATTTGAGAAAATTGACTTGAACATCACATTAAGGTCTATGCACTAAAAACATGAAATCAAAGGCTGTTTTGCATGTTCCTGATTATTTACTAAGTCTAGCATGCACACTAATCAGGGATTAGTGTGCATGCTAGACTTAGCATGCACACTAATCCCTGTATATAAACCTGTATATAAATTGTTTTATTACTTGTTTTATCCCTAGTTAGTTTTATTGGTTTATTGATTGTGAATTTGTTATCCAGGTTGAACAAATTGGATTATGCAGAACAGAAGCTATTTTAAATAATAAATAAATCTATATAAATAAAAATGTTAAATAGTTTGTACGTCATTCGCTAATCTCGCCAACCGCTTAACCGAATGCGTTCAAATTTGCACACAACATTCACTTCCCATAACGGGAAGGATTTATAACACTTACATTACATATAGGTCACACCTGTGACAGGTATACAAGTTTAAAAATTGCTTACACAAAACAGCGACATCTGGTGGCCGTCAGCGCAAGCGCAACCTCTTATTACACCTTTCACACACACTCACACACCACACCCCACCCCCACACATGGCTATTGTCTTTCATTCACACTCCCTCATAACACAAAGAAATCCACACTCATCATACCACACACCCCCACCCACACGCCTGCCAATGTCACTTACTTCACCCACCCTTCCAAAACACACCAAACAAACGGATTCCTTGGCTGCTACATTGGGAAGCCACGCATTTCACACACCCTCTGAATTTAAATTAAAGTACCCTCTTCCACCCACCCACGCACTGCACTCTGATCACACACTACACCTGAAACAAGTCCCGTGCTTCTCTCCGCCGGCACCACAGGAACAGTCCGGGACACATCGCATTCAGTAGGGCCATCGGATGTCAGCAACAAAAAATGGCACCGGCGGACCTTGCCCTTACTATGCTATATGGAGACAACAATGACGTCGGTACACCATGTGACATAGTAGGGCAAGAGCCCGTCGGCACCATATCCTCAGCGGACATTTGCCCTTACTAGGTCAGGAATCCTGACGCACATCTTTCAATTCACCGGTGAAGTTTTGCGACATGGCAGCCGGCAGAACAAACCCTAGCACACACCCCTCGCCACCAGCTGGCAGTTTACACAGGTAGCCGGGGAGGAGCACAGTGGGGGACCGTTCTTATTTTCCGCCGCGCGTTTTCACAGGGGGGGTGGGGGGGCCCACTCATTCTCCACATCTCCCGAGAGGGGGCTGTAGCGTGGGTAGCTCTATTTCGCCGGGTTGGGGGGAGGGGCTTGCATATTTAAACTATTCTTTGCTGGTGCTGTTCATTTGGGGTAAAAACAAAACAAAACACACAAACTGTAACCTTTACTGCTCTGTTCTGTTTTTTCAACTTTACCAGGCTCTGCCACAGCTGAACCGATTGCTTTCAAATTTGGACACAAGCTTCACCTCACATACGGCAAGGTTCTTCTGGTAAAAGTTTTAAAATTTGGTTCCACAAAACAGCGACATCTGCTGGACGTAAGCGCAGGCTCTTACACCTTGCACAAACGCTCACACCCCACACACACGTGACCAATGTTTGGGATTCACACACCCTCCGACCAGACACAAATCCACCCTCCTCACACCCCCCCCCCCCCCCGCACACATGCCAGTTGTTCTTACTTCACCCACCCTCCCAAAACCCACAAAAACCCACACAATTCCTGCATGCTACACCGGGAGGCCACTAACATGCCACATGTTTGCAATTCCCACACCCTACAAACTCACACAAAAACACCCTCCTCACACCCCTCATGCACATGACTTTTCTACTTTCTGCCCACACCCTCCGAACGCATGCAAAACGGCAGAATAGTTCGGGCTGCTCCAGCGGGGGGGGGGGGGGGGGGGGCGCAACAGCGCTCTGTGACACATCGCATACACTACGGCCATCGGCTGCCAGCAATCAAAATGGCGCCGATGGCTCTGTCCCTTACTAGGACACTCGGGAACGCCAATGGCGGCAGTAGCCCATGTGACATAGTAAGGGCGAGGGCCCTTCGACGCCATTTTCTGGACTGGCAACTGGCGCACCTTCGCCCTTACTATCTGAGCGAGACGACCGCTCCCATTTACTCCACCCTACTGAAACAGTAAGTTCTAACAGCCGTCGGAGACAGTTTCAGTGCTGGCTGCCAAGGCCCAGGCGCCAATACTTCCATGCCGGAACGAACACACGCTCCACCGACTACCATTTTTGACAGGTATCGGCGGGCCTGCAAGGGGGGGGGGCGTGGGGATGTTATTGCGTCCATATTCAGGGGGGGGGGGCAGGGGGCGGTTATCCCCATTCTCTTTTCTTTCTTTTCCACTTAAACCTGGCTCTGCCACTGCAACGCGTGGCCGGGTACAGCTAGTAACAAATAAAAAATTGAAAGATACCTGTAACCGGTTTCACAAACGGCATCACTGGGAGTGCGACGCTGCCATGAAAATGGTAGATATTTAACTTTGGGCAATTTGGCGTGAAAATTTCAGCAGCCAATTGAAAGCAAATGCTGTCTGTCGGACATGAAGGAGGACTACAAAAACAAATCATCAAATAAATTGAAAGTGAAAGGAGGACCTAAAAGTGAACTCGGAATGAGGGTAAACTCCAACGGGATGTCATGTATAAAAATGAATATGAATTCAGCACCACGACTAAGAAAGTAACATGTCAGAAGGAGAAATAAACAAAATCTGAGATTAATACAAATTTAACAAGCAATCAGAGAACTGATACAGTAAGCAGAACACTGAGGCACAAATGTCAAAAAATAGTGATGAAACATGAGTAATGAGCGAAACACTTGCAGTAGGTAAAATTAAGAGGACCAACAGAACCTAAAAACAACCAAACTGAAAAAAAAAATGAAACAAAAAAATGAAACTAAAAAATGAAACAAAAAATGAAAAATTGAAAATTGAAGGCACAAGGTGCAAAAAAAATCTACAAATATTATTATTGACATTATCTGTGACACCCCTGGGAATATTGCATCCTGTTTTCCCTCTTCCCCAGCATTTTAAATCACCAAAAGAGCCAGAAATGCCCCCTCCCTCAAATCCTTCGCAGCAAACAACTCCAAGGGACTCTCTTCCTCCTTCCTTGTCTCCCCAGCTCATCTAACTTCCCCCAGGACCTCTCAGTGATTTGAAATGCCATATGTGGCTCTTCTCTTAAAAAGTTTGAGGATGTCTGATCTTTAAGAGTTTGCAGGTGAGCACTAGAATAGTGCAAGAATATATTTTGGTCTGTAGGCTTACAATAGAGAGTAGTCAACAAAGTACTAGCTGATGACTTCACAATAGAAAAATCTATAAAAGAAATAGAATCTAGGTTATATTGCATAGTGAGCTGAGTATTCTCATCACATGTGTTGATCCATTATTAGAATGATAGCAATCCTTCTACTGCTCCACTCCTTAACAAAAAAACATCAGCATATTGCTTCCACAATTTGATATGCATATAAAAAGAACATTTTATCCATGCAGATTCAAACAGTGACATATTATAAATTAGCCAATGAAGGAGCCATTCAGGTACCCATGGTGATGCCAGAATTTGTTAATAGCATGATCCCTGTTAAAAAAATCATGCTGTAAAGATACTGCATGAAGTATATTCCAATACAAAACAAGTGGGTGCTTTACATGGCCTAAGATGAGAATGTAAAACACGGAGGAATTACGCGCGTAGGAGGAGTTACATGCGCCGGGCCTATTTTCAAAAGACCCGGAGGCACGTGTAAAGCCTCGGGATGCGTGTAAGTCCTGGGGCTTGAAAAAGGGGTGGGGCATGGCAGGCTGGGCTGGGGCCAGAGCCTCCAGGCACAACTTGTGCCTGCTCAAGGCAGGCGTAACTCGGTAAGATTTATTTTTTAGGGGGGTTTAGTTTAGGGCTGGGGCGTGGGAGAGTTATAGGAAGGGAAGGGAAGGTGGGGTGGGGGTTAGGGAATGGAGGAAGGCAACATGGCTTGGCATGTGCAAGGTGCACAATTGTGCACCCCCTTGCACACGCCGACCCCTGATTTTATAACATGCGTGTGGCTGTGTGCGCATGTTATAAAATTGGGCATACATTTATGCGTGCCAGGTTGCACGCACAAATGTATACTCATGCATATGTTTTAAAATCTGCCCCAAAGAGTTTACATCAGGTGTGGACATTGTTTAAAAATATCATTTTGTAAGCTCAGACCAGATACATTTCATGCATTAGAAAAGGTGAACGCCAAATGAGTGCTGGCATGGTTAAAAAGTGAGATGAAAGAGGCTATTTAGCCAAAAGAACTTAATTCAAAAATTGGAAAAAGATTCTAACTGAAGAAAATAGGAAAAAGCATTAGCATTGGAAAAATAGATGTAAAACACTGATGAGGCAGGCAGAAAGAGAATTTGAAAAGAAGCTGGCCATAAAGGCTAAAACTCATAATAAAAGCTCTTAAAAAATATATTTGAAGCAGGATGCCATGATGGAGTTGATTGGACTGTTAGATGATCGAGGAGAAAGGGGCAAATAGGGAAGATAAGCCATAGCAGAAAAACTAAACTAATTCTTTGCTTCAGTGTTTACTGAAGAGGATGCTGGGGAAATAACCATACTAGAAATGGTATTTAATGTTGATTTTTTTGGAAAAACTGAAGCAAATCATGGTGAATCTTGATGATAGATTGACAAACTAAAAAGTAAGAAATCACCTGGACTAGATGGTTTACATCCCAGAGTTCTGAAAAAGCTGCTAAGCCCGCTCTGTACAGAAACCAAGGAGAGCGTGAGTGACTATGAAAGGAAATACCTGAGACCCGAGCCGGCTGCCCCAAAGAGCCGGCTCGGCTCTTTGGGGCAGCCGGCTCATCATTGCAGGACCACGGGAGATTTAAAAACCCGCGGCTGAGCGGCGCACAGCTGCCGCTTGCGCGCGCCTTTGACCAGCTTCGACCACCTTCAGCAGCCTTCGCCTTACTTAAATATTTGTTTCATTTTCCGGAGTAATATATATGGGTAGGAAATGCAAGGTGAAGGTATTTACCTCTTCACCAACCACTGTTAATATCGGACCCATGGATGCCCATTTCAATAGAACCATGCCACAAATGGACTGCGTACGAGACATCTTAGAAGTGATCCTGAGTTGGGCAGCGGCCCGATAGCACCTCCACAGCCTTCGGGTGCATCACTAGTGGAAGGATCCATTGAGGACAGTTCAGTAAATGTGAGTAGAAGAGAAGGAGAACTCCTTGAAAGAGTAATTGATGAAACATCTCAAGTAGAATTAGAAAATCAAAGAACTGTAGAAGGGACTCAACAAGATAGGAAACAAAGAATAGCAATAAATGGTCAGTTTTCTCAGTCTGATGAATTTTAAGGAACCATCAGATATTACGCTGAAAGATCTGTGGAAAAAGCTTGTCAGATTAGATTTCAATGTCTCACAAGTTAATGCTTCCCTTACTTCTCATGTAAATGTTAATAAGAGTTCTATTGAAGATCAAGGGAAAAGGTTATTAGAATTGGAAACAACTGTAAAAAGTGTAACAGGTAACATTCAGAATATTCAGAATGCAGAAAATATGCATATAGTGGATAGCTTGTCAATGCATACAGAATTGTAAAATTTGGAGAACATGTTGAGGATAAAAAATTTACATTTGGTTAACTTTCCAATAACAAGATTACTGTCACCATTTGAAATGTTTAGGAAGTTTTTGATAGAAAACTTTCTTATGAAGTAGACACGATCCCTAATATCTCTAAAATCTTTTATTTCCCAGTACAGTCTAGAGCTGTACAAGCTGGAGAAGCTGAGAGGAGTCCAGGGATTTCATCCTTCTTGGAGGAATCCCTGTACATCATAAATAGGAGAACTACTTTATTTGTTTCCTTTTCTCTAGAGAGAGAAAAGGATGAAGTATTTGAGAAGTTTTTCAGAAACAAAGATCTCTCCTTCTGTGGGCAGAGAATTTACTTATTTCCTGATGTTTCCAGGCCTACACAGGCCCGTCGGAGACAATTCCTCACCCTAAAAAATAAAGTCCTAGGAATTGGGGCTTCATTTTATTTGAAGTTTCCCTTGAAATGTTATACCTTGTAACAGCTAACATCCAAGGTAAAAAGACAAAAATAAATTGAAAAAACTGCCTTTGAAACTGAGAAGAGATTTCTGTGGGGAAAGCCATGATTCTGAGATCCACCCCCTCCCCTGACATCATCGCAAACGGATCCGGGCAGTTTGAAAGGTGCCAAGCGCCGAAGGGATGCGACAAAGGGGCACTCCCCTTTGTGCACCCCTTTGTGTTATTTGTTTAATATGCTCCTTGTTATACCTTTTGCTTAATTGTTAAGAACTTTGATTTTGATGATTTTATTTTTGTAATCTCTTAGCCTCAGGTACAAAAATTTTAGATTGTAAGCCCTTTTAGGGGATAGTTAATTACCTATTGTACCTTATTGTAAACCGATGTGATAGCTCTTTTTGAAATGAACATCGGTATATAAAAATCAGAAATAAATAAATAAATAAAATATTAATTTTCAGGGCAGAAAATTTATATTCTCTGAACCCACACATTTGGAGACTTTCTTAGTTGATAAAGTTGAGACAAAAGAGAGTCTGATAACAACTAATAATTAAGGCCATAAATTAAAGTTAGTTGTACACTCCTCTCCTCATTTGTATTATTGATAAATGAATATGTTTTGAAGTATAGTCCCCCATCTTTATTATACTCTTGTGCAGCATAGAAGATTATGAGTAATATTTTCCTAAATGTTTATTTTATGTTGTTCACAAGATTGCTTAACTTAATTTGTGATTGTGTTTGTTTTAAAATTGAAAATCTTCAATAAAGAGAAAATTGAAAAAAAAAAAAAGCTCAGACATGAAATTCAGATCTATTATTAGTAATTTGTAATCTATTATTAAAATTGTCTATTCTACCTGAAGATTGGAGAATAGCCAATATGATGCCAGTTTTTAAAAAATGGCTCCAGTTGTGATCCAGGAGCTATAGTCTGGTAAGCCTGACTTCAGTGCCAGGAAAATTCATAGAAACTATACTAAAGAATAAAATCACAGAACATAGAGAAAGGCATGGTTTAATGGGGCTCAGCCAGCATTGATTTACACAAGGGAAGTCTTGCCTCACCAATCTGCTATATTTAGTTTTGAGGGGATTAATAAACATGGGAATAATGGTGATCCAGTGGAAACAGTATATTTGGATTTTCAGAATCCATTTTACAAATTCCCCCATGAGAGTCTCCTGAGAAAAATAAAAAGTAAAGGGATAGGAGGCAAAGTCCTGTTGTGAATATCAAAATGGTTAAAAGATAGGAAACAAAGAATAGCAATAAATGGTCAGTTTTCTCAGTGCAGAAAGGTCAACAGTGGAGTGCCTCGGGGATCTGATTAGGACCGGTGTAAATTAATATATTTATGAATGATCTAGAAAGGGGAATGATGAATGAGGTGAACAAATTTGAAGATTACACTAAATAATTCTGAGAATTGAAATCACAAACGGATTGTATTAAATTGCACAAAGACCTTGAGACCTGGGAGATTGAGCATCCAAATGGCAGATAAAATGTAATGTGGATATGTGGAAAGTGAAGCACATAAGGAAAAATAACCCACACTGCAGTTACACAATGTAGGTTCCAGGTTAGGAGATTCCATACAGGAAAGGGATCTGGGCACCATAGTGGACAATACTTTCAAATCTTCTGCTCAGTGTGCTGTGGTGGTCAAAAAAAATAAACATAATATTATGGATTATTAGGAAAGGAATGGAGAATAAAATGGAGAATATTATAATATCTCTGTATCACTGTATCATGTTATGTTCTCATGTCTTATAGTATACTACTGTACAAGGAATTGATATCCATGGCAACCAAAAGACAGTCCTTGGTCTGTACTTGTATAATACATAATATTTTAATAAAATTAGTAATTCACTAATATAAGACAAAATTGAAAGACTGGTCTGGGAAATTTGTCCACGTATACAGATAAAGGTTCAACCACCCAGGTGGTTTGTTTAAGTTTTTATGAATTTTGGGAAGCTTATATATTGTAATTATCTGAGAAGCGTCTTTGTTAAGGAATTTATATTCTGTTTATGGTGAAAACTTTCATGCAAGGCTGTAAGCCTGAGATGAGGATTTGTAATAAAAATGTTCTGACAACTGACTTATCACCTCTTGAATGTAGCTTTGATGATTCTGGATGACAGGATCATCAAGACTACATTCAAAGGATGATGAGACAACTGCTCCTCTTTTATCAGCAGATTTGTTAACAGTTGTGGAATCAATGTATAGACATTGAAAAACAGATGTTTTTCTTCTCTAGACAAATTAAAAGTAGGCACACATCATGTGGATTCCAGAGAGCAATCATCTCTTAAAATCAGTTATTTAAATGTAGATAAGACAGTCCAAGGATCCAGGAAGCACCGAAGTGGAATGATTCCTTTCCACAGATGGGAAGCAAAGTACACTTGGATGATTGGGAAAATAGAACTTCAAAGATCATAATCAAATATATTGATTCATAACTACTTGAAATTGAAAGGGGTCATGAGGAACAAGTGAAATAAAGACAAGCCTTATTTCAAAACATGAATTTCACTGGCAGTTAGCCTCTGACCTGAAAGATTTATGATAGCTGATTCTTTTGCATTCAAGAAGATGATTGAATCCAAACTTGTAATTGAGAGAACCCTCTCTGATCTCTACATTTACCTCTTCCTTTTATAATATTTAAACCTCAATCTAAAAAGCCAACAGGGGCAACTTTTCAGATTCTTCACCTTCAGAAGACCCATCAGAAAATATACATATAGCTTTCCCTAACAGGATTCATCTAAGGATTATACTTTGACAAAGGTCAAGGGAAATTTCAGAGTTTATTCAGTCAGAGTAGAATCCAACTGTTGTCTTAATGATCTGGCCGAACTTTAGTGGTTTCTATATTAAGATCCAATGAACACTTATTAAGAATAGACTTCCATTTTTCCACAAGCTCAGAATCTTCAGCAATTTTGGCTCTTTTAGAATTCATAGACCATGAGAAACCATTTTTCATTTACAATACTCTACCAAAGTAAGAACGTGTAATTCAGTCTGAATTAACCTGTGATGTAAAGCATCAGTATATGACCATTTAGTAGTCATAGAATTTGGTCTGTTTGAAAAAGTGAAGGTTTTTGTAGCAAATTAGAAACTTGCTCCTGCATATAGCTAAATGCACTCCCCTATATAAATTGTACCATCACCTCAAAGGTAAGACAAGAAGTCAATACAAAACTTGAGGTGGGTGAAATAAAGCCACAAGCAAAAAGAAAATTTCACCAGTGTTTACAGATTTACAGTTCCCAAAGGTTTGAAGAGCTAAAGAGGAAAAGGAACTCAGAAAACATTGCCAATCATAATAAATATTTTAGGCTGTGTAATTTCTAAAGTTTTCAAAAAAGGATTTCTGTTTGGTTGCAGTTTTCTATGAAGTCTATACAAAAATATATTTTGGGAGCTCAGTATATTTAATTCTTTGAGTTCCATTTTTGTTAATGAGTAGTATTTAAGGGGGTCATTTTCGTAGCATATTGGGGTGGAGTCGGGGCGGAGTCGGCCCCGGAAGAGGAGGAGTCAGGGCATCATCGGGGCAGATGCGGTGGAAACTTCGCTGGCGGTGAAAAGGTAAGAACCCTTTTATGATGGCGCTATTGGGTGCGAAAGCCGGCAGCGATAGCACTGAGGAGGTACGATCGCTGCCGGCTTTCTCAGGCCCACCCTCTGCTTCGCCCCTCCCGCCCCCCGTTACCATCGGATTCTCTAAGGTCTGCGACCATAGAAAATCCAGACCTAAGTTACCATTAAATGAGAGCCTTTGCATTACCTTTTGATCCCTTCTATAACTTTTGATTAGTCCAAATTATTAGAGATTTTTGATCCATGGTTAGAAGCATATTTAAATAGTAATACTCTGTGCATGCTTTGTCTGCATGTTTTAGTAGGCATATTGCCACTTCTTTATTCTCATGGCTTCATAAGTGTTATTTTCTATTTGATAAATGGATTATTTTCTCATTCTTTCATAATTTTACTTAGAATTGTTTTCAGTGATGTCCTGAAGGAACCAGGTAGCGAAATGTGGTCATACAGGCATTTTCTATACAGAGTGCTTAAGTCCTCATTACTTTTCTTCAATTCAGAAAACATGAGATGAGCAGTGTATACTTTGACTTCTTCAAGTGCTTTTTGCGCAAAGTTTACATTTGAGGGGCATATTAAATATATACCCCAATTTATAATGTTACCTTCAGTGTTGAATGTAAATCACAGAAATGGAGGTTTTCTGATCTAGGTTTAGAAATTACAGAGTCTAATAGACTTATTGCATTTGATAATGTTTTCTAAATTCCTTTTCCTCCTTAGCATTTCAAACCTTTGGAGAATGAAAATCAATAAGTGGTTTGCTGACATTTTCATCTTCTTTTAACTTTTGACTTTATTTCAGCCACCTCATGTTTTGAATTAAGATTCAATACCACTTTAAAACCCACTTTGAAACAACATAGATAATGACATTCTCTATTCTGTTTCATATCATTTTTTTAAACTAAATGGCAGAAAAAACATAACATTTCATGTTTTATTTTACATCATTTTTTGTGTGCACTATTTGGAAAAAGGCGCCAGCTGCTCCTTTGTCCCTGTCATAGAGCAAGGGCTACCAGGGCCATTGGGTAAGCCCTGTCACATACTAGGGACAAAAGGCTGGCTCCATTTTAGAAAATGGCAATATCCAGATGGGCCCGGGCTGGAGGTAAGACTTATCAAATTCACGCTGGTGATATAGTAGGGGCCTGGAGCAAACCAAGTACAGGGGCCTGGAGCAAATCAAAGTAGGGGCCTGGAGCAAACCAAGTACAGAGTTTGTTCCAGGCCCCTACTATATCACCAGCATGAATTTGATAAGACTTGGGGAGGCTGGGAGAGTTGAATGGGGGGGGGGGGGTGATGAGGGGCTAGCATCTGGGGGACTAATTTTTAAACAAAAAAGTGGGGTTGGGAGTTCAGGTTGAAACATGTGAATGGAGCATTTTCCAGAACTATCATTCTGGGGGAATGTCAACCACCTCCAAGGGTAGGAAGGGGTTGGGACAGAGGTTCTCTGGAGACCCCCAGTTTCTGACTCAGATATTTTCCTTTTTTGTCTTTTCCATTTTTTTTAGGCATCAGGAAATAGCATACACTATTTTCCAAAACAAACAAACAAAAAAAACGAAATAAAAGTGTTCCAAACAAAACAGAGGACCAAGGGCATGTCCTGCAGCCAATCGCTCTTACCTCCAGCCCGGGCCCATCTACACCACCTTCCGACTCTGTGGCACCCCTCTGAGGCACAGCTGTCCACTACACCTGCCGCCATGTTCCCGTCGGCTCCCCAGCACTGGGTCTCCCTTGAGTGCGGTGAGGAGCCATGCCACAATCTCTTCTTTTTTTTTTGTTTGTAATCATTTTTATTGGGTTTTATGAAACAAATACAAGACAACGTAGTGTACCAATCTATATAGAACAGCATAACATATGAACATGCCAACAATACAAGGAAAATCTCCATATAGCATTGTCATAACAACTATATACTATAAACTATTCAAAACTAGGGTACGTGAGGAGATCTTCAGGTATCCCCATATATTGTATTCCACCCATTCCCATCTTCCCTACTAACCCATACCCATTCCTATCCCAGCCCCAACCCCACAGCACTATTGTCTAAGTTAGTCGTAGTTCTGAGTTGCAAGGTCTCCATGTTCCTCCGCCACTCTCCTAGGGGTTCCTCAGCATTTCTTCCTCATTCTCCAGTACCATTACCTTTACATTTGATGAATGAGAATTAGTCCAAATGTAGTCTAGTCGTATTGGGTAGAGAATCTATGAAGGTCTTCCATTGATCATGAAAGTGTTGTCGCTTCTTTTGCGAATGGCCGGACAAGGTTTTCCGCTCCAAAAGATATAATTCTAAGAACGCAGATATCCATTCCTGTTTGGACGGAGGTGTATTAGACAGCCAGTATTTCAAAATCAGACGAAGAGCCACTAAGCGTCCTTTATGCAAAAGTGACTGAGTGTGAGCGAGTGATCCACCCGAGTGGGCTAGATCAATCCCCAAGATCCATAGCTCAGGCGATGACAGGGGATTCCTCACCAAATCAGAGTCAACAAGGCTTAAAACAGTCTCAATCCAAAATGTTTGAATCAGAGGGCAGTCCCACAAACAGTGCATAAGCGAGGCCTGGGAAAAAGAACATTTGCGACAATCAGGAGAATCAGCGACTCCCATAAGATATGCTCTTCGTGGATATATTACTATTCTATGCATTATTTTGAAATGTAATTCCCGAAAAGGGACACTGATTACTATTTCGCGGGATAGTTGAAGACTTTGACGTAAAGAGTCTACTGTAACCAAGTCACCAGATACATCCTTGGACCACTGTAAAGCAAGGGCATCATATACTGTATACAATGATATATTATGCATATACTTATACATGGACGAGATGGACACTGGTTTTTTGACCCCTAAAGTTAAAAACCGTTGAAGTGGACCATTAGTTTTAGGGAGTGAAGTGGATAAAATCATCCTGTGAATGTAGCTGCGAATTTGTAGATATGTTAAATAATCTGCTGGAGAAAAATATAAAGTTTGACAACAACATTGAAAGGAATAAACTTCCCCAGTCTGCAGATTGATGAAGGGCTGTACATTAAAAACTCCCAGTTCAGAAAGTTCAGAAAATCGTCTGCCTTGGAGCCCAGCGGGAAAATCAGGATTCCCCATAAGAGGTAGACACAAGGACACCCGCCAAGGTAGTGTCAGGAGAGAACGAAGATATCGCCAGCTCCTACGCATTGCGAACACTAGTATATTGTGAATATGAAGGGGCTGCAGCTTATCCCTAGGTGCATGTAAAATATAGGCCAGAGCCATTGGGTTGAACAATGCCTGTTCTAATGCAAGGATCTGGTTTGCACTCCCACAACCCAGCCACTCCCGCAAAGTCGGGGTCAAACAAGCAATATTATAAAACCGCAAATTAGCCACTCCCATACCTCCCTCGTCCCTGGGAGCCATAAGCTTAGAGAAACTAATACGAGCTCGTTTAGAATTCCAGAAAAATTTTCCACATAGGGAGTAAAGCAACTTAATATCCTTGGATTTCAAATATATGGGTGTCATCTGTAGTAAATATAATAATTTAGGAAGTAACATCATCTGAACTAATGCAATCCTCCCTGAAATAGATAAGGGAAACGAACTCCAACTGTGAAGTTTCTCCTTAAAGACCTTAATTAACGGAGATATATTGTAGGAATACCAGCACCCTGGGTCACAGTGAATTTTAATCCCAAGATATTTTATGGTGTCCTTTGCCCATAATAACGGGAAATTAAACCAATCAGCTTTGAGGTTCCCCTTCACATCCATGGCCTCCGATTTTGTCAAGTTTAATTTTAAGCCAGAGAAGGATCCAAAGACATGGATAGTCTCCAGTAAAACAGGCAATGAGCTGCGAGCGTTCGAGAGTACCATAAGCATATCATCGGCAAATAGCATCATTTTCTGTTCACTGGACCCAGTCCATATACCAGGAATCTGGCTGTCCTGTTTAATTTTGCGAATAAGCGGCTCCAAGGACAAAATATATAATAAGGGGGAAAGGGGACACCCCTGACGTGTTCCCCTGCCTAAGGCAAAGATAGGGGAGGTAGTTCCATTAACACAAATGAATGCCTTAGGATCAGAATATAGGATTTTGAGTGCTGTAAGGAAGGCTCCCTGAAATCCAAATGTCTGCAAAGTATCAAAAAGATATGCCCACGCCACCCGGTCAAACGCCTTTTCAGCGTCAAAACTAACTAAAAGGGGCTCTGATATTAACTGATGCTTGCAACTTTCTAATGCAACTAAGAGACGCCTAATATTTGTAACAGAGCGTCGACCGTGGACAAAACCCGTCTGCTCCAGGGATATAAGATCGGGCAAAATAAATTTCAAACGGGAGGCCAACAATTTGGCATATATCTTCACATCCTGATTCAACAATGAAATCGGCCGATACGACCCCGGATCTGCTGGATCACGCCCTGGTTTAAGCAAAACAGTGATGGCTGCTATTTTCATTGTCTCAGGTAGCTGAGCTTGAGCAATCATATGATTAAACAAGTTCACCAACACAGGGGCTATAGGTTCCCGGAGGGTCTTGTAGAACAGAGAAGTAAGACCATCTGGACCGGGAGATTTATGAAGCTTTAAGTCTGCGATTACTGTCTGAACCTCCTGAAGTAAGATAGGTCTATTAAGGCCGTCTATTTGTTGGGATGTTAAGGTGGGAAAAGATAAATTATCAAAAAACTGTTGCTGATTGAGGTCATGAGGCGGGTCAGCAGCATATAAGGTGGCATAGAATGTTTTAAAAATTTCCCCAATTTCAGTAGTAGTAGTAGCCATCGAACCAGTCGGCTTGCGGAGAGAACTAATAAATTTAGAGGGTTGTTGTGCCCGCGTTAAGCGCGCCAGCATCCGACCCGGCTTGTTGCCATGCAGAAATAATTTGTGCTTGAAAGAAAACATATTTCCCACTGCTTTGCGGTGAATAATATCATTAAGAATTATTTGTGTTTGCCTAAATTTATCCCTCCAATATGTCAGATTAGTACAATTCCATTGCTTCTTAATATAAGCTAACTCTTTTTCCAAAGACAAAATTTGAGCATTTTGTTTTTTCTTTTTTTGAATAGTGTATTGCAAGATGTCACCTCGTAAAACAGCCTTCGCTGTTTCCCAAAACAACACCGGGTCAGAACGATGTTGGCCATTAAACTCATCATACTGATCCCATTTCTGAGAAATGTACTGCTTAAATTCCTGATCAGTTGCCAACCATTCTGGCATACGCCATTGGAATAAAGATGGTAAAGTGGTGGTAGAACCCAAGGAGCACAGAACAGGGCAATGGTCAGATATCACTAAATGACCTATATCAGCTTTGTCAACACTGGAGAATAAAGCTTCAGAAATTAAAATATAATCTATACGGGATTTAGCAGGGTGTGCCCTAGCATAATGGGTGTACTCCCGTTCACCCGGGTGAAGGACTCGCCACACATCGAGCAGTTGTAAAGCCTGAGTCAGGAACGTGATCCCTTTCCCCGTACCCATTCTAGTTTGGGGACTATTAGAACATCGATCTATTGCAGGGTCAGCGACGCAATTAAAGTCACCTGCTACTACCATGGGGTATGAACTCATATTCATCAAACGAGATAACAACCCAGTGAAAAATGAGTGATCATATTTATTCGGCCCATATACTGATGCCAACATAATCGGCTGCCCAAATAAACATCCTTGAAGCATGATAATTCTCCCTTCAGAATCTGACCATTGATGTTCTACTTGAAAAGATACCGTTTTATGTATCAAAATGGCTACTCCATTCCGTTTGTGAGATCCAGAGGAGAAATATATCTGATTATAGCCTTGCTTATTTTTCAATTTCATATGTTCTTTATCTAGCATATGTGTTTCTTGTAAGAATATAATACTCCCTTTCAGCTTATGACAGTGCGATAAGACTTTTTCCCTCTTAATGGGGGACCCCATACCTGCCACATTCCATGATAAGTATTGTACCTTAGGACTCATTGTAATCTCAAGTCCAAGAATTACCCCTCCGGGTAACAAGGTACCAAGAAACCAAGCTAAGGAAGTCACATGGGCGCCCAGCTCGCCCACACAACCAAGGTATTATATACCTATTCAGTATATATCCTTGCGCACAGATCCCCAGGAGAACGAACAAGATATCACATGAACATTGAACATCCTTCTGCAACTTAAACAGCAGTAAACAGTCATGAACTACACAACAGTGCCAAACCCCCAGTGTTTCCCGCCCCCCAGCCCCCCCACCCCCCCTCCCAGCATAAACAACAGAATCCCAATCCCCAGCAAAACTTCCCATAAACTCTCCGATATGAGAGACAGGATCAAAAGATGTGATCAGGTGTCCGTCCCCATTAACTGAGCAAAAAAAAAAAATCTGATGGAGGACCACAGGATGCTAAAAAAAAAAAATAAAATAAAAATAAAAATAAAAATAAAATAAACACTAGTGTGGTCACAACCATACTAAAGTATGGTGAAATGTGAAAGCAAACAAGAGCTTTCTTCCCACCTCTTCAAGCCCGCTACATCAAAAAATTGAAACTTGGCAAGGCCCAGTCTGAAGAAGAAGTAGAAACTAAAATGGCGTAAGCAGCATTCAAAAGTACTTAAATCCTTCAGCCATCTTGAACATGCACCACCGATTGAATATATTTTTGGGCATCCGAAAAAGAATCAAACGCCTGGTGATTGCCTTCATACCACACCCGCAACTTTGCTGGGTATTGAAGCATAAATCTGATCTGTTTCGCCGCCAGTTGAGAACAGAGGGGGCCAAATTCCTTCCGCTTCGCCGCTACCCGGGCCGAAAAGTCCTGGAAAATTCGTACCGGCTGATTCTGGAAGGTAAGCGATTGAGCTTTACGCGTGCCCTGCCAAATTCGCTGTCGGTCCGCAAAATCCAGAAACCTTGCCAGCACGATCCGAGGTCTCTGGTTCGGCAGCGCACGTGCACCAAGACGGTGGGCCCGTTCAATTTTCAAATTAGGTAAAGAAACCGATGGACCTAAAACTTCAGGCAGCCAGCGAGCTAGTTGTTCAGCGAGGTCACCGTCTAATACAGACTCCGGAATGCCAACAAATCTAAGATTGTTGCGACGTGACCTGTTTTCTAAGTCATCGAGTTTCTCTTCTTGCGCTTGAACTAGTTTTTCCAATTTACTAACTTTGCCCTCGTTGGTTAAGGCCTCATCTTCCACGACCGCCACCCGTTGCTCTAATGCGTCTAAGCGGGGATGTATTTCCGCGAACTCAGCTTTTAGATCAGTAAGTTGCTCCGAAATTTTATCTAGCTTACATGAGAGTGCCGCGGTCACCGCCGATGTTAGTGCTGCGATTGCGGCTTCGTCTCCTAAGCCCAAAATATTTTTATCTGTGCCCGCCGCCATTTTGTCGTCTCCTGCTTTTGTTTTTTCTTTCTCCTTTCTTGCTAGTCTAGGAGGCATCGCGGCAGGCGATTTGTTCATGTAGCGGTCGATGTTCATAGGCACTGGCACACAAGTCCGGTTCTCGTTGAAAGAACAAAAATGCTGCTTACTTTAATCACCAAAATAGGGACGGGTACCCGGAGCAAGGAAAGAACACGACTTCCCCAGATCACCACATCACGTGATCCCCCACAATCTCTTCTTAAGAGTGGCAGGATGCCACTATATCCCTGAAACAGGCCTCTCCCTAGGGCGTTCGCATGCATTGACTGCCCTACCCTTAAAGGGCCAGTGGTGGGAAACTTCTGGAGGCGCTCGCTGATGACATCACCAGGACAGCCCTATAAAAGGCTGAGTCAGACTCCTATCAAGTGTCTCAGCAATAGGTCATCTTGCTTTGAGAAGTGCTTTGCTACCGTGTACCTGTTCCTCATTCCTGGTTCCTGTTCCTGCTGTTTGTGTTCCTGAATTCCTGTCTCTTGTTCTTGATAGGGATGTGAATCGTGTGCCCGATCGTTTTAACGATTGGGTTCGGCTGGGGGGGGTGGGGGGAAATCTGATCGTTAGAGATGTGAATTGGGATTGGTTCCGATTCCAATTCACATCACTAATTTTTTTTAGTGAGGTCTGCGCCGATAAAAAAAACCCCACCCCAACCCTTTAAAATTACCCCCTTAGCCTCCCCCACTCTCCCGACCCCCCCCCCCCCCAAAAAAAACTTTTTACACATACCTGGTGGTCCAGGGGGGCCACGGGGAGCAATCTCCCGTTCCCAGGCCTATGTGCTGGGCTTATCCTGGTTGCAACTCCACTCTGTAGTTTGAATGGGTTTCACTACAGTTGACTAGCTGGGGCTCTCATTGCCACAACTCATGCCTGCAATGTGTTGAACCACCACCTCACTTACCATTGGAAACAACCTAATAGGGCTGCCTTCACAGTAAACAGATTACACATGTGGTCTCCAAGAAGGATGCTGAGACTCTGTTTTCCCTTAGGGTATACAACTGTGCCATCGATGTGTTACCTAACACCAAACTGCCTCATGGGAGAATATAACCTTTATCTACTCCAGACTAAAGTGATGTCAAAATACATCAAATAAAACCTTAACCAGGGTTTCATCACACCCTTCACTTCCTCTATTGGGGCAAGTTTCTTCTTCGTGTGCAAAAAGGATGGCTCATTATGTCCATGCATCGACTAAAGAGGGTTGCATGCAATAATGAAAAAGGATTGGTACTCTTTATTTATTTAAAAATATTTATATCCCACCCCTCCAAGGTACGGGGTGGGTTACAAAGGTACATACATAATAATCTTAGAACTAAAATAACATACTAAAATAAAAATAACATAAAATATATTTAAAATAATATGTTGACTTTGAATAAAGTATCAGCAATATTATAAAAGAAGACCAAAAAACAGTTAAGACGTTCATAAATCAGGAAAAGCTTGCAGAAATAGATAATGTTTGAGGGCTTTCTTGAATGCTTTTATATCTGCAATTAACTGAATGTTGGGTGGGATTGTGTTCCAAAGAATGAGTCCTGCTATAGAAAAGGCATGTTCTCCAGAAGAGACGTCTTGTTGTTTTTGATGAGGGCACTTGTAAAAGAAGTTTATTTTTGGAACGGAGATTCTTACATGGGGTGTAATTGTGTAAAGAAGCAGATAGCAAAGTGGTGTTATTGCTGTAAATAAGGGTGTGTAAAATAGTTAGTATTGTGCTCCGCGGCCGTGGCCCCCTACCTGATTCGCGGCACCACGGGAGCCCCGGGGGAGGGCTCCGACTTGGGCCATTGCACCCGCGTGGCCTCCGGCACTGCCCGTTGCAGGGGAAGCCGTCCTGCTTCCCCCCAGCGGTGTCTCCCCTCAGCTTATACAAATGATCGTTAGGATGACTGGGCCTCCCTCCTTCCATGGGCAGCATTTTCCCATAAATCCCAGATCCCAGGTCATCTATGGGAGACAACCATTACCTTTGTTGCCTTTGTTGCCCATCCCCTTGCCAGCATCCAGCTAACAGCTCAAGAGCTTCAGAAACTTTGGGTATGTACCACGGAATTGCTACACAAGGTGACTAAAAGGGCCAACAGGTTTACTGATGTGTACCAGAGGCCTGCACCACAAATCAAGCCAAGGGACAAAGTCTGGCTCAACAGCCATCACATTTGGCTCCAGATGCCCTCCAAGCAACTCCCCCCCCCCCCCCCCCCATTACATTGAGCAGTTCCCAATCCTATATCAGTTAGAACCAGTAACCTACCAGCTACGGTTATCTGTCTCTCTGGGAATCTACAAAGTATTCCATGTTTCCCTTCTAAAACCTTTAATCCTCTCATTGCCTTCCAGAAGACCCCCAGAACCTCAATAATTTTCCTTGGAGGAGGACATTACCTATCAAGTAAAAAAGGTTTTGAATGTCAGGTGATGCAGCAAGAAATGGGATTTCCTTATATTCTGGAAAGGATACAACCCTGAAGAGAATACCTGGGAGCCTATCTTGAACATATTGGATAACAACCTTCTAAGAGATTTTCATGCCAGGTAACCCAGAAAACTAAACCCTCAGGGAGGGGGTATAGAGGAGGGAGTACCCGTTCCACAGCCTGCCACTCTGGGTCTTTCTGTGCCTCCTCCGACACTGGGTCTTTCTGTGCCTCCTCCGACACTGCAGCCCCCTATAAGGCACAGCCATCCACCATGCCTGCCACCACCTTCCCAGCGCTGGGCCCTCCCCTGAGCACAGAGAGGAGCTGCACAGCAGGACGCCACCAAATCCCTGGAACAGGTCTCACAATAGGGCACATGCACGCAGACTGACCTAACCTTAAAAGGCCAGTGGCGGGAAACTTCCAGAGATGTTCCCTGATGACATCACCAAGCCAGTACAATAAAAGACTGACTCCCATTCAGTGTCTGACTCCTATTCAGTGTCTCAACAATAGATCATCTCACTTCGAGAAATGCTTTGCCACCGCATTCCTGTTCCTGATTCTTATTCTTGGTTCCTGTTCCTGCTGTGTGTGTTCCTGAGTTCCTGTGTCTCGTTCCTGATCCTGTTTGCCAGTCTGGTTCATCTTGAGTTCTTGTATTCATGGTCAGACTTCCCTTGTCTGTCTTCAGTGTCTCTTGCTCCTGTGGTCCTCCATCCTCCTCTTCGTTCTCCGTCCTCTTAGATTTGACTTCTAGCTTTGACCACGGACAGGCTCTGACTTGAATTGGATTTCTGGCTTGACCCTTGGACTGGCCCTCGATGCTATTTGACCACTGCCTACCACTGACCATTGCCTTATCACCATCTCTGATTAAATTCCACATACCTAGACCACTGTCTGGACCATGAAGTTAGCAAGTAGCACATTTAAAACTAATCAGAGAAAATTCTTTTTCACTCAATGCACAATTTACCTCTGGAATTTGTTGCCAAAGGATGTGGTTACTGCAAGTCCAAGGTGAACCCCACCGATATCTGTGCAGGGTACTGTGCCACCACTGGGACCTGTGGAAGAGCCAGTTCTGCCTATTCTGCCACCCCCTATAGCTGCTCTGTCTTCATCAGCTATATGGGAGGAACTGGACGGATTTATCCACCAGTCATCGATGCCCTTCGAGAACTACATCCACCGGTGCCGGTTCCCACACCGCCACAGATGCTGAGACATCGATTCTCTCACCACTGTTCACCAGACTCGATACATTGATCGGTGCCCTACCGACGCAACCCGCGCCATTGATGCCAAAGGCACCAACCAAGCATACGAAACCAATACCGATTCCCGGATCTTCGGATGAAGAAGGCATGGACTCTGACCCACAGTCACTGATGCCTGAGCCGATGCCAGGACCATCAGGACTCTCGGGACAGAGTCATCTGACTATTCCATCGATGCCATTGATTCCACATCCATTACCATCGATGCCATTGAACTATCAGCCAAGACCATTGAAGAATCCGATGACTTTACATCCTTCGATGCCATTCTTCATCCCTCTTTCCAGTCCTCAACCATGCACCTTGTCAGATACCTGAGAAGATGTAGATACTGATTCTTCACACATATTGTAGGCGAAAAGTTTGATGTTTATTATCATAACAACTTTAAATAATTCAGCAAGTGGTTTTATAAATACCACAGGGCACACAGATATATGATTCTGTAGTTTCTCATAAGATGTTATTGTTATATTAGGTCTTATGGCAGGTCACTACACTGTATCTTAAATTGTGTATTAATGGTATGAATGTGTGAGTATATGAGTGCGTTTTAGGACACACTTGCTGAATTATTTAAAGTTGTTATGATAATAAACATCAAACTTTTCTCCTACAATATATGTGATTTACAATTCAGTTGAGAAAGTAGTTAAATATCACCCATTGTGTGTACCTGATACTGATTCTTTTACAGAAGATATCTTATCAGACTCATCTCCTCCAGAGGAAAGGAGAAAGTCACCACCTGAGGACCTCTCCTTCTCAAACTTCATAAAGAAAATGTCAGACACAATTCATTTTCAATTATTAACAGAAGAAGACACCAGACACAGGACTTTGGAGGTCCTCCAATTCGTGGATGCCCCCAAAGAGATAGTTGCTATACCAGTACACGAAGTCTTAATTGACCTCCAACAATGACTTTGGGAACATCCCTGCTCTGTTCCACCAGTAAACAGATGAACTGATGCTACATACTTAGTGCAGCATATACCTGGGTTCCAAAACCCCCGGCTCCCACATCAATCTGTTGTGGTAGAGTCAGCACAAAAAAGATCAAAGAGAATTTGTCCACATTAATCTACACCTCCTGGTAAAGAGGATGTAAAATGTTCCAAGACTCCATGCTCTTATCAAGAATTGCCTCATACCAATTGTCATGATGCAATACCAGAGAAATTTGTGGAAGCAGATTCAAGAACTATCAGAAACTCTTCCACAACATCAGGACACCCTCAGTGCCATCATACATAAAGGTCTTGAAGCTGGGAAGCACGAGGTATGTGCGGACTACGATTCGTTCGAGACATCCTCCAGAATGGCAGCAACTGGCATTAGTGCCCGAAGATGGGCATGGTTGAAGGCTTCCGACCTGCCTGAGGTCCAAGAAAAATTAGCTGACCTTCCTTGCACTGGTGAAAACCTATTCGGAGAAAAAGTGCAAGATGCAGTTGCGCAACTTAAAGATCATATTGAAACTCTGCGCCAACTATCCATAATCACTGCAGAAACTCCATCTTCTGCAAGACGCCAATCTAGGGAAGACATAAGAAAGCCATTCTATCGACCACGCAGGTATTATCTACCAGCTCCTCATGGGAGAACAACAAGGCCATCCCAAAGAGGTCATCCTAGGCGGCCAAAAGCATCCAGATCTCAGCCTCCCCCACAGACAGGCCAAGCATCTGGGTTCTGAAAAACTCCGAGGGAACAGCAGCCTCTCCAGAAACCCAAATCAAAATTTACCAGTTGGAGGCCGGGTTTCTTATTTTCTACCCAATTCGACAAACATCACCACAGATCAATGGGTACTATCCATTATAACCCAAGGTTACCGATTTTCTCACGGTACCCAGAGATTCCCCACCAAATTACCACTGGGTACACAAAGATCATACCACTCTTCTAGAAACAGAATTATCTACCCTCCTGAGAACCAGGGCTGTGGAACCTGCTCCCCAACCTCAGCAGGGCAGAGGATTCTACTGCCGCTATTTTCTCATTCCAAAGAAAACAGGAGGCCTCCGCCCCATCTTAGACTTCCGAAATCTCAACAAATTTCTATGAAAAGAAAAATTCAGGATGGTGTCCTTAGTCACCATGTTTCCCCTTCTTCAAACAGGAGATTGGCTCTGTTCTCTGGATCTGCAAGACGCTTACGCTCACATTCCAATATTCCCACCTCATCGCAAGTACCTGCGTTTCCTAGTGGGTCATCAACACTTTCAATACCGGGTTCTGCCCTTTGGACTTGCCTCGGCACCCCACGTATTTAGAAAGTGCCTAGCAGTAGCTGCGGCCAATCTATGCAAGAAAAGCATACATGTTTTTCCTTATCTGGACGACTGGTTCATCAAGAACCAGTCGAAATAAGGAGCTCTCGACTCTCTCAGGCTCACAATCAATCTGCTTCACTCGTTGGGATTTCTTATCAAGTACCAAAATTCCCACCTCATACCATCTCGCTTTCTACAGTTCATCGGAGCAGAGTTGAACACCACTGTATCAAAGGCCTTCCTACCAAAAGACCGTGCAGACACACTCTCCGGACTAGTGACATCTCTGCGTGCAAAGAAAACAGCTTCAGCCCATCAGTTCCTAACAATGCTAGGCCACATGGCTTCCATGGTCCATGTCACCCCTATGGCCAGATTAGCCATGAGAATAACGCAATGGACTTTGAGATCACAGTGGCTCCAAGCTTTTCAACCACTGTCATCTCTAATTCAAATAACCCTCTAGTTACGCTCATCTCTCCTCTGGTGGACGAATACGAATAACTTGCTAACAGGCCTGCCGTTCCAACAACCAGTTCCACAAGTAACCTTGACTGCAGATGCAACCACCTTAGGTTGGGGAGCGCATAGAGAAAATCTTCAGACTCAAGGTACTTGGACAAAACTCAAAGCAACATTTCAAATCAACTTCCTGGAGCTTCGCGCTAATCATTATGCTCTATATGGGTTCAAGGACTGCCTTTCACATAAGACTGTTCTCATACAAACAGACAACACAGTTGCCATGTGGTACCTGTACAAACAGGGAGGAACAGGCTCTTATCTCCTTTGCCAAGAAGCCGCGCAGATTTGGGACTGGGCCCTGACACATTGCATGTTTCTCCAGGCCACTTATCTAGCAGGCATACACAACGTAGTTGCAGATCGCCTCAGTCATCAGTTCCATCCCCACAAGTGGTCCCTGGATCCAATGGTAACTACCAGAATCTTTCAACATTGGGGTCAACCAATGATAGACTTCTTTGCCTTTGAACTGAATCACAAAGTGGACAGATTCTGCTCCCTACACAAGCAGAGAAACAGTTAGCCATGGACGCCTAGAACTCAGGCCTTTTATACGTGTATCCCCCGATACCGCTCATAGCAAAAACTCTTATAAAGCTACAACAGGACAAGGGGTCAATGATACTCATAGCTCCTTATTGGCCTCGACAAGTATGGTTTCCCAGCTCTGCTTAAAAAATGGTGTGGGCCATCCATTTCTCCTACCATGTGACAGGCGCCGACCAATGGCACCGATAGCATCTGTCACATTGTAAGGGCAAAGGGCCATAGGTACCATTTTGATTAGTGGCAGCCGATGGCCCGAGAGGGGGAGATCACTCCCAGGACTCCACTGGACCTCCACGGGCTTTCAGTAAGTCTTGGGGGGGGGGGGGGGGGGTCGGGCAAGTCTTGGGGGTTGCAATTAATTCAATTTGAAGGGTTGGGTTTGGGTTTTGTTTTCTCCTCTCCACAAAAACGATAAGAAAACCACACGAAACCATGACTAAACGATAAGAAAAACCACGAAATTTCATTTGGTTTTCTTATCGTTTAGTCACCCCTCCGAAATGCGACAAAATAGGAAATATCGTCTCTATTTCCTATTTCGTCGCAAACGAATGCACATCCCTAGCAAAAACTCTTCATCCCAGATCATCTAGCCAAAATGTCTCTTTTTCCCCAAACTGATCTTAGCACCAGAAGATGCTGCAGCAGATGACCACAATTCCTCTGCTTCCTTGGAAGGTCACAGTGGGGCCCCCATGGAGAGAGTTGCTCCAAGAAATGCCCAGGAATCTCACAGGCTTCTTACAAAGAAAAATCTTCAAAAATCCCAAAACAACCCAGGATTCAAACCCAACCAGCCAGTTACTGGACTGGAAAGGCAGATCCCTGACCTTGCCCAAGAACTGCAGGCAAGTGGTACCTGAGTCCAAGGGTAGGCTCCAAAATGAATGAAGGTCAAAACTCCAACACATCCTCTAACTTCAAAAAACAAACGACACTGCCCCCAGAGCTCTAAGAGAGAGCTTATTTTATTAATTCACCAAGGGGATGGCCATTCCAGCACTCCAATGGGAGGGGTTACATCTAAATGGTACCTCTCCTAAGAAATTACTAGTCTATACTGCACTATCCCAAGCCAAAAAAGTTTAAACAAAGGGCACTATTAGAATTGAATCCAAGTGGTCATTATACATGGAATAAACACAAATAATCCTTATTGGCATGAGAATAGCATATTATTATGTTATGTGCTTAAGCATTGGGCAACTTTCACTAACCGGCAGTTGCAGCCCAAGGCAGCAGTGATATGGCTGCATTGTGCTTCCTGGAAATCATGGGGAAACCTGCACAGAGCAGCAACCCTAAAGTGGGACTGGAGGTTGGGTTTCATGCACAAATGTGATTTACTTTAGATAGCTGTGTATTTAATTGCTGTTGTGCAGACTAGAATTGTTGTGCGTCCTGGCCACGTGGGTGCCGCGACCAGGCCTGCTTACCTCGCGCTGCCCTCTACGAGCTCCGGTCTTGCTGCTGCTTCCAGCTCCCAGCGTCCGCAATGATCACCGTGGCCCTTTCCGGCTTCCTCCACGCTGCAGGCCTCGCAGTGGAGCTCCCGTTGGGGCTCCGCGTCTTTGGCCGCCTCGGCCCCGCTCCTAAGTGCACGGCTAGCTGACGTCCTCAGATTTAATGGGCCAAGCGTGGGAAACCCACGCGAATTGATGACATCACATACAAGCCCTATATTAAACAAGGTCCTGCCCCCAGGACCTCACCTTGGCAATCGAGTCGACACCTCGGTGTGCTAGTTTGTCTGTTCCTTGTATCTGATCCTTGTTCCAATGTCTCCTTGTTCCAGCGTCTCATTGTTCCAGTGTCTTCAGTGTTCATGCGTCCTGCATCCTTCCTGTGTCCTTACTCAGGTAGTACCTTCTTGAACTGATCTCTGGTACTGACCTCGGCCTGTCTAACTACTCTCTTCGTCTGCTGCCTGGAACTGACCACTGCCTGCCTGACCACTCTCTTCGTCTGCTGCCTGGAACTAACCACTGCCTGCCTGACCATTCTCTTCATCTGCTGCCTGGAACTGACCACTGCCTGCCTGATCACTCTCTTCATATGCTGCCTAGAACTGACCTTCGCTTGCCTTGACTATGCTCGGACTGATCCTGGTATTGACCCCTGTTTTGGCTGACCACTTCTGGACGTATACACTGGCTTTTACTCTTGCGCTTCACTCGGACACTCTCTTCTGGCCTACCGTGACTACCAGACCAACCTGCTTGGATTCAACCCACGGCCTTCACCAGACTAGACCCGCAGGTGCTGCCTGCCTTGCCCAGAGAACCTTTCTGAACTGTTACCTCCCTGAGGTCTCCGAGGTTTCCAGTTCGGGTCTGGTCCATCCTCTCAGCATCAGCCACGGACCCTTGCTCCTGGTGGGCACACCTCTCCGCTACCTCTCCGGGAGACCATCTGAGGCCCACCTAAGTCCAGGCAGTCTGGGTACCCAAGGGCTCAACCTGTGGAAACCCCGGACTGTTATTGGCGAAGCTCCAGCCAGCCTCTGTCTCCTCGTGTGCTCTGCCTCCTGGTGGCAGGTGCTCTCTGGGTCCGACCAGAGGGCCATACCAATCCTGCACCAGGCCAAGGGTCCACCTCCAGCGTAACAAGAATGGCCTTTTTGGTCTTTATATGTCATCATATACTATGTTAATTTTACAGAATGGGGATGAAGCAGTTTCAGAGCCTGGAGAAATATAAGTTTCTTAATCTTTAGAAAAATATTTTTTTTCTTTTGTATTTGTTTTTCTAATGAGAATGAATCAGCTGTGAAATATACCTATGGATTTGTCTATAAAGCGGAGGACTGAGTTGTAGAAGCCATAAAGAGCACTGGATATAAAGATATGCAGAGCCATAGCATGCCTATGGCCAATATGGCCAATGCCATAGATCCCACTACCAAAAGGTGCCAAGGAAAGCAGTGTTCCGGCGGGCCCTTAGCAAAAGAAAAGGCAGCATGGCCCCGTTGAAATCAACACTGTGGTGAACACGGCCTTGCTGGCAATGCTGCTGGTTCTGGTGGGGCCGTGCTGCTTTTCCACTTACTAAGGCAGCACTTACCACGCCATCGATTTTGACGGGGTCGCACTGCTTCAGAGGAGGAGTGCGCCTTGCCAAAGGTAGTCGAATGCTCCATAGCCGGAAGTCGTTCCCTTGGCCAAGGGGACTGAAGAAGGAGACTGCAGCTGCCTGCTAAGTCAAGGAGTGTGCTTGTGTGTGGGAAAATGATTATGTGAGTTTGTGTGTGGAAAAGTGAGACAGAACATGTATGTATGTGTGTGGGAGAGTGAGAGATCATTTGTGCTTGTGTGCGGGAAAGTGAGAGAAAATGTGTGCTTGCGTTGGGAAAGTGAGAGAGAGGGAGCATGTGTGCATGTGTGTGGGAGAGTGAGAAAGAGCATGTGGTATTGTATGTGAGGAAGTGAGAGAAAGCATGTGTGTGTATGACAGGGAGCATGCGTGTGCACAGCTACCACAGTTACTCTATGCCTGCTAATTCATGACAATTTCAGGGCATCTGGAAATCAAAAGTTCCAAGGTATGGATAACGGGGAATTTTTTTAAATCCTATTTGATGTGCCTGTTTTGAAATATTTTATTGATGTTTGGAAGATTTTTATATGAGCTTTTAAGTATTGAATGTTATTCTATTCATTAATTGTTTTGAATTATTCTTTTTATTGGTATAGTTTTACAGATTTTGTTTTATGAGGAATGATAATGGGTCTGTTTTTTACATTGTTGCTGTGCATACAGAATTTGGCTTGTGGTTTCCAGTTCAGTTTTTGTCTGTATATTTCTATTTATACTGTTTGTTCTCTTTATTCTGTATTTTAGTGTCTATCTGCATGTGTGGCCGTAGTGAATTATTCTGTTAGTGTGTAGTTTCTATGTAGGGATCTATAGAATCTTGTATTGTTATGTTTTCCTAATAGGGTGGTTTATTACTATTTTAGGCTTGATGTAATATTTATAGTGTTAACTTTCATAGGTAGGGTTGTTGCTGTTTGAGTGGCTTTCTGAGTGTCAGGCCCTTGCCCAAGATTCATTATAGTAGGCTTAATGCCATATAGGGTCCAAGTATCTCTTGCTTTTTTGCAGGGTTTTCTGGTTGGCATCTCAGCAGTGCATGTAAGTAATATTTTTACCTCAGAAGACTGTGCTTTGAATGTTTTTTTCATGTAAAATTTGTTAATATAAATGCATAATTTTTAATTGTGTGTGAGGAGGGTGTGATGGGGTGGAGGATGCAAGACTGTAAAGTTTTCGTAGGGCCTCTAATACCCTTGAACTGGCCATAGGCATTGCTGTACAAACATTGAACAGAGTCTCCCAACTCGTAGTGGCATGCGTTTTGTGAAGGCGCAGTTTTTCACTTGGCCATAGGCGCCAAATAGCTTGGTAATGGCTACAGCTCTGAAGATATGCATCAAAATTAGGTACTGATCTGAAGAACAGCCACGACAGGGCCATGAAAACAATTATTGATGGAACGTGCTGTGAGGAGATGTTGTGACAGTCCCTTTGATTCTATACCAAGCAGGAGACAAGGACAGTTGAAGAAGATTAAATATGATCGGCTCATGGTCTACCTTTAAGCTAATCTATTTCCAGAGGGGAAGCCATGCTAGTCTGTAGCAGTAAAGTTGACAGGTTAGTTTACAAGGTGCCACAAACCTCTTTGTCAGTTTTGCAAATCTTCTATGTTACTATGTGTGATTTTTGAAATGTACAACAACAGTGTTACTTTTAGACATGTCACATCCTACTGTGTGTTACAGATTCACTGGTATGACTCTTAGTCAGTTACCAAAGGGCATATTTGAAAAATGAATAGACCATTTGCTGTTGGACATACATACATTCTATTTTTCTGCTGGGAATAATTGATCTACTATACATGTGAGTATGTATTGTTTTAAAATAATTGGCTCAAATGTGTGACTCCTCACTGAGTTAAAGAATTGTCTCATTTAAATAAAAAGCAGCAGAAAATTGTCAGTGTGCTCATAAACTGAGATATAATTTTGATTATATGCTGTTACAGCTCCTATTTTATGAGCGCAAAGCAAATAACACATCTTGACACAAGTTTTCATTTGACATTTGCTGGAATTAATAGGAGATAAAGTATTTTTGAGTTGTTACCAAACATTTAATTGCAATCAGCTTTAAATGTGAAATTATGTAACAAAAACCAAATTATTCTTTCTGTCTGTTTTCCCAGCAACTTTCCTTTGAGAAAAAAACTGAAAGCTGTTTATGTCACAATTTCTGCTTTATTTACTCCTTCTTAAAATATTCAGGCTTCCAAGGAACATGCAGGTCAGTGCCAGCAGCACCATTATGGATTTGGCACCAAGACGGACAAGAACAAAACCAGCTGCCTGCTGTCGCTGGGAGGAGAGAGATTCCTAAGACACTGAAAAGGAGGTATTGGGGTGGACGTTGCAGACCTGGAAGGCCCTCTTATGTCTGGAGGGCCCGACTATTCTTGGAAGGAGGCTGGGTGGGGGCACAGGGAAACCTAATATGAGAATGTGTTCTTTATTACCATGGACATGCTTGTCTATAACGCAGCTCTGACAAGTGCTGCCACATTCAGTAAGTCATTTGTATTGCACATCAGGTGTGAAGGCCTGACGTAGCCCTGGCATTAAAACTAGCAAGTACCATGACAGTTCCAATGTTGCTTCGTACATGGACCCCTTAATCAGTTCAGTTTCACCCATATCAATCACAGCATGCTGTGGCATTTCTTAATTGTAAAGAGGACAATTTTCAGAGCCATATATGAGTAAATAGTGTTTGATCCATGTGAAGGGACTTCCTCTATCAATCTGGTTACAACTATGTGCATTGTTCCAGAGTGCATGTACTTTTCATCACAGATGAGGTATTTCCAGCGGCATTTTTCATGTGGGATTGGAAAATTATGAGCATGGCTTGTACTTTCTAGTTTATGTGTGTTATTTTCTGAAGAAACTGTACCCACACAGAAAGCAGGTGCAAAAGTCTACAGATAATTTTTATACCTGTGGCAATTTGCAAAGGTTCCCTCTTGTAAATGCAATCAAAGGAGGCTCTTGAAAGGTGGAATATTTAGACAAAATCTCCCAATGTTTCTGAATGATGTTTCCAATCTGTGCAGAGGCCACGGTATGCCATACAGACTTTTGTATTAAGGCATACTGGGGCCTCTGCTCGTATCAGAAACATCATTCAGAAACTGTGGGGTATTTTGTCTCAATATTCCATCTTTCAAGAACCTCCTTTGCATTTACAAGAGAGAATAACATTTGAATTTTGTTGCGCAATCAATTTTGACAGATTCATCTTCTGCCCAACAGGAAACACTTTAGACAGGCACCTTTCCTTGTAGAAATTGTGCAATGTATACGTTAATAGGAAGTGATTTCTCAATAGCGTTGCCTTCGGGTCATCAATTTGTTTCCAAATCTAAATGTACTTGCACTTCTACCTATGTTATTTATTTGATTGTTTGTCCTTGTAAAAAGGTTCTATATTGGGATGACCAAACGTATGATACGTTATCTGGTTAAATGAGCACAAGAGTTACTTGTTTATGCTAAAAACTGAAGCTCCTTCAGTTGAATGTTTCATTCAGTCTCATCACAATTTAGGGAAAATACAATGGTTAATTTTAGAGCAAGTGGATCCCAGGGTGTCAGCAGATTGCTGCATTTAGTACAGTGGGAACAATTTTTGATTTACCAACTAAATACTGTGTTCCTGCATTGTTTAAATCAGAATGTTGATTGGTCCATATGATTCTAAAATGAAGTATCCAATCCATGTACATTCTGCAATGCTGACATTTTTATCTATGATTGGTCCTGATGACCTTTTAATATTCCTGTTTGTGTCTCATAGTATATATGTCATCCATTTGAGATGGAGGTCCGTTATGGTGAAGAAGATGGTCTGCAGCATGTGCATGGATTTATGGTCCTTATGCAGTGGTTTTGCCATGAAACGTGATCATGTCAGGATGAGAGTGCTTTGATCTGCTGATGAAGTCATTTGCAATTGGGAAGTATCATTTCTTATGTGCATTTGAAACTATATTAAAAAGATTTTTGATTGACTTTGAACCCATGATTAAAATCTGGCTAGCAAATTATGGATTGAAACAGTTAAGCCTTTAGTAGCTGTAAGTATAATGTCCATAAGCTACCGTTTGCTGATGGTCTTTTTTAATTTAAATATGCTGCTTAATTAAAATCAATTATTTATTTAACATTACTCAGGGAATGCTATAATTTTTAGATGATAAAATATTTACCATAATTTAGCATATATCTTTCAACTTTCTTTTATGACAAATAAATGTCTTACTGCACATTTTTTAATAGGGGCTATAGTTTTTCTTTGAATTTTAAAATAGTGACTCTAAAAAAAAATAGGGGGACATAAGATGTTAGGCATCCCGGCTGCAGGAGACCGCGGCCGCCTATCCCCCTACCTCCCTCCTCAGCACTGGGAGTTCCAACAGCTCCTGCGCGGCCGCGGGAGGCCCCCTCGGTGCCTGCACCGAGCCCTGTCTGTTTTCGTGGCTGCCACCGCTGGGCCTGCACCGTCCCCTGTGGCAGGGGTGCTGACCTCTGACTGCCTCTTTGTGGCACAAGGCTGCAGGTCGACGCCTCCTGCAACCCCCTCCGGGCAGGGCCCTCCCTAGGCGCATGGCTGCGCCTCCTGCAAACTTTTAAAGGGCCAGCCACACCAAGTGTATTCCAGCCTCCTGGATGATGTCTGAGGCCTAGGACTACTTAAGGGAGCTCTCTCTTCTGGTTCCTTGACTTGGCAATGTGTCTGCTTTGCTCTGGTGATGTCTTCTATGCTGCGTTGGTTCCTGTTCCTGCCTTCTGAGACCTGTCCCTGCTCTAGCTCCCTTCCTTGGTCCCTGCGGACAGATCTTCTGGCTCCTGACCTCGGACTGGCTTTCGGCAACTCTATGGCTTCTGACCTTGGACTGGCTTTTGGCGACTCTCTGGCTTCTGACCTCTGACTGGCTTTTAGTGACTCTTCTGGCTTCAACCTCAGACTGGCTATAGGCGACCCTCTGGCTTCTGATTCTGGACTAGCTATCGGCGATCCCCTGGCTTCTGAGCTTGTACCGACTTTGGATGACACTCCCGGCTGCTACCCAACCATCTTCACAGGGGCCCACCTAAGACCAGCTGGCCCCTGCACCGAAGGGCTCAACCTGTGGAGAACGGGGTTGATATTGGTGAAGCTCCAGCCAGCCCCTGCAACGTCCGTCCTCACCTCCTGATAGTGGAGACCTGCGAAGGCTTGCCCTCTCAGGTTGCGCCAACTCCACCTCGGGCAAGGGATCCACATTCTTGTCTGCCTCCACAACAGATTGCCAAGAATATGGACCTGGCAGCGGCTTCTGCTCTCCAAGCCATTCTAGGCCTAGTTCAAAGGATCCTCGAGCATCAGAAGGCCCTGGAGACGCTTGCTTCAGCAGTGGAAAAACTGAATCATCATTTGGACTCCACAGCTTCAATTCCCGCCATGCTGACAATGCCTACCGTCTCACCTCCGATACCAGGTAGCCACCCGGTGATTCACTTACCTGCTCCCCCTCACTTCGCGGGGGATCCACAATCCTGTAGGGGCTTCATTAACCAGTGCAACATGCACTTTTGCCTACAACCAGCCCTCTTTCCAGAAGACATCACGAAAACAACTTACATCCTGTGTCTCCTTGATGGGAAAGTTCTGGCCTGGGCATCTCCCCGTGGGAACGCACCGACCCTGTTCTACAGGATTTGAATGGTTTCTTGGCTCTTTTTTGTACTGTGTTTGAAGACCCCATTCAGCAGGCAGCCTCTGGGGCTACTCTTCTTCACCTGTGCCAGGGTTCCCGGACCCTATCTGAATACGTGATTGAGTTTCGAACCTTGTCCTCCAAGCTTCACTGGGACACTAATTGCCTGAGGGCCATCTTCCTGGAAGGTTTAAGCTCTAGAATCAAGGCCGAACTAGCAGCCCGTGAGCTACCGGAGTCATTAGATGCCTTAATTGATTTGACCGGGTGCTTCGACAGGTGCCTCCAAGAGCGCACCGGAGGGGTTCAATACTCAAGGAAATCTTCCACCAGCTTCAGATGCCTGCGGCATTTACCTTCCCCGAAGACCGACTCGAGTCTCCTTGGGACTGCACCTGAAGAACCCATGCAATTGGGCAGGGGTAAGTTATCCCTTCAGGAACGCCTCAGATGCCAGCAAGGCGGCCTCTGCCTCTACTGCGGTGGGTCAGAACACATTTTAGCGTCATACCCAGTGCGTCCAGGAAAATTCTGGGCCTAGGTCCTGAAGGAGGACTCCTTCTAGGTCTTGCCTCACCCACTCCTCCATTGACATTACCCATTACACTGAAACAGAGTCCCTCTACTTCAACACCTTGGCTATAGTGGATTCAGAGGCCGGGGGCAACTTTATTATGAAGAATCTGGTGGAACATCTCTGGCTTCTGCTTTGTCACTCCTTGGTTCCATTGGTGCTTTCGTCTATCCAGGGTGAACCCTTACCAGGCTGAGTCACCCACATGACTGCACCTATCTTAATCCGCACTGGGGTCCTTCACGAGGAGCATCTAGCTTTTTGATGTACCTGGTCGGGCCATACACCCCATTGTGCTAGGGCTCCCCTGGTTACAAGCACATTCACCCCAATTCAACTGGAAGACCTTGCAATTGGTCCGCTGGGACTCTGCCTGTCAACAAACCTGCCTTGAACCTGTCTCTCTACAATGATGCCTAGAGGCGACCACCCTTCCAGCTGGGTTGCCATCACAATATGCATCATTCATGGATGTGTTTTCTAAGCAAGGGGCCGAGACCCTACCACCTCATCGGACGTTTGACTGCGCAATCAATTTGCTACCTGGCTCTGAACCGCCCCATGGGCGTACATATCACCTCTCACCTGCCGAAACCCAGGCCATGTCCATTTGCATCCGAGAAAACTTGGACATGGGCTTCATCTGTAAATCCACCTCTCCGGCTGGAGCCGGGTTCTTTTTCGTGGGCAAGATAGATGGGACACTCCGTCCCTGTATTGACTACCACGGCCTCAATGCTATAACCATCAAGGATTGCTACCCACTCCCACTGATTTCTGAGCTCTTCGACCATCTCCAGGGGGTGCAGGTCTTTACCAAGCTGGATCTCAGGAGAGCCTACAACCTAATCCATATTAAGGAGGGTGATGAATGGAAGACGGCCTTCAACACCAGAGACGGGCACTATGAATACCTAGTTATGCCTTTTGGACTTAATAACGCCCCGGCCGTCTTCAAAAATCTTTTGAATGAAATCGTCCGAGACTTATTGTACCAGTCGGTCGTCGTCTACCTCGATGATATTTTGGTATTCTCCCGATCACTGCAAGAGCACTGCAAAGACATTTCCCAGGTACTCCAACATCTCCGGGAGAACCAGCTGTACGCTAAACTCGAAAAATGCATTTTCGAGCAAGAAACCCTTCCATTCTTGGGGTACATCATCTCTAACCAGAGGTTTAACATGGATCCTGAAAAAATCAATGCCATCCAGGACTGGCCTCAGCCTTCCGGATTAGGTCCACTACAGCGGTTCTTAGGCTTCGCTAATTACTTCTGTTCTTTTATCCTCAATTACACCTCTCTGGTGGCTCCTCTAACTGCCTTAACTCGTAAAGGAGCCGACCCCAAGCTTTGGCCACCTGAGGAGGTCTCTGCCTTCCTCTGACTGAAGGAGGCCTTTCTCCATGAGCCATGTCTCTGCCCCCCTAATCCTTGACATTCTTTTATTGTCTGGCAACAACCATGCAAATTCAAAACATGTTTTCAAAAGTTTATTAAATTATATAAAAATAGGATAAAAAGGCTTCAGCCCATCCCAGCGTGCAGTTGTTTAGTAGGGTTAAATAACATCACAAATCATAAAACCTCTTTTCAGCCAACTGAATCTTTTGTCAATAAATGCAAGTGCAAAACCATCCACTTTGTGTATCTGTAAATAATGTTTCAGTATATGTTCAATAAAGTTTAAATGCAACCATCTAAAGAATCTCAGGAGAACAATATATAAAGCCTGCTGGTGGTTTAATCTTAAAGTCTTTCCAAATAGATTTATTTAATGTAATGAAACATATTAAAAAATACTTATCAATATAGATGCTTCAAACAAGCTGTTGATTCCAACAAGCTGATGAATCTGACATTGCTAAGGTTTTGCAGTATATCAGCACCTTCAGGGACCAAACCATTCTTTAAACAGAGCTGATGTTGAAACTTACCCCACCTGGTTTCCTTCCCAGACAGGGCACAAAGCCAGTGTTGGGCCTTTCAGTTTCAAAACATAACATTTATTAAGCAGCTTAGATATCTATAATCGCCAGCAGGTTTGTTTTTTTTTATACATACAAAAGTTGATAGCGGAAACAGAAGGAAACAAGATTGTGTTTCCTTAAGGGAGTAAACGGAGCCCAGTTCATGGAATTAAGTGCTTTCTGAGCAATGCCGGACTACTTGTCTTTCACGTGCTAAGGCTGCTTTTTTTTATAGCCTGCTAAACCTGGCTACACTTTTCCTGAGGCCCTTCTCAGGGTCTGTGTTTCTCTGTTCCTGTGGCCATCTGGTGCCTTCTTATCTGCACCCATTATTTACTCATGCAGTCATTCTTGCACACAATCACACCACCGCTTCAGTTGGTTTTTCCTTGACCTCTCTTTTTTTTTTAATTCCAGTTACCAGTCAACATGGCGTAGTTATTGTAAAGCAGTAATTATCCCAAATCCTCACTGACCATTTTTTGCTTTAGGAATACATAAAAGATCATTAAAGTGTTTCAATGTTTTTTCACGGGAGAGGTCCAACTATCACGGGGGTGGGGAGGAGTGTCGCTGCGATAGTGGAGTGCTCCTCCAAAAGAACATTGCATGTGTGCATGTTGTAAAATCGGGCGTACATTTGTGTGTGCCGGGTAGCATGCACAAATGTAGGCTGTGCGCGTAGGTTTTAAAATTTGCCCCATAGTGATCTACCATCTGACTACAGACCAACTTCTAATCTTCCAACGTTAACCAAAATTATTGAAAAAGTGATTCATATACAGGTTTCTGCCTTCATTTTCAAAACTCTAGTTTTACATCCTAAACAGTCCGTATACCATAAAGGGTCACTGAGACTGCCCTGATCACCTTACAATCTGATAGCCATCTTAACCTTGATAAAGGGAAGGCAGTTTTCTTGGACCTGAGTGCAGCTTTTGACCCCGTCGACCAACAAGTTCTAGTCACTCGACTTTTTGACAATGTTGTTAGGCATCAAGCCCTAAGGTGGTTCACCTCAATTCCTGAAATCAGATCATACCAGGTTATCTGAAACAATGCTAGTTCCTGTACCAAATCCCTCAGCTATGGAGTCCCGCAAGGCTCTATATTGTTGCCATCACTATTCGATTTATACCTGGCCCCTTTAGCTTCTTTAATATAAAGCTTAGTTTTTTCTTATATATTTATGCTGACAATGTTCAGATTAGTCAAACCCTTTGGAATGTTTCAAAAATTGTCTCTCTGAAGTAGCAAAATGGCTAAGGTCTTCAAAGTTTGAAGTGAAGCCTAGCAAATCTGATGCCCTTCCGTTCACTAGCAAATGCTGTCTTGATTCACTTCCATCTCTGACCATGGATGATATTTTTATTTAAATCAAAATATAGCCACCACTGGAAGGGGTACTTTTCAAAAGGAGTAACTCATGTAAATGAAACTACTATTAGAATAATTTTCAAAAGCAATTTACCCATGTAACTGCACTTACACAGATAAATCTTATGGGCAATTCAATGGTAAATACTGTAGCAATTTTTAAAAGCCCACTCACATGGGTAAAGTGCATTTATGCATGTAAAACCCAGGTTTAAGCTGTAAATGCTTTTGAAAATCAGGCCCTAAGTGTTGAGCTTCACAAAGATTTGAAAATTTAAACTCATATCTTTCATCTAATTCAAACTTCTTATTTTTTCTTTAGGTTCATTCAGAAACTACAACCTTTTCTAAATTAATACAATCTTAAAACTCATGTATATGCCTTTTTTCTTAGTAGACTAGACTACTGTAATGCTCTTTTTCATGCTTGTCCATCCCTACCATTTGATTTAATCAGCTAAACTGATTTTTGGAAAAAACAAGTGTGATCATGTAACACCGCTTTTGGTTAAGTTTCACTGGCTGCCTGTATAATTTTTAAATTAGCCTTGCTTAACATAAAAAGCTTTCAGATGTGGTATACCACCATATCTTGCCAATTGAATTAAACCTTACTGCCCTATCACATTCTATGCTCAGCCCATCAAGAATTCCTCACTATCCCATCACAAAAAGAGATTAGGCTAGAAATCAATAGTCAGTTGTTTTGATTTTCTCACACCCAGCATTTGGAATTCATTTCCTCTAAGTGTGTGTTTGGAGAAAGATTATAGTAAATTCAGAAAATATTGTAAAAGGTTGCTTTTTGCTCAATTATATCAGGATTATATCAAACCTAATCTTTTGTTATGTTATTTCTAGCTGCGGTTAATATATTCTCACATATTTCTGCATTCCTATTAAGTACATTTATGCCATTATTTTATATTTTGCTATTTTATTCTATTTATACATTATTTGTATTAGTTTTTGCTATGTTTGATGTAAGTTGCTTTTTTATCATTAATTTTATGTTAACCATCATAGTATCATTTTAATTATGAACTTTTCTTTATTTTATTTTACTATTTATTTTATATTTTGATCCTTCTTAGATTTATGTAATTTTTATTTTACTATTATAATACTGTCAAATCTTTTTATTGTAATTCACATGAATTTACCAAAGTAAGAAATATCGGAAGAACTGAGGAAACTGAAAGTGGACAAAACCATGGGGCCTGATGAGGTTCATCCCAGGATACTGAGGGAGCTCAGAGATGTGCTGGCGGGTCCGCTGTGTGACCTGTTCAATAGATCCCTAGAAACAGGAGTGGTGCTGAGTGACTGGAGAAGAGCAGTGGTGATCCTACTTCACAAGAGTGGAAACAGAGAAGAGGCTGGTAATTACAGACCGGTTAGCCTCACCTTGGTGGTGGGAAAAGTAATGGAGTCACTGTTAAAAGAAGGAATAGTGAACTATCTACAGTCGGAAGAATTGCTGGACCAGAGGCAGCATGGATTCACCAGGGGAAGATCCTGTCAGACAAATCTGATAGAAGTTTTTGACTGGGTAACCAAGGAATTGGATCAAGGAAGAGCGCTCGATGTCATCTACTTGGACTTCAGCACAGGAGACTGGTGAATAAAATAAGAAGCTTAGGAGTGAGTGCCAAGGTAGTGACCTGAATTGCAAACTGGTTGATGGACAGAAGACAATGTGTGATGGTAAATGGAACTTACTCTGAAGAGAGAGCGGTGTTGAGCGGAGTGCCGCAAGGGTCAGTGTTGGGACCGGTCCTGTTCAATATCTTTGTGAGCGACATTGCGAACGGGATAGAAGGTAAGGTTTTTCTTTTTTCGGATGACACTAGATCTGCAACAGAGTGGACACGCCGGAAGGAGTGGAGAGAATGAGAAGGGATTTAAGGAAACTGGAAGAGTGGTCGAAGATATGGCAGCTGAGATTCAATGCCAAGAAGTGCAGAGTCATGCATATGGGGTGTGGAAATCCGGAAGAACTGTATTTGATGGGGGGAGAAGGGCTGATGTGCACTGGGCAGGAGAGAGACCTTGGGGTGATAGCGTCTAATGACCTGAAGTCGGCGAAACAATGTGACAAGGCGATAGCTAAAGCCAGAAGAATGCTGGATGCATAGAGAGAGGAATATCGAGTAAGAAAAGGGAAGTGATTATCCCCTTGTACAGGTCCTTGGTGAGGCCTCACCTAGAGTACTGTGTTTAGTTCTGGAGACCGTATCTCCTAAGGGACAGAGACAGGATGGAGGTGGTCCAGAGAAGGGCAACCAAAAAGGTGGAGGGTCTTCATCAAATGACTTTTGAGGAGAGATTGAAGAATCTAAATATGTACACCTGGAGGAAAGGAGGAGTAGGGGTGATATGATACAGACTTTCAGATACTTGAAAGGTTTTAATGATCCAAAGACAATGACAAACCTTTTCCGTTGCAAAAAAATAAGCAGAACCAGGGGTCATGATTTAAAACTCCAGAGAGGAGGACTCAGAACCAATGTCAGGAAGTATTTCTTCACGGAGAGGGTGGTGGATGCCTGGAACGCCCTTCCGGAGGAAGTGGTGAAGACAAAATCTGTGAAGGATTTCAAAGGGGTGTGGGATAAATACTCTGGATCCATAAAGTCTAGAGGATGTGAATGAAGAGAAGAGGCATGGGGGTGGCTTGAGGGAATGATGGCTACTACCTGGAGATGAATATCCTTATTCAATAATGCAACTCCAACATTGCTCTATGCTTCAACGGCAAGAGGAAATGTGGAAAAAAGGATTTGCAACCACATAAAAGCAGGGGAGTAGCTTGCTTGTTATGGCGGATACTACCCCAAACCAAAAATACCTGATACTTCACTTTCAATACAGATCCAGCATAGCTCTCTGCTTCAACGGCAGGGGAGGAAGTTTGACACTTCACACATATCCAGCATAGCTCTCTGCTTCAACAGCAGGGGAGGAAGTTTGACACTTCACACATATCCAGCATAGCTCTCTGCTTCAACAGCAGGGGAGGAAGTTTGACACTTCACACATATCCAGCATAACTCTCTGCTTCAATGACAGGGGAGGAAATTTTGACAATTCACGCGTATCCAGCATAGCCCTCTGCTTCAACGGGAGGGGAGCAAGTCTGATATTTCACTTTCAATGCAAAGCCAGCATAGCTCTCTGCTTCAACGGCAGGGGAGGAAGTTTGACACTTCACGCATATCCAGCATAGCCCTCTGCTTCAACGGCAGGGGAGCAAGACTGATACTTCACTTTCAATGCATAGCCAGCATGGCTCTCTGCTTCAACGGCAGGGGGGAATGAAGAAAGATGGATCTATAGTCAGGCAACAATCAACAAGGACTGAATTACATAGTCTGAATAAACAGATAAGCATGGGTGTAGCTTGCTTATTGCGGTGGGTAATACCCCTAACTAAATTAAGCTATTTCACTTAGATGAAGTTCCAACACTGCTCTCTACATTAATGGCGGGGGTGGAAGGGAAATAGAATAAAAAAAGGTTACTAAGAGCCAAGAGAAACAGATAAGTATGTGAGAGAAAAAAAAAAGTGTGAAAGCTTGCTGGGCAGACTGGATGGGCCGTTTGGTCTTCTTCTGCCGTCATTTCTATGTTTCTATGTTTCTATTTTTCTATAATCAAGTAAATAAACTAAAGTAACTAAACTAAATTGGCCTGAAATACTTACTGATTTGCCCCAACCATTTGGGATGCCAGGCCCAGCAGACTAGCATTGCATTCGATGGGCTGCGGGCTGCTCCTGTGAACTGCTACTCTTACCACCCTGGCCGGGCCATTCCCATTGCCTCCTGATGAGATAGGACACTGTTCCTCGATTTAGCAAGGTACCACCAGCCCACCAAGTGGCAGGACGCTGCCAGTCCCACCCAGCCAAGCTCCTCCTTAGGTGCATACGGGCCCGACATCACTGTATTTAATGGGCCTGCAGTGGGAAAAGGACCTCACATGCTTAGCCCTATAAAGGGCTCTCTCTGCCTTTCCCTCACTGCCTCAGCAACAGATTCAGCTACTGAGAGTAGTGTGTGGAGCTTCCCAAGCCTGTTCCTGTATTTATCTTCAGTCTGCCCCAATCCTTGTCTCTGCCTACTCCAGTCCTTGCCAGCCTGACCTGCTTCTGGCTTGCCTGTCTGCCTCTGCCTTATCCTTTCCTCTTCTTCTTCTTTGGTGGATACTTGGTTTTATCTCTTCATGAACTCTGGATATGTCTGACTACTGCCTGCCCTTGTCTTCTGCCTGGACTCTGGACATGCCTAACTGCTGCCTGCCTCTGACTCTTGCCCAGACCTCGACATGTCTACTCACCACCTGCTTATAACCTTTGCCTGGCATTGGCTCAAGGGTCCACAGACACAACAACAGATTCACATAGTACAGCTCCAATAGACCTGTTGGACCATTTAAAAAATGCAGGGGTGGGAGACAGGAGAAAAGATGCAGGCTTTAAAGAGCCCTCTTGATTGGGTGATAGCCACTTCCTCCTGCATCCCACACTGTTGCACTTTGCTTCTCTCACCTTCCCTGAGTAATAATAATAATTATATATATATATATATATATATATATATATATATACAATGTGCATTTGATGTTGCAATAGATGGTCATGGCTGTCTAATTAAAAAAAAAATTGGCTATACTTAACTATTTAATATCACATCTATAATGCTTTGCAGCCAGTTTTGGCAAATGTTCTATCTAATTTTTTGTTATACATTCACTGTCACAATTGGGAGTGCGGTACCTGAGCCTTGGAGGAAGGGAATTTACCTATAGGGAAACTCACAATACCTAGACCCTTGGCAGAGTCAGGGTTTGTTTGCTATTTGGGCCTCCCTGGCCTTGGTTTTCCAGCAGAACAGTGTCTTTTGGTATAGTTGTGCAATGATCCAGAGTGCTGGCAGCTTTGCTTATATGAGGTGGACTTCCCAGTAACACCTAGTCATTATACCCTCCTAAAAAGACTATGGCCTTGATTGCCCATGGAGGGAGGTAAGTCCAGTGTTGATGGTGGGGTGGTGGTGGGGGGGGAGGGCTGGAGACAGATTTGTCATCCTGAGAATTCTGCTCTTCCCTTGATTTTTGCACCATGAGACCTCATGTACATTGTAAGTTGATTATGTTATTGAGATAAAGCTGCAGCTATGTATAATTCTAATTGATTCTGCACCATGTACTTGGAATAGACTTCCTTTGCTGATGCATCATGCTCCCTCTCTCACCTTGTTTAAATCCCATCTAAAATCCCACCTTTCTGCTTTTAAATCTTAAGCTTGATTATCTGCTTTTAGACTCATTGACTAACTTTTACCATTGTCTTACTATATGAAACTCTTCAAATCTCTTGACCTGTATATTTGTAGATTGTAAGCTCTTATGTGTTTGTAGTACACTGCTGTATATGTCAAATAGCACTATAGAAATGTTAAGTAATAATAGTATGCAGGACTGGTACAAAGGGATTAGGTGCCCTAGGCACCTTCTGTGCGCTGCCCCCCCCCTCCCCTCCGGTCGCGCCAACAACCCCCAACCCCATCCCAGTCGCAACCCCGACTCCTATCTCCGAGGCAGAGACTGCATGCCACCACTCCCTCACCACCTGCATGACCCTTCCCCAAATTTAAATAAAATAACCCCTCCACCCTCCGGCCCTCCCAAAACTCATGAAAACCCCTGGTGGTCCAGCGAGGAGCCCAGGAGCAATCTGACACCATTTAAAAATGGTGTGGGCTATCCATTGCCCCTACCATGTGACAGGGGCCAGCCAATAGCACCAGTAGCCCCTGTTACAAGATAGGGGCTAAAGGCCACCGGCACCATTTTGGTTAGTGGCAGCCGATGGCCCGGGAGTGGCAGATCACTCCTGCCCCCCCCCCCCCCCATTGGACCATCAGGAGTTTTCGTGAGTCTTGGGGGGGTTGGGAGGGTGGCACAAAGGGGGTTAAGGCAGGGTGAGGTGGGGCTGGGCAGGATTTTGAAGGTACACTTTTTGCCGCTTCAAAATTCTGCCACCTGAAGCGGCCACCTCACCCTGCCTCATTGGCTCGCAAGAGGCGGTGGTGCCTTCTAATGGCCTAGCTCACATAGTGCTTTCGCCGGCCCTGGTAGTATGTTACAATAGTTTGACTAACTCCTTCTTCCTCACATGTGTCAAGTTGGCAGATGAAATTTAATGTGGACAAGTGCAAGGTGTTGCATATAGGGAAAAATAACCGTTGCTGTAGTTACACGATGTTAGGTTCCATATTAGGAACTACCACCCAGGAAAAAGTTCTAGGCATCATAGTGGATAATACTTTAAAATCGTCGGCTCAGTGTGCTGCAGCAGTCAAAAAAGAAAATAGAATGTTAGGAATTATTAAGAAGAAAATGTTTAGTAAAACGGAAAATGTCATAATGCCTCTGTATCGCTCCATGGTGAGACCGCACCTGGAATACTGTGTACAATTCTGGTCGCCGCATCTAAAAAAAGATATAGTTGCGATGGAGAAGGTACATAGAAGGGCAGCCAAAATGATAAAGGGGATGGAACAGCTCCCCTATGAGGAAAGACTGATGAGGTTAGGGCTATTCAGCTTGGAGAAGAGACGACTGAGGGGGGATATGATAGAGGTCTTTAAGATCATGAGAGGACTTGAATGAGTAGATGTGAATCGGTTATTTACACTTTCGAATAATAGAAGGACATTCCAGTGGAAACATTGAGAGGAGAGGATCACCTTGCTGGTGGCTGAAAGGAATCAGTAAGTTTTTGCTTGGGACATTGACATTGACTTTTTTAAAAGTATTGGGGCAAAGTTAACTATTTGGGAATATTATTTAGTGTGTGTGTTTGTGCCTTTAATAGTCAGGCAGTGAATAAACAAGTTAGACTGTTTGCATTTTTAAATAGTCAATAAGGTAGCAGTAGGTAGGCAGTGAATACACAAGTTAGACTGTTTGTATTTTTAGTCAGTCAATAAGGAAGCAGTAGGTTGGCAGTGAATAAACAAGTTAGACTGTTTGTATTTAGTCAGTCAATAAGGTAGCAGTAGGTAGTGTCTTTATTTTTTAAAAGTCTGCCTGACTATTAAAGTGTCCTCCAGACTTTTAAAGAGCTAAGTGTTTTATTTAATAATAACTGAGTGCATTGTATTGAAAAACAAAAAAAAAACCCACAAAAAAAAAAACAACCCACAAAAAAGTAGCCAGAAGCTAGAAATAAGCTAGGAGCAGTTGAATAGTTCAGCTCAGTTACTCACCTTGGAAAGGTGTTGAGGTAGTGTGATTAGGTTTGAATAGGGAACAACATTTGTTAATCAAGGGAGCTGTGAGTCACTCAGGCTGACTAACTAAAGTTAGACTGTTTGTAATTCCCAACCCACCCACCCCAAGCTCATCCCTTAATTTATAGGCAGGTGCCACTTGCACAAAAAAAAACAAAAAAAAAAACCATCAACAAAAACTTTATTGAGAATTCGATCAGACCCCAGTAGGCCACTACCAGACATATAGTGAATTCACTAATACATTTAAAGGAACTTAGACACATTCCTACTCCCATAGCAACCTAAAACTTAACTAGGAACTGATCAAAATTGAGATGAAGGCAGCAGTCCAGCAGCAAGAGGGGGGCTTCCCAGTCTTTTGCATCGAGTGTCACATGTATGATTTTTTACCCACCGGTGAGAAGTTGTACATGTGCATGCGATGCAAAGAGCTCCTGGCTCTCAGAGAACGAGTCCGATCTCTGGAGGCTAGAGTGGCAGACCTGGAGGAGCTGAGGGAGACAGAGAGGTATATAGATGAGACCTTCAGGGACATAGTAGTCCAGTCCCAACTTCAGACTGGCAGCCCTGGTGCTGCCTTGGAGGAAGAAGGTCTCATAATGGGAGAGCACCAACCAGGTGTAGCAGGAAAGGATCCTGTAGCAAGGACCTGCTCTCTAGGTGATGCATTGTCCTTTCGCACTGAGGATATCTCCCCAAGGCCTACTGCCCAGGAGGGAAGGGTTAGGTTGGCCTTCATAGTTGGTGATTCGATTATTAGGAATGTAGATAGCTGGGTGGCGGGTGGGCGTGAGGATCGCCTGGTAACATGCCTACCTGGTGCGAAGGTGGCGGACCTCACGCGTCACCTAGATAGGATTTTAGACAGTGCTGGGGAGGAGCCGGCTGTCGTGGTACACGTGGGCAGGAAGACACCGCTGCCTATAACATCTGTGAGTTACCATCTCTATCTCTCAGAGCTATTCCCTGGAACCAGGGACTCGCTCCTCGAGGGCCTGCCTTTACTCCAGCTCCTGTGCTCTACACTGAGAGACCGCTGCGTGAGTACATTACCATCGAGGCTCTATTCCTGAACTCTGCATATCCTGCTACTACTCAAAATATCAGTTCTCTCTATTACAGCACAGCCATTATGGGATCGCTGTTCCAGAGCCTGAGGGACTACAAGCCCAACCGGGCTACTTTCCAGCTCACTACAGCCACCTCTGGTGGTTCACCAATCCTGTATAATAAAAGAACTAGTGTTTGTGTGTGTGTGTGTCTCCTACCCTGAGCCTGACCTGTGGCCCCTCATGGGACTTCTCCCTGTGGGCGTGGTCAGCTGCCACAGGTCCAGGGATCCACCCAAAACCCTTACAAATAATAACAGCAACACACCCAAACCATGAGTTCATAGACCGCTACAAAGCCAGGGCAACAAGCATTTCATAGGAGAATAAAGCAGACTATAGCATCCTGCATAACATGGAATAGATAAGGGCTCTGGTAGCACCCCTCCCGCTCCCTAGGGCTAAGTATTATTTGACTCAGTACATATACAATACTTACAAGTAAAGTATGTTTGAACACAGACTTGTTGCCCATTCTCTGTAATCTCTTGCACATGCATGCATTTGGGAGGGGGGGGGGCATGGTGATAATCTTTAAGGTGCAAATTAATATCTGCTGGGACTCAGTACCTGCTAGCAGTATTGTGAAGTATGCAGCAGATAAGCTTTATAAGAACATAAGAACATGCCATACTGGGTCAGATCAAGGGTCCATCAAGCCCAGCATCCTGTTTCCAACAGTGACCAATCCAGATTACAAGTACCTGGCAAGTACCCAAAACAATAAGAAGATCCCATGCTTCTAATGCCAGTAATAGCAGTGGCTATTCTTTAAGACAACTTGATTAATAGCAGGTAATGGACTTCTCCTCCAAGAGCTTATCCAAACCTTTTTAAAAGCCAGCTACACTAACTGCACTAACCACATCCTCTGGCAAGAAATCCAAGAGCTTAATTGTGCGTTGAGTGAAAAAGAATTTTCTCTGATTAGTTTTAAATGTGCTACTTGCTAACTTCATGGAGTGCCCCCTAGTCCTTCTATTATCCAAAAGAGTTACCGATTCACATCTACCCGCTCTAGACCTCTCATGATTTTAAAGACCTCTATCATATCCCCCCTCAGCTGTACCTTCTCCAAGCTGAACAGCCCTAATCTCTTTAGCAACATTCTCTAGTGGTCATATAGGACAACTTTTCCTGGATATTCAGTGGTAGTAGCCAGATAACTGTAAAGCTAACCAGATAGTTTATGATTATCACCAGTTACGTTTAAAGTTATCCGGCCTCATAAGGATAACTTTAGGCTTAACTAGCTATTGTCAAAATAATATAGCTGATTAAGAGCCGAGCAGAAGTTTAAAAAAAAAAAATTAAAGGTTGTAGGCCTAGTGGCAATCTCATTGTACCCCACCCAAGCTCAAAATACTGGGACCTGCTGGGCTGAGCCTGCATTGTCCCCCAAACCCCTCCAGCGTAGCTCTTCTAGCAACAGTAGAAACACCAGGCTTGGGTCATGGTAGGCTGCTACCATGATATGGGATGAAGATGTTACTAATTTATGGTACTGGGAAGGTGAGGCGGTTAGGTTGGATTGGGAAGTGGAGGGGGAGGGAGGTTGCCCCAGAGACCACATTTTGGTGTAAATTTGCCAGGACGAGGGAGCTAATGGGGGAGGGGGAGGCCAACACTGGCCATTAAAATTTTCTTTTTAGGAGTAGAAAGGATTTTTGAGGGGGCTTCAGGCCTCAGGTGGAGTGCAGTGATAGCCAGTGTTAGCCACTAGGCCTGCAACTTTTTTTTTTTTTTTTTAACTACTGCTCAGCACTTAACTGGTTCTATTCTTTTGAACATGTTCATGGATATCTTTAGATTTGCTCTCGGGCAGATCCAGAGATGGCTAAATAACGTATTCAACTAATTCCAAATATCAGTTAGCTGGATAAGTTATTTGCCTAATTTACCTCCCCCCAACCTCGAACAACTCCAGGATACTTCTGTCTTATTCAGCCGGATAATGACTTATCTGGCTAACCTTTAGCTAGAAAAGCAAGGGGGATAGTCAAAACTCGCCATTTAGCTGGATAACTTATGAGTTATCCTGCTAAATGACTTTGAATACTGACCAACTAAACAGAATAAATATAAATCAACCTCACACTTCAAAAATACCAAACCAAAAACTGTGAGAAAAAAATAGAAACCGTCCCAGAAAGAATTATTGAAGTTCAAATTTCTAGCCAGAAAACCTTATTTCTTCAAACTTCATTCCATTCAATCATAACAGCAAAATTGGTCCCCGAACATGGACCATGTTTCGTTTTGGGCTGCAGCAGGAGAAGCAACACTATAAGGACATTTCTCACCTGCGACATATCAAATGTGGCCATCCATTATAACACGGGCTATGCCGGGGGACCAGCTTTGCTTTTATGATTGAATTGAATTCATTTGAAGAAAAAGATTTTTTTGTCTAGACATTTGAACTTCAATAATTCTGTCAGGGACTGGTTCTACTTTTTCCTCACAAAATTTTTTTTTGTTTGGACATTGACTCCCATGTGCTCTGCCTAGATACTTGATGCAATTTTTTAACACAAAAGCTTGGCTAAATATGTTTGCAAGGAATGGCGGCAAAATCTGGATTGGATCAGGCCCTCCTAAAATCATGAAGATGATTAAGTATATAAGGACCTTTTTGGAGCACAAGGCCTTATTCTTCAGCTGGCCAGCCATCTGTCTGTCTGAACTGCCAAGCTTTCTACAGCTTCTGCTGAGCTTCCCGATTCCTGCTATAAATCCCTGTACTATTAAGGAATCTATTCTTTTCACAATGAATGCAAAACAGCCGTCTCTTCAACTGACTTGCCTTTATGCCTTCCATTTCCACCTCTTTCTGCCTTCTCATGTTAGTTATTGTTTCCTTTTCCTTGTGTTAATTCTTTCCCCATACACTCTGATGCACAAATAGTCTAGGGAACAACTAATGAGCATAGTTAGCAGAATATAGTTAAAAGACACTGACATACTATTGCCTGAGGCAAACTAATATTTGTTTTTGTTAGAAAATATATTCATAATTAATAGAATGTGTTATGTATCTTGCTAGCAATTTGGGAGTAGAACTCAGGCAACCTAATATATCTCAGTCCATTCCACATTTGCCATTATCTTTTTTTTGCATTGCATATAGCAGGGATCTTCAACTCATCCTGGAGTGCCACAAACAGACCTGGGTTTTAGGATATCTACAATGAATATGCATGAAGTATATTTGCATGCACCACCTCCATTGCATTCACATATATTGCATGAATAATCATTATAGATAACCTGAAAATCAGATGTTTGTGGCATTTCAGGACAGAAATCGCCTGCCGCTGGCATATATGTTCTGTCGCCCCTATCCCTATATAATATTCTTTCCTTGTCTATTTTCATTGTTCCTTTATTTGGTTCTAGACACCTTTTTCTTTATTGGGTTATTTCTCTATTCCATAAAGTGTTTTACTATTACCTTCACCCTCTCTTTTGTCAGTCATTTTTATACTTCTTCATTCCCTGTTCTATATCTCTCTTAATTTTGTGCCCATTATGCCCTTCTCTTCGTTCTGTCCCAGTCCTCTTTTTCTTTTCTTTCATTCTCTCCTCCTTTACCTTTCGATAATCCCTATTCCCCATTTTGCTCATCTCTATAATATTCATTCTCCCACTCTCCATTTGGATTTATTCCAGATCTTGATTATTCTTTTAATTTACATCTACCCTTTCATTCTCCTATTTTCTCTCACTTTTTGTGTCCCTATATCTCCCCATTTAATATTTCATTAACTTAACTGTTCCCCTTTATTTCCACTTTCTCTATCTTCCCTTTCCTTTTTCCTTTTTTACCTCTACTTCCATTTCTTGAGATATTTCTTCCTCCCTGAATATGAGATCTTGAATAACTACCACTTATGGGGAAAATCTTTTTAAATTTGATTTAAAATGCAAATAATGCAGATGAGATAAAGGATTTCTTTAAATGGCTGCCAATATACACTACAATTACCAGGAGATGTGAATTGATTTTAAACACTTGTTCTATATAAGATGGATTTGCAATGGATGTTCATATGTATGACCCCAAGACTAATATTTCTGTGTTATCAACAAAGTGGATGATATGGATCCTATATTTTCGTTAGTTTCTTGGGTGGTATTATTCATCCTACTGCCTCCGTTTCCTAAATTCCTCATTTATTCATCATTGTTATGGGAGCACTGGAGGCGGTCCCATTTCTGAAGAGGTCGTGTATCGTTGGGCCATGACGCGACCGCAGAGGAGCTCCGAGGAAGTGCCGAGGCAGGCGAGGAGTACCCAAGCATGGGCGAACAGGCTGAAGATACTGGACCCTGGCCTCTGCCAAACCTGAACGCATCAAAGAGACCCAGTAATGCAATGTTGGTTTCTGGAGTAGCCCTCCGGCCACTCGATAGGCCTTTTGGACCTGCCATATGGGAACGGCAGATGCAACAGGACAGACAGAGGCTGAGAGCTGGAACAAACAGATTCAGACGAGGACTCAGGATTCTTGATGGACTTGGACGAAGACTCAGGTTACTTGGAGATTCAGACAAGGTTTGGAATTAAGGAGAGTACTGAATAAGTACTAGGGATGTGAATCGTTTTAGGACGATTAAAATTATCGTCCGATAATTTTAATATCGTCTTAAACCGTTATGGAACACAATACAATACAGATTCTAACGATTTATCGTTATAAATCGTTAGAATCGTGAGCCGGCACACTAAAACCCCCTAAAACCCACCCCCGACCCTTTAAATTAAAGCCCCCACCCTCCCGAACCCCCCCCCAAATAACTTAAATAACCTGCGGGTCCAGCGGCAGTCCGGAACGGCAGCGGTCCGGAACGGGCTCCTGCTCTGAATCTTGTCGTCTTCAGCCGGCGCCATTTTCCAAAATGGCGCCGAAAAATGGCGGCGGCCATAGACGAAAAAGATTGGATGGCAGGAGGTCCTTCCGGACCCCCGCTGGACTTTTGGCAAGTCTCGTGGGGGTCAGGAGGCCCCCCACAAGCTGGCCAAAAGTTCCTGGAGGTCCAGCGGGGGTCAGGGAGCGATTTCCCGCCGCGAATCGTTTTCGTACGGAAAATGGCGCCGGCAGGAGATCGACTGCAGGAGGTCGTTCAGCGAGGCACCGGAACCCTCGCTGAACGACCTCCTGCAGTCGATCTCCTGCCGGCGCCATTTTCCGTACGAAAATGATTCGCGGCGGGAAATCGCTCCCTGACCCCCGCTGGACCTCCAGGAACTTTTGGCCAGCTTGTGGGGGGCCTCCTGACCCCCACGAGACTTGCCAAAAGTCCAGCGGGGGTCCGGAAGGACCTCCTGCCGTCCAATCTTTTTCGTCTATGGCCGCCGCCATTTTTCGGCGCCATTTTGGAAAATGGCGCCGGCTGAAGACGACAAGATTCAGAGCAGGAGCCCGTTCCGGACCGCTGCCATTCCGGACCGCCGCTGGACCCGCAGGTTATTTAAGTTATTTGGGGGGGGGGGGGTTCGGGAGGGTGGGGGATTTAATTTAAAGGGTCGGGGGTGGGTTTTAGGGGGTTTTAATGTGCCGGTTTTTCGATTTTTCGATTTTACGATTTTTAACGATTTTTCACGATATTTTACCCCCCCAAACGGCAACAATACGATTCCCTCCCCCTCCCAGCCGAAATCGATCGTTAAGACGATCGAGGACACGATTCACATCCCTAATAAGTACTGCCCCGCCACATGCCCTACACAGTCAGTCAAGGCAGGTCACGGACCATGTTGATGATGAAGCAGACTCCAGACTCAGACGCAGACTCAGGTTACTTGGAGATACAGGATTATGGAGAATGCTGAGTGAGTGCTGCCACACCGAGGACCCTACACAGCCACTCAAGGCAGGTCGCAGACCACGCTGAAGGCGAAGCAAACTCCAGGCGATGCAGTGGAACTTCGAATCAAAACATGACGAAGATTCAGGAGAGACCTGCACTGGGACATTCCCTCCACAGCTTTTAAAGACAAGGCACGGGGCACGCTGGAACAGAGCAGGTTCTGGCAGAGTCTTAGACATGGACAGAGGCAGATGCAAGGAACTCCGAAGACCAGGACAGGATTCAGGATTCAGGATACAAGACTCAGGACTTGGAACTTGGAACATTAAAAGCAAGGGTCTTCCAGAGAAGGATATCTGGATACAAGATCATTTGGACACAAGGACATCAGGAGAACAGGACATCTGGGACTTTAGGGGATCTGGAGAACAAAACAACTTGAACATCAGGACATCTGGAACTTGACAAGACAGAAACACAGGATCCAATGAGAGACCAAGACAAAGACAAGGAATTCCCACACAGAACAGAATGCCTAGGAGAAGCTGGAATGAAGAGAAGTCCTAAGGAGGACTGGCTCTTTGCGAAGGCAACAAAGCAATGAAGAAAGGCCCTTCTTATAGGGCTGAGAAGAAACACCCAAGATGAGGTCATCAGGAAGATCCAGGGTGACTGGCCCTTTAAATCTCAAAGAGAGGCGTGGCCCCACACCTAAGGAGGCAGGACCAGGGACAGCAGCCATGCTGCAGATCAGAGCAGGAGCGGCACTAGACCGTGAAGCCAGACCCAACGTCAGAGGCGGCTCCAGCTGCAGAAATGGAAGCTGGGGCCGGCTCCAGCTGCTGAGAAATCACCGGCATCGGCGGCCTCCGGGCTGCAAAGAGGAAGAGGACGCCAGTGGCACCCTGCCACTGTGTGGCAGCAGGAATGTCAGCAGCCTCTGGGCCACGTGGAAACGTCATCGGCAGCCTCCTGGATTCAAGGGCAGCACCCGAGTGGCTCCAGCTGCAGGAAGATAGCATTGGCAGCCTCCAGGCCATGGAAAAAGGGGAAAAAAAGAGGTGAGAAGCTACCCATGGCTCCGGCCGCGGGTAGAATCATAACAATTATGCCAGTACTTTATATGAAAGACAAGAGTTTGCAATAACTTTTGTGTAATAGCTCACTTCTCTTTAATGTGAGCTCGAGGATGACTGAGTATAACTGTGGTGGCCTGACCAGACGGGCACTCTATTCCTTCTCTCCTAATTCCACCCTTTGATCCTCTTTCAATAATTCTGTACTGTGGGGTTTATAAATATCATGTCATGGTATAACAAGACTGGTAAAGTGCAGAATAATGTTCCTCAGTTGTGAAAAATTAGCCATTTTGTTTTCAGTGAGTATGGTCTTTTATGGACAATGCAAGACAAAGGAATGAGAAAATAAACTATGGAATGAAGATGAGATTATTTCTAGTAGGGGTGTACAGAAGAATTTTTGTTTTGGTTCATTCATTCATTTCATAGGACACCTCCATTTGGTTAATTCATTTTAAATGAAAACAAATTGTTCAGTGAACCCTCGCTGAACGACCTCCTGCAGTCGACCTCCTGCAGTCGATCTCCTGCCGGCGCCATTTTCCGTACGAAAACGATTCGCGGCGGGAAATCGCTCCCTGACCCCCGCTGGACCTCCAGGAACTTTTGGCCAGCTTGGGGGGGGCCTCCTGACCCCCACAAGACTTGCCAAAAGTCCAGCGGGGGTCCGGAAGGACCTCCTGCCGTCCAATCGTGTTCGTCTATGGCCGCCGCCATTTTTCGGCGCCATTTTGGAAAATGGCGCCGGCTGAAGACAACAAGATTCAGTAGCAAGAGCCCGTTCCGGACCGCTGCCGTTCCGGACCGCCACTGGACCCGCAGGTTATTTAAGTCATTTGGGGGGGGGGTTCGGGAGGGTGGGGGATTTAATTTAAAGGGTCGGGGGTGGGTTTTAGGGGGTTTTAATGTGCCGGTTTTGCGATTTTACGTTTTTTCGATTTTTCACGATTTTTCACGATATTTTACCCCCCAAACGGCAACAATACGATTCCCTCCCCCTCCCAGCCGAAATCGATCGTTAAGACGATCGAGGACACGATTCACATCTCTACCAACAACAGTGATATGAACCTTAGAGAGCAGCAGAAAAATCAAAGTGGCACCAAGAATGAAATCAACATCCTAAGGCACCATGAAAGGGAACTGAAGCAGAAATATAATAGAGATGAGCTTCATTTTTTAGTATCGGAACGTAATTCGGTTTGGGCGCTTTGTCGAAAATTTCGTTTTTCGGTAGATCGTTTTTTGTCGGCACAGATCGGGAAAACGAGTCGGAAAACAAATAAAAAAAAAAAATGAATCGGGAAAAAAAATGAATCGGAAAAAAAAAGAATCAGAAAAAAGCCACCCCAACCCTTCAATTTTACTTTCTTACAAACCCCCCCCCCCCCATTCCGATCCCTCTCCAAGACTTACTAAAAGCCCTGGTGATCCAGCGGGGTCCTGCGAGTGATCTTTCCCTCCGGGCCATCGGGCTGTCGGGCCTGCTATGAATTAAAATGGCACCAATGGCCCTTTGTCCTTACGATATCACAGGGGCTACCAGTGCCATTAGTCGGTCCCTGTCACATGGTAGGAGCAATGGACAGCCAGAGACCCCCCAAGACTTGCCAAAAGTCCATGGTGGTCCACGGGAGTCCTGAAGTGATCCCCTGCACTCGGGCCATCGGCTGCCAGTACTCAAAATGACGCCGATAGCCTTGCCCTTACGATGTCACAGGGGTTACCGGTACCATTGATAGGCCCCTGTCACATGGTAGCAGCACAAGATGGCGCCAGCCGTCCATTGCTCCTACTATGTGACAGGGACCAAATGGCACTGGTAGTCCCTGTGACATCGTAAGGGCAAAGGGCCATTGGTGCCATTTTGATTTATAGCAGGCCCGACAGCCCGATGGCCCGGAGGGAGAGATCGTTTTCAGGACCCCACTGGACCACCAGGGCTTTTAGTAAGTCTTGGGGAAGGATTGGGATGGTGGTGGTGGGGGGGGGGGAGTTGTAAGAAAGTAAAATTTAAGGGTTGGGGTGGTTTTGTTTTTTTAAATAAATGTGCCCCTCCCCCCCCCCCCCCCCCCCCCCCCCCCGCACTAACCCGAAAAACAGATTTTCCACAAAGTTCGGGGAAAATCCATTTCATGGTCCAGGTCCCCCGAACCACTACGAATTAGGCAATTTTGTTGAAATTGCCTAATTCGTGATAAACGAATGCACATCTCTAAAAGATAGTAAGAAAACACCAAGGCACTGATAAAGGGACAAAGAGAAAAAGAGGCATCAAAACACCAAGGCACAATAAGATGTGCAAAGCAGCCCCCCATAGTGGCAAGAACACCTCAAAGTGTAGTTTGGGAAATGGCAGAAAGAGAGTGGCAGGATGACACCCAAGATGCAAAGAGTGGTTATGGCAGCAATGGTGAGTGTAAGAAAGACTCCTAAGTTGTAGAATAAGGGGTATAGAAGAAAGGAAGAATGGTATGAGAAATATCCATCTTCCTGTTGAAGAATTTACCATTTGTAAGAATTAGTAAAAAAGAATGATTTGTCATCCGTATCACTTTTGTAACATAAGCTGTTATTACATTACCTACTTGAAATTTATCTTGCCGCTAGGTGGAATTTTAAGTTTGTTGAGAAATTTGCTTTCCAATTGAAACTTTTGTCACAATCAGAGCATGACAATGGTCTCTCATTGGTATGGTTTTCCCAGTAATTTGTGAGGTTTGCTTTATTAACAAAGCTTTTCCAAAATTGTGTAGATAAACACAGTTTCTTCTCTTTGTTGATTTTCTGGTGTTGCATTAGTTTTCTCTTTCTACTGAATCACTTACCACATTCTGAACATGTAAAAGGCCTATCCTATGCATCTTTTCTCTTGTCTCTGCATTTCTTCCTTCAGGCTAACGGCTGAATTTTAATTCCCCTGCAAGTGTAAAAAACAGGGGTTACATGCATGGCCAGGCCTTGCATGCGCTGCACACATCTTCAAAGGGGCCCGGCAATGCTCAAAATCCCTATTACGTGCTGAAGTGCCGGGCCCAGATAAAGGGGCGGTCTTGGGGCGGGGAGGGGTGGGGCTGGAGGAGGCCGGTACAGCGGCCATTTGCCGCTGTACCTGGGAAGGGATTGCCAGTACATGCAGGCTGCTACTGCTCCAACGGATCTGTAAGCAACAAAATAAAATGAAAAAAGGTAGGAGAAAGGGTTTAAAGGGTGGGGAGGAGAGGTTAGGGTAGGGGGTAGGGAAGTACACTCCTTAATTTGAGCGGACTGGGATGGAAATTTGCTTGTCTACCACCCTTGTGCGCACGGCCCGCACATACACGCACAGATTACAAAATCGGTGCACATGTGCGTGTGGCCTGCTGATTTTATAATATGCGTGCTTTAGCACACATGTTATAAAACTGGCATGTCTATGTGTGTATGCCGGGTAGCGTGTGCACATGGACACTTGTGCGCTTCTTTAAAATTCTACCCCTAAGGGTTTTTGGGGACAATACACTCTAATATAACCAAGAGAGAAGAAGGGAATGAGAACTAGGCTGGGATTATCCAACAAAACGACAAGGTTAAGAACAAGAAAAGAGATGGGATAGGAGGAGAAATGTATTTTTTTCAGTTTTTCAATTTTTTTCTGGGGAAACAAAACATCCCATTATAACCAACAAAGAAACAGAGTGTGAGAACTAAGCTGTGATTATAGAGGGGTACAACAATGTAAAGAACCAGAAAAGAGGTGGGGTAGTTCAGAAACTTGTATTTTTTTCTTTTTTTACATGTTTTCTAAGGACAAAATACCCCAGTAAACCAACAAACAAGGTGGGAGAAATAGGCTAAGGTCCAAAGAACAAACAACATGGAGGCACCTATTATGCTGGTACATAATAGGCATGGTAAATAAGTACTTCAGTAGAAGCAAGATCCCCTTAAGGTAGTACAGCAGGGACATGTCAGCTAGGAAGAGTAGTGGTAAGAACCTAAGGTGGTATATTAGAGGTATGGCAAGTAGACATGTGGCAGCAAGACCCCATCAAGTGATACATCTAGGGCATGGCAAGTAGACAGAATAGCAGCAAGGCATTCAAGGTGTTTTCATTTACCTTGCCACTCACTTGGATATTCTGGAAATGAAAGCAAATGTAGATTGATTTTCAAAAAGACCAGATTTTCCATCAAGTCTGGCATCAGCCTTCAGCGATTAAGGCTCACAGTGTCCTCGGAGAAGACACATTCACTGGGTACACTATTTTTTGGGTAGGAAAGAGAGTGCTGAGCTACCTTGGCTTGGTCTGGCCAACTGTGGATTTCTGTGCCCAAAATGTCAGTGCATCTGTGTCCATGTTATCTGAGAGTTAGTGTGTCACAGAAGTTTGGGCTGGGTTCTCCTTTGCTGGAGTAGGCTGAAGCGCTTTCTTGCCTGCTGTTTTAGTAATGTGCTGTGTCAAGAGAGATAGTTCTTCATGGGCAATTTGGCTTTGGTGTATTGAGGTTGGGGAAGAAGTGGTAGCTGACAGGGTGCTGCTCCTGCTTGCACTTCTCTCTGAGGTATCTATTCTTTCATGAGCTTCCTCTCCACTGTGCCTCAGCCTCCATAACTCCTTCATGAATGTGAGACACTGGGGTTGTTGGATAGCTATGTGTAGCAAGCATGTATGAATTGTTTTATGTGAGAAGTTTCATTTTCTCTTGCCCCTTCTGCAATACCTCTACTTCCATTTCCTCTTGTTCATGGAAGCCCTCTAACCTTTCCTACAGAATATTTAGTATAGAGATTACTTTCCCCAAGTTGGCACTTCTGGCGCTCAGATCTTCCATGTCTTCCTTGAAGATCTCAGGATTTGTACCAGCTAGTTCATCACTACCTAGCTACATCTTTCTAACTGCTTGAAATTGAATATTTCTTTACCCTTTTCCCTTTTATAACTCCTTCCCCCTTTTTATTTTTATTTTTTTACAAAACCCGCATATGTATACATATATATATTTATTTTATCTTTCTTCTCCATTTTATATATACTAATATAGTATTTCTGTTTTTTGTAGTTACCTGCATTTCCCTATTTGTTTTATTTGTTGCTATTCATACACACTTTTCATATATTCCACCCCTTTACATTTTCTCAGATATATATTTTTTATTTTTTTTCCTCCTTTTTTGCACCCTTATCGCAACAATTCCACTTTTTTGTGTATTAGTATTCTATTTTTTTTCAATGTGTCTGTAAGCTGAGGTCACCACGCCTGCCCTCACTCCTGGTTTTGGTGTGATGCATTTGTTTTAACCTGTGGTTTCCATTGTGTACAGTCGGCTGACTGACATGCTGGTCAGCGCTTTGTGAAAGGTATGTTTTTTTTCTGATTCCATTTACTCTTTGTTTATTAAAGATGCATTTACTTTCAGTTGCCAGCAGAGGCATGCATTTTTGTTAGTCTTTATGTTTTTTTCAGCTCCATTTTGTTTTTTTCAGCAGACGCTTGCTATATTATCATTTTAGACCGTCTATACAGCAGTTCCCTGCAACTTTGTTACCTTGGGTCTTTGATCACATTCATGAAGGTATTTTGTTTTCATACTGCTTATTACTTTTTTGCACTTTATTGCTGGTTACATTTTTTTATCTGGTCACTAGTCAAATCTTTTTAGACATTCTGCTCACTTTCTCAATCTCTTACTATAGTTGAGTTATTTTGTTTGTGGCTGTGCATGCTTGCCACCTTGGTTCTATTTAATTTTTATTTACTATGTATTACATGTACCCTTCTCATGGCATAGTTTGACTTTGAGTTTTTTTGCCATTTTCTTCAGGCCACTTGCTTACATGTAGGGTCGTCACCCCGATTTTTCCTTAAACATATTTTTTTTGCATTCCAGAGCACTTTTATTTCATTTATATTTTTTTTTTCATTTTTTGTTTTAAGTATTTTTGCAGGCGTTGCTTTCTTACCATCTGCTTCTATTTTTTGTTAGATTTATCTGTTTCCATTTTGGCGATTATCTAGTTGATCTCCTGCTTTGTCCCTCCCGATGCAGCCAGTGCAAAACACAGGCATGTCAGGGGACCAACAATGTTATCACATTTGACTGTTTCACTGCTTCTAGCCTGTAAAGATATGTCTGCCTGACAATCATATTGAGTGAATAAAAACTCTTTCTACTTCAGTACGGTTTTTGTGCCTGTAGATGGTTCACCTATTCTGACACATCTGCATTATTTGGATTTATCTGTTGGTGTGTCTATTGTTCTCCACTTGTTTGGTGATTTTAAATTTCATTGATGACATATTTCTTATATGGACGGTGTTACGGTTCTGGCAGCGAGTGCCGTGACCAGACCCTTACCTCTGTGTTCCTGTACCTGTTCCCACTTCTGTTGGCTTAGTTCGCGGCCTTTTCGGCGGCATCCCCGCGAGGGCAGCGCCTCCGGGAAGCCTCCCATGGACGCCCTGCCTCTAGGCACCACTTGGGTGCTTTTCTAGGCCGTTTCCCGCCAGTGGTGACTTTCCATAAGCCCACTGATCATAATGTTATGACCATTTTTTACCAGTGACCATTCATGACATTTAAGATAAAATACGGTATATTCCAACTGGGCAATTTCTGTGACTCCAATGTCTATACTCTTCAACCTCTGAATTTATTATACAAGCACAGACTTTATTTCCCCGCTTTCTATCTAGAAGGTATCCATGAAGTCTTTTGAAAAAAGTATATAAACGTGCCCTCTATGTTCACCATCAATGGCTTTTTTTTACCTTCCACTATCAGCCAAGACACCTATATCACATGCTTCTTCTCTTTTTCTGGCCACATTAGGGAGGTATGTTCTATTATTAACAGACATTGGTAGACTTTTGCCCCACTCTCAATTTTTTCTAGTTGACCCAGATTTGCCTTTAAGAGAAGCACAAGTTTTTGTGATTTTTGGTTTCTTCTATTTTGAAAACTCCCACACCATCTGACAATTCCCCAGCAGGTCATTCTCCTTGTGGCAACTGTTCTACCTGCCCGTCATCTTTAAATCTTTCAGATTTCACGCACCCTGTCACTGGTAAAAATTATACCCTGCGAAACAAAGTAAGTTATCTATGTAATTGTATGCCTATGCAAATTGCTATACATTGGAAAAACCTCGCACAAACTCAAAACAATTTTTGAGCATAATGTATTTGGAACTCCCAATTGGAAGCTCTTTGGTCACTCACTGGCTGGAAAAAGACCACTCCCCATCTGAGTTTTATTTTTTTCCCTGGAGGTTGTTCTCCCATCACCTTGTGATGGTGGTGATTTTTCAAGTTTTTTAACATGTTGGGAGCAATGCTGGATCTTCACATTCAGTTCTTTAATATCATTTGGTTTGAATAAAGAAACTGAATGGTCCACTTGCTTTTGAATTTTTTCAGAGTTTTTTCTTGTTTTTTTCTTTTGTCTCTTTAGTTTTCATCCCTGGTATTTTTTATTCCCCTTTTTGTTAAGTTCCCATTTAGGCTCTTTGAAGTTTTCTATTTTGTCTCTCAACTATTTTTTCCTCTGTGCAAAATGTCAATCATTTCTCAGGATTGATGTAAGCAGTCCCACTCTCAGGGCAATTCTCTCTTTTCCTAATTATGATTAATACAAATTCTTGTGATTGAATAAAGAATGTACCCAATCAATTTACCACTATTTATTGAGTCGCATTTGTGATCTGGTGTTGGGTATGGGCCATGGAGGTTCCTGCTGCTGTCGACCATGAAACCTGCCTCGATAAGAATGTTGGGGGTGCTAAAAAAGAAAGATGGATAACAGACAGACTTGTACTAAGATCAAAGGGCATCACCTATCTGGGATTTGCAATATATGAACTCACACGTCTTCAATTGCATCTCAGCAAGACCCATGTTCAGGTGTACATTTGAACATTTACAGCACCGCAGACTTTATGTTGCGGTCCCGGTCACAAGTCTCACGACCGGGCCCTTACCTCCTCCTCCAGGCTACCGACGAAGGGGCCCGCTGCTCGCCGGGCTCTTGTCTCCGTCCCCGGTCCACCGACGACGGGACCTGCTGCTGGCTGGGCCTGCTCAGGCCTTCCCACAGCAGCGTCTCCACTAGGGAGACGCCGCCGAGCATCGGAACCAGGCCCCTCCCCTCCTAGGCGAGCGCGCGCGCAAGGAGGAATTATTTAAAGGGCTTTTCCCGCCAGACCGCAGGCCACCCCCAGAAGAGATGTCAGACGCCGGCAAGTATTTAAGGCCAGCGTCTGACTGATCAAATCACCTTGCAACGAGGTTCCCTGCTTCGGTGTTAGTTGCTGTGTGCTGTTTCTTCTCCGCTCGGTTCTTCAGTCCTTTCCTGCTCCGGATCTTCTGTTCCAGTTCCTGGTCCCACTTCAGTTCCAGCTCTGGATCTTCTGTTCCAGTTCCCGGTTCCGCTTCAGTTCCAGCCCCGGATCTTCGGCTCCGGACCCTTCCTGGCTTGCTTCCCTGGTTCCTGATTTCTGCCAGCTTTTGACTCTCCATGTCTGATGCCCGCCTCGACCTTTGGTTTGCCATCTCGCTGTCCTCGCCTAAGTCCCAGCGGTCCAGGTCCTCACTGCCTCCTCCCAGGGGGATCTCGGGCTTCCAGGGTGAAGATGTCATCTCCTCTTCCAGCCTCACTACCACCTACGTCCCAGCGGCCTGGGTCCTCACGGGCTCCTCCCGGTGGGATCTCGAGCTTCCAGGGTGAAGACTCCGGCTCTACGTCCAGCTTGACTCCGCCTTCCAGCCTACCTCTCCACAGTGGAGTGCTCTTCTTCTTCCATCCCACTCCATTAGGCCGGTCCAAAGTTCCACCGTCACGTCCGCAACACTTTACTTCTAAAAATGTTATTTATGTGATCCAATGTTCTGGCAAACTTTTAAATATGCATATGTTTAATAGAGCATAAAAGTTGCTGGCAATTGGCAAACTAAATGCCCCATTGGTTTCACACTGTAATAAATTGTCACATACATTTTCAGAACTCAAATGGTAGCTCATTGGTCAAATTCAGTTATCATCATGGGAATTGGGATGTCAATACAAACTGGCTTACCGTGAACTGCAATGGATTTTAATCTTAATACAATGGATCCCAAAGGTCTGAATTCTGAATTGGAATGATATTCTGTCATTTAACATTGATTCGTTAGATTCTTACCGTGGTTACTTCTGACATCATTAAGAAAAGATTTTTGTGATTGGTGATGGTTCATTGCCTAACATCAGATACATTTTAATCTGGATGGTGAAACATGGTGTACCTTTTGGTGTCTGGATGCTTGAAGGGTAGGTGTGGCAATTTGTGTGTTGAGCTAGAGGTTGATTGCACAACATATTTTGACAATGTGCTTTTTCTACAGCATGAATATATGAAAACTAACAAAAAGATACCCTTGACAGAGTTGAGTATTTGAAACACGCATGTCGGGTAACTGTTAATGAACAAAGGATAATTGCTAAAGATAACCACCATGGGGAGAAATAATGATTTTATTTATCTATTTGTTTCATTTAAGCTTTTATATACTGTCGCTCTGTATTCAATCACAACAGTTTACAATAAATACAATAGTGAAATCAAGAAATTGTAAAATAAACCAACATTACAATAAATATCTTAATAAAAACAAATAGATTACCAAAATAAAAACAATATAAAAACAGTATTAAATACAACTAAAAGACATAAAAAGTTAAAATAAAAAAGTGAGTCTCATTCTTCAAAAATTAAATAAAACATCCTGGCCACAATAATATGAAATTATTCCAGTCTCTCAAAGGCTTTTTTAAAATTGTAAAATCTGCTTGCAGCCTTAATTCAGTTGGTAAAGAATTCCATAATTTGTGTCCTGCTTCTGATACGGCTGTCTCCCTAACCTCACATACTCCTAGATTCATCAAAGTGCTATAATTTTGCATGGATAATGCCAGCAGTCAGAAAAAAGGGCATGTTTATTTTAGACTTACCATACTACACACAGGTAGGGTGTTAAAGTTTTTACATCCCACAATATTTGTATTTTGCTACGAGAGAGAGAGAGAGTGAGAGAGAGAGTTAGACTCTTTATAAGTCCTTAATGTTGCATCCGTTGGTCGCAGATGGCTGTGACCGCTCTGCCTCACCTCTCTTCTACCCTTTTCCTCCTCCCTGGGAAGGATGGCTGCCTCCAGTGCTGATTGCTGAAACCCTCAGCGTCCCCGACACAGCATGGGCGTCCCCGTCCACCATGCTTCTTCTGAGGCCTTAGGCGTGTGGGCGCACACCACCTACACTTTTGAATACGTTATGGCGGGAACCTCGGGGGTGTCCCCACCTCATGACGTCAGTACCTCCAGGTATTTAAACCTCCGCTATAGCCCGAGTTAGCAAGGACTTCGGTTTTGCTACTCTGACCGCTTCTAAGCTGCTCGCTTGGATTCCTCTCGACCCTCCGGGGTAACTCGCTCCTTCGGAAGCTCTGGGTACCCGCTCCTTGGGGGCCTCTTGCTTCTATCTGCCCTTCAGGGTTCAACTACCTAACCTAGGACACCTGCTCCTCGTAGGTCCTATCTACTTTCTTCCAGGATCCTTCAGCACTCCCAGGTACTCTCTCCTCGAGGGCCTATCCTGCTCAGGGTATCCTGCACCTTGGGCCTCGGGTCCCTCTCTTCATTCTTCTACCAAGGAAGTTACCAACACTGCCACTCTGTGAGTATCGCTACACTCCAGCTCTCCTTATTCCACCCTTCAGGTTTGGCTTATCCCGGTCTGCAGAACACTACCCAACCTTGCTACATCCAGATGAGACCATCATCTCTAGACACTGTTTGAGCTTACTGTGATATCGCTGGCCTACAGTACTATCTCTTCCTTGAAGCAAGATTCTACTTACATCAGCAGTACAATAAAGCTTTCTTTCCTCAGTGTCTGCTTACTAGAGTCTAGCCTATTGCTGTGGTTCCCCATGGGGCCCCTCCCCATGGGAAGAGTCATCGCCACTTCAACCAAGAGTCCACATTATGCCACAAACCCAACACTTAGTAGTCAACTATTTATATCACTATAGGAGGGCCAGATACTAACGAGGTGAGGCTTTGGTGATGGTTTAGGGTTTTGGGGCCAGTTTGACTTGCAAAGTGAGATGTACGAATACGAATAGCACAGTATACCTTGGTGAAGATTTGATGCCATTTGGAGTGAGAAAATTATCCCAAAGATGAGATTTCTACAATGTTCTCTCTCCCTTGCTTGATGGACCTCTCATCTTGAGTTATTAGCTGGCCCTCCTATAGTGACATAAATAGTTGAATACTGTGAAGGTCTCCCCAGAGGCTCTCTCTCTCTCTACCTACTTCACTCTATTCCCCTCTTTTCCCTCTTCCCTCCTCCTCCCCAAGCCCAGAAATGGTCAAAATGTAATTTGAAATCTTTATTGCAAATTGTGTTATGGCTGTTTCAGGCATATCAAACAGCTTAAAGCCAGGAAAAAAGGGGTGGTTGTTTCCAGCATTAAAAATGTGCAATAACATGTGTTATGCTATTGCATGGTGCTATATTGCCCTTCATTTTCATTAATCCCACCCAAACCACTCCCCATCCCACCACTTCAAAAATTTTCATTCACGCAATGTGATACCATTAATATCACATGCGTTATGGCGTTATCACCATAACATATTTTGATGAATGTCCATATAAGATGGGCCATGCATACAGAGGGTACCACCAAAAGACCTTTATTAGATGATCTTAAGTTTCTTTCAGGGGTAGAAAGTTGCAGTGCCGCATTGAGCCAATCTGTTTTTTTGCCATTAATAAATTTGTGTAACCAATGCAAACAAATTAAAATTGGCATGATATAATCAAACTTTCGACATCCATTTAAAACCCTAGATGTAGCGTGCAATGGTCTTATCGTACTTGCCAGGAGGCCAAGTAAGAGGGCATTACAATAATCTAAATTTGAAAATATTAGTGTTTGTAGTACACTACAGAAATTTTCATGAGTGAGAAGAGGTTTTAAACATCTAAATGTAAGGAGTTTATTATATCCATCTCTAATTTTCCTACTAATGTGCTTTCTCATGTTCAGGTTGCTGACAATTATTATTCCTGGATCTCGTGCATGGGCGACTAATTCAATTTCAGTAAAGTCCATTTGAAAAAAAGAAGGACTATTTAATCTCAGTTTTCTGTTTAATAATATAATCTCAGTTTTATTGAGGTTCAAAACCAATTTCATATGAACTAATAATTGTTTAATTGCAGAAATATACATATTAACTAATGTCAAAGTAGTATTTATCGTATCTTTAATTGGTACCAGAAATTGAATGTCATCTGCATATAATTAATGTGTGATACCTAATCCATCTAATAATTGACACAGAGGTAACATATAAATATTAAAGAGAATGGCAGATAAAGACGATCCTTGTGGTACACCGGAATCCAAACTAATTTTCTCAGATATTGAATTACCAATTCTCACATGAAAAAATTGATTCTGTAAGTAAGAACTAAACTATTGCAACTTAATGCCACTAAGGTCAATTTCAGACAATCTGCGAATTAGAATCTAGTGGTTTATCGTATCAAAGGCAGCTGAAAGGTTGAATAATACCAATAAGTATGACTGGCCTGCGTCAGGGCAAGCAATAATGATTCGGTATTAAAATGTTTTCTGAATCTGAATTGAGAAGGTAAAAGAATGTTATTTGTATCTATATGCTCTGCGAGTTGGGCCTTTATCACTTTTTCTAAGATCTTGGATATAAATGGTAGATTTGAAATAGGTCTGAAATTATCTAAAATATTGGGGGTCAGAATTTTTCTTTTTTTGAATTAGTCTAACAACCACACATTTTAAAGGGAGAAGTATCTTGCCCTCAAATAATGAGAGATAGAGATGTGCTTCGGGTTAGGATTTCGTCTCGGGCTTCATTTTGGGGCCCCCTGTGGGAATTTCGTTTTTCCCTTGGTTCGGGGTTTTTTTTGTCGGGGCCCCTGATTTTCAGGTTAGTGCACATTATCATGAGTTAGCATGCACTAACGGGAGTTAGCGCGCACTAACACCTGTTAGTGCTCACTAACCTGAAAATGAATTTTTTTTCCAAAATATCGGAAAAATTTATATCGTTTTTTGGTTGTCCCGAACCATTCCGAATTAGGCAATTTTGTTGAATTTTGTTGAAATTGCCTAATTTGGGGAAAAATGATTGCACATCTCTAATGAGAGATGTATTATCTTTGCAATGGGAGAAAAAATTGACTCAACCACTGATTTTAAATCCAAGGTGGGGATTGAATCTAAAGGATGTGTAGCAGGATTTAATTTTGTTTATGACTGAAAGAAGAAATATTTGCAATTGATATACTTTGTGAAAAAAAGATAAGTACACTTGAACTGTTGATTCACATCAATTTTATTTGCAAAAGAAACACAAAAAAATAGACTTTGGACCAATGATTAAATATAAAGCAATGAAGGTATATTTATTAATACTGGTAGTGCTTATTATGATGGTCCTCATTTAAAGCACATCAATTGTTCAGTTATTAGTGTATTTTTCATTTGTTCTGACACTTGGTTTATATTAGTCTTCCTTCTATGGTGTCATTATGGATCCAGCCAACACAATGTCGAATAATAATTGTTCACATACCTTTAGTTACACAGACGAACAAATTGCACAAGCTTTACAAGATCATTCTTTATTAGAGGATTCTAATAATAATTTGAGTCAAGCCTCTTGGTCAGAATATCTGAACTTGCAAAAGAGACTACTACAATCAAAATTACATAGTGCAACATTGCTCCAATATTTTAAACATCATTTAATTCCCAGAGGCTTAAGAATTAAGCCAAAATTGTTCATCGATGATACCGATTTTCAAAGTAAAGGGATAGCATTTTGAACAAATGCTCCCTAGACCTCATGGTATTCATTGCTGAAACTACAAAAAAGGTTTCTACAACTTTTCAATCATCATTAGATAGTGAGGGTCCAATTACAAACTACACCACGACATTCTTATTGAGGCAGATTTCAAGGTCGACAGGAGCAGGACCCTCCATTGCCCAGGCCCTACACCAGATCACAAATGTGACTCAATCAATAGTGGTAAATCTATTGGGTAAGTCCTTGATTCAATCATAAGAACATAAGAACATAAGAAATTGCCATGCTGGGTCAGACCAAGAGTCCATCAAGCCCAGCATCTTGTTTCCAACAGAGGCCAAACCAGGCCACAAGAACCTGGCAATTACCCAAACACTAAGAAGATCCCATGCCACTGATGTAATTAATAGCAGTGGCTATTCCCTAAGTAAATTTGATTAATAACCGTTAATGAACTTCTCCTCCAAGAACTTATCCAAACCTTTTTTTAACCCAGCTACACTAACTGCACTAACCACATCCTCTGGCAACAAATTCCAGAGCTTTATTGTGCGTTGAGTGAAAAAGAATTTTCTCCGATTAGTCTGTGGTAAACAAAGGTTTATCCTTTGTGCCCACATATCACTATGACCCATTTACTTGTCATATTGATCTATACAGATTTTTTTAGATTACTGCAAATTAATTTCTTTCATTTACATCCCATGGAATATCCCAATATGTTATTGGTCCAACCAAAATCCACTTAGGTTCCACCGAGACCTGTGGACCTATATATTAAGACTTTCATGGATTAGTATTGAAAGATCTAGGTAGGATTGAACAAAATAGATCACGTTATCTTTCATAATATCACCTTGGTTGAATGTGAAGCTTTAAAACAACTTAGAAATGACACTGAATTGGTAATAAAATTAGTTGACAAAGAGGGTGCCACAGCAATTCAACATCGGTCTCAATATATTTGAATAAATAAACAAAAATTGACAGATTCTAAATATTATATGCTTCTGGATTCAGATCCAACCACTGAAGTTATTCAATTAATTAAAAAAGAAGTAAACCATGCCATAGAACTAGGTTTTATGAGGCAGAGAGAAAAAAAATTAATTCAGAAGGACCCAAAAATACTGACTTTGTACACAGTTCCAAAAATTCATAAAAGATTAAATCAGCCACCGGGATGTCCCATTGTTCTTCGCTCAATTCAGTGTTAGAACTATTATCCAATTTCACAGATTTATTTCTTTCACAGGTAATTCAACAGTCTACATCCTAAGGGGGGGGGGGGGGGGGGGGGGGGAAGGGTCATTCTCTAATGCTATCGCACGCGAAAAGTCCCTTTTTGCGTGTGATAGCTAGCTCAGGGCGGAGTCATCCCCAGAAGAGGAGGAGTCAGGGTGGCACCAGGGCCAATGCTGCGGACACATCTGTGGGAAATATGCGCTTGCCAGCAAGCCATTTCAGGGTTTAAACACTAACTTCCCTTCTCCCTGACATTTGCCTGAATAAAAGCATCACTTGTGCTTAAGTCTCTGCCTGGGAAAGGATACCTGTTGGCCCTGAATTCCTGGGGGAGGGGCTGGGTTTTCTCTAGTCAGAGGCAGGACAAAGTCAGGAGGTATAGATTTCAGCAGCCAATGATATGATCCGTGCATACCCCCTGAGCCAAAGCCAATGGTGTAATGACTCTTCTGTTGCTATGGGAAAGTAGCCAATCATGTAATGACACATCATCTGCCTTTGTATGAATGTACAATAAAAGGAAGAGGCTCGGGAGGACAAACCCGCTTTGCCTCTTTGCCTTCTCTCTTCCTGCCTGCGATGAAAGCTGTCTGAGGCCTCTTCATTACTCCTATATCTGGTGACCCTTGCGACGTGATGATAAACCCCATGCTTATTTCGGCTGGTCATAGCTTAAAGGTACGTACCGTTCAACAGATCTGCTAATCGTAAGTATATTAAAGTACTTTTTAGTATATTTAAGTATTTTTTAGCAAGTTTGTTCCCCACACTCATAAGCATGGGCAGTGATTTGACTGTACAGCAGCGGCTACATGCCAGAAAGCTGCAGCAAATCATCCATTATTTCATCACCAGAAGAAAAATAGCGCAAGTCAGCCTGGGGGACTTAGAAAAATTAATAAGTGAAATAGCTTGCCGTTGCCCTTGGTATTCAATGGAGACTAGAACTCTAAATACCCAGGACTGGGTCTTAATCGGCAATTATCTTCATACGGCTCCCAGAGCTCCCATAAAGCAAAGATTAATTTGGCAAAAATGCACGGAGGCCATCGAACACATGGTAGAAAAAAAAGGTTTAAAAACAGCAGTTTCAAACCATGTGCTTTTAGAAGCAGCCAGACATACCCTTCCCCCATCTTCTCAGTCTTCCTCAGAGACAGCAAATTCTTTGTATCAGCTCTCAATACCCACACTCAAGCCCATTCACACCTTCCCCATTTCTTCAGAAAAGCAGTCCTTGAGAACAATAGAGCCACCACCTGGCCTGGGTGGGGCGATTAGCATTGAATTTCAGCAGAAACTGCAGAAAGAAAACCTTACAGAAACAGAATTATTAGAAGGACTTCAAGCCTTCCCCATCCCAGAAAAGAACCATGAACAAAGGGGGACAGAAAATGAAATAGAACATCTGGGGACACACACTCACATGGCTCCTGTGGCTTCCTCTGCATCCACCTCAGAGAAAAGACCCCAGGAAATAGAAAACACTGAGGTCAGAAAAACTAGCCTTCCTCCATCTTGCCTGCAACCCCCTTCCCCCACCACAAAGGGGATTAAAGAGCTGGGTGTGGCAGCAAGTGCCATGTGCAGTGACTATGCCCACAGGTCTTCAAAGAAATCAGCGTATAAGACCTTGGGCCAAGCAGCTGCACTCCTGTGTTACAAGCAAAGAAAATATCAATATGAAAAAAAGGATTTAATTAGAGTCCTGCGTTACAAGCAAAGAAAATATCACTATGAAGAAAAAAAAATGGTTTCTCTTTACAAACAGTACTGATTTGAAAAAAAATGGTTTCTATTAACAAACAGTACAGATTTGGAAAAAATGGTTTCTATTAGTATTTGAATTCAGTTACAAAAAATCTGCATACTTTGAGAGTATTTTCCCCCACAAAGTGTATGCATAACCTTATGTTAAAACTGTACTGAAATTTGAATAATATTCTGTGTAAATTTCATGTGAAAATTTCCCTTTTGCAAAGTTTATTTGGCTCACATTTAAAATGACTCCATTTCTCTGAGATTTAAGTTTATAGTTTGAATTGCTAGCGTACAGAACTTATATTTTTACTGTGATTCTCCCTTTCAGGACAAAAGTGGATTGGAATGGTATCTGTCTGCAGGGAATCAGTCCTTGCCAAGCCATTGTCTATGGTTGATGTTAAATTGTTAAACAAAGCTATCTTTAAGTTCCTATTGACTGAAGGATTAATTCCTTGGGTGCAGTTCTTTTCTTTTGAGAAACACTGCTCCTCCCCCCCCTTTTCTGTCTTTCTTGCTTGCAACTCTTGCTAGCCACTCATGGGGGAGGGAGGGAGAACTTTTGAAAAGAAAGAAAAAAAAACTGGACTTAGTCCTGCAATTTCTCTCTCTCCTTTCTATATGTTTTTAATCTTTTAATACTTTCAAACTTTAGCGTGCAGCAGACAGAGCTGAGCAAACAGCGTGTTTAATTTCCTATTCTAATAATTATAAGAAGAAATTCTATTCTGATATTCCACATTGAAAGTAAGCTCAGAGTATTATTGATTGCAACCTGGAACAATAGTTGCAATCTATAAAGTAATGATGGGGTCTCCACTAGGAGGCGCTATGTTATTCTACAAGTTATATTATATTATTGTTTTAATAATTCTGTTGTATAATAGTTTTTATTTTTCAGGCCTACAGACCTTCTGTATTAAGGACACTTCAGTTTTATTTTCTTTTTCACAAATTTTTACAGAATTCTGAACCTTATAATTTTTACTGATAGAGGTTGCTACTTCTAAAGCAATCCCTCCCAAGCCTTTTCTTGCAAATCCAAATTGATTTTATTAAATTGAATAATAGAATTGATTCTTCAAGGTTAAAAAAGTAAGAATTTCACTTTTATCCTTACCTTAATAAATTTTTTGCTGTATGCCAGTTTTTGATATTTTCCAGATTTACAGCCTTCCTGCCATGAGGAGATATGAAGATGAACACTTTGCAGTTTATTTTCAAACATTTTTCTAACACCTTTTGACTTTTGACTTTTGATCCTTGATCTAATTTTGTTTTTGATAACTTTTTGGTAAGATTTTTAGCTCATATTATGTGTTATCTGTTGTCTGTCTTGATGCAAGAAATATTTGCAGGATGGATGAATATGTGTCAGTTTTGTGTAAATTAATATTTGCAAGATGAATGAATATCTGTCAGTCTTGTGTAACATATGTTTAATGTAATCTCTAATATACTTGTCATTTGATCCTGCTTACTGCAAATGACTTTTCCTTTAAATGATTAATTTACACTTATTGCTATTTTACTGAATGAAAATTGATCACTGCATAAAAACTTTCTTGATAATGGGGTTACCCTCTTTTCTGAATAATGGCTCTGCTTACTGCAGCCATTCCTTTGCATGAATTTTGTCAATAATTGAATATTAAATACTTATTTGGCATCCCCTACAACACCACAGGGCAAGCCATTGTGGAGAGAGCCACTCATACCCTTAAGAGCTCTTGAAAACAAAAACAAAAAGGAGGGATTGCCCCTGAATTTTCCCCTAAGAAGGACTGGCTGAACAAAGTATTGTTTAAATCATCCAAACATATCAAATTTAAGACCACAGCCATGAGTAATCATTATGGAACTAGGGTTAGTCACCCACAGCCATCAGTTTTGTATAGCATATTTAATGTCTGGTACGGTCCCGTTCCCTTAAAATGGGGAACGAGGATATGTTTCTCTGCTTGCTTCCACAGATATCAAGCCGTGGAAAGATGGAAAGGTGTCCAGGTCTACAGGACCCGATCCCCAACTTCTCCCTGAGCCTCCACAGCCCTCAGAAGGACAGAGACCGGACTCCTTGCAAAAAGCTGCGCCACATGACCTGGGGACAGATCAAGGCCCTATCCAACCAATCTGCACAACTCTTAGAACAGCAAGGCCTTGAGAAAACTCCAGAGAACTTATTAGCCGCTTTTTCTTGCCTGAATGCCAACTCATTAACAATTGTGTTCTGCATCCTCATCTTTTGCCCTATTTCTCCAGCTATGGTGATTTCAGAACAAGGACTCTGACAGGACAACATGTACATCCTCTGCACAGAACTTTTCACACCTGTTGAATCGAACAGACTGTTGGATCTGCACACACATGCCAACCCAAGCCTGCGGAGAACTACTGATGCATGCTGTACCATTTAACCTTACAGTATGGACTAATTATCCTTTACAGAGAGGTTTTCATTAACTCTCCAGTTAATACTACCATACTACACATTGGTAGCTGTATTCAAGAGACTGCCGCTCTTTGTTGGGACTAATGATGCATATGATACAGGGGATGGGAAAGGGATTCAGGTGGGAAATATCCATATTGTAACTGAACATTTGTATTAATCACTGAACACTTGCATAATTATACCACATATGTATGCAATTGGCAGATTTCAGGATGTGCAGTGGGAGACCCAAGCAGGTACAGAAAGTATAGAGGGGATGAAGGATTTACCTTTTGTAGTTATATAGCCCAAATGATAACCAATGACATGTCCACTAATCTGTTAGGAAACATATGGATGTTATGTGGGCGTAGAGCATATATGTACATTTCCCCAAGATGGAAAGACAGATGCACTTTAGGCTACATCCTTCCCTCATACTATGCAGTCAAAAATTTACCCAAAGCAAGGCTCTGTATCAAAAGGGAGGCGATAAATAATCCCATAGAAAAGTATACAGAAACTCAGATAGCTAGAAGCCTGTTTCCCCCAATGGGGACAGATATGAATTACAGAGACTTACACATCCTAGCTAACTGGACGACTGCCATATTTAATCAGACAGTCCATGCATTAAAACTACTCACAACAAAAGTTTCTCAGATTAGAGAAGTAGCATTACAGAACAGCTATACCTTAGACACTATTTTAGCTTTAACCTTAGACATTTTAGCCTTAAAGGGTGGTGTTTGTGCATTAATTGGATCTCATTGCTGTGTGTACATATCAGTTTATAAAGCAAACCTCACACATACCATAGAGCAGATAGAAACCATGGTTGCTGATGCACCATTTTCAGACAGAATACCAACTTCTCCATGGCTATGGTCCTGGCTCCCTGATATTTCTGGTCTCAAAAGGGTGATTTCTATTATAATTACTGTGATTATCTTAATTATTTGCCTGTGATGCTGTATTCAGTGCATACCCAACCCTCATATCCATATTGAAACCTTGCTCTCAGCCCGAATACAAAGATGTCTTGTAAGATGCCTAATAGGGAATCCGGAGCCCTGCAGAGTTGGCACACCACCTGCACCAGCTCTGGGTGATATGGAGATTCAGAAGCTCATCGGTGGCTGGCACACCACGCCGAATCAGCTTTCTTCTCTCCATAATCCCTCTTCCCCTATTTCCAGCCCATACCAAGACATAACAGATTTCAGTAAGGGTCTAAAGCTTTACTGAGCTGCCCTAAACAAAAACAGAAAGGGTGAGATGTGGGAAATATGCGCTTGCCAGCAAGCCATTTCAGGGTTTAAACACTAACTTCCCTTCTCCCTGACATTTGCCTGAATAAAAGCATCACTTGTGCTTAAGTCTCTGCCTGGGAAAGGATACCTGTTGGCCCTGAATTCCTGGGGGAGGGGCTGGGTTTTCCCTAGTCAGAGGCAGGACAAAGTCAGGAGGTATAGATTTCAGCAGCCAATGATATGATCCGTGCACACCCCCTGAGCCAAAGCCAATGGTGTAATGACTCTTCTGTTGCTATGGGAAAGTAGCCAATCATGTAATGACACATCATCTGCCTTTGTATGAATGTACAATAAAAGGAAGAGGCTCGGGAGGACAAACCCGCTTTGCCTCTTTGCCTTCTCTCTTCCTGCCTGCGATGAAAGCTGTCTGAGGCCTCTTCATTACTCCTATACACATCGCTGGCGCCAAAAGGTAAGATTCCTTATCGCCGCCAGTTTCGCGCCAAATAACTACACCTTTTATGGTGTAGTTATTTAGTGTGAAAGCCAGCAGCGATCATACCGGGGAGGTGTGATCGCTGCTGGCTATCCCAGGACCACCCCTGCTTTGCCCCCCATTACCGCTGGATTTTCTAAGGTCTGCAATCTTAGTCCAGGCCTATATTAGAGATTCTAAACAGATGCTCTCAAAAATTGGTTCCATTCAATTTGATCCAGAAACCTTGTTATTGGTTACCTTAGACATCCAGTCTCTTTACAAAAATATTTCTCAGTTAGAGACTTTAAAAATCATACAAATGGTGTTAGAATGAAGACCTGCCCCACAAAGGATTCTGAAGTATTTTATTTTCAATTTAGCGGAGATAGCACTAACGTGGAATTATTTTCTGTTTCAAAATAAATTCTATCTCCAAAATCATGGCATTGCAATGGATGCCACGATGGCTCTTAATTTAGCCAACTTATACAGAGGTTGGTATGAAGAACAATATTTATATCAGGCCAATTGGTTTCAAAATATTCAGCTTTATTCTAGATATATTGATATCATCATTTTCTTATGGACTTCCACAGTTTGTGACTTGCAATTGTTCATTGGATGGTTGAACTCTCTAGATAAAAATCTGCAGTTAATGATGCTATATCACAGAGAGAAGATTCCTTACCTAGACATTTTGATCTACAAAAAAAAAATTATAGACTGGATACCACTTTATATAAAAAACTGATGGACTGAAACCAACTTCTAAAATTTGACAGTTTCCATCCTGTCTCATTAAAAACTAACCTACCAGTAGGTCAGTTTCTTTGATTATGTAGATTATGCTCAGAGAAGGATCAATTTAGTCATGTGCAAAGTCTATGCCCAGCCCTTTTGCAAGGAGGGCATCCCATGCGTACCATTAAGACGGCTTATAAAAGAGATTTTAATGCACAGCGGGATTGGCTTTTATTGGACAATCAGGAAAAATCAGAAGATTGATTATTTTGTGTTTTACAATACTCACTTTTGTCCAATAAAATAGTTGACATATATCGACATTGGGACATAGTAAGTCTGCATACAATTTTTAAACAAAATCCCCTTATTGAATATATGAAGGGTCACAACATAAAGATATAGTGGTCCAATCAATGTTACTGATGGATAACAGCCAGTCTTCTACTAAGATCAAAGGGCATCACCCATGTGGGAATTGCCATATGTGTACTTACACATCTTCAATTACATCATGGCAATACCCATGTTCGGGTGTACATTTCCACATTTACAGCTCCAGAGACTGCACTTCTAAGAATGTTATTTATGTGTTCCAATGTCCTTGCAAAATTTTATATACAAGGAGGATAAAGCACATGATTTGCACATGCTTAATAGAGCATAAAATTTGTTTGGCAACTGGTAAACTAAATGCCTTGTTGGTTTCAGATTGTAATAAATTGTCACATACATTTTCAGAACTCAAATGGTGGGTCGTTGATCAAATTCAGTTATCATCACGGGAATTGAGATGTCAATACAAAATGGCTTTCCATGAACAGAAGTGGATTTTTAAACGTAATACAGTGGCTTCCAATGGTCTGAACTCTAAATTGGAATAGTATTCTGTCTTTTAACATTGATTTGGTAGACTCTTACCGTGGTTACTTCTGACGTCAGTAAGAAAAGATTTCTGTGATTGGTGACAGTTAATTGCCTAACATCATATACGTATCTAATCTCTGTAGTAAAACACTTTGTTACTGGAGATATTTGAACATGGCACACCTTTTGCTGTCTGCAAGCTTGAACGGTAGGTGTGGCAATTTGTGTATAGTGCAAGAGTTTGATTGCGCATCATGGGCCGGATTTTAAAAGGGTTACGCGCATGTTATGAGCGAAACCCTTTTAAAAACCCCCTGCGTGCGCCGAGCCTATTTTGCATAGGCTTGGCGGCGCGCGCAAGCCCCGGGATGCGCGTAAGTCCCGGGGCTTTGCTAGGGGGGCGTGTCGGGGGCATGTCGGGGGGCGAGTCGGGGCCAACGCGTCATTCGGGGCATTCCCGGGGGACGTGTCAGGGGTGTGGTGCTGGCCTGGGGGCGTTTCGGGAGCATGGCAGAGGTCTCCAAAATGGGTCCTGGGCCGGGGAATCACGCGCCAGCAGCCTGCTGACAGGCATAACTTTTAAAACACAGGTAGGGGGGGTTTAGATAGGGCCGGGAGGGGGGGGGGGGTTAGGTAGGGGAAGGGAGGGCAAGGTGCGCGGGGGTGGAAGGAAAGTTCCCTCCGAGGCTGCTCCGATTTCGGAGCGGCCTCGGAGGGAACGGGCAGCGCGCGCAGGGCTCGGCGCGCGCAAGTTGCACAAATGTGCACCCCCTTGTGCGTGCCGACCCCGGATTTTATAAGATACGCGCGGCTACGTGCGTATCTTATAAAATCGCACGTACTTTTGTTCGCACCTGGTGCACGAACAAAAGTACGCGCGGGCGTAGATTTATAAAATCTACCGCCATATTTTGACAATGTGCTTTCTCTACAGCATGAATATATGGAAAGTTTAACAAAAAGATACCCTGAGCAGAGTTGATTATTCAAAACTCGCGTGTTGGGTAATTATTAATGAAGAAAGTGTAAAGATAACCGCCATGGAAAGAAATTATGATTCAATGAAAAAACATTTGCAATTGATAAACTTCATGAAAAAAAAGATAAGTACACTTGAACTGTTGATTCTTAATAATTTTATTTGGAAAAGAATCACAAAAATTAGACTTTGGACCGATGATTAAATATAAAGCAACTAAGGCATATTTATTAATACCGGTAGTGCTTATTATGATGGTCCTCATTTAAAGCACATCAATTTTTCAGTTATTAGTGGTTTTTCCATTTGTTCTGGCATTTGGCTTATGTTAGTTTTTCTGTGTCATTTCAGATATTAAAGAAAGCCAACTGTCCTGTATGCACAGTATTTCAATTGTTTTTGTGCTATTCTACCCATCTAGAGATTATGTTGATTTTTGGATTTAGAGGTTGGTTTTTTTTTTAATTCTTTATTTCTCGTTTTCAATAATACAAACAAATCAAAAACATTTGCAGTTTGAAATACATGAACTAAGTATATATTTATAATACATCCGGAAATTCCTTATTTTCCTTCAAATATCTGAAGTAAGTAAAAAATTTTAAGAAAAAAGAAATCATACTCCGTTTCATACAACATTAATCATAATTAAGGGCTTATGCTAGTAAAGAAATACCCAGGGAGTTTATTTAACGTAACATACCATATAATAAGTAGAGCATCATATTATTGCTATTTCCCTACACTCCCCTAATTCGTAATTGGGGATGATGCTGGGATTAGTTTCTGTTGTAGAAATTCTTTAAGTTGTTCAGGTAGGAAAAAATATATACATCGTTTTGCTTTCTTAGTACACATTTACACGGAAACCTTAAGGTAAATGTAAAGGCCAAATCAATAACCTCCTGGCGCATGGCCAGGAAGGATTTTCTCCTTATTTGTGTGGAATATGCAAGATCCGGAAATATCTTAATTGGCTTTTCCATGAATTGGACAGGATACTTTTGAAAGTAATTTTTCATTATTAGATTTATGTCATTTTGTGAAGAAAAATTAACCAAAAGAGTTCCCCAGTCTATAATCTGAGCACTTGACTCGAGAAAATTCGTGAGGTCTCCCTGAAAAGGCTGTTGTAATCTATCATTATCATCACTCTTCTTAGGTATAAAATAGCAATTAACTATATTTATTTGGTCTCCGAGTTCAACGCCAAGAATTTCTCTTAGGAAATTTTTTAAGGTGGTCAGGGATATTTCCCCAATCACCCTTGGGAAATTTAAAAATCTCAAATTATGTTTCTTGGCCTTGTTCTCTAAAGACTCTAATCTTTTTGCAATTACTTCTCTGTCTTTAGCAACTGCAGCATGAAACTCTAAATTTTTCTTTTGATGTTTTTCTAAATCTTTAGTCCTGTCTATTAAATCCTTTATCTGTTTCTGTGTATGTAATGTGTCTTGCTGGTAAACATTTATTAGGGTATCAACTTTCTTTTCCAACCCTTTTATATTTACACACATACCCTCCATCATTCCCCAAAGTGCCTCGAGTGTTACCACTGCCGGACGTGTGGGTAAGCCAGGGCTACTAATCTGAGTTGTAGATTCTTTATTCCCATTCAAGGGATTTGTTATCTCCAAAACCTCTCTCCTTTCTCCACTTTTTGGAATAGCACCCAGAACATTAGAGGCTCCTTCACTGATATTCTCTGCTTCAGCTCCATCGGAGCTTATTTCCACCAGTCTTTGTGCAGGAGGCCTATCGGCATTAGGGCTTAAAGACGCCTCGTCTAGGAGCACACTCATCCCTCCCTGGATGAGTGGCTCATCAGAGTCTTTAGCTGTCCTTTCATTTATAGCTGGAGAGAGTAGGAATCTGCTAATTTCTTGCTGGATTGGAGAAGGCAAGGGTAGTGTGGGAAACACCCGCACTTTTCCTTTGCGCTTTGGAGGCATAGTCAATCAATATGAAACAACAGCAGATTCCCTCTCAATATGATGCAATCAATTACTAGCAAAGATGGTCAGCAGAGACTAGGTTGAATTATTTAAAGATGATATAACAGTACCTGAAATCCACCATGATGTTCCGCTCGACTCTCGACGATTCCGGGCGAAGCCGGGCAAAGCCGGTACTGCGCGCGCCCCTTGAGCGCGCGCGGCTTTAGCAGCGCGCCGGCTCTGCAGCGCGCCGCTAAGTGCCCCGTTTAAATGGGGCACTTCCGGGTTCCGCCCCTGGGACCGCCCCTGACGTCTCGGCGTCGGCAAGCACGGCTGGAGCACCTCCGCGGGTAGACAGGCTTCCACCCCCGTTCCTCAACAGCGGCAGGATGGTGGTTTGTATCTCCTCTCTGCGCCCTCCGGATTTAGAGTTTTAATCTATCTATCCCACTCTTGATTTCTGCTTTTCCTGTGGGGGGTGGGGGTTTGGGGGTGTTCTTTCTCACTATAGCTATGCTGTCTACCTGTGCCTGCTCACAGATATCATGTTTGTATTTATATTCTCACATGATTCATCTGAATCAGTCTGGCCTTCAAAGATCTGCTACAGACTCTGGCCATAATGAAAGAGGGAGCACTTTGCTGGCTTTAGCTGATGCTCTCAGTCCTTTCCCACTGCTGCTACTACCCTCAACTGAGTTTGCTTTTTTCTGCCTCTGCACCCTACCAATAGTGGATATGAGAGCACAATGGCTGCTGTTTCAGTTTCTCCTCCAGCCCTGCAACTCTAGCTGGTTTCTGCCTCTTAAAAAATCTCTCTTGTTTATAATGTGTGGGAGGAGACTCTTAGTGCTCATGGTCCTAGACCTCTCATCATCACCACGGCTACTTGTCTTGGCCCCAGGACTCTCCGGAGGAATTTTTTCTCTTCCGTTGTCATGTTTGCTTCTTCCTGCCAGTGGCATGATATCATTTATTCAAACAGTTCACTAGTGGGTAATGGCTTTCAGTGGTACAATGTACACCCTAATGTGGACACACATAGAAAGAGCAAACCAGATAGTCACTTTTATTACAAATTGAGCACAGTGAACTTTGGATGCCTGCTAAGTTCACCGAGTCAAAATTAGTACAATTTCACTCACAAGAATTAGTACACTGTCACTCACTCTTTTACACAGAGAAAGCAAGCTTCTGTCTGTAACATCACTGCCCACTCTGCACAGACTGCAAGAGAGGAAGTCATTCTGTCTGTATCTTTACTGGAGACACTGAAATAGGCTGTCTGCTTTAGTACTAGTTTATTCTCTGATTGAAAGATTAGTTTCTCCTACTATTTGTGCTATGACCCACAGATACCACACAGTGACAGTGACTGTAAAAATACACCCATTGTTTCCTTTATATCTAAATAACTTTTATGTTTTTCTTTATCTCTGGTCTTTAAAGCAAGGAGCTTCAGCACCACCTATGCCTTCTCTCGCTGAGATCCAACAGATGAATGTTTAATGAGTTGGCACAGATTTGCATATATAATTTATTGTATATCACTTTGGGTGATCTTTTTAAACTGGAAAGTAATTTATAAATGCTGGTAGGCAAATAAATAAATAAATAACTCCTCATGGTTCCATGTTTACCTAAAACAATTATGAAGTTATGACATGCAGCTGCCAGCTATGATAGACAGGTTGAAAAAGTGCTTCAAAATGATAGGTCCTGCTCCTTCTTTGTTCCATCCCCAACTAGCTCCATTCCATCTGGCTTGGAGTAAAAAATATGTATTGCTTTGCTTCCCCATGGATCATGATTTCAGCAAGCCAAATTAACTGGAAAAAATCTGTTTTTTCTCTGGTGCCTTGTTATTTCAGTTTGGTTGTATCAAATCAAACTAAAAATCAACTCATGCCATGTTTTTCTATTCATATTCAAAACTAATCTACATCCGTAGTTATTTTTTTCTGTATTAAGTAAACCATATTAAACTACTTTGGATGTACTATCCAGCATTAATATTTGTATTAAAATCTAATGATTCAATTTGAATTAATTTAGATTTTATTAGGTTTCTTTGCTTGCATGTTATGTGCCTGCCGACCACCCCAAGGATGCCATCTCCCTCGGTCCTCCACATGGCCTCTCAACCCACCCCTCAGACACGTCACTACCCAGCCACCCGGAGGATTTAAAAACAAGCGCCAGCCTGCAGCCTACCTTCTTCTGCCGCTCCGACTGCTCAGCGCAACCGGTGTCTCAACCCATCAGGGTCCCTGAGCCCTGCCGTGCCCGCCAACCTCGAGGACACCATCTCCCTCGGCCCTCCATGCGGCCTCTCGACCCGTCCCTCAGACACGTCACTACCCGGCCACTCGGAGGATTTAAAAATAAGCGACGGCCTCTGACGTCACACGCTGGGCGTCTCACACTGAAGGAGCGCAACAAAGGGGCCTGCCCCTTAGCGCGCCCATTTGCGCCGACCCCCAGCCCCCCAGCCTCTCTTTCCATTCCCCACCCCTCATAAATGTTTCTGTCCAACCTCCCCCCCCCTCTCCCTGGTCCTCACCTTACACCATTCCCTCACCTCTTATTCCCTCTTAATAGTCTCAGCAGCCACAATGCACCATCATCACCCCCCCAACGAATCTCCCCCTCCTAATATTCAACCCCTCATATCCACCGACACCGAGCAGTTCTTCCCTATCATCCCCCCTGCCATGATCTCATACCCCTTTCCCACCCTCAAACACTTACACACATCCTGTCTTTCAGTCTATTAGCCCTCGCGAACAACACAGATCTCTGCTCCCCATCATGATCTCCCCCGTTACTCAACTAATTGGCCTCACCACCTTCACAATCCTTCTCCTAAATGCACAATCCATCATAAAAAAAAACACCTTACTCAATGATATCCTCATTGACGATAGTCCCGACATCTGCGCCATCACCGAGTCCTGGTTAAAGGACTCCGACTCAATCCTATTAAACCAGGTCCCAACGGACCTGTACAACATCTTCTCCATCCCCAGATGCAAAAAACGAGGTGGAGGCCTCCTCCTGGCCACCAAAAGAAGTTTAATCTAACCCTGCAATCAATCCCACCCCCACGCAAACTGGAAATTGCATTATTCAAATCAACCACCCTACAAATCTGCCTAATATATGCACCCCCTGGCCTCCTTGAAAACAACCCCTCCCCACTGATTGAATACATCACCAAACACCTAGACTTAAACGCGCGCACCATCATCCTCGGTGATCTTAATCTCCACGTTGATACCACACCCTTATCATCATCCTGCGACTCCCTCATGGCATCCCTTCATGCCCTAGGCCTTCAACAAATAATCTCCACCCCCAACACATAAGGCAGGGCACACCCTTGACCTTATATTCACCAACCACCTGATACAATCTGACCCCCCGCCTGTAATCCCATCCCCTGGTCCGACCACTTCCGCATTGATACTACCTATTCCATCAAAAGCACTCCCACTCACTCTTCCACCAAAACAACCATTCACTTCAGCAAACCATGCAAAACAGATGACCTCATCACCGCCCTCTCCTGCGAGCTCAACAAACTAGACCTTACCGAAGCAGACTTCGCTCTTTCCTCGTGGTCTCAAATCACCAACAACGTTGCCAATAAGCTCTGCCCTCCTCAATCCCGTATAATCAACCCTACCAACATCAAAAAGAAACCTTGGTACACCCCTGAGCTTAAAACCCTAAAAAACAACCTCAGGAAACTAGAAAAACAATGGCGCAAAGACAAATCCCCTGCCCTACAATCAAAATTCTGATCCTACCTCCACATATACCGAGAAGCCATTGACAAAGCAAAAATGGACTTCTATGCCCTGCGAATGCATCAACATCAATTTAATGACCGAGCCCTTTTTGAGTTTGTTTCCTCCCTAACCAAAACCACCCTCGACCCCCCCCCCCCCCTCCCGACACCAATGGCGCAGTCAGATGCGAAGAACTCGCCCTATACTTCCACAACAAAATAGAAAAAACCTTAGCTCGCTTCCCCCATGCCCCATCGCTCACAAACTCCCCTGTAACAAACCTCACCACCTCCACAACCTCGCCCACCACACCCCAAACACCAAACATCTCCACAGTTCTAAACTTATTTGAGTCCACCACACCTTTGGAGATAGAATCCATCCTCAAGAAGATCAACCCTGCGGTGCACCCTGCAGATTCCATCCCCACCAAATCACTTCTCTCGATCCCCAGCATCATCTCCCACCCCATATCCAACATCATCAACTGTTCCATAGCGCATGGCACTGTCCCCAACCAACTCAAACAAGCCATAATAAAACTATATTAAAAAAACCCTCCCTCAACCCAACTGACCCTGCCAACTATCGCCCAATCTCCAACCTCCCATTTATTTCAAAAATCTTAGAAAAAACAATCACTAACTTACTGACTTTCTAAATGAGAATCAAATCCTATTCCCTTCACAATATGGATTCCACAGGCACCACAGCACCGAAACGCTCCTTGTTTCCCTGTCTGATCATATTCTGAAATCTCTTGACAAAGGCCAAGCATACATCCTAGCCCTCCTTGACATTTCCGCTGCATTTGATACGGTCAACCACAATATCCTATTAAAACACCTCAAGGAAATAGGCATATCCGGTTCCTCCTTCTGATAGCTTCAATCATATCTAACCAACAGGCAACTCAGAGTAAAAATTGGACAATGTGAATCCAACCCAATCAGCCTGACACAAGGCGTACCTCAAGGTTCCTCACTATCCTCCACCCTCTTCAATATAAACCTCCTCCCCCTCTGCCACCTCCTATCCAAACTCAGCCTTCCACACTTCATCTATGTGGACAATGTCCAGATCCTCATACCTATAACAGACACCCTACCCAGTGCCATCTAAACCTGGGAATCCGCCCTCACCTCCATCAATACCCTGCTATCAAACAACTACCTTGCGCTCAACACCTCAAAAACTGAACTCCTCCTCATCTCGCCCCTCCACAACAACATCAACATACTCCCACCCAATACCCTACCCCACCCCCCCACACCTTTTCCCAAAATGTCCGTAGCCTAGGAGTCACACTGGACAACCACTTCAACCTAAAAAATTACATAAACACCATACTAAAAGACGGCTTCTTCAAGCTCCACATGCTAAAAAAACTGAAACTTCTACATCTTAACGACTTTCGCACAGCTCAAAGCCATCATCCTATTCAAACTCGACTACTGTAACGCTATCCTCCTTGGCCTTCCAGTGCCATCCAACCCCTGCAAATGCTCCAGAATGCCACCGCCCGCATCCTCACCAACACCCACCGACATGATCTCATCACCCCCGTCCTCAAACACCTGCAATGGCTGCCTATCCCATCTTGTATAATATTCAAATCACTCACCATCATTCACAAATCCCTCCATAACCAAGACATGTGTTGGTTCAATGGACCGTGCACCTCCGTTTCCACACCACTGACAGACCGACCAGAAAGCAATACCTTGCAACACTGCACACTCCCTCACCCAAGCTAACTAAACTAGTGTCCACCAGAGAATGTGCCCTCTCCCTCAAAGGACCCACTCTCTGGAACAACATGCCCCTCAACCTCCGCCAGGAGCCATGTCCAAGAAAATTCAAACAGAATCTAAAGACATGGCTTTTTAAACAAGTATTCACCTGAACATTGCAACCAATCCCCCTGCCCCCAGTGCTCGTATCCCCTCCCTCCACCGAAGATTTACTTTTGCCAACCTCCCCCTCCTAATTTAGATTAGAACATTTACCTGCTGTTACTCCTCTCCCCCCTGAACTCCTCCCCCCTAAATCCCCCAACTCCATGTTTATTTCCACCCTAGCTGTCGCCCTCTGTCCTTCCTGCATCTGCTGCCTTTCCCTGCTTTCCTTGTTAAGCCTCTAATATTTTCCCCCGAACGATTAATAACCATTACTTTTTCCCCCCAGAAAATCCCCTTGACTCTAATAATTTCCCCCCTTTACTCTGTAAACTGATTCCATTGCACCCCTTATGACCCTCCCAATATCGCCACTCTGTTATTATCTCATAAAATATTGCTATCGCCGCCATCTCTTGTATGTACATATTTTCACTGGTTTATCAGTTCCTCTTGCTATATGTATTTGCTGAGTAAAGCCTGTTGCTATATTATCTCCCTTATGTGTTTCTTGTAAAGCCCATTGCTGCATTTTGTTACATGTAAACCGAGGTGATGTTCCGAATGTGCATAATAAATAAAATAAATGTGTACATAAATAAAATAAATAATACATAAATGTTTCTACATGATAAGCTTAACAAGAATACAAATACATATTTTATAAGGGAATAAACTGGAAACAAACATGATAATATGCATTAAATGCAGGTATTATCTCTTAACACCCTTTAGTACACAGTCCCCTAAGTTAGTTTTTGAGCATAGGAATTAATTTACATAGGTGATAATATATTGAAGTATTTCACCATGGAGGTATTCATTTTTAAGATTGTATATGACAAAATTATAACGTTTATTTTGGTGCTATATTTACCACTTTGTGAGATGGTTTTAAAACATAATATACAATGAGAAAAGTGTTCAATGCATTTGGTTGGCGCAGTCAGTACTTTGGAAGTAGATACAGCAATACAAATGTTTGACTGGAATACTAAAGCCACATACATTATCTATTCCCATTTATTATTCTGAGGGTGACTGCTTATCTACCCTGACTTCCATAAAAGGTCACACTTATTATGGCAAATCTTAACAAGAATAAGAATTAATGGTGCCACTAGTGCATTCCAGTGATAAAATTTCTATCTTGAATTCTTTGATTTTATATTATTCCTTTGCTTTTAATGCTTGACTGACTACAAGATAAACCTTCTTGAAATGAAATATTTTATCCTCTTTTTCCAGTCTGGATAGTTTTCAAATTACAAGGTGGATACAAATTGTGATTTTAACCACTCAATAAATTATAAAACAAATGCCAATTTCGATGTGTGGATGTTTTATACTGTAATCAAAATGTTTTATAATAAGGGAATACATTTAAAAGAACAAGCAAGTAATGGAACTGAATGTCAATATAAATTAGAAAGATTTGCGGTTTTGGAGAAAGAGTGATCTGACAGTTTCACTATGTGGAAAAGAAGGCAATTAAAGTTCAAGTATATTTCTCAAGGATAAATGTTAATGTTAGACTTTCTTTAAAACTGTATTCACAAATGCTAATGCATTATAGTATTTATCAGCAGGGTTAGTGGTGAAGTTATCATTCTAATATTTGAAAAATGTTTAATTATTCATAACAAATATTTGGTTAGTTTTAAATTTGAATATGCTAGCTTCTTTGAAAATTATTAATCATATATCCAGTTTTATTGCCTGGCCTTGCACAAAACAAGTTTTAAAATAAAATAATTGTTCTTGTTTCACAAATTTTTACCTCTTTCGCAGATTATCTTTCCTGGACTTTTTTTATATTCTTATATTTTATTTAATAATACATCAAGATTCAATTCTTAATGACAGAATCAATAGGTAAATAAACTCATTAATTGAGTTTACCTGCACATGGAAAAAAATGCTGTGTCATTATGTCATTTCATTTTAGATGTATGCAGTTTCTATTATTTCATTTTGTCATGTGTTAAACTTTTACAAAGTGCATGCTTTAGGGTAGCACATGCTAAAACATTTTAGCATGGACACATACTAAAACACTTTTGCTCATGCTAAAATAAAAAAAAAATATAGTTTTTTCTGTCATTTCAGATATTTAATAAAGCTAACTGTCCTGAATAAATAGGGCTTCAGCGGTTGAGTGTTACACTGCCACCTGCTGATTGTATCACGGATTCCATTTAGAATTTTGATTTGCCCATCTCTTAGCACAGATCTGCTTATTTTGCTTCAATTGGTTAAGTCCAGAGAACTCAGGTTCTCTCTCTCTAAGAATCCAACATTTCAGAAAGAAACTTTCAGCTAGTGTAAAGTACCTTATCTGTGTTACCCACAAAAAACAAAGCTTATGTGTCATTGGAAAAATAATTTTCAATTAGATGCAATTGTGGTAAAATACTGTTCATGAATATTATAACTATAAAGTTGTAGCAGCAGCTTCTAGGACATTAAGGGCTTCTATGCAAGCTTTTGTCTCTTGATACTTTTCTGTAACTGTGGATTCTGGATTGATGCACTCTGCTTTGTTCTGTGAGGTATTTGTTCTGTTGTAAGGTATATATTAAATAAATCATTTTGAACTTTAAAAAAAACCTTCAGTTATCTCTTAAGGATAAGTATTTGGAAGAGATAGCAATTTTACTTGCAGGGTTGAGTAGGGATGTGAATCGTGTGCCCGATCGTTTTAACAATCGGGTTTAGCTTGGGGGGGGGGAGGGGTGGAATCTGATCGTTACGAGATGTGAATTGGAATCGGTTCCCATTCCAATTCACATCACTAATTTTTTTTAGTGAGGCCCGCGCCAATAAAAAAAACCCACCCCGACCCTTTAAAATTACCCCCTTAGCCTCCCCCACTCTCCTGACCCCCCCCCCAAAACGTTTTACACATACCTGGTGGTCCAGGGGGGCCGCGGGCAGCGATCTTCCGTTCCCACGCTATCAGCTGCGCTAAACAAAATGGCGCCGATGGCCCTTTGCCCTTACCATGTGACAGGGCAAAGGTAGCACCGGCACCATTTTGAATATTGGCAATACGGCCCGCGTGCAGGAGATCACTCCCGGACCCCCGCTGGACCCCCAGGGACTTTTGGCCAGCTTGGGGGGGGACTCTTGACCACCACAAGACTTGCCAAAAGTCCAGCAGGGGTCCGGGAGCGACCTCCTGCACTCCGGCCGTATTGCCAGTACTCAAAATGGCGCCGGCGCTACCTTTGCCCTCACAATGTCACAGGGGCCGACCGTCAGCCCCTATGACATAGTGAGGGCAAAGGTAGCGCAGGCGCCATTTTGAATACTGGCAATACGGCCGGAAAAAGGAGAAAAAGTGTGCATGTGTGTGTGGAAAAGAGAGAGAAATGAAAGTGCATATGTGTGTGGACAAGGGAGAGAAGTGAGTGAATGAGTATGCAAGAATAAGCAGTACATATGTGTGTGAATGTGAGCTCTTCTTTTGACCATATGAATCCTCTCAATATTCATTCTGCCTGCCCAATAAAGGCTGGTGTGCCACACAAAATTTTGGTTAATGTAGTTGTGCCTTAGGCTTAAAAAGGTTGGGAAACACTGGTGTATTTGATAGCAAGATAAAATTGCATTCACTAAGAAAACTGGACAGTCTCAGAAGCTCACATACAACAATATGTTGTATGTGGTTAGTCCAGTTAGTATAGCTGTGTTTAAAAAAGGATTGGATAAGTTCTTGGAGGAGAAGTCCATTACCTGCTATTAATTAAGATGACTTAGAAAATAGTCACTGCTATTACTAGCAACGGTAACATGGAATAGACTTAGTTTTTGGGTACTTGCCAGGTTCTTATGGCCTGGATTGGCCACTGTTGGAAACAGGATGCTGGGCTTGATGGACCCTTGGTCTGACCCAGTATGGCATATTCTTATGTTCTTATGTTCTTAATCACCCCCCAAATCAGCCATTGCAAATGATCCCACTTATGATACCTTCAATAGGCAGCCTGATGCACGAAATCTTAGGGTTCAGATAAACCAACAACTGAACCTAAAAAAACATATCAATCTGATTCTTAAGGAAGGTTTCTTCAAACTTAACGTCATGAAGAAACTGAAACCCTTACTTCATGCCATCGACTTCTGCACCGTCATTCAAGCCACCCTCTCAACAAAAATGGACTACTGCAACTCCCTCTTCCTTGGCCTCCCCTACTCTATAATAAAACCCCTCAAGATACTGCAAAATGCAGTAGCAAGAACTATCTCTAACGCCCGTAAATATGATCATATTATGCCCCTCCTCAAGAATTTGCACTGGCTTCCAATCCCCTCTCGCATTGTATACAAAACCCTCACACTGACCCACAAAGCTATACACACACACAACTCAAACTGGCTCGTTGAGCCTTTCTCCCTCGTACATTATAACAAATGCACTAGAGCCACCAATAATGGAACCCTCCACGTTCCCTCCCTAAAAAAAGCACACCTGTCCTCCACAAGGGAACCTGCCCTATCTATTGCCAGACCCACGCTCTGGAACTCATTACCCCCCCCCCCATCTCAGGCTTGAAACTTGTACTGCTAAATTCAGAGCCAACTTAAAAACCTGACTCTTCAAACAAGCCTATCATTATTAACACCTTACTCTCATCCATGCAAGCACCTTAACCATGCAAACAACCTGAACCCTCCTTCCAAACCCCCGAAACCTCCGAACCATTCCAACATACCTAAACCCTGTACATATTTTGTTTTTTTGACAAATATTATGCTCTCCTGTAACTTCTTGGCTATCTCATGTTTCAGATTAGCCTGATTCCTATGTATTCCACGCTACGTTCTTATAGTTCCTATCTCTCCATCCCCACTTTCCCTGTTTTAATGTATTTTCCATTCTATATGTTACCTCGTTTGATGTAAACCGATATGATGTCCCCACTAATATCGGTATAGAAACATAATAAAATAAATAAATAAATAAAATACAATAAATTTCCGTGCTTCTGTGTAAACATGCACAACTATCAATGATAATTGGAGTGTTGCGTGTACCAGCTGCGGCAGGCCCACGGTCGGGCCCACTTACCCCCATTTGCATGCTCCATTGCCTGGTTCCACCTCTCTTGCGGCCATAGGTAGCTGCCTTCATGCTCAGGCTGCTCCTGTTGCTCCCATCTCCTCCGCGGATGTTCCAGCTCTGCGGTGAACCTCCCCATGGGGAGACGCCACCGTCTCGCACCTTGCCTCTCCCTAGGCACGCGTACACAAGCAACCAGGCTACCTTTAAAGCGGCCGAGGCGGGAAACCACCCTGCGGCCCCGGATGATGACATCACTGGGTCCCGGTATATAAGGCCGGGCCCAGCCAGTGCTTCCCTGCCTTGGCAACAGCTCCATGCAGCAAAAATTGTAGTATTTCCTAAGCCTAACAGAGACCCTATGGATGTTACAAATTATCAATCCATTTTGCTGCTTAATGTAGATTACAAAATGTTCACCAAAATGTTAAACTTTCAACTCAGTTTAGTGCTTAGTAAATGTATACACATAGATCAATCGGGTTTTATGAAAGGTTGTCTAAATCCTGCTTAATTCATAATTTAATTTTAGAAGCCAAGGATATCCCAGATCCACTAGTAGCCATGTCTTTGGATACAGAAAAGGCCTTCACTCATGTTGAATGGGATTATCTGATTGCTGTATTAAGAACATAAGAAATTGCCATGCTGGGTCAGACCAAGGGTCCATCAAGCCCAGCATCCTGTTTCCAACAGAGGCCAAACCAGGCCACAAGAACCTGGCAATTACCCAAACACCTAGAAGATCCCATGCTACTGATGCACTGATGCAATTAATAGCAGTGACTATTCCCTAAGTAAACTTGATTAATAGCAGTTAATGGACTTCTCTTCCAAGAACTTATCCAAACCTTTTTTGAACCCAGCTACACTAACTGCACTAACCACATCCTCTGGCAACAAATTCCAGAGATTTATTGTGCGTTGAGTGAAAAAGAATTTTCTCCGATTAGTCTTAAATGTGCTACTTGCTAACTTCATGGAATGCCCCCTAGTCCTTCTATTATTCGAAAGTGTAAATAACCGAGTCACATCTACTCGTTCAAGACCTCTCATGATCTTAAAGACCTCTATGATATCCCCCCTCAGCCGTCTCTTCTCCAAGCTGAAAAGCCCTAACCTCTTCAGCCTTTCCTCATAGGGGAGCTGTTCCATCCCCTTTATCATTTTGGTTGCCCTTCTCTGTACCTTCTCCATTGCAACTATATCTTTTTTGAGATACGGCGACCAGAATTGTACACAGTATTCAAGGTGTGGTCTCACCATGGAGCGATATAGAGGCATTATGACATTTTCCGTTTTATTAACCATTCCCTTCCTAATAATTCCTAACATTTTATTTGCTTTTTTGACTGCTGCAGCACACTGAGCCGACGATTTCAATGTATTATCTACTATGACGCCTAGATCTCTTTCTTGGGTAGTAGCTCCTAATATGGAACCTAACATCGTGTAACTACAGCAAGGGTTATTTTTCCCTATATGCAACACCTTGCACTTGTCCACATTAAATTTCATCTGCCATTTGGATGCCCAATCTTCCAGTCTTGCAAGGTCCTCCTGTAATGTATCACAGTCTGCTTGTGATTTAACTACTCTGAATAATTTTGTATCATCCGCAAATTTGATAACGTCACTCATCGTATTCCTTTCCAGATCATTGATATATATATTGAAAAGCACCGGTCCAAGTACAGATCCCTGAGGCACTCCACTGTTTACCCTTTTCCACTGAGAAAATTGACCATTTATTCCTACTCTCTGTTTCCTGTCTTTTAACCAGTTTGTAATCCACGAAAGGACATTGCCTCCTATCCCATGACTTTTTAGTTTTCGTAGAAGCCTCTCATGAGGGACTTTGTCAAACGCCTTCTGAAAATCCAAATACACTACATCTACCGGTTCACCTTTATCCACATGTTTATTAACCCCTTCAAAAAAATGAAGCAGGTTTGTTAGGCAAGACTTCCCTTGGGTAAATCCATGTTGACTGTGTCCCATTAAATCATGTCTTTCTATATGCTCTACAATTTTGATCTTGAGCATAGTTTCCACTATTTTTCCCGGCACTGAAGTTAGGCTCACTGGTCTATAGTTACCCGGATCACCTCTGGAGCCTTTTTTAAATATTGGGGTTACATTGGCCACCCTCCAGTCTTCAGGTACAATGGATGATTTTAATGATAGGTTACAAATGTTAACTAATATGTCAGAAATTTCATTTTTGAGTTCCTTTAGTACCCTAGGATGCATACCATCCGGTCCAGGTGATTTGCTACTCTTTAGTTTGTCAATCTGGCCTACTACATCTTCCAGGTTGACAGTGATTTCGTTCAGTTCGTCTGACTCATCACCCCTGAAAACCAACTCCGGAACTGGTATCTCCCCAACATCCTCACTAGTAAACACGGAAGCAAATAATTCATTTAGTCTTTCTGCAATGGCCTTATCTTCCCTAAGAGCCCTTTTAACCCCTCTGTCATCTAATGGTCCAATCGACTCCCTCACAGGTTTCTTGCTTTGGATATATTTTAAAAAGTTTTTATTATGAGTTTTTGCCTCTATGGCCAACTTCATTTCAAGATCTCTCTTCGCTTGTTTTATCAATGTTTTACACTTAACTTGACAATTATATTGTATTAGAATGGTTTGGTTTATTGTACTATCAACCCCTCTCTTTTCTTTCAATTAATGGAACTTTATCTAAACAGATTCCTTTATAGCACAGAACCAAACAAGTATGTTCCCTTTCTCCTGTATTGTTTAATCTTTCTCTTGAGCCGTTATTACTTTCTCTTTTCCAATATTGTTTGATATTGGGCATCAAGGTTAAAGATGTTGATGATGTTCTTCTCTTTATATATGTCAAACTGAGTCCATGATTCCATGAGTCCAAGATTGTTTGATATTGGGCATCAAGGTTAAAGATGTTGAGCAAAATTATTGGTATATGCTGATGATGTTCTTCTCTTTATATATGTCAAACTGAGTCCATGATTCCCACCATTATGCAACACACATCCCATTTTGGCCCAATATCTGGTTATCATATTAATTGGAACAAGTCTGAAAAGATGCTTCTTAATGGCTGGGCTAACAAACTGGCTTCTCAGTTTCCACTCTTTTGTTGGCTTCCAGATGGATTTTAATGGATTTTAATTTTTATAACTCTAGTATACCGCATCTATGGTTAGCCCATAAAGGGAATTTTAATACACTTTACATATAGCTTATAATATTGAATCATGTATCTAAACAACTGCGGCACCCTCTGGTTAAAGTATAATCCATCTCGAATTTATTTATGTGCCTATTTGTAAAATGTTGTGATGGTATATCACTAAACGACGGTATGGAAAATGTTTAAATAAATAAATAAAAATAAAATAGTGAGGTCACCCTTACAAAAGCAGAAGAGCAAATTTCCACCCTTCTTTCTGACAGTATGCTCCGATGGTTTCCCCTATTTCTCTCATGGTGGGGCCACCTAGATAAGATGAAAATGGCCTTAGTCCCACAGATTAATACTCAGCATGCTTCCAATCAGTATTTCAAATAAGTTTCACAAAAGACTTGATATCTTATCACACTTTCTCTGGAATAAGAATACTCCTCGTATTGCCCTGTAAAAACTGAAACTGCCTTGAAACAAGAGTGGAGTGAACTTCCCCGATTTTCACCTTTATCATACTACTTCTATTTAGCAGCAAAGTCTTGCCTGGCTGACTGAATCCCAAACTTGTGACCACCCCCCTCTAGACCTGTGCTACTAAGTTTTTTTTACCTGGTTTTCTAGCAATTAGTTGGTTTCATTTTCATCCTATCTTTTTAGCTACTTAGAATGCATTTAGCATTTCAAAATATACATTAAAGATTTATGGATTCCTTGGATGTCATTAGCCTTGTCTGTTGGGAATCCCAGCCACAGGTTGCTGCAGCCAGGCTACCTTACCTCCTCCAGCAGGTGCTGGCTTCTGCCTTCCTCCCCGGCGGCGTGGGACAGGCTGCTCTCAGGCCCTGACGCAGTGCTCCTTCCAATTGGCCTCACATGCCGCCGGCTTCCTCCTCACATCCCACACTTTAGGCGAACGTGTGCGGCATTTGCTGCTTCTTAAAGTGGCCACGGTGGGAAACCTCAGCCCGGACCCCGAAGATGTCATCACTCAGGGATATTTAAGCCCAGCACTGCACTGTTCTTTGCCTTGGCAACTGGTCTGCTCTTTGGAGAGTTTAGTTGCTGCTTTCCTGCTTGTTCCAGCTCCTGTTCCTGTGATCCTGCATCCCTGATCTTCTGCTCCTGTGCCCTGGTTCCTAGTCCTTGGATTGTCTTCTCGATTCTGACTTCGGCCTGGTTTCCTGATTCTTCTGTCTGCTGCCCGTCCTGACCTTTGGCGTGTTCCCAGTTCCTACTTTTTTTCTGCCTGACCCGACTTCTGGCCTGGTTCCTCGGGCTGCTTCTTCGCTGCCTACCCTGACTCCTGGACCATCCTAATTCATCCGGACCTCTTCCAGCCTTGACCTGGCCCGTCAACTCTGCTTCCTTCCATGGACATCTCTATGCCAGGAGACCCTCGCCTAAGTCCTGCTAGCCCCGGCACCCAAGGACTCAACCTGAGGGGAACGAGGGCTGGTATAGGTGAAGTTCCTGTCATGTCTCCTGGTCCTGCACCACCTCCCAGCTATGAGGTCCACTGGGGGCCTTCCCTCAGTGGGAGTTCTAGCTCTCGTGCCTGCTCAAAGGTCCACAGCGCTAACAGTTTGCCAAGGCCATGGACCCAGTGGACCTCTCTGGACTCCAGGCCATTCTGGGCCTGGCTCAACATCTCCAAAAGTAGCAGCACTGTCTGGACCACTTGGTGACCATGGTCGTACGCCTGGTGAATCGCCTGGATGCAGCTCCCCGGCCCGATGCTCCGCCACCGCCTCCCGTTCCAGTACTGGCGCCTTCTGCCTCTCTACATCTTTCGGCATCACCCCATTACTCTGGGGATCCTAAGCAGTTCTGTGGTTTCCTCAACCACTGCTGGGGCGCTGCTCTCTCCAGCCAGCACAATTCACATCAGACCAGGTCAAGACGACTAATATCTTGCCCTTTTTGGATGGCAAGCCTCTGGAATGGGCCTCTCCCCTTTGGGAGCGTGGCGACTCCCTGCTTGGGGACCTTCCACGGTTCATCCACACTTTTAAACAAGTCTTTGACGAACAATCTCAACTGTCCACATTTCCCATGGAGCTCCTCCACCTACGCTAAGGATCCTGACCCTTGGTAGACTACGCAGTCAAATTTTGCACACTGGCATTGGAGCTGAGCTGGTGGGAGGACAGCCTTCGAAGTATTTTCCTTGAGAGCCTGGACTCAAGGATCAAGGATGAGGTCACTGCTCGAGAGCTCCCCGAAGACCTAGAGTCTTTGATTGACCTGACCGGGCAGATTGACCGCCATCTACAGCAGCGTGCCGGAGAATAGAAACCCTGGAGAAGACCTATACCACTGGCACCTTCCTTCTCACGACCCCTGGCTCCACCTCCTCCTCCTTCGGAGCACACCTCTTCGAATGCTGAAAAACCCATGCAGCTGGGTCGCAGCCCTCTTACCCCCAAAGAGAGACAGCAGCGTTGCTCGTTTGGCCTCTGCCTCTATTGTGGCGACAAGGGGCTCTTGTTGGCTCAATGCACGGAACGACCGGAAAATGCCCGAGCCTAGGCATCACAGGGTCACTGACCCTAGGCTGTACACATCCTGCTCCCCAATGCACTGTTCCTATGTCCCTTACGTACTCGGGAGGATCTTTCCCTATGCTGGCATTCATCAACTCCGTAGCCAGAGGGAATTTCATTTTAGCTGACTTGGTGGAACAGCTACAGCTCCCAGTATTACCGAGGATTCCACTGCTGCGAATATCCTCCATCAATGGGAATCCACTTCCTAAGAACATAAGAAATTGCCATACTGGGTCAGACCAAGGGTCCATCAAGCCCAGCATCCTGTTTCCAACAGAGGCCAAACCAGGCCACAAGAACCTGGCAATTACCCAAACACTAAGAAGATCTACTGATGCAATTAATAGCAGTGGCTATTCCCTAAGTAAACACCTCAGCTCTGCCAGCCTGTCTAGCCCCTATCAAAACCACAGGGAGCAGATTACCTCTGCTCTGCCAGCCTGTCTTGCCCCTATCAACTTTCTGCCACTCTGCCTTGCTGTCATACACCAGATTACTCACTCAACTCCTTGTGGTGTTCTTGCCACTATCATGGTTCGTCAGTGTGTTTATGCTAGTCTTTCTGCTTGCTATGTTCCCCCTTCATTATGCTGTAAGATGTTGATGCCACTTGTCTTGCCACTTTGCCTGTTATGCTGCCTTCGACGGTTCATGCATCTGTTATTGGTGCTCTCTTTTGAAACTGTGGTGTGTTTTTGACACTCTCGCTGCTGCTTTGCACCTCTATTAAAGCACTCTTGCCACTCCTGGTACCCCTTTGCCCCTTTAAAGTGCCATAGGCTATTCATAAGAACATTATAACATAAGAAATTGCCATGGTGGGTCAGACCAAGGGTCCATCAAGCCCAGCATCCTGTTTCCAACAGAGGCCAAACCAGGCCACAAGAACCTGGCAATTACCCAAACACTAAGAAGATCCCATGCTACTGATGCAATTAATAGCAGTGGCTATTCCCTAAGTAAATTTTATTAATAACTGTTAATGGACTTCTCCTCCAAGAACCTATCCAAACCTTTTTGGAACCCAGCTACACTAGCTGCACTAGCCACATCCTCTGGCAACAAATTCCAGAGCTTTATTGTGCATTGAGTGAAAAACAATTGTCTCTGATTAGTCTTAAATGTGCTACTTGCTAACTTCATGGAATGCCCCCTAGTCCTTCTGTTATTCGAAAGTGTAAATAACTGATTCACATGTACTCGTTCAAGACCTGTTATGATCTTAAACACCTCTATCATATCCTCCCTCAGCCTTCTCTTCTCCAAGCTGAACAGCCCTAACCTCTTCAGCCTTTCCTCATAGGGGAGCTGTTCCATCCCCTTTATCATTTTGGTTGCCCTTCTCTGTACCTTCTCTATCACAACTATATCTTTTTTGAGATGCAGCGACCAGAATTGTACACATTATTGAAGGTGCGGTCTCACCATGGAGCGATATAGAGGCATTATGACATTTTCCATTTTATTAACCATTCCCTTCCTAATAATTCCTTCCATTCTGTTTGCTTTTTTGACTGCTGCAGCACACTGAGCCGATTATTTAAAAGTATTATCCACTATGATGCCTAGATCTTTTTCCTGGGTGGTAGCTCCTAATATGGAACCTAATATTGTGTAACTACAGCAAGGGTTATTTTTCCCTATATGCAACACCTTGCACTTGTCCACATTAAATTTCATTTGCCATTTGGATGCCCAATCTTCCAGTCTTGCAAGGTCCTCCTGCAATGTATCACAGTCTGCTTGTGATTTACCTACTCTGAATAATTTTGTATCGTCCGCAAATTTGATTACCTCACTCGTCATATTCCTTTCCAGATCATTTATTTATATATATATATATATATATATATATATATATATTGAAAAGCACCGGTCCAAGTACAGATCCCTGAGGCACTCCACTGTTTACTCTTTTCCACTGAGAATATTGACCATTTAATCCTACTCTCTGTTTCCTGTCTTTTAACTAGTTTGTAATCCACGAAAGGACATCACCTCCTATCCCATGACTTTTTAGTTTTCTTAGAAGCCTCTCATGAGGGATTTTGTCAAACACCTTCTGAAAATCCAAATACACTACATCCACATGTTTATTAACCCCTTTGGGTAAATCCATGTTGACTGTGTTCCATTAAACCATGTCCTTCTGTATGCTCTACGATTTTGATCTTGAGAATAGTTTCCACTATATTTCCCAGCACTGAAGTCAGGTTCACTGGTCTATAGTTACCCGGATCACCCCTGGAGCCTTTTTTAAATATTGGGTTTACATTGGCCACCTTCCAGTCTTCAGGTACAATTGATGATTTTAATGATAGGTTACAAATTTTAACTAATAGATCAGAAATGTCATTTTTGAGTTCCTTCGGTACCCAAGGATGCATACCATCTGTCCAGGTGATTTGCTACTCTTTAGTTTGTCAGTCGGGCCTACTACATCTTCCAGGTTCACAGTGATTTCGTTCAGTTCATCTGACTCATCACCCCTGAAAACCATCTCCGGAACTGGTATCTCCCCAACATCCTCATTAGTAAACACGGAAGCAAATCATTCATTTAGTCTTTCTGCAATGGCCTTATCTTCCCTAAGAGCCCCTTTAACCCCTCGGTCATCTAATGGTCCAGGATATAAAGTGCCACACCCCCACCAAGTTGATCCTCCCTATCATTGCGATATAATTTGTACCCTGATATAGCACTGTCCTATTGGTTATCTTCCTTCCACCAAGTCTCTGTGATGCCAATTTTGTCAATCACATCATTTGTTGCTATATACTCTTACTTTCCCATCTTACTTCTTAGACTTCTGGCATTGGCATACAGATATTTCAAAGTGTGTTTTTTGTTTGTATTAACAACCTGCTTTTCAGTTGTTAGGGATAATTCAGAAATCATTAGCTTTGGCGATTTTTTACACATAGGCACATGGACTATATTTGCTTTTAATGGAACCTCTCTGTTGGGATGCCCTAACCCTCCTGTTTCATTAGTATCCTTCAAGGATACATTTCTATGAACCATGCACTGCTGAGTGACTGTCGGCTTTCCCCCTTGTTCTAGTTTAAAAGCTGCTGTATCTCATTTTTGAAAGCTAGAGCCAGCAGCTTGGTTCCACTCTGTTTAAGGTGGAGCCCATCCTTTCGGAAAAGTCTCTCCTTTCCCCGAAAGTTTCCCCAGTTCTCTACAAAGCTGAATCCCTCTTCCCTGCACCATCGTCTCATCCATGCATTGAAACTCTGGAGTTCTGCCTGCCTCTGGCGACCTGCACGTGGAACAGGAAGCATTTCAGAGAATGCCACCCTGGAGGTTCTGGATTTCAGCTTCCTACCTAAAATCCTAAATTTGGCTTCCAGAACCTCTCTCCCACATTTTCCTGTGTCGTTGGTGCCCACATGTACCATGACAGCCGGCTCCTCCCCAGCAGTGTCTATAATCCTATGTAGGTGACGTGTGAGGTCTGCCACCTTCACACCAGGCAGGCAAGTTACCAGGCGGTCCTCACATCCACCAGCCACCCTGCTATCTACATTTCTAATAATCAAATCATGCCACTTTGGTGCTACTTTGCCACAGCCTAAGTACCTTGGAGCTCTTTTCTCATTCTGATGATTACTCCCCAGAAATTTCTTCAGAATTGATAAGAAAACCCCAATTCTGCAGCCAAAATTAGGCTGCAAATACTTCCCCCATTGACTTTAATGGAAACGAATCAAATGATTTGGGATTGTTCCCAGGAAAATGAATGCAACAAATTTGGGTCCTAGTCAAACGAATAAGAATCAAAACAAATTTTTTCCTTCTGCACATCCCTAATATTAATAAAAAGTCTGAACTCTAAGGAAAGGGACTGGGCAATTAGGGGATAGGGTTTATTTTTCCTGTTACAAAAAAATAACCTGAAAAATAATTGTAGACAAATTATCATTTGCATTCTTTTAATAAATATGTGATTTAATATTATTTTCATGGTTTATGAAGAAACAAATTGTTTTCAAGTGTAAGTTACATAAAGTTACATCTGGAACTGGGAAGAGCCTAATCTGGTTGAGAAGGCTTAAATGCTGAGTCCCTTACATTGCAAGGCTAGTGCAGTGCTGTATATAGCACTCATTAAAATAATTTTGGGCCAAGCATCTCAGCTGCAGGTTGATGCACAGTGTGAGACAGACCTACAATGGCAATTTGAACCTGCGGCATGGAGGAGGATTTAGCGGAATGTACATTGATCCTCTTTCTGTGCTCACAGGGCTAAACTTATGTTTAACCTGGTATTGCTTACATATCACTACTCCCTCTTTTTCACAAAATTAATTCTACTTCTTCACCTCTCTGTTGGAGAGGCTGTGGGCAAACTCGGTCATATTTACATGTTTGGTAGTAGTACCCATAAGTATAGACCTTTTGGAAGCGAGTGCAGAGGTTGGTGGGACAGATGGTGGAGATGCAGTTTATCCTTACTCCCGAGCTTGGTATGTTGGGCTGGTGGAATGATATCAGGATGGGCAAGTTTAAAAAATTGCTGATCAACAAATGCTACTAGCCGCTATATTTGTGATTGTGTTTAAGTGGAAGTCGGTGCCTATCATTGCATTAAGGTGGAGGCAGGTGCATGCTATTTCTTTAATCGAAAAATTGTCCTAAATGCTAAAAGATTGTATGGAACTTTATGATAAAATCTGGGGAAATTACTAGACTCTGTCTAATACAAGTGGGGGCTCACTACTGTAGAGATGTGACATGTTATATATGTGTTTGCTCTGTATGTTCTTCCTGGCATACTAAGTAAAAAGTTAAAAAATTGTTTCTCCCTTTCTCTGTTTTTTCCTGAGAAGCTGGTAAGTGGCTACCAAAAGGAAAATGGAAACAATCCAGAATTGAATTAAACTTTGAGTACTTGTTAAGCTTGCTTTAAGTGCTCATAGCTATGAAAGAAAGGAGACATCTTTATTTTCACTAGGAAGAAACTAATTAGGACTGTCTCTACAAACTGCCTTGGAATACAATGGTGAATCTGGATAAGATTTGAATGTGATATCTTTAAAACAGGGAATTCAGAATTTAATTTCTAAAACTGTACCTGAAATGGAATAGGAATGAAATACTTTTAGAATGCTGGACCATGGTAGAGATCATTGTTGATAAAATCTGATGTGATTTATTGTTAATAAACTGAGACACTACATTACACCTTAAAATTGGTGTGAGACTATATTGATTTGCTGGGGAAGGAGAAAGTAGAAAGGATATAAATTACCCTCAGATGTATGAACTGAGAATTAGCTTTCTGGGATACACACCAAATGTAAATAATGCTTGAGATAAAGAACCCCCGTCAGCTTCTCACAAAAAGAGGGAATTACTTTGTAACCTGGTAACATAGTAGATGGTGACCCATCCACTTGGTCCAGTTGTTCTGGTTCACAACACTAAGGATATAACCCAGCCACGAGTCATGGAAGCTTGACCATTTGTTGTATATCACCCCTCTTATGTAGGCTGGTTTTGGTTGTCTTCTTCACTGGTCTTTCAACAGGTATCAGAAGCTCCCAACAACTGAAGAATGACCAGGACACTTTGTATCACCAAAGCTATTGCTAATGTTACCACTACGACTGCTGCCCAGTAGGGTTGCCAACTTTTCCAAAGATCATGACTGGACAATTGAGGACCAAGGTGCTGTGAGCCTACCCACGGTGGTCCAGCAGGCAGTCTCTTATCTTCTTCGTGGCAGGATGCCACTGATGCCGTCCGCTGCAGCCCGGAGGCCGCAGCTGTCTTCTGCTCTTCACGGCAGGCTGAGCCGCTGCCGGGGTCCTTGAGCGGCAGGGAAGCCATCTCTGCCGGTGCCTGACTCTTCTCCCATTTCATGGCAGGGAGCCACTTCTCCTCGGGCCTCTCACGTGGCAGAGACACTGGGAACGTGTCTGCTTCTTCCAGCTCCTCTTAGGCGTGGGCGCGTGTCTCTCCTGCACATTTAAAGGGCCAGAGGCGGGAAAAGCCCCGCGGCCCTCATCGATGATGTCATCAACCTGTTCCTGGATTAGCCCTATAAAAGGGCCTTGCTGCTGTTCCTCAGGACCTTCAGATCCAGTCTTTACAGCGTCTGTGGTCTCCTGTGGATCCATGTCCTCCGTGGTGTTCCTGTGCCTTGATGGATCTTCGTTATGTGTTCTTCATGTTCCTGAACTTTGACTCCTTGATGTTCCTGGTCTTGTCCCTCATTGGAGCTCCCTTGTCACCTGTTTCCTGTTCCTGATGTTCCAGATGTCCAGTTCTCCTGATGTCCAGATGTCCCGTGTCCTGAGGTGCCATGTTCCATGTTCCTGATGTCCGATGTTCCTGTCCTGACTTCATCTGTCTCATCTTCAGTTCTTCGTACAGTTCCCAGGTCCCTTGTCTGTCTACCTCTCTTGGCGTGCCATTGTCATGGTTCATGACCAGCCCTGGGGAGGCTATGTAGGTGCTTTGTGGTACAAGGCCTTCTCGTCTGCAGCACAAGCCTCCGGTTTTTAATTCCTTGCTTCTGAGAATCCTGAGTCTTGAATCCTGAGTCTTGAATCCTGCCCCACTCTTTGGAGTTCCCTTGTGCCTGCTTCTGTCTATGTCTAAGACTCTGCCAGAACCTGCTCCACTTCAGCGTGGTCTGCGACCAGCCACAGGTGGCTTTGTAGGGCATGCCACGGTGCAGGTCTCTACTGAATCTTCATCATGTTCCAGTCTCAAGTTCCACTTCTTTGCCTGGAGTCTGCTTCACGTTCAGCGTGGTCCACTACCAGCCATGTGCGGCTATGTAGGGCACACTGCGATGTAGTTTTCACTCAGTACTTTTGCCTGACTCCTGAATCCTTGTCTGAGTCTTCTGAGTAACATGAATCCTTGTCTGAGTCTTCTGAGTATCCAAGTCTTCATCTGAGTCTCCTGAGTACCCGTCTACGTCTGAATCCTCCGAGTATCCTTTGTCTGAGTCTTCATGTTCCTGTCCCAGTCTCCGTCTGGCCTCACAAACTCGTCGTTCTGAAGCAGCAGGTCCGGAAGAGCTATCGAGTGGCCGAAGGGCTACTCTCGAGACCAGCATTGCATTGCTGGGTCTCATTGGTGTGTGTAGGTCCAGTGGAAGGCTGAGCCTGCCTTGTTCCTGTTCCGGATATTCCTCGCCTTGTCTTCAGTCCAGCCTTGCTCCTGCTCCACCCATGCTCATACCTGCTCACCTCTTGAGGTGTGTCTTGGGTTTCCTCCCTGAGCTGCTCCGTGATCCAAGGGCTCACATCCTCCCTTGAGATGGACCGCACCTCCATGCTCCTAACAGGGCCTGAGGGCATGCTCCGTAACACAAAGGTGATGTTTCTTCCCTACTCCTCTTTTGCATCAATTTCCATTTTGTTGTGTCCTTTGGTTCCTGACGCCCTCTCTCCGCCCTCCTTACCTCTTTGGCGCCTTCCTCTTCATCCGCGGGAAGATTGGCTGCCGCGGCCTCCTTCTGCCGAGATCCTCCAGCGTCCCCATACTGGCTAGATGGTGCAACCCGCCATGTTTCCTGGAGGCTTAGGGGCGCACGCATGGCGCAGCCCCGACTGAAGTACCGGTGATGGCGCGAACCTCGAGGGCGTCCCCCAAAGATGACGTCACCTGCGACGGATATATAAGGTCTTAGAATTTGCTAACACATCGAGTTAGCAAGGAATGACTACGGACTTGCTTCGACTTTCCAAGCTACTCTGCCTCCTCGGACTAACCACGGGTTACTCTACCTAAGCTACTCTGCCTCCTCCGACTTACTAGGGGTACCCGCTCCTTGGGGGCCTCGCTCTCTCCTTTGTTTTTCAGGTGACAGTCTGGAACCAGTACTCGCTCCTCGAGGGCCCTCGTTCCCAGACTTACTTGGTACTCTCTTCTGCCTGGAAGTCATCACTGCCAACTACATCAGTGAGTTAACATTGCTCTCTCAGAGCTTTCCCTGGAACCAGGTACTCGCTCCTTGAGGGCCTATATATTCCACCTCCTGGGTTTCTATGAGACACTGTGTGAGTGTTACCATCTGGTTCAGTACATGAACTCTGCATACCCTGCCTACTCACTATATTTCAGTTTCTCTACAGCTCAGCTTCCAGGGTTCGCTGTTCCAGTATCTGAGGGACTACAGCCCAGCCGGGCATTCCAGCTCACTACTGTCACCTCTAGTGGTTCATTATACTGTCTAATAAAAGAACTAGTATGTGTCTGTCTCCATACTCTGAGCCTGACCGGTGGTCCCTCTCGGGATCTTCCCCTGGGGCGTGGTCATCTGCCACCGGTCCAAGGATCCACCCACAACTCTCCTAAATAACAACAGATTGCTAATCCCAAGCAGACTGTTAACTCCGAACTGAACACATTTTTTTATATCATGCAACTTGGAGCCCATATAGTATTAGACCTATTGTAAATTGAAGATGTGGAGTAAACAACACACACATGCAAATGAATATAAAAAATAGGAGGATGTGTGGCATCAAAGTATAACCATTCAATATATATAAATCCAACTTTATTAATTTTAAACCAGCAGGAACTACACTTTTTTACCATATACAAGTATTGAAGCAAAAGCACTTCATTAACTGTATATTACTGTTCTTTCAATTATTGAAGTGAAAGAACTTCAATAATTGTGTATTATTGTTCTTTAATAACTGTATATTATTCTTTCACTTCAATAATTGCATATTGTAAAAAAGTATAGTTCCTGCTGGCTTAAAATTAATCAAGTTGAAGGTATATATACATTGAATGGTAATACTTTGATGTCACACATCCTCCTATTTTTGATTCGGCCTGTTGTAACATGCATTGGGTATGGGCTTAGCCCTCAGAAATGTATGAGTAAATAATTACCATTATAGTATAATAAATTCCCATACCAAAACAGGACTAACTGCCAACAATAAAACAGTAACAACCCTACCTATGAAAAAGCAGCACTGCACATATTAAACCAGGCCCTAAAACAGCAATTCACCTCCTAATGGAAAACAGACCAAGCCAACCTTCTTTTCTGGTATAGGTATCTAAAAGCTATCTAGAAAGTAAATATTAGTGCAGCCGACGGCCCGAGAGCAGGAGATTGCTCCCCGCGCCCCCACTGGACCACCAGGTAATTTTAAAACTTTTTTTTGGGGGGGGGGAGGCTAAGGGGTCAGTTTTAAAGGGTCAGGGTGGGTTTTTTGTTTATCGGATCGGGCGCAGCCAATAAACAAAAAACCAATTGGGCCGGACGATAAAAATGATAAGATTTGAATCGGAACCGGAACCAAACCGATTCCGGTTCCGATTCACATCTCTACTAAATAGAAACAAAGAGATTATGAAGTATAAATAGAAGGTGTGCTGACAAAAAATGAACTAGATACTACAAGCTGAACTCTGCATGCAGTGCAATAATGGAAAAAAAGGAACATCACCATTCCTCATAAAGATAAAACCATAAAATCAAGAAAAATAAAACATAATAGGAAAATCACAAATAAAAAGAATATTTCAAAACAGCTGACAAATAGAACATCGAATAATTAAAAACTAATTTCTTAAAAATTCCTAAACACCGACAACATACTTCAAAACAGGATTGATATCAATTAACACCCAATAGTTAAAACTAATAATGATTAAAAACACCCTCCATCCCCCATAACTGGGAACTTTTTTTTACAATCATCCTGAGAATGAAATCCACTTTGAAGTGGCTGAAAGGGAGAAAATCAAATCAAATAAGTTATCATGCATTATTTGGGGGTGGAGTGTGGGCACAGACTTTCCCATTCTCTCTCATATAACACACCCACACTCTCTACCACACATGATCACTCATACACAGGCTCAATCAAAACTGGATTAAGAAGCGGGAATGCTCTCATACACACACATTGACCTTCACACACTCTCATTCACATGCATGCTGACACACATACATACATACACAGGCTCTCACACTCACATGCTGCCTCACACATACACAGCTCTCACTCTCATATGCTCTCTCTCATACATTACATACACACACACTGTCTCTCTTGCACATGCTATCTCACTGTCACACACACACAGGCTCTCTCACTCCCACATGCTGTCTTGCTCAAGCACAGGCTCTCATTGACACATGCTGTCTCTCTCACACACACAGAGGCTCTCACATGCTGTCTCCAAACATTCAAGCTCTCACTCACATACACTGTCTCTCATACACTGTCTCTCAGACACATAATACACATGCAATCTCTCAACTCAGTGTCATATACACACACGCAACCTCTCAACTCACTCTCATATGTTGTGCAGGAGGTGGACTGAACCCTTGGGCTGAGGTGGGATTGGTGCTACCCGCAGGGCAAGCCCTACGGGTCCCCACCATCAGCAGGTGGAGCTGGCTGACTGACGGAGGCCGACTGGAGCTTCGCCAGTACCAGCCCTCTTTCTCCACAGGTTGAGCCCTTGGGTACCGGGGCCGGCTGGACTCAGGTGGGCCTCTGTCTGAGGTCTTCTCTGGGATGACGAGGAGTTAAGCCAGAGGCCAGCAGCGGTAGTAAGAATTGGTAGTCCGATCTGGATGAGATGGAGTCCCGGAGACCCGTGCGCCAAGGAGTACAGGAGGAAGGCAGAGGGCGCCCAAAAAAGAACAGGCCGAAACCTGAAAAGCCAAGTCCAGAATGAAGACGAGTGGAGCATCGTAGAGCAGGCTGAAGTCAGGGCAGGCGGCAGACAAGGAGAGTAGCAAGGCAAGCGTGAGTCAGTACCAGAAGTCAGCAGAGGGATGGTCATGCAAGGCAAAGGTCAAACCAGGAGATGGGCAGTAACGTAGTCAGATGAAGCAGAGGTCAATACGAGGAGTCAAGCAGTAGTGTAGTCAGGTGATGCAGAGGTCAATACCAGGAGAAAAGCAGTAGCATTGTCAAGCGATGCAGAGGTCAATACCAGGAGACAAGCAGTAGCATAGTCAGGCAATGCAGAGGTCAATACCAGGAGACAAGCAGTAGCTTAGTCAGGCGATGCAGAGGTCAATACCAGGAGACAAGCAGTAGCGTAGTCAGGCGATGCAGAGGTCAATACCAGGAGACAAACAATTTTGTAGTCAGGCAAAGCAGTGATCAAAGCCAGGAGGTCAGTCAATGGAACAAGCAAGGTAGGGACGAACACAGGAACAGGAATGTGTACCAAGGTCAGGAACAGGAGCACAGATGAATCAGGAACCAGGAACACGGAGGGTACGCAGGAACAAGCAACTCAGGACATGACCAGCGTGGAGACCTGTTGCCAAGGCAAGGAAACGTTGGCTGGGCCCGGCTTTATATACCGGGACCCAGTGACGTTATCATTGGGGCCACGGGTCCTGCCAAGGCTCCTTTAAAAGAACAGCTGATGCGCACATTCGTGTCTAGGGAGGGGCGTGTCGCGAGACGGTGGAGTCTCCCTGCGGACCGTAAGGGGAGGCCCGCCGCGGAGCAGGGACTTCTGCTGCAGAGTTGGGAGCATGAGGAGTGGCCTGGGGTCGGAGGCAGTGGCCACTGGCCGAGAGAGCAGCAGAGCCAGTTGCTGGAGCAGGCAAACAGGGGTAAGAGGGCCTGGCTGTGGGCCTGCCATGGCCAGCACACACAACATCATACACACACACACACAATCTCTCAACGCAATGTCATACATAAACACACTCTGCAGGCCCACAGGCTCTCTCTCATCTCTGGGCTTCCTCTTCACAGTTCGCCGTGGGATGGGCTCTGCAGTGGCCCTGATCTTCTTGGGCCGCCATGACATGAAATCCCACATTGCGGCAGCCCTGCTTCCAGGCCTCCTCCTCTTCTCGGGCCACCATGACGTGGGATCCATGGCAGCCCTGCTGCCCAGCGTCCTCCTCTTCTCAAGCTGCCATGATGTGGGATTTGCGGCAGCCCATAAGCACTGCTCTTCTGTACGCTGCTCCTCCTCCTTCCTGCCTGTGCGGCTCTGACAACATTTTTCTTCCGGGGCCACGTGGGAAGGAAGGAGGAGGAGCACCTGCAGGTTTGGATGTGACATTTTTCTTCGGGCCATGGTGAGATGAGCTCGACAACGGCCCTGCTGATCTTCCTGCTGTGTGCATTCGTCCACCTGTGGTCACATGGGCCTCTATGGCGGCCATCAGCACCACCCTAAGGCCCTGCACTTGGGGGCATTGCCCAATCCCTCCCTTACTTGACTGGGCTTTACAGTGTCCGGTTACCCATTGTGAGGAACTAGTTCAATGGGAGAGAGATCAGCAGGTCAAATCCCTCAGGAAACTGTTGCAAGCTTCGTTTTTTTCTACCGGGTCATTTTTTGAGTCGGACGCTTCGGGGTAAAGTTCGTTTTCCCTCGGTTAGTTTTTTGGAAAAACTAAATGGGGAAAAACAAAACCGGCCCAAAAAACAACACGGGAAAATGAAGCTCAAAAAAACCCACCCCAAGCATTAAAATTCACTTTAATACATCAAATACAAACCCCCCCCCCCCACCATCCCGATCCCTCCCCAAGACTTACTAACATCCCTGGTGATCCAGTGGGGTCACACAAGGGATTTCTACCTCCGTGCTGTCGTGCTGCCTGGCCTGCCTCGATCAAAATGGTGCTGATAGCCTTTGGCCTACTATGTCACAGGGGCTACCGGTGCCATTGGACAGCCCCTGTCACATGGCCATCAGTGCCATCTTGTGCTCCTACCATGTGACAGAGGCTGACCAATGGCACCGGTAGCCCCTGTGACATAGTATATGCAAAGGCTATCGGTGCCATTTTGATTACTGGCAGCCAACGGTTCTAGTTCGGGGAAAATCAGTATCGGGGTTCGGGGCCCCCGACCCACGATGAATTAGGCAATTTTGTTGAAATTGCCTAATTCATGATAAACGAATGCACATCTCTATTGTGAGCACGGGATGCGGTTGCTTACTCTAGAGAGATGTGAGCCCTTGGGCCACGGCCCAGCTCAAGGAGGAGCCCCAAGGCACAAACCATGGGAGGTGAGAGTGTTCAAGCATGGGCTGGGGCTGGAACAGGCTGGACCAGGATCTATACGTGGAACATCTGAGGAACTGGAACAAGGCAGGTTCAGACCTCCACTGGACCTGCATGCACAGGTGAGAACCAGCAAAGCAATGCTGGTCTCAAGGGTAGCCCTCCAGCCACTTGGTAACCCTTCCAGACCCGCTGCTTGGGAACAACGAGTGGGTGACGCCAGATGAAGGCAGAGGGCAGGAACATGATGAGTTATGGAACTGAGGAGCTTGGAAGACTCAGACTCAGACTTGAAGAACTTGGAAGACTCAAAGACTCGAGGGACTTGGAAGACTGAGACGAGGACTTGAGGGACTTGGAAGACTCAGACAAGGATTTGAGGATTCAGGCACTAGTACAGTGTGAGTGCTGCACCACAGCGTGCCTTACAGAGCTGCCCATGGCTGGTCACAGACCACGCTGAAAGCGAAGCAGACTCCAGACGAGAAGATGAAGATTTGATGCTGGAAACATGACAAAGATTCAGGAGAGGCTTGCACCAAGGCACGCCCTACACAGCTGCCATGGCTGGTCATAGAACACGCTGAAGTGGAGCAGGTTCTGGCTTGAGTCTAGGGCATGGACGGAAGCAGGAATAAGGAACTCCAAAGACCGGGAACAGGATTCAAGGATTCAAGACTCAGGATTTAAGACTCAGGATTCAGGAACAGACCTCGGCATTAAAAGCAAGGGCCTTCCAGAGACTTGCGCTGCAGATGTGAAGACAGACCTTGTGCCACGAAGCATCCTACATAGCCCCCCCCCCCCCCCCCCATGGGCTGTTCATGGACCACAATGGTGGCATGCCAGGAAAGGTGGATGAGAAGGAAACCTGGAAGCAGGACAAAGAACCAGAGTTGGGAACATTAGGACCAGGACTGGAACATCAGGAACTCAGAGCATCAAGAACAAGGATCATCAGGAACATGGGACATCAGGAACACAGGAGAGATGGCAAAGGAGCTCCAATGAAGAACAAGACTAGGAACAATCACAGGAGACCAGGAATATCGAACATGAAGACCATCAAGACAGGCAGAGACCACGGAGAACTTTGCATGGTGATGGAAGCACAGACATCTGTGAGGAGCCATGCGAAGGCCCCGAGGAATGGAAAGAGAGCTCTTTTATAGGGCTAGTGAAGGAACTTGCTAACGGCATCATCTGTTGGGGCCAAGGGGCTTTTCCCGTTGCTAGCCCTTTAAATGTTGAGAGGAGACATGTGAGCACGCATATGCAGAGACCCGAGGACAAGCAGGAGTAGGCAGCAACAGCGGCATCCCTGCCGCAAGGAGAAATGTCAGTGGCACTCTGCCGCGAAAAGAGATGGAATCAGCAGCAGCCTCCCTGCTGCAGGCAGCAGCGATGGTGGTGGCTCCTTAGCTACTTAGGGAGATAGGAGAGACCTGTGGCGGCATCAGTCCAGGTGAGAGGCTAAATTATGGGATGGGCTCCGTGAGTGGCATCATAACAGAAACAGACAGAGAAGAGCTGGTAAGACTGAAAAGAATCTGGAAGAATGTGGACTACATTGATGAAATACTTACTGAGGTATCAAAGTTGGACAACTCAAGCAGAGGGGAAGGTGAAACTGGCCACAAGATAACAGCTAGACCAAAATTACTACAGCTACTACATCAGGAGTCTGATTTTCTTTGAGCTAAAGAACCGGTATGCAGCTCCGGAAGCAGAGCAGAAGAAACCATCCCAGGATGAGGAGGAACTGAAACATGCAAACCCCAATGCTACAGACTCAACAACCACTGCATTTAGGAAGTGGAGGGTAGTGATAGTTGGTGACTCACTTCTGAAAGGCATGGATGCATCCATCTGCACATCAGGCATGTTTTTTGGAAAATGTGCTGTCTGCTGGGTGCCAAAATCTAAGATATTATGGAGAGATTGCCGAAAATCCTTAAACTTACTGACTACTATCCTATGCTGCTCCTCCGTTGGCATGAATGAGACTGCTAAGTACCACTCAGATCATATCAAAAGTGACTTCTCGGCTCTGGGAGAGAGGGTAAAGGAGATAGGTGCTCAGGTGGCATTCTCCTTTGTTCTTCCAGTAAAGAACAAGTCCCAGGTGAGGAAATTTGCATTCTGGAGTTGAATGATTTGCTGCATAGATGGTGTTGAAATGAGCACTTTGGCTTCCTGGACCATGGGATGATGTTTCAAGGACTACTGAGCAGATATGGGGGTTTACCTGTTGAGGAAGGGATGGAGTGCCTTCCAACATAGCCTAGCAAACCTACTGACAACTAGGATAGTCAGGAATGGGTAAACAAAACCCTAAGGTAAGTAAAATATTAAATACTCCCCCTGCACGGAATTCTGATGTGTTTTCTTTGCTTTAGTTCCAAATGCAGGGTCTGTGGCCAAATGTGAAAATGAAGGAGAGATTCTACAGATCCCGTTTATCACAGACAACCCTTGTATAACCTGTATCTGCCTGGTAAGTTAGACTTTGAGAATAAGGGCGCAAGGCATGCAATTACGGCAGAGGTGCAAAGGAGGAATTCAGAAACAAAATTAAATCTCGTGTCAAGAAATTGTCTTTAATCAGATACAGGGTTATACTAATGATAGGTTCGTACAATAATCCGGTTTACAAGACAGAAATGAGTTACCTATGACAAGGGCGTCAGACCACCCCCCCCCCCCCCCTCTCTTGTGCAGCTGGAGTTCTGGCTGGGGCTGCTCGCTTCCCTGGTCTGGAGAGGCAGCTCTCTCCGATTTACCCCTCCATGCTGAGTATTCATGGGCAAGACGGGTCCCACCAAACCCAGAGAGGCTCCCAAATCAAAGGCAGTGAGAGCAGGGGGAAGGGGACAGAGTTCAAAATGGTCCATGGGCTTTGTTTTCCCCTACTCTCATTTCACTCACTACTTAAGTTCCCCAGTCTTCATTGCTTTACCGCCTCGCCACTGACAGAAGAGCCTTCTCCTCTGGTTGCCCGTCTCTGTCCATCAGTCTGACTGTACTTTCCCCTATAGCTTAGAAAGTACATTGTAAACCCCTAGATAATACTTTAAAATCGTCCGCTCAGTGTGCTACAGCAGTCAAAAAAGCAAACAATGTTAGGAATTATTAGGAAGGGAATGGTTAATAAAACGGAAAATGTCATAATGCCTCTATATCGCTCCATGGTGAGCCCACACCTTGAATACTGTGTACAATTCTGGTCACCACATCTCAAAAAAGATATAGTTGTGATGGAGAAGGTAAAGAGAAGGGCAACCAAAATGATAAAGGGGATGGAACAGCTCCCCTATGAGGAAAGGCGGAAGAGGTTAGGGCTGTTCAGCTTGGAGAAGAGACGGCTGAGGGGGAATATGACAGAGGTCTTTAAGATCATGAGAGGTCTTGAACGAGTAGATGTGACTCGGTTATTTACACTTTCGAATAATAGAAGGACTAGGGGGCATTCCATGAAGTTAGCAAGAAGCACATTTAAGACTAATCAGAGAAAATTCTTTTTCATTCAACGCACAATAAAGCTCTGGAATTTGTTGCCAGAGGATGTGGTTAGTGCAGTTAGTGTAGCTGGATTAAAAAAAGGTTGGGATAAGTTCTTGGAGGAGAAGTCCATTAACTGCTATTAATCAAGTTTACTTAGGGAATAGCCACTGCTATTAATTGCATCAGTAGCATGGGATCTTCTTAGTGTTTGAATAATTGCCAGGTTCTTGTGGCCTGGTTTGGCCTCTGTTGGAAACAGGATGCTGGGCTTGATGGACCCTTGGTCTGACCCAGCATGGCAATTTCTTAAGTTCTTATGTTCTTAAAAATGGGAAAAAAGAGCAACATCTAGAAAGTTGTGTACACTAGTGCTGATCGTATAGGAAATAGTCCCAGATCTATAAGCAGTCATAGAAGAAGATGATTCGTATGTAGTGGAAAACTATGACTGGGATATAGTTATACTGGGCTACAATGTATTCATGAAGGACTGGGTAGGAAGGACGGGAGGAAGCATGGTAATATATGTAAAAAACAATATTAAAGGAACAGAATTGCAGGGCTTATGACGTAAGGAGGAGATACAGTAGGTTAATCTGGAAAGAGGGAATGGAACATCTATTTATAATGATGTAATATATGCACCTCCATGACAAAGAAAAGAAATGGATAGATATTTAATGGAGGATATTCTCAAAATTACTATGAAAGGGGAGGTGCTATTGCTAGGGGAATTTAATCTGCCAGATGTTGATTGAGGCATCCCAGCTGCAGTGTCTACAAAAGCAGGGAGATCCTGGATTCTCTGCAGTGAGAACTGTTCAATAAACTGTTCCATCAATCCACTTGGGAGAGGGTGATACTAGATTTGATACTTACCAACCAGCACAGTGCCTTAAGGGGCGGATTTTAAAAGGCGCGCAAATAGCCTACTTTTGTTTGCGCTCCAGGCGCAAACAAAAGTACGCTGGATTTTAGTAGATACGCGCGGAGCCGCGCGTATCTGCTAAAAACCTGGATCGGCGCGCGCAAGGCTATCGATTTTGTATAGCCGGCGCGCGCCGAGCCGCGCAGCCTACCCCGTTCCCTCCAAGGCCGCTCCGAAATCGGAGCGGCCTCGGAGGGAACTTTCCTTTGCCCTCCCCTCACCTTCCCCTCCCTTCCCCTACCTAACCCACCCACCCGGCCCTGTCTAAAACCCCCCCTTACCTTTGTCGGGGGATTACGCCTCCCTCCGGGAGGCGTAAATCCCCGCGCGCGAGCGGGCCTCCTGCGCGCCGGGCCGCGACCTGGGGGCGGGTACGGAGGGCGCGGCCACGCCCCTGGAACGCCCCGGGCCGTAGCCACGTCCCCGCACCCGCCCCCAAAACGCTGCCGACACGCCCCCGAAACGCCGCGACAACCGGGCCCGCCCCTGACACGCCCCCGACACGCCCCCCTCGGAGAACCCCGGGACTTACGCGAGTCCCGGGGCTCTGCGCGCGGCGGGAGGCCTATGTAAAATAGGCTTCCCGGCGCGCAGGGCCCTGCTCGCGTAAATCCGCCCGGTTTTGGGCGGATTTACGCGAGCAGGGCTCTGAAAATCCGCCCCTAAATGTTGTAGTGGATGATCATCTGTGATCCAGTGATTTCCAGATGGTGTGGTTCGGAATTAGAATGCAGAAATAAAGGTTCACTAAAAGGTGAGGGTCCTAGACTTCAGGAAAGCCTTTTTAAAATAGGGAAGTATCTCAAAGAATTGTTAGCTGATGGGAAATTCTAGGGGAAGTAGAAAAACAGGGGACAAAACTGAAAGGAGATAAAGGCAAGTAACCTTTTTGGAAGGAAAGTAAATAAAGGAAAGAGGAAAAGGAGGCCGCTATGGCTTTCTAAAGAAGTAGCTGAAAAGGTAAGGGAGAAAAGGTTAGGGTTCATAAATGGCAAGAAAGAGATCACAGAGGAATACAGGCAAAAATATTTGGAAAAGCAAGGAGTATAACGTTTGAACAACTGCATGAGGAGGCATATATTCATGCATTTGTCTGCATGCATATTTGTTATAGTATTACATAAGACATGCATCTGATATGTGCGTGTTTTATAAAATATTTGTAATTCTACAATGCAACATCATTGAGACCCTCTTGGTTCTTCTGCATGATCACCTGTTATCCACTCAGACCTCCCATCCGTTAGTACTACACAATAAACATGTTTAATATCACTTAAACCAAATAATTAGCAGGTGTAAAAATATGCAAATAAAATGGAAAATGTATGTGCATAAGTTGCTTTTTAAAATAGCAACTTAAACATGTAACTGTGAACCTCACCCTGGCATGCCACTAAACTGCCCTTTTTTTTACACATGTATATGTGCACGTGCATGTGAACATACTCACACATTTTTTACTTTAAGAATATACGGAATACACAAGTAGAGACTACTTATGTGCATATATGCTATATTTTACACATTTAACATTTTGAAAATTCAACTTTAAGGAAAGCTGAGAAAGTAGTCAGAAATACAAAAATTCAAATGGAGGAAAAAAATAGCAAATAATGTAAAGCCGGGGACAAGACTTATTTTAGACATATTAGTGATAGAAGAAAGTGCAAAAGTGGCAGTATGAGATTCAGAGGTGAAGAGGTGGAATATGTATAAAATGAGGAAAAATATTTCTTTTTGTTATTCACTGGGGAAAAGTTAGGAACAAGATCACATAAAATCAACATAAATAAGATTTGAACTGAGGTAAAACCCAATCAATTTTCAGAAAATTGTATTCATGAGGAGCTAACTAAACATAAAGTAGATAAGGTGATAGTACTCTCAGATGTATCACATCTGAGAGTACTATCACTGGCTGACCTTTTCAATGCTTCTTTAGAGTCAGGAGTAGTTCTAGAGCACTGGAGATGGACAGATGTGGTTTCTGTTCATCAAAGTGAAAGGATGAGGCTGGGAACTACAAGACAGTTAGACTGACTTCTGTGGTAAGAAAATTAGTTGAATCACTGCCAAAACACAGGATAGTGCGGATCCTGGACGCCAATGGATTGCAAGATCCAAGGCAGCATGGTGTTACCAGAGATAGATCTTGTCAGACAAATCTGATCAATTTCTTTGGGTGACTAGAGTAGGATCAAGGGAGAGCACTATATGTACTGTACTTGGATTTCATTAAGCCCTCTGACATGGTTTTGTGTAGATGACATAAATAAATTGAGTGCCCTAAGTATGGGTCCTAGAGTGAGTGACTGGTTAGAAACTGATTGAGTGGGAGGCAACAAAGGGTAGTGATAAATAGTAGGGATGTGAATCGTGTGCCCTATCGTCTTAACGATTGAAATCGTCTGGCAGGAGAAGAAAATCGTGTTTGGCACGATTTTTTAGTTAAAAAAATTGTTTTTTTCCGATTAGTGCGCACTAACAGGAGTTAGTGCGCACTAATCGGTGTTGTGATACCAATCGGTGATACCAGGGGTGTTGTGATCTTCCTGCACAGTGTGCAGGAAGATCACAACACCCCTGGTATCAGGGTTAGGGCACTGTGTGTGCAGGAAGATCACAACACTCCTGGTATTAATAGGGATAGGGCACTGTGTGCAGGAAGATCACAACACCCCTGGTGTCAGGGTTAGGGCACTGTGTGCAGGAAGATCACAACACCCCTGGTATCAGGGATAGGGCACTGTGTGCAGGAAGATCACAACACTCCTGGTATTAATAGGGATAGGGCACTGTGTGCAGGAAGATCACAACACCCCTGGTGTCAGGGTTAGGGCACTGTGTGCAGGAAGATCACAACACCCCTGGTATTAATAGGGATAGGGCACTGAGTGCAGGAAGATCACAACACCCCTGATATCAGGAATAGGGCACAAGTTCTAGTCATATTGACTGATCCCATTACTTTTTTTGTCAACTACCAAGTTTCCATTTCCCATCCCCCCAACCATCACCTCAGTGGGAACCTTGGTAACATCAATAGATAAGAGGGCAGCCAGCCAATAGGAATACATATTCATTCCTAACTGACCTTTACTGACCTGGAAAGTGTCAATTTGTATCATTTTCTGTTAGTGCGCACTAACTCCCGTTAGTGCGCACTAACACGATTTAACGATTTTTAACGATAAATCATTAGAATTTCTATTGTATTGTGTTCTATAACAATTTAAGACGATATTAAAATTATCGGATGATAATTTTAATCGTTGAAAAACGATTCACATCCCTAATAAATAGCGTTCACTTAAGGAGGGGGTGTTACTCAGAGATTGGTCCTCAGACCGGTTCATTTCAGTATAGTTGTGAGCAGCATTGCAGAAGGATTGTTGGGAAAGATGTGACTTTTTGCCTATGATACGAAAATCTGCAACAGAGTAGACTATAAGGAAGGTGTAGAAAACATGAGGAGGAAATTAGTAAAACTTAAAGAATGATCTAGGGTCAAGCAGCTAAGATTTAATGATAAAAAGTGCAGAGTAATACATTTAAGCTGCAAAAACTTAAGGTAGATGTACACTAATGGGGATGAAATTTTTCTAAGTGTGAAATAAGAGCAGGATTTAGGGGTGATAATATCTGATGATCTTAATGTTGTAGAGGCAGACAAGAATGTGGACCCCTTGCCTGAGGTAGAGTTGGTGCAACCTGAGAGGGCAAGCAGGTCTCCACCGCCGGGAGGCGAGGCCAGACTTGTTACAAATGCCGGCTGGAGCTTCACCAATACCAACCCCACTCTCCGCAGGTTAAGCCCTTGGGTGCGGGGCCAGCTGGTTTTAGGTGTGAAGACGGTTGGGTAGCAGCCGGGCGTGTTGTCCAAAGTTGGTCCAAGCTCAGAAGCCGGGGGATCGCCGATAGCAAGTCCAGAAAAAGAAGCCAGAGGGTCGCTGATAGCCAGTCCAAGGTCGAAGCCAGAAGAGTCACCGAAAGCCAGTACGAGATCATAAGCCAGAGAGTCGCCAAAAGCCAGTCCGAGGTCAGGAGCCAAAAGATCCGTCCACAGGGACCAAGGATGGGAGCTGGAGCAGGGACAGGGCTCAGAAGGCAGGAACAGGACTCGGAAGGCAGGAACAGGAACCAACGCAGCACAGAAGACTTCACCGGAGCGAAGCAGACTCATTGCCAAGTCAAGGAACCAGAAGATTGAGCTCTCGTAAGTAGTCCCAGGCCTCAGACATCATCCAAAAGGCTGGACTACACTTGGTGTGGCTGGCCCTTTCAAAGGTTACAGGAGGCGTGGCCTCACGTCTAGGGATGGGCCAGCCCAGAGGGGGTTGCAGGAGGCATCGACCTGTGGCCTTGTGCAGCAAAGAGGCAGTCAGAGGTCGGCCCCCTGCTACAGGGGACGGCGCAAGCATTCTAGATTCTTATGGTCAGTGTAGATCGTAATCTGGTGCTGGGCCCCTTCCAACCAGGGGTGCCACTCTACAAAGGCCATTTTGATAGTGAGTTTTTTATCACCAATGGCATAGTTGCTTTCTGCTGCAGGGAATTGGAGGGAGAGGAAAGAGCAGGCATGGAGGGTGTTGTTGGCGGAGTATTGGCTAAGGACAGTCCCGACTCCTTCAGAGGAGGCATCCACTTCGACAATAAAAGGACATCGAGGATCAGATTGGTGGAGACATGGCTCATGGAGAAAGGCCTCCTTCAGTTGGAGGAAGGCAGAGACTGCCTCGAGCAGCCAATGCTTGGGGTCGGCTCCTTTACGAGTTAAGGCAGTTAGAGAAGCCACCAGAGAGGTGTAATTGAGGATAAAAGAACGGTAGTAATTAGCGAAGCATAAGAACTGCTGTAGTGGATGTAATCCAGAAGGCTGATGTCAGTCCTGGATGGCTTTGATTTTTTCAGGATCCATGCTAAACCCCTGGTTAGAGATGATATACCCCAAGAATGGAAGGGTTTCTTGCTCGAAGATGCAGTTTTCGAGTTTAGCGTACAGCTGGTTCTCCTGGAGACAATGGAGTTCCCGGGAAACGTCTTTGCGGTGCTCTTACAGGGTTCGGGAGAATACCAAAATATCATCGAGGTAGACGATGACTGACTGGTACAAATAAGTCTCGGAAGATTTTGTTCATAAGATTTTGGAAGACAGCATTACTAAGACCGAAAGGCATAACTAGGTATTCATAGTGCCCGTCTCTGGTGTTGAAGGCCGTCTTCTATTCGATACCCTCCTTAATATGGATTAGGTTGTAGGCTCCCCTGAGATCCAGCTTGGTAAAGACCTGTGCCCCCTGGAGATGGTCAAAGAGCTCAGAAATCAGTGGGAGTGGGTAGCGATCTTGATGGTTATAGCATTGAGTCCGCGGTAGTCGATAGAGGGATGGAGTGTCCCATCCTTCTTGGCCACGAAAAAGAACCCGGCTCTGGCCAGAGAGCTGGACTTGCGGATGAACCCCCTGTCCTAGTTTTCTCAGATGTAAATGGATATGGCCCGTGTCTCGTCAGGTGAGATGGGATATTTATTTATTTATTATTTTTATTATACCGAGTTTCATGATATGAATCACATCAACCCGGTTTACAATTAACAATGTGAATAACTGCAGAGAGTAACATGGTAGAAACATTTCCCAATTCGACATCAAATATAATAAGAAACTTAACAAATAAAAACATTATAACAATATTTAGGATGTGAGAAAGTTACAAAAAACAAGGAAAAATAACTAGGAACTGAAAGGGGATGAAATTAAGGAAAGAATATTAACATTTTAGCCAACTGTATCAATTAATAAATATGTATAAAATTATAAAATATAGATGGGTAGGACCCCCGGGGCGATTCAGAGCCAGGTAGCAAATTGATTGCACAGTGAAATGACCGATGAGGTGGTAGGGTCTAGGGATGTGCAGAGGGTACGGATTTGTCCAATTCGGTATTCGTATTCGTCAGTGGGCAAATACGTTGCATTTGTTCAATGGCGCCCCCGATACGTTGATACGTGCATTCGTTTTCCAGTTCCCTTTAAAGTCAAAGGGGGGGGATAATTTGCAGCCTATTTTTGGCTGTAGAATTGAGGTTTTATTATCAATTTTGATGAAACTTCTGGGGAGCAATCATCAGAACAACAAAAGGGCTCCAAGGTACTTAGACTGTGGCAAAGTGGCACCAAAGTGGCATGAATAGCCTAAGGTATTTTAAAGAGGCAAAGGGGTACCGGGAATGGCAAGAAGAGTGCTTTAACAGAGGTGCAAAGCAGCAGCGAGAGTGTCAAAAACACACCACAGCTTCAAAAGAGAGCACCGATAATAGATGCATGAACCCTCGAAGGCAGCACGACAGGCAAAGCGGCAAGACAAGTGGCATCAACATCCTACAGCACAATGAAGGGGGAACATAGCAAGCAGAAAGACTAGCACCAACACACTGAGCAACTATGAGAGTGGCCAGAACACCACAAGGAGTTGAGTGAGTCATCTGGTGTATGGAAGCAAGGCACAGAGGCAGAGGGTAGATACAGGCTGGCTATACCCGGGGAGAGTTCCCTTTCCTTTGTGCAGGAAAGGACTCCCTAGAATGGGTTCGCCCCTAGAGTGGGGTGTTTCCGTTGGCGTCTAGTGAGCTCTCGCTGGTCATTTAAAATCTGGTGGAGTTAGCAGATATACAAACAAGAATTTTCAAGGCCGAGGTGGAGCAGGATACCATGTAAACAACGGTTCAACATGGGTCAGAGGGTAGATACAGGCTGGCTATATCAGGGGAGAGTTCCCTTTCCTTTGCACAGGAAAGGGCTACCTAGAATGGGTTCACCCCTAGAGTGGGGTGTTTCCATTGGTGTCTAGTGAGCTCTCGCTGGTCTTTTAAAATCTGGTGGACATAGCAGATATACAAACGAGAATTTTCAAGGCCGAGGCAGAGGAGGGTGCATGTGACCAGTGGTTCAACATGGGTCAGAGGGTAGATACAGGCTGGCTACACCCGGGGAGAGTTACCTTTCCTTTGAGCCGGGAAGGGCTCCCCAGAATGGGTTGGCCTCTAGAGTGGAGCATGAGCCTTTAAAGCATGGCAATGTGGAGTAGGGTGCCATGTGAACAGCGGTTCAACATGGGTCAACCAGTGCTAAGAGATAGGCTGCCACAACGGGGAGAGTTCCCTTTCCTTTGAGCAGGAAAGGGCTTCCTTGGAATGGGTTGGCCCCTAGAGTGGAGCACGAGCCTTCAAAGCGTGGCGACCTGGAGCAGGGTGTCATGTGAACAGCGGTTCAACATGGTCAACCGCAACTAAAGGATTGGCTGCAACACCGGGAAGAGTTCCCTTTCTTTGACCAGGAAAGGGTTTCCTTGGAATGGGTTGGACCCTAGAGTGGAGCACAAGCCTTCAAAGCGTGGCGACCTGGAGCAGGGTGCCATGTGAACAGCGGTTCAACATTGGTCAACCGGTGCTAAGAGACAGGCTGCAACACCGGGGAGAGTTCTCTTTCTTTGAGCAGGAAAGGGCTTCCTTGGAATGGGTTGGCCCCTAGAGTGGAGCAAGAGCCTTCAAAGTGTGGCAACATGGAGGAGGTCTCACTGTGAACTGCGGTTCAACATGGGTCAACAGGTACTAAGAGATAGGCTGCAACACCAGAGAGAGTTCCCTTTCCTTTGAGGAGGAACATAAGAACATAAGAAATTGCCATGCTGGGTCAGACCAAGGGTCCATCAAGCCCAGCATCCTGTTTCCAACAGAGGCTAAAACCAGGCCACAAGAACCTGGCAATTACCCAAACACTAAGAAGATCCCATGCTACTGATGCAATTAATAGCAGTGGCTATTCCCTAAGTAAAATTGATTAATAGCCGTTAATGGACTTCTCCTTCAAGAACTTATCCCAACCTTTTTTGAACCCAGCTACACTAACTGCACTAACATCATCCTCTGGCAACAAATTCCAGAGCTTTATTGTGCGTTAAGTGAAAAATAATTTTCTCTGATTAGTCTTAAATGTGCTACTTGCTAACTTCATGGAATGCCCCCTAGTCCTTCTATTATTCGAAAGTGTAAATAACCGAGTCACATCTACTCGTTCAAGACCTCTGATGATCTTAAAGACCTCTATCATATCCCCCCCTCAGCCGTCTCTTCTCCAAGCTGAACAGCCCTAACCTCTTCAGCCTTTCCTCAAAGGGGAGCTGTTCCATCTCCTTTATCATTTTGGTTGCCCTTCTCTGTACCTTCTCCATCTCAACTATATCTTTTTTGAGATGTGGCGACCAGAATTGTACACAGTATTCAAGGTGCAGTCTCACCATGGAGCTATACAGAGGCATTATGACATTTTCCGTTCTATTAACCATTCCCTTCCTAATAATTCTTAACATTCTATTTGCTTTTTTGACTGCTGCAGCACACTAAGCCATCGATTTTAAAGTATTATCCACTATGATGCTTAGATCTTTTTCCTGGGTGGTAGCTCTTAATATGGAACCTAACATCGTTTAACTACAGTAAGGGTTATTTTTTCCTATATGCAACACCTTGCACTTGTCCACATTAAATTTGATCTGCCATTTGGATGCCCAATCTTCCAGTCTTGCAAGGTCCTCCTGTAATGTATCACAGTCTGCTTGTGATTTAAGTACTCTGAATAAGTTTGTATCATCCGCAAATTTGATAACCTCACTCGTCGTATTCCTTTCCAGATCATTTATATATATATTGAAAAGCACCGGTCCAAGTACAGATCCCTGAGGCACTCCACTGTTTACAATTTTCCACTGAGAAAATTGACCATTTAATCCTACTCTCTGTTTCCTGTCTTTTAACCAGTTTGTAATCCATGAAAGAACATCGCCTCCTATCCCATGACTTTTTAGTTTTCGTAGAAGCCTTTCATGAAGGACTTTATCAAACGCCTTTGAAAATCCAAATACACCACATCTACCGGTTCACCTTTATCCACATGTTTATTAACCCCTTCAAAAAAATGAAGCAGATTTGTTAGGCAAGACGTCCCTTGGGTAAATCCATGTTGACTGTGTCCCATTAAATCATGTCTTTCTATATGCTCTACGATTTTGATCTTGAAAATAGTTTCCACTATTTTTCCCAGCACTGAAGTCAAGCTCACTGGTCTATAGTTACCCGGATCGGCCCTGGAGCCTTTTTTTAAATATTGAGGTTACATTGGCCACCCTCCAGTCTTCAGGTACAATGGATGATTTTAATGATAGGTTACAAATTTTAACTAATAGATCAGAAATTTCATTTTTTAGTTCCTTCAGAACCCTAGGATGCATGCCATCCGGTCCAGGTGATTTGCTACTCTTTAGTTTGTCAATCTGGCCTACTACATCTTCCAGGTTCACTGTGATTTTGTTCAGTTCGTCTGACTCATCACCCCTGAAAACCATCTCTGGAACTGGTATCTCCCCAACATCCTCATTAGTAAACACGGAGGCAAAGAATTCATTTAGTCTTTCTGCAATGGCCTTATCTTCCCTAAGTGCCCCTTTAACCCCTCTGTCATCTAATGGTCCAACCGACTCCCTCACAGGTTTCTTGCTTTGGATATATTTAAAAAAGTAGTTTTTGCCTCTATGGCCAACTTCATTTCAAATTCTCTCTTCGCCTATCTTATCAATGTTTTACACTTACCGTGATAATGCTTATGTTTTATCCTATTTTCTTCAGATGGATCCTTCTTCCAATTTTTGAAGGATGTCTTTTTGGCTAAAATAGTCTCTTTCACCTCACCTTTTAACCATGATGGTAATCGTTTTTGCCTTCCTTCCACCTTCTTAATGCACGGAATACAAATGGACTGCGCCTCTAGCATTGTATTTTTAAACAATGTCCAAGCTTGTGAACACTTTTTAACCTTTGCAGCTGCACCTTTTGTTTTTTTCTAACTATTTTCCTCATTTTTATCAAAGTTCCCTTTTTAAAATTTAGTGTTAGAGCTGCAGATTTACTTATTGTCCCCCTTCCAGTTATAAGTTAAATGTGATCATGTTATGTTCACTGTTGCCAAGTGGTCCCACCACCGTTACTTCTCTCACCAAATCTTGCGTTCCACTAAGAATTAAATCTAAAATAGCTCCCTCTCTTGTTGATACCTGAACCAATTGCTCCATGAAGCAATCATTTATTACATCCAGGAACTTTATGTCTCTAGCAAGTCCTGATGTTACATTTACCCAGTCAATAATGGGGTAAATGAAATCTCCCATTATTATTGCACTGCCAAATTGGTTTGCTTCCCTGATTTCTCTTAGCATTTCATCATCTGTCTGACCATTTTGTCCAGGTGGACGGTAGTATACTCCTATCACTATACTCTTACCCAACTCACATGGGATTTCTACTCATATAGATTCTACTGAGCATTTACTCTCTTGTATGATATTTATCCTGTTGGACTCTATATCCTCCCGGACATAAAGTGCCACACACCTACCAAGTTGATCCTCCCTATCATTGCGATATAATTTGTACCCTGATATAGCACTGTCCCATTGGTTATCCTCCTTCCACCAAGTCTCTGTGATGCCAATTATGTCAATCTCATCATTTGCTGCTATACACTCTAACTCTCCCATCTTGCTTCTTGGACTTCTGGCATTGGCTTACAGATTTTTCAAGGTGTGGTTTTTGTTTGTTTTAACAACCTGCTTTTCAGTTGTTTGGGATAATTCGGAAAGCATTAGCTTTGGTGATTTTTTACATATAGGCATATGATGAACTATGTTTGCTTTTAATGGAACCTCTCTGTTGGGATGCCCTAACTCTCCTGTTTCATTAGTATCCTTCAAGGATACATTTCTCTGAACCATGCACTGCTGAGTGACTGTCGGCTTTCCCCCTTGTTCTAGTTTAAAAGCTGCTCTATCTCATTTTTGAAAGCTAGAGCCAGCAGCTTGGTTCCACTCTGGTTAAGGTGGAGCCCATCCTTTCGGAAAAGTCTCCCCTTTCCCCAAAAGTTTCCCCGGTTCCTTACAAAGCTGAATCCCCCTTCCATGCACCATCGTCTCATCCATGCATTGAAACTCTGGAGCTCTGCCTGCCTCTGGGGACCTGCACGTGGAACAGGAAGCATTTCAGAGAATTCCACCCTGGAGGTTCTGGATTTCAGCTTTCATCCTAAAATCCTAAATTTGGCTTCCAGAATCTCTCTCCCACATTTTCCTATGTCGTTGGTGCCCACATGTACCACGACAGCCGGCTCCTCCCCAACAGTGTCTATAATCCTATTTAGGTGACGCGTGAGGACTGCCACCTTCGCACCAGGCAGGCAAGTTACCAGGTGGTCCTCACGTCCACCAGCCACCCTGCTATCTACATGTTTAATAATCGAATCACACCAACTATGATGGCCGGCCTAACCCTTCCCTCCTGGGCAGTAGCCCTGGGAGATTTGTCCTCAGTGAGAGAGAACAATACATCACCTGGAGAGTAGGTCCTTGCTACAGGATCACTTCCTGCTACACCAGGGTGATGTTCTCCTACTGGGAGACCTTTCTTATCCAAGACAGAACTGCGGCTGCCAGAATGGATTTGGGACTTGGATACTATGTCCCTGAAGGTCTCGTCAATATACCTCTCTGTCCTCCTTCAGCTCCTCCAAGTCTGCTACTCTAGCCTCTAGAGATCGGACTTGTTCCCTGAGAGCCAGGAGCTCTTTGCACCAAGTGCACACATACAATCTCTAACCAGCCGGTAAAAAATCATACATGTGACACTGAATGCAAAAGACTGGAAAGCCCCCCCTCTTGCTGCTGGACTGCTGCCTTCATCATAGTTTTATTGAGTTCCTAGTTACGTTTAGGATACTAAGGGAGTTGGAATGAGAGTACTTTTAATTTACAGGTGAATTTAGTAATTAATCAGCTAGTGTTCTACAAGGGGATGATTAAACTTTCAATAAGGGCTTCTTTGGAATGGGTGGGCCCCTAGGGTGGAGCACAAGCCTTCAAAGTGTGGCAACCTGGAGCAGGGTCTCACTTGAGCATGGTCTCACTGTGTTTGCCACAGTCTAAGTAACTTGGAGCTCTTTTCTCGTTCTGAACATGGGTCAACAGGTGCTAAGAGATAGGTTGCTACATCGGGGAGAGTTCCCTTTCCTATGAGCAGGAAAGGGCTCCCTGGAATGGATTGTCCCCTAGAGTGTATAATGGTACGAATTGTTTGGATCTAAGCATTTGCAAACAGATCATGATTTCATAAGCAAGACAGAAGGAAGTTCTCTTCTCTGCCCTGAACTAAAGAAAATATTTGTTTTATTTAAGGATCCATGCTGTGAAGGATTACTAGTTTGAATTGCTAGACACTGAGGTTTCTCTTTGCAACGAGGGTTCAGCCGTTAGGACTGTTCATAAGGTCTGGCCAGACAGGCACAGCAATCGAGGTCAAACCCTTGTAGGGACATAAGGCCTGGATGGACAGTCACAGCAATCGAGGTCAAACCCTTGTAAGGACATAAGGCCTGGATGGACAGGCACAGCAGTCGAGGATAGAGGTAAATCCCAACTAGGGACATAAGGCCTGGACGTACAGGCACAGCAGTTGAGGACAGAGGTCAATCCCACCTAGTGACATAAGGCCTGGATGAACAGGCACAACAACCAAGATCAAACCATGGTAGGGACACAAGGGCCTGGACAGACAAGGCACAGCAATCGAGGTCAAACCCAACTAGGGACATAAGGCCTGGATGGAAAGGCACAGCAATTGAGGACAGAGGTCAAGCCCATGTAGGGACATGTTGCAACTGTTGCTGCTTGACGTCTCCACTACGCCTACCTTACCTCTTTGGCGACTCCCTCTTTGCCTGTTGGAAGTTTGGCTGCCGTGGCGTCATCTTGCTTTTTCCCTCTGGTGTCCCCGGACCAGCTGGACGCTGCACTCCGCCATGTTTCCCAGCAGCCTAAGGGCACGCGCGCGTGTGGTCCCAACTCAAGAACCAGCAGTGGTGCGAACCTCAGGGGCATCCCCCTGAGGTAACGTCATCCTCATTGGATATTTAAGGTCTCTGAAATCGCTAACGATTCGAGTTAGCAAGGGCTTTCCTCCAGGTATCGGTGGATGGGATTCGCTCTCTGCATACCTTGCTACTCTGCCTCCTCAAACTTACCAGGGGTACTCGCTCCTCGGGGTCCTCGCTTTCTCTTTTGCTTTTTAGATCGCAGTCTGGAACCGGTACTCGCTCCTCGAGGGCCCATGTTCCCAGACTTGCTACTGAATACCACTTCTGCCAGGAAGTCATCGCTGTCTACAATACCAGTGATTTACCATTTCTCTTTCAGAGCTTTCCCTGGAACCAGGTACTCACTCCTCGAGGGCCTATTTCATTCCAGCTCCTGGGCTACTTCTAAGAGACTATTGTGTGTTACCATCAAGTTTCTGTTCCTAAACTCTGCATACCCTGCCTACTCACTATATTCACTATATTCAGTTATCCAGGATCGCTGCTCCAGTATTTGAGGGACTACAGCCCAGCTGGGCACTTCCAGCTCACTACTGCCACCTCTGGTGATTCCATATATTGTTTAATAAAAGAACTAGTGTGTGTCTGTCTCCATACTCTGAGCCTGACCGATGGTCCCTCTCGGGATCTTTCCCCGGGGGCATGGTCATCTGCCATCGGCCCAAGGATCCACTAACAACTACCCAAAACAATAACAGATTGCTACTCCATGGATCCCGACACAACTCAATGCCTGCAGGCCATACCAGGCCTGGCCCAGCGCATTGTGGAGCAGCAAAGTTGCCTGGAGAAACTTATTTCAGCGTTTCATCAGCTACACACACAGAAGGTTCAAGGCAGAGCTTCCAACCATGAAGGTCAGTTACAGGAGGGTACTTTAAAAACTGCTGTACACACTGGCGGCTCCAATCCGCTTTTCCCGGTGAAATTCAGAAGACCCAGGGCTTCTTAACCAGTGCTGCATGCATTTTGTGTTACAGCCATCTTTATTTCCTACGGCTCTTTCCAAAGACTACCTACATCCTTTCATACCTGGATGGTAGGGCCTTGTCATGGGCATCTACCTTGTAGGAGTACAAGGACCCCGTTTTGCAGGACATAGAAGGATTTATGAACCTTGTTTAAATCTGTTTTTCATTGACCCTGCTCGAACTCGGTACCGGTTTCTACTTTGGTGGAATTGAAGCAAGCAACAGATCACTGGCTGAATTTGCCATCGAGTTCAAAATTCTTGCGGCAGGACTCCGCTGGACCCCAAATGTCCCAGACTTCTTTTGCAGAGGCCTGGATACCCATTTAAAGGATGAGCTGGCTGCTCGTGAAACACCTGACTTCGCTGGACGAATTAGTATCTTGGCCACTCGGATCGATCACCGGCTCCGGGACAAGGGTGAAGGAACTCCGGCCTAAGGTGATACCTAGGTTAACAGGCTAATTCTATATCCGCACCTCAGATGGTTCCAGTAATTCTTGCTGCTGGTAAGATGAGCCGATGCAACTTGGTCATGGACATTTACTTCCAAGCAGGCCTATCCAGTACCGAGCGGTAGGAAGAGCTGCGTTAGTGCCTAAGGCACCCGCGGTTACCGCCCGCACAGTGCAGCTCACCTACCGCTCGATCCTGAAGCCTAATTATATGTACTGTAAGCCGCGTCCGAAAAGCCTTAGGCCGCAGCAACCCAGGGATACTGGATAGAGCGCCTATACAGGATCCTGGGTGCGCGGGCCTAAGGCTTCACGCCACGCTGGTATCTGTCATTTCAAATGTCATTTGAAATGACAGATACCAGGAAGCAACGGTGGCGACAGCGCAGAAACAACAGTGAAACGACTTGTCAGTGTCCCCCCTCCTCTCGGAGCAGGGCCTTGCTCCGGGAGGAGGAGGGACACTGACAGCGGCGAAGCAACGGCGAAGACAGCGGCGAAACGACTTTTCAGTGTCCCCCCTCCTCTCGGAGCAGGGCGGAAAAGCCACCTTGCTCCGGGAGGAGTGGGGACACTAGCAACGGCGAAGCTTTCCCCCAGCCCGGACGCCGGCAAAAAACGTACTTTTTTGCAGCCAGCCATGAGCAGGAACACGATCTGGCCTGCCTTAGCTCCTCCCTACAAGATGGCCGCCTGCACGGGAAAGCGTGCAATTGGCCGCTCAAGACGTGGGGGAAAGCTTCGCCGCTGTCATCTCTCTCCCCCCCTCCCGGAGCAAGGCTGCTTTTCGCGCCCTGCTCTGGGAGGGGGGGAGAAGAGATGACAGTGGCGAAGCAACTTACTTTTCGCTTTTAAGTTTTTTTCGCTTATTTTTGGATTCGCCGCTGTCATCTCTCCCCCCCCCTCCCGGAGCAAGGCAGCTTTTCGCGCCCTGCTCCGGGAGGGGGGAGAAGAGACAAGCGGCGAAAACAACTTACTTGCACAGGGAAAGCGGTCTCCGTGCAGCCCCAGTCCTCTCCCCTCCTCCCGAAGCCAAAAAAAAAAAAACCTTTTTTTTTTTTTTGGCTTCGGGAGGAGGGGAGAGGACTGGGGCTGCCACGGAGACCGGCACCCATGATCGCAGCCGGGGCAGGTGGCGGCGGGCTGGGGGAAAGCTTGCCACCTACCCTACCCATGCCTCTACCGCCTGGGTCAGGGTAGGCGTAAGTTTGCAGGTTAAACGCGCGACAAAACGGCAGGGAAAAGGTAGCGTTAGCGGGGCGCGGGTTACGGGATGCTAGGGGAATAGCTAATTGGCTCGTTTGCATGCAATATCGAGCTAATTCGCTCGTTTGCATGCAATATACATGCCGCGGGCGGAAGGGGTTACCCGGGGAATTTAGGACGCGGTAGGAGTAGGTTAAAGGGGATTCGGGATCGCAGGAAGGGCTAACGCGGCCGGAACGTGAGTTAAAAGCGGCTTAGGAGCAGGGTAAACGCGGCCGCACTTTACAGGATAGGCCTGAAAAAAAGAAGACTTCGGAAAAAGCGCAGCCTTTGCATGTACTGTGGTCAGCCCAGCCATAATGTCTCTACATGCTCCATTCGTCCGGAAAACGGTCGGGCCTAAGTCCTGCAGGAGGACTGTTCTTAGGCCACACCACGACCTCTCCTCCGCTTTCTCTTCCAGTCTCTTTGACTTACGGACCGGTCACAGTTCAGACTCCTGCCCCGGTGGACTCAGGGGCAGAAGGCAACTTCATTCTCAGACGTCTAGTGGAAGACCTAAGGAGTCCCCTCATCAAGCTGAAAGATCCACTACTGTGTCATCATTTGAAGTGGGCTATGGATGCTCCCCAACATTGCCACTTCCACTAAAGCTCAGTGACGTCCCAGCAGCTCAATCCACTGCTGCTGATATTCATAACGCTTTCCATGTTTCACTTCTGAAACCACTCATACTCAGCGAATTTTCTTCCAAACCTCAAGATCCACCTGTCATCAATGCAGAGGACGACTTAGAATTCAAAGTCGAAGAGGTCCTGGATGTTCGTAAAAGAGGCAATACTTTTGAATACCTTCTAAAGTGGAAGGTTTCGGCCCGAAGAAAACTCTTGGGAGCCTCAGACCAATATTCTGGACAAAGAGATGCTTTGTCAGTTCCACCTCGTGCATCCTTCAAAACCCAAGCCTGATACCCGAAGAGGAAATTGCCCTTTTAAGGGGGGTACATTTGCAACCATCGCTGCTTGACGTCTCCACTACGCCCACCTTACCTCTTTGGCGACTCCCAATTTGCCTGTTGGAAGTTTGGCTGCCGCAGCGTAATCTTGCCGTTCCCCTCCGGCGTCCCCGGAATGGCTGGACGCTGCACTCCACCATGATTCCCAGCAGCCTAAGGGCACGCGTGCGTGTGGTCCCGACTTAAGTACCAGCAGTGGTGCGAACCTCAGGGGCATCCCCCTGATGGTAAACGTCATCCTCACTGGATATTTAAGGTCTCTGAAATCACTAACGATTCGAGTTAGCAAGGGCTTTCCTCAAGGTATCGGCAGATGGGGATTCGCTCTCTGCATACCTTGCTACTCTGCCTCCTCGGACTTACCAGGGGTACCCAGCTCCTCTGGGCCTCGCTTCTCTTTTGCTTTTCAGATCGCAGTCTGGAACCGGTACTCGCTCCTTGAGTGCCCCACGATCCCAGACTTGCTACTGAATACCACTTCTGCCAGGAAGTCATCACTGTCTACAACACCAGTGAGTTACCATCTCTCTTTCAGAGCGTTCCCTGGAACCAGGTACTCACTCCTCGAGGGCCTATTTCATTAAAGCTCCTGGGCTGCTTCTAAGAGACTATTGTGTGAGTGTTACCATCAAGGTTCTGTTCCTGAACTCTGCATTCCCTGCCTACTCACTATATTCAGTTTCCCTACAGCTCAAGTTATCCAGGATCACCTCTGGTGGTTCCATATATTGTTTAAAAAAAGAACTAGTGTGTGTCTGTCTCCATACTCTAAACCTGACCGGAGGTCCCTCTCAGGATCTTCCCCCAGGGGCGTGGTCATCTGCCACCGGCCCAAGGATCCACCCACAACTACCACGAACACTAACAAGACACAAGGCCTGGAAGGACAGGCACAGCAATCGAGGTCAATCCCACCTAGGAATATAAGGCCTGGATAGACAGGTACAGCAGTCGAGGACAGAGGTCAAGCCCAACTAGGGACATAAGACCTGGACGAACAGGCACAGCAATAGAGGATAGAGGTCAATCCCACCTAGGGACATAAGGCCTGGACGAACAGGCACAGCAATCGAGGACAGAGGTCAAGCCCACCTAGGGGCATAAGGACTGAATGGGCAGGCACAGCAATCGCGGACAGAGTCAAGCCCACCTAGGGACATAAGGCCTGGATGGAAAGGCCACAGCATCAAGGTCAAACCTTTATAGGGACATACTAAGGCCTGGATGGGACAGGCACCGCAGTTGAGGACAGAGGTCATCCCACCTAGGGACATAAGACCTGGACGAACAGGCACAGCAAAATGAGATCAACCCTTCTAGGGACATTAAGGCATGGGATCGAACAGGCACAGCAATAGAAGACAGAGGTCAATCCCACCTAGGACATAAGACCGCTGACGAACAGGCACAGCAAAACAAGATCAAACACTTGTAGGGACATAAGGCCTAGACAGACAGGCACAGCAATTGAGGTCAAAGCCTTGTAGGGACATAAGGCCTGGATGGACAGGCACAGCAGTCGAGGACAGAGGTCAAACCCACCTTGGGACATAAGGTCTGGACGGACAGGCACAGCAATCGAGGTCAAAGCCTTCTAGGGACATAAGGCCTGGATGGACAGGCACAGCAGTCGAGGACAGAGGTCAAACCCACCTTGGGACATAAGGACTGGACGAACAGGCACAGCAATCGAGGTCAGCGTTCAAGCCCACCTAGGGACATAAGGCCTGGATGAACAGGCACAGCAAAAAGAGATCAAACCCTTGTAGTGACATAAGGACTGGATGGACAGGCACAGCAATCGAGGTCAAACCCTTGTAGGGACACAAGCCCTGGACAGACAGGCACAGCAATCGAGGTCAAACCCTTGTAGGGACATAAGGCCTGGATGGACAGGCACAGCAGTCGAGGACAGAGGTCAAACCCACCTTGGGACATAAGGACTGGACAAACAGGCACAGCAATAGAGGACAGAGGTCAAGCCCATATAGGGACATAAGGCCTGAACGAACAGGCACAGTAATCGAGGTGCAACCCACCTAGGGTCATGAGGCCTGGACCGACAGGCACAGCAGTTGAGGATAGAGGTCAAGCCCATGTAAGGACATAAGGACTGGACGAATAGGCACAGCAATAGAGGACAGAGGTCAAACCCACGTAAGGACATAAGGGCTGAATGAATAGGCACAGCAATCGAGGTCAAACCCTTGTAGGGACATAAGGCCTGGACGGAAAGGCACAGCAGTCGAGGACAGAGGTCAATCCCACCTAGGGACATAAGGCCTGAACGAACAGGCACAGTAATCGAGGTGAAACCCACCTAGGGACATGAGACCTGGACCGACAGGCACAGCAGTCGAGGACAGAGGTCAAGCCCATGTAAGGACAAAAGGCATGGACGAACAGGCACAGCAATCGAGGACAAAGTTCAAGCCCACGTAGGGACATAAGGTGTGGACGAACAGGCACAGCATTCAAGTTCAAACCCTTGTAGGGACATAAGGCCTGGATGAACAGGCACAGCAATCGAGGTCAAACCCTTGTAGGGACATAAGGCCTGGACGGACAGGATCAGCAATCAAGGTCATAGCCACCTAGGGAATTAAGGCCTGGACGGACAGGCACAGCAGTCGATGACAGAGGTCAATCCCACCTAGGGACATGCCTGGACAGACAGGCACAACAATCGATGACAGAGGTCAAGCCCACCTAGGGACATAAGGCCTGTTCGGACAGGCACAGCAATCGAGGACAGAGGTCAAGCCCACCTATGGACATAAGACCTAGGCGAACAGGCAGAGCAGTCGAGTACCGAAGTCAAGGCCATGTAGGGACATAAAGCCTGTATGAACAAAAAGATTAAAAAAAATTGAAAATGAACAGATATCTGAATCTGCGGTTGATTAATTTCCCTCAGATTGGGGGTATCTCAGTCTAGGAATAGTTTAAACAATATATGAATAAAATACTGAAGATACCTGTAGATTCTACACCACCTTTGGCAACAATACATTTTCTTACAGACAGAAGATCAAGAGAGAAAGAGCAGGAAGAAGTATAGGAGCCACTCAATGTTACCGAATTGCTTGAAACATCTAATGAAGAGATAGTTCAAAAGAGGGGTACAGTCCTGGTGAAATATACATTCCCTTCAGATAGGGATATGGTGTTTAAATTATATATGAAGAACCAGACTGTTAAGTACTATGATCAGCAAATCTGGATGTTTCCGGATGTAACTAAAGTGACTCAAAATAGAAGAAAATAATTCTTAGCTTTGAAGTATCTAGTAGATAAAGTGGGAGCTCAAATGATAATACATTATCCCAGTAAATGTATGTTAAAATTAAACAATATAAATTATGTTTATTATGAACCATCTGATTTAAAGAAGTTCTTAAAGGCTAAGAATGTGATTGGGGAAATAGTGGTGGACTAAGAGTATTAAGAGCATTCATATAGTGATAAATACAGGGGAAATTATCCACGTCTTTTTTTTTCTGTTTTATTTTCTTAAATATGCTCAATCTAAAAGTTTTCAAGTGCCTTGCAATTTCATAGTAACAGGATGTCTAAATGATTTGTATAATGTGGAAAGTTTGGTTTTGACTTTCTTTTTGTAAAATATATGAATATCTCTGGAAATGATTAATGTAAGTAATGTATGCTGACATTTGTATTGTAAGGTGACAATGTTTTGTCATGTATTAAAAAATCCAATAAAGATTAAATATAAAAAAAAAGAAATATACAAGCTCCAAACATCTTAAGTCAGCTTTTTATGTTCTTACATTCCAAATGTGGATGGACAGGCACAGCATTTCAGGTCAGGCCCTTGTAGGGATGTATGGCCTGGACAGTGGTGCAGCAGTACAAAATTAGATGCCAAATGTCCGATCTGGATTCTTTATTGGACAAAGACAAATATCTTTAACAAGCTCAACTCAGGCCGAGTTTCACCCTCTTACAATGGGGCTACATTAGGGGCTACAATATACAAATAAATAAATCACACTAATAAACAAATATAAATCATAAAATATATAAATCATAAAAGACATATTTGGAAACTGACATATAAAATGGTAACATGCATATATGTGGTGTAACATATAAAAAGAATTATGAAATGGATAATGTAAATATGGGAAAATATTAAATGTTCTTTAATAAAAATGTATTGCCTTTACCTCAGCTTTATCATTTTGGGATTTCTGAGTATCCGGGTCAGAAAGTATAAAGATATTTCTCTCTGTCCAATAAAGACTCCAGATCGGACATTTGGCTTCTAATTTTGTACTGCTGCCTCCACTGCTTGGTTAGATAGCCTCCCGTGCTGTTTCATCTGGACAGTGGACGGACAGGCACAGCATTACAGGTCAGGCCCTTGTAGGGACGTACGGCCTGGACAGTGGACGGACAGGCACAGCATTGAGGTCAGGCCCTTGTCAGGATGTACGACCTGGACAGTGGATGGACAGGCACAGCGTTAGAGGTCAGGCCCTTTTAGGAACGTACGGCCTGGGCAGTGGACGGATAGGCACAGCTTTTGAGGTCAGGCCCTTGTAGGGATGTACGGCCTGGACAGTGGATGGACAGGCACAGCGTTTCAGGTCAGGCCCTTGTAGGGACTTAGTGCCTGGACAGTGGACAGACAGGCACAGCATTGAGGTCAGGCCCTTGTAGGAACGTACGGCCTGGACAGTGGACGGACAGGCACAGTGTTTGAGGTCAGGCCCTTGTAGGGACGTACAGCCTGGACAGTGGACGGACAGGCACAGTGTTTGAGGTCAGGCTCTTGTAGCCACGTACGGCCTGGACAGTGGATGGACAGGCACAGCATTTGAGGTCAGGCCCTTGTAAGGACGTATGGCCTGGACAGTGGACGGACAGGCACAGCGTTTGAGGTCAGGCCCTTGTGGGGATGTATGGCCTGGACAATGGATGGACAAGCATAGCATTTCAGGTCAGGTACATGTGCTACAGTGCTTATATTATCTGGAGCATAGGAGGCAGTTGGAGCTGCAGCAAGGCTTTCAATTGCTTTTATTCATCTTGCCATTCACAGGGAAAATTTGGAAACCCAAGCAAAGGTAGGTTTACTTTCAAAAACACTAGCATTTCCATCAACTCTGGTGTCAGCCTTGAGCGGTGAGGGCTCATGATATCCCCTGTCATTGAAAATACACTTTCACTGGGCACACTGGTTGGTGGACATGACAGATATCACTGAGCCACTTTGGCTAGTTGTGGCCAGACAGTGGACTTGTGTGCCCAATATGCCAGTGAATCTGTCTACATGTTCTCTGTCGGCTCTGAGAGATACCATGTCACTGTCAGCTGTGCTGGTGTCTCCTTTGCTTGGGTAGGCTGAGAGTCACTCATGCCAGCTGCTTTCTCTCTAGCCCATAGCACAACAGAGGAATCTTTATGGGCAACATGCCTTTGGCATTCTGAAGTGGAAGAGCAGGAGGAGGAACTAGCTGTCGGTGACAGAGTGCTGCTCCTGCTTGGGCTACCAGAGCTCTAGGAAGTGCCTGCTGTTTCCACCTCTGCTTCACGCCTAATCTGTCTCTGCCTATGGCGCTCCTGTTCACTTGAGTCTGCTGAACTAGCCAATGCCCACTGGCACAGTGCCTTGATATGCACTAATGCAATGTGTGTGCACACACACAGAGCTTGTAACTACAAAAGAGGCAAAGTGGGGATTTCACTGCACAGAGTGTCCCAATAATATACTTGAGTCTCCTAAACTACCCAGTGCCCGATGAAATATATTTTTCAATGGAAGTTCTAGCAAACTAGCTAAAAATTGAATATATCTCTCCCACCCACAACACCCTGATACCGGGAGTGTTGTGATCTTCCTGCACGCAGTGCCCTATCCCTGATACCGGGGGTGTTGTGATCTTCCTGCATGCAGTGCCCTATCCCTGATACCGGGAGTGTTGTGATCTTCCTGCACACAGTGCCCTATCCCTGTTACCGGAAGATCACAACACCCCCGGTAACAGGGATAGGGCACTGCATGCAGGAAGATCACAACACTCCCGGTATCAGGGATAGGGCACTGCGTGCAGAAAGATCACAACACTCCCGGTATCAGGGATACGGCACTGCATGCAGGAAGATCACAATACTTCCGGTATCAGGGATAGGGCACAAGTTCTAGTCACATTGACTGATCACATTACTTTTTTTGTCAAGTTACCAACCATTTCCATTTCCCATCCCCCATATATTAAACCATCACGTCAGTGGGAACCTTGGTAACATGAATAAATAAGAGGGCAGCCAATAGGAATACATATTCATTCCTAAACTGACCTTAACTGACCTGAAAAGTGTCAAATTGTATCATTTTCTGTTAGCGAGCACTAACAATGATTAGTGCGCACTAACTTCCTGTTAGCGTGCACTAACTCCCGTTAGTGCGCACTAACCAAAAAAAACAATTTTTCACGATAAATCGGGGGAATTTCTATTGTATCACACTCTTTACCGATTAATGATGATTTAAACTAGGGATGTGAATCGTGTCCTCGATCGTCTTAACGATCGATTTCGGCTGGGAGGGGGAGGGAATCGTATTGTTGCCGTTTGGGGGGGTAAAATATCGTGAAAAATCATTAAAAATCGTTAAAAATCGAAAAATCGAAAAACCGGCACATTAAAACCCCCTAAAACCCACCCCCGACCCTTTAAATTAAATCCCCCACCCTCCCGAACCCCCCCCAAATAACTTAAATAACCTGCGGGTCCAGCGGCGGTCCGGAACGGCAGCGGTCCGGAACGGGCTCCTGCTCTGAATCTTGTCATCTTCAGCCGGTGCCATTTTCCAAAATGGCGCCGAAAAATGGCGGCGGCCATAGACGAAAAAGATTGGACGGCAGGAGGTCCTTCCGGACCCCCGCTGGACTTTTGGCAAGTCTCGTGGGGGTCAGGAGGCCCCCCACAAGCTGGCCAAAAGTTCCTGGAGGTCCAGCGGGGGTCAGGGAGCGATTTCCCGCCGCGAATCGTTTTCGTACGGAAAATGGCGCCGGCAGGAGATCGACTGCAGGAGGTCGTTCAGCGAGGCGCCGGAACCCTCGCTGAACGACCTCCTGCAGTCGATCTCCTGCCGGCGCCATTTTCCGTATGGAAAATGGCGCCGGCCATACGCGTATGGCTGGCGCCATTTTCCGTACGAAAACGATTCGCGGCGGGAAATCGCTCCCTGACCCCCGCTGGACCTCCAGGAACTTTTGGCCAGCTTGTGGGGGGCCTCCTGACCCCCACGAGACTTGCCAAAAGTCCAGCGGGGGTCCAGAAGGACCTCCTGCCGTCCAATCTTTTTCGTCTATGGCCGCCGCCATTTTTCGGCGCCATTTTGGAAAATGGCGCCGGCTGAAGACGACAAGATTCAGAGCAGGAGCCCGTTCCGGACCGCTGCCGTTCCGGACCGCCGCTGGACCCGCAGGTTATTTAAGTTATTTGGGGGGGGGGGGTTCGGGAGGGTGGGGGATTTAATTTAAAGGGTCGGGGGTGGGTTTTAGGGGGTTTTAGTGTGCCGGCTCACGATTCTAACGATTTATAACGATAAATCGTTAGAATCTGTATTGTATTGTGTTCCATAACGGTTTAAGACGATATTAAAATTATCGGACGATAATTTTAATCGTCCTAAAACGATTCACATCCCTAATTTAAACCTTATCGGGACGATAATCTAAATCGTTGAAAAACGATTCACATCCCTAGTTTTAATACTTACTGGCCCTGTCCTAAAGCTGCTGGCGCACAGATGTCACTTCCGTGCACCGGCAACTTCCGTGCACCTGCAGCTTTAGGACAGGACCTAATAGCCATTCTCTCGGTTGACTCCCGCCCCTCCCCACCCAGACCCCGCCCCCAGCTTGCCCCTTTAGCATAGCCTGGCACTTATGCACGTATTGGGAGATATGTGCGTGACAGTGACGTTTGTAAAATATGCTCGGCGCGCGCAAGGCCCAGCCATGTGCATATCCCCCGGATTTTACGTGCACAGCCTTTTTAAAATTTGGGTATATGTGTCACAAGCATGCTTGAATTTTGTTATTGTACTGGTTTCTACCTCCTTTGCTGTTAGGCTAATTCACGTAGCCACCACCCACTCAGTAAAAGAAGTAGATTTTCGTGTTTTCTCTAAACCTTCCTCCCTCCAAGTCCATATTATGACCCTTGTCTTTGAAAAGCCTTCTATAAAAATTGTTACATTCCTGTAATTTATTGAAACTTTTCAAACATTTTTGTTCTCTCCTTTTATTCTCTTCTTTCTTCTACCACATATAATTTCACAGTCTTAAGCCTTTACTTTTAGGAATTGTGTTGGAGGCTCTGTATCATTTTAGTAGTTGTAATGCTTGGTTGACCACAACTGCCTTACTATGGTTGACACGCACCCTAGGCTGCCCCGCTGACGCCACCACCTCTGCCATGCTGCCTCCTTCCTCAGCGGTCCTTAGGCACACACATGCACGCACTTTGGTCCTTAGTAGACCCCGCAGTGGGATATCAGGACTTGGCATCCAAGGATGATGTCATGAGCCCCAGTATTTAAACCCCCATAATGCACTGGAATTGTGCCTCAGCAACAGGTCCTCCTGCATAGCAGTGCATGTTGCTCTCTCCTGTGCCTTGTCTTGTTATTGTTTCCTTGCATAGTTTTTTGCTTGCCATACTTGGTTACTGCCTTGCCCTGCCTCTGTTGCCCTGCCTTTGTTGCCCTGCCTTTGTTGTCCTGCCTTCTCCTGTCTTTTGCCAGTCTTGTCCACCTCAACTTGATTCCTGGTATTGACCTCTGCCTTGGCTTCGGGCTACTCACTTGCCTACCGCCTGCCAGTGACCATTGCTATGGACCTGGACTACACCTTACTCACTGCCTGCTCTGACCCTTGGCCTGTATCTGCTGATTTTTTGACTGCTGCCTGCCCTGACCTCAACTTGGCCACAGACAGTCTATTCATCTTTGCCCTATGAGACCACTACCTAGGTTCTTCCAGCCCCTGGAACCCAAGACTCAACCTGCAGGGAATGGGTCTGGTACAGATGAAGCCTCAGCTCTGCCCCAGCCCAGGGCACATCTGCCAGCTGTCGGCATGGGCCTAGTGGGCATACCTGAGAACTCTCTGGATTGGCCCAGAGACTCCGGAATTTCTAAAATAATTACAGATCTCCGGGCCAATACCAGAAATCTCCGGGTACTGCAGCAAACCAATCTGCTTGGACCAGGAAAGAAGAAAGGAAGAAAGAATGTCATTAGTCTTGCGTAGCTGAAAATGAGGAACTCGACAGTGATTTTCTATCATCTCTGGACCTTTTTAACTCTTCTTCGCTTCCTCGTGACACACATGATCCTGCACAGCCTGTTTTCTGTATCCAGTCACTTGCTTTGCCCCCATCCTGTTGCCTTGGCCCAATCGACATTGTGATTTCCTTTTCCTGCCCGTGCATCAACGAGGAGTAAGAAACAGGCAGCGTCCACTTCCGCAGCACAGGAGAAGGAAGAGGCTGCTGTCTGCTCCAAGAGCCCAAGTTAGAGTATGCTGTTGCTAGTGTGTTTTGAAAGGGGGGGAGAGAGAATGAATGAGCATGTCTGTGAGATTGAGTGAGTGTGTATTTGTGTAGGAAGAAGAGATCTGAGAGTGTATGTAGGTGAGTAGGAGAGAGCTGAGGGCTAGTGAGCATGGATGTGAAAGTGAGTGGGCATGTGTGTATGGAAGAGGGAGAGTCATGAGTGAGTGTGAGTGTTGGTGGAAGAATGGCAGAAGTAAAGGTGTAAATGGACATGTGAGAATGTGAGAGAATGAGCAGTGAAAGGACGTGTGAACATGTAAGAGTGTTTCTGAGAGCAAATTTGTGAGCATCCGGTCCCACTGTGCAGTTGCCCATCCCCCCACACACACGCACACACACACTAATCCATGTTAATCTCAGAGTGACTGGAAGTCAAAATTTCCCATGCTAGTGAGTTCATCTACTAGGCTGCACCAACCACGCCACATCACAATGGTCCATTTACAGTAATCCTTCTATGAATTGCTTACTTCCATACAGTGCCCTTATGGCTTGGCCTCCAGAACTGAACATAGTAGTCAAAGTAGGGTGTCACTAGTGACCTCTACAAAGGTAATATTGCTTCCCTTTTGCTGATGATGATATTTCTGTTTAGGCAACCAAGCATACTTTAAGCTTTCCCTGTTGCTTTATGGTTCAGGAAGACCCATAGTACTAAGACAAGTTTGATCACAAGGACAAATGAAGTCAGACTGAATTTAGATAAAAGAAGAAAGACTATTATAGTACCTATTGATATGAGTGCAGCCTTTGACACTATAGATCATGGCCTTTTGCTGTAAAGATTAGGTGAATTGGGAATCATGGAAAAAGTTCATAATTACTAAAGTAATTATGTGTGTGAGAAATGTAAACTGTTTAGATTCTTTATAAACAGTATAGACATTAAATTAAATTACATTAATAAACAAATGACCATTTCTTTCAGGTAAATGAGGTGATCAAATTAATGAACAGAGACACGACTTGTGGATTATCCCAGAGTTTGGTGCTCTCTTCATTACTTTTAAATTTGTTTTTAACTCCTTTGACCACCTTGATTTAGGGATTTGGCTTCACTAGTTACTTTTTATGCAGATGACATACAAGTTACTGCTTATTTTTCAATTCAATAACTGCCTTAATGTGATTGCTTCCTGGTTGTTCACTCACAATTTAAAGTTAATCCACATAAACCACATGGTTCTCTAAAACTCAGTGACTGATAAGTTAGTTTCCAAAATGAAGGGTACTGAGGTACCTTTAGTGGGAATTGTAAAAGTTCTAGGTATTAAGCTTGATAATTCTAGGTTTTAAGCTTGATAGTGAAACCAGATTTCCAACATAATCAATATCAAATCAGATTTCCCAATTAATGAAATCAATGTTTTTCTTCCTTCATTCGATTTGTAGGGTGAAACCATAGAGGTGAATTTTAAGACTCAGGCATGTGTTTGCTGGCTCGCGCACATAGACACGGTGATTTTATAACATATGCGCGTATATGTGTGTTTACAGGCACCTGTTATAATATTGGCTATCCGCGCATACATGTATGTATGTGTGTATGTATTTATTTATTTATTTTTATGTACCGATATTCGTGGGACATCAAACCAGTTGTGCACATGACTTTATATTGACATGCACATGTGTGCGTAAATGTCTCCTTGATTGTGTAAGTGGGGGGTGGATTTTAGTAGACACGCACGCCAACATAATTTCCTGTTTCCCCAGTTCGTTTCCAGTTTGCCCCAGAAAAGGCGATGACTTCCTAACCCCCTTAGCTCACTTGCCTCGCTTTTAACCTATTAGCCCTGACCCTTAAAACCCTGCTGACTTGCCTCATTTTTGTTATTTTATTACTTACATGCAGACCACATGTTACAGGCTCAGCCTTCCCATGCCCCGCCCATGCCCTGCTTAAACCCTGCCCATTCCCTGCACCTTTTGGAACTTTTTTATTTTTGCACAGACCAGGAGATATAATTGTATTTCCTGGCTTTGATATTCATAGAGCTTTTAAATTTCATTAGATACTTGAACAAATAACAATTAGAGATGTGCAATCATTTTTGCCGAATTGGAATATTTCAAAAAAATAGTCCAATTTGGCATGGGTCGGAGGACCCGAATCCCAAGACGGATTTTCCCCGAACTTCAGGGAAAATTTGTTGTTTGGGTTAGCACTGGGGGGAGGGGCACCTTTATTATAAAAAAAAAAGAAAAGAAAAGAAACCCACCCAACCCTTAACATTTAGTTATTTACAACCCCCCCCCACCCTCCGGACCCCCCCAAAACTTGCCTAAAACCCGTGGTGGTCCAGCAGGGGTCCCGGGAGCGATCTCCCGCTCTTGGGCCATCTTCAGCCAGTAAACAAAATGGCGCCGGTGGCCCTTTGCCCTTACCATGTGACAGGGGCTACCGTGCCATTGGTCAGCCCCTGTCACATGGTAGGAGCAATGGACGGCTGGCGCCATTGCACTAGGATAACAGTGTTTCAATATCAGGCCCCTTTTTTGTTAAATTCATGTCTATTAGATTTGCATTTGGAAAATAATTATTTGAATTTTCAGCATGGTTGCTTAATTATTTGAGGATTTATATGTCATTTGAAAGTTTTTAGTTTATTACTTTGATTTTCTAGTTTATTATATTTTAATAAGAATTCTTATCTTTTACACATGGGCTTTGGGTTTCATATATATATTGTTATTTTGTTTTTATTTGTATTTCTATTGTATTATAATTTTAATTTTGAGCAGATTGATTGATTTAATGTATACCATTTTGATTTCATAGAAAACTGGTATATTAAATAAAGATTAACATTACCGTTACCATTACATTGCCTGACTACCTTCAGGCCATCTGAAGTGATTACCCCTAGATCTCTGTCTTGCTAACATATTCCAGTTTTTGTCTTTCCAGCTAATAGGTAGTTAGCAGATTTTTCTAACCCAAATATATGATTTTATTTTTTAGCATTCAAACAAATTTTCCAATAGCTTGGTTAGTTTTGGTGACTGTAAATTGTTAAAAAGCATGGTGCTATCACAGGGAGGAGGACATGGGTGTTTGATTAATTATTGGTCTTTTAATAATCAAAAAGGAAAATAAAGCCTGGAATGGCTTGCCAATGGAAATAGTAGAATTCAATACTTTAAGAGAATATGGACATGACTGGAATGGATATGAAGGACCCTGGTAGAAAAAGGGATGAAGAATTAGGTAAAATACATGGGACACTAAGGAGAGGAAATGAATTTCATATGAGTGTTGTTTGATTATCTAAACAAAATGGAAGAAACAGACAGCACAGAATGAATTTTGGGTGTCCCTGAAAAGGGGGATGGAGAGGACATATTCGGCATTGTCAGAGATATTTTTCATTTGGTGGTGGATAAAGAAAATTGTCATATTCTCAAATTAGATAGAGTTCATCGCTCAGTTGGAGATCATCCACATGGGGATAACATATCATGGCCCTATAATAGCCTGCTTTCATAATTTCCTGGATAATCATGCCTTTTTGAGTAAAGTGAGAGCAAAGGAGTCTTTTTTTTTACAATGGAGCCCATATAAAAGTCTTTGCGTATCTGGCCCTCAATACTGTCCAGAAGAAAAAGAAAGTGAGACCTCTCAATACATGGTTGACTTCCAAGAATGTTATATATTGTTGGGGCTTCCCCTTTTCCCTAAATTTTAGTATAGGAAATAAAAGATTTTCATTTGTCTACTATTGATTAATGTTTGGAAGCCCTGGAGAAATTATCTGGTGTTAAAGAGGAAGGAGATGAGTTCAGCTCAGACCAGGATACAAAACAGAAAGAGTTCAGGCCCAGGAGAAAAGGTTAAAAGGTAAATTTAAAAAACAGAAACAAAACGTACACAAGGACACAGATATTTTATAACATGCACGCATCAGCACATGCATGTTGTAAAATATGATTCCTGCATGCACATGCGCACTGGATTTTAATATCCATGCATGCATGTGCGAGCAGGTGGCCTCTCCCGCGCGCAGTGGGAGGGTATTATAAAAAAATATGCAGCGACATGAGTAGGGTTTTCTCATGTTCCCTCCCAGTCCGATCCAATTAAGGAGCAGACTGGGAGAGAACTTCCCTATCCCCTCAATTACCCTTCCTACCTTTTCCCCTCTCCTTCCCAACCCCTAACCCCTACCTAGCTAGTTAACATTTTTTTGCTTTAATACTTACCGCTCCTTCGGAGCAGACGTAACTTCCACATACTGGACTAATGGCTGCTGTGCTGGTTGGCCCCTGCCTCACCCCTCCCCGCTCAGACCCTGCCTCTGCCCCCCCCCCCCCCCCCTTTTGCATGGCCCGGCACTTCTGCATGTACTGGGAGATACGTGCGTGGCCAGGCTATTTCTAAAATGCAACCCATGCATGCACAGCCTGGTCATGCGCGTATCCCCTGGATTTTACACGTGTGGGCTTTTTAAGATTCAGGCATAACTGGTAGAGAGGGTGCAATCAAGTAGAACTTAAGAAATAAAGAAGATCATAGCATGGAATTTGTTTTGGGAGACAGCCTTGTTTAGGATGATTTAGTTGCTGTGGAAGATTACTAGGAAAATTGTAACTTGACCTTTAATCTTCCAATCTTTTATCTTTAAAGCTTTATTTCTCTTATTAATAAGGCATCACTTAAAGTTTTATTTCCTATTGGGCTGATACAGTAAAGTCCGTGGGAGAGCGGGCGAACACCCGCTCTCCCGGCGCATGCACAGGCCACTCTCCTGTGCGCGCGGTTCTCTATTCAAATGAGGCCCAGCAGTAAAAACAGGCAAAAGGAGGCGCTAGGGACACTAGTGCATCCCTAGCATCTCCTTTTGGACCGAAGTGGCAGCTGTCAGCGGGTTTGACAGCCAACGCTCAATTTTGCCGGCGTTGGTTCTCGAGCCTACTGGCAGCCAAACCGGAATGCTGGCAAAATTGAGCATCTGGTTTTCGACCTGACAGCCGTGGGCCAACTTCAAATTTATTTATTTATTTTTTTACTTTTGGAAACTTTCGGGACCTCCGACTTAATATCGCCATGATATTATTGTATCGGCCCGTATGGGTGTTAACTGAAAAGTAAAAGAAGCAATAAGAAAGTTGAGAGAGAAGAAACTGGGCAGGTTGAAGGGATTTAGGAATTTCTCATAAGGATGTTATAGGTACAATATTCTCTTATTTAATTTCCAGGCAAGGGATTGAAGTCTGTGGATATCTGTATATTTATTTTTTAGTGGTCAAGAGAATTACAAAGGATCAACAAACATTTGGGGGAGTTACATTTTACTAATTAGTTATGTCTTTGAATTTATTTATTTATTTATTTTATTTGGAGTTTCTTCTATACCGATAGCCGTTTGCACATCGTATCGGTTACATACAACATGGAACATATAAGCAGAGCCAATTTTATTTAGGCAGAGCCCTTACATGGAACGATAACAACTATAGGAGGCAACAGGACCAATAAAAGAACTGCAAGTTAAATGTTAAATTCGAGTAGCAATGTGTTACATAACAAACCGAACAATAACAATGGATAAGGAGAACTATAGTACAGAAGTTATAGCAGTTCATGGTCATTCGAGAGGGATGTGTTAAGAGGAATATTTGAATATAGGAGGAAGTGTGGGGGGTGGGGAGGGTGATTATTTATTTTTTCATTTAAAATATTTATTTCCTATGCCCTCCAAAGAATTCAGAGCAGAGTACAATGTTGCATACACAGAAATAAAACCTTAAAAGGAATATATAAAATGAGAAAACCCATATTGTCAAACAATAGTTAGTAACTAAAAAATACTGCAAGAACAAAATAAAATAATGAAAAGTTTTAATAGGTTTCAACATGTAATATTAACCTCTAGGTAGAGAAATAAAAGGCTTCCTTTAAAAGAAAGATCTTAAGGGCCTTCTTTGGGGGGTTTTCAGTGTGCGTATGGCTGTGGGCAAGTAGTTCCATAATAAATGTCCTATTTTAGAGCAAGACCTTTCTTGTGTCTCAGCAAGGTAAACAGCCTTATGAGATAGAAAGCAAGAAGATTCTGGTTAGATGACCAGAGTGTGCATACTGGAGTTATGTAGCAGTTAATAAGGGAAAGTTACATTATTTAGTATGTTATAAATCATGATAGCAAGTTTGTACTGAATGTGCCAATAAATGGGAAGCCAATGTAATGATTGAAGAACAGTGGTAATACGGACTCGTAGTTTTCCACCTGTAAATATTTGTGCAGCTGAGAATTGAATAATTTGCATGGATCATACGGTGTTGACTGGGAGACAAACATACACGGAATTACCTTCATCTAAGGATGAAAACACTGTTGAGTGAAGGACAATACAAAAATCATTTGATTTGAGGAATAGTTTTATGTGACACAGAAGATGCAATTTGGCAAAAGAGGACTGAATAACACTTAATATGTGGTTGCATTAAAAAGGCACGATCAATTATTACTCCTAGATTACAAATTGTGTTAGATATTTGGTAATTATGAGTGATGAATGTGAGAACAAAGGGAATACTGTCAGTGTTTTATGATGAGGCAGTTCCTAGCGGAGTGAAAAATGAAATATGGAATAGCCATGCTTTTTGCATACTGTGAGTTGTATAGCTCTGATGGCTTTTGAATATTTGGAGAGATAATGGAACTTGGAGGGCTACTGTTATTTTAGTTATTTTGTATTGTATTTTGTTTTTAGATTTGCTTTGTAGTTTTTATTACTAAATTTGTTTTATCTGTATATTGTTTTGTTAGCTTTGCCTATTTTATTTACACATCGCTTTGTTTTACATTTGTAATTAATTGTGATTAATCAAATATTATTAAACAAACAAACATGCTATGTTAGGGAAGGTATCCTTATGCTTTTTGCTCTTTGGGGTTAGTTTGTAGGAGATTTTATAATGTGATATTTATTTGCAGAGATACAGTATGCCTCCGGAGTGAGAAATCCATTTGAAACCAGTTTGTTTAATGCATATTAATTTTATTACTGGAGTTAGCAAGGGGCAAAACAGGTTTATTAGAGAGGATGATGATCCTGTCTTTATGCTTTGATTTTGCTTCTGTGCGATATGGGTACAGATGTGAGAACGCAGATCTAGGATGGGTCGTAAACCTCCCGACTTCTTGGGTATGAGCAAGTATTGGGAGTACAATCCATGGTGGAACTAAACCGAGGGTAGTTCATGAATTCAGCTCTGGTGAAGTAATTTGTTGATCTCTTCCTATAGGGATACACGCTGTGCATTCAGATGTCTTTGGTGCACTATGGGCTGGATTTTAAAAGCACATAAGGTACGTCGTGTAACCCTTTTAAACCCCCCCTGCGTGCGCCGAGCCTATTTTGCATAGGCTCGGCGGTGCGCACAAGCCCCGGGATGCGCGTAAGTCCTGGGGCTTGCAAAAAGGGGCGGTCGGGGGCGTGGCCAGGGGGCGTGGTTTCAGATCGGGGCATGTTCGTGGGCGTGTGGGTGGTCTGGGGGCGTGGCCGAGTGCCCCAACATAGCGGCCTGTGTCGGGGGATGTGGTTAGTGCAGTTAGTGTAGCTGGGTTTTAAAAAGGGTTGGATAAGTTCTTGGAGGAGAAGTCCACTAGCTGCTATTAATTAAGCTGACTTAGAAAATAGCCTCGGCTATTACTAGCATCAGTAGCATGGGATTTTGGGTACTTGCCAGGTTCTTATGGCCTGGATTCGCCACTATTGGAAACAGGATGCTGGGCTTGATGGACCCTTGGTCTGACCCAGTATGGCATGTTCTTATGTTCTTAAATGTCCGCTTCCCAAAATCGTCCAAGTACTTGGAATCCTTCCCGGGGGGAGTGTTTGAATGCAGACATGATTTCTTTGCTTTCTGTATTGCCGGCTCCACTACCACTGAGGCATGTGGAAGCTGTACCATGGAGTAAACTGTGATTGCCTCATACGGAATTTTATCTAAAAATGGAAATAAATAAATAAATAAATAGATAAATACATAGATATTTATTTATTTATTTATTTAAAATTTGCTTTTGGGTGGGTAAATAAATAAATAAATGTTTTATAAATAAATAAATAGAAAATAAATCCGTTTTGCATGAGGTGGGTGGTCCGGCAAATGGAGATTCCCAGGCTCTGGTCATTACTACATCTAAGATAGCATGGGAGGGTCTGGCTGAGGGTTCTGAGGGTGACTCAAAGATTTTTAGGATACCCTGAACTTCTGCCCTCGGGTCAGGTATCTTCTGGGTTTCAATGTTTAATTGCTGCCCCACTTTCTCCACAAATTTGGAATTTGACAGATCTTCTGGTGGAGATACCTGTTCTGGCTGTTCTTCCCCAGTGTCAGAAGGATAAACGGTAGAGGATCCTGGAAAAGTGGAAGGAGCTCGGGGGAATCATCCCCAGGAGGCGAAGCCAGTGGGCATGGGCAAGAAGAGGAGGGACCCAGACTGAGGCGATGGAGACATCTCACCCTGGTGCTTTCCTTGCTGTTCAACTGTTGTGAGAAACTGAGATAAAATGAGTGAAATTTGTGACATAGCCTGGGAGGCGTAGGTTCTCTGTGAGCACCCCTGGGTGGAACAGCTGCTAAGAGTACGTCTGAGTCTAGTTGTCTTGGTTTGTGGGTGTCCATAGGAGGCCGCTTATCTTTTTTCTTCAGCGGCTCCTGGAGGCCGCTGAAGAGTTCAGTTCTGGAGACCGTACCTTCAAAAAGACAAAGACAAGATGGAGGCGGTACAGAGAAGGGCGACCAGGAAGGTGGAGGATCTTCATCGGATGACGTACGAGGAGAGATTGAAGAATCTAAATATGTACACCCTGGAGGAAAGGAGGAGCAGAGGTGATATGATACAGACTTTCAGATACTTGAAAGGTGTTAATGATCAAAAGACAACGACAAACCTTTTCCAAAGGAAAAAAATCAGCAGAACCAGGGGTCACGATTTGAAGCTCCAGGGAGGAAGATTCAGAACCAATGTCAGGAAGTATTTCTTCACGGAGAGGGTGGTGGATGCCTGGAATGCCCTTCCGGAGGATGTGGTGAAGACCAGAACTGTGAAGGACTTCAAAGGGGCATGGGATAAACACTGTGGATCCATAAAGTCAAGAGGCTGCCAATGAAGAGTGGGTGACTCGCCAGAATGATGGCTACTGCCTGGAGTCAATACCCTTATTAAATAAACATACACAGGCTTGACTCCAACATCGCTCTAAGCTTCAACAGCAAGAGGAAATGTGGAAAAAAGGATTCACACTCACAAAGAGGGGAGTAGCTGGCTTGTTACGGCGGTTACTACCCCAAATCAAATAAGCCTGATACTTCACTTTCAATGCATATACAGCATAGTTCTCTGATTCAACGGCAGGGGAGAAGAAAAACTGATACTTCACACATCCAGCAGAGCTCTCTGCTTCAACGGCAGGGGAGAAGAAAAGAGGGTTCTCACTCACAAAGCGGGGAGTAGCTGGCTTGTTACGGCGGTTACTACCCCAAATCAAATGTGCCTGATACTTCACTTTCGATGCACATCCAGCATGGCTCTCTGCTTCAACGGCATGGGAGAAGACTTATACGTCACGCATATCCAGCATAGCTCCCTGCTTCAACGGCAGGGGAGAAGAAAAACAACCAATAAGGGCTAATAACATAGTCTGGGTAAAACAAATAAGCATGGGTGCAGCTTGCTTATTGCGGCGGCTACTACCCCAAACTAATCAAGCTATATATTTCACTTGGATGCAGCTCCATCACTGCTCTCTACATTAAAGGTGGGGGTGGAAGGGAAATAGAACCAAGAGCTAAGAGAAACAGATAAGTATGAGAGAAAATATGTGTGAAGCTTGCTGGGCAGACTAGATGGGCCATTTGGTCTTCTTCTGCCGTCATTTCTATGTTTCTATGTTTCTATGTTTCTATGATTTATTCCTGTGCTGGGAAGCAGTGGACAGGCAGGAATACGCCCTAGATGAGGCAGAGGAGCTATGCGAGGCAACTGGAGATGACGGCACCACATCAGAGCCCACCACCAGCAGAGGAGAAGGTTTCCTGGGGTGTTTATGGCCAGATGAGTGCTTCTTCGGGACTTTGGAAGCACTGTGCGTCGATGGAGTCATCATCAGTGTCAATTTGCTTCGGTGCGTCATCGACACTTTATGCCTGTGGTACATGTTGTGCTCGACCTTGTGCAGTTGACGCTTTGACTCTGTTGAGTCGGTATGTCGGTGGTCCATCAGGAGCTCGATGCTGAGCGGTGCTGATGGTGGCGTCAGAGGTACCGAAGCATCCCCTGCGCCGTGCGTCGGTACGATGGGAGCTCACTTCAACGCCGGCCCGGCCGACCCGGGAGACCTTACTGAGGAGGCGTATCGATGCATTGGAGGTCTGAGGGGGTCCTGGAGAGGACTTGGTCAAATCCTCAGAAGGGGCATATGAGCCCGATGCCACTTCCCTTAACATTGCGATCCTGGCAGTCCGCTGCCGCTGGGCTTGAGGGACAGGCTTCCGCAGCCCCTGGAGGTCACCTGATCATGCTGTAGACCAAGGCAGATGTAATATTTAGCATGCCCATTGGTCACCGACATGAATTTGCTGCACTGGCAAAATTTAAAGCCAGGTGGCTGCGGCATTTTGAAGAAAAATGATGGTTCGTTCAGAGAAAAAACAGGTTCCTTTCAGGAGAGAAGAGCTCCGCATGCTGATCGGTGCGCGGAAAAAAACGGCTGAGAGAAACCGGGGCTGCGTGGGAAGATCCACGCAGGTGCACTACACTAAAAGACTCAGTGCTCTAGGAGAGTTCCACCACCTAGCTGCCCGGAGGACATCCCAGACAGCATGACTATTTCATGCTGCTTATCTACGGGAAAAAAGGTTTTAGCGTATGCTGGATTTCTGCTTGCTTTTTTCTATTTTTTTCATTTTATCAAAGATTCCCTTTTAAAAGTTTAGTGATAGAGCCCTGGATTTACTTATTGTCCCCCTTCCAGTCATGAATTCAAAAGTGATCATGTTATGATCAAATTGGAGAAGGACATTGGGAGGGAAATCTCAAAGAGTAGCTGGAAGAGTATTTTTCATAGAATCAAAAAAGGAAACTCCATCCACTGCTCAAGAGAATGATTACATATTGCTATACCACTGGTATTAAACACTCAATAGATTGAAGAGGATGGGTCTCCTACACCAAGAAAAGTGCTGGAGAGATTGTGGGGTCAGGGAACATTTTTCCACATTTGGTGGGACTGCCCTAGAATTAAGGTATATTAAGCCAAAATCCTTTCAAGGATTCATCATTATACAGATACTCAATTGCCTTTTGACACTCTGGTTGTTCTTTAGGGTCTAAATACCAAGTCAGTAAAGTGGAAGGCCAAACTCTCAAAAACTGAATGTGCAGTTCAGTAGATATGGCACAAAGTTAAATTTTCATTCTAATCCCTATTGACTGAAAGCATGTGTTTTGTCCCTCCTGGTGAATCACTATGTGTGAAACAAGTATATGTTGAGGGCCAGATCCATGTGAAATTAATTTCTTCAAATTTTTTAATATTTAGAATGAATCACTTGATGGAATAAATTTAACTGTTTTACTGAACTAAGTACTGGATGCATTTTTTTAAACTCATTTTTCCCATTGGGCAATTTAACTTTCTGCCATCTCTCCCTTTGTTTTTGGGTGTGCAGCAGGATCTTCTTTTCCTGTAAGGTGGAAATGGGTTAGTCTGGTTGTTCAAACGTTGGCTGCAGCTAGACGTTGGAGAGAGACCTCAGTTCCATCAATATTTGCATGATGGTAGCTCTTATGGCAAGTTTACACCATTGAATATATTACTTTACAAATTAGGGAAGTCTATTGTGATGTGCCTAAGATATGGGAGCCTTTTCATCAAAGGCGGGTGATTTATTTGAATCTATGAATTGCAAAATTGCTTATTATCTTGGCAGAGGGGGATCCTCTCAGCTGATTTTGTATTCATGGATAAAAGGAATAGATAAAGAATATAAAGCAATGAAAATAAGTTTAAATATGAGTGTCACTTAAATCTATGCATTGTATTGTAGTTTGGATTGGTCATCTGCTACTACTATTTGCCTTTTTCGTTATCCTTGTGCCTACCAGAGATGTTGCATTTTTTGTGCCTTCTTTTGTATCTACATTTTTAATTAGACTGGGATTTTGTGCTGTTGTTATTGTTGCTGCTTTCTGAAAAGTTTTTGAAAAACAGAAGATTGAGACAGAAGGGAGGTTGGCTTCCTCCTGCCCTGCTAGCATGATATTCAAAATGGCACTGGCTAACCTCATGCTCTAATGGGCCCCACATGTTGCTCTGTACAGCATGAGGTCAGCTGATGCCATTTTCAATTGGGTGCTAGAGAGGCAGGAGGGATCTAGGTTCTGTCTAACTTACACTGGTCTCTTTTTGTAACAAAGCTTGGTTCAAGTTTGCTGTAATTATAATCAAAGCAAAGATTTGGAAAGGGCAGGCAATAGTTTTCACATCTGTCACAACACTAATATGATACGAATACCATAGACTTATCCCACCACAACCCGGATTCAGACCGTAATTTCTTGGGGGAAAAATATGTTTGGTAGATTATAATGTAAGTGAATATATATTTTTTTTGTGCCAAGGGTTGCGCCTGTCGGTCGCAGATGGCTCACCCTCTGTTGCTTACCTTTTTTCTGCCTCTCCGTACACCTTGGGAAGATGGCTGCCTCTGCTTCTCTACACTGACCCTTCCAGCATCCTCAGACCAGCATGGGCGATTGCATTCACCAGCTTTCTCCCGGGATCACCTAGGGCACGCGCACATGCACAGCCCCATCATTTACGTGAATCATGGCGGGAACCTCGGGGGCGTCCCCACCACATGACATCACAAGCTCAAGATATTTAAACCCAATTCACAATTCCAGCTATGAGTTAGCAAGAAATATTCCATGCTGATCTCTCCTCGTTACTAGATACCTCCACTCTGTGTACTCTCGCTCCAGGACAACTTAGGTACCTGCTCCACGGGGGCCTTGCCTCACTCCTCTTTACCCTCTGGGGTTATCTGCTACCAACAAGGATGCCTAAGGCATCCGCTCCACGGGGGCCTTGCCTCACTTCTCTTTACCCTCCGGGGTATCTGCTACCAACAAAGATGCCTAAGGTACCCGCTCCCCGGGGGCCTTGCCTTGCTCCAATTTACCCTTCGGGATTGCCTATCTGTTACCAGGATGCCTACAGTACCCGATCCTCAGGGCCTTGCTCATCCGAGACCTCCACTCCTCGGGGCTCTCTTCTACTACAACTACCAGCATCAGAGTGAGTACTGCTGCTCCAGTGCTGTCTGCTTGTCTTATCCCTCTCTCCATAGACTCCAGATCTACCCTGCACTGTGGGCCTGGTGAGACTCTGGAACTGCCATCCCACTCTGCTACCTACAGATGGAACCTTATCATCTGGGTCTCCTCTCTTAGCTGGAATCCTCACCCAATCCTCGGGTTACCATCTACGTTGCAGTACAATAAAGATATATCTCTGTGTCCATCTCTGCCTACAGCTAGCCTATCGCTGCAAGTCCCCACAGGGTGGAGCCCTGTGGGAGGTGTCATCTCTTACAGCGACCAAGGGCCCACGCTTCAGTGTCCAAAGTACAACAGATTGCTAACTCCATGGACCCGGCATAGCTTGCAGCCTTACAAGCCATTCCTGGCCTGGCCCAGTGAATTACAGAGCAACAGAAATCTCTGGAGACACTAGCCGCCGCTTTCAACCAGTTGAACGCCCGACTAAATACGCCGATGGTTCCAGAGAAAGATTCTTCTCCTCAAGTGGTTGCAGTTCGCACCACTGTACCACTACTAGCTCCTACATGCTTCTCTGGTGATGCCCAGATGTGCATGGGTTTTATCAACCAGTGCTGTATGCACTTTTCATTGCAACCAAACTACTTTCCCAATGCAGTTTCCAAGACTACGTATATCCTATCGCTACTCGATGGAAGAGCCCTGTTCTGGGCTTCACCCCTCTGGAAACGCAGTGACCCTGTTTTGAATGTTTGACTGACTTCTTGAAGCTGTTCAAATCCGCCTTTGATGATCCAGCTCATCAGACCATCACAGGGTCTACTCTTCTTCACCTTCAACAAGGAAGCAAGCCTTTACCAGACTATGTTATTGAATTCAAGACACTAGCATCTGAACTTCATTGGGATTTGGGATGTCGATGTGCTATATTTTTAGAAAGCTTCAACTCTCGTATAAAAGACAAACTAGCAGCTTGTGACCTGCCTGACATTCTGGATTCTCTCATTGATCTAGCTGGGAGAGTTGATCGCCTGATACGCGACCGGACACAAGAAGCCAAGAGTCACAAGAAGCACCTATGGGAGGTAATCTCCCTCGAGCCATGCACACGACTTCAGCCCAATCTTCTGCACCCAGTGAAGAAGAAGAGGAACCTATGCAGCTAGGACGCAGTCACCTGACTTCTAAAGAGAGATGTTTTTGAAGATGCTCAGATCTCTGCATGTACTGCGGCCAATTTGGCCATGCTGTCCAGACCTGCCCTATTTGTCCGGGAAAAGGCCAGACCTAGGATCTGCTGGAGGATTCCTCCTAGTTATAACTGCACCTTCTCCTCCATTATCTCTCCCTGTCTCTCTCATCTCCGGAGGCCTTGAATTCTCTACACTCGCACTCGTGGACTCAGGTGCGAGAGGAAACTTTATGCTAAAAAGAATTGTAGACCATCTGCAAATTCCTACTACACCCATGGCTACCCCTCTGCTGCTGTCTTCTATACATGGAGAACCACTTCCAGGGGAGGTATCACTTACCACACAGCCCATTTGCCTTCACACTGGGGCCTTACACACTGAGAACATCTCTTTCTTGCCCTTGAGAAGGCTATTCACCCCGTGGTACTCGGCTTACCATGGCTTTAGGAACACACACCTCAGTTCAATTGGACCACCATGGAGCTCTCCGAGTGGGGTCCTGGCTGCCATGATCATTGTTTAGCAAAAGTTTTACCATTGCCCTGCATGACGAAAACTCCCTCATTACCTGGGTTACCTCCGCAATATGCTTCCTTTCAGAACTTCTTCTCCAAACAAGCAGCAGACGTGTTACCTCCACACAGGACCTTTGACTGTGCGATAAATCTCAAGCCTAATTCGGAGCCTCCCAAGGGAAGGGAATATTCCCTCTCAATAACAGAGACTGAGGCCATGTCGGCCTATATCCAAGAAAACCTGCAAAGGGGTTTATCAGACCTTCTAAGTTCTGTTGGTACAGGGTTCTTTTTTGTTGGGAAAAAAGACAGATCTCTTCGCCCCTGTATTGATTACAGAGGTCTCAATGAAATCACCATCAAGGTTCACTACCCTCTACCATTAATAACCGAGCTGTTTGACAGACTTCAGGGGGCCAAAGTGTTTACTAAGCTGGACTTAAAAGGGGCCTACAACTTAGTCCAAATCTGTCACGGGGATGCGTGGAAGACAGCTTTTAACACCCGTGATGGACACTTCAAATACTTAGTCATGCCTTTTGGATTGTGCAATGCACCAACAATGTTCCAGAATATGATGAATGATATTCTGCGAGATTTACTGTACCAGTGTGTGGTGGGATATTTAGATGATATCCTGATTTTCTCTCAGGACCTCCAGACCCACCAGACAGATGTGATAAAGGTATTACAAAGGCTACGTGACAGTCGCCTTTATGCAAAGCTCGAGAAGTGTGCTTTTTACCAGGAATTAGTGCCATTTCTGGGGTACATTGTTTCCAAGAATGGTTTCCAGATGGACTCTCAAAAGCTGATGAGCATTCAAGAGTGGCCTCAACCCACTGGCTTAAAAGCCTTATGCCATTTCCTCGGCTTCACAAATTATTACCATACCTTCATCAAGCACTAGGGATGTGAATCGTTTTTTGACTATTTAAAATATCGTCTGATATATTTTAAATCGTCAAAAATCATTAGAGGCGATATATAATAGGAATTCCCCCGATTTATCGTCAAAAATCATAAATCGGGGGAAGTGGGAGGGGAAAGGGGAGGGCGGGAAAACCGGCACACTAAAACAACCCTAAAACCCACCCCGACCCTTTAAAATAAATCTCCCACCCTCCCGAACCCCCCCAAAATGTCTTAAATTACCTGGGGTCCAGTGGGGGGTGTCCCGGTGTGATCTTCCATTTTCGGGCCACGGGTGCGTTGATAGAAATGGCGCCGGCGCTACCTTTGCCCTGTCATATGACAGGGCAAAGGTAGCGCCGGCGCCATTTCTATCAACGCACCCGTGGCCCGAGAGTGGAACATCACGCCGGGACCCTCCCACTGGACCCCAGGTAATTTAAGACATTTTGGGGGGGGGGGTTTGGGAGGGTGGGGGATTTATTTTAAAGGGTCGGGCTGGGTTTTAGGGTTGTTTTAGTGTGCCCGAGAGTGGAAGATCACACCGGGACCCCCCCACTGGACCACAGGTAATTTAAGACATTTTGGGGGGGTTCGGGAGGGTGGGGGATTTATTTTAAAGGGTCGGGGGTGGGTTTTAGGGTTGTTTTAGTGTGCCGGTTTTTCCGCCCTCCCCCGATTTACGATTTACACGATATTTAAAAAAACAAAACTGCGACGATCCGATTCCCTCCCCCCCAGCCGAAATCGATCGTTAAGACGATCGATCACACGATTCACATCTCTATCAAGCACTACTCCACTCTAACAGCACCACTTATGGCCATGACCAGGAAAGGAGCTGATCCATCTCGATGGTCTGCTGAGGCTTTTGCAGCCTTCCAGACTCTCAAAGAAGCCTTCCAAACTAAGCCTTGTCTTCGCCACCCGAATCCTCTACATCCTTTCATCTTTAAGGTCAATGCCTCCAGCGTTGGCATGGAAGCAGTATTAGGCCAATATAGTGATGTCAATGTTCTCCATCCCTGCACCTTCTTCTCATGACGATTCTTGCCCGCCAAGAAGACTTATGGAATTGGAGATAAAGAATTGCTAGCTATAAAATTGTCCTTTGAAGAATGGCATCCATGGCTGGAAGGTGCAGAGCACCAAATAACGGTGTATACCGATCATAAAAATTTGGAATATCTATGACATTCTCAATGCCTTAATCACCGGCAAGCGAGGTGGTCGTTGTTTTTCAATCGCTTTGACTTTTTACTGAAATACCGTCCTGCTGAGAAGAATGTCAGAGCAGACGCTCTTTCATGCTCCTCTATGCTGGACATACCCCGATGAGCCTCATCACATCATCAGTCCAGAGAAGGTGATCTTAGCAGCCACGCACACCATCCCCACTGGGAAAACAGTGGTGCCACTAGGAATAAGGATTAAATTACTAAAATGGGCACATGACTCCCATCTGGCTGGCCATCCTGGGCAAGAACGTTCATTGGCTATGCTCCGTTTCTATTGGTGGCCTACCGTGAAGACTGATGTCCAAGCCTACGTGGCTTTCTGCGCCACCTGTGCTAGACAAAATCCTCCTGCTGGACATCCCTGGGGTCTCCTCCAACCTCTGCCTGTAGCAGAGGAACCTTAAACACACATTGCGACCGACTTCGTGGTGGACTTACCTCCTTCTGCCAGAAACAATACGATCTAGGTGACCATTGAATGGTTTTCAAAAATGGCACAATTTGTAGCCTTGCCAGGATTATCATCTGCTGCAGAACGGGCTAAATTATTCGTGAAGCACATCTTTTGCCTCCACAACATGCCCAAACACATTCTGTCTGATAGAGGCGTCCAGTTTACCACAAACTTCTGGAGACCTCTGTGTCGGAAGTTCGACATTGCATTGGATCTGACCTTGGCCTATCACCTGCAGTCCAATGGCCAAACAGAGCGAATGAATAAGATGCTCAAACAATTTTTACGCTCATATGTAAATACTAGACAAAGTGATTGGGCAGAATTACTTCCTTAGGCTGAATTCACCCTAAACTCACATCCAGCTGCTGCCACGGAATCAACACCCTTTCAAGTGGTATATAGACGCCAACCATTACCTCCATTACCTCTACCACTCTCCGTGACATCTCCAGCAGCTCAAGCCACCTCAATGGAATTACAACAATTGTGGAAACAGACTAAAGAACTGCTCCTCAAAGCGGGAGAAAGAGCCAAGAAGACTTACGATGCTCACCACAGGAAGGATCCTCAATTTCAGCCTGGGGATAACATATGGCTTAGTACAAAGTTCCTCCGCTTAAAGCTGCCATCTGCATGTTTTGCTCCGTGGTACGTCGGACCTTTTGCTGTCCTCCGACACCTTGGGAATTTGACTTACAGTCTGAAGCTACCGCCATCCATGAAAATTCATAATGCCTTTCATGTGGCCCTACTGAAACCTCTCGTACTGTCTGAATTCTCCAGCAAAGCACCGGAACCCATGCCGCTTGATGCAGAAGAAGATATTGCATATATGGTTGATGACATCTTGGATGTACGCAAGAGAAGCAAATGATGGGAGTAACTTATCTCCTGGAAAGGATACGGACTAGAGGAGAACTCCTGGGAGCCCATGGCCAATATCCTGGATAAAGACATGTTCCATTGCTTCCATCAGTCTCATCCTCATAAGCCGAAACCCCCTGGGTGGGGCCTTGGAAGGGGGGTACTGTTGCGCCCATTGGTTGCAGATGGCTGTGTCCTCTGTTGCTTACCTTTTTTCTGCCTAACTCCGTTCACCTTGGGAAGATAGCTGCCTCTGCTTCTCTACGCCGACCCCTTTGGCATCCCTAGACCAGCATGGACGATTGCATTCACCATCTTTCTCCTGGGATGGCGGGAACCTTGGGGCCGTCCCCACCACATGACGTCACAAACTCAGGATATTTAAACCCAATTCACAATTCCAGCTACGAGTTAGCAAGGAATCCTCCTCATTACTAGACGCCTCTGCTCTGTGTACTCTCATTCCAGGGCGACTTAGGTACCCGCTCCATGGGGGCCTTGCCTCGCTCCTCTTTACCCTCTGGGATTATCTGCTACCAACAAGGATGCCTAAGGTACCCGCTCCTTGGGGGCCTTGCCTTGCTCCTATTTACCCTTGGGGTTGCCTATCTATTATCAGGGCGCCTATGGTACCCACTCCTCTGGGCCTTGCTCATCCGAGACCTCTGCTCCTCGGGGCTCTCTCCTACTACAACTACCAGCATCAGAGTGAGTACTGCTGCTCCAGTTCTGTCTTTGCTTGTCTCATCTCTCTCTCTATAGACACCCGATCTACCCTGCACTGCGGGCCTGGTGAGACTGTGGAACTGCCATTCCACTCTGCTACATACAGACAGAATCTTATCATCTGGGTCTCCTCTCCTAGCTGGAATTCTCACCCGATCCTCGGGTTACCATCTACGTTGCAGTACAATAAAGATATATCTCTGTGTCCATTTCTACCTAGAGCTAGCCTATTGCTGCAAATCCTCACATTGTGGAGCCCTGTGGGAGGTGTCATCTCTTACAGCAACCAAGGGCCCACACTTCAATGTCCAAAATACAACACCAAGTTTTACATTTATACTGTCATATCTTGTTTTTTTTTTCTGGAAAGAATTCAAAAGAAAATTGTGTTAATGCATTAGTCTTGTTGATCTTGTCATCAATGTTCTGCAAAAGTATGTTTTATGATATGCCTTTATAAGCAATTCAGTAGCACAATTTTCTTTAATATGAGACTTTAGCACTTTGCCTAATTGTTTGCTGTACCTGTGAATAATAAGAATATGAGCAATAGTGAGTTGTTGCTTATTAGCAACGTTGACAATAATGCTAATTACTAGTCATTTCATATTTGAAACAGTACACCTGTGGCATAATTACAAAGGCGCTTTTGTAATCCATAATTTAGCAGGTAGTTTTTAAATACAAATTCATCTCAGAATATGTGTGTCAATTCACCCATTTTTAGACTGCAAAAGAAGCTGAGGCAAATTGCAATTCAGGCAGATGTTGAAAAGAAAATGTTATTCAAAGCTGGAGCACAGGTTGCATGGGGAGGAGGGAAAAATGGGTAAAAATGAGCACACATTGAAGCATTTTGGGTCTATCTTTCTCCAAGCTGTGGAATGTCTTGACTGCCTCTTTTCTCTATGCATGAACCTAATAGATCCTTTACTGGATATATGAAATCACTCTTGCAATATCACTCCATTATAGAAATAGTCATGGAGACCACAAATAACATGCTTGTTTCATGATGTCACTGTGATCAAAGTGTGGCTAGACTTCAGTCACCACACTTCCTCATTTGCAAATTCTCTGAAACATAGGAATTGATTGGGGAAAATCTTAGTATCATAAGATAAAAAAATTAAAGCAGTTTCAAAGTCTGACACCAAATAACTCACGTTTAGGAGTAAGTCTGTTTAACAAATTTAAAACAGACTAAACATATATGGGAAAATGTAGGATAAAAGAGATTATTTATTTCTGATTTTTATATACCGATGTTCATTTCAAAAAGAGCTATCACATCGGTTTACAATAAGGTACAATAGGTAATTAACTATCCCCTAAAAGGGCTTACAATCTAAAATTTTTGTACCTGAGGCTAAGAGATTACAAAAATAAAATCATCAAAATCAAAGTTCTTAACAATTAAGCAAAAGGTATAACAAGGAGCATATTAAACAAATAACACAAAGGGGTGCACAAAGGGGAGTGCCCCTTTGTCGCACCCCTTCGGCGCTTGGCACCTTTCAAACTGCCCGGATCCGTTTGCGATGATGTCAGGGAAGGGGGTGGATCTCAGAATCATGGCTTTCCCCACAGAAATCTCTTCTCAGTTTCAAAGGCAGTTTTTTCAATTTATTTTTGTCTTTTTACCTTGGATGTTAGCTGTTACAAGGTATAACATTTCAAGGGAAACTTCAAATAAAATGAAGCCCCAATTCCTAGATTAGGAATAATTAAGCACTTGTTAAGAAGAGAAATATAAGAATTCCTGGGTAATCAAGAGAATTAATCTTCAAAAGTTATTATCTTAATGTTAAACCCAGATTGACACCATATCACTTACTTTTCATAAGGTAATTAATATTTTATGATAAAAACCTTTATGCTAAACATACACCAAAAGAACTTAGAAAAAAACTACTTTTTCTAGTACAAAATACATGGTTGCTATGAACCAAAACACCATTTCCATGGAAAGAGAGCAGGTTGTGGGAGCTTGACCTCTCAAGAGTAGCCTAATGCTATCAGTAACCAAAACCATTGCCAACCATGAAGTTCCTGGGCCAGTAGGATGTGGGACTCCAAACTCTGCCAGAAAAAGATGCTCCAAATAGATCTACAAGCCCAATTTTCATCCCAAGGAAGTCAAGATCTTGGTGTGCAACTCTGAGGAGCACTATCATATTACTGACAATTGTTTTGCCGGAGATGGACCCTTGGACGAGGTGGGGTTGATGCTACCCACAGGGCAAGCCCTATGGGTCCCCACCGTCGGAAGGCAGAGCTGGCTGATTGACGGAGGCCGGCTGGAGCTTCACCTCGTTCCCCGCATGTTCAGCCCTTGGGTACCGGGGCTGGCTGGTCTTAGGTAGGCCTCTATTCGAGGTCTTCCCGGAGGCGATGAATGAATCAGCCAGGGGCCAGCAGCGGAGACTGAGGTTGGGGAACAAGTCCAGATGAGGCTGAATCCAGGAGACCCGGGCACCAAAGGAAACTAGGAGCAGACAGGGGGCGCCCGAGTAAGAACAGGCCTGAGCCTGAAAGGCCAAGTCCAGAGTAGATTCAGCAGAGGTATAGTAGAGCAGACTGGGATCAGGGCAGGCAGCAGGTAAGGAGGTGTGGCAAACAATCACGGGTCAAACCGGAATCAAGCAGAGGATGGTCAAGCAAGGCAAAGGTCAGTCCAGGAGTCAAGCAGGAATGTAGTCAGACAAAGCAGGGGTCAAGCCAGGCATCAATTAGAAACATAGAAAAACAAGGAAGACGCAGAATTCAGGAGCAGGAATAGGTACCAGGAACAAGACAGGATTAGGAATCAGGAACATAGATGAAGCAGGAACAAACCAGGAACCAGGAACACAGAGGAACGAAGGAACAAGTAACTATATACACGACAAGCGTGGAGACCTGTTGCCAAGTCAGGGAAGCACTGGCTGGGCCTGGCCTTATATACCGGGACCCAGTGATGTCATCATCCGGGATCACGGGGTGCTTTCCCACCACGGCCCCTTTAAAGGTAGTCTGGTTGTGCACGCGCCTAGGGAGAGGCATGGCGCGAGATAGCGGCGTCTCCCCGCGGACCATGCGGGGAGGCCCACCACAGAGCTGGAACATCTACGAAGGAGCTGGGAGCAACGGGAGCAGCCCAAGCACAAAGGCGGCCACCCATGGCCGCAAGAGAGGTGGAACCAAACACTGGAGCATGTGCCGGCCTGCCGTGGCCGGCACATGCAACAACAATGCTACCATACACCATATATGGAGTCAAATTCATTCTGCTATCAATAGAACAGAAGTGATATCAAAGTTGGTAAACAAACTGAAAAACAAGTATAAGCTATAAGAGCACAGATGGTCCATAAGCTTTGCACGATCACCAGGGATATCAGAGGTTCTGGAAAATGTCAACCATCATTCTGGAACTTATACCCGTGGCTGAGCTGTTTGCCAAAACCAGCATCTGTGAAGAAAGCTTCTAGAGGCTGAGATGATCTATGCCATCACAGACTAGTAAGCGGATGACTTATTAGTATGTTAAGGTTAGAAATAAGTAATCTGCACTATTCTGGCACATGTCTAAGAGATTCATAAGCCCCAAACCAGAAAGAACCAGTATAATATACATGCAATATAGCTACACCACCAGATACCTATGGGCAAAGCTGACCTGTCCATACAGACATCTCTTTCCAAATGTGGCCAAATGTTACAATGGAATGCTTATAGTATCCTTTTCTTCTGTAGGCATGCATTTACAAGCCCACTACTCCCTGGAGCAAGCACAGGACTGACCTTTTTATCCAATAATCACTTCTTTTAAACATACTTTTGTCCCAGAAGAATTGCAATAGTAAAAAGGAGTACGGAAGGTAACCATTTTTTAACACATACAGTACCTGTCTGGTTCAGCAGTTTGGAAGATCAGTCAAGAACAGCACTGTAGAAGAAACTGTATCCCTGTAATAGGCCCATGATTATGACAAACACAAATTGGTAGAATACATTAGAACAGTGATTCCCAACTTGAAGTCTGTGGACCCTTAAGGGTCCATGAGATCATCACAGAGAGTCTGCAAGAAGGGAGGCAGCCAAAGTGCAACTGCTGAGAAAAAGAACAGGCTGACCACCTCTGAAGAGTTCTGCTTTGTAATAAGGGAGACCAGAAAAACTAACCCCTACAGTTAAAAAGAATGGTTAAAATAAATCATCTGGTTCAGGGTCTGCCCTAGATGTCCGAAGGCCTTTGTGAAGCAAGACAGGTCTGGTGAGGGCCAAGAGAGGAGAAAGAGCTGTTTGGGCTTTTTTTTTTTAAACATGCTTGCCACAAATTTGAGAGGAAAAAGAAACAGTAGTCATGAACTTCAGTCGGGCCACAGGATTATCTTCAACTTTTCCTGTGGTCCCAGCAAGGCTCCCAGCTCTCTCTCCTGGTGCTGGGAGGCTGCTGCTCCAGTTGGGAGGGGTGGAGCGAGTGCCATTGCTGCTACTGCTGCTGCCTTTCCCAACTTCAGTGGCAGCAGCAGAGCCTTGTGCCGCAGTGATTTTAAGGGAGATCAGTTGACAATAATGCCATTGTCTTAGGTAAGCTCCCGGTGCCAAAATTAAGAGTAGGCCCGGACCGGCATGACAAGAGTTTGTCGTCAATTCTGGTACCACAGCACTACTTTAAAGTAAATAAAATGTATAAAAATAAAGATTTAAAAATTAAATGAACCCCCTATTTCAGATTTGGAGCATTAAACAAATGGCCCCATGAGTTTTTAAAGACCGGTGAAAATCCCGATGACCCTGTTGCTAATTTAGATAAAAACATCAAAGTTAAGCTGAAATAAAATAAAATTATCCCATAGCACACCAGAGGTGGGTCCCAGAAAGTGTTCCCTCGCCCCAAAGTTAAGTTTTGGAGTTAAAAATGGCTAGAAATGGTGATGTTGTGTAAGCCCATTTAAACTGATTAAAATGGCTGAAAATGGTTAGAATATTAATAAATAAAAAATATACAGAAGCATGCAGAGGATGACAGAGAACCTGATATGACTGTTTATTTGAAACAAAAGTGATCAGAAAATGTATAAGGAACACTTATGGGAAAGAACATATTTTGTCCTAAAGTGATGGCATATTAAAAGGTAAAGGAACAGAAGCGTTGTGCAATATCTTTAAATTAAATATGTAATTGACTTTTAGCGAAAAAGCTTTAAAAATTGAGCTTTTTTGCAAAAATGACTCCATTCTGGCCAATTTTACTTAGCCCAGTCAGAGCACTACTGCTGAAGATTCCAAACACCTTGGAATGCTAAAGGGGAAGCCATAACTATAGTAACACAGATGGCTTTGCTGTAAAAAAAAAACCAAACAAGTAAGGATACTAAAAATAAGAAGTAATGTGACCAGCTTCTCAGACCCCTTTTGAGTAAAAAAATAAAAGTATTAAAAATATGCTGCTGACATGCCTATGTGAACTAAAGAGATAATGTCTCAGTCAGCAACATGTGAATGTACTGACTCCGAAATATAATCAAAGAAGTCCCTCAGATACATCATCAGAGTATGGATGCAATAACATTTCTTTGTTATAGTTGCAATTTAAAACTGTATCAAAAATTTAAAGAAGTGGCTGAAAGCAGACTACTGTGTTAACAATTGATTATCAATCCAGTCTGTAGCTGATCTAAAGTTTAAAGTAATCATTGAAAGAACATTCATGGGCATAATTAATTAAATGAGAGAGTGAGAGAGATGATTTATTTAAGTAAAGCTGAATTCAGAAAGCATTTAACAGGAAAGGGACAGGGAAGTGAAGTTAAAATTATTGAGAGCTGATTTAGCGGGTTTTTAATAATCAGTTTAGAAAGGGGACTAAGTAAAAGAGAGAGTGAAAAAAGGGAGTGTTGCCAAGAACACTGATTTCACTAAACAACGTACTCCAAAGCTAATGATGGCCCTGTGCTTTGTAGCGAAGCTATGTTATAAAGAGCCTATGTCCCAACTAGGGATGTGAATCATTTTTTGACGATTTAAAAAATTGTCCGATATATTTTAAATCGTCAAAAATCGTTAGAAGCACGATACAATAGGAATTCCCCCGATTTATCGTAAAAAATCGTAAATCGGGGGAGGGGGAGGGGAAGGGGGAAGGCGGGAAAACCGGCACACTAAAACAACCCTAAAACCCACCCCGATCCTTAAAAATAAACCCCCCACCCTCCCGAACCCCCCCAAAATGTTTTAAATTACCTGGGGTCCAGTGGGGGGGTTCCAGTGTGATCTTCCACTCTCGGGCCACGGCTGCGTTAATAGAAATGGAGCCGGTGCTACCTTTGCCCTGGACAGGGCAAAGGTAGCACCGGCGCCATTTTGGTTCCTGTCTCCCGACGTCAGGAGTGCAGGAGATCGCTCCCGGACCCCTGCTGGACCCCCAGGGACTTTTGGCCAGCTTGGGGGGGCATCCTGACCGCCACAAGACTTGCCAAAAGTCCAGCGGGGGTCCGGGAATGACCTCCTGCACTCGGGCCGTATTGCAAAATGGCACCGGCCGTATGGCCGTATTGCCGTATTGCAAAATGGCGCCGGTCGTATGGCCATAAGGCCGGCGCAATTTTGCAATACGGCAATACGACCCGAGTGCAGGAGGTCGCTCCCGGACCCCCGTTGGACTTTTGGCAAGTCTTGTGGGGGTCAGGAGGCCCCCCCAAGCTGGCCAAAAGTCCCTGGGGGTCCAGCGGGGGTCCGAGAGTGATCTCCTGCGCTCGTGATGTCGGGGGACAGGAACCAAAATGGTGCCGGCGCTACCTTTGCCCTGTGGGCAAAGGCAGCGCCGGCGCCATTTCTATTAACGCAGCCGTGGCCCGAGAGTGGAAGATCACACCGGGACCCCCCCACTGGACCCCAGGTAATTTAAAACATTTTGGGGGGGTTCAGGAGGGTGGGGGATTTATTTTAAAGGGTCGGGGTGGGTTTTAGGGTTGTTTTAGTGTGCCGGTTTTCCCACCCTCCCCCGATTTACGATTTAAACGATTTTTAAAAAAATAAAACCGCGACGATCAGAGTCCCTCCCCCCCCAGCCAAAATCGATCATTAAGACGATCGATCACATGATTCACATCTCTAGTCCCAACTAGTCTGGATAGTGCCAAAAATACAGCACATGCTTCAAATTAAGTGGAGCACTAATAACATTTAATAAAAAGATCAGTCATAAGAGACAGACTTGTTAATAGGGATGTGAATCATTTTTTGATGATTTAAAATATCGTCCGATATATTTTAAATTGTCAAAAATCGTTAGGTCCACGATACAATACCAATTCCCCCGATTTATCGTTAAAAAATCGTAAATCGAGGGAAGGGAGAGGGCAAGAAAACCGGCACACTAAAACCCCCTAAAACCCACCCCCGACCCTTTAAATTAAATCCCCCACCCAAATGCTTTAAATTACCTGGGGATCCAGCAGTGGTCCAGAACGGCGGCGGTCCGGAACGGCCCCCTCAATTGAATCCTGTTGTCTTCAGCCGGCGCCATTTTGCAAAATGGCCGCCGCAAAATGGCGGCGGCCATAGACCAAAACGATTCGACGCAGGAGGTCGTTCCGGACCCCCGCTGGACTTTTGGCAAGTCTTGTGGGGGTCTGGAGGCCCCCCCAAGCTGGCCAAAAGTTCCTGGGAGTCCAGCGGGGTTCCGGGAGCGATTTCTTGCAGCGAATCGTTTTCCGTACGGAAAATGGCGCCGGCAGGAGATCGACTGCAGGAGGTCGTTCAGCGGGGGTTCCGGACCGCCGCTGAACGACCTCCTGCAGTCGATCTCCTGCCGGCGCCATTTTCCGTACGGAAAACGATTCGTGGCAAGAAATCGCTCCCGGAACCCCGCTGGACTCCCAGGAACTTTTGGCCAGCTTGGGGGGGCCTCCTGACCCCCACAAGACTTGCCAAAAGTCCAGCGGGGGTCCGGAACGACCTCCTGCGTCGAATCATTTTGGTCTATGGCGGCGGCCATTTTGCAAAATGGCGCCGGCTGAAGACAACAGGATTCAATTGAGGGGGCCGTTCCGGACCGCCGCCGTTCTGGACCACCACTGGATCCCCAGGTAATTTAAAGCATTTGGGGGTGGTTCGGGAGGGTGGGGGATTTAATTTAAAGGGTCGGGGGTGGGTTTTAGGGGGTTTTAGTGTGCCGGCTCACGATTTTAACGATTTTCACGATAGTTTACACACCCAAACGGCAACAATACGATTCCCTCCCCCTCCCAGCCGAAATCGATCGTTAAGACGATCGAGGACACGATTCACATCTCTACTTGTTAATGAATTAAATAATTTTAAAAAGTCCCTCTCATAAAAAAATATTTCTTGATATAAACTAGAATAGGACAAAATTAATTATCTATTACTTTTAATAACTAGTTAGAAAGTACAACAAGGCTTCTGGACAGACACATCAGTGACAGGGAACACACTAGTGAACTGGAAGATTGACGGAGATAGAATAATAATCAGGTTTTCCTTTTAATGATTTGATTAAAGAATAGATTAGTAGTAGAAAGAGCAGAACCAAGGACAGAGAACAGAAAAGGACTCACAGATGGCACACCGCATAAAGTTGCTGTGAACACAAAATTCAAAATTGAGCAGTGCTATGAACCAACAGACACATACCAGGTCCAATCAAAGAAACCAAAGAACACACAACATTTTTTTTTATTTATTTATTTAAAGATTTTATATACCGACATTAATGGGGAACATCATGCCGGTTTACATAATAACTGAGAGCAGAAGGAAATTACAATAAACGGGGGGTGGGGGGGGGGGGTGGGGAGGGGGAGAGAACAGACAGAGGGCCAAAGGGGCCGAAAAAAGTGCAAACGATGCACTGTACAGTAAAATTCTGTACAGTAAACAATGCAATTTTATTCAGGCTCAGTTGAAAAGGGAGGGAGGATCATGGCGATGGAAGAGGTGGACTAGTCGGGGTATGAGACAAGAATAGAAAAGAAATATATAACACAGAAAGAGGAAAATATTAAAGGGAAATACTTACCAGTAGTGACTTCTCATATGATAGCAAGAACTCTAACAAAAAAAAACAAAAGGCACAAAAAAGAATCAAAATTCTTATAAAATATTTAAAGTAGCAGAAAAGGTAATTGATAGTAACAATAGTAAAAAGTAAGTGTAAGAAATATATGATACTTATCTGATATAGTTCAGTAGAAGAAATAAAAGAAATGATTCTAGAACAAAAGAAAAGATTGTTAAAAATTTAAATAAGGTTTGTTGTTCTCATAAAAATTATATAGAAACAGAGAAAATGATGGCAAAAAGGATCAAATGGTCCATCCAGCAAGCTTATGGTAGCATCTGCTGTGCCATGCAAGTCACCCCCTACTTACCGTATTTTTTGCTCCATAAGAAGCACCTGACCATAAGATGCACCTAGGATTTAGAGGAGGAAAATAAGAAAAAAAAATTCTGTCCCCATGATGGGCTCTGTACAGAGCTCCCTCCTGGTGGCCTGGTATGCTTTTCATTAATTTTAGCTGTCAAAAACTGCTCATCAGTTCTGAAAATCCACATTGCTTCATATGCAAGAAACATTTTATCATAAATCACCAAACTATACCATGAACTAAAAAAGTAAAGGTTTGTATCATGTGTCCTCTATCCCAGGCAGTATATTACCCTCATGATTTTCTAATATAAACAAATGAGAAATGACTTGTACTAACCATAAACTTTGATACCATGTTTCGTCTTCTGCCGGCAGACCTTGAGCTCCCTGCCTGTCTGCTGTTCCCAGGTTGCATTTTATAGCGAAGCTCGGCGTGGCACAGGTCAAACATCAGCTGTTTGAACTGCATGCGCTACAGAGGCCCCTCCAGTTCAAACAGCTCCCTGTGTGCCTGCTGTTCCTGGGGTGCTGCCGACCTTCGCAGTAAGATGCACCCTGCGGCACCCCAGGAGCAGCAGACCGGCAGGGAGCTGTTTGAACTGGAGGGGCCTCCGTAGCACACGCAGTTCAAATAGCTGATGTTTGACCTGCGCCACGCCAAGCTTCGCAGTAAGATGCACCCCGGGAACAGCAGATCGGCAGGGAGCTCAAGCTCTGCCGGCAGAAGATGATACATTTGACCTGCGCCATCATTACTGATTGGGCTGAGTTGGGAGGAGGAGGAGGGGGACGGCGCACGAGAGGGAGAGACTACATTCACTCCATAAGACACACAGACATTTCCCCCCACACTTTTGGGGGAAAAAAAGTGCATCTTATGGAGCGAAAAATACGGTATATCAAAAAGGTCCATGTTTTGGGAAATTTTAGAGTTACCACGACTTACTGCTTCACCACACTGTGCAATAAACCCTACCTTTTGCATCCTGTGCTGTGTGTCTATGTGTGAAAGAAAGAGGGAGGGAGGGGGGGGGGGGGGGACTGACTCTGAGGAAGGCCTCATTGTGTGCACCTTTTTATATCTCTATAGAAGTGCCATCTAATAGGTCGAGGTGAGGTGTTAGTAGTGGTTTTAGATTTAGTGGCCAGTTTCTCAGATAGAGTGAGGTTTACGAACAGCACAGTACACCTTGGTGAAGATTTGACATCATTTGGAGTAAGGAAAGTCTAACAAAGATGAAATTTTGTACTATGTTCTCTCACCCTAGCTTGATGGTACATCGAGTCCTCTCTGTTCCCACTCTTGTGAATCAGGACCACCACCACTCTTCTCCAATCACTCGGCACCATGCCTGTTTCCAGGGTTCTATTGAACTTTTCATGTAGCAGACTCACCAGCTAGAGATGTATATCATACCAGCAATCGTTTCCGGTATCATTTTCGTAGAACCGCGGTAAATTTTGTTTCCCGTGGTTCTGACCGTTTTGTTTTCAGCTGTCCCGATCTGAAAAAAAAAACCCAAACACCCTGATCATTCAGATTTAATTATTTACAATCCCCCACCCTCCCGACCCCTCCAAAACTTGCCTAAAGTCCCTGGTGGTCCAGCAGGAGTCCCAGGAGCATTCTCCCGCTCTCAGGCCATTGGCTGCCAGTGAACAAAATGGCACCAGTGGCCCTTTGCCCTTACCATGTGACAGGGGCTATCGGTGCCATTGGTGCCATCCATTGCTCCTACCATGTGACAGGAGCCGGCCAATGGCACCGATAGCCCCTGTCACATGTTAAGGGCAAAGAGCCATTGGCGCCATTTTGGTTTGTGGCAGCTGATGGCCCAAGAGGTGGACATCGCTCCCGGGACCCCCGCTGGACCACCAGGGACTTTAGCCAAGTTTTTTTGAGGGGTCAGAAGGGTGGGGGATTGTAAATAATTAGATCTGAAGGGTTGGGGGTGGGTTTGGATTTTTTTTTTCTGTGTGCCCTTTCTCCCCCCCCCCCCCCCCCAAAATGATAAGAAAACCACACGAAATTTCGGGGGTTTTCCTATCATTTTCAGGGACTCCCAATACATGATGAATTATGAAATATCATATGATATTTTAATTTGTCATAAAAACGATACACATCCCTACCACCAGCACATCCCTGAGCTCCCTCAATATCCTGGGATGAACCTCATCAGGCCCCATAGCTTTGCCCACTTTCAGTTTTTTGGTTTTTTTTTTAATTTTCTCTTTATTCAATTTTTAAACTATTACAGACAGCATTTAGCACACCTTAAATTCCAGACCAAGCTTTACTTCCACATTCCAAAAGAAAAAAGAAATACTTATTAATACAGAATTTCCATTAATGTAATAAAGAATAATATTTTCCTTGTAACATAATATATTACACATTGCTCTCAAACCTGAGTTACCATGCAATTAGGGAGAACAAAAGTTTAAATAGGAACAAATTTACTTAACAGAAATGGATCTCGGTTTTCTTAAAAAAACATGAAAGAAGGAAAAAGCAGGGATTATCATTTAATTACCGATTACACCAGACGATTCTCCCCTCAATTCAGATCATGAATTCAAAAATATTTCCAGTTGGTCCGGTTCCATAAACACATATCTATTGCTATCTATTTTTAATATACATTTACAAGGAAATCTTATCAATATTTGAACTCCCAATTGACAGGCTTTCAGACAGAGACAAAAATGTTTTCCTTAGTTATTGAATAGTTCTTACAATGTCCGGGTAGATCCAAATCTTTTCCCCAAGATATAATTTATTTCTCTTACGGAAATAACACTTTAAAACATTGTCCCTTGCATCAGGTAGCAGAAACTTCACCATTAAAGTCCCTCTTCTCTCTACGTGCTCCTCTTGAGATGTTTCTAAGAAACCAGATAAATCTTGTAGAGGTGATAATGATTCTGAAATCCCTACATGATTAGCTTGAGACGTTACTGGTAGAAAATAAGTTTTCAAAATTGTGGGTAATTCAGAGCTAGATAGAGACAATGCTTCTATCATGTATTTCTTAAACTGCTCCATGGAAGAAATCAACTTGCACTTAGGAAAATTAAGTATTCTCAGGTTATTATACCTGAGATTATTCTCCAAATTTTCCATTCTTTTATCCATCCTCAAATCCCTTTGGATTAAACCAGTTTGTACAGACTGCATCTGGGTTATCTTTGAGTCCATTTCCTGAATTTTGGTGGAGTTAGCCAAAACCACTGGATTTAACGTATTAAGTTGTGCTTGGGAGTCTTTTATTACATTAGTCAAGGAAATTATGGCATTTTCAAGCAAAGAAAGAGCACTCCAAACTGATTCCAAAGTCACAACACTAGGCTTATTTAGTATCTTGTTAATAGGCATATTTACCAAAAACTCCTGCGGTAGCTCCTCCAACTCCATTGAATTCGTCTGGATTCTTCCCGGGGTGGGTAAAGTTGACAAAGCCACACCGGCGCCACTCAACACCCCGATGTTTACTTCCTTCAGAGCAGTAAAAACTCCTCTGCTCTGGGCCTGTCCAGTCGCTATCGCTGAGGGGCCTCCCTCGACGCCTTCTCCTCCTCAGTGCCCTCCATCCTAAGGTTTCGGCCAGTCCAACAGCTTCGACGCAGGCTGGGGTGCAGGGAATAATCGGCGCTCCAGGGCTTAGAGATGTCTCGTCAAATGGTACAGTGGTTTGCTCCTCTGCTTGTACTGAAGCCGACCCTCCTGAAGTTTCTCCCGCTTCGAGATAGAATTCCCGAATTGAAGGGGGGTCGAGGTTCCCTCCCTTACCTTCTCCTTTCTTTTTGTATGAGGCATAACAATTTCAAAAGGCAATAAGGTTCAAAAACAGACGACGGATCAGGAACACTGTCTCACCATGTCTTTCCTTTACGGCGCCATTTTGTTCCCACTTTCAGTTTTACTAGCTCTTCCCATTCATTCTCTTCTGTGAATGGAGTTTTGTCTACTCCACCCCCCTCTATTTTCTTGTTAACTAGCGATGATCCTTCTCCAGGGTCTTCTTTAGTGAACACCGAACTGAAATATTTATTTAATATTTCTGTCATTTCTTCATCTCTCTTCATACATTGACCTTTTCTCCTTTCAATTTCACTTTACTACTTTGGACCTTTCTCCTTTCGCTGATATATCTGAAATATGTTTTGTCACCTTGCTTTACCTCTTTGGCAATAGGGATGTGTGTTCGTTTTGGATGAATTAGGCAACAAAATTGTCTAATGGAGAGAAGGAGAGGAGAATTACCTTGGTGGGGTAAGGAGTTCCCAGCCCTGCTTATTTGGACTGTTTTCCCCTGTTTGAATTGCTGCTGTTTCCCTGAAGGAGGACTGCTCGTTGGAGCTGCAGCTGAGACCTGCCACTGACGTCATTGAGGGGAGGGGTTGGTAGTGTTAAAACCAACCCTCCCTGCAGCACAAAACGAGAGAAAGAGAGGAGAATTACCTTGGTGGGGTAAGGAGTTCCCAGCCCTGCTTATTTGGACTGTTTTCCCCTGTTTGAATTGCTGCTGTTTCCCTGAAGGAGGACTGCTCGTTGGAGCTGCAGCTGAGACCTGCCACTGACGTCATTGAGGGGAGGGGTTGGTAGTGTTAAAACCAACCCTCCATGCAGCACAAAACGAGAGAAGGAGAGGAGAATTACCTTGGTGGGGTAAGGAGTTCCTGGCCCCGCTATTTGGACTGTTTTTCCCCTGTTTGAATTGCTGCTGTTTCCCTGAAGGAGGACTGCTCGTTGGAGCTGCAGCTGAGACCTGCCACTGACGTCATTGAGGGGAGGGGTTGGTAGTGTTAAAACCAACCCTCCCTGTGGCGCGCAGGCTTTGGATCCCACAGAAGTTAAATGGGAACAATATCTTATCCGCTGAAATAGTAAGTTTTACCAAGTGCTTAACTTATTACCTCTCTTTCTCTTCATTGATGATCCTAGAACTGAATATTAGATGCGCTGAGAAATGTAAAAACTACTTCCTCTAAACAATGCCACATACTAAGAGAAAGGGCAGACTATGTCCGGAGGCCCCGACAGTTCTTAGTTCTGCCCCCTATCAATTATTAATCGATAACTTTCTCAGGACTTTAAATGCCAATACACCGGGAAGAGATTCCGAATTGGATGCAAACCAGGAGCAGGTTATGTTATCCCAGGAACAGCATCAGATCTCATTGAGCCCCGGTGCACCCTTGACTCCAGATGCGCCCAATCCCACATTTGACTCTTTTTCAGAAGTTCAAATCTCCACTGAAAGTGTAGATTTGATGCCTAACATCGAGGCGGGGAATGGGAAAGATGTGGAGATAGTAAGAGGAAGTATGGGGGCCCACCCGTTGGAAGTGGAGGAGGAAATCAACGGAGAGAATTATCAGCCCTCGGATCCCTCAACATCAACACCTAAGGGCGCTGAAGGGGGGGTAGCATCCTCTGCATCGAGGAGTGAAGACTACCCAAAATCAAGGAAGAAGAATCCTAAGAAAGAGAGTTCTGAAGTGAATGAGACTCATAAAATTACCTTAGAAAATATATGGGGTTTATTGATGGATTTGAAAGTTTCTATGAAATGTTTAGAGATAAAAATGTCTGAAATGCAAGTCCAAGATAGTACAATGTTCAGTAAGGTTAAACAACACTCAGAGAAATTTTAGACTCTAGAAAAGCACTTGAATCAAATGCAAAAAGTCCAAACAGGGTTAATAAAAGGAGAAACAGCAAATATGAGAAAAATTGAAATAATAGAGAACAGTATGAGATATAATAATATTAGAATTTTAAATTTTCCCTTTGTTAGACTTATATCTCATTTGGAACAATTTAGAAGATTTTTAGGAGAAAATGTATTAATTCCTTCTCAAAAAATACCTTTAATAGAAAAAATCTATATTGTAACAAAAAAAAGGGGGAATATCAATGATTCTAATCAATCTTTACAGCTAGGAAATCTTACTAATTTCCTAGAAGAGTCGATGGGAGAGCTAGTAGAGTCTAGAGGAACCCTATGTGTGAGATTCCAGAAAGCTGAGGATAGAGATCATATTTTAAAGCTCTTCTTGAGAAATCGAGAAAAGCTTTACCTTACTGAGAGAAAGTGGATGTATCCAGACATCACTAGGAATACCAGTTAAGAAGGAAAGGTTTTCTGCAGATAGGCCCAGATGTAAAACAGCTGGGGGCCCATATGGTAGTTTACTTTCCCTGTAAATGTGTTGTTAAACATTTGAATAATAGGTATGTGTTCCTGGAACCTACAGAACTTAGAAAATTCCTGGATTCGAAGTTGCCAAGATAATTGAGCCCTGATTGGTCTTGGGTAATTAGAATGTAGCATTTAATATACATCTATTTTACTATGAAAATGTTTTCTTTATATTGTTCCAGCTAGAAATATCTAGGATCATCAGATTCTTTATAATTTGGCATATAAATATTAGATTATATTTTTTCTTTTTTTTGGATTGCCTTATAAAAGATGGTTCATTTCTAATATTGCCATATCATTAACAAGTATGATTACTGTCTATAATTATGTTTAAAATGGATAAATAAAGAATTAAAAAAAAATTGTCTAATTTGTCCTGTTTTGGGAAACCCAAAAAATGAAAAATGTTCCAAAATTTCGGAAAAATTTATTTTTCAGATTAGCACACACTAACTCCCCGTTAGTGTGCGCTAACGTTTAAATGGTAGCGCACACTAATGGGGAGTTAGTGGGCGCTAACCTGAATTTCGGATTCCCTGAAAAAAAAAAGCCCAAACTGCAGGAAAAATGAAATTTCCTGCGGCAGGCCGAAACCAAAGGTATCGGTTCGGGCTTTGCCCATCTCTATTTGGCAATCCTTTCTTCCACTTGACTTTTTGCTTTCTTGATTGCTTTCTTCATTTCCCTCAGTTTCACCAGATATTCTTCCTTGTGTTCCTCTCTTTGGGATCCTTTATATTTCTTGAACACTGTTCTTTTTTATTTTATTTTATCAACCACATCCTTTGTGAACCAGATAGGTTTCTTATTTTTCTTGCTTTTGTTTACTTTTCTAACATATAGATTAGTTGCCTTTGTAATTGTTCCTTTGAGTTTGACCCATTGTTGTTCTACCTCTCTCATTTTCTCCCAGTCTTATAGTTCTCCTTCCAGGTATTTCCCCATTTCTGTTGTGAGTCCCGGCCGCGCTAGGCCCGCGCCCAGACCTGCTCACCTCTTGCTGTCTTCTGCGGGTTCCGGTCCTTCCTCTCCTGCTGCTGCGGAAAGCCTCCTGTATCTCTGGCATCTAGCTTTGGCTTCTCCAGTTCCCTCAGGCTCCTCTGCCTCCCAGGCCTTGTAGCGCGGCTCACATCAGGACTCGGTGTCCTCTGCCACATCGGCTCTGCCCCTAGGCGCGCGTGCGTGTTCTGCGCGTCCCTTTAAAGGAATCATGGTGGGAACCAGCTCCACAGCGCGCCCTGATGACATCACATAGACTCACTATAAAAGTGTTCGTGTTTGTAAGGATTTGGGTGGACCCTTGGACTCTGTGGCTGCTGACCACGCCCAAGGGGGAAGTCCCGTGAGGGGCCACAGGTCAGGATCAGCTTTAGGACACACACACAGTTAGATCTTTTATTAAACAGTATTGAGGAGCCACCAGAGGTGGCGGTAGTGAGCAGGAATGTAGCCCGGCTGGGCTTGTAGTCCCTCAGGCTCTGGACCAGTGATCCTACAATGGTTGTGACAGCGGTCTCTCGGTATGGAGCACAGGGAACAGCTGTGAGAGAAGTAGATGGTAACTCACTGATGGTATAGGCAGCGGTGTCATCCAGGCAGAAGAGAAGTGCAGGTAGCGAGTCCAGGAACATGGGCCCTCGAGGAGCGAGTACCGGTTCCAGACAGTGACCTGAAAGAAAAGAGAGAGGCCCCCGAGGAGCGGGTACCCCAAATAGTAGTCCAATAGCGGAGGCAGAGTAGCTAGGTATGGAGAGCGAATCCCATCCATTAGGAAACCTTTGCTAACTCGATGGCTAGCAATTGCGTAGGCTTTTTGTATTTGGGATGCTTGTCGTCATCACAGGGGGACGCCCCTGAGGTTCGCGCCAAAGAAGGAACTTGAAGCAGGGCCATGCGGCGCGGGCGCTCTAAGGCAATTGGACAACATGGCGGGAGGCAGCGCCCAAGCCGGACCGGGGATGCCGGAGAGGACGGCAGGCAGATGCCGCAGCAGCCAAATGTCCTTCAACCGCAGGAGGAGTCGCCAGAGAGGTAAGGAGGGCGGATTGGAGACATCGGGCAATGACAGTCATAACAAAACGCGAGGGCCTTTTCCCCAGACTCTCGCCTTGGCAAACGGGTCATCACCTTGTGTGAGCTAGTTGCCATCCTCGTTCCTGCGTTCCGGTGCTTGTTCCAGTGTTCTTGCATCTGTTCTTGTGTTTCCGTACTCGTTCCAGTGTTCCTGAGTTTGCTCCTGTGTTCCCGTGGTCGTTCCTATGTTCCTTCATTCCTGAGTTTCGTTCTACATTCCGCAACCCAGGTTGTACTCTTCTCGGACAGATACCTGGTACTGACTTCACCTTGTCTCTGACTTCGCTTGGACTGATACCTGGAACTGATCTCTGCTTGCCTCTAACCACACTTGGACTGATACCTGGAACTGACTTCTGCTTTCCTCTGACCACGCTTGGACCGATACCTGAAACTGACCCTTGCTTGCCCCTGACCATCCTTGGATACCTTGGCCTTGACCCTTGTGCTCCATTCGGACACTCTCTTTGCTTCTGTGACCACCAGGTCCACCTGCCTTGACGCTGTCAGCGGCCTTCCTCGAGCTAGACCACTAGGTGCTGCCTACCTTGCCCGGAGGATCTTCAGTTCTGGCCTCATACCCGTGGCCTCCGGTACTCTCTGTTCCGGTCTAGCTCGTCTGTTCACCGTCAGCCACGCACCTCTACTCTTCATGGACACAACACCATCTCTCTGGGAGACCCCAGAGGCCCACCTAGGCCCAGGCAGTACGGAAATCCAAGGACTCAACCCATGGAGCCCCCAGGCCATTATTGGTGAAGCTCCAGCTTGCCTCTGTCTCCTAGTGTGATCCACCTCTGGCGGCAGGCACCCTATGGGTCCCCCTCAGAGGGCCATACCAATTCTGCACCAGGCCAAGGGTCCACCTCCAGTGCAACAATTTCAACAAAGTCTGTATTTTTGAAATGCAAAACTTGGATTTTTGTGTGACTTCTTCTTATCCTATTTGCGATATCAAACCATACCGTTTGATGATCACTGGTGCTGAGGTGGGCACCCACCCAGATATTAGAGATGTTATCCCCATTAGTGAGCACTAAATCGAGTATACCTCCCTCCCTTGTGGGCTCCATTATCATTTATTTGAACAGAGCCTCTTGCAGGGCATCCACTATCTAATTCTGTTAGATTCTGCAGAAGGGATTCTCCAGTTTATGTCCGACAGATTAAAATCTCCAGCTATCATCACTTTTCCCTTCTTTCCCACCTTTTGGATATCTTCAACCAGATCTCTGTCTAGTTCTTCTATTTGATTCGGAGGCCTGTAAACCTCTCCAGTAAAAATGGATGCACCATCAGTTTTATTTAGGTCGGCCCATAATACTTCTCCTTTACCCCATCTTCCTTGCAGCTCAGTTGCTTGGATATTGTTTTAAGAACATAAGAACATGCCATACTGGGTCAGACCAAGGGTCCATCAAGCCCAGCATCCTGTTTCCAACAGTGGCCAATCCAGGCCATAAGAACCTGGCAAGTACCCAAAACCTGTCTATCCCATGCTACTGATGCTAGTAATAGCAGTGGCTATTTTCTAATTCAACTTAATTAATAGCAGGTAATGGACTTCTCCTCCAAGAATCTCCAAGGTTTTTCACATAAAGAGCTACTCCTTCCCTTTTTCTTTCCTCTCTGTCCTTTCTTAACAAGTTATAGCCTGGTATGGCTGTATCCTTATCATGAGATTTCATGAACCATGTCTCCATGACAGCAACAATGTCCAAGTCCACCTCCACCATTAGGGCTTGCAAGTCTGGGATTTTATTGCCCAGACTATGAACATTTTGTTGAGACGTTTCCAGCTTTTCTCATTCAGGTTACTGCTTTTCTTGGACTTGTTTTCTGTCTTATTCAGATGACTTTTGTTATCCCCTTCACCAATTTCCTTTGTATTTGTATTTGGGAGAGACATTTTAATTTTCTTCTGCCACCCCCATTGTCTAGTTTAAATGCCTTATGGCATAGGATTTGAATTTATCTCTTAGGATCCTTTTTCCTGCCACAGACAGATGTAAGCCATTTTTGACACAGTCTTTTACTGTTTCATACATGGTCCCAGCCTCCAATATATCCAAAACTTTGTTCCTTACATCAAGTTTTGAGCCATGCATTGAAGTTATCTATATGGCTTAGCTTCTCTTTCCCTTTTCCATGAACAGGTTACACTTTTGAAAAGGCAATAGTGTTCACCATGTGACTAATCTGCTTCACCATAGACTGGAACCTCGCTGTACCACTTGGATGCTGTTTCTAGCAGCTAAAATCACCTTTAGAGTCTTTGCTTTCTTCTTTGACCACCTTGATTATTTGAATAGCATTTCTACCAGCCAATGATCCTGGAAGGCTTTTAATTGTAATGTTTCCCTCGAAAAGAGTTCCCAAATTAATGCTGCTGATGACTGAGTCACCCAACACAATGAGCTTTTTCTTATGGTTATTGATTGTATTATGGAATTTCTGCATGCATTGGGTTTCTTCTTTCTTTTCAGATTCCACTTCAATCTCTATTGCAAGACCTTCTTCATTATCTAATACAGAGAAGACATTTTGTACTTGTGTTACTTAAAACAGCGTGTCTTCACATCACAGGTCATACTTTACCAGAGCCCACTGTAATCTGATACATTTATTGCAGTTAATTCAGCTTTAACTTGAGCCAACTCCTTTTTCATGGAAGAGAGTTCTGAACAAGTGGGGCTAGCCCTAAGTTTCCAGATGATTTGCCTCAAAATAAAGGCTCCACAATTGTTACACTGGATAGTCCTCATTTAGTGAAAACATGTTAGTGATGTTCAGAGTATTACCAATTACAGTATCTTCTACTCTGTTCAGCTTTTATCCTCTTAAAGCTTATCCTTTTTGTGCTATCTTTATAGTCATCAGATGTGGAAGAATGATCTTTATGCTCATACTACATTTTCTATATATAGCCTTAAAGAAGGAGAAATAGTGGACTATGTCATACTGTTTATCAATGTTTTTCATGAGATACCATTGTGCATATGATATGTAGATTTTCTGCAGCTACACAGTTAATGCAATGGTAACTTCTACAACTTGATTTTCTGGTGGCCAAGTGATCTTTTTGTTTGAAACAGGGCCAGTAGGTCTGTTTACAGTTAGTACTGCAAGTGTTATAATATTCTGATAAGGGAGTTCTACAGTAGCTAGTAGGAAGATTTTATTTCTTTAAATTTAATATATCACCTGTAAGAAAATTATTTTTTATCCAAGTGGTTCACAATGATAAAACATACATAATATGATATCTTTTTCTAGCAGACACTAAATATATTTGCAAAGCTCTCCACACTTAACTTTGGAAAGGTAAGGACGTTGCAATATTAAGGCTCCAGCTGGTTCTGTTGCTGATGGCAACAGCATGTCCCTAATGGGAGCAACCAGCTTTTCTGCATCAATTAGTAGTTCAGCTTAGGCTTTCTTCAAGTCTAAAAAAACCCCATTTGAAGCCTTTCTTGGAAGTGAAGATTTTATGGATATGTATTGATTGCAATACGGTAAAGTGCACATTTTAAAATACCTAAGCACACCAACCATGGGAGATATGTATCTCAGACCAGCACCCGTCATGTGGATTTTAAGAGGTGCCTGAGAACATGTTTATCTCTTGGGATGTGCACAAATCAGGAAGTCCAAAAAAGGAAAGGGGCATGGGTGGAGTCTGGGTAGGGCATAAGCAGTAGAGATGTGAATCGTGTGCCCAATCGTCTTAACGATTGGGTTCGGCTAGAGGGGGGGAAAAATCTGATCGTGGGTGTGTGGGTGATGTGAAATGGAATTGGTTCCGATTCACATCGTTATTTTTTTTGTAGTGAGGCCCGACCCTTTAAAATTAACCCCTTACCTTCCCCCACCCTCCCGAACCCCCCCAAAACTTTTTACGATTACCTGGTGGTCAAGTGGGGGCGCAGGGACCAATCTCCCGCTCTCGGGCCATCGGCGCTATTTTGGCTGCCACTCAAAAATGGCGCCGATGGCCCGATAAAAAAAACAAAACACCCGACCCTTTAAAAACGACCCCTTAGCTTCCCCCACCCTCCCGAACCCCCCAAAACATACCTGGTGGTCTAGTGGTGGACCCGGGAGCGATCTCCCATTCTCAGGCCGTCGGCTGCCACTCGTAAAGATTGCGCCGATGGCCCTTTGCCCTTACCATATGACAGGGTATCCATGCCATTGGCTGGCTCCTGTCACATGGTAGGAGCACTGGATGGCCGGCGCCATCTTTAAAGATGGAGGTGGCCATCTTTACAATGGCGCGGCCATCTTTAAAGATGGCGGCGGCCATCTTTACGAAGGTGGCGGCCATCTTTAAAGATGGCGCCGGCCAGCCAGTGCTCCTACCATGTGATAAGGGCCGACCAATGGCACGGATACCCTGTCATATGGTAAGGGTAAAGGGCCATTGGCGCCATCTTTATGAGTGGCAGCCGACGGCCTGACAACGAGAGATCGCTCCCGGGACCACCACTAGACCACCAGGTATGTTTTGGGGGGATCAGGAGGGTGGGGGAAGCTAAGGGGTCATTTTTAAAGGGACGGGTGGGTTTTTTTTTTATCGGGCCATCGGTGCCATTTTTGAGTGGCAACCGATGAGCGAGAGAGGGAGATCAGTCCCCGCGCCCCCACTGGACCACCAGGTACTCGTAAAAAGTTTTGGGGGGGTTCGGGAGGTTGGGGGAAGGTAAGGGATTCATTTTATAGGGTCAGGGTGGGTTTAGGGTTTTTTTTGGTGTGCCGGTTTTCCCCGCCCTCCCCCCTCCCCCGATTTACGATTTTTCACGATAAATCAGGGGAATTTCTATTGTATCGCAACTCTTAACGATTTTTAACGATTTAAAATATATCTGACGATTGTTTTAAATCGTCAAAAAATGATTCACATCCCTAATAAGCAGTAGATGGGCATTCTGGTTCTGCAACCTGAAGTATGCACATAAGTATTTATGCAGACAAGCGCGCACCGGGATCCCCTACCACATAACTTTACTTTTGCTATGGATGGCGTGTAAGTTTTAAATAAAAAAAATCAGGGCTAGTTTTCAGGGTTTGAAGGGTCGGGGCTAACAGGGTAAAAGGGAGGCAATCTAGCTAGGGGGATTAGGAAGTCCTATATTTTACTGAGGTGAACTTTGAATGAACTGGGGAAACGGGTATTTGAGTCAGTGCGTGTATCTAGCAAAATGGTCCCACATATGGGGTAGAGTCGGCATTTGCACACACATGCATGCGTCCATATAAAATTGTGCACACATGTACATGAGTATGGCTGATTTTATAATGTGTGCATATACGTGCATATGTAATAAAATGGCCATGTCCATTCTTGCAAGCTGGCATACATGTACATCCGAGCAGCTGTTTAAAAGTTACCATATAAGGAGCTTATTTTCCAACTCATGTTATGGCCTTTTCACATGTGTTAAGGCATTTTTGCATGTGAAAATCACTATTACGCATGGTGCGATGCTAACTTGGAAAAGGGGGAGGAGTTTGGGGAATGATTTCCTTCAAAGTGGACTGGCTTCGCATTTGTGAAGCCACATTGCACAGTTTTAACACCAGAAATAACTACACCTTTTTCACTGGCGTTAAGCTGTGCAATATGGCAAGATCACACTTTGCAATCTTTTCGCAAATATCACTTTAGATATTTTAGGGGAGGGAGAGAGAGAGAGAGAGAGAGCACCTAGCTATAAGGCCTTTCTAGTAGTTAGGTATTTAGACCTCTATAGGAGGCCCACCTAGTAACTCAAGGTGAGGTTTAGGTAATAGTGTAGGGGTTAGGGGCCACTTTGATATTCAGAGTGACATGTACAAACAGAACAGTACACTTTTGTGAAGATTTGATGACCTTCAGAGTGAGGAAACTCAAACAAAGATGAGATTTGTATAGGGGCACACACCTGACGCATGTAAGAGATCATGTGCTCTCCATAGCAGGTCCAAAACTTTAGGATTCCCTACCTGAGATGTTACATCTGATAACAGATAGAAAGAGATTTAAATGTGAGCTAAAAATATGACTTTTCAATAATGCATACAACCTAACTTAACAGTCCTCAGACGAGGACTTGGAAGACTCTGGGTGCTTGGAAGACACAGACGAGGCCTTGGAAGGGCGCTAGGAAGACTCTGAGGACTGGGAAGCCTCGGACGAGGACTTGGAAGACCCAGGGTACATAGACGAGGACTCAGGAAAGTACTGGGTGAGAGCTACAATGCAGCACGCCCTACACAGCCGCCATGGCTGGTCACGGACCATGCCAGAAGTGATGCAGACTCCAGGAGAAGCAGTTGAACTTGAAGCCAGGACATGTCGAATATTCAGGAGAGGCCTGCGCCTGGTCATGGACCACGCTGGAGTGGAACAGGTTCTGGAAGAGTCTAGGGCATGTACGGAGGCAGGCAAGGTACTCCGAAGACCGGGACAGGATACAAGAGACAGAACTCAGAATTCAGGAACAGGCCTTAGCATTAAAAACAAGGGCCTTCCGGAGACTTGCATTGCAGGGATGAAGGTAGGCCTTGATTCACAAGGCGCCCTACATAGCCCCCCATGGGCTGGTCATGGACCACAATGGTGACACGCTCGGAAAGGTAGAGTAGCAAGGAACCTGGAAAGAGGACGAGTAGCTGAAGACAAGGAGGACATCAGGACCAGGAGTTGAACATGGATATCCGGGACATCTGGAACACAGAACATGGAACAACCTGGGCATCTGGAACATGGAACATCAGAACTTGGAAGAAGAACATCAGGATTCCTTGGCGAGGGACATCAGGACTTGGAACATCAGGACTTGGAAGAAGAACATCAGGACTGGATGAGGGACATCAGGAGTTGGAACATCAGGACTTGGAAGAAGAACAACAGGCTCCTGTACGAGGGACATCAGAAGTGAGATGAGGAACATCAGGGCTTCTGGATGAAGAACATCAGGACTCCTGGACGAGGGACATCAGGACTCCAGGACAAGAGGCATCAGGAGTGGGACGAGGACATCAGGGCTTCTGGAACATGCAATGAAGGAACTCCGATGAGAGACCAGGAACATCAGATGGAGAAGATCATGAAAAAGAAGAACATGGAACACGAAGCCATCTGGACAGGAGCAGACCACGGAAGACCTTAATCAGAGAAGAGGAGACATGGACGACCATGGAATCTGATTCGAAGCCCTGAGGAACTGAAGCAGGGTCTTTTTATAGGGCTGGACCAGGAAGCACTGTGATGACATCATCCGGTGCGGGCTGTTTCCTGCCACTGACCCTTTAAATATGAGGAAGAGGCACGTGCCCACGCCTAGAAGGACACTGGAGGAAGGATGGAGGAGCAGAGGTTTGAGGTGGCATCCTGCCGCATGGAGAGCCAGCTGGGAATGACTTCCTGCCCCAGAGAGAGAGGAAGGCGGCAGCGGCTCCATGCCACTAGAGGGAATCCCAGTGGGGAGTTCTCCACTGCAGAGGCGGAGTCAGTGGCACAGCTCCAAGCCATGAAGGGAGAATCAGCGGCAGCGGCGGTGGCACAGGGCCATGAAGGAGGTCCCGGGAGCAGCGCTAGGCCACAGGAAGAGAGGGCAATGATGGAGGCGGTTTTCTGCCGCTAGGGAGAACCCGGGCGGCTCTGTGCCATGGAGGAAGGAGGCAGCACGGCTCAGGGGCAACCCAGGCATCAGGGCTCCACATGAACCACCAGAGAAGTTTTGATACACGGGGTGGGGGTGGGGGGGCCTTCAAATAGGCTGCAAATCCCCTTTAATCATGGGAGATGGAACGTATGAAGAATTTTTCCCCTGCTGGCTGCTAAGATAACATCTCAATGAGGTGTAATTTTTGTGTGTGTGTGAAAATGGGCCTGCAAAACAATTTTGTGCACCCATTTTCAAATAAATCCCACATTAATGAGCTGCTTTGCATGATTTTGCATTGCAGCAGCTCATTAATGTAGGATTTAAATCTTTCATGTGTAGCAGAATACGTGCAAAGGTTTACTGTTGTGAAGACTACTTTTGCAAAATATTTTCAAAAAAGGGTTTCATATCAAAAAATGTTACAAAATGTCAAACAGTGTTTTTGCAAGTTTCTGGGTATTTTATTCTAATTTTTATTCAAAGCACTCTTTTGCAAAAAATATTCACAGCTTACTTCATCAGTCTCTTAATTTCTTACAAATTATCTATGAAAGAATATCGATTGACTGAGGCATGTAAGTATGGATTTACTTATATTGGGCCACTATTATGTAACTCTCTTCCACAGTCCTTGAGATTGATTGATGATGGAAAACTTTTTGGAAGAAGTTACAGGCCTAGTTTTTAAATGAAGCTTTTGGGAACCAGTAATGGCTGCTTTAAACACAACTGTCTGTAATATATCCGTATACAATCAATGTGATTTTTGTGATATGCTGTTTTAAATTTTTTGTTTTATTATTATTTGTGTAAATGATGTACAGTGCTTAGAACATATCTTTGTAGTTAGCACTATATATATATATAGCACTAAAATTATGTTTAAACATGAACAAAACTGAATGTATTTTAATTGTAAGAAAAAACTCTGGATCAATAACCACACCACCCTTCCAAATTGACAACACTCACATTCAACTTAAAGACAACGTTAAAGACCTTGGCATATGGTTAGACAATGAACTAAACTACAAAAAACACATTACAACAAGAACAAAAGAAGGCTTCCATAAACTCCAAATACTCAAGCACCTAAAACCGATGCTTCATCTCCACGATTTCAGAACCGTCTTACAATCCTCATCTTTTCCAGTCTGGACTACTGCAACTCTCTCCTGATAGGTCTACCTAAAATGACCTTAAAACCACTGCAGCTACTTCAGAATGCCGCTGCCAGAGTCCTGACTGGTAAAAGAAAATCTGACCACATAACCCCCGTACTCAACAATTTATATTAGCTACCGGTAGAGAAAAGAATAGAGTTCAAAGTCCTTACAATTCTACACAAGACAATTCATAAAGTAGACTACACAGCCCTGGACAATATCATACATATGCATAGGTCATTACGTACGACAAGGTCAACAAGTAAACTTCATCTAGATGTTCCATCTCTACCACAAGCCAAATTGTCCTCCACAAGAAACAGAGCTATCTCCATCATTGGCCCAAAATTATGGAACTCCCTACCTCATCACCTGAGCTCTCAAGAAAACTTTAAATCTTTTAAAAAAGATCTTAAAACTTGGCTACTCAGCCAAACACTCAAAGACAGTATATGATAAGACTGCAGTCCACTCCCTTGGCGTGTCCCACCTTGGCCATGCAATCTCCTTCCAATGACTACCACTTTGACTCACAGAAACCTTCTTGATTTTTTCTCTGTATCAGCTATCCCTTACATGCTTTGAGCACAGATATATACCTAACTATATTGTATTTATTGATTGATATTAATCTATTGTTCAGAACCAGTTTCTGTTTTTTTCTGTTAAATGCTTTAAATGTAACAGGTTGTTGTAAATGTAAACCAGAGTGAAGGCAATTTCTGCTATACCTCGGTATATAAAAAAAAAGCTAAATAAATAAATATATAAACTTTTTAAATAAATAAATGTATAAATCTAATGATCTCCATAGTTCAATGTAACTTTGGAGGAGATTTGATTTTTCTCCCACAATGGCATCATATTTATGTGTCAATCAGGTATTATTACCAATACCTTTCCAATTTGACAGAATTGCTTGAATGCCAACAAAATAGTCAACTGTGTTTTATCAGATGAAAAACAGTGACGTCAAAACCCAATAGATGTCCAAGTAATCTCTCCTGATTTTTTATGTATTTGTTAATTTCAGTGGTGCATGGAGGATTCACCCTGGCCTAAAAGCATGTGAACAGGCTGGCCCTGATTTATCACCATCAGGAGTTAACATGAACAAACGTTTGTTGAAATAATATAAATAGAAATGTAACTAATCCTAAATTAATATAACATATGCCTGGATGGGTCCCTTGAATTTAACCACTGTCCCCAGCAGTGAACCTTCTCTTGTCAGACATTCTCATCCCTACAATTGTGGACATTTTCACAAATAACCCACTTTGTTGCTTTGTGCCTGGTAGCATGAAATATTTCTTGTCATGTTTCACTATCTAATATGCATTTTATTTCTGTACAAGTTATGTTTACTTTTACTGATGTGTCATGAATCCATTTAGAGACAGACCTAGTGAAAACAGCAAGGATTCCTTAACAAATGCTATAATAACTATGCCATGCTGTACACTCTATTTAGACAAAAGCAACCACTGTGCCTGTACAATGAAGGGCAATCTATAGAGAGTATCACTTGAAATGTAAAGATTTGTTTCCTTCTGATAGCCCCATCAATTTCCATCCTATCTTATTTGTTGTACAAGCCCTTTTAAATGTCCAGTTAGCAATGAGATGACTGATAATCCAAACTTTCTTAAGGGTTCTTAAAATGCCTGCAATGAAAATTAAACAACTTTTAAGGATGTTATCAGAGATGACTTTCGAGGGCAAATATAGTATTAGTCAAAGAATGATAATCTACGGCAATCATCTCCCTCAGACATATGCCCAAATTTATAGGCCCTATGCACCATGTATTCTGATAGATACCTCTACAAAGTTGATCAGTCTTAGATTTTTCTTTTTTAATTTAAGTATAATGCAAACTAAACCTATGATACTTGATGGTCTGCTAGAGCAAATTGCTCAATGTTCTGGACCAAAGGATGGTTTGTTTATCTATTTATTTATTTATTTATCTATTTATTTATTTATTTATTTAAAATCTTTTATTTATGATCTTTTATATACCATTGTTAAGTTATTTACCATCACAATGGTTTACAGGAAGGCACAAATCATAACATTAATGAATCAACATTTAATAAAAGTGCCAAAAAAGATTTGGTAACAAGGTGTGTTCAAATATACAGCTATATGCGGAGTTAGTTTGACTTGTCCTAGTGAAACCTGTGTCATATTCTAATTTTACAATGTTAACAGTGCGAAGTTGGATCAACAATAATTACTAAGCATGTCGTGAATCTGAGCACTTAGAGGTAGATCTTAAAAAAGTACGCGCGCGCGTACTTTTGTTCGCCCAACCGGCGCAAACAAAAGTACGTTGGATTTTATAAGATACACGCATAGCTGCGCATATCTTATATAATCCGGGGTCAGCGCGTGCAAGGCTGCGCAAAATCGGCAGCCTGCGGGCGCTGAGCCGCGCAGCCTGCCTCCGTTCCCTCCGAGTCTCCCCACCTTCCCCTCCCTTCCCCTCCCTTCCCCTATCTAACCCACCTCCCAGCCCTAACTAAATCCCTCCCACCTTTGTTGTGCAAGTTACGCCTGCTCGAAGCTCGAGGATGCAGTGCCAGGGGACTTGGGACAGCCCTCCCGGCCCGCCCCTGAAGCGTCACCACGCCCCTGGACCCACCTCAGACCGCCCCCTGACCCCAGACACGCCCCGGACACCCCCCCGGATTGCCGACACGCCCCTGGACATGCCCCCTCCCGCCCCTTTTACAAAGCCCCGGGCCTTACGCACATCTTGGGGCTTTGCACGTGCTGGCGGCCTATGTAAAATAGGTGCACCGGTGTGCAGGGCTTTTAAAATCTACCCCTTAGTTTGTGGTGCTTGCCTTTATTTACTTTTTCAGTTCTCTTTGTTAAACGCCTGTTTAAAAAGCCATGTTTTTAAAATTCCTTTAAGAACATAAGAACATAAGAAATTGCCATGCTGGGTCAGACCAAGAGGCCATCAAGCCCAGCATCCTATTTTCAACAGAGGCCAAACCAGGCCACAAGAACCTGGCAATTATCCAAACACTAAGAAGATCCTATGCTACTGAAGCAATTAATAGCAGTGGCTATTCCCTAAGGGGCGGATTTTAAGAGCCCTGCTCGCGTAAATCCGCCCGGATTTACGCGAGCAGGGCCCTGCGCGCCGGTGCACCTATGTTCAATAGGCCTACCGGCGCGCACAGAGCCCCGGGACTCACGTAAGCCCCGGGGTTTTCCAAGGGGGGCGTGTCGGGGGCGGGGCCGAGCGGTGCGCCATTTTCGTGGCGGGACGCAGCGTTTCGTGGGCGGGCCCGGGGTGTGGTTTCGGCCCGGGGCAGTCTGGAACCGCCCCTGGGTTGTGTCTAGGTGCGCCAGCGGCCCGCTGGCGCGCGGGGATTTACTTCTCCCTCTGGGAGGCATAAATCCCCCAACAAAGGTAGGGGGGGGTTTAGACAGGGCCGGGGGGGTGGGTTAGGTAGAGGAAGGGAGGGGAAGGTGAGGGGAGGGCATTAGCGAATTCCCTCCGAGGCCGCTCCAATTTCGGAGCGGCCTTGGAGGGAACGGTGGCAGGCTGCGTGGCTCGGCGCGCGCCGGCTGCACGGAATAGGCAGCCTTGCGTGCGCCGATCCGCGTACTTTTGTTTGCACCTGGAGCGCCAACAAAAGTACACGAACGCGCCATTTTTGAAAATCTACCCCTAAGTAAACTTGATTAATAGCCATTAATAGACTTCTCCTCCAAGAATTTATCCAAACCTTTTTTGAACCCAGCTACACTAACTGCACTAACCACATCCTCTGGCAACAAATTCCAGAGCTTTATTGTGTGTTGAGTGAAAATGAATTTTCTCCGATTAGTCTTAAATGTGCTACTAGCTAACTTCATGGAATGTCCCCTAGTCCTTCTATTATTCGAAAGTGTAAATAACTGAGTTTAAAAGTTCTCTGTAATTTTAACTCAAGGGGCATTGAATTCCACAGGTTGGGTCCTGCTAAACACAATGCGCACGTGTACACGTAGTGCTGTGTTGAGCCATTCTGCTTTTTCATTGTGAATTAATTTATGTATATTACATAATACTTGTATTGTACTCTTTGTTCTATGGGTAACCAATGTAGTTCAGCTAGTGTTTCAGTAATGTGATCTCTTTTTTCTTTTTGCCTGTAAGTATTCTTGTAGCAAAGTTTCAAAATATTTGAAGTGGTCTTATGGTTGTGTATGGTAATCCTAATAGCAGTGTGTTACAGTAGTCTGTGCTAGCAAAAATTAGTGCTTGTAGAACAGTTCTGAAATTTGCTAGTGTTAGTAGAGGTTTTAATTTTCTTAGTATCATTAATTTGGCGTATCCTTCCTTTACTTTGAGTGATTTGTGTTGTTTAAAGTTTAGTTCTGTGTCTATTATTACGCCAAGGTTACGTACTTTTTCAGCTATTTCCACTGTTTGATTGTTTTTGAGTAATATTGGAGCTTGTAATAGGTTTACATTTTTTTGTTCGAGGTGCAAGAATTCAGTCTTTTCAATGTTTATCACTAATTCCATTTGATTTAGTAATTGTTTGATTATATCCAGATACATGTTGGCTAAGTTTAGTGTTTTTTGAATAGTGTCATTGATGGGTAAGATTAGCTGTATGACATCTGCATATATGTAGTGTACAATTCCGAGACCTGCAAGAAGATGGCATAGTTGTAAAAGGTAAATATTAAATAGTGTCGCTGAGAGTGCAGATCCCTGTGGTATGATATGATATTTTATGATATGTTTTAGACTTACTTGTTTTATGATATGTTTTAGACTTACTTGTTTTAGACTTACTTTTTCTGATATTGTGTTTTTAATTTGTACTTGAAAATATTTCTTACTTAGGTATGTGTTATGATTGTCCAAATCCGGAAGTGGATCCTTAGGCTGACCGACCTGGAGGGGACGGTCGGGAGGCAGACTCACACTGGGTAGATGAAGCTTCACCTGGAAACCCGTGACTCCTCCAGAGAAGCTGTGGAGACCCGGGTCGCTAGGACTTAGGAGTCTTTACCCTGGAAGTCCGAGGTCCCCCCGGGAGGAGCCCGTAGGGACCCGGACCGCTGGGACTTAGGCGAAGAACTGAAGAAACCCAGGAACAGAGTGCGGACCGGAGATCAAGGCAAGCGGCGGACAAGCAGAAGTCAGGGTCGCAAACCAGGGGTCAGGGCAGGCAGCAGGCAAAACAGAAGTCAGGGTCACAAACCAGAAGTCAAGGCAGGCAGCAGGCAAAACAGAAGTCAGGGTCACGAACCAGAAGTCAAGGCAGGCGGCAGGCAAACAGAAGTCAGGGTCAGGCAGGTAGAATCCAAGACAGGCAGCAGAAATCAGGAACCGGGAAATCAGAAGGCAACTAGTACTTCGTAGAAGGAACCTCGTTGCAAGGCAATTTGAAAAGCCCCGGTCCCCGGTTTAAATCCCCTACCCCGGCGTCTGACGTCATCGGGGGCGTGTCAGCACATCCGGGTGCTGACCTTGAAAACGTGGGCCCCTGCGCGCGCACGTTCCCCCGACGAGGGTCGGAGTCTTCGGCGGCGTCTCCCTTGTGGGGATGCCGCTGCCATGCGGCCTGGAGGGCCGCGAATCGGGCGTTCTGTGGCGTGGATCGGGCGTTCTGTGGCGCGGGAGGAAGCGGTAAGTGCCCGGTCGCTATCCTAGTGACCGGGATCGTAACAGTATGATTTGAACCATGCAATTGTATTACTATGAAGGCCTATTTCTTCTAGTCTTTTTATTAGTATTTCATGGTTCACAGTGTCAAAAGCTGCTGATAAATCTAATAGAACAAGTATGTAGTGTGTTCCACTGTCAAAACCTCTTAAAATATTATCAGTAAGTGAAAGCAGTAAAGTTTTGGTGCTGTAATGTTTGCGGAAGCCATGTTGTGAAGGAAATAGGATGTTATTGTTTTCCAGATGTTCTGATAATTGTTTTTGTACTGTTTTTTCTATTAGTTTTGCAATTAATGGTAAATTTGATACTGGTCTATAGTTACTCAAGTTTAGGAGGTCCATGTTTTTCTTCTTTATGATTGTTTTAATTATTGCACCTTTTAGTAGATCAGGCAGTATTCCTTCCTCTAGTGATAGGTTAATTACCTTTGTTAATGGTGGGGCGGCTATATGGGCTATTTTTTTCAAGCAAGGAAAAACAAGCTGATCGGTGAAAAAACAGCCTTTATTGGAAAAAGCCCGACTCTGGCCGAGTTTCGCTCCCACAGGAGCTGCCTCAGGGGCTGTCAAGGGCAAAAGATATATACAAATCTCTTAATTCAATGTTAAAATACACAAACAAAAAAACATATATATGTGTGTGGTTATGGACAAACCAAAATCATAGAGACATCAAAAAATATAAAGAACATTTAAACACAATTATTTGCAATAGCAATGCATTGATATATGTATAATAAAACAATAAATATATGTAATGTGTATATATGTTAGAAATTGTGAATAAACACCCTTCTCAACTAAAAATAATGCTTAAGTTTGTATGTGTAATTTTTGGATACAATGGACTAAGAGTCATATTGATTGCTAAACATTTGGAATATATAAGTGTTACAAAACGGGCAAAAGCACATTATGAAGGTGAACATGGTTAAAAAAATATATAATTTGTAACTACCAATTGTTAATGGGTGTCTTCAATGTGATTGAGCATACATCAGAATCATTTGATCCAGGCTGGACAACTTGGTGTAGTAAACTAATAAAAATTAAAAAAAAATGGTCATAAATAAAAATATGGTAATGCAAAGGAAAAAAGAAAGTAGTGAAGATGGGAATTGTAGATAAATAGTCATTAAAACTTCAAATGTTAGAAAATATCATGTTAAAATAAATTTTCTATAAAACAAGTGGTCAACAAATGCATATATATTGTAAAAATATCAAACCTCGATGAAACCTGTAAATGGATGAATTAAAATGAAATCCATCGGTAAGGGACTTGTGCAGTATATAATTAATGTGGGCAAAAATCATAACTAATAATGTATCTTCAACATGTAACTTTAAAACCAGATGGAATTAAATCTCTTACCATATGTATTCTGCAAAACTGGTGCGATGAAATCCTTATGTAGCCGTGGTAAGGACTCACTACATGTGTGTTCAAAAATTACTCTATGTTCCTTGTACACACATGAGAGGAACATATATTGAATGTGTGCAAATTCTGCTAAAATAAGCAAAATCAATGTATGTCATAGTCAATAAATAATGACTTAAAAGCACTATATTAAAAATGAACTGGGCTGACAAGCGGAGTACTAACAAGAATTTTACCCAGACAGGCTGTGGGACATATTTGAAAAAACTGCGAAATAAAAAATATATAAAAAAAAAACAAACAGGAGTCAGTCAATACTGTACATAAAACAATATAAAAATACTCAACAACAAATGATTATAAGAATTTTAAAATTTAATTTTTTTTTTAAATATGCTGTGTAATGAGTACAAAAAGATATAAAAGCTGCATCAGATCACTCCCGGACCCCCGCTGGACCACCAGGGGCTCTTGGCAAGTCTTGGGGGACCCTCCTGACCCCCACAAGACTTGCCAAAAGTCCAGCGGGGGTCCGGGAGCGATCTCCTGCACTCGGACCATCAGCTGCCAGTATTCAAAATGGCGCCGATAGCCTTTGCCCTTACTATGTCACAGGGGCTACTGGTGCCATGGTAGGAGCACACATGGTAGGACCCTGTCATATGGTAGGAGCACAAGATGGCGCCGGCCATCTAGTGCTCCTACCATATGACAGGGTCCAGCCAATGGCACGGATACCCTGTCACATGGTAAGGGCAAAGGGCCATCGGCGCCATTTTGATTAGTGGCAGCCGACGGCCTGGGAGTGGGAGATCACTCCAGGGACCCCCACTGGACCACCAGGTACCTGTAAAAAGTGTTTTGGGGTTCGGGAGGGTGGGGAAAGCTAAGGTATTAGTTTTAAAGGGTCGGGGTGGGTTTAGGGGTTATTTTTTTGTGCCGTTTTTCCCGTCCTCCCTCAAAACAATAAGAGAACCCCCACGATCAATATCATGGGGTTTTCCTATCATTTTGGGGGAGCCTCCGCTTTCTGACGATTTTGAAAATATTGTCCGATATTTTCAATCGTCCGAAGCCCGATTCACATCCCTACTGGATATGCATTGAAAGTGAAGTATCAGGCTTGTTTGGTTTGGGGTAGTAACCGCTGTAACAAGCAAGCTACTCCCTGCTTTTTTGTGAATGCAAATCCTTTTATCCATATTCCCTCTTGCCGTTGAAGCATAGAGCACACTTGTAGTCACATTAAACGTGTGTATGTCTATTGAACAAGGGAATTATCTCCAGGTATTAACTGTCTTTCCCGCAGGCAACCCTCTCTTCATTCACATCCTCTATACTTTATGGATCCACAGTGTTTACCCCACGCCCCTTTGAAGTCCTTCACAGTTTTGGTCTTCACCACTTCCTCTGGAAAGGCGTTCCAGGCATCCACCAACCTCTCCGTGAAGAAATACTTCCTGACATTGGCTCTGAGTCTTCCTCCTTGGAGCTTCAAATCGTGACCCCTAGTTCTGCTGATTTTTTTCCAAAGGAAAAGGTTTGTCGTTGTCTTTGGATTATTAAAACCTTTAAAGTATCTGAAAGTCTGTATCATATCACCTCTGTTCCTCCTTTCCTCCAGGGTGTATATATTTAGATTCTTCAATCTCTCCTCATAAGTAATTCAATGAAGACCATCCAGCTTTTTGGTCACCCTTCTCTGGACCACCTCAAGCATACATCTATCATATATCTATTCTGCAAGTGAAGAATGTTTTATGGTCAGACCATTCCTTGATAGTTTTAATTACTAATAATGAACATGTAACAAGAAGTAACAATCATAAAGGTGAATTTAAAAGGCTTGTGCATGCCAAAGTCGGGAGATGTGTGCACAAGTTGAGCCGGCATGCACTGAATGGATTTTATAAGCCATTACACACATAAGTGAAAAGATTCTAAAAAGGGATGAAGTGTGGGTGTGGTCTGGACAGGGTGTGGATGTATCGGGACCTGGCCAAGAAATGAGCATGTAAATACCTATGCATCTTTGTATGTGCCGGTTTTTCCTGCCATGTAAATTTACTTCTGCTATGGATGATGTGTACGTTTTAAACAAAAAAATCTAGGCTAATCAGCAGGGTTTTAAGGGTCTGGGCTAACAGAAGGGAAGGGTGCTATTAAACTAGGTGGATTTGGAAGTCCTATCTCTTAACTGGGCAAACTGGGAATGAACTGGGAAAATGGTGAATGGCGTTGGCGTGTTCCCTTATAAAATTCTTCCTCTTATGCGATAAAGTGGCATTTGCGTGCATATGCGTGCATTCATTTAAAATTGTGCGCACATGAATGTGCATCCAGGCTATTTTATAATATGTGTGCCTATTAGAGATGTGATTCGGCCGACTCTTTGGTTCGGCCTTCATTATTGGCTCGTCGCAGGAAATTTCATTTCCCGAAAAATAGGCCTGAAATTTCCCGCAGTTCAGGCCTTTTTTTTTTTGGCAGTCCCGAACCGAAAAAAAAAACACCCCAACCCTTCAGATTTAATTAATTACAATCCCCCATCCTCCTGACCCCCCAAAAACGTGCTTAAAGTCCCTGGTGGTCCAGCGGGGGTCCCGGGAGCGTTCACCCAGCAAGTCAGGAACCAGAAACCGAAGCTCCACGGAGAAGTGGAATGAAATCCAGGCAGAAGATCCGGGGCAGGCAGCAAAGTAGCAGAGCGGAGTCACAGGCCAAGGGTCAGGATGGGAAGCAGACGATCCTAGACGTGAAGACAAGCCGAGGTCAAAACCTGGGGATCAAGCCGAGGACTGGATACAGGAATGGAGGCAGGTGCTGGATCAGGGCAGGAGCTTGGAGACGAGGCAAGGCAGGAACTCGGAGGCAAGGCAAGGCACGACAGACAGCCAAGCTGCAACAGAGAAACCTGTTGTAAAGGTAATCTTCTGCAGCAGCTGTGGGGTTTAAATACCCCTCCAAAGGGTGTCATCATCCAGGGCTGGGCTTGGCTTTTCCCGCCACTGTCCCTTTAAGGGTTAGGGCCTCCCATGCATGTGCGCCTAGGGAGAGCCTCGCTGGGAGGAGGAGGACGGCATTGTGGGCCATGCGGCAGTCCATGGGAAGGCCTGCCATGGAGCGGAATGGGCCACACAGCATTGCGGCGAGAAGGAGCCGAGGAGCAGATCGGGGGGTCGGCCGGAGGTTACCGTGGCCAAGAGATGTAACAGTACCCCCTCTTTTACGCCCCCTCCGAGAAGGACCGGGCTTGTCAGGGTGCGTCTGATGGAACTGTTGGAGTAAAGCTTTATCCAGAATATTGGATGATGGTTCCCTTGAATTCTCTTCAGAACCAAAGCCCTCCCAGGTGATTAAATACACCCATCGTTTTATACCTTAATCTCAGGCCCTTCAAGACCTGTCCCCACCCCAAGCTCGAAGTTGGCCTATTCAAATCCACTAACCTGCAAATATGCCTTGTATACGCCCACCCCAGGCCTACTTGAACACGATCCCTCCTCCCTCATTGAAATAGTATCTAACAACATCAACAATGAAAAACCAGCCATTCTACTGGGAGATTTCAATCTCCACGTAGACTCCTCTCCACTCTCACCATCATGTGATACCACACTAGCTGCCCTGCATGCCATAGGCTTCTCCCAAATCATAACCACATCCACTCACAAAGCAGGGCACACCTTAGACCTTGTTTTTATCAACTCAAATATTCAGATCCCCTCACCTCCCTCATGCACACCAGTACCATGGTCTGACCACTCCCTTATTGAAACCCACCTCTCCATAAATACAACCCCCACCCACAACCTACCCCAAAAGAACCCTTTCTCATTCCGCAAACCCTGCTCTTCCGAAGAGCTCACCACAGCCCTCACTGACTCCTTAAACAAACTTGACTGCACATCCCCTGATAATGCACTCAACTCTTGGAGCAAACTCTCACTGGACATAGCTAACTCCGTTTGCCCACTCATCACCCACAAACACACCCCATCTCCCAACAGCAAGCCCTAGTACACTAAAGAATTACACCAAATGAAACTCACCCTCAGACAAAAAGAGAGAGCATGGTGCAAAAACCCATCGTCCCAACTCTCCGCATCTTACAAATCTTTCCTACATATCTACCGCCTCACCATTCAAAAAACTAAACGCGATCTTTACGCCACCAAGATACACCAATACACATTCAACCCCAAGATCCTTTTTTCTTATGTTGCAGCCCTCACCAAACCCATTACCCCCACCATCACTGATGATGAAGCCAGCTCCAAATGTCAAGAACTAGCCCAATACTTTCACAACAAAATAGCCAACATTCTCCTCAGGTTCCCCCACACCACCACTCACCTATCAAATTCTCCCTCCTACAATCAACCCCCACAATCTCCAAAAAGTTCACTCCTCACCATCGACCTCACCTCCTCCAAGGAAATTGAGTCCATCCTCAAAAAAATCAAACCTGCATCCCACCCATCTGACACCATACCAACTAAATCCCTACTATCCATTCCTAACACCATAGCAAAACCCCTAGCAGATATCATCAACTGTTCCCTAGCGTCCGGCTCTGTCCCTGATCCACTAAAACACGCCATTGTCAAACCCCTTATCAAAAAACCCACATTGGACACCAAAGACCCATCAAACTACCGACCTATCTCAAATCTCCCCTTCATTGCAAAAATCTTAGAGAACCTAGTAAACTCCCAACTGATGGACTATCTTGAAGAAAATAACATCCTCCATTCCTCCCAATTTGGCTTCCGAAAAAGCCAAACACCGAAACCCTCTTACTTTCACTCACCGACTCACTCATCACCGGCCTTGACCATGGACAGAACTACCTAATTGCCTTTCTCGATATATCTGCGGCTTTTGACACGATAAACCACAACATACTCATCTCCCGTCTTTCAGACATAGGTATCTCCGGCATAGCACTCCTCTGGTTCAAATCATACCTTACAAACAGACGTTTCTCTGTAAAAATCGGAAATCACGAATCCTCACACTTCACCCTCTCTCAACGTGTCCCCCAAGGTTCCTCCCTCTCCTCTACCCTATTCAACATCTACCTCCTTCCCCTCTGCCATCACCTCACTGACCTTGGCCTCAAATTTTACATCTACGCAGACGATGTTCAGATCATCATCCCTCTACGCGAATCTCTTGCTGCCACTATAAGCTATTGGGAGGACTGCCTCACATCCATCAACTCCCTCCTGACATCCCTGCAACTAGCCCTTAACTCGTCCAAAACTGAACTTATACTTATCCACAGCCACCAGACCCTCAAATCCATTCCCACAAATGACCCCATGGCCCTCTCTCTCACATCACAACCCGCAGTCCGGAACCTCGGTGTCCTAATTGACCCATTACTTAACCTAAAAAAGCACATCAGCTCAGTACTCAAAGGTGGCTTTTATAAGCTCAACATCATAAAAAAGCTCAAGCCGCTGCTCCATACGCATGACCTTAAAACCGTCATCCAAGCCACTATGTCATCCAAGTTAGACTACTGTAACTCGCTGTACCTTGGTCTCCCCTACTCTACCATTAAACCATTACAGATCCTTCAAAATGCCACTGCAAGGATAATCAGCAACACTAAAAAAACAGACCACATAACACCTATCCTAAAAGACCTGCATTGGCTTCCCATCCCATCACGCATACTCATCAAATCACTCACCATCATACATAAAGCGATATACAATAATAACTCCACGTGGCTCAGTGAACCCCTCCGTATCACGCAATCCGCCCGCCCCACCAGAGCAAACCATAAATTTACCCTACAAGTCCCACCCCTTAAAAGGGCCCGACTAACGTCAACCAGGGACCGCGCCCTATCAGTTGCAGGCCCAACCCAATGGAACGCACTGCCCTCAAACCTCCGCCAGGAATCATGCCCAAATAAATTCTGCAAAATGCTAAAAACCTGGCTCTTCCACCAAGCCTTTCCGGATTAGCAATCTTCCCTCTCCCTCTCCCTCTCCCTGCTCCCTGCCCTGCCCTGCCCCCCCTAAATTAATTAACTGCCCCCCCTCCTTCCCCCTGTAAATAGCCACCCTCTAAATAGCCACCCGCTATACCTCCCCCTACACCTTCCCACACTTTGCAATTCTTCTGTTTCCCCTCCAAGTTCTCCCCTGATTAGCAGCCTTTCTTCCCCCTGCCCTCTCTTTTTTAAACAGCTGCCCCTTTAAACAGTTGCCCCTCCGCCCCCCCCCCTGTAATTAGCCACCCAACCTACCTTTCCGCACCCCCCTCTTTGTAAATACTTCCTCTTACCCTTCCCCCTTGTTATCTAATTTAACTAGTTTAACTTTTGCTTCTGGCTCCCCGATTAGAGCCCCCTCTACTCTTGTTTGCTGGTTATCCACCCCCATATCCCCGTTCTATGTATTTTCTACCTGCTGTTACATTGTAAACCGACATGTGTATTTTAATGCCGGTATAGAAAAACGGTTAAATAAATAAATAAATACATAAATAAATAAATACTGTGTGATTCTACACACCCATAGTAAATTTCTGCCTAAGGTGGTATCGGAAAACCATCTTAATCTGTCAATCATCCTTCCTACATTCTTTCTCAGGCCATATCTCCACCAATGAGAGAGTGCACAATTTAGACTACAAAAGAGCCTTGGCCTTCTGGATTGGACTGAAACCCATAGAAAGTCTACCCAGCTTGTTGTTTCTTTTGACACCAACAAACTTGATTGTCATTGCCAAACAGACTTTATACAATTGGCTCCTATTATGCCCAGGCGAGCCTGAATCTGGTGGGTCATGTCAAGGCTCACTCTGTCCAAGCATTGGCAATGTTGGTGGCTCACCTAAGATTGGTTTCCATAGAGATCTGCAAACCTGTGATGTGGAATTCTCTCGCATTGCACTATTGTTTGGATAGGGATTGCAACATGATATTAACGCACAATTAAACTCTGGAATTTGTTGCCAGAGGATATGGTTAGTGCAATTAGTATAGCTGTGTTTAAAAAAAGATTGGATAAGTTCTTGGAGGAGAAGTCCATTACCTGCTATTAATTAAGTTGACTTAGTTTTTGGGTACTTGCCAGGTTCTTATGGCCTGGATTGGCCACTGTTGGAAACAGGATGCTGGGCTTGATGGACCCTTGGTCTGACCCAGTATGGCATGCTCTTATGTTCTTATGTACTTATGTCTGTGATTACGACGGATATCAAGAACATCTCAAACTTGATAGGGTCATCGTTGGACTCCACATCAGGAGGTTTAGGTGGAGCCGCATGGAAAGGTGAGGGTATTAGCGGCTTCAATAGTGATACATGAAAGGAGTTATGTATCCAAAGACTTGCGGGAAGCCTTAAGAGGTAGGTTACAGGTCCCAGGCGTTCACTGATAGAAAAAGGTCCGGTGTACCTGGGAGCGAGTCTCATGGAAGGAACCCTCAGGCGTATGTGACGGGTACTGAGCCAAACTCTATCTCCCATGTTGAACAGTGGGGCTGGTCAATGGTGTTTGTCCTCCATCCGATTGGCAGAGTTAGCAGCCTGTAGTAAATTAGAGTTGGTAGACTCTCATAGGTTGTGTAGTTGTTCAGCTGAAAGCTGAGCCGCCAGGGAGGCTACGGAAAGCAGCAATGGAAGTGGGGGTCTTGGAAGCTTGCCATATACAATCTGGAAAGGAGAATTCTTGGTAGCAGAGCGCACGAGGGAATTGTGTGAGAACTCTTCCCATGGCAACAGCGTGGCCCAGTCATCTTGACGGTCGTTCACAAACAAGTGAAGGAACATCTTCAAGCCCCTGTTGACACGTTCTGCTTGTCCATTCCCTTGGGGGTGGAAAGCTGTGGTAAAGTCCAACTGCACTCCGATTTTTTTGCACAGTGCACCCCAATATTTTGCAGTGAATTGAGGACCCTGGTCCAAAGTTATGTGTGGCAGGAGACCATGTAGGTGAAAAACATGTAGAGAAAATAGACGTGCCAGCTCAGGTGAGGATGGCAGCTTGGGCAACGGGGTGAAGTGCGCCATCTTAGAGAACCTGTCGACCACGACCCATATTACTTGGTTCCCTGAGGAGGCTGGCAGGTCAACTACAAAATCCTTGGATATATGGGTCCATGGTTCTCGTGGTGGTGGGAGAGGTTGGAGGAGACCCCATGGCTGGCCAGGTAGTGGTTTCTGTTGGGCACAAATCGGGCAGGAGCTGACGTAGGTGCAAACATCTTAGGTCATGTGAGGCCACCAGTAGTAGTGGGATAATAGTTCCAGGGTTCGTGCCCTCCCTGGGTGTCCTGCGGTGAGAGAATTGTGTGCCCAGGATAGTACTTTGGGATGAAGGTGGAGAGGGACCACCAGTCTTCTCTGGTGGAACGGTGTCCGTGATGGCTAATAGAACCTTAGTTGGGTCCAGAATGTAGCTAGGAGAGTCTTGAGTGTCCTCAGACTCATGCAGTCTGGAGAGAGCATCTGCTCAAGCATTTTTTGTTGCAGGGCGGTAGTTAAAGTAGCTGAAGAATAGGGACCAGCGGGCTTGGCGTGGGTTCAGACGCTGCGCTTTGCTAAGATACTCCAAGTTCTTATGGTCTGTGTAGACCGTGATGGTATGTTGTGCCCCTTCTAGCCATTGCCTCCATTCCTCAAAAGCCATTTTTATCACGAACAGCTCCTTGTCACCAATTCTGTAGTTTTTTCCGGCCTGAGAGAACTTGCGAGAAAAATAGTAGCAGGGGAGTAGTGTTCCTTGGCTGGAGTGTTGACTAAGAACCGCCCCTACGGCGACGTCGGAGGCGTCCACCTCCACAATGAACGGCTGAGTTGGATCTGGGTGGCAGAGACATGGTTCTTGCAGGAATGCTGCCTTGAGTTTTTTGAAAGCTTGCACAGCCTCGCTGGGCCAATGCCTAGGGTTGGCGCCCTTCTTTTTCAGAGCTATAATTAGTGCCACGATATGAGAATATTGTGGGATAAAGTTTCTGTAAAAGTTGGCGAAGCCAAGAAAGCGTTGTAACAAATGAAGCCCCACCGGTTGTGGCCCGAATGCTGACTAACTTATCTGGGTCCATTCGGAAGCTGGTGGTGGAGACATAAAGCCCAGGAATGGTAAGGACTGTTGTTCAAAAAGGCACTTCTCAAGTTTTGCAAATAAGAGGTTCTCCCTTAGGTGCTGGAGAACCCGATGGACTTCTGAGCAATGGGTAGCCAAATCCTTGGAGTAGATTAGAACATCATTGAGGTAGACGATTACTCCCTTATGGAGCATGTCCCAGAATACTTCATTCATTAAATTCTGAAATACTGCGGGTGCGTTACACAGTCCGAAAGGCATTACGAGATACTTGTAATGACCATCGCGCGTATTAAACGCGGTCTTCCATTCGTCTCCAGGCTTTATTCGGACCAAGTTGTAGGCACCACGCAAGTCCACTTTAGGAAATACTCTGGCCCTGTGGAGGCGGTCCAAAAGCTCAGGAATCTATGCAGGGTCTTAATGATCCATCCTTCTTGGATACAAAGAAGAACCCTGCACCGGCTGAGGAAGATGAAGGGGGATGAACCCCCTGTCCAGATTTTCCTTTTTTTATTGGGACATGGCTTGAGTCTGGCAAAGACAGTGGATAAACCCGACCCCGGGGCAGAACAGAATTAGGTAACAGATCGATGGCGTAATCAAAGGGGTGATGCACCAGAAGGGCCTCTGCCTCCTCTTTGGAAAAGACATCAGAGAAGTCGGCATACTGTGGAGGCAGATGAAATTTAGTCGTAGCAAGTTGGGACTCTTGGTTGCAGCTTCTGATGTAAGCAGGTTGAAAAACATTCGGAACCCCAAGCCGTGATTTGGAGGGTCCTCCAGTCAATGGTGGGATTGTATTTTTGTAACCAAGGAAGGCCCAGTACAACTGGGTGGATGGCCTTTTCCAGGTTAAGGAAACACATTTCCTTCTTGTGGAGAACCCCGGTATGCAGGGTCACCGGAGCCGTGCAGGAGGTAACTCGACCTGGGAGAAATTCCCCTTGGATGGATAAGATGAACAAGGGTGGCTTGCGAGGAAGCACTGGAAGTTGGAGCTGATGGACCAATTCTGCTAGGATGAAATTTCCCCCAGCCCCGGAATCGATGAGGGCCAGGGTCATGCAGGATCCTTCAGAGAACTGGAGCGAGACAGGAACAATACATTGAGGAGCGGGGTTGATGCAACCTAGGGTCAGCTCCCCGATGGCACCTAGACCCAGGAGTTTCCCAGATGTTCAGGACATTGAGCCAACAGATGTCCCTTGCCACCGCAGTAGAGGCACAATCCAAGCCTCCTTTGGCACTGTTTCTCCTCAGCTGTCAGGTGGCTCCGGCTTAACTGCATAGGCTCCTCCCTACCTTCCAATGAAGCCTCAGAAGCTGTTGGGGTGGCCACTGGGCGAGAGAAGGAGGGAGCCAGGGGAACCATATGACGGGGTGGTCTTGATTCCTTAGCACACTGCTGTAATCTCCGATCGATCTGACCTGCTAATTCAATGAGCGCCTCGAGATCATCCTGAAGCTCACGAGCGGCTAACTCATCTTTAATATGAGGAGACAATCCTTCCAGGAAAATACCACATAGGCTGTCTTCATGCCATCCCAGTTCGGATGCCAAAGTGCAGAATTATACTGCAAAGTCGGGCAGCGTGCAATTGCCTTGGCAGAGGTTGAGCAGATCTGAGGTGGCCGTAGACTGGCGATCCGGCTCATCAAATACTTGGCGGAATGTCCGGACAAACCGAGGCAGGTCTCCCAGAATGGGGTTTCCGCACTCTCAAAGCGGGGATGCCCAGGCCAGGGCTTTACCATCCAGTAAGAAGATGATGAAAGACGTCTTCACTCGGTCCGTCGGAAACTGCTGTTCCTGCAGAGAGAACCTAATGAAGCAGTGATTCAGGAATCCTTGGAACTGCTTGGATTTTCCGGCAAATCAAGGTGAAGCAGGCATATGGGTCACGGATGTCGAAGCTACTGGAACCGCTAGAGGGGGGGCTGCAGCCCTGGCCCCAGAAGTGGACTGTTACCTCTCGACGCCATCAGCAACGCTGATCCTTCCCGTGCCGCGGCCCCGCGCGACTCAGGGTTTGGCCACGCCCCCTTTTTGACGGCAGACGCTGACGGCAGACCCGGGCAGCGCAGGAGATTCGATCTATTTAAGGGACGCAATTCCCCTCCTCTCTTGCTTCAGCCTCAAGTGCGTTGGGAGTGTTCGGTCTGTGTTCCTGCTGCTTGCTGCCTGCTTGACCCGGTCTGTCTGGATATTCTGCCTGCCGCCTGCCCTTTGGATTGTCGCCTTGGTTTCTGTTTGCTAGCTGCCTGCCTTGACCCGGACTGCACTGGATATTCTGCCTGCCACCTGCCCTTTGGATTGTTGCCTCGGCTCCTGTTTGCTAGCTGCCTGCCTTGACCCGGACTGCACTGGATATTCCGCCTGCCACCTGCCCTTTGGATTATTGCCTTGGTTCCTGCTTGCTGCTGTCAGTCCTGACCCGGGTGGTCTCCGGACCTCTCGGTTCCTTTGCTAAGCTATCTGGACTTTCTGGAGCTTCCTTCCACATTCTTTGAAGTTCCTGATCCTAGAAGTTCTACTTCCCAAGGTAAGCGGCCATCGGCCCTGGTTCCACATTTACTGCATAACATGGACTTCAGGCGAGTCGCCAGGTGCTCTACAGTGGTGGACAAGGCTTCCAGGCATTAGGGATGTGAATCGTTTATCTAACGATTGGAAATATCGTCCAATATTTTCAATCTCATCAGATATCGGGGGTCCCCGATAGCGATAGGAAACCCCACGATTAATTTTGTGGGTTTTCTTATCGTTATGGGGGGGTGGCAGGAAGAAAGGGCACTTAAAAGTAACCCAAAAACACAACCCGACCCTTTAAAATTTGTTCTTTAGTATCCCCCTCAACCCCCCCACTCAACATTTTTAAGTATCTGGTGGTCCAGTGGGGGTCCCGGGAGCATTCTCCCACACTCGGGCCGTTGGCTGCCACTAATCAAAATGGTGCCGATGACCTTTAGCCCTTACCATGTGACAGGGGCTATCGGTGCCATTGGTCGACCCCTGTCACATAGTAGGAGCACTGGATGGTCCGCACCATTTTTAAAGATGTGAGGGAGGCAATTTTAACAATTATTTATTGCAACGTGAGCAAAAATGGATATACTATTTTGATACAGTAGCACCTAAGGGTCTTAATAAAGAAATTGACTGGTCAGTGTTTCAGGTGGAATTTAAGACCGTGGGGTTTTCTTATGAATGATTAGCCGAGATTTCTGATTGACATGTTGGGTGGGATTTTCGGTATGATGCAGTGATGTGGGTTTAAATACAGAAGAAATTAAGCCAGGAAGTTTTGAACACAATGGCACCATTAACCTGTTTTGGTGTTGAGTAAAACGAAAATGTGTCCTCTCTTGGTGAGTAACATTCTAGCAATTTATATTGGAACAACAACTGAGTGAAGAGTAGAGTAGAATTTTTCTGTAGAATGAATCACAATGGGGTTGCAATTGGATGTTTTGTAATTATTATTTTTGTTTGTAGGATGATTGAATGGTCTTTGAAGGCATTTGGATTGTCATAATATTTGAGGTGGCCCCTGATGAAGGCTGTGATGGCTGAAACATGGTCCATGTTGGGCATCTGTGCATTTTTGTGAACGCCATTTTGGAAGCTAAGTATTTTTTATTCTTTTCATATAGGACATAATAAAAATTAAAAATGATTTTTTGGTATATTAAATGAATACAATAAAAAATGTTTTGGTAATAAGTTGTAAAACACTGAAGAGATAATGATAAATGATTACAACCAGTGTCGTGACAGCTGATACTGTTTGGGGCCCAATTGCGGGTGAGAGACAGTGGATTAAAACAATAAGGCATTATCCTATGATATTGTTGTTCTCTGGTAGTAGAATTTGATGAATTTTTTGAAGGGATAGTCATTGTTTTCCTCTCTTTTTGTTTGTATTTGATTGTTTATGAGAGGAGTTGCTTCAGTGTTGTGATATAACATTTCAATGTCAGAAAAACTGAAATCAGAGATCAAATGCTGTTTTTGAACTCAAGGTCTCTTTCTCCCCTCAGATTTAATAAAGATACTGAGTTGTCTGTTTTCCTTTTTAACCTTGCTCTTCGACTGGTTGCCTGTGCTGTCACTTTCCAGCTGACGTCAGTATGTTCTTTTGGTTTCCAGCTTGTGATTGACTCCTGGTTGGCACATTTTTAGGCTATTTAAAATGCCCTTCAGTTGCAGGACAAAATGGTGCTGTGAAGGAAGGACTTGCTGAAAGGAGCTCCTGATCACCGTTTTTCAAATCATTTACTTTCATCAATATGCCTCATACCAAAAGGAAGGGGAAGGTAAGGGAGGTAACATTGACCTCCTGAAGCTTACCCCAGTTCAGACGACGATCCGTGAGTTCTACACCGCAATGGGGTTGAGTCCAGGAGAGTCGGCTGCAGTATGGGAGGTAGAACAAGCCTCAGTACTGTTCGATGAACCATCTTTGAGCCCTGGAGTACCAGATACCCCTTCCCCCCCTGCCCATGTTGGAGCATTTCGGCCTGCTGAATCCCAGGAGCCAAAGTTGCTTCAGGTGGGGAAAGTGTGCGAGGGAGGCCCAGCTGCTGGAGTGACGGGGCAAACCCAGGGCGAAAATGTTTTAGCCACCCTGCGAGAAGTAAACATTAGGGATGTGAATTGTTTTTCAACGATTAAAATTATCGTCCGATAATTTTAATATCGTCTTAAATCGTTTTAAGTGGTGTGCCGCAAGGATCGGTGTTGGGACCGGTCCTGTTCAATATCTTTGTGAGCGACATTGCGGACGGGATAGAAGGTAAGGTTTGTCTTTTTGCGGATGACACTAAGATCTGCAACAGAGTGGACACGCCGGAAGGAGTGGAGAGAATGAGACGGGATCTAAGGAAACTGGAAGAGTGGTCTAAGATATGGCAGCTGAGATTCAATGCCAAGAAGTGCAAAGTCATGCATATGGGGAGTGGAAATCCGAATGAACTGTACTCGATGGGGGGGGAAAGGCTGATGTGCACGGAGCAGGAGAGGGACCTTGGGGTGATAGTGTCTAATGATGTGAAGACAGCAAAACAATGCGACAAGGCGATAGCAAAAGCCAGAAGAATGCTGGGCTGCATAGAGAGAGGAATATCAAGTAAGAAAAGGGAAGTGATTATTCCCTTGTACAGGTCCTTGGTGAGGCCTCACCTGGAGTACTGTGTTCAGTTCTGGAGACCATATCTACAAAAAGACAAAGACAAGATGGAAGCGGTACAGAGAAGGGCGACCAGGAAGGTGGAGGATCTTCATAGGATGACGTACGAGGAGAGATTGAAGAATCTAAATATGTACACCCTGGAGGAGAGGAGGAGCAGAGGTGATATGATACAGACTTTCAGATACTTGAAAGGTTTTAATGATCCAAAAACAACGACAAACCTCTTCCGTAGGAAAATAATCAGCAGAACCAGGGGTCATGATTGAGGCTCCAGGGAGGAAGATTCAGAACCAATGTCAGGAAGTATTTCTTCACGGAGAGGGTGGTGGATGCCTGGAATGCCCTTCCGGAGGAAGTGGTGAAGACCAGAACTGTGAAAGACTTCAAAGGGGCGTGGGATAAACACTGCGGATCCATAAAGTCAAGAGGCCGCCAATGAAGAGTGGGTGACTCGCCAGAATGATGGCTATTGACACAATACCCTTATTAAATAAACATACACATGCTTACTGTGACTCCTACATCGCTCTAAGCTTCAACAGCAAGAGGTAATGGAAAAAAGGATTTGCACTCACAAAGAGGGGAGTAGCTGGCTTGTTACGGCGGTTACTACCCCAAACCAAATATGCCTGATACTTCACTTTCAATGCATATACAGCATAGCTCTCTGCTTCAATGACAGGGGAGAAGAATAACTGATACTTCACACATCCAGCAGAGCTCTCTGCTACAACGGCAAGGGAGAAGAAAAAGGGTTCGCACTCAAAACGCGGGGAGTAGCTGGCTTGTTACGGCGGTTACTACCCCAAACCAAATGTGCCTGATACTTCACTTTCCATGCATATCCAGCATGGTTCTCTGCTGCATCGGCATGGGAGAAAGACTGATACATCACGCATTTCCAGCATAGCTCTCTGCTTCAACGGCAGGGGAAAAAAAAATTAACAAACAAACAAACAACAAACAACGGCAGGGGGAAAAATAAAACAAAAACAAAAAACTGATGCTTCACGCATATCCTGCATAGCTTCAAACAACAGGGGTGAAGAAAAAAAGGATTCGCAATCACAAAGCGAGGAGTAGCTGGCTTGTTACGGCGGTTACTACCCCAAACCAAATGTGCCTGATACTTCACTTTCAATGCATATCCAGCATGGCTCTCTGCTTCTACAGCAGGGGAGAAGTAAAAAAAAAACCAACAAGAGCTGTACAACATAGTCTAGGTAAAACAATAAGCATGGGGTAGCTTGCTTATCGCGGCAGTTACTGCCCCTACTACCCCTAACTAATCAAGCTAGATATTTCACTTGCATGCAGCTCCATCACTGCTCTCTACATTAATGGTGGGGGTGGAAGGGGAATAGAACAAGGAGCTAAGAGTAAAAGATAAGAATGAGAGAAAAAATGTGTGAGGCTTGCTGGGCAGACTGGATGGGCCATTCGGTCTTCTTCTACCGTCATTTCTATGTTTCTATGTTTCTATGTTTCAATACAATAGAAATTCTAACGATTATCGTTTAAAAATCATTAAATCGTGTTAGTGCGCACTAACAGAAAATGATACAAATTGACACTTCCAGGTCAGTGAAGGTCAGTTAGGAATGAATATGTATTCCTATTGGCTGGCTGCCCTCTTATCTATTGATGTTACCAAGGTTCCCACTGAGGTGATGGTTGGGGGGATGGAAATGGAACTGGAAACTCACGAACACCAACAGAAAATGATACAAATTGTTGACACTTCCCAGGTCAGTAAAGGTCACTTAGGAATGAATATGTATTCCTATTGGCTGGCTGTGCTCTTATCTATTGATGTTACCAAGGTTCCCACTGAGGTAATGGTTGGGGGGATGTGAAATGGAAACAGTTGGAAGCTTGACAAAAAAAGTAATGTGATGATCATCACTCATGTGACTAGAACTTGTTTGCCACTAGCCTCACCAGTGACACTACTAGCCTAGTGTCACTGGTGAGGCTAGTGGCATTTTAGCAGAATTATAATTTATTTTTATTAGTACTGCAGCATTAATATATTCAAGCCTAGGTAGGCAGGCAGTGCACCACTCCAGCAGTCACATCATTGCTTCCTGTGCATTGCATTATGTGCACACATTTATTCCAGCTTGGGGACAAGGCAGGTCTCCTTTACTGCACACATTGACTCCAGCTTGGGGATAAGGCAGGTCTCCTTTACTGCACACATTGACTCCAGCTTGTGGAAAAGGCAGATCTCCTTTACAGCACACTGACTCCAGCTTGGGGACAAGGCAGGTCTCCTTTACTGCACCCATTGACTCCAGCTTGGGTACAAGGCAGGTCTCCTTTCCTGCACACATTGACTCCAGCTTGGGGAAAAGGCAGGTCTCCTTTACAGCACATTGACTCCAGCTTGGGGACAAGGTAGATCTCCTTTACTGCACACACTGACTCCAGCTTGGGGACAAGGCAGGTCTCCTTTACTGCACACACTGACTCCAGCTGTGGAAAAGGCAAATCTCCTTTACTGCACACATTGACTCCAGCATGTGGAAAAGGCAGGTCTCCTTTACTCCACACATTGACTCCAGCTTGTGGAAAAGGCAGGTCTCCTTTACTGCACACATTGATTCCAGCTTGGGGATAAGGCAGGTCTCCTTTACTGCACACATTGACTCCAGCTTGTGGTCAAGGCAGGTCTCCTTTACTGCACACATTGATTCCAGCTTGGGGAAAAGGCAGGTCTCCTTTATAGCACACTGACTCCAGTTTGGGGACAAGGCAGGTCTCCTTTACTGCACCCATTGACTCCAGCTTGGGTACAAGGCAGGTCTCCTTTCCTGCACACATTGACTCCAGCTTGGGGAAAAGGCAGGTCTCCTTTACAGCACATTGACCTCCAGCTTGGGGACAAGGTAGATCTCCTTTACTGCACACACTGACTCCAGCTTGGGTCAAGGCAGGTCTCCTTTACTGCACCCATTGACTCCAGCTTGGGTACAAGGCAGGTCTCCTTTCCCTGCACACATTGACTCCAGCTTGGGGAAAAGGCAGGTCTCCTTACAGCACATTGACTCCAGCTTGGGGACAAGTTAGATCTCCTTTACTGCACACACTGACTCCAGCTTGGGGACAAGGCAGGTCTCCTTTACTGCACACATTGACTCCAGCTGTGGAAAAGACAAATATCCTTTACTGCACACATTGACTCCAGCATGTGGAAAAGGCAGGTCTCCTTTACTCCACACATTGACTCCAGCTTGTGGAAAGGCAGGTCTCCTTTACTGCACACATTGATTCCAGCTTGGGGAAAAGGCAGGGTCACCTTTTCTGCCACACTGACTCCAGCCTGGGGATAAGACAGGTATCCTTTACAGCACATTGACTCCAGCTTGGGGAAAAGGCAGGTCTCCTTTCCTGCACACATTGACTCCAGCTTGGGGAAAAGGCAAGTCTCCTTTCCTGCACACATTGACTCCAGCTTGTGGACAAGGCAGATCTCCTTTACTGCACACACTGACTCCAGCTGGGGAAAGGCAGGGTCTCCTTTCCTGCACACATTGACTCCAGCTGGTGAGGGGGAACATGCACTGAGCATGTTGCGACTGGCTGGGACATGGGGGAGGGGAGGAGTGAGGGTCAGGCAGCTCCCCCCTGTCTGTGAAGCCAGCCTCTCACTAGTAATGCAGGGAAGGAGCTGTTTCAGCCCTCACCATCCTCCCCCCCCCCCTCACCCACACACCATTCACTGGCAGGGACATGGGGGAGGGGAGGAGTGAGGGTCAGGAAGCTCCCCCCTGTCTGTGAAGCCAGCCTCTCACTAGTAATGCAGGCGGGATGAGGGCACTGCATGCGGAAGATCACAACACCCCTGGTGTCAGGGTTAGGGCACTGTGTGCAGGAAGATCACAACACTCCTGGTATTAATAGGAATAGGGCACTGTGTGGCAGGAAGATACAAACACCCTTGTGTCAGGGTTAGGGCACTGTGTGCAGGAAGATCACAACACTCCTGGTATTAATAGGGATAGGGCACTGTGTGCAGGAAGATCACAGCACTCCTGGTATTAATAGGGATAGGGCACTGTGTGCAGGAAGATCACAACACCCCTGGTGTCAGGGTTAGGGCACTGTGTGCAGGAAGATCACAACACTCCTGGTATTAATAGGGATAGGGCACTGTGTGCAGGAAGATCACAACACCCCTGGTGCCAGGGTTAGGGCACTGTGTGCAGGAAAGATCACAACACTCCTGGTCTTAATAGGGATAGGGCACTGTGTACATGAAGATCACAACACCCCTGGTGCCAGGGTTAGGGCACTGTGTGCAGGAAGATCACAATACCCCTGGTGTCAGGGTTAGGTGCACTGTGTGCGGGAAGATCACAACACTCCTGGTATTAAGAGGGATAGGGCACTGTGTGCAGGAAGATCACAAACCCCCTGGTATCAGGGTTAGGGCACAAGTTCTAGTCACATTGACTGATCACATTACTTTTTTTGTCAAGCTACCAACTGTCTCCATTCCATCCCCCATCAGTGGGAACCTTGGTAACATGAATAAATAAGAGGGCAGCCAATAGGAATACATATTCATTCCTAAACTGACCTTAACTGACCTGAAAAGTGTCAAATTGTATCATTTTCAGTTAGTGCGCACTAACTCGAGTTAGTGCGCACTAATCGGAAAAAACAATTTTTAACAATTTTTTAACTAAAAAATCGTGCCCAACACGATTTTCTTCTCCTGACAAATGATTTTGATCGTTAAGATGATAGGGCACACGATTCACATCCCTAGTAAACATCGGGGTGTTAAGCAGTGTAGGCAGTTCTCTGCTAGTTATCACATCCCAGGGACGGAGTCTGACGGGCCTAACTGAGTTGGAACTATCAACACAGAAGCCACCGGTAAATATTTCTGAAGTAACATTGCTAAGTAAACCTGAAATAGTGACTCTTGATGTTTTATGGAATGCTGTGTCTGTGCTTGAAAAAGTAATTGTTTCTTTAACAACCACTATAACAGGTTTTCAAGACCAATTTAGTTTGGTAAATCCGGTGGTTCTGGCAAACCCAGCCAAAATTCAAGATCTGGATTCTCAAATTAACCAGATAAAGGGCATTCAGACTGATTTAATTCAAGGGGACTCAAAGACAGATAAGAGACTAGAAAGTCTGGAAAACAACCTCAGATATAATAATCTGAGAATGATGAACTTTCCTAAGTGCAAGTTAATATCACCTAAGGAACAGCTTATTAAATATTTTCGAGAAATATTGTTGTTTCCAAGTGATGAGTTACCCACCATAATGAATGCCTATTTTCTACCTGAGACTGTTCAGAGAAGTGGGGGAGTGGCTGAGAATGATGGAGATCGAGGTGAGCATTCTATGTCACTATCACCAGTTGAAGATTTGACCGGATTCCTAGAGACATCACAGGAAGAACAAGTAGAGAGAAGAGGAGTACTATTAGTAAAATTCATAGTTTCTGCTGAAAGAGACAATGTTCTCAAAACATTTTTCTGTAATAGAAATAAGCTTTACCTAGGTGAAAAAATATGGATATATCCGGACATTATAAGATCAACACAATTACGTAGAAAAAATTTCTCTCTCTCTGTCCAAGAGCTTGCTTATTAGGAGCTCAAATATTGATAAAGTTTCCCTGTAAATATGTATTAACAATTGATAATAATAGATATGTTTCCATAGAGCCCGACCAGCTGGAAATATTTTTGAATTCAAGAAATGAATCTGGGCTAGGTTCAGTCAGTGAAACTGGTTCATAATTATAATCCTGTTACCTCCTTCATTTCATAAAGGTTAAATTTCAGATATAGATGTAATTGGTCAGCATTGCTCTTTTTCTGTTTGTTCTCCCCAAATTTCATGGTATCCAGGTTACGGAGTAAAGAGAAATAGTTTTTGCTAATGGACAAAATGTTGTTAAAGGATAATTTCAGAACATTTCTGTTTTGAATTATTGTTTATTTTCTTTTATGGTGATGATTAATGTATACGCCTCCTGAAAATAAGGCGTATAATAATGCTTTATGTAATTGTTTAAAAAGTTTAATAAAGAGATAATTAAAAACAATGCCCTTCAGCATTTTTCTTGCTGGCAGCTTCAGTTCATAGCTATCAGGCATGTCAGGTATGTTGTTTTGCATTGTCTTTGTTGTTTTGTTATGTGATCTGCCCTGACTTTGTATTTCTGTCTATTGCAAATTACATGTGTATCATTAAGATCCTAGAGATCTACGCTCTCCCTCCCGATGCAGCCTAATGTGAAACATGGCCCAGCAGGATTGATTCTGTACATGAAAATCTCCTGTAATCTCTCCTTGTTTATGACTGCCTGCACAGCTTTTGAACGATAATAAACGGACTTTCGACATTTTTGCCTGCAGATTGATGTAACATTGGTCTAGCTCACCCTTCTTGCCATGGATTTTGCCTTGGTGTGTTATTGTTTCTCTACTCACTCATTAGCTTAGCAGGTAAGTTCTGCCATCAACCATGATACAGTTTGGCATTTTGGGGTCTAAAGAAGCAATTTATTCTTCATTCTAACTCTGAATTTTTCCTTTCAACTGTAAATATGCTTCATGTTTCAGATTTAATGTTTTGCAGAAGAGATATTTTGTGAATAAAATCAAACTGACAAGATATATCTTTATCATGCAGGATAGTATCCAGATCAATAACTAAATAATGCATGTAAACATATGGAGTAGTAGTTCAGATAAATCTTGTGGGGTGGATGAAGTAGCAGAACAGCTCAGTCACCCATGCCAGTGAACACTTCAAAGAAGCAGCATCTGTTTTATCAATTCTGAGCAACAGAAACTGCTTCACAGCAGCAGAAAGCATTGAGAAAAATAAATCAACAGCTTCACTTCAGCTTTCAAAATAAAACAACGTTCACATTGGACGAAAGTTCTGTCAGTCTGGCTGTGGAGCTTCTGCCACAAGTCTGAGGGCTCTGCAGACTACATCTCCTCTAGGCAGCTAGCCCTTCTTTTTAACTTGCCTGAGCTATAATTAATTATGGGACTTGGCATTTTCTGTTCTTAGCTAGCTGCAGCCTGAAGGCTCTACTTCTGTTCAGTCAGCTCTCACCTGGATGGTTCAAAAATTTGACTTGGATTCAAACATATACTGTTTGTCCAAATAAGTAGCAGGTACACCTACGCTGTTCGACGAAATATTGTTATGTGCGAAAAATGGTACAGAGAAGTTAGTCTCCATGGGAGAGAGCTGAATATTCCATGAACCAATATGAGCATCTTTTTTTTTAGTAGCATGGTATTTATGTGGCTAAGGAACTCTGAAGAATGGTGGCCATGGTTAGCAATACCTAACTGTTCTACAGAACAGAGCAACGCCATCAACACTAATAAGACATCCAGTGACTGGTGCTTCTCCCATGTGGTTCACAGCAATTTGAACCACATGGAGCGCTGTATAAATTTGTAGTGTACCACGTGGTTAAAACAGCTGATCTTAGAGGTAGTGGTGGCAGGAACAGCAGGTAAGAGAAACACTAAGCCTGCTGTGCCACCGACCATGCTCTCCTGCTGTCAGCTGGGATCAGTCTGCTCGGAGGGGGTCTCAAAATGAAAACTTGCACAGAGGAACCAAATGATCATTGATCTACCGCTGATTGGGCCACCTCAGTGGAGGAAGGGTGAAAAGACTCAGATGCACTAGTAGTGACCTGATTGTGGGGGGAGTGACAGCGGGCCCTTAATTCACATTAATAGGGTGAAGAGTGTCATACGTCATAGGCATGTATGTCTTTATGTATGTATGTCCCCTGGCAGGGGACATACATACATAAAGAAATAAGCTGGCGTCAAGAGAAATAGATTATTTTAAAGTTTACAACAAGACCTATGTGCTGATATTAATGTTGTGGGATTCAGATGCTTATTTTAAAAGTTTAATTCTTCTCATTTCAAAGGGAACTGAAACAACTTGTCACAGACTTTCTTTAAATCAGTTATCCTGAAATAAAAATGGTAATTACATTCAGACAACCTTGCTAGATCAGTAGAAATGCCTGAAAATTCCTTTATGGGTTTGTTTAGAGTTGGAACCCTTTATTATTTAAATTACTTATTCAGATTAACAGGATCCTATGCATTCTTATGGGAAGCAAAAATGTGAGAGTTATTGTTTGGAAAACTTTCAGTCAATCCCATGCAAGTTAGGAGGCTTCCCTAAAAATACTTATTATACAGATTGGTAGTTAAGAAAATTTCCTTTCAGGTAATATAAAAATGAAGTAGAAAAAAAATTAAAATCTGTGACAAAATTGACTTAATTAATTAGCAAAGTAATTGAATGAGGGGGAAAAACAAGTTTTTCATAAAATCAACTACATAATATTTGATCAGGAACCCTGTGAAAACCAAAGTATATCGTTTTTTTAGAATTTGAATTAAAAAATGTAGAATGTTTAACAGTTTATAATTTAAACTTTAGAGCATTGGCATATAGGAATGCTTGGGTGACTGAAAGCTGAATGATTATGATTAGATTGAAAAATGAGTGATGCTTTTTCCAGGTATTTAAGCCAGTTATGGAAAAGGGATCACCTCAGCGAATACCTATACTTCTGGTAACAACACATGTTCTTTTCCATGAGGGTGGAGGGGAAAATAATCTGAATTCTTGGGTGCTCTGTTCTAGAGGATTTAATGTAGACTTAACTGAGCTGAATCTAGAACAGCTATTTCTCTGCTTTATCTTTTCTGCCCTATCTCTGGGGAAACCATTGGCTGTGTTTAAAAAAACAAAATAGCAGAAAGATGAAGTTGTTTGGAGGTGGTAGAAACCTTATACTGTAAGTCCAGTAAGGGAATGGTAGCTGTAAAAAAATTTGTATATCTTTTTCACTCAACGCACAATAAAGCTCTGGAATTTGTTGCCAGAGAAGGTAGTTAGTACAGTTAGTGTAGCTGGGTTCAAAAAAGGTTTGGATAAGTTCTTGGAGGAGAAGTCCATTAACGGCTATTAATCAATTATACTTAGGGAATAGCCACTGCTATTAATTGCATCAGTAGCATGGGTTCTTCTTAGTGTTTGGGTAATTGCCAGGTTCTTGTGGCCTGGTTTTTGGCCTCTGTTGGAAACAGGATGCTGGGCTTGATGGACCCTTGGTCTGTCCCAGCATGGCAATTTCTTATGTTCTTATAATAATATAATGCTTACCTTCTGGGCTTCTGTAACAAGGGAAACCTTAGCAATAACCCTCCCCCCCCTTCCTCCCATCCAAACCAGGGTTTGCATATATGTGAAAATGTCCAAATCACATGTTTTGGGTCTATGTTGTATGGTTCAAATTGTTATCAATAAAACTCTAAGGGTCTGATTCACTGAGGATTTTATCTATAGGAAAAGTCCTTGATTTAAGAATTAAATGTGCATATTTTTCTCACTTTCAGCAATAAATTTCTATTGCAAGCATGGGGAATGTGGTTGCTTCCTTGAGGAGGGTAAGCCCTTGAGCCATGGTGTGACCCCCTGAGTAAGACTCCAAGGAAGACACCATGGGAGGCGAGTGGTTTGGACACATGCTGGACTCAGAACTTGGAGCATAGCTTGGAATGACTCTCACTCGGCAATGCTTGTCTCGGAGGTAGCCCTCAGTCCACTTGATAGACTTTTTGGACCTGCCACTTGGAAACGACGAGTGCATCAGGTTAGATGAAGGCTGAGGACAGGACATGGCATGACATGGAACTCGGATGAAGAATAGGGAGACTCAGAGGACTTGGAACTTGACATGAAGACTTGGAACAGGAGACAAAGAATCAGAGGAACTGGAGACAAAGACTCAAAAGACTTGGAACTGGAGAGAGTCAAGAACAGGAGGAGTCCAGCCTCCCAGGGCACTGCACCTTAGCGCACCCTACACAGCCCCCTGTGGGATGGTCACGCCATGCTGTCCCACAGCGTGCCCTATACAACCCACCACAGGTTGGTCATGAACCATGCGGGGAGCAGGACAGGCTTAGGACTAAGACTCAGAAGAGGACAGGAGTCAGGACATCACTTGGAACTCGGAAAAGGCAAAATGTGGTGTAATGTAAGTTTGACACAGAATTCAAAACATTTCAATAAAATTCTATAATGTCAGATGAGAATCGATGTAAATCTTCTGTATTTGTGAGTTGCAGAACTCACAAAGTCCCCCACTCCATCCTCCCAAGAGGTAAACAGTATAGAGAAATGTGAAAAACTAGCCGATTACTTTAAAAGAAAACAGCTCCATCACATACACTCATCCTACCGTACCAAGCACTACACAAGTGAGAGATCTAGGAGTTCAAATTGACAATCACCTAAATCTGAAAGCTAACATCAACAAAACCACCAGAGACTGCTTTTACAAGCTCCAAGTGCTGAAAAGAATACGACCTCTCTTCCACACACATGACTTCAGAACGATCCTACAATCAATCATTTTCGCAAAGCTGGACTATTGCAACACCATCATGCTTGGTCTCCCTTCATCACACACCAAACCATTACAAATGGTACAAAATGCCTCCGCCCGTATACTCACCAACACCAGGAGAAGAGAACACATAACACCTATCTTGATGGACCTCCATTGGCTGCCCATCCACTTCAGAATAATCTACAAGGCCATTCTCACCATTTTCAAAAACATCCATCAATTAGCCCCAATCGATCTCCATATTCCCTCCGATTACACCATTCCACAAGACCGACAAGAGATGCTTACAAAGGATCACTTCAAGTACCTCCAGCCAAGACTACCAGACACATCACGCTTAGAGATCGGGCATTCTCCACAGCCGGTCCAACATTATGGAACTCCATTCCCCCGGATCTTAGAATGGAACCCAACATCTCAACATTCAAGATAAGACTCAAACGTGGCTGTTCACGCAGGGCCTTTCCTAACTCCAACCCCATCTAATCTCCCTTCACACAACAAGCTCCGCTAGTATTAGCAGTTAATAGCCACCTTTCAAAATGTTATTTATACTTATATTTTACTATCTAATCTATCATTTCCCTTCTCATTCCAAGTTATTGTTTTCCCTTGTTTTATGTAACTGCTTTTCTGCACTTTGTTAAATGGTAAAGTTTCACCCCCTGTTCTTGTGAACCAGCATGATGGGACCCACCGTCTTGAATGTTGGTATATAAAAAACTTAAATAAATAAAATAAATAAATAAAATAAAGTAAAATATCCAAAATTCTTACCAGACTCCCCTCCAACCCCGCCCCCACCGACCCACTACCCATCGACAACAAAATTAATCTAGACTCCCTTGACACCACCTCCGTGAAGGAAGTTGAATCCATACTAAAAAAGATGCGACAGCCACTCATATCGCAGACATCATCCCATCAAAAATCCTCCTCACTATTCCCTCCGCCATTGCGAAACCAATAGCACAAATCATCATCTCAACTGCTCATCACCTCTGGGAAAGTCCCGACCCACTTAACTTGCCATCGTGAAGCCTCTACTAAAAAAAAACCCACCCTCGACCACAATGACCCTGCAAACTACAGACCCATATCCAATCTGCCTTTCTTATATCTAAAATCATGGGAGAAAGTGGTTAACACACAACTCAACCGATTTCTTAGAAGAAAACAATATTCTTCATCCTGCACAATATGGATTTCGTAAAGATCGAAGTACCGAAAAACTCCTACTTGCTAATAACGGATACCATCCTCAAAGGCATGGACCACAGCCAATCATACATACTTTGCCCTTCCTCGATATTTCAGCCCGCCTTTGATACAGTGAACCATCAAATCCTAATATCACGCTTACAGAGATAGGAATCTCAAACACACAGCCCTAGCCTGGTTCTCCTCATACCTCCGACACCGAAAGTACTTAGTCAGCCTTAGATAATATTGGATCCGCTCACATTCCCCTTACACAAGGCGTACCCGAAGGCTCCTCTCATATCGTCCACCCTTTTCAATATATACCTTACTCCCCACTATGCACCTCCTATCTAAACGTGGACTAAAATTTTTCTTATATGCAGACGACGTTCAAATACTCATCTCCCATCCAGAAATCCATCAATGAAACCCTTCAGTACTGGGAATCTGTCTGACATCCATCAATTCCCTCCTCTCACATCTACACCTAGCACTCAACGCCTCTAAAACTGAAATCCTTATCCTAGCCAATCAACCAATCGATTCAATCCAATCAAATTGATTCAAACGCCTCACGTAGCTCACACACTACCTCCTCCCAGTGTCAGAGATCTAGGAGTCTCCCTAGACAATCAACTAAGCTACAAATCCCACATTAAATCACTACTAAGAGGGGCTACTATAAACTCCAATCCTCAAAAAACTGAAGCCCCTCCTCCACGCCCACGAACTTCCGTACTGTGATGCAAACCACTATACTATCCCAAACTCGACTTACTGCAACTCCCTCTCTCTGTAGGCCTACCAGCATCTACCATTAAACCCCTAGCCCTCAAATCCTCCAAAACACCATGGCAAGGAATCCTCACAAAACCAGAAAACAGACAATATCACTCCCCATACCCAGGACCTCCATTGGCTTCCCCATCGCCTTCCATTCCCAGTACAAAACACTCACCATCCTCCATAACACTCTATACAATAACAACTCACCCTGGCTTGAAAATATGCCACAATTCCGCCAAGCTAATCGCCCCACGAGAAACTCCCTTGCTGGCACTCTCCAAATCCCCTCACTTAAAATTGGGCACCTTACCACTACCAGAGATAGAGCCTTCTCTATTGCGGGCCCCACACTTTGGAATTCCCTCCCCGTCCACCTCCGCCTAGAACCATCCCTGAGCCACTTCAAAAAAGGAATCAAAACATGGCTCTTTAGACAGGCATACCCCAACTCCTCTCAATCCTAATTTTGTCCTACGAACCACCTCAGCTCACACTCAGCCTTTATACCACCCCTTCCTGTTTCCTTCCCTTGCACTCCTAACCCCCCTTTACCCCTCCCTCTCACCCCCTAGCAAACCCTCCCTCAAAGTACCCGTGCCTTACTGTACCCCTCTTCACTCTACCCCACCCGCCCCTCTCCCCTGCTCCCTCCTTCCTTTCTCCCCCCCCCACTAGCTTTTAACTATACATATGTGCACTTGCCTCCTCTTACTGTAAATAAGCCCTCATATGCTAATTTCTCAAGTGTACATGCCTCGCTTAATTTGTTTATAAGTTCTTTTGCATATTTAACCCTAACTAGAATGCAAAAAGTTGTAATTCTGCTGTTGACTCTCTTCCTTTGTATTTTGCATATTACCCAGTTAGCCCCTCCCTTGTTCATTGTAATTTCCCTTCTCAGTTACTTGTAAACCGACATGATGTGTCCTACGAATGCCGGTATAAAAAAAGTGTTAAATAAATAAATAAATAAATAAATAAAATAAAAATGTCAATTTTATTCGCTGTTTTTTGTATCTAATACACCATCTGGGTGAATAATTTGAACTAATCAAAGAAGTAATCATCATACCTCGTATGGGTTATATAGGCAGAAGTCTGCATTTTGCGGGCTGGCCCGACCTGAACCCGTGGACCGGGTCAGGTTCAAAATATTTCAGCGCGGGTCAGGTCGGACAGAAGAACTTTCGCGGGGCGATGTGGGTCCCGCGAGCTGAGAACATATTTACTGGGTTTTGGTCTGTTTTATTTTGCTTCTGGGTTCACTCGTCGCAAGTTTAAATAAATTTCGAATAACAGGCAGGGCAAAGTTACAGGATGTTTCATATTTACAGCCAACAGGTAAACAATAATGGTGCAATGCCTCTGTTTATCATATAGTACAATCACAACCAGAGGACCTATATCAACCCAATCTCCATAAAATATTATTTTATTAAATATATTCATACAATTTTTCAACCTCTCCTAATACATAGGAACACCTATCTAAGCGGTACATACATTAAAACTCCATAACCCATGCATTACCCTCCATTCACACACTACTCATGCATACCCAAATTATACACACTTCATAAAATACCCAACATGATCCACAATTACACTTAATTGAACCCCCATAAACATTAGCAGCGTGTAGGGTTCTACCTCACAATATTTTACCAATCAACCAACATGATCATAAATTGCACTTATTTTAACCCCTATAAATATTTGCAACGTGTAGTATTCTACCTTGCAGTATTTTACCAACCATAATAAAAAATAGCTGTTTTTACATGAAAATTAAATACCACCGACGAAGATCTCGTTTCACTCGTTCATGCGGTCTTCTTCAGGGTTTAAATGAACAAATGCAACTCTATTATCATGTTGATGTGCATCACGTAACTGACTTCTGATGCCGTATATTCATAAACAATTGCACTCTTCTTTATGATGTTTTCAAATTAACTGTAACACCGCAAATAGTATAGGGTTCTACAAAACATATACATAACTTCTATTAGACATTACCTATGCTCAATCTTCACTATACCCTAAAGTGTCAGTTATACCAGCCGGCATAATTTAATTACCATATTTAAACCTTCATTACAAAGTCTCAGCGTCTTCTGCCCAACTCCTGCAGGCTTGTGCTTTAAATCACTTCATAATATACACTTATTCAAACCATGGTTACAATGTTTCGGTGTTTATGGGGGTTCAATTAAGTGTAATTGAGGATCATGTTGGGTATTTTATGAATTGTGTGTATAATTTGGGTATGCATGAGTAGTGTGTGAATGGAGGGTAATGCATGGGTTATGGAGTTTTAATGTATGTACCGCTTAAATAGGTGTTCCTATGTATTAGGAGAGGTTGAAAAATTGTATGAATATATTTAATAAAATAATATTGTATGGAGATTGGGTTGATATAGGTCTTCTGGTTGTGATTGTACTGTAACATATTTACAGCCTGCATCATATTCTGACTCTGAAGAAAAATTGCCTTCGTGATATACGAAAAGGCAATCTGCTGGCTGAACAAGCTCCACGAGCCTGGAACTAGGAACATGAACAGGGACTCGAGACTCTACTTGGAACTTGGAACTTCAAACTCTAGAAACAGGGATGGACTCCGAGGACTTGATCCAGTGAAGACGGACTTGGAAACAGGCCCTGTGCCAGGAAGTGCTCTACACAGCCACCCATGGCTGGTCATGGACCTTGATGCTGGCACATCTGGAGGAACAACGAGGGAGAATCCAGAAGACCAGAATATCAGGAGCTTGATTGAAGAGGCAGACGAGACAAAGATTCAGAAGACTGGATGAGTGACCATCAAGAGACCAGGAACATGGAATAGGCAACATGATGGAACTCTGCAGGGACAAGGAAGCCAGGAACCAAGACTGGAACAGGAACAGGAGGATCAGGAACATCCAACAAAGAACACAGAGCCATCTAGGCAGCAGAAGAAGACCAGGAGGAACTTGCCGGATGAGGAGACCATGGACAACCATGAAGATCCGATGCAAAGGCCCTGAAGAACTGATGGCGAGCCCTTCTATAGGGCTGAAGGCAGGACGAGGTGATGACATCAGTTGGGGCTGCGGGCTTTTCCAGCCGCTGGCCCTTTAAATATTCAAGAGAGGCTTACGCCTATGCAGAAGCCCGAGGCCCGGCAGAGGATCAGCAGTAACAGTGGCATCCCTGCCACAAGGGAGATGAAAAGAGCAGTGGTACTCCATGCCACAAAGGGTAGCATCAGCAGCTGCACCCAAGCATTGAAGAGCAGAGTGATGGTAGCACTCCTGCTGCAGAACGGACAGTGGCATTAGCAGCCTCCTTGCCGTGAAGAAGAGACTCCGACAGTGGCTCCCTACTGTGGAGCATGGTGTTGGCAGCGGCACCTCACCACGAAGAGAGGTGGATGTCAGCGGCTTCCACGCCACAAGAAGCAGGGCCTCAGTGTCGGCGATATCCCCGCTGTTATTTTAGCCAAAAGATCTTCATTCAAATTTGGAAGAGGGATCTGACAGAAGAAAATAGGATAATGCATAAGCATTGGCAAGTTAAATGTAAGGCATTGATAAGACAGGTTAAGAAAGAATTTGAAAAGAAGTTGGCCGTAGAGGCAAAATCTCACAGTAAAAACTTTTTAAAATATATCCGACGCAGAAAGCCTGTGAGGGAGTCAGTTGGACCGTTAGATGATCGAGGGGTTAAAGGGGCACTTAGAGAAGATAAGGCCATCGCAGAAAGATTAAATGATTTATTTGCTTTGGTATTTACTGAAGACGATGTTGGGGAGATACCTGTACCAGAGAAGGTTTTCAGATGAACTGAACCAAACCCCGGTGAACCTAGAAGATGTGGAAGGCCTGACTGAAGAGTAGTAAATCACCTGTACCAGATGGTATGCATTCCAGGGTTCTGTAGGAAGTAAAAAATGAAATTTCAGACCTATTAGTAAAAATTTGTAACCTATCATTAAAATCATCCCTTGTACCTGAAGACTGGAGGGTGGCTAATGTAACCTCAATATTTAAAAAGGGCTCCAGGGGCAAATCCAGGAAACTACAGAGTAGTTAACCTGACTTCAGTACCAGGAAAAATAGTGGAAATTGTTGTAAAGATCAAAATCACAGAACATATAAAAAGACATGGTTTAATGGAACAAAGTCAGAATGGCTTTACCCAAGGCAAGTCTTCTCTCACAAATCTGCTTCACTTTTTTGAAGGAGTTAATAAACATGTAGTTAAAGGTGAACCTGTAGATGTAGTGTATTTGGATTTTCAGAAGGCATTTGACAAAGTTCCTCATGAGAGGCTTCTAGGAAAAGTAAAAAGTCATGGGATAGGTGGTGATGTCCTTTCGTGGATTACAAACTGGCTAAAGGACAGGAAACAGAGAGTAGGATTAAATGGACAATTTTCTCAGTGGAAGGGAGTGGGCAGTGGAGTGCCTCAGGGATCTGTATTGGGACACGTACTTTTCAATATATTTATAAATGATCTGGAAAGAAATACGATGAGTGAGGTAATCAAATTTGCAGATGATACAAACAAAAAAATCAGGAAATATAAAACATTAATTATAGTGGTAAAACCATAGTAATAAAAAGAATAAATATTTCAAAACAGCTGAAGAATAGAATAACATCTAATAATTAAAAACATATACAATTTTTTTAAATGTTCCCAAACCTTAATAAAATATTTCAAAATAGCAACTATATCATGTAGCACCCAACTAGCATAGCCGGCAGTATTCTTTCATGCTGAAGAAGATTTTAAAGGCTTGCACAATCCATGTACATGATTGAAATGGATTGCAAGTCTGTGACTTTTCCTCATTTATGATGACCTTCGATTTCTGAAAATTTTAACCACCATCCCACCCGCTTCAATTTTTAGTCCACAAGTTCTAGACCTTAGAACAGCCAGTGGCATGTTTTTATGCTAGTGAATTTTCTCAAATTCTGCTCATTCTGATTCACATTTTGAGGTGCTTTGACTTCTATTTGCACTCTAACAACTGAGTCTAACAGAGCATCAATTTGTTCACCACCAAAAAATTTCTTCTACTGATATAGCCTGCTATATAATGGGCATACAAATGTGCCAGTTGAGACCTTCATAATTGGTGTACATGATCTCAGCAAGTTGCAATTCTGTGATTTTTTTAATAAACTTTCACTCCTGAAATTTTAACCCCCCTACCCGCTTCAGTTTTTGCTCCACATGTCATAAACCACTAAAAAACCAACCAGAATGAAATGTGCTGCCAAATGATTTTCTCAGTTTCTGCTCATCCTGATTCATCTTTTGTGGTACTGAAGGGGTCTGAACGCTTCAACCTGACAAAGGACTTCATGTACCAGAATTCCCTGCTTCATGACGGGTTTACTTACAGTCTGCAATACAGCTGTAATTAGGACATTGAGAAAACTCTCTGTCAGCACATTGCACATTTTCATTTTTTTGGCTTCGCTGTTCTTATTCTCTGATAAGCTTTCACTGCTGTAACCTAGATTAGAACAATGGATGTATTATGTGATGGGCTGTATTACTGCAGACTCGCGAATTCCTTTCCAGAACTGCAAGTCCCAGCAGCCTCTCCTGCAGAACATGGGAGAAGTTTCAAGAAAGTTCCAGGGTGTCTAGGGAGGGGGTCAGTAGCCCCTTCAGCCGGAATATGCTTGCTCAGCAATGCTTAGAACGCATGTGTAAAAGATAAGAACTGTAAAGTGCATAGAGTCTGCTCCTGGAGGGGAGGGGCATGCAGTTGTACTGAGCCTTTGTCTTAGCTGCATCTTGCTGGCAATAAAAGTCTATCTTTACGGATCAGTTGTCTGGACCTCCTTACTGACTAAAAAGAGACGGTTACATTTGGCGAGCCTCAGCCAGGAGAGGTACCGGGGACGCTATTTTAGCCCCCCAGTTGGTCCAGGAGATTTTGTGGCGGAGTGATCCCCCAGACTTGCCTGGTGAGTGGCCACGCTGAGTTCAGTGATCAGGTATCTGAGGGGGTCATTCCACGGAGATCCTCTGAGACCTTTGGGCTGGTGATCCGGGAAGAAGGCTTTCATGACGTTCGGAAGAACCCTGCAGGCGAGTAGTATTATGGGAATGATGGGAAAAGTGAAGAATAGCTAAAAGAGTAGCAAATACCGTCTCATCCGTGGAGGGGACCGAGGGGGCTTTGATCACACCCCAAGTGGTGGTTTGGTAGGAATTGCATTCCGAAAGCCACGCGCATAAAGGAAGGAAAAAATATAAGTAACGCATAGAATAGCGGGAAATAGGTTTCTTGTTGTGTGAAAGAGAGTGAATGGCCTCGCAGTTCTAGGCCGGGCTGACCGCGTCCTAGTCGGGGCGATTGTGACCCTTTTGTGTCTGACGGATACGGAACCCTTACCTATCCGTCTTCCCTTCCCTCCTCTGTCTGTGAATTCTATCCTAATGGGAGGGGGCGGTTCGACTCCATTAAAGTCATGACGGGAACACTATAGGGAAGTGTTCGATAGACATAAATGTACTAAACCCGGAATGATTCAACGATGTACCCATAGGTGGCCCAGTTTTGTGTGTAATTGGCCTCCGGTAGGGACTTTCAATTTCCAAACGGCCACAAGGGTCCAGAATATAGTTATACGAGAAGGGAATCCGGGTTGCCCTGAGGATATACCGTACATAACTGCTTGGATTGCAGTTATTGAAAATCCTCTGTCGTGGGCAAAGAAGTAGTGGAGAGAGCCGCCCTCGTAATGGTGGCTCAGGCGCACAAAATGGGGAACTGGAAGTCCCCATTATTAATTAAGGATTGTATGTATGTAACTGCTATCTGTGAATTGCAAGCACATGTACCAGGGATTTTTGTTTGTTAATTGTTTTAAACCCTAATAAGGAGAGATTTTGGTTTACAGATGCTGCACAAGCTACTATACAACAAATTAATGTACAGTGTCTAAGTTTAAATATACTGATTTGATTACTGGAGAATGCATTTACTGGTGTTGAAGTTTCGAACTTGATGGCAGTTAAGGGTTAACGGCAGAGAGATAATTACAGGAGAGAGGAGGGAATCGAGCCAGAAAAAAAAAAAAAAAAAAAAAAAGACGTTGAGCCCAGTGGCATAGTGCATTCAATATGGCTGTGCGTTTCAATGCTGGCGTTGATAATCAGAAGCTTTCAGTTTTCTCATATCTTCTATCCCAGTGTCCTCCCTATGCTTATCCTTTCTATTCTCTAATACCATGTTAATTATTGTTCTTACTTGGTCTCCTATATATTATCTGTTATTAAAAGTACATTGGAACGCATGATAAAGTATGAACTTCTTTTGCTGACGCAGTTTCTTTTGAAGCTGTTCTCTGGGAAATTTAGAGAACTGATTAAGAATGGGTTCTTTGTTAAAGTTTTTTCTTGTTGCTTCTTTGGCTAGCAGTAGTAGTAAATATGCAGAGCTACTCCCTGTTTTAAGGAACTGGCCAGATAAGACAGCCAAGCATGTGCAGCGCTGACTGTGGGAATTACAGGATGCCGTTGTAAAAAAAAAAAAAAAAACGGAGAAGAAAACAAAGACTTAATATTAAAAATTTTGATTCAGTGGCAGGCGCAAGATAAGGATTATTGGAAGTTGTGGGCAAGAGAGAAAGGGCCACTATGCAAGATTAGGAAACAAGAGCAAATATGAGTCGGCCCCAAATGATAAAGTAGTGGCCCACACACACACATATATATATATTGCAATATGTTCTTTTACCACTGGTGGGGGCTGGGCTCTGGCTATTACCATATGTTCTTAGTGTTTTGCAATGTAATTGATACAAGGCTTCCAAGGGTTTGATCTTCACTCCTGCACACCTAAAGCGCCCCCCTGGATCCTTGCCTGCGATCCAGGTTGACTTTATTGAATAACCCAATGCCAAACTTACAAGTATGAAGGAAGCAATGTTTTGCAGCTTCTCAGCCTCGTCAGAACTGATTTGCCTCCAGGCGCAGGTCACCTATTCAATTTCCAGATGGACTGTGATCTTTTCATCGTATTTTGAGATGTATGGGAACAGGGATCAGGAAGAGAAGAAAAGGGCCCGTCCCTGCAACCAGGAACTTAATAATAGAGACCCGACATCCGAAAGAAGCTGCAGAAGGCCGAAGGCTTTGAGGGCATGAGCCTCAGCCAGTTAAAAGCTATAGCAGACCAGGTATGTGGAAATAGAGAAGTGGAAGAGAAAAGAGAGAAGCAAGTAGAGACATGAAGGAGAAAGTGACTGTTAGCCGCCGCTCTCGAGGACACGCGGACGGGAAGGAGCCAAGACAATGGCAGACCGCGAAGAGGAGGGGGAACAAGACCCCCCCTTTGGGAAAGAATCAGTGTCCGTACTGCAAAAATGAAGGCCATTGGAAGAGAGACTGTGAAGAATGGCAAAAGAAATACGGGAGCCCTGCAGTGAATACTAACGACAAAAATGGACCTGCACCGACACAAAAGGGCCGAGGAGGAGGAAGGAGATCGGACAACCCCCACTGGCAGATGGCGGGGGGGAGGCGACAAGGAGCATACAGCCTGAAGAGACCGGGAGGGAAGAATCCCCACTGACCCTCTGGTGAAGATCCACGAGGTAACACAACAAAATCAGGGGCCTGTTGGACTCAGAGGCCAACGATCTGTCATGACTGCACCAATCGGCCCCCCCGACGAAAGAGGACTGTTTTCTATAGTGGGTGCCTCAGTCAGGTACTCACTGCCCCTCTGCAGAAAGAATGAACTATACAAGTAGGCGGGACCATGGTATCCCTTATCGGATGGGACCTGCTGTGTAAGCCTCAGACCACATTGAGATTTCAACCAACAGGGGAAGTTAAAGCCTCCTTCGGGGACCATCCAGTGATACTCATCTGTCCCCTCCAAGAAGAATGGAGACTACATCTTCCCATAGTCGAACGAACCATTGAACATCGATATGAAAACAACACCCCCCTCAACAAAACGAAGACAAACTGATGGATAGTGTACCCCAAGTATGGTCCCAAACAAAACCCAGGAGGAATAGCCATCAACGCTACCCCTATTTGGATCGAGATGAAACAGAATGCACAGGTGATAAATCAATTTCAATACCCCATTCCGTATATGGCCAGACAAGGAATCCAGATACACCTGCAAAGACTGTATGATTTGGGCATTCTCCGACGAATCCGATCTGCTTGGAACACCCCTTTGTTGCCCGTAAAGAAACCTGGATCTAATGACTATCGACCAGTACAAGACTTAAGAAAAGTGAATAGTCAAGTAGCAGATCTAGTAGCCCCTCGCCCAAAACCCGTTTTAAATTTGGCTCAAGTCTCTCCTGCATCAAAGTGTACAGTGTCATTGATCTCAAAGATGCCTTCTTCTCCGTCCCGGTGGCGGAGGAATGTCAAAAGATTTTTGCTTTCACATGGGAAGATGCAGATACTGGAGTAAAGCAGCAGTACACATGGACTCGGTTGCCTCAAGGGTTTAGGCACTCACCTACGCTGTTCGGTGAGCAAACTGGCCAAAAGACTTAAGATGTATCAAGTAAAGTATGGGCCAGTCATACAATACGTGGATGACCTTCTGTTGTTTCGAGAGACGTACCTCGAATGTGCGGTATCCACTCTTCAGCTGCTAAAGACGTTGTACTCAAAAGGGGTATCGTTGCAAGTAAAAAGAAAGCGCAAATCTGTGAATTGGAAGTAGAGTATTTAGGCTTCCAAATAAGTGGAGGAACCCGTTGTCTGGGGGTTTCTCGCACCAGTTCTATAGAGATCAACCTGTACCCACTTGCAAGAAAGAGCTCCGAGCGTTCCTTGGAGCTGCAGGATACTGTAGGCTGTGGATTGCTAACTATGCGATTATTGCCCAACCCCTGTACGACAAGTTACAAGGAAAAGAATCGGAATCTCATCCCTTCCAGTAGGAAGGACATGAACTAGCAAATCTGCATCAACTGAAAGACGCCTTGATTGAACCTCCTGCTCTAGGGTTGCCAGATGTAATGAACCATTCCATCTATTCGTCGACGAGGAAAAAAGGCATGGCCATAGGGGTATTGACTCAAACCTTAGGCTCATGGGAACGACCTGTTGCATATCTGTCAAAAGGAATGGACAATGTTGCAAAAGGATGGCCAGGTTGTCTTCGAAGCATTGCGGCTGCATGCTTACTAATTCCAGAAGCAGTCAAATTAACTTTTGGACAAACCTTGAACGTAATGACTCCCCACACCATTCAAGGATTACTAGAGACTCATGGACCAAAATGGATGACTAATTCACGTCTCGTCAAGTATTAAGCCTTAATGTGTGAAACACCTGAAATTCAAATACAGGACAGCAAAAACTTGAACCCGGCCACTCTTATGCCGGCACCTGAACCAGTTGCCCATGATTGTGAAGAAGTCATGACTACAATACATTCCAGTAGACCAGACCTGAGGGATCAACCCTGGCAAGGAGCTTGGACTTTATTAACTGATGGGAGCAGCCAAATCATCATGAGATACGTTCTGCTGGATATGCTGTTGTATCTGAAGATGAAATCGTTGAGGCTCAACCTCTTCCCCCAGGAACGTCTGCACAAAAAGCTGAACTAATTGCCCTTACTCGAGCTCTGCAGTTGGCAGAAGGAAAACTGTAAATATCTATACAGACTCTAAATATGCCTTTCTTACAATTCAAGTGCATGGGGCATTATAGAGGGAAAACAATTGAATAATGCATCAGAAGTACGTGAATTACTAGACGCAGTTTGGCTACCTCGCAAGGTGGCTGTAATGCATTGCAAAGCACACACCAGGAAATCAAACCCTATTGTCAAGGAAATCAGAGAGCAGATGAAGCAGCAAAAAGGGGGCAACTCGGGAACCCTTCCAAGCAGTATTAATTGCATCGAATCATCAGGCTTCAGCAGTCCTGGAGCTCATCACCAACGACTGCTTTCGCTCTTAAACTCTGGGCAAAACAAATACCAAAATTATGACTGCAGTGTACCAGAATAGATTGGTTTTAGATTACCTTCTGGCCCAGGAAGGAGGGTTTGTGGAACATTTAACCTCTCCAATTGTTGTTTACAGGTAGATGACCAAAACAAGGTTATCCAAGACATCACTGATCGCATGGTCAAGATGGCACACGTCCCTGTCCAGCAATGGAATAGTGCTTGGGACTGAACCAATGGATTCCGTGGTTGGTTTTCCATGATCGGTGGATTTAAGAACTTGTTTGTTATTTTAGCCAGTTTAATTCTGTTTTGTCTTTTAGGACCCTGAATTATTCCTTTCTTGCTCAAACCGCCTTCGTCGGGTGATGAAGGACATTGCTGAACGCAAAACAGCCACGCAGCTCCTGTCACTGTACATGGTATTCCTCTGAGCCTATAGAACCTGTTTAACCATCCTCATGTTTTATCCTGGGCCATCTTCCCATACATGACAAGTTCGGGCTACAAAGGGGGGTGGAGCCAATAGGGCCCATCCGTCTCAAACCCGTGAAGAAACCATCGGACTGTTTGGGAAATTAGGGCCCCCTGAGAACTCAAATTGCTAATTTTTCTTGTTTCTGTTTCTTTCAGCTCCACAGTTGCGTTGTGATGGTGTGATACTTTTCATAAAGAATGATAAGTATCAAAGGGGGAATGAAGGGGTCTGAACGCTTCAACCTGACAAAGGACTTCATGTACCAGAATTCCCTGCTTCATGACGGGTTTACTTACAGTCTGCAATACAGCTGTAATTAGGACATTGAGAAACTCTCTGTCAGCACATTGCACATTTTCATTTTTTTGGCTTCGCTGTTCTTATTCTCTGATAAGCTTTCACTGCTGTAACCTAGATTAGAACAATGGATGTATTATGTGATGGGCTGTATTACTGCAGACTCGCGAATTCCTTTCCAGAACTGCAAGTCCCAGCAGCCTCTCCTGCAGAACATGGGAGAAGTTTCACGAAAGTTCCAGGGTGTCTAGGGAGGGGGTCAGTAGCCCCTTCAGCCGGAATATGCTTGCTCAGCAATGCTTAGAACGCATGTGTAAAAGATAAGAACTGTAAAGTGCATAAGAGTCTGCTCCTGGAGGGGAGAGGCATGCAGTTGTACTGAGCCTTTGTCTTAGCTGCATCTTGCTGGCAATAAAAGTCTATCTTTACGGATCAGTTGTCTGGACCTCCTTACTGACTAAAAAGAGACGGTTACAGTACTACAACTTCTATATGCACTCTGACACTGGTATCTAACAGAGCATCAATTCATACACCATAAAAATTTGTGTTCTTTCATTGATAGAGCCTAAAATAGAAGCAGCATAAAAATATGCTGGCGGCTGTTCTAGGCTGTAAAAAAAAGTTGGCTGTTCTAGTGTATAGTAAGTATAAAAAAAATTCCCCTGATTTCCAGTTATCCTGAGACTTTCTTGAATTATTGGTTGGGGTGGGTGAGGGAGGGGGTAGCACACAAACTTTCTTATCTGTCTCTAAAAAATACATGTTCATTTTTACCCACATGCTTACTCATACACATTCTCACATATGCTCCTTCACTTGCACATGCTCACACATTCACTCTTCTCTCCCTCTTGAATTCACAGGGCCAGTTAGCACCCTATTTCTTTGACCCACACAACTGATGGGACTCTTCCTCTTTTTTCCTATAGCTTAGGCCAATGCTGCTTCTGCTCTTTTTTCCAGCCCCATGAGCCAATGCTGCTCTAGGGCTGGATTTACACATTTCTACGCCCTAGGCCAAAGCACAATTTTGCGCCCCTCCCCCTCAAAAGCTGAGGTGTAGTTCATCAGTGCGTAAATTTTGATGATTCTACGGGACTGAAAATTCCAGATACAGTTCAGGTTACTCCAGAGGTAATGCAAATTCTTTCTCAACATTTCCTGAACCCAGCATTTTAGCGACTTTTGAGGATTCCGATTTTTAGGCTGATTTGAATAGTTAGCGTGATGTTATTAATGGCAATCTATAGTCACCGTCTACATACAGAAACCATCTGCATAAACAAGCCATAAATTGTGTATGTTCATGTTTTGTAATAAAAATTGCATCCACCTTATAATTTGGCGAACACCCCTGTCAACTTTTTCTGCTTACGGCTTTCAGCCCTGAGTTAACAAAACAGTATATAAAAGTAGTAATGATATATTTTACGTACCTATTATCAATAGATATGTAGAAGACAAGCGATATGAGCATAATGAATCACTTGGAATCACTATTGTAACGACAAATCTGGAATTTTCCTTTAACACATGGTTTATGCTGAGAGGAAGATTTTAAAAGCCCTGCACACGTAAATCCGGCTGGATTTACACGCGCAGGGGGGGTTACGAGCGCCGCTTCTATTTTTCCATAGGCCCAGTGATGCGCACAAGCCCGGGACATGCGTATGTCCAGGGCTTTGAAAAGGGGCGAGAAGGGGGCGGGGGCGGGGCGCCCAGTCCGGGGGCGGGAAGGGGGGTGGGACCATGGCCTCCGGCACAGTGGCTGGGGGGCGGGTTAGATAGGGGAAGGTGGGGGGGAGGGAACGAGGAAAGCCATCGAGGTTCCCTAGAGTTTGGCGCGTGCAAGTTGCACAAGTGTGCACCTCCTTGCGCGTGCCAACCCCGGATTTTATAACATGCGCACAGCTGCATGCGTATGTTATAAAACTGAGCATAGATTTGTGCACACCGGGTTGCGCGCACAAATCTATGCCCTTGCGTACCTATTAAAATCCAGCCCTGAGTGTGTGAGAGGAAAATAGCAAATGCTTTTTGCCTGTGACTGAGCAAGACAGCGCAAACTGCAGAGATGGGCAACGTAAATGTACCGCTCAATTTATTTAAAGAATATGGATGTAAATTTAAAAAACAGCATTTTATATGGCCTTTTCAAAATAATACTGAAACATCTGTAAATGTTTGATTGTTATTTCTGCTGTATATGCGCCCCCCTGATTGCTGCACCCTAGGCCATGGCCTAGGTTGGCCTTATGGGAAATCCGACCAGTCTTGCTTCTTTCTTCTGGCCATTCTGGCTAACACTGTTCCTGTTCCTGCTGCTTCCAGCTGCATGGGCTGATATTGTTCCTGCTTCTTCTGACCATGGCTATTGTGCTTCCCTCTTCCCGCCCTCCCAGGCCCACATGACATGACTTCCAGATCTGCATGGGCAGGAAGTACAAAAAGGAGTAATCACCATGTTTCTACCATTGTCACACTGTCAACAACCCCAAAACTATGGCTTTCTAGGCATCAGCCTAATCCACCTAATACTTCCAGCATCCCTGAATGGATTCATGAGCAGTGCAGCTGGTATCCAGACAGAACAATGGGGACCAGAGTGCAAACATCCTGCATAAGTGCTGCAACAATTACAGGAATGGGTGTGGGGTTACTATAACAATGGAAACACAAATCAGATACCTTGGCTGAAACTGGGATATAGTAAAAAGAAAAAGGGCAAGATGCAAAGGGGAGAGAGCGCAGGAGCCACCACAACATGGAGTCTGTGCCCTGGTGAGCCCTCCCCCCTTCCTGCCCCAAGTGGCCTTTTTGTTCTCCAGTGAGAAAAACCCATTGAGGCTCAGGGAGCCAGAGATCATGCTGGAAAAGGGAGAGAGGGAGTAGGGTGGCAGAAAAAGGGGTAAGTGCTGCCTGGGGGCAGCCATCTTCTCTGCTCCACCAAGCTGTGATAAGACCCCATCCACCCACCCCTTTGAAAGAGTATGAACACTTCTGTTTCGGTGCTGCACACTGTATTGTATGCTTTAATCTTGTTTACTAAAAAACATTGTATTCATCACAGCCAAGGGCAGGGTACCTGAGAAAAAAAACATGAGAGAGAGAGAGAGAGAGAGAGAGAGAGAGAGAGAGAGAGAGAGAGAGAGAGAGAGAGAGAGAGAGAGAGAGACTTACTATAGTGCCTATGCCCTAGACAGGTATTTGAATCCCTATGGGAGGGCCACCTACTAACTCGGGGTGGGGATTAGGTATGAGCGTCGGGGGTTGGGGGCCACTTTCGCATTCCACATGAGACCTACGGACAGAATAGTGGTCTCTAGTGCAGATTTGCTGGCCGTCGGAGTGAGGACGCTCACTCCAAGAAGTGGTTTGGGCAACGTTCTCTCTATCTAGCTTGATGGACACTCTACCTGGGCAACAACATGCTAGGTGGAGAGAACGTTGGCCAAATCTCCTCTTGGAGTGAGCGTCCTCACTCCGACGGCCAGCAAATCTGCACTAGAGACCACTATTCTGTCCGTAGGTCTCATGTGGAATGCGAAAGTGGCCCCCAACCCCCGACGCTCATACCTAATCCCCACCCCGAGTTAGTAGGTGGCCCTCCCATAGGGATTCAAATACCTGTCTAGGGCATAGGCACTATAGTAAGTCTCTCTCTCTCTCTCTCTCTCTCTCTCTCTCTCTCTCTCTCTCTCTCTCTCTCTCTCTCTCTCTCTCTCACACACAACAGGCTGTCCAGAACTATCGTGGACAGTGATAATCCTTTTCTGGCTCGTAGCGCAGTCCATAACGCAAATTTGAGGTTGTAGATAGCAGCCGCGCTAACACTGTGGCTGTTTCGCCGCACACGATAAACAGGTTCCTGCTTTACATATGCTCTGCCCCCTGATTACCAAATCACGTTAACAGCTGTTACCATAATTTGCGAATTTATCACACGCGGTAAAGTGCTTGGAAAATGAGGCCCATAGCAAGAGTCTGATGGGTGTGACATGGGTGCTGCCACACCAGAAGAAAGCAACCTAGCTTGGAGACACAGCAGGCGCTCAAAGGCTACAGAAGCCAGCCTAGCTACCAGCATGATAGGCATAATGGGGTAGAAACTTTGGCTGCCTAGCTGACACACATCAGACAGATGGAGGTCAGGGACAAGAACAGTATATGGCTCAGCTATGCAAGGAGTGAATGTTACTTCCAGAAATCTGACTGATTCCTTTACTCTGTGTGAAGAGCAAGAGAGTGAGTGAAGGCAAGATAGGTTGTCAGGTTGCTTATGTCATAGCACTGCAACAGTCTCATAATGTAAAATATAGCATTATGACAAATCTGCAGACACAACATGTCACTTTTGCACATGTTTCACCCTACGTCAGATATAATCTGCAATCTACAATAAATAATTTCCTTATATGTACTAGGGATGTGAATCGTTTTTTGACGATTTAAAATATCGTCCGATATATTTTAAATCATCAAAAAATCGTTAGGGCCACGATACAATACCAATTCCCCCGATTTATCGTTAAAAAATCATAAATCGGGGGAAGGGGGAGGGCAGGAAAACCGGCACACTAAAACCCCCTAAAACCCACCCCCGACCCTTTAAATTAAATCCCCCACCCTCCCAAACCCCCCCCAATGCTTTAAATTACCTGGGGATCCGGCGGTGGTCCAGAACGGCGGCGGTCCGGAACGGCCCCCTCAATAGAATCGTGTTGTCTTCAGCCGGCGCCATTTTTCAAAATGGCCGCCGCAAAATGGCGGCGGCCATAGACAAAAACGATTCGACGGAGGAGGTCGTTCCGGACCCCCGCTGGACTTTTGGCAAGTCTTGGGGGGGTCAGGAGGCCCCCCCAAGCTGGCCAAAAGTTTCCTGGGAGTCCAGCGGGGTTCCGGGAGCGATTTCTCGCCGCAAATCGTTTTCGTACGGAAAATGGCGCCGGCAGGAGATCGACTGCAGGAGGTCGTTCAGCGGGGGTTCCGGACCGCCGCTGAACGACCTCCTGCACTCGATCTCCTGCCGGCGCCATTTTCCGTACGAAAACGATTCGCGGCGAGAAATCGCTCCCGGAACCCCGCTGGACTCCCAGGAAACTTTTGGCCAGCTTGGGGGGGCCTCCTGACCCCCACAAGACTTGCCAAAAGTCCAGCGGGGGTCCGGAACGGACCTCCTCCGTCGAATCGTTTTTTGTCTATGGCCGCCGCCATTTTGCGGTGGCCATTTTGAAAAATGGCGCCGGCTGAAGACAACACGATTCTATTGAGGGGGCCGTTCCGGACCGCCGCCGTTCTGGACCACCGCCGGATCCCCAGGTAATTTAAAGCATTTGGGGGGGGGGTTCGGGAGGGTGGGGGATTTAATTTAAAGGGTCGGGGTGGGTTTTTAGGGGGGTTTAGTGTGCCGGCTCACGATTTTAACGATTTTTTCACGATAGTTTACACACCCAAACGGCAACAATACGATTCCCTCCCCCTCCCAGCCGAAATCGATCGTTAAGACGATCGAGGACACGATTCACATCTCTAATATGTACTACTAAGGTTCAGCAAACAAGTAGAAGATGACACTTTCTTATTGAACTAACATAGGGCCTGATTTACTAAGGCTTTTCTCCTGTTCTGTGTCTATGGGAAAAATGCTTAGTAAATGAGGGATCATAGCTTTTGAGAGCTATGATCCCTTCATTAGAATGAAGCCTTTGTTGATCTTTATTTTTACACTAGTGAAAAGTGCCCAGCATTGCTCTGGTTCTCTGGTTTATAAAGGCCTGTGTGTGTGTGTGTGTGTGTATGTGTATGTATAAATGTATGTGTCTGCCTGCAAGCTGTGTGTCTGTGCCTATGTGTGACATGGCTTTACAGTCAGAGCACATTGCCTTTACACAGTGCACATTCCACTGTTCAGGGTACTACCTGGTGGCCACAGGCAGACACAACAGTATGACCAACTGATCAACTGACTGACATAAGTATTATATATAATAAAAATATATTTCCATAGGCAAACTATTTATTTATTTATTTATTTATTTATTTATTTAATAACTTTTTTATACCGGCATTCGTAGGACACATCATGTCGGTTTACAAAAAACTGAGAAGGAAAGGAAATTACAATGAACAGGGGAGGGGGTAACTGGGTGAGTACACAAGTAACAAGAGAGGATATTTAACAAGCAGCGATACAACTATTTGCATTCGGTTAGGGTTATATATGCAAGTGAACTAATATACAATGTTACATGGCATGTGCACTTGACACATTTCGCATGTGGAACTTGATTACAGTAGCGCGGGGCTTGTGCACTTGATACACAGTGACGGTTACAGAGGGGGGTGGGGGGGTGGGGGGGGGAAAGGTTGCAGGGGGGGGGGGTGTGGGGGGGGGGAAGTTCTGGGGTGGTTGACAAGTATCAGGTAAGGGTATAGGCTAGGTTGGGATTAAGGTGAATAATGGGTAAACATCGGCTAGGATTGGGTGGAATTAGGGTATGCTTGTTTAAAGAGCCAGGTCTTGATTCCTTTTTTGAAATGGCTCAGGGATGGTTCTAAGCGGAGTGTGACGGGTAGGGAATTCCAGAGGGTAGGGCCCGCAATGGAGAAGGCTCTATCCCTAGTGGCGGTGAGGTGTCCCAATTTTAAGTGAGGGAGTTTGGAGAGTGCCAGCAAGGGAGTTTTCTGGTGGGGCGGTTAGATTGACGGAATTGTGGCATGTCTTCAAGCCAGGGTGAATTGTTGTTGTGTAGTGTGTTGTGGAGGATGGTAAGTGTTTTATATTGGGAACGGAAGGTGATGGGGAGCCAATGGAGGTCTTGGAGTATGGGAGTGATGTGGTCAGTTTTTCTGGTGTTTTGTTAAGATTCTTGCCATGGCATTTTGGAGAATTTGGAGTGGTTTAATGGTAGAGGCGGGGGAGTCCTAAGAGGAGGGAGTTGCAATAGTCGAGTTTGGTAAGTATGGTGGTTTGCATAACTGTGCGGAAGTCATGGGCGTGGAGAAGGGGCTTAAGTTTTTTGAGGATTTGTAGTTTGTAGAAGCCTCCTTTTAGGAGTGATTTAATGTGGGATTTGAAGCAGAGTTGATTGTCTAGGCTTACTCCTAAATCTCTGACACAGGGCGGTAGTGTGTGATATTGTGAGGCGTCGAGGGTCATTTGGTGGATTGAGTTGAGGGGTTGGTTAGCTAGGATGAGGATTTCAGTTTTCGATGTGTTAAGTGCTAGATGGAGATTGGAGAGGAGAGAGTTAATGGATGTCAAGCATGTTTCCCAGTATTGAAGGGTTTCGCTGATGGATTTTTGAATTGGAATAAGTATTTGTACGTCGTCAGCGTACAGGAAGAATTTTAGTCCTAGTTTAGAGAGGAGGTGGCAGAGGGGGGAGTAAGTATATATTGAAGAGGGTGGAGGATAGAGAGGAGCCTTGGGGTACCCCTTGTGTGAGGGGAATGTGTGTGGATTCAAAATCGTCGAGCTTGACTAAGTATTTGCGATGTTCTAGGTATGAGGAGAACCAGGATAAGGCTGCGTTTGAGATGCCTATCTCTGCTAATCGTGATAAGAGGATTTGATGATTTACGGTATCGAACGCGGCTGAGATATCGAGGAGGGGCGAGTATATATGATTGTCCGTGGTCCATGCCTTTGAGAACGGTATCCGTTAGTGCGAGTAGGAGTTTTTCGGTGCTGCGGTCTTTACGAAAACCATATTGGGTGGGGTGTAGGATATTGTTTTCTTCTAGGAAATCGGAGAGTTGGGTGTTAACCACTTTCTCCATGATTTTAGATAAGAAGGGCAGAATGGAAATGGGTCTGTAATTTGCAGGGTCATTGTGGTCAAGGGTGGGTTTCTTTAGTAGTGGCTTCACGATGGCGAGTTTAAGTGGGTCAGGGACTTTCCCGGAAGTGATGGAGCAGTTTACGATATCTGCTATAGGTCTTGCAATGGCGGAGGGAATGGAGAGTAGGATTTTTGATGGGATGATGTCTGCGCTATGAGTGGATGGTCGCATCTTTTTTAGTATGGATTCCACTTCCATTACGGAGGTAGTGTCAAGGGAGTTGAGGTTAGTGTTGTTGTCGATTGGTAGTGGGTCTGTGGGTACGGGGTTAGGGGGTAGGCGTGTTAGAATTTTGGAGATTTTATTTTGAAAGTAGTCGGCTAGATTCTCACATTTCTCTATGCTGTTTGTTTCTTGTGAGGATGGAAAGGGGGACTTTGTGAGTTCCATAACAAGGCAAAATAAGGCGTTTGGATTGAATTTATAACTGTGGATTTTTGCTGCGTAGAAGTCGCGTTTGGCGTGGATGGTTGCTTGTCGGTAAGAATGCAATGTGTGTTTGTAGGACATTTTGTGTGTGGGTGTAGGCTGTTTACTATTAGAAAAAACTATTAGAAAACTATTAGAAAAAACTATTAGAAAAACGCTTCAGTAAATCTAGTCTTTTATGTCCTTTTGTTAAAAATAGGGATGGGTGCAAAGTCACTGGAAATATGAACATCTTCTAACTAGCCTGTCTGAATAAGGTCCAAGTCAGAGTTACAGGCTCTGATAATCAGATGTTTGCTTTAAAGAGGCTGGGGATATTAGGGTGTAAACATATTGGGGTAGATTTTAAAAGGTTGCACGTGGGCGTACATGTGCGTGCGCTACCTGGCGCGTGCACATGTACACCCGATTTTATAACTTGCGTGAGCAGGCGCATGCAAGTTATAAAATCAGGCATCGGCACGCGCAAGGGGGTGCACAATTGTGCACCTTGCATGCGCTGAGCCGCACTGCCTTCCCCCGTTCCCTCTAACCTGACCTTCCCACCCCTTCCCCTAACCTTTCCCCCCCCCCAGCCCTACTCTAACCCCCCCCAAAATTTTTGTTTTACCTTTTGCACGCGCCGCCCAACTGCCGGCACGTGATCCTTGGCACAGCGGCAAATATGGCTGCTGTGCTGGGAACCTGACCCTGCCCCCTTCCCAGACTGCCCATGCCCCACCCCCTCCCTGCCCCTTTTTGCAAGCCCCGGGACTTACACGTGTCCCGGGGCTTTACGTATGTCTCCGAGCCTTTTTAAAAATAGGCCCAGCGAGCGCAAGGCCGGTTACGTGCGTAAATCCTATAGATTTACGCACGTAAAAAAGAGCCAAAATGGTGTTATTTCCTGTTTATGGATAGCAGGAGAAAAAGAACCTAATGGTGGACTGCTGTGAATATCCTATGTATACCTAAGATGCAAGAGTTAGGATATTAGCATGGTAGTCACTAATTTGAAAGGTTTGATAAATAGAAGCCAAGAAATGAATGTGAAATATCTCTATACAGGCTGCTAAGGCCAATGGACTGAGGTAGGAAAACTATAGAAACAGGGGTGGGAAAAGTGAGAGTGCAAGGATGGACAAAGAGAATCAGGGAGAGCTTAGGAAGAATATAGAGAATTGTAAAATGATATAAGTATAATTTGTATGAATTTACAGGGTAGTTTCAGCAACAGGAAACAGTAAGAATTAAGAAAACAGAAGAGAGAGACAACAAGGATAGAGGGAAACAGAGAATACTTGCAATAATATTAGGTAATATAAATCCCAATGATCTATACTAGGAAAATAGTACAACCTAAAATCTATTTTATATATCACCTACTGTATTTTTTTTGTGACATTTAAGGAAAAGAAAGGCTGGGATTTATAAGATGTTTCATGTTTTGAAGTAGACAATACAAACTAGTATGAATTCATAAGTAATTAATGATTGAACCATTTTCATATGAATCAATGTTATTCTCTCCCTGACGAAGCCACTTTGTGGTGAAACATTGAGGCCTCCGTGTTGGGGTTTGAAATTGGCAATAGAAGAGTGTCTGGAATGTTTATCTTATGATTATTATATCTATAATTTGAAAACTGATCATGGCTTTTCAATTAACAACTAGACCGAATTGGATTGTATCACCATTTATTGTTAAGCACCTTTGGAAGAATTTATCATTATGGTTATGCAAAGGGACATTTTTAGGATGATATCTTACAAGACTGAGATGGACATTATTTTGATATTTGTCTTTGTTTGAAAAGATGTTTTAGATAGAGGTTTTAATAGGCAGTTAACTAATATTATTTTTGCATTAAATGATGAAATAAATAAAAATAAAGATTTTTCTGTTACTATAATATTTTCTGCTCCTGTGGCAATTAAACTCTGCCTACGATTATTTCCCTTTTTCTTAAAATGTATTTCAATATTTTATACTGTATGTGTATTATATAAAATTATTTATATATCTACTGTATTTCACTAAATATATTTAAAGTCACCAAGTTATATTAAAATATTGAAATACATTTCAAGGAAAAGGGAAATAATCGTAGGCAGAGTTTAATTGGCCCAGGAGTAATGAATAAGACAATGCAAAAATTTGGATTAAGGCAATAGTAGGTTGCTATAACAGTAAGTAGAAGAAACAAAGACAAGGGTGATAAGATCAGTTTTCAATCTGAGTATAAATACAGACAATAAATCAAAAAATGAAATAGAAAAAAGCTATTTCTGACTTTCAAAGCAAAGAAGGAGAAAGATCTATTTAGAAACCCAAGTGTAATGCATTAGCCAAGCTGTGTCAAACAATAAAATAGTACCATACTTGTTCCACAAGAGCAACGCTGGACCTGGGTTCTATGTTTCAGTGCATGTAAAAATACATACATAACCAGGTTTCATGTGTAATTTTATACAAACTGAAGAGATGCATTCCAGGGGCAGCAGAGTTGGAACTTTATATGACCATCTATTGGTTTTAAAAAGTATGCACGTAGGTCAACCTGCACAACTTATGCCCTCCAAAGAGGAGGTGCAACTTTGTGCCAATTAATTTGTGTGCATACTGGGGGTGAAAGTTGTTAGTGTAGCTGGGTTTAAAAAAGGTTTAGACATGTTCCTGGAAGAAAAGTCCATAAACCATTATTAAGGTGGGCTTGGGGAAATCTACTGCTTATCCCTGGGATCAGCAGAAAGGAATCTATCTACCCCTAGGGATCCCACCAGGTTCTTGTCACCTGGATTGGCCTTGGTTGGAAACAGGATACTGGGATTGATGAACCTTTGATATGACCCTGTATGGCAATTCTTATGTTCTTGTTTCCTAAGCAAACTCATGTGCATAAATTTGCTTGGAAAATGTTGGCTAAATTCTACATGCAATTTGTATGCAGAGTTTAGGCTTATCCACACAGTGCCCTTGAAATTTATTTAGTCCAATAAAACAGTAGTGCATTATAAGGAAGGCAATTTTTGAAAGATTTTGCCAGTTAATTAAGCAATTTCATGAATAAAATAGGAACTGGAAATTTTCCATCCCTTCTGTGACTATAAACATTACCTCATGAGATTTGCAACACAGATTTTGCAGAATTGCTGGACCCCAAATATTCAAAGGGCAACTCCACAGTTTCTTTTGAAAATTTGCTTGCAGACTCATGTTTCAAACTTGAGGTCCCTTGAACAACTTGTGAATTTGGCACAATCTGCAGGTCCCCATCATTGGCAGGCGAAGTCAGATGAGGCAGAGGCCCAACTAGAACTTCACTTTTACCAGCCCATGTTTCTCTGAGGTTGAGCCTTTGGGTGCCAGGGCCAGCAAGTCTTAGGTGGGGGTCTCTACTGATGATCAGTAGGTCTGTTACTGCTACTGGGCTGGAGCAGATGTGGTACAGGTCAATCCAGAAGCAGACTGGGGTCAGTTGCATGCAGTGTTCAGGAAGATCCAGGAGGCAGGCAGTGGTCAATACGGGTATCCGTCCAAAGGGAAAGGAGGGATGAATAGGCAGGGCAGGAAAGCAAGGAATAGAACTGAAAACTGAGGAATTGAAGAACTGAAGATAGGAACTGGAGACAATGACGAGGACTATTGGAACAGAAAGTGAAAGACAAGAACCACTGGAACAGAAGACACGGAGCACAGGAACTGTAGAATGTGGACAAGGAACTTTGAGGCAGCTCAAAGGAAGTAGGGAGGCCTGTTGCTGAGGCACTAGAGGATTGTCTGCTGTGGCCTTATATAGGCCAGGAAGAGTGATATCATCAAGAGGTGCCTCCTGGTTGTTTCTGCTGTGAGCCTTTTAAAACTGATGCCGTCAGATGCACATGTGCCCTAGAAGGAGCGTGGCTGGGCGGTGTCTGAGGCATCCTACTGCATCAAGGTGTGGCGTCCTGCTGAAAGGTGTAAGTGCGGTTTTTCAAGGGAGTGACCTGCGGACTGCTAAACACTACACCATAGGCCTGCAAGCCCTGCATTAATTGGAATAATTGATCTGATAATTTATTCTTTTTCTCTTTATTGTCCTTTATTTTCATGCATTCAAGTTGACTAACACAGCAACACCCTGCTTTAACCCATATTCCTGATAATTGTCATTGAATTCTGAACCTCTCTTTTAAATACTAATTAACAGTTTTCCTCAGAGATCCCAAAGTTTATTGGTTAATTGCAAATGACTGTGCTTTCCATGAGCCGTCTGCAATTTCATCTATTTCTTTCCAATTAAAGAAACCAATTATGGTTCCAAACATTGTTGACATAGATTGACCTTATTAAATTACAGCTGCTAATCAGTTACACAAAAGTCTTATTTTGAGGAGAAAAAGCATGCTGTTAACAAACATAAAAAAGTAAAATCCCCAAAGACACAAAGCGAAACTTGAGCAAGGAGAGTTACACTTTTGTCACCCAAACTGTTCCATTTCTGCTTTTCTGAGCACTTACGTTTCAGCTATGAAATTTTCTGCTGTGAATATTTTGCAGGCACTTGCCCTGTGGCCTTCCCTTACCACTGTAAATACCTAGAGATCTCATTTCAAAAGGATTTCTCCCAGGCGATGTTGTGACTTTTCTCAAAACTTGATTGTGAAAAACAAAAAGAAGCTCCCATGGTCACTATTCAAAATAATAATGACACACAAATTAAATTGTTGTAGTCAGTTTAAAAGTAAATAATATGTCTCTTGGAGCTGTGTTAACTAGATTATAGAAGATAGACAAGTGCATGTATTTCAGTCCACTCAGGTCAGTAATCTGAGCAATAAATCTCAATGTTTTATACCAGTCCTTGGGGGCAGGGGACGGGGACAGTTTTCAGAAAGACCTACATAATTGCAGAGTCTGTGGGCACAAATCCTGTAGCTAATTTTCACAGGAAAACTGCAGGTAGAAACTTCTTGTGGACCTGATTTTTCTGCAGGCAAAAATTGGCTGGGAAGCAATGCATGCGAATCAGAAAACCCCAGCTCCGCCTTCTCCCTACCCGCCACCCCCCTTCCCAGGAGTGCCCTGTCTCAATCCCAGTTGAAGGCGAAAGCAGTGTGGAGGGCAGTGCATACTCTTAGCCTGGCTCAGTAGGGGACATTTTCACCCCGGACAGCTGACTTGGGTCAGTTGTTAGTTTAAAAAAAAAAAAAAAGAACATTTTTGTGTGTTTCAAAGTAATTATCCTCATGCTTTTATTTACCCTCATTAATGGTGTTTGATGTTCTAGTCTGAGTTTGATATAACAAAAATGAATGGGCAGTCATGGAAGCAAGTGTTTTGCTGCTGTCTCTCTAGTTTGATTCTGTGTAGTAATTCTGGGGCAATATGGTGTGCAGTCGGATGTGGGTAGAATAGGCGCTAATCAATCCCCTAATGCAATAAGGGGATTAGCGCATATTCAACGTGCGTCCAACGCGGAGTGAATCTAATAGCGCTCCTCACATTCAAATGCATGTGAATGAGGATATTAGGCATTCATTCCCGATGCAAAAAAAAATCTGTGTCTCGGACGCACATTTAACTGTCATCTATTAATGCCTGCCTAGTTTTAAAGTAGATCAAACAATTAAAATGTGAATTTCATGTTACCATACATTATGTGACTTTATTCAAATAATTACGCCCTGTTCAAACCTAGAATGTAAGGTGGTGTGGGCATGGGGTGTGTGTGTGGGCGGGGGTGGGGGCAGTATAACAAGGGCTCTGCACCCATGTAATTAGCCTTACTTGTTTTACTGGAAAGGAGGGCAGATCTATTTCTGCAGGCTGTTACCTCTGCTGTTCAGGTTCCAGTTATTGCTCCTGCACTGATGGTAACCAAGAAGGGAATGCCTGATTGATCCAGCCTCTTCTAGGGAATTGAGAGTCCTGCTGGTAGAGATGTGAATCGTGTCCTCGATCATCTTAACGATCGATTTCGGCTGGGAGGGGGAGGGAATCGTATTGTTGCCGTTTGGGGGGGGTAAAATATCGTGATAAATCGTTAAAATCGTTAAAACCCGCTAAAACCCACCCCCGACCCTTTAAATTAAATCCCCCACCCTCCCGAACCCCCCCCCCCAATGACTTAAATTACCTGGTGGTCCAGCGGCGGTCCGGAACGGCAGCGGTCCGGAACGGGCTCCTGCTATTGAATCTTGTTGTCTTCAGCCGGCGCCATTTTCCAAAATGGCGCCGAAAAATGGCGGCGGCCATAGACCAACAGGATTCGACAGCAGGAGGTCCTTCCGGACCCCCGCTGGACTTTTGGCAAGTCTTGTGGGGGTCAGGAGGCCCCCCCCAAGCTGGCCAAAAGTTCCTGGAGGTCCAGCGGGGGTCAGGGAGCGATTTTCCGCTGCGAATCGTTTTCCGTACGGAAAATGGCGCCGGCAGGAGATCGACTGCAGGAGGTCGTTCAGCGAGGCGCCGGAACCCTCGCTGAATGAGGGTCGGGGGTGGGTTTTAGCGGGTTTTAGTGTGCCGGCTCACGATTCTAACGATTTATAACGATAAATCGTTAGAATCTCTATTGTATTGTGTTTCATAACGGTTTAAGACAATATTAAAATTATCGGACGATAATTTTAATCGTCGTAAAACGATTCACATCCCTACCTGCTGGTACCTAATCCTCCTTCCACCAGAGGAGGATGAACTTCATGTGAGGTTCAGAAGACAATAGACACATTACCAGGTCACATGCCTCTTCCACTGCTCATCCTCCCTCTTCATTTGGCTATCAGCTTCCCTCTGCACTTGACTATCCCCCTTTAACAGTGATGCCAGTATATATACAGTGATGGCATGTTCCTGGGTATGGATACTGGCAAAATACATAAATGTAATATTGATAGCAACAGAGCTGCATCTATTATTTTCTACCTGACAGGAGCAAGCATGGGTATAAGCTTAAGAAACAGTGGCAGTTTTTACAGCATTGCCATAGGTATAACCACTAGCTGCAAAAGTTAAATCTAAAGTAACTTGCATCATTTTATGATTCCAATTTTTAAAATGTGTTTAAGGGAGCAATTATAAAAGCCATTTGCATACATAAAATTGTGGTTTAATACATGTAAATGGCTTGTTAGAAAAATTGAGATTTATGTGGTTAAAAGTATGTGTGAAATGCAAGGGGGACATAATCTGTTCAGGGTTTGTGTTTACGCGCAATCTTTTAGATTTTGAAAAGCATGGCATAAATTTTCAAGATAAGTTTGTGTGCACCAAATACATTAGCAGTTTTACTTACGTGGGTAATTTTGACCAGGATGGACGAAGCTGGTCTTAGACTGCCCTTAATAATGTGGGCATCAGGCCTAGCCTTGTACTGCTCTGCTGGGAAGGGGGCTTGAATTTTGTGTCTAGGGCCATTTGGGGAGCGGGGCTGGATTCCCTTGCCACTGAGGGGCGTTCAAATAAAGCTGGAGAGAAATTCCTCATCTGATTGGTTTGGCCCCAGAGGAGAAAGAAAAAAGGAGGTGATCCCTTGGTAGCTGCTGTTTTGCTCATTCCTCACTGGCAGGCCTTTATTTCCTGATGTACTGATGGAGGGAAGAGGTGATTGACTGGTCTCCGGTGGTGCTCTGAACCGCAGTTGAGGTGTCTGCGGAGAGTTGTCAGCAGATCCAGGTGGGTGCTAAAGCCTTTGTCAGGGCATTCTCAAGCAGCCACTGCGGTTTTGCTTCTACCTGCAGTGGCAGCAATGGAATGGGGTGGTGCTCACAGATGAGCCTGTGATTGTGGTCAAGGTTTGGGATCGGGCAGTTGCACTGCCTCCTCTGGAGGCTTCCATGCGTGATCACGGCTTGGTTTGCGGCAGCTGTGCAGAATGAGGAAGGGACATGTAGCTACAGTGGTCACAAGTCTATGATGTAATCAGAACCTGTGACTTTTTCTCTTTCCAGCCAGCAGGTGAGGATGGGAGTGGCTCTTTGGTGAATGGCTGGGTGTTTTGTGCAGTAGAGGCAGGCAGCCTACTGCAGTGAGTGGTGGAACTTTGGATGCAAGAAAGGCATCAGTGGTAGGGGCCCTCGGCGTTTTCCTGCTCCTGGTACATGGTTTGGGGCTGGTGAATAGTTCAGTTATGGGTGATTTGGTATTTTTATTTGACCTTCTTGGACTTAGTTTGTGTCTGGAGAGACGTAGAGGTACATTTTATGAACTGCGCGTGGGCGCACATGTGCGCAGGTTTGCAGGCATGCGCATATTGGCGCTGCAATTTTATTTATTTATTTATTTTAAAACTTTTCTATACCGTTGCTGTTAAATACCATCGCAACGGTTTACATATAGGCACATATTTAATGTAGGTAAAAGTGTACTATATTACATTCTAACAGGTGCCATTAAAGGTTCGGTTACAATATATCAATATACATAGTCATTTAGCGAAGTAGATCATGACCAGATGTACCAAGGTACTTACTCGGGTAGTTTTATTACACATAGAATTATATTTATGCTTATTGTGGTGTAGAGTTCATAGACTAATCTACTGTAAACATAGAAACATAGAAACATAGAAACATAGAAATGACGGCAGAAGAAGACCAAACGGCCCATCCAGTCTGCCCAGCAAGCTTCACATTTTTTTCTCATACTTATCTGTTTCTCTTAGCTCTTTGGTTCTATTTCCCTTCCACCCCCACCATTAATGTAGAGAGCAGTGATGGAGCTGCAAGCAAGTGAAATATCAAGCTTGATTAGTTAGGGGTAGTAGGGGTAGTAACCGCCGCAATAAGCAAGCTACACCCATGTTTATTTGTTTTACCCAGACTGTGTTATTCAGCCCTTATTGGTTGTTTTTCTTCTCCCCTGCCGTTGAAGCAGGGAGCTATGCTGGATATGCGTGTAGTATCAGTTTTTCTTCTCCCCTGCCGTTGAAGTATAGAGCTATGCTGGATATGCGTGAAGTATTAGTTTTTCTTCTCCCCTGCGGTTGAAGCAGGATATGCATTGAAAGTGAAGTATCAGGCTTATTTGGTTTGGGGTAGTAACCGCCGTAACAAGCCAGCTACTCCCCGCTTTGTGAGTGCGAATCCTTTTTTCTTCTCCCCTGCCGTTGAAGCAGAGAGCTATGCTGGATATGCGTGAAGTATCAGTTTTTCTTCTCCCCTGCCGTTGAAGCAGAGAGCTATGCGTGAAGTATCAGTTTTTCTTCTCCCCTGCCGTTGAAGCAGAGAGCTATGCTGGATATGTATTGAAAGTGAAGTATCAGGCTTATTTGGTTTGGGGTAGTAACCGCCGTAACAAGCCAGCTACTCCCCGCTTTGTGAGTGCGAATCCTTTTTTCTTCTCCCCTGCCGTTGAAAGTCCTAAGTACTGTGTGTTGGTACCTTTCTGTCTTTTCCTGACTGGTTTCGCTCTTTTCGCCCGTCTCTTTGTAAAATGCTTGTCTAAAAAGCCATGTTTTTACACTTTTCTTGAATGTCTTGAGATCACTTTGTAGTCTGATCTCTGGAGGCATTGTGTTCCAGATTATGGGTCCTGCTAGTGTTAGGGCTCTCTCTCTCACTTGGGTCAGTCTTGCTGTTTTAACTGATGGAATGGTTAGGAGTGCTTTATTTGCTGATCGGAGGTTCCTGTGTGGAGTGTGTACCCGTAATGCTGTGTTTAACCAATCTGATTTCTCATCATAAATTAGTTTGTGAATGATTCAAAGGGTTTTGTATTTAATTCTGTGTTCAATAGGTAGCCAATGTAACTCTGCTAGGGTTTCAGTTATATGTCCCTCCTTCGTTTTCCTGTTAGTATTCTGGTTGCTGTGTTCTGAAGTATTTGCAGTGGTCTTAATGTCGTATTAGGTAGTCCTAGCATAAGAGCATTGCAGTAGTCCGTGCTGGAGAAAATTAGTGCCTGTAGTATTGTTTGGAAGTCATTTTGAGTTAGCAGTGGTTTAAGTTTTCTGAGTACCATGAGCTTTGCATACCCTTCCTTTACTTTTAGTGATATGTGTTGTTTCAGATTGATTTCGAGGTCTATAATTATTCCCAAGTTACGTACTTTTCCAGCTAGTTCAATTTTCTGGTTACCTTTGAGTATTATTGAGGTTTGACTGATTTCAGAATTTTTTCGTTCTAAGTGTATAAATTCTGTTTTATCAATATTAATTACAAGTTCCATTTGTGTCAGTAGTTGTTTTATAATGCTTAGGTACATGTTGGCTAGGTTTAATGTTTTCTCTAAGGTGTCCTCTATGGGTAGAATTAGTTGAATGTCGTCGGCGTAAATATAGTGTATAATTCCTAGTCCTGCAAGTAAGTGGCATAATGGGAGCATGTATATGTTAAAAAGGGTTGCAGATAGCGCTGATCCCTGTGGAACTCCTGTGTTGAGATTGATTTTTTCTGATAGAGTGTTTTTGAAACATATGCACACATTTTAAAATCAGCTATTCACGATACATGTGTGTAAAAGTTTATTATGAAGCGCGCATGTGTGTGCAAATGCCACCTTGCTCACATAAGTGGAAGGATTTTACAAGTCATTTATTTATTTTATTTAAAGGCTTTTATATACCGGAGTTCATGCACTAGTGCATACCACTTCGGTTTACACAGAACAAGGATCAGAAAATTACATCAAACAGATTGAACAATTAAATACATATACAATTACATCCAACAATTGGGTATAAATAACATGGCTAACTTAGTAGGAACTTAGAGTTTGAGGTAAAGGAGAAAAATGGTACCAAGTGGTAACAGAACAATGTTAATAGCTAAATAATAATAATAAAATAAATAGTAAATACAAATTCTTATTATAAATACAGATGCTTACAGTCTTCATGAAAAGTTTACGTCTTCAGAATAGGGTTAAGTAAATAAGAACTGGCGGTTTTTTCTTTAGGAGTGAAGACTTCAAAAACTGAGGTTACATCTGGCTTAAGAGGTATTGGTGTAGCATGCTCAAATATTTAATGATTTGGAATTGTGAGACCAAGGATAAAATTAGTTGTTTGATATGATTATAAAGCGAGAATGAATCTAGAACCCATTCTCCCAGTTCGTTTCCAGTTCTCCCAGTTAACTAATTGGCCTTCCAACCTCCCCTATTACTTTGTCTGCCTTTTACCCTGTTAGGGCAGACTCCTTAAATCTCACTAAGTAACATTTTTTTAAATTTTATGGCTTACACGCCATCCATAGCAGAAGTAAAGTTTCACAGTAGGGGACTCTGGCATGTGATTGTTTGCTTAAATAGGTACACGGAGAAATCATGCCTCAGCCCCGGCTGCCCAGATCACACCCACACCCCTCCTCTTTTGGCAAAAACTATTTTTGTGTGACGACCAGGAGATACACGTGTACCTGCGCTCATAGGGCTTTTAAAATCGACCAGTTATAGTTTGGGCCCTTCTGCTTCTGAGGATAGGCAAGTTCAGGGTTTAGATCGTGTTTGTTTTTTCCCAAGAGGTAGATCCCGGTTGAATGGCTCAGTGTGGGGCAGTGGTTCACAGTAAGGCTATTTGTCCTGATTTTTGGTTAGCCTTGGGGTCACACTGTTTGGTGTGGGCTGCCCTGCTGGCAGTTTCATTCTGCAGGAATGGCAGGTGCCTGTGGGTGGGCATGGGAATGTGTCAAAGCATAGAGGTGTGTCAGGGGATAGGTTGCAAGGGTCTTATGGTTTATCATTGCCAGTTGAGAGCAGAGGGCCAGGAGATGAGTGTGTGGATTACCTGGACCTTCCCAAGCTGAAAGCTGACAGAACCAACAGGTGTCTGTGGAGAGTTTTTGTCATCATTGTGAAGCAGGTACTGAGGGACAGTTCTGACTGGCCAAGAAATTCTGCTATGGTGGGACCTCTCAGGCAGGAGCCAGGTGAGTCTGAAGAATGAGGCCTATATGTGGACGAGTTAGGAAGGGATTTGCTAGATGTTGTAGGATTTGGTATGGTTGGTCCTCAGGTACAGGTAGAGATGGATGGTGGTAGGTTGGAGGAAGTTGTTGCAGTTAAAACAAAATTTTGAAATGTTCAGCATGTTTGTGCATTGGGTGATGGCACAGGTGGCTCACCAAGTTGTACCATGCTTTATTTGGATGACATTTTGTTGGTGGGACCTGCAGATTTGCGAGCTTGTGAAGACGTTTTGGCAAGTTTCTTTCATGTGGCTGAATTTAGCATTCCAATTGCTGGTAACAAGATGGAGAGAATACTAAATATTGCAAAGGGGGTCAGTAATAAACTTAAAACAATCTTTATTATAAACTTTCACATAAATTTAAAAAAAGTTAAAGAACCAATGTATACATTAGATTACAATATACAAATAAACCTTGAATATGTTCCCCAAAAATATTTTCTCACCATATGTAAATATTAGATAATGATTCAATAAAAACAACTCTTAATTATATGTGAAACAATCATACATTCAGACCACATACATACATATGCACTCAATAAAATCACATAGCCTTTTCTGTCATCCTTCTCAAGCAAGTGACTGTCACATGAGGTATCTGAATTCATCAGTTATATCAGAACTGTATGGCTCATGTATTTAAAAAAGCAAGAGTGGTAGGGCCCAGGTTCTTCTCTTCATGCTATACAGGCCTGATAATGTATTGTGTGCATAGAATACAGATTCCAGTAAGGACCCTGTCTCACCAAGCACTATAGTGTTTCTATCTGTCTGAAAACCTATAAAAACAAGTGGCTGTAAAAATCCTATTATTATAGAATAAAAAATATTGTTCCTCTCTCTTGTAACTGTTGAAATGTTACTTGTGAACTATAAGCTTTTAGGTTTCATAGTGCAGGGACTCAAGGATCAGATGTGCTTTATTATAGCTATATCAACTGCCTGAAACCAACAAAAGCCGTCAATGATGCCCATATCAGTATGCAGTCTGTAGCCCTTGTGCCCTGGCAGCCAGGATGTCAGGCAGTATTTTGCCACTTACAACACTTTCTACCTTTACCATCAGGGATACACGGGTTCAAGTGAAGCTTGGGGATCTACACCAAGGGGCAGATTTTAAAAGCCCTACGTGCGCTGGGCCTATTTTCAAAAGGCCCGGCGGCACGCATAAAGCCCCAGGACGTGCGTATGTCCCAGGGCTTGAAAAAAGGGGCGGGGCCAGATCCTCCAGGCACAATGGCTATATGCCGCTATGCCCGGGATCGAGGACCAGCCATCAGCCGGCGTGCGCAGCTTGCGCCTGCCCAAGGCAGGCATAACTAGGTAAGATACATTTTTTAGGGGGGTTTAGCTTAGGGCTGGGGGGATGGGAGAGTTAGGGGAAGGGAAGGGAAGGTGGGGTAGGGAAGTTCCCTCCAAGGCCATTCCAATTTCGGAGCGGCCTGGGAGGGAACGGAGGAAGGCAGCGCGGTTCGGCACGCAAAAGGTGCACAATTGTGCACCCCTTGCATGCACTGACCCCTGATTTATAACCTGCATGCGGCTGTGTGCGCATGCTATTAAATTGGGTGTACATTACGCGAGCCCCAGGACTCGCGTAAGTCCCGGGGTTTTCTGAGGGGGGCGTGTCGGGGGGCGGGCCCGAACTGCGCTGCGTTTTCGGGGCGTGTTGGGAGCGTTCCGGGGGCGGGCCCGGGGCATGGCTACGGCCCGGGGCGGTATGGGGCGTGGCCGCGCCCTCCGGACCCGCCCCCAGGTCGCGTCCCGGCGCGCTAGCGGCCCACTGGCGCGCGGGGATTTACGTCTCCCTCCGGGAGGCGTAAATCCCCCGACAAAGGTAAGGGGGGGGTTTAAACAGGGCCGGGCGGGTGGGTTAGGTAGGGGAAGGGAGGGGAAGGTGAGGGGAGGGAAAAGAAAGTTCCCTCCGAGGCCGCTCCGATTTCGGAGCGGCCTCGGAGGGAACTGGGGTAGGCTGTGCGGCTCGGCGTGCGCCGGCTATACGGAATTGATAGCCTTGCGCGCGCCGATCCAGGATTTTAGCAGATACGCGCGGCTACGCGCGTATCTACTAAAATCCCGCGTACTTTTGCTTGCGCCTGATGCGCCAGCAAAAGTACGCCAAATCGCGCGGTTTGAAAATCTACCCCAGTATGTGCACCAAATTAGCACACATGGCCTTTATCCACAAGCAAGCAGTGCTTCCACTCGTTATGATGGAAGCAGCAGGTATGGCCATGTGTAGGCCTGGAGAAAAAGCCAGTAGACATTTGTCACTTTAGATTCCACCTTGGCCTGACCCTCTTAAATCAGCCAGGGGGGGGCAGAGGGTGAGGGAGAGAACAATTGTAAAACGCCAAGTTTGTATCCCAGATTGACGGTATATAAATAAATAATTATTATTATTATAATAATTGGCAGCCTAACAGCCCTGACATCTTATGATACTTTGCCTGCTGAGTATGAAATAGTCTTCAGATGGGGCTGTTATAGCCACTATGTTGGCACATCTTGATAACTCCCACAATGTAAGTTGTGAACTGTGCAACAGAGGGCGAGACCTATATACGTATGAGGCAAAGTGGCAGCTGAGTATGTAAACATGTGGTCTGGCAGGTAATTATCAGTAGTCTTATAGCTGTGCTGAACATGTAAACCATATCTTGCACCTAGATTTTTCTCACATAAAATGGATCTGTGTGCATCCAGAGCAGCTCGCTGTGTTACAGTGTGAAATGTAATGGCGTTATTTTCATAGAGTTCACATGGTAGGGCACAAAGATGAACATACATTACAGACAATTGTTTTTTTTATGGAAGAAACTGCTTGCTGTATCAGCAATTAAGTATCAGTTCACAATATGAGGGTTCAAGAGCTGTTCCACCAGTGTCTTGGGTTAACACCACATCTCTGCACTGGTCTGTATATGTGGTATGTGCAAGTCAATGTTCCTGTCTGCCTGTGGCCTTTCTGGCTTGCTCTGTTTTTAGAAGGTCTGGTTGTTGGGTGTGTTTCTGTCTTAGTTACTGTCAATGTGTGGGTCTCACTCTTATAATGTCTGGGTATCTGTGTTGCTCTCTGGCAATCAGGATATGAGGGGTCATTGACTCCCTGAGTGCTTACTTCAGCCTGTATGCCCTTGTGTATGTGTCAATGCAATCTTGTATGCAACATTAATACCAAACAAATGGGACCTTTCCACTAATGTGAAGCAGTTTGGTTGCATTGTCATTAGCAGAGATGCATTAATGATACAGTAAAAAACCACATACCTCTGTCCGTGAGGGATTGCAACCAGGCAGCCACATAGCCACACACTGCATGTAAAGACCCATTATGATGAAACTCAAGTTGCCCAAAGGAGTCTATTTGCATATATGCATTTCCCTAGAGGCAGATAACAAGCAGTTTGGTACACACTGAGCCCACACACCCTGAGTGGCAGAAAGCTAGACACACGCATCCTGACATTCACATCCCTAATATATATATGTGTGCCTGTCTGTTCTCTGGATATATGTACACAGCTACAAATGCATATCTTTACCTTGGCATGGAAGTCACCACTACTCTATGTGCATGAAGGGGGTGTGGGTGTCATTGCTTTCAAGGTCCTGACTTGACCCACAAGAACTGAGTATATACTCCATCAGGGCCACAGCAGTTTAAGAGGTTTGAGTGTGTCAAAGGATACCTCCAGTCAAGATGTACACCTGCACTGTGCTGCAAACACTTTGGTACACCTTCCGTCCAGATGGCCAAGCCTAGACTAGCTACTTTGGGAAGGTCTACTTACAAGGACAGGAATAATCTACGCGCATCCTATGGATTTTCAGCACAGAAGGCCCATGTTCAATAAAGTGTATACCCTTGGGGGAGATTACCTCGTGAACACCTTACTTTACATGTACACTCTGCTAGTTCAGCTACAACTGCACCAGACAGAAAAATAAAAAGCAGTGGGACATCATGCATACTGGTGAGCTGTAGGTAACCAGGCCAGAAAAGCACTGCTTGGATGTGACTTGGCAACTCATATAAAAAAAATGGGTGGTAGGACTTGCACATAGTTCCGCTATGCAAATTAGCCCTAGCTTCACGTGCAATGTAAGCATAGAGTATGGGGGTAGCACACCTGTAACTACGGAGTTCCAATTAAGTGTTCCAAGTTAGCTGAACTGTGCACCCATCACAGCTACTATTTTGTAGGGGTGTGCATTCGTTTTGAACGCATATGTAAAACGCAACGTAATTTTTTTTTTTTAACTTAGAGATATAAATACCTATCTAGTGTGAAGGCATTATGGCTAGGTTCTCTCTCTCTCTCAGCATGTGACTCTTGCCTAAATCACAGACAGCCATATACATGCAGGGGTCAGGAACCTTTTTGGCTGAGAGAGCCATAAACGCCACATATTTTAAAATGTAATTCCATGAGAGCCATACAATATGTTTAAAACTAAATACAAGTAAATGTGTGCATTTTATGTAAGATCCCACTTTTAATGTACAATAAGTCTCTGAAAATATTACACCAGGCCTTAAGACACCAATACATCTCCTATTAGAAAAACGGACCAAGTCAGGCTGCTATAGAGACCTACACAGAAACAACACGCCAGCAGAAAACCTCACCTGAATCACGTGCTGTCCCTCACCTAACATAGAATAAAGAGACCAAAACGCATAACAAGAAGCATGCAGAAAAAACTGAATTGGAAACTGCAACAAGCCAGAGTCTCTGTATGCAGTGTAACAAAGGAAAAAAGAAACATCACCCATCCTTATAAAACAAATCAAGAAATATAAAATCATCAGCAGTAAAACTGTACTAACAAAAAGAACATATTTCGAAACAGCTGATGAGTGGAATATCCAATAATTAAAAACACATATAAAACATTTCCAGATACCAACAAAATATTTCAAAATAGCAGACACAAAGGTCCAGTAATGAAAAATAATAAGGATACAAAAATTTTTTTGCTCTGCATACCTGGGAACTTTTGATATCCAGGTGTCCTGAGATTGTTCTGAATTAGCAGGAGGTGGGGTGGTTTGCTTGGAACTTTCTCCTCTCTCAGTCACATACCAGCGCTCTCTCTCACACTGGCTCTCAATGACACACCTATACACACATGCTCTCAGTACTCACATATACACATGTTTTTTCTCACTCACTTATATAGGCTCTTAATTACACATTTACACACATGCTGTCTATCTTTTCACGCTTACACACACACACAGGCTTTCAATCACATAAATACATGCTGTCTTTTTCTCTCACACACAGACTCTCATTCACATGCTTACAAACATGTCCTCTCTTTCTCTCATTTACACACAGGCTCTCAATCACATACTCACATGCTCCCTCACCTAAATCAGCTCTCAATCACACACAGACACACATGGTCTCTCTCTCTCATTTAAACACAGGCTCTCAATCACATACTCACATGCTCCATCACCTAAACCAGCTCTCAATCACACACAGACACACATGCTCTCTCTTACTTATACACACAGGCTCTTAATCATACATACACATGATTTCTCTCACACACAAAGGATCTCAATCATACACACATACTCTTTCACACAAACAGGTTTTCAATCACAAACTTACACATACAGGTTCCCAATGGTAAACTTACATTCATGCTCTCTCTCTCACAGGCAGGCTCTCAATCACAGACATACTCTCTTTCACATACACAGGCTCTCAATCATTCACATACATGCAATCTCACTCACACACACAGGATCTCAAACACACACGCTTGCTCGCTCATTCACTCTCTCTCTCCCCCACCCCCACCCCAGGAACTCGCGGCAGCAGCAGCCTCCTCCCAACACTAACCTCCTTCATTTTCAGCCCTCGCGGAGGCGGAGTCCCATCGGCCGCGGTTGAAACTCTTCATTTTCCTCCGAGCCGCGCTGCAGTCTTCTTCCCACAAGCGTGGCCTCTTCTTCTCGCGCAGGCACCCGATGCTCACCACTTCCTCTTCCGGGCCGCGGGAAGAAGAGAGCATGCCGGTGCTGAGCGGCACCGGCGTGCTCTCTTCTTCCCGCGGCCCGGAAGAGGAAGTGGTGAGCATCGGGTGCCTGCGCGGGAAGACTCCCGCGCAGGCACCCGATGACTCCAGCGCTGGCACCCGGCTGACTCCAGTCGTGCCGCTGCCGGCGTGCTCTCTCCTCCTCCTCCCCCCCCCCCCACGGCCCAGAAGAGGAAGTGGAGAGCATCGGGTGCCTGCGCGGGAAGAAGAGACCACACTAGCGTGGTCTCTTCTTCCGCGCAGGCACCCGATGCTCACCACTTCCTCTTTCGGGCCGCGGGGGGGAGGAGGAGAAGAGAGCACGCCGGTGCCGCTGACTCCAGCTGTCCCGCCGCGTTCCGCCCGGGCTGACAGCATTTTAAGCCCAGGCGGCGGAGGACCGGGGAGCAGCTGGGTCAGCGGGGAACCGCGAAGTGTGGCGACACTTGTCTGCGAGCCAGATGCAGCCCTCAAAAGAGCCATATCTGGCTCGCGAGCCATGGGTTCCCGACCCCTGCTATACACCATCTCTATATTACTTAATATATATTGAGGTCCATAATCAAAAGCCATTTACATGGAGATGTCAAATGGTATCCCTCTAAATGGCTGATGTGGCATATTCAGCCACTTATCTCAGCTACATTATAGCCACTTAAGTAGTTATCCAGCTAGAGTTTACACCTCCCCCCCCCCCCCCCAACTCCCGCCATCTGATGCTCTTCCACCCAGTATCTTAAGTAGGCCTATTTGTTTAGACACTGGGTGGATGGGTGGGTGGATGGAAGAACATCAGGTGCCAGGGAGGCTTTGGTAGTTTGGGGGAGCAGTAGATTAATTCTACTTGTAATCTTTAACAGGGATGGATTGAAGGATGGGAGGGGGTCAGACCTGGCACAGTGCTGTCAACTTTTCATGTTCACATGATAAAGGCATTGTGGGAGGAGTCTGGGGCAGTGGGTTGATGAAACGGGGGAGGGCAGGAGGTTTGAAAGGACCACCATTTTATGTAATGATTTTCTGTAAGGAGTGCTACTTACCCACATAATTGTAGAAGATAGCCTAGTAAGTAGGCAGTGAGCCAGCCACACAAGACCAGATGGGTTTAGACCTATTCAGCCATACTTACATACTGTCTGGTTAGGCATACAGTTACCAAGCTATATGTAGCTGCATAACCGTACGGTGATTAGATAATATGGCGCATTGATACTGCTGAATATATGGAACAGGTTCTACTACTAAATTTATCCAGATAACCTGGCCATTACCCAGTCTAATGAATATGGACCTCAGTGTACTAGTTGCCTCCTAGAACACAGTAGGCTACATTTTAAAAGTTCTATGCACGTAAATCCAGTGGATTTACGCACGTAGAGGGGGTTACGCGCGCCGGGCCTTTTTTATAAAGATCTGGTGACGCGTGTAAAGCACTGGAATGCTTCTAAGTCCCAGGGCTTTAAAAAAAGGGCAGTCCAGGGGCAGGGCGGGGGCATGGCCAGAGGCCTCTGGCACAGCAGCCATTTGCCGCTGTGTCGGAGGATCGCATGCCGGCAGGCTGCTGGCGCGTGCAACCTGCACCTTCCCAGAGGCAGACGCAGAAGGTAAAAGGGGTGTGTTTTATGGTAATAGGCAGTTTATTACAATTTGCGCTAATACCTATTGTGAAGCACTATCTTACCGCAAATTGCAATAACATTTTTTCACACTGCGATAAGTGCCATAATTGATGTATTTCCTACATACAACCACTGGAAACTCACCCAAAGATGAGATTTGTGCAATGTTCTCTCAACCTAGCTTGATGTTACCGAGGTAGAGAGTCCATCAAGCTAGGTTGAGAGAACATTGCATAAATCTCATCTTTGGGTGAGTCATCAAATCTTCACAAGAGAGCACTGTTCTGTTTGTACGTCTCACTTTGAATGTCAAAGTGGCCCCTAAACCCTACACTAATACCTAAACCTCAACTCAAGTTACTAGGTGGGCCTCCCATAGAGATATAAATACCTATCTAGTGTGAAGGCATTATGGCTAGGTTCTCTCTCTCTCTCTCTCTCTCCTCAGCATGTGCAAAAAGCATTGCAACTACAATATAGCTCTATTGCTCAGCTTTACAAAAATGAAAAAGGTATAGTTAAAGCCATGTGATATGGCTTTGCAAAACTGTGAGCTTGGCCAAAATTCCTTCCCCAATATTCTCTCATTTGCATCACACTAAACATTATGGGGCTTTCGCATGCATTAAAGGCATTTTTTGCATGCAAAAATGCCATATAGCACTTTGATAAATGACCCCCTTAGTAAGGTGTCTATCACCAGTTGGGGGCATGCTCTAGCAAAGAAGGACTCTGAGGCTGCAATGCTAGAATTTGAGACCACAAACTGTCACTTCATAGCCTGATAAGGATCGAGAGGAACAGCAGGGTAGGTCTTTAGCTTACCTTTCCATTTGCCTATGGCAAAAGAGAAGGTGGAATTTCACACAAAAAAAATCTGAAAATTTTGATAAATTTGGAACACAGAAATGTATCTGATTCAATCTGTTTTATTTAAATCATCTCTTATTATAAACACTGAACATGAATTGGGACTGAGACAATATAGCATTTCATGTCATCAAACCAAAGCTCTCTCAGTTGTTACAGTTTAGTTAAATAAAAATGTTTATTAATAAATAATGTGAATATATTTGACACAATTTGATTCAGAGTTAATGAATCTTGCACATATTTTGGCAAAAATAAAAGCAAATTGGGTAAAAAAAAGAATGAAAACAATTTGTTTGGTACTTGAACCATGCAAAAAAAACTTTCCTAATTATATATGTATTGATTTTGAAAACCATGCTAAATTACTTTGCATTGGATTGTTCCTTCTGAAGTTTTAATTGATATTATATTACAAATTATCTTATAACTTCAAAACTGCTACTTTTGTAGAAGAGTTTCTTACATTTCAAATTAGAAGCAATTATTGGAATTTGATAGAGAAGATGGTTTCTTCAAGAAAGTTAATTGGTTAAAAGAGGTTGGAAATAATTACTTTGCAAATTTTGTACTTATCCTTCAAAAAATTCATTGAAGCATAAATCTTAGTACTAAGAAAAGGAATAAATGAATATTATTGGAAAAAAAATGACAAAATGAAAAGGTAGATATAGTGGCAATTTAATTATGCATCCTAAACAAAAAAATAATGTCAAGAAAGAAATCCAAAAAGTAGGCAAGGATTGCTGGTTGATGTAACAAACAAGAAATCATGGTTGTGCTCTCTGTCTGATGGCTTAGTTCATAAATTATATTCAAGGCAAAGCTTGCTATATGGACAATAGAAAATAATTACTTTACAGTGAAACTGCCTGCAACAAAAAATTACATTTTACTACAAAAAAGAAATATGGACAGTCTGTCCATGTAGTTCTGCAATGGATCAGTCTAACTGGCCACTGTCTATCCTGCCTTCCCCTGCTTCAAATCAATATAATAAATATATCACATAATCAAATATAATACATAATCATATATATCACAAAAGCATAATCAATATTCAATAATACAAGAATGAAATAACTACAAAAAATACTATCTCAAGAAACAAATACAAAAGTTAGAGAAGTCACATCAAAAACAAACCTACAAAAAACAACACATTAAATCATATGTACATAAACACTGAGTAAGATATTTCATCTACCCCTAGTAACTTTCCAAAAATAAAAACTGTTAACAAACCCCAAACAAATAAAAATAAATAAATCTCTTAAATAAATTGAACTCAAGTAGTACCACTAAAGCAAGAACACTCTAAAAAAATGGATGGTCTACATAAAAAACAACTGCTGAATCATGTCACTGTAAAGTACTTTCAACCAACTCACAACACCAACATAAGATAGATCCTGCTAGAAAACAGGCTTCAACAAAACCACTGGAATATATAGCAGTGATGTGCTCTCTGTTGCGATCCCCCCTGTTGCTGCGCTACAGGAGGTATCTTACCTTCCTCCAGAGGCCGCTTTGAAGCCAGGGCCTCGCCTGTGTTCCATCTGGGACTTGCTCCAGGGCCTGAGAGGCCTAGCTGTTCCTGTGGCGTCGTGCCTGTGTTTGGACTTCCTGCTTCCAGCCACGCCCGTTTCTCTAGGGGCTGGCCCGCAGCTCTCTTCCCCAGTTATAGGGCCAGCAAGGGGCGGTCCTGTCTAACTCCTCCCAGGGAGTTGCCTACAACCTCCAGTATATAAGGACTTGCTTGTTAGTTCCTGTTTGCCTTCGGATTGGGTTACACAGTTGTCTGTGGCCTCTCCCGATCCAGGTCCTCCGTGGTCAGCCGTGTTTTGATGACTCCCTGTCTTGATGTCTGTTCCAGTCCGGGCCTTCGGATTGGGTTACACAGTTGTCTGTGGCCTCTCCCGATCCAGGTCCTCCGTGGTCTGCCGTGTCTAGATGGTACCTTGTCTCGATGTCTGTTTCTGACCGTGCCCTGATGTCTTCGTGTCTCTGCCTTGACCTACGTCCTCGTCTGGTTCCTGAGCCTTCTGTCCTGTTGGGCCCTGGAGTGGCCAACAGGAGGGATTCGTCCCACGGGCTCTTGAGCTTCTGCCAGCCGAAGGGGCTTCGGATGTTAGTATCCCAGCATCGGAGTTCCTGCTCGCCTGGATCTTTCCTATGTCTCGCTTCAGCCCTTGCCCTGATGTCTCCAACGTCTTGCTTTAGCCTGTCTTGGATGTCTGCTTCAGCCCCCTTCTGATGTCTTCTGTAAAGGACTCTGTCTGCCCTCGCCTCTGTCCGGCCTGCTGCCCATTGCCGTTCCCAGCAGCAGGTCCGAAAGGGCCGGGAACAGTCGGAGGACCGTTCATTAGTCAACTTCCCCGTGTTGGCTACCATGGGCATGCAGGTCCGGCTGAGGGTCGGACTCCCTGCTTCTGTTCCTGCCTGCCTGGCTCACCATGCCTGCTCAGCTCACCTCCCACGGTGTGGCTTGGGGCTCCTCCTTGAGTCCTGCCGTGGCCCAAGGGCTCACCACCCGCTTACGACGACCGCGCCCGCGCGCGCTCGTAACACTCTCACAGACCCAAGTATCACTTCTGATGAGGTTTCCTCAGGAGAACTCACAAAATACAACACTAAAATCAAAAACAAAACTAAAAAACAACAAAAAACAAGTACAAAAGCCAAAGATAGCTTCAGTCATCAACTTACCCATCCAGCAACTGACAAAAGAAACCATCAAACAAATGCAACTGTGATCAATAATGTTCCAAAGAACAACTACCAAAATCAAAAACACATATACCAAAATCAAAATTATAAACCCTAACAAAGCCTCACAACCAATCAAAAATTACCTTAAGAAAAATGAAAACAATCTTTCAGTAGTAGTCTCGAATGACATAGAACTCCACATGAACAGCACAAATATAAACAAAAACAACTTTATACCCCATGGGGGAATGAATCCTGCAATCAAGGATGAACCAGATACTCAGTAGAGAAATGTAAGCCAACCAAAACCAAAACCAGAGATGCACAAACACACTACTACTGACATCTCTGCAAAAACAACCCCAAGTCAATCTCCAAATTTAAATCATGTAGAATGACCATGTTCAAAATACAAAATCCATCTCTGTTCCATTTGCAATAAACACTTATTTAAATCCCCTTCTTATCTTCATAGATCAACTTGTTGAAAGGCAAAAAATGTAAATCCGAAAGGACATGATAGACACCTAACCAGTGCTGTACAAAGAGGAGCTTCCACCTGTGAATTGTTAATATTACTTCAATACTTGATAATGTGCACCTTTAAAAAGCAAATGGTCTTATCCACATGTATACCATCTTTGTACACTTACAAGTAGTTAAATATTTCAAAAAATACCTTCATGAAGAGAATGGATGCACAAAATCCTAAAGAGATAAAGATAAACTGCAAACGCAACATGACCCATCTGCATAATGGCCTTTCTGAGTAATCTCAGCTACACCGGGCTGCAAAGAGAGAAAAGATCACACTTTGATGTCTCACACACTGGTACACAAAAAGAGCTGGTTTAAGACTGGTGAAGACTGAAAACTCTTGCAAAAGGTGTCAATGTGATCTAGTAATCTCTGCCATTGCTGAAACATGTGGAGAATAAGGCAACACACATATTAAGCAATCAAATGAATCCAATAACTTTTTCTTCAACAACCAATCCTCAATGACATAACATGCACGCTTTCCTAACCACCAAATGCAGATAACCCCTAGCTAGAAAAGACTCTTGCATCTGAATGGCCTGTGCTTTAAACTCAGATAGAAATATACATATATGACAGAAATGAAAAAAACTGGTTAACCAGAATGTTTTCTTCATCCTTCAAGGATGACAGCTTTCCAAACACAGCCATGAATTATAATCAGTGGGTTTCCTATGTATAAAAGTGTTAAAGTTGCCTTCAAAAAAATAAACCTACATATTGAGAGGCAACTTTCCAAGAATTGGCCACATAGGAAAATCATAGATTGACACCACAAGAAATTAAGATTGACATCACAGATATTAAGATATCCATCAGATTGCATAAAATCATTAAACCACCAAACCATAAAAATATTATCAATATAACAAAGCCAAATAACAACCCAAGACCAAAAACTGAACCATTTACATGTCGTTGCTCAAAATTAGTGACATACAGGCATGCACTATTGGGAGCCATAGTGGCCCCCCAGCAGTGCCCTTTATCAGTTGATAGTAATCCAATTAAAACATAAAACAATTCTTAGTTAAAGCCAAAGAAGCTACCTCAACTAAATAAATTGTAGGTATACTACTTGGCAAAGATCTATGGTATAAACTGTCCTTCATTAAACAAAAAGATGAAGATTGGGAGTTATAGAAACATAAATGACGGCAGAAGAAGACTAAACGGCCCATCCAGTCTGCCCAGCAAACTTTCACACTTATTTTTCTCATACTTATCTGTTACTCTGACTGCTGTTGTCATGGCCCTTATTAGTAACTTTTTGGTTCTAATTTCCTTCCACCCCCGCCACTGATGTAGAGAGCAGTGTTGGAGGTACATCAAAGTGAAGTATCAAGCCTAATTGGTTAGGGGTAGTAACTGCCACAATAAGCAACTACTCCCATGCTTATTTGTTTACCCATTCTGTGCAATTTAGTCCTTGTTGGTTGTTGTCTGAATATAAATCCTCTTTTCTTCACCCCCTCTGCCATTGAAGCAGTGAGCTGGGCTGTATATGTTTTCAAAGTGAAGTATCAGCCTTAATTGGTTTGGGGTAGTAACCGCAGCAACAAGCAAGCTACTTCCACGCTTATTTGTGAATGCAAATCCTTTTCCCACATTTCCTCTTGCCGTTGAAGCATAGAGCAATGTTGGAGTCGCATTAACCATGTGTATGTTTATTGAATAAGGGTATTAATCACCAGATAGTAGCTGACATTCTCACAAGCCTCCCCTATGCCTCTTCTCTTCATTCATATCCTCAAGACTTTATGCATCATATCCCATGCCCCTTTGAAATCCTTCACAGTTTTGGTATTCACCACTTCCTCCGGAAGGGCGTTCCAGGCATCCACCACCCTCTCCGTGAAGAAATATTTCCTGTCATTGGTTCTGAGTCTTCCTCCCTGGAGTTTTAAATCATGGTTCTGCTGATTTTTTTCCAACAGAAAAGGTTTGCAGTTGACTTTGGATCATTAAAACCTTTCAAGTATCTGAAAGTCTGTATCATATCACCCTATGTTATAAGTCCTTACATTGGAGTTTGCCCATTCATAACAAATATGATGGCCATCTTTTTTGCACACTGCCTTGGCCACTTGTCAGTTAATTATCTCATGGTACTGACCCCACCAATCACTTCCTGCCGTCCAACAATGGTGAATAATTTCCAACCAGCATATACATGTAGCAGACCATCTGTTGGCAAGACAACCCAGATCATCTTACCCAGATGTTGTTCACCAAAGCCAATCCAGCACTTTTCCTGAGGTCATGACCACCAAGATGAACAGGTCTGATGGTGGGCATCTTTCAGTCAGTGATCATAACAAGGGCAATAATTAAAGCCACCACATGCCGTCTTACCTAGTCCATCTAACTGTCCATCCTCTTTTATATAGTATCAGGTTTTGGCCAAATTTCAACTTTTTGGCTTGTTTCTCTGCTCAAGTGATGAAAGAATGTCCCACTATCTACATAGATTGCTGCAGCTGGGTAATCACTAGGAGGGAGTAAGCAGATATTGTTAATTTTTTATAACACAGAATCATGAGCTAGCGCTGGGGAACCAACACCATGCCTAATATATGAGGCATATGCTCTTGAATGCCATTGACTCAACTACTGAATAGCAGATTTAGGGAGACCTGTGATGGCAGTACAGGATGCCGTACCTATAGGAAAGGAATGTATCCCATAGGAACCACTGTCCACACCTGATGCATACAAGGCCTTTTTAAAAACGCACAAAATGGTATATGCTTAAGGGTGTGGAGTTCTGGTGAAATAACAAGCCTGGTACTTTGGGATGTATGTATTCCATCATGGCCTTAACCAGATATGTTATTAGATTGGGCACCGCCGCTAGGATAATGCAGTGTTTGGTCAGTCTTTTATTGCCTGATGTACAGTACCAGCTTGTCCTTCAAGATTTCCAGATCAGTATCTCTGAGGCCTCTCAACTGCTTGGTTTTCCGAGATGCCGCCATAAATTTGCTAACTCGATGCACCCTAAAGAAAGCTAGGCAAAAAACTGCAGAAAACAGAGTGGTTTTGATGGAGTTTGCAACAATGCCAGGTAATGTGAGCCAAAGTTGCAGCAATAACTTGTGCATGAGTGGTTGGCGAGTATTCTGATGTGGGAACACCTCTGTAGCCCAACCCTGAAGCATTCTCTTGATTATGAAAGACTGAGACCATTCGCCTCCTGGCCTCATCTTCATAACGAAAGCCAAAGCTTCTAGCTATGAGCAGGCCATACTCAGTAACACTCCTTGTTGTATTGTGTGCATGATGTAATCAGATCTATGTACTGCTGCTCTTCATGAGGCTCTCACTGCTTTTGAGCTGAAGGTGGTATATCAGTGGCAAGACAGATGGTAGAGTGGTAGCAGCAAAATCCATAAACTGCTATTAAGGTAATTAATAAGCAATAGTAGTTTGTGATTTATCTAATGTTTGGGTACTTGCCAGGTACTTGTGACTTGGATTGGCCACTGTTGGAAACAGGATACTTGGCTTGATGGTCCCTTGGTCTGACCCAGTATAGCATATTTTATGTTCTTATGTTCTTAGCAAGACCCCTAAGGTGGTATATCTGGGGCATAACAGGTAAGCAGAGCAGTAGTATCAAGATCCTTACAGTGTTATATCTGGGGAATGGCAGGTAGGCAGAGTGGTGGCTGCAAAACCCCTAAGGTGGTATACCTAGGGTATGGAAAGAAGACAGAAAGGTAGCATCAAGACCCCTAAGATGGCACAACTGGGGCATGGTGCGTAGGTATGTAGCAGCAAGACACCTATAGTGATATACCTGAGGCATGGCATGTAGTCATAGCAGCAGCAAGGCCTTCAAGATACTTTCAGTGATCTTGCCACTTGCATGGAAATTCTGGAATCCCAAGCAAAAGCTGATTGATTTTCAAAAACCAACTTTTCCATCAACTCTGGTGCCAGCCTTGAGTGATGAGGCCTCACAATGTCCCCTGTTACTGGGAAAATATTTTCACTGGGCATGCAAGTTGGTGAGTAGGAAATGTAGTGCTGAGACACCTTGTCTATATCTGGCCAGACTGCAGACTTATATGAACAATTTTCCTAACACATCTGTAGCCATCTCCTTGATGGGATCTGTGAGACAGTGTTTCACATAAATGTGTGCTGGGGTCTCTTTTTCTGAAGTACGGTAAGGGTCTTCTTGCCAGCTGCTTTAGCCTGTGACAGCCAGGAAAGATAGTCCTTTGAGGGAAACTTGAATTTGGCATATTGAGGTGGGGGAAGAAGTAATATCTGACAGAGTGCTGCTCCTGCTTGCACTACTCTCTGAGGTGGCCACACTTTCCTGTGCTACTTCCTCACTGTGCCCCTGCCTTTGGCACTCCTGTTCACACACCTTAGCTAAGAGCATCTCCTTCATCAATATGAGATGCTGGTAAGACTCCCTTTCACCCACAAAGTGTAGCAAGTATAGAAACATAGAAAAATGATGGCAGAAAAATACCATATGGCCTGCCTAGTCTGCCCATCTATCCAATTAATTTAGCATTATAATTCTCATCAATTCCTTAAAAATCTCCTGTATTTATCCCATGATTTCTTGAATTCAGATACTATTTGTTTCTCCACCACTTACACTGGGAGGCTGTTCCACACATCCACCACCCTATCTGTAAAAAAATATTTCCTAAGACTACTTCTGAGTTACACCCTTTCAACCTCATTTAATAAGCCCTCATTCTAGAGCAGCGGTTCTCAACCTATGGGTCGCGACCCCGGCGGGGGTCGAACGCCCAAAACGCAGGGGTCGTGCGCTCCCGGTCTCTCCCACTGCCGTTGCCGCCGGGCTGTCAGCACGCTCAAGCCCAGCGGGAACGGCAGCGGCGCTAGAAGAAGCTCTGCACCCGCGGCTGGGCCTTTTCTTCTCCTGCGCCTGCCCCCCCCCCTCCTGTGACCCGGAACAGGAAGTGAATCGTGGTGCGCGGGAAGGAGAGAGAGCCGCGCCGCGTGAAAAAGTAGCAGCGGCGGCTGCAGCATCGGCCCCCGAGCAGTTGAAGCAGCCGGTAATGGAGAAAGGAGAGAGCAGCACGAGCCTCCCGCGGCCGATGAGATTCTTCTTTCTTGGCCAGCGAGGCTGCTGCAGCTCCCATTTGTGCTCGGGGGAGAAGAGGAAGTGAGTGAGAGAAAGAGAGAGAAGCAGCCAGCCAGCCTGTGTGTGATTGACTGGTCAGAGAGCTGATGTGTGTGTGTGTGTATGTGAGAGACAATGAAAGTGATTGCTCAGGGAGATGACTGATGTGTGTGTGAGAGTGTGAGACATTAGTCAGGGAGGTGACTGATGTGTGTGTGTGAGAGAGAGAAAAAGCATGGAAGGGAGAAGTCTGGGTATGTGAGAAAGCATGGGCGTAAGAAGCCTGGTGTTGTGGGGGTGAAAGAAAGCATGGGAGTGAGAAACCAGGGTGAGTGTGCATGCATGAGAGAGAGAGACTGCTTGGTAAGGTGATGGTGTGTGTGAGAGAAAAAGACTGGTGTGTGTGTGTGTGTGTGTGTGAATGTGAGAGAATGTGATTCAGGGAATGAGAAGCCTGTGCACGTGGAGAGTGAGCATGGAAATGAGAGAGACTGGTGTGTGTGTAACAGAGAGAAAGTGATTATGGGAATGAGAAGCCTGTGCATGTGGAGAGAACAAGCATGGGAGTGAGAGACTGGTGAGTGAGTGAGTGTGTGTGTGTGTGAGAGAGAGAGAGACAGAGAAAGTGATTATGAGAGTGAGAAGCCCATATATGTAAGTAGAACACGGGAGTGGGAAGCCTGTGTGTGTGTGTGTGTATGGCATGAGAGAAACTGTTCAGGAAGGTGACTGGTGTGTGTGTGTGTGAGAAAGTGATTATGAGAGTGAGAAGCCCGTATATGTAAGTAGAACACGGGAGTGGGAAGCCTGTGTGTGTGTGTGTGTGTATGGCATGAGAGAAACTGTTCAGGAAGGTGACTGGTGTGTGTGTGCCAAAGACTGTTTGGGAGATGATTGGTGTGTGAGAGACAGAAACTGGTCATGGGGGCATGACTGGTATGGTGTGTGTGTGTGAGAGACATGGGCACTAAGGAAGAGGACCATAAGTATAGAGCTTAGCTTCTACTGCTGCTTCTGGTGAGTGCCACGGCCTGCAGGGAAGGGGAGTAGGAGAGCTGCTGGAGGGGGTAAGTAAAGGTGGCTTTTTAAGTTTATTTTTCTTGACTGCCATTTTAATTGTGTGATGTCTGCTTTTTTGAAATATTTTATTGGTGTTTGGAGAATGTTTAATAGTTTTTATGCGTTTTTAATTGTTGGATGTTCATAGCTGTTTTGAAACATTTATTCTGCTTATTAGTATAGTTTTACAATTATTTCTGTGTGGGGATCTATAGCTGCTTGCTAGTTCTGTTTTCCTAATAAGAGGTGTATTGGTTTTTAGGACCTGATTTAATATTTGTAGTGTTGCCTTTTCATAGATAGGGTTGCTCCTGTTTGAGTGTATTCCATAATACAGGTGTAACTGTGTGCGGATTAGTTTATGTGCATTACTACAGATCCTGGGAGTATGTTAGGTCGGTTCTGTGTCTGTTACCGAGATGAGATATTTTGCTAGCATGTAAGTGTTTGTATCGGTCTTATTTGTTGTGTTTTCTCAGAGGACATGCATTGGTGGTAAACTGCTGTCTTTTCATAAGTAGGGCTATTGAGCCTGGAAATAGAAGGAGTTTGAGTTGCTGTTACTGAGATGTCACTAGAACCAGAATATCTTTTTTGTAGGGTGAGTTGTATGGGGAATGTCATAATTCTGCTTTACATCCATTATTGTGGGTCAGGGGGGTTCCTGTGGATACAAACTGTACTTTTACATCTAGCCCCGTGACGATCATGGGTCAGTGTGCCATGCATGTGAGAACCTATGGTGAGTTGAGTTACATTCACATTATAAATGTCATAATTAAATAAGTGTGCACTAAAATCCAACCCCATCCATAACCCCACCCCCATATGACCAAAGCCCCGCCCTCACCCCACCCTCACGGGGCGAGGGCGGGGCGAGGGGTCACCGCAACATGAGGAACTGTATTGCGGGGTCACGGCATTAGAAAGGTTAAGAACCACTGTTCTAGAGTCTCCTTTCGATTGAAAAAGGATCACCTCCTGTGCATGGAAACCTTTGAGATATAAACTTATAAACAGAAATGATGGCAGAAGAGGACCAAACGATCCATCCAGTCTGCCTAGCAAGCTTATGGTAGCATCTGCTATGCCATACAGGTCACCCCCATAATTAGTTTCCCAAACTGTCAAAGTCAGGGCCTTTGTTGATTGCTGTTGGAGTCCAACTTCCTGTCACTTCCTGCCATTGAAGCAGAGAACAATTCTGGAGTTGCATCAGCAGTATCATGCTTATTGGTTAAAGGTATCAACAGCTGCATCAGTTAGTTACCCCCTTTCTTATTTGTTTTCCCAGACTGTAAAATTCAGTATTCATGTTGATAGCTGTCTGAATCTAATTCCATTTTCCTCTTTTCTCCCTGCCATTGAAGCAGTGAGCAATAATGGAGTTGCATCAATAGTATTAAGACCATTTGTTAAGGGTAATAACTACCACACCAGCAAGTTACCCTCATGAACTCATTTTCTTCATTTCATCCTCTAGCCTTGATGGAACCATAGGGGTACATTTTAAAACACAGCGCGCGCGTGTACTTTTGTTCGCGCACCAGGCGCGAAAAAAAGTACTCTGGATTTTATAAGATACGCCCATAGCCATGCGTATCTTATAAAATCCGGGGTCGGCACGCACAAGGGGGTGCACATTTTTGCAACTTGCACGCGCCGAGCCCTGCGTGAGCTGCCCTTTCCCTCCGAGGCCGCTCCAAAATCGGCCTCGGAGGGAACTTTCCTTCCACCTCCTCCCACCTTCCCCTCCCTTCCCCTCCCTAACCCACCTCCCCGGCCCTATCTAAACCCCCCCCCCCCCCACCTCTGTTGCACCTGCTCGAGGCAGGTGTAATTTTGCGCGCGCCGGGCTGGCTGCCGTGCGCCATGTTCCGGTCCGGGGGCTGGCCTGGAGGCCATGGCCACGCCACAGGAACACCCCTGGCCAAAACCATGCCCACGGCACCGCCCCCGGATGATGCGTCGACCGCATCACGCCCCCTGACACGCCCCTGATTTTGCGCCGACCGCATCACGCCCCCAACACGCCCACCCCAAGAAAGCCCCGGGACTTACGCGCGTCCCGGGGCTTTGCATGCGCCAGAAGCCTATGCAATATAGGCTCGGCGCACGCAGGGGCATTTTAAAAGGGTTACGTGCTTACCTTATGCGCGTAACCCTTTTAAAACCCGGCCCATAGTGTTTATCCCATGCCCCTTTGTCTTCACCACCTCCTCCAGAAGGGCATTCCAAGCATCTACAACCCTCTCCATGAAGAAATATTTGCTGACGTTGGTTCTGAGTCATCCTCCCTGAAGTTTCATTTTGTGACCCTAGTTCTACTGATTTCTTTCCAACAGAGAAGGTTTGTTGATTGTGCATTATTAAAACCTTTCAAACGTCTGTATCATATCTCCCCCCTGCACCTCCTCTCCTCCAGAATATACATATTTAGGGCCTTCAACACCTCTCCTCATAAGTCATTTGATGGAGCCCCCCCCCCCCCCATTTTTGTCACCCTTCTCTGGACCGCCTCCATCCTGTCTCTGTTCCTTATTAAACTATGCGCAGCGACACAATTGGGCCTCCCTCAGTTCCCTCCCAGTCCACTCCAATTAAGAAGCGGATTGAGAGGGAACTTTCCTATCCCTAACCCTACCCTTCCTACCTCTTCCTCCCCAACCCCTAACCTAACTATCCCCATTTTTTTTGCTTTTTTACTTACTGCTCCATCAGAGCCGAAACAACTTCCACATGCCGGCTGGCTGCCAGCCTGCACTTCCCCAGAACAGCAGCTAATGGTGTATAATGCGCGTGGCACACAAACCCCCAAATGTATGTGCTTAAGCCTTTGAAAATTTTCCTGTATCACTCTAAGGCCCCTCTCTTGCTCCATGCATAACAGCCCTTCACCCCCCAGCTGCCATATCTTCAACCATCGATCAAGCTTGCTTAAATCACGTCTCATTCTCTCTACTCGTTCCAGCCTCTCCATTCTGTTGCAAATCTTAGTATCATCCACAAATAAACAAGCTTTACCTTCTTTCTTTTCCACAATGTCACTCACAAAGATATTGAACAGGACCAGTCCCAACACCAATCCTTGCGGCACTCTGATTTACATCATTCTCTCTTCAGAGTATTTTCCATTTACCATCATACATTGTCTTCTATCTGTCAAAAAGTTTGTAATCCATGCCACCACCTTGGGGCTCACTCCCAAGTTTCTCATTTTATTCACAAACCTCCTATGCGGGACCATATCAAAAGCTTTGCTGAAATCCAAGTAGATCATATCGAGCGCCCTTCCTAGACCCAATTCTTTTGTCACCCAATCAAAAAAATCAATCAGATTTGTTTGACAGGACTTTCCCCTGGTGAATCCATGTTGCCTCACATCCAGAAATCCTCTTGACTGAAGATAGTTCACAATCCTTTCCTTCAGCAGAGTCTTCTACCACTAGGTGAGGTGAACCGGTCTATAGTTTCCTGCCTCCTCTCTGCTCCCACTCTTGTGAAGCAGGACCACCACACTCTTCTCCAATGTCTCCCCAATCACATCTCTCTTATATTGTCTTTCCTCTAGGATATACATGTTTAGATCTTTAAGTCTATCCTCATATTTTTTGGAACAAAGACCACTAACCATTTTAATAGCCACCTTCTGGACAACTCTATCCTGTTTATATACTTTTTAAGGTGTGGTCTCCAGAATTATACATAGTATTCCAAGTGAGGTCTCACCAGGGACCTATACAGGGGCAATATGTATGTATTGTTTTGTGTGAGAGGTTTCAATCTATCTTCCACCTGCTGCTGCAAGGAGTCCAGAAACTGCAACACCTCTGCTTCCATCCCCTTTGCTCATGGAAGCCCTCAACCTTTTCCTCCAGAATATATACTATGAACATGAACTGCCCAGTTTGGAATAAAAATCCTCTGTGGCATTCTTGAAGGACTTCAGGATTTGTACAAGCTGCCTCAGAACTAGCAATCTTGATGTCCCATGTCGCGATTCACACCAATGTCTGTTTCCAAAAATAGATCATGAAGGGGTGACTACTACTCCATTAGCCTCAGCATAATTATACAGGAGGAATTTCAGCAGGTGCGAAAATCTTGAATGAAATATTTGTGAGGCATACTTAATGAAAATGCCCTGCTATTTCCTATACTTCTTTATTAAGTTCTTCGGGAAAGAATTCCTAGGGCATCTCCCATCATCTATTATGTTTGCCATATTTGTACCACAGCTTCTCACAAAGAAACCTGCCTGAAGACTCCTTTTGTTCTGATTTAGTGGTCAGCTGATAGAATATTGCAAAAGGTATGGGACTATTCATCAACTGTATGTGAAGCAAAGTCGACCTACACGCTGATGCTCTGTCCCTATTGGCAGGGCTGGTACAAGGGTATTAGGTGCCCTAGGCAAACCTTACAGCCTGGTGCCCCCTCCCCCCACCTCTTCATACACAATTTTATGCATTTATAACAACAGATTTTACATGAAAAATTACATTCTGAGGTAAAAATAATATACAAATTGTTGTGATAGTTACATGCACTGTTGTGATGCCAACAAGAAAACTTTGCATCTTGGAATTCATATGGCATCATACCTATTGTGATATATTTTGGCATGGTCCTCTCGTATCAACACAGTACTATCTGCCAACACTCAAACAGTAGTAACCCTACCTACGAAAAAGAATACCACAAATATTACACCAGAATCTAAAATATCAATACACCTCCTATCAGGAAAACAGAACAGGCCAAGCTACTACATATCCTTACAGAGAAACCACATGCTAACAGAATGCTTCACCTCAGTCTCACATGCAGACCACAGACCCTCACCAAATACAGAATAAAGCCACCATAAAGTATAAATAGAAATGTGCAGACAAAAACTGAATTGTAAAATGCAACACGCCAGACTCTAAACAGTGCAACAATGGAAAAACAAACATTTCACCATTCCTCATGAAACAAACAATAAAATCAAGTTATATAAATCATTAATCATAATAGTAAAATCATATTAATAAAATAATTTCAAAACAGCTGATGAATAGAATATCAAATAAATTAAGACTCATGCAAATTTTGAAAGCTTTCCCAAACACCAATAAAATATTTCAAAACAGCAAACACATAAACACCACCCTATAATTAAAAAAAGAATAAAAAATCTCCCACACTCATACCTGGAAACTTTTGATTTTCAGTCTCAGCTTGTCATGGATTAATGGGAGAAGGCGGTGGCTACGATACAAAGACTTTCTCCTCTCTCTCACATACACATGCTCCAACACAAGCATACTCCCTTGCTCACACATATTTATACATACACATACTCACTCTCCCCCACATGCTTTCACATACACATACACTTGCTCTTTTTCCTCCATATGCTCTCACAAACATATACACTTTCTTTTCTCTCCCCTACATGTACACACACACACACACACACATTCTCCCCCCATGCTTTCTCACACACAAATGCTCTCTCTCCCCCACACACTCACTCTCTCACATGCTCTCTCTCACAAACACATACTCTTTTTTTCCCCCACATGTGCTCTCTCCCCATATGCTCTCATATACACATGCACTCACACATGCTCACACACATGTACTCTTTTTTTTACTCTTCCTCCTAGGTGTAGGTAACAGCAGCAGCTTTCTTCTTGGACTTCCGCAGCATCAGGAGGCCTCCACTGTCTTCCTTGCTCAGCAGATATGCTGCCTCTCTTCTGCAGTGCATCCAGCTGATCCTGCCTCTCTCCTGCCACACGGCCCAGCCGATCGCTGCCTCTCTCCAACAGTGTGGCTCGGCCGATCGCTGCCTCTCTCCAGCCGCGTCGCCAGTCGCTGCTTCTCTCCAGTCGCGTGGCCCGGCCATTCGTTGCCTCTCCTGCCGTGCGGCCCGGCCGATCGCTGCCTCTCTTCAGCCTCACGGCCTGGCTGATAGCGCCTTTCCTGCTGCATGGCCCGAGTGATGCTGCAATTGACCCACTCAGTCTTTTCTTCTGGCCACTCCTTCCAGCTATGATGATTGGACATTCTTCTTCCTGCCCACACGGGCCCACAACACATTTTCTCTTCCAGTTTTTGAGGCTTGGAAGAAGGAGTTCCTACAGCTGTCACCAGTGTCGGGAATCGGGACAAAGTTTTTTCACAATTCTGAGCAGGTCCGTTGGAAGCAGTAGGTGGCTGCTGGGTCACCCACAAACCTGTGGCACCCTAGGCGATCACCTAGTTTGCCTAGTGCTTCCACCGGCCTTGCCTCAGCCAGGTCTCACCAGTGTATCATCAGGGAAAGATAAGAGTGCATAGCATTCATGCTGATTCAGATATCACCGGTGAAATGCATGCTACTCCCCTCTGCCTCAGCCTGCTACACTTATATGTGACTACATCACTGGTTGTAGAGGAAGGAGATTACTTTTCTATTAAATTTAGTTGTAGGATGAGGTTGCCATCTGGCTCCAGATTTTCCAGACAGGTTGATCTAGTTCTGGTTTTACTCCATTGCATGATGGGACTCATTCTGATTTCCCTATTGCATTTCCTAAGAAAATAAAAATCAAGACTCGAAATACTAGCATATAAGGAAGTAAAACCAGGGCTGGTTCTACTTGTCCTGAAAATCTGGAGCCAATTGGCAACCCTAACTGGAGTGGGGACTTTGTAATTGGGAGCTAATTCCTACAACAGTTGCTTAAAGCACACATTCTCCAATACCTGCTGAGATTTCAGTGCTTTTCAATGCTACTGTAGATGTTACCTGCCTCTTACCCAGGGACAGTGCAATGGAATATCACCCTCTTTCCTCTATGGTGAGTTGCCACTTTGGATGCATGGCTGGGGACTACTGTAAAACAGAAAGTAAAGGAGCAGGCAGCTGTGTTTCATTATTTTCTGCAGTGAACTGCCTTCCTCTCCTGCCATTCTTGATTTTAAAAAAATCTTTCTTCAATTTATGTTAAGGTCTGCCTTTTTTTATTGCTGCTCCTGCTAAAGCTGTCAACTCTGCCAAAATGCCGTCCTCGCCCTTTTCCTGGCATGATGAAATTTGTTGAAGTGCACTGCCTACTGCTGATTGGATATTACAAATTAATTTATTGATACTGTAACTGTACTTCACATACAGTACCACTTTATATGGATATCTGTCACACACAGATAGACACATATACTGTGTATGTGTGCTGTGCTATGTGCATTAGTGCTGGTTGACTCCACGCACAAAAATATAAACACTAACAGACATAATGCGGGCATCCATCAATCAATGCCCGCATTATAGCTGGGGCATCAATCTAGATGCCCCAGCTATAATCTTAGGTGACTTCAACCTGCACGTCGACAACTCCATATTATCACCCAACTGCGAAGCCTTACTCACAGCATACTCCGCTTTAGGTTTCACTCAACTAGTTAACAAACCCACACACAAAGCCGGACACACGTTAGACCTTATCTTCGTCAATACAGCAATCAAACTGGTCCAGCACCCCACCTGCAAGAAGGTACCATGGTCAGATCACTCCCTCATAACTTCCTCATTCTCAATAAAAGATACCAGTCCATCTCGCATACCCTCACATTGCTTCACTTACAGGAAAACATGCACCACAGAAGATCTTAGCAATCACTTATCATCACATCTCACCCAAGTAGACTTCACCAATCCGAACTCAGCGCTTCGATCTTGGAACAACATCACGGAATCGATAGCCAACAAGCTATGCCCTCTAACAACAAAAAAACCTCACCCCAACTCTTCCAAAAGACAACCATGGTTTACCCTAGAGCTAAGAAAGCTTAAACTACTGCTAAGACAAAATGAGGCTAAATGGCGGAAAAACCCATGCACCATCACTCTATCTACCTATAAATCAACTCTTCACCAATACAAATCCAATACATTAAGATCCAAGAGGAACTACTACGCATCCAAGATCCACCACCTAATCTTTGACGCTAAAGCCCTCTTTAGATACGTCTCTAACCTCACTCAAATAAACCCATCAGAAATCGCTCTCAACCAAGCCAAATCTAAAGCGGAAGAACTAGCGCTATTTTTCAACAACAAAATCAGCAAACTTCTAACTCAGCTGCCCCCTAACACCGCATCTACTTCAACACCACCTCAGACCGCCTTCAAAAATACCCGCTTAGAAGAACTGGAACTCACTTCTTCCATTGAGATCCAAGGTATTCTACGGAAAATGAAACCATCTTCTCACCCTTCGGACCACATCCCCTCGAAATTGCTTCTATCAATTCCTGACTCCATCTCCAAATCCCTGTCAGACATCATAAATTGCTCAATAACACAAGGATCTTACCCAGATGACCTAAAATTTGCCTCTCTCAAACCACTACTCAAGAAACCTAATCTAGATCCTAATGACCCAAACAACTTCCGACCGATCGCCAAGATTATGGAGAAATTGGTGAACACCCGACTCTCAAACTACATTGAAGAAAACAACCTCCTATTCCCATCACAATACGGTTTCCGCAAAACACTAAGCACGGAGTCCCTCCTCATTTCCTTAACAGATCACCTCATCCTGGGCCTCGATAAAGGTCAAGCCTTCTTACTGATCCTACTGGACCTTTCTTCAGCCTTTGACACCGTCAATCATTCCTTACTCATTAACCAGTTAGCCTCCATAGGTATCTCAGGCACAGCACTATCTTGATTCATATCATTTCTCAGCAATAGAGGATACAAGGTCAAGATACAGAACAAAGAATCCTCTCAACACCCGTCGTCAGTAGGAGTCCCACAGGGGTCCTCCCTGTCTCCTACTTTATTTAACATTTACCTTATACCGTTATGCCAACTTCTCACCGACCTCAACCTCAAACACTTCCTTTACGCGGACGATATCCAGGTCCTGATACCCATTAAGGATTCCTTCGCAAAAACTCTGGCTTACTGGGATACATGCCTTCAAAAAATTAAACTCCTCCTCACCAGCCTAAACCTGGTATTAAATTCCGGCAAAACTGAACTCCTGCTCATCGCCTCAGAAAACAGCACCATCACCTCTGCACAACAAGCCACGCCAACAATCACACAAGTGAGAGACCTAGGAGGCCTAATTGATAATCGCCTGAATTTCAAAGCCACTATTAACAAAACCACCAAAGACTGTTTCTACCAACTACAAGTGCTGAAAAGAATTAGACCTCTTTTCCATGCCCAAGATTTCAGAACCATTCTACAAGCAATCATTTTTTCAAAATTAGACTATTGTAACACCATCCTACTTGGCCTTCCCGCTTCATACACCAAACCGCTTCAGATGGTGCAAAATGCAGCTGCACGAATTCTGACAAATACCAGGAGAAGGGACCACATAACCCCCATTCTAAAGAGCCTCCATTGGCTACCTATACACTTTAGAATAATTTACAAGGCCATTCTTACCACGTACAAAAACATCCACCAACTGGCTCCCATTGACCTACAGATCCCTCTCCGACTACACAATTCGTCAAGACCGACAAGAGATGCATACAAGGGATCGCTACAGGTACCACCGTCCAAATCTACCAGACACTGCACACTAAGAGACCGGGCTTTCTCTACAGCCATTCCACCGTTATGGAACTCCATCCCCTCAAATCTCAGAACAGAACCATGCATCTCAACCTTCAAAAAAAGACTAAAGACCTGGATATTCATACAAGCTTTCCCGGACGCCAATTGATCTAACACCTCCAAGCCACCCCTAATCTCCAACTACACCATGGTTAACTAATCTCCAACATGGTTAACTAATCTCCAACTACACCATGGTTAACCATATCTTCTATCGTTTACCTGTATGAATTAATAACCTGTCCTTTCTCTTCCTTCTCAGCCAAGTTCTTATCACCCTGTTATATGTAACTGCCTTTTCAGCACCTTTGTTATAGTTATGTTTACTATGCACCCCTGTTTTATGTGAACCAGCATGATGTGACTGCTGTCTCGAATGCCGGTATATAAAAATCTGAAATAAATAAATAAATAATTAAATCCAGGACATCACTCTCTCGCACCCGTCCTTTTACATTCCAAATAAACATAACTGACAACAGATTTCTTTGGGTTAACAAGGCCACAGCTTTAATAAAAACCCTGGAGGCCCGAGCCCCTGAGTTAACATAACAAGTGCAAATAACCAACCAACATAATCGTCCGCCACTCCTCCAGCAAGACTATCCACGCCAGCCAAACAGCTCGTCCCTCGGCCCACACCGATTCCAGACTCCCGCCGCCTACCAGCAAGGAGCCAACCCGGTGGACACCCGCCGCCAGCCAGCAAGGAGCCAGGCCAGGTGACTCCCGCCGCCTGCCAGCAAGGAGCCTGCCACCGACAACTACCCCAGTTGTCCGCCATTTTCAAGTTGCCACATAAAACCATTTATCAGATACCCCATGTATAAGCTGTATCGGCTCGGGCCTTCCGCACACCTGCCTTCCCTCACCGCTGCGACAGCAAGACACAACACCAGTTACGAGCAAAACAATAGAAGGGCGGGTGGGAGGGAAAACGGCCTGCCAGCTCTCGGGGCAGTCGCGGCGCAGTGCAAAGGCTGTCGGCGCGCCTGCCTCGAAACTCCTCCCCCTGAGACTTGCTCCTGTGCTCGCCGCCCAATCCTGGCCGGCCAGCACCTCAGCCACTCCGAACCTGCCAATCCAGGCTCACTGGCAGCAGGAAAACTTTCCCCGCTGCACCCCTCCTATCTCTCTGACCCTAGCCTGACCTAACCGCCTTCCCCTCCCCTCTTTTACTACGCGGTATCCCCGCGGGTCTAGGCCAGCTCTCCCGAGCGTGCCTGGGCCCGCATTATCTTGGCCAACCCGACACAGGGTCGGGCTGACCTCCCGAAAAGGCTGGCAGCCTGGTATGACTTTCCCTTCAGCTCTGAGCTTATCTCACTAGTGTCTGGACAGACAGAGGAAAATTCACTAGCACTGCTAAAATCTCCATAATGCTACCTTAACCCTCCTTTAGTGAAGAAAAAATCAGAATTAGCAGTATCGCACTGCCTCTCTTTTTGGTACAGAGAGTGTGTGAGATCTATGCAGCATAGAGAAGAACAGAAGCAGCTTTTTACCTGTGCCAAATCCAAAAGTTTGCAATCATTTTTAAAACTCAGTGAGAGATTTTAGTAGCGCATACTTCTTTGTAAAATACTAGATAGCAAATGCACAATTTCTTGGACATGCTCAGATTTTAAAGTGGGAGGATTTCAGTGTTACTTGATCCAGTTAGTAGCTACAGCCTAAATTAGAAATTAGATTTGTCTTATGGGTGGTTTCCTTGCCAACATGTCTTGCCTTGACTCTGACAAGGCTCAGAGAAGGCGGTAGTTCACACAGGCAAATATCTGGTTGCTATAGTTCTTTTTCTCAGCAGTATACAGTAGGGATGTGAATCATTTTTCTAACGAATTGAAATATCGTATGATTTCTAAATTCGCTAGAAATTGGTTAAAAGAAAGAAACGATCAATTTTACCCCCGATTTTTTGTAAAAATCGTTTTTCGGGTTAGTGCGCGCTAAAAAATTATTTTTCACTAAAAAAAAAAAACAGGGAAACGCGGGAAAACAATTTTTTCCCACGGCCAGACGATCCCGAAAGCGGGAACGATCGGGCACCCGATTCACATCCCTGGTATACAGCTATAGATTTAAATTGACCTTAGAAATGAATGGGAAACATAAACAAATAGGACAAAGAATATCTGTTTCATTTGTGGAACCCCTCCATTCATTTCTGTGAGCCAAAAATGAAACAAATATGGGCACATTTGTTATGTTTTCCCCATTATAAATATAGATTAACATGTTAAATCAAGAGTGGAAGATAGTCCTAAAAACACTAACAGGCTGATGCAGTATTCTGTGCATTAAGAAACTTTGCACTGGATTTCAGCGCACAGTTTTAATACACAGTTTAACATTTTTTTCTCCAGATTCAGTAAGCTAATATTATGCAAATGCATCAGTAGCTTATAATAGTGCAATGAATGTTAAATGTCCATTTAGCACAGGCAGAATGCACAGTTTGACTTGGGAAGGATGGATGATATCACTGAAAGGCAAGCAATCCAAGAGGAGAATTTATTCATCTGGCTAAGTGGCAGCCGCTGACACTTAGCCTGATAAGTACTGCTTTATTCAGCACCAGGGGCGATCCATGTAACTATAGACCAGTGAGCCTGACTTCAGTGCCGGGAAAAATAGTGGAAACTATTCTCAAGATCAAAAACGTTGAACATATAGAAAGACATGGTTTAATGGAACACAGTCAACATAGATTTGCCCAAGGGAAGTCTTGCCTAACAAATCTGCTTCATTTTTTTTGAAGGGGTTAATAAACATGTGGATAAAGGTGAACAGGTAGATGTAGTGTATTTGGATTTTCAGAAGGCATTTGACAAAGTTCCTCACGAGAGGCTTCTAAGAAAACTAAAAAGTCATGGGATAGGAGGCGATGTCCTTTCGTGGATTACAAACTGGTTAAAAGACAGGAAACAGAGAGTAGGATTAAATGATCAGTTTTCTCAGTGGAAAAGGGTAAATAGTGGAGTGCCTCAGGGATCTGTACTTGGACCGGTGCTTTTCAATATATATATATAAATGATCTGGAAAGGAATACGACGAGTGAGGTTATCAATTTTGCGGATGATATAAAATTATTCAGAGTAGTTAAATCACAAGCAGATTGTGATACATTACAGGAGGACCTTGCAAGACTGGAAGATTGGGCATCCAATTGGCAGATGAAATTTAATGTGGACAAGTGCAAGGTGTTGCATTTAGGGAAAAATAACCCTTGCTGTAGTTACACGAAGTTAGGTTCCATATTAGGAACTACCACCCAGGAAAAAGATCTACGTATCATAGTGGATAATACTTTAAAATCATCAGCTCAGTGTGCTGCAGAATCAAAAAAGCAAACAGAATGTTAGCAATTATTAATAAAACAGAAAATGTCATAATGCCTGTATATCGCTCCATCGCTGTTTAGAATGTCATAATGCCTCTATATTGCTCCATCGCTGTGTAAAATTCTGGCCGCCGCATCTCAAAAAAGATATAGTTGCGATGGAGAAGGTACAGAGAAGGGCAACCAAAATGATAAAGGGGATGGAACAGCTCCCCTATGAGGAAAGGCTGAAGAGGTTAGGGCTGTTCAGCTTGGAGAAGAGACGGCTGAGGGGGGATATGATAGAGGTCTTTAAATTCATGAGAGGTCTTGAACGAGTAGATGTGAATCGGTTTACAGTTTTGAATAATTGAAGGACTAGGGGGCATTCCATGAAGTTAGCAAGTAAAACATTTAAGACTAATCGGAGAAAATTCTTTTTCACTCAATGCACAATAAAGCTCTGGAATTTGTTGCCAGAGGATGTGGTTAGTGCAGTTACTGTAGCTGGGTTCAAAAAAGGTTTGGATAAGTTCTTGGAGGAGAAGTCCATTAACAGCTATTAATCAAATTTACTTAGGGAATAGCCACAACTATTAATTGCATCAGTAGCATGGGATCTTCTTAGTGTTTGGGTAATTGCCAGGTTCTTGTGGCCTGTTTTGGCCTCTGTTGGAAACAAGATGTTGGGCTTGATGGACCCTTGGTCTGACCCAGCATGGCAATTACTTATGTTCTTATGATCTTATATCTGGCTGTGGTTATCCACCACCACTTAGCTGGATAAATCATTACTTATATGGCTAAGTAGAGGTGGTTAGCCTGATCAATCCTGACATTTTTTTCCTTTTTTAAAGTGTTTTTAAGGGTTTTAAATGCCAACACAGTAGCACTGGAAACATAGGTAAAGTTAGCCTTAGGAAAACCTGGTTTATTGACAGCACACCTCTCTGCATGAGAGAGTATTTGTTAATACCCTCATTTGCATGGGTTTTCCATGCGAGGTCGCTAAGCAGTACTCACATTTTAGAATGCACATTTTCTGTGTGCAAAACTCCAGCTGCATCAGCAGGAAGTCTTGCGTACAGAAAATGAATGTTTCAGTGCAGGTAAAGCTGTGTGTTCGGCTGAACTCCTCTTTCTGCTGAAGATTTGGGGAAAAATATGTTATGTAGAAGTTTTCTCAGAACGGGAGGGAAGCAGAATAAGATGAGTACTTTCAAGATGTATGTATAACGTAGACCAGATGTATGTATAATCTGAAGTTACATACCAAATAGCACATGAAGGGACGCACGAAGGAGCATGCTGTTTGGCATGGCCTTTCAGTATTGGGCCTGCTGGCAGGAAGGCCTGCCGGCAGCATTGTCCTTGAAAGGGCCATCTGTAGGTGGTGCCACCAGGGAGGTTGGGTTGAGAGGAGGGGACCTCCGTTCCTTTGTTGCTCACCCCAGGACTCGAGAAGATGTCTGGCTGGGAGGGGGAGGGGAGGCCCTCTCCTCCCCTTGCCGCTGCTGTTCCAGCTCTGGGCTTAGCTCCCAGGGCCTGAGAAGTTGACTGGCTGTTGGGAGGAGGGGGGTTGAATCTTGCTCTTCCTCCCACTGCTGCTGCTATTCTTCTTCTGTGCCTAATTTCCTCAGCACCCCACTTGTTTTGAAAGAAAATGAAAGAAATACATGTTTCATTCATTTCCACTAAAAATGTTTTTTTTCTGCTGCTGTCAACAAAAAGAAAAAAAGCCCCCGCTGACAGCCCTCCCTCCCCCCACCAAACCCTTTTACCACATTTTGCTTTCTTCAGGGAACAGGCATGATCCCTGCTTGGTACTTGGGCCCACAGACTGAGTCCTGCACCATTGCTAATATATTCCATACAAAACGGCACTGGCCAATTTCAGACCCAGCACATTGACATTTTGTGTGATAAAATTAACAATGGCACCCATCTGGATCTGTCTGCATAATTTCTAACCATATCACTTGCATGGTGGAGGCAATTAAAGATTGCACATGCCCCGTGAAGAAAGGAAAATATGGTAAGAGGGCTTGAGGGGACGGTGGACCATTGGAGGGGAGGCCCAGCAGGTTTTTTCTTTCTCCATTGAGCCTCCACATTTATTTATTTTATAATTCCATTTATTTATTGCAGTAGAGGAGAAGTCTAGTGGTTAAAGCAGTGGGCTATGAACCAGGCAAACCAGCATTCAGATGCCACTGCTGTTCTTCGTGACATTGAGCAAGTTATTTTACCGTCTGTTGCCTCAGACACAAACTACAGGTCTGATTTAAAAAAAAAAAAAAAGTACTTGCTTAAGATTGGGTTTTTCATGTATAAATGCACTTTACCCGTATAGGTGGGCTTTCAAAAATTGTTATATATGCCATTGACTTGTCCATAGGATATTCATGTGTAAGTGCACTTTACACACCTAGATGGGTTTTTTAAATTGTTATGATAACATGTTACATTTATGAACGTAACCCCTTTTAAAATTAACTCCTTAGATTGTGAACCCTCTGGGGATAGGGAAATATCTATGGTATCTGAATGTAATCCACTTTGAAATGCCAATACAAATCATAAAAAAAAAAAATTGTTTCCTTGGTTTTTTTTTTGTTTAATTCTTTTTATTGACAATTCAAAACATAAGTACAGAAATGGTATCAAGGTGTACATGGTTTAACATATAGTTAAAAATACCAGAAAGTCAATATTTTAAAATAAGAAAAAGAGAAAGAAGAAAGAGAATGAAGACGCTGACGATATTCAGGTCCTGATCCCCATCAAGGAGTCACTCGCAAAAACACTGTCTCACTGGGAAACCTGCCTCCAAAATATCAAACAGCTTCTCACAAGTCTCAACCTTATACTAAATTCTTCAAAAACGGAACTTCTACTCATCACACCAGAAAACAGCTCCCTCACACCCACTCATCCAGCCTTACCAAATACTACACAAGTGAGAGACCTAGGAGTTCTAATTGACAATCACCTAAACCTGAAAGCGAACATCAACAAAACCACCAGAGACTGCTTTTATAAGCTCCAAGTACTGAAAAGAATACGGCCTCTCTTCCACACACATGACTTCAGAACGATTCTACAATCAATCATTTTCGCAAAGCTGGACTATTGTAACTCCATCATGCTTGGTCTCCCTTCTTCACACACCAAACCATTGCAAATGGTCCAAAATGCCTCCGCCCGTATACTCACTAACACCAGGAGAAGAGAACACATAACCCCTATCCTGATGGGCCTCCACTGGCTGCCTATCCACTTCAGAATAATCTACAAGACCATTCTCACCATTTTCAAAAACATCCACCAATTAGCCCCAATCGATCTCCATATTCCCCTCCGATTACACTACTCAACAAGACCGACAAGAGATGCTTACAAAGGATCTCTTCAAGTACCTCCAGCCAAAACTACCAGACACATCACGCTTAGAGATCGGGCCTTCTCCACAGCTGGTCCAACTTTATGGAACGCCATTCCCCCGGATCTTAGAATGGAACCCAGCATCTCAACATTCAAGAAAAGACTCAAGACGTGGCTGTTCACGCAGGCCTTTCCTAACTCCAACATTACTTAACCTCCTCCAATCAACATTCTTCGCTAGTAATAGCATTAATAGCCAATCAACATTCTTCGCTAGTAATAGCATTAATAGCCACCTCTTATAATGTTATTATATATATATATATATAATTATTTGATCTTCATTTTCCTTCTTACTCCTAGTTATTGATTCCCTGTTACATGTAACTGCTTTTCTGCACCATTGTTCAAATTGTAAAGTTTATTGCACCCCTGTTTCTTGTGAACCAGCATGATGGGACTACTGTCTTGAATGTTGGTATATAAAAAAACTTAAATAAATAAAATAATAAATAAATAAATAAATAAGAAAAAGGGGAGTTAGAGCAGAGTGTGAGCCAGTTGCCAATCCAAGCATAAGCAGTTATTACAATGAATCAATATATATTTCAAGAGGCTTCCACACCTGCATCCAGGATGTCATTCTATTGAATTTAATCGCCATTGCTTTTTCGTATTTACTGTACAAACAAACGGAGATCCACCATAAATGTTCAGAAAGCAGATCACTATGCTTCCAGTTAGCCAGAATGTTGTGCACCACTACGGTTATGAAAAAATCTAAAAGTTTAAGGTGGGAAATGGGAAGATCTAAAGATGGGTTCGCCCCCCCCCCGAAGTATAACTATAGAGTAAGTTATAGGTTGATCAAGATCAATTATTGCTGAAATAGTGGTCCAGATTTGTTGCCAAAAAGTATGGACATAGGAGCATGAGAAGAGCATATGTGATAGGGTGGCATTAGTAGCTGAGCAGGTCCAACATTCATGTGAATTAAGCAGACCCGCTCGGTGTAGTTTCCATGGAGTACAAACCGCTCTATGGAACACAAAGAGGTCTGGGTTAGGCTGGAAGATAGTGAAATGCGGGTAGAGACATTCCAAATATAATCCCATTTCACTGGGTTAGATATATCAGTAAGTTCAGAGAACCACAATGGATATAGGCCTTGTATATGCCGCAAGGGAGGAAATGATTTAAGAAGGTTATATAATCTAGAGGCCGGATGTCCTAGGGTACCATATTCCTGGTAAATCATAAAAATAAAAGGCAAGTTATCATTAGATATATTAGGCATAGAAATAGCTTGTACTGTATTACGTAATTGTAGCCAGACATAAAACTGAGATGTAGGTAAGGAAAACTTTTCTCTTAACATAGCAAAAGGGAGCAAGACATTGTCCTGTATCACAGAGGAAAGAAGCCAAATTCCTTTACACTGACATATTGGCCAATGGAGTGGATGTCCCCCCACTGTTATCATAGGGTTATACCATATCGGGGTAAACTTAGACCCTCGCCACGGGTAGATGTTAGGCAATTGTGATCAAACTCTGAAAACACCCAGTGTAAGGACCGTAGGATAGGGTTGGAGTCATGTCTGGGGATAAACGACATACCAGGGAAAGTTTCAGGTGGATAGTGGAGAAGGAGTTGTTGTTCGATGGATAACCAGCGAGGATGATCAATCGATGTGTACCAATATGTGTAGAGGTGGTAGCCTTGTTGCAGAATAAATGCTTGATGGTATAGATAAAAATCCAGAAAATTGACCCCACCACTCTGTTTCTCAGCCTTTAGCTTGGATAATGCCATATAAGAAGCCTTATTACGCCACAGGAAGCACATTAAAAGTCTGTCTACATGTTGGTAAAAATCTCTAGAAAAAAAGATGGGACTCATGGATAAAACGAAGTTTACCCTAAGAGCAAGAACCATTTTGATGGTATCAAGTCTTCCCCACCAGGTGAGATATAGAGGGGACTATTGTAATGAGGCATCACGCAACTGCTGCAATACAGTTGATTCACATTGAGTGATCGTGGTCAAGCTATCCATGTAGAATCTTAAACCCAGATATTTAAGGCCTTGGGTCACCTTTTGTATTGGGTAGCTAGAGAGGTCTACTAAAGCCCCCAAGGAGTTTAAGGGGAGCATTTCAGTTTTATGCCAATTTATTTTATAGCCAGAAGTATAAGAGTAAGAAGATATTAAAGCGAATAAGTGAGAAAGTGATGATTCAGGATTAAGTAGAAAAAGATGAATATCATTGGCATATGCACTTAGTTTAAAGGTATACGGTCCCATAGTTACTCCTTCTATTGCATTCTCTTGCCTAATAGCTAGAAGTAATGGTTCCAAAGCCTGGTTGAATAGTAGCGGTGAGAGAGGGCAACCTTGTCGCATACCTCTAAACAAAGAAAAGGATTTAATGGCCCGATTATTGATATATAGGAATGCTGATGGGGAATGGTAAAGAAATTGTATCCAGGACAAAAAATTAGGGTCGAAGCCTAACCAACCAAGTGTATCAAACAAAAAAGTCCATTCGACACGATCAAAGGCTTTTTCCATGTCTAATGAGAGGACAATCACAGGTGACTTAATTGAAAGAACATATTCTTGAATATGAAAAAAAAGATGGGTATTATTAGCAATAAGTTGATTTTTAATAAATCCCGATTGGTCAAAGTGGATGAGAGAGAACATATGCTGGGAAAGCCTAGTGGCCAAAATGTTTGCAAAAATTTTATAATCCGTGTTCAATAATGAGTTAGGCCTATAGTTGGATATATTTGTATCATCTCTACCTGGCTTTGGAAGCAACACTATGCAAGCTTCGGTGAAGGCAGAGGATGCAGTAGGTTGGGAAAGCACTGAGGAGAAATAAGCATGTAGGTGCGGGATGAGATCTTTCTTAAAGGCATGGTAAAAAGTCAGATGTGGAGCCATCGGGGCCCGGTGACTTTCCACTAGAGAAAGATGAGATGGCCAAACTTATTTCTTCTGGAGAGATGGAGTTATCCAGTAAAGTTTTTGAGCCTCAGTGAGGGAGGGATGGGAGAATTTTGATAAGAACTGACTGATGACATTACTAAAAGCTACTGTTTCTGACTGATATAAATTAGCATAGAAGTCTCAGAAGGCTTGTAGAATTTCTTCATCCAAAGTTAAACTTTGACCATACGATTTTTCTTTTGGTTTTTTAAGATAGGAAGACAGTAAATGTCCACATTTATTATTTTCAGCATAATAAAGAGCCTTGGTCTGAAACAAGCTTTACTTGTGTACACAATAGCTGATTGTATTGGTATCGGGCTTTAAGAAGAGAGTTCAGAGAATAAGGTGTTGGGGAGGCAATATGAGTTTTTTGGAGATGAGTAACTTCCGCCTGGAGAGCATTTAAAGCGGATCTTTGGATTTTACTTTGCTGGATAGTATAGTTAATGACGTCATTTCATATGGTAGCTTTAAAAGCCCATATCGACGCTTCCGAGACATCAGAAGTCGGAAATAATCTGAAATTTTAATCTTGAAAGTGTCCATAAAAGATGCATCAGCCAGCAAGAATGAGTTGAAGTGCCACTGTTTATCCACTTGTATAAAGGAATGTAGCCGATAGGTGAGCATCACCGCCGTGTGGTCTGATATCAAGATGGGACAAATAGTAGCCAATATAGGAAATGAGGAAGTAGTCAATTCAAGAATATGATGAGTGTGGAAAGGAATAGAAAATAAGGTCTATGTCCATGGGGTATAGTATGCGCCACAGGTCAGACAGGCCAAGAGATGTGGTAAGATGCTTAATGCTTTGCAGGATTTAGAGATAGAAGGCCTGATGGTGGATTTTTTCATATAAGTAAGGATCCAATGGTTGATTAAAATCTCCTCCAATGATACAATTTGAAGAGTCTGTTACCAGTAGTTGTGCAAAAACAGTATGGAAGAAATCAGGGTCATCTGTGTTTAGGACATATAGGTTGAGGAGGGTAAAGGACTCTGTAGCAATGGTTATCTGAGCTAAGATCCACCGGCCATCTAGATCTGCAGCATGATGAGTTATCTGAGCTCCCAGGCGTTTATGCAGTAGAATAGCTACTCCTCTCTTCTTCTGTGGAGCAGGTCTATATAAAACTTGACCTACCCATTGTTGTTTTAATTTAAGCGATTCAGATAAAAAGAGATGGCTTTCTTGGATAAAGGCGATGTCCGTATGAAGAGATTGCGGATAAGCCAGTATTTTCTTATGCTTGATGGGGTGTGAAAAGCCATTGACATTCAGAGAAACAGTCATAATGGATCCAATGTTTGACGCCATGATAGAAAAATGTAAACAAGTATTTGCACTGAAAGAGGCAGCTGCAAAGGTTAAAAGTGTTCAACAGGCATGGACATTGTTTAAAAATACAATCTTAGAGGCGCAGTCCATATGTATTCCACACATTAAGAAAGTTGGAAGGAAGGCAAAATGATTACCGTCATGGTTAAAAGATGAGGTGAAAGAGGCTATTTTAGCCAAAAAAACATCCTTCAAAAATTGGAAGAAAGATCCAGCTGAAGAAAATAGGATAAAACATAAGCATTGTCAAGTTAAGTGTAAAACATTGATAAGACATTGATAAGACTGGTGTTTTTCAATAGATATATATATAAATGATCTGGAAAGGAATACGATGAGTGAGGTTATCAAATTTGCAGATGATACAAAATTATACAGAGTAGTTAAATCACAAGCGGATTGTAATACATTACAGGAGGACCTTGCAAGACTGGAAGATTGGGCATCCAATTGGCAGTTGAAATTTAATGTGGACAAGTGCAAGGTGTTGCATTTAGGGAAAAATAACCTTTGCTGTAGTTACATGATGTTAGGTTCCATATTAGGAGCTACCACCCAGGAAAAAGATCTAGGCATCATAATGGATAATACTTTAAAATTGTCGGCTCAGTGTGCTGCAGCAGTCAAAAAAGCAAACAGAATGTTAGGAATTAAGAAGGGAATGTTTAATAAAATGGAAAATGTCAAAATGCCTCTATATCGCTCCATGGTGAGACTGCAACTTGAATTCTGTGTACAATTCTGGTCACCGCATCTCAAAAAAGATATAGTTGCGCTGGAGAAGGTACAGAGAAGGGCAACCAAAATGATAAAGGGGATGGAACAGCTCCCCTATGAGGAAAGGCTGAAGAGGTTAGGGCTGTTCAGCTTGGAGAAGAGACGGCTGAGGGGGGATATGATAGAGGTCTTTAAGATCATGAGAGGTCTTGAGTGAGTAGATGTGAGTCGGTTATTTACACTTTCGAATAATAGAAGGACTAGGTGGCATTCCATGAAGTTAGCATGTAGCACATTTAAGACTAATCGGAGAAAATTCTTTTTCACTCAATGCACAATAAAGCTCTGGAATTTGTTGCCAGATGATGTGGTTAGTGCAGTTAGTGTAGCTGGGTTCAAAAAAGGTTTGGATAAGTTCTTGGAGGAGAAGTCCATTAACTGCTATTAATCAAGTTTACTTAGGGAATAGCCACCGCTATTAGGGATGTGCATAGGGACCGCATACGTTACATTCGGTATTCGTATTTGTGGGGGGGAGATACGTTGCATTAGGCAAGGGGGGCCACTATCCATTCATGCGTTCCATTCTTATTCGTTTCCCGGCTAAAATTTAATTAACTACAACCCCCCACCCTCTTGACCCCCCCAAGACTTGCCAAAACTCCCTGGATCCCTGCTGGTCCTCAGGGGTCCAGGAGCCATCTACTGCACTCACGGCATCGGCTTCCGGTATTCAAAATGGTGCTGATAGCCTTTGACCTTACTATGTCACAGGGGCTACCAGTGCCATTGGTTGGCCCATGTCAGATGGTAGGAGCAATGGACGGCCGGTGCCATCTTGTGCTCCTTCCATGTGACAGGGGCCAACCAATGGCACCGGTAGCCCCTGTGACATAGTAAGGGCAAAGGCTATTGGCGCCATTTTGAATACTGGCAGCCGACGGCTCAAGTGCAGGAGATGGCTCCAGGACCACCAGGGACTTTTGGCAAGTCTTGGAGAGGTCAGGAGTCCCCCCCAAGACTTGCCAAAAGTCCCTGGTGGTCCAGAAGGGGTCCTGGAGCCATATCCTGCACTTGGGCCTTTGGCTGCCAGTATTCAAAATGGCGCCGATAGCCTTTGCCCTTACTATGTTACAGGGGCTACCGGTGCCATTGGTCGGCTCCTGTGACATAGTAAGGGCAAAGGCTATCGGCACTATTTTGATTACTGGCAGCCGATGGCCCGAGTGCAGGAGATTGCTCCCGGACTCCCGCTGGACCACCAGGGACTTTTGGCAAATCTTGGGGGAGCGGGGGTCCGGGAGCGATCTCCTGCACTCAGGCCGTCGGCTGCCAGTAATCAAAATGGTGCCAATAGCCTTTGCCCTTACTATGTCACAGGGGCTATTGGCGCCATTTTGAATACCGGAAGCCGACAGCATGAGTGCAGTAGATGGCTCCCGGACCCCCGCTGGACCACCAGGGAGTTTTGGCAAGTATTGAGGGGGGGTCAGGAGGGTGGGGGGTTTGTTTAAATTTGCTACTTTAGACGGCCAAATAATTCGGTGAAGATTTGTTGTATTTATGGGAATCGCGATACGTTTCGCTTCCCTACGAATACAACAAATATGGCCTATACGTTGTGGATTGCCAATACTTTGCAAATGAATGCACACCCCTAACCACTATTAATTGCATCAGTAGCATGGGATTTTTTTAGTGTTTAGGTAATTGCCAGGTTCTTGTGGCCTGGTTTGGCCTCTGTTGGAAACAGGATGCTGGGCTTGATGAACCCTTGGTCTGACACAGCAAGGCAATTTCTTATGTTCTTATGATTATAATCGGCTTCAGCTTCCACTCTTTGCGTAGCTATAAGGAGTAGTATGATGAGGTCATAGTGAGAGTGCCTTGATAGAGAAAAAAAGACAAAGAGGAAAAATAAAAAGCAAAAATTAGGAAGAGGAAAAAAGTGCAAGCATAATTTATTTATTTATTTATTAACTTTTATTTACCGACATTCGTGCATAATGCCAAAAAAGGGCACCATGTACCAAAAAGAGCCTCAGGGTGGGCCACTAGCTAGCAAAATCTCGTAGCTCAACTTGTGTGTCAAAACGTTTTAAAAGGGAAAAAAAAAACCCCAGCAAGACAAGTATTGTGGAGTAAGTTGTCACAGCTGTCACAGGAAAAATGAGTTTCTCAAAAGTGTCGACCAGCGAGAGAGTGTTACGCGCCCCACCCGCGGCCGTCCCGTGCATGGACCTGCTCACCTTCATGGTCCCATAGCAGGCCCCGGGATGACTTCCCTCACGGTAGTTGCCAGTCCTGCCAGACCCCAGCGTCCCGCGGCGGAGGTCGCCGGGCCTTCTACTGCTCGCCGGGCCTCACGCCGAGGTTTAGCATCCTCAGCTATCTTGGCCATGCCCATACGTGCACGCAGACTGCCTGGACTCATGTAGGGCCAAGGGCGGGTCCTAGCTCCGTGGCGTGCCCTGATTGACCCCCAATATAAGGAAGTTCTTGTCTTCACTTACTTGCCTTGGCAATCGGGTCGGTTTGCTCTGAGATTGCCTCTGTGCTGGTACTTGTGCTTGCTTGTCCTAGTCTCGTTCCAGGATCCTTCTGTTCCAGTTCTGTTCCTGACTCGTCCCTGATTCCTAGTTCCTTGCTTGTCCCTGATTCCTGACTCGTCCCTGATTCCTAGTTCCTTGCTCGTCCCTGATTCCTAGTTCCTTCCAAAGATACTTGCATGGCATCCTAGTGGAAGCCATGCAAGTATTTTTGTTCAAACAAATGGTATTGGAACCCACGAGAGAAGGAACTATTCTCGACTTAGTGCTCAATAATGGAGATATCGTCTCTGATGTCAAGGTGGGCGCCCACCTCAGCAGCAGTGATCATCAAATGGTATGGTTTAATATCACTAAAAGAATATGGAAAAGAAGCACAAAGACCAGAGTTTTACAGTTCAAAAACACAGACTTTGAGGAAATGGGGAAGTACCTAGAGGAAGAACTAAATGGATGGGAAAATGAGAGAGATGTGGATCAACAGTGGACCAATCTAAAAGGAGCAATCGCCAAGGCAACTGCTCTATATGTTAGAAATGTAAAGAAAAGCAAAAGAAAAATGAAACCTATCTGGTTCTCAAAGGAGGTGGCTGACAAAATTAAAGCTAAAAGAACTGCATACAAGAAATACAAAAGATCCCAAAGGGAGGAGCACAAAGAAGAATATCTGATTCAACTGAGGGAGACTAAGAAATTAATCAAGTTGGCAAAAAGTCAAGCAGAAGAGAGGATTGCCAAGGAGATAAAATATGGTGACAAAACATTTTTCAGATACATCAGCGAAAAGAGAAAAGTCCAAAGTGGTATAGTGAAATTGAAAGGTGGAAATGATCAATGTGTGGAGAGAGACGAAGAAATGGCAGAAATATTAAACGAATACTTCAGCTCTGTGTTCACTAAAGAAGACCCTGGAGAAGGACCATCTCTACACAACAAGAAACTGGAGGGAAGCGGAACAGAGGAAAATCCATTTACAGTAGATAATGTATGGGAAGAGCTAAAGAATCTGAAAGTGGACAAAGCCATGGGGCCTGATGGGATTCATCCAAGGATACTGAGGGAGCTCAGAGATGTGCTGGCGGGACCGCTGTGCGACCTGTTCAATAGATCCCTAGAAACGGGAGTGGTGCCGAGTGATTGGAGAAGAGCGGTGGTGGTCCCACTTCACAAGAGTGGGAACAGAGAGGAGGCTGGTAACTACAGATCGGTTAGCCTCACTTCAGTGGTGGGAAAAGTAATGGAGTCACTGTTGAAAGAGAGAATAGTGAACTATCTACAGTCGGGAGAATTGATGGACCAGAGGCAGCATGGATTCACCAGAGGAAGATCCTGTCAGACAAATCTGATTGATTTTTTTGACTGGGTAACCAAGGAATTGGATCGAGGAAGAACACTCGATATCATATACTTGGATTTCAGCAAAGCTTTTGATACGGTTCTGCACAGGAGACTGGTGAATAAAACGAGAAGCTTGGGAGTGAGTGCCAAGGTGGTGACCTGGATTGCAAATTGGTTGACGGACAGAAGACAATGTGTGATGGTAAATGGAACCTTCTCTGAAGAGAGAGCGGTTTTAAGTGGTGTACCGCAAGGATCGGTGTTGGGACCGGTCCTGTTCAATATCTTTGTGAGCGACATTGCGGACGGGATAGAAGGTAAGGTTTGTCTTTTTGCGGATGACACTAAGATCTGCAACAGAGTGGACACGCCGGAAGGAGTGGAGAGAATGAGACGAGATCTAAGGAAACTAGAAGAATGGTCGAAGATATGGCAGCTGAGATTCAATGCCAAGAAGTGCAAAGTCATGCATATGGGGAGTTGAAATCCGAATGAACTGTATTCGATGGGGGGGGGGGGGGGGGGGGAAGGCTGATGTGCACAGAGCAGGAGAGAGACCTTGGGGTGATAGTGTCTAATGATCTGAAGTCGGCGAAACAATGCGACAAGGCGATATCTAAAGCCAGAAGAATGCTGGGCTGCATAGAGAGAGGAATATCGAGTAAGAAAAGGGAAGTGATTATTCCCTTGTACAGGTCCTTGGTGAGGCCTCACCTGGAGTACTGTGTTCAGTTCTGGAGACCGTATCTTCAAAAAGACAAAGACAAGATGGAGGCAGTACAGAGAAGGGCGACCAGGAAGGTGGAGGATCTTCATCGGATGACGTATGAGGAGAGATTGAAGAATCTAAATATGTACACCCTGGAGGAAAGGAGGAGCAGAGGTGATATGATACAGACTTTCAGATACTTGAAAGGTGTTAATGATCAAAAGACAACGACAAACCTTTTCCATAGGAAAAAAATCAGCAGAACCAGGGGTCACGATTTGAAGCTCCAGGGAGGAAGATTCAGAACAAATGTCAGGAAGTATTTCTTCACGGAGAGGGTGGTGGATGCCTGGAATGCCCTTCCGGAGGATGTGGTGAAGACCAGAACTGTGAAGGACTTCAAAGGGGCGTGGGATAAACACTGTGGATCCATAAAGTCAAGAGGCTGCCAATGAAGAGTGGGTGACTCGCCAGAATGATGGCTACTGCCTGGAGTCAATACCCTTATTAAATAAACATACACATGCTTACTGTGACTCCAACATCGCTCTAAGCTTCAACAGCAAGAGGAAATGTGGAAAAAAGGATTCGCACTCACAAAGAGGGGAGTAGCTGGATTGTTACGGCGGTTACTACCCCAAATCAAATAAGCCTGATACTTCACTTTCAATGCATATACAGCATAGTTCTCTGATTCAACGGCAGGGGAGAAGAAAAACTGATACTTCACACATCCAGTAGAGCTCTCTGCTTCAATGGCAGGGGAGAAGAAAAGAGGGTTCGCACTCACAAAGCGGGGAGTAGCTGGCTTGTTACGGCGGTTACTACCCCAAACCAAATGTGCCTGATACTTCACTTTCAATGCACATCCAGCATGGCTCTCTGCTTCAACAGCATGGGAGAAGACTGATACTTCACGCATATCCAGCATAGCTCCCTGCTTCAACGGCAGGGGAGAAGAAAAACAACCAATAAGGGCTGTATAACATAGTCTGGGTAAAACAAATAAGCATGGGTGTAGCTTGCTTATTGCGGCGGCTACTACCCCTAACTAATCAAGCTAGATATTTCACTTGGATGCAGCTCCATCACTGCTCTCTACATTAAAGGTGGGGGTGGAAGGGAAATAGAACCAAGAGCTAAGAGAAACAGATAAGTATGAGAGAAAAAATGTGTGAAGCTTGCTGGGCAGACTGGATGGGCCATTTGTTCTTCTTCTGCCGTCATTTCTATGTTTCTATGTTTCTATGTTCCTGTTCCTGCTTGTTCCTATGCTCATCTGTCTGTCTACTCAGGTAGTACCCTCGGACTGTCTTACTGGTACTGAGCTCAGCCTGTTCTTCACTTGCCTGCCTGCCTGCCGCCTGCCTCAAAGACCACAGACTGTTCCTGACTTGCTTGCCTGCCTGCCGCCTGCCTCAAAGACCACAGCCTATTCCTGCCTTGCCTGCCTGCCTGCCGCCTGACTCAAAGACCACAGCCTGTTCCTGCCTTACCTGCCTGCCTGCCGCCTGCCTCAAAGACCACAGTCTGTTCCTGATCTGCCTGCCTGCCTGCCGCCTGCCTCAAGACCTCAGCCTACCTTCGACTTCGTCTGACCTCCGGTGCCTGACCCCTGCTTTGCCTGACTACTCTCGGACTGACCTCTGGAAATTGACCTTTCGCTTGCCTGACCTCGTCTCCAGATTCTGGCTCTGTTCCTCGCCTTGTCATCACCAACTCTGTTCTGGTTCTCCCTGCTCCAACCAGTTGCCATCCTTGAACCCGATCAAGCTCCCCCTGTCTACGTGGGCACGCTGGACTAGGAGACCCTGTGAGGCTTACCTAAGTCCAAGTGGTCCGGGTTTCCTTTGGGCTCCTCCCGGGGGGACCTTGGACTTCCAGTGGTGAAGCTCTTCCTAGCCTCTGTCTCCTCCAGTGCTCAGCCCCCTGGGGGCAGTTACCTCCTGTTCCCTTTCAGGAGGTGTTCCATCTCTGCCCCAGGTCAAGTCCACTCCCAAGCGCAGGAGAGGAAAGTACAAAGAGGCTCACTTAAAAGTAGTGAGCTCTGTTAGTTAGGAACTCGCTGTTCACAATATTTGAAAGTTAATAATAAAAAAAGAAATAATCGGATGTTCAGTGACCAAACCCTGTGTCTGTTCTTGTGACAAAAGGAACACTTCAAGTTCTGCTGGCTGGTGGAACAATTTAGTTTGATTATGGCAGGTAACTTTCATTTGATCTGGATATAATAGGCTGTATTTCACCCCTGGGGCTTGTTGTCGAGGGTGCAAGGCCAAAAAGGCTTTCCTCCTAATGGCCATGGTTTTTGCCAAGTCTGGACAAAAATAAGCGAATTGCCTTGAAAATAAATGGGAATCTTACTTCGAGCCGCTGTGAGAATTGTAAGTGCCTGAGGGTATCGCAGCACTTTGAATATTATAGGCCTGGGATATTTGGTATTACGAGGGGGCCGAGATGGCACTCTGTGTGCCCTTTCAATTTCGAATGGGTGGTCGAATTTTACCTGCAAACAGGAGGGCACCAGATTTGAGAGAAAGTCCATCAGGTCAGTTCCTTCGGCGCCCTCAGGGATGCAGAGGACTCGGATATTGTTGCGGCGGTTTCGGTTAGATAGATCTTCAAACTCCTGTTGTAATTTCTCTACATCGCGAATCACGCAAGGGAGCTGTGTGGTAGCCAGCAGCAACGAAGAGGTTTGTGACTCCATATCGTCCAGCTTCAGTTGAAAGTTCGACATCTGCTACGCCATAGCCTGCAAATCTCCGCAGATAGCAGACGTTGTGTCTATGTTAAGTTGAATCATGTCTTTCAGTTGTTTCAGTTCCGACAGGACTAAATCCGCTGACACCATTGCTTTGGGTGTGGGCAGCTTCTCCAGCGAAGGTGGATCTTGCTTTGCTCATTTTGAGCCCAAGGATGCTGCAAAGGCAGCCTCGATTTTCCCAGATTTGGGGGTAGTCATTCTAAAAGCGAATAGAGATTTATGACAGCTTAAGTGCGACGGCAATGTGGGTTTTTCCAGATGATAGCTCTGAGATTGTGCGGAGCCACAAGATTAGGCAGCCATTTTCGTTGCTGCTCAAGAGCGCCCCCCCATTGTTGCTTTAAATAAACAAAAAGAAAGTGAAAACAAACAAAATAAAAAACAAAAAAGCAAACAAAATTAATAACATGAAATGAAAAAACTGTGCACCCTGCTACAACATCAGTTAGATGGTACTTTAAAATGCAGGGACCCCCTCAGATTTTCCACTAATATAAATATATAAGCATAAGCTGTATCATGTTGTATCAAATCAAAGGTCCATCGAGTCCAGCATTCTGTGTCTGACAGTAGACAAACCAGGTCCCATGCATCTAGCAGATCTCAAAGAGTAGATCTATTCCTTGTTGCTAACTGAAAATGACAATACATGAAAATACACAAAATGTTTGTGCTTTTCTGTTTCAGGTTTTTAAAAATGGGCCTTCCAGAGTCCCTCCAACTCCCTTGCTGACCCCTAAGGCAGCCATGGGGTTCAGGACCAGTAAGGCTGAGCCAAGTCCAGCCAGAGCTTCCTCAGGCCCTTCCCTGCAAGAAAATCATAGGGCCTGGACCTACTCAGCTGGGCTGAGCTAGGCCCAGCTGGGACCTTACCAAGTTCTTCCTGCCCAACTGGAAACATTTTTTAGGACCAGAACATTTCAGCCCTGTCCCCATTTATCCCCTTCATTGAGATCTACATCCATCGGATAAAAAGGCAGGAGCGATGCTCTCTCACTCTTGCCCTGCTTGCTGGAGGATTTAAAAATGGCATCAGTGGCCCTAACATTGGTGCCAAAGTGATATAAGTGCCACTTGTGCCATTTTTATATTCTCTGGCTGGCAGGGCAAGAGCGACAGCACGTCTCTCCTGCCCATTTCATCTTCAGGATCCCAGTAAAGATGATGAATGGGGATTAGAGTAGGGAGGCCTCTGGCCTTGGCAAATATTTCCAGAGGGGGGGGGGCAAGAGAGGCCCAAAAAGGTCCAGTCGGGGTCTGGCTCAGCTCAGATGGGTAAGCCCAGGCCCTGTGATTTTCTTAAATGGGTGGAAGGTGGATCAGAAATTTTGGGGAAGGCTACAGGTGGGCTTGGCTTAGCCAAGCCAGGGAGGACCAAGTGCCGTGGCTGTGTTGTGAGATGGGAGGAGGGTTGTAGGGTATTTGGAAGGCTTATTTCAATTTGTTGTTTGTTTGTGGGGGGGTTTTGTTTGGTTTTTTTTTTTTTGCATGTGTAGTTTGGAAAATGAATTTGACCAAATAAAAAAAACACATTAAAATTAATGAAAAAAAGAACCATCCAGAAACAGTAAAATGAACAAAATGAAACATTTTATCCTGCTCTTCCTCTCTTATTGCTCATTTCCACAGATTAGCAGTAACATTTCCAAGACTATATGGCTAATAATGGTTTATGCACTTTTCCTCAAGAAAACTTGTCTAAACCCCTTTTAAACCCAACACTAATAGATACTTTGACCATATTCTCCGGCACCAAATCCCATAGCTTGATTAAAAATCAGTTGAAAATTAATTTATAAATACTTTGCTGGTATGACATGTTTATAAGATAAATGTGCAAAAGTCAATAAATAAATTTAATCCAGTTAATCCAATAAAAAGCTACTGTATCATCTACAACTGATTCCTGATGCCAATATATGGCTATGAAGAACATAAGAACATATGATTTGCCATACTGGATCAGAGCAAAGATTTGTCAAACCTAGTATCCTATTTCCAACAATGGCCAATCCAGATCACAAGTACCTTGCAGGATCCTTAAAGGATGATAGATTTCATGCTGCTTATTCAGGGATAAGCCGTGGATCTCCCCCAAGTTCACCTTAATAATTGTTTATGGACTTTTCTTCCAGGAACTTGCCCAAACCTTTTTTGCACCCAGCTACGTGAACAGTTTTCATCACATCTTCCAGCAACAAATTCCAGAGTTTAATTGTGCATTGAGTAAAAATATATTTTCTCCTATTTGTCTTAAATGTATCACCTAGTAATTTCATTGACTATCCCCTAGTCTTTGTAATTTTTGAAAGAGTAAATAACTGATTTGTGTTTACCCATTCCACTCCACTCATCATTTTATAGATCTCTATCATGTCTCCCCTTGGCCATCTTTTCTCCAAGCTTAAGAGACCTAACCTCTTTAGCCTTTCTTCATAGGGGAGCTGTTCCATCCCCTTTATCATTTTGGTTACCCTTCTTTTCTAAATCTATTGTAGCTTTTCTAGATGATGTGACCAAAACACACAATACTCATGTGTTTGCACTGTAGAGTGATACAGAAGCATTGTGATATTTTATTCTCCATTCCTTCCTAATAATTCCTAGCATTCTATTTACTAGGGATGTGCAGAGCAAAAGTTTATGTCCATATGTCCATATGTCCAAAGGGGGTCCCATTTGCGGTCAATATGGACATAAACAGAATTCAATGAGTTGAGTATATGTCCATATGTGCAAATAAAAATTTAAACCCCTCACCCTCCTTAATCCCCCCCCCCCCCCCCAAGACTTACCACAACTCCCTGGTGATCCAGCGAGGAGTGAGGACGCCATTCCTGCAATCCTTTGCGAGGAGCACGTGACGTCGGCGCCACGTCGAGTGACGCGGCGTCACGTGATTCCCCGCGGGGTCGCGCCGGAACGCTCGTTCGGCCCAAAAGGAACTTTTGGCCAGCTTGGGGGGGCCTCCTGACCCCCGGGTCAGGAGGCCCCCCCAAGCTGGCCAAGCTGGCTCGTTCGGCCCAAAAGTTCCTTTTGGGCCGAACGAGCGTTCCGGCGCGACCCCGCGGGGAATCACGTGACGCCGCGTCACTCGACGTGGCGCCGACATCACGTGCTCCTCGCAAAGGATTGCAGGAATGGCGTCCTCACTCCTCGCTGGATCACCAGGGAGTTGTGGTAAGTCTTGGGGGGGGGGGGATTAAGGAGGGTGAGGGGTTTAAATTTTTATTTTGGATCAACAATCGCGATTTCCAACATATCTAACATACCTATGTTGGATATGTGGGAAATCCGATCGTTTATGTCTCATCACTTTTTTAAGTTAAAAAAAAAATATAAGTAGCATTTTACATATGCGGTCAATACGAATGCACACCCCTACTATTTACTTTCTTGGCTGCTGCAGACACTGAGCACTGGATTTCAACTTACCTTTGATGATGCCTAGATCTTTTTTCTGGGTGCTAACTCTCAATATGAAACCTTGCATTATGTAGCTATAGTTTTAGTTGTTCTTCCCTACATGCATCACTTTGCACTCATCCACATTCAATGTCATCTACCATTTGGATGCCCAGTCTCCCATTCTTGCAAGGTTCTCTTGCAGTTTCTCACAATCCTCTTGTGATTTAACAACTGTGAATAATTTTGTTCAGCAAATCTGATCACCTTACCATCTCTAGGTCATTTAGATATATGTCAAAAGCAGTGCTCCTAGAATAGCTCAATGGGGCATTTCACTATTCCACTTTCTCCATTGAGACAATTGATCATTTGGCTCTACTCTCTATCCTTTAACCAGTTCTCAATCCACAACAGAACATTGCTTCCTATCCCATGACTTTTAATTTCCTCAAGTTTCTCATGAGGAACTTTGTCAAATGCTTTCTGAAAATCCAAATACACTATGGGGCGGATTTTCAGAGCCCTGCTCGCGTAAATCCGCCCAAAACCGGGCGGATTTACGCGAGCAGGGCCCTGCGCGCCGGGAAGCCTATTTTACATAGGCCTCCCGGCGCGCGCAGAGCCCCGGGACTCGCGTAAGTCCCGGGGTTCTCGGAGGGGGGCGTGTCGGGGGCGTGTCGGGGGCGGGCCCGGACGTCGCGGCGTTTCGGGGGCGTGTCGGCAGCGTTTTGGGGGCGGGTATGGGGGCGTGGCTATGGCCCGGGGGCGTGGCCGCGCCCTCCGTAACCGCCCCCAGGTCGCGGCCCGGCGCGCAGGAGGCCCGCTGGCGCGCGGGGATTTACGCCTCCCTCTGGGAGGCGTAAATCCCCCGACAAAGGTAAGGGGGGGGTTTAGACAGGGCCGGGCGGGTGGGTTAGGTAGGGGAAGGGAGGGGAAGGTGAGGGGAGGGCAAAGGAAAGTTCCCTCCGAGGCCGCTCCGATTTCGGAGCGGCCTCGGAGGGAACGGGGTAGGCTGCGCGGCTCGGCGCGCACCGGCTATACAAAATTCATAGCCTTGCGCGCGCCGATCCAGGATTTTAGTGGATACGCGTCTCCGCGCGTATCTACTAAAATCCAGCGTACTTTTGTTTGCGCCTGGAGCGCAAACAAAAGTAGGCTGTTCGCGCTCGTTTTAAAATCCGCCCCTATATCAGCTGGCTCACCTTTATCCACAAGTTTATTCATGCCTTCAAAAATGTAGCAAATTGATGAGGCAAAATTTCCTTTGGCTAAATCCATGTTGGCATTGTCCCATTAAACTATGCCTATCTATGTTCAGTAATTTTGCTTTTTAGAATAGTTTCAGCCATTTTTCTCTGCATTTATGTCTTCAGTGAAAACATGCTCTCTCTGATTTAAAACTGCTACCTGTTAGCTTCATGGAGTGTCCCCTAGTCTTAGTATTATCTGAAAGGGTAAATAACTGTCCTTTTTTTACTTGTTTCACTCCACTCATGATTTTATAATCTTCTGTCATTTCCCCTCTCATTTGTCTCTTCTCCAGGCTGAAGAATCCTAACCTGTTTAGCTTTTCTTCATAAGGGAAGTGTTCTGTCCCCTTTATCATTTTTTGTTGCCCTTCTCTGTAACCTTTTTGAGTTCTGCTATATCATTTTTGAGATGGGATTACCAGAACTGAACATAATACTTAAGGTGCATTTGTACTATAGCTTTATACTGAGGCATTTTTGTAATATAGTTTTGTTTTCTAATCCCATTCTGAATAATTCCTAACATTCTATTTGCTTTATTGACCACCACAGTATCCTGAGCAGAAGATTTAAATATATTGTCCACAATGACTAACAGAGCCTTTTCCAGGGTGGTGACTCCTAATACAGAGCCCAGCATCCATTTTTTTCCCCCAACTTGTCCCTTCACCTGACTCTGCACATTTTATAGGCCCTTAAATTTAAAATGCTAATAAAAATAGGTCCCTAAATTTTGGAGCTCAGATAGGGAAAATTTTCAATATGCTATGTCTAGGCACCTAACTCCTGTAAATGTTATGCTGTTGTGGTATGTTTTATGGCTTATTGTCAGTTTTTTTTTCTTTTTTAAATTGTTTTTTAAAAGCAATATGCTTTTTCTTGAAGAGATGAAAAGAAATAGGTAAGAACTATGCATGAATTACAAGCATCTAAAGCTGCCATTACAACTAAAGATTCCCTATAAATTCCTGCTTTCAACTCAGAAAATGTTCATGAAAAATATAAAAATAATTTAAAAAAGATAAGAGAGAGAGAGAGAGAGCCTGGCCATAATATCATGGCCCATAGGTAGGTATTTGTATCCCTATGGTAGGTCCACCTAGTAACTCGAGGTGGGGTTTAGGTAAGAGTGTAGGGGGTTAGGGGCCTCTTTGACATTCTATGTAACACCTACGAACAGAACAGTGGTCTCTTGTGAAAATTTGCCGGGATCGCGCCGGGACCCTCCCACTGGACCCCAGGTCATTTAAAACATTTTGGGGGGGTTCGGGAGGGTGGGGGTTTGTTTTAAAGGTTCGGGGTGGGTTTTAGGGTTTTTTTGGTGTGCCGGTTTTCCCGCCCTCCCCCGATTTACGATTTTTAACGATTTCAAAACAAAACAAAACACGACGATCTGATTTCCCTCCCCCCCAGCCAAAATCGATCGTTAAGACGATCGATCACACGATTCACACCTCTATTAGGAATGTAGATAGCTGAGTGGCTGGTGGGCGTGAGGATCGCCTTGTAACATGCCTATCTGGTACGAAGGTGGCAGACCTCACACGTCACCTAGATAGGATTTTAGACAGTGCTGGGGAGAAGCCGGCTGTCATGGCACATGTGGGCACCAACAACATAGGAAAATGTGGGAGGGAGGTTCTGGAAGCCAAATTTAGGCTCTTAGGTAGAAAGCTTAAATCCAGAACCTCCAGGGTAGCATTCTCTGAAATGCTCCCTGTTCCACGCGCAGGTCAGCAGAGCTCCGGAGTCTCAATGCGTGGATGAGACGATGGTGCAAGGAAGAGGGATTCAGTTTTGTTAGGAAATGGGGAACCTTTAGGGGAATGGGGAGTCTTTTCCGATGGGATGGGCTCCACTTTAACCAGGGTGGAACCAGACTGCTGGCGCTAACTTTTAAAAAGGAGATAGAGCAGCTTTTAAACTAGAACAAAGGGGAAAGCAGACAGTCGCTCAGCAGCGCATGGTTCGGAGAGAGGTATCTTCAAAGGATACTAATGATGCATTAGAATTAGGGCATCCTGACAGTGAGGTTCCAATAATAAGAAAAGTAGTCCAAGTGCCTGTAACTAAAAACTCACCTGAGCTAAATAAATTCTAACTTATCCCTATCAATTAAGAAGCAGAATGAAAATACAAACAAAAAACAAACTTTGAAATGTTTGTATGCTAATGCCAGAAGTCTAAGAAGTAAGATGGGAGAATTAGAATGTATAGCAGTGAATGATGACATAGACTTAATTGGCATCTCAGAGACATGGTGGAAGGAGGACAACCACTGGGACAGTGCTATACCGGAGTACAAATTATATTGCAATGACAGAGATGAGCACCCGGGAGGCGGTGTGGAGCTTTATGTCCGGGATGGCATAGAGTCCAACAGGATAAACATCCTGCATGAGACTAAATGCACAATTGAATCTTTATGGGTAGAAATCCCATGTGTGTCGGGGAAGACTATAGTGATAGGAGTATACTATCGTCCACCTGGTCAAGATGGTGAGACTGACAGTGAAATGCTAAGAGAAATTAGGGAAGCTAACCAAATTGGTAGTGCGGTAATAATGGGAGACTTCAATTGCCATCAAAAACAATGTGGAACCCAACAAAATTTTTAAATTATAGCCTAAGAAGGTGTCAGCAAGCCTGACATTGTGTGACTTCTAAATAAAAGACACCAACCGGTCTAATCATTCACCTTCATCATATTTTAATACTTCAAAAATTATTTTTATGACATTTTTTCAATTTCCTTAAAATAGTCCTGTTGCGATCCCTCCTGTGCTGCGCCACAGGAGGCATCTTACCTTTCCTCTGGAGGCCGCTCCAAAGCCAGGGCCTCGCCTGCGTACTATACAGGATTTGCTCCAGGGCCTGGGAGGCCTCGATGTGCTTGGGGCTTGCCTGTGGCTTGCTTCGCTCTGCTTGGACTTCCTGGTTCGGCCACGCCCTTCTCCCTAGGGGCCGGCCCATAACACTCCACCGCAGTTATAGGGCCGGTGAGGGGCGGTCCAGGTGAATTCCTCCCAGGGAGTTGCCTGCATACAGCAGTATAAAAGGACCTTCACTTCAGTTCCTGTTTGCCTTTGGATTGAGTTTCATAGTTGTCTGTGCTTCTTCATCGATCCAGGTCTTCCATGGTCTTCGCTTGTCTTGATGGCCCCCTGTCCTGTGTCTCTGCCTGTTTCCTTGATGTTGGTTCCTAGATGTTTGTTCCTGATCCAGTTCCTGATGTTTCTGCTTGCCTCAGACTGCCAGGAATGCAGTATCCCGCTCCAGACTGCCAGGAGTGCAGTAACCTGCTTCTTCCCTGCGCTTCTCCCATTCTCAGCGTGGTCCGTGACCAGCCTTCCTGGGCTGTGTAGGGCGCGCAGTGGGACAGGGTGGTTTGTGACCAGCCCATTGGGTCTGCCCGTGTGGGTGGGCTGAGTAGGGCACCCTGAGGGACAGTACCAATGTCTTCCTTCCTAGCTCTCATCTGTGATGTCTCCGCATCAGCCCTTGTCTGTGATGTCTCCACTTCAGCCCTCGTCTATGATGTCTCCGCTTCAGCCCTCATCTATGATGTCTTCGCTGCAGCCTTCGTCTGTGATGTCTTCTGTGTTCCAAGGACTCTCTCTGCCCTCGTCCTCGGTCCGGCCTGCCATCCAATGCTGTTACCCAGCGGCAGATCCGAAAGGGCTTGGAACAGTCGGAGGACCGTTCATCAATCAACATTGCGTTGTTGGTTGCTGTGGGCATGCAGGTCCAGTTGAGGGTCAGACCTTGTTCTCTATTCCTTGCTTCAGCTATGCCTCGCCTAGCTCTCCATGCTTGCACCAGCTCACCTCCCACGGTGTGGCTTGGGGCTCCTCCCTGAGTCTCGCCATGGCCCAAGGGCTCACTACACCTGCCCTAGAGGCAACCGCGCTCCTCGCGCTCGCAACAGTATCCGAAAGGCCTCCAAGCCCTCAGTTCGTCAGCAGCATGGAGGACGCGCTCATAACAAGTCCTCCATCCCTAGAGATTGAGATTATCACAAACCAGACTCTTGAAAATAATTGTTTACATAGCCCAACGTGGCCAGTGTTTCACTTAATAGCTTCCTCAGGGGCATGCGAAAAATGTTTAAACAAGTCTTTAACCTGTAAATAATGACATTATTCTTAGAGTAGTAACATCAAAAAGATGATGAAAAAGTACTTATCTTGAATTGGTAAAGCTACCCTTTAAACGGGACGTAACGTCTCGATCTCCCCTACTTCAGTTTGGTAGCCAACTTCTGCTGCATCACTACAGTGAATCTGGAGGCGGAAGGTGCATTCTTATAGGAGGCTGAAGTTATTGAACCCTCATAAGAGATCTTAAAGCCATCCCTAAAGCTTTCCAACAGGGTGCAGGCAGCATCCCAAGGTGGGTAAAGCCGCAGGCTGCTCACTAGTGGCTGCCAATGAACTGGGGTTGGATCCGTACTGATTTTGTCATTTTCCCTTCCCACTGGCGCCTTTCTTAGGGTATTTGGTGGTGGGATGGCCAGTAGTGCAGGTGGTGAAAAAACGTGTATACTTGAAGTCCTGTGCTGAACAACCCCCTCTATTGAAGTGCCAACATTCCCCCGATGATATGTGAGCTACATGTCCCTGGTCTTGTGCCTCCCCCCTGGCCATGAAAGGATCAGCTACTGGCAGGCACATCCGAGGTCTGGACTATTATGTGCATAAGTCACAGCTTGCCATCATGAGAATCCCAGGATATGTTTGGAGTATCCGCCATCCTTTCCCTGAACCACTCATTGTAGTTGAGCCACTCAAATCTTTCGCACGCCAAATAGGCATTGACAATATTGTTCAAATTAGACCACATTGCTGGGAAGGATCAGCCCTGCAAAGTAACGCACTGAGTTATTAAAGTTCCTTGCTATCTTCCTAGGGTCACCCGAGGGCACGTGTCGCCTTCACCCTTCCTTTGAGTTATCATGTCTCCTGCACCCTTCAAGCAAACAAAAACTATAAATATACTAGTGCTGTCTTATCCAGTGCAATAGGGATTGAGGAATACCCTGCCATAACTGCTTGGTGGTGCTCTGAGCAGCAAGGCCTTTCTTTGCTGTGGCTGCATTCCCCAATTCCCTGGCCACTGAAGACCTGCAAGAGCCAGAGAAGGCTGAGGAAGAATTCTGACTGCCAGAGGACAACCCTCCTGCCCTTACACTTGCACCTTCACCCTGAACCCACAGACCCATCCCCAGTGTCTGGTGCTGTTGCACTGATAGACTCACCCTCTGTACGAATGTCAATGGGCTCGATGGCTGTGTTTAAAGTTGAGGACATCTCTGGACTCTTGGCTCCTCCTGCTGCTGGGACAGGCACTGGATCCATGCATACCTCCTCACATGGCAACAGCATGACAGGAGCTGGCTGCACTTGCGGGCTGGGTGTCAAAGGGTCTTCACCCAACAGTCAAGCCCACGATGTTGCTGTAGGGGGACAGGATCCCAGTGCTGGGCTGGGCCTAGGGGGGCCAACCATGTGGGGAGGATTAGGGTAATAGAAGGGGGATCCTGAGCAGGACCATGGCTACTATATCTGAGGTGTGATCTCCGACAGCCCCCAGGTTTGGGCTTGGCCAACTGAGGCTAAATAGGAAGGATCAGGGTAACTGCCCAGCTGAGTTTCCCCTACCAGGGAGAGACTTCCCACTCTGTGACTGGGCCTGGTCCCATGGCTAGAGAACTGATTGCTGGACCTGCGGGTTGCTGTTACCCCAGGAGTTCTTCTCCCCCACCCGGCCCAAGTCCTGCTTATCTCCCACTATTCTAGAAGCCACATGCTGTGCTTCACCCTCATGCATGCCCATTGCAGGGGTGCTGGACGCACTACCTCCTCCTCCTTGGTGTCCCTGCTACCTGCCCCATCTACCTCCATGAGAAGGAGCAACAGGCAGTGCACTAACTGATTCCATAGCATGTGGAGATGCCCCCACAGACTCCTCCCACCAGCCAGAACAATGGACTGGGGATACCAACTTAGATGAGTGTGGCATGGCTGCTCTAACTCCTGCACCCAGTGCTAGTCAAACCAATAAGCTAGTCACTTTCTTAAAGAGAGGGGTTTTTTGTAGCCCAATTGCAGCCAGTCTCTTTCCATTTTTTGTCTGCAAGGAAAGGCCAAGTGTTGAGGACTCTCCCCTTTCAAATCTGATTTAGCTTTTACTTTTTTTTTTTTAAATTTCCAATCAAAGCCAAATCAATGCTGAGACTTATAGTTAAATTGAGCAGGCCAGCTCAAGAAAAAGGTGGGAAGTGCTAACTGTTAAAACAGCAACCAGCCAGCAGATGAGGCAACAGTGACAGTGCAGGGAGGCAGGAACAAAGGGACAGTCTTACCAGCAGTGCCCCAGGTTGAGCTCCCTGCACTGCCAAGCTCTGCCTCCAATGCAGCCCCCCAGGTATAAATTGCTCAATGAAACTCGATTGCAGTGCCATCAGCCAACCCCGGCCTCTTGCTTACTCCGCCCACCAGCTTTCCCATTAAGCCTTCAACTGCCCAGACTCTTCCCGCCGGCACTGAAGCTCTCCCTCCTCTGCCCCGCCACGGGGCATGCTTAGCAATGTCGGCATGGACCTCCGTTATCACGCCAATGACCTCAGCAAAACGCCATCTTGATGCTGGCCACCCCACCTCCAGCCAGATGGTAACTGCGGTGCCCTATCGGCACCCCTCCCACTCCAGGTATGGCGCACCAGCATCCGCAGACTGGTGTGGCACCTTTCTTTTATTTGCCTTATATGAACGTTTCTTCTGGTTCAGATCTTGGTAAAATTGATAAATCTTTTGATTCTTTTAATTTGTCTGGTTTTTGGAATGGTCTCTTGCCATTGTACAAGAGTGAGCCACTCTCCTTGTAACTTATAATGCAAGAATCTGATAAACAATAAACTTTAAGGCTGTTTTTTCATGTTAAAAGTTCCTTATTCATGGGACAAATAAATTCACTCTTTCCTGATGTTGTTTGTGAAACCCAACATTTTAGAAGTGCTGTCTTAGAGAAAAAACAGACGGGTACTTGACCTGGGGGTCATCGTTTTGTTGAGGTTCCCATGCATATGTATTGTGATATGTTTTTTTGATCCTGTTCATCTAGAAAATGTTTTGCAAAATAAGACTGTCTCAGTCAGCACTGGTGAATTCTCATTAATACACTGGTTCAGGTCATTTAATTATGGTTGAATGGTTTTCTTTATAGCTTTTTCTGTAATTCTTCCCCATTAATGCGGTCTAAGTTTCAGGAATTTTAGTACTTGATTATGTTTCTTACATCTACTTTGCTTATACATTTGTTTATGTACTAGAAGCCTGTATTTTTCATAAACAGGAGTCTCATTTAATTTTGATTGAAATAGTAATAAAGAAACAAATTTTAAAAAGGGTTAGATTTCCCAGGCTCAATAGCAGCTTGGATATATGGGACTCTGGGGGAGGAGTTCCAGAGAGCAGGAAGGGTGGGAACTTCACACCAATCAGGTGTACAAGTGGGTTAATTTACAGAGAGTTTGAATCAAAGTGGGGGAGAAAGGGCCAGAAACTATGGTTGGCAGATGAGCTAGGAGTGAAGATTATCTACTATGGAGCCCATGGAGGTAGAATCAGTGGAATTCCCTATTGAACGGGAAAACATGGAGGTAGGCTGAAGTTGTGCTAATCTACAGTGAGCTCTTAAAAGTTTGCTACAAACTCTCTTGCAGCAGGGGAGGGATGGTTAGAATGCAATGACTGTTTTGGTTCTGAACTATGTTTAATCCGAGCACTGCAGAGTTTAATTTAGGAAAACCCTGATGAAAGAAAAGCTCTTAATTTTTCTGCAAACATATTCCTTAGGGGCAAGGGTTTATGGACTGTGTTTAGTGCAAACTTTACAGAGCTTGACTGAAAAGAGCAGTGCTAAAGAAAACTCCTTGTTTCTTTTGTTGTTGTTGCAAACCTTTTTCCTGCAGGGGAAGGGCCATATTATGTATGAATTGTGACTATTACACCACTACAGGGCTTTACTTGAGAGAGCATTGCTCAGGGAAGGATTCCCAATTATGATGGGCCTTTGTATTTGGACCACATTTTGGAAATACCTGGCACGGATTGGCCATTAAATGAGATGGATCCGTTCCTGCAGAGGTCAACTACTGCTGAAAGCTTCACCAGTAGCCTGAGGCTAGACGGACCTCCACAGCTGGATGACCTTTAATCCTATTCATCTATTTTCATATATAGCCAGTTAGGTTTTAAAATGATCATAGCTGGATATAATTAAGCAAGTATAGTCAGTGGGCTGTTTATCCTGTTAAATAAACAGGACAAGTTATCTGGCTAAATTTAAAGATCTCTGAATTTGGAGGTATTTTTTTTATGTTTTAAATCATTTTTATTAATTTTAACATAATCAAAATACACAATAACATGAAAAAGATGTGACTGAGGATGGGGAATCTGCTCACCCAGTCACTGACTGAAAGATGAAGATTACCCTTTAACAAGTGGTTACCAAACCAACCTGAAACAAAACCCCTCCAATAAGTACCCCCCCCAAAAACCCTAGATAACAGATTATAGGTTATATCAAAGGTGATCAAGACAATAACATAACAGTCAGTACTACAACCAGTAGAGTCAGGCAACCATCACCGAAGAACATTCAAGTAGAAATTTTTTAATCCTGTGAATCCATAGTCAGTATATAATGCCGAATTTGAAGATAGGAAAAAAATTGCTTACTATCCAAATCATAAGTATTCTGGAGCTGTTGAAAAGAAAAAATTGTAGCATCTTCTTCACTGATAAGATGTGCTAAAATTCAATTGTGAAACCCTGGAGCAAAATCTCTATTTCCGCGAATGGGGAAATATTGGGAAATTTTCCAATTTATACCAAATTTGAGACAAAACCATTCCAAGTTTCCAAATCGGTAGAATTATGGTACTGTCCTTTGCCTGACATGGGAAGAACCCTTTATTCATATGCAATATAAAACACAAATCTCATGGGGCCACCAACACTCTTTCTATATCTAAAGGAGTTTAAAATGTGAAATCCATCAGCCAGTCTCCAAGATGTCATAAATTTCAGGCCATGTTATAAAATCACAGATTGGAGAGGCCCAAACCTCCTTGTTTCCATTTTTTTATTTTATGGATAGCAACCCTAGGTTTTATTCCCATGCCAAAAAAATGGAAAAGTCTTAGCCTGGGTGTCACCTCTCTGGGAGCGAGCAGACCCAATTCTCCATGACTTTCCAGGGTTCCTGGCCCTGTTTCAGTCCGTCTTTGAAGACCCAGGCCAACGAGCAGTCTCCGGGTCATCTCTCCTTCATCTCTAACAAGGCTCTCAGTCTCTAACAGACTATGTTATTGAATTCCAAACTCTCACCTCTGAATTACACTGGGACTCCGACTGTCTGTGTTCCATCATGAGCCCTCGGATTAAAGGCAAGTTGGCGGCTCATGAATTGCCCTCATCTCTGGACTCTTTGATTGACCTCATGGTTCGTATCGACCGTCAACTACAAGAACGCGCTCTTGAGTCCAGAGAGGTCTGGAAGTCTACACCAGGCCCGTCCCGAGTCCGGCGTTCTTCCTCTCCACGAGTCAGCACCCCACAGAATCCATCTGAGGAGGAGCCCATGCAGATGGGTAGAGGTAGACTTTTTCCTAAGGAACAATGCCATTGACAGCAATCCAGACTCTGTCTGTACTGCAGCCAGCCCGGACATGTGATTGCCTCATGCCCAGTCTGTATGGGAAACTCCCAGGCCTAGGTTCTGCTGGAGGACTCCTCCTAGGCCTGACTTCACCCTCTCCTCCACTGACTGTTCCCGTGTCTATCAAGATGGACAACAAGGAGTTTCACACCTTGGCACTGGTGGACTCCGGGGCTGGTGGGAACTTCATATTAAAGCAACTCACCGAACACCTACAGATTCCCACCATCCACTCTCCGGTGCCTTTACTACTCTCTTCTATTCATGAGGAACCTCTTCCTGGCGAGGTTACCCACAACACAGCTCCCATCCAGCTACGCACCGGAATCTTGCATGTGGAAACCATCTCATTCCATATATTGAACAAGGTTATCCATCCTGTCATATTGGGATTGCCCTGGCTCCAGCAGCATACTCCACAGTTTGATTAGGCCACCCTACAGCTCTCTCGCTGGGGCCCAGCTTGCCATGAAAACTGCTTGGAACCCATCTCTCCACTGCCTTGCCTGACTACAGCTCCCTCTCTACCGGGCCTTCCACCACAATATGCATCCTTCTCCGACGTGTTCTCAAAGAAGACTTCGGACACGTTACCTCCTCATCACTCCTTTGACTGCGCGATAAATCTGCAACCCAACACGGAGCCTCCTCGGGGTAAGATCTACCCTCTTTCGCAGACTGAGACCAAAGCCATGTCAGAATATATTTGTAAGAACTTGGCCAAAGAGTTCATCTGGCCCTCAAAGTCTCCTGCAGGAGCAGGGTTTTTCTTCCTTGGGAAGAATGATGGCTCCCTCCATCCTTGCATCGACTATTGTGGCCTAAACAAAATTACTCTCAAGGATTGCTACCCACTACCACTCATCTCGGAGCTTTTCGACAGGCTTCAAGGAGCTAAGATTTTCTCAAAACTAGATTTTCGTGGAGCCTATAATTTGGTCTGGATCCTCGAGGGCAATGAGTGGAAGACCGCCTTTAACACACGTGACGGTCATTCTGAATACCTGGTGATGCCATTCAGGCTTTGCAACAGGCCCGCAGTATTTCAAAACCTGATAAATGAGGTCTTCAGAGATATGCTTTACTAGTGTGTAAAGACCTGCCTACTCAGCGCCAGGATGTCTTTCGTGTCCTCCAACAGCTGCGAGATAACCAACTTTTCGCTAAGCTTGAAAAATGCTCCTTCGAACAAGAATTTGTTCCTTTCCTGGGTTATGTGGTGTCCAGTCAGGGGTTTTGAATGGATCCTCAAAGACCAAAGAGCTTCCATGATTGGCCTCAACCCACAGGCCTCAAGGCCCTTCAGAGATTCCTTGGCTTCACCAATTAATATCTCTCTTTTATCCACCATTATTCCACGCTGTCCACACCACTCATGGCCATGACTCGCAAGATCCTCAAGTCTGCCTTCTTAAAGGAACCTTGTCTCTGTCATCTGGACCTTAAGTGCATGTTTGTGGTTGAGGTCAACACCTTTGATGGAGTAGGAGCCGTACTGAGTCAATATTCTCCTACTCATACTCTGCATCCCTGTTCTTTTTTCTCCCGACACTTCTTGCCAGCAGAATGTAACTACGGCATTGGGGATAAAGAATTGTTGGCCATCATGCTGGCCTTCAAGGAATGGTGACCCTGGTTCGAAGGCACACAACACCAGATTACCCTATACATGGATCATAAAAATCTCGAGTATCTACATCATGCCCAGCGTTTAAACCATTGCCAGGCCCACTGGTCCGTCTTCTTTACTTGATTCAATCTCATACTGTGTTATTGCCCAGCCAACAAGAATACTTGAGTCTACGCTCTCTCCAGGTCATTCATCGCTGAGGATGTTCCTGATACCCCTCGGCATATAATAGACCCTGTCAAGGTCATTCTGTCTGCCACCTTCCTGGTACCTCTGGGGAAAATTGTAGTCCGTCGCCCGCTAAGACGAAAGGTTTTGCAATGGGCTCACGACTCTTTGACCTCCGGACATCCAGGTCAGCCCAGGACTCTTTCCACTCTGCAGCGATACTACTGGTGGCTTACCAGTCGGAAGGATACCCAAGAGTATGTCAAATCCTGCCCCAAGTGTGCCCGTCATAAGCCTCCTGCAGGAAGACCTTGGGGACTCTTACAGCCACTACCCATTCCGAGCGAACTCTGGACCCATATTGCTACAGACTATTGTGGATTTACCTGTCTCCAACAGGAATAACACTATATGGGTCACAGTTGATCGCTTCTCTAAGATGGTGCATTTTGTGGCTTTACTCGTTCTCCCGATGGCGCCCCAGCTGGCCAAACTATTCTTTCGGCATATGTTCCGGTTCCACGGTCTTCCCAAGCATATTCTCTCAGACTGTAGGGATCAATTCACTGCACATTTCTGGAAATCTCTTTGCAAGAAGTTTAATATTTCCTTAGACCACTTCGGCTTACCACTCTCAAGCCAATGGCCAAACTGAGAGGACCAATTGAACTCTAAAGCAATTCTTGCGAGCCTATGTGAGTTTGTGGCAGAACGATTGGGTTGATCTCCTTCTCTGGGCGGAGTTCGCCTAAAACCTCCATCTGTCCACTTCCACTGGGTTGTCACCCTTCTAGGTGGTCAATGGGCGCCAACTTTTACCTCCTCTCCATGGCCTCCCCAGCAGCACAAGCCACTGCCGAAGAATTGTATCTACTGTGCAGAATACCCAACAACTGCTTAAGCAGGCCACTCAGAAATTGAAAAAGGCCTTTGATGCTCACCATCGCATGGCACCCCAGTTCCAGCCTGGGGATAAGGTATAGCTAAGTACCAAATTCATTTGGCTCAAGCTGCCTTCTGCCCACTTTGCTCCTAGGTACATTGGCTCCTTTCCGGTATTCTGCTATCTGGGTCCCATTACCTACCAACTACAGCTGCCTTCCTCGCTCAAGATTTACAATGCCTTTCACATTTCTCTACTCAAGCCACCGGATCCCTTACCGCTTTCTTCTGAAGCAGATGTCACCTATCAGGTCCAAGATGTCCTAGACATTAGGAAACATGGAATAAAATGGGAATACCTCCTCACATGGGAGGGCTTTGGGCCTGAAGAGAACAGCTGGGAACCTATGGCCAATATCCTGGACAAGGATCTCCTTCGGCAGTTTCACGCTAAGCATCCTCGCAAACCCAAACCCCTGGGGAGGGGCCTTAAGAGGGGGGGGGTACTGTTATGCCCATCGGGCGCAGATGGCTGCGACCACACTTACTTACATCCTGCACTGTTCTCCAGCCCTCTCCGGGTCTCTACCGCCGCATTCCTCATGGCTCTAGGCAGAGGAAACCGCTCAGATTGAGTGTCGTTTACCAAAACTGAAGCAATAGAATAATCTGCAAAAAATATCCTCCAAATCCAATTTTTTTTTAAGACTGCAAACATGAAAGTCCAATTGACATGATCAAAGACCTTTTCTGTGTCAATGCTCAAGAGCAGCAATGGAATATGCCTCCATTTACTTATCTCTACCCACCATACATTATATATAGAGTGTCTACCTTTTTTCAAACCCCACTTAGTCTTGCCCTATCAGCCCTGGGAGAACTTTCATCAAACAAGCCGCAAAAATCTTAGCCAAGAGTTTGATATCAAAATTTAAAAGAGAAATAGGTCTATATGCACTAGGAAGTACAGGATCCCTCCCCACCTTTGGTAAAACCATGATAAGGGCTTCATTAGGGTATAGAGGAAAACCCTTAGCCACAATTAGAGCTTCATAAGCCTCGCACAAAGGATGCTGTGATTTATTATCCAATAACTTGTAAAATTCAGCAGTATTCCCGTCTGGACCTGGGATTTTTAATAATTTAGATCGATAAATGCACTGTTGAACTGCTTTAATTTGTATTGGAGTATTTCAAATTTTTACTTGGCGGTCAGTTAACTGGGGCAAATCTACAATGGCCAAATAATGTTGAATGTAAGTCCTATCTACCTCCTCTGCTTTATATAAGGAAAAATAAAAAGTTCGGAAAATAGCAGCATTCTCTTTACTGAAATTAACCACCCAATCTGTAGAATCTTTCATAATAGAGATAAAACTCTGCGCCTTCAACAATTTTACTAGCTGCGCTAAATATTTTCCAGGTTTATCACTAAAATGAAAAAACTTACTTTTATAATAAGTCAATAATTTTTTCGCTCTTTGATGTAATAGTTCATTCAATGAAGTTTGAACCTTAAGAAAAATATTTTTAGCAGCTCGAGAGGGCTGGGCAGCACATGCTTATTGAGCAAATTTAGGTCTTTTTTCTAATCGAAAAATTTCATTAGACATGTTTCCTTTGTGAACTCATATAAGAAATTATCTCCCCTCTTAAAATGACTTTGGCCGCTTCCCAGAAAATCACAGGGGATGCTTGGTGTTCTTTATTACTTTCCATATAATCTTCTCATTTTTTTGTAGAGATACATTTGATCGATTTGGAATCCCCCCTCCCCCCCCCCGATGCCATAGAGGAGTGATCCATGAACACAATTGAAGTCTCAGCCTTGCCTCTTCAGACCCATGACTTCCCACTGGGTCGGCCTTGATTGCTAAGCCCAGAACCCCATGACATTAGTTTCTTTAATGCTAAATAAAACATTTTGATGCTGAGGATTTAGGGGGTAATTTTGCAACATTGCACATAAGTTGCACCAATTTTCAAAGCATTTTTTGCATATGTCTGCTTTGAAAATTATCCTAGCAAACCTACACACACACACAACTAACTATACCTATTTAATTCATATAAAGTTGAGTGTGCCAAAGCCAAGGGATATCCATGTGTTTGGGGCGTGTGTCTTGGGAATGCTGCACAGATTTTAAGAAGTGCCTGAGTATGTGTGTACCTCCTGGTATACACACAAATCAAAATATTAAAAATTGGGTGGGATGGGGGCGTGATTTGGGCAGAGCGTGGGTGGGACGTGGGCATTCTGGGAAGATCACTTGAAATGTGCACGCCAGGGTCCCTTGCGTATAACTTTACTTCCGCTATGGATGACACAGAAGTTTTAAAATGAAATCTGGGCTAGTCAGCAGGTTTAAAGGGTCGAAGCTAATAGACTAAAAGGGAAGAAGGGAAGGGAATTAGGGGGGGTTAGGAAGTTGGAAGCCTTTTCCTGGGTAAACTTGGAATGGACTGGAGAAACTGGTAAATGCATCGGCGCAAACATCTAATAAAATCCCCCCACTTACATGGTACAGCTGGCATTTGTGTGTAGAAGCACGCATCTATACAAAATTGAGCATACAACTGATTTTATATCATATGTGCATCTATGTGTAGCACCCCTACCAGGCAACGAGGGGAGAAACCTACCAATAGTTGGAGGAGTGCTGCAGCAGAAGACCCCTCCAGCTCCCATGAAATAGGGCCAGATAGGGGTTGCAGGTTCTTTAGGTACTGGGGAAAATGACCCAGGTGCCCATATTCAATGCAGTTAGTACCCCTGTTCCTCAGCAGGTGACCCAGAATACACCACAACACACTGAAACTTTCAACACAACTTTACTCTTTGTCAAAGGTGAAGAGAAATAATTGCAATGGCAATCAAAGAGTGGTAGAATAATGCCCCACAGTAACAGACAGGAAAAGCAGTTTTATATATATATATCTTTGACAATAGCAGGATGTTACTTTTGATAACAACGGCGACCCTTGAAACTGCAAAAGGCCTGCAAGCAGCCTCAAAACTTCAGTGTAAGCTGCTAGAAATAGAAATGGTTTCCCCAGTCCTGGTGGTGCATGCACAAGATAAAAAAGAAAAAAGCGTGACAGGGCCCTGGAGTTCCTGAATAAACCAATTGTCCACACAAGGCTGCTGTGGCAAGTTGATATGGTCCATATGGTGCAAATGGGTCTTGTTCAAACTGCGTATTTGTTTGAGGAGGCAGCCACTTTTGGTCCCAGAGTTTCCAGCACAGAGGTTTTTCTCTGGATTGAAATCCCCCTGCAGTCTTTTCTTCCTGTAGTATTTGCAAATGTAGGGGGCTAAAACTCCTAGCACAGTGTAGAATCCAGTAAAGGAATGCACCTTTAGGGAAAACCCTCTGGTTCCCACTATCAGGCCGATACAGTACAATGCACTCTGACGGAGCGCACTGTTAACCCTCAATTGGACGCGCGTTTTTTATTTAGTAAGGGACCGAAAACGCGCGTCCAACCCCCCCCCCCCCCCGAACCTAATAGTGCCCGCAACATGCGGGCGTGTGGGAATACCTAATAGGGCATGTTGATGGCCCTATTAGGTATTCCCGCGCGATTCAGAAAGTAAAATGTGCAGCCAAGCCGCACATTTTACTTTCAGAAATTAGCGTCTACCCAAAGGCAACTTAATATCATGGTGATATTAAGTCAGAGGTCCCGAAAGTTACCAAAAGTAAAAAAAAAAATTTGAAGTCAGCCCGCAGCTCGCGGGTCGAAAACCGGACGCTCAATTTTGCCGGCGTCCTGTTTCCAAACCCGTGGCTCTCAGTGGGCTCGAGAACCGATGCCGGCAAAATTGAGCGTTGGCTGTCAAACCCGCTGACAGCCGTCGCTCCGGTCCAAAAGGAGGCACTAGAGACGCGCTAGTGTCCCTAGTGCCTCCTTTTACCTGTTTTTACCGCCGGGCCTAATTTGCATACCGAATCGCGTGCACAGGAGAGTTTTTACTGTATCTGCCCGTATTAGAGTTAGGATTTAGATTGTTTTGTTGGTTGTTTACTTATTTCGGTTGGCTCTTTCAGCAGAAACTGCATCCAGTGTCTCCCGAGGTGGGGAAGGACAGCAAGGGAGGAGTTTATTCCAGCTTGACCCTGTCCCCTGAGAGATTCTTTTCCTTTCACTGGTGCTCAGCAAGGCTCCTCTTAGGGTAGCACACCTCTATGAGGTCTTTGCATGGAATTCACACAAAAGCCAGATACTGGTCTCCTTTCACTGCCAGCTCCCTGTTGCTTCTGCCTTTTCCTTTCAGCAGAAGCATCCATCTCTCTTCTTTTCCTCTCTTCCATTGGTCAGAACCCTCCTTGCTTCCCGGGTGGTTCTCAGGCTCCCATTGGTCCAACACACTTCCTGCAACATCATAATTTGGCTGTCCTCAGAAGGGGAGGGTGAGGCTTTGAAGAGCCGTGAATGTTTCTTTTCCATTCACTGTCAGTTCTCTGCATGGGACTCAAAAGCAGCTTGTCAATATTAAGTCAAAGACCTTGTGCTTCTCAATCCAGAGACATATACACCATCATGGGGACAAGTATCCTTGTCACATACATGGATATGTTATAAAATAGCTGCGTCCATTTGCACGAGCTGCCATAAGTGTGTAAATGAACGCCCACAGGGCTGTTTAAAAGTTATCATCATAGTTTTGCCAAGAGACTTAATGGGCATATTTTTTAAAATCAAGAGACTTGCATGTAAGTCCCAACCCCATCCAGCCTGCACCCTCTGGAATGCCTTGGCCCTATGCACATAAAAGTAAGCGGATAGGGATGGTAACTTTTAAACAGAAGCGTGGGCGCACATGTGTGTGCATTCGTCAACCTATGCCCAAGGATACGACTTTTTTTTTTTAATTTTTATTTATGCAGTTTCAAATATACAAACAAGAAATAGATATTATATGAAATACAGATATATTGTAATCATATACCTTATTTAAATTAATCAGAAGGAAAAAAATTGGATACGACATTTTATAACATACTCATGTATATGCACTCATGTTATAAAAACGCCTGACCCTGCACACATGTGCGCACAATTTTAAGTGGACATGTGCTTGTGTGCTCAAATCCTGCTTCTACAGTGTATGTGGGAGAATTTTAAAAGGCACACGCATCAATGTCATTGCCTGTTTTCCTCATTCGTTCCCAGTTTGCCCAGTTAAGGGATAGGACTTCCAAACCCCCCTAATTTACTAGCCCTCCTTCCCCCTGTTAGCCCTGACCTGATTCGTTTTTTTTTTGTTTTATAACTAACCCACCATTAATAGCAGAAGTAAAGTTATGATGCAGGGGACCCCAGTATGCACGTAAGTATTTATGCCCAGATTTCAATGTGAAATCCAGTGTGCCGCCCCTTTTTTGGAACTTTTCATTTGTACACATAGCAAGTACGTGCGTACATGGGCAGCTTTTAAAATCTGCTCTGCGCACACCAGCCCAACTTGAGGGCATATCTCCCAGTTTCGGTGTGTGCCAGACTTTTAAAATTCAACTTACAGAGTATATCGGTCAGGCAATGTTTTACTTTTCTTGCAGAAGACCCTTCAAAAATTACCATCTTATTTTGCAACAGTTACCTCAAGTGTTTATTCTGCTCAGAATTACATACACCACTTCATCCTGACATTGACAAAAATAGCTTTTTAGAATAGTCATATTCATTCAGCAGATTCATATGCCAAATGTTCAGAGAATGTCTTCAGTTTACATCACTAGAATATCTGCTGCAATATCACATATCTGTATCTTTCTTAATGTAGATGCCTGAAGCATGAAATCTGTTACTATGGTCTCACAGATTAGTGTGTTCATTCTACATTCAATTGCATTTCATTGTGCTCATTCATTAAATGTATTCACAATGCATTTTAATACAACAGATTCAATAGGAAATGGCTTTTTTTTTTTTTTTTTAATAAATTCATATTAAATCTTTAAATAATGTCAGATGTTCTTTTGGTATATGGCGATTTGATTATGCAAGTGCCCCTCTGGGTTTTGAATCAGCATTCCTTTCCATAGCAGGAACAGTGCCTATTTGTATTTGGCTTGGGAAAGCAGAAAAGGATCTTGGTGAAATTAATAAATAGCCTTTTGCAACAACTTGTAAAACAGAATCTAGTTGACTACCACTGTTGCTGAACACAGGGCTGGTAACTTTTAAACAGGCACATGGGCGCACATATGTACACATTTGGTCCTCGCCCAGGGACATAGCCATTTTGTAACATGCACATGCACATGTTCTAAAATAGCCTGACTGCACGCACATGTGCATACTATTGTAAGAGGATGCATGCCTATGCATGCAAATGCCGCGTTAGTGGGGGGGATTTTAAAACACATGCGCACCCACACCATTACCAGTTTTCCTAGTTCATTCCTAGTTTGCCCAGGAAGGTAAGGATAGGATTTTCAAACACTCCTAGTTTAATAGTTTCCCTTCTCCCCTGTTAACCCCGACCCTTAAGACCCCACCGATCTATTTATCTTTAGTTTATAATTTATACATCATCCATAACATCCATATAGAATTAAATAAAAAATGTTAACAAATATTCTAATAAATTAATAAGTAAGGCAGATAAAAAATATACAATTTAGAATTTAATACAAATTAACAGGGATGGTTAAAAGGGGAGGTGAAAGAAGCTATTTTAGCCAAAAGATCTTCATTCAAAAATTGGAAGAAGGATCCAACAGAAGAAAATAGGATAAAGCATAAACATTGGCAAGTTAAATGTAAGACATTGATAAGACAGGCTAAGAGAGAATTTGAAAAGAAGTTGGCTGTAGAGGCAAAAACTCACAGTAAAAACTTTTTTAAATATATCCGAAGCAGAAAGCCTGTGAGGGAGTCAGTTGGACCGTTAGATGATCGAGGGGTTAAAGGGGCACTTAGAGAAGATAAGGCCATCGCGGAAAGATTAAATGATTTCTTTGCTTCGGTGTTTACTGAAGAGGATGTTGGGGAGGTACCCGTAATGGAGAAGGTTTTCATGGGTAATGATTCAGATGGACTGAATCAATTCACTGTGAACCTAGAAGATGTGGTAGGCCTGATTGACAAACTGAAGAGTAGTAAATCACCTGGACCGGATGGTATACACCCCAGAGTTCTGAAGGAACTAAAAAATGAAATTTCAGACCTATTAGTAAAAATGTGTAACTTATCATTAAAATCATCCATTGTACCTGAAGACTGGAGGATAGCAAATGTAACCCCAATATTTAAAAAGGGCTGCAGGGGCGATCCGGGAAACTACAGACCGGTTAGCCTGACTTCAGTGTCAGGAAAAATAGTGGAAAGTGTTCTAAACATCAAAATCACAGAACATATAGAAAGACATGGTTTAATGGAACAAAGTCAGCATGGCTTTACCCAGGGCAAGTCTTGCCTCACAAATCTGCTTCACTTTTTTGAAGGAGTTAATAAACATGTGGATAAAGGTGAACCGGTAGATATAGTATACTTGGATTTTCAGAAGGCGTTTGACAAAGTTCCTCATGAAAGGCTTCTAGGAAAAGTAAAAAGTCATGGGATAGGTGGCGATGTCCTTTCGTGGATTGCAAACTGGCTAAAAGACAGGAAACAGAGAGTAGGATTAAATGGGCAATTTTCTCAGTGGAAGGGAGTGGACAGTGGAGTGCCTCAGGGATCTGTATTGGGACCCTTACTGTTCAATATATTTATAAATGATCTGGAAAGAAATACGACGAGTGAGATAATCAAATTTGCAGATGACACAAAATTGTTCAGAGTAGTTAAATCACAAGCAGATTGTGATAAATTGCAGGAAGACCTTGTGAGACTGGAAAATTGGGCATCCAAATGGCAGATGAAATTTAATGTGGATAAGTGCAAGGTGATGCATATAGGGAAAAATAACCCATGCTATAATTACACGATGTTGGGTTCCATATTAGATGCTACAACCCAAGAAAGAGATCTAGGTGTCATAGTGGATAACACATTGAAATCGTCGGTTCAGTGTGCTGCGGCAGTCAAAAAAGCAAACAGAATGTTGGGAATTATTAGAAAAGGAATGATGAATAAAACGGAAAATGTCATAATGCCTCTGTATCGCTCCATGGTGAGACCGCACCTTGAATACTGTGTACAATTCTGGTCGCCGCATCTCAAAAAAGATATAATTGCGATGGAGAAGGTACAGAGAAGGGCTACCAAAATGATAAGGGGAATGGAACAACTCCCCTATGAGGAAAGACTAAAGAGGTTAGGACTTTTCAGCTTGGAGAAGAGACGACTGAGGGGGGATATGATAGAGGTGTTTAAAATCATGAGAGGTCTAGAACGGGTAGATGTGAATCGGTTATTTACTCTTTCGGATAGTAGAAAGACTAGGGGACACTCCATGAAGTTAGCATGGGGCACATTTAAAACTAATCGGAGAAAGTTCTTTTTTACTCAACGCACAATTAAATTCTGGAATTTGTTGCCAGAGAATGTGGTTCGTGCAGTTAGTATAGCTGTGTTTAAAAAAGGATTGGATAAGTTCTTGGAGGAGAAGTCCATTACCTGCTATTAAGTTCACTTAGAGAATAGCCACTGCCATTAGCAATGGTTACATGGAATAGACTTAGTTTTTGGGTACTTGCCAGGTTCTTATGGCCTGGATTGGCCACTCTTGGAAACAGAATGCTGGGCTTGATGGACCCTTGGTCTGACCCAGTATGGCATTTTCTTATGTTCTTATGTAATTTTCAAAGGAAAATATAAATGTAACTTACTATAATAGCAATTTTCAAAAGACCATTTACCCATGTTATGCATTTAACGCAGGTCAAACCTCTTGACAATCCTATAGCATACATTGAAGCATTGTTGATAGGTTTTACCCACTTAACAAGGTGGAAATTGGTATAATCACAATCACAATTAAAAGTGAATATGGCTATGTTTTGGCATTTCTGCTTGTACGTGGGTTATTAAATTGTTCAGTACATAGTGAAAATAGGAGAAGTACAGAGTAACTAATGGCACTGATTTGGTGCCATACCTAGTCAGATCAAGGGCCAGAATCCTGCTTCTAACTCTGGCTAGACCAGGTCATAAGTACTTGACAGGATCCCAAACAGTAGGTAGATCCCATGCTGCTTAAACCTAGGTATAAACAGTAGGGATGTGAATCGTTTTTTAACGATTTAAATTATCGTCCGATATTTTTTAAATCGTCATTAATCGGTAGAGTGAGATACAATAGAAATTCACCCAATTTATCGTAAAAAATCGTTTTTTTGGTTAGTGCGCACTAACAGGAAGTTAGTGTGCACTATCCATTGTTAGTGCGCACTAACAGAAAATGATACAATTTGACACTTTTCAGGTCAGTTAAGTTCAGTTTAGGAATGAATATGTATTCCTATTGGCTGCCCTCTTAATTTTTGATGTTACCAAGGTTCCCACTGACGTGATGGTTTAATATATGGGGGATGGAAAATGGAAATGGTTGGTAGCTTGACAAAAAATGTAATGTGATCAGTCAATGTGACTAGAACTTGTTTGTTTATTATTTTGGTTACCAGGCACTGGCACGTGAAATGCAAGTGCATGTTTTGAATTTGCCAATCCCTGTGCATTTTAGAAAGGTGGTCCAGGAATTATAATACACACTTTGAATACATGTAAATGGTAATTGTTGGTAAGTGTATTTTTGAAGTGGCCAGTACATTTACTTTCCCTCCTACTTTTATTCACCAGCTAAGCTTTATAAGAAGGGCTTCTCTGCTTGTGTGTTGCTTTTGTTTGGTGTGAGGAGAGGAGAAACATCAGCTCCTTAATCAATCTACTAGATCTATTTTATCAACCTACTCAATTTTTTATTGATTTATTATATCAGTGAATTAACTTGGGAGTGTTGTGATCTTCCTGCATGCAGTGCCCTATCCCTGATACCAGGGATGTTGTGATCTTCCTGCACACAGTGCCCTATCCCTGATACCGGGAGTGTTGTGATCTTCCTGCACGCAGTGCCCTATCCCTGATACAGGGCGTGTTGTGATCTTCCTGCACGCAGTGCCCTATCCCTGATACCGGAGTGTTGTGATCTTCCTGCACACAGTGCCCTATCCCGGTTACCGGGGGTGTGATCTTCCTGCACACAGTGCCCTATCCCGGTTACTGGGGGTCTTGTGATCTTCCTGCACACAGTGCCCTGTCCCGGTTAATGGGGGTGTTGTGATCTTCCTGTACACAGTGCCCTATCCTGGTTACCGGAGTTGTTGTGTTCTTCCTACACGCAGTGCCCTATCCCTGTTACCGGGGGTGTTGTGATCTTCCTGCACGCAGTGCCCTATCCCTGATACTGGGAGTGTTGTGATCTTCCTGCACGCAGTGCCCTATCCCTGATACCGGGAGTGTTGTGATCTTCCTCTCTGCACTGCCCTGTGCAGGATCTCAAGAGCTGTGATCTTCTACCTTGCAGTGCCCTATCCCTGATACCGGGAGTGCTGTGATCCTCCTGCACACAGTGCCCTATCCCTGATACCGGGGTTGTTGTGATCTTCCTGCACGCAGTGCCCTATCCCTGTTACCGGGGGTGTTGTGATCTTCCTGCACGCAGTGCCCTATCCCTGATACTGGGAGTGTTGTGATCTTCTTGCATGCAGTGCCCTATCCCTGATACTGGGAGTGTTGTGATCCTCCTGCAAACAATGCCCTATCCCTGATACCGGGACTGTTGTGATCTTCCTGTGCGCAGTGCCCTATCCCTAATACCAGGAGTGTTGTGATCTTCCTGCACACAGTGCCCTAACCCTGATACCGGGATAGGGCACTGAGTACAGGAAGATCACAACACTCCCGGTATCAGGGATAGAGCACTGCGTGCAGGAAGGTCACAACACTCCCAAGTTAATTCACTGATATAATAAATCAATAAAAATTGAGTAGGTTGATAAAATAGATCTAGTAGATTGAATAAAGAGCTGATGTTTCTCCTCTCCTCACACCAAACAAAAGCAACACACAAGCAGAGAAGCCCTTCTGATAAAGCTTAGCTGGTGAGTAAAAGTAGGAGGGAAAGTAAACGTACTGGCCACTTCAAAAATACACTTACCAACAATTACCATATACATATATTTGAAGTGTGTATAATAATTCCAGGACCACCTTTCTAAAATGCACAGGGATTGGCAAATTCAAAACATGCACTAGCATTTCACGTGCCAGTGCCTAGTAACAAAAATAGTAAACAAGTTCTAGTCACATTGACTGATCACATTACTTTTTTTGTCAAGCTACCAACCGTTTCCATTTCCCATCCCCCAGATATTAAACCATCATGTCAGTGGGAACCTTGGTAACATCAAAAAATAAGAGGGCAGCCAATAGGAATACATATTCATTCCTAAACTGACCTTAACTGACCTGAAAAGTGTCAAATTGTATCATTTTCTGTTAGTGCGCACTAACAATGGATAGTGCGCCCTAACTTCCTGTTAGTGCACACTAACATGCGCACTAATTGGAAAACCCGATTTTTTACTGAAAAAATCATGCCAATCACAATTTTCTTCTCCTGCCAGATGAATTTGATCGTTAAGATGATCGGGCACATGATTCACATCCCTAATAAACAGTAGTATTCCTCAAGTCCACCTAGTTAATAAGATATCAATATTCAGGGCTAATTAGTTGGATAAGTAGGGACTTATCCTGTTATGTGGTGTCAGCTGAATAACTGGTCCTATTCAGCAGCAACTAGTACTTATCTGACTCACAGGCCGATACAGTAAAACCCGCGGGAGAGCCGGCGCTCCGAGGCGAGCACCTGCTCTCCCAATGAGCGCCCAGGCAACTCTTCTGGGCGCGCGATCAAGTATTTAAATGAGGGCCCATGGTAAAAGGAGGCACTAGGGACACTAGCGCATCACTAGCACCTCCTTTTTGACAGAAGCAGCGGCTGTCAGTGGGTTTGACAGCCGAAGCTCAATTTTACCAGCATTGATTCTCAAACCCGTTGACAGCCACGGGTTTGGAAAATGGACGCTGGCTAAATTGAGCGTCTGTCTTCTGACCCGCGGGCCGCAGGCTGATTTTTAATATATTTTTTAAATTTTTCTTTAATTTGGGGTCTCCGACTTAATATCGCTATGGTATTAAGTCGGAGGGTAAACAGAAAAGCAGTTTTTTCTGCTTTTCTGTACACTTTCCCAGTGCCGGCAGAAATTAACATCTGCCGTTGGGCAGGCATTAATTTCTGAAAGTAAAATGTGAGGTTTGGCTGCACATTTTACTTTCTGTATGGCACAGGAATAACTAATAGGCCCATCAACATGCATTTGCATGTTGCAGGCATTATTAGTTTCAGGGGGTTGGCCGCACGTTTTCAATGCGCTATTATCCCTTACTGTATAAGGGGTAAAAATACCGCATCAAAAACGCGTGGCCCGTATGACATAGTGAGGGCAAAGGTAGCGCCGGCGCCATTTTGAATATTGGCAATACGGCCCGCGTGCAGGAGGTCACTCCCGGACCCCCGCTGGACTTTTTGCAAGTCTTGTGGGGGTCAGGAGGCCCCCCCAAGCTGGCCAAAAGTCCCTGGGGGTCCAGCGGGGGTCCGGGAGCGATCTCCTGCACGCGTAACGTCGGGAGCCAGGAACCAAAATGGCGCCGGCGCTACCTTTGCCCTGTCACATGATAAGGGCAAAGGGCCACCGGAGCCATTTCTCTTAACACAGCCGTGGCCAGAGAGCGGGAGATCGTGCCGGGACCCCCCCCCCCCCCACTGGACCCCAGGTTATTTAAAACATTTTGGGGGGGTTCGGGAGGATGGGGGATTTGTTTTAAAGGGTCGGGGTGGGTTTTAGGGTTGTTTTGGTGTGCCGGTTTTCCCGCCCTCCCCCATATAATTCCCGTGCCCTATTTAACGATACAATAGAAATGCCCCTGACGATAAATCGGGGGCATTTGTATTGTATCGTGCACTCTAACGATTTTGGACGATTTTAAAATTATCTGACGATAATTTTAATCGTTCAAAAATGATTCACATCCCTAGTTGAAAGTATCAGACTGTACAGTGAAAAACTTCTCTCTGATTTTGCAGAGCTGGAGTCAGAGTCTATACAATTGAAGGCCAATTTGGCGATATTTGGAATCTGTCTTTGACTGAAAGCCAAAATACTTGGAGGACTATCATAGCTTGATTCTGAATAACTTCAGGACAAACTTTTCCCTGTACAATTTTAATTCATGTTCAGATATCTCAGAGAAACCAGGTATTGCCTGAAAATGCTTATATTCTTCTGGCAGGATATAAACTCGATGAGGATCAAATAACTTACAAACCTTCACATAATTAAGACCTGGTTGGACAAATGACAAATATTTGTCAAGCTTTTCAGAATGCCTTTTTAAAGACATCTAGACAGGCAAAACTTTCAACGTCACATATGTTTTCAGCCTCCTTAAATTCATAGAACTCAGAAGTGCTTTCTGAAGGGAGTTCTAGATGTGAACTGAAATATATTTGCAGTTCTTCCAGAAGATCAAATGTTTTAACAGGTCAGGGTTTCCTACTCTCAAAGGCCAGATTTAAACTGAGAATTCTTTAGGGGTGTGAATTGTGTGATTGATCGTCTTAACGATCAATTTTGGCTGGGGGGGGGGGGAGGGAAATCTGATCTTCATGTTTTTTGTTTTTTTTTAAATCGTTAAAAATCGTAAATCGGGGGAGGGCGGGAAAACCGGCACACCAAAAAAACCCTAAAACCCACCCCGAACCTTTAAAACAAATCCCTCACCCTCCCGACTCCCCCCAAAATATTTTAAATTACCTGGGGTCCAGTGGGGGGGGGGGGGGGTCCCGGCACGATCTCCCTCTCTCTGGCCACGACTGCGTAGAGAAATGGCGCCGGTGGCCCTTTGCCCTTATCATGTGACAGGGCAAAGGTAGTGCCGGCGCCATTTTGGTTACTGGCTCCCGACGTCACGCGTGCAGGAGATCGCCCCTGGACCCCCGCTGGACCCCCAGGGACTTTTGGCCAGCTTGGGGGGCCTCCTGACCCCCACAAGACTTGCCAAAAGTCCAGCGGGGGTCCGGGAGCAACCTCCTGCACGCGGGCCGTATTGCTAATCTTCAAAATGGCACCGGCGCTACCTTTGCTCTGTCACATGATAAGGGCAAAGGGCCACCGGCGCCATTTCTCAACGCAGCCATGGCCAGAGAGCTGGAGATCACGTCGGGACCCCCCACTGGACCCCAGGTAATTTAAAACATTTTGGGGGGGTTCGGGAGGGTGGGGGATTTGTTTTGAAGGTTTGGGGTGGGTTTTAGGGTTTTTTTGGTGTGCCAGTTTTCCCACACCCTATGTAACGATACAATACAAATGCCCCTGACGATAAATCGGGGGCATTTGTATTGTATCGTGCACTGTAACGATTTTGAATGATTTTAAAATTATCTGACGATAATTTTAATCGTTCAAAAACGATTCACATCCCTAGAATTCTTTTACATTTTTTTGCTAGAAAATTGATCTGTACTCTTAACAGGAACGTAGTTGTGTCATTCAGCATTTTCTGAATAGTATGCACAGAAACTGAGGAGTTACTGTTATACTCTTCATTGAAGAACACTTTGTAAAAATGAAAATTCTTAACGTGATACTGAACAGCATGGAACCAGCTCTTCCGTGTTCTGACAGGGGTTGGAGGCATGGATGCTTTGGCAGCTGAAGATTTCTCTTCTAGTTTTTTGTTCAAGAAATGGAGGTACTTAGCTTTCCTACTACTAGAGTTAAAGAATATGGTTTTGAAGCACCTTACAAATGTATCAACTAACTGAAAAGACTTTCTGAATGATTCACTAAGGGGCCGATGCATTACAGTGTGCTCAGCCGAGTGCACTGCATAACCCACACTCTGATGTGGGTTAAATAGGCGCTAATGCAATAGGGGGATTAGCATCTATTTAATCCGTGTCAGACGTGGAATGAATGTAATAGCACTCATCACATTCACTCCGCATGCAAAAATATAAATGTGCGTCTCAGCTGAGCGCAGGTAAAAGAAGTACAGAAAAGCAGAAAAAACTGCATATCTGTACTTCTTTCCTAAGTAAAAAAAAAAAACAAAACTTGGCAGACCGCCGAGTTATGAAGACAGGCGTCAGTTTTCATAACTGGCCATCTGCCAGTAATGAAAACCAATGCCGAGTTTACTGGCGTTGGTCTTCATAACCGGCAGGTGTGGTGGGTCGCATTAGCAAGGAGGCGCTAAGATCGCACAAGCGACCCTAGTGCCTCCTTGCTAGCACGACCCCCTAATTTGGGTATTGCATGTCACCCCCCTTGCGAGCGCCATATGCACATTAGGAAAGCAGGCCCTAAGTTACCAATATGTGCCAAACAAGTGAAAAGCACAGAATTTGGAAACAGTATAGAAAACACAGAATTAGGTCTAGGGGCGGAACCAAGATGGCCGCACGCATTGAGACCTAAGCGGGAGCTCTGCCGTCTTAGATTTGCTTTTTTTCCTTTGAAAAATGCCCGCAAAAAGGAAGGGAAAAGTTCGGACTTACCCAGCCGAACTACCACCATCCGCGACTATCCAGACGGAGATTACCGGCTTTTTGAGTCCAGCAGTGCTAAGTCAGAGAACCGAGGAGTCCGATGTGCATGGAGGCAAGGAGGAGCTGTACATGCCTGCGGGGGAGGTGTCTCTAACCCCGGAAGAGAGGGCGCCGCCTGTGCAGAGGCTAACGGAGGAGATGAGGAACGAAGGTACAATTAGTATTGCGTCTCAATTGAACCCAGAGGCTTTTTCAGAAACTCCCCATGGCATAGAACCGGGATTTTCCACCTCAAGCCCGGTGGAAGAACTGAGAGCGGAAGGAGCAACCGGACCCAGAGCAATCCTGGAAGAAGGTGTGCCTGTGGAATCTGCATGAGGAAGGAACTGTTTGTGATACCAGCGTGCCCTGCACAGGTAACTTTAGACTCCCTCTGGGATTTTATGGCCGGGATGGCCACAGCTATAAACTCCTTGGATGTGAAAATGGATTCCTCTACTTTGCAAAGCACTCAAAAAACTGCTGCCTTACAATTACAAGTAGATGAGTTGAAAGCAAAAGTAAATGTCCTGGAAGAGGAAGGAAAACAGATTCAAAAATATAAAGTATCAGCAATAAAAGACAGTCAAATACTATCCAGGAGGATGGAATTTGTTGAAAATAAATCCAGACATTTGAACTTGCGTTTCATTAATTTTCCCAGGGTAGTGGGAGAAATCCCTTACACTACCCTTAAAAAATTTCTTTTAGAAAAGCTGGAGATTGCTGAAACTAATTTACCTTCGATAAACACTTGTTTTTTCCTTCCTGTGCCAAAACGCTCAGGAAATACCCCTAATGTTTCCTTTGGAGGGAACTTAACGGAGTTTTTGGAAGACTCAACACTGAACGTGATAAATAGAGGAACACTCTTAGTTTCATTTATAACGGTTAAGGATATTGCTTTTGTGATGAAACAATACTTTAGAAATATCCTGTGAATTATCATGAGGCTGCAGTTAAGATCTTCCCTGATTTAGCTCCAGCTACTCAAGCCAGACGTCGGGGGTTTTTGAACCTCAGACAAGAGGCTATAGGGCTGGGTTATACTGTAAAAATATTATTTCCTTGTAAATGTTTTCTTACGAAAGGGAATGAGCGCTTTGTATTTTTTGCAGTGGAATAGTTTAAAGAGTTTATACAGGCCAGGAGACTGAACACACTAGTCCAGTGAAAGTAAATAGGACACTGCTGTTATGTGCACCAGTTTAACTATAATATTTTCAAATGTATCCTTCTTAAAAGATTTCTTTTCCTTCCCCCTATGGATGATCTAATCTGCTAGATTTGTGTTTCTCTTAATAGCTGAAGAGTGTTTTAGAAAAGGATTGCAATTTATCCCACGGCCATTTCTGTAAGATATTTAATTTTATTATTACCTATTAAAAATTTCCTTGAAATGGTAGCAGAGGGATAATAAGTTTATAAATATTTTGTGATTAAGAATACACAATATTTCTGTATAAGCAAAGTGATATTGTTTTGTTTATGTATTAAAATTAATAAATAAAGAATTAAAAAAACAAAAAGAAAACACAGAATTAAATTATTTTATCATATAACTAGCATTATCAGTATTGATTACTAAAATGCTGTTATAATCAATCTGATAATCATTAACCTCTGTGACTACAGATTGGGAAACAGGTGAGTGATTAAAAATATCTAAAAACACTGTAGTTTGGATTTTAAATGCCCTGCATGCATAAAATCTGGGCTTTACATGCGTGGCTGGGTCTTGCGCGCGTCGAGCCAATTTTCGAAGGGGCCTGGCCATGCGCGTAAAGCCTGGTATGCGCATAAGTGCAGGGCTTCTTCGAAGGGGCAGGCCGGAGGGCGTGTTCTGGGTGGGGAAGGGTGGGGGGCAGGCCGGGACAGTGCTATTGTTCGCTGTCCCAAAGACCCGGCTGCCGGGTATGTAACTTACTTCAGCTCAGGAGCTGAAATAAGTTGTGAAACAAAAGAAAAAATAAGAAAAAGGTAGGGTTTACGGGGTGGGGAGTATAGGGGAAGGGGAAGGGAGGTTAGGTAGGGGTGTAGGGAAGTTCCCTGGGGAATTAGGGAAGGCCAGAATGCGTCACCGTGCAGAAATTGTAGAAGTCCTCCCCCTTGCACACTCCACCCACACATATGCGCGCAGATTATAAAATCCGGCGCGCATATGGCGTGGCCTATGGATTTTCTACCGTGCGTGCCAGCGCGCACACGGTAGAAAATCAACACGTCCATGTATGCATGCATGCAAAGTGGGAAAGCTACCCCTGTATCTGCCAAAAAGGAGTTTACATGCCCACTGCAATCAGGTTCCAATGGTGCAAACAATACATTCAGATCTGATCTTGCATCATCATCACGTTTCATTAAAGATAATTGCAATTTTTTTATCTTTAATCATCAGTTGTAAATTTTCTTTTTCCTTACTGTAGACATCTGGTAAGTATGTTTCAGTCAGTTGGGTCATTCCAGGAACTGCACCACCATTCCAAACCCTGCTGTTGAGAAATTCTCTTACAAGTGAGTGTTCACTTTTGGACAATGGGATATTTGTACCCGTAGGCATATTCACCCATGCTTTACAAACCTGAAAGAGGAAGATAGAACATTCTTGAGTGTCCTTCTCCAAGGTGACTCACACTAAATAACAATCACGTGAAAGTGAAAAAGTGTAATTTGTTCCTATCTGCATGCAGTTTTTTAGGGAATTCTCGAACATGAGATCCTGGTGTAGATGTTCTTGATGCATATGAATGGCAATCACGATGTTGTGCAAAGGAACAAATGTCTCTTTGTTTCTTGGTGTCTTCTAGTCTTGACTGGCTACATTGTGAAGTACTTGGTTCTGACATATTTCTCAACCGGTTCGTAAATGACCTGTTAGGATGAAGATAGTAGAGATGTGCAGTGGTAAGAACAATCGGTTCGGGCTTCGTTTTCAGCCTGCTGAGGGAAATTTAGTTTTTCCCGCGGTTCTGGCTTTTTTTTTTTCAGGAGACCCCAATTTTTGGATTAGTGCGCGCTAACCCAAAAAACAAATGTTTCTGAAATTTCGGAAAAATTGCAATCATTTTTTGGGTCCTCCGAACCAGGACGAATGGTTCGGAGGACCATTGAAATTTCTTTCAAATTGTCTAATTCGGCCAAAACGAATGCAACTCCCTAGAAGATAGTATTAGTTCATTGTTCATAAAGCAATGTTTTTCTTGAAACCCAGTGAAGAATAATAATTATCCTCTCCATTTAACAACAATGCTCTTCAATTCTGCAAGGAGACAGCAAAGCAAGGACAGTTTTGGCCTGATATACTAAGGGCTAGATTTTAAAAGCCCTGCATGCGTAAATCCTGCCAGATTTACGCGTGCATATTTTCCATAGGCCGCCGGCACGCGCAAAGCCCTGGGACGCGCGTAAGTCCCGGCGCTTCATAAAAGGGGCGGGAGGGGCGTGTCCGGGGTCAGGAGGCGGTCCGGGGTGGGTCTGGGGGCATGGCAATGGTTCGAGGGCAGGCCGGGAGGGCGGTCCTGAGTCCCTCGGCACTGCAGCCTGTGCTGGGGATGCCGAGGCAGCGCGCGCAACTTGCACAACAAAGGTGGGGGGATTTAGGTAGGGCTGGGGGGTGGGTTAGATAGGGGAAGGGAGGGGAAGGTGGGGGGACGTGGAAGGAAAGTTCCCTCCTCGGAGGGAATGGAGGCAGGCTCGGCGCACGCAGGCTGCCGATTTTGCACAGCCTTGAGCGCACCGACCCCGGATTTTATGATACGCGAGGCTACGCGCGTATCTTATAAAATCCGGCGTACTTTTGTTCGCACCGGTTGCGCAAACAAAAGTACGCGCGTGCGTACTTATTTAAGATCTACCTCTAAGGCTTTTTTTTTATTTTGAGTCTATGGGAAAAATGCTTAATAAATGAGGCCCTAAGTTTGTACCTGAGGTAATGGAGGGTGAAGTGACTTGCCCAAGGTCACCAGAAATTTTTTTGGGGAAAAGCTATATTAAGAACCATGGCATTCCTGGTTATCAGGCTGCTGCTCCAGGCTCATAGCACAGGGCAGTGGCAGTTTTGGGTGACCACATATGGCAGCAGCAGAGTCTTACCCCATTGACTTCTGCCTGGAGCTACAACAATGCCAGCACTATGAGGCAAACAAACTGGCTTCTCGTGTGGCTAGTAGAGGGAAGTACTTGTTTCTTTAGTACTGTTTATCACTTCAGCAGACTTCTTGACTTTTGCTCTGCTCTTCAAACCTTGAGAATTCTTCATAGTATGGTTCTATCTTACACAGGCCCTGTCAGGAGGATAGTCTCTTTCACAGGAATGAAGAGTCTGGAACAAGCGATCATAGGATGAAGGTGAAAGGAGCAGACAGGTATAAAAATATAAGAAATAGTTCTTTCCAGATTAATAAGTGGAGATAAAGACACCCCCAGCCTTCCACTCTATCTCCCCAGCCCTGGCAACAGAAGGAAAAACAGCCCAGCACCAATAGTCTATCAGCAGTGGCAGCAGTTGCTGTCATCCCTCCACCTGAGTGTCCCTAGCAACTTGGCTCATCTGCTAGCAGTGGCAGCAGTTGCTACACTCTACCTGAGTGTCTATGCCAGGGCCCCTTCACTGCATGGGCTCTGTACCAACTGCACCACCACCTCTGATTGCACTAGATGTGGCTTCTCCAATGGCTGCATCATCATGCTCTCTCTCTCTCTTACATGAACTCAGGCATATGCTTTCTCTCACATACCGTCTGTCACACACATGCTCTATCTCCCCACATACAACTCTCTCACACACAAACACTTTCTCCCCCCCCTCTCCCCCCCACACACATACACAGACTCCCAGGCAGACACCTACCCACCCATACCAGCTCACAATAACCACACAGGCTCACACATACACTCTCAGGGCCTGGTCTTAGGCTTCTTCAGCCGCCAGCAGGATGAGGAACACTGGAAGCCCCTAGGTCCTCTCTCTCTCTTTAACCATACTGAAAGGAAGTAAACAGGAACAGAAGCAGAATTCACATCTCTACCTGCTCTAGGCCAGGGGCAGCAACCCACAACATGGCATGACTCTGGACAGCTGAGCAGTCAATGACCGCTACTGCTACTGAATCACGAAGCTAACTCCAAGCCTCACATGCAGCAGCAGGACTCACATTTAAAAAACTTCTCCCGCTGCTGTGTGGCTAGTCTTGCTCAGCAGGAGATGATGTTTGGTTAACTGCAACCTCTGTGGCAGAAGTCAGAGTCCACTCAGCTGTCCAGTGCCAGGGCACACATGTCAAAGGCTGCGGACCTCTGGCCCAGAACAAATGGAAATATGAATCTCCCTTGCCTCTGCCCCTGTCCCCATTCACTTGCTCTCTTGACATCTGCCCATCCCCATTCACCTGCTTTTACCTCATACCTCAAGCCCCCACTAGAAGCACTCTATCTTTCTTTCTCTCTTCCTCTCCTTGCTCACCGAATGTATGGTCCTGGTCTTCATGTGGTGGAGCTTGCTAACCTCGCCTATGCCACAATGCCTCCGCTCTCCATGTGCGATCCTCTCCCATGCTATGCTGCCTCCACTCCCTGTGCACTAACCTCACCCATGCCGTGATGTCTTTGCTTGTTTCCGGTGAGGCTTCCTCTTCTGGCAGGTGAGCCATTATTGCTACCATAGCATTCTCAGTGGCGGTGTAGCCTGGATTCTGAGACAAGGGAGGAAGTCTGTGGGAAGGGTGAATTCTGCGCAATTCTGCATTCCGTAGTGGTGCAGAATTCCACCAGGACTAAAATATGAATGTGGTGGGTATAAATTCTCCTCTGCCCATCTCAATTGCTTCATAAGGATTCTGCATCCCCTAAATCCTCTTTTTTTTCACTTTCTATCAGCTGCAACAATCATCCAACACAGGGCAACGTGAGTTCATTCAGAAATCTTGCACCTCTTTCAAATCCAAAGTCAAAGTGACATTAAGCAAATGGCCTTTACTTGGTATAAGAAAGGTAAAAAAAAAAGTCTACTGCATCTTAGGCAGAATAGTGCTTGAAAATTTTCAGTGTAGATTAAATAATTCTCAGAACACTGACACCATGTCACGCTGACAAATGGAGACTGGTAGACTATAGGGCAATTTAAACTGTTTAAACCAAACGTGTGAGATCATCAATACAATGGATAGTTCAATGCCAGTTGATTTTAATACAATTTGGAAAACTTGCCAAAATCAGGGGGTGGGAAAGATTAATCAAATATTATATTTGAGCCTGTTGTTGCTAGTTTGTTCATCCTTTTATTCCTCAGTTTATCAGAAACATACAGCTGGATCTGTTTTTGTGGAAATGTTGTTAGAAAGAAATCAAGAAAATTCAATGGTAATTAGAGTGGAAGGAATTCTAGTAGTTTTTTAGATCAGTGCTGTTATTTTTTCAGGCACATGGTTATTCAAGCTAGAGATGACTAAAGAAAATACTGCAGGACCTAAAAAGAAAATCAATCGTTTACTTGTTTAACATAGTAACATTAAAGGGGTCATTTTGTAACATTAAACACATATTTACTGGTTAACCTATGCAGAAGTATCACCAATTTTAAAAGCAGACTTACATGCATAAATCCACTTTGAAATCATACCTGTTTGTCAAGAGCATTTATATGCATACATTTTAAAATCTCACCCCCCTGAAATTCCTCCTCCTTATGCATGTAAAAGTATGCACATACAGGGGTAGATTTTTAAAGTTATGCGCGGGCGTAGATTTGTTCGCCCAACTCGGCGCGAACAAATCTATGCCTGATTTTATAACATGTGTGCGCTGCTGCACGCATGTTATAAAATCCAGGGTCAGCGCGCGAATGGGGGTGCACAATTGTGCAACCTGCGCATGCTGAGCTTAGCAGCCTGCCTCCGTCCCCTCCAAGGCTGCTCCGAAATCGGAGCAGCCTCGGAGGGAACTTTTTTCCACCCCCCACCTTCCCCTCCCTTCCCCTACCTAACCCACCCCCCAGCCCTAACTAAATCCCCCCCCCCTACCTTTGTGCAGAAAGTTACGCCTGCCTGAGGCAGGCTGCCGGCACACCATTTCCCGGCCCGGGAGCTGGTTTGGAGGCCTCGGTCATGCCCCCAGAACGCCCCCGGGCCAGCACCACACCCACAGCCCCGCCCCCGGAATGCCCCCAAATGCCGCACCGCCCCCGACATGCCCCCGACACGTCCCAACATTCCTGGTTGCAGCCAAGAGATATACATTCAATTTGCTATTTTATTTGGCAACTTATTCATGTAATTTGCCATTTATTTATTTATTTGTTTGTTTGTTTATTTATTTAAAATGTTTATATTCTGCTAATAACAATAATGTGTGCTAAGCGGACTGCAGTATGTAATCATACACTCATAAAACAATATAATCAATAATATAAAAACACAATATATAAAAACAAAAAATACAATATATGACTGTTCAAGCTGCCATAACACTGAGGTCAATATCAATTACTCCAGTTCATAAGCTTGCCTAAATAATACTGACTTCAACTGTTTTCTGAACTGACTAAGAATTAAATGACGCCTATCGATGCCCTGCACCTGACTTTCAACCTGGGCAGAAGGTCTGTCTAAGTACGAGATACATTCACCTCAAAGTACCTTCCCAAAGATTTTCACCAAGATATATTGGACCTTTTCCGGTCACCCATTGTATTCGACCTGTGACTTATCAGCTCCAGTTGCCACCTACTCTTGGCATCCATAACTCATTCAATGTGCCCTTGTTGAAACTGGTGATTCTCTCCTGGCCTTCCTGTAAGGCACCCGAAGCATCTCATCTGGTCGCTGAGTCTGATATTACATATAAAGTCCGAGACGTCTTTGACGTCTGCCGTAGGGGCTGTCGGTGGGAGTACCTCCTCTCATGGGAGGGTTACAGCCCAGAAGAAAACTCTTGGGAGCCAGTGTATAACATCTTGGACAAAAGCCTCCTCCTGCAGTTTCATTGTGCCCATCCAGACAAAACCAGACCTCCAAGAGGGGTGTGTAAGGAGAGGGGTACAGTTGTGTGTGCCGGCGGCAGCTGGCCCTCTTACCCTTGGTTGCCTACTCCAGCGCCTGGTTCTGCTGCTCTTCCTGTTGCACTGGAGGTGGATTTTTGGGCTGAAGCTAGAGGCCACTGGAGCTTCACCTATACCAGCCCATGTTCCCCTCGGGTTGAGCCTTTGGGTGCCAGGACCAGCAGGACTTAGGCGGGCCTCAAGATAGAATGTCAAAGGTAGGCAGTTCAGCCCAGAGACAGCAGCCAACAAGCGGCATAATATTATCCTGGACTGGTCCCAGTACAGGAACTCAAGCACCAATGAACGAGGATTAACTGAAGGTGCTTGAGCAGAGAAAGGCCTGAGCCTTGAGAGTCCAAGTCCAGAGGATAAGGACAGAGGCGTCACTGTCAAACTCAAATGAGGGCTGGAGGCAGTGGAAGGTGTAGCAAGCAATCGAAGAACTCTGGACACAAGGAGTACATAGCGTAGTCATTTGTAGCAATGGTCAGGGCACAGAGAAGGCAGGCATGGTCAGACATTGCAGTGGTCAAGGCACGGAGAAGGCAGGCATAGTCAGACGTAGCAGAGGTCAGGCTTAGAGAAGGCAGGCAAGGTCGGACGTAGTAGAAGTCAGGCTTGGAGAAAGTAGGCATGGTTTGACGTAGCAGAGGTCAGACTTGGAGAAGGCAGGCATGGTCGGACGTAGCAGAGGTCAGGCTTGGAGAAGGCAGGCAAGGTCGGATGTAGCAGAGGTCAGGCTTGGAGAAGGCAGGCAAGATCGAACATAGCAGAGGTCAGGCTTGGAGAGGCAGGCAAGACTGGACAGAGCAGAGGTAAGGCACCAGGAGGTCAATCAAGTACAGATGAGACGAACGATGAAACAGGAATGGAGACCCACAGGAATATGGATCAAGGAACTGGCTGGTATTGGCAAAGCTCCAGCCAGCCTCCATCAGTCAGCCAGCTCTGCCTGCTGACGGTGGGGACCCATAGGGCTTGCCCTGCAGTTAGCATCACCCCCACCTCAGCCCAAGGGTCCACCTCCTGCGCAACAGGTTCAAATCACACAAAAGAATAATCTTCGGTTATTGAACCAAAAGAGAGTTTAAAAAAACTCATGATTATAGTCCTATTCGTGGCAAGAGTTTCAGGAGGGCAGTATAACAGTACAAAGACAGTATTAAACAATTTTAAGAACTATACTCTCACAGCCATGGTAAAGTTTTGAAGGCATAACGATTTCTATAAAATACTAAAACCCCACCTCCTTTCTTCTCTACCCTGTTGTCTAACAAATAAGATTTTCTGATAGCCAGCTCTCTGCAAAAAATAATAGATAAATTTTGTCCTCCACCATAATAGGTAATACTGTATCAAGTTTGGGATGAATAGCACTTATATTAAGATACAGCATGAATAAGGATATAGATATTAACAAAAGTGGTACAACAGTCAAATTCCGAATTTGTGGCTTTTGTAAATATCTATGATTCACACTAAAAGAGCAGTAACGTCCCCTCCTTGTTTAAAAGGGAATATTTTGAAGGGTCATTGTTGCGGCAAAATTAAAGAGACAAATCACAACAGACTCAATTCCCAGCATAATTGTCGGCGAAGGGACTGGCAAAGGGATACTTGCATAATTGATATCAGACTGGACTGTTTTCTAGTATTGGTTGGATGGGAGATCTGGGTGAACTGAGGGCAGTTCAGAGTAGGGATGTGAATCGTTTTTTGACGATTTAAAATATCGTCCAATATATTTTAAATCGTCAAAAATCGTTAAAGGCGATATATAATAGGAATTCCCCTGATTTATCGGCAAAAATCGTAAATCGGGGGAAGGGGGAGGGAAAGGGGGAGGGCGGGAAAACTGGCATACTAAAACAACCCTAAAACCCACCCCAACCCTTTAAAATAAATCCCCCACCCTCCCGAACCCCCCCAAAATGTCTTAAATTACCTGGGGTCCAGTGGGGGGGGGGGGGGTCCCGGTGTGATGTTCCACTCTCGGGCCACGGGTTGATAGAAATGGCGCCGGCGCTACCTTTGCCCTGTCATATGACAGGGCAAAGGTAGCGCCGGCGCCATTTTGGTTCCTGTCCCCCGACGTCACGAGCGTAGGAGATCGCTCCTGGACCTCCGCTGGACCCCCAGGGACTTTTGGCCAGCATGGAGGGGCCTCCTGACCCCCACAAGACTTGCCAAAAGTCCAGAAGGGGTCTGGGAACAACCTCCTGCACTCGAATCGTGTTGCCGTAATGCAAAATGGCGCCGGCCGGCGCCATTTTGCAGTACGGCAATATGGCCATACGGCCGGCGCCATTTTGCATTGCCATTTTGCATATGACAGGGCAAAGGTAGTGCCGGCGCCATTTCTATCAACCCGTGGCCCGAGAGTGGAACATCACACCGGGACCCTCCCACTGGACCCCAGGTAATTTAAGACATTTTGGGGGGGGGGGTTCGGGAGGGTGGGGGATTTATTTTAAAGGGTCAGGGTGGGTTTAGGGTTGTTTTAGTGTGCCGGTTTTCCCGCCCTCCCCCTTCCCCTCCCCCTTCCCCCGATTTACGATTTTTGATGATAAATCGGGGGAATTCCTATTATATATCGCCTTTAACGATTTTTGACGATTTAAAATATATCGGACAATATTTTAAATCGTCAAAAAATGATTCACATTCCTACAATATACACATTTTTAAACACAATAAAATCTTTAAAATTATACATTCATTCCAAATGCTTCAGAAAAATACCATAGTTTTACTCTCTCTTCACATAGTGCCAAAGTTAAATATAAATTGCTTCCCAGTCCAACGGGACAATACATACATACATTTTACTAGACAAATTGAATATACTTCTTACTTCCCATTCCTTCCATTCACTGTCCTTGTTGATACCTGAAATGTATCTCTCCACTCCTCTCATCACTATCCAGGTGATAGTATATTGGTTAACACTAGACAAGTTGTCATGGATCTTCTCTTGTCCAACTTCTCTTCCTCCAAGGAATGAATGAGGACTCATTCGTTCAGTAACTTCCGGAAGATTATTGAGTCTCTTCAAATGAGAAACTCCTACTTTCTCTAATAATGCATTCTCCGAGTTCCTGGGTCCCAAAGGAAACTCAGATGACTGGTAAAAATGTCAGTTTCCAAAAATAACCCAAAATGAGGAATAAAGAGTGGACTCTATGAAGGCAAAATGTACTTTGTCTTCTATTCCATACCCAAGTTTCTTACCAAGAAAAATAACAAAAATGTGGAGCAAGCATGAAAGCATGCTACCTCTGGAAAGAGCAGCTCAAAATCCACACCCTAAAATATTGCCTTGGGTATTTATAGACTAGGACTCCACTATTACTTTCTCTCACATGGGGGAGCTATTACCTATCCATCTACTACTTCTGTTCCCATATTAACAATGGGATACTCCTTTTAGTAGAGATCCTTTAGGTTTTCTACATGTTTTATCATAATTCCCATAGACACCAAGATTAATGATGCTGCTGTAAAAATTCCAGTCTCCCATGCTCATTGAAGTTTGTGTTTTTATCATAGTACCTCCATGTAGGTCACCTCTTCCTTCTTGGATGCCTGATGTTGTTGTTTTACTTCTGTTTAGGGTTGTAACCACCTCTTTGGACTGATTGTATCCCAGTGTTTTATTGGATACTTTTGCATCCAAGAGTTGTAATCACCATTTAGTACCTCTTTGGAAGCATAAAGCACTGCAGTCATTCTAGTACCTTTGTTTTGGACATACTATATGCAAACCCTATTCTTCAAGTGTCAGGCTGTGATCTAAACTTATAATTGATAGTATCTTATAAAAGCAACAGAGTGAGGAAAGCAGTTGGTGAAACATGTTTTTTCATATTATAGACTGCACTTAATGTCATATCTTTCCAAAACTAATTTTTCTTTTTATGGATCAATGAATACATTCATGAAGAACGTGGCATTCTTTTAGCCTCATGGAACTGTTTATGAAATGTAATACTGTTGAGGAAATATAATAGATAATAGAAAACAAATAAAAATCAAAAGAAATGAACATTTCAGTATCTGAATTAAAAGGTTCCTGGGGCAAAATGAGTAACAAAACATTAAGCTCCATATATAAAACTTAGGTTCATTGCACATTGATGCTATTTTGTGAGCACTAAGGTATAATAGTGAACATCGGTCATTTATGGATGGTTGAAAGGAATAAGGCTGAAAGCCTAATGTATTACATTGCCCCCCAAGATATTATGATATACACCAATAACATACATCCTATTGTGCTGTATAGCTTACCTATAAATCCTAAATTGCTTAGCCAATGCAGCCTCTGCATTTTCTGTCCATTTACAAACAATCACTGGTGATTCTGAAGACTTACTGGAGTTTGCTATGGTAATCTGTTGTGATGTCGTTGACTTTAATGGAGTTGGTTGCTGGCTTGCTATATTGAGACCAAACAAATCAGTGTGATATCAACAACTGTCAGAACACACTATAGAACCAATATGAGAAGTTGATAATTATAATGTAGAATGCAATAGAAAAGACATTATCAATTTTCTTGATTTATTCTAGTGATTAAACAAAACTATAGTATACTGATTTAGAAAATGTTGAATTTCTGAATCTTCCAATAGATAGGTTAATAATTTAAACTTTCAACGCTATTCTGCTTATAAGATAATATGTAAGCTTCTTGCAGTGAACAGTGTCCTAATAAAAATCTCTTGTTTTATTGAATGCAAATCAGAGAAACATAACATGAAAGTAAATTGTAAACTTATTACTCAAATATATAACTTCACCTACTGCCACCTAATGATGAGAATTACAAAGAAATTGGTTTAAGAGAACATTGGGAGATAGATAGTGGACATTAGCTTCTTGGCACCTTCGGCTACATATTCATATATTATGCTGTTCAAACAGCTGGTAGTGCCTTTCAAAGAGACAAAGTCATGATCACCAGCAAGATTTATATTGATGTTGAAATTTACAGAAGAGAGTGAGAAAGCTGAAAGGATTGTTATATATTTTTTTTATTTTTAATGATAAAAACTGCTGTGTTTTAGAATTGCAAGACTAATGAACTCATGGCTTCCATGAATAACTGATTTTAAAATGATATTTTAATGCCCAAAATTGTTTCTCTTTTCAAGAGTAAAACATTCACAGCTATCTAACAAAATCTACAAATATACTATGTTTTGATTTTCCTTCTATCTGCCATGATTCCCTGATAAATATAGTTAAGAGTACCCTTGATATAAAAGAAAAAGGAATCACAGTGGTAAGAGATGTATGATATGATGTTATTATACCCAAATCCATGCTAACTAGCTTGTCCACATTAAATGTCATCTGCCATTTTGATGCCCAATCTTCCAGTCTCACAAGATCCTCCTGCAATTTATCACAATCTGCTTGTTACTTAACTGAATAATTTAGTATCATCTGCAAATTTGATAATCTCACTCATCGTATTCCTTCCTCTATATACATCATAGCATTGCACCCAGATTTGTTTTACGTAATTTGCATTTAGTTGTTTTAGCAATTTTTTCTATGCTGACTAGTTAGTTGATTTTTCTTGATGTATTACATTTCTATCAAAGATAGGGATTAATAACAAAAGATACATTAAAAAGTACAATAAAAGTACAATAAAGTCAAGTAAGAACATAAGAATATAAGAACATGCCATACTGGGTTAGACCAAGGGTCCATCAAGCCCAGCATCCTGTTTCCAACAGTGGCCAATCCAGGCCATAAGAACCTGGCAAGTATCCAAAAACTAAGTCTATTCCATGTTACCGTTGCTAGTAATAGCAGTGGCTATTTTCTAAGTCAACTTAATTAATAGTACAATAGTCTAAAATGTTGCCTCAAGGCAGAATGATTTTCTGCCGTGAGGCGACTGTTTTAATGTATTTCTGCCCTGGAGGCGACTGTTCAGTTCCTTGTAAACCGGTGCGATATGTATTCTTTACAGGAACATCGGTATATAAAAATTAAAAAATAAATAAATAAATAATAAAACAAATATAAGTACTAAAAATTTACAAAATAAACAGTAAAATAAAAGCAAAATAATAGTAGTAAAAAGCATTAAACAAAATAATACTGTTGCGATCCCCCCTGTTGCTGCGCTACAGGAGGTATCTTACCTTCCTCCAGAGGCCGCTCTGAAGCCAGGGCCTCGCCTGTGTTCCATCCGGGACTTGCTCCAGGGCCTGAGAGGCCTAGCTGTTCCTGTGGCGTCGTGGCTGTGTTTGGACTTCCTGCTTCCAGCCACGCCCGTTTCTCTAGGGGCTGGCCCGCAGCTCTCTTCCCCAGTTATAGGGCCAGCAAGGGGCGGTCCTGTCTAACTCCTCCCAGGGAGTTGCCTACAACCTCCAGTATATAAGGACTTGCTTGTTAGTTCCTGTTCGCCTTCGGATTGGGTTACATAGTTGTCTGTGGCCTCTCCCGATCCAGGTCCTCCGTGGTCAGCCGTGTTTTGATGACTCCCTGTCTTGATGTCTGTTCCTGTCCAGGACTTCGGATTGGGTTACACAGTTGTCTGTGGCCTCCCACGATCCAGGTCCTCCGTGGTCTGCCGTGTCTAGATGGTACCTTGTCTCGATGTCTGTTTCTGACCGTGCCCTGATGTCTTCGTGTCTCTGCCTTGACCTACGTCCTCGTCCGGTTCCTGAGCCTTCTGTCCTGTTGGGCCCTGGAGTGGCCAACAGGAGGGATTCGTCCCACGGGCTCTTGAGCTTCTGCCAGCCGAAGGGGCTTCGGATGTTAGTATCCCAGCATCGGAGTTCCTGCCCGCCTGGATCTTTCCTATGTCTCGCTTCAGCCCTTGCCCTAATGTCTCCAACGTCTTGCTTTAGCCTGTCTTGGATGTCTGCTTCAGCCCCCGTCTGATGTCTTCTGTAAAGGACTCTGTCTGCCCTCGCCTCTGTCCGGCCTGCTGCCCATTGCCGTTCCCTGCGGCAGGTCCGAAAGGGCCGGGAACAGTCGGAGGACCGTTCATTATTCAACTTCCCCGTGTTGGCTACCATGGGCATGCAGGTCCGGCTGAGGGTCGGACTCCCTGCTTCTGTTCCTGCCTGCCTGGCTCACCATGCCTGCTCAGCTCACCTCCCACGGTGTGGCTTGGGGCTCCTCCTTGAGTCCTGCCGTGGCCCAAGGGCTCACCACCCTCTTACGACGACCGCGCCCACGCGCGCTCGTAACAAATACAAATTATTCCAACATATACATATAAGCAAATAATGAAATAACTGTAATTGGGGTAAATACAATTTAAATAAATACCTGCCTTATTGTTGCTGAGGCCATGGGAGCCTGGGGAGATCCTGGCAGCCAGAGAGAGCCTAGAAGTGCTGCAATGAGTTTGGTTTTTTTTTTAATAGATAAATGCCATTCAGTGCAGTTGGTGCCACACTGCAGCAGCAGCACTGGGAATGCTGCCTCTGCCAGCTTAAGCTAGCAGACAGTATCAGGGCTTTAATCAAAACCCCAGTATGATTACAGTGCAGAACAAGGGGTCCTCACAGACTTGGGGCTGTAATGTCAGTGAGAGGTGGCCTACACAGTGCCTATAGGAAAATTAAAGTTTAAAAGGTGATTACAACCTGTCAGAAACTGGGGTTTGGTGATTGTGGTCACCAGGTGAGATCATATAAATATGGATTTAACCCTTGGTTTGGGGAAAAAAACTTTAATTGTGTAAGTTGAAAATATAATTAGCTGTAAAAATGTAAAAATAGCTAATATGGTCATGAAAAGACACAGGACTACTGCTACATTTATTTAGAAGCTAACCTGAAAGTTTTGAATGATTTTGAACTGTGTAAGTGGAGGTTTTTTTTTTAATTCATTTCATTTTCCAGCTCTCAGAGAGAAAAGAAAAGAAAACTCTTTGCCATCCCATAGATAATGCCATGGTAATGCCATAATAATGCTAGCCCACCCCAGGGCCTATGCAAGGCAGCTGGGTGATTAGGTCTGCATAGTAATACCAAGCGAAGGCAAAGCACAGAATGATTTTAGAAGTAATTTGCCGTTAAAGAATGTTTTAAACATACTTAAAATTCTTTTGAAAGCTGTGTTCTTTAGTCAAGGTGTTTTTAAAAGGTTTCTTGGTGGATAAGAAGATTTGTTAAAGTAGATGAGAACTATTTCTAGAAGAGACTTCAGAGGAATAAATATCTCTTCTGAGGATTTTTTTTCAGAATGCACGTGGAGACTGAAGAGAGAGGTTGTGTTAGAAGCTGCAGAGGGAAAGCATGTAGAGACTGCCGAGAGAGCTGGCTGGAGACAGAGGAAAAGCTGGGATAACTATGTGCCAGAGACTGAGAGAGATTTTTGTGCCTGGAGGCTGCAGGGAGAGCTACTGTGCTAAAAATCTGAAGCAGGGCTGTGTGTGCATTCTGAGGCAGAGAAAGCCCATGTAGTCTGAGAGAGGGCTCTGTGCTATAGGCTGCCAGCAGAGCTGTTTGTGACAGTGTGGGAAAATGTGTGAAAGCATGCTTATTGTAATTCTAAATATTTTCTGAGGTAAGAAATTTGGTATAATTAGGGATAATTTTCTATAGCTGGTCCACATTATTTTTGCCAGCTTTCAGGCCGATACAGTAAAAATTGCGGGAGAGCGGGCAAGTGCCCGCTCTTCTGGCACACGCACAGGCCACTCTCCTGTGCACGTGATTCAGAAAATAAAATTATTCAAATTAGGGCCCGCGGTAAAAAGAGGTGCTAGGGACGCTAGGGGTTCCTAGCGCCTCTTTTTGGACAGGAATGGCGGCTGTCAGCGGGTTTTACAGCCAACGCTCAATTTTGCTGGCATCGGATCTCAAACCCGCTGACAGCCATGGGTTCGGAAACCGGACACCGGCAAATTCAACCTGCGAGCCACGGGCCAATTTTAAATTTTTGTTTTTTTATTTTTAATTATTTTAACGTTTGGGATCTCCAACTTAATATCGGCATGATATTAAGTCAGAGGGTGTACAGAAAAGCAGTTTTTAGAACAAGACATGCTGGTTTACAGCACAGCGAGTGTAACAGAGGGAAAGTATGCGGCCTGCAGCAGTGAGGGGGAAGGGAAGCTTTAGGTTAGGGCGGGAAGACAGGTCAGTGAGGGGAGGGGGGGAGAGCAGGAGAGAGAAAAGTTCAAAGCAGAAATGGGGAGTTGTGGGTAACTGTGACATCAGCAGAGTAACGGCAACTTTGTCGTGAGCAGCAGGGAGGCAAGAAGGAGAATTTTGTTCATAGTGAAGCAAGTCAAAGGAAAGTACACAGGCTAGGTTGCCTTACCAGTTTAGCCACTGGGAGGGCCACTTACCAGCATGAGAAGGTTAGGAGAACGGAAAAGCTTGCCAGTAAGCCAAGGGAGGGCAGGTCCCAAAAAAGGGGGCAGGGCCACTGCCTTGGCTGCTCAGTCCATCTGAATCATTACCCATGAAAACCTTCTCCAGAACGGGTATCTCCCCAACATACTCTTTAGTAAACACCGAAGCAAAGAAATCATTTAATCTTTCCGCGATGGCCTTATATTCTCTAAGTGCCCCTTTAACCCCTCAATCATCTAATGGTCCAACTGACTCCCTCACAGGCTTTCTGCTTTGGATATATTTTTAAAAGTTTTTACTGTGAGTTTTTGCCTCTATGGCCAACTTCTTTTCAAATTCTTTCTTAGCCTGTCTTATCAATGTCTTACATTTAACTTGCCAACGCTTATGCATTATGCTTATGCATTATCCTATTTTCTTCTGTTGGATCCTTCTTTCAATTTTTGAATGAAGATCTTTAGGCTAAAATAGTTTCTTTCACCACAAGCTTGGTGTGTACAAATACATTATATTAGTGCATATCAAGGCACTGTGCCAGTGGGTAGCCAGTAGGCACTAGACAGTGACATTAAATCCATAATATCTGGGGAAGCTAGATGTGGTCGAGTGATTGGGACTGTCAGAGGAGGTACTTCAAAAGGCACTGGTGCCAGGCCCCCATTAAAGTTAAAAAGGGACCTGTTGCAATCTAAACTCTTTGGAGGGGCAGGCAGTTCCATCCATAAAAAAATAAAATCTAAACATGATGCATCGCCACCACCTGTTTCTGACCCTGTAGTTTTGGAGGTGAGGGAAGGGGAGGCTGAGTCATGCAAGACAAAATGGTGACACCCAAAAGCAGCAGTGAGACAGCAGACTCGACTTATCATTGACAATGTAGCGCAGGCACTGTTTGCTTCTGATTACGATGAAGAATCATCTTGTGTGGGATTCTCATCAGAAATGGAAGAAGTAATAGCTGATGAAGTTTTAGGAGGATCAGTTAGTCCTGTCTTAGCCTATACTTCAGTGCAGCAGTGGAGAGATGAAACTGATGATGATGAGGAGGAGGAAGAGCAGTAAGCGCAGGCACAGAGTGCGATTGAGGCCCCTGCATTGCTTCTCAGGGTGCACCCACTACTTCAGCTCCAGTGCCAGCATCCATCCCCAAGGGAGGATCACGAAAGACATCTGCGATCTGGATCCACTTTAAAGTGACAGAGGACCCGCGTTTTGCTCGGTGTAATTACTGTGGCAGGGCTATTAGCAGAGGCAAGAAAATGGGACATCTATCTAATTTTGGCATGATGCATCATATGAAGAGGCAACACCCAACAACAGTACTGCCATCTGGGGATGGTGGCAGTACCAGTCAGAGGACCCCTTTAAAGCAGTGTAAAGTGGATGAAAAGGAGCAGAGTCAGCCAACACCCTGAGCCCCTTCTAGCAGTCAGGTGGCAGGCCAGTAACCCCCTGACATGTGGCAGAAGCGACAACCCACCATGGAGGAAATGGGGTGGAGTGCGGTAATGCTATCCCGGGGTAGGAGGCAGGCAGTCTCAAAACTTGTAACTAGGAGCATTAGGGAAATGATTGCCCTTGATGACCAGCCCTTGCAGTTAGTGGAGAATGTGGGTTTCAAGCATTTTCTGAAGGTCGCAGTTCCAAATTACAAAGTCCCCTCCAGAACCACATTTAGCAGAAAGGTCAGCCTGAGCCTGTACAAGCAGTGTCATAGTCGCATCCAAGCGCTGCTAGCTAAGGCACAGGGGAGTGTGCATTTTACCTGCGATATCTGAACTGCCATGAATGCTGCACACTCTTACCTCTTCCTGACAGCACAATGGTGAGACCTGGCTGAGGCAAGGGCAGGCAGCAGCTCTATTGCGGAAGGCCTACTGGCCTTCCGCAATGGAGATCGCAACCATCCTCAAAAAGCTAAAACCTTCTTCTCACCCGTTGGACACCATATCCTCCAATCTTCTACTCTCCATTCCTAACACAATTTCTCAATCGTTAGCAGACATCATCAACTGCTCTCTAACACAAGGCAAGGTTCCAGATCAATTAAAACTAGCCATACTAAAACCCTTACTATAAAAACCTAACCTTCCACCAACTGACCCTGCCAACTACCGTCCAATAGCCAATTTTCCCCTGATCTCAAGAGTGATGGAAAGATTCGTAAACAAACAACTGTCCGATTATCTTGAGGAGAATAACATACTCTCTCCCTTCCAGTTCGGATTCAGAAAATCTCAAAATACTGAAGCCCTACTTTCATCTCTATCTGACACCATCCTTCTCAACCTGGAAAAAAAACAACCCTACCTCTTGTACTTCTCGACTTATCCGCCACCTTCAATACGGTCAATCACTCCATTCTACTGGAACGCTTATCAGATATCGGCATTCAAGGAGAGGCACATGATTGGTTCAAATCGTTCCTTGAAGATAGGTTCTATAAGGTCAGAATTAATAATAAAGAATCTCTCCCAATCAAATCAAACTGGGGAGTCCCACAAGGTTCATCCCTCTCCCCTACGCTCTTCAACATTTATCTACTACCTCTCTGCCATCTACTCTCCAACCTCAAACTAATATACTACATTTTCGCTGATGACGTTCAAATTCTTCTTCCAATCACCGAATCGCTGCAAAAAACCTGGGCACACTAGAATTGCTGTTTACAATCCATCACTAACCTGCTTACCAGCCTGAACCTCATCCTTAACTCAAATAAGACCGAAATCCTCATCATCTCTCCATATGAAAAACACAATCTCCTCAATTCACAAAGCACATCCCAATTCGCAAATACATTCATCAACCACACCTCCTCCGTCAGAGACCTTGGGGTTCGGCTCGACAACCTATTCAACTTAAAATCGTTCGTCCACAACACAACCAAGGAATGTTTCTTCAAACCACAAGTCCTCAAAACCTGAAACCTCTTCTACATTTCAGTGACTTCCGGCTAGTAGTCCAGTCTATCATCCTTACAAAGTTAGACTACTGCAATTCTCTTCTCCTAGGTCTCCCGGCAATAACCACCAAACCTTTACAGATGGTCCAGAATGCTGCGGCTAGGTTACTCACCAATTCAAACAAAAGAGCGCATATCACACCCATACTCCACGGTCTTCACTGGCTTCCCATAAAATACAGGATCACCTTCAAAACACTAATGATGATTCACAAGGACATCCACGGCATCGCCCACCTCAAACTAAGCTCTCAACTCCGCACTCAAACATTTGCCAGACCAATCAGAAACGCCTATAAAGGATCCCTATACGCACCTCCGACCAAAACCACCTTAGGAAAACGCCGGGCCCAGCCTTTGGAACTCGCTACCACCCGAGCTTCGCCAAGAACCCTCTCTCCAAATTTTTAAGAAACACCTCAAAACATGGCTCTTCAGACAAGCCTTCCCAGAATCTCAACATTACTCGGACACTGGTCAAAAAACATAACAGATCACTAGGGAACCTCCGGGCTTAAGACATATCAGGACTCTAAAGAGACACTTGATCATCCATTACTTCCTCAACATATTCCTCCGATCATGACTCAATGCCTCACTTCCTTCCCCTCTCCCTTCTCCCCCTTCCCTCCTTCCTTCAGACAGATTCCCATTGCTACCCCATGCCTTAAAGCCCCCGCCACGCCCTATCTATGATGCAGTCTCATAATGATACACCATTAAAAGTATTTTTGTATGTTACGCCCACAGTATGTTACGCCCACAGCTGCCCCAGTTGTTGTAGCTCTATATATTATGTTATTCACTGACGAATTATTTTACTGTTGTTTGTTATTGTTGACTTGTTCTATGTTCATTGCTCAAATGTTCTATGTAATGCCATAGCCGCGACTGTTCTGTTATATGGAAACCGATATGATTTGATATTTTGTTCAAGAATGTCGGTATAGAAAAATAATTAATAAATAAATAAATAAATAAATAAATAAATAAATAAATAAATAAATAAATATATATATATATATATATATATATATATATATATATATATATATATATATATATATATATATAAATAACTGAACAAGTATCAGGGTGGATGTGGGCTTTACTGCACACCCACCTGATGGACCAGGCCCATACCGCAGCCAATATTCTAGCATGCATCAGACAGATGCTGGAGGGCTGGCAACTATACCAGTGAGACAGGAATCCTCAGGCAGGGTTCTTTGTCACAGACAATGGTGCAAACATGGTTAAGGCAATAACCGACGGGCGCTTTAAGAACATCTGATGTTTTGCACACACTCTGCACCTGGTAGTACAGTCAGCTCTGGGGTTGGAGTACAATGACCAAGAGAATGAATACCTGCATAGCTTAATTCAGAAGTGCAGGAATATAGCAGCGCACTTCCACAGAAGTGTGAAGGCGGGGCAGGTTCTCAGACAAAAACAGATGGATTTGGAGATGGCTCACAAGCGTCTCATTCAAGACGTTGCCACCTGGTCGAATTCCACCTTTATGATGCTGCAGAGGTTAGTGGAGCTGCAGACACCCCTGCATGAAGTTTCTGGTTCAATGGATATAGGTGTGCAGAATCCCCTAGGGCAACATGATTGTTAGTCATGAGTCAGCTGGTAAAAATCCTGCAGCCCTTCAAGGATGTCACAGAGGAGCTGAGTTCCAGAAGTTCCACCTTGGCTGACATCATCCCTATAGTTAATTTCCTGGATGAACATTTGGAGGCCTTTAAACAGGAAGAGGGAATGAAAGTTGAGGTGCTGCATTGTCTGGACATTTTGCAGCAGCAGGTGGAAGAGAGATTAAGGCCTTTAACAGAACAGAACACATACGTGCTCGCCACAGTCTGTGATCCCCGTGTGAAAGGGAAACTCGCCCTACAGTACAATTGTCTCCTATTGGTGAAGGACCTGCTGTTAGCAAAAGTCCGTGAACAGGAGGCCATAGGCAGACAGATTAGGCATGAAGCAGAGGAGGAAACAGCGGGCACTTCAGAGAGTTATGCTAGCCCAAGCAGGAGCAGTACTCTGTCAGTGACTGCTAGTACCACCTCCTCCTCCACTTCAGAATGCTAAAGGTATGTTGCCCATAAAGATTCAACTTTTGTGCTACGGGCTAGAGAGAAAGCAGCTGGCATGAGTGACTCTCAGCCCACCCAAGCAAAGGAGACACCAGCACAGCTGTCAGTGACACAGTATCTCTCAGAGCCCACAGAGAACATGCAGACAGATCCGCTGGCATATTGGGCACACAAGTCTACTTTCTGGCCACACTTAGCCAAAGTGGCTCAGAGATATCTGTCATGTCCACCAACCAGTGTGCCCAGTGAACATGTCTTTTCAATGACAGGGGATATCATGAGCCCTCACCGCTCAAGGCTAGCACCAGAGTTGATGGAAATGCTAGTGTTTTTGAAAGTAAACCTGCCTTTGCTTGTGTTTCCAAATTTTCCCTGTGAATGGCAAGATGAATGAAAGCAATTGAAAGCCTTTCAGCAGCTCCAACTGGCTCCTATGTTCCAGATAATATAAGCACTGCAGCACATGTACCTGACCTGAAACGCTGTGCCTGTCCATCCACTGTCCAGGCCATATGTTCCTAAAAGGGTCTGACCTCTAATGCAATGCCTGTCCGTCCACTGTCCAGGCCGTACGTCCCTACAAGGGCCTGACCTGAAACGCTGTGCCTGTCTGTCCACTGTCCAGGCCATATGTCCCTACAAGGGACTGACCTCTAACGCTGTGCCTATCCGTCCACTGTCCAGGCCGTACGTCCCTACAAGGGGCTGACCTGAAACGCTGTGCCTGTCCGACCACTGAGAAAGTCGTACATCCCTACAAGGGCCTGACCCGAAATTCTGTGGTTGTCCATCCACATTTGGAATGTAAGAACATAAAAAGCTGACTTAAGATGTTTGGAGCTGTGCCTGTCCATCCAGGCCTGTCCTCAATATTGTTCATGACCTTGCCAATAGTAATGTTTCTAGTACTATCGGAAACTGGTGGTAGTTGCACTCTAGTTCATCCTCTGTGTTCCCATTGTTTACAGAGGCAATGTGTAAACCACAAAGTCAGCATAGGTTGATATTGTAGATTTGGTCTTGAGGCAGCGTTTTTTTTTATTTCTGAGAGCTCTTCATGTTCCTTTGTCATCAGCTGAAGTGAATAAGTACAGTTAATAGCTTCAGGGTATTAAAAATTAATCTCCAGCTCAGTTTTTGCTTCACAAATGGCAGTCTCTATTGCTCTAAAAGCATCCTCTGTTGAATTATCTTTCAGAAATGAAAAAGATGCCATTTTCTTCTGGCAGTGAACCAGTTCAGGAAGAAGTGACAGGTTAAACCACAACATACCTGCACAAAGGAAATCCTCTAATGCTGTGCCTGTCCATCCAGGCCTTTTGTCCTCAGGTGGGCTTGACCTCTATCCTCGATTGCTGTGCCTGTCCATCCAGGCTTAATGTCTCTACATGGGCTTGACCTCTATCCATGAATGCTGTGCCTGTCCGTCCAGGCCTTATGTCCCTACAAGGGTTTGACCTCTGTCCTTGATTGCTGTGCCTGTCCATCCAGGCCTTATGTCCCTAGGTGGGCCTGACCTCTGTCCTCGATTGCTGAGCCTGTCCTTTCAGGCCTTATGTCCCTATGTGTGCATGATCTCTATCCTCGAATGCTGTGCCTGTCTGCCCAGGCCTAATGTCTCTACAGGGGTTTGACCTCTGTCCTCGATTGCAGTGCCTGTCCATCCAGGCCTTATGTCCTTACGTGGGCTTGATCTCTATCCTTGAATGCCTTGCCTGTCCGTCCAGGCCTTATGTCCCTACAAGGGTTTGACCTTTGTCCTTATGTCCCTAGGTGAGCTACTTTGGCGCCAAAATGTGCTTTAAATATTGAGCTGACACCGCTCTGACTTTTCGTATTGATAAGAGAGGAGACGGTCTGTGCTGATCTTCAGAAAATGCATGTGGAACCATTAGTGAATGGAACCAACAGATGTTTATGCATTACTCACTTCATATAAGATATGTTCATACTGCGGATGACATTTTGAATTCCATTGTGACTCTTTCAGTGTTTTCAAATTCAAGCCCCTGAGGCAGCCACTGGAATGTGGTGAAACTCGACCTGAGTCGGACAATTTTAATGAACACGTCTCCACCCAATAAAGATTTGGCAAAGATTTCTTTGGGCATCTATTTCTTTGTTGTTTCCTCCTAGGTGGGCTTTACCTCTATCCTCAATTGCTGTGTCTGTCCATCCAGGCCTTATGTCCCTAGGTGGGCTTGACCTCTGTCCTCAATTGCTGTGCCTGTCTATCCAGGCTTTATGTCCCTATGTGGGCTTGACCTCTGTCCTCGATTGCTGTGCCTGTCCATCCAGGTCTTATGTCCCTAGGTGGGCTTGACCCTGAATGCTGTGCCTGTCCATCCAGGCCTTATGTCCCTAGGTGAGCTTGACCTCTGTCCTCGATTGCTGTGCCTGTCCATCCAGGCCTTATGTCCCTTCGTGGGCTTGACTCTGTCCTCGAATGCTGTGCCTGTCCATCCAGGCCTAATATCCCTATGTGTGCATGATCTCTATCCTCGAATGCTGCCATTTTGCAAAATGTCGGCGCAGAATTGCGCCGGCTGAAGACAACACGATTCAATTGCAGGAGACCGTTCCGGACCGCCACTGGACCCCCAGGTAATTTAAGGCATTTGGGGGGGGGTTCGGGAGGGTGGAGGATTTAATTTAAAGGGTCGGGGGTGGGTTTTAGGGGGTTTTAGTGTGCCGGTTTTCCTGCCCTCCCCCTTCCCCCGATTTAGCTACGGACCGCCGCTGGACCCCCAGGTAATTTAAGGCATTTGGGGGGGGGGGGGTTCGGGAGGGTGGGGGATTTAATTTAAAGGGTCGGGGGTGGGTTTTAGGGGGTTTTAGTGTGCCGGTTCACGATTTTAACGATTTTCACGATACTCTAAACACCCAAACGGCGACGATATGATCCCCTCCCCCTCCCAGCCGAAATTGATCGTTAAGACGATCGAGGACATGATTCACATGTCTATAACATACACACACCAGCTGAGTAAAACTAGTTATGCAGTGCTGGCGCCACCTCTGTAATCCCCTTTTCCACCTACTTTTTCTGATGTACGCGCACCCTTCCCAGCTATTTAAAATTTGCATAGCTCCTGCATGGCCCACTTACACACATATGTGACCATTTTTGTGCATGCAAGGCTTTTAAAATCTACCTCGAAGATTACTTTAAAACCTATGCATATAGGGGTAGATTTTAAAATGTCCACACGCTTTCCAGTGCACACACACGGACACGCTGATCTTATAACATGCGCGCACTGGTGTGTGCATGTTCTAAAATTCCATGGCCGTGTGCACACGTGTGCCGGATTTTATAATTTGCGCATGCATATGCGGGCAGCACGTGCAGGGAGGCACAATTTTGTAAGATTATGCACGTTGATGCAATAGGGCCTCCCTGAGTTCCCTACCCCTACCCAGACTCCCTTGCTCCTCCCCACCCCTAAACCCTTTTGCCTACCGGCTGCCTCCAGCTCCACCCTTTCCCGCCCCCCGGACTGCCTCTTTCTCTAAGCCCGGAACTTCTGTGCATAAACGCGAATAACCGTTTTAAAATTAAGCCATTCCTTTATAAAATAGCGTGTATCTTTGCACGTGGCACATTTCTGGGCGCATGTGTGGCCCTTTTAAAATCTACCTGAAAATATGCATGCATATGTTTTTAAAAATAGGATTGAAAAGTATGTGTTTTCAATGCATTGCAGATATTCATGCTAAAGGAGACATAGGCATGTATGTTAGGCAGTAGACATATGCTTATTTTATAATCTGCATGTACTTGATATGTGCAGGTTGTAAAATACTGTAGTGGATCTCCATGAGGCTATATCCTTGCATATATGGGGTTGCTTGAAAGATATCCTCATTTTGTAATAGGAAGGCTGCAGGAAAGTATGCAGTGTTACTCCTATTGTGCACATGATAAAATAAACTAAAGTCTTTGAAAATTTACCTCTTAATGGATGTTTTTCTTACACTGATAACACCTGGATTCTGGTTTTTACCTTATTGCTTTTAGGGATTGCTTACACAGAGGAACAGTCTTTTATGCTTGTAGATGAACATTTTTAATTACATTTCTATTATTTTATTGTCTTAATTTTTAAAGGTCAGGAAAATTCTGACTTTATAAAATTACAAAGAAAATACATTCTACTAAAGCTTATAGAAAACAGAAGATTATATTTTTTAGAAAGTAGGACTTGGGGACAGTTAAATAATTCTGCACACATCACTCTTTTGTCTGGCTGAACTAATTAGTCCATGATAGTAGGAAAATCTCCACAAGATCTCAGTGGTAAAGTTAAAAAAACACATAGAACTGAACATCAAGTCTTGTCACTGACATATAAATAATATATCTGATATATTACATATGTCAGTTCTAGGTGTGTAAATCTTACATTTGAATTATAAATCATGCAACTGGTTTGAGAATTACCTATTTTCAAAAAGTTCAACTGCCTACACTGTCTGCCTTGCCTGGTCATTAAATAAGATAAAAAGGAATATATTCTGAAAAAATGCATGTTCAGGCTACTGAATAATTAGAGTGTGCAGCACAAAACATTTGCAACACTTTTATTCTGGGTAGTCTACTTTATTACCTTACAAATTTAGTCAAGGGGTAGCAATGGAAATTTAGATCTGTATAACATTAAACACATTAAGCCACATTCTGTTTAATAAAAATGAATACTACATTAATTTGTAATACAAGAATATTAGTATAATAGTGTGAAATTGTGAATCGGGAGGATTATTTTCAAAAGGACTTTTGTGGGTAAAACAGTTCTTTGCCCATAGAAATGGCCCTTTTGAAAATTGCCTGGACGGTATGCATATAAGATTGCGTGCATATACCATGTATGCGTGTAATTTTAAGCACATTGGGGCGAGGTGTTCTGGGACAGAGTCTGGGTGGCATTTACACATAGGCTTTTTAAATTTAAGAAGTATTTGAAATGGGGGGAGGGGCACCTCCAAGTCAAGAAGAGGAAGAAGATGGCGGCCTAGCAGCTAAGCTCTGCATGACTTATTTGGGAAATGAAATATAAGCATTCACAATTGAATTCCTCCTTGCCTTCAAATTTGCTTCATTTGTTTAGGTGAATGTCTGGACTGCATGTCTGGACTGCATTGTTGCTCTACTATCATTTTCTTATTTAGTTTCTATGAAACTAATTTTGTCTGTATATGTATCTTGTTTGTTTTGCTTTTATTATGTGTGTGTACTCTGTATATCGCCTAGGCCTAACAGTGTTAGGCGATTAATAAATTTTATTAAAAAAAAAAAAAAAGTCAAATAAAATTGAAGCTGCTTTTAATTTGGCAATCTGGTTCAAGGGTTCCAAACATGACCCCCCCATGCCAGAGAAACTTCCACCGGACAAGGCCACTACCTCTGCAGAACCATGATGAGTGAATTGCAATAACTGAAAGAGATACCGTGGTTGTATATGGAATCCACTTGTGCCATCAAGCTTAAGCTCAACGACTTCTCTAATACTGTACCTACTCACTTTTTAGTCTCTGGTCGATGTAAGGATTGTTATGACGCTACGATTACCCAATTACGCGCTGCATCACTAAATTACAATAAAAAGAATTACTTGTGCATATTAGGAGTTCCTAAAGGGAAGGAAGGTATAGATGTGATATTGTTTATACAGCCTTTGATACCTACATGTATGAGGATTACATTTATGTCTCTGTTAGAGGTACAGTGGGTACATCTGGTGCCATCACACTCCTTAAAACAAACAAAATTTCCTAGGCCAATAACTTTTAAACTTTTGGGCTATCCCCAAGCTAAAACTATACTCTCACTGCCAGAGAAAAAGCCCCATCCCATCATGGCGGTATGAAATTAATTTTTTCTGATAGTGAAATCCACCGCTTGGTGCTGGAATATGTTTTTACATCTCTGCCCTCAGCTTAAAGAGATTGGAGCAAAATATAATATTTTATTCCCAGATTAGATGCATGTTACTTATGATAATGTCACTAAAACACTTGATTCTCTGCACAACTTGAAAAAGTACTTGGATGATCTTTCTAGCTCTGCCCGAATGGGATCATAACTTTTGACTGAGTGGTTATATTGCTTAGGGATGTGAATCGTTTTTTGACGATTTAAAATATCGTCCGATATATTTTAAATCGTCAAAAATCGTTAGGGCCACGATACAATACCAATTCCCCCGATTTATCGTCAAAAAATCGTAAATCGGGGGAAGGGGGAGGGCAGGAAAACCGGCACACTAAAACACCCTAAAACCCACCCCGACCCTTTAAATTAAATCCCCCACCCTCCCGAACCCCCCCCCCCCAAATGCCTTAAATTACCTGGGGGTCCAGCGGCAGTCCGGAACGGTCTCCTGCAATTGAATCGTGTTGTCTTCAGCCGGCGCCATTCTGCGCCGCCATTATGGCGAACAACACGATTCAATTGCAGGAGACCGTTCCGGACCTCTGCTGGACCCCCAGGTAATTTAAGGCATTTGGGTGGGGGATTTAATTTAAAGGGTCGGGGGTGGGTTTTAGGGTGTTTTAGTGTGCCGGTTTTCCTGCCCTCCCCCTTCCCCCGATTTAGCTACGGACCGCCGCTGGACCCCCAGGTAATTTAAGGCATTTGGGGGGGGGGGGTTCGGGAGGGTGGGGGATTTAATTTAAAGGGTCGGGGGTGGGTTTTAGGGTGTTTTAGTGTGCCGGTTTTCCTGCCTTCCACCTTCCCCCGATTTAGCTACGGACCGCCGCTGGACCCCCAGGTAATTTAAGGCATTTGGGGGGGGGGGTTCGGGAGGGTGGGGGATTTAATTTAAAGGGTCGGGGGTGGGTTTTAGGGGGTTTTAGTGTGCCGGTTCACGATTTTAACGATTTTCACGATACTCTAAACACCCAAACGGCGACGATACGATTCCCTCCCCCTCCCAGCTGAAATTGATCGTTAAGACGACCGAGGACACGATTCACATCTCTAATATTGCTTCCTTTTCTTTGGCTCCCTGCCTTAATATAGTGATTGTAGTTGATCACTATAGAGTGAGTGCTGTCGTGAAGGGATTTTTTGGACTTCCTTTTTTTCCACAAGGCATTGTAGATTTAACAGATGATGAGACTCGAGTATAAATTATACTAGCAATTTCATTTCTATTTTTGTTCTTCGAGTGACTAAATATTTTATATATCCTATCTAGGAAACCATGGAATTTGTTCCTTCTGATTGGCAGCACTGCTTTGTTTTACCAGACAATTTTTAGCTTTACTTCTGTGCAACGATTTTATGAATGCTATCAGATTGTCATGGTTTCATCTGCTGTGCAGTCTCACTATGCCTTGATTCTGCCTATTACACATCCTCACCAGGAAAGGCCTTCAGTAAGCTCTGCTACTAGTTACCCAAGCCATCTCACCGGCCACCTGATCCAGCCTGTTGTAAAACCTCTTCTCCACCAGGGGTCCTCAGTGAGCTTAATCTCCAGCCTTAGAAAGCTCCTCCTGACTGCTTGCACCACACCCAGGCTTCAGACCCATTTATCCCTGCTTGCCAAACCTGCCTCTTTATGGAGTCACCTTTGGCCACTCTAGTCTTATACATCTTACCTTGTGGCATCTAGGCCTTCTGCCCTCCTATGGCCTATCTAGGGCTTATCTTGCCTTCTGACCTCTGAACCTTCTTGTTCCTTGCTCCTCATCTTGTGGCCTACTCTAGGTCTTACCTTGCTTTGTGGCTTCCATGCCTGTGTTACATTGACCGGCTACAGAGACCATGGCCGACTGAGCTTACCGCTTCTGGAGGCGGTCCGCCGCTCTCCAAGCCCCTGACGCTGGTCTCGGTGAGTGCGCCCTCGGGCACCGAGGTCTGTGTCCACACTGGGGGGGCCTTCCTCCACAGCTGGAACACCGCCGCCTCAGAAGCCACGCCCACCGATGTCATCTAGGCGTGCGCGGCAAGACCATGTCCTCTTTTAAAGAGGCCAGCACGGGAGACTCTGATCATCTCCAGGAGGTCTCCACCCCCTGGGAAGCATTTATATGCTTAACTCACCATCCTCAGGTAAGTTAGCAAGGACTTCATTTTTGCAGCTCTGCCGCTTCCTGCTTCTGCTGGAATCTCTACCTTACCCTTCGGGGTATTCTCTAACCTGGGTACCCACTCCTTGGGGGGCCTCTGCTTTCCTTTCAGATGCTTTATTGGGATTAGGTACTCGCTCCTCGAAGGCCTGCTCTCCCTGCCTCGGTGCCTGTTACCTTCACTTCAGCCTGGTGGAATCGCCAAACTTTACAGCTACCATCTAGTGAGTAATATATTTTCCATCTGTCTCAGCTACAGCTGCCATGCTGGGAAACCTACACCTGGATCTCCCTATACCAACTTGGTGAGACGGGTCCCTCTGCCAAGGGTCCCTGGCCTACTACCTCTGGATCATCTCACTGCAGCCACCTCTGGTGGTATACATCAAGCTCTTTAATGAAAGACCTAACTCTGTGTCTGTGTGTCCTGAGTCTAGCCCAGTACTGTGGCTCCCCACGGGGCTCCTCCCCATGGGCGTGGTCATCTGCCACAGTACCCAATAATCCACCCAAACACCGCTAAACCATAACAGATTGCTAACTCCATGGATTCGGCTCAGCTCACAGCATTGCAGGCCATTCCAGGCCTAGCCCAGAGAGGTCAGGAACAGCAAAGGGCCTTGGAGGCACTATCTACTGCTATTGATCATCTGAATACTAGACTGGACTCTCAAACAGAAGAATTGAAGGTACTCCAGTCCATCCCTAGCTTTATTCAGAAGATACAAATTTTCCAGACCTCATTGGAATTAGTGATGGCAGACGTTCATCACTTAACCCTCGGTCAGGATCTCTTGAAGAAACTTGATGTCTTTCCTTCACCAGCCAGTTCTTCTCTGGACCTAATCATATGGTAATCCCTCTGCTGAATCCACCTCGTTATTCGGGAGATGCAACACGATGCCAGAGTTTCTTGAACCAGTGCCATATGCAGTTTGCGCTGCAGCCTGTACTGTTTACTAACAATTCGTTAAAGACTAACTTCATCCTTTCCCTGTTGGATGGGAAAGCCCTGGCGTGGGCTTCACTGCTAATGGAACAATCCGATCCTCTGCTTTCCAACCTGCCACTATTCGTCTCCGCCTTTAAACAGGTCTTTGAGGATCCCAGCAGGTTACCAGCATGGGTTCCAATTTGCTTCATCTCCGACAGGGAACTCAGTCCCTAGGTGAATACGCCATTGACTTTCGTACCATGGCTACAGAATTAAAATGGCAGGGGAGCAGTCCCAATACCATATTTTTGGAAGGATTAAATCCACGAATCAAGGATGAACTGGCGGCAAGATAACTTCCCACTTCCCTTGAAGACCTTATCGACCTTACGGGTAGAATTGATAGGAGACTCCAAGAACGGACCCTGAAGGACTACACAAGACGACGCGGTCATATTTCCGACTCTCTTTTTCTACCAGAGAGTTCTACTCCTTTTGGGGATGAACCGATGCAACTGGGCCAAACCATTGTTTCGGCGGCAGTAACCGCACCTCCTCTTCTACCTGGTGGTGACAGTAACTCTAAATACCCGGTTCCTCTATTATCGGGACAGAAGAAGAAATCACCTTGTCCAGAAACAGCAGAGGTGGCTACCCGAGATCTCATGCCAGGGTCACCCTTATTTCTTCTACTTGTTTCCCTGGAATTGTCTGCCACCAGTATTCCCACACAGGCTCTGGTGGATTCTGGTGCCGGAGTAAATTTCATCCAGCAAGACCTCTGGATCATTGTTGACTTCTTACCTCACCAGTGAACCCTCCATTGGTCCTCTCTTCTGTGCACGGGAACCCTCTCCCTGGGAAGGTCACGCGGATTACTCAACCATTATCATTGAAAATTGGAACAACTCACAACGAACGTCTTTCTTTTTTTATATTACCCGAGGCAATGAGACCTATACTTTTGGGCCTGCTTTGCCTTTAGAGACATCAGCCTCAGTTCGATTGGTCTTCTCCGGATCAGATTCAATGGGGACTTCATTGTTCAGAGTCTTGCTTAAAACCTCCTGGACCATCCCGTGCCGTATCTGTTGCAACAACACTGTCGGTGTCCTTACTCCCCCAGGAGAGTGTCGAGGGGAACCTTTGGAGGCCTGATCCTTCTGGGGTATACATTCTACAAGATGAGCTCACATGATTGAAGGAACAAATAATTCATAGATTCGGTGAATAAGGAATTAGTAAAGCCGCATGGACAAGCCACGCAAGGCCTCTTAACCATACTATTTTACAAGGAATGAGAGATGCAGCATCTACACTCCCTCTTGCAACAGGAGAATGCCCAAAAGGATCTCACTGTACCCCCATTAAGTATCCCTGAACTTGAGACTTCCTCTCAAGATACATTTGTGATTCCATCGTCCATAAACACTTTGGACAAAAACAGATTCTGATGACAGTGAGGAGGACTGGATCACAGAAGAGGAGGAGGACTATTGTAGGGAGAATGACAATCCATCGGAGGCGGCCCTTGAAGAGGGGGTACTGTTATGTCGGCTGGCCACAGAGACCATGGCCGACTGAGCTTACCGTTTCCGGAGGCGGTCCGCCGCTCTCCGAGCCCCTGCTGCTGGGCTCGGGGGTGCGCCCTCGGGCACTAAGGTCTGTATCCATTTTGGGGGGCCTTCCTCCGTGGTTGGAACACCGCCGCCTTAGAATCCCCGCCCACCGACGTCATCTAGGCATGTGCGGCAAGACCAGGTCCTCTTTTAAAGAGGCCAGCATGGGAGACTCTGATCATTTCCAGGAGGTCTCCACCCCCTGGGAGGTATTTGTACGCTTAACTCGCCATCCTCAGGTGAGTTAGCAAGCACTTTCTTTTTGCAGCTCTGCCGCTTCCTGCTGCCATTGGAAGCTCTACCTTACCCTTCGGGGTATTCTCTAAACTGTGTACCCGTTCTTCGGGGGCCCTCTGCTTTCCTTTCAGGTGCCTTACTGGGATCAGGTACTCGCTCCTCGAGGGCCTGCTCTCCCTGCCTCGGTGCCTGTTACCTTCACTTCAGCCTGGTGGAATCGCCAAACTTTACAGCTACCATCTAGTGAGAAATCTATTCTCCATCTGTCTCAGCTACAGCTGCCGTACTGGGAAACCTACACCTGGATTTCCCTATACCAACTTGGTGAGAAGGGTCCCCTCTGCCAAGGGTCCCTGGAGTGCTACCTCTGGATCACCTCACTACTGCCACCTCTGGTGGTATACATTAAGCTGTTTAATAAAAGACCTCTGTGCTTCCTGAGTCTAGCCCAGTACTGTGGCTCCCCACGAGGCTCCTCCTCGTGGGCGTGGTCATCTGCCACAGTACCCAAGAATCCAAGAATAGATGTGATTAAGTCAGTTAGCATAGCTGGGTTTAAAAGAGGTTTGGATGAGTTTTTGGAGGAGAAGTCCATATACTGCTTTTAATCAAGTTGTCTTAGGGAGGGGACTGGTTAGGCAGAAGTTGCCATACTGGGTCAGACCAAGGGTCCATCAAGCCCAGCATCCTGTTTCCAACAGTGGCAAATCCAGGTTACAAACATCTGGCAGGTACCCAGACATTAAATAGATCCCATGCTACTGATGTCAATAATAGCAGTGGCTATTCCCTAAGTCGACTTGTTTAATAGCAGTTTATGGACTTCTCCTCCAGGAACTCATCCAAACCTCTTTTAAACCCAGCCTTGCTAGCTGCCTTAACCACATTTCCAGCAATGAATTTGGGAGCTTAATTGTGCATTAAGTGAAAAATACTTTTCTCTGATTTGATTTAAATGTGCTACTTGCTAACTTCATGATGTGCCCCCTAGTCCTTCTATTATCTGAAAGCGTAAATAACTGATTCACATTTACCCATTCTAGTCCTCTCATGATTTTATAGAACTATGTCATATTCCCCCCCCTCCCCCCCCGTCTCTTCTCCAAATTGAACAGCCCTAACCTCTTTAGCTTTCCCTCACAGCAGACCTGTTCCATCCCCTTTATCATTTGCTCACCCCTCTCTGTACCTTCTCTAGTGCAGCTATATCTTTTTTGTGATATGGCAACCAGAATTACAAACAGTTCCCAAGGTGCAGTCTCACCATGGAGCGATACAGAGGCATTATGACATTCTCTGTTTTATTCACCATTCCCTTCCTAATAATTCCTAACATTCTATTTGCTTTTTTGACTGCCGCAGCACACTGAACTGATGATTTCAATGTATTATCCACTATGACACCTAGATCTCTTTCCTAGGAGATAACTCCTAATATGGAACCTAACATTGCGTAACTAGAGAATGGGTTATTTTTTCCTATTTACATCATCTTGCACTTGTCCAAGTGATTCTATATAGAATATGAGACTTGATTGTTTCATTATATTCTATAAATTTATTTTTTAATGGTTAAATCCACTGATCTTAAGATCTTCTCACTGAATGTGAATGGCCTTGATCATGCTGTTAAGAATAAAAGGTTCTGACTCATCCCAAGTCATTTCTACCTGATATAGTATTCTTAGCATTCTAAGCATGATGGAACTACTAAACTTAATAGGGATTGGGTTGGAGAGTTGGTATTTGCCCAAATGACAGAGAAAAAACAAAGGGGTAGCAAGCCTCTTCAACAAATGCTCAGATCTTCAAATGTTGGAGCAGGTTAATGACTTGGATGGCAGACGGGTATCTGCACTGATGTCTGTTAATGCTAAAATGTTATTTATATTGAATGTATATGCCGTGAATGTTCATATTTCCCTATTCTACCATGATAGCTCCTCTATTTTGGCTGACAATTCTGAATGACTTGTTCTGGTCCTGTCAGAAAGAAAATGAGGGATTGAATTGTAAATGTTTCAACTTTACTTTTGTCTGGTCTTGTATGCATTATGTTATTGGCAGTCTGCTTTTACTCAATCTCTGTTTCTCATTTGTTTCATGCTCTTTCTGATGTTTCTATTTTTTGATTGGTTTGGTCAAGTGAATGCAAATTTGTCATAGGGGTGGGATTGGGGAGGGGTTTGGTCAAGATTAATTAAAATGTAGGGCATTTTCACACTGTTTGATAGCATAGCACACACTATCACATGTTTTTAGCACCATAAATAACTATTCCTTTTTTCCTGACGTTAAGCCCAAAACGGCCATAATTCAATTCGGGGGGGAGAGAGAGAACGAGAGAGAGAGAGAGAGAGACTCTTTATAAGGCTTCATAATAGTCAACTATTTATATCACTATAGGAGGGCCAGCTAATAACTCGAGTTGAGGCCAGAGTGAGATGTACGTAAAGCACAGTAGGCCTCAATGAAGATTTGACTTCATTTGGAGTAAGGATAGTCTCACAAAGAAGATTTCTACAATGTTCTCTCACCCTAGCTTGATGGACTCTATTACAGGGTACTATCAGATCCAACAGAGGCACTTCAGAGAAGAATTGAGGGTATTGTTCAGAGAATAGGGATGGGACGAAGGTGAAGAGCAGGCAGTATTAGCATGATATTGAAAGAATGAAGCAAGTGGGGTTTGAGAGGGGCTGGGGTAGAGGAAGAGATGTTAGGGGGGTGGGGTGTGCAATGCTATGCTGAGAAAACAGGTGGTGGGTTTTGTTTTTTTTGTAGGAGAGTGTTGGTGGAGGAGGGGAAGAGGTAGGAAAAACTGATCAATGAGGGGAAGCTGAGGGGGAAGTGCAAAGGGACATGCTAAGGGGCAGGCCCCTTGGTCGCGCGATGCCCGGGGCACAGTGCCGACGGTGAAGGTAGGGATTTAAAGGTCCCTACCCGGCGCTGAAAATGACGTCGTCGCGGGAGGCGGGCTTTGGGGCGGGCCTCGGGGTGGCTGCAGACTTGGCAGCTGGCCTTCTTTGCAGGTAATAATAAAAATAATTTTGATCAACTTCATAAAATGTGTGTTCTTATATGTTATAAGTATGTGTTTCAGCTAATCAGGCTGCAAATATTATCTACTAGGGGTGTGCATTCGTATTGAACATAAATGTAAAACGCTACTTTTTTTTTTTTTTAACTTAAAAAAGTGATAAGACATAAACGATCGGATTTCCAACTTATTCAACATAGCTATGTTGAATAAGTTGGAAATCGCGATTGTTGATCCAAAATAAAAATTTAAACCCCTCACCTTCCTTAATCCCCCCCCAAAGACTTACCACAACTCCCTGGTGATCCAGCGAGGAGTGAGGACGCCATTTCTGAAAGCCTTTCCGAGGAGCACGTGACGTCGGCGCCACGTCGGAGTGACGCGGCGTCACGTGATTCCCCGCGGGTTCGTGCCGGAACGCTCGTTCGGCCCAAAAGGAACTTTTGGCCAGCTTGGGGGGGTCAGGAGGCCCCCCCAAGCTGGCCAAAAGTTCCTTTTGGGCCGAACGAGGGTGCCGGAGGGAACTCGCGGTGAATCACGTGACGCCGCGTCACACCGACGTCATGTGATTCCCCGCGGGGTCGCTTCCGGGATCCTCGTTCGGCCCAAAAGGAACTTTTGGCCAGCTTGGGGGGGCCTCCTGACCCCCCCAAGCTGGCCAAAAGTTCCTTTTGGGCCGAACGAGCGTTCCGGCACGAACCCGCGGGGAATCACGTGACGCCGCGTCACTCCGACGTGGCGCCGACGTCACGTGCTCCTCGGAAAGGCTTTCAGAAATGGCGTCCTCACTCCTCGCTGGATCACCAGGGAGTTGTGGTAAGTCTTGGGGGGGGGGGATTAAGGAGGGTGAGGGGTTTAAATTTTTATTTGCACATATGGACATATACTCAACTCATTGTTTATGTCCATATTGACCACAAATGGGACCCCCTTTGGACATATGGACATATGAACTTAAACTTTTGCTCTGCACATCCCTATTATCTACCTCACACTTTAATCTTATTGTCTAGTTTGATTCCTGAATCAGGTTTTCTATTCACTGGCCAGCAGGGGCTGTGAATGTTGAGTTGTCAGCATTCATAGGTCCTAGAAGGAGGGATTCACTGAATGGTGACATCTATTGGCTAGATGTAGGCCCACAAATTACAAGATTCCAGAAAACGCCTTGGTTCATGATCCCCTGCTGAGGATTGTTGCTGTGTTGAATGGAATAAAAGAATTGGAAAGGAATATAAAGTTGGGGGAGAGGAAACAAAGTAAGAGGGACTGAAGGCTCATTTTACCATAGTCTAGTAGATGTTTGTTTTGATTAAGCAGAGTGCCTAAATGAGCAGGAGGAAAATGCCTGACAAAAATGGTGACAAATCACAAGTAGTGGCAAATAGACGCCTGGCAAAATATCCTATAAAAGTTGGTTCTGATTGAGCTTAAAGTCGATATCTGTTCTGTCCCCAGCAGTGGGTACATGTTTGTGTCTGCATATACTGTACTTAGTGGAAACACCCTTTTGTAACCCATGATAAAAACCTGTGAGCCTTGCCTTTAAGGGAGCTTGCCCTTAAGAGAAGTTCCCTTCATCCTTTGCTTCTCCCACTTAGGAAGAGTCTGTATGCCCTCTCAATCTAACTTGAGTCTTCTTAAGTGCCTTATTGGCTCAAGGGACTGCCCTTCATGTCCCCCCTGTGTCACATGGATCCTAGGCTCACTACCATTGGATCTCGCCCTCTAGCCCCAGCTTGTGGGGACATTTCCTATAATCACGCTCTAAGACTGTTAGTCAGTCTCAGCCATGCTGCCTCATAAGAACATAAGAACATGCCATACTGGGTCAGACCAAGGCTTCATCAAGCCCAGCATCCCGTTTCCAACAGTGGCCTATCCAGGCCATAAGAACCTGGCAAGTACCCCAAAAACTAAGTCTATTCCATGTTACAGTTGCTAGTAATAGTGGTGGTTATTATATAAGTGAACTTAATTAATAGCAGGTAATGGACTTCTCCTCAAAGCTAGAGGTGCTTGCAAGCTCTGTGATATGATCAGCTTTTTTACATTCCTTCTTATCGCTTTAATTTTAAAGATTAAATCAGCTTCATAACCCTTTACCTTCTCACCCTGAATCCCAAGAAACTCATCTCCCTTCTCCTGCCTATCGCCAGCTACAAATATCCTTGCCTGGGACTATACATTTGGAAGCAACAATTGTAAGTAATGGAAAATTATCTGTACAATAAATAATTTCAAACTTAAGAGATCTTTGTCCGAAGACTGATTGGGAAGGAAAGTTAGCTGTCTGGATGCGGGGAACTTGGACATTTCCTATTGAGCCAGCATAGTAAAAAAGCTTATTAGATAATAGCAAGTAAAAAAGCTGTATCATACAGAAAGCTGCAAGTATAAACCAGGCAGTGGTTTAAAAGGAAAAAAGCAAGCATTTAAAAGAACTGTATGTAGTACAATGAAACAGGGGTTTCAGCACAGCCTGCTACAGAAGGGTTTGCATTGAATAGAAATTGTTAAAGACTTACACTTCGGAACTAACTTTGAGTCTGCAAGGCATTTAAGAAGCAAACGCAGATTTAAAAATCAGCCCATACTGTAAGCAAAGAATACTAAGAGCTGTAAGAAGCAACTTGGCTTTGTGTAATTTGAGCTCGTGGTGGGAAAAAAGGTCCAGGCTTCAGACAAAGGGACTTAACGAGGGTACTTAAGCCCATTCAAGTTTCCCTCTACCATTGCTTGAAGCAGAAAGCAATTAGTTGCTGTAGCTACCAGAGCTCTGCCGACTTTACTGACTGAGCAACAAAAAACTAACAATAAAGAACTGAATAATTGTGAAGATTTTATTAAGAATTATCACATTTATTCCTCTTTTATAAATAAATAAATAAATAAATAAAATTAAAGGGTTCTGAAGCAAAACACTGGTGAGTGTGTGGAATTGAACTGAATAAAAAGACTGAATTCAACTGAGCACACACCACTTGGGAGATCGAGATTGAAAGGACAGAGTGAAATCTGCTCTGCTCCTCCCCCATCATTTTGTTACACACCTTGCCACCAAAAGGCAGAAGTCCTCCCCTCCCCCTGCCAGGGGGGAGGGGAGGACTCTCTCCACTATGCAGGCAGGAAGTGGAGAGCAATTAGTTGCTATAGATACCAAGATACCAGGTCGCCACCCACTCCAGGTACTAGAAACAGAAAGCCCGAGGTGTTAACTAGCCTAGTCTTCCTGCTTATAAAGAAATTCAAGTTTATTCCCTTTAACTCAGTAGCTGAAATAAAAAGTGTTTGCTACCCACATGGCCAAAGCAGCTTCAAAGCAAAACACCTCAAACCAGCTAGAAAACCATGGAACCAGGAAATGACTCAGAGCAAGGAAGGGAGAACCTCAAAGGGAGAAATGAAGGCAGTAAATCAAAAAGAGTACGCATGCCAACAGAGAAAGGTGTGTAGATGTATGAGAAAAGCAAACAGAGGCGTGAAAATAGTATAGAAAGGGAGTGGCATAAAGTTAAACAAAAAAGAGAAAAGCTCTCAGAAAGACCCACCAACCTTAAGTATCACGTAGAGCAGCTGAGGCTTCACTTCAAAACCTACCAGCTCATTACAGAGGGGTATGTTGAGTTCTTAACATGAACCAACACCACAGAAAGCCTCAAAGAAAGAGGCCGCAAACAGAATTTATACCAAGTTCGCCAGAGAATTGTAATGGATACCATTAACTGGGCAGAAGTAGGTTACCCGGTGAGCGAGACAGGCTCTCAGCACTCTCACGCCTCTAAGTGTACATCAAGGTCCGCAAAGTCACACGGGTCAAGGCACTTGAACCGTTCTCAGCTCAGCTCAGTCGCCCTCCAAAAAAAAGCAGACTCTCAAGCAGCCATAGCATGCATACAGTATGCCGAACAAGCAGCAGCCCTTGAAAAAGAAGGGCTCAGAATAGAAGAACAACAGAAGATCGCGGCTGCCACAACTACCACTACAGCTGCTGCTACAGCTGCCACCAAGGCACGCAGAAAGACTGAACTAAATATCACCCTGGACTTGTTGCGGCAGAAAGGAGAAGCAGCGGCCCTTGAAACCAAAGACAATGTATTCGATGCAGTCCTAGGTCAGGATGGCGGGGAGGACCTACTCAGCTCCATGGCTCAACAGCTCACATTCTAACTCACACTGGCGCCAAAATGCCACCTCCCCCAGAGCAACCCTCGCACCAGGAGGGGGCATGCTCCCCTCCACGAATGGCGGCCTTGAACCAAGAAATCAGACCTGAAACGCAAAACGCCATGAGTACCAAACCCCATGGCAGCAATCCACCGGCTCTAAATCACACGGATGCACGGCAGCCAACTCACGATCCAAGCACATGCCACAAGCTAAACATTTCCATGCAATCATGGATCCCAACGTCCCGTGGGCATCAGGAATGAGAAAAAACTGGGCTGCCACACTCAGGAAGGGCCCCAGCTGAACACCCTGAGCCTAAAAAGGAGACAGTTGACCAACCACGAGCCAATGCGCAACAAGAGTGATGTGCATGGTCAACCACAAGTCATCCACCCATCGAGGCCTACTACCTTTCAGGATGAGTCTTCAGAAAGAGAAGACTTAGCAAGTTATATGACTCACCGGGAATTCATAACCGCAGGGCTCTACGAGTTCAATGACTGCCCTAAGAGTTACAGGGCATGGAAATCTGACTTTAAAGATGCTGTGAAGGATATGAGATTGACCCCGCAGGAAGAGATGAACTTGATGATGAAATGGTTGGGACGTGAATCAGTCAAACATGTGAGAAGATTAAAAAATGTCTACCCAGACGATCCTTCTACAGCGCTAAAAGAGGTGTGGGAGAGACTTGAGCGATATTATGGGGACCCAATCACCATAGAGAATGCGTGGTTCGAAGAAATGGAAAACTTTCCAGAAATATCCAGAAAGGATAACCGAAAGTTACAAGAATTGGGGGATCTCCTCCAAGAGGTGGAGACAGCGAAGGCTAAACTAATTTATCTGGGTCTCAACCTTCTAGACACATCACGAGGCATGAACGCCATCATAAACAAACTGCCAAGTGATATACAAGATAAATGGGCCTCTAATGGTGCACAGTACAAAGAAGACAACAAAGAGTACCCACCTTTCCATGTCTTTGCAAAGTTCGTACGAGACTTAGCAAGGCGCAGGAACGACCCTAGCTTCTCATACAGCACACATGAGAGACACAGAATCAGCCACCGAGTGGACGAAAGGCCAACCAAAGAGTATGGCTGCAGCAGGAAGCCCATTTGTGTGCATAAAATGGAAGTGTCACCTGTGGCATCTATATCAGATCAACTTCCCAATATGGATAGGGCAGACGACCCAGACCGGCAGTGCCCCATACACAAAAAACCTCACCCACTAAGAAAGTGCTGAGGATTCAAGGGGAAACCTTTGTAGGAGCGCAAAGAACTGTTGAAAAAGTACAGAATTTGCTACCGGTGCTGTTCTTCGTCCAACCATATGGCTAAAGATTGTGAAATAGCCATTAAGTGTTCAGAGTGTGGGAGTGACCAACATGATAGCGCCCTGTACCCTGATGGAACAAGATTTCACCTTTCGGGAACCTTACAACCCAGCCCAGACCAGGAGAAGGACGAACAAACGCCAGAACCTGAAGTGATCCCCAAATACACACAAGTGTATGGGAGAAATAGCGACAGGAAATCCTGCACAAAAATATGCTTGGCCAGATTGTATCCCGAAGAGCTACCTGAGAAAGCAGTCAAAATGTATGTCATCACAGATGAGCAGAGCAATAGATCCCTGGCAAGGCTGGAATTCTTCGACTTGTTTGACATCTATCACCACTACTCTCTGTACACCCTCAAAACCTGCTCGGGAGTCACCCGAGTGACAGGGAGGAGAGCAGGCAGATATGTGATAGAGACGATAGATGGCAGCAACAAGTCAAACTTGCCCATGCTCGTAGAGTGCAGCCAGATGCCTGACAACAGAGATGAGATTAAGACACCAGAAGCCACTCGGCACCATTCTCATCTAATGTCCATAATGCATCAGCTCCCACCACTGGATCAGGAAGCATAAATCGTGCTGCTATTGGGCAGAGATGCACCAGCACTGAACAAGGTCTTGGAGATGCGTGATGGCCCAACAGCCGGTCCCTACACTTACCGACTCGCCTTGGTTTGGGTGGTAGTCGGCAAAGTCAGCTTGAATCGAACAAGGAGACCAAGTGTTCAGGCTTATGCCACGAATGTCGTAGAGGATGGAAATCCCATCCTATTTGAACCATGTTCTAATCACTTATTAACCAAGGAGATCCTAAGCTGTGAAGAACCGAATCAATTCAACTACCAGTCGTATCGCCCCCCCCCATGAGATGCAGAGGAACATCTAGGGGACCCAGAGCTTCAAGTCGCCAAGAATGATGAGAAACCTATCCTTTTGGTAGAGAATAATAGTCCATTGCCTGCAGTAGCCACGCCCAGGCTCAGAAGGACAGCCCAAGAGGAGATAAAGAGTATGACGCAGATGCCAGATGCCTCATGGAAAAGGACTTCTATGTAGATGATGAGCTAAGGTACTTACATACTGCAGAGGAAGCAACACTGGCAAGTGCCAGTCTAAGGCTCCACAAAATAGCCTCCGACAGTCCTGAAGTAACAAAGGCAACTTCTTCAGAGGATCATGCTAAAGACTCAGAGAACTCGGACCTGAGAGTGGACACACCTCCTCTCCAATGAAGCCTTGAGTTGAATTGGGATCCAAAGAGAAACATCTTCACTTCCCAAGTCTTGACCCAAAGTAAACTGCACACTCAACGAGGCGTCCCGTCCCCAGTCAACAGCCTGCACAATCCACTGGGGTTTGTGACTCCAGCCACGATACAAGGAAGAGCCTTGTTAAGAGAGCCTTCATCAAGTGCTACTGGGTGGGACACCCCCCTACCTCAAGCAAGGAAGCCGGAATGGGAAAAGTGGAAGAGCACCCTAAAAGTGCTTGAACAGCTCCACATATTTATTTATTTATTTATTTATTTTTTGGTTTTTATATACCGATCTTCTTACATTATATGTAAATCAAATCGGTTTACAGAGAACAGTTGAATAAGCTTGCTTGTGGGCAATTACATATAACAAAGAACTTTTTTGAGTAACATATTGTATAACTTTTTGAGTAAAATTAAACATAAGAGCAAAAAATACATGGCTAAACATAAACATAAGAACAAAATATACATGGCACAACAAAGTCTTATATGTCTATACCAGGTGCTCATGTTCCAGTACCACTAAAAACAGCCAGCCGCAAAGAGATCTGGATCTTCTCGGACACATCTGTGAAGGACATAGCTGTGGTAGCCTTTTTGAGAGTGACAGACACAGAAGGAACAGTGCGTGAAGACTTCGGCAAGGCCAAGCTAGCACCACAGCCTAACCACACCATACCATGTTTAGAATTGTGTGGAGCGGCGCTGGAGGTGGAAACAGTGGAGTTAACGATAGCCGAAATGGACATTCAAATTTATGCCGTCCATCTTCACATGGACAGCAAAGTAGTACTGAACTACATCTACAACCAGACAAGAAGGTTCCATGTATACGCTAAACTCTGGAGTTCAGCCACCCAGACCCGCTCTGACTGTGGAACCGACTTCATAGGAACCCATAAAGAGTTGAACACTGCATCTGTCATGCCTTCAGTGCAAAAGACTATGAACATTCCCACGCCATGTGGAAACTTGACGGCTGGGAGCTTTACCTGCAGAGAAGGAAACAAGTCCAACAGCTTGCCAACTCCCTCTGGATCCGTTGGAAGAAAGAGTACTTGCTGACTCTCCAACATCGAAGCAAGTGGCGATCCAAGATCTTCTACAGGCCCAACAATGAGGTGGTACTCCTCATGCCGCATGTAGAAACTTGAACTTCGTGGACCATTGTCCACACCAAAGACTCTTTCTCTCTTTGTGTTGTCTGTCTTTCATTTCAGATTGGTGAAACCCTGTGAATAAGACATCACCTATTGCCTGGGCGACTAGATGACCGAGATGATCGGGAACTCCCTTGAACGTCGAAAGATCCAGTTATAATGGACTTTGCACTGTTGATTAATGATATAAGAACTGATATAGTGGTATCTTGTGATACAAAATGGGGAGTGTTCTGTCCCCAGCAGTTGGTACATGTTTGTGTCTATATATACTGTACTTAGTGGAAACACCCTTTTGTAACCCATGATAAAAACCTGTGAGCCTTGCCTTTAAGGGAGCTTGCCTTTAAGAGAAGTTCTCTTCATCCTTTGCTTCTCCCACTTAGGAAGGGTCTGTATGCCCTCTCAATCTAACTTGAGTCTTCTTAATTGCCTTATTGGCTCAAGCGACTGCCCTTCATGTCCCCACTGTGTGAAATGGATCCTAGGCTCACTACCGTTGGATCTCACCCTCTAGCCCCAGCTTGTGGGGACGTTTCCTATAATCACTCTCCAAGACGTTAGTCAGTCTCAGCCATTCTGCCTCAAAGCTAGAGGTGCTTGCAACCTCTGAGATACGATCAGCTTTTTTACATTCCTTCTTACCTCTTTAATTCTAAAGATTAAATCAGCTTCATAACACTTTATCTTCTTACCCTGAATCCCAAGAAACTCCATCTTCCTTCTCCTGCCTATCTCCAGCTACAAAGATCCTTGCCTGGGGCTATACGTTTGGAAGCAACAATTGTAAGTAATGGAAAATTATCTGTACAATAAATAATTTCAAACTTGAGATCTTTGTCCGAAGACTGATTGGGAAGGAAAGTTAGCTGTCTGGATGAGGGAACTTGGATGTTTCGTATTGAGCCAGCACAATATCAGCAAATGGAAACTGTTTGCCCAAAAAACTCCCAGAAAGGTTTAGCTTATTTCCATCACAAATGGTAGTTTGTACTTAAATGAAGCCATCTGCAATGTTATCAGGCTTTCCACACATATAAATCTTGAACTGAAGTGAAACACATTGATAAATTATATTGCAATATTATACCTTATTTTGCATCATATGTTAAGTTAAAAATACATCATTCTTTTTTTCAGCAAACAGATGAATTATGGTCAAGTTTATTTCCCTTATTGCAGTCCCTTAAAAAAAAAAAAGTCATAGCACATTGCAGTAATAGCTTACTACTATATTTAAATTTTCCCTTACACATGAAACCAAAATACAAGGGAATCTACATCAGTGCACTGACACAATTCTCACCTGGTTACTTAAAGTGTATAAATCTTCTCAGTCTTTCAGTATAAAATCTTATAACATATGTGATATGGTGTAGCTTCAGACCTATTCCTAGGCCCCAGGTCTTGTGCTGCAGTGTTCTGGTCTCCTGCGGTGATATTGTCTGCCTCTGTCAAATGTGCCTTGGCTCCAGTTCTGCATGATTTAAAGTAAGTCCTCTGAGGGAAAATCAGTTTGGGGAAGCTAATATCACACACAGAATCACTGCTCTTTTTTTCTACTAGAAACCTCATTAGGTATAAACGCAGTCTTTCAAAAAGTACTCAACTGGTCCTTTAAGGATTCCTACTGTGTCTCTAGCAGGACCTTTTACCAGGTACTCAGTCAATACCCTGTGGTTGACTCTCTTGCTCTCCTGTTGCATCAAATGTTGGCTTCTGACCATCCTCTTGCTTTCACCTTCTCAGAAGCTATGGTCCCAAAATTTAAAAATCTTATACCTCCATTGCTGAGGGAGCTGTCTGGAGTTCAACATGCATCCATCTTCCTAAACCTCCATCCCAGAAATCCTTGCAACCTTTAAGAAATGAGATTTTCTATCCTGCTCTTCTGCATGAACTGTTTGGGGTATTTTTGTGCACACCATGGGGTGTGCACAAATGTACACCCAATTTTATAACATGTGCGCGCTGCCACGCACAAATGTACACCCAATTTTATAACATGTGCGCGCTGCCACGCACATGTTATAAAATCCAGGGTTGGCGTGCACAAAGGGGGTGCACACTTGTGCATCTTACACACACCGAACCATAGGGGAGCCCCAATGGCTTTCCCCGTTCCCTCCAAGGCCGCTCTGAAATCGGAGTGGCCTCGAAGGGAACTTTCCTTCCGCTGCCCCCCACCTTCCCCTATCTAACTCACTCCCCAGCCCTACCTAAATCCCCCCTTCCTTTGTTTCAGGAGTTATGCCTGCCTCTGGCAGATGGCGCGCTGGCAGCCTCTGGCAGGCATAACTTGCGCGCGCCAGCCAGCTGCCGGCGCGCCATCCCCTGGCACGGCCTCTGTGCTGGCGGCCTTGGTCCCGCCCCAGACCACCCCGGACCGGCACCATGCCCACATCCCCGCCCCCTTCCCGCCCCTTTTTGAAAGCCCCAGGACATACGCGCATCCCGGGGCTTGCGCGAGCTGTGGAGCCTATGCAAAATAGGCTTGGCGCACACAGGAGAGTTTTTAAAGAGTTACGCATGTATATTATGCGCGTAACGCTTTGAAAATCTACCCCCATATGTAGCTGGGAGAAGTGCCCTCCTATAAGCTGTTTTTCTCTTTTTCTCCTGTGGGGATTGTATAATCCCCAATAAACTCTGCCCCCTTCCCTTTTGCAAGTATGCATATGTGCACTCTGGCTCAGTCCCACAGTATATAAACATATCAACCTTACATTAATTATGTAAAAATTCATCAACAATCATCTGAAATATATGAAAACTTTGTATTACAAGGCATGATATGATACAAAAAAAATTATATATATCTTAAAAGCCTATATTTACAATTATTTATTTATTTATATTGTGCAAAACTGCCCAAAACACACCAACTCTCTTGTAATCCCATTCATTCATTATCACATACATTCACATCCACCCTATTCATAATAGTATATATAGATGTGAATCTGAACCAGAACTGGTTCCAATTCCGGTTCCGATTCACATCGTGAATTTTTTTTTGTGCGGCCAGATCGCGGTTTTGTTTATCTGCTGCGCCCGAGCCGATAAACAAAAAAACCCACCCGATCCTTTAAAACTGTTCCCTTAGCTTCCCCCACCCCCCAGACTCCCCCAAAACTTTTTACAAGTACCTGGTGGTCCAGTGGAAGTCCCAGGAGTGATCTCCCACTCTCGGGGCCGTCGGCTGTCACTAATAAAAATGGCACTGATGGCCCTTTGCCCTTACCATGTGATAGGGTATCTGTGCCATTGGCCAGGCCCTGTCACATGGTAATGGACGGTCAGCGCCATCTTTAAAAATGGCATGGGCCATCCAGTGCTCCTACCATGTGACAGGGGCCGGCCAATGGCACGGATACCCTGTCACATGGTAAGGGCAAAGGGCCATCGGCGCCATTTTGATTAGTGGCAGCCAACTGCCCGAGAACGGGAGATGGCTCCCGGGACCCCCACTGGACCACCAGGTACTTGTAAAAAGTTTTGGGGGGTTCGGAAGGGTGGGGGAAGCTAAGGGAACAGTTTTAAAGGGTCGGGGTGGGTTTAGGGATTGTTTTGGTGTGCCGTTTTTCCCGCCCTCCCCCAAAACAATAAGAGAACCCCAGGAACAAAATCTTGGGGGTTCTCTTATCGGGAGCCCCCAATTTCTGACAATTTTGAAAATATCATCCGATATTTTCAATCGTCCGAAGCCCGATTCACATCCCTAATAGTATATAAGGACAAAAATGAGTATCCAACAACTTCCATATTGAACCAAAAGTTGTTTAAATTTTTTTTTTTTTGTGTCCGAGGATGTATTTGCTCTCAATTCTTGCCTGAGTATTCACAACTTTCATATCAGACCAAAAGTTAACAAAATAATTTTGTTTGTGTCCAAGGATGAGTTCCAGCATTTCCTTCACAACTTCAAGAAAGTTCATATAATTTCCCTGGATATTTTTATTCTTTGGTGATTCTTTTTAATGTTGCTTCTTCAATCTGGCTCTCAAATCTTGGCTATTATATTAGGGTGTTTGTCTCTTTACTGGTGCATTGGGGTTTTTCCTGCCTCCGTTTTTGCTTTGTTTCTGTATCATGGTGCATTCGGATGTTGATGCCACTCTTGGTGCTAATTTGTCTCTCATGCTGCCTTCAAAAGTTCATGCATTGGTTGTTGGTGCTTTCTTTTCGAGCCTTGGTTTATTCTTGCTGCTCTTGCTCCTTTTTGATCCTCTGACAGTGTCTTGGAGAACTCCTGCCACTGCTGTTACTGGTTTTCCCCAGTGTGGGTCCTTGGGCTCTCATGCCACTTTTGGTGCCATATTGACATAACTGATTTGATGGCATGCCTTCACCCATCTGATGATGTCTACCCACCAGTTTCCTTATAAATTATTAAAAAATCTGATTTGGGAGCCCAAAATAGGTTGTATTTCATTCCTCATTAACTTTCATGGGAAATGAAAAAGAAATGAAACAAATGACATTTTTTTTATTTGAAACTAATAAAACATATTTAGGTGCACTATGAAATAACTGAATGAACCAAATACAAATGTTTCCTCTGCACATCCCTACCCCTCATAAAAATGCTAATGAATTCATCCACAAGAGGTCAGAGGTCTAAATGTTTTTATGCAGAAGAAGATCTTCTATGAAGAACTAATGCTATTGTGAGGAACACTGAGCAAAATCTTGTGGGCTGAACAGGAATCATGCTGACTTCAACCTTTTCTTAGGCAATTTCAACTTTTATTAACATAATCAGCAAATAATACTAGCAATAGCTGCCTACTTTTGCAGTATACTTGCAACATAACTTCTCAGAGAGGGTCAGGAGCTTCTCCTCCTGGAGAAGTGGGGGCCTCCTGATCTCAACTGGGTTTTGCCTCTTAACCTGCTCAACAGGATCCCACCAACAGAGCTCTTCCTGCCTAGCAAGGTCCCACCCACAGAGCTCTCTCCCTCTGTGGGATTTAAGGTGGACCAGGCATCTAGCCTGATCCTGCACAGGTTAAGGAGGGGTAGTAAGCCACTCCTTCACATTCCCTCCCCTTCAGCTTGGACCTGTTGGTCCAAGCATTTTCAGTCCCCAAATTACCGATCCAGGGAAGTGTCTCAAATCCCCAGACCCTTCATCTATCCTCCTGACAGCTAGGTTTGGGGTCAGGGTTTGATCAAGCTCACCACCACACATTAGGGTTACTCCAGATAGCACTATCAACACCACCCACTGCACCCTTTGCCCAGTGTCCACACATAGTCCTTTATCTGAGCCCATTTAGAGCTCTGAGTTCCCATTATCCTCCAGCAGGACTCTTGTGACTTCTCTTGGGTGCTGCTGTTATAGTTTCTCTTCCACTTGTCTCACAGTTTTTCTATGCAGACTCTGCCATCTCCTTCTGGCTAAGGTTTTTCTGCATTTTTTATCCAGCAGTCCTTGCTTGTTCTGCACATTTTTCATCTCTGCTTTTCTTTCTTTCCTTCAGGCTTTTAGCTCACAAATCTCTTTCCCAATCTGTAATTCTTTTGCCAAAGATCTTGAAACTAACTCTCAGCAGACACATCATTTTTAAGACTAGCAGGCTTCTCATCCTGCTCTTGTAGTATTCTGGCTTACTTAGATGTCTGGCTTCTCTGAGAAACTTTTCCCATTTCCACTTTCTTAATGGCATCTCCGCTGCTACAAGTTTCTCTTTCAGTGTCCGAAATTATAAGTTCCCTTTATAATTGCTTCCTGTAATAGGATAAAGTTTACCAATTTTCTCTGAGTTGTAAAACGATCCATAATACCTGTTCGTTCCTTGAATTTTACTTGCATTGCCTCCGGATCCTTTATCTTAATTCCAGCCACCTGTAGTCTGCTCAAAACATCTTTTATTTCTATTAGATGCTGTTCTTCTGCACTTCCCAGCTTGGACCTTAAGGCTTCCATCCTGACCCTCCCCTAATGAAATCAAAATCAGCAGCAGTACTTTTTCTTAATGACCATAACCAGAAGGTAAAGATAGGATCTGAGATGTCAGGAGCAAGGCAGATCATTTGTGAGGTACACCAGGGCTCTACTCTGTCACCCCTTTTGTTTATGGGACATCCGTCAGATTTCACTATATGGTGCTTTACTTAATATTGGGAAATTTCCAGCAATGTGCAGTCCAAGAAGATATAAAGAAGGAAGTGAGTGAAAAGAGGGTCCTTCCCCTGAATGGATTGGGTTGTGAAGGTGGCATAAAAGATGGCTTTGTGAAATAGAGGAAGGAGTTTTACAGAGGAGACTGAGGAGTTCAGGTCGCAGTTGTTTAAGATGTACTGATCCACTGGAGAGAGTGAAAGTGACTCTCTTTAGTAAGGGCTAAAGATCTAGTGGGAGCAGTAGAACCCGTAATGCAGGAGAGCACCATCCAGTTCAGGGAAGTCTGAAGCCATTTTTCAGTAGGGCCTATAAGAAGGAAGAGGTTTTATTAAGGACTTGAGAGGGAAAAAGAAAACTTACCCATCATTCATCAAAAAAAGTTAATAATGCATAACACAAGGGGGAGAGAGAGAACCTACCTACAAGTCCCTCATAGTAGTTAAGTATTTATAACTAGAGATGTGATTCTGTCGAACCTTTCGGTTCGGCCTTCGTTATCGGCCAGCTGCGGGAAATTTTGTTTCCCGCAGTTCAGGCCGATATTTTTTTGGCTGTCCCAAACCGAAAAAAAAACAAACCACCCCAACCCTTCAGATTTAATTAATTACAATCCCCCAACCTCCCGACCCCCCCCAAACTTGCCTAAACTCCCTGGTGGTTCAGCGGGGGCCCCGGGAGCGATCTCCCGCTCTCGGGCCATCAGCTCCCAGTAAACAAAATGGTGCCGGTGGCCCTTTGCCCTTACTATGTGACAGGGGCTATCGGTGCCATTGGCCGGCCTCTGTCACATGGTAGGAGCAATGGACAGCCAACACCATCTTAAAAAATGGTGCAGGCCATCCATTGCTCCTACCATGTGACAGGGGCCGGCCAATAGCACCGATAGCCCCTGTCACATGGGAAGGGCAAAGGGCCATCGGTGCCATTTTGATTAGTGGCAGCTGACGGCTCAAGAGGCCATCAGCTGCCACGTGACAGGTAGGTCATGTGGCAGGAGGTCGCTCCGGGACCCCCATTGGACCCAACCGGAACTTTTTGCCAGCTTGGGGGGGCCTCCTGACCCTGCTGCCTGGGGGGGCCTCCTGACCCTGCTGCCTGTCCTGCCCTGGTGCCAGGTTTCTACTTTCTGCAGCTCTGAGGTTTTTTCCAATCACCCGCTTGATCCTATGTGAAACCCTGGTTAAGTGAATATTGTGTTTTTTGTACTTAATACAAGTCTATTAATGCTATTATAAGTGTAAATGGATACTGTTGGTTTTGCTGTTAAGGGTTTAGATAACGTGGGGGATGGCACCCAAACACATCTGTTACTACCCAGGGCTCTCTTTAAGAGCATTATTGTATCTGTTGATTCTGGTGGGGGAAGGGAAGGGTGGGGGGAGGGGGAGGGGGAACAAATGCACACATTTTACTTTATGGTCTGTAGTTCTATGTTTATTATGGATGGGAGGAGAGGCCTCCTGACCCCCCCCAAGCTGGCCAAAAGTTCCGGTTGGGTCCAACGGGGGTCCCGGAGCGGAGGCGCGGAGGAGCACGTGACGCCGGCGTCACTCCGCTCCGGCGTCACGTGCTACTCCGCTCCGGCGTCACATGCTCCTCCGCTCCCGGATCCCTGTTGGACCGAACCGGAACTTTTGGCCAGCTTGGTGGGGGTCAGGAGGCCCCCCAAGCTGGCCAAAAGTTCCGGTTGGGTCCAATGGGGGTCCCGGAGCGACCTCCTGCCACATGACCTACCTGTCACGTGGTAGGAGCACAAGATGGCGCCGGTGACCATGTGACCGGGGCTGACCAATGATACCGGCAGCCCCTGTGACACAGGCTATCGGCGCCATGAGGAAATCGCAAAGGAGTGCAGGGATGGCTTCCTGACTCCCCGCTGGACCACCAGGGAGTTTTGGTAAGTCTTGGAGGGGTCAGGAGGGTGGGGGGTTTAAGTGTTTATTTAGGTTCAACGTATTCAACATAGCTATGTTGAATAGGTTGGAAGTCGCGATGCGTTGCGCATCATCACTTTTTTTAAGTTTGATAAAAAATAAGTTGCGGAGTGCAAATGCGTTCAAAATGAATGCACACCCCTACCAGACACCATCCCGACAGGTTGAGCCCTTGGGTTCTGGCAGTCAGCAGGGGTTAGGTGGGTCCCTATGATGATAGACAGAACAAGAGACTGAGGGCACACCAGGGTCAGGACAGGCAGCAGACTGGAGAAGCCTAACATAGGTCAAGGTTGGAACAGGTGTCAGATGAGCATAGTCAGGTCCAATGTAAGAGATCAGGTCCAGGAAGCAGGCAAGCAAGGTCAGGCCCAATGCAAGAGGTCAGGTCCAGGTGGCAGGCAAACAAGGTCAGGTCTAATGCAAGAGGTCAATACCAGGAGATCAGGTCAAGGATGGACAAAGACACCGCAGAGACAATGGTTGAGATGGGCTGGGCAAGCGAAGGCTAGTTGAGCAAGGCAAGGCTGGATGAGGCAGTCTGGGCACAGCAAGGCTGGATGAGGCAGGCTGGGAAAGGCAAGGCTAGATGAATCAGGAATGCAGGAACAATCAGGAATGCACTAGGCAGGAGACCCATTGCTGAGGAGAGATAGAATTTGGCTGGGGCCTAATTACCCAGCCTTGTGATGTCAATAGGGCATGCCAGCAGATCTGTTTCCCGCCATGGTGACTTCAAAGGGTACTGCGCTGTGTGCGTGCATGCCTAGGAGGCCCTTGAGTTTGGCAAGGTTGGCAGCATCATGGCAGCATTGCTGCTGCTGAAGACAGGGCCAGCAGTGTCTGACCCTGCTGGAGGCAGGTCGCATCTGGGGGTGAGTGAAGCTGATCACGATAACATTCCACAGCTGGCCAAACATAAAACTCCCTTTATTAATCATTTGTCTGCTTACTGGATATATAGTACCTGGTTGAAAATCTGGGTTACCTACTAAAAGCGAACAGTACGATACATCCCAAATTAACCCTAAGGACCAAAGAAATTTCTAGCCACGTTGAACCAAATGTGTCAAGAGAAGTTAGGGGAGTAATAAGTACTGCACTATCGATGTTTGCATGGAGAATATATTTTAAATACGTAGGATGTATTAATTTGGTTTCCAAATCCAAGGACATGCATTTTGACTTCCTGTCAACCATTCTCATATGATCAGCATGAGGTAGGCCATGTTATAGAATCAAAGGTTAGAATATCCCAAACTTTTCTCCACCTTGGGTACTTATTATTTCATAATAGAAAGCCTCGCTTTTTGAATCCTCCAGGAAAAATTGGAGCATATTTTATTTACTAGCTTAATATCTTTTTTAAGAAGAACAAGTGGGATCATTTGTAATGTAACCCATAAGGGTTAAAATAAAAAAAAGAAAAACTTCTAAAAAGAGGTAAGGGGGAATAAAAAGGGCAAGTTTAGGTGTGTCTGAATGAAGGTTCTGTATGGCTGTGGCTGTCTCAGGGTCACTGAGCTTGGGACGGCTGCTGTCAGCATTCCAAGTGTGACAGTTAAACAGTGAGTGGGTGGGTAGCCTTGAGAGAGGAAGGTTGTGTATAAGAAGATCCTCTCTCTCTCAAAGGCATTTTTTTGAGTTTTTTATGACAGTCTGAGAGTGTAAGGGGGTGAGTGTATAAATGAGAGTCTTAGTTAACTTAGAGAGCCCCGCGGGAGTTTGGCTCTAGCTTGTGATTGTGATAGGAACTCTTAAAAGAAAAGGAAAGGAAAAGAATTTTGTTGAAGTTTTGTTAGTTTTAAGCTGACAGTGGCTAGTTATTGTTACAAACCTCCTATCTGAACTGGATGAACTTAACCCTGGCTGCTAGGAAGCCAGACCACTGTTAAGATGTTGTTACTGTCTGAACTGAAAAGGAATCATTTAGGAATCTAAGGATCCTATATTGATTTAAAAGGAATTTCTTTAGCCCTAAGAAACTTTTGTAAGAAGTTTGTTGTTTTTGAACTGACAGTGGGCTAATTAATATCCTTTCTGAAGCAGGTTGAGCTTAAACCTGGCTGCTAGGAAAGCAGGACCTCTGTTAAGTTACTGTAACTGTCAGAAAGTAAAGGAATCATTTAGGAGTCTGAGGATTCTATATTTATTTCAAAAGGTATTTCTTAAGCTTTAAGAAATATTGTGAAAGCTGAGGCCCAAATAAAAAGAAAAAAATCACTATATTTATTTGCCTAAGTGCCTATAATTAAGCCTTTTCATTTTTACTTTCCAAAGAGGGTTAGTATCTGTATACTATGCTGGTGCATAAAGAACCCTTTCATCTATTTGAATATATTTTTTTAAGACTATCTGGTTAAGGGTTTAGTTAGAGGGATTATAATTATTCATTTATTTGCATTGGTTAGATAGTGTTAAAAAAAAAAAGAATAGATAGTTTCTTTTAATTAGTTTTTTTAGATAGGTAGTAGGTGCCTGAGGAACCTGCAGTGGAGAAAACTGGACTCTTTGAAAAGAAAAAGAAGTGCAACCTGAAAGAAAGGGCCCCACCGGTCTTCAACTGGTGAGGTCACTAAACCAAAGACAATGTAAAAATAATTATTTGTAGGAAAAGAAAAGGAAAAGGAGAATGGACCGAAAAGCATGTTAGAGGTTATGTTTAAAGACTGAGAAATTTATGAAAATGAAAAGGAAGGATACAATACATAATTGAAAGGATAGAGGAAGCAAATTTTGTTGTATTTATATTTTTCTGACTTATGTTGTTGAATCTGTTGTATTTGAGATATCTTCAGAAAGTTATGTAACAAACTAAAAGTTTTTTTTATAACGAAGTTATTAGCTCTAACAAAACTATCAGTTTGAGTCTAAGTGGTTTTTTTTCCTATGAAATAATTCTTTATTCTTGTAAACCTTGTTGCCCACAGCTAACAACCACCCCTTACATTAAATGGCCAGTTTAGCGACTACTCTAGCGGGGACTTGGGGTGTGAGTTGTTTCCCAGGGGGCGGGGTTTACAGATGGCGTAGTCGTCAGGATTCCGGAACCTTCCGTGACATTCTGAAATCCTGTCCCAGACGGATTGTGTAGTGAGACTCAAGCTAGTGGTTTAAAAAGAAAAAAAAATATTGTGAAAAATTGCCAAGTCTGATTTTCCAAGGGAAGAGAATAAATTTGGAAGTATGGAAGAACAAGACATGGATAAACTGAGGAAACAGATGGAGGAACTGAAAGTGATAGTGGAAAAATTGACAAGGCAGCAACTGGTTCCTGCGCAACCCATAGTAAATACTGCGGTTATCTCCAGTGACAAAACGTTACCTGATTTCTATGGTTATCCCAGTGGACTGGTTTACAGTAAGACGTTCAATTATCTTAGGGATCAGAATCATCTTGAACAGAACTATTCTCCCAGATAACATCTGTAGAAAATGCATCCAGCTATATAGCCTCTTTTCAAATTCCTTTATGATAGGCGTAATATTTAGTTTCTTGACTATGAATTGTCATGATTGTGCCTTCTGCCCATTTTAAAGGAAAGTCTTCCCAATCATTCCTCAATTTTCCAGTAAGATCCATAATCTCTGATTTCCCAACATTTAATTTTAAAGCTGAAAATCTACCATACTCCCTTATAATCTGCAATACTGACAGATCTTAGTAAGGGTCATTAAGATATTATCCTCAAAAATCATCTTAACCATTCTGCCACCCAGTTGGACTCCTGCAACCTTAGATTCCCAATTGAGTTTATGAAGAAGAGGCTCCAGTATCAAAATGAATAAAAGCAGGGACAGGGGGAAACCTCTTTAAAACAAAGATATCAGACAGGATACTTTTATACTCACACATGCACTTGGGTTCAAATACAGCACTCTGATCAATTCTAGAATATGTCCCGTTAACCCCAATTTAGCAAGAACATAATTTAGAAAGTCCCAGGATACCTGATCGAATGCTTTTCAGTGTCGAAGCTAACAACTGGAGGGGTCTCTATCCTATAGACTCTTGCAGGCTTCAGTGCATGCAGCAATTTATGCATATTTGATCCTAAGAACATAAGAACATAAGAAATTGCCATGCTGGGTCAGACCAAGGGTCCATCAAGCCCAGCATCCTCTTTCCAACAGAGGCCAAAACCAGGCCACAAGAACCTGGCAATTACCCAAACACTAAGAAGATCCCATGCTACTGGTAAAATTGATTAATAGCCATTAATGGACTTCTCCTCCAAGAAATTATCCAAACCTTTTTGAACCCAGCTACACTAACTGCACTAACAACATCCTCTGGCAACAAATTCCAGATCTTTATTGTGCATTGAGTGAAAAAGAATTTTCTCCGATTAGTCTTAAATGTGCTACATGCTAACTTCATGGAATGCCACCTAGTCCTTCTATTATTCGAAAGTGTAAATAACCGAGTCACATCTACTCGTTCAAGACCTCTCATGATCTTAAAGACCTCTATCATATCCCCCCTCAGCCGTCTCTTCTCCAAGCTGAACAGCCCTAATCCTCATAGGGAAGCTGTTCCATCCCCTTTATCATTTTGGTTGCCCTTCTCTGTACCTTCTCCATCGCAACTATATCTTTTTTGAGATGCGGCGAACAGAATTGTACACAGTAATCAAGGTGTGGTCTCACCATGGAGCGATGTAGAGGCATTATGACATTTTCTGTTCTATTACCCATTCCCTTCCTAATAATTCCTAACTTTCTATTTGCTTTTTTGACTGCTGCAGCACACTGAGCTGATGATTTTAAAGTATTATCCACTATGATGCCTAAATCTTTTTCCTGGGTGGTAGCTCCTAATATGGAACCTAACATCGTGTAACTACAGCAATGGTTATTTTTCCCTATATGCAACACCTTGCACTTGTCCACATTAAATTTCATCTGCCATTTGGATGCCCAATCTTCAAGTCTTGCAAGGTCCTCCTGCAATGTATCACAGTCTGCTTGTGATTTAACTACTCTGAATAATTTTGTATCATCTGCAAATTTGATAACCTCACTCGTATTCCTTTCCAGATCATTTATATATATATATTGAAAAGCACCGGTCCAAGTACAGATCCCTGAGGCACTCCACTGTTTACCCTTTTCCACTGAGAAAATTGACCATTTAATCCTACTCTCTGTTTCCTGTCTTTTAACCAGCTTGTAATCCACGAAAGGACATCGCCTCCTATCCCATGACTTTTTAGTTTTTGTAGAAGCCTCTCATGAGGGACTTTGTCAAACGCCTTCTGAAAATCCAAATACACTACTTCTACCGGTTGACCTTTATCCACATGTTTATTAACCCTTCAAAGAAATGAAGCAGATTTGTTAGGCAAGACTTCCCTTCGGTAAATCCATGTTGACTATGTTCCATTAAATCATGTCTTTCTATATGCTTTACAATTTTGTTCTTGAGAATAGTTTCCACTATTTTTCCCGGCACTGAAGTCAGACTCACTGGTCTATAGTTACCCGGATCGCCCCTGGAGCCTTTTTTAAATATTGGGGTTACATTGGCCACCCTCCAGTCTTCAGGTACAATGTGTAATTTTAATGATAGGTTACAAATTTTAACTAATAGATCAGAAATTTCATTTTTGAGTTCCTTCAGAACCCTAGGATGCATACCATCCGGTCCAGGTGATTTGCTACTCTTTAGTTTGTCAATCTGACCTACTACATCTTCCAGGTTCACAGTGATTTCATTCAGTTCGTCTGACTCATCACCCCTGAAAACCATCTCCGGAACTGGTATCTCCCCAACATCCTCATTAGTAAACATGGAGGCAAAGAATTAATTTAGTCTTTCTGCAATGGCCTTATCTTCCCTAAGAGCCCCTTTAACCCCTCTGTCATCTAATGGTCCAACCGACTCCTCACAGGTTTCTTGCTTTGGATATATTTAAAAAAGTTTTTATTATGAGTTTTTGCCTATATGGCCAATTTCATTTCAAATTCTCTCTTCGCCTGTCTTATCAGTGTTTTATACTTAGCTTGACAATGCTTATGTTTTATCCTATTTTCTTCAGATGGATCCTTCTTCCAATTTTTGAAGGATGTTTTTTTGGCTAAAATAGCCTCTTTCATCTCACCTTTTAACCATGACGGTAATCGTTTTGTCTTCCTTCCACCTTTCTTAATGCACGGAATACATATGGACTGCGCCTCTAGAATTGTATTTTTAAACAATGTCCATGCCTGTTGAACACTTTTAACCTTTGCATCTGCACCTTTCAGTTTTTTTCTAACTATTTTTCTCATTTTATCAAAGTTTCCCTTTTTAAAATTTAGTGTTAGAGCTGCAGATTTACTTATTGTCCCCCTTCCAGTTATTAGTTTAAATTTGATCATGTTATGATCACTGTTGCCAAGTGGCCCCACCACCGTTACTTCTCTCACCAAATCTTGCGTTCCACTAAGAATTAAATCTAAAATAGCTCCCTCTCTTGTTGGATCCTGAACCAATTGCTCCATGAAGCAATCATTTATTATATCCAGGAACTTTATGTCTCTATCAAGTCCTGATGTCCCCAGTCAATATTGGGGTAATTGAAATCTCCCATTATTACTGCACTGCCAAATTGGTTTGCTTCCCTGATTTCTCTTAGCATTTCATCATCTGTCTTACCATTTTGTCCAGGTGGACGGTTGTATACTCCTATCACTATACTCTTACCCAACACACATTGGATTTCTACCCATATAGATTCTACTGAACATTTAGTCTCTTGTATGATCTTTATCCTGTTGGACTCTATACCCTCCCGGACATAAAGTGCCACACCCGCACCAAGTTGATCCTCCCTATCATTGCGATATAATTTGTACCCTGATATAGCACTGTCCCAATGGTTATCCTCCCGTTAGTGCGCACTAACCAAAAAAAGATTTTTCACGATAAATCGGGGGAATTTCTATTGTATCGCACTCTTTACCGAATAATGACGATTTAAACCTTATCGGGATGATAATCTAAATCATTGAAAAACGATTCACATCCCTACTGCTATACACTCTAACTCTCCCATCTTACTACTTAGACTTCTGGCATTGCCACCCATAGACAAACACAGTTTCTCCTGAGAAACTTAGGCCTGGCAGTATGAATTTGAGTAGATTTGCTAAAATTTGTACATATATTTTAATATCCTGATTCAGGAGGGAGACAGGACGATAAGAGGCTGGATTAAGAAAGAACTTTGCCAGGCTTTGGGAGCACTATTATCACTGTCATTTTCAAGGTATCTAGCATTTCCCATGATTTATCATCTTTTCAATGAGCTCCCTCAGTGGGTTCACCATCAGCTTTCCCAACATCTTATAAATTTGCTCTGAGAGACCATCTTGGCCAGTGGACTTAAGGAATGGAAAGTCTTTGATCACTTTCCAGATCAAACTGGGATAAAGCAGGTAACCTCATTTCTGACACAAATAGCTGTCATTGGTTATGATCTTCAGATTCCATCTGATATAATTTTTTATAGAATTGAAAAATTTACAAATCTCTGTTGTAGCTTTGTAATCAGTCCTAGTATTGGTTTTTAAACCACTGATAGATCTAGACCCTCCCTGACTTTCAGCCAGGTTTGCTAACATCTTGCCTCATTTGTTTCCATAAAGAAACAAAAAATCATTAGTAGTGTTTGCATTGTATAGAACTTTTCCTCTCAATCCCCCAAAACCCTATTATCATTCATCCTCTTTTTGAAATTGGCTAATTGTTTTTCTAATTCTAGAATCCAGTTTCCTCTTAGATGCTATATAACTGGTAATTCTCTGTGGAGTCCAGCTTTTGCTGTCACCCAGAATAGAATTGGATTGTCCCAGTGTTGAGCATTATTCGGCTCATAATCCCTCCATTTTTGCTCCAAAAAAACTCTTAAATTGGTTACTATATGTTAGCCACAAGGGCATTCTCTATCCCTGATAAGGAGGCTCTCCAAATATAAAATGACATCACTGAATCATGATATGAGATCACCAAAATCTCAATTGTTGCGAAAGTCGGCTGAACAGGACAGCAGCCAGACACCCCCCCCCCCCCCCCCCCCCCCCCCCCCCCCCCCCCCCCCCCCCCCAAACCTACCGGCTCAGCTGACTCCACCTCCTTGGACCCGGGAACCTCACTTCAGCTGGCGGTTGCAGCCGGCGAGCAGTGCCAAGGCCCTCCCTCCAGACCGCCATGCAAATGCCGCGTGCAGGATGGCATGCCAGCGGCTCCTGCTCTGGCCTCCCTCCTGACCCCCGGCTTCCCAGGCGCACGCGTGCACCACCTGACACCTTTTCAGGGGTCACCACGGGAGGGGCCCGGACTCCTCCTCCCAATCCTGCAGGTATTTAAGGCAGGGCCTGCTTCTCAGGCCTTGCCTTGGCTACTCCTGGCTTCAGTTCCTGTTTGGATTCACTGTCGTCTGTTACCTGTTTCCTGTCTTCTTCTTCTCCATGCCAAGACCCTGGCCTGCCTATGAGATACTTTGCCTGCCAAGACCCTTGCCTGCCTGACTACGAGATACTCTGCCTCCAAGACTCTTGACTGCCTGACTACGAGATACTCTGCCTGCCAAGACCCTTGCCTGCCTGACTACGAGATTTGCTGCCTGCCAAGACCCTGGCCAGTTTCGCTTCAAGGTACCCCCTCTGCCTATGTCCTTGCTGGCAGACTCTAGTTCACCTCCAGCCTGAGACCCCACGTAAGTCCAGCCGGCCCCCGGTACCCAAGGGTCAACTTGTGGGGAATGAGGGCTGGTAGTGGTGAAGGTCCCAAGGGTTCTCGGATCTCCTATAGCCTCGCCTGCCATCGGAGTGCCCTCTGGGGCTCCTCCCCATTGGCTCCCTACTCCGTCGGCCCAAGGATCCACTGTTGTAATATCAATAGAGGAGGAAGATCTGAAATTGAACAAATGCTCAGAGACCAAGACACAATCAATTCTGGATATAGACTGATGCACTCTCTCATAGTGCATCAGTCTATATCAGGGTTTAATATCCTCCAAATATTGAGAAGCTTTAAAGCATCACAGTAAAAGCTCACACCTTTATGAGGCCCCAAGTTTCAAATTTTTGAATTTTTATATTTATCTAGGGAGGGGCCAGTCACACAGTTAAAATCACCTCCTATGAGTATAAAACTCTGTTAATTGTGAAACTATTTCCACAAAAAAACAAATGGTTGTAGTTATTGGGGGTGTAGACTGAGGCCAGAATAACAGGCTTTCCAAGCATTTGATCCGTAACCATAATATATTGCCCCATGAGCTGACTTCCCCATGTTAAATACCATTTAACTATGAGTTAGTATATTAAAATTCCAACAGCAATACTAGGTAACATATAACCAAACCTGAAAAGTATACGGGAACTATTATTTATCTGCTGTGTTCCGCGCCTGTGGATGGCCACGGGCGTGGCCCCCTACCTCACCCGCGGTGGCGACCCGCCGCAGCAGCTCCTAGAAATACCCCTGGGCCGGTGCCCGTCGCTCTGGCGCAGGTTCCCGGTCTGGACGCCGGGTGGGGAGCCGTCCCTGCTCCTCCCTCGCGGCGTTCTGCAGTCTTTCCTCCGCGGAGGAAATCCAAGATGGCCGCTGCCATCTTTAAGCATGAGGCCGCGCCTCCTCATTAGAATGAAAGGGACCTGATGCCTTTAACCTTCTACAGCTGTTCCCTATGAGCCAGAGCAGAGGAATTATAAAAGGAGACTTCCTCTGCTCATTCCTCGACTTGGCAACGTCCCACATTGTCAGGTCTGCTTCCTTCGGTGAGTTCTTGTACTTCGGATCTTGTTCCTGTCTCGTCTTGGTGTTCCTGGTTCCTGACTTCAGATTGGCTAGCGGTGATTCCTGGTGTGTGATTTCTGGTGTGTGACTTTGGACTGGCAAGCGGCGATCCCTTGGTGTAAGACCTCTGACTGGTGAGGGACGACCCTCTGGCACTTGACCTCGGACTTCTTCTGGACCATCGTCTCCAAGGGCCCACCTAAGTCCCAGCGGCCCGGGTCCCTACGGGCTCCTCCTGGGGGGACCGCGGGCTTCCAGGGAGTGAAACTCTAGTTAGCCCTTGCACCGAACTCTCGACTCCTTGACCTCTCAAAGGTCCACCTAAGTCCCAGTGGTCCGGACCCCTACGGGCTCCTCCTGGGGGGACAGCAGACTTCCAGGGGTGAAACTCCAGTTAGCCCTTGCACTGAACTCTCAACTCCTTGACCTCTCAAAGGTCCACCTAAGTCCCAGCAGTTCGGGCCCCTACGGGCTCCTCCTGGGGGGACAATGGACTTCCAGTGGCAAAGACTCCATTCCTCTCCTTGACCTCACGACTCTTCGTCTGCTTCCACAAGTCACCTCAGTCTCCAGTGCCGAGGGTCAGCTGGTCGCATCTTCTGCTCTGCCTCACCATCCGACAGGAGAACCTACGGATCCACTTCCTCAGGTATACCATCCTCCCATCGGTATAAGGGTTCACAACCTGAGCATAACATTATCCATATTAAAGGTCACAACACCATTACTTTTAGTTGTACCAGACACACATAACAATTAATTAACCCAACATTTTCATGTTCCAAGCTACCATGTGAGTTTCTTGTAGGAATTATATATTACTTTTACGCTTATTTAGATGTGCCAGGACTTTTCTCTTTTCACAGGGGTACCTAAATCCACCACATTCCACGATATATTATTAATACAAGCTAACATCCCCATTGTCTGCCTTACATCTTTAAACCTACCAAGGTTAGATCTATGGACCCCATGCCCCAGCCTACATGGTGTACCATAACAGTATAATCTTACCATCTGAAGTTGCATTCGACTAACTTCCCTAACCCCAGTATCTTCAATCCCTGATTTGGCAGAAAATCTATAACCCTCTCCTCCCATCCATAATAAACATAGAACTACAGACCATAAAGTAAAATGTGTGCATTTGTTCCCCCTCCCCTCCCCCCACCCTTCCCTTCCCCCACCAGAATCAACAGATACAATAATGCTCTTAATAGAGAGCCCTGGGTAGTAACAGATGTGTTTGGGTGCCATCCCCCACGTTATCTAAACCCTTAACAGCAAAACCAACAGTATCCATTTACACTTATAATAGCATTAATAGACTTGTATTAAGTACAAAAAACACAATATTCACTTAACCAGGGTTTCACATAGGATCAGGCGGGTGATTGGAAAAAACCTCAGAGCCGCAGAAAGTAGAAACCTGGCAAATTATAACATGGTACTGCACATACTGCATAGTTCTTGTACAAAGAAAACATGATCACTAATGTATATTTTCACATCAGTGATATTATTGCCCAACATTGGTAACTCAATAAACAAAATAATAAGTAGACATTAATATTGGCTTCATCGATGCCTATCTGCAAGCATTGTTATTTAATCAGTTGTTAAGGTACTGATCTCCAGAAAACAAAAAGAATGCTGGTCAAAAATGAGCTAACTTCCCCATGTTAAATACCATTTAACTATGAGTTAGTAAATTAAAATTCCAACAACAATACTAGGCAATAGAGATGTGAATCGTGTCCTCGATCGTCTTAACGATCAATTTCGGCTGGGAGGGGGAGGGAATCGTATTGTTGCCGTTTGGGGGGGGTAAAATATCGTGAAAAATCGTAAAAAATCGAAAAAACGGAAAATCGCAAAACCGGCACATTAAAACCCCCTAAAACCCACCCCCGACCCTTTAAATTAATAATCCCCCACCCTCCCGAACCCCCCCCCCAAATGACTTAAATAACCTGCGGGTCCAGCGGCGGTCCGGAACGGCAGCGGTCCGGAACGGGCTCCTGCTACTGAATCTTGTTGTCTTCGGCCGGCGCCATTTTCCAAAATGGCGCCAAAAAATGGCAGCGGCCATAGACGAACACGATTGGACGGCAGGAGGTCCTTCCGGACCCCCGCTGGACTTTTGGCAAGTCTTGTGGGGGTCAGGAGGCCCCCCCCAAGCTGGCCAAAAGTTCCTGGAGGTCCAGCGGGGGTCAGGGAGCGGATTTCCCGCCGCAAATCGTTTTCCGTACGGAAAATGGCGCCGGCAGGAGATCGACTGCAGGAGGTCGTTCAGCGAGGCGCCGGAACCCTCGCTGAACGACCTCCTGCAGTCGATCTCCTGCCGGCCGCCATTTTCCATACGAAAACGATTCGCGGGCGGGAAATCACTCCCTGACCCCCGCTGGACCTCCAGGAACTTTTGGCCAGCTTGGGGGGGGGGGCCTCCTGACCCCCACAAGACTTGCCAAAAGTCCAGCGGGGGTCTGGAAGGACCTCCTGCCGTCCAATCGTGTTCGTCTATGGCCGCCGCCATTTTTCGGCGCCATTTTGGAAAATGGCGCCGGCCAAAGACAACAAGATTCAGTAGCAGGAGCCCGTTCCGGACCGCTGCCGTTCCGGACCGCCGCTGGACCCGCAGGTTATTTAAGTCATTTGGGGGGGGGGGGTTCGGGAGGGTGGGGGATTTAATTTAAAGGGTCGGGGGTGGGTTTTAGGGGGTTTTAGTGTGCCGGCTCATGATTCTAACGATTTATAACGATAAATCGTTAGAATCTCTATTGTATTGTGTTCCATAACGGTTTAAGACGATATTAAAATTATCGGACGATAATTTTAATCGTCCTAAAACGATTCACATCCCTACTAGGCAACACATAACCAAAACTGAAAAGTGTACAGGAACTAACCACATTGGCTCATACAATAGCAGTGCTCCAGGCGGAAATTACTATAGCAGTGAGCACTTATAAGAACTCAATCAGAAATTACTGTAGCACTGAGCACTTATAAGAACTCAATCAGATGGTCAATATAAATTATTTAGCTGCATCGATGATATCAAAAACATGCATGGACTCCTTCTGCCAGATGTGCAGGCGAGCTAGGAAATGTAGAGCAAAACATATCTGCATTTGGATTAAGCTGGAACAGTGTGGTACAAATTCTTTCCTTTGTTGAGAAACCTTCAAACAGTAATCCTGAAATACTCAAATTCACTGAATCTGGTATTTTAAGTCAGGCTTTTTGCAATATGCTTTGCATTATGGCTTGTTTGTGAGTAAAATTACAATCCAGGGGCATGTATCATGTTCCTTCCTTGTCCCCAAATACTGGACCCACTTGATTATCATGGTCCTTGTAATTCTGGTAGGCCCAATGCTTCTGGTAATCATTTAGTCAGTTCACCCACTAAATTTCATTCTACTAAACTGTCAGTAAATCTGACAAATTGCTCCAGTAGGACCTGTTTTCCAAGTCCTTGATTTTGTTTTCTTGTGCTGTCAGCAATTTTTCCATCTCTTTTATTTTAGCAAAGAAGGCCACTGAATCATCTTCTAGGGCAGAAATATGGTCTGCATTATCTAATCATGGGCCAAATTCTGTCAGTGAACTTTTTAAATCTTTAATTTGCTCAGATGTCATGGACAACTTCTTTTGAAAAGCTGTTACTACTGCAGTTGTTAATGCCGACACCACTAAGTCTTCTACAGAGTGAGGGATGGAAGTGTCTTTTGCAACCGCCATTTTGATTTTGGCAGATCAGGGTTTCTCTTTATCTTTTTTTTCCTACCATCACTGGCATAACACCTGGAGATTTCTGGTTGTATCAATCAATCGACGTGTATGCTGTCAGGATGTATGTAGATGGTAGCGAAAGGTCTCTGAAACAGCTAAATGTGCACTAATTGTGAATGAATGGCATCTGGAGCCCAGAATCTTGCATCCTCTCAGGTTCATCATATCACATGACCTCCAAAACCTAGTTTTAAGTGCATAAATCCTTTAGAAAATTACCCTTTAATGTTTTCATCAATTTGGTTTTAATTAATATTATCAGCACTTTCGTTTCAGTGTTTTGTTTTGTTTTTCATTTGGATTTGGTTCATTTTTTTTTCAGTTTGGTTCATTTGCCAAAATTAAAAAAAAAAACTAACCCAAATCATTAAAAAGAAAAAAAAAAAAAAGGGACCTCCAGTGTCCTGACTGGGCTTCCCTGGACCAACAAATGATTGGAGCCTGATAGTGAGACCTAGGCCTGTCCCTGTAGCTTGGTCCTGGCACCAAGGCCTAGGTCCAGCCAGGTCCTGAGGTCTGGTCCCGGTGTCAAGGACCAGCACTGAGACCTGGTCCTGGTCCTGATGCCTAAGCCAGGAACTCGAACCTAATATTGAGACCTGATTCTGGTTCTGAGGCCTAGGCTTGGCAATGGAGCCAGTCCTGTCCTGGTGCTAAGACCTGAGGCCTGGTCCTAGCACTGTAGCCTAGGTCCATTATTGGTACATAGTCCAGAGGCCTTGTCCCAATGCTGAGGCATTGGATTACTACATGCCTTGCAATAACACCCAGCTTTAAATACGAATATCCACAATATTTTGGGTATTTTCACAGGAGGCTATTTTTAGTTCATTCCATTTGAAAAGAACCAGAAATGACCTTATTCACTGAATTTTTTGCATTCATTAAAAATGAAGGGACATCCCTATTGTTTAATTTATATCTTTATAAACATGTGGTATTAGTTTACTTTCATTGAATTCTGCCATTTTATCTTTGTGATTTCTGCATGTAAATAGTCTAGCCCAGCAGTTTTATTTTTTCTTAAACTTGTTTGTGATCATTTTTTAAAATGTCACCAGTGTAAAGGGTTTATTGATAACTCCTTAGCATCCTCAAATTTTCATAATTCTTGCTCCTCAAGCCTCTGCAAAATTAATCCCAAGGTACTGTTAACAATGAGAAACATATAAGTTAATTTTCAAAGGAATTACACATGTAAAATTATTATATTCATACACAAGCAGTGAAGCATCAGAGCGCTATCAAGCAGCCTTTGCCCGCTCAACATACTCTCTCAGCACAGGCCTGTGTCTAATCTCTCCTTTCTACAAATCATCCTACCTTTAGTTCCCTTCCTATCCTCCCCTCATCCTTCCAAATCTAAGATGCACACCTTCCCCATCCCCATTATCAGAAATTCCTACAAAAACCGGATTAAAACTATGACCTTCTCTACCATCTAACAGAAGAGGCTGATCCCCATTATGATCTCACCCTTCACTCAATTCCTTGGACTCTCTCTATTCTCGCTAACTCTTTGCAATTTTATTTATTTATTTTTTTATTTTTTTAACTTTTATATACCGACATTCTTGCATTAAATGCAAATCATGCCGGTTTACAATGAAACAGAAAAAGCAGGAAAAGATTCCTTAGTCGAATACAATGAAACAGCTTAGTTAACAAAGGAAACATAAATAAATTTTTTTTACATATACACAAAGGTTTGCACGAAGGGGTGCACAAAGGGGAGAGCCCCTTTGGCGCGCCCCTTCGGCGCACGACGCCTGGTGTTGAGGCTGTCTTAACGGTCCGATGTTAGTGACGTCATGCCCAATCACTCACAAAAAAACCCCACATCTTCAACGACTATCTACTGGACGTCAAACCTGACATATGTGCAATCACGGAAACTTGGCTGAAACCCACTGACATAGCCCTAACTAACCAACTACCTATACAACTCTATGACATATTCTCAATCCCTAGACCTAAAAAAAGAGGTGGCGGTCTACTATTGGCTGCTAAAAAAGAATTAAGATTATCTCCCCAACATACAAATCTGGCTTCCAAACTCAAATTCACAGTCTTCAAATCAAAACATCTTCAAATCTGTCTAATCTATGCACCTCCAGGGCTCCTGGACTCAGACCCTTCTCCCCTAATCGAACACATAGCTAAACACATCAACACTGATGCCCCAGCAATCATCATGGGAGACTTCAATTTACACATAGATTCTACTCCCCAATCCCCCAACTGTGAAACCCTGATATCCTCCCTCAGTTACATGGACTTCAAACAAAACAGTCCTACCCACAAAGCAGGTCACACCCTGGATCTAATCTTCATAAATGCAGGCCTTACCTTCTCCTCTACGCCAAAATGCTACCCAGTTCCTTGGTCAGACCATTGGATGATTACTTCTGACCTAGAGATCACTGAGATCACTTCCCCCCCTTTCCCCAAAACCACAATTCAATTTAGGAAACCCTGCACCATGGACAACCTCAGCTCTCATCTCTCCAGCGAACTAGTTCATGTTGATCTCTCAGATGCAGACTTGGCTACTGCTTCATGGTTCAACATCACCAACAATGTAGCAGCACAAACATGCCCCTTAACTAAAGTACTTAACCCTACCATCGATAACAGGATTCAGTTCACACCGGAACTGAAGAAACTCAAACAGGAATTAAGAAGCAGAGAACACAAATGGCACAAAGACCCTTCCACAACGACTTTGGCCGCCTACAAATCCCTCATGCACAGTTACAGGAATTCCATCCTCTGCACGAAGGGAGATTTCTTCACCCAAAAAATCCATCACTTCATCTTTGACCCTAAGGCCCTGTTTGCCTAAGTCACTAATCTCACCAAACCTTCCCCTTCCATTATCCACAATGACCAAGCATTTCTCAAATCTACAGAACTCGCTACTTACTTTCAGAAAAAAATTACCAAACTTTTAGCCCCGCTTATCTCATCCAATCTCCAGCCCCCACCACCTTACACCCCTACCAACCCCCGGACAACAATCTTTGAATCATTCGCACCTACTTCATTCCTTGAGATAGAAAACATACTCAAGAAAATGAAACCCTCACCCTTCAGACCATATACCTTCAAAACTACTCAGCTCAATCCCTAAAACCATCGCTAAGCCGCTTGCAGAAATCATTAATTGCTCTTTAGCACAAGGATTAGTACCAGACTCTCTAAAACTGGCCATTCTCAAACCATTATTAAAGAAACCTAACTTGAATCCAGCTGATCTCGCTAACTTTCACCCAATAGCTAACCTTCCGTTTATTGCTAAACTCATGGAAAAAATCGTCAATAATCAACTCACAGAATACCTTGATGAACACAAGATCCTTGCACCCTCTCAATTCAGATTCCGCAAATCACTAAACACTGAATCTCTCTTAATATCGGCTACAGACACCATCCTCCTGGGCCTTGAAAAAAGACAACCTTATCTTCTTGCACTCCTAGATATATCTGCGGCCTTTGACACTGTGAACCACTCAATACTCATAGATCGACTCTCAGACATTGGCATCACTGGAACTGCACTCAGCTGGTTCAAGTCATTCCTCAGCAACAGGAGTTACAGGGTCAGAATCAACAACAAAGAATCCCATCCAGTCAGTTCCACACTGGGAGTCCCAGAAGGATCATCTCTCTCTCCAACGCTTTTCAACATCTACCTTCTCCCACTCTGCCATCTACTCGCAAGCCTAAAAATAACACATTTTATCTATGCTGACGATGTCCAAATCCTCATCCCGATCACAGACTCCCTCTCCAAAACCCTCAGCTTCTGGAACAGTTGTCTACTATCTATCAACCACCTCCTCACTAGCCTCAACTTAGTCCTCAACACTAACAAAACAGAGATCCTCATTATCACACAGGAGGACACAGATGGGGCAATCAACAAACCCCCTACATTCCAACAGACCGACATCACCCAGGTGAGAGACCTCGGCAAAACTCTGGACAACCGGCTAAACCTAAAGAAATTTGTCAACAACACCACTAAAGAATGTTTTTACAAATTACAAACTCTAAAAAAGCTGAGACCCCTCCTCCACCTTCAGGACTACCGCACGGTTCTTCAATCCATCATCTTTTCTAAAATCGACTACTGCAACTCTCTCCTTCTTGGTCTCCCCGCTATCACAACAAGACCTCTTCAGATGTTACAGAACTCCGCTGCCAGGATTCTGACCAACACCAGCAAAGGAGAACATATTACTCCCATTCTTCGTAATCTTCACTGGCTCCCCATCAAATTCAGAATTCTCCACAAGGTCCTCATGATGATACACAAATCCATACACAATCTAACCCCCCTTGACTTAAATAGCCCCCTTCGACTTCGCACATCTTCCAGACCAATAAGAACAGCGTACAGAGGCACTCTCTATGCCCCCCCTGCCAAGACCTCATTAAGGAAGAGCGCCTTATCGACAGCTGGTCCCTCTCAATGGAATGCTCTCCCCCCCAATCTTCGTCTGGAACCCTGCCCGTTGACCTTAAAAAAAAAGCTTAAAACGTGGCTCTTCAGCCAAGCATTCCCATAAATGAATGACTTTCTCATACCCGTGACATGACAGGACGCTTTATTCAGTTATATGACATGACAGGATGCTTTATTCATATATGTTATTCCTGACAAGGATATTCTCCAACCTCTTCCTCCCCCCTTGGCCCTGCCCTCCCCTCCCTTCCCCTGAAAAAACATTTCATTTGACTAGAGAACCACCAGTTCTCCAAAGCTCCTGATGTAATCTGCTTATTAACCTCCCATCATTCCCCCCCCCCCCCCCCCGCTGTAATCCTTATGCCTATCTTCTTCATTCCCTACCCTCCCTCTCCTCCCCCTGCTATAGAAGTAACCCCGATTACCTCAGAGAAAACGGTGGTCCTCTCTATGTGATGTACTATTTTAAACTGTTCAGTTTCTCCCTTTCTACTTTATTCAAATAATCTCTATGTCAACAGTTTGTATTTATTAGTTAATAACCACTATGTTAGCAGTTTGTATTTATTATCCCAGATCCCAGTTTGATGTTACCCCTGTTCTATGTAATGGTTTTCCAAATAAGTTGTTTCACTGTAAACTGATGTGATATGTATTTTACATGAATGCCAGTATAAAAAAGTTCTAAATAAATAAATAAATAGTTTGTACTCATATACATGCCATTTATAAACATTAAGGGCCGGATTTTAAAAGGGTAACGCACGCTGGGCCTATTTTAAAAAGACCCGGAGATGCGCGTAAAGCTCCGGGATGTATGTAAGTTCCAGGGCTTGCAAAAAGGGGCGGTCTGGGGTCGGGGAGGGGGGTGGGTCGTGGTGGGGGCGGGGCCAGAGGCCTCCACACGGCCGCTGGGCCGGAGATCGCGCTCACATGTACACCGCACGTGCATGTTATAAAATCTACCCCTAAATATGCACAGTATTTTCTGTTTCATTCATACTTGTGTAAATAGGTATGTCTAGGGCCATTCCAGGGTGGAGCCAAGAGAAACATGCATAGTTATTTTTTTATAAAAGATTTCTGTAAATACATTAAGCAATTTATTTCATGCAATTTTACAGCTGCTAATTATCTAGTGCAATTGATTTCAGACTTATCTGTTGTCTGCTACTGTTGGGTGGGAGTTCTGGGTGAACCGGGAGGAAGTTTAGGATGAAGAACTGGGAGGATCTATATCACCTGGAGCAGGACTGGATAAACTAGTGGAGGTATTGGAAACAGTTTTAAACTGCATGTTTTAACATGTACCAACTTCCACAAATGTATGCATGGGCGTACATGTGCGCACGCTACCCAGTACACACATATGTACTCCCGATTTAATAACATATGCACGCAGGCGCGCACATGTTATAAAATCGGGGGTTGGTACACGCAAGGGGGTGCACAATTGTGCACCCTGTGTGCGCCGACGTCTGCGGGCTTCCCCCGTTCCCTCCCCCTAAACTAACCTTACCACCCCTTCCCCTAACCCTCCCGCCCCTAGCCCTATCCTAACCCCTCAATTTTTTTAACTTACCTTTTGTGCCTAGTCTGGGCAGGCACAAGTTGTGTGCGCCGGCAGCCGGCTGGCATGCGATTCTCCAAAACAACGGCAAATGGCCGCTGTACCGGAGGCCTCTGGCCCTGCCCCACCCCCACCTCCAGACCGCCCCACTTTGCCCCCACCCCACCCCTGGGCTGCCCCTTTTGTAAAGCCCCAAGACTTAGATGCATCCCTGGTCTTTATGCACATTGCCGGGCCTTTATAAACTCCTCTGGATTTACGTGCATAGGGCTTTGAAAATCAGCTCCAAAATATACCCGTGTATGTTTATAATATGGGCATAAGTTCAAGTTTTTAGTGCATTTCTGATATTCGCATATAACCCAACATATGTGCATATGTTGGGGGGTAAACATTCACATAGGGGCGGATTTTAAGAGCCCTGCTCGCGTAAATCTGCCCGGATTTACGCGAGCAGGGCCCTGCGCGCCGGTAAGCCTATTTTACATAGGCCTACCGGCGCGCGCAGACCCCGGGACTCGCGTACGTCCCGGGGTTTTCGGAGGGGGGCGTGTCGGGGGCGTGTCGGGGCGGCCCGGTCGTCGCGGCGTTTCGGGGGGTGTGTCGGGAGCGTTTTGGGGGCGGGTACAGGGGCGTGGCTACGGCCCGGGGCGGTCCGGGGGCGTGGTCGCGCCCTCCGTACCCGCCCCCAGGTCGCGGCCCGGCGCGCGGGGATTTACGTCTCCCTCCGGGAGGCGTAAATCCCCCGACAAAGGTAAGGGGGGGGTTTAGACAGGGCCGGGCGGGTGGGTTAGGTAGGGGAAGGGAGGGGAAGGTGAGGGGAGGGCAAAGGAAAGTTCCCTCCGAGGCCGCTCCGATTTCGGAGCGGCCTTGGAGGGAACGGGTTAGGCAGCGCGGCTCGGCGCGCGCCGGCTATACAAAATCAATAGCCTTGCGCGCGCCGATCCAGGGATTTTAGTGGATACGCGCGGCTCCGCGCGTATCTACTAAAATCCAGCGTACTTTTGCTTGAGTCTGATGCGCAAGCAAAAGTAGGCTGATCGCGCTTCTTTTAAAATCTACCCCATATTGCGGTAGATTTTTTTTTTTTTAATTTTTATTGAATTTTCAAATAACATCAAAGTATACACTTTGTATGGAAACATGGCATCATATATGCAAAAACATTCATATAGAAATTTAAAAAAAATTAAAAAAATATAACAGCGGTAAATCCCTTACTTGTTACCCATTAGACCACAAACAGTATGGGGTGGAGAGAACAGAGGAGAAAACAAAGGTAATATTATATCACAAAAACTACCCTGAATACCTACTTAGTCCCAATATGATGAGTATTAAGTATTCTCAAGCATTAACTGAGCTCTTTTCGATTGTAAAAAATCCTTTAGATGTTCAGGCTGAAAGAAAATGTAGCTATTCCGATTGTATTTCACCGAACACTTGCAGGGAAACCTCAGGAAAAATGAGGCCCCTAGAGCAAGTGTCTCCTGCTTAAGCGCTAAAAAGCCTTTTCTTTTTGTCTGCATAGATATTGTCAAATCTGGATAAATTCTTATCGTTGCACCCATGAATAAAGCATCCATTTTTTTGAAATATGTTTTCATTACATCTGCAAGATGTTTCTCGTTATAGAAAGTAATCAGTATTGTGCTTCTTTCAATTATTTTGAAACCTGAAGATTCAAGGAACTCTGTCAAGTTAGCAAAGTCTCTTGGAGTTTCCTGTATATTCTGTCTGTTATTTGGCAGAAAGCACACTCTTTCCAGGGGTGGGGTGCTTTGAGAAGGAAATTACAATACTTCAGAAAAGTACCTTTTTTTTTTTTTAATTTACTCTTTATTATAATATTTTACTTTTGATACAGAAAATTTTTCAATATGCATACCATGTTCCAGATATAAAGCATACAAATTATTATTCCCATAATCTTCTAGGAAATATTACATATAATAACATCTGGTCCTATGCATATTAAACAAATCCATAAAGAAATAGGGGAGACTAAGTGTGAATAGCAGCTTCACTCATAGAAAAGTACCTTTTAATTGTACTTCGAGGAAATTCCCCCACTATCCTGGGAAAATTCAATATTCATAAATTAAGATGTCTCAGCACAATTTCAATGATTTCTATTTTTCTATTGATATTCCCACAGTCTTGGATAATAACATTTTGTACCGATTTCACTTACTTTATTTCATTTTCCATTCTTTCAAGATTCCCCAAAGCCTCCTGCTTCTGTGCCTCGAAATTTTTCTTCAAAGAATCCATTTGTTGGGAAAGCGCATTAATTTTAGCCGAACAGTCCCCAAAGGATTGCGCTATGGAAGATGTTAAATACCAAAAGTGCTTCCAAAGTAACCACCACGGGCTTTTTTAAGCCTAATAATGCTCTGGTGGAGGGGTTAAGGAAGGCTACAAGCCTCTCTCCTCCTACTCCCGCCTGCGTCTCTCCTCCCTCCCGTTCGAACTCACCGGGCATATTTCCCTCGATCTCCTGAGGGTTAACAGCAAGAGAGTCCTGCAACTAAGCTCCCTCCTCCTGCGAGGGCTGGAGCTCATCCTCGAGCGCCGCGCCGGTAGTGGCCTCTAATCAGGTGGGCTTAGCAATATTTCATCCTTGGTTAGATCCGCTTCTCCTCCTGGCATTTTAACAGCCGGAGCGCTATTCCCTTCTTATGTGGGTATCTTGGTGCATTGTTGGATGGATTTTTGCCTGGGAGGTAGGGCAGTAACAGAGGAGTCGTTCCTTACCCTGCCTTTTCTTTTTGGCGGCATATTGGCTCAGGAAAAATGATTTAATCAAAGAAGAACTCCACAGCAAACAAACAGTGCAACCGATCAGGGTGCCATCTTGACTCCACCTCTGGGGTAGATTTTTAAAGGTGCGCACGATCCATGTGCATGTGCTTCCCGGCTCGCACACATGGACATGCCGATTTTATAACATGTGTGCGCTGGCGGTGTGCAGGGGGGCCTAATTTTAGAAAATTAAATGTGGCGACGAGAACGGGCCTCTCCCAGTTCCCTACCCATATTCCCTCCCTCTTCCCCTGTCCTTCCCACCCCCTAAACCCTTTAGCCTACCTTTTTTTTTTTTTTTTTATTGCTTACTACTCCATTGGCCCAGCACTTCTACACGTAACCGGAGTTATGGTCGTAGCCAGACCTCTTCTAAAATGCACACGATGTGCACAAGGCCCGGCCAAATGCATAACCCCCAGATTTTCAGCGCATGGGGGATTTAAAATTTGCCTGATTATGTTATCTGCAGAGACCCATATACAATAGGTTATACAATACTGTAGTTGATCTCCATGTGGACATATATGCACATATATGGGGCCACCTTGTGTTGTCTGAAAGTTATCTTCATAATGTGTTATGTTTGGCAAGGTATCCCCTTACTAGCTTTAGATATTTCATTTACAGGGGGTTTTTTTTTCCTTTCAATTTTGACTTTATTTCAACTACTAGAGTATGGTAGCGTGAGCAGTGACTTGATGACAGCCAAAGGAAACAGGAGGCAGACTCTGAATGTTCTGTAAGTGCACTTTTTTTTACAGTGAAACAAACTCTAGAAAGTTATAGCAGCACTCCTTTACTTCAGGAGTCAAAATAATTAATACAGCTCACCTTTTTTAAGGTACAATACAGTCCTTAAGCTTAGCAGATCCCTCTCTCTCTCTCTCTCTCTGCTTCTTGGGGCCTCCTCAACTCTCTGAGCCCTAGTCTCTTATCCCTCATCTGCAGTAATCCACTGTAGCCCAGAATCCCTTGCTGGGTTGGGAAGGAGGACCTGTACAGATAGCTGTGGCTGGTGCTTTAAGGTGTTCTGAGAGAGTTTTTATATACTCCCTCACACAGAGCAATCATTTCTTCAGCTTATTATCATGCTTATAAAGATGCCTGGTAGTCAATTTTAAATAATATGCATTCTGAGAACTTGTTATGGCATTAATCTCACCTCTGACACTGATTAATTTCTTCAGCACATCGTCATCTTTCTTTCTTTATGAATTTCCTCTAGTTGCAGGTTTAGCCTTCGAAATAATGATCTTAGCTTGCCTTTATTTATTAATATTCACAGAAAGACATGATCTGTCCCAGCAATATGGCCTTTGGCAGCATCCCGTACTGTAAATAGATGCACCTCATTATTGTAATTAAGCTCTAATTTTTCTTCTTCTTGCCTTCATATAACTCATCTATAGCCAAACTAATATGAGCATGATCAGTTAGAATTGTGCTTATATGATCACATGACTCCAACATGCACATCAAATCACTGAAGATAAACAGAAAAATCAGTAGATGAATAAGATTTATGAGCCAAATAATGAAAAGTTTAGTACCTCTCTTCTTTGTGTACTTTGGCCTAAGTATCGTACAATCCCAACTCTTATATGAAACTGTAAATAGTTTAATAGTAGGCTTATTCATAAGTATGTTCTTAGGTTTATTGAAAGTGAGAACACATAGTTTAAATTACCCCGTCCACACCAAAAAGAAAATTAGACTTCTTGCCCATTATATCCCAGTATCCAATTTAGAGCACAGCTTCTTAAAAAATGTGGAACATAATGGGTTAAGAAGCTTTAAAAATTCCTGAAAAAAATGGGAGACATCTTTATTCAATGTATTATCAGTTGCTATTGTAACTTCAAAATTATTCAATTTTCCTTTTAAAATAATGTATCGACCATCATGGGAGGTTCTATTATGAAGGAGGATGAAGCTGCCACCTCAGGTGGCAACATTTTAAGGGTGGCAAAAAGTGCCCGCCCGCATCACCTTGCCACAACCATAGGATTATTGAATTCCCCATGAGGCCATGGTGGACCCCCATCCTACCACAGCCTGAAGAAAACAGGTCCAGTGTGGTTGCAGTGTAGCCCATCCTGCTGTGGCCCATAGAAAATGAGGCCCAGAGGAGAGGCCCTGAGAGTGTGTGTATGCATGTGTGCATGAGAGAGAGCCTGTGTTGGGTATATGAGACAGCCTGAGTATTCATGTGTGTGTGTGTGTGTGTGTGTATGTGTGCACGTGTGTGTGTGTGTGTGTGTGTATGAAAGCCTGTATAAATACAAGATTGTGTATGGTTGGGTATGTATTAGGGAGAAAGAATCTGAATATATGAAAGCATGGACATGTTTATGTAAGAGGGAATGTGTAAGTATGTGTGTGTTAGACAGGATAAAGTTTGTATAGACCTCTCCTGCAAGCCACGATAATTTCGAGGTGACTGGAAATCAAAAGATCCAGGTATGGATAGTAGAAGATTTTTTTCTTATGAGATTTAACTTTTGGATGTTATTTTATGTGCTGTTGTTTTGAAATATTTTATTGGTTTTTAAAACATTTTTTAGTTTTAATTATTGAATGATGTCCTGTTCATCTGCTGTTTTTTTGTTTTTTTTGTTTTTTTTTTTGTAATACAATTTTTATTGAGTGATCCTCAGACACAATATGAAACTTTGCCGATAACAGACAAGCAAACATAATACAGCAAACAATATTGATGACACAAATCACAGAACCATGAGGAAACACTCCTCAATTTTCCCCCTTCCAGATATCTATAACTGTGTCTAAGACATCTCTAGAGCCACCCTAGAGAATACTCATGTCGCCAACAAACTAGGAGAGGCTGCACTCTGATACCTCCCCCAGTCTGACATATTGAACAACTATAGCGGGCTAGCTCTGCTTAAACAAGAAGGAACAGGAGTCCAGTATGCTTATCCCCAAACCCTCACCCTCTCCAAACCTCCCCGTCCCGCTTCTCCCCCTTTACCCCCCTTCCCCCCCCCCTTCCCCTACCCAAGGCCTGGCTGACAAACCAGTTGAGACATCCATGTATACTAGAGTCCAATCATAACATTGAAGGCATGGGTCTATCACTAACCCAAAAAACAAAAAAAGAAGAACAAACAAACATCAGGCATTGAGGATCAAGCTGCGAGCCCGATGTGGCAAAGTCTGCACATATACCTCCCAGGTCTCCAAGAAAAGTCTTCGGTGCGTTGGCGACAACTTAGAAGTAAAACTGTCCATATACATCATTCGATGAAAATGATTACGCCAAGTCCAATACGATGGTGCAGATATCTCCAACCAATTAAGTAGAATAACTTTTTTCCCCACCAGCCAGGCCTTTTTAATCAGAGTTCTCAATCCCGCTTTTCTTATAACCGACTGGGGAATGCAATCAAAAAGAATCAGCTGCGGGGTAACTTGAAAACGTATTTTCAGGAGGCGTTGTAAGTAATTTACAATTTTCTGCCAGAACTGTTGAACAAGGGGACAAGCCCAGAATGCGTGAGACAAAGTGCCAATTGCAAGGTGACAACGAGGGCATGTCGAATCTGTTATGAGCCGCGCTCTCCACGCAACCTGTGGAGAGACAAAGGCCCTCCGCAGAAACTTGTATTGCATTTCCCGGTAATACATATTTTCACTGGACCTTTTTAAATTCCCCATACATGCAGAGAAGATTGCCACTGTAACCGTGAATACTCCATCTTTGGTCCAACGCTCTACTGAAGTCTCATAGGTACGCTGTGACATACCTCGTTGAAGAGCCCTATAATATGTCGAGAGAGATAATGGCCGCTCCCTTCCCAACTGAAAAAAGGATTCTAACGCCGCTAAATGTGTGGAAGTCTGAGTACCAATCTGCAATGATAATATGTAATGTCGGATTTGTAGATACCCAAAGAACTGGACCCGGGTCAAACCATATATACGTTGTACTGTGGGGAACGGCATTAGTATCCCTTCCAGGTTCACCAAGTGCCCCAAATGAGTGATACCCTTCGAGGCCCATCCCCACAGACTAACATCTTGGGATCCTGGTAAAAACTCTGGGTTGCCCTGAACTGGGAGAAGGTAAGGGTTACATCGAGGCAGTCCCAACTTCTTTGTAAGGTATTGCCAGGATTTTCGAAACGGGACAACCAGTGGATTCCGAGAGATTGCAGACGGTAGCTCCTTCCCCGGCCCCATCAGTACATAGGTCAACGCGAAGGGGGCCACCAATGTGGATTCAGCCACCAAGTCAATACAAAAGGGGATTCCCAATATCCATTCCCTAACAATCCGGAGGTTGGCCGCCACACAATAAGACTGAAGGTCGGGAACTCCCATTCCCCCTGCTCCCCAACGCAACATAAGCCAGGACAATGGTATGCGCGCCTTTTTCCCCTGCCAAAGAAATGCCCGCATCATCTGTTGAAGGGCGGCCAAATCGTTACGTTTTAGAATAAGAGGTAGGTTCTGCAACACATACAACCATTTAGGTAGTATGATCATCTTAAACAAATTAACTCGCCCCCTACGGAAAGAGGGAGGCTTTTCCAAAGTTTGAGCTTATCTCTCGTGAGTCTCAGTAATTTTTGGATGTTTAAGTCGTATAACTTAAGTAAATCTAAGGCTATATCAATCCCCAAATATTTTATTACACCGTTCGCCCAGTGCAGTGGGAAAGGGTCCTCCCACTGCTCCTGTATAGACATCGGGAATCCCATGGCCTCTGATTTCTCCCAATTAATGCGAAAACCCGAAATACCACCATAGTCCCTAACCACCTCCAAAAGGGCCGGCAAGGAGTCTCTTGGATTAGTAAGGAATACCAAAAGATCGTCCGCAAACGCGGCATATTTGAAAATCTCCTTTTTCCCCGGCGCCTGAAATAACACCCCTCGGATCGCTCGGAACGTTTGAATAGCCAGTAATAGAGGCTCCAGGGTCAAGAGAAAAAGGAGAGGGGATAAGGGACAGCCCTGTCGGGTACCCCGAAAGACCTGGAATTCAGGGGAAAATTGACCATTCACCATTAACGAGGCAACCGGGCCCGAGTATAGGAGTTGCAAGGCTTGATAGAAAAAACCTCCAAATCCCATGTCTCTCAATAGGGCAAACATAAACCCCCATTCCACCCGGTCGAAAGCCTTCTCTGCATCTAGACTAGCAATGAGGAAGGGAATATTGTGTCTGGTGCAGAGATCCATAGCAATTGTTAGCTTCCGGATATTAGTCAAGGCATAGCGTTTTTTCACAAAGCCTACTTGGCCCGGTTGAATCATCTGTGGCAAAACGGCACTCAAACTATCTGCCATAATTTTCGCCAACAGTTTATGGTCCACATCTAATAAAGAGATAGGGTGATAGGAAGCAGGGTGCAGGGTATCCTTCCCAGGCTTGGGAATTAGAGTGATGTGGGCCCTATTCCCATGCACCGGAAAACTTCCCTTCGAGATTAGTGCTGTAAAAACTAATGGCAACAAGGGGGAGAGGGGCTCTGAAAGACACCTATAAAAGTCTGCACTATATCCATCCGGCCCTGGGGTCTTAAACCTTGGGGAACTCCGAATAACCTGTCGAACCTCATCCTCCGTAATGGGTCGGTTAAGCCCCTCTTGCTGAGCCTGGGTCAGGATAGGGAGGTTTAACGCGGCACTAAATGAGTCCCATTGACTTGAGTCCCAGCCCTCAGCCCGATACAATGCCGCATAATAATCCCAAAAAACTTTTAGGATTTTAGGGGTTTCATGAACTATGTGGCCTTGTGGCGTACGAAGAGCCGTGATATGCCGGGACCCTCTATTAGACTTAACTAAGTTGGCCAGAAGCTTCCCAGATTTGTTACCATATCTATAGAGCCTATGTTGGTGATATAGAATGCTGTGTTTAGCCCTCTGGTGTAGCAGCGAGTTCAAAGCTGATTGAATGGTTCTATAATCACTCTTGGTTACCGATGTGCAAGAACGATTTAGTGCCCCTTTAGCCTGTTGCAATTTCTTTGTCAGGGTCAATAATTGATTATTTAGCACTTTTTTCCGATGTGATATATACGAGATAATATCTCCCCTAAGGACAGCTTTAGCAGTGTTCCAGAACAGTACTGGATCACTGCTATGTTGGGCATTTAGGGTTGCAAAATCTGTCCATCGTTCCAATAAAAAGGTTTGAAACGCTGTGTCCTCTGCCAGATAATAAGGGAAGCTCCAGCCCCTACAGTCACTCACTTGAGGGAGCACTGCCAGATCCACCCAAATTGGGGCATGATCTGAGACAATAATGTCTCCAATTCCTACTCCTGAAATTTTGGAGAAGGAATGTGTGCTGACTAACCAATAGTCGATACGGGATTGTGTGGAATGAGCTCTGGAGACATGTGTAAAGTCCCGCTCAAAAGGGTTTAGAGCTCGCCATGCATCAACCAGGTGCAAACTCTGTTCAAGGAGCTGTATCCCCCGACCCTTGACCCCCGTCTGCCGCAGAGTGGCAGAGCTATCTAATTCGGGGTCCCGTAAAGAATTGTAATCTCCCCCCACTACCAGGAATTTGTCCATATATGAAAGTAACATTTTATGTATATTCTGAAAGAAAGGCATTTGCTGAGAATTCGGGGCATACAGGTTGCACAACACCACAGGCATCTGATTAATTGTTACTTCTAAAATAAGAAAGCGACCCTGAGGATCTTTATGTTCAGAAAGAACTTGTAGCGGGAGATTTTTGCGCACCAGGATAGCTACCCCCGCTGACCTCGTGGTGGCGGAGGCATAATACACCGAACCCACCCAAGACTGACATAATTTCAGGTGCTCCACATCTGTAAGATGGGTTTCCTGCAAGAATGCTATGTCCGCAGCCTGTCTCTTCAAGGCCTGTAATACCTTCGACCGTTTGACAGGTGTATTAATACCACATACATTCCAGGATATCAATTTGAGATTACGCATAGCCATTTACCCCATATCACGCCATAGAAAAGTAATTTGAACAATGAGAATTTCCCAACTCCAAGGGAATGATGACCACCCCAGCTCTGGCCATCTCCCTGTGAATGTGATTTCCCCACGCCACATGCCACCAAAATGTTTGAAATCTGTATCATGCCAGCACCTTGTATCTTTCCCTGACCCTCCTCCCCCCCCCATTCCTCCCCCCTTCCCCTTCCCCCCCCCCCCCCACCCCCCCTTCCCCTAACTAGACTCCCCAGAAGTCTCATCTCCACTAATTCCCCACCTAAGAGATCCTGTTAAGACACTCGGGCTCCTCTGCCCCCTCCCCCCTTTCTTCACCCCCCCATCCAGCTTGCAGCAACATAACAAGGGATGGGACTCCATAGAAATAACATAACATAAAAGTTGAACAAATAACAGCTTTTGTTCCCCCCTATAAACAATTTCACAATACAATATTGAAACACCTATAGTATATCAATATCCCAGTGCAGCACAAAGTGGAGATCTGTTCACACCGCTCCAGCATGTGCCAGAAACTTGGAAAAAGAGTGAAAAAAAACAGTGAACAGACTTAACTGTCAAATATTAAGTAACCAAAGGGTGCAGGTCCCCCTGCCCCCATAAGCAATAGATTAGGCAATGCATGCCATGCCGGTAGAAACTTCTCAGCTTAAGTAGCTGGCTGCCTGTCCTGTACATTTATCCAGTATCCGACCCAGGGCTGCGTCCGCCCGGTCTTTCTCCAGCCCCACGATCCAGGGTGCCAATGTAAGCTTTTAAGTCAGCGACCTCACTAAACCATCTGGGTCCTCCAGGTGTACTTACACGGACCTTCGCTGGGTATACTACCACAGCTCTCTGACCCAGATTAAACAACTGTGTACACAATGGGGAGAAAGCCCTGCGCTGTGCAGATAGGGCCCCTGAAAAGTCTTGGAAGATCAGAATCTTCTTTCCCTCATACAACAACGCTTTCCCCCGATGGCTGGCCTGCAGGATCGCTACTTTGTGAGCATAATTTAACAGTTTTATTATTACTACTCGTGGTTTTTCTTGCTGAGCCCTTTTCTGCCCCAACCGGTGAGCTCTTTCTATTCTCAGGGGACCGTGCTCAGTGCCCAGAGACAGTTCGCGAATCAACCAGTTTTCTATTTTTTGGGGCAAATCTCGATCCGCAATTTCCTCTGGGAGGCCTACCAGACGTAGATTGGACCTCCTGGACCTGTTTTCAAGGTCTTCAATACGCGCTGTGTGTCGGGTGATCTCCGCACTTAGCTCCGCTACCTCTGACCGCATGGCCTGGGCGCCATCTTCGCCGTCCGAAACCCGTTGCTCTAGGGCTGAGAATCGCGCTTCATAGCCAGCAAGCGCTGCGGTCACCTCGCCGAGTTGGGACGAAAGTTTTTTAAACTCTGGCTCCAGTGCCTCTACTACCGCGGTGCGAAGATCTGCCCAGCTCGCTGGTGCCGGTAGGTCTGCCATGCTGTGTTCCTCCTCAGAGGCCGAGTCAGTAGGCCTGACTTTTTCTTTTGCCGAATCCTTGTCCCTGCGCGCCGTGCGGGTCGACATCTGGCTACCGTTCCGCTCACCAATAATAGCCGCTGGGATATTGAGAGACTTCCACGCAAAAATGAACAGCAATTAGGGCCGGATGGGGTTAGATTAGAAATCAGGGAGCCCGAGAGGGTCGGCTACATCCGCTCCCTCTCACGTGTCACGTGATCTCCCCCATCTGCTGTTTTTAAACATTTATTCTTTCTATTATTAGAAGTGTTTAATTATTATGATTAATGGATTTTAATTCTTGATTTTATTGTTTTATGAGGAATAATGGAGTTTCTGTTTATTTCCATTGTTGCACTGCATACAGAATCTGACTTCTTGTGGTTTCCTGTTAAGTTTTTGTCTATTCATTTGTTTATACTTTATTCTGTACTTGGGGTCAGTCTGATTGTGTTCTGCATATATGATCGTGGTAAGGTATTCTGCTGGAATGTAGTTTCTGTGCAGGGATCTAAAGCAGCCTGACTCAGCCTGTTTTCCTAACAGGAGGTGTATTGGTGTTTTAGGGCCTGGTGTAATATTTGTTCCACAGGGTTGGAGGCATGAAGGGAAGGGAGTTCCATAAGCTCAGTGTTAAGTATGAATATGTCATTTCCCTAGTGATTTGTTTGATCTCGATCTTCAAGTTTATATTAGCCTTCAGATAGTCTCAACATCCACAAGCACATACTTTATCAGGAAGGGTTTCTGTCTTGAAAAAGGTGGAGTTACACCAAGCCTTATCACACCTTATGTGAGCTTCCAGGGTCTCAGTTGCAGTTGCAGTTGAAGTTCTACTTCTATTTGAACTATCATATATCTCCTATAAGCTTGCTTATCTCTGCACCCTTAGTAGAACAGTAAAGACATTCCAAAAGGGAATAATTCTTTCTAATGTGACCAGGTTGTCCACAGGAAAAACCACAGTCAACCTCAGGGACCTGTAGCATCATAATTGGGAATGCATTCCTAAGAGTATTCTTAGTACTTCTTTATGCATTTCAGAGGTATTACACTGGATTCTTACCAGAGTTGTTTTCTCCTCTCAGGGTCCTGGATCTATGTTCTGCCCTCCCCAGCAAATTGGTCTTTTATCTGTCCAAGGTTTCAACCTTCCTCATACCCTATGCATTGCCCCTTCACCAGTCACAAGACCAATTTTTATTTAAAATACAAGTTTTGTTAACTTTATTGCTTTGGAAAGTTGGCTTTTGATTTTTATGTAATTTCTTAATTTTGTTATTTTTGTTATGCGCATGGCCTCCGGCAGCTGTTACGAACTGAGGGCTTGGAGGCTTTCAGATATTGTTACGGGCGCGGAAGTGCAGTCATTTCTAAAGCAGGTGATGTGAGCCCATGGGCCACGGCATGACTCAGGAAGGAGCCCCAAGACACACCGCGGGAGGTGAGCTGGTGCGAGCATGGGTAACGAAGAGCAGGACAAGGCTGAAGTGAAGACAAGGAGACAAGGTCTGACCCTCTTCCTTACCTGCACACCCCATGATGACCAACAACGCAATGTTGATCGATGAACAGTCCTCCGACTGTTCCAAGCCCTTTCAGACCTGCCGCTAGGTACGGCAAAAGGCGGCAGGCTGGACAGGGGATGAGGGCAGAAGAAGTCCTTAGAACAGAGAAGACTTTGGATGAAGACTCAGGTGAAGACACTGTAGATGAAGGCTGAAGCGAGGACACTGTAGACGAAGGCGAGGATCAAGGCACTGTAGACAAAGGCAAGGATCAAGATGCTGGGTCGAGACTGCAACGCAGCGTGCCCTACAGAGTCCACCCGTGGGACTGGTTGTGGACCACGCTGGGCTCAAAGCAGACTCCAGGAGGGATAGTGGAAGCCGATACTGGAACATGATGAAGATACTGAAGAAGCCTGTGCTGGGGCTCACCCTACACATTCCACCTGCGGGACAGGTCGCGGACCATGCTGGTGTGGAGCAGGGTCGAACAGAGTCTTGACATGGACAGACGCAAATTGCAATAGGCTCCGAATACCGGGACAAGATTCAAGCACAGGATACACGATTATCAAGGATTTAAACTTAGGACTGAAGCAGGAGTCTTCCAGAGGGTTTCACTGTGGAGATGAGGATGGCCTTTGTACCGTGAGGCGCCCTACACAGTCCACCCGTGGGACTGGTCACCGACCACAACAACTGCCGTGATGTCCACAGGAAAGTGGACATCAAGGAACCAAGGCAAGGAGGCAGAGGCAAAGGCAAAGGCATCAGGAAGGACATCGGTCATCAGGAGGTACAAAGGAAGAACATCAGGAACATGAAGACACGGACAAAAGGCATCAGGAACCTGAAGACATCTGGAGGCCCGGACAAAGGACATCAGGAACATGAAGATGACTGGAGACCTGGACAAAGAGCATCAGGAACATGAAGACAACTGGAGACCTGGATGAAGAACAGCAGGAACATGAAGATGACTGGAGACCTGGACAAAGAACATCGGGAACATGAATACGAAGCCGTCAAAGCAGGATAAGACCACGGAAGACCTGGACCGGAGAGAAGACACAGCCAACTGTGGAACCCGATCCGAAGGCCTGGAGAGACTGAAAAAAGACCCTTTTATAGGTCTGGCACAGGAAGACGTCATCAGGTGGGGCCAGGAGCACTTCCTGCTACTGGTCCTTTAATTATTGAGCTGAGGCACGCACCCGCACCTAGGGAACTGGAGAGCAGAAGAGGGAGAGACCTGATGGCGGCATCCCCGCCACGTGGAAGGCCATGCTGGCGGCGTTCCTGCCACAAAGAAGATGGTGAAGAGGCAGATGCCCTCCCCAAGCCTCCTATCAATAGCTTGGAAGGTGGAGGAGCACTCCATAACTTCAGGGGACGAGCAAGGGTCCAAGGGCAGAAGGTAGAAGATTCTTAGTGAGGAACTGTAGCAATGACAATACTGTAGCTGAAGACATGATGAAGAAGGTTGAAGATCCAGGTAAGACGTAAACAAGACACTGAAGACACGAAACAGGCAGGGTACCGGATTATAGGATATCAGACTTGCATCTCAGGTTCTGTAGATCAAGATAGCAGAGTTCAAGGGCAAGACATCTAGGATGAACAAAAGGCATAGACGAGTATTACTTGTAGTGAAGACCAGTTCTTGATTCACAGTGGTAGCATGGAAAAGAATCAGAATTCAAGCTGGATTCTATTGCTGTAACGATGAACTCAGGAGAGTAAGTAGACAACTTACCAGCTGTCTTTTGGATAACAGTGTTGATTAGAGGACTCAAATGGAAGTCCAATGCACATAGTTCAGAGGATGGAGAGTTTAATACCGAGGGAAGACCCTTAGCGAAGGTTGTGACCAGGAAGCCCACAGGATCTTCACCATTGGAAGCCCGAGATCCCCCCAGGAGGAGCCCTTGAGGATCCGAGCCACTTGGACTTAGAAGAGGGCCCCTGGGGATGAGTATACGACAAGCATTCCAGAGGACATATGTTAAGCAGGAAGTTGAAACTGAGAAACCCACATAATTTTGATCATTGGAGACCCGAGATCCCCCCCCCCCCCCCCCGGGAGGAGCCCTTGAGGATCCGAGCCACTTGGACTTAGGTGGGGTTTGCGAAAGGCGGAAGTCTGAAGCTGAGCAGGCAGCGGAGACTAAGAAGCTCAGGATTGTTGCTTTGCGGTTTACTTGGCGGAATAAGGAAAGTCTTTACTGATTAATACGAGAGTGAGCGTCTTGGGAAATCTATGAATACTTCAGGCACTCACAACATAGTGATGTCACTCTCATACTTGAAGGTCAGCAGGTGTCACTATAATACTTATGCAAGGGACTGTTTGCTAAGGATAATTGCTCCGATAACTGTGAAGATGTAGTCCCCATAGGACAGGGTCAAGGAGCGGAGCTTCAAGAGACAGGCTCGAAGACAGCGGAGAATTTCATGGATCTGCAATGAATCTCTACAGATGAATAGTCGAATGCAGGCAATGGTGGACGTCCTTGCCGAAGTGAATCACTGGTGGAAGGCACTGGGAATGAAGAATACTCAGTGACTTCATTGAGCTGTACGGTAAGCCTCCTAGGATGATGAACTGAAGATACCCACATGGGTTCCTTTGAATCCATGGAAGCAAGGTAGACTCACCCTGTGGTGTCAAGGAAGACAAGGTCTCTTCAGGAAGATCAGCAGCACGGTAGTGCAGACATAGTAGAGTACTGGAAGCTGGTAATGTAATCCTTAGCTTGGCAGCGAGGCTAAATGGCAGAGTGGATAGCTGGATCAAACTGTGGATTCAAGGTGATTAACAGGGAAGAGCCTGCGAAGAGCCAACAAGTAGTCCATAGCTGGAATCTCACTTGCAGATATGAAGAGAGACTTCTAGTTGAAAATGGCTCCAAAGGCAAGCACTGGAACAATGCAAGCAGGAGCGGAGTCAGAAGCGAGGAGACGAGGACGAGTCTAGGGTGCAGGCACTCCTGCTGGTCATAAGAACCCTAGGCGTGAACTGTGGTGAGAAACTTCAGGCTGAGAAGACCCCAGAGCCAGCACTAGGCCAGTGCAGGCAAGGGATGAATCGACAGAGATGAAGTGAAGACAGGTCATGGATGCAGGCGCCTCTTGCTGGTTGGAAAAACCGAAGACCTGGGGTGGTGTAGTATATGCTTTGAGGACACATATTCCCTGACACTTGAAGATTCTCGATGCTGAGGATACTGGTTGTTGGATGTGGAACCTGGGTGCAGGCACCTCCTGCAGGTCATATGAAACCCAGGGAGCAGGACCACATTGGAGTGGGAAGAACGGAGATGAACACTGGAACCGTGGCAGGCATTTCCCACCAGTTGAGGAAGTTCCAGGACGAGTGAACGCAGAGCTGGTCTGGATGCAGGCATCGCCTGCAGGTCATGGGAACCAGACAGCTGTAGCAAAGAGACAGCAACAACAACAACAAAAAAATTGACTAAAGCAAGCATTTAATGTCTAGGAAGCTAGGAGCAGAAATTCTGGGGAAAAATCAAGTTGAAGGAAGTCTGGAAACTTGAAGAAAAAATTTCCAAGCAAAAATCAAGGCAAAAAGTCCAAAGAAAACTGGAGCCAGTCGGGCACAGCTCAACAAGCTCATGGCCTTTGGATCCTGTTATGAGTGTGACCTCCGGCAGCTGTTACGAACCGAGGGCTTGGAGGCCTTTGGTTATTGTTACGGGCGCAGAGGCGCGGTCGTTTCTAAAGCAGGTGATGTGAGCCCTTGGGCCACAGCATGACTCAGGGAGGAGCCCCAAGACACACCGTGGGAGGTGAGCTGGTGCGAGCATGGGTAACAAAGAGCAGGACAAGGCTGAAGCGAAGACAAGGAGACAAGGTCTGAACCTCTACCAGACCTGCATGCCCCATGATGACCAACAACACAATGTTGATCGATGAACAGTCCTCCAACCATTCCAAGCCCTTTCGGACTTGCCATTGGGTATGGCAAAAGGCGGCAGGCCAGACAGAGGACGAGGGTAGATGGAGTCCTTAGAACACAGAAGACTTTGGACGATGACTCAGGCGAAGACACTGTGGACGAAGGCTGAAGCGAGGACACTGTAGACGAAGGCAAGGATCAAGGCACTGTAGACTAAGGCAAGGATCAAGATGCTGGGTCGAAACTGCGATGCAGCGCATCCTACACAGTCCACCCACAATCCACCCATGGGACTGGTTATGGGCTCGAAGCAGACTCCAGGAGGGATAGTGGAAGCTGATACCGGATCATGATGAAGATACTGAAGAGGCCTGCACCGGGGCGCGCCCTACACAGTCTACCCACACAGTCTACCCACGGGACTGGTCGCAGACCATGCTGGTGCGGAGCAGGGTAGAACAGAGTCTTGACATGGATGGATGCGAATTGCAATAGGCTCCGAAGACCAGGACAAGATTCAAGCACAGGATACACGATTCTCAAGGATTAAAACTTAGGACTGAAGCAAGAGTCTTCCGGAGGGTTGCACTGTGGAGATGAGGATGGCCTTTGTACCGTGAGGTGCCCTACACAGCCCAGCTGTGGAACTGGTCGTGGACCATGACAACAGCATGCCAGGAAAATAGACATCAAGGAACCAAGGCATGGAGGCAGAGGCAAATGCAAAGGCATCAGGAAGGACATCGGACATCAAGAGGTACAAAGGAAGACCATCAGGACATGAAGACATCTGAAGACATGGACAAAAGGCATCAGGAAACTGAACCATCTGGAGGACCGGACGAAGGACATCAGGAACATGAAGACTGGAGGCCTGGACGAAGAACATCAGGAACATGAAGACAACTGGAGACCTGGATGAAGAACATCAGGAACATGAAGATGACGCCGTCAAAGCAGGATAAGACCATGGAGGACCTGGACCGGAGAAAAGACACAGCCAACTGTGGAACCCAATCTGAAGGCCAGGAGAGACTGAAGAAAGACCCTTTTATAGGTCTGGCACAGGAAGACGTCATCAGGTGGGGCCAGGAGCACTTCCTGCTACTGGCCCTTTAATTGTTGAGCTGAGGCGCATGACCACGCCTAGGGAACTGGAAAGCAGAAGAGGGAGACCCCCAATGGTGTCGTCCCTACCGTGTGGAAGGCCATGCTGGCAGCATTCCTGCCGCAAAGAAGATGGTGAAGAGGCAGTCAGTCGCGGGGACGGCATCCCTGTCGTCTAGGACCCCAGCAGCGGCTCCAGCCGCAAAGAGGAAGCAGGAGCGGCAGCGGTGATCCAGTCACAGAGGGGAGAGGTTCCCAACGTCAGCCCTGGTGTACAGGGCAGGAGACAGCCGCGGCCTCCGGGCCGCGGAGGACGGAGTCAGCAGCGTCCTGCTGCATTTGAAAAGAAAAGGTAGGGGATCTGCCCGCATGCAGTGGGCAGATTCACAACAGTTTTAAATTGATGCACACTTTGAGTACATACTGTGGTCAAGCATACAAGAAGCAAAATCATAATAATTAGCATTAACAAGTTGTTATGTTTTGTAGGGTTTGGGTGGACCCTTGGATACTGGCAGCTGACCATGCCCATGAGGGGAAGTCCCGTGAGGGGCCACAGGTCAAGCTCAGCTCCGGACATACAAACACAGATTATATCTTTTATTAGACAGTTTATGAAGCCACCAGAGGTGGCGGTAGTGAGTAGAAGATGGAGCCCGGCTGGGCTAGTATTCCTCAGGGCGCTGGAACAACGGCTTCTCCGGTAGCAGTGCTTTAGGAAGAACTGAGAAAATGAGTACACTGAGATATTCACAGAGTCCCCAGTATGGAGAAGCCCTGATATAGGGAGAGCTGGCCCTCGAGAAGCAAGTACCATATCCTGGGCACAGAGACATGTTGGCAAGTACTCACGCAGCAGTTCTCCGTGGAAGAAGGCACTGGTGCTGGAACGGAGGCAGGCCCTCGAGGAGTGAGTACCTGGTTCCAGGGAAACAGCTCTGAGGATTAGATGGTAGTAGTACTCACAGATGGTGTCTGTAGCAAATTCTTCCAAGTAGAAGAGGAGATGGACACCAGGGAACATGGGCCCTCGAGGAGTGAGTACTGGTTCCTGCTAGCAACCTGAAAGAAGCAAAGAGGCCCCCGAGGAGCGGGTACCTCATTAACAGCAAAGAGTCCAAAAAGAAGTTGGAGGCAGAGTAGCTGGGTACGGAGAGCGAATCCCATCTGTAGGAATCCCTTGTTAACTCAAAGGTGAGCAATAAACAACAGGCTTAAATATCCAGGCAGCGTGATGTCATCACAGCGGGACGCCCCTGAGGTTCATGCCATAAAGGAAATAAGAATAAGGGCTCTGCGGCCCATGCACCCTAAGGTACCTGAGGAGCATGATGGGAGGCAGCGCCCAAGCCGGTCCAGGGACACCGGAGAGGATGGCGGGCAGACGCCACGGCAGCCAGACGTCCACAGGGAACAGGATGAGTCGCAGAAAAAGAAAGGTAGGCGGAGTGAAGCTGTCGGGCAGCAACAGTTGCAACAGTACCCCCCTTCAAAGGGCGGTCTCCTCTGCGGGTACCAGGTTTTGGTTTCTAATATGAGAGATGGAACTGTTGGAGCATCTCTTTGTCAAGGATATTTGCCAGAGGCTCCCAAGAATTTTCTTCAGGGCCGAAACCTTCCCATGAAAGAAGGTATTCCCAAGTCATGCCTCGTCTTCAGACATCAAGAATGGCTTCAACTTTGCATTCTAGATCATCTTCTGTGTTGATGGGAGATGGTTCCTGAGACTTGGAAGAGAATTCACTGAGAATGAGTGGTTTCAGAAGTGATACATGAAATACATTGTGGATGTTTAATCCAGGTGGTATCTTCAGACTGTAAGTGATGTTGCCAAGACGTCAGAGGATTGGAAATGGTCCAACGTAGCGAGGAGTAAATTGAGTGGAGGGTAACTTCAACCTAAGGTGCTTAGTGGAAAGCTAGACTTTGTCTCCATGTACAAAGATAGGCGCTTTGGAATGGTGAGCATCATAACATCTTTTAGCTTGATCACTCGCTTTGAGTAGCATTTCTTTCATCTGAGTCCATAATTGATGGATATCATCAGCAGTGGATTGAGCTGCTGGTGATGTCACTGAGAACTTCAGTGGATGTGGCGGCGGTGGTAATCATCCACATACCACTTCAAAAGGTGTTGATCCAGTGGATGTTGCTGGATGAGAATTAATGGCGAATTCAGCCCATGGTAACAGTTCGGCCCAGTTATTCTGACGGCAACTCACATAGGTCCAAATGAACTGTTTCAGGGTCCTATTCATCCATTCCGTTTGGCTATTTGATAGAAAATGATAGGCTGATGTATAGTCTAGAAAGATGTCGAAGAGTTTGCACAAGGCCTTCCTGAATTTTGCCGTGAATTGTGATCCTCGGTCCGATACTATGTGCTTTGTTAGGCCGTGAAGGTGAAAGATGTGGGTTATGAAGAGCTTCGCAAGCTTCAAGGCTGAAGGTAAGCCAGGCAGCGCCACGAAGTGGGCCATCTTGCTGAAATGGTCACCTGTGACCCAGATGGCATTCATACCTCTAGAGGGGGAAGATCAACTACAAAATCAGTAGCAATATGCATCCATGGCTGATCCGGAGCTGGAAGCGGTTGCAGCAATCTCCATGGTTGGCCAGAAGTAGGTTTGTGCTTGGCACAGTTGGCACAAGATGCCACATAGGAGAATGAAACTTCCTTGATAGTTGGCCACCAATAATACTTCTGTAGTTTACCAGGATGGCCAGCCAGCTTGGAATCGTGAGCCCAATAGAGCACTTTCTTCCTGAGATGTTTAGGCTCGATGGTTTTACCAGCAGGTACAGAATGTGTAGCACCCAAGATGACTTTCTTCGGGTCGATTATGTGCTGAAGTTCTTTGAGAATATCCTCCGAAAGAAAGGAGTGTGAAAGGGCATCAGCTCTGGTATTCTTATCTCCGGGGTGATATTTGAGCACAAAGTCAAAACGGTTAAAAACTGGCTTGTCTACGGTTAAGATGTTGTGCATGGTGGAGATACTCTAGATTCTTATGATCCGTAAACCCAGTAATTTGATGTTGAGCGCCTTCAAGCCAAGGCCACCATTCTTCGAATACCAGTTTAATAGCCAGGAGCTCTTTATCTCCGATCCCATAGTTCTTCTCTGCCGGAGAGAAACGTTGTGAGAAGAAAGAGCATGGACGTAATGCTTTGGAATCTTCAGTTTGGTTCAATACAGCTCCTACACTGACGTCTGAGATGTCGACCTCTATGATGAATGTCTTGGTGGGGTCTGGATGTCGCAGGCAGGGTTTGGTAAAAAAGGCAATCTTTAAATTCTCGAATGTGGAAATGGTCTCCGCTGACCATTTAGAAGCATTGGCCCCCTTCTGGGTCATGGCAGTTAAGGGCACAGTTAAAGAAGAGTAATTCTTTATAAAGCTTCTCAAGGTTTTGGGGGTCCAACTGGAAGCCATCTTTAGACACAATGTAGCCAAGAAAAGGCACGGAGTCTTTATGGAATTTGCACTTGGATAGCTTGGCGTAGAGCCGATGTTCTCGTAGTCTTCGTAGTACTTGTTTGATGTCCTCTAGATGGGTATACAAGTCGTGTGAAAATATCAGGATATCATCTAGGTATATCATGACACTCTTGTACAACAGGTCCCGCAAGATGTCGTTCATCATGTTCTGGAACACGGCGGGTGCGTTGCACAGGCCAAAAGGCATTACTAAGTACTCAAAATGACCATCTCGAGTATTGAAGGCTGTTTTCCATTCATCGCCACTGTGAATGCGAATTAAGTTGGAGGCCCCTTTCAGGTCAAGTTTCGAAAATATTTTGGCACCTTGAAGCCGGTCGAACAGCTCTGAGATTAAAGGGGATATCGGTCTTTGATCATGATCTCATTCAGACCTTTATAGTCTATACAAGGAAGCAAGGTACCGTCCTTCTTCCCCACGAAGAAGAAACTTGCACTGGCTGGAGTCTTTGATGGTCGAATGAATCCCTTCTGTAAGTTCTCCTCGATATATTCAGACATAGCCTTGTTCGCTAAGGCAGAGAGAGGATAGACACGTCCTTTAGGAGGTTCAGTGTTAGGTTTCAGCCTTATGGCACAGTCGTACGATCTGTGTGGAGGAAGGATGTCAGCAGCTTCTTTGGAAAATACTGAATAATGCGTATTGAGGCGACAGTCCTGGCATCACTGGAGTTGTAGGCATGCAGAGGACAAGAAACACCTCCTTAAGGCACTTGCCATGACAACCTGGGCCCCAGCGGGAGAGTTCCAAGGTGGCTCAGTCGAATTGAGGCTGGTGTGACTGCAACCAGGGTACCCCCAGAACGATAGGGTGCATAGCCTTCTCCAACGCAAAGAAGGACATGGATTCTCTATGAAGGGCTCCAGAGTGAAGGGTTACCGGTTCAGTACGCCAGGTTACGTCACCCGGCAAAGGCTCTCCATGGATGGAGGATAAGAGCAGTGGAACTTCCAAGGTGACGAGGGGAATCCTCAAGTGTTCCACTAGGCATCGAAGTATAAAGTTACCTCCTGCCCCTGAATCCACCAGGGCAAGAGTTTGAACTTCGGCAGTCCGCAGCTCAGAGAGACTGGGAGAGAGAGTAGAGGAGAGGTCGTTGTAAGGCCTAAGAACAGTCCTCCTGCAGGACTTAGGCCCGTCCGTTTCCTGGACAAATTGGGCATGTTGGGACATCGTGACCAGTCTGTCCACAGTACATACACAGGCCACGCCTCTTCCGAAGTATTCTCTCTTTTGAAGTCAGGTGATTGCGACCAAGTTGCATCGGTTCTTCTCCACTGGCGACTAGTATTGCTGGGACTGTCTGGAGTGCATGTATAGCATGAACCTCCTTCTGAACCGGTCTGGTGGTAGGCTTGAGCTCTTTCACCTTATCATGGAGCCGGTGGTCAATTCTAGTAGCCAAAGCCACTAGTTCATCCAGCGAGTCAGGTGTCTTACGAGCAGCCAGCTCATCTTTCAAGTGAGTATCCAGACCTCTGAAGAAGAGGGTTTTAAGGCATTTGGAATCCCAGCATAGTTCCGCAGCAAGAGTCTTGAACTCTATTGCAAAATCAGCCAGTGGTCGGGTGCCTTGCTTCAGGTCCACCAGGGTAGAACCAGCAACAGTCACTCGAGCAGGATCGTCAAAGATGGACTTAAACAAATCCAGAAATCCATCAATATCCTGCAAAATAGGATCCTTACATTCCCACAGCATAGAGGCCCAAGACAAGGCCCTTCCATCAAGATAAGATAGAATGTATTTAGTCCTGGCGTAAGCCGTGGGGAAATGAGAATGCTGTAATGCGAAATGCATGCAGCACTGATTTAGAAAACCTCTGATCCTTTGAATCTCTCCAGGGAAACGAACTGGAGCAGCCAGAGGTACAGTTGTCTTTAAAGTTACTTCAGGTAACTGACCTTCATTACTGGAAGTAGCGCCTTGATTATTCTGTGCGTGTAGCTGATGGTACGCAGAAGTGAGTTTCTCCAATGCGTCTTGTTGTTCAGGAATGCGCCGAGCCAGGCCCGGTACAGCCTGCAGGGCATTGAGTTGTGCCGGATCCTTGGAGTTAGCAATCTGTAATGTTTTGTAGGGTTTGGGTGGACCCTTGGATACTGTGGCAGCTGACCATGCCCGTGGGGGGAAGTCCTGTGAGGGGCCACAGGCCAGTCTCAGCTCCAGACATACAAACACAGATTATATCTTTTATTAGTTTATGAAGCCACTAACTGCACTAACCACATCCTCTGGCATCAAATTCCAGAGCTTAATTGTGTGTTGATTTTCTCTGATTAGTTTTAAATGTACTACTTAATAACTGCATGGAGTAACCCCTAGTTCTTCTATTATCTGAAAGAATATATACCAATTCACATTTACCCATTCTAGACCTCTCATGATTTTAAAGTCCACTATCATATCCCCCCTCAGCCGTCTCTTCTCCAAGCTGAACAGCCCTAACCTCTTTAGCCTTTCCTCCTAGGGGAGCTGTTCCATCCCCTTTATTATTTTGGTCACCCTTCTCAGTCAGTACCTTCTTCATTGCCATGCGCATATGTGCGCCGGATTTTGTAATCCGCGTGCACACAAGGAAGGATATACTTCTGAAAATTTCACACGGCAATGATTCCCAGCCTTCCCCAGTTCCCTACCCTAACCTCCTGTCCCCTTCCCCTTCCCAACCCCTAATTCCTACCTTTTTCCTTTTTGTTTTTTTCCCCCAATTTACTTCAGGGCCCGAAAGTTGCACGCGCTGGGACAGTGATCAATGGAGCTGTCCCAGCCTGTCCTCTGCCCTGCCCCACCCCCTCCCCACCCCCACGGACCACCCCTTGCAAGAAGGCCACCACTTATGTGTGTACCAGCCTTTATGCGCGTGGCTGGGCCTTTTTGAAAATAGGCTTGGCATGAGCAAAGCCCAGCCACGTGCATAAAGGCCGGATTTTATACGTGTGGCTATTGAAAATCTACCCGTTTATTATTTTGGTTACCCTTCTCTATACCTTATCTAATTCTGCTGTCTCTTTTGAGATGTAGTACCAGAATTGCACACAATTCTCAAAGTGCATTCATACTATAGAGCGATACAGAAGCATTATATTCTTTGTTTCATTCTCCATTTCTTTCCTAATAATTCCTTTACCCCACAGATTTTGAACCTGTTCTGCAAAGGAAAATAAGCACATACCTCCATTTGAAAAACACAGATATAAAAAAAACCCCACAGATTTGCATTTGCTTTTTTTTGTTTTGCCAACCAAAACAAAAGCCTGGATTTTAAAAGGGCTATGCGCATACATTTCGGGGTTTTCGTGCATGGCTGGGCCTTGCGTGCGTGGCACGCATTTTACAATGGGCCCAGTGGTGGACCAGGGGGGCATGGTCTGGGCAGGGAGGGGTGGGGTGGGGCCTGGCTGGGACAGCAGCCATTAGGCCCTGTCTTGGGGAAGTGCACGCCGGCAGCTGGCCGGCACGCAGAACTTACATCTGCTCGTTAGAGCACTTAAGTAAGAACGCCAAAAAATTTGGAAAAGTTAAGGAGGGATTAGCGGTCGGAGAGGAAAGGGGAAAAGGTAAGAAGGCCAGGTAGGGGAGTAGGGAAGTTCTCTCCCAGTCCGCTCCTTTATTGGAGCAGACTGGGAGGGAACCCGGAAAAATGTAAATCGCATCGCTGCACACAATTAGAAAAATCACACCCCCCACATGCAGAAGAGCCAAACGGCCTGCACATGCACACACAGATATTAAAATCTGGAAACTGGATTTCATAACATATGAGTGCCGACATGTGCATGTTATAAAATTGTCTTTTCCATGTGCTGCTTCAGGAACCGCGCGCAGATGGACACTCGTGTGCGTGGGTATTAAAATCAACCTCAAAGTTCAGAGTTTTGAAAATGCAAAACTATGTATATTGTTGCCTCCTCCCAGAGTCATTGTTGCCCCCTACATCTGTAGTCCCCCCACCTTAGAAATTCCTTATTGAAAATACAGGTAAATGTATGCATGCTGTGGAACATCACATGTACTTCTTTTTACATACAGTATGGGCAATTTACAAATAGCTATTTTTCCACAGTAAATAGCCATTCCCATGAGCAAATGACTTTTTAAGAATTGCCCTCAGCCTATGATCAGGATTTCCTAAGCCTCTATCTAAAATTCTTAGTCTATGAGCAGCATTATCGAAAGATGTAGGATGGTGGTCATATGAGGCAACCAAATTTGCGGATGATAAAAAACTATTCAGAGTAGTTAAATCACAAGCAGATTGTGATAAATTGCAGGAGTATATTGTGAGACTAGAGAATTGGGCATCCAAATAGCAGATGAAATTTAATGTGGACAAATGCAAGGTATTGCATATAGGGAAAAATAACCCATGCTATAGTTACACAATGTTAGGTTCTATATTAGGAGCTACCACCCAGGAAAGAGATCTAGGCCTCATAGTGGATAATACATTGAAATTGTCGGCTCAGTGTACTGTGGCAGTCAAAAAAGCAAACAAAAGCTTAGGAATTATTAGGAAGGAAATGGTGAATACAACAGAAACTTTCATAATGGCTCTGTATCACTCCATGGTTAGACCACACCTTGAGAACTGTGTACAAGTCTGGTCGCCACATCTCAAAAAATATATAGTTGCAATGAAGAAGGTACTGACTGAGAAGGGTGACCAAAATAATAAAGGGGATGGAACAGCTCCCCTAGGAGGAAAGGCTAAAGAGGTTAGGGCTGTTCAGCTTGGAGAAGAGACGGCTGAGGGGGGATTTGATAGTGGACTTTAAAATCATGAGAGGTCTAGAATAGGTAAATGTGAATTGGTATATATTCTTTCAGATAATAGAAGAACTAGGGGGTGCTCCATGCAGTTATTAAGTAGTACATTTAAAACTAATCAGAGAAAATCAACACACAATTAAGCTCTGGAATTTGATGCCAGAGGATGTGGTTAGTGCAGTTAGTGTAGCTGGATATGTAAAAGGTTTGGATAAATTGTTGAAGCAGAAGTCCATTAACTGCTATTAATCAAGTTGTCTTAGAGAATAGCCACTGCTATTACTAGCATCAATAGTAGGGATGTGCAGCAGGGACGGATTCATCCCATTCGGTATTCATATTCGTCGGGACACAAATCCGTTGCATCCGTTCTCGGGGGACCCCGATCCGTTCATTAGTTACATATGTATTCATTTCCCCCAAAAAACCCCATCCCAACCCTTTAAATTTAATTTACTTCAACCTCCCACCCTCCTGACCCTCCCCCCCCCCCCCAAGACTTGCCAAAAGTCCCTGGTGGTCCAGCGGGGGTCCAGGAGCGATCTCCTGCATCGGGCTGTCGGCTGCCGGTATTCAAAATGGTGCCGATAACCTTTGCCCTTACTATGTCACAGGGGCTACTGGTGCCATTGGTCAGCCCCTGTCACATGTTAGGAGCAATGGACGGCCAGCACCATCTTGTGCTCCTACCATATGACAGAGGCCGACCAATGGCACCGGTAGCCCCTGTGACATAGTAAGGGCAAAGGCTGTCGGCACCATTTTGAATACCGGCAGCTGACAGCCCGAGTGCAGGAGATCACTCCAGGATCCCCGCTGGACCACCAGGGACTTTTGGCAAATCTTGGGGGGGACTCCTGCCCTCCCCAAGACTTGCCAAAAGTCCCTGGTGGTCCAGTGGGGGTCCTGGAGCAATTTCCTGTATGAGGGTTGTTGGCTGTCGGTATTCAAAATGGTGCCAATAGCCCCTGTGAAATAGTAAGGGCAAAGGCTATCGGCAGCATTTTGAATACTGGCAGCCAATGGCACCGGTAGCCCCTGTGACATAGTAAGGGCAAAGGCTATCGGCACCATTTTGAATACCGGCAGCCGATGGTCCGCGTGCAGGAGATCGCTCCAGGAACTCGGCTGGACCACCAGGGACTTTTGGCAAGCCTTGGTGGGAGGGGGGGTTCAGGAGGGTGGGGGCTTATTTGTTAGTGATACATTGTATTCATGGGGGTTCGCCATACGTTTTGTGACCCCCACGAATACAACGAATATGCCATATACGTTGTGGATTGCCAATACGTTGCAAACGAATGCACACCCCTAATCAGTACTCAAAAAAATGATCCAGATAGTGCCAGACACTTATGTAATCAACAAAAATATAAAAAGTCTAGCACTTTTTATATTTTTGTTGATCACCCCTAATCAGTAGCATGGGTTCTACTTACTGTTGGGTACTGGCCAGGTACTTGTAGCCTGGATTGGTCCCTGTTGGAAACAGGATGCTAGGCTTGATAGAACCTTGGTCTGACTCAGTATGGCGATTTTTTATGTTCTTATGTTCAAAAACAGAGATAAGGATAAGAGTGTTCTAGGTATAACCTTTGTAAGATAGCAATTTTAGAGCCTTTTTCACAAAGAATCACACTTTAGCCCTGAAACAACTGCCTGACAATCAATCCCTGGTTTAGAAAAACAATAGTATATTCTAGCTGCTAAAAAGAATGATATCCATATTCAGAAGCATTTAACTGAATAAGCAAGAAGTTATCCAGCTAAATGAATATTTGGGCACTTATTTAGCTAAATTCTAGCTGATAACTTTTTAATATGATTAACATTTATCCAGATAAGATAGGGATGTTTTGAGGGTATAACTGGGAGGAGCTAAGTGAGCTGGGTATGTTATCTAGCTAACTCCAATATTCAGAGTTAACTATATAAGTAATCTGGCTATGTCTTGTCATTCCATAACTTTTCCTAAAGTTAGCCAGACAAGCGTACCAGATTAACTTTAAGATAGCTGTATATACACAATGGTATGGCTGCTTTGACCCTCATCTGCCCAAGCTCCACCCCCTCTCCAACCACCTCCCCTTTACTCAAAAATTCTAGTCCCAGAGGTAGGACCCTCACCCATCCAGACCCTCCCCTTATTGAAGAATAATCTCCTGATGGCAAAGTGGGAGCCTGAAGCACACCCTAGGCCCTTGAAGTGACAGTGGCCATCTTTCAAAATGGTGCCACATGGCCTTTGCTCCATCATGTAATAAGGGAAAAGGTCAGCCAACATCACTTTAAAAATGGCAACCATAGGTCCTAGAGCCTATGGGTGACTCTGGGCCCCTATTCAAAAACAAAGGATTCTTTTGTGAATTGAAGAGTTTCTGGAGTGGAGCTGCCAGCCTCAGGATATGAATTTTGAAGCGGAGGTGTTGGGAGTTGGGTCAAGATTCCAAGGTGCGCTCTGTGCCCCCACAGAACCATCTGGAAGATTATTCTTCAGTAAAGAAGAGGGTCTAGGGTGGGAACCCCAACTCTGGGGCCAGATTTTTTGAATGAAGGGGAGTGGTTGGGAATAAGGGCAGGGTTTGCACCAATTTGTAAAAAGTTGCTTTTTAAATTTTCAACAATGGTGGCATCCAGAGGTGAGAGAGGATGGGTGGGAGAGAGGATCTAAAGTAGACCCCTGATAATTCTACATTAATGTAGAGAGATTACTTTGAGTTAGAGCAGCCCCTTTAAGCTTTAGGATATGCATTAACATCCCAACATTCCAGGGTAAAGTTAGCTACAACTCTTGACCTACTGCGGCCTTGGTCTACACAAGGCCAAGACTTCGACCTTCTCCTAGGCTTCAACTTCAGATCCCCACCAGACCGGGTAAATAGGAGGAAAGGGGAATCCTGGCTCCAGAATTTTTTGGGTGGGTGGTAGGGTTTGTTGCGCTGGAGGTGGGCTGAGGTGGGGTTGACATAACCCGCAGGCAAGGGCCTATGGGTCCCCACCGTCAGCAGGCGGAGTGGGCTGAAGCTAGAGGTCACTGGAGCTTCACCTATAAGAACATAAGAACATAAGAAATTGCCATGCTGGGTCAGACTAATGGTCCATCAGGCCCAGCATCCTGTTTCCAACAGAGGTCAAACCAGGCCACAAGAATCTGGCAATTACCCAAACACCAAGAAGATCCCATGCTCCTAATGCAATTAATAGCAGTGGCTATTCCCTAAGTAAACTTGATTAATAGCAGTTAATGGACTTCTCCTCCAAGAACTTATCCAAACCTTTTTTGAACCCAGCTACATCAACTGCAGTAACCACATCCTCTGGCAACAAATTCCAGAGCTTAATTGTGCATTGAGTGAAAAAGAATTTTCTCTGATTAGTCTTAAATGTGCTACTTGCTAACTTCATGCCCCCTAGTCCTACTATTATCCAAAAGTGTAAATAACCGATTCACATCTACTTGTTGAAGACCTCTCATGATCTTAAAGACCTCCATCATATCCCCCCTCAGCTGTCTCTTCTCCAAGCTGAACAGCCCTGACCTCTTCAGCCTTTCCTCATAGGGGAGTTGTTCCATCCCCTACCAGCCCACGTTCCCCTCGGGTTGAGCCTTTGGGTGCCGGGGCCAACAGGACTTAGGTGGGCCTCAAGATAGGATGTCAAAGGTAGGTAGTTCAGGTGGTGTAGTATTATCCTGGACTTGTCCAGTAGAGGAACTCAAGCACCAAGAAACGAGGATTAACTGAAGGTGCTTGAGCAGTGAATGGCCAGAGCCTTGAGAGTCCAAGTCCAGAGGATAGGGACAGAGGCATCACTGTCAAACTCGAATGAGGGCTGGCGACAATGGAAGGTGTAGCAAGCAATCTTAGAACTCTGGACTCAAGGAGTCTGTAGGATAGTTGTTCGTAGCAATTGTCAGGGCATGGAGAAGGCAGGTGTGGTCAGACGTAGCAGTGGTCAAGGCACAGAGAAGGTAGGCATGGTCAGACGTAGCAGAGGTCAGGCTTGGAGAAGGCAGGCAAGGTCGGATGTAGCAGGTCAGGCTTGGCGAAGGCAGGCATGGTCGGACGTAGCAGAGGTCAGGCTTGGAGAAGGCAGGTGTGGTCGGACATAGTAGAGGTCAGGCTTGGAGAAGGCAGGCAAGGTCGGACATAGCAGAGGTCAGGCTTGGAGAAGGCAGGCAAGCTCTGTCGTAGCAGAGCTCAGGCTCCAGGAAGTCAATCAAGTACAGACGAGATGAACGAGGAAACAGGAACTTGGAGACACACAGGAACACAGATCAAGGAACATGGAGGCAATGAGTACACAGAACCAAACAGGGAACCAAGGAGACCTGTTGCAAAGGCAAAGCTTCAGTGCGAGGCCTGAGCATTTATACGCTGAAGGATCTGATGTCAGCATCCGGGTCCACGACCAGGTCCCCGCCACGGACCCTTTAAAATGTTTACTAATGCATGCGTGTGTGCCTAGAGAGGGGGGCAGCGCTGCTGGTGGTGTCTCTCTGCGAACCCCACGGAGAGGCTCGATGGGTGGAGGCGTCCTCGCTGGAAGTCCCGGGAAGTGGAGCAGGGCTGGAGGCACTGGCAGGAGCCCGAGGTCGGAGTCAGCGGCCCACTGCCGCAAGCAACCAGGAGCTGGAGCCTAGGAGTTGCTTAGAAAGGTGAGAGGGCCGCACCACGGGGCTGCTGCAGGTGGCGAGCATAACAGTACCCCCCCTTTACGCCCCCCTCCTGGAGATCGGGGTTTGCCCGGATGGGCACGATGGAAGTTCATAAGGAGGGTCTTGTCCAAGATATTCCGAGCAGGCTCCCAAAAATTTTCCTCAGGTCTGTAACCCTCCCAAGAGAGGAGGTACTCCCAATAGCGGCCTCTACGGTGGACATCTAAAACTTCATGGGCCTTATAAGTTGTGTCGGTTTCTGCCACCAATGGAGGTGGCTCGGGGACCCTCCAGGAAGGCCAAGACAGCACAACCAGCTTTAGCAACGATACATGGAAAGTGTTATGAATGCCCAAGGAAGGTGGCAGCCGGAGTTGGTATGTCACGTGTCCAATGCATCAGGTAATCAAGAATGGTCCAATCTGGAGTCTAATATACTTGGTACTTAACCAGACTTTCTGGCCAGGAAGGAATTCAGGATCTGCACGGCGTCAACTGTCAACAGTTTTCTTGGCCCGGGAAGCGGTCTGACATAGGCAGAGATTTGTATGTTCCCATAGTGTTTTAAGGGCACGGAGTGTTATGTATGCCCAAGGAAGGTGGCAGCCGGTATGGTTGAGGTTGTTTTCCATAGACTATTGATGGTTGAGGTTGTTTTCCATAGACTATTGAGAATGGAGATGTTCCAGTAGCTGTAGCAATGTGATAGTTGGGGAGAACTCTGCCCAGGATAAGAGGTCGGACCAGTTGTGCTGTCGGTAATTTATATACGCTCGTTAAAACGCCTTCAAGGAACAGTTCATCCATTCAGCTTGCCTGTTGGCTTGGGGGTGATAGGCAGTCGTGAGACTGATGTTAATACCAAATTTTCGGCAAAGAGAGCACCAGTACCTGGTGACAAATTGAGGACCTCGATCGGAGACAATATCTACTGGTAAGGCATGCAGTCTAAAGATGTGACGAAAAAACAATCGTGCCAGCTCAGGTACAGATGGTAGTCCCGGAAGAGGCACAAAATGATCCATTTGTGAAAAGCGGTCTATTGTAACCTACATCACGGTATTACCCTTAGAAGGAGGCAGATCCACAATGAAGTGTGTTGACAAGTGGGTCCATGGTTCTTCGGGTACTGGAAGCGGCTGTAAGAGTCCCCAGGGTCACCCAACCAGGGGCTTTTGTTGTGCGCAAACATTACAAGATTCAAGAGACGCCTTTGCGTCAGAGACCAAAGTAGGCCACCAGAAAAACCGCTGGAGCAGTGCCATGGTTTGTGCTTGTCCTGGGTGACCAGCAACCTTGGAATTGTGTGCCTACCGGAGGACTCTTTCTCGGAGTCTTCTGGGCACCATGGTTTTTCCCGTAGGAACTAGATGGGTGGCAGACAAGGAGATGCAAGCTGGGTTGATGATATGAGCTGGCTCTTCGGGGATATCTTTGGGTTCAAATGACCGGGATAAAGCATCCGTTCGGAGATTCTTATCGGCAGGGCGGTAGTGAAGCTCGAAATCAAACCTGGAAAAGAACAAGGCCCACCGGGCCTGGCGGGCATTAAGGCGCTGTGCTTGACTTAGATGTTCCAAATTTTTATGGTCCATGAACACCATGAATTTGTGCTGTGCGCCCTCGAGCCAAGGGCACCACTCTTCTAGGGCCAGTTTTATGGCATGTAGTTCGCAGTCCCCAATGTTATAATTTCGGTCTGCCGATGAAAATTTTCAAGAGTAGAATGAACATGGAACTATAGTACCAGAAGCGGTTCGCTGGCTTAGGACAGCCCCAGCCACTATGGTGGAGGCATCTACCTCAACTTGGAATGGGCGAGTTGTATCAGGGTGGCGCAAGCAGGATCCCTTTTGAAAGGCCTCTTTCAACTGATGAAAGGTAGCTATGGCTTCGGGTGGCCAATTCCGTGTGTTCTGGCCCTTCCTGGTCATGGCCGTCAAGGGGGTGGCCAATGTGGAATAATGAGGGATAAAATGTCGGTAATAGTTAAGGAACCCCAAGAAATGCTGGAGCGCTTTGAGTCCCACAGGCTGTGGCCAATCCCGGATTGCCCTTAACTTATCCGGGTCCATAGAGAAACCTTGTGGAGCAATTATATAGCCAAGGAATGGTAAACTGGACCTCTCAATTTTGCGAACAAATGATTTTCATGAAGATAAGATCTTTCGAAAAAATGAGGATATCATCCAAATAGACCACAACTTTGGTGTACATTAGATCTCTAAAAATGTAGTTCATCTTTCGCTGGAATATGGCAGGTGCATTGGAAAGACCAAAAGGCATCACTAAGTATTCGTAGTGACCATCTCTAGCATTAAAGGTGGTCTTCCAGATGTCATCAGGATGGAGTCTTACTAAATTATATGCCCCACGTAAATCCAGCTTTGTAAAGATGATAGCACCCTGAAGGCGATTGCTTTCTTCTTATGGGTGATAGTCAATGCAAGGTCTTAGTGACCTTTCTTTCTTGGTGATGAAAAAGAATCCCGCTCTAGTGGGTGAGGTAGAGGGACAGATAAACCCTTTCTCCAGATTCTCTCGAATATATTCGGTCATGGCTTTTGTCTCAGGTAGCACAAGGGGACATGGTTCCAGGGAGAAGATTGATTGGGCAATCGAACCGCCAAAGAGGCGGGAGAAGGTCGGCCTTCAGTTTGGAAAATATATCCTCATAGACGGCGTATGGAGAAGGTATGTCAGAAGAGGTGGTAACCAAAGGAATTGTTGCTGACAGAGTCACTTTCTGAAGACAGGACTGGTGACAGGCTGGACCCCACTCCACCAACTGTAGTGAAGTCCAGTTGAATGGGGGGGGGGTACTTCTGTAGCCAAGGAAGTCCAAGCAGCATGGGATGAATAGATTTATCTAATAATAGTAGCTCTAGTTCCTCAAGATGTAAGGCCCCAGTGCGTAACTGAACAGGTTCCATGGTCAGGGAGATGTGGCCGTGGAGTGGCTCTCTGTATATAGAGGCAATGCACAAGGAGGGAACTAGCAAGCGGGTTTTTATACCCAAAAGTTGTACGAGATCTTTGAGAATAAAATTTCCTCCTGCTGCAGAATCAACCAAAGCGAGGACCAGGAAGGACCGGGAGTCCCAAATTAATGTAACCGGAACTGAGAGCTGAGTGGCCAGAGAAGTTGCACCCAAGTTCCGGACCCCTACTGAACTTGGGCCCTGGAGTTTCCTGGACGGACGGGACAATTCTGTAGATGGTGACCTGGTGCTCCGCAATACAGACCAAGCCGGTTTATCTTCACCATAGGCGCTTTTCCGGTGTCAGTCGCCCATGACCCAACTGCATGGGTTCCTCCGCCCTGACTACTTTAGTGTCACTGGATGTAGAGTTCATGACAGGTGGTGAGCAGGAACAAACCCCCGAGGGCCTCTTAGGCATCCAACTCTCCTGGTGACACTCTTGAAGACGGTGATCTATTCAGCCTGCCAAGTCTATAAGGTCCTCCATGGAGGAAGGGAGCTCCCGAGCAGCCAACTCATATTTTAACTGTGAGGAGAGACCATCAAGGTAAATGGCTCAAAGGCAATCCTCTTGCCAAGTGAGCTTAGTAGCCAAACTCCGAAACTCTATTGTGTAATCAAAAATAATTTGTTGTCCCTGTCAAAGGTGGAGTAAACTGCAACATGCTGCCCTGGATTGTCAAAGGTCCTTTTGAAGACAGCCACGAATTGAACCAGCTCCCTCAACAGGGAGTCTGAGCATTCCCACAGGGGAGAAACCCAGGCCAGGGCTTTCCCTTCAAGGCGAGACAAGATAAAACGTGACTTTTGTTAAATTGTCCTGGAAGATTGAGGATTGCAGAGCAACTTGCATATAGCACTGGTTTATAAACCCTCTGCAGAGCTTGGAGTCACAGTTGAAGTGGTGAGGCGCTGGAATAGCCAACAAGGCTTGTGGCAATGATTGAGGTGGCTGTGGAGGAGGTGGAGCCGGGAGGCTAAGGAAGGCATCGACCCGGGCGTGAAGACTGTCCATAGAGGAAGCCAGTGCCTTAAGAAATTGCTGCTGTTCATGTACCTTGGAAGCCAGGCCTGGAATGGACTGGAGGGCACACGGCTCCACCAAATCCATTGCCTTTGCAATCTGTTGTGCTGGAGGTGGATTCTTGGACTGAAGTGGGGTTGACACAACCTGCAGGCAAGGGCCTATGGGTCCCCACAGTCAGCAGGTGGACTGGGATGAAGCTAGAGGCCACTGGATCTTCACCTATACCAGCCCACGTTCCCCTCAGGTTGAGCCTTTGGGTGTCGAGGCCAGCAGGACAGGCGGGCCTCGAGATAGAATGTCAAAGGTAGGTAGAACTGGTTAAAAGATAAAAATAGAGAGTAGGACTAAATAGTCAATTTTCTCAGTGGACAAAGGTGAATAGTGGAATGCTCCGGGGATCTTTTCTAGGACCACTGCTTTTTAACATATTCATAAATGACCTAGAGATGGGGATGACCAGTGAGGTGATCATATTTTCTAATTATACAAAATTTATCAAAGTTGTTAAATCTCAAGAGAATTGTGATAAATTGCAGAAGAACCTTGTAAGATTGGGTAACTGGACATCCAAATGGCAAATTACATTTAAAGTAGGTACGTGCAACGTGATACATGTAGGGAAAAGCAACCCAAATTATAGCTACATGATGCAAGGTTCCACTTTGGGAGTCACTCCTCAGTAAAAGCATGTAGGTGTCATTGTGGATAATATGTTGAAATCTTCTTGGCAGCAGCAAAGAAAGCAAATAAGATGCGCATGTTATAAAATTGTGGGCGGCGCACACAAGGGGGTGCAGCCATAAGCCAAACTTGTGTGGCGAAGCATCGTCCAGCTTCCCCGGTTCCCTCCCAGTTCCTTCCAATTAAGGAGTGGACTGGGAGGGAACTTCCTTACTCCCTACCCTAACCTCCCTTTCCCTTCCCCTATCCTACCCACCCCCTATCCCTACCTTAGGTACCCCTAATTTTTTTTTTTAACTTTTGCTCCTTCAAAGGAGCTGTAGCAAGTTGTACTGGGCACCTCTTGCCCTGCCCCTCCCCGCCCATCTGCTGAGGCCCGGCTCTTGTACACAAAATCCCTGTGTTTTACACCTGTGGGCCATTAAAAATTGGGCCGTAAGGGTCTGATTTATTAGGACCTTTTTCACATTGTATGCATATGGAAAAAATAGGTTAGTAACTCAAGCTCTAAATTGAGTTTTCCCCTTTGAGAATAAAAAATGAATGGTCCTTTGATTTTGACCTGCAAATTTTGTAGTGACACAATTTTGATCTGCAAAATTGTGTCACTTCAAAAAACCTTTTTGTCATTAAATTCTATAGGGAAAAGTTTCTCAAAAAGACAAACTCACAAGTACCCGTAAAGGTAAAGAAAGGCAAAAATGTTATATTTGACAAACCCTTAAAGGTGAATTTTAAAAGCTGAACGCGTACCAAAACTGGGAGATGGGCATACATCTAACACAGTGGTTCTCAACCTTTTTTCGGTCGGGACACACCTGATAGATAGTTGTCACATGCGTGACACACTGAACACATGACCGTCACGGGGCTAAATGTAAACATATATTTTGTATCTACGGGATCCACCCTGACCCCCCAGAACTAGGCCATTCCCCTTTCAATTTACCATGCAAAAAAGATTTCTGGTGTCATCTCAGTAACAGCAACATAAACACTCTCTCCTACCAGGTGCAATAGCCCTCCTTATGAAAAAACAATAATTTACCACCAATACATGTCCTATTGAGAAAACACAACAAATAATATTGATACAAATGCCTACATGCTAGTAAAATACTTCACATCGGTCACACACATAGAATCGACCTTCACCAAGTACAGAAAGACCGCAAATTACAAATATGGAGACAAACTGGAATGGAGATCCAAAAAAGGTACTCTGCATGCAGTGCAAAACTGAAGAAATGGAAACAGAAATATAGCACCTAATAGACTCCCAGGATCTGCAATAATGTACACAAACTAACCTGCACAAAGTTACACCTGCATTATGGAACTCATTCAAACAGTAACAATCCTATCTATGAAAAGACAACATTACAAATATTTAACCAGGCCCTAAACATCAATACACCTCCTATGAGGAAAACCAGAACAAGCCAAGCTGTTATAGATCCCTACACAGAAACTACAAGCTTGCAGAATACCTTTACCTGGGTCACACACACAGAACACAGATAGACCATCACCAAATACAGAATAAAGTGACCATCAATTTAATGATTTTGTTTTCCCATTGTTGCACTGCATACACTCAGTCTGGCTTCTTGCTGTTTCCAATTCAGTTTTTGTCTCCACATTTCTATTTATACATTTCTCAAGTAATATAAAATAATAATTCTAAAACTAGAATAATAAATATAAAACAGCTGATAAATAGAATAATATCTGATCATTAAAAACTTACAAAATTATTTTAAAAATTCCCTAAACACCAATAAAATATTTCAAACAGCAGACAAATCACATAATACCCAATAATTAAAATGGCAGTCAATCAAGAAAGATAAACTTAAAAAGCCACCTTTACTTACCCTCACTGGCAACTATCCTACTCCTTTCCCTTGTAGGCCTCAGCACACACCAGAAGCAGCAATGGCTGGTGAAGCTCTGTTCTGACGTTCCTCTTCCTTAGGGTCCATGACTTGTCTGTCTCACACACACATACACACTTTCTGACACACACACACCAGTCACCTCCCTAACCAATCTTTCTCTCACACATACACACCAGTCACACCCGACTGATCTCATTCACTCATATACACCAGTCGCCTACCTTACCAATCTCTCTCTCACACACACACCAGTCACCTCCCTAAGCATACTCTTGCTTTCACACATTTTTTTTTCTTACACACACAGTGTCAATCACACACATTCTCTCACATACTTACACACATGCAGGCACTCTCTGTCTCTCTCACTCACCCCCACCCCACATGGCAGCTATTGTACAAGGCAGCTGGTATTCTGCTATTAAAGCAGTTGTGACAAGTTGAGAACTGCAGCAGGGGTGACTCCTCCGGCCCCGCAGCGGTAAGAAAGCAGCACTCAGCTGTTTGCCTGTGCTGTGATCATCGCAGCACAGAGTAGTCAGCTGAGAATGTGGCCGCGGGGATTTCCTGCCATGTGGCTATTTGGGAAATCCGTCGAGTAGCCATGATGTGCAAGGGCTGCGGGAGTCAGTGACCGTCTCTCTATGTGGGCCATTGTTGGTTGCACGGGTGAGTGACTTGCCAAGAGCAGAAAGGCCGCGATTCTAGCTACAGGAGCCAGGGGAAGTTCACGTGGTACGGAGGGTGCAGGAAGGAGGGGCTGAGAATAGCGGCTGTAAGCTGTGGATGTGCAGAGCCTCGGGAAGCCAATGAGAGGCTCCCCACAGTATGAAGAGGCTGCGTTTTGATCGGCAGGAGCCAGTTGATCGCAGCCTGAAGAGAGGCAGGAAGTGTTCCCGAGGGGAAGGGCTGCAGCGGCCATGAGTCTCTGAGCCTAGTGCTACTACAATGAGAGAGAAGAACTGCAGAAAGCATTGGGGGGGGGGGGGGGGGGGGGTGGCTTACGATTTAGGCCCTAAACCTGCTGACATCAGCGGGACCATAAAAAAAAAAAAAAAAAAAAGTTAAACGCCGCAGACCCAAGGCAGCTAATCGACGGATTTCTCAATCAGCTGAGCGGCAGGAAATTGCCACGACCACATTCTCAGCTGACTGTACTGCATCGCAATGATCGCAGCACAGACAAACAGCTGATTGCTACCTTTTACCGGGGGGGGGGGAGACTTGGGACATTAATTTGACAGCGGCAGCATGGCCCTTTCTTCTTCCCGCGTGCCTGGTAAATATCATTTCCTCTTCCGGGCTGTAGGGGCGGGACAAAGAAAAGGCCATGCTGCCGTTGCTGGCTTCCACAAACACTGCTGCCGTTCCACTCTGAGCTTGAAGGTGCCGATAGCACGGGCAGGAACAGCAGCAGTGTTAGTTGAAGAACTGTGCGCGTCTCTCTGGGGTGAGTAGAGGGAGGGAAGAGCGGGAGACCAGGAAGTGCGCGACACACCTGCCGGTGCTTGGCGACACACCGGTTGAGAACCGCTGATCTAACATATACGCATGATTTTTAAGCTGTCCACATATGCGCACAAGTACATATGCATGAATATATTGCATTGGGGGAAAAAAGGCAGAACTGGGTGTTCTGTGATGGGGTGAATAAATATGCATGTATGTAGCTAAGTGTTTGGGCACATGACCAGGTCCAGTTCAGCACAAACAGGCCAATGCAATATTGGCGCAAGGAAAACAGGCGCTCATGAGTGAGCGCTCACTCTGTTAACCTAACGCACAGCGATTCACCTCTCCGGGCCACCCGATGCAATATTTTAAAGGGCTGCTGCGGTAAAAAGGAGGCGCTAGGGGAAATTGTGCCCCCCCAGCGTCTCCTTGGTGGCAGGCACCCAGGAGTATCCATTTCCCTATCCTGTGCACAGCCACGGGTTAGAAAAAAGGATGCTAGTTAATTGAGTGTCGCTTTTCCTAACCTGACTGCTGGCACACTTTTTCTTTTTAAGGTTTTTCCTTTTTCGGTTCTTCCAATTTAATATTGCCACACATAAATATATAATATTGCCACAATATTAAATCAGAGGAACCACAGGAAAGCAGTATTTTCTGCTTTTCTGTAAACTTTTTGGGCTCTTCAAGAATTAAGGGCAAGCGTTAATGTTTGAGGGTAAAAATGTGTGCATTGATCGGGTGCATATATTTTTTTGCATCTGGGGAAATAGCTAATAGCCTCATCAACATGAATTTACATGTGATGAGAACTATTAACTATGTGCTCAGTTGTTAATGGGGGGGAGTGCAGGCTAAAGAACCAGGGGACCTTGAGGGCCTAGCTGTACACTGGACAAACTGGTGGATGAACTGGTGAAACTGGTCATGGACTGGACACATGCCTGTTATAAGATTCCCTCACTTGCATGTCTCAAAGCTGATATTACGCTGCTGTGCGCGTAAAGCTTGAAATTAGGTGCACTCGAGCATGTGCCAGGGTTATTTTATAATGATATAAAATTGCAGTACATCTAGCCACATGCCCATATACACATGTATATGTTCACCCATCTCTGTGAATACATATAAATATGAAACAAATAATTCACAGTGATGTTATATCTGAACAACGTAGCATCTGATATGTATTTTGACTCAGAATTGTTTCCTGTGCCTTTTGGATTTAGCCTTATGGGGGCAGTTTTAAAAATAGCTCACATACGGGCCAATACAGTAAAGTCCGCGGGAGAGTGCTCTCCCGGCGCGCGCATAGGCCACTTTCCTGTGCGCGCGATTCACTATTCAAATTAGGCCCGGCGGTAAAAACAGGCAAAAGGAGGCGCTAGGGACATTAGCGCGTCCCTAGTGCCTCCTTTTGGACCGGAGCGGTGGCTGTCAGCGGGTTTGACAGCCGACGCTCAATTTTGCCGGCGTCGGTTCTCGAGCCCGCTGATAGCCACGGGCTCGGAAACCGGATGCCGGCAAAATTGAGCATCCAGTTTTCGACCTGACAGCCGCGGGCCGACTTCAATTTTTTTTTTTTTTACTTTTGGAAACTTTCGGGATTTACGACTTAATATCGCCATGATATTAAGTCTGAGGGTGCACAGGAAAGCAGTTTTTACTGCTTTTCTGTGCACTTTCCCGGTGCCCGAAGGTACGAGATTTTTATGACTTTGGATTTGGAAGTTACTGTTACTGGCTAAAAATTAAATCTTACAACATTGGGTGGGAACCGATTCCCCAAATGTGACACAATGGAAAAATCAAATACATCTTATGTGTGTGAATGAGAAATATGCTGAAAAAATGGATTTAAACAGGAAACACAAATCTTTCTTACTCATTTGAGATGTTTCTTTACAGTAGTTGTTACATCAGACCAGGAGCCTAAGTTTGAATGATTATTGAATTCATCTATGTTTGGTATCCCTAGATTCATCAAAATGCTATAATATTGCATGTAAGAGAAAGGGGCATGTTTAGGGTAATTTTTAGAATTACCACATGGTAACATAGCACTTAGCATAGGTAGTATCGTGGTAAAATTTCCACACTCTGCAATCCTATTTCAAAGCTCATGAAGTGCCCAGACAACTATTAGAGAGAGGGAGAGAGGAAGAGAGACTACTTATAAGGCCTGCATAGAAGTCAACTATTTATAACTCTATAGGAGGGCTAGCTAATAGCTTGAAGTGAGGTGCTAGTGGTGGTTCAGGGTTTAGGGGACAGTTTTACATGCAGAGTGAGAAGTATTGACTGCACAGTATAACTTGGTGAAGATTTAATGTCATTTGGCGTTAGGAAAGTCTCACAAAGATGAGATTTCTACAATGTTCTCTTGCCCTAGCTTGATGGACTCTATAACAGGGTACCATCAATCTAGGCCGAGATAACATAATAGAAATATTAAATTTGTGAGACTTTCCTTACACCAAATGACTGCAAATCTTCACTGAGATGTACTGTGCTGATTGAACATCTCACTCTGCATATAAAACTGGCCCTTAAACCTTAAACCACCACCAACACCTTACCTCGAGCTATTAGCTTGCCCTCCTATAGTCATATAAATAGTTGAATACTGTGAAAGCCTCCCCAGAGTCTCTCTCCCTCTCTGTCCACTCCCTCTCCCAAGCCCAGAAATGGCTTAAATGCAATTTGCAAAATTTATCGTGAATTGTATTATGGCCGTTTTGGGCATATCGCATAGCTCAACACCAGGAAAAAAGGTGTAATTTCCAGCAATAAAACCATGCGATAGCATAATGCATGCTAACGCATGGTGCAATATTGCCCCTCATTTTAATTAATCCCATCCAAATCCCTCCCTAATCCTGCCCCTTTCAAAAATTTGCATTTGCGCTGTGCGATAGTGTTATCACAATCGTTATGAAGTTAACATATGCATTATGCATTATCATGTGCATTTCGCCAGAATGCAATTTGATGAATGACCCTGTTAGATGGGACAAATAAGATTTTATATGAGGTGGGGGGGGGGGGGGAGTGGGAAGGGAGTAAATCTCAGGGATAGACCTTGTTTGCAGAGATGTTATGGTACATGTTCTAACATGTGGGCACTGGAAAGTACCAACCAGTGAACCTATTCTTGTTTCTGTGATACTGTTTACTGATTTGTGACATGTACCATATCTCTTGAAATCAATAAATACATTTAAACATAAAACCAATGTACCTTAGAGTAATAGCTTAATGAGTGCCTTGTGTAATAATATACGTTTTCAATATTCAAAGCTGTTGCATGCATAACTTTTCTAATTATTCACACAAAAGTCAAGATTTCAAATTTTTTCCCTGCTGGCCGCATAAATATTTGTGCACAAAAAGGTTAATTTTAAAAGCCTGCCGCGCACTGACATTAGGGGATGCACAAATATGTTGGGTTGGTGCGCTGAGTGGATTTTAAAAGCTGTTGGAATACATGCATACATGATGCTACATGTACATATAAAAAGTTTACAAAAAGCGCAGGGCATGGACATTGTCTGGGTAGGCATAGACGTTCTGGGATTTTACCATTGAATTTGCATGTACTTCTGCTATGGATGATGTATAAGTTGTAAACCAAACAATTGTAGGCAGATCAGCAAGGTTTTAAAGACCAAGGCTAGCAGGGGAGAAGAGAGGATATCAACCTAGGGGGTTTAGAAGTCCAGTCTCTTAACTGGGTGAACTGAGAACAAACTGGACAAATAGCCAATGGCATCATTGCGCGTGGTTTTTAAAATCTCCCCACTTACATGGTAGAAATGGTATTTGCACACACAAGCAAGCCTCTACTTAAAATTGCGTGCAGTGTGCATGTGGTCAGGCTATTTTATAAAATGCATGCATATACATGCATATGTTACAAAATGACTGCGTCCCTGGAAGTAGGCTGACAAACGTGCGCATATGTGCACCCACGCGCCAGTTTTAAAGTTACCATTAAAACATACAGACAAAAGGTAACATTGTAGGCATTCCACGATCAATGCAAACTTTAGTCAGTGAACACACATATTGAGCATTCTCTGGCTAAAGTTAGACACAAAAAATTCTGGTCGGAAAAATACCTTTCCTAACTATACTTAGATAAATTTTTGCTGAAAATCCATGAAAAATTGCACGTAACTTTTCCTGGATATTCTTGCCACTCTCAACTTGTCTGATTCTGTCCTAGGTAAACTGAATTACAATAGAAATCTAGATTTTGCATTTTCCTCATAACAACTATTTCTAGTTTTTGAAGGTGCAGCTTATGTTTTTATAAAATAGTTTCCCTGGGTCAAGCAACATAGTATCATATTAGGTGATGGCAGATAAGAACTAACTGGCTCATTCACCAGTTGCTTTCTTCACTGGTTCTCTATCATACTGGGTAGATAAGCATTTAAATTCCCATACTTAAATGTACACGCTATCCCATGTTTTTTTTACCCTTCATGAATTCAGCCACTTGACCAAAAAAATACTTCAGCTTTCCTCTTGTACGCTTGGAAAATTAAATCCCAATGAATGTTACATGGAAGCAAATAATATTATAAAGAATTGCAGGTTTCGGAACCGTATCTCCCATTGGGCACCTATAACAGAATGAATCATTAAAATAATGGCTACATTCATTTTGAATCTGAAAAATTAATTTATTGCTTTCCAATATTCCAAAAAAGATGAAAGTTTGTTGGGAGTTTTTTTAATCTTTGAAGCAGATGATTTCTCTTTTCTTACATTAAAGAAATCGACAGCAGAATGAAACAAATGTTTTTTTATGTTTACAAACTACAACAAAGTGAAGACTGAGACAAGTTTAATTAAAAAGAATTCCCCTCTGTAGATTAAAACAGCAGCTTTCAAATTCACACAAAAACAGCATTACAGGAAGAACAACAAATGAATCTTCTACATGTCATGTACTATATTCAAACAACATAAGAATAGCTTGACAAATTTATATTAGAATAACTTGTTTGATCAACTTGGCTTAAAATGGAATAGTTTTGGCAGTTTTGTTTGCTTTGACAGCTTTTAAATCTGTGTACAAGTCTATTATGGAGCACTCTGAGGTAATTTCATTGTTTATTTATTTTATTTAAGAATTTTTTAAAATAATTTTTATATACCGACTTTTCATGCAAGCATATCATATCGGTTTACAGTAGTTAGCAAATATTCATTTAAAAATATTTACATTTCCAAAGAAGAAAGGAAGTAAATACATTGTTTCATAATACAAATAATTAACATAGCAAAACTAAATAGTAGGCTAAATAATCAAAATTTAAACTTAAGGGCCTTATTTTCTAATGCTATCGCACGCTTGCACTGGTAGCTTAGTGCAGGCCTGCGCTAGCTGCATCAGGGCAGAGTCGGCCCCGGAAGAGGAGGAGTCGGGGCGTCACCGGGGCCGACTCTGCGAAGACAGCGCTGACAGCGAAAAGGTAAGGAGCCTTTTTGCTGCCCATTTCGCGCCAAATAACTACACCTTTTATGGTATAGTTATTCGGCGCTAGCCGTCAGCGATTGCACCGCGGCGGTGCGATCGCTGCCGGCTAGCACAGGACTGCCCCCTGCTTCACCCCCCCTGCCCCCCATTAGCACTGGGATTCACTAAGCCTTGCGGCATAAGTGAATCCAGGCCTCAGAGAGGTAGTATAGTTAGTGTAGAGATAGTGTAATAAAAATAAAAATATACATTACCTTGGTATAAAATCAGAAGTGTGAGATAATTATGCTAACAACTCTTAGTAGGCTTGTTTAAAAAGCCAAGTTTTAATCCCCTTTTTAAATAATTTGATGTCAGCTTCTAATCGTAATTCCTGCAGAATAGAGTTCCATAGTAGGGGTCCAGCATTAGAGATAGTTCTTTCTCTTACATTATTTAGATTCACAATTTTGGGGGAAGGAATTGGCAGAATCCCTGTTCCAGTTGATCTGGTGATTCTTGAGGGGGGTGTGGAAGTGAAGTGAAGAGGTTAGCCATTCAATTTTTTCATTGTAGAGGGTCTTGTGAATTAGTGATAAGATTTTATGCTGAGCCCTGTATTTGACCGGTAGCCTATGAAGTTCTTTTAATATTGGGGTGATATGTTTGGATCTTCTAGTACCTGTCAAGAGTCTATCTGCAGAGTTCTACAGAAGTTGCAATGGTCTTGTGATATTTATGGGAAGGCCTAAGAATAGTGAGTTGCAGTAGTCTAATCTTGATAAGACAAGTGCCTGTAAGACAATTCTAAAGTCTTTTGGGAATAGGAGGGGTTTTAATCTTTTGAGTATGTTTAATTTGAAGTAACCATCGCTTATGATTTTTTTAATGCAGGATTTCATAGAGAATTCGCAATCTATAAAAATCCCTAGATCTCGTACTTCTATGGAGATGGGGTCGTTTTTGGCCACTTCTTGAATTTCAAGCTCTTTTGTCTTGCTTAATTTAGGTAAGATGTATAGGGTTTCAGTTTTTTTAGTATTTAGGGAAAGATTAATTTGGGTTAATACCTTTTCAATGGTGGATTGGTAAATGACCCAGAGCTTAAGAGTTTGGTCAATAAATTTTTGGATCGGTATTAAAATTTGAACATCATCAGCATAGATAAAATGTGTTAGTCCGAGGCCTGATAGAATTCTGCGTAAAGGGAGCATATAGATATTAAATAGTGTAGAGGATAGAGAGGATCCCTGGGGTACTCCGAAGTTGAGATCGATAGAATGTGATTCTTTATCAAGAAATTTTACTTTGAAGGTTCTATTTTTTAGGTAAGAGTTAAACCATTTGAGCGCGGAGTCTTTAATGCCTATTTGGTTTAGTCTATCAAGGAGGATGTTATGATTAACTGTATCAAAGGCTGCTGAGATGTCTAGCAAGATCAGGAAGTAAGATTGGCTGTTATCGGTTCCTCTTAGGATGATATCTTGTAGTGAAGTTAAAAGGGTCTCTGTACTACAATATTTTCTAAATCCATGTTGTGCTGGGTACAGGGTACTATGTTTTTCAAGATAATCTGTTAGTTGATTATTAATTACTTTCTTGAGAATTTTTGATATACAAGGTAAATTAGAAATGGGTCTTAGGTTTGAAAGATCATATGAGTTGGCTTGTGGGTTTTTTGTGATTAGTTTTAATATTGCAGATTTTAAAGTGTGTGGGACATTAGCTTCGGTTATGGACAGGTTAATTATATCGGCAATAGGTTTAGATACTATATTGGTGATTGTTTTTAATAGTTTAGTTGGAATATGGTCAATTGGGTGGGCAGCTGGGTTCATTTTTTTAATTATACCTTCGATTTTAATTTAGAGGAATAAAATAAGGGGCAACTCGCAGTGTCTTTTGGATGTTTACGGGGAAACTAAGTGGAAAAACTAAGGGGCAAAAGCAAGGGGCTCCCTAGGCGTATGATGCAGGCGCGCGTGCCTCCGATCCTGCTGTGGTGCTTTTCTACCCTCACTGGGCTGTCAACGCTCCTACGTCAGCATTGACGTCCGTGAGGAGGGCGGAGCACCGCAGTGCTTCTGTGATCGGGGCCTGTGGAGAGAAGGAGGAGACAAAAGAAAAAAGTGCTACCATTTCAAATGGAGGCACAGGTAAGTTTAAAAGTTTTACCAGGAGCTGGGATCTTTGGTGAAGAGCTGGCCTCCGGTCCTGCCATGGTTCTTTTCTACCCTCACTGGGCCGTAGATGCTCCTACATCAGCGTTGACGTCCGTGAGGGGGGCGGAGCACCGCGGGACTTCCGGAATCGGGGCCTGTGGAGAGAAGGAGGAGACAAAAGAAAAAAGTGCTACCGTTTCAAATGGAGGCGCAGGTAAGTTTAAAAGCTGGGATCTATGCTGAGGTGTTTCATTCAGGCACTGAATAATTTACACTAAAGCACATATTTTAATTGTCTCTATAAAACACCTATCTGCTACAATCATTTAGACTCTGTGGGGTAGATTTTCAAACCGCGCGAATTGGCGTACTTTTGCTGGCGCATCAGGCGCCAGCAAAAGTACGCGGGATTTTAGTAGATCCGCGCGTATCCGCTAAAATCCTGGATCGGCGCGCACAAGGCTATCGATTCTGTATAGCCGGCGCGCGCCGAGCCGCACAGCCTACCCCCGTTCCCTCCGAGGCCGCTCCGAAATCGAAGCGGCCTCGGAGGGAACTTTCTTTTGCCCTCCCCTCACCTTCCCCTCCCTTCCCCTCCCTTCCCCTACCTAACCCACCCGCCCGGCCCTGTCTAAACCCCCCCCTTACCTTTGTCAGGGGATTTACGCCTCCCGGAGGGAGACGTAAATCCCCGCGCGCCAGTGGGCCGCTAGCGCGCCGAGACACGACCTGGGGGCGGGTACAAAGGGTGCGGGCACGCCCCCGGACCGCCCCGGGCCGTAACCACGCCCCCGGGCCCACCCCCAAAACGCTGCTGACACGCCCCCAAAACGCCACGCCAACCGGGCCCGCCCCCTACACGCCCCCGACACGCCCCCGACACGCCCCCCTCGCCAAACCCCAGGACTTACGCGAGTCCCGGGGTCTGCGCACGCCAGTAGGCCTATTGAACATAGGCGCACCGGCGTGCAGGGCCCTGCTCGCCTAAATCCGCCCGGATTTAGGCGGATTTAGGCGAGCAGGGCTCTGAAAATCCGCCCCTGTGTGTAATGACTGTCCCCAGAAATTTGGCATTGGACACTTTTAAAACTTCCTGATTTCATTGGAAGCTAGAGAGGAGATTAGATTTTGCTTTGCTCTGCATGAAGATAGTATTCTGGAAGACTATAGTTCTAGAGAAGATTTGTGGGGATTGTATTGCAATTGTGGAGTAAGACTTTATTTCAAACCTTCTGATATTGTACATATTGAAGGGGGGCATTCAAAATTTATTGTGAAACAATTTGATGTATATGGAATTGTGGGATATCGAGATTATAAAAAAAATGTCAAGAATATAGGATTATTATTCTTCAAGATAATGCAGGAACTTTATGCAAGGGATATTTGATGTTGCAGAATCAATTGGAAGCATTGGAAAATATGTGGTGAGAAGTAAGAATCTTAGGATAATTGATTTACCTAGGAAAAAATCTATTCCACCTCTCCAAATGTTGAGAAAATACTTTTTAAAAATTTTCAAGATAACTGAGAACTTGATCTCACCTGTAGTTAAGGCTTATTATTTGCTTTACACTAAGAAGGTTCCTTCTACAGAATCATCATCATAGTATATTTGTTACATGCTCTTTAGTAGGAAAAGTTTTCAAAGCATATTACAAACTTATACTGGGCAACAATTTTTAAAACATAAATATCATCCTGGATAATCATAATGTAGACATAACAGGAGATTGACAAGTGATGTCATAAGCAGTGAACTGGATTGACAGCCTACTGAGAAGTAGACTGAGTCTGGATGATGTAGACGGTGAGGTGGGTAGGGGTGGGTAGAGGCTTCTGAATCTGCAGCACAAGGTTCAGTGAAATTTTGAATTTAACAGATTTTTTAGAAAAATCACCTTTTGATTAAGAGACTTTTCTAGTATACATGGTGGGTTTTTTTAGTTTTATATTTTTTGGCAAAATCAGGTAAGGTCTTTGTATTAAAACTTTCCTTTTGAAACAGATTAATTATTTTTTCTGTCTTAAAATCAATGATATTTTTTCTTATGTAGCCAAATTAACACATAAGGAGGAAGCCATTTCTTTTATTAAGATCTGGTGTATTACAGCTGGGAGGGTTGTTTTGGTGGAATTTCCCATGCAAATGCATTGTAAAATTAAAGAAGGTGAAGTTTGTATATTTTGATCTTTTGCAGCTCACTAATTGTATTGCTTCAGGGCAGGACTTACCCTGCTCTCCAGTACCTAGTTCTAGCCCCTCTGTAAGTCACACTGAAGGTTTTTGTGAATATGTATTTCTTTATATTCTATTTTCCTCACAGAGTAGGTTGCACCCCCTACACACACGTAGAGGTACTGCTGACTTTTTAATTGGGGGCTAACACATGCAGCAGATGCTTAAAGCCCATGATCTCCATTACTGCAGGCATTGGTCTTCAAGGGCAATGCCCTTTATCACTACTTTAGGTGCTGCCTGCCCTGTGAAAGTGCAAATGAACACCAATCCATTTCATCTATGGTGAGTTGCCACTTCGGATGCATGGTCTGCCGCCTGACTGCTGGGAGGGGGGTGAGGGATCAGCTTGTGGGAAAGTCTCCCCTTTTTCATCCCCATTCCTCTCATTTTTTACTTGGAGTGGCAGAAGTTGTCCCCAGGCTAGTGCTACAACCTTTCCCGATGCCAGCGACTGCTGCTTCTGCAGGTGATGCTGTATATCAGCATTTCTCTAATGCCCTGCTTGTTCTCCTGACTGATATCATTGCTGCAATGAATACACTCACTCACCTCACAGTGCCAAATGATCAGGGATTTCATCTGCGATCGCTTCTCTACATCACTGGGGACTGATACAGACACTGAAGTTGAAATCAAAGGTAGACCCTGTAGATAAATTGCTCACGCTATCTACCTGTGCTGCCTGCTGTTCCTGGGGTTTGATGTCAGCATTGTCAATATCACTTTCTCCCCCATCACCTCACTGGAGGCTAAAATACTGCACTTAATAGTAGCTCTAGTGGTAAATTCTCTAATATTTAAAAATATATTTTCTGTAATGCTATCTAGGTAGAGAGAATTGAAAAGCTAGGTACAGTTACATTAGAGTTTTTTTCTTTTAGAGAAATCACATTGCCTTCCTATCTCTTGTGCAGAGTTTTGCACCAAGCAAGATGTAGAAAGCAGCAGGCTTTGCACACAGGTGCAGATGAGTAGGGGTGAAAGGCAGATTAGGATAACAGTAAATTTAGATAAGATAAAAATATTGAACCATGTAAATGAGAAAGATTGGAGAGTCAATGTTTACCTAGGTCAAAAGTCACACCAATGAACCTCCAGCCAATCAATGAGAAGAACTGAGCAGACAGCAATGGACCACATTCTTTTTAATAGACTGAGACAGCACCTGTGACATTTCAGAAGCAGGAAACTAATGATAACCTTGTGCTTTGAGTTTGTCAGAATGGCTTTCTGGAAATCTGGTATCATGAGTGGAGTGACCACAGGTCCTATGTGGACCATGCAGCCAACCATATGCCTGATGTTGCATGTTACATCAGATAGAAAAGATTACTCTGACAGAAAGAAATACCATAAGCACTAGAGAGGAAAGAGTCATTTTCTTTGCAGCATCTTGGACAGTAGCACTTCCTGAAACAGTCAGGCATATCTAGGAGACAGAGAAAAAGGGAAAGACTCTGCCAAATATCAGAATCCACAATGTGAAACTTCTGATTGGCCAGCAGAGATTTTCCAGACTGGAAATATTCATGGTCAAGTCCTGGTGAGAAAAAAATCATGCTGGGATTTTAATTCTTTGGGGTTTTTCTTTTTGTTCCCTTATACAAATATGAGCAGAGAGCCACTAATATAAGGTATAAGGTATGGAATACTTCACATTGGGAGACCTTTCTTATTGGGATCCTGGTATCTGCTTATGATTAGTGTGTTCTGTGGTTTAGGATGAGAATTGAAGCATTATAGGTAAACTGAAAGTAGTCTCATTCTACATAATTCTCCTGGAGCTGGCCCAGAGCTGGAAAGGGTGGGGCTATGATACGCCATACGATATTATTGACTAAACTTCCCAAATTCTCATTGGCTACTAGCAGTTAAATATCTTCTGAGAGAATTCCAGATAAGATTCTTCCTCTGAATTATTTGGTATAAATGCAGCTTTCACTGCCTCAGGAACAAAAAAGGATGTGCTGCTGGTTTTGGGTGTTGCAATTCTGCTGGCCATGCAGTCTTGAATGGCTCTTGCATTTTTCCTCTCTTCTGCAAAACAAGGAAAGGAACAAGATGTGGTGGCACTTGCTCTGTAAAATTTCAATTTCTTCTAGCTTGAGGTGCCTTAATCTCCTGCCATTCTGCACAAAAAAAATCCCTCTTCAATTTAGGTGTGGGGCTTTCATTTTTATTGCTGTCCCTAACATTGCTGCCATATATGAGGTAGATATTCATGCACTGCCTCCATTGTATGCAAATCTAATTCATGCATATTCATTGTGGATATCCTGAAAACATGACTGGCTAGGTGTATCCTGAAGACTGGGTTGAGAACCTCTAGTCCAGCATACTTTTTCACTTGCTCTGGGAGCCTTCTTGCAGTTTAGTTTTCTTGCCCATTCTGTCCCTTGTGACATTATGCAAACCTTTGTTCCTTCTAAAATAAAGACATTACCAGATAATTATCAGTTATCCATATTGTTGGCGACATGTAGAAGTGTAATGTCTCTACTTTTGTTTGCTTTTAATATTTCATTGGTTAAAAAAAAGCAATTTAAATAGCTTTGAAGTAAGTGTTAGCGTTTTCAAAAGTAATTTTCAACTGTCGGTAAATGTAGCACAAGACAAGCAACAAGAAAGCTTGAATAATATGTCTAGGTATCACAGATAGGGTGTTAATGGTTCACAATAGTTTCAGCAACATAGTGGAAACACTGGAAAATACTGCTGCAAAACACATTTAGAAGCCAGCATACAGAGCATATTTGATGGTCATATGAATTAAGGCCTCAATTCATAAAGACAATTCTATAACCTGCATTTCAGGTTTTGATACTTTTAAATTTACTTTGCTTTTCATTTATTTCGGAGAATTTCTTCCTAGAAAATAAGGGTCATAAGCTTATACCACACTCAGGATTAACAACAGTTTTGCATTATCATCAATGCAGCATTCCAGTTGTCATATTGATCCTGCAGAAAACTAGAGTCTGTGAAGATTGTAAAATCTTTCAAAGCACCAGCAAAACAGATATTGCAGTACATGAGCTTTCAAGATCATAAAAGGATCCTTTCTTTAGATGAGGACATGTAGAAAAGAAGATACCAGTGTCAGACAAATTCCCATCAACAGTGTAACTTGTATTCAACATGATAACTTATCTGATCATATCTATCTCCTACAATTTAATGTAACATAAATAGATTCAATATGTTTGAAAATGTCAAATTTTTTGTCTTCTGCCATTGCAGTTGCTTAATCTCTATTATAAAAGGAGAAAAAGGGGCTATATGATTTTGAAAGCTAATTCTTGTATTGGTTCAAGAAAAGATTTTGATACTGTTTATTGGATCCAATTAAGAATTAGCCAATGATGCAAATGAACTTTTTGGCAAAAGGATTTCATGTCTGATTGATAAAACGTGTTACAACCTTCAAATAATACAGTTTTTACTCAGTATTCCATAGCATACTATTGAAATGTGTTTGTGCTTGTGGTTAGAAGTAATAATTTAAGTGGCCCAGAAAAAGATTCTTAAAGAGAAAAAAGTCCAGGTCCAGGATAAGTAAGAGGGTATAAAAAGATGCAATAGTTAGGAGCTTCATAAAGGCCTGTTTTTTTCGTTCACAACCCTGTGTTACGGCTATGGCTGCTGTGCAACCGCCTCACCACCAGGGGTCCCTCTAGAGCTGGATCTCCTGACAGGCCCAGTCCATCTCCCTTCTCCTCTCTATGTTCTGGGCTGTCCCTTATAACCCTGCCTGACAGTTCCCTCAGGGCTTCGGCATCGAGCTCGCCTGGGCTCCCTGCTCTAGCCTTCCTTGCTTGCTGTGCATTTGGTCCCTGGACCTTCCCTTGCCTTGCGCGGCCTTCGGGCCTTATTCCTTGCCTTGCCTTGCCTTGCGCGGCCTTCGGGCCTTATTCCTTGCCTTGCCTTGCCTTGTGTGGCCTACAGGCCTTCTGTGTGTGTGTGGCCTACGGGCCTTCTGACCTGCCTTGCCCTGCTTACGGTGTGTGGCCTACAGGCCTTCTGTGTGTGTGTGGCCTACGGGCCTTCTGATCTGCCTTGTCCTGCTTACGGTGTGTGGCCTACGGGCCTTCTGTGTGTGTGTGGCCTACGGGCCTTCTCTGCCTTACCTTGCTTACGGTGTGTGGCCTACGGGCCTTCTGTGTGTGTGTGTGTGGCCTACGGGCCTTCTGTGTGTGTGTGTGGCCTACGGGCCTTCTCTGCCTTGCCCTGCTTACGGTGTGTGGCCTACGGGCCTTCTGACCTGCCTTGCCCTGCTTACGGTGTGTGGCCTACGGGCCTTCTCTGCCTTGCTTACTGTGTGTGGCCTACGGGCCTTCTGTGTGTGTGTGGCCTACGGGCCTTCTGACCTGCCTTGCCCTGACCCAGCCTGAACCCAGACACTGCTACTTGCCGCCTGCCCTGACCCAGCCTAGACCCAGACACTGCTACTTGCCGCCTGCCCTGACCCAGCCTGAACCCAGACACTGCTACTTGCCGCCTGCCCTGACCCAGCCTGAACCCAGACACTGCTACTTGCTGCCTGCCCTGACCCAGCCTGGAACCAGACACTGTTTCTAGCTTCCTGTCTCTCTCCACCTGGAGCCACCCTGCTGGGTGGTGTTTACGACTCCTGACCGGAGTCCAAGCATAACACCCTGAGCCCACTGCACCAAACCTATGTAATCTACTTATTCTCCTTGAATATCACCTTTATTCTGATAGAGCAGACATCTTGGGCTTTATAAAAACCTAACAGATTCATATTCAAATTTATAGCCCTTGGATTGTTTCCAGTACAAATAAGCCTGAGATGGGAAAAACATAATTGTTGATTTTAATATCCATTTGCATAATTAGGGATTTTTGTTATATTTCAAACTTTGTTTGAGGCATCCTTCCTTATATCAGCAGGAGACTTGTCCTACTTTGAATCTATTATTCTCCTCAAACATTAAGGGAAAGACAAACAAACTTGCTAAAGAAAATAAACTATTTCAAGACCCTGAAGTATAGAGGGCTTACAGTGCTTTTGTTGTTTTATCTTTTCAATTTATAGTTTCATCTACCTATAGACATTTTCTAACATTCTTTTAATAGAGAATTGCATGCTTTTATTTTTTTTGAAAGATTTCTCAAGTTGCATAAAGTTGCATCTGCTATTAATTCTCTCTTACTTTATTAGGAATATGGATGTTCTGGCAACATCGACACTAGTTTTGGTAGTTGTTTGAAATATTGCAAAGCTTAGGGATAAGATGTAGTAGGGGTTCGGGGAATCAGGACAGGATTAAGGGCTGGGCCAACTGGGTAATCGCCCAGGGCACCAGTCAATAGAGCTCTGTTTGCCTCCCTTTATTGTAGAAGATCTGGTGTTGAATGATTGGAACAGGCCCAACAGAGCCCAACTCACTGGCAGCTGAAGTCCCTAGAAGGCTGTGGACTGCTACATGGCCTAAGTGAAGAAAATCAAATATTACCTGCAGATGCCAGGAGGTATATGTGAGGGAGAAGGAGCATGAGTGGAAAAGCATGTGTATATGTGTATGAGTGTGTGTGTGTGTGTGTGTGTGTGTGTATGTGAGAGAGAGAGCACATGAGAGCTTGTGTGATTGTGCAAGAGAGCATGTGAGAGCATATGTATAGGGGGGGAGCATGTGAGAGATAAGCAGCATGGAATCTATCTAACCCATGGGATCATGCCAGGTACTCATGACCTGGATTGGCCACTGTTGGAAACAGGACACTGTGCTTGATGGACCTTTGGTCTGAGCCAGTATGGCAAGTCATCTGTTCTTATGAGTGCTTCTGTGTATATGTGAGAGAGCATATGAGAACTTGTGTGTATATGGGAGAGAATATGAGAGCATATGTGTTTGCATGGGAGAGCATATGAAAGCTTGTGTGTGTGTGTGAGAGCATGTGAGAGCTTGTGTGTGTGGGTGAGCATATGAGAGCCTGTTTGTAAAGGAGAGCATGTGAGAACCTCTGTATATGCATGTGTGAGAGAGCATGTAAGACCATGTATGTATATGTGGGAGATCTTGTGCAAGCATATGTGAGAGAGCTTGTGTGTGTGTGTGCCTGTGGGAAAGCATATGAGAGCTAGTGAGTGCATGGGAAAGCATGTGAGAGTGTTTGTATAGGAGACCATGTGAAAGAGAGATTTTGTGTATGTGTGAATGAGAGAGCATGAAAGAGAGATAGGCTGTGTGTGTATGAGAGCATATGAGATTGAGAACTTGTATGTGTACGTATGGGGGAACATATAAGACTGAGAGCTTGTGAGTTTGTGTATGGGAGAGCATGCAAGAATGAGAGTTGTGTGTGTGTGTGTGTATGTGTGTGTGTTTGGGAAAGCTTATGAGAGTGAGAGCTTATGTATATGTATGAAGAGCATGTAAGCGTGGAAACTTGTATATATGTACGGGAGAGCATGTGAGAGAGCTTGCATGTGTGTATGGGAAAGCATGTGGCAGTTCAAGGTTCTGTGTGTGGGAGAGCATGTGAGCTTGTGTTAGTGTGTTCATGTTCTTCCATACACATACATAGAAACATAGAAACATAGAAATGACGGCAGAAGAAGACCAACCGGTCCATCCAGTCTGCCCAGCAAGCTTCACACATTTGTTCTCATACTTAACTGTTTCTCTTGGCTCTTAGTAATCTTATGTTCTAATTCCCTTTTCACCCCCACCATTAATGTAGAGAGCAGTGCTGGAGCTGCTTCCAAGTGAAATATTAAGTTTGATTAGTTGGGTAAGCGGCAGCATAGCTCTCTGCCATGAAGCAGAGGGCAATGCTGGAAATGTGTGAAGTATCAGTTTTTCTTTTCCCCTGTCATTGAAGCAAGGAGTCATGCCGGACATGCACCGAAAGTGAAGAATGCCTTGAAAGTCACATTAACTATCATCAAATATTGAAAAGCCTAATAATTGGTAATACCTATAAGCCCATGAACCCATCCCTGTTTTTTTTTCTTTTTTTTTCTTTTCTTTTTTTTAATTGGGAGATGGATGCCCTTCATCCTTCTACTCTGTGAAGGTGGACACCTACCACCGGCCACTGGCATCCCGCTCCGTTAATGCCTCTGTGGCTACTGCCGCTCCATGCAGTGTTTTACTACCTGCTCTTTATATGCGTCCTCTAGAACTGATGGATCCCATCCCTGGGTTTTTTTATTATTTATTTAATTGGGAGATGACAGCCCTCCATCCTTCCGCTCCGTGAAGGTGGACACCTACCACTGGCCACTGGCATCCCGCTCCGTGAATGCCTCTGTGGCTACTGCCGCTCTGTGCAGTATTTTACTACCTGCTCTTTATATGGACACCTACCACTGGCCACTGGCATCCCGCTCCGTGAATGCCTCTGTGGCTACTGCCGCTCCGTGCAGTATTTTACTACCTGCTCTTTATATGTGTCCTCTAGACCTGATGGATCCCATCCCTGTTTTGTTTTTTGTTTTTGTTTTTTATTTAATTGGGAGATGACAGCCCTACATCCTTCCGCTCCATGAAGGTGGACACCTACCACTGGCCACTGGCATCCCGCTCCGTGAATGCCTCTGTGGCTACTGCCGCTCCGTGCAGTATTTTACTACCTGCTCTTTATATGCGTCCTCTGGACCTGATGGATCCACAATATTTATCCCATGCCCCTTTGAAGTGCTTCACAGTTTTGGACTTCACCACTTCCTCCGGAAGGGCATTCCAGGCATCCACCACTCTCTCCGTGAAGAAATTCTTCCTGACATTGGTTCTTAGTCTTCCTCCTTGGAGCCTCAGCTCGTGACCTCTGGTTCTGCTGATTTTTTTCTGTTGGAAAAGGTTTGTCATTGTCTTTGGATCGTTAAAGTTTTTCATGTATCTGAAAGTTTGAATCATATCACCCCTGCTCCTCCTTTCCTCCAGGGTGTACATATTTAGATTCTTCAATCTCTCCTCGTATGTCAACCGATGAAGACCCTCCACCTTCCTGGTCGCCCTTCTCTGTACCGCCTCCAACTTGTCCTTGTCTCTTTGTAGATACGGTCTCCAGAACTGAACACAGTACTCCAGGTGAGGCCTCACCAAGGACCTGTACAAGGGGATTATCACTTCCCTTTTCTTACTCGATATTCCTCTCTCTATGCATCCCAGCATTCTTCTGGCTTTTGCAATCGCCTTGTCGCATTGTTTCGCCGACTTCATATCATTAGACACTATCACCCCAAGGTCTCTCTCCTGCTCCGTGCACATCAGCCTTTCCCCCCCCATCGAATACAGTTCATTCGGATTTCCACTCCCCAAATGCATGACTTTGCACTTCTTGGCATTGAATTTCAGCTGCCATATCTTCGACCACTCTTCCAGCTTCCTTAAATCCCGTCTCATTCTCTCCACTCCTTCCGGCGTGTCCACTCTGTTGCAGATCTTAGTGTCGTCCGCAAAAAGACAAACCTTACCTTCTATCCCGTCCGCAATGTCGCTCACAAAGATATTGAACAGGACCGGTCCCAACACCGATCCTTGCGGTACACCACTTAAAACCGCTCTCTCTTCAGAGAAAGTTCCATTTACCATCACGCATTGTCTTCTGTCCGTCAACCAGTTTGCAATCCAGGTCACCACTTCGGCACTCACTCCCAAGCTTTTTGTTTTATTCACCAGTCTCCTGTGCGGAACCGTATCAAAAGCTTTGCTGAAATCCAAGTAGATGACATCTAGCGCTCTTCCTTGATCCAATTCCTTGGTTACCCAGTCGAAAAAGTCAATCAGATTTGTCTGACAGGATCTTCCCCTGGTGAATCCATGCTGCCTCTGGTCCATCAATTCTCCGGTCTGTAGATATTTCACTATTCTCTCTTTCAACAGTGACTCCATTACTTTTCCCACCACCGAAGTGAGGCTAACCGGTCTGTAGTTACCAGCCTCTTCTCTGTTCCCACTCTTGTGAAGCGGGACCACCACCGCTCTTCTCCAATCACTCGGCACCACTCCCGTTTCTAGGGATCTATTGAACAGGTCACACAGCGGACCCGCCAGCACATCTCTGAGCTCCCTCAGAATCCTTGGATGAATCCCATCAGGCCCCATGGCTTTGTCCACTTTCAGATTCTTTAGCTCTTCCCATACATTTTCTACTGTAAAATGATTTTCATCTATTCCACTACCCTCCAGCTTCTTGTGTAGAAATGGTCCTTCTCCAGGGTCTTCTTTAGTGAATACAGAGCTGAAGTATTCATTTAATATTTCTGCCATTTCTTCGTCTCTCTCCACACATTGATCATTTCCACCTTTCAATTTCACTATACCACTATGGACTTTTCTCTTTTCGCTGATGTATCTGAAAAATGTTTTGTCACCATTTTTTATCTCCTTGGCAATCCTCTCTTCCGCTTGACTTTTTGCCAACTTGATTAATTTCTTCGTCTCCCTCAGTTGAATCAAATATTCTTCTTTGTGCTCCTCCCTTTGGGATCTTTTATATTTTTTGAATGCTGTTCTTTTAGCTTTAATTTTGTCAGCCACCTCGTTTGAGAACCAGATAGGTTTCATTTTCCTTTTGCTTTTCTTTACATTTCTAACATAAAGAGTAGTTGCCTTGGTGATTGCTCCTTTTAGATTGATCCACTGCTGATCCACATCTCTCTCATTCTCCCATCCATTTAGTTCTTCCTCTAGGTACTTCCCCATTTCCTCAAAGTCTGTGTTTTTGAATTGTAAAACTCGGGTCTTTGTGGTTCTTTTCCCTATTCTTTTAGTGATATTAAACCATATTGTTTGATGATCACTGGTGCTGAGGTGGGTGCCCACCTCGACATCAGAGACATTATCTGCATTAGTGAGCACTAAGTCGAGTATATTTCCTTCTCTCGTGGGTTCTAATACCATTTGTTTGAACAAAGCTACTTGCATGGCATCCACTATTGCTCTACTATTTTTAGATTCTGCAGATGGGATTTTCCAGTCTACATCTGGCATATTAAAGTCACCCACGATCACCACTTCTCCCTTCTTACCTATCTTATGGATGTCTTCAACCAGGTCTCTGTCCAGCTCTTCCTTTTGGTTCGGGGGCCTGTAAACCACTCCAATATAAATTGATGCTCCATCATCTGTTTTTAGGTCTACCCATAGTGCTTCTTCCTTGCCCCAACTTCCTTGTAGCTCAGATGCTTGGATATTGTTTCTGACATAAAGAGCCACACCTCCCCCTTTTCTATCCACTCTGTCCTTCCTTAACAAGTTATAGCCTGGTATTGCCGTATCCCAATCATGAGATTCTGTGAACCATGTCTCTGTGATAGCAACAATGTCCACTTCTGCCTCTATCATTAGGGCCTGCAGATCTGGTATTTTATTTCCCAAACTATGAGCATTTGTGGTCATAGCTTTCCAGGTACTCTCTTTAAGATTATTGCTTTTCCTGTACTCCTTATGAGACTTTAGTTGAGATTTGTTATTCACTTCACTCTTTCCTTTTGCAGTTGTGCCACTGATGCCAGAGTTATCCATCTCAATTTGCTTTTTCTTTTGGTTATGTATCTTGAAATTCTGCATGCATTGGTTTTCTCTCTTTTCTGGTAACACTTCAATGTTTTTCTCTAGGACTTCAGTTTTTAATATAGGGAAGGCTTTTTGTTCTTGTTGCATTTGATACTGTGTGTGTCTCCTAGTAACTGGTCCAATTCTACCAGAGCCCACTGTAATCCTGGTTTTTAATGATTTACTTAATGACCTGCTTGAGTGGGGGGGTATACTTGTTGGCTGCAAATCTGTCACGAATGGGTGACTATGGGACACATGTGTAATCCTACCTGAGCCTACTGTATTTCTTTTTCTTGACTCCTGGTTATTCTTTGGTATTGGGGAATTATTTTCTGAGTAATGCAATGTGGGTGTATTTTTTGTAATTAAAGCTAATTGAGCTTTAACCTCAGTCAGCTCCTTTTTCATAGAAGAGAGTTGTGCACAGATTGGGCAAGTTCTACGTTTCCAGATGTTTTCCCTCAGAATAAAGGCTCCACAACAGTTGCAAAGGATAGTTCTCATATTGGTAAAGTTTTGGGTTGGTGATTCTTAGATGGTAACAATTTACTAATTTATCTTGTTGCTAATGCTAATTTAGTCAGTCTATATTAGAATCTAAGGCCAGGGGTGGGTGGGTAGGAAACAAACAGTTGAACCTGGGACAAGCTGAGTAGAGCAGGACACTTTCTGGAACTTTATTCGTCCTTAAGCTATTAAAGATCCCTCAGCACACACACACACAAGCTCTCACTGTCACTTGCTCTCCCACACACAGAAGCTTGCACTCTCACAGAGTGTATATGTATGAGTATAGTAGAGCATGTAAGAGTGAGAGCTTGCATGTGTGGGAGGGCATGTTGAAGTATGAGCTTGTATGTGTGTCTATAGGAGAACATGGAACATGTGAGAGTGAGAGCTTGTGCATATTTTATTTAATTTAAAATGTATAGAGCATACTATCCAAAGGTCTAGGTGGTTAACATAATATTCATAAAGTTAAATTAAATTAAATTACATTAAATTAAATGTAAGAGTGAGAGCTTGTGTATATGTATGGGAGAGCATATGAGAGAGCTTGCATGTGTATATGGGAGAGCATGTGAGATTTCAAGCTTCTGTGTGTAGGAGAGCATGTGAGGATGAGAGCTTGTGTGTGTGTGTGTGTGTGTCTATAGGAGAGCAAGCACCACCCAATGCTTAGCTATGCTTTCATCATCCTCAAGGCCTACAGAAAATATGAAGGTTGGGCCTGGCTAAACTACAACGAATGCTTTAGGGACAGGATAGAAGAAAATCACTTTATGTCCTGGAGGACCCAAGATGTTGTGGCTTATGTATATTACGAACAAAGTGAATGATGCAGGCTCTCAAGGTCAGCAATCAATAGGAATGTGAATCGGTTCCGGAATCATTCCAGAATAGTGTTCATACTAGAACCGCAGGAAATCTTCCTTTCCGGTGGGACCGCTATTTTTTTTCGGCTGTCCCGAGCCGAAAAAAAAACAACCCACCCTGACCCTTTAAATCTCAGTATTTAGAATCCCCCACCCTTCTTTTTTTTTTTTTTCTATTTTCAAATTTTCACAAATTACATCATGAAACTTTCTTAATGAAATATGGTACATATTCTGGAATACAGCATATGATAATACAACACACAGTTCTATTTGAAAACAAATTACCTTCCATATACATTCCTAAATATAAGAATTTGGGGCAAGTAAGTAAAATGAACGAAATAGACATATTTTACTAACATGCAATTTTATAGGAATTAGGTAGGTGAGCAAAGCACTTAAATTTATTCAGTTACTCTGCAGGCATTTCTATGGGGTGGCCTACCAAGAAATCCCTCAACTGAATTATTCCCTTTATAACTTATGCAGCACTTACAGGGAAATTTTAATATAAATCGGGCTCCTAAATTAAGTACCCTCTGTTTCATAACTAGGAATTCCTTCCTGTGTTGTTGAGTAATTTTAACTATATCGGGGTAAATCCATAATTTTGCTCCATGGAACAGAGCTGTTCTATTCCTAAAGAACCTTTTCATTATAGAGTTACGATCTGATAGAAAAGCAAATGATATTAGCAAAACTTTTCTTTCTTTGACCTCTGTCTCAATGGATAATTCCAATATATCTGAAATATCCAAAGATGGTATATTATCTTGTTCTTCCTGAGGAGCACCTTGAGACATATAATATGCTCTAGTACATACCGGTAATGCAGTTTCAGGAATTTTCAAAATTTCTTTCATATATGTTTAAATAAGTCAATTGGAGAAATTAATCTCACCACAGGAAAGTTAATTACTCTCAGATTTAACATTCTGGTGCTATTTTCCAGTTTCTCCAATCTTCTTCCCATAATACTTTCTGATTTCACAAAGTTCTGTTGCAAAGACTCCATTTTCTTGAAATTTTCTTCCTGATCCTTTATCTTTTTTTCCATAGTCCCAATCTTAGTGGTATTTCCTTGAGTTTTCATATCTATTTCAGACATCGAATGGGCAATTGACTTTAATGCAATGTCTATAGCTTTTAGAGCATACCACACTTTCCCAAGAGTCACTAGAGCATACCACACTTTCCCAAGAGTCACATCCTCTGGTTTACCAATATTTATTTCTAGTTCGGGGATTTCTTTGACTGACTCACCCCTCTCCTGCAGTAGTGCCGGTTTGATGTTTTTCGATGTTCCATCTGTAGTACGGGGGCTCCTCTCTCCTCCGGCCTCCATCTCCGAAATCGCACTCGCTGCCTCCCTCTGAGGGGTGTGCATACTCGCACCTTCCTCTCCCAGGTCCACCAAAGTAGGTTCCACAAGCGCAAAATTCAATACGCTTTGGGCCTCCTCGGGCACGGAATCAGCTGTGCTTCTCGGGTGCTCCGGCCTAACTGGCACGCCAGGGCTTAGCGTCACATCTGGGGTCAAGGGGGAGTCTGCTCGTTCCACGGACTCCACACCAGCGACCAGCCCGCTTGGCATCCCGCTTGCTCCCACCAAGAAGCCTTCGATCAGCGGCTGGTAAGGGTCTGTACTCGGGGAACTCGTTGCGATCCCCCGAACCTTCCCCTTGCGTTTCGTGTGGGGCATTTTTTTTCTGAAATTCAATCGAAAAGGAAAAACGCCGCAGAGCTCACTTCTTGGTGTCCTACCTGGCGGCCATCTTGCTATCCCCCACCCTCACCCTTCTGACCCCCCCAAAACTTTTCTAAAGTACCTGGTGGTCCAGCGGGGGCCCCAGGAGCAATCTCCTGCTCTTGGGCCATCAGCTGCCAGTAAATAAAATGGCGCCGATGGCCCTTTGCCTTTACCATGTGACAGGGGCTATCGGTGCCATTGGCCAGCCCCTGTCACATGGTAGGAGCAATGGACGGCTGGCACCATCTTTAAATATGGGGAGGGATCGGGATGGTGGGGGGGTTGTAAGAAAGTAAAATTGAAGAGTTGGGGTGGTTTTTTTCCGATTTGGTGGGGTTTTTTTTAATTCGTTTTTCTAGATTCGGGTCAGGTTCCAGCTTTGATTTTGGTTCCGGACTGCCGCTGAACGACCTCCTGCAGTCGATCTCCTGCCGGCGCCATTTTCCGTACGGAAAACGATTTGCGGCAGGAGATCGTTTTCCGGACCCCCGCTGGACCCCCAGGGACTTTTGGCCAGCTTGGGGGGGCCTCCTGACCCCCACAAGACTTGCCAAAAGTCCAGCGGGGGTCCGGAACGACCTCCTGCAGTCGAATCGTGTTGGTCTATGGCCGCCGCCATTTTGCGCCGCCATTTTGAAAAATGGCGCCGGCTGAAGACAACACAATTCAATTGCAGGAGGCCGTTCCGGACCGCCGCTGGACCCCCAGGTAATTTAAGGCATTTGGGGGGGTTCGGGAGGGTGGGGGAATTAATTTAAAGGGTCGGGGGGGGGTTTTTAGGGGGTTTTAGTGTGCCGGCTCACGATTTTCACGATTTTCACGATACTTCAAACACCCAAACGGCAACAATACGATTCCCTCCCCCTCCCAGCCGAAATCGATCGTTAAGACTATCGAGGACACGATTCACATCTCTAGTTTCCATCAATGATCATTTGCCACCAGAGATGTGCTCCATAAAGTATGCAACATTCGACAGTGCCATTAACTTGTTATGGAGGTGCAGAAAGGCAGAAATAATGGAAACAACTGACATTGAGTTGGCATTCTGACTTTTGCCAGCGCACCCGTCCAGTTTCCCACTGCTGGGTTTCAACTTCCATGGATAGGTTTACTTTGACAAGTGCATGCTGATGGGGTGCTCCATGTCCTATGCCTACTTTGAGTCATTCAGTTCTTTCTTGCACTGGGTCACCATGTGACAAGTATATATGGACAACATCATACACTACCTTGATGACTTTCTCTTCGTTGGTCCAACAGGAATGGGCACGGCCATAAGCTTGCTGCTGATTTGGTGCACAAGAAGGCTGAGGTCCCATCCAACACCATAAGTTTCTTAGGCATCGAGCTGGATTTCAAGAGGATGATATCCAGGTTGCCAGATGACAAGCTACAGAAGCTCCGAGCCAGGTTGGAGTAGGCCTGGTGGGTCAAAAAACTAACTCTTTGTGAGGTCCAGTCCATCATGGGCACCCTGGAGTTTGCTTGCAGGGGTGATTCCAATGGGTAGAGTTTTCTTGTGAATACTGGCAGCGGGCATGGCCATAATATAGCACCCTCATCACTTCATCAGGATATACAGGCCTTTGAGAGAGGACATAACCATTTGGGTATCCTTTTTGGATGAGTTATGTCTATGTCGCAGTATCTTCCTGTGTCCAGTTGTGACTTGAACATACAATCCAATGCTTCAGTGGGATGGGGATTTGGGCTATATTGTCAAGGTGCATGGCCCTCCTCTGGGTCAAGGAGGGTTTAATATTGAACATCACATTTCTGGAGCTATTCCCCATATTGGTAGTCTTAGTATTATGGGCAGACAGGCTGCATAACAAGCAGATTGTTTTCTGGTATGATAACCAGGCAATTGTGCATGTCTTAAACAGGCAGTCTACAAAATGCCCCAGAGTGGTTGAATTATTGAGGCGGGTAATGCTTTGCAGCCTTCGCAACAATACAACAATCAGAGTGTGGCACATTCCTGGAGTGCATAATGGTGTAGTTGATGCATTGTCTCATGCTAAATGGGATTTATTTCACAAACAGATACCTGAGGTTGATGAGACAGGAATCCCAGTTCCTGACTACTTCTGGACTATTGGACTTCAACTACCCTAGACTTATTGCAGGGAACAATTAACCCTGCCACTTGGAATGTGAACTGCAGGGGATTCAAACAAATACATGTTTACCTGAATTAGCAAAGTTGGGAGGCCGGGCCAGTACCTGATGACTTAATTGTGGAATATAACACAAGTCAAGTGATCAAAATATTATTAGATATTAAATTCAAATAAAACGTATTTGTTAAACTGTTCAGATCACGGCATCAGAAATAATGGTGCTAACCTAATTTACATCCACCGCCTCTTGCCACGCAATGGGCCCCAAGCGGTATCAGCAATGGACAAGTCTGATCTCATTCATCTGCCCTCAAGAATTTCCTTTGTGTCCTCATTGTAGACATCAAAATCAAAACACCCAACTTGAGCCCACTTTTTGGTAGACAATGCCACCTGCTTCAGGGGTTACCAATTAAACTAGGATGACCATTCACTGTATGTTGCTCTGTTACACATTTGAAGGGTTATCAATAAGTTCAACAATACAACTCTCATCTCGATGAATAACTAGGGAATTCTTATTTCTTTAAGATAATTAATTATATATTTTTAGATTCAAATTGATGATATAATATGGGATCTTAAAGACATATAATGAGATTTTGAAGTTTTGAAATAAGTAATTAGAATATAGTCATGGGTCTTTGGGCATGGCAAGAAATAAACAGTAAATTTAGTTATAGGAGAAAAAAAAGATTGTTTTTTTTGAACTGGCAGATGAATGAGATCAGAGGTGTTCATTGCTGATACTGTTTGGGGCCCATTGCATGGCAAGAGGTGGTTGATGTAAATTAGGTTTAACGCCATAATTCTGATGCCATGTTCTGAACAGTATAATAAATGAGTTTTATTAGAATTTAATATCAACTTTAATAATATTTTGATCCCTTGACTTGTGTGATATAGTTGGTTTGAAGGGATCTCTACTTGTGTTTCTTTGCAGTTTAATTGTAGTATATGTCATGAGGGCAAAAGCCATGGGGATTTTGGGGTACTTTCGGGCAAGTCTATTTTGGTTTGCTCCATTCAGAAAAAAACAAGCATAGAATTTAGTGTTCAAAAGCTGCGACTCAGTAAGGGAGCAGGGCACAATAGGGGGTGGGGTGGGCTGGAGTCTTGCCAGGGTGTTGCGGGCTGGGGGGAGGAAGTTAGAGGAAGGGGGTCCTAGAGAGCGGGGGGGGGGGGGGGGGAGGATGTAGTGGAAAGCATAATGGGGACAGGCAGCACCTGATTGGCCAGAGCCTGGGCTCAAAAGGGACCGGCACGCTTGCAGTCCCCCCTTTTGCCCTAGCTCGGTGGCTTAGCCAGCATCCCTCCCAATCCTCCCCCATCCTAGGTGTTAGGTAGCATAGGTTCCCCTTCTTAAGAAACTGTCGCAGCCCATGGCATTGCAGCATGGTGGCCAGTGCTTTAGTAAGGATCCCTCCTAGATTTCACCCCAGGCCTTGCCATAGTCATTCAAGGGTGGCTGACCTCGAGCGGGAACAAGGTGGGCAAGGGGACAGCGTTGATGGGGGCCAGCAGCCCAGAGTGTTTGAGCATGCAGGCACTGATCGGGCCGGTGGCCCAACTGATTATGATCCTGACCCTTGATGCTTCTACGGTGGAAAAGGAGATAGGGGGCAGCATGTAGGATGGTGTGATCAAAGGCTCTGGTTTCTGTGGCCGAGGTCTTGGGCAGCACATCTTCTGACGACGTTTGGCATCTACAGCCAGGTGTATTTGGCGGCACCCTGACTTCTACAGCCGGGTGTCTTCTCGGCTCACCAGCGGCAGCCCTGCTCAATTGCCTAATTAGCTAAGAGGCGCTGGTCACCAAGAGTTTAACTCCCTTTAGTTTAGGGAAAGGGCATAATTGATTTGTTACATTGATGGCATTGTATTATGTGTTTGATGTTTATTTGTGTTGTGGGCTATGGCCAGAATTTTACCAAACAAATAAAGAAATTTCTTCAAACTTAATAGTGTCCAGGATGTCAATTACTCTGGGGTGGGGAGGAGGAGTGGGGGTGTAGGAAAGGGAGAAGGATGAGAAGACAGAAGAATCACCCCTGCCCTTATTGAGAAGCTGTGACTCAGTTAGGGAGCAGGGCACAATAGGAGGGCGAGGGTGGGCTGGAGTCTCATTAGGGTGTTGCAGGCTGGGGGGAGGGAGTTAGAGGAAGGGGTCCTAGAGAGCAGAGTTGGGGGGAAGGACATAGTGGGAAGCATAATCAGGATGGGTGGCACCTGATTGGCCAAAGCTGGGGCTCAAAGGAGACCAGCATGCTTGCAGTCCCCCCTTTTGCCCTGGCTTGGTGGCCTTGCCAGCATCCCACCTGACTCTCCCCCTTCCTAGGTGTTAGGTAGCATAGGTTCCCCTTCTTAGGAAACTGATGCAGCCCATGGCATTGCGGCATGGTGGCCAGTGCTTTAGCAAAGATCCCTCCTAGATGTCACCCCAGACCTTGCCATAGTCATTCAAGGGTGGCTGCCCTTGAGCGGGAACAAGGTGGGCAAGGGGACAGGGTTGATGGGGGCCAGCGGCCCAGATTGTTTGAGCATGCAGGCACTGATCAGGCCTGCGGACCAACTGGCTACAATCCTGACCCTTGACGCTTCTACGGCGGAAAGGGGGATAGGGGGCAGCATGTAGGATGTGTGATCAAAGGCTCTGACTTCTATGGCGAGGTCTTGGGCAGCACATCTTCCGACGACGTTTGGCATCTACAGCCAGGTGTATTCGGCAGCATCCTGGCTTCTACGGCCGGGTGTCATCTTGGCTCGCTAGCGGCGGCCCTGCTCAATTGCCTAATTAGTTTGAAGGTGCTGGTCACCAAGATTTTATCTCCCTTTAGTTTAGGGAAAGGGCATTATCAATTTGTTACATTCATGGCATTGTATTATATGTTTGATGTTTATTTGTGTTGTGGGCTGCAGCCAGAACTTTACCAAACAAATAAAGAAAATTTCTTCAAACTTAAGTGTCCAGGGGGGAGAAAAGGGAGAAGGATGAGAAGACGGAAGCGTCACCCTTGTCCTTATTGTGAAAACCCATTTGTTTTCCAATGAATTATATCCCTAATGGAAGTGAACATGCAGAAAGTAGTATAAACCTCTCCAAAAGTTTATTAATACTAGTATAGGGTGCTATGCCATTTTGTTGCAAGCTTTAAAAAATATAAAAATGTACAGTAAATATAGACAATGAAGATAGGCATACAATAAGATCTTTGGATTATTCTCATATAAGTCCAATAAAAGGCATCACAACCTATAAAACAAATCTAGTTTTTCTAGGAATTATACAGCTACTACCTGAAATAAATTCTGTTACTTTAAACATCAGACAATAATGATGTAACATAAAATACAATGTTAGAATAAAAACACAGATGAATTTTATTGCAAACAAAACAATGGGGAAAATAATGAAAATCTTTTTTTTAAAACTTAGATAATGAAATGTTTTCCATACTTTATTATAAACCTTTTTTTGAAGTGCCTCCATATTGCAAGATTTTATGGATAATCAAAATGCATAAATCCCTGGTTCCATCTCATCTATTTATGGCAAGTAGTTCTTCATTAACTTTTATAAATTATGTTCCTTAATAATCAGATGTAATTTTTTAATCTTGTCACATAAAAATATTTTATTATTCAATTTTAATGTATTAGAAATGAGAGAGAGAGTTGTGTGGTAGAAAAGTGCAGTTAACTATGGCTTTGGAGTTTAATTGCTTTGTCTACTGAAGTCATAGAAGAACATTTAGAAATTGCAATACACTGCTACTGATTGACAGTTCTGTCTGAACAAGACAGGACATTTCATTGTACAATAAAGGGCAATAAGATATGAAGAACAATTTTCAAATGCCATTTTCACAAGTAAATGGCTATGTATGAAGTACAGCATCATACATAGTGTTGAAGGGAAGAAGTCCCAACAGATAAACCAGGTACAAATCTCTGTGAATATATTTTTCCCCCATGAACTTTTCAAAGGGAAAGTGTGCTTGAATTTTCCCTTTAAGAATTGGTGCAAAGACCATAGGTAAAATTACCTCCGGACTTTGCAACAATCGGGCCGATACAGTACAGTGCGCTCCGACGGAGCACACTGTTAACCCTCTATTGGACACGCGTTTTTGACGCGCTAGCGTTACCCCTTATTTAGTAAGAGGCCGAAAACGCGCGTCCAACCCCCCAAACCTAATAGTGCCTGCAACTTGCAAATGCATGTTGATGGCCCTATTAGGTATTCCTGCGCGATTCAGAAAATAAAATGTGCAGCCAAGCCGCACATTTTGCTTTCAGTACCCACCCCCCCCAAATGTCATCAAATAACAATATACCTGCATACTGGCAGTCGATCGCCTTTGCCCTCACTTTGTCACAGGGAGCGACGGTCGCTCCCTGTGACATAGAGAGGGTAAAGGAGATCGGCGCCATTTTGAAACCAGTCCAGCACCGGCACCGGCACCGAGGGTATGATTGAAGGGATGGCTCCCGGACCCCCCGCTAGACCACCAGGTACATGTAAAAGGATTTTGGGGGGGTCAGGAGGGTGGAAGAAGCAAAGGGGTAATTTGTAAAGGGTCGGGGTGGGTTTTTTTTATCGGGCCATCGGCGCCATTTTTATCAGTGGTAGCCAAAATGGCGCCGATGGCCCGAGAGCGGGAGATCGCGCCTGGACACCCCCTCCCCCCACTGGACCACCAGGTAATTTAACATTTTGGGGGGGTTCGGGAGGGTGGGGGAGGGTAAAGGATTGGTTTTAAAGGGTCGGGTGGGTTTAGGGGTTGTTTTGGTGTGCCGGTTTTCCCGCCCTCCCCCCAAATAATTCCTGTACTTGATTTAACGATTTTTCACGATAAATCGAGGGAATTCCTATTGTATCGAGTCCCTTGCCGATTAATGATGATTTTAAAATTATCGGACGATAATTTAAATCGTTAAAAAATGATTCACATCCCTACATTATATATTATAACTGGCTTTCCAAACAGGACACCTTCCACAATCACCTTCCACATTCAGCCTTCACCATCTGAGATTACCCTCGTCTCCTGAAAAGGGACAGTTTTCCCAATTAGAACCGCTACCCCTGCTTTTTTGGAGCCTGACTGGGAGGAATATACCTTACCCACCCATTGGCTATGTAATTTACTATGTTCAATGACATCTAGATGGATCTCTTGCAAAGGTGCAATATGTGCCTCCTGAATCTATACCACTCACATTCCACATTATGCATCTAGTAGAGTTTACCATTACTTGGTCTAATCAATCATAAGAATGAGAATATCTCCCTGCCATGCCTTCATTCTGGTTGAGGTCTCCCAGCTTTTCCACCTCACTTCCAAAACAGCAGCAAGTCCAGTCGAGTCATTCTGGTTTTTGTGGGACATCATATATATCATACTCTAACTTACCTCACTTTAGCCCATGTTTCCTCCACTTCCCCCTTCCCCCCTCATTCTCCCTCCATCCCATGTCCCCTCCCTTGACCTCAGTCCTCCCCGCCAACTGCCCAAGGAACACCAAAACCTCAAGTAACATTTGCTCAACCATGAGCTAAGAAGGATACCTGAGTGTTATGTGCTGGGGCCCCACTTCCCAAAAAGCAGAGATAAACAAAACATACCCAACAACTCACTGAATCCCCATCATCCCCCCAAACTGTGATATTTTCAGTCTTTGCTGTCTATTTCATGCTGCACAACTCAGGAAGCATCCCCACTTCAGAAATACAGCTTCAGTGTCACTAGATCAGCAGGATACTGACTAGTACCCACTATAATTATTTTCTTAGAAACAAAAAGAATGAAAATCCCATTCCTGTACTCAGTTTAGGCAATTCCAGCTGAATGCTCTTCCATTTCTTTCAGCTTTGCATTAAAGAAAACCTGTGCTTCTGCAGCCATGTCCTAAAAATGAACTGCATTATTAAACACCACTGTTAACTTTTCTGGATATTGTAGCACAAATTTAAGTTGATGGTGCACAAGCTGTGAGCAGATCGGTGCAAAGATCTTGTGTCATGCTGATATCATTGGAGAATAATCTGAAAATACTAGTATTTTTCTGCCCTTCATATTATATGACCCAAAACTATCTATACAGCTGCAAAATCTCTTCCTTATGTAAAAAATTCAAATCTTGGTGATAACTGGCCTAGACCTGCCCTGCTTGTTGTGTCGCATCCCCAGAAGGTATGCACACTCAATTTGAAAGGCCTCAAGCGTCTCCAGGAAAGAGCTCGTGGCAGCCACTGCTCCAAAATTCCTCTCAAGTCTCACTCTGGGATTGCCACTGGAAATCCAACAAAGTGAAGCTTGCTCCATCAGCAACGGTTTTAGAAATCCTCCAGCTTGGTTTCATGTTATACCACATCTGCTCGTTGCCATTTCCAGATCGCGTTCAAGGGCCTGCACTCGCCTCCTCCATCCCCTCAATCCACTTCTCGGCTTCAATAATCCGCTGCATGTGATCTATAAGCAGGAATTGAATCTTATCAAAACGTGAGAGCAGCTTACCTAATTTTTCATCCATGGCAGACAATATTACCTCCACTAGATCCCCTGGCTCCCCTGCAGCCTTCTGTGGTGATAGAGGATTACTCACAGTGTTGGCCGTCTCAGATTTTTGTTTTCCCTTACTGATCATTTTTGTCTCCATCAACCAAGGTAAGATCCCAGAAAAGTCACCGTTTCCCCTACAGTCAGTTTGGGCACAGAAAACTTTAAGGCCTAATTTTAAATCACCGGCGTGCATAAAAACCATGAGATACATGCATGGACAGGCTGCGTGCACTGTGGGGATTTTAGAATGCCTGCAGCCACACGTGTAATTCACAGTACGTACAGAAGAGCCAGCTGTGAAAAAGGGGCTATCCCGGTGAAGTGAGCACCAGTAGCCGGCAGGCACATGGAACTTACTGCTGCTCAGGAGAGCAGAGCACGTAAGTTGAAAAATAAAAAAAAATTAGGTTAGTTGGGGGTATTAGGGGTAGAGCAGATAGAGGAAAAGGAGGAATGTTAGCTAGGGGATTTAGGAAGTTCCCAACCAGTCCGTTCTTTCATTGCACTTGGAGGAACTGGGGAAAGGCATAGTCACATCGGCGCACATCGCATACGTAAGTCGGCACCCACCTGCACATGCACACGCTGATATAAAATTGGGCGTGCATGTGCACACAGGTATCGGATTTTATAACATGCATGTTATAAAATCAGTGCGTCCATAACGTTCCTCTCTATAATTTTTCAACAAAGTTGTTAAGAAGGAGTTATCCTTATTTTTGACTGCTTGATATATAGATTTCTTTGACTAAAGTAAGATCATGCTTATACTAAGAGGAAGGCCAGGGTCAGGGAGTTTATTAACATCATCCCCAGAGCCCATATCAACTCAACCATGGATATCGTCCTTCTTTACGCCATCATTGGGTACAAATTCAGAGGAGAGGGCCGCTGCGGAAGCCGAGTCGGAGCGGGAGTCGGCTCTGCTGGCTGAGGTAATATCACTTAGCACTCCCTCCTCACCCCAACATGTGTTTGATGGGACTTGGAAATCTGATTGATGGGACCTGGTATCCTGATGATTTGCCTATTCGGACAGTGGAAGGTGTGGGGAGTGGAGACCAAACTGGTGGAGGGAGAAGGAGAGTCCAAATTGGAGGATAATTTAATTATACCTCAAATGCCAACAGAGATCACCCCTTGCTCACTCTGGACTGCGATTAAGTCTTTAGAAAAAGCTATAGTTAATTTATCTCAGAACACCCTATGGGCTAGATTTTAAAAGCCCTGCCCGTGTAAATCCTGCCAGATTTACGCGCGCAGGGCACTCGCTCGCTGGCGCGCCTATTTTGCATAGGTCACCAGCGCGCAAAGCCCCGGGATGCGCATAAGTCCCGGGGCTTTGTAAAAGGGGCGGGGGGGGGGCGAGTCCGGGGCATGGTGGCAGTCCGGGTGCGTGTCTGGGGTCAGGGGGCAGTCTGAGGCAGGTCTGGGGGCATGGTGATGGTTGGGGGGCGGGCCGGGAGGGTGGTCCCGAGTCCCCCGGCACTGCGGCCTGTACTGGGGATGCCGAGGCGGCGCGAGCAGGTTACGCCTGCTTCAATCAGGTGAAACTTGCACAACAAAAGGTAGGGCTGGGGGGGTGGGGTAGATAAGGGAAGGGAGGGGAAGGTGGGGGGACGTGGAAGAAAAGTTCCCTCCGAGGCCGCTCGAATTTCGGAGCGGCCTCGGAGGGAACAGAGGCAGGATGCGCAGCTCGGCGCACGCAGGCTGCCGATTTTGCGCAGCCTTGCGCGCGCCGACCCCGGATTTTATAAGATACGCGCGGCTACACGCGTATCTTTTAAAATCCGGCGTACTTTTGTTCGTGCCAGTTGCGCGAACAAAAGTACGCACGCGCGTACTTATTTAAGATCTACCTCAGCATGTTTAACAGCGTTTTGTAAATGTGTAAATGTGGAAAATTGTAAATGTGTAAATGTGGAAAATTCAGTAGCATCAAATAAATTAAATATAGAAAAGTATGAAAGCCGATTGGTAAAAGTAGAGGGATTTTAGCAAAAATGTATTAAAGCTGAATTGCTGAATGAAAAAAACTGGAATACATGAAAAATTCTATAAAATATTTGAACCTTCGGGTACTGAATTTTGCAATGGTGAAATTAATTTTATCAGTATTTAGTACAAATACTGAAGATGCAACAGCAAGCTCTGCCAATTTTTTCTAAAGTGTATTATTTACCAATAAGAACTACGGCTAATGTTTCAGTGGGGGAAGAGTCTCCGGGAAGATCTCTTGATGTGTCTGATGTGTTGGAAATGTCAACAGATACCGAAAAGACAAGGGCCACACTATAGGGCAGATTTTTAAAAAGTACGCGCGTGCAACTGGCGCAAACAAAAGTACGCCGGATTTTAAAAGATACACGCGTAGCCGTGAGTATCTTTTAAAATCCGGGGTTGGCACGTGCAAGGCTGCGCAAAATCGGCAGCCTGCGTGCGCCGAGCCGCACAGCCTGCCTCGGATGGAACTTTATTTCCAGCGCCTCCCACCTTCCCTTTCCTTCCCCTACCTAACCCACCCCCCAGCCCTAACTAATTCCCCCCCACCTTTATGTCAAAAGTTACGCCTGCCCAAGGCAGGCGTAACTTGCGTTGCGCCGGGCCGGCTGCCGGCGCGCCATGTTTATTTATTTATTTTATTTTATTTATATACCGGCAACCGTTTTGCACATCGTGCCGGTTACAGATAACTTACAACCAAGGATATATAGGCAAAGCCTTTACAAAGAACAGTTTGTAACAATAAACTCAGTAACATAGCAATAACAAGATAAAAAGGTGGGGAGGAGAGGTATATAGGTAGACAAGACAAAGGGAGGGGGAGGGGGGAGGTGAGAAAAGGATACATAAGGAAAAGATATGTACAGGGGTTTGAGGAAAATGTGATAAACACAGATTATTTACAGGTTAGTATAAGCGCAGAGGAACAGTGATTGGAGGGGAGAGGCGGGTACTAAGTAATATTTTAGGTTTGAAGTTCATTGGGGGGTGGGTGCAGGGAGTATGTCCTGAAGAAGGGGTGTTGGTAGGGGTAGGCGGTTGGGTGAGGATGTTTGTAAGGGATGATGAAGATTGTGACTGGGGGTATGCTTGGAGGAAGAGCCAGGTTTTGAGTTTCTTTTTGAAGGTGGGTGTGGAGGGTTTCGGTGCGAAGGTCAAGGGGCATGGAGTTCCAGAGGGGCATGGAGTTCCAGAGGGAAGGGCCCGTTTGGTGGAGAGGGCCCGTTGGTGGAGAGGGCCCGTTTGGTGGTCACGGCCTCCGGACCAGCCCCCAGAACGGGTGTTCTGGGGGCTGGTCCGGAGGCCGTGACCCTGCCCCCAGAACGCCCCTGGGCCGTGACCCCACCCCTGGAACGCCCCCCGATGACACACCGGCCGCAAAACGCCCCCCCCACCCGCCCCCCCAGGAAAGCCCCGGGACGTATGCGCGTCCCAGGACTTGCGCGCGCCGCCGAGCCTATGCAAAATAGGCTCGGTGCACACAGGCAGTGGAAGGGGCAGCTTTTCGGCGGTTACACGCGTATCCCTTTGAAAATCTGCCCCTATGTGTTTCATTTGTGTTTACAACAGACCATGATGTGGTTTGCAGTTATTTTTTTTCCAAGGCCAGAAAATCGGGATTTATCCAGATTTGGCAAGGATAACCCAACTGAGGAGAAAACATTTTCTGAGATTAAGACCAGAAGTAGAAGCTATAGGGGCTAGATTTATGTTGAAGTTTCCGTGTAGATATGAGATTAATTATTCCAATTATAAATAAATATATCTTTTTTGAAGTTTCCCAGCTCCAATTGTTTTTAGATTCTCACACCTCCAAGTGCTACAGAGACTGGCTAGAAGCAAAGTGTAAGAAGCCCAATGTTATCTTTGATTGTAAATTGATATATGGGATGAGATCCCTATTTTTCCTAAGATTAAACGCTTATTTACCAATAGCTCGTTAAATATTTCCTGTATATTAAGCAGATATGTAGTAAATATGGAAAACACCTCTAATTATACAATACTGCAAATATCTGTATCTCAATTATAATTTGTTATTATAATGTTTTTGAAAATGCAATAAATACAAAATAAAAAAATCAGTGCATCCATGTGTGCGCACCAGGAACCACGCGCACATTGACACCTGCACGTATCTTTTAAAATTTACCCATTAATATCAAAGTTCATTATAATGGAGATGCTGATGTGGGCAGATACAAGAAGTGGGGCCCAGAGCTAAACAGAATCACATCTACATGCTCTCACCACATGACCTCCAAGTACATTGGTTTTAAGTCACTCACATTTCTTTTGGTCATTGCAGATGATATAGTTGATTAAAATATTCAGCAAAACTGAGAACATATTCAGGTATTTGTTATGGTTTTTATGAGTTTGTGAACCCCAGGCCCAAGGTGAGAGATGTCTCCGCCCACAGGGAGGAGCCCCATGGGCCTCATCGTCGGTGGGCATGGTCTCAGCAACATAGGGCACAGCTGTGAGAGAGACTTTTATTAAGAAGAAAAATATAGTACATTACCCGAGGAGCGGGAAATGAAATAAACAAAGTCCTTGCAAAAATACTGTAGTCAGGATGATGATGTAGATACAGAGGTCCGGTAGGAATCCATGGGGTACACCTGGGGATTCCTGCAGGCCGATGTAAATACCTCTGAGTGCAGATCCGGTAGTGGCCCGCAGCGTGGGGTATGCCAAGGAAATGTACAATAGATGCCAAGGAGGCAGAGGTCGGTGATACAGGAACCAGGCCATAGACCTTGTATAGATGGTGTAATCCTGAGGCACAGATAGAGTAGTGTAGACAGACTGAAGAACGGTAGTGGCCTGAGGAATGGGGTATGCCGTGGAATCTTCAGTAGAGTTGGTAGAAGTTGAATAATGTACTCACACAAGCAAGTCCCAGCAGAGATACCCGAAGAGCGGGTCAGGATGTCCCAGGCAGGAGGGCCCTCCGAGGAGCGGATAGCCAAGTCTCAGAAAAGCCCCCAGGAGCGGGTACTCAGAGCGTCTGAATGCCTGGAGAAAAGTCTGGAACAGAAGATCCAAGTTAGAGCGGATTTAACAAGCGAGAGAACTCCTTGCTAACTCGTCTTAGCAATGGACCAGTCCGTATAAGTACACTAGTGGTGTTGACGTCATCGGGAGGGGACACCCCAAGGTTCCCACCATGACATATTCATAAGGAGGCCCTGCGCGTGCGTGCCTAAGTGATGCCAGAAGTAATATGGCGGGCGGCAACACCCACGCTGTCATGGGGATGCCGGAGGAGTGGTGTTGGTTAGCGGAGGCCGCCATTCTCCCAATGATTGACGATGCAGGGAAATAAGAGGTGAGCATGAGAGGTCACAGCCATCTGCGACCGACGTGAGCAACAGTACCCCCCTTTTTAGGGCCCCTCCCCAGGGGTTTCGGCTTCCTGGGGTGAGCCAGATGGAATTGCCTGATTAGTTCTTTGTCCAAAATATTGCTTGCGGGTTCCCAGCTGTTTTCCTCTGGTTCGAAACCTTCCCAGGAAATTAGATATTCCCATCGTTTCCCATGTCTCTGCCACATCTAAGATGTCATCTACCTGGTAGGTTATGTCTTCCTCTGCAGAGAGAGGCTGCGGCTCAGGTGTCTTCTTAGAAAACTTGGACAAGATGAGTGGTTTCAGCAGGGAGATGTGGAAGGCATTGTGGATCTTAGTGATGATTGTAACTGTAAGCTGTATGTGACTGGACCTAGTCGATGTAGTATAGGAAATGGTCCAATGTACCGCAGTGCAAATCGGACTGAAGGCAATTTGAGATGAATAAAACAGGTACTTAACCATACCTTATCTCTGGGCTGAAGTTGTGGAGCTGCTCTGTGATGGGCATCATAATACTACTTTGCTTGTTGTCCAGCCTTTTGAAGCAAAGCCTTAGTGTTTTCCCATAGCTGATGTAACTCCTGTGCTGAAGCTTGAGTGGCCAGAGAGGTCACCGACAAAGGCATCGGTAATGGCTGGCGACCATAGGCTAGTTGAAAGGGAGAAGAGCTTGTGGAAGCTGAATTATGTAAATTCAGTGCAAACTCTGCCCAGGAGAGCAGCTTGGCCCAATCGTTCTGTCTTGAGTTGATGTAGGCCCGGGGGAACTGCTTTAAAGTGCGGGTCATTTTTTCGGTTTGTCCGTTGGCTTGTGGGTGATAGCTGGAAGTCAGGTCCAGAGAAATATCAAATTTCTTACAGAGAGATCTCCAGAACTTGGCTGTGAATTGTTCTCCTCGGTCCAAGAGTATGTGTTTGGGCATGCCTTGTAAACGGAATATATACTGGATACAAAGTTTTGCAAGTTCAGGAGCAGAAGGTAGTCAAGGTAGAGCCACAAAATGTGCCATTTTGGAAAACTGATCAACGGTAACCCATACGGTGTTGTTGCCACTAGACACAGGGAGATCAACGATAAAGTCCATAGATATGTGGGTCCATGGTTCACTAGGAGCAGGCAAAGGTTGGAGAAGGCCCCAGGGATGACCAGTAGGTGGCTTCTGTCTGGCGCACGTTAGCGCAAGATACTACATAGCTATGGACATCCTTTTCATTGAAGGCCACCAATGGTATCTCTCCAAAGTGGACAGAGTTCGGGATTGCCTAGGATGCCCCTGCGCGCCGCTGAGCCTATGCAAAATAGGCTCGGCGCGCGCAGGGGCAGATTTTTTCCGGTTATGTGTGTATGTTACACGCGTAGCCTTTGAAAATCTGCCCCAAATTGTATATGTGGAAAAGATCAGAGTATGCCTCACTTGCTCTAGTATTGTTTGTTTGAATAGCTATGCACAATTGATGATTTAAATACTATGACCATGCAAGGGTCTGTACCCACTAATTGTCAACATTGACCTAAATTGGTATGATGGACACAAAATGATGATGACCTATTTTTAAAATCTTCAAAAAGGTTTACTTATTCTGGATTTAATATGGCCTTGATTAAACAAAGCAATAAACCTTTCTAAATACTCTCACAAAATGATAAGAATTATTTTGTTTCAATCATTTGTTTGTGATTCCTGTTAAAAGGAATCTCCAGAGCAGAGGCCAAGAAAGGATTTCTTATTATGCAGCATTACCTAAAATTGCTGTTTGTATCTGTTGGCAATAATCTTTTAAAGGGCACAAGCTGTTATGTGGACTATGTGTAAAATATACCTAGTAAATGTAGAAATTATGTGTTATGTGAAGTAACCTTAGTTACTTCAAGGTGACAATATCTTTTGTTGTTCTGCAGTATTCTACATGATGCATTTCTGCTTTAGAGAAATGACATCAAATATCTGTTTCCATTTAGGCTGAGTAGTTACATGTTTAGATGTGCAGTGTCACCAATACACAGTATATCTTGAGCCTTTGGATCTCTGCCACAAACTTCAGAATATTTTAGCTAAATAGCTATTATAACTTAACTGCTGCAGCTACAACTGAAATGAACACAGGGAAGATTTCAAGAGCTCTCAGTAGATTGATTAAACATCTTGCTCACCTCTGATTCTAACTTGAAATCCCTCTGAAGGCATTCAATGTATTTTCCCCAAGTGAACCAATTAAATTGAAATAATGTGAATAAAATAATTGTAAAAGAGGGCATCATTTTCTAAAATATTCCAGTTAGAAACCATTGTGGACGCTACATGATATGCCATTAAAGTAAAACAACTAGGCTATATTTTACTACAATTGATTTCCTCACTAATAGTAATAGCTGATGAGAAGTGAACTTGATAGCAGTGATAATAACAACAAACGTGATTCATATGAAAACACATAACTGTTTTGGTGAGTGATGGTTGAGTGATGATGGTATTGTGTTAGGAGCTCAGAGAGAAATACCTGGTGAAACTGAGGGAGACGAAGAAAAAAATCAGGAAAGCAAAAGGTCAAGTGGAAGAAAATATTGCCAAAGAGGAAAAGTGATATCAGAGAAAGAAGGAAGGCCCAAAGTGGTATAGTGAAATTGAAAGGTGACATGAATCAATGTGTAGAGAGAGACAAAAAATTCCAGAAATATTAAACAAATATCTTAGTTTGGTGTTCACTAAAGAAGACCCTGGAGAAGGACCAGATGGGGGTGGTGTAGATGAAACTGTTTACAAAAGGGAATATATGGTAAAAGGTAGGAAAACTGAAAATGGATAAGGTCATGTGGCCAAACGAGGTACATCTCAGCTCAGAGATATGCTAGCAGGTCTGCTGAAAGACCTATTTAAGAGATCCCTGGAAACAGGAGTTGTGCCACGAGATTGGAGAAGATCAGATGTGATCCTGCTTCACAAGATTGGTAGCAGAGAATAGGCTGGAAACTACAGGCCAGTTAGCCTCACCTTGTTGTAGAAATATTAATGGAGACTCTACTGAAGGAAAATATAGGGGTAGATTTTAAAGGTGCACACGCACTTCCCGACACTTCCCGGCACGCACACATTTATGCACTTTTATAACATGCATGCACCGGCACGCACATGTTATAAAATCTGGGAGCCACGTGCACATGCACACCAGATTTATAATCCACGCATGCATGTGCGGGCAGCGCGCAAGGAGGGGGAGCATTCTGCAATTTTCACGCAGTGACACGTCCCAGCCTTCTCCAGTTCCCTCCAAGTCCACTACAATTAAGGAGTGGACTTGGAAGGAAATTCCCTATCCCCCCTACCTAACTTCTCTTCCCCTTCCCCTCTCCTCTTCTCCCCACCCCCTATTAGGGATGTCCATTCGTTTTGAACAAATGCGCAATCCGCAACATATAGGTCCCTATTCGTTGCATTTGTGTGGTTCCGAAACGAAACGCAAACCCCCACAAATGCAACATATCACTAACGAATAAAACCCCCACCCTCCTGACCCCCCCCCCCCAAGACTTGCCAAAAGACCCTGGTGGTCCAACGGGGGTCCTGGAGCGATCTCGTGCACTCGGGCCGTCGGCTGCCGATATTCCAAATGGCGCCGATATCCTTTGCCCTTACTATGTCACAGGAGCTACTGGTGCCATTGGTCAGCCCCTGTCACATGGTAGGAACACAAGATGGCACCAGCCATTCATTGCTTCTACCATGTGACAATTTGAAATACCGGAAGCCGACAGCCCGAGTATAGGAGAATACTCCAGGACCCCTGCTGGACCACCAGGGACTTTTGGCAAGTCTTGGGGGGGATCAGGAGGGTGGGGGGTCATAGTTAATTAAATTTAAAGGGTTGGGATGGGGTTGTTTTTTTTAACTTTAATGGGAAACGAATACCATACGTAAGTAATGGATGAATCCGGGTTCCCCGAAATCAGATGTAACGGATTTGGGTCCCAACGAATATGAATACCAAATCAAACATATCCGTCCCTGCTGCACATCCCTACACCCTATCCCTATCCTACCTAACCCTGTTTTTTTTGTTTTAACTTTTGCTCCTCATCAGGAGCAGTACTAAGGTGCACATGCCTACAGGGTGCTGGTGCACACTTCCCTGGCACAGCAGCAAACGGCCACTGTTTTAGCTGCTTCCAGCCCCGCCCCTCCCTGCCCTGCCCCCCAAACTGCTCAGCAAGTGCATATTATAGGATCAGCATGTCCATGTGCCACACGCTGAGAACCGTGCTCTCATGGACATACGAGCGTATATAAGAACATAAGAACATAAAGAAATTGCCATGCTGGGTCAGACCAAGGGTCCATCAAGCCCAGCATCCTGTTTCCAACAGAGGGCCAAACCAGGGCACAAGAACTGGCAATTACCCAAACACTGGGGTAGATTTTCAAAGGGTTTATGCGCGTAACCCCGAAAACCTACCCCAACCCCCCCCTGCACATGCCGAGCCTATCTTGCATAGACTTGGCGGCACTCGCAAGCCCTGGGATGCACGTAAATCCCAGGGCTTTCCTGGGGGGGGTGTCAGGGGCATGTCGGGGGCATGTCGCAGCGGCGCGTCACCCGCGGGCAGTCCTGGGGCGCGGCAGCGGGCGTGGTTCCGGCCCGGGGCATTCTGGGGGGTGTGGCCGCGGCCTCCGGACCAGCCCCCAGACCAGAACATGGCGCGCCGGCAGCCGGGCACACGAGTTATGCCTGCCTCGAGCAGGCATAACTTCTGGAATAAAGGTAGGGGGGTTTAGATAGGGCTGGGTTAGGTAGGGAAGGGAGGGGAAGGTGGGGGGCGAGGCAGGAAGTAAAGTTCCCTCCGAGGCCGGCTGCGTGGCTTGGCGAGCACAGGCTGCCGATTTTGCTCAGCCTTGTGCGTTGCAGATCCCGGATTTTAACAGATACGTGCGGCTACTGCGCGCATCTATTATAAGCCCGTGTACTCTTGTTTGCACCTGGTGCGCGAACAAAAGTATGCGTGTGTGCGTAAATTTGTGAAATCTACCCCTATAAGAAGTTCCATGCTACTGATGCAATTAATAGCAGTGGCTACTTCCCTAAGTAAATTTGATAATAGCCGTTAATGGACTTCTCCTCCAAGAACTTATCCAAATCTTTTTTGAACCCAGCTTACACTACCTGCACTAACCCCATCCTCTGGCAACAAATTCCAGAGCTTTATTGTGCGTTGAGTGAAAAAGAATTTCTCTCTGCTTAGTCTTAAATGTGCTACTTGCTAACTTCATGGAATGGCCCCTACTCTTTCTATTATTCGAAAGTGTAAATAACCGATTTGCATCTACTCATTTCAAGGACCTCTCATGATCTTAAAGACCTCTATCATATCCCCCCTCAGCTGTCTCTTCTCCAAGCTGAACAGCCCTACCCTCTTCAGCCTTTTCTCATAGGGGAACTGTTCCATCCCCTTTATCATTTTTGTTGCCCTTCTATGTACCTTCTCCAGCTCAACTATATCTTTTTTGAGAATGCGGCGACCAGGAATTGTACACAGTATTCACAGGTGCGGTCTCACCATGGAGTGATATAGAGGCATTATGACATTTTCCGTTCTATTAACCATTCCCTTCCTAATAATCCTAACATTCTGTTTGCATTTTTGACTGCTGCAGCACACTGAGCCTACAATTTTAAAGTATTATCCACTATGATGCCTAGATCTTCTTCCTGAGTGGTTAGCTCCTAATATGGAACCTAACATCGTGTAACTACAGCAAGGTTATTTTTCCCTATATGCAACCACCTTGTACTTGTCCACATTAAATTTCATCTGCCATTTGGATGCCCAATCTTCCAGTCTTGCAAGGTTCCTCCTGTAATGTATCACAGTCTGCTTGTGATTTAACTACTCTCAATAATTTTGTATCATCCGCAAATTTGATAACCTCACTCGTCGTATTCCTTTCCAGATCATTTATATATATATTGAAAAGCACCGGTCCAATGAATAGAAAGAAGAAGACATCAGATAGACATTTTGGGTTAGCTAAAAGAGAAAACAAAGATACAAAAGGAACCACAAGTATCAGTTACAAAACATTACATTAGAAAAGTAAAGAAAACAGATTTGTATAATCTTTACTAGAAAATATGCATTATTCTTTTCTGATAGTAAGTAGTATCTAATGCACTAATAGATATTGTTTGAAGAGAAATGTTTCATCATTGATTGAAAATCTGTGAATAATAAAATTTTAAAAAGGATAATTATTAATCTAAATTTGCCTTTATCCTGTTTTATTACCTCTACTTTTCCTCCTAAACAGCAGGAGAAAACATTGGGGTAGATTTAAAAGACCTATTGCGTTTAAAAAATGGCACGTATGTGTGTAGGTAGGTCTTGCGTGTGGAAAGCAAATTTTGCATAGTGGTATTTGTGTGCGTAAATGTGCCTGCACGCACAAAATTGCATGCATAAAAATGGGGTGTGTTGGGGCGTGTCGGGGCGTATACATGGACTAACGCGCACACGATGTATTTTATAAGGGACGCGCGCATATCACCTGGCATGTTCAGTTAATCTCACGAGCGTATGTTTACTACTGCCTGCCTGTGTGCGCAAGCAATGCTTACTTTCAAGTTTCCTTGGTGTTTGCGGTTCCTTGGCCTCATCGCTCTGGAACACTGGATTCTAGAGGAAGGCAGAAGGTGAGGAGGAAGAGCTTAGTGGAACTTACTGATGGTAACTGGGAACGGTAAACTGTTTACCTATGCACTGTTGATTTTTGTCTGTCAGTAAAAGAATGCATCAGGAGGTGATAAAACAAGGAACAGCAACTGTGTGGCATATTTGGCATTTCTGTTTCTCCATATAATAGCTGCATGGGTCCTCTGATCATTACGGCTCAGAAGAGAGAGAGGAGAAGAAGAATGCTGAGAATGAGGAGTGGTTACCCTTTATATAGAGTTTACAGGACTCAGACCACATTTTCTGAATCTGTCAGTTTCAGATTTAATAAGGGAAACCATACTGTACCTCTGCCAATTATTAGAGCCTGAACTGCAACCTGTCACCCAAAGGGGCCATACCTTGACAGTACACATTAAGGTGACTAACCACCCTGGCCTTTTTTGCTAATGGCACCTTCCAAACAACGCTAGGAGTTGCATCTGGAATCACACAGTCTGCCACCTCAAGGTGTCTAGAGCAGGTCCTGGCTGCCTTGCTCCGGAAAACACAACACTATCTCCTTCCCCTTCGGAAGACAGGAACAACAAGAAATAATGACAGAGTTCTATCAAATTGCATGCTTCCCCTCGGTCTTGGGAGTATTGATTGCATTCATGTACCCCTAAGGGTACCAGGAGGAGATGAGGCCACGTACCGCAAACCGCAAGGGATTCCACTCCCTAAACATGGAAGTGGTCTACAATGCCAAGGGCATCATCATGAATGTGGTGCCCCACTTTCCAGATCCACTCATGATGCCTACATTCTATCCAATCCAGAATTAATGACCACTTCCAGCAAGGACACATCACTGGGGGATGGCTTCTAGGGTAGTCAAGCCAACCACCACTTCTAACATACATAGTTCCCAGCGTCACCCTTATATTATAGTGCCACGCAGGGCTACTGTTTACTTAGCCTGTGAGCTGTGCCACAATGAAACAGAAGGTATATGTTACTCTGATTTTCTGTGTCTTATCCTACAGGTGACAGAGGCTATCCACTGAAAACCTGGCTCATGATCCCCATTGCCTCCCCTGCAACTGCCGCTGAGGCTCGCTACAACAGGGCACACTGATAGACCGGGGCTGTCATAGAGAGAACATTTGGCTTACTGAAATCCCGCTTCCGCTGTCTAGAAAGATCTGGAGGATGTCTTCTTTATAGCTCCCCTAAAATGTGCGAGATCTTTCTAGCCTGCTGTATGCACTTAACAGACACATGCCTTCGCCAGAGGAGGCCCCTCAAGAGAATGAGGAGGAGGAAGAGCATCTGACTCAGGATGAATTGCAAGAAATCCATCGCTTGATTCAAAGGCAGGCTATACAACAAAGGAGCACTCTCATAGAAAGCCATTTCAGAAGGTGATAGTGAATTTATTTACATTAAAGGGCTTATTTAAATTAAAATGCATTTATGTACAAAAAAGTGCAGATAAATTAAAAAGTGTAGAAACTAAAAGATCACTTCCTTGGCTGTCCTCTCTTTCTGGCTTCAGGAAGCTTAGGCTGCCCCACCCTGGAGCTCCTGCACAGTGGACTCCTGCCACTGCTCACGTACCCTCAGAGGGCAAAGGAGGTTGGGGCAGTTCCAGTTCATGGCTGCAGGAAGGTACAAACCGGTGGCTGCAGCAGCTCTGGTGGTGGTGGGGGAAGCATGACAGGTGTTGCAGGCAGGGGTGGGGGGGCCATCCACAGATAGCCTGGTGCAGGCTGAGGTACAGGTGGCTGTCCCACAGTGGCTCTTCAGCACGGGCAGGTGCCATCCATGGGAAGGGTGGCCCAGAAGGTGGAGGGGTAATGCATCCAGGGACCATGAAAGGCCATGGCGCCACTGGTGCCTGCGGCTGCATAGGGGGCAACCGCTGCAGCATCTCCCTCCATACTGCCGTTGTTCATCAGTTGCCCGGCAAAGGTCCCATATGGCCTGCTGAATCCCCTGTCCTTCTTCCCTGATGGTATCATGGAGGGGCTCTGCTTCCTGCCTCACTACATTAGGCAGGTCTGAGATAGCATACAAGAGGCTGGTGCTTTTGCTGTAATAACAGTCTCTCAGCCTGTCTGGCAACCAGTTCAGGTTCGGGCTGTTCAGACGCACTGTTGTCCTGCGGGCAATCCTGTAGCAGATCAGCCAGTGTGTCCTCCGGCTCCACTTCCTGCCACTATTGCTCCTCTTCCTCCTCAGGCTGTTCCAGCTGTTCACAGGCTCCCCCTTCCTCATCATCCGAGGAGTCTGGGATTACCCGCAGACGACGGTACAGCCTTTGGGGTCATCTAAGTGCAGATCCTGGATGCTCATCATCTGGATCCTCTAAAAAAACATTTAAAAAATCACACACTGCCAATCAGTGTTGTTATGTTCTTGGTTCATATGGGATGCATGCTACACTAGATAGACCTAAATACTACTCCAGTGATACGAGCTATTAATGCCACAGGCATTAATTCTATATAGCCACAACCTAGCTTTACACTCCAGGTGGTATTCCTTGTGGCAGTAGGGATGTGAATCGTTTTTTTTTTTTTTTTTAATTTATTGTTTATTAAATTTCTTAAACATTTTACAATGAATAAAAAAAAGAACTTTAAGTTACATTCATATATCAACATACGTATGTACTTCAGGAAGAAAATTTTTTTACATGTACTCCTAATAAAGTCCACATCATGGGAGGCATTTAGCAATTTAACAAAAGAAATTTTTCATTCAAATGAAATAATGTGAGTAATTTATCTATACTACCAGGATCTTTAATCTGTTGTGATAACATCTCGTCCTTCTTTATCATTTAGGAAAGTTTCTAGGTGTGTAGGCTCAAGGAATACAAATTTATTTTTATTTAACATTACTATACAACGACAAGGAAACTTGAGAAAATATGTGGCACAAGTGCCACTACTCTCTCTTTTAAAGCAAGAAACATTTTTCTTCTCCATCTGGGTATTCCTAGAAACGTCAGGAAAGACCTGGATGGTCTGCCCACAAACTAAATACTTATTTCTAAAGTACTTTTGTAGGACTAAATTCTTCTCCTGCTCCAAACCAAAAGCAACAATCAATGTTGCTCTGGTTTGTATATCGTCCATAGACGCCCTCTAGAAAAGATGTTAAATTAGGGCTCTGTTCCGATAACATATCTATTCCCCCCTCAGGTGCCACAACTGCTCTTTTTGATTAGAAAGATAATAAATCTTAGAAATTAATAGATCTTTAGTTATTCCTAAAATTTCTCTGATATATTTCTTAAATAGTTCTTCCGCTGACAAAAGTCTTGTAATTGGAAAATTCAGGAGACGCAAGTTCTTAGCTCTCAAATTATTTTCTAAATTTTCCATTTGTTTATAAATAATCATAGAATCATCATCATCATCGGGTGCATCAGCCAGCCCTGCCCAAGTGCCAGCTCCAAATGAATCTCTAGGAAGCGGTGGGATTAGCATGTTTCAAGCTAATCCACGCTTAACAGAGACAATAATATCAAGTGCACCAGCAGAAAATATGACAGGAGAAAAAGTGGAAGAAGGAGAGACCCTAGGGGAAAGCAACCAGGGATTAACATCAGAACCTGAAAATATTACTCTGCTGGATGTTTGGAGGGTTGTGAAAAACATGGAGGGAAAACTATCCCAATCCATAGCTCAGTCCACTATTAATCTTACAAATGTTAAGAAGGTGGTGGAGGAACAAGGTAAACGAATTGAAGTGTTGGAAGCTACAAATGTTACTTCAATATCTCAAATTTCATCTCTTCAAAGTGCTGGGGCCACATTTATGAAAGATTGTGTGAATCGTTTTTTGACGATTTAAAATATCGTCCGATATATTTTAAATCGTCAAAAATCATTAAAGGCGCGATACAATAGGAATTCCCCGATTATTGTCAAAAATCGTAAATCGGGGGAGGGGGAGGGGGGAGGGGAAGGGGGAGGACGGGAAAACCGGCACACTAAAACAACCCTAAAACCCACCCCGACCCTTTAAATAAATCCCCCACCCTCCCGAACCCCCCCAAAATGTTTTAAATTACCTGGGGTCCAGTGGTGGGGTCCCGGTGTGATCTTCCACTCTCGGGCCACGGCTGCATTAATAGAAATGGCGCCGGGGCTACCTTTGCCCTGTCATATGACAGGGCAAAGGTAGCCCCGGCGCCATTTTGGTTCCTGTCCCCCGACGTCACGAGCACAGGAGATCGCTCCCGGACCCCCGCTGGACCCCCAGGGACTTTTGGCCAGCTTGGGGGGGGCCTCCTGACCCCCACAAGACTTGCCAAAAGTCCAGCGGGGGTCCAGGAGCGACCTCATGCACTAGGGCCGTATTGCAAAATGGCGCCGGCCGTATGGCCGTATTGCCATATTGCAAAATGGCGCTGGCGTGTGGCCGGCGCCATTTTGCAATACGGCAATACGGCCATACGGCCGGCGCCATTTTGCAATACGGCCCTAGTGCATGAGGTCGCTCCTGGACCCCCCGCTGGACTTTTGGCAAGTCTTGTGGGGGTCAGGAGGCCCCCCCCCAAGCTGGCCAAAAGTCCCTGGGGGTCCAGTGGGGGTCCGGGAGCGATCTCCTGCGCTCGTGACGTCGGGGGACAGGAACCAAAATGGCGCCGGCGCCATTTCTATTAACGCAGCGTGGCCCGAGAGTGGAAGATCACACCGGGACCCCCCCACTGGACCACAGGTAATTTAAAACATTTTGGGGGGGTTCGGGAGGGTGGGGAATTTATTTTAAAGGGTTGGGGTGGGTTTTAGGGTTGTTTTTAGTGTGCCGGTTTTCCCGCCCTCCCCCGATTTACGATTTAAACGATTTAAAAAAAACAAAACCGGGACGATCAGATTCCCTCCCCCCCAGCCAAAATCGATCGCTAAGACGATCGATCACACGATTCACATCTCTATGTGGCAAAGGGAGGGCTTAAGCCAGGCAGAAGAGTGCTGGGGAATATGAATTTTAGAGGAGACAGAGCACTTTCACTGTGCTGCACAGATTTGAGGCACAGTCTACCAGTTACACAAACACAAGGCCCTGTCCTTTGAAGATTCAGGAAAGTGGCTAGATTAAAAAAAAACAAAAAAAACAAGAGGCCACAAATATTATTTGCACTGCAGGGACACATGACAAATTGTTTCTGTTGAGGACCTTATGAGGTGGAAAGTGGCCGAGGAGATAGGCCTAGGGTGAGCATAAAGCTCCATGTCAAGGGGGACCAGCAAATCCAGTCCTGGTTTTACTACATTGCTTTCATTGAAAAGTTGTTCTGATTTCTCAAGTGATTTCCCTAAGAAAAGCAGAACATTATCTCATGCATGCACTGTGGTAAGCCCAGAGTGGATTCATGGTTTTTCCCATTGACCAGGAGCTACTTGGTCTCTCTACATGCAAATGTAAGAATAAACCAGCCAGTGCAATAATCTGGCTTTTCTCATGGAACTATATGGTCATCCTACATAGGCCCTAACAAAGAACCTCCCCTATGCATTTCCATATACAGGCTATGCAAGTAGACGTTAAAGAATCAACTTTATTAGGCCAATATACATTCTGACAAATTTCTTCATACACATATGAAAGCCCACTGCACACTTTGACCTAGCTTATATGAACAAAGCCACAGCAGATATTGCCCTTGTTGGCTGCTTCAAGGAGCAGAGATACAGGTATATATATTACTGAAGTTACAATGGTTGTCTATACTGCAGAAATTTACAGAACTTAGAGTATGTGATTTTGAAAGAGCAGCAATTAAGAATAGCTCCCCATATTCTTTTTTCCCTTTATCATACTTTTAAGGCTCATATTGTCTCCCCTGCTGCATGTTTAAAATATGAGGCAGAGAATACCACTCATTTTTCTTTCATCTTTCATCACTCTAAGTCACATTAAAACTTCACTGATAGTAAATGTGCTGCTCGTACGTATGACTTGAGCGGTAAAACTGCCCCCAAAACCCACCCCCCCCCCCCCCCCCCCCCCCCCCCACAAACCTCACCCTGAGTTCATAATGCCCCCTCTTTTAGTGGTATAAAAATTTCAAATATAAGTGAGCCTCCTTAGAGGCTCTCACTCTCCCTCCCTCTCTCTCTGCCTCCCCTCCCCTCCCCCCCTTACTCTCCTGAACCAGCATTTGCGATAAATGCCACCAATGCAGGCAGAACACACAGAAAAAGGTTGTAGTTAAATCCATGGCAGTGTGCATTACTTTTATCACACGCCAAGTTAACCCGACCCTCATTTCCATTTACTCTGCCCAAACTCCTCCCACTCGAATACTAATTTTCAATTTGCACATGCATGCTGCGATGCAGTATTTATCATGTCTGTTATGGTGTAATCGCAGGCATTAGGGCCCTAATGCACGCAATAACATCCTAATGCGTTTTGAATAACAACCCTGTTAGTGGGGGTTCAAAAGAGGATTGGATAAGTCCCTGAAGGAAAAGTCTATAAAGAATTATAGGCAGGTAGTAGGATGTGCAGCAGGGACGCCATACGTTGCATTCGGGATACGTATTCGTCATGGAGCAGATACGTTGCATATGTCCGTAATGCGCCCCGATGCGGTTATATGTCTTAATCTATTCGTTACACAGCTAAAATTAAATTTACTCCAACCCCCCACCCCCCTGACCCCGCCAAGACTTACCAAAACTCCCTGGTGGTCCAGCAGGGGGTCCGGGAACTGTACCTTGCACTCACACACCCTCGGTACCAGTATCAAAATGGCGCCGATAGCCTTTGACCTACTATGTCTCAGGGCTACCGGTGCCATTGGTCAGCCCCTGTCACATGGCCATCGGCACCATCTTGTGCTCCTACCATGTGACAGGGGCTGACCAATGGCACCGGTAGCCCCTGTGACATAGTAGGTCAAAGGCTATCGGCGCCATTTTGATACTGGTACCGAGGGTGTGTGAGTGCAGGGTAAGGTTCCCGGACCCCCCGCTGGACCACCAGGGAGTTTTGGTAAGTCTTGGGGGGGGGGGGTCAGGAGGGTGGGGGGGTTGTTTAAATTGGCGGTCGAGCAATTCGGCAAAAATTCGTTGTATTCGTGGGGAATCGCGATACGTTTCGCTTTCCCCACGAATACAACGAATAGTGCAACATACGTTGCGGATCGCCAATACGGCGAAAACGAATGTACACCCCTAGCAGGTAGACCTGGGAAAGTCAGCGCTTATCCCAAGGAGAAATAGGTCAACTATTGGGGATTTTACAGTTACTTGTCACCCAGATTGACTGCGGTCGGAGATAGAATTCTGGGCTTGATGGACTTTAGTCTGACTCAGCAAGGAATTTCTAATCTTTTTATGTTCTGAAGTGATCAGTTGCATTTGTTCAACTGAAAAGATTTAAGCCACTTATGGGCAGTATAGAATGACACTGTTTATTCTGTTTTGCCCCTGTGACAGTGCCTTGGGCTATTGACGCCACTCTTTGTGGCATTTTTCCACACTTTTGGTGTTTTGGTGTGTTATTCTTCTACCTGTAAGTTTCAGTAAAACTGGAGTCCAAAATAGGATGTATTGCTTTCCCTACTGACTGAATGGGAAATGACTACAAATCATGGAGGCAAATGAACAGAAATAATAAATAGAGCCCAAGAAATTTTACCACGCACATCTCTAGTTGGAATATCTGATAAGACATTTGGAAAGAAGATCTTTTATGAAGAACTGTGCTCTGGCAGATTTTCAAATAATAGACTAGGGTAAAATGCAAGGACTACTGAAAAACAATTTTAAATCAGTGATATTCAAAGCTGGAGATAAAATAATCCATGTTCACTGGATATAGAACAAACTATTCTGTAATGAAAAAAATTAGCTTTAACACCCAGCATATCAGTGATACTGAGAAAAAGCATTTACTACAAATGTGCTGACATCAAGATTCATTCTGTAACCCACTATCCAATCTGTACACGTACAGTTTCCAAGGAAATACTGGGTTTATCAGTTGACAGAGAACCAATCCCAAAATAATCTTTCAAAAAGTAAAGCTGTCTTCTTTTACTTCAAAAGACAACATGTGCAAAAACATTGTTTTTTAATAGTCTCTGGAGGTACATTTTCCACTTAGTATTGAATAATGCTAATTTATTCACATGAAGAAAAAACAGATGTGAAGAAAATTGTATAGGATTGACACCATGAGTATTAATGTAACATTTTACAAATATGTTTAAAATATTGTAATTCAGTAATTACTTACCTTATGAGCTATACTTTTATTGAAATAAAATCTTATACTGGACATTATTATAGGATCCTATTATAAAGCAGTTTATAAAGCAAAGCAAAATACATTCATGCCATTAATCAGTAAATCATGTTCCAATTCAAATCTCCCTGAAAAAAACAATCTATTAATAAATATCAGGAAAAGGACCGGAGTAGTTACAGAATAAATTACAATAGTATATTCCTACCTGATAAAATCGAACTAGTCAAGGGGCATTATTGGTGGTGCCCAGTTGTAGGTATTTCAAGCATACCCAGTTACAAACAAGAGCTTTCCCATTGTTGTGGAATTCTCTCCCTGTAGAGATTGGAATTGAGTTAAATTACTTGACTTTCCTTAAGAAAATCAAAATATGTTTATTTTCACAGGTTTGAGAATATTTATGGTTTTTAAGCAGAGAAAGAATGAACTAAAATGATTTCAGAATGTTATAGTTTTGCCGTCATGTTTTAAGTGTTTTGTGTTTTGTAGTCTTTTATTATGCTTGTGATTTTTATACCGCCTTGGGCAACTTAATTAAATTGGGAAGGTGGGTTATAAATTAGCAAAATAAAATAAAATAAATAAATAAGTAAATAAATAACATATTTTATTCTAATTATAGTGGATCTGCCAGGTTCTTATGGCCTGGATTGGCCACTGTTGGAAACAGGATGCTGGGCTTGATGGACCCTTAGTCTGACCCAGTATGGTATATTCTTATGTTCTTATGTTCTTAAGTATAACAAACTGGATGTCAACCTGCCTGAAAATAAAATGTAATGGGCAAAGTTCAGTGAAGCTGTGTATAGGTCCAGGAGTCAAACTATCTTAAGGGATCATTCTCATCTAACTGCAGCAGTCTTCCAAAGGAGAATGTGTTGTTTGCAGCTGGTTCATGAAACAGAGTTTTTGTTTACAGAATAAAAAATTCAGCAGAGGCAGAAACTGGGCCAGCAAGCTGAAGCAAGGCTAAAGAGAAATTGGAAATAATTCACAAGGCCAGGAAGCCACTCTGCTCTAGCCAGACTGGATAACTTGCTGTCCTAGCAACAGACCTGTAAAGCTCAGGGATACTTTGAGGGGTTTGACTGGGTACAGTGCTAAGTTAGGATAGTGGAGGCTATTTACAAACTACCCCAACCCTGAAGTAAGAAGTCAATTTGGGACTTACTAAGACATCAGATACTAGAGATGCATTAGCTCGAACTTTGCTGAATGGTCCAGATCATTATTGAGGCTACTCCAGAAAAAGGGATCTGGAGAGAATTAGCTGGCTGACAGGCATAGAAAAAAACTTTCTGGGAGTTAAAAAGGCAATGCACACTGATCCAGTTCCAATAAACATCAATTTCATGAGAGCGTTTAGGTCCAGAGAGACACCTGCAATATGGAATTGGGGCTGTCTTAGCTCAGAAAAAGAAGATCATGGAGCACCCTTTAGCCTTTATCAACAGATAAGTATTCCATCAAAAATTCACTGCTTGGTTATCAAAAAGGAAACCTTGGCCATAAAATGGGCCATGGAGTCCTTAACATACAATTGAATGGACATCAATTTAATCTGGTGACAGATCATCAACTTCTAAAATGGGGATATTAAAACAAAGAAACCAGCATTGAAATCATGAGGTGGTTCTTAGTCCTATAGCCGTACTCCTAGATCTAACACAGGTCTGCTCATAAGAATGCAGACTTCCTTCCCACAAAGTAACCCTTGTGGAGGAGCAAAGTGTGCTTCTACCCAGGGCTGGCATATCCAAATAGGCAAACTAGGTGGTTGCCTAGGGTTTTAGCCATTAGGGAGTGGCAATGAGCTCATCCCACTCTCAGCCGAGAGGAGTAGAAACTTGGTGGGCCATGAGCAGCACACATCCTGCTCATGGCCAAGAGAAAGATAGTCTCAGTGGGCCATGAGCAGCGCCTCTGTTTGTATGTGTGTGTGTGTGAGTGACAGGAACTGTGTATGTATGAGCGAGCAATAGTGTTAGTGAGAGAGAGAGAGGAAGCCTGTGTAAGGGTATGTGTGGTGAATGAGACAAGGAACCTAAGGGTGTGTAAGAGATGAGGCCTATCTGTGAATAAGGTTGAGGTTGGAGCTGGAGCCGGGGGGGGGCGGGGGGCGGCAAGGCAGCTAATACACTTGCACCGGCCCTGCCTATACCAGGCAACTTATCTATCTTACTGGATCATCCTAAGCCAACTTCATTATCTTAACAGGAAGGCAGGGACTACTGTTTGCTCATGAGACAGAGTTTCTGTTCACAGTATAAAAGTCAAAGAGAGGCATAAACTGAGACCTTAAGCTAAATCATGGAAGAGGACAAACTGAAGAGACTCATGAATTTATAAGATGTTCTTTGCTATAACCAGACCAGAGAACTGCCTGCCTTAACAATAGACCTGAAGATGTCTGGTCAGGCAACTGATAGCAGAAATAAACTCTACAAAGAGACAGTAACAACACTATAGGGCTACAGAGCTGCTTGGTGAGAATTCTTTTGTTACTCATTTTTTTCCAAATATCTGTAATGTTATTAGTGATGGAATCACCAAAACAACGCACAACTGTTTTTTGCGAGGGATATAAATATCATAGAAATATAAACTCGATATCACCTCCAATCAATATTCTATTGATTTTCCTTACATTTTTCAAAAAGGAAAAAATCTCTCAATTGTTGGAACAAACTATGGAGTACAGTATATCCACCAACGGGAACAATTTTGGGGGAGAGAAGAGGAAGGTTTCATACAATGTCATATCATCGCATCCAGCAATGTATGGCAATTTTTAATCATAAACCGACCTCCTCCAACCCGTGAATATTTTTTTTGTTATTTTCAAGCGTGATTAAATTTAATGAATAGTGACTTAAAAACGTTTTCCTATTCATTAAATGTAATCATGCTTAAAAATAACAAAAAAAATATTCACGGGTTGGAGGAGGTCGGATCATGATTAAAAATTGCCATACATTGCTGGATGCGATGATATGAAATTGTATGAAACCTTCCTCTTCTCTCCCAAAAAATTGTTCCCGTTGGTGGATATACTGTACTCCATAGTTTGTTCCAACAATTGAGAGATTTTTTCCTTTTTGAAAAATGTAAGGAAAATCAATAGAATATTGATTAGTGATGGAATGGCATCAGTAGTAAAAAATAAACCCTTACATTGTAAAGAAAAACTTTCTTTCAGAAAGAAATATTCACTAGAGATGTGAATCGTTTTCCATATCGTCTTAACGATAGAAATCGTGTGGCAGGAGAAGAAAATCGTGTTTGGCACGATTATTTCGTTGAAAAATCGTTAAAAATCGTTTTTTCCGATTAGTGCGCACTAACTCGAGTTAGTGCGCACTAACTCAAAATGATACAAATAGACACTTTCCATGTCACTGAAGGTCAGTTAGGAATGAATATGTGTTCCTATTGGCTGGCAGCCCTCTTATCTATTGATGTTACCAAGGTTACCACTGAGGTGATGGTTGGGGGGATGGGAAATGGAACTGGAAACTCATGAACACCAGCAGAAAATGAAACAAAGTGTTCACACTTCCCAGGTCAGTAAAGGTCACTTAGGAATGAATATGTATTCCTATTGGCTGGCTGTGCTCTTATCTATTGAGGTTACACTGGAAAGTGTTTATTTGTATCATTTTCAGTTAGTGCGCACTAAATCGAGTTAGTGCGCACTAACGGGGAGTTAGTGCGCACTAACTCCCGTTAGTGCGCACTAACACGATTTAACAATTTTTAACGATAAATCGTTAGAATTTCTATTGTATCGTGTTCTATAACGATTTAAGACGATATTAACATTATCGGACGATAATTTTAATCGTTGAAAAACGATTCACATCCCTAATATTCACACACCTGGTTCTTGAAAGAGAGCAGGTAGCATGCTGTCACATGGTCAAGTCGATCTCTTATAGCATTGATCATCTATATGTCCTATCACAATCAAAACATTTTCTAATTTTTCTTGTTATTTCAAAATGCATTGTTCACAGTCATGAATGAGTTAGTATGATTTGGGATAGACCTGCTGAGTATATTTTATATTCTGAATTCTTTGAGAATAACTTTAAAAAATGTGTGTATAAATGGGCTCATGTGCATGTATGCATGTATTTAATAATCAGCTCATGTATGCATGGACAGTTTATAAAATATATGTATCTTTTCATAAAAACATAAGCACAAACATCAGCATTTGTGCAAGTACGAGTGTATGTTTCTCCTTATGTCTCATCTCTCACAAAACCTTCTCCCCCTACCATTCCAGATGATCAAGCGTTCAACAAAGCCACAGAGTTGGCCATCTTTTTTGAGAAAAAGATAGCTAACCTCATAAAGCCTCTCTCTACCTCCCAACTGATAACCCACCCCTCTAGCATTACAATGCCTAATCAAAGCTCCATTCTAAATTCTTTCGAGACCTCGTCTTCGCTGGAAATCGAAAACATCCTCAAGAAGCTAAAACCTTCATCACACCCATTGGACGCAATACCCTCCAATCTTCTTCTCTCCATCCCAAACATTATTTCAAAATTTTTAGCAGATATCATTAACTGTTCCTTGACACAAGGAAGGGTAACAGACCAACTAAAACTAGCCATTCTTAAACCACTTCTAAAAAAACCAACCTTCCGACTACTGACCCTGCAAACTTCCGACCTATAGCTAACCTACCTCTGATCTCCAAAATTATGGAAAGAATTGTAAACAAACAACTGTCAGAATACCTGGAGGAGAACGACATTCTTTCCCCATTCCAGTTTGGATTCCAAAAAACTCAAAACACCGAAGTCCTCCTAACCTCGCTATCGGACACCATCCTCCTAAACCTGGAAAGAAAACAACCTTACCTCCTTGCACTACTCGACCTATCTGCGGCATTTGATACCGTTAATCATTCCATCCTTCTGGAGCGTCTATCAGACATTAGTATCCAAGGAGTGGCATTCAGTTGGTTCAAATCATTCTTAGATAATAGATTTTACAAGGTCAGGATCAATAATAAGGAATCACACCCCATCAGATCAAACCTGGGAGTCCCTCAAGGATCATCCCTCTCTCCTACCCTTTTTAATATTTACCTGCTTTCACTTTGCCAATTACTTTCCAACCTAAAACTAACGTATTACCTATACGCTGAAGATGTCCTGATTCTTTTTCCAATCACAGATTCTCTTCAAAAAACATGGTCTTACTGGAACAGTTGTCTACTATCCTAACCTTATCCTCAACCCAAATAAGACTGAGATCCTCATCATTTCTCCAGATGAAAACCACATTCTCTTCAACTCCCCAAGCGCTTCTCAATTCGCCAAAACAGCCATCAACCATTCCCCTTCTGTCAGAGACTTAGGGGTTCGGCTCAACAACCAATCAACTTAAAATCATTTGTCCACAATACCACTAAAGAATGCTTCTTTAAATTACAAGTACTTAAAAAACTGAAACCTCTCCTGCATTTTCAAGACTTCCGTTTGGTACTTCAGTCTATTATCCTCTCTAAATTAGACTACTGCAATTCACTCCTGCTAGGTCTCCCTGCAATAACTATCAAACCCCTACAGATGGTCCAGAATGCCGCAGCTAGGATACTTACTAACTCAAATAAAAGAGACCATATTACTCCCATTCTTCAGTCTTGTCACTGGCTACCCGTTAAATTTAGGATCTCTTTTAAAGTTCTCATGATGATCCACAAGGACATATATAACATTGCCCCACTCAAACTTAGTATTCAATTCCGTCCACACACCTCAGACAGACCAGTTAGAAGAGCGTACAAAGGCTCCTTGTATGCCCCCCCCGGCCAAATCCACTCTTAGAAAGAGAGCATTATCAACAGCAGGGCCTACTCTATGGAACACTCTGCCACCGGATCTACGCCAAGAACTTTGCCATCAAACCTTTAAGAAACATCTAAAAACGTGGCTTTTCAGTCAAGCTTTTCCGGAAACCCAAGCTCACTCTGACACAGTTCAAAGGACAGAATCTAAGGCTCGAGGATAAATTGAGCATGCCACCCACTCTACCCTGACCTCCCGGCCTCATCAGGATGTCTTCTTCCTCAGTTACTTCTGCCCGCTCTTTCCCTCCTCATCTCCTGCCCCCCCCCCCAGCCCTTCCTCCCTCTCTTCTTTCCACTTATTCCCTCCCCCACTCCCCTGACTCCGAGCCTCACAACTAATGTTTTATATACCATAATTCTGTACTGAAGTCTTTAGTTATTCCGCTTTAAGCTTCTTTTGGTTTGCAATTGTTCCTTTGATTTCCCCAAACATTTTTTTAACGCTCTTATGCCCTTAAGCTAATGTTTTAATGTTTAATGCTCTAATGTTTAATGTTTCTCTCCCAACGTTTCTGCGAACGTTTCATATGATCTTATGCTCTTAGGTTCAACGTTTAATGTAACGCCCGCCCGCGACAGTTCTGTTTTACTTTAAACCGGTGTGATCTGTATATTTTACAGGAATGTCAGTATATAAGAATTCAAAATAAATAAATAAATAAATGTTACATCAAATCATACATGTGTGCATTGTTTGCTAACCTATTGCTAACATAAACATGGATATTTTTTCTGTGGGTAAGAACTTCCAGTTCTTTTGAGGAGGCCTCATTCCAAAATGGCTCCCCCCATGCAGCAACCAAACTTTACCACCAGGGACATCTACAGACTGGCATCCCTGGTGGTGAATACCCAGGAGGGTTGTTAGAAGACAGAATGCTTACCTGAGAAAAGCTTAGAAAGACTTCATGGCTCTCTACAAGAGAGGAGCAGATTACCCACTTGAGGTAAGAGATAAGTGGATAGTATTAATGTGGGTGGGGGTAGGGATATGCATAGGGGGTGGCAGTATGGGGCAGGGGTATGGACAGAGCAGTGAAAGGGGGTAGCTGGTAGGGGTAGGATTATGGGAGCAATAGAGATGCAAGAAAGGTTGGGTAGGTGTGGGTTCATAGGACTTTTGGTGCATCAGGTATGTTATAGGATGGCAACTGAGGGAAGAGGTAGGATGGTAGTGGGCAAAGTAAGGGCAATTAAGGAATGATTCGCTTACTATTCCTATTTCTCTGAATAGATTGAGGACCTTAAGAAGAAGGACTGGGAGTCATGCCTCAAGGAAAGTGAGTGGCTCATATAGGTGCAGGTTTGGGAGGAGGAACAAAAAGATAGGTTCTTTACATAATCATCAGGGAGAGATATACATATATTTGCTATGCCATGCATACATCACTGATCCCACTGTTAATCTGCCACTGTTCATGGCCTTGTCTTTGCCTAGTGCTTCAAGCTACCCTCTTGCACAATAACTTAATGTTTGTCTATATTCTTGGACATGAGAAGCCCTGTCATGAAGCAGTACATGTTAGGCATTCACCGGCCTTGCATTAAAATCTAGAGGATGTGAATCCTACTCCTCATATTTTCACCAGCCAAACTGAGTTCCTAACATTTATAAACACCCATTCAATAGTTGCAGCATCCTGGCCCTTGATATGAAACTATATAGGCCACACCCCGACATAAACAACCCACATACTGAACCTACCACATCCATGTGACAGGGGCCGGCCAATGGCACTGATAGACCCTGTCACATGATAAGGGCAAAGGGCCATTGGCGCCATTTTTATTAGTGGCAGCCGACGGCCCGAGAGCGGAAGATAGCTCTTGGTACCCCCGCTGGACCACCAGGTACTTTAGGAAAGTTTTGTGGGATTCTAAATAATTAGATTTAAAGGGTCGGGGGAAGGGGGGGGGGGGGGGGCGGCAGGGTGGTTCGGATTGGGACAGCCGAAAAAAAAAGCGGTCAGAAACGCGGGATATGAAGATTTCCCGCGGTTCTACGAACACAATACTGGAAACGATTCTGGAACCGATTCATATCTCTAATTAATATATATAGTGGTCCATGTTCAGTGAAGTTCCTGGGCACATGGCCACACATGGATGACCACTGGACCAGCCTAGGGCTCAGAACCTCCCAGGGTTGCTGTACAGGGAGAAAAACTAGATGAATGTATTTGCCATGAAGCATTTTTTTTACAGATACATTTTCTGCTCAGTAGTAGAGCTCTGCATTAAAACACATATGCACACTTGTGAAATGTAAGAAAATATAAAGCTTTAGTGAGTGATGGCTGGGAAATTATGGTCAAATCTGGAAATTTTCCTGTAAACTGTGGCCACATGATCTGTATGCAAAAAGAATCAACTAGACCACACTTTCTTTTCACCTCCACACACACACCACACTAGCCAGGTCTTTTGAATAGGTACCACTCCCAACAAGGACCCTCCCAGTAGATGAATGTTTGCTACAATCTGTACCTCCTAGGTTATGTTCACTCTCCGTACAATCTAGGGCACTCAGATTCTAGTGAGCATTCTCTTGCAGGATGCCCAACTTATATCACCTCACTGTACGCTAGTCCACATCTTGCAGGAACTTCTTTCATTCTTCTATATTCTACATTTCCCAGAAATCCTTTACTGGAAAATCTTCTTTTCAACATTCCTCAGGGTCTCGTCTTAGAAGATACTGTGCCTATGCAGGCACTCAGTGAAGACTTCCTACCCAGGGGGAAAATGGTTCACATCCATGACATACAGACACAAAGCTGACATCTGACAAGCAAGGTCCAGTGATACTTCTGTCATACTGAGGGCACTCCAACCAGCAAACACCACACACAGGTACTAAGTTAAGGGTTGGAACATCTTTCTAGTGGTACTAAATTCCTCTCCCCCTTATACAGAGATTTGTTACTGGTAACAAATCAGAAATGGTGCACAAGTCAGATAGGGTGAGCACTAGGGGAAATCAAGTGGTTCTATAATTTCTGGACAGGTGGATGCAATTCTGGTTTTACTACAGAGCATGGTGGGACTAAGAATCCTGAATTTGCATAGGAATGCAATAGGAAAGACCAAACTACAACTCCAGGAATGCTATAGGATATAGAAAAGATGACATCTACCTGTCATGAAAATATGTAGTCAGTTGGCAACTCTAATCAAGAAACACATCATTTAGTCATCATTTCGAATCAATGGTGAAGCTATCTATCAAGTTTGTGGTGTAGCTGGAGGTGGTAGCCTAGGGCCCATAGAGCTTTGGGATCATACAGAAAGAATGATCCAATGAATGTGAATAGCAGGAGCCACATAGCATGTATATTTACAGTATGTACATGCTTCCGTATTGTAGGGGAGCAACCAGTTAATGACACCGATACCCCAGGATCGACTGGCCTCCATTGGGCAAGGTGGCACTTATGGGTGTTGCCTCCTAGTCCAAAACATGACACTAAGGAGGAGGAGGAAGCAGTAGAGGAGCAGCCAGTAATGTAGCAGGGATACCTAGAGGAAGAAGAGGAGGTTGAGAACCTGCAGACCTTAACTCAGCCAGACATGCCAGAACTCTATGAGCAAACAACAGGGGTGGAGGAAGGCAGCCCAGCTCAAGAGGACCTTGATTCTCAGAGGGAAGAGGAGATGCAAGCCATTGTAGGAGAGAAGCATGTAATTGACCTGAATGATTCAGTGATGGTGAAGATCAGTGACCTCAGACATGATCTGCAGGGCCTGAAGGATGTTGTAAAAGAAGAGATGCAGGGTATGCTGTAAAGAGATACAGGATATGTGGCTGGAGCTAAGGGCCATTTGTGAAGAGATGGAGGCCCAGAAAGAAAAGATGGAGATATCCCCATTTCAGCCACAGCCACCAGCTCTGTACCACATACTGCATTCATGAATATAGCCCCCACCAGCCATGGCAGCACCACCACCAGGATGGTGATTCCCCAGGCCAGAGTGCCTCCTGCCCCTTAAGCCACTCCACCTTTTCCTATGGGGTAGATTTTAAAAAAGAGCGTGATCTTGTACTTTTGTTCGCGCAGCAGGCGCAAACAAAGGTACGCTAGATTTTATAAGATATGCGCATAGCCGCGCATATCTTATAAAATCCTGGATTGGCGCGTGCAAGACTGCCGATTTTGGGCAGCCTGCGCGCACCGAGCCTCGCAGCCTGCCTCCGTTCCCTCACCTTCCCCTCCCTTCCCCTACCTAACCCCCCCCCCCGGCCCTATCTAACCCCCCCCCTTACCTTTGTCCCTCGATTTACGCCTGCTAGAAGCAGACGTAAATCTACACGCGCCAGCGGACTGCTGGCGCGCCATCATCCGACCCGGGGGCTGGTCCAGAGGCCTCAACCATGCCCCCAGGCCAGCGCCACGCCCCCGGTCCCGCCCCTGAAATGCTGCGTCATTCGGCCCCACCCCCGACACGCCCCCTTAAAAACCCCGGGACTTACGTGCGTCCCGGGGCTCTGCGCACGCCGGCGGCCTATGCAAAATAGGCGCGCCGGCACGCGAGGGCCCTGCTCGCGTAAATCCGGGCGGATTTACGCGAGCACGGCATTTAAAATCCGCCCGTATAAGTCTATGTTTCTTTTTTAAAATATTTCAGCTTTTATAACAAGCTAAAGCCTATCCAATAAAATAGGACTAGAACTTTCTAGGCACTGGTGCCGAAACTGGTATAGAGTTTTAAAAAAAAACTGATGGGTATAATTGTTATTATTGAATTTTCATTTGTTTTCTTTAGTCTCTTATCCTTTGGCTACCAATGTATAATAGGGTTCTGTTTTTGAAAATTTGACCCCATATGATCAGTACCAATAAACTTCTGTCATCATTGAAGTGAAGTGGCACATGCAATGGAAAGTTTTAAGTGTTTGATGATGTCAAAATGTAGTCTTTCTTCAACCTAAGCAGAATCTATTTTTAGATATGTTTGGTAAGATGTGCAAAATGTATGTGTGAAAACCTGAATTTGAGCAAGGGGGACTTCATCTAAGTTAGAATTTTACAGGGAATTCCAGTCTTCCTGGGATCCACAGGAAAAATTCAACAAATTAATCTAGCACATCTAGGAAAGATATGATGCAAGTCTACAACAGTCCAAACCAGGACTCCCAGTACGTGGAAATGTACTCATTTCTTCATGAACCCTCTGTGGATTTGATATCCATGACTGCAGGATTCTGGAAAGAGCTCTGGTACCTGGCTCCTGGCTGAGAACTTTTGCTGCAATGACTGGGATAAGAGAGAAGGGATAAACCACAGTGTAGTTATGAATTTAGGCTCATGGTGCAGTAACCTGAAACAGACCATTTCCAATTCAACTGGGTATCCAAAGGATCAGGAGAAAACTGCCAAAGCCCCAAGCACAACAAAAATGGTTTAGAAAATTGATTAAAGAAATCAAAAGATTTTACAGTGATTCTTAGACTGAGCGGGTAAACTTCTTTTGTAGAGATCCACAGACGTATATTTGTACTCATTTGATTCTATTTGAAAAATGTTTACTATCTGCTTGTGACTTCCTATGTTCTTTTACTGATGTATGAAAATGGGAAAACAAAATAACAAAATCTCTTAGAATTCTGAAGCAAAAACAAAGATAAAAGCATTTGAAGTAGTTCTGTACTCTCTGCAAAATAGCAGAGAATTGTACTATATAGCTGTAAAGAGATAACTAATAATTACTGTGACATGGCCCCAGCAGGGTTTTGCTTCTTTCAAACCTAGACCTAAATATATACATATAAATATAGTGAAATATATAGATATAAATATAGAGATATAAATATAGTAAAAATAGCACCTGTGATAAAAAAAAAGGGTGTGTGGTTAGGATAATTTCCCTGCTCCCGTGATAAAAAAAGGGGTGTGTAGTTAAGCTAATTTCCCTGCTCCCACAATAAAAAAAGGGGTGTGTGGTTAGGCTAATTTTCCTGCTCCCGTGATTAAAAAAAGGGGTGTGTGGTTACGCTAATTTCCCTGCTCCCGTGATTAAAAAAAGGGGTGTGTGGTTAGGCTAATTTCCCTGCTCCCGTGATAAAAAAGGGGTGTGGTTAGGATAATTTCCCTGCTCCCGTAATTAAAAAGGGGTGTGTGGTTAGGCTAATTTCCCTTCTCCTGTGATAAAAAAAGGAGTCATGCGCATAATGATATATGCACTGGCCCCTGGTTGATTTTCAAAATTCCTCTTTCATGCATTAACCAGGGTTCTATGAGTATCAGTTGCTTTGAAAATCAAGCCCAAAAAAGGGGCAATTTTCAAACTGTCCACTTAAAAGCAAATCCTGTGGGTATAACTTTGCAATTTTCCATTTATAAGATCTAAGGTAGTATTATGCTTTACTCTCTCCAATCTTGCAAATACAAAGTAAATATTAAAACATGCATATTCTTTATTATGATTACAGAGAAATTGCCCAAAGCAGAAGCAATAAAGCAAGAGAGCCAAACATCTGTCTAGATGCAAACAATGGATTTACAGGGTCATTTATCATTTTGCATTAGCTGCAATCCAGCTAGGAACAAATCAACTCCTCTTATACCTTTCATCACTCCAAATGACAGAAAATCTTCAGTGATGTCAACTTTGCTGTTTGTACCTCTGACTTTGTATGTAAAACTGCCCCCCCCCCCCCCCCTCCACCAAACCCCACCTTGAGTTAAAAGTGCCCCCTTGTATAGTGGTATAAATTATTAAATAGCAAAGTTACATATTGGTCTCTACAGAGTCTCTCACTCTCTTTCTTTCTCTTTCTCTTTCCCTCTCCCTCTCCTTCTCCTTCTCTTGCTCACATGGCATTAACATGCCTGCAGGGGAATTAATCAGCATGCAATATGAAAATTAGGACTGGTAACATCAAGCTAGGTTGAGAGAACATTGTACAAATCTCATCTTTATGTGGATAAAGGTGAACCCGTAGATGTAGTGTATTTGAATTTTCAGAAGGAGTTTGACAAAGTCCCTCATGAGAGGCTTCTACGAAAACTAAAAAGTCATGGGATAGGAGGCGATGTCCTTTCGTGGATTACAAGATGGTTAAAAGACAGGAACAGAGAGTAGGATTAAATGGTCAATTTTCTCAGTGGAAAAGGGTAAACAGTGCAATGCCTCAGGGATCTGTACTTGGACCGGTGCTTTTCAATATATATATACATGATCTGGAAAGGAATACGACGAGTGAGGTTATCAAATTAGCAGATGATACAAAATTATTCAGAGTAGTTAAATCACAAGCAGACTGTGATACATTGCAGGAGGACCTTGCAAGACTTGAAGATTGGGCATCCAAATGGCAGATGAAATTTAATGTGGACAAGTGCAAGGTGTTGCATATAGGGAAAAATAACCCTTGCTGTAGTTACACGATGTTAGGTTCCATATTAGGAGCTACCACCCAGGAAAAAGATCTAGGCATCACAGTGGATAATACTTTAAAATTGTCAGCTCAGTGTGCTGCAGCAGTCAAAAAAGCAAATAGAATGTTAGGAATTATTAGGAAGGGAATGGTTAATAGAACAAAAATGTCATAATGCCTCTATATCGCTCCATGGTGAGACCACACATTGAATACTGTGTACAATTCTTGCCGGCGCATCTCAAAAAAGATATAGTTGCGATGGAGAAGGTACAGAGATGGGCAGCCAAAATGATAAAGGGGATGGAACAGCTTCCCTATGAGGAAAGGCTGAAGAGATTAGGGCTGTTCAGCTTGGAGAAGAGACAGATGAGAGGGGATATGATAGAGGTCTTTAAGATCATGAGAGGTCTTGAACGAGTAGATGTGACTCGGTTATTTACACTTTCGAATAATAGAAGGACTAGGGGGCATTCCATGAAGTTAGCAAGTAGCACATTTAAGACTAATCAGAGAAAATTATTTTTCACTCACGCACAATAAAGCTCTGGAATTTGTTGCCAGAGGATGTGGTTAGTGCAGTTAGTGTAGCTGGATTCAAAAAAGGTTTGGATAAGTTCTTGGAGGAGAAGTCCATTAATGGCTATTAATCAATTTTACTTAGGGAATAGCCACTGCTATTAATTGCATCAGTAGCATGGGATCTTCTTAGTGTTTGGATAATTGCCAGGTTCTTGTGGCCTAGTTTTGGCCTCTGTTGGAAACAGGATGATGGACCCTTGGTCTGACTCAGCATGGCAATTTCTTATGTTCTTATGTGAGTTTCCGCACTCCGAAGGACATCAAATCTTCACAAGAGTGTACTGTTCAGTTTGTAAGTCTCACTCTGCATGTAAAAGTGGCCCCTAACCCCTACACTACTACCTAAACCTCATCTCGAGTTACTAGATGGGCCTCCTCCCACATCTCAGGTACGTCCCCAGCCTAAAAATGCCCAAAATGGAATTTGCAAAAAAAAAAATTGAAAATTGTGTTATGGGCATAACACACCATATCATACAGCTTAACACAGCAATCTTGTGCATTATGGGCTGGATTTTAAAAAGGTTACGCACACCGGGCCTATTTTAAAAAGGCCCAGTGACACGCGCAAAGACAATGGACCGGTGGGGGGGGTTAGAGTAGGGCTAGGGGGAGGGGGAGGAAGGTTAGGGGAAGGGATGGGAATGGGTGGGAAGGTCAGGCTAGGAGGAAGGGAACGAGGTAAGGCAGCGTGGCTCGGCACGCGCAAGGTGCATAATTGTGCACCCCCTTGCGTGCGCCAACCCCCGATTTTCTAACATGCGCACGCATGTTATAAAATCGGGCATACATGTGCACGCGCCAGGTAGCGCTTGCACATTTAGGCTGCACATGCTTCTTTTAAAATCTACCCCTATGGCTTCACAAAGCCAGCCCTTCTTTTTAGAAATCCTGCCCTGACTCCTCCCCAATCCTTCCCCTTTTAAAAATTTTCATTGCACCATGCATTATGGTGCTTATCTCGTGCGTTAAGGCGTTTTCGCATGCAAGGCACTTTTCGCATGCGAAAATGCCTTAACACATGTGAAAATGCCATAACGCAATTTGATAAATGACCATGTAAGATAGATAGGTCACATATCGTGAGAGTGAGGGAAATATTTATTTTTTTATTTGTAAAGGCTAGAAACCTTAGAATTCTGAGTACCGCATGCATTTTCAAAGGGGTCCAACCACGCACATAACCCTTGTTACGCGCAGAAGTGCCAGGCCCAGAGAAAGGGGCGGTCCACTGGGTGGGGAGGGGCAGGGCTGGAGGTGACTGGTACAGTGCATACCGGCGGCTGCTGGCGCGTGCAAGTTGCTTCTGCTCCTGAAGAGGAGCAAGAGGTAAAATAAAAATTTTGGGGTTAGGATAGGGATAGGGGGCAGGAAGGAGGGGGGAAGAGGGAGGAAGGTCAGTTAGGTAGGTTGAAAAGATCTCTCTCAGTCCGCACCTTAATTGGAGCGAACTGGGAAGGAACTGGGAGAGGCCTAATCTCATCGCTGCACGGAGGTTGCATAATTTCTCTCCCCCTTGCGAGTGCCACCCACACATACGCACACGGATTAAAAAATCCAGCGCGTATGTGTGCGCAGCCCAAGTATTTTCTACATTGCGTGTGCTGGCGCACGCATGTTAGGAAATCTGCGCGTCCGTATTTGCCAGCGAGGAGTTGGAGGTGCCAGATCTAATTACCAGAGTCGAAACTCTGGTAATTAGATCTGGCACCTCCAACTCTTGAATATGTAGTCTGGTCTTTACCTACTATCCTTTCTTAATAACGTAAGGTTCCAGCCTGTGCATTGTGAGCTAGCAAGTTGTCTCAAGCACCCAAAGCTTCACATCTTCCTGGTATATGGTTAATCCGTGCTAGCCAGCAGCGGTCGCAAGCCTCACGCTCTATCGTCTAGTGAAGAGATGAAAGTTAAGTTTATGCATATGTATTGTCACCTGAGACATTTCACACATGCAAAATTAATTTGGTACCACACTAACCCTCAGTTTTATTGTTATAGTCCATTAAGAGATATCTATTTCATTTAAGATATATACAATGGTATATGATCATATAGTTATTTATCTGTCCATTGATAATTCATAGTTGTTTGAATTATACTTCATGGTATGTTATGTATGTGTTTAGTATATTTGAAAGTAAATAAGTCAAGAGTCAATCTTAAAGATTGTGCACATATGCATGGAAAGATTTAGGATGTATGAATATTCCGTGTTAATCTGGAAAGAAATTCCGATTGTTGCTTGCCAGGAATTGTTGGATATTGTTATTGAGAATATCTTTTTAATTTTCTCTTAATTGTCAGTCACTTTGGAAAAATAAATTTCAAATTAATTAGAAATGTGTTTTTGACAATTTCTTATTTTCTTTCATGAAGACATATGGCATAGGAATTGTTTAAATAATATTTTATTTTTATGGGGAAACTTTCTTAACCACTTGGCTACACATACGTGACATTCTGCTAGATTGAACAATCTGTGCCAGGTTCTCTACACATATAGGTGAATTTTCAAAGGAGTTATGTGTGTAAATGTAGCACACTATTGTAGTAATTTTCAAAAGCCATTTAAGTGCGTAAAGTGTACTTACATAGCTAAATCCTATGGACAATTCAATGGCATATATTGTAGCAATTTTCAAAAGCCCACTTACACAGTTAATTTACACATGCAAAACCTATTTTTATGCATGTAAAAGCTTTGGAAAATCAGGTCCATATATTTTTATTTTTAAACATGGAAATTTTAGGGACTTTTTTCCATTGGATGGTTGTGGCCTAATGGCCTTTTTGCTCTCTGCCTTGCTTTATGACTACGTGCCTTCACACTCCTTGCCTAGCCCTTGTTGCGCTGGAGGTGGACCCTTGGCCTGGTACAGGATTGGTACGGCTCTCTGGTCAGACCCAGAGAATGCCTGCCACCAAGAGGCGGAGCACAGAAGGAGACAGAGGCTAACTGGAGCTTCACCAATAACAGTCCGGAGTTTCCGCAGGTTGAGCCCTTGGGTACCCAGACTGCCTGGACTTAGGTGGGCCTCAGGTGGTCTCCCGGAGAGGTAGCGGAGGGTGTGCCCACCATGAGCAAGGATGAGTGGCTGATGCAGAGTGGGTGGACTAGACCCGAACTGGAAGCTCAGGAGACCTCAAGGAGGTAACAGTTCAGGAAGGTTTTCCAGGCGAGGCAGGCAGCGCCTGCGGATCTAGTCAGGTGGAAGCAGTGGTTAGTTTCCAAGCAGGTTGGTCTGGTAATCACAGTAGACATAGAAACATAGAAACATAGAAATGACGGCAGAAGAAGACCAACCGGTCCATCCAGTCTGCCCAGCAAGCTTCACACATTTGTTCTCATACTTAACTGTTTCTCTTGGCTCTTAGTAACCTTATGTTCTAATTCCCTTTTCACCCCCACCATTAATGTAGAGAGCAGTGCTGGAGCTGCTTCCAAGTGAAATATTAAGTTTGATTAGTTGGGTAAGCGGCAGCATAGCTCTCTGCCATGAAGCAGAGGGCAATGCTGGAAATGTGTGAAGTATCAGTTTTTCTTTTCCCCTGTCATTGAAGCAAGGAGTCATGCCGGACATGCACCGAAAGTGAAGAATGCCTTGAAAGTCACATTAACTATCATCAAATATTGAAAAGCCTAATAATTGGTAATACCTATAAGCCCATGAACCCATCCCTGTTTTTTTTTCTTTTTTTCTTTTCTTTTTTTAATTGGGAGATGGATGCCCTTCATCCTTCTACTCTGTGAAGGTGGACACCTACCACCGGCCACTGGCATCCCGCTCCGTTAATGCCTCTGTGGCTACTGCCGCTCCATGCAGTGTTTTACTACCTGCTCTTTATATGGACACCTACCACTGGCCACTGGCATCCCGCTCCGTGAATGCCTCTGTGGCTACTGCCGCTCCGTGCAGTATTTTACTACCTGCTCTTTATATGTGTCCTCTAGACCTGATGGATCCCATCCCTGGGTTTTTTTATTATTTATTTTAATTGGGAGATGACAGCCCTCCATCCTTCCGCTCCGTGAAGGTGGACACCTACCACTGGCCACTGGCATCCCGCTCCGTGAATGCCTCTGTGGCTACTGCCGCTCTGTGCAGTATTTTACTACCTGCTCTTTATATGGACACCTACCACTGGCCACTGGCATTCCGCTCCGTGAATGCCTCTGTGGCTACTGCCGCTCCGTGCAGTATTTTACTACCTGCTCTTTATATGTGTCCTCTAGACCTGATGGATCCCATCCCTGTTTTGTTTTTTGTTTTTGTTTTTTATTTAATTGGGAGATGACAGCCCTACATCCTTCCGCTCCATGAAGGTTGTCACCTACCACTGGCCACTGGCATCCCGCTCCGTGAATGCCTCTGTGGCTACTGCCGCTCCTGCAGTATTTTTACTACCTGCTCTTTATATGCGTCCTCTGGACCTGATGGATCCACAATATTTATCCCATGCCCCTTTGAAGTGCTTCACAGTTTTGGACTTCACCACTTCCTCCGGAAGGGCATTCCAGGCATCCACCACTCTCTCCGTGAAGAAATTCTTCCTGACATTGGTTCTTAGTCTTCCTCCTTGGAGCCTCAGCTCGTGACCTCTGGTTCTGCTGATTTTTTTCTGTTGGAAAAGGTTTGTCATTGTCTTTGGATCGTTAAAGTTTTTCAAGTATCTGAAAGTTTGAATCATATCACCCCTGCTCCTCCTTTCCTCCAGGGTGTACATATTTAGATTCTTCAATCTCTCCTCGTATGTCAACCGATGAAGACCCTCCACCTTCCTGGTCGCCCTTCTCTGTACCGCCTCCAACTTGTCCTTGTCTCTTTGTAGATACGGTCTCCCAGAACTGAACACAGTACTCCAGGTGAGGCCTCACCAAGGACCTGTACAAGGGATTATCACTTCCCTTTTCTTACTCGATATTCCTCTCTCTATGCATCCCAGCATTCTTCTGGCTTTTGCAATCGCCTTGTCGCATTGTTTCGCCGACTTCATATCATTAGACACTATCACCCCAAGGTCTCTCTCCTGCTCCGTGCACATCAGCCTTTCCCCCCCCATCGAATACAGTTCATTCGGATTTCCACTCCCCAAATGCATGACTTTGCACTTCTTGGCATTGAATTTCAGCTGCCATATCTTCGACCACTCTTCCAGCTTCCTTAAATCCCGTCTCATTCTCTCCACTCCTTCCGGCGTGTCCACTCTGTTGCAGATCTTAGTGTCGTCCGCAAAAAGACAAACCTTACCTTCTATCCCGTCCGCAATGTCGCTCACAAAGATATTGAACAGGACCGGTCCCAACACCGATCCTTGCGGTACACCACTTAAAACCGCTCTCTCTTCAGAGAAGTTCCATTTACCATCACGCCATTGTCTTCTGTCCGTCAACCAGTTTGCAATCCAGGTCACCACTTCGGCACTCACTCCCAAGCTTTTTGTTTTATTCACCAGTCTCCTGTGCGGAACCGTATCAAAAGCTTTGCTGAAATCCAAGTAGATGACATCTAGCGCTCTTCCTTGATCCAATTCCTTGGTTACCCAGTCGAAAAAGTCAATCAGATTTGTCTGACAGGATCTTCCCCTGGTGAATCCATGCTGCCTCTGGTCCATCAATTCTCCGGACTGTAGATATTTCACTATTCTCTCTTTCAACAGTGACTCCATTACTTTTCCCACCACCAGAAGAGAGTGTCCGGGTGAAGCATAAGGGTCACAGCCAGGGTGTCAGTCCAGTAGTCAGCCAAAGCAGGGGTCAATACCAGAATCAGTCCAAGCGTAGTCAAGGCAAGCGAGGGTCAATTTCAGGCAGCAGATAAGAGAATGGTGAGGCAGGCAGGGTCAGTTCCAGGCAGCAGACAAGAGAATGGTCAGGCAGGCAGAGGTCAGTACCAGAGGTCAGTCCGAAGAGGTACTACCTGAGAAGAATACAGGAACACAAGGAGACACTGGGAACAAAGAGATGGTGGAACGAGGAGATGCTGGAACAAGGAGACGCTGGAACAAGAAGACATTGGAACAAGAGAACACTGGAACACAAGAAGGCAAATTAGTAATGTTATTACTAATGTAAATACCTATACCTAATGTTATTCTCTCCCTTTTCTTCTCTCCTCCCAGTTCTATTACCTTGTTATTTGTAACTGCTTCCTTCTACACAAATAGGTTATTGAATTGTTCACTGTACACCCCTGTTATATGTAAACCGGCATGATGTGTTTGCAACATGAATGCCGGTATATAAAAATTTTAAATAAATAAATAAATAAATAAATAAATAGTACGCCAACGGTGTCGACCCGATTGCCAAGGCGAGGTCCTGGGGGCAGGGCCTCACTTTAAATAGGTTTAAGCGGTGATGTCATCACTTCGCGTCTTGTTCGGGTTTCCCGCATTCGGCCCTTTAAATACAGAGACGTCGGCGACGTGAGCGCCTAGGGGCAAGGCCAGGATGTCCGAAGACGCGGATCCCCAGCAGGAGCTCCACTGCGAGGCCTGGTGTGAGGAAGAAGATAAGGCAGGCCTCGGTGAGTGTTGGGGATGCTGGGAGCTAGCAGCAGCGGTGAGGCCGGCACTGGTAGAGGGCAGAGTGAGGTGAGCAGGCCCGCTCGTGGCACCCACGCGGCTGGGACGCGCAACAGTACCCCCCCTCCTAGGTCTCATCCTTACTGGTCTGGGCTTTTCAGGGTGGTCCCGGTGGAACTCCTGGAGCAGGTTTTTGTCAAGGATGTTGTGAGAGGGCTCCCAACAGTTTTCTTCCAGCCTGAAGCCCTCCCATGATAAGAGGTGCTCCCAATGACCATGATGGCGTTGGACGTCCAGGACCTCCTTGACCCGCAGGGTGTTTTCAGGTTCCGCTGTATGCTGTGTAGGTGGAGGAGTTCTTCTGGAAGGCCAAGACAGGACCAAAGACTTAAGTAGCGACACATGGAACGTGTTGTGAATTTCCATGGAGGCTGGGAGTTGTAGCTAGTAGGTGATTGCTCCTATGTGTTGAAGGATGGGAAATGGATAAATGAATCTGGGGGCTAGCCGTTGAGACGGCAATCTTAGTCAGATGCGCTTCATACTGAGCCAGACTCTCTGGCCAGGACGGAACAGTGGCGCAGCCTGATGATGGATGTCTGTGAAGTGTTTGGCCCGTTCAGCTGCTTGGCTGAGTCTCTCCTTTACTTGGTTCCAGAGCCTGTGTATGGTCTGTGCTGTAGACTGGGCTGCAGGTGAGGGTACACTGAGTGGAACTGGTAGGTGTAGGCATGGTTGGCAACCAAAGACTACCACAAAGGGTAAAACATCTGTGGCAGAGGCGATATGGGAGTTACGGGATAGTTCTGCCCATGGCAGAAGGTCAGCCCAGTTATCTTGCTGGTCATTGACATATGATCGCAGGAACGTTTTCACGGAGCGATTAATCCTTTTGGCTTGGTCATTTGCTTACGGATGATAGGCTGATGTTAAGTGTGTTCCTGAGCACAAGTTGGAGGGTTTTTCTCCTGGTGGACGTGTATATTACATTGTGAACTCTGCATTGTGGCTAAGTATATTTTTTGATTATTGCAAGGTTTTTGATTATTGCAAGGTTCTGTGATTATTCCTGTGGGTTTTAATTTTCTTAGTCTGTTTCATTTCTTTATAGTTATTACTATTACTGTAGAAAGTAATTACTATTACTGTAGAAAGGTTCTGTGATTATTCCTGTCTGTTTTTAATTTTCTTTATAGTCTGTGTTTCATTTCTTTATAGTAAGTTTTTAATCTAGTAAGTTGATTTGCTGTTTGAATAAAGCTAGAAGGAAAAAAAAAAAACCCAAAAAAAGAAACCTCCAAGTAGACAGCTCTCCAGCTTTTAAAACACCTTTTAAACTCTCCCTTGGAGTTAGTTGGCACAAAAAATCGGTTCAAACTAAAAATTGGGGCATAAAGACTGTTTTTTAAAACAATTGACCAAAAGCAAAGGCAACAGTCCAGAAGTGCCCTACTTTACCCAGCTTGTCCCAGGCTAAACTGTTTGACTCCCTCCCTCCCTACCCCTCTACCTGCCCACCCCTGGGGCTTGTTTTCTAATAAAGACTGCCTAACTTCCCATTGGCAGCGAGATAAATTAGTACATTGGTAACAGTCAAGGAAATACAAATCACAAACTACCAAGATGAGGACTATCCAATGTAACTGCTGTAGAGCCTTTATTCTGAGGGAAAGCATCTGGAAACTTAGAGCTTGCCCAATTTGTGCACAACTCTCTTCCTTGAAAATGGAGCTGACTGAGATAAAAGCTCAATTAGCTTCAATTAAAAGTATTACACCCACATTGCATTACACAGATAATAATTCCCCAATATCACGGAAAAAACCAGGAGTCAAGAAAAGGAGATCCATTACGCTCAGGTAGGACCCAAAGTCATCCATTCTTGACAGATGAGCAGCCAACAGGTACACCCTCCCACTCAAACAGGTCATTAAGAAATTCTTTACAATCCAGGATTACAGTGGGCTCTGGTAGAATTAGACCTGTGATAAGGAGACACACAATGTACCAAATGCAAAAAGAACAAGCCCTCTCTATATTAAAAACTGAGGAAGTTCTTGAAAAAAACATTGCAGTATTACCAGAAAAGAGAGAAAAAACACAATGCATGCAGTATTTCAAGATCCATAACCAAAAGAAAAATCTAATTGAGATGGATAACTCTGTCAACAGTGGCACAACTACAAACCGAAAGAGTAAAGTGAATAACAAATCTCAACTAATATCTCATAAGGAGTCCAGGAAAAGCAATAACCTTAAAGAGAGTACCTGGAAGGCTATGACCACAAATGCTCATAATTTGGGAAATAAAATCCCAGATCTGCAGGCCCTAATGGCTGAGGCAAAATTGGACATTGTTGCTATCACAGAAACATGGTTCACAGAATCTCATGAATGGGATACAACAATACCAGGCTACAACTTGTTAAGGAAGGACAGAGAGGATAGAAAAGGGGGAGGTGTGGCTCTTTATGTCAGAAACAACATCCAAGCATCTGAGCTACAAGGAAGTTGGGGTAAAGAAGAAGCTCTATGGGTCGACCTAAAAAAAGATGACGGAGTGTCCATTTATATTGGAGTGGTTTACAGGCCTCCAAACCAAAAGGAAGAGCTGGACAGAGATCTGATTGAAGACATCCATAAGATAGGTAAGAAGGGAGAAGTGGTGATCGTGGGTGACTTTAATATGCCAGATGTAGACTGGAAAATCCCCTCTGCAGAAACTAAAAATAGTAGAGCAATAATGGATGCCATGCAAGTATCTTTGTTCAAACAAATGGTGTTGGAACCCACGAGAGAAGGTGCTATGCTCGACTTATTGCTCAATAATGCAGATAATGTCTCAGATGTCCAGGTGGGCGCCCACCTCAGCAGCAGTGATCATCGAACGGTATGGTTTAATATCACTAATAGAATAGGGAAAAGAACCACAAAGACCCGAGTTTTACAGTTCAAAAACACAGACTTTGAGGAAATGGGAAAGTACCTGGAGGAAGAACTTAAAGGATGGGAGAACGAGAGAGATGTGGATCAGCAGTGGACCAATCTAAAAGGAGCAATCACCAAGGCAACTGCTCTATATGTTAGAAACATAAAGAAAAGCAAAATAAAATTGAAACCTATCTGGTTCTCAAAGGAGGTGGCTGACAAAATTAAAGCTAAAAGAACAGCATTCAAGAAATATAAAGGATCCCAAAGGGAGGAGCACAAAGAAGAATATTTGTATCAACTGAGGGAGACAAAGAAAACAATCAAGTTGGCAAAAAATCAAGCAGAAGAGAGGATTGCCAAGGAGATAAAAAATGGTGACAAAACATTTTTCAGATACATCAGCGAAAAGAGAAAGGTCCAAAGTGGTATAGTGAAATTGAAAGGTGGTAATGATCAATGTGTGGAGACAGACGAAGAAATGGCAGAAATATTAACGAATACTTCAGCTCTGTGTTCACTAAAGAAGACCCTGGAGAAGGACCATCTCTACACAACAAGAAACTGGAGGGAAGTGGAATAGATGAAAATCCTTTTACAGTAGAAAATGTGTGGGAAGAGCTAAAGAACCTGAAAGTGGACAAAGCCATGGGGCCTGATGGGATTCATCCAAGGATATTGAGGGAGCTCAGAGATGTTCTGGCAGGTCCGCTGTGTGACCTGTTCAATAGATCCCTAGAAACGGGAGTGGTGCCGAGAGACTGGAGAAGAGCGGTGGTGGTCCCGCTTCACAAGAGTGGGAACAGGGAGGAGGCTGGCAACTACAGGCCGGTTAGCCTCACTTCGGTGGTGGGAAAAGTAATGGAGTCTCTGCTGAAAGAGAGAATAGTGAACTATCTACAGTCCGGAGAATTGATGGACCAGAGGCAACATGGATTCACCAGGGGAAGATCCTGTCAGACAAATCTGATTGACTTTTTTGACTGGGTAACCAAGGAATTGGACCAAGGAAGAGCGCTCAATGTCATATACTTGGATTTCAGCAAAGCTTTTGATACGGTTCCGCACAGGAGACTGGTGAATAAAACGAGAAGCTTGGGAGTGAGTAACAAGGTGGTGACCTGGATTGCAAATTGGTTGACGGACAGAAGACAATGTGTGATGGTAAACGGAACCTTCTCTGAAGAGAGAGCGGTTTTAAGTGGTGTACCGCAAGGATCGGTGTTGGGACCGGTCCTGTTCAATATCTTTGTGAGCGACATTGCGGACGGGATAGAAGGTAAGGTTTGTCTTTTTGCGGATGACACTAAGATCTGCAACAGAGTGGACACGCCGGAAGGAGTGGAGAGAATGAGACGGGATCTAAGGAAACTGGAAGAGTGGTCGAAGATATGGCAGCTGAGATTCAATGCCAAGAAGTGCAAAGTCATGCATATGGGGAGTGGAAATCCGAATGAACTGTATTCGATGGGGGGGGAAAGGCTGACGTGCACGGAGCAGGAGAGGGACCTTGGGGTGATAGTGTCTAATGATATGAAGTCTGCGAAACAATGCGACAAGGCGATAGCAAAAGCCAGAAGAATGCTGGGCTGCATAGAGAGAGGAATATCGAGTAAGAAAAGGGAAGTGATTATTCCCTTGTACAGGTCCTTGGTGAGGCCTCACCTGGAGTACTGTGTTCAGTTCTGGAGACCGTATCTACAAAAAGACAAAGACAAGATGGAAGCGGTACAGAGAAGGGCGACCAGGAAGGTGGAGGATCTTCATCGCATGACGTACGAGGAGAGATTGAAAAATCTAAATATGTACACCCTGGAGGAAAGGAGGAGCAGAGGTGATATGATACAGACTTTCAGATACTTGAAAGGTTTTAATGATCCAAAGGCAACGACAAACCTTTACCATAAGAAAAAAATCAGCAGAACCAGGGGTCACGATTTGAAGCTCCAGGGAGGAAGATTCAGAACCAATGTCAGAAAGTATTTCTTCACGGAGAGGGTGGTGGATGCCTGGAATGCCCTTCCGGAGGAAGTGGTGAAGACCAGAACTGTGAAGGACTTCAAAGGGGCGTGGGATAAACACTGTGGATCCATAAAGTCAAGAGGCCGCCAATGAAGAGTGGGTGACTCGCCAGAATGATGGCTACTGCCTGGAGACAATACCCTTAGTCAATAAACATACACATGGTTACTGTGACTCCAACATCACTCTAAGATTCAACAGCAAGAGGAAATGTGGAAAAAAGGATTTGCACTCACAAAGACGGGAGTAGCTGGCTTGTTACGGCGGTTACTACCCCAAACCAAATATCCAAATTACTACCTCCACCTTCCTCTATTCCTGATGCCTTTCAACTAGCTTGATCACTCCATTCTTATACTTCACTTTCAATGCATATCCAGCATAGTTCTCTGCTTCAACAGCAGGGGAAAAGAAAAACTGTTACTTCACACATCCAGCAGAGCTCTCTGCTTAAACGGCAGGGGAGAAGAAAAAAGGGTTCACACTCACAAAGCGGGGAGTAGCTGGCTTGTTACGGCGGTTACTACCCCAAACCAAATGTACCTGATACTTCACTCTCGACGCATATCCAGCATGGCTCTCTACTTCAACGGCATCGGAGAAAGACTGATACATCACGAATTTCCAGCATAGCTCTCTGCTTCAACGGCAGGGGAAAAGAAAAACTGATACTTCACGCATATCCAGCATAACTTCAACGGCAGGGGAGAAGAAAAAAGGATTCACACTCACAAAGCGGGGAGTAGCTGGCTTGTCACGGCGGTTACTACCCCAAACCAAATGTGCCTGATACTTCACTTTCGATGCATATCCAGCATAGCTCTCTGCTTCAACAGCAGGGGAGAAGAAAAAAACTGATACCTCACGCATATCCAGCATAGCTCCCTGCTTCAACGGCAGGGGAGAAGATAAACAACCAATAAGGGCTGTATAACATAATCTGGGTAAAAACAAATAAGCATGGGTGTAGCTTGCTTATTGCGGCGGTTACTACTCCTACTACCTCTAACTAATCAAGCTAGATATTTCACTTGGATGCAGCTCCTCCACCGCTCTCTACATTAATGACGGGGGTGGAAGGGAATTAGAACCAAGAGCTAAGAGAAACAGATAAGTATGGGAGAAGAAATGAGGGAAGCTTGCTGGGCAGACTGGATGGGCCATTTGGTCTTCTTCTGCCGTCATTTCTATGTTTCTATGTTTCTATATGTAACGTAATATTGAACCTTTTACACAGACCTCCAATATTTAGCAGCAAATTGAGGCCCACGATTGGTGACAATTTCTTGTGGTAGTCCATGTAAATGAAATACGTTGGTTAAGAAGAGTCTAGCTAGTTCTGGAGCCGAGGGGAGGCCAGGTAATGGGACAAAGTGGGCCATTTTTGAGAAGCGGTCAATGATGACCCAGATTACAGTATTTCCTTTTGAAGGAGGCAGATCCACGATAAAATCAGTGGAAAAACTTGACCAGGGCTCGGTGGGCGCAGGAAGAGGTTGGAGGAGCCCCCATGGGAGGCCAGTCAGGGGGTTTTGCTGCGTGCAAACTGGACAGAAGTCCATGTATTCGCTGGAGTCCTTTATCATACTAGGCCACCAATAGGGCCTTCAAAGCATATCAAGAGTCCAGGCTTGACTGGGGTGATCAGCCAGCTTAGAGTCATGAGCCCAACAGAGCAGGGCGCTCACAGAGATGGCACCGGTACCGTGGTGATGACTGCAATTGATATGCAATCTGGATCGATGATGTGCCTAGGAGTCTCGGGTGTGTCTTCTGGCTCGACGGAGCAAGAAAGCACATCTGCAAGAAGGTTTTTTGCTGCTGGGCGATAGCGGAGCTCGAAGTTGAAGCCTTCAAAAAACAGGGCCCAGCAGGCTTGTCTCGGGTTAAGTAACTGGGCCTCTTTTAGGTGTTCTAGATTCTTGTGGTCAGTAAATACCATGAATTTGTGTTGCGCCCCTTCCAGCCAGGGACGCCATTCCTGGAGAGCAAGTTTCACTGCTAGGAGTTCACGGTCCCCTATGGTATAATTTTGTTCTGTGCAGGAGAATTTATGTGAGTAGAAGGAGCATGGTACTAGATTTCCCTTAGTGGAGTATTGACTCAAGACCGCTCCTGCTCCGATGGTGGATGCGTCGACTTTGACAATGAAGGGGTGGTTAGGATCCGGATGACGTAGACATGGATCAGTATAGAAGGCTTCTTTTAAGGCGTGGAATGCTTACTGGGCCTTGGGACTCCACACTCGAAGGTCACATCCCTTCCTAGTCATGGCGGTGAGTGGAGCGGCCGGCGTGGAGTAATTAGTGATGAAGTTTTGATAGTAATTTGTGAATCCAAGGAATCTTTGTAGGGCGTGAAGGCCCACTGGTTGAGGCCAATCTCGAATACCCTGGAGTTTGTCGGGGTCCATGGTGAAGCCATGGTTGGGAATGATGTATCCTAAGAATGGAAGACTGGGTTGTTCAAAAATGCACTTCTCTAATTTCGCATAGAGATGATGGTCTCTGAGGTGTTGGAGGACTTTTTGAACGTGGGAACGATGAGACTTCAGGTCTTTGGAGAATGTTAGTATATCGTCCAGATATACTACGACAAATGAGTATAAAAGGTCCCGGAAGATCTCATTCATTAGCCGCTGAAAGACTGCAGGGGATGCAAAGTCCGAAGGGCATTACTACATACTCATAGTGGCCGTCTCTTATGTTGAAGGTGGTTTTCCACATGTCTTCCGGTTGAATCCGTACTAGGTTATACGCCCCTCGGAAATCCTATTTCGTAAAGATTTGTGCACCCTGCGGGCGATTGAATAGTTCACCAATAAGTGGCAGTGGTTAACGGTCCTTACGAGTTACTGCGTTCAACCCTCTGTAGTCTATACAAGATCTTAAACTGCCATCCTTCTTCTTTACGAAGAAGAACCCGGCTCCTGCAGGAGAATTAGAGGGTCTTATGAATTCTTTAGCCAAATTTTCCTTGATGTATGTTGACATCGCTTGGGTTTCAGGGAGTGAAAGGGGATAGGTTCTGCCCTTGGCAGACATGGTTCCAGGTAGTTCTATGGGGCAGTTAAACTCTCGGAGTGGAGCAGGATATCAGCGTTTTGTTTGGCGAACACATCTTTGAATTCCGAGTACGGGGCAGGTAACCCAGGAAGGGTTGTAGAGTTTAGAACGGTTACAGATGGAGACACTTGCCATAAACAGTGGGTTTGACATTGAGGGCCCCATTGAGTTAGTTGCAGGGATTGCCAGTCAAAGTGGGGTGCATGTAACTGGAACCAGGGAAGTCCAAGGACTATGGGGTGAATGGATCGTTTCAAGATCAGGAGGGAGATCTCCTCATCATGGAGGGTCCCAACAGTGAGGCAAATGGTCATGGTACGGTAAGTGACACGATCAGGGAGATGCTCTCCCTGGATCAAGGCAATACGGAGTGGCACCTTCAGCGGTTAGACTGGTATCTAGAGAAGCTTGACGATATCTTCCATAATAAAATTTCCACTCGCCCCAGTGTCCACGAGAGTGGTGGTAGCAAATGAATGTGACTCTCTAAGGAGGGTGATAGGCAACAACAGTTGAGGGCCAGAAACTGTAGCGCCCAAGCTCAGGACCCCCACCGGGCTCAGGCTTTGGAGTTTCCCGGATGCACAGGGCAAGTCTGAAGAAGGTGTCCGGGACCACTGCAATATATGCAAAGACCAACTTTTCTGCGTTGGAGACGTTCCTCTGGAGTCAGGTGGCCATGATTGATTGACATAGGCTCCTTGGGAGGCTGAGGAGCCGCTAGTAAGGCCTTCACTGAGGACTCGCCGAATGGGGTGATTGTAGGGCAGGAGGTTGTAGGACCCTTACCTCCTGATGTCATTGTCAAAGGTGGTAGTTGATTCTACCGACCAGGGAGATCAGGTCTAGAGATACAGGGATCTCACAGGTGGCCAGTTCATCCTTAAGGGCAGGAGACAGTCACTCAAGGTAGAGTGCCCACAAGCAGTCTTCTTGCTAACCTAACTCAGTAGCTAGAGTTCTAAACTCCACTGTATATTCAGCCTGGGTCCTCGAAGGTACGTTGGAAGATGGAGATGAACTGAGGGAGCTGGTGAAGGATGGTATCAGAACACTCCCAGAGTGGGGAAGCCCATGCCGGGGGCGAGAGGATGAATGTGATTTTGGTTGCCTCATCAGGAAACAGTGAGCGTTGCAGTGAGAACTGCATATAACATTGATTTATGAAGCCTCGACAGGCACGGATCCCCATTAAAACAGCGTGGAGCTGGAAGGGCCTGCGGTGCCCATGAGTGCGAGGTGAGGGCAAGAGCCCCTGGGTTGGCCATGACAGATTCCTCCAATTGAGAACGTAGTTTTTCCATGGAGGAAGCCAATGCTTCTAGGACCTGTTGTTGTTCTTGGACACGATTAGCCAGACCAGGGATGGCCTGCAAGGCGGGAGACTCCGCTGAGTCCATGGCCTTAGCAACCTGTTGTGCTGGAGGTGGACCCTTGGCCTGGTGCAGGATTGGTACGGCCCTCTGGTCGGACCCCGAGAGCACCTACCACCAGGAGGTGGAACACACAAGGAGACAGAGGCTAACTGGAGCTTCACCAATAACAGTCCGGGATTTCCTCAGGTTGAGCCCTTGGGTACCCGGACTGCCTGGAATTAGGTGGGCCTCAGATAGTCTCCCAGAGAGGTAGCAGAGGGGTGTGCACACCACGAGCAAGGGTGCATGACTGATGCAGAGCGGCTGGACTAGACCCAAACTGGAAGCTCCAGAGACCACAGGGAGGTAACAATTCAGGAAGGTTCTCCAGGCGAGGCAGACAGCGCCTGCGGATCTAGTCAGGTGGAAGCCATGGTTAGTTTCCAAACAGGTTGGTCCTGTAATCACAATAGGCCAGAAGAGAGTGTCCGAGTGAAGCGCAAGGGTCAGAGCCAGAGTATCAGTCCAGGAGTAGTCAGCCAAAGCAGGGGTGAATACCAGAGTCAGTACGAGCATAGTCAAGGCAAGCGAGGGTCGGTTCCAGGCAGCAGAGAAGAGAATGGTCAGGCTGGCAGTGGTCAGTTCCAGGTGGCAGAGGAGAGAATGGTCAGACAGGCTGTGGTCAGTTCCAGGTGGCAGACGAGCAAGGGTCAGGCAGACAGTGGCCAGTTCCAGGCAGCAGACAAGAGAATGGTCAGGCAGGCAGAGGTCAGTACCAGAGGTCAGTCCAAAGAGATACTACCTGAGAAGGATACAGGAACACAAGGAGACGCTGGAATAAGGAGACGCTGGAATGAGGAGACGCTGGAACAAGGAGACACTGGAACAAGAGAGCACTGGAACACAAGAAGGCAAACCAGTACACCAACAGTGTCGACCCAATTACCAAGGCGAGATCCTGTGGACAGGGCCTCGCTTTAAATAGGGTTAAGCGCTGATGTCATCACTTCACGTCTTGTTCGTGTTTCCCACACTTGGCCCTTTAAATATGATGTCGGCCACGTGCACACCTAAGGGCAGGGCCAAGACAGCCGAAGATGCGGAGCCCTGGTGGGAGCTCCACTGCGAGTCCTGTAGCTAGGAAGAAGACGAGGCAGGCCGCGGTGAGCATTGGGGATGCCGGGAACTAGCGGCAGCAGCAAAGCCGGCATCTGTCGAGGGCAGATTGAGGTGAATAGGCCCGGTCGCGGCACCCACGCGGCCGGGACATGCAACAGCCCTGTGGTCTTCTAACCTTGCCTAGCCCTGTGGACTTTGGGCCTCCTGCTTTGCTCTGTGACCTTCCAGCCATCTGTGTTACCTGTATTGCCTAGTCCTTGTCTGTTTTTTGCTCTGTTCTGTCCTGGCTTCATCCTTCCTTCATATCCAGCTTTTGCCTCTACCCCTGTATTTCCTTGTATCCAGCCTTTGCCTCCAGCCCTGTACTTCCCTTGCATTCAGTCTTCATCTCCAGTCCATCCTTGCCTGTTCTAGCTAAATCCTACTGGCCCCCAGAACCCAAGGACCCAACCTGAGGGGGAGGGGGCTGAATAGGCAGAAAACAGATCCAGCTTCTGGCTTGTGGTCTTGCCCTGCTCTCAAGAGGGTATAGCTAAACCCCACCAGCTACAACAATTAGGACCCTTATCCATTTTTGTCACGTTATCCATCAGTGATAATAATAGGGTCTCAGTCCCATGATTCTTTTTCTAAAACAGTACTGATTTTGGTCTAAAATATTGTGATCTTTAGTACAATCTTCTGACTGATGAAGGAGCCGATCCCTTCCCCAGATACGGGGGAGGCCACAACCATGGAGGTGTACCTTCTCCCAAGTAGGAGAGGGGGCAGAACCTGGGGGCTGGGCTGTTGAGCACAATGGAAAGGCTGGCCAGCCCTCAAACAAGTCTCTTCTTATGGCAGTTTTCTCACCTAACCCGCCCCTTTTAGAGACAGGTTGATGCAGTGTAGCAGTATGCAGCATCGCTGAACAGTCACATTATGAGAGGTGGGGGTTTAACCACATCCTGGGAAGCACGGCTAGTGCAATGTTCAAAGCTGGCTGGGCATAGAATACCAAAAGATAAGTTGCCTGTCAAGTCTTTGGCTTTGATGGCCAGGTGAGGCCTGCTTACCACCCAAATTATGTTGGCATTGCTTAATAGGTAAATCCTGCTCCTTGACAGACCAGGACTTTGCTGCACCACAGATAATAGTCAGTGAAACACTGACTGGACCCTTTGTGCCTTGGTGTGATTGGCATTGCCTAGGGGGCAAATCTACCAAGCTCAAATCGACAGCTGGTGGAGAAGCCCTTACATGGGACTGGCTGGAGCTTCAACTATACTGCTTCTCCCACAGGTTTAGCCCTTGGGGTCTGGCATCCAGCTTGTCTCAGATGGGTCCCTAGGGCTATCCAAGAGAATAGAGTCCAGGAGAAGGGTCGGGGCAGGCAGCACACAGGAGAGATAAAAGACAGGCCAGTGTTCGGGGTAGTTAACAGACAGAGCAGGGTCTGAATCCATGCTGGGGTCAGAACCAGGGAGTCCAGCCAAAAGAAGGGGACACAAAGAATAAGACAAGGCATGAACAAAACAAAGCACACACAAGGCAAAGCAAAGGCAGAGACAAGGCAAGAACAAGGAGATGAACTAGCAATATGCACTGGAACACAAGACACACCAGAGGACCTATTGTTGAGGCATCTTCTGTCCCTCTTAAGAGGTCTTAAATAGGAGGATGCCGATGATGTCATCGGGCTCCTCCTATGAAGAAGGAGTTGGGTGTGCATGTGACTAGGTAGGGTCATTGAAAGTGAGGGCTGGTGACGTCCATGCCACACTGAGCGGAAGAGGTGGAAGGAGGTGGCATCCATGCTGCCTGAGCAGCAAAGATGGAAGGAGGCAGCATCCGTGCTGAGGCTTTGAGTCAGTATCGGGGATGAGTGAGGTGGCTTAAGGGAGTACCCCCTCTCCAAAACCTCCTCCTCTGGGCTTAAATGTTGGTGACCAACTCCTAAGAGGTCTCCTCTGGGCCATAGCCTTTCTAGGCTATGAAGTACTGTAGCTGATTTGGTATGCTACAGGCATCCAGAATGTCTTGTACCTTGTACTAGGTGTCCTCCTCTGTGGTTATCTCTGGGGTCTAGACAAGCTGCCTCGTTGGCCAAAAGAGGAAGACTGGTTTGAGAAGACATTGTGTATCCTGAGGTATGATGGCAAGCGGAGTTTATAAGCTACTTGGCCCAACTGTCATACCACTGGAAAAGATCCAATAAAGCAAGGTGAAAACTTCAAGAAGGCATTTTTAGATGAAGGCTTTTGGTACTCAGCCAAATCAGAGTCATCTGGAAGGTGCCAGATGACTCTTTCTAGCAGCTTGGACCTTGAAGCACTTGGCTGCTTGGTCCAGCAGGTGATGGGTTTTTGAACACAATTTTTGAAGTTTAAGTCCACTTAGGATAGCCACAGGGCAGCTGTCTGAGGTGGAAAGAGGTACAGTTATCTGGGGTTCACGCCCAAAGACAGTTTAGAAGGGGGATGAGCCTGAAGAAGCACTGACAGGATTATTGTGGACAAATTGGGCCCATGGGAGCAAGGAGACCCAATTATCCTGTCTTTGATTGACATACATATGTAGAAATGCTTTGAACTCATGGTTCACTTGTTCAGCTTGACCATTGCTTTGACGATGATAAGCAGAAGTGAAATCTAATGTGATTCCAAATTTCTGGTTTAAGGCTTTCCAATAATAGGCAGTAAACTGAACCCCTAAGTTCGAGAAGAACTTAGGGGTTCAGTTTACTTAGGGGAGAACGGAGATCCTCTGCTTCAGGATCTTCCCTGCTTCATGCGGACCTTCAAACAGGTATTCAATGAGCCAGGGCAACAGTCCACGGCTTCTTCCAACCTTCTCCAACTCTGCCAAGGCTCACACCCTCTGGCGGAGTACGCTGTGGAGGTCCGTACCCTAGCCTCTGAACTGGGGTGGTGGGAGGACAGTCTCAGGAGCATTTTTCTGAAGGTCTATCCCTGAGGATCAAAGATAAACTGCCACTTTGGAGTTACTAGAGGACTTGGAGGCTCTCATCAACCTCTCTGGACACATCGATCGCCATCTCCAACAGCGCCTGCGTTAGCTGACACCGGGCCATAAGCCAGTCTCCTGGCGCCATCCTTCTCCCGGCCTTTGGCTCCACCCCTGCTGACCAAACCTGCCTAGTCTTAAGGAGAAGAGCCTATGCAACTCTGCTGGAGCCATCTCACCCCAGAAAAGAAGTTACGGCAGTGGACCTTGGGCTTATGCCTCAACTGCACTGGCAAGGGGCACATTCTGGCCCAATGTCCCAAAAGGCTGGGAAACTCCAGAGCCTAGGTGTCACTGGGGAGATGACCCTAGGCTATACTAATCCTGCTCCCCAATGCACCGCTCTCATGACTATTACCCATTGTGAGGGTACCTTCACCACTCAGGCACTGATCGACTCTGGAGCTGGAGGGAACTTTATTCTATTGGATTTGGTCAGACAGCTGGGCCTCTATTGCCCTGAACACCAGCCCTGTTGATTTCTTCCATCCGAGGGGATCCCCTGCCGGGCCAGATTACCCAAGTGACCATCCCAGTGAAGCTGTGCACTGGTATTCTTCCTGGAGAAGGCCATACACTCAGTGGTCCTAGGCCTTCCCTGGCTTCAGAGACACTTCCCCCAATTCAACTGTGAGATCTTGCAGCTGACCTCATGGGGAACCTATTGCCACACTTCCTGTCTCCGCAAAGTGCCTCGCCCCAGGCTTCTTCTAGCCACCATACTGCCTCCATAGTACACAGATTTTGTGGACGTGTTCCCTAAGGAGAAGGCTGAGACACTCCCTGAACATTGTCCATTCAACTATGCCATAGACCTCCTTCTGGACTCCACGCCTCCATGGGACAAGCATACACCCTATCGCTCTCAGAAACCCAGGCCATGTACCGTTATATTTTATTTATTTATTTTATTTATTTACAGTTCTTATATACCGCACAAAGGGTAGGGGACTATCCGTCTAGGCGGTTTACATGTTAGTACATACACAAACAATATATCCAGGAAAATCTCAATAGGGGGTTCATCCGACCATCCATCTCGCCCGCTGGCGCCGACTTCTTCTTTGTGGCAAAGAAGGATGGTACCCTGAGACCCTGTATCAACTACCGTGGATTAAACACCATCGCCCATAGGGACAGGAACCCGCTTTTGCTCATCTCGGAATTTCTAGACTACCTACAGGGGGGCTAAAGTGTTCACTAAGTTGGACCTCCGAGGGGGCCTTCAACCTCATACATATCAAGGCTGGAGATGAGTGGAAACCACTTTCAACACCTGAGATGGCCACTATGAGTACCTGATGATGCCCTTTGGCCTATGCAATGCTCCAATGGTTTTCCAAAACCTCATGAATGAGGTCTTTTGAGACATGCTTCACTCTAGCATCATCGTCTACTTGGATGACGTGCTGAGATACTTCAAGGACCTACTGTTGCAGGAGGTAAGGCACATCCTGCAATTCCTGCACAAGCACAAGCTGTTCGCTAAATTGGAGAAGTGCCTGTTCGAATGGGAGTCCCTTCCCTTTTTGGGGTTTATCGTCTCGATCACTGGCTTCCACATGGACCCAGAGAAATTTGCCAGTATCCTGGATTGGCCCCTACCTTCTGGGCTCCGCATACTACAATGCTTCCTGGGCTTCACCAATTTCTACATGCACTTTATTCCCCAGTACTCCCACCTGGTGGCACCCCTCACTTTTCTTACCAGGAAATGGTCCGATTCCAAACAATGGCCTCCTAAGGCAATTTCGACCTTCAATAGTTTGAAGAATGCCTTCCTCCTTGTCTCAGACATCTGGACCCCTCACTCCCATTTGTGGTAGAAGTGGATGCCTCCAACAAAGCAGTAGGAGCCGTCCTCAGCCAACACTCCGAAAAGGGTACCTTGTTGCCCTGTTCGTACTTCTCACAAAAATTCACCCCGGCCAAAAAGAACTACAGCACTGGGGACAGGGAGCTACTTGCTATCAAAATGGCATTTGAGGAATGGCAACAATGGATTGAGGGATCACAGCACCCTACCATGGTCCTCACAGACCACAAGAACCTTGAATATCTCAGCCGAGCCCAGCAGTTGAACCCTCGTCAAGCCCGCTGGTCGCTATTTTTCAGCTAGTTTAACTTTACACTCTTCTATAGACTGGCAGCCAAGATTGCCAGGACTGATGCCTTATCCAGAACCTTTGAGACAGACGACACCCCAGCAACTCCTCAGTACATCATTGACTCAGCAAAGGTCCTCTTGGCCGCCACCCAGATGGTTCCACTGGGAAAGATGGTACCCCTCAGTCTTCGACAGAATGTCCTGGCATGGGCTCACGACTCCCTCACCACCGGGCACCCTGGAAGAGTGTGTTCGCTGGAGTTACTATGGAGGTACTACTGGTGGCCACAGATGGAACAAGATACCAGGGCTTACGTAGACTGCTGCCCAACTTACACCCAACAGAAACCATTGCCCGGGCATCCCTGGGGCATCCCTGGGGCCTCCCTGGGGCATCCCTGGGGCCTCCTGCAACCCTTACCCATGCGCAAGGAACCCCGGAGTCACCTCTCAATGGACTTTGTCATAGAGCTACCCTGTCAAGGGGCAACCATGTCATCTGGGTAGTCATCGACAGATTTTCTAAAATGGCCCACTTCATTGCTCTCCCCAAACTCCTTCAGCCCAAGAACTGGCCCAACATTTAATGCAGCACATCTTTCGCCTTCATGGACTGCCACAGCACATAGCCTTTGATCGAGGAGTCCAGTTCACAGCAAATTACTGGTGTAATAAATTTGGGGTGCAACTTGACTTTACTTCTTCATACCATCCACAGGGGAATCGGCAAGCTGAGTGCATTAATCAAAACCTAAAGACCTTCCTCCACTCCTTTGTCATCAGCAAACAAGACAACTGGGCATCCCTGCTGCTCTGGCAGAGTTTTCTCACAACTCCCATACCCACTCTGCAACTGGCTTTTCGCCTTTCCAGGTGGTCTATGGTTGGTACCGGCTCTGCTGCTACCCACTCCTTTCTTGGTGCCCTCTCCTGTGGCTCAACTTACCGCGCAACAATCTTCTACAGGCAGCTGAAGCAGCTAAGAAGGGGGCAAATAGACACCGCCAGCCTGCTCCCCTCTTCAAGATAGGGGGCTGAGTATGTCTGAGTACCTGCCACATCCGCCTCTGGGTACCCTCAATGAGTTGGCTTCCAGATACATCACCGAATGTGTGGGACCAGTGAAGATTCACAACACATTCCAAGTCTCCCTCTTGAAACCACTAGTCTTGTCCTGCCCTCAATGTAAGCTACCCGAACCACAAGACATGGCGGTTGAAGAAGAACAGATATACCAAGTGATGGAGATTCTGGATGTAAGACACCACCATAAGCGCTGGGAGTACTTGATCGCCTGGGAGGGGTTCAGCCCTGAGGAGAATACCTGGGAGCCTGCTTCTAACATACTTGACAAGATGCTCCTCTGGCAGTTCCACTAGAACAATCCCAGTAAGCCTGTTCCTTCTAAGAGGGGGGTATAAAAGAGGGGGTACTGTTAGGATCCCTGGCCGCGGCTGCCCACGGCCGGGTTCCCTTACCTCCGCCAGGAGGCTTCTAGGCCCGGCTCTTCCCTATCACCACGGCCAACACTGACTGTCGCTATTCCTGTCTGCCCTTGTGGCTCGGCACGCCACCATTCCAGCCTCTGCACCCACCCCCCTAGGTACTGTCGCTCACAATTTAAAGGGCCTATGGTGGGAAAGTTCCCCATGTACCGTGAAAATAACATCATGCAGGGTCGGTATATATACCCGGCCCTGACACCAGTACTTCGCCCCAGCAATGGGTCCTGCTCTGCTTCAGAGTACGAGTTCTGCATTGTCTCCTGGTCCTGCTTTCCAGCCTTGACTCCTGATCCTGCGTTCTAGCCATGATTCCTGTTCCTGCAATCCTGCCTTACTCCTTGCCTCTGGTTCTGTGCCCTCCTGCTCCTTGCTCCTCCAGACTGACCTCCTGGTTTTGAACCCACCTGGTAACCTGACTCTGCCTGATCTCTGCCTGCCTAACCTTCGCCTGGTAATCTGACTCTGCTTGACCTCCGCTTGCCCTGACCTCCAGGTTGTTTCTCCGTCTTTGTCTGTTCGCTGCCCATCCTGACCTCTGGCCTGTTCCTGGATTTGTCTGTCTACCGATTGCCTTGACTTCTACCTGCCCAATGCCACTTCAGCCTCTTCCTCTGGTTCCACACCTTGAGAGACCCCCGCCTAAGTCCTGCCGGCCCTGGCACCCAAGAACTCAACCTGTGGGGAATGAGAGTTGTATAGGCGAAGCTCCAGTTGGGTCTTCTCTGCCTGCATCGCATCCCAATGACGAGGAGCAATAGGGGTTCCCTCCTAGTGATAGCCCAACCTCGTCTCGGCTCAAAGGTCCACATCCGTAACAGGATGTAAACAAATGTCCACATATTGGGACAAAGGTTCTAATACTAAATCATTAAAATGATCAGATATCCTGGAGAGTGATCTAACAACTTATGCATTTTTGGCAACTCATAAAATCTGGAATCCATAGACATGTTTAATTCAGAAAAGAATATCCCTTGCTAATTAAATAACCCAGTTCCTTAGCTTCCAAGATAGTCTTGATTAAGCATTAGAACTAAGAAGTGAGAACCTGATGAGTCATCACCCAATTGTTGATGACATTTTGCTACATTATCAGTCCAATGTTGTAGCGCCATCTCTCTGCCTTTATCAAAAAGCTTGATCACCAACAATCGATCATTAGCCAAAATATTCAATTCAATCCACTGATCTGCATAAAGATTATGAAAATAAAACATGTAAGGGAAAATTACAATATGCAACAACCAAATTGTCAGAATTGAATCCAATGGGCTTGCAGGATACAATTTGATTTATTCAAGACCCGAGACACAGAAAAACCCACAGAAGGGTTAACAGAAAAATAAAGTTTCAACTAAAAGAGCCAAATAAACTATGCCAAATCCAATCTAAACTGAAATCCATCATGTACACTGGAAGGAACAAAAGAAAGCCCTTATGAAAGTTCCAACAATTCAGATGAAGACAATGATCTATGAGAAAGATGAAATATCATGCGATCTTCCCTCTCTGAAATCATGTTGATCAATAAGGGTGTTCTATGAACATTAAAGCCAGGCTACTGATCAGTTTGGATAAATTAAAACTATTTGTGGCTTCCTTATCATCAAATGCCTATTTTGATAAGAAGGTTGGTTCTGGTGTACCAGTTTTCCTCTTTAATTTCTCCATATTTCCAAATGTTGATCAGTTTTTTAAGTCATCACTCAGAATGCACATTTTTAGCTTAAATGAGGTACAAAACAAAGAAAGTTGTGTGACCAAAAAGATAATGCTGCTCCAAATAAATCAAATAAATAGTCTTCCAATTATCTTCAGGGTAGCAATTTATTCAAAGCTTCAAAGTCAGTCTCATAAAATAAAGTCGTCCCCCCCTTTTTTTTTTTTTTGCTTTTGTTAAATGAGGTACATACAAATCCTTTGCAGCTGGATTCAAATCATCATCTTCACCTGATTCTGATCTTCTAGTTCAGATGCAAACATTTACAGATTCACACTTATATTCCAAGCACATTTAATATATGCCCAATCTTTGAATACTTTATCTAAATTATGCATTGCTCAGAGACACACAATACTAGCAGAATAGAATAGCAGCCACTTGATTACATACATAAATGTTTTAATGCACAGATGGAATGATTCTGAGTAAATAGTACATATTAATTCTGTTGAGGATTATCCTCTTTTTCTATAGATATCATAGACGTACACTGCGGTAATATAAAGTATGCTTCCAATATGACTTTATCACGATTGCATGAAGGAAAAACTTAAATTTGTTGAATATGGTTAAATAGTGCTATTGTGTAGAAAGGTTGCTAGAACTGAACCTAAAAATGCAGCTGATTGAGAATGAAGCAGCTTTGGGTTCAATTCATTCAAATTCCTTGGATCATCTGAATGAAAATAGTGGGAAATATTTATGCTTTCATTGAGTAGCAATGGTCATGAAAAGATCTGTTCATATTCACCAGATATTCATTACAGTAAAATCTACTTGCATTGGCATGAAAAAAAAAATATTTGGCATGTAACCCAGCAAGAATCCACCATAGACACTCCATAAATGATCTTCACTGTGCTTACAAACATGACTATAAAAATATATTTATCCAAATATATAAGCATTTTTTATTTACAACATGTATTTATTCTTGCTCCTGACTACTATAAATCTAGGTCCAAGTATTGTCACTATTAATGTGACTTCTATTACTTCCTATGAGAATTATTTTCATTTTTTAAAAAATAATTTATATTCTGTATCTGCACAATTTGGTAACTTATGAAATGTATTAGTAGAGCAACACTGTACATATTTTAATACAAAATATAAGATATAATAGACACACACCAACAAGTGTCAACAGGAAATACTGAAATACCTAATTTTTTTTAATCCTATGGAGAAACAATAACAAATCTAATTCTTTTACTGGAAGGCACACCACCACCCAAATATTCTTAGTAGTTTTCTCCAAAATTTAGCAGTTGGATCATTAAAAGAAATACACTTTCCAAAGGCTAATATTGTATATTTATACCAAGGACCAGACTGCTCTATTTTTATAAAGCCATGCTGTCATACCCTGCCAGATAGGTTCATATGTACAACCTTATACAATCTCTCCTATCTTAATCTAAAGCTTGCTGTCATTTCATTAGCATCTTCTCTCCCTCTCTCTCAAAATTATTCATTCACACCTTGCACTTGCATTATATATACTTCCACATACTGTCTCAGTTAATCAAATACACTGCTCACATTAATTCAGCTTTGCATTCCCAGAAATACAGGGATTAAAAAACAAGTACAGTCATATTGCTTTAAACCATATTAGCAAGCCAAATTTACATACACTGGCTACTCATAACACTAAACAGTTTTACTACATACTGCAAAATCTCTGGCAAACAAAATTCACATGCAATTCTCCTTCATATGAATTTACATTACAAAGTCATAGTCAGATCTTCCACTATATATTTTTATATCATATTACAAATCAGGTCAGATTCCAGTTGATACCACATACAAGAAATACAGTGAGTATTACTTTTATTTACAGAACATACATTGTAAAGAAAAAAACTCTTTATCCCTACAGTAATTTCTGGCAATCGTAGGAGGTGATGAAGGTCTGTTCTACATTTTATGAGATTAGAAAAAATAAGGATCAAAGGACTGGATAGCAGTGCTTTCTTTCATGTGTCTACCCATACCCCCTTTACCTTCTTTCTCCTGCCTCTGTAATTGGAGTCTGATAGCTGAACAGCATTGTTCTATACATTTATTCAAGTTCATTTGGGATTATGGGTAAGAAAACTTAGGAAGAAAAAATGTTCCTAAATTTGAAATAATTTCTTTTCCCCCAGGAAAAGATTAATTGCGTTTGGATAGCTGTATCCTTGGAGAGTGGGAAGTTGTTCTTTCTAGTGGTGATGGCGGTGGAAATATTGGTAGTGGTGGCAGAAAAGGAAATTGTTGCACAATGGGTGGTGGTGGAGGAGGATGAAGAGGAGGATAGGTGGGGAGGTCCATGGAGAAGGTAGAACTCCGGCCTGGGAAGGCAACATCTAGGGTGCTACTGCTATGGCTTTTGGTGGAAGCATCCAATGGGGTGTCATGTAGTACAAGGCTATGACTGGTAGAAGGGCATCCTCTGCAGCATCTCCCTCCACAATGCATTCATCTGCTCAAGAATATCCTGTAGTTCTTGGTGCACACCTTATATCTCCTGCCACATATCCTGCATCTTCTTCTTTTACCACATCCTTAAGTCCCTGCAGGTCATGCCTCAGGCCACACATGTTCTCCACCACTTGGGCATTCATGTTCATTATATGCCTTGCCACAGTAGTGGCCTGCATTTTCTTTTCCCTGGATGAATTGATATCCTCTTCAGCAGAGCTGTCTTCTTTTGTGCCAGCTGCATGTTGCCATAGCTCTGGAGTTCCTAACAAAATCTGGGTATGCAGAGTATCTATCTATATCTTCCTCCTCCAGCTATCCATGTCTGGCTGCTCCTCTGCTGCTCCCATCTCCTCTTCCTCATCATCCTGGTGTCTATGAACAGTCAATGTGCACTCCTCTGGAGCTCCATTCTCCTCCTCAGTGTATCTTTCAGGGCTAGGAGGCAACAACTGAGAGCGATGCCTTGCCCATCGGATGCCACTGGATTCCTGGCCATCAGGTTCATCGCCTGGCTGCTCCCCTGAAAAAAAGAAAGACTGTACATCCAATATATATATATATATATATATATATATATATATATATATATATATATATATATATATACATGCTATCTGGCTTTATCTTTTCACACTCCCTACACCATTCTTTCTGCCAAGCTAATAGTGCCATGGTCACTATGCTAGTTTATCTAGTAACACCTACAAATTGTATATAAAGCATCTTCATTGTATCTAAAAATACACTTAGCACTACTGTAAAGCACCAGCAGACAATGATGCAAAGATGACTCACTAATTGATGTGTCTTTTGATGAGGGTTGTCAACTGGATTCATATTTTCTGTATAGGCTGATGTAGTCCTTGCTGTATACAATAGCATTCTGGTAGTTGTAGTTTTGTCTTCCCTATTGTATTCCTTGAAAAACACTATTATATATAGTCCCTATATGCAGTGTTGTAAACTATATTTTATGGACTGGTTCAACCTATCCTTAAAATATAGCGCCACTTGGCGACCCTACTATCATTGCTTGCAGTTTCTGACTTATGCACTATTTAATATATGTAATTAGTAGGGATGTGAATCGTTTTTTGACGATTTAAAATATCGTCCGATATATTTTAAATCGTCAAAAATCGTTAGAGGCGATATATAATAGGAATTCCCCCGATTTATCGTCAAAAATCGTAAATCGGGGGAAGGGGGAGGGGAAGGGGGAGGGCGGGAAAACCGGCACACTAAAACAGCGGGGGTCCGAGAACGACCTTCTGCACTCGAATCGTGTTGCCGTAATGAAAAATGCTTTGCTTTGCAAAATGGCGCCGGCCGTATGGCCATATTGCTGTATTGCAAAATGGCGCCGGCCGTATGGCCGTACGGCCAGCGCCATTTTTCATTAAGGCAACAAGATTCGAATGCAGGAGGTCGTTCCCGGACCCCCGCTGGACTTTTGGCAAGTCTTGTAGGGGTCAGGAGGCCCCCCCAAGCTGGCCAAAAGTCCCTGGGGGTCCAGCGGGGGTCCGGGAGCGATCTCCTATGCTCGTGACGTCGGGGGACAGGAACCAAAATGGCGCCGGCGCTACCTTTGCCCTGTCATATGACAGGGCAAAGGTAGTGCCAGCGCCATTTCTATCAACGCACCCGTGGCCCAAGAGTGGAAGATCACACTGGGACCCCCCCCCCCACTGGACCCCAGGTAATTTAAGACATTTTGGGGGAGTTCGGGAGGGTGGGGGATTTATTTTAAAGGGTCAGGGTGGGTTTTAGGGTTGTTTTAGTGTGCCGGTTTTCCCGCCCTCCCCCGATTTACATGATATTTTAAAAAACAAAACCGCGACGATCCGATTCCCTCCCCCCCCAGCCAAAATTGATCGTTAAGACGATCGATCACACGATTCACATCTCTAGTAATTAGTAACAGATTTATATGTTAAGGGCAAGGGCAAGGGGGCTTTTAGTACCCCTTTATATATGTACCATCTAAGTGCCCTCAATATGATAAAGAGATCACTATACCTAGCCTGTCAGATTTCAGAATAATATAAGTATACAATGGAGGTGCACCATTCCCCCATTGGGTGGGGTGTCTTTAATGAGTATCAGCCTAGGGATGGTATCATCACTGAAGAGGCTCTGAGAAAAGTATAGGATAACATGTTTTGGAAAGGACTTCTGTGAAGTATAGAAGATAGAAGAAAGAAAGAGGTTCATATAATCTGTGGACTAGTCTACAGTGTGTTTCAACACTTAGGACATCCTGCAAATGCATAGCCATCAGTCAGAGTTTTAGTCCACTACATGCCTCCCAAGAATTTGAGGAAAGTGTTTATAACCTTTGAATTAAAGATTACAGTTACAGTTCTTCTGTGGCAGAGGCAGGGGGGGGGGGGGGAAGGGGGCAGGGTCCAAGTGGTACCAGTCCCAAAGACTGAACCAATGTAGAGGGCATGGAGGTCACAATAAAGTGTGGTCTAATAGTTAATTTATGCTTACATGTATGTGGCCACAATATACATATCCTGCTAAGTCATTCACTTTACAGCCCTCATTCAGTTAAGCATTTAATTTGCTACCAGTGCACAGAATTTTAAAGGAGAGATTAAAATATGAGCAGGAACAGTCTCTGTGACTACAATATCTTATTTGTAAAGTAAATATTCATGTTAATCCTCCTGTGCTGAAACCCAGGGAGGTCATGAGGTATTGTGAGATCCATTTTCCTTTCATGTGTACCCATGTGACCAAGACCTTTCCTGGACGGAGACCACAAATAGAAATTTATGGTACTATATATAGCTATTAGGGGTGTGAATCGTGTGATCGATCGTCTTAATGATTGATTTTGTCTGGGGGGGGGGGGGGTAGGGAAATCTTATTGTCGTGTTTTTTTTTGTTAAAAATCGTTAAAAATCGTAAATCGGGGGAGGGCGGGAAAACCGGCACACCAAAAAAAATCCTAAAACCCACCCCGAAACTTTAAAACAAATCCCCCACCCTCCCGAACCCCACCCCCAAAAAATGTTTTAAATTACCTGGGGTCCAGTGGGGGGGTCCCGACGCGATCTCCAGCTCTCTGGCCACGACTGCGTTGAGAGAAATGGCACCGGTGGCCTTTTGCCCTTATCATGTGACAGGGCAAAGGTAGCGCCGGCGCCATTTTGGTTCCTGGTTCCCGACGTCACGCGTGCAGGAGATCGCCCCCGGACCCCCGCTGGACCCCCAGGGACTTTTGGCCAGCTTGGGGGGGCCTCCTGACCCCCACAAGACTTGCCAAAATTCCAGCGGGGGTCCAGGAGCGACCTCCTGCACGTGGGCCATATTGCCAATCTTCAAAATGGCACCGGCGCTACCTTTGCCCTCACTATGTCATACGGGGTGGGTTTTAGGGGTTTTTTTTGTGTGCCGGTTTTCCCGCGCCCTATATAACGATACAATACAAATGCCCCTGACGATAAATCGGGGGCATTTGTATTATATCGTGCACTCTAACGATTTTGGACGATTTTAAAATTATCTTACGATAATTTTAATCGTTCAAAAACGATTCACATCCCTAATAGCTATTGTGATTACCTAAATACAAAAAAAAATACTACTTAAAGGAAATTCCTATATAAATTGCTCAACTGGATGGCCTTCAGCTTATGAGATGTCCAGTGGTTCCCACCCCCCACTCCCACAGCTACATCCAAAATGGTGCTGAACTCCATCTATTCAGCTGTGGAGAAGGTTATCTGGCTGGCAAGTCCCTAGGATGTCATCTGGCCTGCTTTCATTTGTGAACACATCAGGGATCCTGCCACTTGTGGCTTAAGGTTTTCATACTGTGGTTGTTGTGAAAGCCTTCATTGATCCTGTGGCAGATCTTCTCCCACTTGCTCTCCTTCCTGTATGAGCCCACTCACCTGGATTCAGGGCCAAACATGGGATAATGGACTTTAATGACTTCTCAGACAAGAAGGTCCATCTCCCTAGGTAGAAAGTTAGACTTCTTAATAAGCGCATCACTCCTTCCACAGAGTGGACACGCAGGAACAGAGTGGACACGCCATAAGGAGTGGAGAGAATGAGATGGGATTTGAGGAAGCTGGAAGAGTGGTCGAAGATATGGCAGCTGAGATTCAATGCCAAGAAGTGCAGTCATGCATATGGGGCATAGAAATCCGAAAGAACTGTATTTAATGGGGGGTGAAGGGCTGATGTGCACAGAGCAGGAGAGAGACCTTGGGGTGATAGTGTCTAACGATCTGAAGTTGGCGAAACAATGTGATAAGGCAATAGCTAAAGCCAGAAGAATGCTGGGCTGCATAGTGAGAGGAATATCTAACAAGAGAAAGGAAGTGATGATCCCTTTGTACAGGGCCTTGGTGAGGCCCAACCCTATCTAAAACCCTGCTGACCTTTGTTGATGAAGTTCCGCCTGCGCATGACCGCTGTGCCAGAGGCCTCGGTCCCGCCCCACCCAGGCTCGCCCCCGAGGAGGGATTTAGAAAGGGCTGGGAGGCAGGTTAGATAGGGGAAGGGAGGGGAAGGTGGGGGGGCCAAAAGGAACGTTCCCTCCGAGGCCGCTCTGATTTCAGAGCGGCCTCGGACGGAACGGGGAAAGCCATTGGGGCTCCCCTAGGGCGCAAGGTGCACAAGTGTGCACCCCCTTGAGTGTGCCGACCCCGGATTTTATAACATGTGCGTGGCTGTGCGCGCATGTTATAAAATCGGGTGTAGATTTGTGCACGCCGGGTTGCGCGCACAAATCTACGCCCACGCGTACGTCTTAAAATCTGGTCCTACATGTGTATATTATTAAAATTGTAAATGTACGCATTTTCTATTTTTCAAATATATGTTTACTTTTCATATGTGTCTTCTCTTTAATGCTGTGGTAAATGTATTATTTCCACTTGTAAGGGCAGAGTAAGGGCAGAGTTGGTCTATACCTGTATTTCCCAAGTCTCTCCTGAAGGCGCATCTACCCAGTCAGATTTTCTTGATATCAAGAATGATTATTCATGATATAGATTTGCATAAAAGGGTTTCAATGATGCAAAGCTATCTTATGCATATTTGTCGTGGCAATCCTGAAAACCTGACTGTGTAGCTGCGCCTCCCGGATAGACTAGGGAAACACATGTCTGTACAGGGGATTACTGCTGACCCCATCTCCTCTGAGACTTTAGCATTTGGTCCTGTGTTTCTTCCTATTGTTTGTAATGTGGGTAAGACCTGGTCTGGGCCTGCTAGTGCGGGATGCTGTGGAGCCTGCTGCTAATCCATCTCCACATGATACATAAAAGATGTAAGGATAAAAAGACTCTTAACCCCAGTCCTTCTAAACCCCACTTCTTTTAGATCCTACCAAGATCTTTTTTCGCCGATGTTTTACCTTCGTCAGGGGATCATTCCATGCTAGTCTCTTATTAAGTCACTATTACAGATCCAGAATCCTTTACAACATTATATACAATATCATATGGTGCGCCTCTTCATCCCAGGATGTCCCTACTCCACTCCACATTGTAAAGGATTGGCTCACAATTTCATTTCACTTCATATGTTGATCAATCTCTCTCCAAAGAAGCAACAATAAAGCGAATAACACTAGGGATGTGAATCGTGTCCTCGATCGTCTTAACGATCGATTTCGGCTGGGAGGGGGAGGGAATCGTATTGTTGCCGTTTGGGGGGGTAAAATATCGTGAAAAATCGTTAAAAATCGTTAAAAATCGAAAATCGAAAAATCGAAAAACCGGCACATTAAAACCCCCTAAAACCCACCCCCGACCCTTTAAATTAAATCCCCCACCCTCCCGAACCCCCCCCAAATAACTTAAATAACCTGCGGGTCCAGCGGCGGTCCGGAACGGCAGCGGTCCGGAACGGGCTCCTGCTCTGAATCTTGTCGTCTTCAGCCGGCGCCATTTTCCAAAATGGCGCCGAAAAATGGCGGCGGCCATAGACGAAAAAGATTGGACGGCAGGAGGTCCTTCCGGACCCCCGCTGGACTTTTGGCAAGTCTCGTGGGGGTCAGGAGGCCCCCCACAAGCTGGCCAAAAGTTCCTGGAGGTCCAGCGGGGGTCAGGGAGCGATTTCCCGCCGCGAATCGTTTTCGTACGGAAAATGGCGCCGGCAGGAGATCGACTGCAGGAGGTCGTTCAGCGAGGCGCCGGAACCCTCGCTGAACGACCTCCTGCAGTCGATCTCCTGCCGGCGCCATTTTCCGTACGAAAACGATTCGCGGCGGGAAATCGCTCCCTGACCCCCGCTGGACCTCCAGGAACTTTTGGCCAGCTTGTGGGGGGCCTCCTGACCCCCACGAGACTTGCCAAAAGTCCAGCGGGGGTCCGGAAGGACCTCCTGCCGTCCAATCTTTTTCGTCTATGGCCGCCGCCATTTTTCGGCGCCATTTTGGAAAATGGCGCCGGCTGAAGACGACAAGATTCAGAGCAGGAGCCCGTTCCGGACCGCTGCCGTTCCGGACCGCCGCTGGACCCGCAGGTTATTTAAGTTATTTGGGGGGGGGGGGTTTGGGAGGGTGGGGGATTTAATTTAAAGGGTCGGGGGTGGGTTTTAGGGGGTTTTAGTGTGCCGGCTCACGATTCTAACGATTTATAACGATAAATCGTTAGAATCTGTATTGTATTGTGTTCCATAACGGTTTAAGACGATATTAAAATTATCGGACGATAATTTTAATCGTCCTAAAACGATTCACATCCCTAAATAACACCTCAAATAGCCAAACGATTGAGTATCAATAATTTTATTTGTTTTCTTAACCCATACCTTGTTTCTTATACTCCCCAGTCCTCATTGTGGGCATACTATCTGTAAAGATGATAAACCAAGAATTCTAATCTTTATTTTATCTACTTTATAAATAACTCATGTACCTATGAAAAGGAAAGCAACTTTTCTAACTTTTCTTTTAAATGATCCAGCTTACCTCTGTTATATTTCTAGTGAACTCTTCAAACATAAATGAAGAGTTCGCCAAAAATGAACACAAGAAATGCACACCAGAATGCTGTGCATCTGCACAACTTTCACAGTCTTTCTCTATATAAAGCCTGAATTAACAAGAGCCCGCAAACCCACTTTCTGTAACCACCTCCTTTTGCAAATATGCAGTTAAGGTCCTGTTCCTTCAATACTCCTAAAGCAGAAGCCGCCCAGGCCTGCCTCATGCTCTTTACATTTCTTCTTTCTCCCCTTATGGGAAACAGAAGATGTTCATTTGTTGTCACCAGGGATGCCAGTCATAATATGTCTCTGGTGGTGAAATTGGGCTGCCCTGCTGGTGAAAGCATTGTGAAATGAGCCTGCCATGGAAGAACGGGAAGTTGTGCTCAACACTCACAAGCAACTTCTGCATATTTTATATTTTGTATGCATTTACATGGGCTTAATATAAAATTCACGCACATTTGAGCATGAGCCTATATGATTTTGTGGTCTCACATGCATTTCTTTGAAAGTTAGCCTCCAAGTTCCTTTGTCTAGGGAAAATGCAGATATATGACAGTAGAACTTGAAGAAGGAATGGGGTTTGGAGATTTAAAAAAAGCCAGGATCTTCCCATTCTCCCTTTTTGTCTCTGCCATCTCATCTGATTTGTTGCTTACCTGCCCCGAATAGCTGTGTCTTTCTGCTCAACTATAAGAGAAGGGTTTGTTGGTGCTCTTAAAACAAACAGGCTCCCTTTTCTCATTTTACAAAATAAGATTCATCTGCTTTTCAGACTTTGTTGCCTAAATTGATGGCTTAGGAGAGTTTATCCCCTCTTCATTCCCCCTTCCTTCACAGGTTAAAAGGATGTCTTTTTTTAAGTATTTTTATTGGCATATTCAAAGTAAACTACAACAAACCACAATGAAATTTTGTCCTTAAAATTTAAAATAAATCGCAACCAATATAAGACTTTTAATTTAAGTTAGATTACTTAATCTTACTTTGGTATGCCTTGGCAGGCTGTGGAAATCTCACCCAGACATCAGCACATCTGTATGTCCTTTATTCAGTAACCTGCTACTTGCAAAATGCAGTAATTTGGGTTGGAACTCTTGAGTCCCTCCTCATGAGCCTTCCTGCATCAGCTGGGCCTGCAGTCAGCATCCCTGGTCAAGACCTGCTGTGCTCCAGCAGCTTCAAAGTAGCAGAGCATGGATCCCTCAGGCTGAGAGGAAGTAGGCATTACAGATCAACAGGAGCTCCTCTGGGTCCCAGCGGATGATAGGCAGAGATGACACGCTGAGATTTGGTGCAAGAAATCAATGAATGCTCTTGTGAATTCAAGCTTTATGAAAAGGATGCAATCCTGTGCTACCAGCCAACAAAGATTAATGTGAAAAATTGATAAGACATTTAGATTTTATTTTATTCTCCCCTGAGGAAGCCGCTGAATTTTAATGGGCCACGCACGTAAACAATGGGGGTTACTCTTGTGACTGGGCCTTGCGCGCGCAGTGCTCATTTTCAAAGGGCCCCCCCGTTATGCGCAGAAGTGTCGGGCCCAAGGAAAGGGGTGGTCCAGGGGCAGGGAGGGGCGGGGCTGGAGTCGGCTTGTATGGTGGCCTTTTGCCGCTGTGCCGGGGAAGCACGCACCAGCAGTCGGCCGGCGCACACAAGTTGCTTCTGCTCCAGAGGACAAGCAACTTACAAAAAAAAAAAAAGGTGAGGAAGGTTAGGTTTAGGGGGTGGGGAGGAGAGGGGAAGGGGAAGGGAGATTAGGTAGGTGCGTTGGAAAGTTCCCTCACAGTCCTCTCCTTAATTGGAGCGGATTGGGAGGGAACTGGGAGAGGTCTGATTTCGTTGCCACACGTACTTTTTTAAAATTAGACGCACCGGCACGGGCCTCCCACACATGTGCACGTAGATTATAAAATACTGCACTTATGTGCGCACAGCCCACCGACTTAAAAACATGCGCGTACAGGCGCACATATGTTATAAAATCGGCTCATCCATGTGTGCATGCTGGGAAGTGGGCATACATGGACGCACGTGCGCACCTTTTAAAATCTACCCCTTGGTGCTTTTATAGACTGACCCATGCTTCAGCCACCTCGTATAACAGCTGAGTGGCTCATTATGAGGCTTTTTCATTGGATATCATTATCATGATTTTTGAAAGCTTTGAAATACATTTTGGTTGTATTGTTGCACAAGCATCGGTCTGAATTTGGATTTCTATTAAAAACATGTTTATAAATTAGCAGTTATGCTATTTTTCACGAGTAAAATAGAATATACGTGAGTATATGTTATTTTAGATAACTTGACATACCCACGTAAATCAGATTCTGTGAGTACATTTACACGTATAAAATAGAGAGAGGCCAGTGGCGTTCTGAGCAAGGCAAGCATTTACTCAAATAAGTTGATATTTTATAAGGAAGTTACACATGTAAATTTGGTAGCTTACTCCTGCTTAATATCTGGAGTAAGTGATCAAAAGTGCCTTAAAAGTGAAATACTGACTGGGTGAGGCTTCTGGGTAAATTAGGGGAATGGGGGAGATTTTAGGCTGTAGAGCCAGTAGGGACTCAATGACCTGCAGATGGATTGGGTAAACTAGTAGACTAATCATTAAAACTGGTAATTTCATTGTTGTGTACATGTTAGAAAATCTTTGACTTCCGGGTGTAAAAGACGACTTACGGGGTGGGTAAATGCATATAAAATACGTATGTTAAATCTACTTGACTGTCACTTTAAAATTAGACATAAAATTATGTGTGTATACTAGGGATGTGAATCATTTTTTGACGATTTAAAATATCGTCCGATATATTTTAAATCGTCAAAAATCGTTAGGGCCACGATACAATACCAATTCCCCCGATTTATTGTCAAAAAATTGTAAATTGGGGGAAGGGGGAGGGCAGGAAAACCGGCACACTAAAACACCCTAAAACCCACCCCCGACCCTTTAAATTAAATCCCCCACCCTCCCGAACCCCCCCAAATGCCTTAAATTACCTGGGGGTCCAGCGGCACACTAAAACACGGCACACTAAAACCCCCTAAAACCCACCCCGACCCTTTAAATTAAATCCCCCACCCTCCCGAACCCCCCCCCCCCCAAATGCCTTAAATTACCTGGGGGTCCGTAGCGGCGGTCCGTAGCTTAAATTACCTCTGTAGCTTTAAATTACCTCCGTAGCGGCGGTCCGTAGCTAAATCGGGGGAAGGGGGAGAGCAGGAAAACCGGCACACCAAATCGTGTAGTCTTCAGCCAGTGCCATTTTGCAAAATGGCCGCCGCAAAATGGCGGCGGCCATAGACCAAAATGATTCGACGCAGGAGGTCGTTCCGGACCCCCGCTGGACTTTTGGCAAGTCTTGTGGGGGTCAGGAGGCCCCCCCAAGCTGGCCAAAAGTTCCTGGGGGTCCAGCGGGGGTCCGGGAGCGATTTCCTGCCGCGAATCGTTTTCCATATGGAAAATGGCGCCGGCAGGAGATCGACTGCAGGAGGTCGTTCAGCGGCCCTCGCTGAACGACCTCCTGCAGTCGATCTCCTGCCGGCACCATTTTCCGTACGGAAAACGATTCGCGGCAGGAAATCGCTCCCGGACCCCCGCTGGACCCCCAGGAACTTTTGGCCAGCTTGGGGGGGCCTCCTGACCCCCACAAGACTTGCCAAAAGTCCAGCGGGGGTCCGGAACGACCTCCTGCGTCGAATCGTTTTGGTCTATGGCCGCCGCCATTTTGCGGCGGCCATTTTGCAAAATGGCGCCGGCTGAAGACTACACAATTTGGTGTGCCGGTTTTCCTGCTCTCCCCCTTCCCCCGATTTAGCTACGGACCGCCGCTACGGAGGTAATTTAAGGCTACGGAGGTAATTTAAGCTACGGACCGCCGCTACGGACCCCCAGGTAATTTAAGGCATTTGGGTGGGGGATTTAATTTAAAGGGTCGGGGTGGGTTTTAGGGGGTTTTAGTGTGCCGTGTTTTAGTGTGCCGCTGGACCCCCAGGTAATTTAAGGAATTTGGGGGGGGGTTCGGGAGGGTGGGGGATTTAATTTAAAGGGTCGGGGGTGGGTTTTAGGGGGTTTTAGTGTGCCGGCTCACGATTTTAACGATTTTCACGATACTTTACACACCCAAACGGCAACAATACGATTCTCTCCCCCTCCCAGCCGAAATCGATCGTTAAGACGATCGAGGACACGATTCACATCTCTAGTGTATACTAGTTGTGTATACTTATCTGGATAAATTCTGACTTATCCAGCTAAGTAGCAGCTTTGCTGATGCTTAGCCATATAAGTTTTGAGTTATCAGGCTTAGTAGTGACACTAATTCAGACATGTTTTGATGTATCTGGCTAAGTAGTCGCAAAACTGCTATTCAGCCAGACAAGTCTTATAATGCTATTTATCCTGCTAATAGCTAGATTTATCAAATTGCTGTAAATATCACATGTGGTAGAAAAAGGGGTGTGGTTATTTCCAATTTATCACAATGTGTGCTACATTAGCACAGGTATTACCTTTTAGAGAGAGAGAGAGAGAGAGAGAGAGAGAGAGAGAGAGAGAGAGAGAGAGAGAGAGAGAGAGAGACTATCTACAAGGCTCTTGTAGTAGTTAGCTATTTATATTTCTATAGGTGGCCCACCTAGTAACTCAAGGTATGGTTTATGTAGTAGTGTAAGGGCCACTTTAACATGCAGAGTGAGACGTATGAACCTAACAGTACATTCTTGTGAAAATTTGATGTCCTTTGGAGTGAGGAACTCACACAAAGATGAGATTTGTACAATGTTCTCTCAAACTAGCTTGATGGACTCTCTACCTGGGTAACATCAAGCTAGGTTGAGAGAACATTGTACAAATCTCATCTTTGTGTGAGTTTCCTCACTCCGAAGGACATCAAATCTTCACGAGTGTACTGTTCAGTTCGTATGTCTCACTCTTCATGTAAAAGTGGCCCCTAACCCCTACACTACTACCAAAACCTCACCTCGAATTACTAGGTAGGCCTTGTTTAGTAGCATAAATAGCTGCTTACTATGCGGTTACTCCAGCCACACTCTCCTCTTCCTCATCTTCCTTCTCTGTGCAAACAAAGATATCTGAGGTATACATTTCCCAAACCTGACAGAGAAAATATCTTTCCACAAATGAAAGAGCAGGAGGAACTTCTAGGAAGATTTTACTTTTATATACCACCTTCCTCAATCCAAAGGAGATCAAAGGCAGTTTATAACAAGAATACAAGTACAATAATAAGTATTAAATATCTGAAAATACATCAGCAGAACATAATCTAACAGAATACCCTATTTGTTTCAAAGGTGCATGTATCCTCTACTACCAACGAAACAGGAGAAACAGTGTTTACAGCAACAAAATATTCCTCATCCTACTACTAGACCAAAAACCTGACTAAGTGAAATATGGACCAATACCAAAATCCAGGAAGTCCTATTGTCCTTTCTTTAAACCTATAATTTTATTATACTGGTATTACTATTATGCACTTTTTCACAAATAGTCCTTTTATTTAAAACACACTTTATGTTTTACTTTGGCAATACATGCACCATCTGTCATGCCAGTCAAGTTTTCTGAAGCAGAATCTTTCTCAAGTTTCAATCCCTGCCCCAGCAGTGTCTCTTAAAGCCCTTCCTCCAAATGATGAGAGAGAGAGAGAGAGACCCTGATAGGGAAGACAACAGTTGAGACTTAATTGACTAATGGAAAATGGGAAAGGCATTGGGGATGAGAGCTTCATCCCCAATGTCCACCTTCCCTCTTTCACCCCACCCCCTTCCAATTTACTCTTCTTCCTCGCAGTTTCATCTGCCACTTCCCAAGTTTTACCCCCTCCACAACAGTCTCACTCACCCACCTACACCAACCCCACCTCCTCATCCCATCCATCTCACTCTCACCTTCTTCTCAAGTCTTAATCTCCCACTCTATCCATATCATCCTCACACCTTCCCTAGCAGTCTCAATCACCCACCTCTCCCTTTCACCCCAACTCTCTTCCCAGAAATCTCTTACCCTCTCGCCCTCCTCTCCATCTAACTCACCCCACCCCTCCCCAGCATTCTACCCACCTTCCCAGAAGTCTTACTTCCCACCTTATCCATCTCACCCAAATCCACTCCCTAGCAGTCTCTAACCCACTATCCTTCATTTCTCACACCCACCCCACCTCAGTGGTCTTACCCCATCCCCCTCAAATATCTCTCACCCCAATCACTCCCTAGCCATCTCACCTACCTCTCCTCTATCTGACCCTCACCCATACCCCAACCACCTCACTTATTGCCTACCTCTATCTCAACCTACCCCTACCCCAACCACCTCACTTATCTCCTATCTCCAATTCACTCATTCCCACCCCAGCCATCTCACTCATCTCCTCTCTTCTTCATACTCCATCCCACCTCTCCCATCCCACCTACCTCCCCTTCATCACTCACCCCACCCCTCCCCAACTTCTGATCTACTTCCTTCTCTCTCACTCTCCCTCTCCCCAGCCATCTCACACACTTCCTCTCTCCCTCCATCTCACTCCCGTTCTCATTCCCACCCCATCCCCAAATGCCTCAACTATTTTCACCCTCCCATATGATTCACCCCATTCCCTCCTCTGTCATCTCAGCCACCGCCCCCCTTTTCCTCCATATTACTCTCATTCCCACCCCACTCCAGCTGTTTCTCTTACCTCCCCACCCTATTCATCTCACCCTCAGCTCCACCCCAACCAACTCACTCACTGACCTCCTCTACCCCATTCATCTCACCCTTACCCCTACCCCATCCTTTTCACTTTCCCACTTCCCCCACCCCACCATATCACCCTCACCCTTTCCCAGCAGTCTCACTCACCATCCTCCTAAATCTCCTCCCCAGTAGGGATGTGCATTCATTTAATCCATTTCTGCAATACGTGCATACCTCGCCGACTTTATAGTACATGCAAAAAAACGGCTAACTCATTATTGAAAATACATGCATACTATTTTTTTCCACGTACTATAAAGTCAGTGAGGTATACATGTACCACCAAAATGAATTAATTCTCACTCATCCATCCATCTTACTCTCAGCCCCACACCACATCCCAGTAGCTTCACACTTAGCCTCTAGCAGTCTCACTCGAACCCTCTCCCTCCTTTAATGTTATAAATCTAGCTTTTACTGTAAGCCTTCCTGATCTCTCCTAATCTTCCTGATGAGATTGGCCACGTCAGGCCCTCATTTTCCTGCTGCTGCCTCTAAGACCAAGCTAAACCTTTTTCTTCCCCCTACAATGGTCCATAAGATCAGGCCCTCCTCTTCCTGCTGCCATGGCCAGCCAGGACAGGCTATCAGTTTTCCATTGCTGCCAATAAAGCTGGCTAGATCAGTCCCTCCTCTAACTGCCATGTGGCCCCTGAGGTCAGGTTCACCCCTAATTGCCACCCCAGCAAGTCAGAGCAGGCTGTCCTCATCTCACAGCTTTGTCTGTCCAGATCAGGCCCTCCTCTTCTCATCACCATGGCCCATCAGGCCAGGACGTGCCACTGCAGCCCATCAGTTCAGTCTCTCATTTTCCTGCCACTGGCCAAAACAGGCCTTCATCTTCCTCTGCAGATTGCAGACTCTTCTTGTTTGGCCATAAGAAACATTCAGGTATTGGCCCTGAAGCTATGTACATGACTGACTTAAGCGGTCCACTGGGGTGTACCCAACTGCCTGATAGGCCAATCCAACCCTGGGGCCCAACCTATGGTGGGGTGCTTGAGCTATGAAGCTATAGAATGGGGGGAAGCCAGAGGTACTTGCATTTTCAGGCAATGCTTGGTGCCCTGACCAATGTTAAAATTGTTTGTCATGGCCCAGTAGAGATTGGCCCAGCAGTCCAAGCCTGGTCACCTACCAGTTGTGGCCTGAGCTCTACTCATGTAACCTGATGTCTGGCAGTTGGGTGTGGGGTGAATTCAGGTCACTGATGTATGTTGCAGGGAGGCCTTGTTATTCATGGTGGGTCTCATAATAGTTAGAGTTAGCAGAACAATGATGATCTCCCTCAAGGGAGCTTCCAGGCAGCCCTGGATTGTCAATAGGCACCTATTATGTTTGTGCCTAGGGTGGCAAACATTTAGGGACAGCAGGATAGCTAAGATTTGCTGCCTTCAAGCTCTGCTAAATTTCATTCAGCAGAGAACAACCCTCTGCTACCTGTAGCAGTCCCTTACAGAAGGTAGGAGAGTGAAAGCATCCAAAGTGCTTCGGGGCAGCAAAATTCTAAATTTGTCCCTGCTTCCAGCTGGGAAACAGATGGTATATTTATGTTAGCAAGCCTCAAACACTCAATTAGATTCCCCTGTCCTGTAATATAAAAGTCATGGCCAATTTATCCAACTTGAATCATGGTGCAATGTGTTTTCTTCCCATCATGCTATGAGGGATGAATGTGGGTAGGCCTTAGGCCATGTTACAAAAAAAAATAAAAAAGTGTTTTTGGCCAGGGAGGCTGCAGACACCTTGAGAGTAAAAGGATTAAATAGTATCCAATACGTCTGTTCAGAAACAAACGGTACTACATGAATTGGCATGCCTTTTTTTCATGCATAAGCTCTTAAAAAGTTGCTCTAGATTTCTTACAGTATTCTTAGCTTTAGCCTCTTACAATATGGGCTCTGATATTATAAATTCCAAACTTCTAAACTAAGAACAATGATGCTTAATCTCTGCCATTAATAATACGAAGCTGAGGGGTATGCCAAGTAATGGGATGTCATGGCAAGGAAGAAAAAGATGTAGAAACACCAAAAGGAAACAATTTTCAAGCTAGTGAGTAATAAGAACCACTGAGCCAGCAGACATTACCGGAACAGCATTTAGCATTTGCTGGCTGTGCTATGAAGAAGCTAAAAGCAATAATGCATCTCGGCTGTTGGACAAAGAGGCCTATGGGAGGGAAGCTCCATTTTAACATAAAATTGAACACGTCTGGAACATCAGTCTTCTTGTTGTGCAAAGATGCTGTACCGAACTCTCTGCAGTGGGGGAAATTATTTTGCTTCTAAGTGTCTTAAGGGGCTTCGTCAAGAGGACTGCAGATAAGCAGTCTGCAGAAAATAATAACACTTCATTTTCACTGCTAATTTTAGACAGCGCCACTTGGGTAACACGCAGCAGCCAACAGCTGCAGCTATGATTCCAGCACGTTTGAAAATCAAACAAGATGTGATGCTGTTGGAAACATTATATTCCAGATACAAGAAGGTCACCTGTAGAACAAGAAAAAAGAAAAGAAAAGAAGATTTCAAGCAATTTCCCAGTCTAAATTACCCTAGTGCATATCAAACACAGTGTTCTTCTTCAAAGGAAAGAGAATTATAACAAGCTTCTGGCTTCAATGCCAAAAGGGTTAGACTTGTGATAGCCTAATTTTCAGAACTTTTGTTTTCTGTCTCTTTTTTTCCCCCTGTCTGTATCCAGCGCTGTCTGCCTTGGGAAAACAGATCCTTATTTATGGTGCAGCAAACGTATTAGAGTTATTAAACCTACTGAGTTCTTTCAGGTTCACAGCCAAAAGTGCTGACAAAGCTCTCTCTCTCTCTCTCTTGCTTTCTCTTCTTTTCAAAAAATACATCTTTTGTTTCAGAAGAAGATAAAAACTACAGCACTGAGCCCTGACAGTAATTATCTGTCTCTGGCGTATGGCATGAGGCATGAATTATATGATCCTGTGATGCCTGGCTTGCTGCATGGCTGAGAGGTCATTGTGCTAAAGCATTCTGGAGGAGAAAGCTGTTAGGCACTGCAATGCAGGTGCAGAATTAGAATTAGTTATCACACAAAGAGCGTTCTATATGGGAACATAATTTGGTGAGTCAGAAAGCATATTAAGTTGATTAATGCATGGTTCTGTTTGTATTGCATTTTGGAGTACAACTGTGCTATTTTCTCTCTTTATAACTAAAACAAACTGCTTTAAGGATGAAAAGATTAGACATATGCTTTGTGATGATTTTCAAAAGATCAAACTTTCAAGTGACACACTAAAATAAATATAAATTGCATTTCATTTCAGAATTTGTAAATACAATTGCTCGCTGCATATATGTGTATGCATGTTTTGCATATGCATATATATGTTTTGCATTTACATATATACATGCAAAACATCAAGAATTGTATTGATCAATGTTTTTATTATATAAATGTTATGGGTATGGACATGAGCTATATCAGCACTACTGTGATATAGCCCAAATTATCAAGCTATGTTCGTACAATAAAGTCCCTATAATACAGTCATGTTATTTATAAAAATATCATTATTCTAATTACAGGACATTACTTTTCCCTAAGGCTGTATAATATATGAAATCCAAATGCTGTAATGTACTATATCTAAAAGTCATAACTAGCCTCATTGAACTCCGTGGACTATCGTTATCATTCAAGTAGTGCACAAGGTCTGACTATGTACTACTCACCTGCCTGCTATGTTTTGGGGGAAATGTTGATCTGCTTCACAGTTATAATAATTCCTTTAACACACTGAAGTCTATATTGAGTAAGTTTGGAAGCAGGGAGTTATTCAGGTAGTGCTACCAGTATAATTTTGCTCGGATGTTCAGTAGAACAGAACTGGTTATGCGCTCCACTGAATATTCCTGGCTGAAGTCAAAGTTCCACAGATAAAATTATCCATATAACTTTAGGACAGCCTTTCAGTACAACCAGACTTAAACAGATAAAATTATCCAGATAACACTGATTATTGTTGGAATCTGTGGGAGGGACTGCTAGGGAGCACTCCCAATTCTGGGGGGATGTGTGCCCATGGACCATGACGCGACAGCAGAGAAGAGCTCTGTGGAAGCGCGCGGCAGGCAAGATGTGTCCAGGTATGGGAGGAGCAGGCTGACCACTGCCCTAACCTCTGATGAACCTGCATGCACCAGTAGAGACCCAACAATGCATTGCTAGTCTCTGGGATAGCCCTCTGGCCACTCGAGAGCCCTTTCGGACCTGCCACTGGGTAGTGGCAGATGCGGAAGGACGGACAGAGGTCGAGGACAGGCGATGGTACTGGAGCTTGGAACAAGATGTAACCTTGGCCTTGGGCTAGGCTGATGGCTTGACGGCTTGAAGAAGGCGAGGAAGCTCGGAGGCTCAGATGAAATGAAGACATGTGGAACTTGGGACTCAAACGGATGAGGATGCTTGAAGACTCAGACTAGACGAGGACGCTTTAAGACTCAGACGAGACAAGAATGTGAAGTGGCTTGGAACTCAGATGTGACGAGAAGTGAGGTAGCTTGGAACTCAGACGCAAGATGCTCAGACATAGGTGGAGATCAGAAGTGGATTCTAGAGAGTTAGGCGAGGATTCTGGATACTACCATAGGCAGAGTCATGTAGAATATGTAGAAAGAAGAACTTTGGGATATCCCCCCCATCCCCCCTTCCCCCCCTACCTGCAAAGATCCTCTCGCTGGATGGAGTCTCAGTCCGCTGTTCAGGATTAAGAAGAAGGTTGATACACCATCTGGGCAAGTTGTGCGATAGAGTCCCTCGTGGAGAGTGGGAGTCGACACCAATATGCCCTCCAGATAGCCTCGCACGTGGCATAAGGCTTCAGCGATCTGGCTCCCGCTGTCATGAATTCAAATTGCAGATGCATGTTCACCCGATTCTTCCAGTGTGATACTTGCGGCCTGTCCTTGGAGATCCAATTAGCCATAATGGTTTGAATGCCAATTAAGAGCACTTTACCTAAAAACAAGGCTTGAGGCTCCGTCAGGGATATTGCACTATTACTAATACTAAACAAACGGAATAAGCAGATTTTCGGATCCCTGGGTATATGGCTTCCCAGTATCTTGTTCACCTCTTTCAAAAGTTCAGTCCAAAACCCCATAATCACTACACATTCCCATATACAATGGGAAAAGTTTCCTTTTTCCTGATCACATTTTAAACATATATCAGACTCATAGAGTTTTGCAGCATACATCCTGGTAGGAGACATATACATACATTGCAATACTTCATACCCCACTTCCCGCATACTAGAATTCTCGGAAAACACATCCCATCCCTTAATGATTTGCCCAATTTCCTCAATGGATAGCTCTATATTGGCCTGTCTTATCCATTTACTTTGAATATGAGCCAATGTAGCGTCATTAGGGATAGAATTTAAAAGTTTCATATAGATAGCACTGGAATTGATTCTTTTCCCCACTTGCAAGAAGAAATCCCGCATAATGGCTGGCTGGTATGGATCCGACCCTGTAGCCCATAAGTGATATATGTAGTAGCGCACTTGCAGATACCCATAGAACTCCCTAGATTCCATCCCATACTGATCCTTAAGATCTTGGAAAGATTTGACCCCTAAAGTACGTGGATCTAAGAACTGATATAAGTTAGTCAAGCCCTGTGCCTCCCATGATCTGAACAATGTCGAGGTCATGCCCCCCGGGAACTGAGGATTTCCTATTAACGTTAAAAAAGGCGTATACAGTCTCTTCATTCCCAGTTTATTCAGACATAAACATCTCCAGGCTGCTCTGCCTGACTCAAAGATCAAGCTATCTCTTATTGTCCCTGGCAAGTCTGATCGCTTAGCCTGAAGAATATTCCCTGGCCTTAAGGGAGAACACCATTCCGCAAGAAAGGACATAGGCGTACAGACACTTGTAGTGTTCAACCAATCATATATATGTCGGAGAAGACACGCCAAGTTATAGTCCCTCCAGTTGGGGCAATTCATACCTCCCTGTCCTTTGGGCTTCATTATAGTTTGCAAGGGTAGCCTCACTTTGTGGGAACCCCATAGATATGCCTGAATTATGCAGTTAATATGAGTCACGTCCTTTTTCGTCAGCCATAGGGGAAGTTGTTGTAATACATACATCCATCTGGGCAGTTCTACCATTTTCAATAAACATATCTTTCCAGTCAGGGAAAGGGGCAAATTTGTCCACATACCTAGAGTCTGATCCATCTTTTTTAACAAAGGACCAATATTCGCAGCATAAAGATTAGACACCTCTATAGGAAGTCGCACCCCTAGATACCTAATTTCAGCGCCTACCCACCTCAGAGGGCATGGACCGTCCCATTTATTTTGTATTGAACCCCCTAGAGCCATGGCCTCCGATTTTTCTGTGTTAATTTTCAGACCTACAAAGGCCCCAAAAGCAACCTGATGTTGCAGCACATGTGATAATGATTTTTGAGGGTTAGTTAAGAACACTAGCACATCATCTGCAAACGCAGACACTGTAAAATCTTGGCATCCCACCTGAAACCCTGTTATCCTCGGGTCCGCTTCTATCTTTCTCAATAATGGGTTTATGGATATCACATATAGCAATGGGGAAAGTGGGCATCCCTGTCTTGTGCCTCTGTGAAGACGGAAGTCCTCTGAGACCTGCCCATTGGCACATATCACTGAGTACGGCTCATTGTATAACATAGCAATGCTCTCTACAATTGCCCCCCGTAAACCATATCGAGCCAAGACTGAGAACAGGTACGGCCAGGAGACCCTGTCAAAGGCCTTTTCCAAATCAAAGCCCACCACGATGGCCTCCTGCCCTCGTCTGTGGCAAGATTCCATGGCTATAAGCAATTTAGTCATGTTTGCACTGACAGTCCTCCCCTTAACAAATCCGGCCTGTTGGGGTATGATTATATCTGGAAATACAACACTCAAGTGATCTGCCATAATCTTGGCGAATAACTTTGCTTCAAAATTAAGCAACGATATTGGCCTGTAGGAGGCAGGGGAGGTGAGGTCTTTGCCTGGTTTTTCAAGAACAGTGATATAAGCTTTTGTAACCCTTATAGGAAAACGATGCTTTTGCTGTGCGTCTTGAAAAAATTTAGCAGGGCCCCAGATGCTTGGTTAACTAATACTTTATAATATTCGGCACTCATCCCATCTGGGCCAGGAGCCTTATTTCTCTTACTACCCTTAATGGTATCCATGAGCTCTTCCAGCATAATTGGTGCATTCAGACGCTCTAGTTGTTCGCCAGTAACCTGAGGAATGTGAAGGTCCTTAAAGAACTCAGTTTCCTCCCTGGAACCACCTGGTCTATCCTCTTTGTAAAGGGCCTCATAGAAGGTCCTAAATCTCGCACAAACCTCTGCACTCGAAGTAATGGGGTCACCCTTTTCATTTTTAAGTTTATCAATATAAGTTTTGCCCCGGTGCTTCCGTATCATATTGGCCAACAGTCCCCCGGTTTTATTTCCAAATTGAAAAACTTTATGTGCACCTGTATGAAGCATTTTTTGTGCTCTGACATGTAATAGCGTGTTCAAAGTACTCAGGAGATCATTATACTCCCTTTGAGTCTCGTTAGTCTTTTGTTGGGCCAGTTTTTGTTTTGCCAAGCCTACCTTCTGTTCCAAAAGAAGAATGCTTTTATGCATTGCCTTATTTTTCACTATGAGATAGGAAGTAATGTCCCCCCTCAGTACCGCCTTACTGGCTTCCCAGAATAAACTGGGATCCTCCAGAAGCCCTTGATTGTGGGTTATGTACTCATGCCATTTTTTTCTCAGGTACTCCTGAAAGTTATTTTCATCCGCCAACTGGGACGGAAATCACCAATGGCTACTCACCGCTGTCCTACCCCCTAGTAAGTCTAGCCACACCATAGTGTGGTCAGAAATTGCTATGTTTCCAATCTGCGCATTCTGCGCTTTAGGGAACAAGGTATCAGAAACTAGTATATAATCGTTCCGAGACATACTGGCGTGAGCCCTCGAAACGTGCGTATAATCACGTTCAGTAGGATGTAGTGTGCACCATATGTCCAGTACATGTAGCTCTGTACATAAATATGCTATCCCTTGTCCATTGAGGTCCTAGTAAGAGGTTGTGCTTGGGATCTAGCTATGCTCTGCTCATGTACACTACACAATTAAAATCTCCCATAAGGATAAGCGGTCCCTTTTGAATAGGGATCATCCTACTCACCAAGTTTTGAAAGAATTGATGGGAATACGCATTTGGGGCATATGTAGAGCAGATAGTCATGTCACTGCCTTGTAGCCTTCCTGTAATTATAATAATTTGACCCATATCATCAGTGACTTGTTGGGAAAGCTCAAAGTGTAAATTTTTGTGAATTAGGATAGCTGTTCCAGCTTTGTGCCCTACTGCTGGTGAGTAATAACAAGAGCCTACCCAACCACGTTTTAACTTTTTACTCTCATGATCAGAGAGATGTTTTGGTAGGAGTTTTGGTAGGAGTTTAAGTGCTTTTCTGAATGGCGAACCTGTGAACCGAGACAGCGGGCAAGCAGAAGCGGACCCCGATCAGCAGCGGCAAAAAAACCATTAAGTTAAGTGGTATTTTAGAATAAGGCATTCATTACTTAAATCGGGACAGCCTGCACAATGGGAGCGCCATTAAGCACTAATCTTAAACACACATATATAAAAAATAAAAAAGAGATTTTCAAACATAATAAAGAATAAACACGCGGTAAGCTAGCTCACAGGGTCAAGCCAAGATACAGGCTGATGCTACGCTGGCCACCGCACAAAAGAAACCACACAACAAGGGGTTCCCTTGAATGGTTGTTGGTTGTTGAGCATATTGGATAAGGGAACGAGGTTGGTTATTGATTAGTGGATTCCTAACATGCCGGCAGAGTCAAGGCCTTATAGAAATGAAATGATGCTGTTTCATCTTACGCACCTTTAGAGTTCTCAAAAGTTGATTTTGATGCTTGGAGAAGATGGGTGGAGCTTCATTGTATGCCTCACCCAAAGTTGGAGATATAGTGCTGCTCTGCTGTGTCCTCCATAATCTCACTGTATGACATGGACTGCAAATGGAGATACTTATGGATTTCCACCCAGATCTCCCATGTGTCCCCAAGGATACCACGCTGAATGGCAGCCAGTTTTTCCAAAAGCTTATACAAGCTACTCAATATACAATCCAGTGGGAGCAATGAGAGGAGAGGATCACCTTGCTGGTGGCTGAAAGGAACCAGTACGTTTTTGCTTGGGAAATTTTCTTTTTTAAAAGTATTGGGGCGAAGTTAACTATTTGGGAATAATATTTAGTGTGTTTGTGCTTTTAATAGTCAGTAAGGCAGCGAATAAACAGAAGTTAGGCTGCATTTTTAAATTGTCAGTCAGTAAGGCAGCTAATAAGCAGTAAGTGTGTTTATTTTTAATAGCCTATAAGGCAGCTAATAAGCAGAAGTTAGAGTGTTTGTATATTAAAAACAAAACAAAACAAAACAAACAGTAACCAGAAGCTAGAAATAAGCTAGGAGCAGTGTATACCTAAGTAAAAAGGTTGAAAAGTTCAGTTCAGTTACTCACCTTGGAAATGTGTTAAGGTAGTGTGATTTGGTTTGATTAGGTACCAACATTTGTTAATCAAGAGAGCAGTGAGTCACTCTGGCTGACTAACTGAAATTACTGTTTGTTTTCCCAACCCTCCCACCCCTAGCTCATCCTTTAATTTATAGGCAGGTATCACTTTCACAAAAAAAAAACAAAAAACAACTTATTGAGAGTTTGATCGTTCCCCTGTAGGCCACTACCAGACATATAGTCAATTCATTAATACATTTAAAGAACGTTAATTAGACACATTCCTACTCCCATAGCAACCTAAAACTTAAGTAGGAACTGAACAAATTTGAGATGAAGGCAGCAGTCTAGCAGCAAGAGGGGGGCTTCCCAGTCTTTTGCATCAAGTGTCACATGTATGATTTTTTACCTGCCGGTGAGAAGTTGTACGTATGCATGTGATGCAAAGAACTCCTGGCTCTCAGAGAACAAGTCTGATCTCTGGAGGCTAGAGTGGCAGACCTGGAGGAGCTGAGGCAGAGAGGTATATAGATGAGACCTTCAGGGACATAGTAGCCAAGTCCCAACTTCAGACTGGCAGCCCTGGTGCTGCCTTGGAGGAAGAAGTTCTCATGTTTGGAGAGCATCAACCTGGCTGTTGTTCACATTGTTCTTCTTCCACGTGTTCTCGCTGCGGTAAGCCTGGTGAGGCATCATGTATGCCTCTACTTGACACAAACAAAATGGCTTTAGTAGAGTTGACATGGTAAAAGCAGGTGTTTTTATTGGTGCAGGAAGGCGTGGTAGGTGTATGTGTTATGTTTGGAGCTTTTTTTGCACATGATACATGCCACGATAATACCGCACTGTGAGATACTGGGTGCGATAATTATTTTTTTATTCGTAATTCCAAGAAAAAGGTTTTAGTTATTTTTCGTGATAAAAACACGTGATAATGTGCGAAAATGATATCAGAAAGTGCTAACCAGTAGAGATGTGGATCGTGTGATCGATCGTCTTAACGATCGATTTTGGCGGGGGGGGGGAGGGAATCTTATCGTCGCGGTTTTGTTTTTTAAAATATTGTGTAAATCATAAATCGGGGGAGGGCGGGAAAACAGGCACACTAAAACATTCCTAAAACCCACCCGACCCTTTAAAATAAATCCCCCACCCTCCCGAACTACCCCAAAATGCCTTAAATTACCTGGGGTCCAGAGGGAGGGTCCCGGTGTGATCTTTTACTCTCGGACCTCCGGTGTGTTGTAGAAATGGCGCCGGCGCTACCTTTGCCCTGTCATATGACAGCAGGGCAAAGGTAGCGCCGGCGCCATTTTGTTTTTTTGTCCCCCAATGTCAGGAGCATAGGAGATCGCTCCCGGACCTCCGCTGGACCCCCAGGGACTTTTGGCCAGCTTGGGGGGGCCTCCTGACCCCCACAAGACTTGCCAAATGTCCAGCGGGGGTCTGGGAACGACCTCCTAAACTCGAATCGTTTTGCCGTACAGCAAAATGGCGCCGACCATACGGCATGGTCGGCGCCATTTTGCTATACGGCAAAACGATTCGGGAACCCTTACCTGGCCGAGTCACCCATACCACCATTCCTGTAAGGCTCTGTATGGGGGCCCTCCACAAGGAGAGCCTGATCTTCCACAACATCAACAAGGCCATTAATCCCATAGTCTTAGGCCTGCCTTGGCTCCAGTGGCACTCTCCCCAATTTGATTGGATGTCGCTTCATCTCTCCCAATGGGGTCCATCCTGCCACAGTTCCTGCCTGAAGTCGGTAGCCCATCAACACTGTCTCGCTGCTGTGCTCCTTCCTCCTGGGCTTCTGTCCCAAGACGCATCCTACGTGGACATTTTTTCCAAGAAATTTGCTGATACCCTACCACCGCATCGCCGGTATGACTGCACCATTAATCTGCTGCCTGGCACAGAACCCCCCCGGGGTCAGGTCTACCCCTTATCCATGTCGGAAACCAGGGCCATATCTTATATATAGAAACATAGAAGTGACAGCAGAAGACCAAACGGCCCATCCAGTCTGCCCAGCAAGCTTTCACACCTATTTGTTTTCATAATCTGTTACTCTGACCACTGAGGTCAGGGCCCTTATTGGTACCTTTTTGGTTCCAATTCCCTTCCACCCCCACCATCGATGCAGACAGCAGTGCTGGAGCTGCATCTAAGTGAAGTATCTAGCTAATTGGTTTGGGGTAGTAACCGCTGTAATAAGCAAGTTACTCCCATTTGTTTACCCTGCATGTGCAATTCAGCCATTGTTGGTTGTCTGAATAAAAATCCTTTTTACTTAATTCCCTCTGTTGCTGAAGCAGTGAGCTGCGCTGGATACTTATTCTAAGTCAAGTATCATGCTTAATTGATTCGGGGTAGTAGCCACCGTAACAAGCAAGCTACACCCATGCTTATTTGTTTACCCAGACTATGTAATTCATTCCTTGTTGGTTGATGCTGAATATAAATCATCTTTTCTTCATTTTCCCTGCTGTTGAAGGAGAGAGCTATGCTGGATGTGCATTGAAAGTGAAGTATCAGGCTTATCTTAATACGTGCAAGAAATTCTGGCCAAGGGCTTCAACCGCCAATCCACCTCCTATATGGGGGTGGGTTTCTTTTTTGTGGAAAAGAAAGATGGAACGCTTCGCCCGTGTATCGACTACTGGGGGCTGAACGCTATCACCCAAAAGGACTGTTACCCATTACTACTCATTGAGGAACTCCTTGACCGCCTACAGGGGGCCCGCATTTTCTCCATGTTGGACCTTCGGAGGACCTACAACCTGATTCGCATCCGGGAGGGTAGCAAATGGAAGACGGCCTTCAACACCTGAGACGGCCATTATGAGTACCTATTCATGCCCTTTGGACTCTGTAATGTGTTGGCCGTCTTCCAAAACATGATGAAAGAGGTGTTTCGAGACAAGCTCTATGACTGCATAGTCATCTACCTCGACGACATCTTCATTTTCTCCCAGGACCTCAAGACCCATCACTGAGATGTCGCCTGCATGCTTCAATGCCTCCAGGACCATTAATTATTTGCCAAGTTGGAGAAGTGCTCATTCAGAAAGGAGAGCCTACCCTTCCTGGGTTACATCGTCCCTAAACATGGATTTCAGATGGACCCTGAAAAACTCCAAGCATCCGAAACTACCCCCTGACGGTTCCCTCTCCAGTAGTGCAGTTAACAGCACAAGAGTTGCAATGGCTCTGGGAACGCACGCAGCAGCTACTACAGGAAGCTGAGTGCCAAGCCAAATGAAACGCAGATGCCCATTGGAGACCAGCCCCACAATTCTGGCCCAGTGAAAGGGTCTGGCTAAGCATGAGTTTCATCTGCCTCAAGCTCCCATCTATGTGCTTGGCCCCACGCTACATTGGACCCTTCCCCGTGCTCCGTCGTCTGGGCCCCATGACCTACCAACTGTGTCTCCCATCATCCTTGAAAATCCACAACTCTTTCCACATCTCACTCCTAAAGCCACTAGTACTATCCTGGCCCTCCAAGAAGCCACCAGAGCCACAACCACTAGCTTCTGAAGACAACACCACCTACCAAGTGTGTGACGTGTTGGATATAAGAAAGAGGGGCCAGAGATGGAAATGCCTACTCACCTGGGAAAGCTTTGGCTATAAGAGAATTCCTGGGAACCCGCCGCCAACATCCTAGCCAAAACCCTGATACAACAGTTCCAGGCCACCCATCTCAACAAGCCTAAACCCCGTGGAGGGGGGCCTAGGAAGGGGGGTACTGTTACACTTACCGGCCGCAGGCCATCCCGGCTGGCCTCTTTGCTTCTCTGATGCTCCATGGCACCCACACCAGTGCCTGGCTCTCTAGCCATAGCACCCAGATTGTCCCGATGCAGTCAGCATCTCCCCCACGCCGCCGGTTCCGTCCAGGCTCCGCCAGCAAGAGGGACACCACTGACTCCCTCCTCAATAAAGCCTTCCCTTAGGTGCATACACGCGCCTTCAGCAAGGATTTAAAGGGCCTGCGGTGGGAAGATGCCGCCAGCCCCCTTGGATGATGTCAGGGCCCCTGCCCTATATAAGTCTGCTACAGGCCCCCATCAGATGACTTGGCAACAGGTCTCATTGTAGGATCAAGCGTTCCTGATCTAGCCTTCCTGATCCAGCCTTTGCTCCTTCGCCCCTTTGGACAGACTTCCCTGCCTTTGACCTTTGGATTGGACTTCTCTTTGCCTTGCTTCTTGCCACATGCCTCTGACCTTTGACCGGATTTCACCTTGCTTCTCGCCGCCAGTCCCTGACCCCTGGACCCGACTTTGACCTGCCTCTTGCCTCCTGCCTCTGACCATGGACTGGACTTCGCATCACCTCAAGCTGTCCATGTCCTCTAGGCTCATCCTTGCAGGGGCCCACCTAAGTCCAGCCGTCCCCGGCACCCAAGGGCTCAACCTGCGGGGACCATGGGCTGGTAGTGGTGAAGCTCCAGCTGGCCCCTGCTCTTCTCTGGCCTCAGCTCCCAATGGTGGAGACCTATGGGGGTTTTCCCCCTCAGGTAGCACCAACTCCGCCTTGGGCCAAGGATCCACATTCGGTACCGGATTCGTAACATTGAGCAGGAATGTGTTTGTCCCAAAAAAGAAAGCCCAGGGACCATCTGGGATGCTCCTGAGACAGCCTCCCAATACCCATGCTCCAGAAGCCCTTACTCATGGATGCAGTGATACAGTGGGATGAGGAGGAGGAGACATGTAGTCACTCACTACAAGCTGTTAGGAAGGTTGACCTGCTAAAAACAGCCATTTTTATTAGTCCAGGATTGCTTGGTAGGTGTGTGTGTGTGTACTGATTGCAGTGTTTATCACGCACAATACGTGCCATGATAATACCATGGACCATGATACTACCTGCGATCGGACCGAACCACCCAGAAAAAAGGTGTAGCTATTATCCGCGTTATTGACCTGCGATAACGTGCGATACATATCGCGCTCCACGCTACCATCCCCTACTTTACATTTATCCCTCCCCAACTCCTCCCACTTGAATATTATATTTTTTTATTTGCACACGCATTTTGCGATATGTATTTTTGACAATTTGTATTGACTCTTGTGGAGATACTCCCTTTTGTTCCTCCCAATGCAGCATTTTTGACACACGGTCCCGTGTTGGGGGACAGAGCTATAGTTTAAATTTTATTAGTGTTACACTTTAGTCTCTTGGAGTTGTGTAATTTTTACCTTTAATATGTGTGTGTGTGTGTATGTGAGAGAGCGAGTAAGAGAGTTAACATGTGAATGTGTGTGAGTGAAAGAGAGAGATCGAGAGCCTGTGTGTGAATTTATGAAAGAGAGGGAGTACATATGTGAGCTTATGTATGTGACAGAGAGAGTAGTAATAAGTGAGAGAGTGTATATATGAGAGAATGAATGTGTGACTGAAAATCAAATGTTCCCACTGGGGGAATTGTTAACCTTCTTAGCTTTAATTATTGGGTGCTATTTAATATGTCTGATGTTTGAAATATTTTATTGGTATTCGGAAAATGTTTATATGAATATGTACTACCCAAAAATTACAAATTCATGGTCAAACCTTATTTAGTTATTATTTGAAATAAAAAAGATTTGACCTTGAATTTGTAATTATTGTATAATATATTCTTCAGCTGTTATGAAATATTTATTCTTTTTATTAGTATAGTTTTATTGTTATGACTAACATTTATATTTCTTGAATTTATTTTTTGAAATTTTATAAGGAATTATGATGATTTTGTTTTTCCATTTTTACGCTGCTTGCAGAGTTTGGCTTGTTATGTATTCCAGTTCAGTTTTTGTCTGCACATTTCTATTTATACGTTTTGGTCACTTTATTCTGTATATGGTGAGGTGAGTTGTCTGCTAGCATGCAGTTTCTATGTAGGGATCTAAAACAGCCTGGCTTACTCTGTTTTCCTATAAGAGGTGGTTTAGTGTTTTAGAGCCTGGTGTCATATTTGTACTGTAGCTTTTTCTAGATAGGGTTGTTACTGTTTGTGTGCTGGCAGTTAGTGTTGTTATGATATGGGAGGTTTATTATATTATAATTCTAATTCAGTTTACTCATCACTTTCTGAGGGCCAAGTCCACATCCAATTCATGTTACAATTAGAGATGTGCTTCGGGTAAAAATTTAATGTCAGGCTTCATTTTGGGCCCCCCCCCCCCCCCCCCGTGGGAATTTTGTTTTTCCCGCTGTTCAGGTTTTTTTTTCGGGGGCCCTGATTTTCAGGTTAGCGCACGCTAATGAGAGTTAGCGCGCGCTAACTCAAAAATGATTTTTTTCCGAAATTTCGGAAAAAATTCAATCATTTATTGGTTCTCCCGAACCATTCCGAATTACGTAATTTCGTTGAAATTGCATAATTTGAGAAAAACAATTGCACATCCCTAGTTACAATAGGCCTAGTTCCATATGAGTTCCAAGATTTTATTAAATCTTTTTTTTTTTTTTTGCATTATTGTAGGATTTCCTGGTTGGCACCACAGCAGTGCATTTAAAAATATTACTTACAGTATGTTGTTATCAGTGATGTTTACGTATTTAAATACACAATTATTTATTTATTTTTATTTATTTAACACTTTTTTATACCGGCATTCGTAGGACACATCATGTCGGTTTACATGTAACTGAGAAAGGAAATTACAATGAACGAGGAAAGAGGGCTAACTGGATAATATACAAAAGTACAGGTGAAGAGAGTCAACGAGCAGAGTTACCACTTTGCATTCATGTTAGGGTTAGATAAGCAAGTGAACTATAAACAATGTTAAGGAAGCATGTGCTCTTAAGAAGTTAGCATATGGAACTTATTTACTAGGGATGTGAATCGTTTTAGGACGATTAAAATTATCGTCCGATAATTTTAATATCGTCTTAAACCGTTATGGAACACAATACAATACAGATTCTAACGATTTATCGTTATAAATCGTTAGAATCGTGAGCCGGCACACTAAAACCCCCTAAAACCCACCCCCGACCCTTTAAATTAAATCCCCCACCCTCCCGAACCCCCCCCCAAATAACTTAAATAACCTGCGGGTCCAGCGGCGGTCCGGAACGGCAGCGGTCCGGAACGGGCTCCTGCTCTGAATCTTGTCGTCTTCAGCCGGCGCCATTTTCCAAAATGGCGCCGAAAATGGCGGCGGCCATAGACGAAAAAGATTGGACGGCAGGAGGTCCTTCCGGACCCCCGCTGGACTTTTGGCAAGTCTCGTGGGGGTCAGGAGGCCCCCCACAAGCTGGCCAAAAGTTCCTGGAGGTCCAGCGGGGGTCAGGGAGCGATTTCCCGCCGCGAATCGTTTTCGTACGGAAAATGGCGCCGGCAGGAGATCGACTGCAGGAGGTCGTTCAGCGAGGGTTCCGGCGCCTCGCTGAACGACCTCCTGCAGTCGATCTCCTGCCGGCGCCATTTTCCGTACGAAAACGATTCGCGGCGGGAAATCGCTCCCTGACCCCCGCTGGACCTCCAGGAACTTTTGGCCAGCTTGTGGGGGGCCTCCTGACCCCCACGAGACTTGCCAAAAGTCCAGCGGGGGTCCGGAAGGACCTCCTGCCGTCCAATCTTTTTCGTCTATGGCCGCCGCCATTTTCGGCGCCATTTTGGAAAATGGCGCCGGCTGAAGACGACAAGATTCAGAGCAGGAGCCCGTTCCGGACCGCTGCCGTTCCGGACCGCCGCTGGACCCGCAGGTTATTTAAGTTATTTGGTGGGGGATTTAATTTAAAGGGTCGGGGGTGGGTTTTAGGGGGTTTTAATGTGCCGGTTTTTCGATTTTTCGATTTTTCGATTTTTAACGATTTTTCACGATATTTTACCCCCCCAAACGGCAACAATACGATTCCCTCCCCCTCCCAGCCGAAATCGATCGTTAAGACGATCGAGGACACGATTCACATCCCTATTATTTACAGTATGAAGGAGGCAAGTGCACGTATGTACAGATACATGCTGTACATATTAGTAATTAGTAATGCTCACAATAACTACCTCCTTGGTTAGTTATTTTAAGATTAACATAAACCTTGCTGTTTTATCTCACCCTAATGTGAACACAAGCGTCATTAGATCTAGAATGAAGATTCTATCATATTAAAGGTATGTGTAAAAATATTAGTAGAGCATTGTATTCTGGGATATCAGTTCCTTTGTACAGTTTTCAGTAATATAGATAATATCTTATTATGGAACCTGCACTTTTTGTACTTTTCACAAGAAATACATTTTTAGGAATTGGGTAATGAAGCAGGTTGAGGAGAGAAGAAATGATTATTAGTAGAACATTTCATGCGCAATTACATTACAACTGAATTTTACATTATTATTTAAAAATCTTAACATACTTTAGTTCTGCCTTTTACACCTTATACCTTACTCTTTATCAGTCTTAATGCAATTCCTATGCTTATTAGGAAGCATTCATTGATTTAACTTTTTATGGAAAATTTGGTTTAGCACAGAGCATATTAGGAGTTAATAATATTTACTCTGCTTGATGCCCTTCATATGAATCCAGGTTTTATTCCCTTATTTCAAGATCAATCATTGTTTCTACTTCACTTTTACATTGATTTCCATATGGGCAACAAAATCATTATATCACATTGAAGACATCTACAGTACAGTTTTCAAAATTGAACAGGCAGGGATAAAGTCCAATGGATTTTGACCAGTTTTTAAAAGGAAAGTATGTACATATGTTTCCTTTGAAAATTGCCCAAGGAAAAGGTACCAACACAATGTTATGATCCCTGCCGTGGAGCTAATCCCCACGAGCAGGCATTTTACCTTTTCGCTGCATTTTCCTTTGCGGCATGTTGCCGCAAAGGAAAATGCAGCCTCCTGCGCAGCCGGAGCCGCGGTCTCAAGTTCTCTCTGTGGCCTGGAAGCCGCCCTGCTGGCTCGTCTTCACCGCAGCCGGAGCTGCGGACTTCCTGTCCCTCTTCGCGGCTGGAAGCCGCCACCGTTGTCGCTGACATCTTTGCGGCCTGGAGGCCACACCCCTGGGCTGGAGTAGCGGCTGGAGCCGCCCCGGGGTCTCCTGCAGCGGCTGGAGCTGCTCTCGTCATCAGGCCTACTTCTCAGGCCAGCCTTGCTTCTTACGCGACGACGCTGTGCAGGCCGCTGTCCATGGTCCTGCACAGTTGCTGCTTCCTCCCTCTAGGCGCGCGGCCCCGCCGCTTCACAGAATTTAAAGGGCCAGCCACAGGAAGTGTGGCTGACCCCACCTAGGATTGGATTTCCTGCCTAGCCCTATAAAAGGGCTGTCTTCACAGTACGTCTTCGCCTTGCATCGGAGTTACTTCACTCTGGAGGCTCCTGCCTGCCAGTGCTCCATCAGGTCTTCTTCGTGGAGCTCCTCTTCATTTTGTCTCGTCATGTGAAGTCATGTTTGTGCCTGAGGTCCCCGTCCAGGTGTCCTGGTGTCTCGTCTTGATCTTCTGCTTCCTGATGTCCCAAGTTCCTTGGTGTCCTGCTCCTGTGTCTTCATTGCTCCCGAGCCTTCTGGTCCTGTCAGGCCGTGCTTTCTTGGATGACGTCTTTCTCAAGTGTGGAGTTGCCTACAGATGGAATTCATTCCTGTGCTCCTGAGCCGTCATGTCCTGCCAGCCTTTGTGGAGCTCTAGATGACTTATGGCTCCGTCGTCGTTCTGCCTCGGCTGGACTCTTCCCTGCGCTCGTCCCATTCTCAGCGTGGTCCATGACCAGCCTCTTCGGGCTGTGTAGGGCACGCAGTGGGACAGGGTGGTCTGCGACCAGTCCCATGGGTGGACTGTGTAAGGCACCCTGAGAGACAGTGCCAATGTCCTTCCGCCCAGCTCTCGTCTCGTCTGGACTTCATCAAGTTTCTCATCTCGTCCTGGATGCCGTCGCATCAGTCTTGGTATCATGTCAACGTCTTGCTCCTGATGTCGTCGCATCGACCCTTGTCTGGGATGCCGTCGCATTGACCATTGGTCCGTGATGTCTTCGCATCAGCCTTGGTGTCATGTCTTCAACTACTTTGGTGTCATGTCCTGTGCCAGCCCTCATCTCTGATACTGTCCGCATCAGCCTTGGTGTCATGTCTTCGTCTGCGATGCATCAACCTTGGTGTTATGTCTTCATGTCAAGACCCGTCTGCCCTCGACCTCAGGCCAGGCCTGCTGCTCCATGCCGATCCAAGCGGCAGGTCCGAAAGGGCTCGGAATGGTCGGAGGACCATTCACATTCCAACATCATCCTGTTGTTGGCCTTGGGAGCTTGCATGCCTGGTGGAGAGTAAGACCGTCTGCCTTAGTGGAATACACAGTCAACCCTCGGTGCAGTCCTGGATCCATCTGAGGTCAGGCTAAGGCCCAAGGGCACACTAAACACCCCGTTCTCAACACACAATTTGTTTTGAAAATGCAAAACAACATGTATTGTTGCCTCTTTCAGCCTAACTCCACCCTGGGAATGCCTCCTTGAAACTGTGGATACAAGAAAGCATCTTATGGAAAAAACACATCAACTTTCACCTGCATACAAGTTAGACAATTTTCAAATAGTCCCTTTGCTCAGGTAAACATCCATTCACATAGGTCAGTGGCTTTTTAAAATTGCTCTCCTTATGTAGTAGAAACTTTTAAAGAATCAAGTTTAGATATCAACAGGATACTTCTATCCATGAATAAATACTGAAATGTCTTGATGAAAAATTGGACTGCTCTCAAGTTATATGTTACCCTTGTATAATTATATAATATATGGAATGCATTACCCAGACATAGAAACATGATATTGTAAATCATACAAAGGACATAATTTTACCACGACTTTTATTTCAGATGAGCATTTCAAATACACAAAACATTTAGTAGTTTTGCAACATATATTGTAGTATTGTTCATATTTTATGGTGGCAATTTTCAAATCTATGTGGGTAGTTCCAAAGTCAATGGATACTTTTACCTGTGGTGCACTTTGCACAAATTCTTACAGGCTGAAGAGGTAATTTTGAAAGGAATTATGTGCTAAAAGTTATATACAATCATAGCAATTTTCAATGACCCATTTAAATGCAAAAGCATATAAACCCTTTTGAATATTTTCCCCAAAGTATGTGCAACTTCCCCTTTGAAAATCAACATGGGTATAAAGAATATGATGAGATTTGTATCTGCTTTTTTTACACATACTTTTTTATCCCTGGAAAACAACATGCCTATTTTTGAAAATGCAAAATTATGTATGTGGTTGTCTCCCCCAACCTAACTTCACCTCTGAGCATACCAACCTATCCCATAAGAAAAAATATGCTTGTTGTTAATTCCTGCGCAGACATTAAACCACACACAGAGTAGACAGTGACAACTTATGTACCAGGGTAAATAGCCATTGACCCAGATAAATGAATTTTTAAATTTGCCCTCAATATCCATATCCAGCCTTCCATGGGAGACAATTCAACATTTGAGTTCTGTTTGTGAACAAAATTATACTATTTTAACTAGTTCTTTGCTGAATATTAAAAATATACTATAAGACCTAAAGCTTTTCAATCTTCCAGTGTTAGACTCTTTTGGGCGGATTTTCAGAGCGCTGCTCGCCTAAATCCGCCTAAATCCGGGCGGATTTAGGCGAGCAGGGCCCTGCGCGCCGGTGCGCCTATGTTCAATAGGCCTACCGGCGCGCGCAGACCCCGGGACTCGCGTAAGTCCCGGGGTTTTCCGAGGGGGCGTGTCGGGGGCGTGTCGAGGGGGCGGGCCCGATCCGCGCGGCGTTTTCGGGGCGGGCCGTAGCGTTTTGGGGGCGGGCCCGGGGGCATGGTTACGGCCCGGGTGGTCCAGGGGCGTGGCCGCGCCCTCCGGACACGCCCCCAGGTCGCGTCCCGGCGCGCTAGCGGCCCGCTGGCACGCAGGGATTTACGTCTCCCTCCGGGAGGCGTAAATCCCCCAACAAAGGTAAGGGGGGGGTTTAGACAGGGCCGGGCGGGTGGGTTAGGTAGGGGAAGGGAGGGGAAGGTGAGGGGAGGGCAAAAGAAAGTTCCCTCCGAGGCCGCTCCATTTTCGGAGCGGCCTCGGAGGGAACGGAGGTAGGCTGCGTGGCTCGGCGCGCGCCGGCTATACGGAATCGATAGCCTTGCACGCGCCGATCCCGGATTTTAGCGGATACGCGCGGCTACGCGTGTATCTACTAAAATCCAGCGTACTTTTGTTTGCGCCTGATGCGCCAACAAAAGTACGCCAAATCGCTACTTGAAAATCTACCCCTTTGTGAGGAGCGTGGTGACTATGAGCCCTTGGTGCTGTCACATGGTAGATATAGCCTAGTAGGCGAACCTTTTAGGCCCATGCTGACAGCTGGAGAATGCACCCTGGAATGGGACAGGCTGGAACTTCACCTATACCAGACACCTCCTCCTCAGGCTGAGCCCTTGGGTTCTGGTGGCCGGCAGGTGAGTCCCGAGGGAGGTCAGACAGGTGAGAGACGAGGAATAGGCAGGACCAAAGAAAAAAACTGGAAACCAATCAATATTGCAAGTCGCGACCAAAAGTAGAAGACCAGTAGAACACCAACGATTCTTTATTAGCACAGAACATCATAAACAGCCGGACTCAGGTCGAATTTCGCGTGTACATGAGCTGCCTCAGGGGCTATTGTAAATAGACAGATAAAAATCACACATATAAACATTCAAATGCACAGATACAATTAAAATAATAAAAGTTTATAGACATAACAAATAAACATGAATATAGCCAAAAAAAAATGAATATAGCCAAAAAAATGATACACGCATAAATTGTGACATACAGAAAATGGAAAAATAACAATGTAGCATAGTTTACCTATGATGGTATTGTAGTTAATTGGGTTGATTCCGTATAACGATCTTATGCAATGACTTCAGAGTAGAAGGAACTCGATCATATACCTTAATATAGTTGTAAAAAGAAAAAACTCAGGTGTCAACATTCAGACCAACCAATAGTGTATTTATATTTGAAGGGTATAAATATCTTAAAAACAATCATATCTATATGATTGAGCTAGTTCCATAAAAATTAAAATTAGGGATGCGGCTAATCATAGAATGTAATCTAAACATGAAGTAATACTAACCAAATTAAAACTGGGTACTCAGGATTTCTGCATGTTGTCATGCTTTTAGGGGCAGATTTTTAAAAAGTATGCCTGCGTGAACTTTTGTTCGCGTGACTGGTGAAAACAAGAGTACGCCAGATTTTAATAGCTTCGCGCGTAGCTGCGTGTATCTTTTAAAATCCGGGATCGGCATGCAAAAGGCTGCGCAAAATTGCCAGCCTGCGCGTGCCAAGCCGTGCAGCCTACCTCCATTCCTTCCGAGGCCGCTCCGAAATCGGAGCAGCCTCAGAGGGAACTTTCCTTCTACCCCCCTGCACCTTCCTCTCCCTTCCCCTACCTAACCCACCCCCTCAGCCCTATCTAAAACCCCCTACCTTTATTTGAAATGTTACGCCTGCCTGAGGCAGGCGTAACTCGCGTGTGCCGGCCAGCCGCCAGCGCACAATTCCCCGGCCCAGGAGTAGTTTCGGAGGCCTCGGCCACGCCCCCGAAATGTCCCGGGTTGGAACCACGCCTGCAGCCCCGCCCCCGGTTGATGCACCGCTGCAACATGCCCCCCAACACGCCCCCCCCAGGAAAGCCCCAGGACTTAAGACGTCCCAGGGCTTGCACGCGCCGCCGTGCCTATTCAACATAGGCTAGGCGTGCGCAGGGGGAGCTTGGGACAGGTTTTCGGGGGGTACGCACATATCTTACGCACGTACCCCTTTGAAAATCTGCCCCTTAATGTAGAAGCACTATTATCCATATAATGCCGGTGGTAGCCTAAATGGAGAGGTCCTTAGAACTGCCAATTAAAACTCCATTCACTTCCAAACTGAGATACTAGAAGAAAAAAAGGAAATCAATTCAATGGTCAAAAACACACAAGTGTATTACTAGGAAACAATATCAAACCCGGTTAGAAAGTATGCTATAAGACATACTTGTACACTACTAAGCTAAACTATTAAAATTATTAATAAGTATAAAGGTGGACAACACTTAACACTTTAGTTAAAAGCCAGGATGTACAACAGAGCTTCATAAAGCCTAAGGGTTACCGATGAACTCCATTTGAAAATGGTGCACTGCTGAAGTTATAGTACTTGGATCATACAATCTATAGAAAAGCTTACACATCCAAAGCTCCTCACATATCATAACCATAAAAATAAATAACTAAAATACTGAAATACAATGGCGCCAATAGCCTTTGCCCATACTATGTCACAGGGGCTACCGGTGCCATTGGTCAGCCCCTGTCACATGGTAGGAGCACAAGATGGCGCCAATGGCCATGAGACAGGGGCTGACCAATGGCACCGGTAGCCCCTGTGACATAGTAGGTCAAAGGCTATCGGTGCCATTTTGATCGATGCAGGCCAGACAGCACAGAGGGAGAAATCCCTTGCGGGTCCCCGCTGGACCACCAGGGATGTTAGTAAGTCTTGGGGAGGGATCGGGATGGTGGGGGGTGGGGGGGTTGTATTACAATGAATTGTAATGCTTGGGGTGGTTTTTTATTTAAAAAAATAAAATGTGCCCCTCCCCCCCGTACAAACCTGAAAAACTAATTTTCCTCATAGTTTGGGGAAAATCAGTTTCGGGGTTCGGGGCCCCCGACCCACAATGAATTAGGCAATTTTGTTGAAATTGCCTAATTCATGATAAACGAATGCACATCTCTACCGCTGACCCATGTTGAACCACTGTTCACATGGAAACCTCCTCCACCTCGGCCTTGAAAATTCTCGTTTGTATATCTGCTACGTCCACCAGATTTTAAAAGACCAGCGAAAGATCGCTAGACGCTAACGGAAACAAGCCACTCTAGGGGTGAACCCATTTCAGGGAGCCCTTTCCTGTGCAAAGGAAAGGGAACTCTCCCCGGGGCTAGCCTGTCTTGCCCCTATCAAAAGCACAGGGACCAGACTACCTTCACTCTGCAAGCCTGTCTTGCCCCTATCAACTTTCTGCCACTCTGCCTTGCTGCCATACACCAGACGACTCACTCTACTCCTTGTGGTGTTCTTGCCACTATCATGGTTCCTCGGTGTGTTGGTGCTAGTCTTTCTGCTGCTTTGTCCCTTTATCAGCGCCTTGTGGTTTTTTCTGACATTCTTTCTGCTTTCTATGTTCCCCCTTCATTGTGCTGTAGGATGTTGATGCCACTTGTCTTGCCACTTTGCCTGTCGTGCTGCCTTCGAGGGTTCATGCAACTGTTATCGGTGCTCTCTTTTGAAGTAGTAGCATGTTTTTTATACTCTCGCTGCTGCTTTGCACCTCTGTTAAATCATTCTTGCCACTCCTGGTACCCTTTTGCCCTTTTACAGTGCCTTAGGCTATTCATGCCACTTTGGTGCCACTTTGCCGCTGTCTAAGTACCTTGGAGCTTTTTTTCTCGTTCTGATGTTTGCTCCCCAGAAGTTTCATCAGAATTGATAAGAAAACCCCAATTCTGCAGCCAAAAATAGGCTGCAAATACTTTCCCCATTGACTTTAATGGGAAAACAGACAATGAATAAAACTAATCAACGAATTGGTTTCCCCCCTATGAAACTAATGCAACAAATTTGGGTCCCGGCAAAATGAAAATCGAATCAAAACACATTTTTTCCTTCTGCACATCAATAGTAGTTGGCATTAATAACACTCTCCAGCCCTCCACCCCTGCCCTCAGCAAATAAATCTCACTGACATCTGTATTGGAATTAAGAAAGGCCACAGTTTAATAACATACTTAAACATCATGTTTAATATCCCGGCACCCATATAGTGACTGAATACATGTCAGATATTCACACTTCCAATGGGCTTAGAGTCTCCATCACCACAACCCAGCAGCATTAGCCTTCACCTTCAGGGGCATCCTATGCCACTCCAGCAAATGCTGCCACCTCTTGAGACCTCACTGCTATGTGCTAGCATGAGAGGTCCCACTGTCGCCAGGTCAGTGTCCTCACTTCCAGGCCAACTGTACTCTCTCACCACCAATGCCTTCAACAGAAACCCACAACTGATATTTTTCAACACATTCAATAACTAGGGATCGGGTTTCCCGCAGCTGCAATGAATAAAAATAACAATCATAATACCTAAATCAATGAGGGAAGGTGGGCAGGAGATATCATTGAAAAAACTCGTTTGGCTGCCAAATTTAAACCACAGCCAACTGCGCCCATTGCCAACCAGACCCGCAGTGGGTCCACACATAAAAATACTCCCACCAGGACAGGTGCACCCAAAGAGGGGGAGAGCAGGCAGAAAGTGCAGAAGCAAGGCAATTTCTGGAAAAAAGAGGGGAAGCCAGAAGCATATTGCCAAAAATGCTGGCAGACCTCCCCACAACCCCTGCCTGGCCCAGCTGTCTCCACCCATCCAACAGGCCAGCAGGGGAAGAGGCGAACGTCAGCGTCAAACCGTGACCATGATAAAGTAGCTGGGTGAGACCTCCCTCGCCCAGCTTTAAACTTATTTGCAAGCAGCTTGTATTCATATTTGTTCAAATTATTCAAATATATGTAGTTGAGAGAAATCAGAAAGGTTCCTCTTTCCATCTCCAGTCAGCAAGCCACAGAACTCTACTTCTCCTATCCCCCACCATTTCTTTTGACCCATTTAATTTGCAACTGTTGTTTCACAGATCTAAAGTTAAAATGAAGTTGTGCTGGAATGATAACTGAACTTGAATGCTTGTCTGAGTCAGAGGCAGCAGTGGACTGCTGGCAGGAGCTGCATCCATTGAAATGGGGCTGTTAGAAACGACTGTACATAAACATAGCAAGGGTGTCAGTATGTGCCAAATTTGACAGAAAGTACTTAACATTATAAATGAAATTACTGGATCAAAAGTAACTCTAGCTGAGCTACTCCTTGGCCATGGTAGATTATCTACCTACATTCAAACATCTGTAGCTATCCTGGAAAATACTCTCACATTTCATTTTTCTGGCTGCCAGGACTGCAGTAGCTGCTAAGTGGAAGTGTGTATGGCCTCCTGATCTCAGTGTCTGGCAGATATTCAAAAGTCTGGCAAATACTGATGATGGAAAGTCTAATATTCCAGATTAGAGAGAAAATCTTGTTCTTTTGCTCAGTGTTTTCACCTTTTCTGGACTTGGCGAGAAACACGTTATGGCATTCAAGTCTGCTTGGTTATTCAGTTTCAATTAGATTTGAATTTGTGCTCTGATTAATCTGTATACCAGAGCGATGCTGCCTGACTTAATTGCCTGCTGGAAAATGATACTCTCCCATATCTGTGAATACTCTCTCAAGTCCGCTGTACTCTTAGCTGTTATCTACTTTGGAGCTTGTTGTGCTATATACTGTTTTACATAAATAAAAACAAAGTTTGAAAGAAATTGCTGTAATTATTATTAGTTTCATTATTATTATGTTTGTATAAAGGGAATAGGAGCAAAGGGAAAGAGTACAAATGACAAATATTAAGTCAATTTAATATTTATGAGAGACCTCCCCCTTCCACAGTTTATTCCTTATTTATAAAGCACAGGTAGATTAACCATCTGGATATAGTAGATATGTCAATTGTCTATCTGTTTAATTGATTAGTGTAAGATTTCTTGTACAGCAGGGTGGGACCAGGCTGCTGGTAAAGAAAGTAAATATTGAAATAGAGCCACTTTTTAAAATAGAGCTTGGAATAAGGCTGACAGTCGCTCAAGAGCGCATGGTTGGGAGTGAGACACATTCTAAGCAAACTGTTAAATCAAGGAAGTTAAGCTATCCTGCTACAGAAAACATGATTAAAACTGAAATAGTTCAGGGGGTTTAGTTGAAAAGCTGCCAAATTTAAATGGTCCCAAATTATCTCCATCAACTACAACTAATAAGCTAACGATTAATTAGAACAAAACCCATCGGTTTATTTGTCTCTATGCAAATGTCAGAAGTTTAAAGAAACAAGATTGGAGGAATAGAATGTATGGCACTAAGTGAAAATATAGGCATAATAGACAGCTAAAAGACATTGTGAAATGAGGATAAATAATAGGACACTTTGATACCAGGGTACAAATTCTGTCAAAATGACACAGAAGATTGCTGGTGAAGGGGTCATTCATCAAAATGTGTTATGGTGTTAACATACATGATATTGTGCTAACACCATAACGCATGTGATAATCATGTTATCGCATGATGCAAATGCAAATTTTTTGAAGGGGTGGGATTGGGGGGGTTTGGGTGGGATTAATTAAAATGAGGGGCAATATCGCACTGTGCAATAGCATAATGCATGCTATTTTTTAAACCTGGAAAAAAACTACTTTTTTCCTGGTGTTAAGCTGTGCTATATGCCTGAAATGACTGTAATGCAATTTGTGTTAAACATTACAAAATGCATTTTGGTCATTTCTGGGCTTAGAGAGGGAGAGGGGAGAGGGGAGCAGAGTGGAGTAGAGAGAGAGAGAGATAGCCTCTGAGGAGGCCTTCATAGTAGTCTATTTTTAGGGATGTGCATTCATTTACAACGAATGTCACATCCACAATGAAAAGGTCCCTATTCGTTTCATTTGTGGGATCGCAAAATGAATGACGATCCCCCACGAATGAAACATATCGTATTAGTTTAATTCCTTTGGTTCACAGTGCTTTCTTAGAAGCCTTTTGCAATAGGAGAAGGTCATATGAGAGTATCAATAGCAACCAGCCCTTTCCTGTGAGTCATAAGTGACCTCACAGCTCTGTCATAGAGTGGGTTGGAAAGGTTGGCAAGGAGACCAGAATGCCAAAATATCAGAGCGAAGCATTTTTTTAATTCAGCCAATCGCTGCTCTGTGATGCTGATCCTGGTGTTTTTTTCACCTTCAGCATGTGTACCACATGCACTTTCTTCTTGGGTTCTATCTGAGAAGGTTGTTTGCTGATTGAGCTCTCTCAGAGTGTCTCTATTCAATCGCTGAAAATCAGAGCTATTGCTATTGCTGAAAAATATTTTTGTCTTTTTTTGCTGCTGTGCCAGGCAACAAGGCTTTTTTTTTTACTGCACTTAGACTGTCTCTCTGTCTCATCCACTGAGACAAGCTGCCAACAGTGGCATTTTGCTGCTGATATTACCCCCCTGGGGTAGGCTGCAGGCAAGGTTTAGGTGGTGAGAGTGGGAGATAATGTGAGAGTTGCAGTGGCTGTCTGGCAGTGGGCATTGTTCAACTACAAGCAGCATCGCAGCGAGTACTGTAGAAATTTGGCTTGCAGATTCACAGCAGGAGTAGTCAGCTGAGGCTTCCAGTGTTTTATATGAAGTTTCAGTACTGTTTTTGTGCACATAGAGCAGTATCAGTTATAGTGTACAGCAAGACACTGTACTGTGTGTCTCTGTGTGTGTGTGTGTAGTTTTCCACACTCACATATATTGGTACAATGGTGTTCAGTACAACCAATAAAGAAATAATCCTTTTAATCCAATTCCCCAGGAGGCATTAAAATCCATGATGACAGGGAAAGGTACAGGTCGAGTGATTGGCACTGGCAGAGGCATTCCCCCATTAAGAGGCAGTCCCCCATTAAAATTAAAAAGGGACCTGTTCCAATTGGGAGGCAAGATGGCCACCAAGTGAAAACCAGAGTGAACACCTGAAGAGAGAGGCTCTTACCTGATACTGTTTTTCTTTGAAAAAAGAATGCCTCACAGCAAGAAGAAGGGGAGACTTAGGGAGGCGAAAGAAGAATCGCCATCCCTAGACCCCCGACAGCCTCAAATCAAAGGGTTTTTCCCAGGACCCATTACATCTTTACCAGAAGGCTCAGTCGCTGGGAGTGCAGTGCTGGAGCACGCACAGTCTCCCCTGACCTGAGATACAACTTTAAGCCCCGGAGCGCCGAGAAGGCCAGCTCACCCGGGAAACATTGCGTTACCTTCTGGAATCCCAGAAACAGTAAGGAGCCCTTCGGAGAGAGACCTAAGTGAAGGAAGAACTGCAGACTGGGAGGAGAGCCGACGAGAGACCTGTGGGCTTGGAGAAGCAACTGCCACAAGCCCGGAAAGAGCTATGGGATCTTTGACTCCAGAGCCCTCGATGGGAGCTAGGTGAAAGGAGAAGCTATTAGAAATGTGCTATTAGAATTAGACAATGTCAATGACATTGTCTAATTCGTCATTGTTCAGCAATACCAAAAAAAGAAACACATTTCAATGAATTTTCAGGTTAAAGTTGTTTTTGTATTACTGTGCACTAACGGATGTTACTGAGCACCTAATATCCAATAGTGCGCAGTAACACCGTTTAGTGCGCAGTATGTCACAAGTGCATTGTGCACAGTAATGACCTTTAGTGCGCGCTGTGTCAGGCATTACTGCGCAGTAATGGGATCTTAATGCGCAGTAAATGATGTGACTATACTGCGCAGTAACTCTGTGCTAGTGCGCACTATTTGTATGTCAGTGCGCATTACTATCTGTTAGTGCACGGTAAGATAAAATGATACTAAATTGACACTTTTTAATCAATTTAGGGATGAATATGTATTCCTAATTGGTTGTCTTCTTGTTATTTATTCATGTTACCAAGATTACCAACAGCTGAGGTGCTGTTTTTTGTACAGATTGTTTTATATTGGGGGGATGGGAAATGGGAATGAGGGATAGCTTGACAAAAGTTCTAGTCCTACTGTGAACCTGTGATTATGTTGTCATGTAACTAGAATTTGTTTGTTATTCTTCTGTTACCAGGCACTGGCAGATGAAATGCTAGTGCATGTTTTGAATTTGCCAATCCCTGTGCATTTTAGAAAGGGGGTCATCGTTGTCGTATTATATGCATTATGCATATGCAATATACTTTTAATTTTCCAATCCTGTTTCATTTTTTATGAGAGGTACATGAGAATTGATTAAGTGTATTTTTTAATTGGCCAATTATAGGTTTATTTTCCCTCCTACCTTTACTCACTAGATATTAAGCATATATAATAAGGTGTGCGCTGCTTGTGTGTTGTTTTTGTTTTGAGGGTTTGAGGAGAAAATATCAGCTCCTATTCAATCAGACATTATAGCTGCAGCTGTTGATTGATAGTTAGTTATACAGTCTTTATTGTATTTGTTAAGCTAGCTGGCTTAGCTAGCTGCTACTACTACTAGCCATAGTAGCCAGTAGCCACAGTAGCCTATATAGCTAGCCAGTAGCCAGCCACTACCAGTGAGCTTGCTAGTAGTAGTACTGCTACTTTCTAATTAGCAGTGAGTGAGAACTTTGCATCATTATCCTAGCCTAGGCACCAGCAGCAGTGCATGTAAGGTAGGTGCTTTCTGTGCATTGCAGCAGTAGAGTTTTAGTAGATTTAAATATTATATCAATCTACTAGATGTATTATATTAACTTGTTTATGTTTAATCTACTAGATTTATTATAGCTAGCTAGGCTATTAGCCTAGTGTCACTGGCTACTGGCTAGTGGCTAGCTATTAGCCAGTGAGCCACTACTAGTATAGTATATCAATCAGATTACTAGTGTCACACCTATATCCTATACATCTAATATATATCTATCCTATATTATAATATATAATCTGTCCTGTGGTCTGGGGCTTAAGTATATAATATATCTAAACATACCAAACAGTGCAGCAGTAGTGTAATAGATTATTTATTATTATTAGGGATGTGAATCGTTTTTTGACGATTTAAAACAATCGTCAGATATATTTTAAATCATCAAAAATCGTTAGAGCCGCGATACAATAACAATTCCCCCGATTTATCGTCAAAAAATCGTAAATCAGGGGAGGGGGGGAGGGCGGGAAAACTGGCACACCAAAACAACCCTAAAACCCACCCCGACCCTTTAAAACATAGTGAGGGCAAAAGTAGCGCCGGTGCCATTTTGAATATTGGCAATACGGTGCGAGTGCAGGAGGTCGCTCCCGGACCCCCGCTGGACTTTTGGCAAGTCTTGTGGGGGTCAGGAGGCCCCCCCAAGCTGGCAAAAAGTCCCTGGGGGTCCAGCGGGGGTCCGGGAGCGATCTCCTGCACTCGTGATGTCGGGTGTCAGGAACCAAAATGGCGCCGGCACTACCTTTGCCCTGTCATATGGTAAGGGCAAAGGGCCACCGGTGCCATTTCTATTAACGCAGCCGTGGCCTGAGAGCAGGAGATTGCAGGATATCGTGCCAGGACCCCCCCACTGGACCCCAGGTAATTTAAAACATTTTGGGGGGGTTCGGGAGGGTGGGGGATTTGTTTTAAAGGGTCGGGGTGGGTTTTAGGGTTGTTTTGGTGTGCCGGTTTTCCCGCACTACCCCGATTTACGATTTTTAATGATTTTTAAAAAAAACAAAACATGACGATCAGATTTCCCTCCCCCCCCAGCCAAAATTGATCGTTAAGATGATCGATCACACAATTCACATCCCTAATTATTATATAGATAGATTTATAGCTTAGCAATAGCTAGCTATTCTAGTAGCCACTAGCCAGTGAGCTATTAGAATATTAATTAAAGTTGTAAATACCAAACTAGTGTCTCACTGCTGTGTGCCTGCTAGCTTAGTTGTCGGTGCTGGACTTGCATTTTGCAGCTTTACTGTGCCTGGCTGGTAGTCATTCATCAATCAGATCATGCAGGAATTTTTGGCTTTGGACTTGTTTTGATAATTAATTATTTCCATTCTCAGCCACTGGAGACTCTGTGTTTCTTTTCTCAGCACAATGCAGAACTAGCTCTAACACACAATGAAGGTTCACTTTGCAGTTCCCAATTCAGGCGCTCGCCAGCATAACCCCAATCCTTTCCCTGCCAGTCATGTCCAAGATTGTCACCCCTTTATCCCCACACCCCTCTAACACCTTCACCCTTCACCCCCACCGTGCTATAAGAACATAAGAAGTGCCACGCTGGGTCAGCCCAGGGTCCATCGAACCCAGCATCCTGTCTCAGACAGTGGCCAGGCCAGGTCACATCAGATCCCACATATCTCTAAGCACTGACTTTCCCAAGTCTATCTGGCTAATTACTTTTCCTTCAGGAACTTGTAGCTGCCTTGACCATGTCAGATGTGGCTGTATTCTTTCATTACCCTGATGAAATTTACAAACCTGCATGACTTTGCATGCATTCCCCCACTGTTTTGAAATCTGTTAGCTTGAATGACTATGAAAATATTACTGGTGTGATTGAGTGAATCACGATGGACAACTTTCATCTTAACATGTTCTTGGAGCTGGCTCTTTTATATATATATGTTAGTTACTATCCTGTGAGTCTGATTCCAACTCATGTCTCTGCTCTCAGGTGTATCATCCGGTTTCCATGTTGGATTCGTGGACCCTTGGGCCGATCGGAACCAGAGGATGATTTGCTGAAGATGGCTGCAGCAGTGGCCCCGACCGGGAGGCGGCAAGGACAGACTCGTGGCTGGCCGAAGAAGGAACTCTGGAAGCCCTATGCGACCAAGGGCTTTGGCGAGGAGGATGGAGAAGATGAAGCCGGCACTGTGGTGGGAAGGTCTTCGCCCTGGAAGCCGATCCTCCCCCGAGAGGAGCTCGTAGGAGTTTGGCCGCTGGGACTTAGGAGATTCACCCTGGAAGCCGGAGTCCCCCCAGGAGGAGCCTGTAGGAACCCGGCCGCTGGGACTTAGGAGGGCCCACGGGGGCCGAGTCCGATGGAGTCCAAGGTTGAGTGCCGGGAGGTCGTTGCTCGCCAGTCCAGAGTCGGGAACCAATGGATCACCGTAAGCCAGTCCAGAGTCAGAAGCCAGAGAATCAACGTAAGCAGGTCCGAGGTCAGAAGCCAGAGGGTCACCGTAAGCCAGTCCGGGGTCAGAAGCCAAGCAGAAGACAACGATACAGGAACGCAGCAACTGGAGACAGGAATACCTGGGAACCTCGTTGCAAGGCAAAGAAGAGGAGCAACTGCAGGGCTTAAATAGCCCTGCAGCGTCTGACGTCACCGGGTTTCCCGCGCTGGCCCCTTTAATTCCAGGGCAGAGACGCGCGCGTCTAGGGGGCGGAGCCAGCCGCTGCGGAACGCCGGCTGCTCCGGCGCGAGGGAGACGCGGTGGTAGCGGGGCCTGCAGGCCCGGGTGCGGTCGGCCGATGTCGGGGACGCGGTGGCAGAGGTCCGTGGGAGCCGGAGGAGCGCAGGCAGGTGCCGGAAGCGAGAGCGGGTAGGCGGCGATCCCGGTGCCAACCCGGGATCGCAACAGTACCCCCCCTCCTACGCCCCCTCCCCGGGGGCCGCGGCTTGTCCGGGTGTCTGGAATGAAATTGGCGGAGGAGATCTTTATCCAGGATGTGTGAAGAGGGCTCCCACGAATTCTCCTCAGGACCATACCCTTCCCAGGAAAGGAGGTATTCCCAGTGGTGACTACGGAACCGGACATCCAAGACTTCCTTAACCGTGTACGTGGCTCCAGGATCAGAGGCGACCTGAGTGGCCTCCGGAGGCAATGGCCGAAAGCGAGAGAGAACCACCGGTTTGAGGAGAGAGACATGGAAGACGTCATGTATGCGGAGGGTAGATGGAAGCCGCAGGCGGTAGGAAACCGCGCCAACACGTTCGGCTACCCGGAAGGGTCCGATGTAGCGAGGCGCTAGCCTCATGGAAGGGATCCGGAGCTGAATATTCTTAGTACTGAGCCAAACCTTGGAACCGGGCAGAAACACTGGAGCGGGTCGCCGGGACTTATCTGCGTAAGCCTTGAACCGAGCGGCGGTGCGGTGGAGCTTCTCTTGAGTGGAGTGCCAAAGCTGATGAATCTGGCTGGCCGTCAGTTGCGCCGCTGGCGAAGAGGTAGACACTGGTAACGGTAGTGGAGGTTTGGGAACCTTTCCATAAACCAGCTGGAAGGGAGACTGTAGCGTGGCGGAGTGTCGATGGCGATTGTAAGAGAACTCAGCCCACGGGAGGAGAGCAACCCAGTTGTCCTGCTGCTCCCCTACAAAGGCTCAGAGGAACGCTTTCAGGGTTCGATTCGTGCGTTCGACTTGGCCATTGCCCTGGGGGTGAAACGCCGTGGTTAAGTCTAGCTGAACCCCAAATTTCCTGCAGAGCGCCCGCCAGTATTTCGCCGTAAATTGGGGCCCTCGGTCCGAGGCAATGTGTAGAGGCAAACCATGCAGTCGGAAGATATGCTGGATAAACAGTTCAGCTAACTCAGGAGCCGTAGGTAACTTGGCAAGTGGCACAAAATGGGCCATTTTCGAGAAGCGGTCAATGGTGACCCAAACCACAGTCTTACCCTGAGACGGGGGTAACTCAACGATGAAGTCCGTGGAGATATGGGTCCACGGCTCTGTGGGTACAGGAAGTGGTTGGAGGAATCCCCAGGGACGACCAGGCGGGGGCTTCTGCTGCGCACATGTGGGGCAGGATTGTAAGTATAGGCGGACGTCCTCCTTCACTCGTGGCCACCAATAGAACTCCGTCAGTAATTGAAGAGTTCGGGCGATCCCGGGATGACCAGCCGTCAGGGAGTCGTGTGCCCATGCTAGGACCTTCCTTCTTGCACGTACCGGAACTACCATCCTCCCCGCTGGTGCAAGTTCGGTGGCTGCCAATTGGACTTTAGCTGGATCCAAAATGTATTGCGGGGTTTCGGAGATGTCCTCAATCTCCGTAGTGCATGAGAGGGCGTCTGCCCTGGTATTCTTGGCCGCCGGTCGGTACCGAAGGGTGAAGTCGAACCGACTAAAAAAGAGGGACCAGCGTGCCTGCCGGGGGTTGAGCCTCTGCGCATGGGACAAGTACTCTAAATTCTTGTGGTCTGTATAAACCACGATGGGATGTTGGGCCCCCTCCAACCACTGGCGCCATGCTTCAAAGGCCAACTTGATGGCCAGTAGCTCCTTATCTCCGATGCTGTAGTTTTTTTCGGCAGGGGAAAACTTGCGGGAGAAGTAGGAACATGGCTGAGTTTTACCGTCCTTGGAGGTCTGGGAGAGAAGGGCCCCCACGGCTACATTGGAGGCGTCCATCTCCACAATGAACGGGCGTAAGGGGTCCGGGTGTCGGAGACAGGGTTCTTGGAGGAAGGCTTCCTTGAGAGCCTGGAAAGCCTGCACGGCGGTTGGAGTCCAGTTTCGGGCATCGGCACCCTTGCGTGTAAGGGCCGTTAGGGGTGCCACCAGGGTGGAGTACTGCGGGATAAAGTGGCGGTAGAAGTTGGCGAAGCCTAAGAAACGCTGAAGCGCCTTTACTCCCATCGGTTGTGGCCAGCTCCGGATAGCCGCGACTTTATCGGGATCCATGCGGAAACCGGTCGAGGAAATGATGTACCCCAGGAAGGGCAGAGATTCCTCTTCGAACTGGCATTTCTCCAATTTGGCATACAGTCGGTTCTCTCTTAACTTTTGCAAAACCTGGCGCACGTGTCGACGATGTTCCTCAAGGTCTCGGGAGTAGATCAAGACGTCATCTAGGTAGACAATGACCGAAGTGTACAGGAGGTCACGAAGTACCTCGTTCATTAAATTTTGGAACACGGCCGGGGCGTTGCAGAGACCGAATGGCATGACGAGGTACTCATAATGACCGTCCCTGGTGTTAAAGGCGATCTTCCACTCGTCTCCCGGCCGGATCCGTACAAGGTTGTACGCCCCTCTAAGGTCCAGCTTGGTGAAGATGCGGGCTCCCTGCAGCCGATCCAGGAGTTCCGGGATCAGAGGCAATGGATAGCGGTCTCGTCGGGTGATCTGGTTAAGGCCCCGGTAATCGATACAGGGCCAAAGAGACCCATCCTTCTTGGCCACAAAGAAGAAGCCGGCTCCTGCTGGGGACTTGGATGGTCTTATAAACCCTCGGTCCAGATTCTCCTTAATGTAGGCAGACATGGCCTGGGTCTCAGGCAGGGACAGTGGATAGACTCTACCCCGAGGAGGCGTGGTTTCCGGCAGTAAGTTGATCGCACAATCAAAGGGGCGATGCTCAGGTAGTAGTTCTGCCTTCTCTTTGGAAAAGACATCCCGGAAGGCCTGGTACTGTGGTGGCACTGTCAGCGGAGCTGCCGGAAGCGGGAGCGTCTGAAGCGGGCGAGCAGGAAGACAGCTGTGGGAGCAGGTAGGCCCCCAAGACGTGATCTGAAGCGAGTGCCAGTCTATCACCGGCGAGTGTTTCCTTAGCCAAGGCAGTCCGAGGATGAGCGGGTGGATGGATTTCTCGAGGATGAGGAAAGAGATCTCCTCCTTATGAAGAAGCCCGACCTGAAGCTGAAGAGGACTCGTACGAGTAGAAATGGTCCCTGGAAGGGGAATACCCTGGATGGATGACACTCGCAAAGGTGGTTCCTGAGGCAAGACTTTGAGCTGTAGTTGTTGCGCCAGGTCTCGGAGAATAAAATTCCCCCGGACCCGGAGTCGAGCAGCACCAGGGTATCGAAGCCTCCTCCAGGAAGACAGAGTCTCGCCGGAACGGTACTTGGGGAGTTCGGAGAGGTACTGCCTAGAATCAACTCCCCACTAGACTCTAGGTTCGGGCGTTTCCCGGGCGCTCTGTGCAGCGAGCCAGGAAGTGCCCCTTACCACCGCAGTAGAGACATAGGCCCTGCGAGCGTCGGCGCCTTCGTTCTTCGGCTGAGAGAGGGCCCCGGCCCAACTGCATGGGTTCTTCAGGTGGAGAGGCAGCTGCCGCAGAAGGTGAAGCTCGAGCCCGAGGTGGCGTGGTTCGACGAGCGGACAGCCCCTGGGCGGACCTTCGCTCTCGAAAACGGCGCTGGATGCGCCGATCCACGCGTCCAGCCAGTTCTATGAGTTCCTGTAGGTCATCCGGAAGGTCCTGGGCCGCGAGTTCATCCTGGAGCCGGGGGGACAGGCCTTCCAGGAATATCCCATGTAGACTGTCCTCTCCCCAGGCCAGCTCGGTGGCCAGGGTCTGGAACTCCATCGCATATTCCTCTAGGGGCCGATTGCCTTGTTTCAGCTGGAGGAGTTCTGAGGCAGCTGTGGAGGCCTGGGATGGTTCGTCAAAGATCCTCCGGAAGGCTTTGACGAACAGCACGAGGTTATTTAATCGGGAGTCTTGGCGCTCCCAAAGGGAGGAAGCCCAAGCCAAGGGTTTCCCATCCAGAAGAGAGATAATGTAGGTCGTTTTAGACCGGTCCGTGGTGAACTGCGCAGGCAGGAGGTCAAAACGGATATAGCAGTGGTTGAGGAAACCCCGACACGCCTTCGGATCTCCAGAGTACCTAGGAGGTGCTGGCATCTGTACCGGGACAAGGGAACCCGGGTTGACCTGAGACGTGGATGCTGCGGGACGGGCCGCGGAAGTCCCTTCTACCCGATCCGCCAGGCGTTGAACGGCTGACATCAATGTATCGAGGCAGGATTGCTGTTGCTGCAGCTTCTGGGCTATGCCTGGAATAGCCTTTAAACCGGCAAGGTTCGCCGGGTCCATGGCCTTGCAATCTGTTGGATTCGTGGACCCTTGGGCCGATCGGAACCAGAGGATGATTTGCTGAAGATGGTTGCAGCAGTGGCCCCGACCGGGAGGCGGCAAGGACAGACTCGTGGCTGGCCGAAGAAGGAACTCTGGAAGCCCTATGCGACCAAGGGCTTTGGCGAGGAGGACGGAGAAGATGAAGCCGGCACTGTGGTGGGAAGGTCTTCGCCCTGGAAGCCGATCCTCCCCCGAGAGGAGCTCGTAGGATTTTGGCCGCTGGGACTTAGGAGATTCACCCTGGAAGCTGGAGTCCCCCCAGGAGGAGCCTGTAGGAACCCGGCCGCTGGGACTTAGGAGGGCCCACGGGGGCCGAGTCCGATGGAGTGCAAGGTTAAGTGCCGGGAGGTCGTTGCTCGCCAGTCCAGAGTCGGGAACCAATGGATCACCGTAAGCCAGTCCAGAGTCAGAAGCCAGAGAAACAACGTAAGCCGGTCCGGGGTCAGAAGCCAGAGAATCAACGTAAGCAGGTCCGAGGTCAGAAGCCAGAGGGTCACCGTAAGCCAGTCCGGGGTCAGAAGCCAAGCAGAAGACAACGATACAGGAACGCAGCAACTGGAGACAGGAATACCTGGGAACCTCGTTGCAAGGCAAAGAAGAGGAGCAACTGCAGGGCTTAAATAGCCCTGCAGCGTCTGACGTCACTTGGAGGCCATCCCCGGGTTTCCCGCGCTGGCCCCTTTAATTCCAGGGCAGAGACGCGCGCGCGCGTCTAGGGGGCGGAGCCAGCCGCTGCGGAACGCCGGCTGCTCCGGCGCGAGGGAGACGCGGTGGTAGCAGGGCCTGCAGGCCCGGGTGCGGTCGGCCGACGTCGGGGACGCGGTGGCAGAGGTCCGTGGGAGCCGGAGGAGCACGGGCAGGTGCCGGAAGCACGAGCGGGTAGGCGGCGATCCCGGGGCCGACCCGGGATCGCAACATTCCATTCCTGGGGTGGCATGTCACAGTTCAGTATTTTATTTTTTTCCCACTATTGTAGAAGTCTGCAGGCACTGGGAGGTTTGCTTTTTTCAGGGATTCATGTAATGTAAGTTCTTCCAGAAATATGAGGCTGGAAGCTGCAGACTTTCCCTAGGCACCATGGCCTGTCATCCCTTTATGATGCTTGGCTTCTGCCCCTGTGTGTGAGATTAGGGGGATGGGAGGTAAGGAGAAGTGATAGATAGGGAAGACCCTTACGGGTAAGACTTGAAGTGGGTGGCAGAAGTTATTTTAGTCCAAAGAACAGAATAGGTCTGAAAAGGACGAGGATTGCAGTGCCACAACTGCTAACAATAGATTATATCTCAATGCCTGCATGCAGCCAGGAGGCTAATGAGTTATTGCAGCCTAGTTTCAGTCTGCTGCAATGGAAGGCTCTGGCCGCCAGTGGCCAACGCATGGTTAATAATACTGCAATTGCGCGGGCCATCCAGCGCGGGCCATCCAGTGCTCCTACCATGTGACAGGGGCCGGCCAATGGCACAGATACCCTGTCACATGGTAAGGGCAAAGGGCCATCGGCGCCATTTTGATTAGTGGCAGCCGACGGCCCAGGAGCGGGAGATTGCTCCCGGGACCCTCACTGGACCACCAGGTACCTGTAAAAAGTTTTTTGGGGGGTTGGGAGGGTGGGGGAAGCTGATTAGTTTTAAAGGGTCGGGGTGGGTTTAGGGGTTATGTTTGTGTGCCGTTTTTCCTGCCCTCCCCCAAAACAATAAGAGAACCCCCACGAACAATATCATGGGGTTTTCCTATCGTTTTGGGGGCACCCCCGATTTCTGACGATTTTGAAAATATCGTACGATATTTTCAATCGTCCGAAGCCCGATTCACAACCCTAACTACTACTATTTCTACTAGTGCTACTAGTATGAAAATGAGAACAAGTATCCAGCCTAGAGTAAGGAACAGTACAAGGACATCTAAGATTTGGAATTATTATCATGTTGTGGCTGACCAGAGATTTGGACAATGTATCCATTGTAAAAAGATGGTGAGCCGTGGAAGAATTATTGGACATCTTACTAATAGCAACATGAAATATCACATGCAAAAAGAACAGAGCACTGTTACTTGCAGAAGAAGCTGGTCCCACTATTCTTGCCTAGGCTTCAAGTAAAGCAGCAGGGAAGCAGCCACAGAAGGAAAGTAGTGTGCATCTACAGCAGCAGCAGTCTCCTCCTTCTCTTCATCCCCGGTAGCAGTGGCAAGCTACCATTGAGCAGATGGGGTGGTGTCCTTCTGCAATGTCACAGAGTAGGAAGCAGGCAATGTCCAAAGTGGGTACATGACATATTGCTCTAATGATTGCCTTGGATGATCAGCCACTGCAGATTGTAGAAAATGAGGGATTTAAGTGGATGCTCCATTATTTTGCCCCGTACTACAAACTTCCTTCAAGAACTACATTTAACCGTCAGGTGCTTCCTTCCCTATACAGAAAATGTCGTGCTGAAATGCAGATTGTGATGGCAAGGGCAAAGGGGAGGAGCGTGCATCTCACCATTGATATTTGGACTAGTATGAATGCAATGCATGTATATTTGTCTCTAACCGCATTGGTGGTAGCTGGATGAGGCATTAATACCTGTAAGCACTAGCAGTGGCAGCAGTAGCACCAGCAAATCCAAAAATGTTTCGCCAGGATACCGGTGGGCTTTACTGCATGCTCAAGTGCTAGACAAGAGCCATATCAGAAAATATCTTACAGGCAATTCAGGGGATGATGGAAAGATGGAATGTGCTCCTTAGAAGCAGTGATATGGAATGTTTAAATGGATATTTCATTACTGACAATGGTGCCAATATTATTAAGGCTCTGGATGATGGTGGATTCAAGGGCATCCAATGCATTGCACATACCCTGCATCTGATTGTGAGGGATGCTTTTGGACTTAGTGGCAAGGAAGGTGGTACTAGTAGTCATTGAAGTCAACTCCTGAAGCGGTTGATTGAAAAGTGTCACAAAATAGCTGGATATTTCAACCGCAGTGTGAAAAGTGGGAAGCAACTCAGAGAGAGGCAAATAGCAGTTGGGGCACCTTTGTACAACCTTCTTCAGGATGTGCCTACCAGATGGAATTCCACTTATCTTATGTTGGTGAGATTGTGTGAAAAGCAGACACCTCTTCATGATTTGGCAATGACAACTGAAATTGGATTGAAAAATCCTCTTGGATGTCAGGACTGGACAAACATTGCACAGATGGTGCATGTCCTCAAGCCTTTCAAAATATATACTGATGCATTCAGTTCAGCTACGGCCACGTTGGGTGGTGTCATCCCTGTAATAAACTATCTGGAGGAGGTATTAGAGGAATTTCTGCATAAGACAGATTTCTCTAAGGAAGTGTTACTGCTTGTTAAATGTTTAAAAGAGCAAGTTCAAAAAATATTTAAACCTCTCATGCAAAGGGATTGCTATATGTTAGCCACGATGTGTGACTCACGGGTGAAAGGCAGTATTGCTCTCAAGTGCAATGCTCTTATACACTGGAAATAACAGTTGATTACAATGGTTGAAAACATAATGTCAAAGAGGGTCTGTGCCACTGGTAATGATGAAAAAGAATTAGGATCATCCTCTCAGTCTCCAACTCCATCTTGCTCAAGTACTATCAGCTGTTCCCCTACATCTTCCATGACAGACCAAATTATTAATCATTCCAAGTTTAATGAACTGGCTGCTATGTCACAGGCAATCGCATCAGCTGTTGGCAGAAGAGTTGCTGCTGAGCCCTACCCACAAGAGAATGTTTCAGAAATTCATATTAAGAGTTTTCTGCCTGAGCCAATTCAGAGCATGGACTCAGATCCCTTGAGATATTGGGCACAGAAAGCTTCAATGTGGCCTATTCTTGCAATATAGCATAGCACTTTCTTTCCTGCCCACCAACCAGAGTGCAAAGTGAAAGAGTATTTTCAATGACAGGGAACATAGTGAGTCCACACCATGCACGTTTGTCTCCAGACTTAGTAGAGCAATTGGTTTTCATCAAAATGAACTTTCCCCTGCTTGGGTATCAGGACTATCTCTGTGACTAGGAGGAGTGAGCCTCTTGTCTAGGCCCAAGATGCAAGGTCGAGGGCTGGAAGAGAGGCTTGGATCTATGCAGCTGTGCTCCCCGCATCGTTCGCTGGGGCACCCGGCAGTGCTGCTACCACCACACTGCCACTGCTGCCTCTTGTGGCCCCCAGGAGAAGCCAGTCCGGGAGTCACAAGACATGAACGCTCTGTCATGCTGCATTCCCGACACAGGCTTCTCACTCCCAGGCTCTCTCTCCCACAGTGTTCACCTCTGAGGCAGGCAGGACCTCGCTGGGTTCCTCTGCCTCAGCGTCTACCTCTGAGGCATGAGTCTCAGACTCATTTACAAAACAAAATAATTGTGTGAATGAAGTATGAAAGAATATTAAATTACAGTGTGCAGAGGTTGCTGGCTACTAATGGCTAGCTATGCCTGTTTATATCCCACCACTGTAACAATACATTGATTAAAATAAAAATATACATACCCTGGAGTATGTGAACTGGTAATGTGTATTCCTGTCTTGGTCCTGCAGCAAGTTTTGGCATTGAAGTGTGAGTCATTGCAGAAGCCTGCACACTGCACAATATTGCATTGGCCAGGTTGAAAAATGTGTGAATGGTCAGTAGCCATGGTTGAAGCCTTGATGTTGGCGCTGCCGCTCACAAGTATACAACTTGTGCTAATTCAACCAAACTGAATGTTTTATGAAAGTGTATGACTGAGTGCCATACTAGTACAAAAATACTGAAATTTGTTGGATTATAATACGACGTACGTACATGTCTGCTCTCTGTAATTTAGTAGTACCATACCATTTAATTTAGAAATAAATATTATTAGTTAAATAACTCAGAAATAATATAAAAAAGAATAAAAAAACATTTTAAACAAAAATATATTTTATTTTTAACAATTCAACTAAAATAAAAAAACATATATATATTTTTTCAAATTTCAATTATTTTCTATAAATAATAAAAAAAAATGAATGGAGGAGCCAAGGCCAAGGTGAAATCTGATGCCTTGACTTCATGATGTTGCAGCAGAGTCAGACTCATCATGTGGAGAGGAGGGTGATGACCCAGGAGGAGCCTGCTCTGGAGCAGAGGGAACTGGCATCTCCTCCTCACGAGACATCTCATGAGGAGGAGGCATCTCGTGAGGAGGAAAAGCCATTTCCCTCTGCTCCTGAAGGGCCTCCTCCAGGGCTGACAACCTCCTCTCCACATTTCTGAGTCTGACATTCTGCTGCTGCTGCAACAGCATGAAGTCTGCATCATACTTCACCTTGAACTGCCGCACTTCCTGCAGGATCTCCTCCAGTTTGGTAAACTGTGCACAGCATTTACAGCTAGGAGGAGATCCTGAAGGAAGTACGGCAGTACTGGTGCTGGTGCTGGTGTTTGGCCCAGTGCTGCTGTTGTTGCTGCTACTGTTGCTTCTTCCTCTTGCCCTGTAAAGAAATGTAAAAAATCATGGGGGAGGGGAGGAGTGAGGGGCCAGGCAGCTCCCCCATATGTGAAGGAAAGTTGTCTGTTCAGGCCAGCCTCACACTAGTACTAATGCAGGGAGGGAGCTGTCTCACCCTTCTTCACCATCCTCCCCCTACCCACACACCATTCACTGGCTGGGACATGGGGGAGGGGATGAGTGAGGGGCCAGGGAACTCCCCAGTCTCTGAAGGACAGCTGACACTGACACAGTCTGACAGTCTCTGTGTTAAACTTTTTTTTTTTTCACTAAACTAGCATAAAATAAAATGAAGTACTTTCTGTATTAAACTTTTAATTTCTCGTAATGTAACAGCTTAAAATGAAATAAAGTACTTTATTTAATATTATTTTTATATTTTATGCTACTTTAGCTAAAAATAAAAGTGCATTAACTAATAACTAACTAAATATATACTATAGAAAAATTAAAAGAAAACCTTATATACTTAAAGTGGTACAACTTGCTGGCACACTCAAGTGCACGCTCCCTAATGCTTGACTGGCTTTTCGTCCCTGGCTTCCTGCTTCTGATGATGGTGTGGTCTGTCTTGTCTATTCACAGTATCGATGTGTCAGTGGCTCCTGGAAAAAGTTAAAGTTGGTGCACATGAAGAAGGAAAATGGCCACTGGGGACACCACTGAGCATGCTCAGAGTAGTGCGCACTAACTTGCATTAGTGCGCACTAAGGCTAATGTGTGCGCACTAACGAGTTAGTGCGCACTAACTCCGGATGAGTTAGTAAATGGCTCTACATTCCCATTGACTGTCTTCAAGGTGGAGAAAACCAATGGGAACCCAGAACAATACGTCTAGCTAACAAACTTCTCCTAAATTGAAACATTTTAATTTTTAAGTTGCACTTTTTGTTAGTGCGCCCTAACATTAGTTTCAGCGCACTACTTCATAGTTAGAGAGCACTAACTAACCATGTACTGCGCACAAACTAACCTAGAAGTGCGCACTAACGGGAGTTAATACGCAGTCATATATAGCTAGTGCACACTATCTCGGTCGTTTTACACTGTGCACTAATCCCGAGTTAGTGAGCACTAACTGATTGTTAGTGCACACTAACGTATTTCGTCGAAAAAAAAAAACCGACATGCATAAAAACTAAATTTTAGAACGAAGCAGCTGACCGAAGTCTGACCTGAACCCTAAAAACGAAGCACATCACTAGAAGCTATCAATACCAGAAGGTAAAGGAAAGATCTTGAGCGCTGAGAAGAAAGTGGGAGACGGCTATATGAAAGCCCTAATGGTGGGTTTTATAATATCTACCCCAGAGAAAATAACATTAGAAGGCATATGGCGATTTTGAAATCTATCGAAATGTCCATTAATACTCTATCAGTAGTAACTATAGAGACTAGGAATCAAACTCTTGCAAATAATAATCTTATTTCAAATTATGAGAAAAAAGTAGAAGATCTGGACAAAAAAATATCTTTGGTTGAAAATATCCAACAAAAACTCATAATATCGGATAATACTACAAATAGAAAATTAGAGAAGGTGGAAAATGCTCTCAGGGTCCTTAATTTAAGGGTCCTGAACTTTCCTGTAGTTCCTATATTCTCGTGAAGAAAACGGAGATCGGTGTATATAAAATGCCCTTTATTGAAATTTGCCCGACTCTGGCCGAGTTTTGCTCTTTGGTCGAGAGCTGCCTCAGGGGCAACTGCAAGGTTGATGTAATCGTATTAGTGTATCCACTTTTTAAATGATTTTTTCATTCTTATTCTGTGTGGGGCGGATTTTCAGAGCCCTGCTCGCGTAAATCCGCCCAAAACCGGGCGGATTTACGCGAGCAGGGCCCTGCGCGCCGGGAAGCCTATTTTACATAGGCCTCCCGGCGCGCGCAGAGCCCCGGGACTCGCGTAAGTCCCGGGGTTCTCCGAGGGGGGCGTGTCGGGGGCGTGTCGGGGGGCGGGCCCGGTCGTCGCGGCGTTCCGGGGGCGTGTCGGCAGCGTTTTTGGGGCGGGTACGGGGGCGTGGCTACGGCCCGGGGGCGTGGCCGCACCCTCCGTACCCGCCCCTAGGTCGCGGCCCGGCGCGCAGCAGGCCCGCTGGTGCGTGGGGATTTACGTCTCCCTCCGGGAGGCGTAAATCCCCCGACAAAGGTAAGGGGGGGGTGTAGACAGGGCCGGGTGGGTGGGTTAGGTAGGGGGAAGGGAGGGTAAGGTGAGGGGAGGGCAAAGGAAAGTTCCCTCCGAGGCCGCTCCGATTTCGGAGCGGCCTTGGAGGGAACGGGGGGAGTCGGCGCGCGCAGGCTATACAAAATCGATAGCCTTGCGCGCGCCGATCCAGGATTTTAGTGGATACGCGCGGCTCCGCGCGTATCTACTAAAATCCAGCGTACTTTTGCTTGAGTCTGATGCGCAAGCAAAAGTAGGCTGATCGCGCTTCTTTTAAAATCTACCCCTTAGTGCACACATCAGTACGCTATAGCATATGATTATGCAGTACGGCATAGGGCTGAATCGGCTATTACACAGGCTACAGGAACAATTGTATTAGGTGGCTTTCATACCAAAGAGCGAAACTCGGCCAGAGTAGGGCAAATTTCAATAAAGAGCATTTTATATACACCAATCTCCGTTTTCTTCACTGCTATACAGCTAAATGGATCGGCTTCCAATTTGTTTTCTGGGTCCGTTCCTATATTCTCTCTTTTAGAATTGTTTTGTAACTATATGAAGCAAATTCTCAAAATACCAGAGACTGATTTACCTGTAATTACCAAGGCTTTTTACTTTCAACAGTGGACCCAAACTGAAAGACTGGAAAGTGCAAGGAATCAATTACCTTCGATAGATTTATCAAATATACTAGAGATAACTATGGACACTGAAATAATTCAAAGGAAACCTTTATTTATATCTTTTGCCTTCTATCTGATCGCAATTAAGCCTTGAAATTATTTTTCAGAAATAGGCAAAGTAATGTATTAGGACACTCAATTTGGATATATCCTGACGTTGTTAAAATGTCTCAAACTAGACGTAGAGATTTTCTCAATAGGCATTTGTCAGTCCTTCAAATAGGAGCCAAGTTCACTCTTAAATATCCATGTAAAAGCTGTGTGAAGCATTCTGGTGTTAATTACAATTTCTTCGAACCTGCACAACTTAGGGCATTCTTAGATGCTCATTCCCAAGAGGCAGCCCCTCAAACCTCGGCTTGTTAGAGAATTTAAGTAGTGGTGTCACTTGGTGTACATGATTTACTATAAATGATTATATATTCCTTAAAATAATACGCTTTAATGTTTGTTTGCAATATATTAATGATGCATAGTTATCCCATGTTTTTCTTTACATTTTGTTCTATGATTATAAACTCCAGTTTTTCTGTACAAGAGTTATTCTTGGGTATAATTTTCAAAAAGTTTTTGAAAATAAATAATTAAAAAAAAAAAAGGACCTGTTCCAATCCAAAATCTCTGGAGGGGCAGGCAGTTCCAGCCAAGAAAAAACTTTAACTTAAAGATGATGCACCGCCACAACCTTTTTCTGACCCTGTTTTGGAGGTGAGGGAAGGGGAGGCTTAGCCAAGGCAGTTGGGGGAGTGGAGAAAGCAAAAGAGCGAGGCCCAAAAGCAGCAGTGTGACAGTATACTCTAGTTAGCACTGACGATGTAGCACAGTCACTGTTTGCTTCTGATTCCAATGAAGAATCATCTTGTATGGGATTCCCTTCATCAGAAATGGAAGACGTAAAAGCTGAAGAAGTTTTAGGAGGATTAGTTAGTTCCGTCTTAGCCTCCAGTTCAGTGCTGGAGGAGAGAGAGGAAACTGGTGATGATGATGAGGAAGAGCAGTCAGTGCAGGCAGAGAGTGTGACTGATGCCCCTGGCATTGCTTCTCAGGGTGCACCCATTACTTCAACTCCAGTGCAAGCTTCCACCCTGAAGGCTATAGAGAAGGGATCATGAAAATAATCTGTGATCTGGAGCCACTTTAAAGTGAGGGAGGACCTGTGTTTTGCTGAATGTAATTACTGTGCCAGGGATATTAGCAGAGGCAAGCAAGTGGGCCATCTAACTAATTCTGGAATGATGCATCATATGCAGAAGCAACATCCAAGAGTACTGACATCTGGAGATGGTGGCAGTACCAGTCAGGGGACCCATTTTTCCAGGCAGCCTAAAGTAGTTGAAAAGGAGCAGAGTCATCTCTCACCCTCAGCCCCTTCCAGCAGTCAGATGGCAGGCCAGCAGTCCCCTGCCATGCGTCAGAAGTGACAACCCACCATGGAGGAAATGGGGTGGAGTTCAGTAGTACCTTCCCGGGGAAGGAGGCAGGCAGCTTCAAAAGTTGTAACCAGGATCATCAGGGAAATGATTGCCCTTGATGACCAGCCCCTGCAGGTAGTGGATAATGTGAGTTTCAAGCGTTTGCTGCAGGTCTTAGCTCAAAATTACAAAGTCCCCTCCAGAACCACATTTAGCAGAAAGGTCATTCCCAGCCTGTACAACCAGTGTCGCAGTTGCTTCCAGGCGCTGCTAGCTAAGGCAGAGGGGAGTGTGCATTTCACCTGTGATATCTGGACCACAATGAATGCTTCACACTCTTACCTCTCCCTGACAGCACACTGGTGGGATCTGTCTGTGCCAGATGCAGGCAGCAGCTTCATTAGTGACCAAGTATCGGGATGCAGGTGGATTTTACTGCACACCCACTTAACACAAGAGGCCCATACCTTGGCCAATATTCTATCATGCATCAGAGACATGCTGGAGGGGTGGCAGCTACACCAGAGAGCCAGGAATCTTCAGGCAGGGTTCTTTGTCACAGACAATGTTGCAAACATGGTAAAGGCAATATCTGACAGGGGCTTAAGAACATCCGATGTTTTGCACACACTCTGCACCTGGTAGTGAAGTCAGCTCTGGGATTGGAGTCAAAGCACCAAGACAATGAATACCTGCAGATGTTAATACAGAAGTACATAGAGGGGTACCTCCACAGAAGTGTGAAGGTGGGGCAGGTTCTCCGTCAAAAGCAGACTGATTTGGGGATGCCTCACAAGCGTCAGGGGCCGGTCAATGATTTGGGGATGCCTCACAAGCGTCAGGGGCCGGTCAATGGCACAGATACCCTGTCACATGCTAAGGGCAAAGGGCCATTGGTGCCATTTTGTTTACTGGCAGCCGGCAGCCCGAGAGTGGGAGAATGCTCCCGGGACCCCCACTGGACCACCAGGTACTTAAAAATTTTGGGTGGGGGGTTGGAGGGGTCTGGAGGGTGGGGGGATACTAAAGAACTAAAGGGTCAGGCTGTGTTTTTGGGTTATCGGCTCGGCATAGCCGATAAAAAAAAAACGATTGGACAGCGGGAAAAATAAATTTCCCGATGGTCAACGAATCCGAAACCGGAACCGATTCCAGTTCCGATTCACATCTCTACTATCAATACCAAAAGGACCTGACTACCTCCACTGTGCCTGCCTGTCTTGCCCATATCAACACCATTGGGGCCTGTCTTCCTCCACTGTGCCAGCCTGTCATGCCCCGATCAACACAAAGAGAGGGCGGAGAATAAAAGCACACACATATAGGTAATTTGCAAAAGAAAATAATGTGTGTAGCAAATAATTATACTGGGCAATAACAATTTAACAAAAGATTGATTTTTTATTCTGTTTGTGCACACATCAATTTTTTATTACTTAAACATTGGCCATAGCAGAAGTAAAATTATGCAGCAGGGGATCCCAGCGCACACCAGTGTATGTAATTATTTACATGCTAATTTCATATTAAAATCCAGGAATACCCTTTCCCTGCCCAGACAATGTCCATGCCTCGCCCCATTTTTGTAAACTTTTCATTTGTGCGCGCAATGGCATGTACGCGCATATCCCATCAGCTTTTAAAATCAGCTTGGTTTGCAACGATGAGACATATTTGCACATCCCCTAATCGATGCACAAATTAGGCTTTTAAAATTCAGCTGTATTGGAGAATCCAGGATAGTATTTTCTACAATCGCCATACCTCAGGCAAACTGCTAATTCTTGTAACTACTCCTTTAACTATTTTTTGCTTACCTATTTTAATCGCCTTTTTAAAGTTTAATGCTACTTAATAGAATTTTAAAATATTTTCCCTCCAATGATTATGTTGGATTTGACAGCGTTATGATCACTATGGCGAAAGAGCTCCATCACCATTACTTCTTGCACAAGGTCCTGTTATCCACTGAAAAACATGTTTAACATAGCTCCCCTCTTGTTGTTTCCTATATCAGCTGCTTCATGAAACAGTGATTTAAGGCATCCAGTTATTTAATTTTCTTAGCATGTCCTGATTAGATATTCATCCAAGCAATATTGGGATAATTAAATTCTTTGTTTAGTATTGTGTTGCCAGTTATATTAGCCTGTTTAATCTCTGATAGCATTTCAAAATCTGTTTTCCTTATTTTAGTCAGGCAGATGGTAGTATACTCCCACTAATGTACTCTTTTCTTTCTATGAGGAGAGGTTCCAGACTGCAATTTGTATGCTGCAGAATATTTTTCCTACTCAGCTATATACATTCTTAACAAGCAGCCCCTATATTCCTCAAAATGCAATGATAACAACACATGGTAAACTTTTTGAAAGAGAGAGAGAGAGACTATTTATGAAGTTTTCATAGTAGTCAACTATTTATATCTCTATAGGAGGGCCAGCAACTAGTTCGAGGTGAGGTGTTGGTGTGGTTGTTTAGGGTTTAGGTCAGTTTTACAAGTAGAATGAGACGTATAAACAACACAGTACACCTTGGTGAAGGTTTGACGTAATTTGGAGTGAGGAAAGTTTCACAAAGTTGAGAAGTCTACTATGTTTTCTCTCCCTAGCTTGATAGTACCCTGTTATAGAGTCTCAGATTTCATATAAAACTGGCCTCTAAACCCTAAACCACAACCAACACCTCACCTTGAGCTATTAGCTGGCCCTCCTATACAGATAAAATTAGTTAGGGATGTGCAGAAGAAAACAATTTGTTTCAGTTTGTTTATTCATTTTGTTGGGACCCCAATTCATTTCATTAGTTTCAAAGCAAGAAAGATATTCATTTATTAGTATGATTCATTTTTCATTTGCCATTAAAGTCAAAGGGGGAAGTATTGCAGCCTATTTTTGGCTACAGACTTGGGGTTTTCTTATCAATTTAGATGAAACTTCTAGGGAGCAATCAACAGAAGGGCAAAAGAGCTCCAAGGTACTTAGACTGTGGCAAAGTGGCACCAAAGTGGCATGAATAGTCTAAGGCACTGTAAAGAGGCAAAGGGTACCAGGAGTGGCAAGAATGATTTAACAGAGGTGCAAAGCAGCAGCGAGAGTATAAAAAACACACCACTACTTCAAAAGAGAGCACCGATAACAGTTACATGAACCCTCAAAGGCAGCATGACAGGCAAAGTGGCAAGACAAGTGGCATCAACATCCTACAGCACAATGAAGGGGGAATATAGCAAGAAGAAAAGGTGTCAGAAAAAACCCCAAGGCACCGATAAAGGGACAAAGCAGCAGAAAGACTAGCACCAACATACTGAGGAACCATGATAGTGGCAAGAACACCACAAGGAGCAGAGTTGTCTGACGTCTGGTGTATGGCAGCAAGGCAGAGTGGCAGAAAGTTGATAGGGGCAAGACAGGCAGTCACATTGGAGGTAGTCAGGTCCCTCTGGTGTTGATAGGGGCATGATAGGCAAGCACAGTGTAGGTCCGGGATTGCATAGAGTCCAACAGGATAAACATCCTGCATGAGGCTAAATACAAATGCATGAGACTAAATACAAAATTGGGGAAGACTATAGTGATAGGGGCATACTACCGTCCACCTGGTCAAGATGGTGAGACAGACAGTGAAATGCTAAGAGAAATTAGGGAAGCTAACCAAATTGGTAGTGCAGTAATAATGGGAGACTTCAATTACCACAAACACAAAAATAGTCAGTGGTAAACCACAAAAAATAAATCTAATAACAAAATGTGGAAACCAAAATATTTTTTCAATTGTAGCCTAAGAAGGTGTCAGCAAGCCTGACGTTATATGTCTTTAGCATAGACACTAACCGGTCTCTCAATCATCCACCTTCATCATCCTTTAATACTGTCAAAACAATTTTTGTAAAGTTTTTTCTTCTTATTGATTAAAATAGTCCTCCATCTATAAACATCAAAGTGACTCAGACTCTTAGCACTCAAACATTGTTATCGCCCTACACAGGCTGGTGTTTCACTAACTCAGCTTCATCAGGGGGCACATAAAAATGCTTAGCAAGAGTCCATTACCTAAAAAAGGCATGATAATATTATTTTAATACCGAATAGTTAGATGATAAAGGCAAAATACTTATCTGATAGTAGCATGGCTAACCATTCAAGCGGGACCAGACGTCTCAACCATCTTATCAGGAAGGACAATGGAAGGAACGAAACCGAGGGCTCGCGTCTCTTTAAATTCATCACCCAGGTGTGACTCAACGACCTAATTCATACATTGTTTGAAATGTCAATGAAGTAATCTACCAGACATTAATCTTCACAAGGTAGGAGTGATCCCTATTCGGTTTTCTACCCTACCACTGCCATTACTTACTTCACATCGTGCTGGGAGACCAAGGATGGCACCATTATTACTTCTTCTACACACTATGCACTGGCAAAACTCAGAGAAAATATGGGGAAAGATTTATTTACTAGCATGCTTCTGAAACATTAAAATTATGTGTATAAGTCAAACTCCTCCCAGACCCACCCATGGTAATGCCTCTCCTAGAGTCCCTATCTGTACTTAAGCTTAATGCATATTGGCACTACATGCACAGTTTACATGCAGATAGGTAGGCAATTTTCAAAGACTCCATTTTCATAGGTAAACAACACTGTTTTATGCATGGAAATGGCTTCAACAATTGCCTTTTATGCATGTACATTTCCAAGGAAAATGTGCACACATTTTTGGAAGAGAATCTTGTGCAGGTAGACTTGTGGGATAATTTCAAAGTGGGACTTATGCGTTGTGAGTCTGCTTTGAAATTTGGGTGGCTTATACATGTTTTTGCCATCTTTCTTATGCAGGCTGTTTTGAAATTACACTCTACATGTACAACAGGCATTTATACACAGGATGGCATAAAACACAATATTCAAAAAGTAAACCACATTCAAAGTGAAATCAAACTGAACCCAACTGCCAACATCACTTTGTATAATACAATTAAATATTGAACCAAAACAAATTATTATATTGATAATAGGAGCATATCATACATAGCTACCTTGCTTGTGAGCTCAATCCTTGTGCACTGTTATAATCATCCTGTTCCTTTTTACCCCCAAAAATATTTTCTTTCTGTTTTCTTATAATTCCAAATAAAAACTGAACTTGAGAGTGTGCAGCAGTAAAATATTGGCAATTATGAGTGGGAAGAAGAAAAAATGTTGTTTTGTTTCTCATTTTGTTTTTGGGGAGCTGGTTTCACATGAATTTCAGTTTTTCTAATGTTTATTTTGTTAAAAAAATTAAATAAACATTATAAAAGCTGAGTAAAAATGAAAACAAAAATAATCAGGGCCTCCGGAGAACTCCCAGGCCCCCCACCCATCCCTCTCACCTGAATAAATGCCAGAGCCAGGATCCTCCCTGTCCCTCACTTTCCCAGTCATGAAGGTGATCTAATGCCAAGGCCTTCCATAGGGCCAAGGCCTTCCATAGGGCCTAGGCTGAGTTCACAGTGGCCTACTGCAGCCTAGGCCTACACAAGGCCAAGGCTTCAGTCTGGGCCTAGGCAACAGAACTAAGCTTCGAGGCATGGTACTGACACCTAGGCATAAGCCAAAGCCTTGGCCTTGTGTACACATAGGTCATGGTAAGTTGCTGTGACCTCGGCCTATGCTCTAAGCAAGGCCAGACTTTGAGGCCTAGACCTGACACCAGGGCCTCTGCCTAGGCCAAGGCCCAACACTTGGCCCAACCCAGAGGCTGGGTCTCGATGCCTGGGCCTATGCCTATGCCAGGTCCTAGTCCACAGACAGGTGAGGAAAAGAAACATTTAATTTTGATTTCTGTTGTCCACATCATGATAAATGCTACTGAATATCAGGATAAAGTTAGCCGGGTAACCTTCTCTGTTCACTGGCCCACTGAATATTTTCTGTTTTGCTAGATTTCTCCTGTGGAGACTTTGCTACATGTGGGGCTTTTCTCTGTCCCACACAAAATATTAACTGCCAGTAAATACCCCATTCTATAAGCTTAAGTATTAGGAAAAGAATGTTATTTTTTAGCTCACTAGCAATATCTTCTACTAAGAAAATATGCATTTCTGCATCATCTTAAACCTCATTCTCTAAAAAGAATGCAGTATTTTTAACTAATGCTTTTGTAGTTTTAATCTCCTGTTTTTCTACTTTCTATCTCAATTAGATTGTAGATTAAGCTCCTGTCTTCTGTTATTTTTTACTCCATCTGTAGATCTCTCTTTAAATATACAAGACAGAATACTAAGCATTCTTATTGCAGTGATACAATAAAAAAACACCAAATGAATAATGAAAGAAACTGTTAATTGACTTGTCCTGTATTAGTGTTTATGAATTCTGCCTGTAACTTGTTTAGAAAACAAATGTCTATACCTGTTATACTTTCCATTTGTATACATCAGTTGTTTGCCAAATAAGTCAATACCAAAGTCCTTTTCACCTTGCAATATGCAAATGTTTTATGTTAGCCTTTTCAAAATGAAGACTTGATGAACATGTAGCAGACAGAAAAAATTGAAACTTAGCTTAAACTAAGTTTATACATATGCAATATAGACAATATTGCCTCCTGCTGAACTGTTAGATAAAAATTGAAAATTAAAAGGCTCATAGTATCATACATGTAATAGAAAGCAAAAAGATACTGTATATACACTAAAACAGAAAGAATTTTGCATTTCACATTCATTCTGCCTCAATGTTAAATGCATGCAAAAGTCTTTTTAGCAAAAAGGCACATTTTCTCATTGGTTCTTCGTGAGTCCCTGTATTACATTTACTTTTCTACTTTTCTCGTTTTTCTTAACCTATGGTTAATAATAGTTTTCCTTTGGTGTAAATTATTTATCCAGATCATTGTGTACTAACGCATCCAATGAATATTCATGAAGGGATGCCATTATATGGCCTCATACCAAAGTCCAGCAGACCCTAGAGAGGTTAAGGTATAGACAAAGTAGAGGAGCCAGAAGCAGATTCAAGGCTGTCAGGGGGGAGAAGAACATGGAGGTAGGGCGTAAGAGGTTTTCACAAGTTTCTCCCTGGCTCTTTTCCGAGAGCAACAAAACTATATGAGGCAGCATTCTATAAAGAGCAACAGCAACTACTAAACAGTCCTTTGGAGGCTAGATTTCTTCATCAGGTCAGTGAAAGCTCAATTACGGTCCTGCTTAATGTTAAATGCCTACATTGGGGTCTAAGATGTGTTAAAAAAGCAATGCCTGAGGTCACGTGAGGTGATGAGCTAGGAGGGACGTGCTCCTAGTGAGCTCCGGGCACCACTCCACTTAAATCTACCGGCATCACGCTTTACCGGCTCATATCTCTCACAACTTCTGCTTGAGGATAATCGGCATATGTCGATAGTGCATTATATGCAGCGCTCCCCACGGCTGATGGCGAAGAAAAGTACAAAAAAGGACAAAGAAAGGGAGAAAGGGAAGGTGGCAGAAACCAAAATGGCGGCAGTGAGCGGCAACACGGAACCCTCCCTTCCCGAACAGATTACAGTGTCTATATTGCGGGATACGATTGCAACCACACTGGATGAGAAACTAGCCAATCTCCTCTCCCAACTCGCTGAAGTAAAAGAAGCGGTGGCAAAGGTAAGCCCAAGAATTGAGCAGCTCGAGGGGAGGGTGTCCACCGCGGAGGACGATTTGGCGGCACTCACCGACAGGGTTGTACGGCAAGAATCAACACTAAAAGACTGCTTGCTAAAAATTGACGATCTTGAAAACCGTTCACGATGGACGAACCTTCACTTCCCGGGGTTTTCGGAACAAATCACCGACAGAGAGCTCAGTTCCCTGCTAGAGACATGGCTGCCGGAGGCCGTGGGCATGGCGTAACTGCAGGGCCGCATGCGTATTAAAAGGGCGCACCGAGTGGGGACCAGACAGACGAAGGACACCCAACCACGTATCGTTATAGCCAAGATCCTGAATGGAGCACATAAACAGGCCCTCTGGCTGGCTTACAAAAAGAAAGGTGAAATCAATTACCAAGGTCAGAAAATTCAGATAACCCAGGACTACTCAGCAAGGGTTTCCCAAATGCGGAGAAAGTTCTCCCCGCTGTGCTCATTATTGGTGGCCAATCAAATTAAATTTGGCCTGCAATTCCCGGCCACACTGAAAATATGGGTCGACGGAACGGTGCATACCTTCCCCGTGTTTGAGGAGGCGCAGACGTTTGTGCATAGACACTGGGGACAGATGACGCCGTGAGGAACCAAGTAGTTCTTGGTGGTTGGACCTGCCTATTTAGAGCCAGAACCCCAGGGAAGGTACGGCGGGGGCTACGGCTCATATCGCAGTACCGTCAGTATTCGTATAAGTTGAGTTCAATTACGAGTTCTATGGAGCCATGGCTATAGTTAGTTTGGTGACAGCTTATAGTTAATATGTTAATGAGACTATATTGGCTATGTTGGAGATGGTTTTTGCAATCAGAGATGGGCCTCAACTGCGAGAGAGACTTCTGTTGACAAACAATCCTTGAGATGCCGTTATGGGTTCAAGGAAGGATACACCGACACAGGAGGTGGAGCGGTGCCCTAACACCTCTGGACTAGACCACGGAAACCCTCTCGAGGAGGAGTGAGGGGGAGACTTTGCTAGGTTTTGGGTAATGGGAGGCTGTGGGGGGAGGGGGAGGACTTGGGGGAAGGGAATTAGGGGCGGGGGTGAAGGGCGGGGGAGGGAAGGGGGACGGGGGAGGGGAATTAATAGAGGAATGTGGGAGGGTAGGAGGATGGTGGGGCCTTGTTCTTTCAACTGGAAGGTTTTTCGTAGTCTCAATGGTTTCTGGTGGGGACATTACCCAGAAATTTCTTTTACTTTTTCTGTGCAACAAATTCTGGGGACATTGGGCAAGGTTATAGCCAGGAGGAGGCTAGGCTGGGAGCTTCTTCCTTTTAGATTACAAGCAATGGTACTGTTGATGATGTGTACAGTGGGCAATGACTAAGTTAATCTCTTGGAATGTAAATGGATTGGGTACCCCGGTAAAACGAAAGAAAATACTATCCCACTTGAAGCATTTGAAGGCTGAGGTAGCGTGTATCCAAGAAATGCACCTTACAGACCTGGAGAGTAACAAGCTTAGGCGAGATTGGGTGGGCACCTGTATATATGCTGCAGCGGTGCATAGAAAAGGAGGGGTAGCGATACTGATTCATAAGGCTGCTAACCTGCAAATATTAAAAAAAGTCACAGACCCTGAGGCAGTATATTATTGTAATAGGCCGTCTGGAATGCCTAAACCATTTACCCTATGTAATGTCTATGCACCCAATGGCATACAATCATGCTTTTTTCACTCAGATTAGTAACTTACTTCACATACATACTCAAGGTTCCCTTTATGTGGTAGGGGATTTTAACTATGTTCACGACCCTTCGCTTAAACCTCCGCAGAGGCACTCTAATGGGAAACAGAGAAAGGGTATAGCTTACCTGTGTCATCAGTTGGAGCTACTCGATGTATGGCGTATTTTACACCCTAACGAAAAAGATTTTACACACATTGCGAGATCCCATAAAACGATGTCCCGTATTGACTATACATTGACACCACAAGATCAACTACACAATATCGCAGAAGTGACTATCGAATCCCAGGCAGTATCCGACCACTCCCCAATATCTATTCAATTTACATCCCAGATCCAGATGCCCAGCACTCGCTTGTGGCTATTCCCGGGGTATCTTAAGGATGATGTCCAATTTAAGGTTTTTCTGCAGAATGCATGGAAAGACTATGCCCAAAACAACCGTCAACATATGGATACGCCCCAACTGTTTTGGGATGCTGGCAAAGCGGTACTTAGGGGGAAAATCATTGCCTATGTTTCTCTCGTAATAAACAACTCAATAAGGATATTATACACTTGGAAGGACAGATGCGCAGGGCCAAAGCATTGCTAATACAGGAGAACTCGGAGTGTACCAGACAGGGATTCTTTAGTATCCTTGGCCGCCTGAATACACTTTTAGACTACAGAGCACAGGCCTATTTACAAAAAGGACAGCAAAACCTGTTCAAATTTGGAAATAAGCCAAGTCGCTTACTGGCAAATTTAACAAAAACACAAAGGCGGAAATCATTCATACCCAATATGAAACGGGACACTGGAGAGGTCACAGCTAAGGTACCCGAGATCAGTGAACTGTTTTGTCTTTTCTATAGTATGCTTTACAAGGAGGACTCAGGCGGGGATCCCGGAGAGATGGAGGATTTCTTTCGAGATCTTAACCTCCCGACTATTACATCCTCGCAGCTAGCTTTCCTAAATAGGCCCATACAAACATTCGAGGTCATGCAGGTAATCACAGTGGCACATCCGGGAAAATCCCCAAGGCCTGATGGTTTTTCTTACGACTTTTACAAAATACTCCTTCACTCAATCAGCGTTCCCCTGACTAACTACTTTACCACGGGGATAACTAAGACAAGCTTTCTTGCATCATTTAATGAAGCCTATATTACAGTATTCCCAAAGCCGGGGAAGGATCCGCTATACCCCTCCTCATATCACCCCATATCTTTGCTTAATTGTGATTTAAAAATATTAACAAAAGTTTTAGCTGAACGGCTGAATGTATTGCTGCCCAGGCAGATATCATCACATCAAGCAGGCTTTATGTGTGGATGGAAAGCGAAAATACAACCTTATCAAACTCTTATGACCATTTGCCAAAATCAAAATATTCCAGCCTTGGCTATAGTACTGGATTCAAAGAAAGCATTTGATAGGGTGGCTTGGCCCTATCTTTTCTTTGTTTTACAAAAATTCGGTATTAGAGGCGAATTCCTCCATTACATTTTCCTACTATATAATCACCCTGAGTCCAGGATTTTGGCAAACAATCATTTATCCGGCGTAGTCCCGATCCAGAGGGGAGTTCGTCAGGGGTGCCCCTTATCCCCCCTATTGTACATTATCTCAATAGATCCGTTACTCCGGAAGATAAATGAGTGTCGTAGAATGAAAGGGTTTGGGGACCCAGCGCAAATATTTAAAATAGCTGCTTTTGCTGATGACCTACTGGTTTTCCTTACGCAACCCCAGCTCTCACTTTCAGCAGTATTGGATATACTGCGCCAATTTAGTCTTTTTGCAGGCCTTAAAATTAACTATGAAAAATCTGAAGTAATTGACATTACGGGAGACCTGTGCGATCATTGGGCGGGGAATTTTCAGCTGAGGTGGGTCTCCGATACTATGCGTTATTTGGGCATTCACATCCCCGGTGCGAGTAGATAAATTGTATAAAGCCAACATTCAACCTCTCCTGGACTACACATTGTCCACCTTGAAGCGGTGGACCCCATTATCCCTATCGTTAATGGGCCGGGTGCACCTCTTTAAGATAGTTCTCATACCTAAGTGGCTTTACACTCTACAGATGGCTCCTCTCTGGATCAAAAAACAAGACTACAACACCCTCCATCGAGCTCTTCGCTCCTTCTTATGGAGTGGGAAACGTGCCCGCTTACCTTTAGCAGTATTGACCAGACCGATTGAGAATGGAGGGTTGGGGTGCCCAGATTTGGCAGTGTATTATTTAGCCTGTTCTCTCCGATATATTAAAGACTGGCTTTTTGCTACTTCCACTTTTACTCCTTATGATTGCCTATTGGAATGGTATGGGGTAAAGTTGCTCAACCCTTTACTGCAGCTTGACTTGGAGATGCTCCCCCATCACATTAAAACTCAGGTCCTGCTGCATACATGTAGAAAAGCTTGGCTTATGTTTTGCAGGAAGGGTCGGGTGAATCACAGGCTCACCCCCTTGATTGAGATTGCGAATCATGACCTATTCCTTCCAGGAAAGGGGAAAGGCGTATTTCATCGCTGCACCAAAAGGGCCTCACCCTCATCTCCAATTTATACGATAAGTCACGGGGGATTTATTTCCTTTTTACTCACTGCAACAATGGTTTATGATCCCAGACATGGACCACTTTGCCTACTTACAGGTCATGCATTTTATACAGACCAGCCACATTTGAGGGAGACTCCAGAGGTTAACACATAAGGGATATTCTACAAGTGGGAAAAAATCAAAAACCTACTGTCTCTTACTATTGCAGGAAGTGAGGAAGCTTGAGGACTCAAAACCTATTGAAGAAGCATATGCTAAATGGTCATCCTGGGGCCTGTTCTCATTGTCATTGAAGGAATTTAGGGAACTGTTTTCAGGAACTACATGTAATATCTGAGAATGTTATTTTGAGGGAGATTCAATACACGTTTCTTTGCAAAGCTATATCACCCCTATAAGAGCAAAACAAATGTGCATTGCACAGTCTGATCACTGCCTTAAATGTGCCACCGCAGCTAGCCATTTTTAACATTGTTTTTGGGACTGTGCTGCAATCTCCCTCTTTTCGGCGCAAATCCGTTCTGCTTGTGCCATGTATCTAAATAAAGTATTACCACTTAACCGTTTGGGGTAGCTGATCCAACCCATTATTTTTTAACCATACATGAGGGCCTATTTATGAAAAAGGCAGGGTTGGTGGGGAAGCAAATTGTACTGACGCACTGGCTGCAGCCCCAACCTCCCCACTATGATCATTGGTTTAAAAAAATGCTGTGTCTATGTTCCATGGAACATGCCCTTACTACAAAAGCGACACCAAGGAGAATTGTAGAGACTCCCTTGATTTGGGCAGGTTTTATTGCTCACCTTTCACCAAGGGTCGGGCTTATAAGAGATCCGTGGTGCCCACCAAAGATTGATGATGTCGGTGAATCCTGATCGGTTAATGATGGCTGCCCAAGCTCACACCGCAGATTGGGACTTTCTTAATGACTAGCCCACCTCTACCCATGAACTGTCTTCCAAGGCTACTGACACCAGGGGGGGAAGGGGGAGGGATAGGGGGGGAGGGGGGAGGTACGGGTTCTAAATACACAAAACCATATTCTTACGTATTGTTCCTGTTTTGCTGTTGACTGTTTCATTGACTAAATAAAGTTTCAAAAAAAAAAAAAAAAAGCAATGCCTGTAACTGGTAATGTTAAAAAGCTCTCCTACCACAGAGGATATTTAAATAAGTGGTGATACATGTAAATGCGTTCTGAAAACCTCATTAATATTCAAATAGGTTATTGTTAATCACATTAAGCCATACAATTTGTATTAACCCACCAACTAGTGCAAAAAGCTAGTGCTTAAGAGATGTAGTTAACTTTTTGGAACAGGCATCAGCAGGCTAGCACACTTGCCAATAGAGAACTGTACTATTCATTAACACAAAACACTCATATTTTTATTTATTTATTTATTTGAATGATTTTATATACTGAAGTTTAGCTAGAGGCCTTCACTCCAGTTTACAGGTAAAACAATGAATTACAAGTGAAGAAACAACTGGTATAACAACATAACTGGAATATCAACAGATATGGACATGTTATAACAACGGATGCAAATTGGTTATATCCAACAGTTTATATAGCAATAGATTGGGTTATCGTCAGTGGGTAAAGAGTTTAACTATCCAAAATAGTATTAATTTATTTATTTAAAACTTTTCTATACCGTCGTTTAGTAGTGCACATTCACAAAGGTTTACAGTTAGGCACAAATATATGGTTTCTAAATTATCCATAGGGTGCCATTTTATTATACGATTACATAGTTCAATAATATACTCTAAATGGGGAATGGGTGTGGTTACCATTTATGATTAAACTGTCTTTCTAATTTAATACTTAAATGTGAGAAAATAACAAAAAATAAGCAATTCTGCTTTTTCTTGGTGACTTTCTGCTTTGTGTAGGTGTTGTTATTCCGCTACCTCACTGTGAAATGCTTTTTTGAAGAGCCATGTTTTTAAGCCTTTTTTGAAGAGTTATAATTCTTTCATTAGTCTTAATTCCAGTGGTAATGTGTTCCACAATAATGGTCCTGCCAAAGATAGTGCTCTCTCTCTAACTATTTAACTATCCGTAATAGTATGGGGTGTCGTTTGTGGTGTGGGTGATTAGCCGATCCCATCTTTGAAAGCTTGTTTGAAGAGCCAGGTCTTGAGTTCTTTTTTAAATGTTTTAGTGTTGTTTTGTAATCTTAGGTGTTCCGGTAGTGAGTTCCAGAGGTGAGGTCCTGCTAAGGAAATGGCTCTATTTCTTACAGTGGTAAATTTGGCGGTTGAGACTGATGGTATGTCTAGTTGTAATTTGTTTGTTGCTCTCATCTTGCGTTGAGAGACGTGTTTCTGAATAATGTTGTTTAGGCATGTGCTTTCACTGTTGTGAATTGTACTGTGTATAATGGTTAGAGTTTTATATTTGATTCTCTTTGCAACAGGTAACCAGTGTAAACTTTTTATCACAGGGGTGATGTGGTCAGATCTTTTGTGACCGGTGAGGATTCTGGCAGAGGCATTCTGTAGCAATTGGAGTTGTGATATGATAGCTTTGGGTAGGCCTATCAGGAGTGAGTTGCAATAGTCAAAGCTGGTGAATATGAGTGATTGTAGAATGGTTCTGAATTCAGGGTGGTACAATAGTGGTTTTAGGTGTTTGAGGATTAGTAATTTGTGGAAGCCTTCTTTGATTTTCATTGTGATGTGTTTTTTGTAGTTAAGCTCTGGGTCTAACCATATTCTGAGATCTTTAACGTTGTCCTTTAATTTGATGTATGTGTTGTCAATTTGTATGGTGTGGCTCATATTGATTCCGGAGTTTTTTCTCTCAAGCAGTATACACTCAGTTTTGTCCATGTTAAGACAAAGCTTCATGTGGTTTAGCATGTTTCTTATGGTGTCGAGGTAGATGGCCGAGAGTTTCATTGCATTTTCGATGGTGTTTGTTACAGGTATGATTAATTGGATGACATCGGCGTACATATAGTATGTGACGCCGAGACTTGTGAGGAGCTGGCAAAGTGGCAGTAGGTATATATTAAACATGGTGGCTGAAAGTGCGGACCCTTGGGGTACTCCGGTTTCAAGTGGTATGGCATCTGAGGAGTGGTTGTTGATGTTTACTTTGAAGTATCTATTTTTAAGGAAGGATGTGAACCAGTCGAGAGTTTTGCCGGATAGCCCGATGTCAGCTAGCCTAGAGATTAGGCTTTTATAGGGATGTGAATTGTGTGCCCTATCGTCTTAACGATTGAAATCGTCTGGCAGGAGAAGAAAATCGTGTTTGGCACGATTTTTTAGTTAAAAAATCGTTAAAAATTGTTTTTTCCGATTAGTGCGCACTAACTCGAGTTAGTGCGCTAACTCCCAGTTAGTGCGCACTAACAGAAAATGATACAATTTGACACTTTTGAGGTCAGTTAAGGTCAGTTTAGGAATGAATATGTATTCCTATTGGCTGCCCTCTTATTTATTCATGTTACCAAGGTTCCCACTGACAGTATATGGGGGATGGGAAATGGAAACAGTTGGTAGCTTGACAAAAAAAGTAATGTGATCAGTCAATGTGACTAGAACTTGTGCCCTAACCCTGATACCAGGGGTGTTGTGACCTTCCTGCACACAGTGCCCTAACCCTGGCACCAGGGGTGTTGTGATCTTCCTGCACACAGTGCCCTAACCCTATTAATACCAGGAGTGTTGTGATCTTCCTGCACACAGTGCCCTAACCTTGATACCAGGGGTGTTGTGATCTTCCTGCACACAGTGCCCTAACCCTGACACCAGGGGTGTTGTGATCTTCCTGCACACAGTGCCCTATCCCTATTAATACCAGGAGTGTTGTGATCTTCCTGCACACAGTGCCCTAACCCTGATACCAGGGGTGTTATGATCTTCCTGCACTCAGTGCCCTATCCCTATTAATACCAGGAGTGTTGTGATATTCCTGCACACAGTGCCCTAACCCTGACACCAGGGGTGTTGTGATCTTCCTGCACACAGTGCCCTATCCCTATTAATACCAGGAGTGTCGTGATCTTCCTGCACACAGTGCCCTATCCCTATTAATACCAGGAGTGTTGTGATCTTCCTGCACACAGTGCCCTAACCCTGATACCAGGGGTGTTATGATCTTCCTGCACTCAGTGCCCTATCCCTATTAATTAATACCAGGAGTGTTGTGATCTTCCTGCACACAGTGCCCTAACCCTGACACCAGGGGTGTTGTGATCTTCCTGCACACAGTGCCCTATCCCTATCAATACCAGGAGTGTTGTGATCTTCCTGCACACAGTGCCCTAACCCTGACACCAGGGGTGTTGTGATCTTCCTGCACACAGTGCCCTAACCCTGATACCAGGGGTGTTGTGATCTTCCTGCACACAGTGCCCTATCCCTATCAATACCAGGAGTGTTGTGATCTTCCTGCACACAGTGCCCTATCCCTATTAATACCAGGAGTGTTGTGATCTCCAGACTGGCTGGGAGCAGGGATGCAGCTCTGCATGGATTACTGGGACAGGCAGCCCCAGACTGGCTGGGAGCAGGGATGCAGCTCTGCATGGATTACAGGGACAGGCAGCCCCAGACTGGCTGGGAGCAGTGCTGCAGCTCTCCATGGATGACTGGGACAGGCAGCCCCAGACTGGCTGGGAGCAGGGATGCAGCTCTCCATGGATTACTGGGACAGGCAGCCCCGGACTGCCTGGGAGCAGGGATGCAGCTCTGCATGGATTACTGGGACAGGCAGCCCCAGACTGGCTGGGAGCAGGGTTGCAGCTCTGCATGGATTACAGGGACAGACAGCCCCAGACTGGCTGGGAGCAGGGATACAGCTCTGCATGGATTACTGGGACAGGCAGCCCCAGACTGGCTGGGAGCAGGGTTGCAGCTCTGCATGGATTACAGGGACAGACAGCCCCAGACTGGCTGGGAGCAGGGATACAGCTCTGCATGGATGACTGGGACAGGCAGCCCCAGACTGGATGGGAGCAGGGAAGCAGCTCTGCATGGATTACTGGGACAGGCAGCCCCAGACTGGCTGGGAGCAGGGATGCAGCTCTGCATGGATTACAGGGACAGGCAGCCCCAGACTGGCTGGGAGCAGGGATGCAGCCCTCCATGGATGACTGGGACAGGCAGCCCCAGACTGGCTGGGAGCAGGGATGCAGCTCTCCAGGATCCGTGATCTGATGGCCAGTGTGGCTACTTAAAAAATACACTTACCAACAATCAATTACCACATATATTTGAACTGTGTAGTTCCAGCCAGGACCACCTTTCTAAAATGCACAGTGATTGGCAAATTCAACATGCACTAGCATTTCACATGCCTGCTAACAAAAATAATAAACAAACAAGTTCTAGTACATGAGTGATGATCATCACGTTACTTTTTTTGTCAAGCTTCCTATTGTTTCTAATTCACATCCCCCCAACCATTACCTCAGTGGGAACCTTGGTAACATCAATAGATAAGAGCACAGCCAGCCAATAGGAATACATATTCATTCCTAAGTGACCTTTACTGACCTGGGAAGTGTCAACAATTTGTATCATTTTCTGTTGGTGTTCGTGAGTTTCCAGTTCCATTTCCCATCCCCCCAACCATCACCTCAGTGGGAACCTTGGTAACATCAATAGATAAGAGGGCAGCCAGCCAATAGGAATACATATTCATTCCTAACTGACCTTCAGTGACCTGGAAAGTGTCAATTTGTATCATTTTCTGTTAGTGCGCACCAACTCCCGTTAGTGCGCACTAACACGATTTAACAATTTGTAATGATAAATCGTTAGAATTTCTATTGTATTGTGTTCTATAACGATTTAAGACGATATTAACATTATCGGACGATAATTTTAATCGTTGAAAAACCATTCACATCCCTAGGCTTTTATGTTCAACTGTGTCAAATGCTGCGGAGAAGTAGAGTAGGATGAGGATGTATCTTTGACCATTGTCGAAACCTCTTATTATTGTGTTTGATAAGTTGAGTAGCAAGGTTTCTGTGCTATGATTTTTTCTGAAACTGTGTTGGGCGGGGTATAAGATGTTGTTTGTTTCGAGATGCTCATTGAGTTGTTTAAGTGCTGCTTTCTCCATCAGTTTGGCGAGGAGTGGTAAGTTTGAAATTGGGCGGTAGTTGTTCAGATCATCTGGATTGAGGTTCTTTTTTTTTATTATGGGTTTAATTGTTTCAATTTTTAATTTGTCTGGAAGTTCACCTTCTTCGAGAGATTTATTTATGATTGCCATTATGATTGGAGCAATGGTTTGAGCTACTTCCTTTAGGGCATGAATTGGAATTGTGTCGAGTTCATGGCAGGCTGGGTTTAGGTTTTATAAAAGTTTCTCCGATTCGGTAGTTGATATGGGTTCGAAGGTGGACCAGGGTATTATGCTTTTGAAGGTTAGTTGGTCATCTAGTTTAGTGGATTTGTTGATGTTTCCTGTTATTTTGCTGATTTTTTTTTTTTAAACAGAGCAAACTCTTGGCTTAGGTTATTGGTTTGGGATATGGGATTGTTGTTGTTGTTGCCTGATATAAGGTTGTTTACTATGTTGTAAAGCGATTTAGAGTTGTTAGTGGAGTTTTTTATTTTTCTACTGTAATAATTTCGTTTAGTGTTGTTAATCATCTTTTTATATGTTGCCAGTTGCATGCGATATCTTTCCAATGTCAGCAGGCATTTATTTTTTCACCTTTTTTTTTCTTTTTTCCTTAGGGTGGATTTGGTGTCTCTTAGTTGGGTGTTGAACCAAGTTTTTTCCCTTTTGTTCTTGATCTGTTTTGTTCTTTCCGGGTTTATGTTGTTGGCAGTTTCCACTGTAAGCTGGTGCCATGATTGGGTGGCATTGTTTATGTTGGAGAGATCTAGATTTGTTAGCTGAGTTCTTGTTGGAGAATGTCAGGTTGGAAGGGTGGTCGGTAGTTGAAGGAATATGATTTGTTAGTTTTGGTCATGTTGCTAATGTTTGCTTGGGTCTTGCAGTGCAGGAGGTAGTGGTCAGACCATGGGACTGGTGTGTATGATATTGTTTAGTTTGAGAAGTTGTTTGTGAATATCAGATCCAGGGTGTGATCAGCTTTGTGTGTTGGGTTGGTCACCTGTTGGGTGAGTTTTAAAGTGGATAGAACATCGAGCATAGTTTGGCAGGTTTGGGATCGTGGTATGATGTCCATGTGGAGGTTGAAATCTCCGAGTATAATTGTCGGTTTCTTCAGGCTGATGTTTGTTTTGAAGAATTCTAAGAGGGGGGATATGTCGTTGTCCAGAAGTTTGGGGGGGGCAGTATACTATGCAAATTTGCAGGTTTTCTGAGTCGAAGATGATTACTTCATACTGTTGTGGGAGCATGTGAGGGATCGGTTTCATTGTGAAATGTTTTTTTATGATTAATAGTAATCCGCCTCCTCTGTGGGATTTTTGGGGAATTGAAAATAGGTCATATGCAATGTTGTTTAATTGGTTAGTGATTACGTGGTCTGTATTTTTTTTTTATTATTATTCTTTATTTATGATTTTAATTCACAGAATAAAAATCAAACATGCTTTTATAATATTCATACAATGAAAATTATTTTTGAGGAAGAAAGGTTACCATAATTACAACTCTAAATTCTAACAATGATCATACCAATTAATCACCTTCTTCCAATTACCAAACAAATCTGGGGAGCTACAATAAGCAAGAAAATTTTAGGAAATTAATCTTACAACAAATTAACAGAAGTACGTCGGCATTAGAGATGTGAATCGTGTGATCGATCGTCTTCACGATCGATTTCGGCTGGGAGGGGGAGGGAATCGGATCGTCGCAGTTTGGGTTTTTTAAATATCATGTAAATCGTGTAAATCGTGTAAATCGAAAACCGGCACACTAAAACATCCCTAAAACCCACCCCGACCCTTTAAAATAAATCCCCCACCCTCCCGAACCCCCCCAAAATGCTTTAAATTACCTGGGATCCAGTGGGGGGGGGGGAGGGCGGGAAAACCGGCACACTAAAACAACCCTAAAACCCACCCCGACCCTTTAAAATAAATCCCCCACCCACCCGAACCCCCCCAAAATGCCTTAAATTACCTGGGGTCCAGAGGAAGGGTCCCGGTGTGATCTTTTACTCTCGGACCTCCGTGCGTTGTAGAAATGGTGCCGGCGCTACCTTTGACCTGTCATATGACAGGGCAAAGGTAGCGCCGGCGCCATTTTGTTTTTTTGTCCCCCGATGGCAGGAGCGTAGGAGATCGCTCCCGGACCCCCAGGGACTTTTGACCAGCTTGGGGGGGCCTCCTGACCCCCACAAGACTTGCCAAAAGTCCAGCACGGGTCCGGGAATGACTTCCTCCACGCGAATCGTTTTTACGTACGGAAAAACGATTCGTGGCAGGAGCGTAGGAGATCGCTCCCGGACCCCCGCTGGACCCCCAGGGACTTTTGGCCAGCTTGGGGGTCCACCGTACGGAAAATGGCGCCGGCCGTATGGAAAAACAATTTGCGTGCAGGAAGTCGTTCCCGGACCACCGCTGGACTTTTGGCAAGTCTTGTGGGGGTCAGGAGGCCCCCCCAAGCTGGCCAAAAGTCCCTGGGGGTCCAGCAGGGGTCCGGGAGCGATCTCCTACACTCCTGACGGCGCCATTTCTACAACGCACGGAGGTCCGAGAGTAAAAGATCACACCGGGACCCTTCCTCTGGCCCCAGGTCCGGGAGCGATCTCCTACACTCCTGACGGCGCCATTTCTACAACGCACGGAGGTCCAAGAGTAAAAGATCACACCGGGACCCTTCCTCTGGCCCCAGGTAATTTAAGGCATTTTGGGGGGGTTCGGGAGGGTGGGGGATTTATTTTAAAGGGTCGGGGTGGGTTTTAGGGTTGTTTTAGTGTGCCGGTTTTCCCGCCCTCCCCCTTCCCCTCCCCCTTCCCCCGATTTACGATTTTTTGACGATAAATCGGGGGAATTGTTATTGTATCCCGGCTCTAAAGATTGTTTGATGATTTAAAATATATCGGACGATATTTTAAATCGTCAAAAAACGATTCACATCCCTAGTCGGCATGTCATTTGATCCCAACAGTTAATCCTGGCTAGGATTTCTATCTCCTTCCTCCTGGGTCCTCTGCCCTTCTAAGAATTTTTCTAAATCCTGTGGTTCATAATATATATACATTTTATCCTTCACCCACATTATGCATTTACATGGAAACCTTATAATAGTATGGATCCCAAAGGTTTTAGCAAGATTTGCCAACACAATAAACTTTTTTCTCCTAGTTTGAGTTTCCTTGGCTATATCTCGATAAATCCAGATCTTCTGGCCCAGGTAGAGAGAGGTTCTATTTAACATAAAAAGTTTAAGAACTTTGTCTCTGTCTTCTGACAAAGAAAATTTTACGACAAGGGTACCCCTATTCTCCACCTGGGCACTGAGAGATGTCTCTATTAATTCTGTAACATTCAGAGTTGTTTCCTGATATTCTTGATTTACATTTCTACTTTGATTACTCTGTCCTATAAAGTAAGCAATAGATATTAAAGGTAAGTTTTCTAATGTTATTGAGAGAACATTCATAAAATAATTTTTCAATTGTTCTCTAGGTGACATTAATTTGCATTTGGGGAAATTAACTATTCTAAGATTTAAGTAACGGACCACATTTTCCAAAGTTTCCACTTTGTTAGCCATTACATTTTCTCCCTTAATAATGTTAGCCTGTACATTCTTAACAAAATTTAGTTCTTCCTCCACTTTTACCAATGTAACACTATTGTTAGTAACCAAATGATTAATATTTAGCATAACATTCTGCATCTCTTTTATGTTCACGTTTAAATTGGCAATATTTTTCTGTAAAGCTGTTATTGCTTGCCACAACATTTCTAGGGAAACTTGTTTAGGGTTTACAAGTTTAGCAATAGGGGTTGAGGATAAAACAAAGTTTCCTTCAAATTCTTCTCTGTCAGTATTCCCAGAATCTGGAGAAAGAAAATTCTCTCCAGGAACTTTTGATCTCCCGTCGGTTCCCATTAAAGTATCACCAACTTTGTGCTCGCCCGTTTGAGATGTAACAGCTGCTTCTTCAAGCTCGCTCACTTGTACTGTCTTTATACCTTGGACCTCCTCATTTGGACTCACTACTAGCAACGACTTCCATATGTTGAGTGAGCCAGGCTCCATGGTATTGGCAGTATTCTGGGGTGGAGCCGGTACTGATGGTGCCCCGGGACTTAAGCAGATTTCGCCTAATAGAGGAGATACTTGCTCCTTATCTACCTCTATAATAGGCCTCTCCGGGGTTAAAATTCCCGACGGTGAGTAAAATCCCATTATCATTGATTGAGGAGGGTTAGGTCTCACAGGTATTGAGGACTGCTGCTTAACCTTTCCTTTTCGTTTAGTATGAGGCATTTTGCAAACAAAGAAAGTTACAGTCAATGAAGCTGGGGTTTACTCACGCATCTGTAGTTCAAGGCAATTTTTTTTTAAGCTGGAGAGGTTCAACAGGTTCCGCTAACGTAGAAACAGAGTCCCAGGCGCCTTCTTCGCCTTCGCTGGCCTAAGCCGGACCAAGCCGCGCGCCCCTTACGGAGCGCGGCTTAGGCAGCGCGCCGACAGCGCGGGCTGCTGACGTCACTGGGCGTCCTCCTTCCGGGTCTAGAGCCCGCAGCTGTTCCAAGGGGTATTAGATGAAAACACAGTCCGTCCAAGCGCCAGCAGCTGAATATTCCTCTCTCTCCTCTCCGTTCAGCAGCTCCCGGAGTTCTCCAGCGTCTGCAGCTCGATTTAAAGGCAGGCGCGGGCTGCTGACGTCACTGGGCGTCCTCCTTCCGGGTCTAGAGCCCGCAGCTGTTCCGAGGAGTATTAGATGAAAAAACAGTCCATCCAAGCGCCAGCAGCTGAATATTACTCTCTCTCCTCTCCGTTCAACGGCTCCCATGGTCTGTATTTTTAAACCAGGTTTCGGTTACAGCGATGAAGTCTGGGTTTTTTTTCCTGTATAATGTCTGATATGAGCATCAATTTTTTTGTTAGAGCGTGAGCATTTATAAGGAAGAATGTGAGATAGATCATGTTTTTAATTGATTTATTGAAGAGGATATTGATCAGATGTCGGTGTCTTTCATGTCAGTGTCTTTCATGAGGGTTCGTGTTGGGTGTTAAGGCTATCTTTGTTTGGAATTTGAGTTGGGGGTAGTTTTCTTTTGGATATCTGAATTGGGGGGTTGTTTTGTGTGGGGGAAATGGCTGCGGTGATGGTACATCTGGCATAATGGAGGAGTTGAGATATTTCTGTTTTAGGAGAGGCGCCATTTTGCGCAAAATATCGCCGGCCGTACGGCAACACGATTCGACTGCAGGAGGTCGTTCTGGACCCCCGCTGGACTTTTGGCAAGTCTTGTGGGGGTTAGGAGGCCCCCCCAAGCTGGACCAAAGTCCCTGGGGGTCCAGCGGGGGTCTGGGAGGGAACTCCTATGCTCCTGACGTCGGGGGACAAAAAAACAAAATGGCGCCGGCGCCATTTCTACAAGGCACGGAGGTCCGAGAGTAAAAGATCACACCGGGACCCTTCCTCTGGCCCCAGGTAATTTAAGGCATTTTGGGGGGGTTCGGGAGGGTGGGGGATTTAATTTAAAGGGTCGGGGTGGGTTTTAGGGTTGTTTTAGTGTGCCGGTTTTCCCGCTCTCCCCCTTCCCCTCCCCCTTCCCCCGATTTATGATTTTTTGACGATAAATCGGGGGAATTGTTATTGTATTGTGGCTCTAACGATTTTTGACGATTTAAAATATATCGGACGATATTTTAAATCGTCAAAAAACGATTCACATCCCTAGTCGGCATGTCATTTGATCCCAACAGTTAATCCTGGCTAGGATTTCTATCTCCTTCCTCCTGGGTCCTCTGCCCTTCTAAGAATTTTTCTAAATCCTGTGGTTCATAATATATATACTTTTTATCCTTCACCCACATTATGCATTTACATGGAAACCTTATAATAGTACGGATCCCAAAAGTTTTAAAAAGATTTGCCAACACAATAAACTTTTTTCTCCTAGTTTGAGTTTCCTTGGCTATATCTGGTATATACAGGCCCAGGTAGAGAGAGGTTCTATTTAACATAAAAAGTTTAAGTACTTTGTCTCTGTCTTCTGGCAAAGAAAATTTTACCACAAGGGTTCCCCTATTCTCCACCTGGGCACTGAGAGATGTCTTTATTAATTCTGTAACATTCAGAGTTGTTTCCTGATATTCTTGATTTACATTTCTACTTTGGTTACTCTGTCCTATAAAGTAAGCGTTAGATATTAAAGGTAAGTTTTCTAATGTTATTGAGAGAACATTCATAAAATAATTTTTCAATTGTTCTCTAGGTGACATTAATTTGCATTTGGGGAAATTAACTATTCTAAGATTTAAGTAACGGACCGCATTTTCTAAAGTTTCCACTTTCTTAGCCATTACATTTTCTCCCTTAATAATGTTAGCCTGTACATTCTTAACAAAATTTAGTTCTTCCTCCACTTTTACCAATGTAACACTATTGTTAGTAACCAAAGGATTAATATTTAGCATAACATTCTGCATCTCTTTTATGTTCACGTTTAAATTGGCAATATTTTTCTGGAAAGCTGTTATTGCTTGCCACAACATTTCTAGGGAAACTTGTTTAGGGTTTACAGGTTTAGCAATAGGGGTTGAGGATAAAACAAAGTTTCCTTCAAATTCTTGTCTGTCAGTATTCCCAGAATCTGGAGAAAGAAAATTCTCTCCAGGAACTTTTGATCTCCCGTCAGTTCCCATTAAAGTATCACCGACTTTGTGCTCGCCCGTTTGAGATGTAACAGCTGCTTCTTCAAGCTCGCTTACTTGTACTGTCTTTATACCTTGGACCTCCTCATTTGGACTCACTACTAGCAACGATTTCCATATGTTGAGTGAGCCAGGCTCCATGGTATTGGCAGTATTCTGGGGTGGAGCCGGTACTGATGGTGCCCCGGGACTTAAGCTGACTTCGCCTAATAGAGGAGATACTTGCTCCTTATCTACCTCTATAATAGACCTCTCCGGGGTTAAAATTCCCGATGGTGAGTAAAATCCCGTTGTCATTGATTGAGTAGGGTTAGGTCTCGCAGGTATTGAGGACTCCTGCTTAACCTTTCCCTTTCGTTTAGTATGAGGCATTTTGCAAACAAAGAAAGTTGCAGTCAATGAAGCTGAGGTTTACTCATGCTTCAAGGCAATTTTTTTTTAAGCTGGAGAGGTTCAACAGGTTCCGCTAACGTAGAAACAGAGTCCCAGGCGCCTTCTTCGCCTTCGCCGGCCTTCGCCGAACCAAGCTGCGCACCCCTTACGGAGCGCGGCTTAGGCAGCGCGCCGACGGCGATGATGCGCCGTCTGCAGCTCGATTTAAAGGCAGGTGCGGGCTGCTGACGTCACTGGGCATTCTCCTTCCGGGTCTAGAGCCCGCAGCTGTTCCAAGAGGTATTAGATGAAAAAACAGTCCGTCCAAGCGCCAGCAGCTGAATATTCCTCTCTCTCCTCTCCGTTCAGCGGCTCTCGGAGTTCTCCAGCGTCTGCAGCTCGATTTAAATGCAGGCGCGGGCTGCTGACGTCACTGGGCGTCCTCCTTCCGGGTCTAGAGCCCGCAGCTGTTCCGAGGGGTATTAGATGAAAAAACAGTCCGTCCAAGTGCCAGGAGCTGAATATTCCTCTCTCTCCTCTCCGTTCAGCGGCTCCCATGGTCTGTGTTTTTAAACCAGGTTTCGGTTACAGCGATGAAGTCTGGGTTTTTTTTCCTGAATAATGTCTGATATGAGCATGAATTTTTTTGTTAGAGCATGAGCATTTATAAGGAAGAATGTGAGATAGATCATGTTTTTTATTGATTTATTGAAGAGGATATTGATCAGATGTCGGTGTTTTTCATGTCAGTGTCTTTCATGAGGGTTCGTGTTGGGTGTTAAGGCCATCTTTGTTTGGAATTTGAGTTGGGGGTAGTTTTCTTTTGGATATCTGAATTGGGGGGTTGTTTTGTGTGGGGGAAATGGCTGGGGTGATGGTACATCTGGCATAATGGAGGAGTTGAGATATTTCTCTTTTAGGGGAGGGAAGTTTCATGGTGCGGTGGGTCGAAGTCAGTTCTTGGTGTTTTGGTTATAGATGTTGTGCTTCGCTTGACATTTTGGCTGTTATGAAGATATTGGTTGTTTTGTAATGTGTTGATTGTATTTGCTGGTATGGCCAGGCTCTCTGTGCGGCTCATGGTTCTTGATCCGTTCGATTGTAGTGGTGGTGGTGAGGGTGCAGAGGATCGTTCAGTGGTTTGTTATATATCTAATGATGCTTAAAAGGTAGCAAGGCAACTTGCATAGAGAACTGGTTACTAGAGATGTGCGAAGCCTGAACCTATTGGTTCAGCCTTTGTTTTTGGCCCACTGCAGGAAATCTCATATTTCCCGCAGTTCAAGCCTTTAAAATTTGGGGAGACCTGAATTTCGGTTTAGTGCGCACTAAACTCCCTGTTAGTGCACAAACTATTCTCAGGAGTTTTTTCTCTAATTCTTTTCTGCTGTTTCCTCAGGCAAGGAGACTGCCTACAAATTTAATGGTAGAAAGGCTGTACTTATCATCAGAACACCATTGTTCTGACTTTCAAAGGGGCTCACAAATTGTGACGCCAAAAGGATAATTCATGTAATATATCAAAAAATCAATAATACATTAAATATCACATAGACTGAGAATTTGAGACACAGCATAAAATGTTTCCTTTTGATATTGGCAAGATCATAATATTCATGAAAGTTAACAAATATACAAAGTAATTTGCTTTACAGTATATATTATATTTCATTATTTGCAAAGCACAACAATAACTGAAAGTGAGCCTAGTGTGTGTGTGATTTTTGTCTACAAGCATTTTGATTTCCAAAGTGACTCACTTCCTATCATCTTCACCAAACTTAGGGGTGGATTTATCAAAATGCGGTAAGTACCGCATGCGATAGCAAAAGGGGTGTGTTTATAAGTGCCAGACCTGTTGTATTTCCTTCATTCAAACACCAGGGGTCTGAAACAGAGAGAGAGAGAGAGAGAGAGAGAGAGAGAGAGAGAGAGAGAGAGAGAGAGAGAGAGAGAGACTGGCCATAATAGCATGGCCCATAGGTAGGTATTTGTATCCCTATGGTAGGCCCACCTAGTAACTCGAGGTGAGGATTAGGTAAGAGTGTAGGGGGTTAGGGGCCACTTTGACATTCTATGTGACACCTACGAACAGAACAGTGGTCTCTTGTGAAGATTTGCTGGCCTTCGGAGTGAGGAAACTCACTCCGAGATGAGATTTGGGCAAGGTTCTCTCCACCTCTCCACCTCTCTCTCTCTCTCTCTCCTGAAATAAGCCTTACAGGAGACATCACAAATGGCAATGAAACCTTGTCCTCTTTATGTTCTGACAAAAATAGCAATATAAAATCATATCCTTTTGAGGAATCTGGTAAATAAGTATAGGAACATTTATGAGAGCAATTTTCAAAGCCATTCATGTGAGTAAAAAAGCTGGACTAACTAGCTGCTTGAAAATTGCATTCCCTCACTTCATCTTAAAGACTACACACATACTGTTAGCTACATTCGGGGGAGTCGTTCCCAAGGCATGTATTGGGTGGCATCAAAAAATAATGGAGGTAATATTTAAATTTAATGTGACATACTTTCATACAAATTTTCAAAAGGCCATTTACCCATGTTATGTGCACTTAACCCAGGTAAAACCTATTGACAACTCAATATTATATCTTGTAGCAATGTGTATGCTCCCTTTGAAATTTGTTTGAATTTTTGCAAATAAAAAATAACTATGAACTTTGCAGTGAAAAGAACAGTCTGAAAATTGGAATGTGATTAGAAAATGCCTATGCTCATGCAGACATACACATCGACACACATATATTGTTTTAATGTGTCTTTGCTAGTCCTATTGGGATGATGGAGTGTTCCTGTATCTCTGTTACAGTGTTTATTGTTTGAATGGCAGTTACAGTAGTTCATGTATATTTGTTTTTGTCTCATCTTATTTTATGAATGTTCTTTTGTACTCTATAGCAGATTATAAATGTTTTAAATAAATAGGAAGTAATTTCCAAAATGATTTCACACTTGTAAAAGTTGCATATATAGTAGCAATTTTCAAAAGCCTATTTAAGCATGTAAATTTAATTTATTCACATAAAACCTTTTGAAAATTCAATGAAATTTCAAAGGAATTACACATGTAAAAGTAGCAGTTATCAAAAGCCTGTTTATGTACATAAATGTCAGGGAAAAACTTATAGTTCCTGGTCTTGCACAGGGGTCCGCTTGATTTGGAATCACTGGTTTGATTCGTTGTGCATAGAGCCAAAGACTGGCTCAAAGAGAGCTGAGTTCAGGTGGCAGATTGCCTGTTGTATGGTCCCACCTCTGAGGATCTGGATTGGTCCTCAGTGTGGGACCACCTGGAAGGTGTTACCAGTATTTAAACAGCACGGAGGACAAAGGGAGGCATGGGGTCCCGGAGTAGACCCGCCTTTCATGTGTATTTATGTTATAATTTATTGTTAATTCCAAAAGTCCTGTACCATGTCTGTTAGCAGAAGTCTAAAGTTGTGCTGTCTGCTTTTATCATTTTAAGTTGGTTTAAGCATAAATTCCCATGGTTAAACCAACACTACCTCCCCCTATATATTTTACTTGACTTTTCACCATGTTTCTACCACTGCTTTCAATATCCATCCCAAGCATGTCAAATTCTATAACTGTGCTGGCCTCTACCGTCTTTGCTGAAAAAGCTATATCAGGTATTGTTTTCTTCATCTATTATTTTTGCAAGACCAAGTTTTGTAACAATTTACACAAGTACGAAAATTTATGAGATTGTTGTTAAAAATCGTTGGGCATTCCCATGTGTATTGACACTTGCTTTTTAACCACGATCACTTGATGGAGGTTGCTTCAGCCTCTTGGAAGACTGATACAGCTATACCACTTCTCTTAGGGTGGTAACCAGTAGGGATGTGCATTCGTCCTTGATCAGGGAGCCTGGAATCCGAAGGAATTTTTCCAGAAATTTTGAGAAAAATTAGTTTCAAGTTTAGTGTTTATTTATTTTATTTAAAAACTTTTCTATACCATTGCTAAGTTATATACCATCGCAACGGTTTACAAATAGGCACATAGACTAAGGTATGTAAATGTAGGATATCGTACATTCTAACAGGTGCCAATAAAGTTCGGTTACAATTTCATAAAATCATTAATTGAGTAATGTTGGTCAAGTCCAGGTATATTATTGAGTTACTATCTCTTTGAGATATTACTTCTTAAATGTAGGATTGAGTAAATTCATTCTCATCTGCATTACCCTGTACTTTCATTCTCTACCCTCCACACTCTTTAGTGAAGGCTTTTTTAAAGAGCCATGTTTTTAAATTTTTCTTAAAAGATTTGAGATTATTCTGTAATCTGAGTTCAGTGGGCATCGTGTTCCATAGTATGGGCCCAGCCAATGATAAAGCCCTTTCTCTCACTTGGGTTAATTTTGCTGACTTTACTGAAGGGATTGTTAGTAGTGCTTTGTTTGCTGAGCGGAGGTTTTTTTGTGGAACGTGTACTCCTAAGGCTGTGTTTAGCCAGTCTGCTTCTTTAACATATATTAGTTTGTGTATGGTGCATAAGGCCTTGTAGTTTATCCTGTATTCGATGGGTAACCAATGTAAGTCTGCTAGAATTTCGGTTATATGGTCCCTCCTCTTTTTTACCATCAGTATTCTGGCTGCAGTATTTTGAAATATCTGGAGTGGTCTTATCGATGTGCTTGGGAGTCCTAGTAAAAGTGCATTGCAGTAGTCAGTGCTGGAAAAGATAAGTGTTTGCAATACTGTTCTGAAGTGGGCAGGTGTGAGTAATGGTTTCAATCTTCTGAGGACTATAAGTTTTGCGTAGCCTTCTCTTACTTTTATAGATATGTGTTGCTTCAGGTTGATTTCTGGGTCAATTATTACTCCCAGATTCCTTACTTTTTCGGCTAGCTCAATTTTTTGGTTATTTCTTAGGGTTATCGGTGTTTGAATGATTTCAGTATGTTTTCTTTCAAGGTGAAGGAATTCAGTTTTGTCAATGTTGATAACCAGTTCCATTTGGTTTAGTAGTTGTTTAATTATGTCTAGGTACATGTTAGCTAGACTTAATGTTTTTTCAATTGTGTCATCTATTGGTAGAATTAATTGAATGTCGTCTGCGTAAATGTAATGTATTATCCCTAGGCCTGCCAGCAGATGACATAAGGGTAGGATATATATGTTAAAGAGGGTAGCAGACAGCGCTGAACCCTGAGGTACTCCTGTTTCAAGTTTAAATTTTTCTGATAATGTGTTTTTTATCTGGACTTGAAAGAACCTGTTGTTTAGGTAGGATCTGAACCAGTTTATTGTTTTGTCACATAATCCAATTTCTTCAAGTCTTTTTAGTAGTATTTTTTGATTTACTGTATCAAAGGCTGCAGATAAGTCGAGCATTATAAGGATGTAATGTTTACTGTTATCAAAACCTCTTAATAAGTTGTCTGTTAGTGAGAGAAGTAATGTCTCAGTGCTGTAGTGTTTTCGTAAGCCGTGTTGTGAAGGGTACAGTATGTTATTATTGTCTAGGTGTTCAGCTAGCTGTTTCTGTACTGTTTTCTCTATTAATTTAGCTAGTAATGGGAGGTTTGAGACTGGGCGGTAGTTAATGAGGGTTAGTGGGTCACTGTTTTTCTTTTTGATGATTGGTTTAATGATTGCCCCTTTTAGTGTATCTGGCATTAATCCTTCAGTTAGGGATAGGTTTATGATATTAGTTAGTGTTGGGGTTACTACATTGGTAATCTTTTTTATCTCAGTTGTTGGTATTGTATCGATTTTGTGTGGAGCAGGGTTTATATTTTTTATCATTGATTCAATTTCTTGTTCTGATATTTCTATAAATGAGTACCATATGTTAACATCTCTTTTTTGCATTACGTTTGCTTGTTTGCTGTTTTTTGGGAGTTTGTTTCTTAGGTTTAATATTTTGTCACTAAAAAATTTAGCTAATTCATTGCATTTTGATTCAGGAAGACTTTGAGGTGATTCTTGTTTGTCATTTGTGAGATTCGTTACTATGGAGAATAAGGTTCTTGGGTTACTGGCAAACTTCTCTATTTTATTGGAATAGTATTCTTTTTTAGTATTAAGGATCAGTTGTTTGTAGAAAGCTAGATGTTTCCTGAATTTGGTTAGGTTTTCAGTTGTTTTGTGTTTTCTCCAGTTTTTTTCAAATTTTCTGAGCTTTCTTTTTGCATCTTTTATTTTTGCATTATGCCAGTGGTTATTTTCTTTTGTTTCTTTGATAGTTATTGTTTTGATGGGGTTTATTTCATCGGCTATTTTTTTGGTTGAGTCTAACCAGAGTTCCATAGCTGAGTTACAATCATTAAGTGTTATGTCTTTTAGTTCTTCTTCTAATTTGTCCTTTAGTTCATCGTTGTTATAGGGTGGTCGATATTTAAATTCTATGGGATTATGAGTTTGTATGGTCTGAGGATTGAGAATATTAATATTGGACTGAATAAGGAGGTGGTTAGACCAAGGAATTTGTGTGTACTTGTAGCTAAGTGTTCTAGATAGTTGCTATTTATGAATGTTAGATCAAGTGAGTGTCTGGCTCTGTGTGTTGGTTTATCGGTTATTAGTGAAAACCCTAGTGCTGTCATGGCATCCATTAGTATCTAGTAATCAACAATAAAGAAGCAAAAACCCTCTCCAATTAATACTCAATACGAAAAAGAAGAGGAAAAAGGATATAAATCCAATGTATATCTCATATAAACCAAAATAATTTAGAACAACTTATATAACAGCTGATGACAATATCATCAATGATTGCCTCAAGATATCTCTCTGCAGCCTCTCGCCACTCAATGGGCCGCAAGCCGTAATTGGTCAATGAAGCAATAAGTTATTTGTAATCATTTACTGTCATCATGCTGTAAAAACTATACAAAAAAAATTTTTATAAAGAAAATTTTGTCTTAATGATACTTTATAATGGTGTCAAAAAACTGTGGTGAATACACCACTAGAAAATCTAAGAACCCCAATTCAGAAAACACTATCTTTCCCACATTTTAAACTACCCCAATCTAAAATACCTAATAACTAATACCCAAACATCAAAGAAACATATACTTAGCATTTAATTTGATGCGACCCAAAAGGGCTCATGCAGTGAAAAACTCCGTCATCTCATTTAAAGCTGTCCTGTTTAAAGCTGTCCCGACATGTTTCGATTGCAAAGCAATCTTCTTCAGGAGATTTCGATTGCAAAGCAATCTTCTTCAGGAGATCAAAAATAAGATCTAAATGTCAAGCAAATGTTCCTTAACCCCTAAAAACAAAATTTAAAAATATAAGTGGTTACAAACTCACAAGCACCAAGGAAAAACTTACATTCATATTCAAACGGTCGCACTGATGAAAATGCAAAACACTTACCCTGGCAGAAAAACTACCTCTCCTCACATTCAAGAAATGGCGCCTCAGCGTTTGTGTCCACAAAGGTGAGTCTCTACACTTTTTAAATCCAACGGAACCGGAAACAAACTACAACGGACTACAACTCCCATCATACAAAGCACTAAAAAACGGACCAATCAATCTCACGGTTAAGGCCCCTAGGGGCCACCGTATCGAAATAATGTATCCATTTTTGTTCCCTCCGTAATAGAAAATTATCAAAATCTCCACCCCTGTTACTTGGATTTAACTTTTCAATTGCCGCAAACTGCAGTACTTCAAAAGAATGATTCAACTGTAGACAATGTTGCACTACAGGCGCCTCAACGCGCTGGTGTACTAGCACTTCTGTGCTCGATCATCCGTACTTTCAAACTGCGGCTAGTTTTCCCAATGTAAAGAAGGGGGCACGGGCACCATAATCCATAAATCACACCTTTAGATTGACAGTTCATATGAGATCTCAATCTAAATTTTCCATCTTTAAAAAATGGTAAGCTCTCACCCGAAAACGACTGACTGCAAACACTACAATGTTCACAAGGATAATGTCCTATAGTATGATCCTCATGTGTGCTACTCTGTGGTATCTCATCCAAAAAATCAGAATGTACAATGAGATCTCTAAGGTTTTTACCTCGCTTGAAGGCAAACCTAGGAATTTCATGTAGTTCTGAATGCAAGCTCACAACATGCCAATACTGCTTAATGATGTTCTGAACCTTGTAAATTTGAGAAGAGAATGGAAGTACACAGGTGATGCGGTTCGAAACTTGCTGGTTTTTTGCAGGAAGAAAAAGTAAATCTCGATTAATCCACCTCGCACGTTTATAGGCTTTTTTGAGCAAATACAAAGGATAGCCTCGTTGTTGAAAATTAGATGTCAAAATTTTTGCTTTCAATTTGTAATCACTCAAATTAGAGCACAAACGCCGCAATCTCAAAAATTGCCCATAGGGCAAATTAGACTTCAAATGATGCGGATGACTGCTATCGAAACGAAGCAAGGTATTTTTGTCTGTAGGTTTGCGATAGATTGAGAAGGAAAAACCCATAGTTTGTAACGAAATAGAGATATCTAAATACGGGACACATGATGTCGAGAAAGTATGAGTAAACTTTAAATGTGTGTCACAACCATTGAGCCACGACATAAACATTACAAAATCATTTTCAGCACCCTTCCAAACAATCAAAATGTCGTCTATGTATCGACGCCAAAATTTCACCTGGTTACGAAACGGATTACTAACCAAATGTTTGTGTTCAAAAGCACCCATGTACAGGTTTGCAATATCAGGTGCCATGGTTGCTCCCATCGCGACTCCCTTCCGTTGTAGAAAAATCTCATTTCCAAACTTGAAAAAATTGTTCTTCAAAGCAATTGCCGCTAGAGATGAAATAAAGGCTGATGGAATGCGAGAAGAAACCTCATTTAATTTAAGTTGTACAATCTCAAAAGCTTCTTGTTGGGGAATGCTCGTATACAGAGCAACCACATCAACAGGTCGTCCGATTGTGTCTAGCAGAGGCTCATTACTTGAGCCCCTTTCAATCTTTGTGGACAAATTTTTGGCACCCATGGTTAAATTGCTCCCTTCTTATGTTCGCGACTCTTCCGATTTGATGACACAATTACAAGCTCAAACGCAACATTTGTTTCCAAGCTCTACTCTAGCTTTAGCTACTGTTGATGTGGTTGCTCTGTATACGAGCATTCCCCAACAAGAAGCTTTTGAGATTGTACAACTTAAATTAAATGAGGTTTCTTCTCGCATTCCATCAGCCTTTATTTCATCTCTAGCGGCAATTGCTTTGAAGAACAATTTTTTCAAGTTTGGAAATGAGATTTTTCTACAACGGAAGGGAGTCGCGATGGGAGCAACCATGGCACCTGATATTGCAAACCTGTACATGGGTGCTTTTGAACACAAACATTTGGTTAGTAATCCATTTCGTAACCAGGTGAAATTTTGGCGTCGATACATAGACGACATTTTGATTGTTTGGGAGGGTGCTGAAAATGATTTTGTAATGTTTATGTCGTGGCTCAATGGTTGTGACACACATTTAAAGTTTACTCATACTTTCTCGACATCATGTGTCCCATATTTAGATATCTCTATTTCGTTACAAACTATGGGTTTTTCCTTCTCAATCTATCGCAAACCTACAGACAAAAATACCTTGCTTCGTTTCGATAGCAGTCATCCGCATCATTTGAAGTCTAATTTGCCCTATGGGCAATTTTTGAGATTGCGGCGTTTGTGCTCTAATTTGAGTGATTACAAATTGAAAGCAAAAATTTTGACATCTAATTTTCAACAACGAGGCTATCCTTTGTATTTGCTCAAAAAAGCCTATAAACGTGCGAGGTGGATTAATCGAGATTTACTTTTTCTTCCTGCAAATAACCAGCAAGTTTCGAACCGCATCACCTGTGTACTTCCATTCTCTTCTCAAATTTACAAGGTTCAGAACATCATTAAGCAGTATTGGCATGTTGTGAGCTTGCATTCAGAACTACATGAAATTCCTAGGTTTGCCTTCAAGCGAGGTAAAAACCTTAGAGATCTCATTGTACATTCTGATTTTTTGGATGAGATACCACAGAGTAGCGCACATGAGGATCATACTATAGGACATTATCCTTGTGAACATTGTAGTGTTTGCAGTCAGTCGTTTTCGGCTGAGAGCTTACCATTTTTTAAAGATGGAAAATTTAGATTGAGATCTCATACGAACTGTCAATCTAAAGGTGTGATTTATGGATTATGGTGCCCGTGCCCCCTTCTTTACATTGGGAAAACTAGCCGCAGTTTGAAAGTACGGATGATCGAGCATAGAAGTGCTATTGTACGCCAGCGCGTTGAGGCGCCTGTAGTGCAACATTGTCTACAGTTGAATCATTCTTTTGAAGTACTGCAGTTTGTGGCAATTGAAAAGTTAAATCCAAGTAACAGGGGTGGAGATTTTGATAATTTTCTATTACGGAGGGAACAAAAATGGATACATTATTTCGATACGGTGGCCCCTAGGGACCTTAACCGTGAGATTGATTGGTCCGTTTTTTAGTGCTTTGTATGATGGGAGTTGTAGTCCGTTGTAGTTTGTTTCCGGTTCCGTTGGATTTAAAAAGTGTAGAGACTCACCTTTGTGGACACAAATGCTGAGGCGCCATTTCTTGAATGTGAGGAGAGGTAGTTTTTCTGCCCGGGTAAGTGTTTTGCATTTTCATCAGTGCGGCCGTTTGAATATGAATGTAAGTTTTTCCTTGGTGCTTGTGAGTTTGTAACCACTTATATTTTTAAATTTTGTTTTTAGGGGTTAAGGAACATTTGCTTGACATTTAGATCTTATTTTTGATCTCCTGAAGAAGATTGCTTTGCAATCGAAACATGTCGGGACAGCTTTAAACAGGACAGCTTTAAATGAGATGACGGAGTTTTTCACTGCATGAGCCCTTTTGGGTCGCATCAAATTAAATGCTAAGTATATGTTTCTTTGACGTTTGGGTATTAGTTATTAGGTATTTTAGATTGGGGTAGTTTAAAATGTGGGAAAGATAGTGTTTTCTGAATTGGGGTTCTTAGATTTTCTAGTGGTGTATTCACCACAGTTTTTTGACACCATTATAAAGTATCATTAAGACAAAATTTTCTTTATAAAAATTTTTTTTGTATAGTTTTTACAGCATGATGACAGTAAATGATTACAAATAACTTATTGCTTCATTGACCGATTACGGCTTGCGGCCCATTGAGTGGCGAGAGGCTGCAGAGAGATATCTTGAGGCAATCATTGATGATATTGTCATCAGCAGTTATATAAGTTGTTCTAAATTATTTTGGTTTATATGAGATATACATTGGATTTATATCCTTTTTCCTCTTCTTTTTCGTATTGAGTATTAATTGGAGAGGGTTTTTGCATATTTGTATATTGTTAGTGTTGAAGATGGCAATTTCATGGTTAGGTGGAGGTATTATTGGGATTAGTTTACATTTAAAAGTTTTTTCGATAATTAGTAGTAGGCCGCCTCCACGTTTATTTATTTATTTATCCTTGGAACTGAGAATACCTCATAATTTTTGTGTGCTATTTGGTTTTTTAAGACTACATCAGATTTTTTTAACCATCATTCAGTAATTGCAACGAAGTTGGGTTTATTGTCATACAGTAGGTCGGAGATGATTGGGAATTTTTTAGTGATTGATTGAGCATTTACTAAGATAAATGTTAACATTAGTAAGTTATTTAGAGTTAGGGTGTTTGATTTGGTGGTTCTTATTATCTGTACCAGGTTGTTTTCTTTTTTAAATGACTTCTGCAAATCTCTTTTGTTGTGATTAGATCTGAACATTTTAAAATTCTTGTTATATTTACCTTTGTTCATGCAGACTGATATTGGTTGCTCATTTGAGACTTCTCCTTCCTTTTCCATGTTTGTTGTGTGGTTTGGACGGTTGATCCAAGTTCCTTTGGTGTGCAAATGGGTGTACGAAGGGGCGTACAAAGGGGCATGCCCCTTTGTAGCACCCTTTTGGTGTGCAGCACTGGTGCGTGGCACCTCCAGTCCTTCTTGCTCACATGAATAAATAAATAAATAATCTGCAGAACCTGATCTTACATCATAAAATTCAAAAAGGCATGGGATAAACATAGAGGATTCCTAGTAGCAAGAGGATGGAAATAATTCACTGGGGCAACCTGTAATAACTTTACTCTACAGGGGTATCTTGCATGGTGCAACAATTACAATCCAAAAATGGAAGACAAAGTAGTTAACCTTCATGGAGTAGCAGTTTCAATCCTAAAGATAATGTGGCAATAGGATAACCTGCATGTAGTGGCAGTTACAGCCCTAAACACCTTGCTGGGCAGAAAAACTGAGCCATTTTTGAGTTTATCTGCCATCATTTATTCTGTTACTATGTTACCATAGGTAAAACAGTGACAGAAAGAAAAAAGAGCAATGTAAAGCTAGAGATTATATATAGTAAGTAATATATATTTTGATATTTATTAGCTATCTAATTGTTGTGTAGGTTATGAGCATTACAAGGAAAGGAACCCTTTTGTTATAAGACCAATTAATATATTAGACACATTTATTTAAATAGAAATTTGCTATTCTGTGATATGATACAGTTGGAAAAGGAATTTTAACATGATAGCAAATTACTTTTCCATTACAGACATATGTCATAATGAATTTTGTCATAGAATACTGTTACTGATTTTCATTTGTGTGTGGGGAAAGTTCTAGGTGCACATACATAGGTAAATATTATGAATTTTTGGCAGAACACATCTGTTTCAAGAAGAAGTGCATTTTTTTGGCCCACAATGGAAATATGACGCTAGAGGATCAATTTTATGTCTGTATTCATAGGGTAAAAAAGAAAATGTGTACTTTTGACTACATCGGTAAAGCCAAAATAATTATTTTAACCTACACAACTAGACCAATGAATATGAATACACAATAAAAATTGGCCAATATTGATATCAATTTGGTTTGTTTCTTAGATTTCTCAAGGCATGCTTGACAACTTTTGAAAAAAGGATGTGAGGTAGCCTTTTAATATGTATGTTAAACTTGTGATAATGGACATTTCACCATACCAATATGGTTCTCATATTGGCTTAAATACAAGATATATTTTTCGTCTTGATAAACTTCCCAAAGTTCACCACATTCCTGGCTACTAAGATTACTACTTTTACAAAACCTTCTACAATACATTTGAGTTCTGGTAGATCTATGAATTGTAGCACCTCATAACTAATTAAAACCTAGTACATTTCAAAATAGTATATAACATACAATTATTTTTAGATGAAGAAACATGGTACAGGAGTGTCATTTTAAAACTTTTTGAAAACAAATTCTTGGGGAGTGGGCTTGTTGTATTGCAAGTATGGATTAAGTTTGCTGGCTGTAATTTAACATAAGAAAGCAGTATAATTATATCAATGTAACAATACTGCTGTCTCATGCAAGCTTTACGATGCATAGTGGGAACAAGTAATTGCTATTTTGTTTTATATTCTCCATTTGATCTTTATAGCCTTGGAAGCTTATTCTGCAGTATTTGTAATTTCAAATTTCAGCAGAGGAAAGTGCTTACTGTAAGGGCATCAAAGGCAAAGTGGCTGAAAGTGTATTCTACAGTTAACCTAAAAGCCCTAAAATCAAGCAGTTATAAACTAGAATGTATAAATATAGGGTTATCATTCATATATTATTTCAGGTGTGTCATTTGAAAACGGTGCATGAGCATGCACTCATAGATTTTTGAGGATTTTTTTAAAAAAAAAAGAGATGAAGAGGAACAGACAACAATGCGGTATAACAACATGACTAAACTCTTTGCTATTACCAAGGGCCCTGTCATTGCAATCTATTGAATAGAGCATACAAATGTGAGACTTGAAATCATGGTTAATGGAGCATACAGGCCTATCAAGTTTAACCTTCTTTTGATTACCTAACAGCTCTATGTGCAAATCCAGGGGAAGATGAAAAACACTGTAGATCGGTAGCCAATACTTCAGCAATGAAAAGCAAGTCTTCCCAACTCCAAATTTGCTGATCAGTTCAAAATAGCTTTTCCCTAGTATGTCACTGTATCATCATACCCACTAATATCATTTTCCTCTCCAACATAATCCAATTGTTTTTCAAACTGTTTCAGTGTTGTAGCCATAAATTCTGCTACTAAAATGTGCCATAATTTTCCCATTCTTCAAGTAAAATATATCTTGTGGCAAAATCTATGACTCTTAAATCTTAGACGATGTACCCTTGTTGTTTGCAGCTGCTTCTGTAAAGGATCACCTTCAAGATCTCTGTATAGCCCACTAATACATCTGCATAGTATAATTCAATCTCTCCAATGTCTTTTTCCTAATATAAATAGACCCAGTTTGGGCAATCTTTCAGAACACATAAAACCCTGCTGCCATTTATTGGTTTCTTGTCCCTTCTTTGTATCTTTCCTAATATTTACATATACATTTTGAGAATAGGCACTTAAAACTAGGGATGTGCATTTGTTTTAAATGAAATAGACAATGGCAATGAAATTGTCTATTCCATCTTGTTTTGGGAGTGCCATGAAATAAAAGAAAAAATGACGAAATTTTATAAAAATTAATATTTTGTGTTAGTGTGCACTAACTGAAAATGTTACCAATAAGTTAAAAAGTATCAATTGAGGTAGCAGTTTGTTAGCTAGATTTATGGTTCTGCATTCCCATTAGGTATCTCCTTAGTTACTTGTTTGTGTTGCTAAGCTTGCAAAGTGATGTTTGTGGGGGGGGGGGGGGGGGGGGGGGGGGGGGATGACCAGTGCCTGGTAACAAATATAAACAAACAAGTGATATAATAATACCATCAAGTTCTAGTCAGCAAAAGAAAAGGCATGTAATACAAATGCATATTTTGAATTTTCCAATCCCTTTGTATTTTAGGAAAGGGGTCCTGGCATTTTGGGATATACATACTTTAATTCCCCTGGTGTGTGTCTGTGTGTTTGGGTGGGGGAGGGGTGACTGGTGAAAGGGAAAGTGAGTAGGTGAATGTATGGAGTGACAGGTGGGAGAGAGACTGGTTGAGGTGGTGACTGTGAGAGAGAGGCAGCCTGGTATGTGGGGGTGATTGGTGAGAGGGGGAGTGACTGGGGTGACTGTATAGGGTGACAGATGGGAGAGAGACTGATTGGGATGGTGACTGGCTAGAGAGGCAGCTTGGTTTGTATGGGGATGACTGGTGAGAGGAGGAGTGAGAGGGGTGACTGTATGGGGTGACTGATGGGAGAGAGACTGGTTGGAGAGGTAAGAGAGAGGGAGCTTGTTATATGTGGGGGAGTATCTGGTGAGAAAAGATGTGACTGGGGTGACGGTATGGGATGACAGGTAGGAGAGAGACTGGATGGAGTGGTGACTGGTGAGAGAGAGGTAGCCTAGTATATGGGACACAGACTGGTTGGGGTGGTCACTGGTGAGAGAGAGGCAGCTTGGTATGTGTGGGGGCGACTGGTGAGAATGGGAGTAGATTGTATGGGGTGACAAATGGGATAGAGACTGGTTGGGGTGGTGAATGGTGAGAGAGAGAGATGTCTGGTGTGTGTGTGGGGGGAGGGGTGACTGGTGAGAGGGGGAGTGCCTGGGGTGACTGTATAGGGGTGACTGGTGGGAGAGAGGCTGATTGGGGTGGTGACTGGCTAGAGAGTCAGCTTGGTGTGTATAGGGATGACTGGTGAGAGGAGGAGTGAGAGGGGTGACTGAATGGGGTGACTGATGGGAGAGAGACTGGTTGGAGTGGTAAGAGAGAGGCAGCTTGTTATGTGTGGGGGAGTATCTGGTGAGAAAAGATGTGACTGGGGTGACGGTATGGGATGACAGTTGGAGAGAGACTGGATGGAGAGGTGACTGGTGAGAGAGAGGTAGCCTAGTATATGGGACACAGACTGGTTGGGGTGGTCACTGGTGAGAGAGAGGCAGCTTGGTATGTGTGAGGGTGACTGGTGAGAATGGGAGTAGATTGTATGGGGATAGAGACTGGTTGGGGTGGTGAATGGTGAGAGAGAGAGAGATGTCTGGTGTGTGTGTGGGGGGAGGGGTGACTGGTGAGAGGGGGAGTGCCTGGGGTGACTGTATAGGGTGACTGGTGGGAGAGAGACTGGTTGGAGTGGTGAGAGAGAGGCAGCTTGGTGTGAGTGGGGGGAGTGACTGGTGAGAAAGGGTATAACTGGAGTGACAGTATGGGATGACAGGTAGGAGAGAGACTGGATGGAGTGGTGACTGGTGAGAGAGAGACAGCCTGGGGGTGACTGATGAGAGGGGGAGTGACTGGGATGACGGTATGGTGTGACATGTGGAGGATAGAGATTAGCTGAAGTGGTGTCTGGTGAGAGAGAGAGGCAGCTTGATATGTGGATGCTGACTGGTGAGAGGGGGAGTGACTGGGGTGACTGGTGGAAGAGAGACTGGTTGGGGTGGTGACTGGTAAGAGAGAGGCAGCCTGGTGTGTGTGTGTGTGGGGGGGGGGGGGAGGTGGCTGATGAGAGGGGAAGTGACTAAGGTAACTGCATAGGGTGACATGTGGGAGAGAGAGGCAGCCTGGTGTGTGTGTGTGTGAGTGTGTGTGTGTGTGTGGGGGGGGTGACAGAGGAAACTGTAGAGTGACAGGTCACCCCCACACACACCAAGCTGCCTCTTTCTCACCAGTCACCACCCCAAGCAGTCTCTCTCCCACCTGTCGCCCCATGCATTTCCCCAAGCTTGTCAGCGAATTGGCCTCATTCAGGCGCTGCCGAGGGAGCAAGTTGTGGCCGGCAGTATTCCGGTGTGGGATATCGGGTAGTGAACTATCAGGAGCTGTGGTGAGGGAGCGCTGCTCGTGAAGGGGAGAGCCCTTCTGGAGGTTTTGTGTTCCAAGTTGCGGTGGAGTCATTTCGCGGTGTTAGCGGGATCCTGGATTGGGAACAGTCAAAGGTGCAGGAGTCCAGGCCCAGCAGGTTGGAGGGGAAGGGATCTTTTGTCCTCTGACATCCAACATTCTGTTGCTTTTGCTCGGCCACACCATGTGTGTAGATCAAGTTTTGGGGCCTGTGGTGGGTCTGTGCCGGTGCCCGTTGTGGTCTATTGGGGTGTTGGCATTTGGGGCGAGCAGGCCAGCCTTTCCTAGTCCACAGCGGCTTGTGGTGCAGGATTGAAGGCCCCCTCTCGCGGCAGTGGTCCAGTGAGTTAGAATAGACACACACAAAAAGGGATGGATAAATAAAAGAGGGAATCCCCTCTTTTCTGGCAGCTGGCCTATCCCTATGGCACTGGGTGCTGGGGAGGGAGGGAATATACATTAGGGGGATGAATATGAAGACTGGGGATTGTCTCAGTTGTGCAGGGAGAGGGAACATGGCCGGCTTGGGGGGGGGGGGGGGAATTTGTGCTGGGCTGTGTGATTGTGTGTATGGGGTGGCCCAGGAATATGTGTGGTCCTTTCCTGCTACCCTCCCCCACCTCACGCCCATTAGTCTGGCAAGCAGCCCGAATACTGGGGGAGCTGGATGTGTGTAAAAAAACCAAACAAACTGGATAGAGGGTGCAGGAGCTCTTTCAGTCAGCCCTGGAGGGACTCGGGGACAGTTGCTCCTTGACCCCTTGTTGCTCAGTGGTATAGGCCTGGCTTGACCAGGGCATACAGCTGGTGTTCACGTCATCAGAAACCAAGTACTCAGGGCACATCTATCCACTTAATTTGCTGCTTCGGGACCGTTTGAGTGTGGTAGCGGTCTGGTTGGAGTTGCAAGTGGCCTCATGATTTGCAGAAGGTCCCAATGTAGGCCTGCTTTCAGTTCGAGCTGGGCAGAGTGGAGCCTTTTTTGGGCACCAGTTCATAACCAGTGTGCAGTGGCACACATGTGTGCCTTTTAGATCTGATCAAGTGTGTATCAGATCCCCTGGAGCCTTCTGCATGTACCGGCAGCAGCCTGGATGCAGAGGATGAGTGTTGTCAAGGTAGTCAGGTAAGGGGTATGAGGCAATCCTAAGGCCCCCTTATTCAAATCTGAGGCAGACTGGCTGTTTACCATGTGCTCTAAAGAGGAGTGACTAGTGGAATGGGCATGCTTATAAAAAAAAAATTGTTGCGCAAAAGGGGAGCAGAATTCTGGGGCAATTGTACCTGATGGTATAGGTGGCTAAAATAGATGGATGAGTTTGACTGCTGAAGCCAGAAGGTTGTTTGGTTGCATAGGGAGACCTCAGTTTGGAATAGTAGGATTGGGCTTCGTTTTCGGCCCCCCACGGGAAATATGATATTTCCCGTGGTTTGGGCCTTTGAAATTTAGGGGGACCTTACTTTTGAGTTAGTGTGCACTAAGTTAGCATGCACTAACTCCCATTAGTGCGCATGAACCCGAAAACGAATCTTAAAAAATGGTGCGGGCCATCCATTGCTCCTACCATGTGACAGGGGCCGGCCAATGGCACTGATAGCCCCTGTCACATGGTAAGGGCAAAGGGCCATCGGTGCCGTTTTTATTAGTGGCAGTCGATGGCCTGAGAGCGGGAGATCGCTCCCAGGACCCCTGCTGGACCACCAGGTACTTTAGGAAAGGGGAGGGTGGGGGATTCCAAATAATTAGATTTAAAGGGTCGGGGTGGGATTGGGGTTTTTTTTTTCTGTGTGCCCTTTCTTCCCCCCCCCCCCAAAAAAAAAAAAAAAACAAAATGATAAGAAAACCCCATGAAAATTTTGTGGGGCTTTCCTATCGCTTTCGTGGACCTCCTGATACCTGATCGATGAGAAAATATCGTACGATATTTTCATCTGTCAGAAAAACGATTCACATCCCTGGAGCTAAGTAGCAGCTTGCTTTTAGAGTGGAGGGAATGGCAAAGAAGAAATAGACTAAAAACATTTCTCTAGCCCATGTGACATTCTCATCAAAATGTTCAACTTATTTAACATAATCTGTGCTGTTGACCCACATTGCAGTATATCTTCGGGCATCACATGTGCCCTCCGGTAGTGCAAAAGGGTGGGGATATTAGAACATTTGTTTGTTTTCTATCACATTTGCATGCTCTTGAATGCTGCATATTATAACTTGAAGTTAATAGTATAGAGTTAAGTTTGCTGTTTTGACTGTATTAGTTACTGTCTTCAGGGAGTGCACCCTAGTTCTTGCATTATTCAAAATTGACATGATCTTGTAGAATTCTATCATATCCCTCAGAGTAAAGAGGCTAGTGCTGTTCAGCATGGATAAGCTGCCCACCAGCACTAGCCTCTTTACTCTGGGTGCCTCTCTCAGCATGGATTAATGCAGATGTATTGGGACATTCACTGTTTTATTTACCATTTCCTTCCTAGTGGTTCCTCGTAGAGATGTGCTTCATTTTACACTTTCAGGTCAAGCTTCAGGTCGGGCGCTTCTTAGAAAACTTTGTTTTCCTACGGGTCGGGTTTTTTTTCGGTAGATTTTTCAAAACAAAAAAATTCCCCACCTCTACCCTTCAAATTTACTTAATTACAACAACCCCCCTCACACACACACACACACCATCCCAATCCCCCCCAAGTCTTACTAACAGCCCTGGTGGGCCAACAGGGTCCCAGGAGCGATCTCTCCCTCTCGGGCTGTCGGCTGCCACTAATGATGGACTGAATCAAATCACGGTGAACCTAGAAGATGTGGTAGGCCTGATTGACAAACTGAAGAGTAGTAAATCACCTGGACCGGATGGTATACACCCCAGAGTTCTGAAGGAACTAAAAAATGAAATTTCAGACCTATTAGTAAAAATTTGTAACTTATCATTAAAATCATCCATTGTACCTGAAGACTGGAGGATAGCAAATGTAACCCCAATATTTAAAAAGGGCTCCAGGGGCGATCCGGGAAACTACAGACCTGTTAGCCTGACTTCAGTGCCAGGAAAAATAGTGGAAAGTGTTATAAACATCAAAATCACAGAACATATAGAAAGACATGGTTTAATGGAACAAAGTCAGCATGGCTTTACCCAGGGCAAGTCTTGCCTCACAAATCTGCTTCACTTTTTTGAAGGAGTTAATAAACATGTGGATAAAGGTGAACCGGTAGATATAGTATACTTGGATTTTCAGAAGGCGTTTGACAAAGTTCCTCATGAGAGGCTTCTAGGAAAAGTAAAAAGTCATGGGATAGGTGGCGATGTCCTTTCGTGGATTGCAAACTGGCTAAAAGACAGGAAACAGAGAGTAGGATTAAATGGGCAATTTTCTCAGTGGAAGGGAGTGGACAGTGGAGTACCTCAGGGTTCTGTGTTGGGACCCTTACTATTCAATATATTTATAAATGATCTGGAAAGAAATACGACGATTGAGATAATCAAATTTGCAGATGACACAAAATTGTTCAGAGTAGTTAAATCACAAGCAGATTGTGATAAATTGCAGGAAGACCTTGTGAGACTGGAAAATTGGGCTTCCAAATGGCAGATGAAATTTAATGTGGATAAGTGCAAGGTGATGCATATAGGGAAAAATAACCCATGCTATAATTACACGATGTTGGGTTCCATATTAGGTGCTACAACCCAAGAAAGAGATCTAGGTGTCAAGGTGGATAACACATTGAAATCGTCGGTTCAGTGTGCTGCGGCAGTCAAAAAAGCAAACAGAATGTTGGGAATTATTAGAAAAGGAATGATGAATAAAACGGAAAATGTCATAATGCCTCTGTATCGCTCCATGGTGAGACCGCACCTTGAATACTGTGTACAATTCTGGTCGCCGCATCTCAAAAAAGATATAATTGCGATGGAGAAGGTACAGAGAAGGGCTACCAAAATGATAAGGGGAATGGAACAACTCCCCTATGAGGAAAGACTAAAGAGGTTAGGACTTTTCAGCTTGGAGAAGAGACGACTGAGGGGGGATATGATAGAGGTGTTTAAAATCATGAGAGGTCTAGAACGGGTAGATGTGAATCGGTTATTTACTCTTTCGGATAGTAGAAGGACTAGGGGACACTCCATGAAGTTAGCATGGGGCACATTTAAAACTAATCGGAGAAAGTTCTTTTTTACTCAACGCACAATTAAACTCTGGAATTTGTTGCCAGAGAATGTGGTTCGTGCAGTTAGTATAGCTGTGTTTAAAAAAGGATTGGATAAGTTCTTGGAGGAGAAGTCCATTACCTGCTATTAAGTTCACTTAGAGAATAGCCACTGCCATTAGCAATGGTTACATGGAATAGACTTAGTTTTTGGGTACTTGCCAGGTTCTTATGGCCTGGATTGGCCACTGTTGGAAACAGGATGCTGGGCTTGATGGACCCTTGGTCTGACCCAGTATGGCATTTTCTTATGTTCTTATGCTGGTGGCGCTTTGCCCTTACCATGTGACAGGGGCTACCGGTGCTATTGGTTGGCCCCTGTCACATGGAAGGCACAATGGATGGCCAGCTGAGGGCATGAGTGCAGGAGATGGCTCCCGGACCCCCCACTGGACCACCAGGGAGTTTTGTTAAGTCCTGGAGGGGTCAGGAGCGTGGGGGGTTGTAGTTAATTCAATTTTAGCCGAGAAACGAATAAGAATGAACGCATTAACATATCGGGGGGCCCCCCCCTTGCTGAATGCAACGTATCTGCCCCCCGATGAATACGAATTCTGAATGCAATGTATGGTGTCCCTCTGCACATCCCTAAAGCACTTTCCCATTGGTTATCCTCCTTCCACCATGATCTGAGATGCCAATTAAGTCTATGTCATCATTCACTGCTATACATTCTAATTCACCCATCTTACATCTTAGACTTCTGGCATTAGCATGCAAATATTTCAAAGTGTGTTTTTTGTTTGCATTTTCATTCTGCTTTTCAATTGATAGGGATAAGTTAGAATTTTTTAGCTCAGGTGAGTTTTTAGTTACAGGCATTTGGACAACTTTTCTTATTATTGGAACCTCATTGTCAGGATGTCCTAATTCTAATGCATCATTAGTATCCTTTGAAGATACCTTCCTCTGAACCATGTGATGCTGAGCGACTGTCGGCTTTCCCCTTTGTTCTAGTTTAAAAGCTGCTCTATCTCCTTTTTAATGGTTACCGCCAGCAGTATGGTTCCACCCTGGTTAAGGTGGAGCCATCCCTTCGGAAGAGACTCCCCCTTCCCCAAAAGTTTCCCCAGTTACTTACAAAACTGAATCCCTCTTCCTTGCATCTTCATCTCATCCATGCATTGAGACTCTAGAGCTCTGCCTGCCTCTGGGGACCTGCGCATGGAACAGGGAGCATTTCAGAGAATGCTACCCTGGAGGTTCTGGATTTAAGCTTTCTACTTAAGAGCCTACGTTTGGCTTCCAGAACCTCCCTCTCACATTTTCCCATGTCATTGGTGCCCACATGTACCACGACAGCCGGCTCCTCTCCAGCACTCTCTAAAATCCTATCTCAGTGACGCGTGAGGTCCATCACCTTCGCACCAGGTAGGCATGGTACCAGGCGATCCTCATGCCCACCAGCCACCCGGCAGTCTACATTCCTAATAAACGAATCACCAACTATGACGGCTGACCTATCCATTTTCTCCTTGGAGACACATCCTCGGTATGAAAGGACAATGCACCACCTGGAGAGCAGGTCCTTGCTATAGGATCCTTTCCTGCTGCAGCAGGTTGATGTTCTTCGATCATGTGGCCTTCTTCCTCCAAGGCAGCACCAGGGCTGCCAGTCTGAAGTAGAGACTTGGCTACTATGTCCCTGAAGGTCTGATCTATATACCTCTCTTCTGCCTCAGCTCCTCCAGGTCTGCCTCTCTAGCCTCAAGAGATCGGAGTCGTTCTCTGAGAGACAGGAGCTCTTTGCATTGCATGCACATGCACAATTTCTCACCGGCTGGTAAAAAATCATACATGTGACACTTGATGCAAAAGACTGGAAGATTGCAGTTAGTGTAGCTGTGTTTAAAAAAGGTTTGAATAAGTTCTTGGAGAAGTCCATTGCTTGCTATTAATCAAGTTGACTTAGAAAATAGCCACTACTATTACTAGCATCAGTAGCTTGGATATACTTCATTTTTGGGTACTTGCCAGATACTTGCAGCCTGGATTGGCCACTGTTGGAAACAGGATGTTGGGCTTAATGAACCCTTGGTCTGACCCAGTATGGCAATTTCTTATGTTCTTTTTTTTTTTTAATTTATTTATTTATTTATAATTTTAATTTACAAAGTAAATCAAATTATATATATAATATTCATATAATGAAAATTATTTTTAAGGAAACAGGATACCAAACATACATCAGTGTATTCATTAAGACCTGGCTATTTAAAAAAGCGTTCCCGGACACCGATTAATTCTATTCAGCCAGATCTACCACTTCCACATGTAAAAATGTTATTACTAATGTAAATACCTATACCTAATTCTCTCCCTTTTCTTCTCTTCTCCCAGTTCTATTACCTTGTTATTTGTAACTGCTTCCTTCTACACTAATAGGTTATTCAACTGTTCATTGTACACCCCTGTTATATGTAAACCGGCATGATGTGTTTGCAACATGAATGCCGGTATATAAAAATTTTAAATAAAATAAATAAAAATAAATTAACAAACTCCCTTATTACAATCACCTAATTTCCAATTACTAAACAAGTGTTGGGAGCCTTGAATAAGCAAAATTTAACAAAAAGGGAATATAACCTTAAACCTCAAATTACAGAAGTATTTCAGATATATAATACCAACATTATTCTTGGTTTGAAGCCCCACCCTCTTCTCTTTGGGCTCTTCGCTCTTCTAAGAACTTTTCTAAACATGCTGGCTCATAATAGATGTACTTTTTACCGTCCACCCATATTATGCATTTACATGGAAACCTTATAATAGTTCAAATTCCAAACGTTTTAGCAAGATTTGCCAGTGTTATGAATTTTTTCCTCCTAGATTGAGTTTCCTTAGCTATATCCTGATAAATCCAAATCTTTTGGCCCAGATAGAGAGAGGTTCTATGTAACATAAAAAGTTTAAGAATTTTATCTCTATCAGAAGATAGAGAAAATTTTACCAAAAGAGTACCTCTACTCTCTACCTGGGCACTATAAGAAGGCTCAATTAATTCTGTGACATTCATAGAAACATAGAAACATAGAAATGACGGCAGAAGAAGACCAAACGGCCCATCCAGTCTGCCCAGCAAGCTTCACACATTTTTTCTCTCATACTTACCTGTTTCTCTTAGCTCTTGGTTCTATTTCCCTTCCACCCCCACCATTAATGTAGAGAGCAGTGATGGAGCTGCATCCAAGTGAAAAATCTAGCTTGATTAGTTAGGGGTAGTAGGGGTAGTAACCGCAGCAATAAGCAAGCTACACCCATGCTTATTTGTTTTACCCAGACTATGTTATACAGCCCTTATTGGTTGTTTTTCTTCTCCCCTGCCGTTGAAGCAGGGAGCTATGCTGGATATGCTTGAAGTATCAGTTTTTTCTTCTCCCATGCTGTTGAAGCAGAGAGCCATGCTGGATATGCATCGAAAGTGAAGTATCAGGCACATTTGGTTTGGGGTAGTAACCGCCGTAACAAGCCAGCTACTCCCCGCTTTGTGAGTGCGAACCCTTTTTTCTTCTCCCCTGCCGTTGAAGCAGAGAGCTCTGCTGGATGTGTGTAGTATCAGTTTTTCTTCTCCCCTGCCGTTGAAGCAGAGAGCCATGCTGGATATGCATCGAAAGTGAAGTATCAGGCACATTTGGTTTGGGGTAGTAACCGCCGTAACAAGCCAGCTACTCCTCTCTTTGTGAGTGCAAATCCTTTATTCCACATTTCCTCTTGCTGTTGAAGCTAGAACGATGTTGGAGTCACAGTAAGCATGTGTACGTTTATTGAATAAGGGTATTGTCTCCAGGCAGTAGCCATCATTCTGGCGAGTCACCCACTCTTCATTGGCAGCCTCTTGACTTTATGGATCCACAATGTTTATCCCACGCCCCTTTGAAGTCCTTCACAGTTCTGGTCTTCACCACATCCTCTGGAAGGGCATTCCAGGCATCCACCACCCTCTCCGTGAAGAAATACTTCCTGACATTGGTTCTGAATCTTCCTCCCTGGAGCTTCAAATCGTGACCCCTGGTTCTCCTGATTTTTTTCCTACGGAAAAGGTTTGTCATTGTCTTTGTATCCTTGTCGTTGTCTTTGTATCCTTGTATCCTTGAGTTCTTGATCTATATTCAAACCTTGGTTACTTTACCCTATAAAAAAGGCATTAGTTATCAAAGGTAAATTTTCTGATGTTAAAGATAGAATTTCCAGAAAATAATTTGTCAACTGTTCTTTGGGAGATATTAACTTACATTTTGGAAAGTTAACTATTCTAACATTTGGATAACAAACAGAGTTTTCTAAACTTTCAACTTTCCTAGCCATTATAGTTTCCCCCTTTATTAAACTAGTCTGAACATTTTTAATTGAGGTTAATTCTTCCTCTACTTTTACCAATGTTGCACCATTATTAGTGACCAAGGGATTTATATTCAACAGCACATTCTGCATTTCTTTTATATTTACATTTAAATTAGCAATATTATTTTGCAAAGCTGTTATAGCTTGCCACAACATTTCTAAAGACACTTGTTTTAGGTTTGCAGGCCTAGCAATCGGAGTGGAGGATAAACTCAATACTTCTTCAAGTTCTTGTCTAGCAATGTTCCCTTAGACAGGGGAAGGAGCCTTCTCTCCAAGCTCTTTTGATCTTCCGTCGGTTTCCAACATCTTCTCACCGACCTTTAGTTCCCCCACTTGAGATGTAAAACCGTCTCCTCCAAACTCACTTAATTGTACTGAACTCGTACCTTGATCCTCCTCATTTGGGCTCACCACAAAAAATGCCTTCCGTATATTGGGTGAGCCTAGTTCATTGGTACTGGCAGTACTCTTGGGAGGAGCAGGAACAGTTGGTGTCCCGGGACTAAGACTAACTTCGCTTAATAGTGGAGATGTTTGCTCCTCACCTACCACTATAACAGGCCTCTCCGGGGTTAAATTTCCTGATGGTGAGTAAAAGTCCATTATCATTGTTTGTATAGGGTTAAGTCTTTCAGGTATTGAGGCTTCCTGCCTGACTTTACCCTTTCGTTTAGTATGTGGCATAATAGTTAATCAAAAGTATATTCACAATAAGTCTGGGTTTTACTCACACTTCTGTAATCGAGTATTCAAGACTGAGAGGATCTATGATACTGCTGATCTGGAGAGAAAAGGCCCTGGCCGCCTTCCCGCCTTCACCGGTCTAAGCTGGACCAAACCGCGCGCCCCTTACAGAGCGCGCGGCTTAGGCAGCGCGCCGATGGCGACGATGCACCATCGGCCGCTTGTTTTAAGGCTGACATCACTGGAAAACCTCCTTCTGGGTCTGAAAGTCCCGCAGCTGTTCCAAGGGAGAAATAAAGATGTTAAACAAAAGTCCGTCCAAGTGGAAACAGGTAGGTGTTCCACTCTCTCCTCTCCTTCCAGCGGCTCCCGGAGTTCTCAAGCGTCTGCCGCTTGTTTTAAGGCAGCAGGCGCACCCTGCTGACATCAATGGATGACCTCCTTCCGGGTCTGAAAGTCCCGCAGCTGTTCCAAGGGAGAAATAAAGATGTTAAACAAAAGTCTGTCCAAGTGGAAACAGGTAGGTGTTCCACTCTCTCCTCTCCGTCCAGCAGCTCCCAAAGTTCTCAAGCGTCTGCCGCTTGTTTTAAGGCAGCAGGTGCGCCCTGCTGACATCACTGGATGACCTCCTTCCGGGTCTGAAAGTCCCGCAGCTGTTCCAAGGGAGAAATAAAGATGTTAAACAAAAGTCCATCCAAGTGGAAACAGGTAGGTGTTCCACTCTCTCCTCTCCTTCCAGCGGCTCCCGGAGTTCTCAAGCGTCTGCCGCTTGTTTTAAGGCAGCAGGCACACCCTGCTGACGTCACTGGACGACCTCCTTCTGGGTCTGAAAGTCCCGCAGCTGTTCCAAGGGAGAAATAAACATAAGAACATATATCGTTAGAGCTGGCCAGTTACCTTGTTCTCCAAATCACTTATACACTCTGACACTGTTTCTCTGTCTTGGCATTCTTTTGGTAGGGGGCTCCTATCACATTGCCTTTGAGAGAGTACATGGCAGGTTCTTGGTACAGAGCAAGACGTTTACCCATCTAAGCTGTCAGTATAGATGTTCTTGCTTATTGTCATCATTTTAGTACATTTTCCTCTGGACCATCATCTTTCATTGTTAACATCTTCTTAAATATACTTCATTGTGACCAAATATCTTCGGTGTTGATCCCATGCTGCTTGACGTCTGTTATTATTTTGTTTTTTCAGTTTCATTGAGTTTCAGCAGTTAGTGTTAGTGAGTTTAAAAAAGGTTTGGGTAAATTCCTAGAGGTTAAATCCATAAATTGCTATTACAAGAGGAGGAACAAAGATCAGGAATCAGGAGAGACAATGGAATGCAAGGAGGACCATGGGAATACAGGAACGCAAGAGCACTGGAATGAGCAGGAACTCAGGAACACTGGAACAAGACTGGATCAGGCACAGGAACAAGGATCAGCAAACTAGCTAAACCGAAGTGTTGACCTGATTGTCAAGGCCCTTTAAAAGGAAGCGCGGTCCGTGCACGTGCGCCTAAGGGTGGGGCCGATGCTGTGGAGGACGCTGAACCCCTGCATGAGAAGTATAGAGAGTCAGAAGGCCCCGACGGACCTGGGGATGCCTGGGAGCACCACAGATGGCGGGAGCTGGCCAAGGCTGCCAGAGAAGAGGAGCCAGAGCTGGTGGAGCAGAGCACAAGGTGAGAGGCCTGGTCGTGACACCAACGCAGCTGGGACGCACAACAGTACCCCCCTTCTAGGCCTCCTCCTTATCTGCTTGGGCTTGTCTGGATGTTGATGGTGGAAATCAAGGTGGAGATTCTTATCCAGAATGTGGTGAGAGGGCTCCCAAGAATTTTCTTCTGGCCCGAAGCCTTCCCATGAAAGGAGATACTCCCAGTGACCTCTACAGTGTCGGATGTCAAGAACCTCCCTCACTTGTAGTGTATTTTCAGATTCCGCTGAGTTTTACATCAGTGGAGGAGGACTACTGGAAGGCCAGGAAAAGGCTAAGGGCTTGAGTAGCGAGACATGGAAGGTGTTGTGGATACCGAGACTCGTAGTTAACTTCAGTAGGAATGTGACAGCTCCCACCCGTCGTACAATGGGAAATGGTCCCATGTATTTCAGAGCCAGCCATTGGGAAGGCAACCAGAGGCAAATATGTCTGGTGCTGAGCCAGACTCGTTGCCCAGTCAGAAACACTAGTGCAGCATGGTGATGGGCATCTGTCACATGTTTGGCTCGGTTGGCCGCTTGGTGGAGCCACCCCTTAACCTGGTCCCAGAGGCGACGAATAGTCTGAGCTGTGGACTGAGCTGCTGGTGAAGGTACACTGAGTGGAATCAGCAAAGGTAGTCGGGGTTGACGGCCAATGACTACCGAGAATGGCGAAACCTCCGTGGCGGAGGCAACATGGGTGTTGTGAGATAGCTCAGCCCAGGGGAGTAGGTTGTCCCAATTGTCCTGCTGGTCAATAACATATGAGTGCCGGAAGGTTTTGAGAGACCGATCGGTCCTCTCTACTTGGCCATTAGCCTGTGGATGGTACGTAGAGGTTAAATTCAGGGATATGTTGAACTTTTTACAGAGGGACCTCCAATATCTGGCGGCAAATTGAGGGCCACCATCTGAAACTATGTCTTGTGGAAGTGCATGGAGGCAGAAGACGTGCATCAAGAAGAGGTCAGCCAGTTCCAGGGCTGAAGGTAGCCCCAGTAAGGGGACAAAGTGGGCCATTTTTGAGAGTCTATTATGACCCAGATCACAGTATATCCCTTGGAAGAGGGTAATTCTATGATGAAGTTTGTAGATATACTAGTAAAAGGTTCAGTGGGTGCAGGAAGTGGCTGAAGGAGCCCCCAGGGCCAAACAGTAAGGGGCTTTTGTTGAGCACATATGGAACACGAGTCCACATAATCTCAGGAATCTTTGACTATGCTCGCCATACCACCAGTAGGGTCGGCGAAGCATTTCAAGAGTTCGAGCTCGGCCAGGATGGCCAGCGAGCTTGGAGTCATGGGTCCAATGGACTACACGTTCCCTGAGATGACGGGGTACGACCTTCTTAATGGCTGGTACAGTGGAAGTAGCTGCAAGACAGACACAGGCAGGGTCAATGATGTGCGCTGGGGTCTCGGGAGTGTCCTCCGGCTCTAAAGAACGTGAGAGCGCATCTGCACGGAAGTTCTTTGCCACCGGTGGTAGTGGAGCTCGAAGTTAAAGCGTGCAAAGTAGAGAGCCCAGCGGGCTTGTCTTGGATTGGGTAGCTGGGCTTCTTACAAGTGCTCTAGGTTCTTGTGGTTGGTAAAAATGGTAAACCGATGTTGCGCCGCTTCAAGCCAGGGATGCCATTCTTGGAGGGCAAGTTTCACGGTCAGGAGTTCACAGTCCCTGATCATATAATTTCTTTCCGTGGACGAGAATTTGTGGGAATAAAAGAAGCATGATACGAGAGCTCCTTTGGTAGAGTACTGTCTAAGGACTGCCCCGGCTCCAATGGTGGATGCATCAACCTCTACCATGAAGGGACGAATGGTGTCCAGATGGCAGAGAAAAGGACCAAGGTGGAAGGCTTCTTTCAAAGCTTGGAAGGCAGACTGTGCTTTAGGGTTCCAGACACGAAGGTCAATTCCTTTCTTTGTCATGGTGGTGAGTGGAATGGCCAGCAAAGGGCAACCAAAATGATAAAGGGGATGGAACAGCTTCCCTATGAGGAAAGGCTGAAGAGATTAGAGCTGTTCAGCTTGGAGAAGAGACGGCTGAGGGGGGATATGATAGAGGTCTTTAAGATCATGAGAGGTCTTGAACGAGTAGATGTGACTCGGTTATTTTCACTTTCGAATAATAGAAGAACTAGGGGGCATTCCATGAAGTTAGCAAGTAGCACATTTAACACTAATCGGAGAAAATTCTTTTTCACTCAACGCACAATAAAGCTCTGGAATTTGTTGCCAGAGGATGTGGTTAGTGTAGTTAGTGTAGCTGGATTCAAAAAAGGTTTGGATAAGTTCTTGGAGGAGAAGTCCATTAATGGCTATTAATCAATTTTACTTAGGGAATAGCCACTACTATTAATTGCATCAGTAGCATGGGATCTTCTTAGTGTTTGGGTAATTGCCAGGTTCTTGTGGCTTGGTTTTGGCCTCTGTTGGAAACAGGATGCTGGGCTTGATGGACCCTTGGTCTGATCCAGCATGGCAATTTCTTATGTTATTATGTTCTTATGTTCATTGAGTAGTCTGCTATAAAGTGACGATAATAATTTGTGAATCCCGGGAATATTTGTAGTCCTCACAATCCTACTGGCTGGGGCCAGTCGCGGATATCTTGAAGCTTATCGGTGTCCATGGTGAATCCTTGACTCGAGATAATATAGCCCAGAAATCGAAGGCTGGATTGTTCAAACAGGCATTTTTCAAGCTTTGCATAGAAGTGGTGTTCCCTGAGTCGCTGGAGAATGGTTTGGACATGGGAGCAATGGGAATCCAGATCCTTGGAGAAAATTAAAATGTCATCCAGGTATACTACGATGAACGAGTATAGAAGATCCCGAAATATCTCGTTCATCATTCGCTGGAAGATGGCGGAGGCATTGCATAGCCCGAAGGGCATAACGACATACTCGTAATGTCCATCCTGTGTGTTAAACGCTGTCTTCCTGTTATAGTTCAGCTCCCTTGGTAGGAGGAGTTAGCAATCTGTTAGAGTTCGCTCCTCCAGAGGGGAGGAGTTAGCAATCTGTTATGAATCAGTTCCTATGGTATAGTCTGCTATGCTGATGGGAGTTAGTGATCTGTTAGGAATAAGCTCCTGGAGAGGGAGGAGTTTAGCAAACTGATATGCTCCATAGGCAGAGCTAGCAATCTTGTTATGATATAGACTGCTGAGTTGGCAATCTGTACCAGTGGAGTGCTAGAGAGGGTACTCAGCTGGAAAGGAATGTAAATAGGTGAATCCTTGGGCCAATGACAGATGACAGTGCCCCAAGGAGGATATCCTGAGAGGGACCACTGGCTAGGCTTGGATATGGAGACAGACACAGATAGTTCTTTTATTAAACAGGTTAGTAGAACCACCAGAAGTGGCAGTAGTGAGCTGATATGTCCGGCAGGGCTGAAGTCCCTCAGATTCTGGAACTGCGTCCCAGGGTTGCTGAGCTGTAGAGAGACTATAGATAGTGAGTAGACAGGGTATGCTATATACATAGCCAGTAGTAGATGACAATCTCACATAGTTTCTTAAAGAGGCTCAGTAGCTGGAAAGAGTTAGGCGCTCGAGGAGCGAGTACCTGGTTCTAGGGAAAGCTCTGAGAGAGCAGTGGTAACTCACGAATGTCTGTATCTGCGATAGCTTCCAGGCAATAGAGAATCTTCAGAGCCTTCAGGAACATGGGCCCTCGAGGAGCGAGCACCGGTTCCTATCTGTAATCTGAAATAGAGAAAAGAAAGCGAGGCCCCTGAGGAGCACGTACCTCTTGTAAGTCCAAGGAGGCAAAGTAGCTTGGAACAGATCCCGTATCCGTGTCCCATTCCTTGCTAACTCAAATCGATACAGGGTCTCAGACTCCCATCCTTCTTCTTTACAAAAAAGAAGCTGGCACCTGCCAAGGAAGTGGATGGTCTTATAAAACCTTTTGCTAAGTTCTCTTTAATATATGCAGACATTGCCTGGGTCTCCAGGAGTGAGAGAGAATAGGTCCTGCCCTTAGGAGGTGTAGAACCAGGTAAGAGTTCTATAGGGTAGTTAAACTTTCAGAGTGGGAGCAGGATATCTGCCTTCTGTTGGAGAATACATCTTGGTAATCCATGTATGGAGTAGGTAAGCCTGGAAGGGTTGTCGGTTAGTACGGGTATGGGTGGAGACACCTGTCGTAGACACTGACCTTGACATTGAGGGCCCCACTGGGTCAACTGAAGAGATTGCCAGTCAAAGTGGGGTGAATGTAACTGGAGCCATGGAAGGCCAAGGACTATGGGGTGTACCGACCATTTCAGGATTAACAGGGTGATCTCCTCTTCGTGGAGTGTCCCCACAGTCAGTCAGATAGCCATGGTATGGTGAGTGATACGGTCAGGTAGACGTTCTCTGTGTATGGAAGCAATGTGCAGTGGTATCTCCAACTGTTGAGTAGGTATCTGTAGGAGAGTGACTATCTCCTCAAGGATGAAGTTCCCACCTGCCCCGGAGTCCATGAGGACGGTGGTGGCAAAGGAATACGCCTCCTTAAGGAGGGATACAGGCAACAGCAATTGAGGGCCAGATACTGTAGCCCCCAAGCCCGGGACCCTCACTGGGTTTCGGCATTGGAGTTTCCAGGACATACTGGACAAGTCTGAAGAAGATGGCCAGAACCCCCAAAATAGAGGCATAGGCCAGACTTTCTTCTTCGGAGGAGTTCCTCGGGAGTAAGACAACCACGGTTTATTTGCATGGGTTTCTCCGGATGTTGGGAAGACGCTGGTAGTGCCTTTAACTTGGGGCTCGTAGATCATGGTGGTCGTAGGGCGGGAGGTCGGAGAGCCTTTACTTCCCAATACCGTTCCCGGAGTCAGTGGTCAATGCGCCCGGACAAAGAGATCAACTCTTCCAAGGGTGTCGGAATCTCTCGGGTGGCCAATTTGTCTTTCAGAATCAGAGATAACCCCTTTAGATATAGTGCCTGCAGGCAGTCCTCCTGCCATCACAATTTGGTTGCCAGGGTCCAGAACTCCACCGTGTATTCCAAGAGGGAGTGTGATCCCTGGCGGAGGTATAGAAGATGGTGGCTGGTGACCGCCTGTCGGCCTAGGTCCTCAAAGGTGCATTGGAACACTGAAGCTGCTGTAGAAGGGCCCATGGCAGGGCCTTCTCCAAACGAGAGAGAATGAACGTGATTTTCGTCACTTCATCCGGGAAGAGTGTAGATTGCAGTGAGAACTGCATGTAGCATTGATTAATAAAACATCGACAGAGACGAGGATCCCCATTGAAACGGGGAGGAGCTGGGAGGCACGAGCCCCAGGGTTGGCCAGAGTATATTCCTTGAGTTGAGTATGTAGTCTTTCGACTGAGGTGGCCAGTGCTTCAATGAATTGTTGCTGCTCCCGGACATGTGTAACCAGACCAGGAATGGCCTGCAAGGTGGGGGACTCCACCAAGTCCATGGCCTTGGCAACCTGTTGCGCTGGAGGTAGACCCTTGGTCTGGTGCAGGATTGGTACGGCCCTCTGGTCAGACCCAGAGAGCGCCTGCCACGGGAGGCGGAGCTCACTAGGAGACAGAGGCTAGCTGGAGCTTTGCCCATAGCAATCCGGGTTTCTGCAGGTTGAGCCCTTGGGTACCCGGACCACCTGGACTTAGGTGGGCCTCAGAGGGTCTCCCAGAGAGGTAGCAGAGAGGTGTGCCTACCACTAGTAAAAATGTGCGGCTGATGAGGAATGGATGAACTAGACCTGGATCTGGATCACTGGAGACTTCCGGAAGGAGACGGGAGATGAAGGTCAGCGCCAATGGGTCTAGTCGGAGGTAGGCCGCTGGTAGCGTCCGAGCAGGCTTATCTGGTTGTCACAGGAGCAAATAGAGTATCTGAGGGTAGCGCAAGGGTCAAAGCCAGGGTAGCAGTCCGAGAATGATCAGCCAAAGCAAAGGTCAGTTCCCAGATCAGTCCGTACGTAGTCAGTAAACAGTCAGTGATCGGTTCCAGGCAGCAATCAAACGTGGTCAGGCAGGCAGAGGTCAGTACCATGAATCAGTCCGAGGAGGTACAACAAGAGGAGGAACGAAGAGCAGGAATCAGGAGAGGCACTGGAATGCAAGGAGGACCACGGGAACACAGGAACGCAGGAGCACTGGAACGAACAGGAACACAGGAACACTGGAACGAGACTGGATCAGGCACAGGAACAAGGAACAGCAAACTAGCCACACCGAAGTGTTGATCCGATTGCCAAGGCCCTTTAAAAGGAAGTTTGGTCCTCACGTGCACACCTATGGGCAGCCGCAGGGCCGATGCTCTGGAGGATGCCGAACCCCTGCATGAGGAGCGTAGAGAGTCGGAAGGCCCCGACGGGCCTGGGGATGCCTGGGAGCGCTACAGATGGCAGGAGCTTGCCGCGGCTGCCAGAGCCGAGGAGCCGGAGCTGGTGGAGGGGAGTGTGAGGTGAGCAGGCCTGGTCGCAGATTCCAACTTGGCCGGGACGCGCAACAAAGGATGATTTTTACATTCCTATAATCTATTCTTTAGTGTATACACAATAGCATTTTGAAGGACCCTGGATAAAGTCACCCTGAAATATTATGGGGCTAAGTAACTGCCCAGTGTTTGGTAATACATTAGCTAAGTTTATTTGTTATAAGTTCCTTTGTTTGATCTTCTGATTCTTGCAACCTCACACTATTAAAATAGTTATTACAGCAAGCTGTCCAGACCAAATACTAGGCAATTTAGCACTATTCATCTATGCTCTAGAAATGAACTTAGTGAACCCCTGGGGTGATTCAGGACTACCATATTCCAATTCAATTATTACTGCATAAAGAGCATTCCATGGAATAAACCCCATAGGTTTCGGGATGGAGGGCTAGACAGGCTCATGGCAATATTCAGCACATTCCAGAATGGAGGCAATCACATACTTCCCAGTATGCAGTATCCCAATATGCAGTATCCTGCAGAGCAGTATGCATTTTGGGTAAGATATTGAACAAGAGCATCAGAAGTTCTTAAAGATCTGGGCAACATCAGTGGTTGTAAGATATGTCTGCAGCTGTGTTGGTAGGGTGCCCACAGAAAGTGCATCGGTAGGTGACAGTGAAATGAGTTGATTGTCAAGTCTTCGGCTTTGATGGCTGGGATTGGCCTGCACATCACCCAAAATTGTGTTGGCATGCTTAATGAGTGATACCTGCTCTGTTACGGAGCAGGACTTCATTGCACTGCAGAGATAAACTGAGGAGCAAGGCTTCGATGGCCCTGTGTCCTCCAAAGGTGCTACATTGCAGTAGCAGGATACTATGGAGCATTTAATGAATTGAAATGCAGCAGGTGAGGGAGTGGTAACCGCTGGGGACTGAGAGGAGGACCGGAAGGCTCATCTGCATACTGCTCCCAGCATCCCTCGGGAGAGGAGTCCAGAGGTCACCGCAAGCAATCCAGGGATTGACTTCCACAGCCCCAGCTTCCAGAGGCCCCGCACGGTTTGCAGTAGAGGAGGACCGGAAGCACGAGCCTAACAGCACGCGAATCTCAAATCCTTCCATTAACTGAGTGAAGATTAATTTAACCATGGTTTAAGTCGATTGCTAAGTATAGTTTTCACAAACCTTTCGGCTTATAAAAGTTTGGTGAAAGGTGAAATTAAGGGATATATTCTTTAGAGTTTGCGTGTGTCTGAGGTAATAAGCAAGACAGAGATAGTTAATTCTAGTGTCTGTCTTTCCCACCCACTCAACCCCTGATTTTTAGGCACAAGACACTTTCTCATTAAAAATCAATCAGTGTCTAATCTAAAACATAATATTGTACCAGCCCTTATTGAAAGTTTAATCATCCCCTTGTAGGACACTAGCTGATTAATTACTAAATTCACCTGTAAATTTAAAATACTCTCATTCCAACTCCCTTAGTATCCTAAACTTAACTAGGAACTCAATAAAACTAAGATGAAGGCAGCAGTCCAGCAGCAAGAGGGGGGCTTTCCATTTTTTGTATTGAGTGTCACATGTATGATTTTTTACCCGCCGGTGAGAGATTGTATGTGTGCACTCGGTGCAAAGAGCTCCTGGCTCTCAGGGAACAAGTCCGATCTCTGGAGGCTAGAGTAGCAGACTTGGAGGAGCTGAGGGAGACAGAGAGGTACATTGACGAGACCTTCAGGGACATAGTAGCCAAGTCCCAAATCCATTCTGGCAGCCCCAGTGCTACCTTGGATCAGAAAGGTCTCCCAGTAGGAGAACATCACCCTGGTGTAGCAGGAAGTGATCCTGTAGCAAGGACCTGCTCTCCAGGTGATGTATTGTCCTCTCGCACTGAGGACAAATCTCCCAGGGCTACTGCCCAGGAGGGAAGGGTTAGGCTGGCCATCGTAGTTGGTGATTCGATTATTAGACATGTAGATAGCAGGGTGGCTGGTGGACGTGAGGACCGCCTGGTAACATGCCTGCCTGGTGAGAAGGTGGCAGACCTCACGTGTCACCTAGATAGGATTATAGACAGTGCTGGGGAGGAGCCGACTGTCGTGGTACATGTGGGCACCAATGACAAAGGAAAATGTGGGAGAGAGGTTCTGGAAGCCAAATATAGGATTTTAGGTAGGAAGCTGAAATCCAGAACCTCCAGGGTGGCATTCTCTGAAATGCTTCCTGTTCCACGTGCAGGTCCTCAGAGGCAGGCAGAGCTCCAGAGTTTCAATGTGTGGATGAGACGATGGTGCAGGGAAGAGGGATTCAGCTTTGCAAGGAGCTGGGGGAATTTTTGGGGAAAGGGGAGACTTTTACGAAAGGATGGGCTCCACCTTAACCAGAGTGGTACCAAGCTGCTGGCACTAACTTTCAAAAAGGAGATAGAGCAGCTTTTAAACTAGAACAAGGGGGAAAGCTGACAGTCACTCAGCAGTGCATGGTTCGGAGAAATGTATCCTTGAAGGATACTAATGAAACAGGAGAGTTAGGGCATTCCAACAGAGAGGTTCCATTAAAAGCAAACATAGTTCATATGCCTATATGTAAAAAATCACCAACGCTAATGATTTCCGAATTATCCCAAACAACTGAAAAGCAGGTTGTTAAAACAAGCAAAAACCACACTTTGAAATGTCTGTATGCCAATGCCAGAAGCCTAAGAAGTAAGATAGGAGAGTTAGAGTGTATAGCAGCAAATGATGAGATTGACATAATTGGCATCACAGAGACTTGGTGGAAGGAGGATAAGCAATGGGACAGTGCTATATCAGGGTACAAATTATATCACAATGATAGGGAGGATCAACTTGGTGGGGGTGTTGCACTTTATGTCTGGGAGGGTATAGAGTCCCCACAACAACAAGGAAAAAAAAAAAAAAAAAAACAAATGTACCACAAGGCTGTGCTCAAAAAAATTTTTTAAACTAAAATTGACCGTATCGGCAAGCCTGGCGACAAAACCTTGTCAAATATGAAACAGGGATTGTCCGGACTTCTCATCATTTACAGTCAACTTTGAAACTCTATTTTTTATTGTACTTTTTTAGAATTTAATTTTTTAGTTGTTTTTTCAAATTTTTCTAAATGTTTTCCATAAAATTTTAGTTGCTGTTTCCTGCAAGTCCGGAAGTGAATTGAGACGGTGCACTTCCGCGATGAAGGTTTGGCAGTGCTCATTCGAAAGGAGATAAGTAACTCTAAATTTTGTCAAATACATTTGTAAAATAGTATGAAACACTTTCCTGTTTTATTATAGGTTACTTGTGGGCAATAATGCGAGGAGACACCGCCGAAAATTTGGCGGGTATAAGAAAAACAAACCGCTCTTGAATTGCAGCGGACATCCCCCGTAGAAATAAATACCGGCGGGTGTCATTACAAGTCCATTTCAATTGTTTGAAATATTATCTGGGCAAGAAGTATGCTCCCGGTGAGATAAACACTGACGGGAGATACCTGAAGAAAATATGCGCTCCTGATGAAGCGAAAGCGAAACATCGGCCGGGTGTCGAGATTTATGAGATTTATGAGATTTTCTTGTCCCTGGACATAGTGAACTACAGTCCTCTTGACTGCAATTAAAATTGAAACATATTGCTCTAGATTTAAAATTTTATGGAAAACATTTAGAAAAATTTGAAAAAACAACTAAAAAATTAAATTCTAAAAAAGTACAATAAAAAATAGAGTTTCAAAGTTGACTGTAAATGATGAGAAGTCCGGACAATCCCTGTTTCATATTTGACAAGGTTTTGTCGCCAGGCTTGCCGATACGGTCAATTTTAGTTTAAAAACATTTTTTGAGCACAGCCTTGTGGTACATTTGTTTTTTTTTTCTTTTTTCCTTGTTGTTGTGGTGATTTATTGAATGGAAAATAATTAGCTCTTTTTTGGTGATAGGGTATAGAGTCCAACAGGATAAAGATCATACAAGAGAGTAAATGCTCAGTAGAATCTATATGGGTAGAAATCCCATGTGTGTTGGGTAAGAGTATAGTGATAGGAGTATACTACCATGTTACGGTTCTGGCCGCGAGCGCCGCAACCAGACCCTTACCTCCGTGCTCCTGGACCTGTTCCCAGTTCTGTTCGGTGGCATCCCTGCGAGGGCCACGCTGCCAGAAAGCCTCCCATGGATGCCCTGCCCCTATGCGCGCGCGCCACTTGGGCGCTTTTCTAGGCCGTTTCCCGCCAGTGGTGACTCTGCCCAGTTCCTGACATCAGACGCCGCGGCCTTGATAAGCCGGCCATGGACACTCAGTCTTCGCCTTGCAACGGGCTACCAACCGGTTCCCTGTTGCTCCATGCCGCGGAGTGAGCTGCCTTTGGAGCTCGCTTCATTCCTGCTTGCCTGCTACAGTACCTGCTTGGTTCCTGCTTGCCTGCTACAGAACCTGCTTGGTTCCAGTACCTGAGTCTTGCTACAGTTCCTGCCTGGTTCCAGTACCCGAGTTTTGCTACAGTTCCTGCCCTGTTCCAGTACCCAAGTCTTGCTACAGTTCCTGCCTGGTTCCAGTACCCGAGTCTTGCCACAGTTCCTGTCTACTGTTCTAGACTGGTTCCAGTTCTCAGTCCTGCTCATCATCCTGCCCGCTCCAGTCTCAAGATCTTCAACTCGCCTAAGTCCCAGCGGCAAGGCTCCTACAGGCTCCTCCCTGGGGGGCTTCGGCTTCCAAGGGTGAAGCCTCACCTAAGTCCCAGCGGCTGGGTTCCTACAGACTCCTCCCGGGGGAGCACCAGCTTCCAGGGTGAAGAGCACCTCTACGTCCTGCCTGAACATCTGCCTCCCAGCCTGCGGTATACCAGAGACATTGAATACCTTTCCCAGTCTCTTGCAGGTCGGCCCAAGGGTCCACTAAATTGAGACTCCATAACAGATTGCAAGGCCATGGACTCGGCGGATGCACCTGTCCCCTTGGACCTGCCAGGGTTGGCCCAGCAGCTGCAGTATCAACAACAGTACCTCGAGGTCCTTACTGGTTCTGTAGGGGAATTATCAGCCCGATTGGATGCAAGGGCCCCGTCTGCCTGAGAACCAGCACCCGAGGGTCAAGATTCTTCGGTGACTCAGCTGCCAGCACCCTCTCGTTACGCTGGAGATTTAAGGACATGCCGCAGCTTTCTGAACCAATGTTGCATATGGTTCTCCCTGTTGCCTCGGCAGTTCCCCTCGGATGAGGTGAAAGTAGCCTATATCCTGTCCCTGCTTGACGGGAACACAATGATCCCTCACTAATGGACTTACAACAGTTCATTTCAAACTTTCGACAGACTTTTGATGAGCCAGCCAGAGTAGCTACGGCTACATCTGAACTGCTACAGCTCCGTCAGGGGGCTTGCTCCTTGGCAGATTATGCTATGGAATTCTTGACTTTAGCCCAAGAAGTAGGTTGGCAGGATGGTAGTCTTAAGGCCATCTTCTTGGAGGGTCTATCCGGGCGTATAAAGGATGAGATGGCTGCCCGAGATCTGCCGGAGGACCTCAACGCCTTGATAGAGATGGCTGCCAGCATTGACCGCCGCCTACAACAACGGGCAAAGGAGCAGCACTCCTCCCGCCACAGTCCTGCTTCTGTGTCGGTGAGATCCGCGTCTTCTCCTAAGACCTCTCGTCCAGAAGCTCCCACCTGCAAATCCATGCAGCTGGGATGGGCCCCTCTCTCTGCTGAAGACAGGCTATGTCGGCGTTCATTGAAATTGTGCTTGTATTGTGGCAAGAAGGGCCATTTCTTGGCACGCTGCCAGGAGCGTGCGGAAAACACCAAAGCCTAGGAGGTCGGGAGGAGCTCCTCTTAGGCTGTGCTACAGCTCCTCAATGTACCGTGCCTGTTACCCTGGAATACCCTGGAGGATCCATCGAGACGAATGCATTCCTGGATTCTGGAGCCGGGGGTAATTTCATCCTGCAGGATTTGGTCTCCCAGTTGCGAATTCCTATGCATAGACGGGAGGTCCCATTACAAATTACCTCCATCCAGGGGACACTCCTTCCAGGACCTAGCGTGATATCCACGGCACCCATTACAGTCCGCACCGGGGCGATCCATTCGGAGGAGATAGCCTTCCTAGTGATGGATAAGGCTGTCCACCCTGTGGTGCTAGGGTTGCCGTGGTTACAGAAGCACTCGCCCATGATTCAGTGGGATACTCTACAGATTGTAAAGTGGAGCCCTTTCTGTCTAGCCAACTGTATGAAGGTGCCTAAGGCTCCCGGACTTCCGTTGATGCACTCTGCCCTAGGACCTCCGGCACCTTATGAGGACTTCACGGATGTTTTTTCCAAGACCAAGGTGGAGATCCTTCCGCAGCATCACCCATATGACTGCGCTATAGACCTGCTACCTGGAACTATGCCCCCCTGAGGAAGGGTATACCCCTTGTCATTACCTGAAGCCCGGGCCATGTCTGAGTATATTTCAGAGAATCTGGCCAAGGGGTTTATCCGCACGTCCTAGTCGCCTGCAGGGGCAGGCTTCTTCTTTGTCAGCAAGAAGGACGGCTCACTGAGACCATGTATATACTATCGAGGCCTAAATTCTATTACCAAGCGGGATCGTTACCCGCTCCCGCTAATCCCGGAGCTCCTCGATAGGCTCCAGGGAGTGAAGATTTTTACAAAGTTGGACCTATGAGGTGCTTACAACTTAGAATTCATCCCGGAGATGAGTGGAAAACCGCTTTTAATACCAGAGACGGGCATTATGAATATCTTGTGATGCCTTTCGGCTTATGTAATGCACCGGCGGTGTTCCAGCACCTTATGAATGAGGTGTTACGAGACCTTCTGAACACCTGCGTAATTGTCTACCTCGACAATGTGCTAGTCTACTCCCAGGACCTCCTTTCACACCATCAGCATGTCCGTCAAGTGCACCAAATACATAGGGAGCATAGTCTGAACGCGAAACTTGAAAAATGTAGTTTCGAGAAGACGTCCCTGCCGTTCCTGGGCTACAAAATCTCTGCAACAGGCTTCCAAATGGATCCTGAGAAAGTGGCGGCAATTAAGAATTGGCCCCGGCCCAGGGGTCTCAAAGTGTTGCAATGCTTCCTCGGCTTTTCCAATTTCTACCGTCACTTTATTCCCAACTACTCCCGTATTGTGGCCCCATTGACTGCCCTCACCCGAAAGGGAGCCAAGGCAGTGGATTGGTCTGTTTCTGCTTGCCAAGCCTTCGAGGTCCTCAAGGAAGCGTTCTTGTTGGACACCTGCCTTCGTCATCCTGACCCTAGCCGGCCCTTTGTGGTGGAAGTCAATGCCTCCAATGTGGCCTTGGGGGCTGTCCTGAGCCAGTACTCTGATTCTGGACAATTGCTACCCTGTTCATATTTCTCGAAGAAATTCTCGCCGGCAGAAAGCAACTACTGTATTGGCGATAAAGTGTTGCTAGCCGTGAAACTTGCCCTGGAGGAATGGAGACAGTGGTTGGAGGGGGCCAACCATCCGGTTACGATTTACACCGACCATAAAAACTTAGCATTCTTGAAGCAAGCCCAGCGTCTGAACCCAAGGCAAGCCTGGTGGTTGCTGTTTTTTGATCACTTTAACTTTACCCTGCGCTACGGACCCGGCCCTAAGAACGTTCGAGCCGACGTGCTCTCGCGCTCTTCTGAGGTTGAAGAAACTTCTGACACTCCCCAGTACATCTTGGACCCCGTGAAGGTGAGCCTCACAGCAACCTTGGTGTCCTCCCAAGGAAAGACCGTCGTTTCACGTCGCTCCCAGAGAGCAGTCCTCACTTGGGCACATAACTCCCTCACCGGGGGTCATGCTGGCTGTGAAGGGACCTTAGACCTGTTGAACCGATTCTACTGGTGGCCAACGGTGAGACAGGATGTCCAAGCCTTTGTGGGCTCTTGCCGTACCTGCACCATACAGAAGCCGCTCATCGGGAGGCCCAGGGACCTGTTACAACCATTACCCGTCCCGGTGGAGCCTTGGACACACATCTCCACCGACTTTGTCGTGGACCATCCCATCTCAGGAGGTAATTCGGTCATTTGGGTGACTGTAGACCGATTCTCCAAGATGGCGCACTTTGTCCCCTTGCCAAAATTGCCTTCTGCACCTGACTTGGCCAATCTCTTCGCTCAACATATCTTTAAACTTCACAGACTTCCACAAGACATAGTCTCAGATCGAGGACCACAGTTTACTGCTCGATATTGGAAAGCACTTTGCAAATGCTTCAGTGTTCAATTAAGTCTTTCATCTGAGTTCCATCCCCAGAGTAATGGGCAAATGGAACGGACTAACCGAACATTAAAGACCTTTCTCCTTTCGTTCGTGAATGAACGACAAGATAATTGGGCCAAGTTACTTCCTTGGGCGGAGTTCTCGTATAATAATCATACGCATGCCGCTACTGGAAGTTTATTTATTTATTTATTTAGCAGTTTTTATATACCAAGGTATAGCAGAAATCGCCTTCACTCCGGTTTACATTTACAACAACCTGTTACATTTAAAGCATTTAACAATAACTGAAACTGGAAGTTCACCTTTTCTCGTTGTCTATGGGAAACAACTTTGACCGCCCTTGCCTTCGCCTGAACCTAGTGCACTCCCGGCAGTGCAACTTTCAGCCTGCCAGCTTCTTTCCTTATGGACCTCTATCCAGGGAAAGCTCCATAAAGCCGCCCAGTCCGCCAAGAAACGGGTGGATAGGCATCGTCAGCCAGCATATATCTTCCTTCCAGGAGACCGTGTCTGGCTTAGTACTAAAATCTACAGCTACGAATCCCATCTCGAAGACTAGCCCCGAGATTCTGTGTGCCTTTCCGAGTCGCCGAATGAGAGGGAGCAGTCTTGTACCGACTACGCCTACCCTCCTCCATGCGCATTCATGACGTGTTCCACGTGTCATTGATGAAGCCTCTTGTTTTGTCTAGATACCACTCCCAGGCTCCTGAACCATCGCATCCTTCAGTACCGGACGATATTACGTATCAAGTACGTGAGATCTTGGATGTATGGTTCCATCAACGACGATGGGAGTACTTGCTTGATTGGGAGGGTTGTGGACCGGAGGATAATTCGTGGGAACCTGCCCGTAACATCCTCGACAAGGACTTATTACGGAAGTTCCATCTGGATCACCCAAGTAAACCTGGACCTGCTAAGAGGGGGCGTAAGAGGGGAGGTACTGTTACGGTTCTGGCCGCGAGCACCGCGACCATACCCTTACCTCCGTGTTTCTGGACCTGTTCCCACTTCTGTTGGCCTAGTTTGCGGCCTGTTCGGCGGCGTCCCCGCGAGGGCCGTGCTGCTGGGAAGCCTCCCATGGACGCCCTTCCTCTAGGCGTGCGTGCACGCCACTTGGGTGCTTTTTTAGGCTGTTTCCCACCAGTGGTGACTCTGCCCAGTTCCTGATGTCAGATGCCGCGGCCTTGATAAGCCGGACACAGACACTCAGTCTTCACCTTGCAACGGGCTACCAACCGATTTCCTGTTGCTCCGTGCCCCGGAGTGAGCTGCCTTTGGAACTCGCTTCGTTCCTGCTTGCCTGCTACAGTACCTGCTTGGTTTCTGCTTGCCTGCTACAGAACCTGCTTGATTCCAGTACCCAAGTCTTGCCACAGTTCCTGCCTGGTTCCAGTATTCAAGTCTTGCTACAGTTCCTGTCTACTGTTCTAGTCTGGTTCCAGTTCTCAATCCTGCTCATCAGCCTGCCTGCTCCAGTCTCAAGATCTTCAACTCGCCTAAGTCCCAGCAGCTGGGCTCCTACGGGCTCCTCCAGGGGGAGCACCAGCCTCCAGGGTGAAGAGCAACTCTACGTCCTGCCTAAACATCTGCCTCCCTGCCTGCGGTGCACCAGAGACATTGAATACCTTTCCCAGTCTCTTGCAGGTCGGCCCAAGTGTCCACTAAATTGAGACTCCATAACATAGCGTCCACCTGGACAAAATGATCAGACAGATGATGGAATGCTAAGAGAAATCAGGGAAGCAAACCATTTTGGCAGTGCAATAATAATGGGAGATTTCAATTACCCCAATATTGACTGGGTAAATGTAACATCAGGACTTGCTAGAAACATAAAGTTTCTGGATGTAATACATGATTGCTTCATGGAGCAATTGGTTCAGGAACCAACAAGAGAGGGAGCTATTTTAGATTTAATTCTTAGTGGAACGCAAGATTTGGTGAGAGAAGTAACGGTGGTGGGGCCACTTGGCAACAGTGATCATAACATGATCAAATTTAAACTAATAACTGGAAGGGGGACAATAAGTAAATCTGCAGCTCTATCACTAAATTTTAAAATGGGAAACTTTGATAAAATGAGGAAAATAGAAAAAAACTGAAAGGTGCAACTACAAAGGTTAAAAGTGTACAACAGGCTTAGACATTGTTTAAAAATACAATCCTAGAGGCGCAGTCCATATGTATTCCGCGCATTAAGAAATGTGGAAGGAAGGCAAAATGATTACCGTCATGGTTAAAAGGTGAGGTGAAAGAGGCTATTTTAGCCAAAAAAAAATCCTTCAAAAATTGGAAGAAGGATCCATCTGAAGAAAATAGGATAAAACATAAGCATTGTCAAGGTAAGTGTAAAACATTGATAAGACAGGTGAAGAGAGAATTTGAAATGTTGGCCATAGAGGCAAAAACTCATAATAAAAACTTTTTAAAATATATCCAAAGCAAGAAACCTGTGAGGGAGTCGGTTGGACCAATAGATGACAGAGGGGTTAAAGGGGCTCTTAGGGAAGATAAGGCCATTGCAGAAAGACTAAATGAATTATTTGCCTCCATGTTTACTAATGAGGATGTTGGGGAGATACCAGTTCCGGAGATGGTTTTCAGGGGTGATGAGTCAGACGACCTGAACGAAATCACTGTGAACTTGGAAGATATAGTAGGCCAGATTGACAAACTAAAGAGTAGCAAATCACCTGGACCAGATGGTATGTATCCTAGGGTTCTGAAGGAACTAAAAAATGAAATTTCTGATCTATTAGTTAAAATTTGTAACCTATCATTAAAATCATCCATTGTACCTGAAGACTGGAGGATAGCAAATGTAACCCCAATATTTAAAAAAGGCTCCAGGGGCGATCCAGGTAACTATAGACCAGTGAGCAAGACTTCAGTGCCGGGAAAAATAGTGGAAATTATTCTCAAGATCAAAATCGTAGAGCATATTGAAAGGTGAACCGGTAGATGTAGCGTTTTTGGATTTTCAGAAGGCATTTGAAGAAGTCCCTCATGAGAGGCTTCTACGAAAACTAAAAAGTCATGGGATAGGAGGCGATGTCCTTTCATGGATTACAAACTGGTTAAAAGACAGGAAACAGAGAGTAGGATTAAATGGTCAATTTTCTCAGTAGAAAAGTGTAAACAGTGGAGTGCCTCAGGGATCTGTACTTGGACCAGTGCTTTTCAATATATATATAAATGATCTGGAAAGGAATACGACGAGTGAGGTTATCAAATTTGCGGATGATACAAAATTATTCAGAGTAGTTAAATCCAAGCAGACTGTGATACATTACAGGAGGACCTTGCAAGACTGGAAGATTGAGCATCCAAATGGCAGATAAAATTTAATGTGGACAAGTGCAAGGTGTTACATATAGGGAAAAATAACCCTTGCTGTAGTTACACGATGTTAGGTTCCATATTAGGAGCTACCACCCAGGAAAAAGATCTAGGCATCATAGTGGATAATACTTTAAAATCATTGGCTCAGTGTGCTGCAGCAGTCAAAAAAGCAAATAGAATGTTAAGAATTTTTAGGAAGGGAATGATGAATAAAACGGAAAACGTCATAATGCCTCTGTATCGCTCCATGGTGAGACCGCACCTTGAATACTGTGTACAATTCTGGTCGCCACATCTCAAAAAATATATAGTTGACATTGAGAAGATACAGAGAAGGGCAACCAAAATGATAAAAGAGATGGAACAGCTCCCCTATGAGGAAAGGCTGAAGAGGTTAGGGCTGTTCAGCTTGGAGAAGAGACGTCTGAGGGGGGATATGATAGAGGTCTTTAAGATCATGAGAGGTCTTGAATGAGTAGATGTGACTCGGTTATTTACACTTTCCAATAATAGAAGGACTCGGGGGCACTCCATGAAGTTAGCAAGTAGAACATTTAAGACTAATCGGAGAAAATTATTTTTCACTCAACGCACAATAAAGTTCTGGAATTTGTTGCCAGAGGATGTGGTTAGTGCAGTTAGTGTGGCTGGGTTCAAAAAAGGTTTGGATAAGTTCTTAGAGGAGAAGTCCATTAATGGCTATTAATCAATTTTACTTAGGGAATAGCCACTGCTATTAATTGCATCAGTAGCATGGGATCTTCTTAGTGTTTGGATAATTGCCAGGTTCTTCAGGCCTGGTTTTGGCCTCTGTTGGAAACAGGATGCTGGGCTTGATGGACCCTTGGTCTGACCCAGCATGGCAATTTCTTATGTTCTTATGTTCTTAATATATATTAGCAATTGATATTTTGTAATTGAATGAATGTTAGTCATTCATTTGTAATTTAATTGTTGTATGCAATGACCTATGCTGCGGCCATATCCATCCAATAAAGATCATCTTTTCAAATAATGGACTGACAAATATAACAAGAACAGGGAACAATGGTGGAATTAATTATAGATAATTGAGTGGAGGTGGTTGCACCTGAGATGGTTGTGCTGTGGCCCGTTGATTCCCAAGCACTTGTCTCTTGGTGCTATTGCATACATAGGAAAATGTTTATAAGGAGGATAAGTGCTAGGAGAGACTATAGTCCCGGCTTCCCATGTTATGTATCATTTAATCCCTTCTTTTACCTTTCTTCTAGATTATACATCTTTATCTGTTTTAATCTTTCTGTGTATGGCTTAAAATGCAGTCCATGATCAGTTGATGACCCTCGTTCGAATTGTTTCTACCTCTCTTTATGCACTCAGGGATACAAGTAACATTCACAACTGCTTTGTCACTGACTGTGTAATTTAAGATCATCAAAAATGACTCAAGGTCAATTCCTTTTTGATGACTGCTGTTTATCACATCCATAAAGGTATTTGACACTTGGGTTTCTATTTACAAAATGCATGATTTTGCTGTTTTGGTGATTGTTTTGTGTGTGTGTGTGTGTGTGTATGTACATGTGTTTATATTTCCCCCATTAATAGTGGGGTAGATATTGAGAGGCCAGTCAGCTAAGTTGCAAGTATCTTCAGTGGCATGCTATGCTGCTGAACATCTGTGTACAAAAGGGATTTAACTGGATAAGTTTTATGCGGCTAAGTCTAGATGTGCTTAGTAGCAGGTCTAGATTTAGCCTCATACTTTATGCAGATAAGCCTTAATATTGCTACTTAGCCAAATAAGTTATCCAGCAAAGTAGTGCTACCCCGATTCACCCGATGCCTGCCCACCTTTTATCCAGCTAACATGGCTACTAAGCTGGCTATCTGCCAGTTGAAGATCAGCCTCCTTTTCACCTGAGGTCCTATCAATACCAAATTCTCAGGCTATGTCAGAAGGGATAGACGTATGCCTTCAAGGGTGTTTTTCTTTCGAACCACACATATGCATAGACCATGGATGCGTGTGTAACCCCTCTTTTTCACTGGAGATCACCTTCAGAGGCTGCTGAGCACTAAATTTGGTGCAACATCTGGAAAAAATATGTGGGTAACTGCTGTAGGGAGGAGAATTCATCTATAGGGACCAAGGTATCACCAAACAAAACCAATCCACTTGTTTTCCAAAACTGGAAAAAAAAATTCTCTAAAGTCCAAAAGTCACAGTTCAGTAAAGGCAGAAAAATCAGCAAACAGCCCCAATACACACACACACACATACACACACACACACACACACACACACACACACACACACACACACATACAAAACATAAAACAGCTTCTCGGATAGACATTAGGGTAGATTGGCCTGGAATATAGTTTTGGTGAAGGAAGGCATTGATCTCAGAAGGGTAATTATTCAGCTACTGAGCGGCAAGTTAGTTGGATACACATATCTGGCTAACTTAACTGGGATGTTCAGCAGCGCAGTCAAGCCATTGAATATACCCAGATAAGTTAGAGTCTTTGACCTGCCCTATGGCACATCTAGAGTTAGCCGGTTAACTGGCTAACTCCACTCATCCCCAGAATGCCTACCTCCTGCCCAGGAATGCCCCCAATGTACCATGCTAAATTCTAGCCAGATAATCCTTTTAAATATGCAGCTAAGCCATTTAGACGGATAACTTTCCTGTTATCCGTCTAAATGTCTTTTCAATATCTACAAGGTAAACTTAATATGGGTGAATTTACATGTGACTCTCAAACCCCAATAGCAATCGCAAACAGAATTTTGAATATCTACCCCAGAAAGTCAGCACATTCCTGCTTTGTGAGACAACAGAAGCATTGCTTGAAACCAAGCCAAACATAATTTAAGAAGCAATTACACTGGAGGGAAATGTGAGTTTAGTTTTAGACACTAGATAATAGTTATGTAAAATAGGGGCAACAATCTTTCTGAACCTTGTTTAAGATGAAGAAGTATATGTATAATCAATGTAGAATTTGTATTACTAGTGCCTCAAAAGGAAACAAACAGCTGAAGGGAAACTTTCCACCTGATACTGACATTATCATGGTTTTTGTGACAAATGTTCAGCTGCATGTTTAGTATCTAAGCTTTTGAAGGTTAATGGAAGACTTATTGTGACCTTCAATAACTGTCCCTTCTGGCTAAAATAAAACATTTTTAGGCAACTTGGAATTTGTCAGCAGAAAGCTGCTGCAGCTTCAATTTCTGCATTGCCATTTATCATTTACAGATAAACTGTGGCTTTACTTTGCATGAAAATGAAACCTGGATGTGTGTCTTTTTGGAAAGCACAGAAGGTAATTGTGGGAGAAGCTGTTAAATATGGAACTGTACACTAAAACACGTTATACAGTGTTATGGTTACTGGGAAACATAGCATAGTGTGTGAAATTACTGTCTATAAAAAATATTTTCCTCTGGGAGCACACTTAAATTTCTCCTCCAGGGGCCCATTCACTGTTAGCTGTGCCACTGGGGAAAACCTTTCCTTGGTGGAAATATGCTAAGGACTTTATACAAGTGCTGTCATGGGCACACCTTACTAGGCTCCTTATCGACAGATATACTTGTTTTAGTCTGCTCTAGGGATTCATCTACAATGACGTTTCTTCCTTTCTATGGGGGAAAAACATTCTTTAGTGAGCCAGGTCCCTAGTTAGATAGAAAAAGGCAAGAGATGGGAACATGGTTAAACTCAATGCTGCCTATAGCATCCCAAAAGCCACATTAGCCTCTGCCAGCACATAACCGGTGTCTCTTATATGTTTAAAAAGACTCTAGACCTAGTCTGTAACCCCTCAAAGGTGTAGGCAGGGTTCCCAGGAATGTGGCAGATAGAGTGCCAGCAATAATTTTTCTAGATTTCTCAGAAGATGACAATGCTGCCACAACCCTGAAAACCCTGCTCTTTACTCTATTCTGCATCTGCTTTCTGAAGAGTGTGTGTGTGTGTGTGTGTGTGTGTGTGTGTGTATATGTGTGCATAAGGCACAATTTCTCCTCCGTCTCCCATACCCCTCTCCTTCCTTCGCTTCACACATCCAACTCATTGACTCTCTTCCCCTTCACCCCCATCTTTTTCTTTTCCTCTCTCATTCCCTCCCCTTCACTTAAACCCTCATTCATTCCTTTCCCACCCCTTCTCTCTCACTCACCCTCTTCTTAGCATGCCCTCCCCTCCCTCTTTTATCTTTCTTCTCTCTTATCCCTCCCCTTCACTCTCAATCCCCCTCCCCTCCTCTCTATTATCCCCTTCCCTTCCCTTCTCTCCCCTCCTCTTATATGCTAGTGGGGTCTGGCCTCCCCACCAGAGGCTGTCTTCACTGGCCAAGACCAGCAAGCTATTCTCCCACTGGTAGGCCTGATCTCATGAAATGGGACTGCTTAGACTAACTCTGGCCAACTAGTCTAGGCAGAGGTTATCAGGAAGTAGGTGTTAGCGATGGGCATTCAGGAGAAACAAAATAAAAAAGGAGACAAAATTTACTATTTAATTGCATTCTTTTTTTTTAATTCTTTATTTATGCAATTGCCAACACATTTTCAAGAAACAATCTTGATCAGAAAAAGAAAGAAGAGTAAAGAAAATATGCAAATCATGACAAAAAGTTGTCAAAAAGAAATAAAATAAATACTTCTTCTATTCTGCAAGTCTGTAATAATGGATAGAGATGTGAATCGGGTGCTGGAATCAGTTCCGGTTTCTGTATCATGGACCCGCGGGAAATTCCGTTTCCTGCGGTCCGGATATTTTTCTTTTTGGCTGTCCCGAGCCGAAAAAAAAACCCAACTCACCTGACCCTTTAAATCTAATTATTTACTATCTCCCACCCTCCTAACCCCCCAAAAACTTTCCTAAAGTACCTGGTGGTCCAGCAGGGGTCCTAGGAGTGATCTCCCGCTCTCAGGCCGTCAGCTGCCAGTAAACAAAATGGTGCCGGTGGCCCTTTGCCCTTTCATTGTGACAGGGGCTATCGGTGCCTTTGGCTGGCCCCTGTCACATGGTAGGAGCAATGGACAGCTGGCGCCATCTTAAAAAATGGCGTGGGCCAGCTGTCCATTGCTCCTACCATGTGATAGGGGCTGGCTAATGGCACTGATAGCCCCTGTCATATGGTAAGGGCAAAGAGTCATCGGTGCCATTTTGATTAGTGGCAGCTGATGGCCCGAGAGTGGGAGATCGCTGCCGGGACCCTTGCTGGACCAACAGGTACTTTAGGAAAGTTTTGGGGGGCTCGGGAGCGTGGGGGACTGTAAATAATTAGATCTAAAGGGTCGGGATGGGTTTGGGGTTTTTTTTTCTGTGTGACCTTTCTTCCCCCCCCCAAAAAAAAAAATGATAAGAAAACCACATGAAAATGTCATGGGGTTTTCCTATCATTTTCGGGGACACCTCATACATGACGGATTAGAAAATATTGTACGATATTTTCATCTGTCAAAAAAGCGATGCACATTCCTAATAATGGATACAATTGCGAAAACAGTTATTAAGGAAAAATCCCTAGGATGAATTAAAGTAAAAGAACGGTATTTATACAGCGAGTTTACTATAGGGCACTCATCATAGAGGAGGCAAAACAGACTGAACTGAATCAATTCCCACTAATAATTACAATGTTGGTTTATCACTAAGGAAAAAGGTTAATTGAGGAGGAGAAAAGAAAACATACGAAAGGCCCTTATATTTTACATTGCATTTGCAAGGATATTTCAAAACAAAAGAAGCCCCTATCTGCAAGACTCTAGGTCTCAACAAAAGAAATTGTTGTCTCCTCTTTTGCGTTTGCTTGGAAACATCTGGATATACCCTAACTTTAGATGAAAAAATACTTTAGAAAGATGTTTAAAGAATAACCTCAAAACCCACACGATCAGGTTCTAATGCAAATGTGACTACTATTGTGGCCGCTTATACCAGGGCACTGTCAGATGTTTCCAATAACTGAGATACGTCCAGGTTTGGAATTAAAAAGTCCATACCCTGAGCACCATCTTGATTCTCTTGAATCTCTTGTTTCTTATATGGGGGCAGGTAGTATGACTTGAATAATGGTGGTATTGCCGCCTCTGGAACTTTGAGAATTTCCAAAAGATATTTTCTAAACATGTCCTTTGCTGATATGTGTGGAAGCTTAGGAAAATTAATGAAACGAAGATTCTTCCCTCGCATAGCATTTTTCAAATTCTCAATTTTAATTTGAAGCTGTTGATTCTCTTTTATAAGCAGATCATGAGTAGGCTTCAATTTTAATGTATATTGTATTTAATCCCCAATTTCTCTTGAAAAATATAAAGATATTTTGGAGTTTTCCAGCAAAACAACTTTATCTTGAATATTGTTGACTTTATCCACTATTGGATTGAGTTGCAATGCCATGGAAGTCCCCAAATTTGCAAAGGCCTCCCATATTGTATCGAGAGTAATTAAACTTGGTCTTACCAGGGTAGGCATGGAAAACTTGCTTAGAGGACTTAAAACTGAAATAGGAACTTGTTCAGTCTGATTCTCATATCCTCCTTCCTTCGGTGAGCCAGCACTACCCACATTGGGGTCATCTCCAGCTTCTCCTCCAGGTTTTCCAGGGCATGCCAACCCCGCACAGAGTCATAGGGCATTTGCATCTTCAGCTGTTGGCTCAACCTGGGCTCTGAAGGCATCCGGGTTTACCGTTGGAGCCCTATAGATCGGGGACAGAGATGTCGATAGGTCCAGGAGAGAGGCTGGTAACTCTCCTCCAGCCACTTCCCCCAAGGACAGCACATCCAATCTGCTCATTCGCTGGACGTGGGTGTCCAAAGGGCCCAAATGGGAGTTCCCGAGAGGACTGCGGGGTCAGCCCTCTCCTTAGCTCTACGCTTCCGGGCTGTATGCGGCATCAATACGGAGCAGGTCAGGAAAAAAAAAATGCTGAGGCTCCCATGATCTGCTCTACGGCACCATCTTGGATCCAATCAATCTATTTCATTTCATTTTTTAAATTAAATGATTGAAAATCCGATTAAATTTTGTTGGTTTCACTTTTTGTTTTTGAAAACAAAAAATTGATCCATCAGGCTAGGCCCAAAGCAGCATCCTAAGCCTTTGCTCAAGTATGACACTGGGGCCTCATCTAAGTGTAGGCCAGGCCCAAGATCAATGCTTGGTTCTCAACCCAGGCCCAGCCCAATGTTGGGGTCTCAGACGAGACCCCAAAAATTAAACACATTTACCTGCTGTATCGATGATCCAGTCTACGCCAGGCCTGAATACCCGGATCCCAATACCGGGGCCTCAGTACAGACCCAGGCTCAATGCCCAGACCCAGGCCTGACTCGGGGGCCCGGACCAGAGGCTGAGTCCTGATGCTTGGGCCTGTGCCTAGGCCAAAACCCAAGCCCAGACTTGATGCTAGAGTCTGATCTGGAGACTTAGTCCCAATACTTGAGCATCAACCTGGACCCAGGCCCACTGATGGGGCCGTCCAGAGACTGGGGCCTCAGCCCAGGGTCAGATTCAGGCTCGATGCCCAGTCCTCAGAGGTCTTCTTTCTGTGGTTTTCTGTCTTCTTCAATGAAATGGCACCATCCACTTAGGAGTTAGAAGAGTTAATTAAAAATCTTTAAATATACCAGAAACCTGGAAAATGTGCATGGTAATCACCTGCTAAAGTCAAAAGTACATTACAAAGAGTAGCACCACCATGGCAACTGGACCAAGAACCGAAGCTGTTACCATGGTGTCTTAGCAATGGCTTCCCTAGCAACCTATAATGAGTCTGGTGCATCACTATAAATCCTGGATGCAGCACAAGGACACAGAAAAAAAATAAAAACATAAGAAAATATGTTTAATGATGTTAAAAATATCTCAAGCCAGATAACAGAGAAAGCAGACAAGGAGGAGACCCAAGGGTAAACGTTCAACTTGTCTATCAGGTACTATTTCTTGTAATGACATCAACAAGTGCAGGAATTACATGAATGCAAGGGGCAGTTATAGAATCAAGGAGGCAAGGGGCCTCAATCATGAATGTAAGGGGCAGTTATAGAATCAAGGAGAAAGAAACCTGACATTGGACTGAGCAGACCTCTTATCAAGGTACTCAATTTGCAAGCCCTAAAAAAAGTTTGAAAGCACTAAAAAAGAGAAACAATATTAGAGTATGAACGTGTGAAGAATGTATGATGTGTATGAGATTATTTGAATCATTGTTACCAGAAAATTTAAGGGAAAATGTTAGGCTAAAATAATAATAAATTAACAGTTTCTGCATGGATATAGAGCAACTTATTATAGAAAAGTAGAGGCTGAAACTGAAGAGATTGTGGGACATACAATAAATGCTGTTAAAGAAAAGTGAGCAGCTAAGGGAATTTTGTTTTGAGAAATCTCCCTGAGAGTAAAGTTAATTCAGCTGACAAATAGCCAGGGAGAAAAGCAGCCAAAGATAAAGCTGCAAGCCCAAGAGTAATTCAAAGTAGAACAAGAGAAGGTGTGCCACAGGTTTTTCTTAATCAAGTATCCCGCTCAAGAAAAACACAGTAACATAAAAGAAGCTAAAACAATTAGAAAAGAAAAGGGGTATGAGTGAGTATGGAATCAATGTTTCTTTCTCTAAGAATAGGGTCATTAATTATCATTTGTTTTCTATAGTTAGAGAAATTACAGTTTCAACAAGTCATTGTGGATACACACCTTGAGGGAACACAACTGATTTAGACTGAGGAAGCCCATAATACCGGTGATAGAGAGTTTTTTGGGGGTTTTTTTGTTGAGTTGGTTAAAGAGCAGATTAGTAGGTAAGAGAAGAAGAAAAGGAGAAGGAAAAAACCAAGAAGGGAAGAAAAGAGAACCACCACAGAAGCAGAAGCTATGACAGAGAGAGAGAGAGGTCACATGATGTGGTGAGCTGGAAAGATGTGCTTTCCTTAGCTCCGAGCCCTAGCTGCCTTCAATCTGAATTTATAAAAGTCATCCTGGTCTTTACAACTTCATTTTCTATGCGTTCCTGCTTTGCTTATGTCCATAGACAAATATATGCAAAAATCTACGATGGCTATGGCCCTTAAAGGCAGCAAAAGGATAAAGAGAAACTGAGGCCTGTGCAGGAGAGACCAGTGCTGGAGCATGGCGAATCAGGTGAGGCAGGCCCCTCTGCAGCAGCTTTAGAATCTCTCACAGAAAAAGTCACAGTAGCCGTAGTGGCAGCAATAAACATAAAATTTGATAATCTTTCATCTCAAATAACCACCTTGAAAAATTCTTTAGATGAAATTCAATCCAGAATGGAAGCCATGGGAGGAAGGGTCTCCCTCCTTTAGGATGACTCAAACACAGCGGCGAGACAGATAGCTGCACCTGAAACTCAAATTAAAACACAGCATGAAAAGCTAGATGATTTAGAAACTAGATCACGCCAAAAATAACTTAAGAATTTCAGGCATCCCAGAATCAATAACGGAGGCCCAACTCACTACGGAGCTGGAGAAGTGGCTCCCAGAGGCTCTAGAGTTAGCCAAACTGCACACCCCTCTCTTGATTGAAAGAGCCCACCGATTAGGCATGAGACGCCAGGAGGATCCCAGACCCTGGCTCATCATTGCCTGTTTTTTAAATGGGGCCCAAAAACAAGAAGTTCTCAAATCTTACCGTCAGCATCGGGAGCTCAATTTTCAGGGACACACAGTGAGGCTTTTTCAGGAATACTCAGCAATGGTGTCTCAACAATGCAAACTATTCTCTCCAATCTGTTCCGAGTTTGTCACCAAACAAATTAAATTAAAGCTGAAAGTTTGGCATGAAAACAAGATTCATCTTTTCAACGAGCCTGCACCAGCGAAAGCCTTTCTGGATAGCCTAAAGTGAAGGAAAATAAAAAGACCAGCGGGTGAAAACCGGAAGCAAGAAATCACAAAAGTAGTTTTTATAATTAAGATTTCTTAAATAGAAATGTTCACAGACTTCGTTTCTAGAGTCTATTCGGTTGAACTGTTGAAATGTTCAAGGCACTGGTTTGAATAAAGTTTAGTCTGTGCCCGATGAGAGTTTGCCTCACTGACACAGGCATTCAATAACGTGGCAGGCAGTGGTGTATGCGAAATGTGGGAATACTTAGCTGATCTTCACTAAACTATGACCACAGTAATTTATTTTATTTATTTATTTTAAATCTTTTCTATACCATCATTAAGGTGGGTACCGTCACAACGGTTTACAGTAAGGCACAAAAATAATGTTATTAAAATTTATCAGTTTACACAGGTGCCATTAGGTTCGGTAACATAAGTTTTTAATCAAAGCTAAATGTTAAATGAGTGTGGTCACTGGCCCGTGCCATTTTTAAAGATGGCGCCGGCCATCCAGTGCTCCCTCCATGTGACAGGGGCCGGCCAATGGCACGGATACCCTGTCACATGGTAAGGGCAAAGGGCCATCGGCGCCATTTTGATTAGTGGCAGCCGACGGCCCGGGAGTGGGAGATCACTCCCGGGATCCCCACTGGACCACCAGGTACTTGTAAAACGTTTTTTGGGGGGGTCTGGAGGGTGGGGAAGCTAAGGGATTAGTTTTAAAGGGTCAGGATGGGTTTAGGGGTTATTTTTGTGTGCCATTTTCCCGCCCTCCCCCAAAACAATAAGATAACCCCACGAACAATTTCGTGGGGTTTTCCTATCATTTTGGGGAGCCCCCAATTTCTGACGATTTTGAAAATATCGTACGATATTTTCAAATCGTCCGAAGCCCCGATTCACATCCCTATTGGTGACATTGAAGATCTCGAACCACACGTAAGCCAGGAAGACATTTCCGTTCTTAAGGGATACCATGGTGCTTCTCCTCGGGGTGGTTTTATGGGAGGCGGGGAGCATGGCCAACTACCCCATCAGCTGAGCCGGAGTCATCCCATGGCACCAAAACATCATCTGCCGACTCAACCATAAGGGGAGTGGTGTCTTATCAGCTGGATAATGGACCCAGCTCTTTCCTCTCCGTCTACTGACCACTTCAGTAATGCCAGGTTTGCGATTAGAGATGGGGATTGGAGAATCAAAATCTGTGCCAGACTTCCCATACAACCTGCCTTGATTGCCTCAAATGACGCTCATCCCTGTGGCCCGTGTCCATAGCACAGATACTGCATGTAGCATAAACTAACCTGTTACTTAATCTTGTCCTGGTTAGAAGGGTTGTGTGTTTGAAATCACTGTTTGTTTATGGAGGGAACAGAAATGAAAGGACTGAAAAGAAAAAAAAACAAAACCCAGAACTAAATTGCATGGCAACCTCTCGCAATCTTTGGGTGGGCTGGGGTTCTCACATCAAGCACGTACCTCCACTCTCATTGGGCTGCCTTTGCCCATGGAGAGAGTTTTGATAATAGAAGGGGGGGATGGGGACGAGGAAGGGGGATGGAGGGGTGGGGTAGGGGAAAGAGAGGGATAGGGAACCTGGTACTTAGTCTTGCTCTAATCCTGCTGCACATTGGGAATTTATGCATGGAGGCACTCTTCACTTCTCTTTAAGGATTATCCTAAACTTCTCCCTGAGTTCAGACTGGGGAACTTGGGGAGTGCAATGTTTGAGTTCTAGGACTGGTCCATTGAGATTATTAGATCATGGGTGATCCCTTGAGGGTGGCATCCTTAAATGTCAATGGCCTGGAGTCACCCATAAAAAGAGCAAAAATCTTACAATTTATAAGCATACATAAGATATAAATTGCTTGTCTCCAGGAAACATACCTCTCTGAAGTAGAACATAAAAAACTGAAACAAGAGTGGGTGGGGTCTTGTTATTTTTCCCAATGTTCACAGCAAAAAGGCCGGAGTAGCCATCTTAGTGCATACACCTCTTTTGTTTACCTTCATTAAAGAACTACTGGGAAGATTTATAATATTAATTGGGTCCATTAAAGGCCGAATCATAACCCTTTGCAATGTCTATGGTCCAAATAATAATTCTTATTCTCATGATTTTTATGTGTCCCTTACTCAAACTGTGTTAGCCAATCAGCAAGGATGGTTGATACTGTTAGGAGATTTAAATTGTGTTGCAGATCCATCACAAGATAGACTTCCAGCACAAACCCCATCAAAATCTCAGAGCTCCACCAGTATCCCTTTTTTTGTGTGACCAGTTACAAATTCTGGACTATTGGAGGAGCCTACATCCCACTTCCCAGGATTTTACACGTATATCCCGGTCACACGGTATGTTATCTCGCATAGATTATATTTTAGGCTCCAAGTGGTTCTTCCCACAAGTCACCAAGGTAGAGATCGGCCCAGCAGCTATCACGGATCTTGCTTTAATATGGGTAGACCTTTACGTAGCTTACAGTTCCAAACATTTTAAACAAAGGAGATTCCTGGCCTCTCTGTATAGGGACAAACCTTTCCAAAAGTATTTGATGGATAAGTGGGCAGCCAGAAAGGCAGTCATTAGAGGTGACAAAATAGCATATGTTAAGGCTAGAAACACAAACTAAACAAGTCCATCTTGGACCTGGAGGCCAAACTGATGGATCATGAGAGGTCTTGAATGAGTAGATGTGACTCGGTTATTTACACTTTCGAATAATAGAAGGACTAGGGGGCATTCCATGAAGTTAGCAAGTAACACATTTAAGACTAATCGGAGAAAATTCTTTTTCACTCAACGCACAATAAAGCTCTGGAATTTGTTGCCAGAGGAGGTGGTTAGTGCAGTTAGTGTACCTGGGTTCAAAAAAGGTTTGGATAAGTTCTTGGAGGAGAAGTCCATTAATGGCTATTAATCAATTAGACTTAGGGAATAGCCACTGCTATTAATTGCATCAGTAGCATGGGTTCTTCTTAGTGTTTGGGTAATTGCCAGGTTCTTGTGGCCTGGTTTTGGCCTCTGTTGGAAACAGGATGCTGGGCTTGATGGACCCTTGGTCTGACCCAGCATGGCAATTTCTTATGTTCTTATGTTCTTATGATGCCAAACTAAACATGATTAGGAACTTAACTCCAGAAACACGACTGGCTTATTTTACTATCTTAACCACTTTTAACACATATCTTCATCAAAGAGCTCAGATGAACGTCCGTTATCACGAGCACAGATTCTTTAAATTTGGCAACAAAGCCGGAAAACTGCTAGCAAACATTGTTAGGGTAGCCAGGGGGAAATCGTATATAGAAAAATTTAAAACGCCAAAGAATGAGTGGGTCACACATCCACAAACAATTTGCAATACCCTCAAAGATTTTTATTCAAACCTGTATACTGATGATAGGACAGAAAAATCCGTTGAGGAGGAATCCTTCTTCCAAAATCTAAAAATTCCTCATATCACACCACAACAATCCAATTTCCTTAATAGCCCATTTAAATCCTAAGAGATCTTGAATGCCATTTTAACTAGTAAGCTAGGCAAAGCCCCGGGGCCTGATGGCTTTTCCTTTGATTATTACAAAATATTGAAGGATAAGGTAACAGTTCCTCTCCAGTCCTTTTTCATCAGGCCCTGGCCTTAGGTAAATTCCCTGAGAGTACAACTGATGGACATATAATGGTCCTGCCCAATCCAGGTAAGAACCCTGTCCTCCCATCTTCCTATTGGCCAATTTCATTATTGAACTGTGATGTAAAAATCTTTGCTAAAATCTTAGAAAACAGGCTTAATAGTATTCTCCCAACTCTTATCTCACCCCATTAAGTGGGCTTTGTCAAGGGACGGTCGGCAGGATCCCATATTATTAAACTTCTCATAGCCATGCAACATTCAAATAAGCTAGGGACACAGGCAATAGTGGTAAGCTTTGACTCTGAAAAAGCTTTTGATTATGTCTCGTGGCCTTATAAGTTCCCTGTCCTAGGATGATTTGGATTTTCGGGAGATTTTGTCAATAATATCGCACTTTTATACCACTCCCCTAAATCATATATTTTAGCCCAGCGCTTCTCAACCGGTGTGTCGCGACACACCAGTGTGTCGCCAAGCACCGGCTGGTGTGTCGCGTGCTCCTGGTCTCTCCCGCTGCTTCTTCCTTCCCTGCTGCCATTGCTGGGCTATCAGCACGTTCAAGCCCAGTGGGAATGGCAGCGGTGCTAGAAGAAGCTGTGGCACCTGCATCTGACCATTTTTCTTCTTTTTGCACCTGCCCCCCCCCCCCCCCCCCCGTGACCCGGAATAGGAAGTGATACACAGTACGGTAGGGATGTGCAGAGCAAAATTTTATGTTCAAATTTCTTATGTCCGAAAGGGGGTCCCACTTGCAGCCAATATGGACATAAAAAAAATCGAATGAGTTGGGTATATGTACACATGTCGCCCATTAAAGTCAATGGGGGAAGGATTTCCAGCCTATTTTTGGCTGCAGAATTGTGGTTTTCTTATCAATTGGCCCAGGAGAGAGTTCCCTTCCTTTGTGCAGGGAAGTACTCCCTGGAAAGGGTCCACCCCTAGAGTTGTGTGTACACGGTGTTTACATTGGCGTCCAGTGAATATCGTTGGCGTCTAGTGAATTTCCGTTGGCGTCTAGTGAATTCAGACGGTACTTACGCACTTCAGCAGATGACAAAGGAATTGGAGGATCTCTCAGAAAATAAGAATACGTGTGGGAACACAAGGTCTGGATGAACAGGCAGGCACAGCAATGGAGTTAAAACAGCAGTAGGAACACAAGGCCTGGATGAACAGGCACTTCCTTCGAGGACAGAGGTCAATCCCAGCTAGGGACACAAGGCCTGCATGAACAGGCACAGGAACTAGGTTAAAACACTGGTAGCTCGCCAGCATCTTTCTGATGCATGCTAGAATATTGGCAGCGGTATGGGCATGGTCCGTCAGGTGGGTGTGCAGTAAAGCCCACCTCCACCCTCATGCTTGTTCAGGGAAGGACTCCCTGGAACGGGTCCACCCCTAGAGTTGTGTGTACCCGGTGTTTACATTGGCGTCCAGTGAATATCGTTGGCGTTATAGTGAATTCCGTTGGCGTCTAGTGAAATTCAGACTGTACTTACGCACTTCAGCTGATGACAAACGAATTGGAGCCTAGGATCTCTCACAAATAAGAATATGTGTGGGAACCACAAGGCCTGATGAACAGGTACATCATTCGAGGACAGAGGTCAATTCCAGCTAGGGACACAAGGCCTGCATGAACAGGCACAGCAACCAGGTTTAAAACACTTGTGGGAACACAAGGGCCTGGATGAACAGGCACAGCCACTGAGGTTAAAACACCTGTGGGAACACAAGGCCCGGAAGAATGGCACAGCAACTGTGTTTAAACACCTGTGGAACACCAAGGCCTGGATGAACACGGATACTCGGATAGTAATTATGTGTTTTTTTAATGTATTTATATTCTTATTCGAAAAGTTTCTAGCACGTCATACTTGATTACACTCAGGTACTGTAGGTATTTCCCTATCCCCAGAGGAACACAAGGCCTGGATGAACAGGCACCGCCACTGAGTTAAAACACCTGTGGGAACACAAGGCCTGGATGAACAGGCAGGCACAGCAATGGAGTTTAAAACACCAGTAGGAACATGATGATGAACACTGATACTCGGATAGTACAATTTTTTTTTTTTTATGGATTTATATTCTTTTTTTAAAAAGTTTATAGCACTTCATTATTTTTATATTTATTTGTCATTTTTATATACTGACATTCTTGTATTCAATGCAAATCATACTTGCTTACACTCAGTTACTGTATGTATTTCCCTATCCCCAGAGGAACACAAGGCCTGCAGGAACGGGCACAGCAACGGAGTTAAAACACTTGTGGGAACACAAGGCCGGGATGAAGAGGCGCAGCAGTCGAGCACAGAGGTCGATCCCAGCTAGGGACACAAGGCCTGGATGAAGAGGCACATCATTCGAGGACAGAGTTCAATCACAGCTAGGGACACAAGCCGCGGAGGAAAGACACTAACCAGGATCCTCCAAGCCCTCATTTTCTCCAAATTAGACTACTGCAACTCTACATTTCTTGGACTCCCTTCCTCATACACAAAACCACTCCAAATGGTTCAAAACGCAGCAGCCCGTTCTACTAACAAACACTAGGAAAAGAGACCACATTTCCCCCAGTCCTAAAAGACCTCCACTGGTTACCAATTCAGTTCAGAGTCATTTACAAATCCATCACCTTGATATACAAAATCTTTCACCAACACACCATAATCGACCTACCCAAATTCCTCTCCGTTTATACAAATGCACAAGACCGACCAGGGAAGCCTACAGAGGATGCCTCCTTGTTCCACCCTCCAAAACCACTTATCACAGCACCTTTAGAGATTGAGCCCTTTCCACAGCAGGTCCACCGTTATGGAACTCCATCCCCCCAGATCTCAGAAATGAACCTTGCCTCCTTAACCTTTCGGAAAAGACTCAAGACATGGCTTTTCAGGCAAGCCTTCCCCGAACTGCACCTAACACACACCATCAATAAATTCTCAGCTCAGAAGCTGTATATATTGGACGCATATTTGTAATGTACTCTTGTATATTTTTATATTCTACACATGTATATAATTAACCTCCTCTATCCCTCTTTATTTCTTACACTCCCAGTTCATAGCCCCAGTTAATTGTAACTGCATCTCTTCACCACGTGTATTTATGTTATAGGTTTGTTTTCTTTGCACCCCTGTTTTCTGTAAAGCGACATCATGTGAACGATTTCATGAATGCCGGTATAAAAAACCTTAAATAAATAAATAAATAAGTAAGTACCGCAAGGGAAAGTTGAAAACAACTTTGAAGAGGGAGTTCAAGAGGGCGTGAAATTGTAAAGAGGTAAATGGGTGGGGTCCGTGCAGTCCGCCCGCAGGATTCAACCAGCGGGTTCGGTCGGACCGGGGTTTCGGCGGATCCCCCACCCCACCCTTTCGCGGGGGGTGGGGGAGGGGCGGGGAACGCCTCCCGGACGGCCCCGGCCCCCGCAGGGCGACATTTCCTCCGCGGCGGTGCCGCCGCGGACCGGCAACGGGTCGGCTGGGAAGGCCCAGGGGGGGCAGGTGGCCCGCTGCTCCGGCGGCCGCGTGTTTGTTATAGCCCCCCTCCCGGCGTTTCCTCCTTCCCCTTTGGCAACTGTTAACTGTCTTAACCTCATTCACTACATCTATGCAGACGATGTTCGGATTCTTATCCCATAACAGAATCTATTAACAAAACTTGGCTATTCTTACAAGCTTCCCTGATCCTTCAAACTTTCACTAGATAAGTACAGCTACTCAGCTTTGAATATGGAACTTCGCCCCTCCAATATTCTCCTCATTTAGCTACCCTACTTATGCACTTCAGAAAATGACAAAGGAATTGGAAGATCTCTCAGAAAAAATAATACGTGTGGGGAACACAAGGTCTGGATGAACAGGCAGGCACAGCAATGGACTTAAAACACCAGTAGGAACACTAGGCCTGGATGAAGAGGCACATCATTCTAGGACAGAGGTCAATCCCACCTATGGACACAAGCCGCGGAGGAAAAGAAACTAACCAGGATTCCCTCCGTAACGGCGAGTGAAGAGGGGAAGAGCCCAGCGCGAATCCCCGCTCGTCCGGCGGGCGCGGGAAATGTGGCGTACGGAAGATCGCCTCTCTGGCGCCGCTCGGGGGCCCAAGTCCTTCTCATCAAGCCTCAGCCCGCGGACGGTTGTTAGGCCAGTTAGCGGCCCCCGGTGCTCCGGGACCGGGTTTTCTCGTAGTCTGTTTGTTTGGGAATGCAGGCCAAAGTGGGTGGTAAACTCCATCTAAGGGTAAATACCGGCTCCGGCGCGTGTTATTGCCCCCCCCCCCCGCAGCAGCAGCTTCGCGTTTCCCCTGGACAAGGGTCCACCTCCAAGTTCAACAATTTCTTACTCTTTACTTTGTCTGTCGAGGCTTGACGTCTCTAAAAGGGTTTGACCTGGAATGCTGTGCATGTCCATCCAATATCGCATACAATATAAAGTGGCATGTTTAATTCAAAATGTTGTACACGGGGAGATCTCAGAAATGAACCTCGCCTCCTAACCTTTCTGGAAAGACTCAAGACATGGCTTTTCAGGCAAGCCTTCCCGAACTCCACCTAACACGCACCATCAATAAATTCTCTGCTCAAAAGCTGTATATATTGTATATACAGGTGGCCCGCCGCTCCAGCGGCGCGTGTTATAGCCCCCCCTGGCAGCAGCTTCGCCGTTTCCCCCGCCGTTTCCTCCTTCCCCTTTGCCAACTGTTAACTAGTCTTAACCTCATTCAGTACATCTATGCAGACGATGTTCAGATTCTTATTCCCATAACAGAATCTATTAACAAAGCCATCACACTTTGGAAACAACAGCTTACCAAGCCATCACTAATCTCCTCAACAGTCAAAGCATGAGATCTTATTAAGAAACTGACATTATCCTCAACAAATTCTTACTCCTAGCAAAACCTCTACCAAGTAAGTACACAGGGGTCTGTATTTTCATACCCCAGTGCTTGCTGTTTTGAATACCGCTCTTGCCGTACCGACCCGCAGGGACCACCTAGGGACACAAGCTGTGGAGGAAAGAAACTAACCAGGATTCCCTCAGTAATGGCGAGTGAAGAGGGAAGAGCCCAGCGCCGAATCCCCGCCTGTCCGGCGGGCGCGGGAATGTGGCATACGGAAGACCGCCTCCCCAGCGCCGCTCGGGGGGCCCAAGTCCTTCTGATGGAGGATCAGCCCGCGGACGGTGTTAGGCCAGTAGTGGCCCCCCGGCGCGCCGGGACCGGGTCTTCTCTGAGTCGGGTTCTTTGGGAAATCAGCCCAAAACGGGTGGTAAACTCCGGTGTAAGGCTGAATACTGGCACGAGACCGATGAATTGACAGCAGCTAGTAGCAATCGGAATCTCTGGATTGGCGCTCGCCTGGTTCAAATTGTTGCTAACCAACAGAGGTTATAAGGTAAAAATCCAGAACAAAGAATCACCACGCCACGACTCGGCCATCGGAGTCCCACAAGGTTCCTCTTTATCCCCTAAACTCTTTAATATTTACCTCCTACCACTCTGCCGACTCCTTACCAACCTCAATTTAATACACTTTCTCCTATGCTGACGACATCCAGATCCTGATCCCCATCAAAGAATCATACACAAAAACCCTCGAATACTGGGATTCCTGTCACCTAGAAATCAAAAGCCTCCTCAAAAACCTAAATCTGGTACTAAACTCCTCTAAAACTGAAGTATTACTCATAACTCCTGACAACAATCTCACAGCTTGTCTCCCAACCAACCTACAAACTACTCATGTGAGGGATCTAGGTGTGCTAATCGACAATTAACTAAACTTGAAATCCCATATCAATAAAACCACCAAAGACTGCTTCTATAAACTGCAAGTTTAAAAAAGGATAAGACCACTCTTCCACGCCAAAGACTTCAGAACCATCCTCCAAGCCCTCATTTTCTACTACTGCAACTCTACATTACTTGGACTCCCTTCCTCATACACAAAACCACTCCAAATGGTTGAAAACGCAGCAGCCCGTCTATTAACAAACACTAGGAAAGGAGGCCACATTTCCCCAGTCCTAAAAGACCTCCACTGGTTACCAATTCAGTTCAGAGTCATTTACAAATCCATCACCTTGATATAAGAAATCATTCACCAACACACCATAATCGACCTACAAATTCCTCTTCGTTTATTCAAATGCACAAGACCCACCAGGGAAGCCTACAGAGGATGCAATGCCGGTATAAATAAATAAAATCAATAAGTACGTAAGGGAAAGTGGAAAAAAACTTTCAAGAGCGAGTTCAAAAGGGCGGGAAACCGTTAAGAGGTAAACGGGTGGGGTGCGTGCAGTCCGCCTGGAGGATTGAACCCGGCGGGTTCGGTGGGACCTGTGGGTTTCGGCGGATCCCCCACCCCTTTCGCGGGGGGGGGCGGGGAACGCCTCCCGGACGGCCCCGGCCCCGTCCAGGAATAAAAAAATAAAGTAAAGCAATAAAATCAATAAGTACGTAAGGGAAAGTTGAAAACAACTTTCAAGACCGAGTTCAAAAGGGCGGGAAACCGTTAAGAGTTAAACGGGTGGGGTGCGTGCAGTCCGCCTGGAGGATTGAACCCGGCGGGTTCGGTGGGACCGGGGTTTCGGCGGATCCCCCACCCCTTTCACGGGGGGGCGGGGAACGCCTCCCGGACGGCCCCGGCCCCGTCCAGGAATAAAAAAAATAAAGTAAAGCAATAAAATCAATAAGTACGTAAGGGAAAGTTGAAAACAACTTTCAAGAGCGAGTTCAAAAGGGCGGGAAACCGTTAAGAGTTAAACGGGTGGGGTGCGTGCAGTCCGCCTGGAGGATTCAACCCGGCGGGTTCGGTGGGACCGGGGTTTCGGCGGATCCCCCACCCCTTTCGCGGGGGGGCGGGGAACGCCTCCCGGACGGCCCCGGCCCCCGTCCAGGAATAAAAAAAATAAAGTAAAGCAATAAAATCAATAAGTACGTAAGGGAAAGTTGAAAACAACTTTCAAGAGCGAGTTCAAAAGGGCGGGAAACCGTTAAGAGTTAAACGGGTGGGGTGCGTGCAGTCCGCGGCCCCGGCCCCGTCCAGGAATAAAAAAAATAAAGTAAATCAATAAAATCAATAAGTACGTAAGGGAAAGTTGAAAACAACTTTCAAGACCGAGTTCAAAAGGGCGGGAAACCGTTAAGAGTTAAATGGGTGGGGTGCGTGCAGTCCGCGGCCCCGGCCCCGTCCAGGAATAAAAAAAATAAAGTAAATCAATAAAATCAATAAGTACGTAAGGGAAAGTTGAAAACAACTTTCAAGACCGAGTTCAAAAGGGCGGGAAACCGTTAAGAGTTAAACGGGTGGGGTGCGTGCAGTCCGCCTGGAGGATTCAACCCGGCGGGTTCGGTGGGACCGGGGTTTCGGCGGATCCCCCACCCCTTTCGCGGGGGGGGCGGGGAACACCTCCCAGACGGCCCCGGCCCCGTCCAGGAATAAAAAAAATAAAGTAAAGCAATAAAATCAATAAGTACGTAAGGGAAAGTTGAAAACAACTTTCAAGAGCGAGTTCAAAAGGGCGGGAAACCGTTAAGAGTTAAACGGGTGGGGTGCGTGCAGTCCGCCTGGAGGATTCAACCCGGCGGGTTCGGTGGGACCGGGGTTTCGGCGGATCCCCCACCCCTTTCGCGGGGGGGCGGGGAACGCCTCCCGGACGGCCCCGGCCCCGTCCAGGAATAAAAAAATAAAGTAAATCAATAAAATCAATAAGTACGTAAGGGAAAGTTGAAAACAACTTTCAAGAGCGAGTTCAAAAGGGGCGGGAAACCGTTAAGAGTTAAACGGGTGGGGTGCGTGCAGTCCGCGGCCCCGGCCCCGTCCAGGAATAAAAAAAAAAAGTAAATCAATAAAATCAATAAGTACATAAGGGAAAGTTGAAAACAACTTTCAAGACCGAGTTCAAAAGGGCGGGAAACTGTTAAGAGTTAAACGGGTGGGGTGCGTGCAGTCCGCGGCCCCGGCCCCGTCCAGGAATAAAAAAAATAAAGTAAAGCAATAAAATCAATAAGTACGTAAGGGAAAGTTGAAAACAACTTTCAAGACCGAGTTCAAAAGGGCGGGAAACCGTTAAGAGTTAAACGGGTGGGGTGCGTGCAGTCCGCCTGGAGGATTCAATCCGGCGGGTTCGGTGGGACCGGGGTTTCGGCGGATCCCCCACCCCTTTCGCGGGGGGTCGGGGAACGCCTCCCGGACGGCCGCAGGGCGCATTTCCTCCGCGGCGGAGCGCCGCAACCGGCTCCATGTCGGCTGGGAAGGCCCAGGGGGGGCAGGTGGCCCGCCGCTCCGGCGGCGCGTGTTATAGCCCCCCCTGGCAGCAGCTTTGCCGTTTCCCCCGCCGTTTCCTCCTTCCCCTTTGCCAACTGTTAAGTAGTCTTAACCTCATTCACTACATCTATGCAGACGATGTTCAGATTCTTATTCCCATAACAGAATCTATTAACAAAGCCATCGCACTTTGGAACAACAGCCACCACTAATCTCCTCAACAGTGTAAACCTGGTCCTCAATGCCTCTAAAACTAAACTCCATTTCCTACAAGCAAGAAAACCTCCCATCTCAGATCCATCACAAACACCTTCTCACCCACAACCATGTGAGAGACCGGGAGTAGTAATTATAGACAACCGTCTTCACCTAAAGAATATGATCCAAACCACAACTATAGATATAATATTATATCTTAATGGGCCTCGACAAAGGAAACTCTTTCCTATTGATCTTGTAGACCTTTCCGCAGCGTTCGACACGGTCAACCACGCCATCCTCCTAAACCAGCTTTCGTCCATAGGAATCAGCGGGCACCGTCCTATCCTGGTTCAAAACGTTTCTCAATACAGAGGTTACAAAGTTAAACTCCAAAACAAGGAATCCTCAAGATTTGACTCTGTCATAGAGTCCCTCAAGGTTCTTCATTGTCTCCGACCCTATTTAATATCTATCTTCTTCCTCTCTGCCAAACTTCTTACCGACCTCAATCTAAAGTACTTCCTTTACGCAGATGATATTGAAATCATCATCCCTATCAAAGACCACATACTGTAAACTCTTGAGTACTGGGAAACATGCCACCAGAAAATCAAACAAGTAGTAAACAACCTACACCTCATCTTAAACTCATCCAAGACAGGAAATCCTACTCATCTCTCCTGAAAACAATATCTCCAACACTACTCTTCCCACCAACCTACCTACCACACAAGTTAGAGAGTTAGGAGTGATAATAGACAACCGGCTAACTTCAAGGCAACATATCAAACAAAACAACCAAAGACTGCTTCTATAAACTCCAGGTTCGGAAGAGGATAAGACCCTCTTTTCCTGCTCAAGACTTCAGAACGATCATCGAAGCAGTCATTTTTGCGAAATTAGACTACTGCAGTTCCCTATTGCTAGGTCTGCCCTCATCCTATTCCAAACCACTACAGATGGTTCAAAATTCAGCAGCCGATTACTAACAGGCGCAAGAAAGAGAGACCACATATCTCCCCATTCTGAAAGAGTTACATTGGCTACCCGTCCACTTCCGTATCATCTATAAAGCAGATGTGTCCATCTTCAAAACTATTTCATCAACAGCATCTTATGCACTTTAGCTGATGACAAAGGAATCGGAAAATCTCTCAGAAATAAGAATACGCGTGGGAACACAAGGTCTGGATGAACAGGCACATCATTGGAGGACAGAGGTCAATCCCAGCTAGGGGACACAAGCCGCGTAGGAAAAGAAACTAACCAGGATTCCCTCAGTAACGGCAAGTGAAGAGGGAAGAGCCCAGCGCCGAATCTCCGCCACTCCGGGTTCGGGGATCTGAACCCGACTCCCTTTCGATCAGCCGAGGACGACGGAGGCCATCGCCCGTCCCTTCCGAACGGCGCTCGCCTATCTCTTAGCACCGGCTGACCCATGTTGAACTGCTGTTCACATGTAACCCTTCTCCACTTCGGCCTTCCAAGTTCTCGTTTGAATATTTGCTACTACCCCCAAGATCCGCACCCGCGGCAGCTCCACCCGGGCCTTTGGCCCGGGCTTCCGTGCCCACCGCGGCAGCCCTCCTACTCGTCGCGGCTTAGTCATTATTATTAGTTATATTCCGGGGTGGGTATGTTGATACATAAAGATTTCCATTTTGAACTTAACAGTTGTGCCAGACCCGGAGGGGCGTTATCTTATGCTGCTCATCTCGGTGGGAGGGGAATTGCTCACCCTTGTATCAGTTTATGGACCCAGTTGCATAAAGAGTAGTTTTATTCCTCGTTTAAACACACGTTTAACTAATGTGCAGGAAGGCTTATGCATTATAGGGGAGATTCCAATATTACTCTTCAGCCCAACCTGGACAACTCAGCTGGGTGAAGAACTGATTCTAAACAGGCCAGGAAATCCCTGAGGACCCTTATCAATAGCCTGGGCCTCGTGGATGTATGGTTCTAGATATCATGTTCAAGAAACTATACGTTTCTACTCTCACCCGCACGACAGCTACTCACGCATTGACATGTTTATGTATATATTTGGTCTTAATAAAAGGGTTAATAAAAAAAAAAAAACACTTGTGGGAACACAAGGCCTGGAGGAACAGGCACCATCATTCGAAGACAGAGGTCAATCCCAGATAGGGACAACAAGGCTGGAGGTACAGGCACATCATTGGATGGACAGAGGTCAATCCCAGCTCGGGACTACAAGTCGCGTAGGAAAAGGACAACTTAACCAGGATTCCCTCCAGTAAAGGCGAGTGAAGAGGGAAGAGCCCAGCGCCGAATCTCCGCCACTCCGGGTTCGGGGATCTGAACCCGACTCCCTTTCGATTGGCCCAGGGCATCGGAGGCCTTCGCCCGTCCCTTCGGAACGGCTCTCGCCTATCTCTTAGAACCGACTGACCCATGTTGAACTGCTGTTCACATGGAACCCTTCTCCACTTCGGCCTTGAAGAAGAATGCTCAGTCTGTTTAAAATAAGAAAATGAACGGACCCACTCTGAAGGACCATGCTCAGTCTGTTTAAAAGAACAAAATTAACGGACCCACTCAAGGACTATGCTCAGTCTGTTTAAAAAGAACAAAATTAACGGACCCACTCTGAAGGTCAATGCTCAAGTCTGTTTAAAATAGCAATATCAACAGACCCCACTCTGAAGGACAATGCTCAGTCTGTTTAAAATAACAAACGGAACTGCCCAGCTAGGGACACAAGGCCTGGAGGAACAGGCACATCATTGGAGGACAGAGGGTCAATCCCGGCTAGGGACACAAGGCCCTGGAGGGACAGGCAAGGCACAGCAATGGAGTTAAAACACCAGTAGGAACACAATGCCTGGAGGTACAGGCAGGAACAGCAACGGAGTTAAAACACTTGTGGGAACACAAGGGCTGCACAGTAGATGCCGGTCAGGCACAGCGATTCATGTCAAGAACATGTGCTGCAGTTGCTTACATTATCTTGAGCATAGGAGGCAATTGGAATCTGGCTGCAAGGCTCCTTTTCAATAGCTTTTATTCATCTTGCCATTCACAAGGAAAATCGGAGGAAAGCCAAGCAATGGCAGGTTTACTTTCAAAAACACTAGCATTTTCCATCAAGACCGGTGACAGCCTTGAGCGGTGAGGGGCTCATGATATCCCCTGTCATTGAAAAAACACGTTCACTGGGCACACTGGTTGGTGGACATGACAGATATCCTTCAGCCACTTTGGCTAGGTGTGGCCAGACAGTGGACCTTGTGTGCCCAATATGCCAGCGGATCTGTCCTGCGTGTTCTCTATCGGCTCTGAGAGATACCGTGTCACTGACAGCTCTGCTGCTGTCTCCTCCTGTGCTTGGGAGGGCTGAGAGTCACTCAATCCAGTTACTTTCTCTCTCGCCCGTGCACAACTGATGTATCTTTATGGCCAACATGCCTTGGGCGTTCTGACGTTGAGGTGGACGCACTAATAATAGTATCTGTCACTGACACAGTCCTTCTCCTGCCAGGCTAGCAGCAGCACAACTCTGTGACGTGCCTGCTGTTTCCACCTGTTGCTTCAAGCCTAATCTGTCCTCCGCCTATGGTGCTCCTGTTCACGGACCTGTGCTAACAACAGCTCCTTCACAAATGACAGACAATTGGTCTGTAGGGCGAGTTTACCTTTCACACGGGGATCACAGACAGAGGCGAGCATGTATGTGCTGTCCTCTGTTAAAGGCCTTAATCTGTCTTTCACCTGCTGCTGCAAAACGTCCACACACTGCAGCACCTCAGCAGTCATTCCCTCTTGCCGTTTAATGCCTTCCAAATGGTCATCCAGGAATTTCACTATAGGGATGATGTCAACCAAGGTGGAACTTCTGGAACTCAGCTCCTCCGTGACGTCCTTGAAGGGCTGCAGGATTTTTACCAGCTGACTCATGACTAACCAATCGTGATGCCCTAGGGGATTCTGCACACCTATGTCTATTGTACCAGAAAGTTCATGAAGGGGTGTCTGCAGCTCCAGTAACCTCTCCAGCATCATAAAGGTTGAATTCCACCGGGTGGCAACGTCTTGAATGAGACGCTTCTGAGGCATATCCAAATCAGTCTGCTTTTCTCGGAGAACCTGCCCCGGCCCTGACACTTCTGTGGAAGTGGTGCTGCTATGTTCCTGCCACTTGTGTATTAACCGACACAGGTATTCAGTCTCCTTGTCCTTGGACTCCAAGCCCAAACCTGACTTCACTACCAGATGCAGAGTGTGTGCAAAACATCGGATGTTCTTAAACCGCCCATCACTTATTGCCTTAACCATGTTTGCACCATTGTCTGTGACAAAAAAGCCTGCCCGCGTTTTACTGTCTCGCTGGTGTACTTTCCAGCTCGCCAGCATCTTTCTGATGCATGCTAGAATATTGGCAGCGGTATGGGAATGGTCCATCAGGTGGGTGTTCAGTAAAGCCCACCTCCACCCTGATGCTTGTTCAGTAATAGAGCTGCTGGCTGCCCCTGCCTCTGCCATGTCCCACCAGTGTGCTGTCAGAGAGAGGTAAGAGTGTGCAGCATTCATGGCGGTCCAGATATCGCAGGTGAAATGCACTCTTCCGTCTGCCTTACCTAGCAGTGCTTGCACGCGACTGACACAGTGCTTGTACAGGCTGGGGATGACCTTTCTACTAAATGTGGTTCTGGAGGGGACTTTGTAATTTGGAAGTACGACCTTCAAGAAACGTTTGAAACCCACATTCTCAACTAACTGCAGGGGCTGGTCATCAAGGGCAATCATTTCCCCAATGCTCCTGGTTACTACTTTTTGCGGCTGCCTGCCTCCTACCCCGGGATAGCGTTACCGCACTCCCACCCCCATTTCCTCCATGGTGCATTGTCGCTTCTCCCACATGTCAGTGGGTTTCTGGCCTGCCGCCTGACTGCTAGAAGGGTATGAGGGCGTGGGCTGACTCTGCTGCTTTCCTACCACTGCACCCTGGTTGGAAGGGGAAGGGGTCCCCTGACGGAAAATGCTACCATCCCCAGATGGCAGTAATCTTGTTGGGTGTTGCCTCTTAATATGATACTCCATGCCAAAATTTGACAGATGTCCCAGTTGCTTGCCTCTGCTAATATCCCTGGCACAGTAATTACACCGAGCATAACGCGGGTCTTCTGTCACTTTAAAATGTGCCCAGATCGCAGATTTCTTTGTGATCCTCCTCTCTTTCCCGCCCTGGGGGTGGATGGTGGCACTGGAGTTGAGGTACTACTGGGTGTGGGTGGTGCACCCACTGCACCCGGCGAAGCAATGCCAGCGAGGGCAACAGTCACCCTCTGTCTCCCTTCTGACAGCTCTTCCTCCTCCTCGATATCAGTGGAATGTCTCCCCTGCCGCAGATTTCTGGAGGTGGAGGCTAAAACAGGACTAACTGACAATTCTACCGAAGATTGCTCAGGTATTACATCTTCCGTTTCTGATGAGAATCCCATCCAAGAAGATTCTTCTTCTGAATCAGAAGCTAACAGTGCCAGCGCTACCTTGTCACCGCGAAGTTTTGCAGGACACTTCTGTCCCCTGGCTGCTCTTGGGTGTGTAACTTTTGTCTGGCTAGACTCTGCCTCCTCTTCACTCTCCTCCAAAACTACAGTGCCAGAAACACGTGCTGGCGATTGCAAAGTTTCATGGTCTGATTTCTTTTTTTTTGCCATGGAACTGCCATCCCCTACAAAGACGTTTGATTGCGACAGTTGCCTTTTTACCTGTACTGGTGGTGTTGCGCTGGTGTCTTTTGCGGTGCCTCCGCTGCCATTCCCACTAAGTCGCTTGCATCTCCCTTTCCCTGACATTATGGATTTAATGTCAATGAGTACTAGTGGTAACACTGCCCACTGTCCCACAATAATAATGTTCGGTCAGTTTAAAATAACTAAATTAACAGACCCACTCAAGAAGAATGCTCAGTCTGTTTAAAATAACAAAATGAACGGACCAAGTCAAGGACAATGCTGGTAAGTCTGTTTTAAAAATAGCAGATTGAATCAGACTCGCTGAAGGCCCAATCTTCACTCTGTTTATGCCCACTGCCTGCCTGGCAATGCACGGAATGTGTCTGTCTGTGTGTGTGCAGTGAGTGCACAGAGAACAAGCTTCCTTTTCAGTAGATATGAGGCAGAGTACTGCCAGTGCCAGCCCTGGCAACTGCCCACCCAGCACTGAACCAGTCAAGGACAATGCGGTTAAGTCTGTTTAAAATAGCAGAATTGGAACAGACTCGCTGAAGGCCAATCTTCACTCTGTTACAATGCCCACTGCCTCACTGCCTGCCTGGCAATGCACGGAATGTGTCTGTCTGTGTGAGTGCAGTGAGTGCACAGAGAACCAGCTTCCTTTTCAGTAGATATGAGGCAGGGTACTCCCAGCCCTGGAACTGCTGCCCACCCAGCACTGAACCACTCAAGGAGAATGCGTTTAAGTCTGTTTAAAAATAGCAAATGTAACAGACTCGCTGAAGGGCAATGTTCACTCTGTTTACAATGCCCACTGCCTCACTGCCTGCCTGGCAATGCACGGAATGTGTCTGTCTGTGTGTGTGCAGTGAGTGCACAGAGAACAAGCTTCCTTTCAGTAGATATGAGGCAGGGTACTCCCAGCCCTGGGAACTGCTGCCCACCCAGCACTGAACCACTCAAGGACAATGCGGTTAAGTCTGTTTAAAAATAACAAATTGAACAGACTCGCTTAAGGCCAATCTTCACTCTGTTTATGCCCACTGCCTGCCTGGCAATGCACGGAATGTGTCTGTCTGTGTGTGTGCAGTGAGTGCACAGGAGAACAAGCTTCCTTTTCAGTAGATATGAGGCAGAGTACTGCCAGTGCCAGCCCTGGCACTGCCCACCCAGCACTGAACCACTCAAGAGAATGCTTTTAAGTCTGTTTTAAAAAATAGCAAATGTAACAGACTCGCTGAAGGGCAATGTTCACTCTGTTTACAATGCCCACTGCCTCACTGCCTGCCTGGCAAATGCCCGGAATGTGTCCTGTCTGTGTGCACTGCAGTGCACATAGAACTAAAGTAGATATGAGGCAGAGTACTCCCAGCCCTGGAACTGCTGGCCCACCCAGCACTGAACCACTCAAGGAGAATGCTTTTAAGTCTGTTTAAAAATAGCAAATGTAACAGACTCGCTGAAGGGCAATGTTCACTCTGTTTACAAATGCCCACTGCCTCACTGCCTGCCTGGCAATGCAACGGAATGGTGTCTTTCTGTTGTGCACTGCAGTGCACATAGAACTAAAGTAGATATGAGGCAGGGTACTCCCAGCCCTGGAACTGCTGCCCAGTGCCCACCCAGCACTGAACCACTCAAGGAGATGCTTTAAGTCTGTTTAAAAATAGCAAATGTAACAGACTTGCTGAAGGGCAATGTTCACTCTGTTTACAATGCCCACTGCCTCACTGTCCTGCCTGGCAATGCACGGAATGTGTCTGTCTGTGTGCACTGCAGTGCACATAGAACTAAAGTAGATATGAGGCAGGGTATCCCAGCCCTGGAACTGCTGCCCAGTGCCCACCCAGCACTGAACCACTCAAGGAGAATGCTTTTAAGTCTGTTTAAAAATAGCAAATGTAACAGACTCGCTGAAGGGCAATGTTCACCTCTGTTTACAATGCCCACTGCCTCACTGTCGCCTGGCAATGCACGGAATGTGTCTGTCTGTGTGCACTGCAGTGCACATAGAACTAAAGTAGATATGAGGCAGAGTACTCCCAGCCCTGGAACTGCTGCCCAGCCAGCACTGAACCACTCAAGGAGAATGCTTTTAAGTCTGTTTAAAAATAGCAAATATGAGGCAGAGTACTGCCAGCCCTGCCTGGCACTGCCCAGGATAAAATGTACAGACTCACTCAATAAGAATGTTCTTTTTTTTTTTCCCTAACAAAGAATCTGTTCTGTGTTGTCTATCAAATCTGGTTCTGTTCTGTGTTGTCTATCAAATCGGGTTCTGCTATCTTCTCTGCCTCAGCCTGCCTAAGCCCACCCTGCACGATCCCGATCCCGATCCCACCTCCCCACTGAATCGCTGACAATGTCCGTCAGTCCTCGTGCTGCTGCTGCTTTTATAGTGCTGCTGGCTCGTCAGGAAATCCTCAGAGAAGCACGGAATGACAGCGCGATTCGCTGCATTCAGTGCTTCTCTGAAAGGTGAACGCAGATTCGCTGCGTTCCGGTATCCATGCCGACCTGTCCCACCCTTTCCTGTGAGTCACTGAGACTCACAGGACAGGGTCAGACAGGTTGGCATGGTTACCGCAGGGGCGCCGCCATTTTCAGGTAATCCGGGGCTCCGAGCTCGAGTCGCAGGTAATGGCGGCGAGGAAAGCGCGCGCATGGCGATTCGCCGTATCCGACATATCTATGTTCATTTATGTCGGAAATCTGCTCGTATACGCCCCATCTTTTTTTTAAGTTAAAAAAAAATATTGAGTTGCGTTTTCCATATGCGGTCAATCCGAATGCACATCCCTACAGTACGGTGCGTGGGAAGGAGACAGAGCCATGCCACGTGGAAAGGTAGCAGCAGCAGCAGCATTGGCCACCGAGCAATCGAAGCAGCCGGTAATCGGGAAAGGAGACAGCAGCATGAGCCTCCCAAGGCCGATGGGATTCTTCTTTCTTGGCCTGCGGGGGCTGGAGGAGGCGGCTGCTGCAGCTACCATTTGTGCTCCGGGAGTGGGGGGAGAGGAAGTGAGTGAGAGAAAAAGAGAGAAGCAGCCAGCCAGCCTGTGTGTCAGTGAGAGAATGTATTTGATTGAGAGCATGTGTGTGATTGAGAGAAACTGGTAAGAGAGCTCATGTGTGTGTATATGTGAGAGACAATGAAAGTGACTGCTGAGGGAGGTGACTGATGTATGTGTGTGTGTGTGAGAGAGAGAGAAAAAGCATGGAAGTGAGAAATCTGGGTATGTGAAAAAGCATGGGAGTAAGAAGCCTGGTGTTGTGGGGGTGTGTGTGAAAGAAAGCATAGGAGTGAGAAGCCTGATTATGTGAGAGAGAGCATGGGAGGGGGAAGCCTGAGTGTGTGTGCATGCATGAGAGAGAGACTGGTTGGTAAGGTGACTGTGTGTGTGAGAGAAAGAGACTGGTGTGTGTGAATGTGAGAGAAAGAATGTGATTCAGGGAATGAGAAGCCTGTGCATGTGGAGAGCGAGCATGGAAATGAGAGAGAGAATGTTGTGTGTGTGTGTGTGTGCGTGTGTAACAGAGAGAAAGTGATTATGGGGATGAGAAGTCTGTGCATGTGAAGAGAGTGAGCATGGGAGTGAGAAATCTGGGTGTGTGTGAGACACAGCATGGGAGGGAGAAGCCTGTATATGTAAGACAGAACATGGAAATGGGAAGTCTGTGTGTGTGTATGCATGAGAGAGATCAGGTGACTGGTGTGTGTTTGTGTGTGTGTGTGTGTGTGTGTGTGTGTGTGAGAGAGAGAAAGAAAGTGATTATGGGAATGAGAAAGGTAATCACAAAGTAAGAGAGTACAAGCTCCCTACTCATCACATCACAACAACATAGGGAACCCTATGAGTTCATTTTTATAGCATTAACATTCACAATTTACTATAATCTCATAACAATTTTGTTATCAATATTGCCATTTATCAGCAGGGCTTAACATAATACATACACATTTTAATTACATCCACTGATGTTTACAATAATTCAAAAACATGTGCAACCCAATGTACATGAATATACACACTTATTTAACAGCAGTATTAGATGTTAATGCTATAAAAATGAACTCATAGGGTTCCCTATGTTGTTGTGATATGGGAATGAGAAACCTGTGCATGTGGAGAGAACAAGCATAGGAGTGAGAGACTGGTGAGTGTGTGTGATACAGAGAAAGTGATTTTGAGAGTGAGAAGCCCGTATATGTAAGTAGAACATGGGAGTGGGAAGCCTGTGTGTGTATGGCATGAGAGAAACTGTTCAGGAAGGTGACTGGTGTGTGTGTCAAAGACTGCTTGGGAGATGATTGGTGTGTGTGAGAGACAGAAACTGGTCATGGGGGCATGACTGGTTTGGTGTGTGTATGTGAGAGACATAGGCCCTAAGGAAGAGGACCATGAGTATAGAGCTTAGCCTCTGCTGCTGCTTCTGCTGTGTGCTATGGCCTGCATGGAAGAGGAGTAGGAGAGCTGCTGGAGGGGGTAAGTAAAGGTGGCTTTTTAAGTTTATTTTTCTTGATTGCCATTTTAATTATTTAATATTATGTGATGTCTGCTTTTTTGAAATATTTTATTGATGTTTGGAGAATTTTTAATAGTTTTTATGAGTTTTTAATTGTTGGATGTTTTTCTGTTCATAGCTGCTTTGAAACATTTATTCTGCTTATTAGTATAGTTTTACAATTATTTCTGTGTGGGGATCTATAGCTGCTTGCTAGTTCTGTTTTCCTAATAAGAGGTGTATTGGTTTTTAGGGCCTGATTTAATATTTGTAGTGTTGCCTTTTCATAGATAGGGTTGCTCCTGTTTGAGTGTATTCCATAATACAGGTGTAACTGTGTGCGGATTAGTTTATGTGCATTACTACAGATCCTGGGAGTATGTTGAGTCGGTTCTGTGTCTGTTACCAAGATGAGATATTTTATTAGCATGTAAGCATTTATATCAGTCTTATTTGTTGTGTTTTCTCAAGAGGACATGCATTGGTGGTAAACTGTATGGGGTATTGAGCCTGGAAGTAGAAGTAGTTTGAGTTGCTGTTACTGAGATGACACCAGAACCAGAATATATTTTTTGTAGGGTCAGTTGTATGGGGAAGATCATAATTCTGCTTTACATCCATTATTGTGGGTCAGGGGGGTTCCCGTGGATGCAAACTGTACTTTTACATCCAGCCCCGTGATGATCATGGGTCAGTGTGTCATGCATGTGAGAACCATCTGTCAGGTGTGGCCCGACAGAAAAAAGGTTGAGAACCACTGTTTTAGCCAATAGCAATCTCTCAGATCCTTTTCAGGTAGATCGTGGGGTTTGACAAGGTTGCCCACACTCCCTTCCTCTCTACCTTCTTTCTATTGACCCATTACTTCGAAAGATAGTGAATGACACCTTTATATGCGGGTTGGAAATCTAAGATACTTCTTTTAAAGTAGCTGCGTTTGCGGACGATATCCTTATATATTTAACTGACCCTACCTGCTCTTTACAGAAAATATTATCATACAAAACTTGGTTTGGCAAGGTTGCTGGACTAAAAATAAATCAGGACAAATCCAAAGCTTTGGACATATCGGGTCATCTCCAACATTCATGGCCGGGTTCTTTTCCCCTTAAGTGGGTTTCTTCTAGTATGAAGTATTTAGGCATTCATATCCCGCAACAGCTCTCTCAATTTTATCAGGTCAATGTTCAACCACTATATCAAGAAGGGATGTGCATTCGTTTTAGATGAAATAGGAAATATAGACGATATTTCCTATTTCGTTGTGGTTTGGGGGCCCTGAAACGATAGGAAAACCCACAAAATTTCATGTGGCTTTCTTATCGTTTGGGGGGGAGAAAGGGCACACAAACCCCCCACCCCATTCCTTCAGATCTAATTATTTACAATCCTCCACCCTCCCAACCTCCCCAAAACATGCCTAAAGTCCCTGGTGGTCCAGCAGTGGTCCTGGGAGCGATGTCCCCCTCTTGGGCCGTCGGTTGCCACTAATCAAAATGGAGCTGATGGCCCTTTCCCCTTACCATGTGACAGGGGCTATCAGTGCCATTGGCTGGCCCCTGTCACATGGTAGGAGCAATGGCTGGCTCGCACAATTTTTTAAGATAGCGCCGTCCGTCCATTGCTCCTATCATGTGACAGGGTCTGGACAATGGCCCCGATAGCCCGTGTCATATGGTAAGGGCAAAGGGCCACCAGCACCATTTTGTTTACTGGCAGCTGATGGCCCGAGAGTGGGAGTTCGCTCCCACTGGACCACCAGGGACTTTAGGCAAGTTTTCGGGGGGTCAGGAGGGTGAGGGATTGCAAATAATTACATCTGAAGGAACGGGGTGCTTTTTTTTTTCGGATCGGGACAGACAAAAAAATGGTCAGAACCACAGGAAACAAAATTTCCCACAGTTCAATGAAACGAAACCGGAAATGATTGCCGGTAAGATACACATCTCTAATATCAAGCCCTCTGTAAAAACATTCAGAAATGGTTGAATCTCCTGCTTTCATCAAGCCCAGCATCCTGTTTCCAACAGTGGCCAATCCAGGCCATAAGAACCTGGCAAGTACCCAAAAACTAAGTCTATTCCATGTTACCGTTGCTAGTAATTGCAGTGGCTATTTTCTAAGTCAACCTAATTAATAGCAGGTAATGGACTTCTCCTCCAAGAACCTATCCAATCCTTTTTTAAATACAGCTATACTAACTGTACCATCCGGTCCAGGTGATTTACTACTCTTCAGTTTGTCAATCAGGTCTACCACATCTTCTAGGTTCAACGTGATTTGATTCAGTCAATCTGAATCATTACCCATGAAAACCATCTCCAGTATGGGTACCTCCCCAACATTCTCTTCAGTAAACACCGAAGCAAAGAAATAATTTAACCTTTCCGCGATGGCCTTATCTTCTCTAAGTGCCCCTTTAACCCCTCAATCATCTAATGGTCCAACTGACTCCCTCACAGGCTTTCTGCTTTGGATATATTTAAAAACGTTTTTACTTTGAGTTTTTGCCTCTGTGGCCAACTTCTTTTCAAATTCTCTCTTAGCCTGTCTTATCAATGTCTTACATTTAACTTGCCAACTTTTAAGCATTATCCTATTTTCTTCTGTTGGATCCTTCTTCCAATTTTTGAATGAAGATCTTTTGTCAAAAATAGCTTCTTTCACCTCCCCTTTTAACCATGCCAGTAATCATTTTGCCTTCTTTCCACCTTTCTTAATGTGTGGAATACATCTGGACTGTGCTGCTAGAATGGTATTTTTTAACAATGACCACGCCTTTTGCACACTTTTTACTTTTATAGCTGCTCCTTTCAGTTTTTTTCTAACAATTTTTCTCATTTTATCAAAGTTTCATTTTTGAAAGTTTTGCACGAGAGCCGTGGATTTGCATACTGTTCCTCTTCTAGTCATTAATTCAAATTTGATCGCCAAGTCCTGTGCTCCACTGAGAATTAGATCTAAAATTGCTCCCTCTCTCATTGGTTCCTGAACCAATTGCTCCATATGCTATCATTTATTCCATCCAGGAACGTTATCTCTCTAGCGTGTCCCGATGATACATTTACCCAGTCAATATTGGGGTAATTGAAGTCTCCCATTATTACCGCACTACCAATTTGGTTAGCTTCCCTAATTTCTCTTAGCATTTCACTGTCCGTCTCACCATCTTGACCAGGTGGACGATAGTATACTCCTATCACTATAGTCTTCCCTGACACACAAGGGATTTCTACCCACAAAGATTCAATTTTGCATTTAGCCTTATGCAGGATGTTTATCCTGTTGGACTCTATGCCATCCCGGACATAAAGCACCACACTGCCTCCCGGGTGCTCCTCTCTTGCATTGCGATATAATTTGTACATCGGTATAGCACTGTCCCATTGGTTGTCCTCCTTCCACCATGTTTCCACCATCCTTGTGCAAAGTTTATTGTTTTAATGTAAACCGAGGTGATTTGTAACTTGTTACAAGAATATCGGTATATAAAAATGCCAAATAAATATAAATAAATGTTTCTGAGATGCCAATTAAGTCTATGGATCATACACTGCTATACATTCTAATTCTCCCATCTTACTTCTTAGACATCTGGCATTAGCATACAAACATTTCAAAGTTTGTTTTTTTTATTTTATTTATTTATTTAAATCTTTTCTATACCGTCACTAAGTTATATACCATCGCAACGGTTTACATGTAGGCACACATTTAATGTAAGTAAAAGTGTACTATAGTACATTCTAACAGGTGCCGTCAAAGGTTCGGTTACAATATATCATTTTTGTTTGTATTTTAATTCTGCTTTTTAATTGATAGGGATAAGTTTGAATTTTTTAGCTCAGGTGAGTTTTTAGTTAAAGGCACTTGGACTACATTTCTTATTATTGGAACCTCACTGTCGGGATGCCCTAATTCTAATGCATCATTAGTATCCTTTGAAGATACCTCTCTCCGAACCAAGCGCCGCTGAGTGTCTGTAGGCTTTCCCCTTTGTTCTAGTTTAAAAGCTGCTCTCTCTCTTTTTTAAAGGTTAGCACCAGCAGTCTGGTTCCACCCTGGTTAAGGTGGAGTCCATCCCTTCAGAAGAGACTCCCCTTTCCCCAAAAGGTTCCCTAGTTCCTAACAAAACTGAATCCATCTTCATTGCACCATCGTCTCATCCACGCATTGAGACTCCAGAGCTCTGCCTGCCTCTGGTGACCTGCGCGTGGAACAGGGAGCATTTCAGAGAATATAACTTTTTAGAGAATTATATTATTTTAGAGAATATTTCATTTTAGAGAACAGATCTTCTAAATATGGTTGAAATCCCCAAATGGCTTTATCTGCTCCAAATGGCCCCAATTTGGCTCTCAAAAAAAGATTTGCTTACAATAGAGAGAGAATTCTCCCAGTTTGTTTGGCAAGGGAAAAGAACCAGACTACCACTACATATCATACAGATACCATGGGCTACTGGAGCGTTAAGCTGCCCCGACCTTTGGCATTATAACATAGCATGCATGCTGAGGATAATCTATGACTAGCTATACAAATCATCCTTATTCTCCCCGTATGAGGTACTTAAGCCTAACTAGGAGGATTTGCACCTGTGGCTCTCCTTCAATGTTCAGATAAGTCTATTCCATCATCCCACTCATCATTTTATATTTTGGCTGCATGTTGAAAGGCTTGGCTTACACTGTGGAAAAAAACTGAATCTTCAAGCGAGTAGTACTGCGCTTATTGAAATCTGTGATAATCCAGATTTCACTCCCGGAACTACTCAAGTAGTATTCCAACGTTGGCAAAAACTGGGCCTGGAATATATTCACCAATTTTTTGAACCTACTACAGACTTAGTGGCCGGCTTCACAGATTTGCAAATTTTATACCACATGCCACACACCGATTTTTTTGCATATCTACAAATTCATCACTATATTGCCACAGCCCACTTGAAGAACCCAAGCTTAGGAACTATGGGAGACCTCTCTTCCTTTTTTCACTTTAACTCCTCCCAAAAACCTTCTTGCATGACTTTTTCTCATAGATTATTGGAACGCCAAGAACCTCCTCTCCTTAGATCGGTGGTCTAAATGGCTCAGTATCACTCTATCTCAATTTTAAAATAATTTTTTGTAGGCATCTCTAGAACTTCCAAGAATACTCTGCTTCAGGAACTTCAATATAAATTAATCTGGCAGTTATATGTCACACAGGCCCTAGCGTATAAATGGAAACATTGCCCCTCCCTCCATGTGAAAAATGTTCAACGTCTATAAACAATTACTTACACAGTTTTTGGGAATGTCCTCTTATACAAAGCTTTTGGCAGTCCATGTCTTTGAAACCTTCTAATATCTTAGAATTAGTACTCCCAGTAGAAGTACACCTTTGGCTATTTGGGAAATCATTGAAGGCCACAATCAATTGGCCCCATACTTCCAAGCTACTTTTCGATAGAGCTAGCCTGATATCAAAACAATCCATACTAGCTTGTTGGATAGGTCCTCACCCCCCATCATACTCACTCTGGGAAAAGAAAATACTTAAACTATTAACAATGAAATATTTGTCGGTTGCACAAAATTCTGCTCATCGTAAAGAAGAAACAAAAGCTATATGGACTCCTTTCCTGCAATCTTTACCTCCTGATTCTGCGCAACACCTCCCTTCAATATAATGGTGACAGGTTGTTTTCGAAGTGATACATAGCAAAGAGTGACCCACAGGATATATTTGACCAGCTTAGACTGGTTGTTCTTACAATCAGTTTAGGCCTCCTTAATACTGTTTAGGTAGAAGCTTAAAAGCCCTGAGGTTATAGGTTTCTAGATCTCAACAATGATGACTCATGTAGTTCTAGAGAAACCAGGCTCTGAGAATTTATCATTCTCATTGGCATTCGTAACCCAGCCATCATTTAGTCATAAGTAGGATGAACATGGACCAGTAATCTCTGACTCTTTCACTTTTTCCAACATTTCTCTGCTGGCTTCTGAAATGGGGCTGTAAAGCCGTTCTGAATTCATACTTGACATAACCCCGGATATTACCAATTTAATACCATATTGAAAGAGTATTTACTCCGACGGGCATACAATATATTTAAAAGTGGTGTTAGCAGAATAAATTCTCTCAAAGATGTGAGGATAATGATATATATTTTGAGTGACTGATTATTCATGCCATTTATATGATATTGAGCATTATTGTTTCTGTGAAAAATATGAAAATTGTGTGTTATTGTACATGTCAATTTCATGTTTTTATTATGTATGTTGATGATGTAAATCGCCTAGGCCTCCTTGTGGTAGGTGATTAATAAATTTTAATAAATGAATGAAATGAAAATTAAATGAAATCATATAACCATCAGTGAACTACTAATTTTCAGTCACCTACAATTTCAAATATCATTATCATGTCAATTTCCAAAACTATGTGCATGTTGTATCTCTGGGTAGCAATCGTAGCTAAGCCCAGGGCGGATTAAGTACCGAGGGCAGGGATAGGGAGGGAATGGGGGGAAGGGAAGGGAAACGGGGTTAATTCTCGTATTAAATTGTATTGATATGCCCTTGTAAAGTTCAATGTTAAGGTTATATTAAGTGGTTCCAAGAAAGTTCTAAGAGCGATTGTTCTTACGGGAGTAATGGTATTTAGAACTAGTATTAATCCATCATGTGTTAAATGTTATTTACTTATGCATCTTTTGTGCTTGTAATGTTATAAAACCCCAATAAAAAAGATACAACAAAAACAAAAAATGCACCATTAGAATTTAGCTAGGCCTGAACTCATGTATACAAATTAACAGAAAGATACACAAAATATAAAGGAAAGAAAAAGAATAAAGAAACAAAAATGAAATAAAGGAGAAACTATTCTATTTACCTTGAATAGATTTTCACCGTACAAGCAGGTTGACCCTATAAAAAAATTAAGGCACAAAGTATCAATTCTTTGAAAGTGAGAGAGAATACAAAGGTGCAAACAAGAATATGTGCTGAACTTGAATTTAAGTTTATTTATGCGATAGCATTTTTGCTAACAGTTCATAGTATACTTGACTTCTTTATTAAGTTCAACTTCTAAAAGGAAACAAAATATATTCACAGTGTTATAAGATATAACAAATAGAACAGCTGAATGACATATGCTTAAGAACATGCCATATTGGGTCTGACCAAGGGTCCATAAAGCCCAGCATCCTGTCTCCAACAGTGGCCAATCCAGGCCATAAGAACCTGGCAAATTCCCAAAAACTAAGTCTATTCCATGTTACTGCTGCTAGTAAAAGCAGTAGCTATTTTCTAAGTCAACAATTAATAGCTGGTAATGGACTTCTCCTCCAAGAACTTATCCAATCCTTTTTCAAACACAGCTACACTAACTGCAGTAACCACATCCCCTGGCAACAAACTCCAGAGTTTAATTGTGCATTGAGTGAAAAATAAATTTCTCTGATTAGTTTTAAATGTCCTCATGCTAACTTCATGGAATGCCCCCTAGTTCTTCTATTATCCAAAAGAGTAAATAACCAATTCACATTTACCCATTCTAGTCCTCTCATGATTTTGAACACTTTTATCATATCGCCCCTAAGCTGTTTCTTCTCCAAGCTGAAAAGTCATAACCTCTTTAGTCTTTCCTCATAGGGGAGCTGTTTCATCCCCTTTATCATTTTGGTCACCCTTCTCTGTACCTTCTCCATCGCAACTATATCTTTTCTGAGGTGTGGTGACCAGAATTGTACACAGTGTTCAAGGTGTGGTCTCACCATGGAGCGATACAGAGGCATTATGATATTTTATATTTTATTCACCATAAATCCCAATATTCTGTTAGTTTTTTTGACTGCCGCAGTACATTGAACCGACAATTTAAATGTGTTATCCACTTTGATGCCTAGATATCTTTCTTGGGTGGTAGCTCCTAATATGGAACCTAACATTGTGTAACTATAGCATGGGTTATTTTTCCTATATGCATCACCTTGCACTTATCCAAATTAAATTTCATCTGCCATTTGGATGCCAAATTTTCCAGTCTCATGAGGTCTTCCTGCAATCTGCTTGTGATTTAACTACTCTGAATAATTGTGTATCATCTGCAAATTTGATTACCTCACTCGTCATATTTCTTTCCAGATAATTTATAAATATATTGAAAAAAACGGGTCCTAATACAGATCCCTGAGGCACTCCACTGCCCACTCCCTTCCATTGAGAAAATTGTCCATTAGCGCGATCGCGTACTTTTGTTCGCGCACCAGGCGCGAACAAGAGTACGCAGGATTTTAATAGATACGCACGTAGTCGCGTGTATCCATTAAAATCCAGGGTTGGCGCGCAGCCTGCCTCCATTCCCTCCGAGGCCGCTCCGAAATCGGAGCGGCCTCGGAAGCCTCTGATCTGGGCCTCTCATCTGTGGGAGAGAAGGGACCCTGTCTTCGAAAACTTGAGTCAATTTCTGTCTGCCTTCCGGCAGATTTTTGATGAATCCGTCCGCAAGCCCACTGCGGTCTCAGAATTGCTCCGATTGCGACAGGGTACTCGGACAGTGGCCGAGTACGCGACGGAATGCCGCACCCTGGCTGCAGAGCTGAATTGGAGAGAAGATTGCCTGCATGGAATCTTCTTGGAAGGGCTAGCCTCGTGCCTTCAGAATGAGCTAGTGGCGAAGGAACTCCCAGACGACCTCAATGGCATGATACATTTGGCCAATCGAGTGGATCGTCGGATGAGGTTTCGCCTTGCGGAAGTCAGGGCAGTGAGAAGGCCCTCACCTCCTTCCAAGAGTGCATCTGAAGCCCTTCAGGCACCCGCCAAGGAGCCCATGGAGTTGAGTCGTGGGAGAGTGTCTCCTCAAGAGCGTTGGTGGCGCACGAAGGAAGGACTTTGCTTTTATTGTGGCACGGCAGGCCATTGAATAGCTGCCTGCCCAGCATGACCAGGAAACTCTCGGGCCTAGGACCTGAAAGAGGTCTCTTCCTGGGCTGTACTGCACCCGCACCTCCACTAACGTTGCCAGTGGCGTTATCCTCGACAGATGGGGAGTTCCACATGCTAGCTCTAGTGGACTCCGGCGCCGGCGGCAATTTTATAATGAAAAGCCTGGTGGAACACCTAAAGATTCCACAAGTTTGTCTCCCTGTTCCTATGGTCATCTCCTCGATCCAAGGGAAGCCTCTTCCAGAACAGGTGACACACACCACGATCCCCATCCAGCTGCGGGCTGGGGCCCTGCATCAAGAACAGATGTCGCTCTATGTCTTGGAGTACTCCATCCATCCGATCGTCCTAGGTCTCCCTTGGCTCCAGGAGCATGAGCCCCAGTTAGATTGGAATACCTTGCAGCTGGCTCATTGGGGGCTGAGCTGCCATGGCAACTGCCTCCACTCTGTGGTTCCAGCATCCTGTCCCATAGCTTCCACCAGCCTTCCAGGCCTGCCAGCCCCATATGTCGCATACGCGGACATCTTCTTGAAGCAAAGGGTGGAGATACTTCCACCTCATCGAACGTTCGATTGTGCCATCCAGCTCCTTCCTGGCACTGAACCTCCTCGGGGTTGCATTTACAACCTCTCGCCTGCAGAGATGCAGGCTATGAGCGAATATATCAAGGATAACCTGGAGAGGGGCTTCATTCAGAAGTCTAGATCCCCGGCTGGGGCTGGCTTCTTCTTTGTCGTGAAGAAGGATGGGAGTCTTCGCCCCTGTATTGACTACCGGGGCTTAAATGCTATTACGGTCAAGGATCGTTACCCCTTACCCCTCATCTCAGAGTTCTTTGAACAGCTACAAGGTGCAAGGAACTTTTCCAAATTAGACCTCCGAGGGGCCTACAACCTCATCCGAATTAAAGAAGGTGATGAGTGGAAGATGGCCTTCAATACCCGAGACGGCCACTATGAGTATTTAGTGATGCCATTCGGGCTCTGTAACGCTCCCGCGATGTTCCAGAACACCATGAATGAGATATTCCGTGATCTCATGTACAAGTGCGTAGTGGTATATCTGGATGACATTTTAGTATTCTCGCATTCCCTGACTGCGCACCGTCAACACGTCATCCAGGTATTGCAACGTCTCCAAGAACACCAGTTATACGCAAAATTAGAAAAGTGCCTCTTTGAGAAGGAGTTCCTTCCCTTCCTGGGATACATCATCTCCAGTGAAGGTTTCCGTATGGACCCTCAGAAGCTGAAAGCCATTCGGGAATGGCCCCAGCCATCCGGACTGAAGGCACTCCAACGATTCTTGGGGTTCGCAAATTATTATCGATCGTTCATTCCACACTATGCGTCCATAGTGGCCCCGATGACGGCCCTGACCCGGAAAGGCGCGGATCCCAAGAAGTGGCCTCCGGGAGCGGAGACCGCCTTTCATCACCTCAAGGAGGCGTTCCTGCAACAACCGTGCCTTCGGCATCCGGATCCACAATGGCCGTTCATCATTGAAGTAGATGCCTCATCGGAAGGCATAGGCGCCATCTTGAGTCAGACGTCTGATAATCACAAACTTCGTCCATGTGCCTTCCTCTTGCGCCAGTTTTCCCCGGCAGAGAGAAATTACGCCATAGGCAATAAGGAGCTGTTAGCGATCAAAGTCGCCCTCAAAGAATGGCACCCCTGGCTGGAAGGGGCACAGCATCAATTCACGGTCTACACGGACCACAAGAATCTTGAATACCTGATCCAAGATGGTGCGCTAAGAGGCAGAACGCACGCCGACTCTCTCCTCTTACCTCAAAAATTTCCTTTTCTTATCAATGCTGCACTCCGGCAGGAAGCGGAGGGCCTGTGAGAGGCTGAACTTAGAAGCCTCGACCCCGGGTCCACAACGAGGGCTGATGGACGCCCATGTCCTCAGAGGGACAGTAGCACCAGGAGAAGAGTCGCTGGAAGCTGGTCGAGGAGGCGCTTTAACATCCGACAGCTTCCCTGACTCCTAACATCTTTTTCCCCGGCAGAACGGACGGCCCCGAAAACCCAGCAATAGGTAGGACGACTACCCTGGCCCTGATGGAGAGGCCAGGGTAGTCGTCCTACCTATTGTCGGAAGGCACCAGGGAGGAACCCACACGGCACACGGAGGGAGCTCCGGGGGTAGCGCGGCAACTGAGCATTGCCGGGCTAGAAGGGGAAGGAAACCTACGAGGAGAAGAACAAATGCTGGACGAACTTTTAGAGTGGCAATCTGAAGAAGAATTGTCTACCCAGGAGAAGCTTTGTGAATTGCAGCAGTTGGTAAGACCTGAGCAGTTTACTTTAGAATCTATTTGGTTTGCTATAGAAACTGTAACAAAAATTTAACTACACAGCTGGACGAAGTATACAGTAAAATGGGTCAAATGAATGCTCAGATTAAGAAAGTTAAAGGAAAACAAATGGAAATGAAAAAGGAAATGAAATCTGTTAAGACTGACGTAGGTAGTTTGAAAAACCAGTATCAAGAAATGGTGAAAGATAATTTGTACCTCCTTAAAAAATTAGAAAATTTGGAAAATCAACAGAGAGGGAAAAATCTCAGATTGATTAATTTTCCTAAAAAGCTGACAACATCTCCAACTGAACTATAGAGATGTGCTTCGTTTTTTTCTACCGGGTCGTTTTTTGTCTCGGATACTTCGTGGTAAAATTAGGGTTTTCTCGTTTAGTTTTTTTGAAAAACGAAACTAGGAAACCTGAAACCGGGCCAAAAAACGAAGCGGGAAACGAAGCTAAAAAAAAACCCACCCCAAGCATTTAAAAGCATTTTCGTACATACATACAAACTCCCCCCCCCCCCCCATCCCGATCCCTCCCCAAGACTTACGAACATCCCTGGTGGTCCAGCGGGGTCCCGGGTGCCATTTGATCCTCCGTGCCCATGTGCGCCATTGCCAGGCTTGCTCAAAATGGTGCCGAATAGCCTCTGAACTACCATGTCACAGGGGCTACCGGCGCCATTGGTCAGCCCCTGTCACATGGCCATCGGCGCCATCTTGTGCTCCTATCATGTGACAGGAGCTGACCAATGGCGCCGAAAGCCTCTGTGACATAGTATGGGCAAAGGCTATCGGCGCTAATTTGATTACTGGCAGCCGACAACGAAATCGCTCCCGGACCCCCGCTGGACCCCCAGGGATTATTGGCAAGCCTTGGGTGGGTCAGGAGCCCTATGACCCACATATATATATATATATATATATATATATATATATATATATATATATAAATATATATATATATGTATATATATACACATATACAGGTGTAACCCTAAAAACAATGGGGTAGATTTTAAATTGATATTTGGTCAAAACCGCCCCGTTCTCATGCACTAAAAATGTCCCGCTAATCGTCGGCCTTATCCGGCTGTACCTCAACACTGTACGAACTGGACATATCAAAGGGCTCTCAGCGGGCACTAAGTTAATAACAGAACCCTTACCTTTTTGATCGGTTTTGGATTTCGGGAGGAAAAGCGTCACTGAGGTCGTATGGAAACACAGTCTGCCGTAATCCCTGGATTTCCTTTACCTCGGCATGACTGAGCCACTAGCTCGCTCACTCGCATGGCTCCAAAAAATGCCCACGAAAAGGCTACGCTGAACAAAATTACCTCATACCCCAACCAACAGACCTGCGGTAACAGCCCCGTGAACCTTATCAAGTCCTGATACTGGATTGGCAACCTCTGGTCCCTCTGTCTACCCAATTGTTTCTTCCACCCTCCCAAAACCTTGTGTACTCGAAATCTACTCATGGGGTTACCCCAACCTTTTAACTTTTGAAAGAAGGAAAAACCCACTAAATGCAATAGCGCTGTGGTCATCGACCAACCACTGCTCTTGGCCCATAAGCAAAGTCCACTAGCCACTGTTCATCCACGGGCCCTTCCTCCCAATCCCTGAACTTCATGAAATGTGCCACAATTGCATGTCCTTTAGAATACGTTCCAGGTACTCGGAGCCCCTGAGTCCTGAATGAGGTCCCATTCTTCTTCATGCCTGTCTGCTGGGAAAGAATCCACATCGGTTCTGTGCTGATAGCCTATATTATCTGAAGGAGAAAATAATATAACTACCCACGATCTCACACGTACCTTCCCTATCCCTTATTTCTCCTACCCACAATCCTACCCACGATCCCCTGCCCTCTAATCGTATTGTAATTCTGCCGCACCTCTTCATTATATGTTGGTTGCTTCTGTTCTATTTATTTATTTTTTGTAAATGCCCTATCTCGTTCCCCTCACCCTCCCTCGCTAATTCTCGCAACTCGCTGTTGGTACTCACGTGAAGGCCCGCTCAGTAGGGGCCATATCCTCCCGCTCCTTCTCCCCGCTACTGTTTGATGGCTTTTGGTACCGCCTTGCCACTTGTCTGGGTGCACTTGGAACTGGGGTGTGCCCATTGCATGCGGCACATGCATGCCGAAACTTACATTCTAGGAATAAGCAGGTGGCTCTATTGAAACGCCAACAAATATCACCTTTTGGCATGGCCATCTTGCCCTCTTTCCCTGTCTGCACTCGACCCCTTGCTGCTGCTTCTCCCCCACCAATCCCCCCGACCCTGCCCTGCCTTCCCCCGCCCCTCCGAAGGCTCCTGCGCTAGAGTTTGCTTGCTTGGTGCTCTTATTTGTCATCTGCATGAGCCATAAATTGATGTCCTGGGTACCCCAAGACATGAATCTATTGCCCGCCATCTTCTCCCAGAAACGCTTGTTGTAATTGAGCCATGCTCACCCTTCATAACCTTTAAATGTGCCTAAAATGCTATCGCAGTACACCAGTAAGGTCCCGTGCTGGTCCGGCTTGTAGTGCCCCACGATGCTGGCCAGTCACAAAAAAACCCTTATCCAGTTGAGAAGGTTTTTGGGCACCTTGACCCCTGCCTCTTTCCCCTTCTTCTTCTTGCTTCCCTTGCCGCGCCTATTCCTGCTGCCCCTTCTGCCTGCCACCAGCTGAAATTTGTTAACATACTTGCATTTTTTAATGCGTCTGAGTACTTTTCCCGGAACCCTTCCCACAGCTCTGTCAAAGATGCTAGAGCCGGGTGCCCCATGTCCTGCGCTGGCCCCAATCTGCTGTCTCCCTACCGTCTCCATGCGCTAGTGTCCGATGAAGATGCTGTCGTCGAACTACTGTCCGTATCGCTAGAACTGCTGTCCCTTCTACGCTTTGTCTTCGCTTTAGTCTGATGCTCCCTAACTTCCCCCTGCTCATTACCTTCCTCAGCTCCCAGTATGCGAGACCTCGCCGCCTCTCCTCTTGGTCTATCCACACACCCAGCCTCCGGTCTGTCTTCGTTCGGGTATAGCGGCTCCTTCCTCCACCTCTCTTTGCTGTATGAAGTGTCCGGAATCTCATCGCTTCTGTGATCTGCAACAGATAACATATTGGTCCCAGTACCTGCCCTGCATACAGCGTGTTGTCCCATGCCCATTGCTTCTCTGTTCCCCTGAACAGACTATCGCCTACCCACCCTGACTGGTCTCCCCTCCCCTGTCCCGTCGCCCTGCTGTCTCCCTGTGCGCCCTGCCTCCATGCTGGCCAGCCTCCAAATCCTCTCCTCTCTCTGTCCCTGCATTCACCTCCCACTCTCCCATACCCCTGATCCCCCCTTCGTTCCTACGCCCCTTCACGTTCTAAGCGCATGCGACCACACTCACCGCTGGCATGCTCGTGTCCTAAACCTCTGGCCTCTGGATCTCTCCTTCCACTTGCAGCCGCCACACCCCTGGCTCTCATCTTTCCTCGCCCATCGCCGGAAAGAACTCTGCGCTCCGCTGCCGGGACTGTCTTGCCTCTCCTTAGACCACTGGGGCTGGCAGCCCGTCTTCCTCCGATACTAGGCCTCGGCTTTAGGCCTCTCCCTCTGCCTGCTCCTACATGCGCCTGGCCCACCGCTTCTGCTGCTTTTCCCGCCTCTGCGGTAGCTGAGGGATACGCCGCCTGGGCTCTTCCATCTGACGCTTCATCCCGCCCCCTGGGTCCTGTTCTACCTTGCACGGGGCTCCTGTGTGGGCTCAGCCGTCCGGTCTGAGCGCCAGTCAACACGAGGGAGCTGGGAGGGAACAGGGGCGGTGCTCTGAGGGAAGTGCTCTACCAAAGCGCGCCTCCGGTTCAGCTTCAGGCCCGCTCTCCCCGGAGCTGACTATCACACTCTCCGGCTCACTTCGGGGGAGGGGGAGGCTCGGGAGGGCAGGTGACGATTGCTGGCTGTCTGCCCTGGCCCCACTGAGGCCACGACCCCCTTGTTTGGTGCCTGCCCTACCTTGGCTCACTGGCAGGCTTTTCCGTTCTCCACTTCTCCTCATGCTTCCTTTAATGTTAACGGTGTTAAGTAGGCTATTCCTCTCTCTTTCAGCACTACTGACCTGGAGCACAAAGTTCGCCGCTCCTACCTCCCTGCCTCCTTTGCCTAACTGACCCGTTGCTCCCTTGACGTCACCCTTGTTACGGCTGTGGCTGCTGTGCTACCGCCTCACCACCAGGGGTCCCTCTAGTGCTGGCTTTCCTGACAGGCCCAGTCCATCTCCTATGTCCACTCTATGCTCTGGGTGTGCCCTCTTAACCCTGCCTGACAGTTGCCTCGGTGCTTCGGCATCGAGCTCCCCTGGGCTCCCTGCTCTAGCCTGCCTTGCCTTGCGCGGCCTTCGGGCCTATCCTTGCCTTGCCTTGCCTTGCCTTGCGCGGCCTTCGGGCCTATCCTTGCCTTGCCTTGCGTGGCCTTCGGGCCTATCCTTGCCTTGCCTTGCCTTGCGTGGCCTTCGGGCCTATCCTTGCCTTGCCTTGCCTTGCGTGGCCTTCGGGCCTATCCTTGCCTTGCCTTGCCTTGCGCGGCCTTCGGGCCTATCCTTGCCTTGCGTGGCCTTCGGGCCTATCCTTGCCTTGCCTTGCCTTGCGTGGCCTTCGGGCCTATCCTTGCCTTGCCTTGCCTTGCGGCTTGGCCTCCTTGCCTTGCCTGCGGCCTTCGGGCCTATCCTTGCCTTGCCTTGCCTTGCGTGGCCTTCGGGCCTTTCCTTTCCTTGCCTTGCCTTGTGCGGCCTTTTGGCCTTCTTTCTTGATTTCCATACCTGGCCTACGGGCCTTCCGTGTGTGTGTGTGTGGCCTACAGGCCTTCTGACCTGCCTTGCCCCGCTATTGGTGTGTGGCCTACGGGCCTTCCGTGTGTGTGTGTGTGGCCTACGGGCCTTCTGACCTGCCTTGCCCCGCTATTGGTGTGTGGCCTACGGGCCTTCCGTGTGTGTGTGTGTGGCCTACGGGCCTTCTGACCTGCCTTGCCCCACTATTGGTGTGTGGCCTACGGGCCTTCCGTGTGTGTGTGTGTGGCCTACGGGCCTTCTGACCTGCCTTGCCCCGCTATTGGTGTGTGGCCTACGGGCCTTCCGTGTGTGTGTGTGTGTGGCCTACGGGCCTTCTGACCTGCCCTGCCCTGCTTACTGTGCCCTGACCCAGCCTGGACCCAGACACTGCTGACTGCCGCCTGCCCTGACCCAGCCTGTACTTGACACTGCCACTTGCCGCCTGCCCTGACCCAGCCTGTACTTAGACACTGCCACTTGCCGCCTGCCCTGACCCAGCCTGAACCCAGACTCTGATTCTTGCTGCCTGCCCTGACCCAGCCTGGTACCTGACTCTGTTCGAGCTTCCTGTCTCTCTCCACCTGGAGCCACCCTGCTGGGTGGTGTGCACGACTCCTGTCCGGAGCCCAAGCGTAACAGTATGCCGAAGCCATCACATTTTCCAGGGGAAGAGATAGGTCTGTGTCCTGCCGGTGAGTCAACTTTTCACTAATTCAAGATGCCTCCTTCTTTAAAGTTTTATACCTGCAATTCCTGTCAAACTTTGAATTATCCTAGCTATCAGAACTGTCTAGCCTGTGAACTTGTTGGTCAGGAACACTGGTCATGCAATAACTGCAACAAGAAAAATGTCTCTGTCTATCAGGAGTGTTTGAACTGTCTGGCTCCTAAACCAGGGTGGTGGAAATGCTCCTGTCTCCCGTGTTTGTTACCACCAGGCAAACCCTGCCCCTGTTGTTCTGCTCAAGGACCAGCTGTGCCATTAGAAAAAGCTATCAGCTCTCCTAACCAGTTTTCTGTTTCTGGCTCAACTAAAACAGACATTTTTGCTGGCAGTTTGTGGGTAGAAAAACCCAGGACTTACCTGGCCAAGAAGGCTTCTGTGAGACCAGTGCTAGAGCCTCGGGAACAGGTTTCTCTACAACGGAGAGAGCTGATTAGCTCTAGCAGGGCTCAGCTTCCCACAGCTGCCAAGTGGACACTAACGAGCACCTTCCCTAGACGTCCTAGAACTGCCTGTGCCTTCTCTAAACTGCTCCTCCAGAAACAAAATCAGGAGCATCAGACTTTGGCTCGAGGTATCAAGCCCACGGCAGTACAATCTGTGTCTTCCATGCACACTACCTTTAACCATGCTACTCTGCCATCTGAACCTGCTGCACTACCCCGAGAAGAGCCTGAGCCTGCCGAACCGGCCCTGCTGCCGTCTTCAGAGGGGTCCGAACCAGTCCTACTGACAGACTTCCTGAGTCAGCCATCGGAGTCTGCTGAACTGGTCCTGCTGCCACCCCGGGAGGGGTCCATACCGGTCCTGCTGCCACCCCTGGAGGGGTCCATACCGGTCCTGCTGACGCCCCGAGAGGGGTCCGAGCCTGCTTCATCGCCCCGAGAGGGGTCCGAGCCTGCTTCATCGCCCCGAGAGGGGTCCGAGCCTGCTACAACGCCCCGAGAGGGGTCCGAGCCTGCTACAATGCCCCGAGAGGGGTCCGAGCCTGCTTCATCGCCCCGAGAGGGGTCCGAGCCTGCTACAACGCCCCGAGAGGGGTCCGAGCCTGCTACAATGCCCCGAGAGGGGTCCGAGCCTGCTTCACCGCCCCGAGAGGGGTCCGAGCCTGTTACAACGCCCCGAGAGAGGTCCGAGCCTGCTTCATCGCCCCGAGAGGGGTCCGAGCCTGCTTCATCGCCCCGAGAGGGGTCCGAGCCTGCTACAACGCCCCGAGAGGGGTCCGAGCCTGCTACAATGCCCCGAGAGGGGTCCGAGCCTGCTTCATCGCCCCGAGAGGGGTTCGAGCCTGCTTCATCGCTCCGAGAGGGGTCCGAGCCTGCTACAACGCCCCGAGAGGGGTCCGAGCCTGCTTCATCGCCCCGAGAGGGGTCCGAGCCTGCTACAATGCCCCGAGAGGGGTCCGAGCCTGCTTCATCGCCCCGAGAGGGGTTCGAGCCTGCTTCATCGCCCCGAGAGGGGTCCGAGCCTGCTACAACGCCCCGAGAGGGGTCCGAGCCTGCTACAATGCCCCGAGAGGGGTCCGAGCCTGCTTCATCGCCCCGAGAGGGGTCCGAGCCTGCTACAACGCCCCGAGAGGGGTCCGAGCCTGCTACAATTGCCCGAGTAGGATCCGAGCCTGCTGTACTGGCCCAGCTGCCGCCCCTGGAGGGGTCTGTACCGGTCTTAATGCCGACCTTGGAAGGGTCCGGACCGGTTCTACTATCGCCTCAAGAAGGGTTACGGACTATTTCTCTGCCCCAGGTGGGGTTTGTGTTCCCCTTGTCACCCCAGGAGGGGTTATGGAAATCTGCACCACCTCTGCTACCCCAGGAGGGGTCTAACCCTGCCGCCTTCACCCCAGGTGGGGTTATGGACTGCCTTATTTCCTCGGGAAGGAGTTGACCCTGCCGCATCACCCCCGGAGTGGTCTCCCGTTATTCTTGATTACCTCCTGCACAGATGGGATCCAGGAGGAGGGGGAGGCCTTGAGGGGGGGGTACTGTTACGGCTGTGGCTGCTGTGCTACCGCCTCACCACCAGGGGTCCCTCTAGTGCTGGCTTTCCTGACAGGCCCAGTCCATCTCCTATGTCCACTCTATGCTCTGGGTGTGCCCTCTTAACCCTGCCTGACAGTTGCCTCGGTGCTTCGGCATCGAGCTCCCCTGGGCTCCCTGCTCTAGCCTGCCTTGCCTTGCGCGGCCTTCGGGCCTATCCTTGCCTTGCCTTGCCTTGCACGGCCTTCGGGCCTATCCTTGCCTTGCCTTGCCTTGCGTGGCCTTCGGGCCTATCCTTGCCTTGCCTTGCCTTGCGTGGCCTTCGGGCCTATCCTTGCCTTGCCTTGCCTTGCGTGGCCTTCGGGCCTATCCTTGCCTTGCCTTGCCTTGCGCGGCCTTCGGGCCTATCCTTGCCTTGCGTGGCCTTCGGGCCTATCCTTGCCTTGCCTTGCCTTGCGTGGCCTTCGGGCCTATCCTTGCCTTGCCTTGCCTTGCGCGGCCTTCGGGCCTATCCTTGCCTTGCCTTGCCTTGCGTGGCCTTCGGGCCTTTCCTTTCCTTGCCTTGCCTTGTGCGGCCTTTTGGCCTTCTTCCTTGATTTCCATACCTGGCCTACGGGCCTTCCGTGTGTGTGTGTGTGGCCTACGGGCCTTCTGACCTGCCTTGCCCCGCTATTGGTGTGTGGCCTACGGGCCTTCCGTGTGTGTGTGTGTGGCCTACGGGCCTTCTGACCTGCCTTGCCCCGCTATTGGTGTGTGGCCTACGGGCCTTCCGTGTGTGTGTGTGTGGCCTACGGGCCTTCTGACCTGCCTTGCCCCGCTATTGGTGTGTGGCCTACGGGCCTTCCGTGTGTGTGTGTGTGGCCTACGGGCCTTCTGACCTGCCTTGCCCCGCTATTGGTGTGTGGCCTACGGGCCTTCCGTGTGTGTGTGTGTGTGGCCTACGGGCCTTCTGACCTGCCCTGCCCTGCTTACTGTGCCCTGACCCAGCCTGGACCCAGACACTGCTGACTGCCTGCCTGCCCTGACCCAGCCTGTACTTGACACTGCCACTTGCCGCCTGCCCTGACCCAGCCTGTACTTAGACACTGCCACTTGCCGCCTGCCCTGACCCAGCCTGAACCCAGACTCTGATTCTTGCTGCCTGCCCTGACCCAGCCTGGTACCTGACTCTGTTCGAGCTTCCTGTCTCTCTCCACCTGGAGCCACCCTGCTGGGTGGTGTGCACGACTCCTGTCCGGAGCCCAAGCGTAACAACCCTACTCTATCCAATCCTCTCCCCTTGTTTGAATCTACTTCTCCCTCCTCTCCCTCCTCCCTCCCTTTACCTCCCTATCTTCCCACCTCTCTGCTTCTACATTTCCCCTCCCCCTGCCCTGTCTGCTGATCCTCGCGTGCTTTCCCCCTGTTACTGCCACCACGCTGTAAACCAGCACGGCTTGCTCATATCTCTTACAAAATAGCAACTACTATGCATACTTCTGAACCCCACCCAGGAATTCCCTAGACCTCTCCTTTTTATCCCAGTAAATTCTATGGGTAAAACTGAAAATATGCATATGCTCTCTATGCTACTTACGTGCATATATACTATTTTTACATGCGGAAACCTTTTGAAAACTCAGACTTACAAATCTTCATGTTCAACTTTTGATTTAAAATAATTTTGAATAGATATGCTATTGCTCTGCCAACAAGATAATGTTTAAATATAGAAAGTAGGACTGGAAAGTACTTAACTACTTTAATTCAGTTTAATTTCCCTACTAGAAATCCTTGCCCTGAAACTATTGTGTTCTCACTGAAGCATTACCTTGCACAAATCACCATTTAATGGCCACTCAACTAATAAAGACCTTAGCTATTGTATACCTGTCTACATCTTTTTTGTTCCAGCATATGAAGATGACTGTAGGCTATGCCTGACTTAAGTCAATTGAGTTGTGAAATGCTAAATGTTACCAAGAACAAATAAGTACATATTGTACAGTAGTAGTGAATTGATTTTTCAATCAATTATAAAACCACTGAGCAGATTAGAAAAGCATTATTTTCTTATGATTTATAAACATACATATATTAAAGAAAGAGAACTGGTAAATTGTAACCAATCTATAAATTATAAAACCATATCATATCACTAAACAAATGCAAACTAAATTTTTTATTGATACAAATTGCCCATGTAATTTATTAAATCAATACAATAATATTATGCATTGGCCTTTGCCAACAAAAATTTAATTTCAAACCTGTTGGATCTGTATAACATAATTATTGCAACATGATATATACTTCATTAAACACACAATGTAAGAAAAATATATATCATGCATCTTTACTGATACATTAAACACAATAGAAGATATCATATTATATTTTAAACTTTTCTTGATAACATGACTATGGAAGAGACAAGAGATATAGCCAGTTATAGGCTGGGCACAAATATCGTAAAGCTTCTTCAAAATTGTATGTTGTGAGTGCATTCAATTCTGAATTTGCAACATGCAAAAAATATCCAATTGTTTCCACCATTATGCATTAAAAAATATGAACAAAATATATCAGACTATGTGGTACTATCATTAACTATATTCAGTTTTTGGATGTGTTTCTTCCATGACATATTTTTTCTTTTTGTGCTAGCCAAAAATGTCCATGATTAAAAAAAACCCTCTGTCTGCTAAAAGATGCATAAATATCAGGCCAGGATTCATCATTCAATGCAGAATGATGAATCCTGCGAAAATGGGGGTTGGGGGTTAAGGGAGGGTGGGCCTGCGAAAGCCCGCAGCCTTCGCACCACTGCGGTATGCCGGCTGCCGGCTTTTGCACCGAATAGCGCCACCGTGAAAGGTGGTGCTATTCGGCGCACTACTGCCGACGATAATGTTAGAAACATTATCGTCGGCAGCAAAAATACCACTGACTCCACCCCCACCCCACCCTGACTCCTCCCCTCCCCCTAATTTGCATCACATCGCATGTGAAAAGGGTTTAGAAAATAACCCCTTAGTTATTACATAGATTTTCCTTTCAACCGTTTTTTTTGAAAATTGATCCATAATAGTACAAAGAATGTAATGTCTTTTCTCTTTATACAAATATTTGTATGATTTATCTATAAAATTCAAAATTATGTTATCAGACCCTTTTCCCCCACCTTCATTTAGTATAGACATGTTTACTGTAGATCTTTTGTCATCAAATTCAGTATTAATTATATATGCAAAAGTCATAGATTTATGTCACAGACTGCAATAATATGGTTTTCCTGGAGTATGAGGTTTAATTTATAATCAATCTTCCTCCCCCACCCCTTAGTATACACTAGCAGAGTAATTTTCAAAGAAAATATAAAAGTAAATGTAACATTATATCATAGCAATTTTTAAAAGCCCATTTACCTGCTTTAAGAGTGCTTAATGGGGCCAAAACCTATTAATAATTCAATGGCATATATTGTAGCAATTTTCAAAGACTTTTGAAAATTACTACAATATATGTTATTGAATTTCAATAGGTTTTACCTATATATGTCAATAACTGGGCTTTTGAAAATTGATATGATAGTATGCTACATTTATATTTTCCTTTGAAAATTACCTTGATAGGAGGCAATGTTCAACACTATTTATGTGTGTAAGTGGGCTTTTGGAAATTTCTACTTTTAAATGCGCAAATCCTTTCAAATTTTGCTGATTTTTCAAAGAATTTTATATGCACAAATGGGCATTTGAAAAATGCTATGATATATGGTAACTATACTGGATCGGGTAAACCGTGTTTTGATATCCAGGCAGCTAAAAAACCCGATACATTTCAGGGAGTATTACAGAGCGCTGCTGGCTCAGAAGCAAGCATGGAGCAAGACTTGAACTCCGTGGACCGTTGTCCACTTCAGAGACTCTTTCTCTCTTTGTCTCTCATTTCAGCTTCGTGAAACCCTTTGAAGAAGACATCACCTGGATGACTGAGAGACTGAGATGATAGGGAACCTCCCTGGACATCGAAAGATCCAGTTATAGTGAACTTTGCACTGTTGCATAATGATATAAGAACTGATATAGTGGTATCAGTTACAATTGTTGCATGTAACCATTGCTAATGTAACTATTGCTAATGGCCACTGCCATTAGCAATGGTTACATGGAATAGACTTAGATTTTGGGTACTTGCCAGGTTCTTATGGCCTGGATTGGCCACTGTTGGAAACAGGATACTGGGCTTGATGGACCCTTGGTCTGACCCAGTATGGCATTTTCTTATGTTCTTATGTTCTTATCTTGCAATACCAGATGGGGAGGGTTCTGTCCCCATCAGTGGGTACATGTTTGTATCTGTATAAATTGTAGTTTAACTGTGTTTGGTGCAGTCCTCCCTTCTTAGGATTCTTAATACTGAAGCATCATTTGTAACCTATGATAAAAATCTGTGAACCTGTGCCTTTAAGAGAAGCTTCCTACCCCCTCCACTTTCTCTCACCATCAGAAGAACTTGAATCCCCCTCAATCTTTGTCTTCCTAGGTGCCTTATAGGTTCAAAGGACTGCCCTTCATGCTCCCCCTGTGTTACATGGTTCTCAGACTCGCTGCCATTGGACTCTATCCCCTGCTTCCAGCTTGTGGAGGTGTTTCCTTTAGCAGCTCTCGATGAGAGTTCAGTTTTGCTCCACGCTTGCTTCTGAGCCAGCAATGCTCTGTGACACCCCCTGAAATGGATCGGGTTTTACCTTCTCTCTTATTGCCTTCTTCTAAGGAATAAATCAGCCTCATATTCCTCATGCTTCCTACCTCTACCATAAACCAACTCCTGCAACACAAGAGACTCCCTTGTCCCTTCTCCTACCTCGTCTCCAGTTACTAAAGATTCTTGCCTAGGTGCTTATGTTTAAAATGCAACAATTGTAAGTAGAATTTACCTGTACAATAAATAATTTCAAACTTACAGAATCTTTGGCTTGAGGACTGATTGGAGAGAAAGTTTAGCTGCTTGGATAGCAAAACACGAATGTTTACCTGATCCAGAACAGTAAAACCCATGACAAAACAGGAAGATAGTGAATAGCCAGTGAACTGAAAGCATTTTTAAAAGAACTGTATACAGTGCAATGAAACAGGAACTCCATCCCCAAGCACAGCCTGTGACAGGGAAGTTTACATTGAGTAGAAATCGTTAAAGGTGAAGGATTGTTAAAGGCACTGCTTTGAACCTGTATAAGCCTTCCACACCTTTTAGCTGTGGTGAGAAGCCAGGGAATCAAATATAAAAACCCTAAGATTGTGAAGATTTATATTTTCAGAACTGATTTTGAGTCTGCAAAGCTTAATGCAAGCGCAGATGTAAAATGAGCCTATACTGCAAGCAAGATATACAAAGAGTTGAAAAGAAAGCATTTTAACTCCATGCAACTTCCACCAGAGTTCAGACTCTAGACAAAGGACTTAACAACAGTTTTTAAGCCCATTCAAGCTTCCCTTTTGTCAGGCAAGGAATTTCTCACCTGTAAGCAGCTCACACCTCCCCTTGCCACTGCTCCTGTAGACTAGAGACAGAGAGCAATTAGTTGCCATAGATACCAGATCTCTACTGACTCTATGGACAGGGAGAGAAAACAATCACCCAGAGACAAACTTTCCTGAGGTGTCAGCTAAATCTTGTCCCCTTGCTTCTAAAGCAATTCAAAGTTCATGGTGTCCCTATTGGCTCATCACAGCAGAGTATCTCAGGTTCTTAACACAAATTAACCCTGCAGAAAGCCTTGAAGAAAAAAGCCACCAACAGAATTTAGACCAGCGGTTCTCAACCTATGGGTCACGACCCCGGCGGGGGTCGAACGCCCAAAACGCAGGGGTCACGCGCTCGCGGTCTCTCCCGCTGCCGTTGCCGCCGGGCTGTCAGCACGTTCAAGCCCAGCGGGAACGGCAGCGGTGCTAGAAGAAGCTCTGCACCCGCGGCTGGGACTTTTCTTCTTCCTGCGCCTGCCCCTCCCGTGACCCGGAACAGGAAGTGAATCGTGGTGCGCGGGAAGGAGAGAGAGCCGCGCCGCGCGAAAAAGTAGCAGCGGCGGCTGCAGCATCGGCCCCCGAGCAGTTGAAGCAGCCGGTAATGGAGAAAGGAGAGAGCAGAACGAGCCTCCCGCGGCCGATGGGATTCTTCTTTCTTGGCCAGTGGAGGCTGCTGCAGCTCCCATTTGTGCTCGGGGGAGAAGAGGAAGTGAGTGAGAGAAAGAGAGAGAAGCAGCCAGCCAGCCTGTGTGTGATTGACTGGTCAGAGAGCTGATGTGTGTGTGTATGTGAGAGACAATGAAAGTGATTGCTCAGGGAGATGACTGATGTGTATGTGAGAGTGTGAGACATCAGTCAGGGAGGTGACTGATGTGTGTGTGTGAGAGAGAGAAAAAGCATGGAAGGGAGAAGTCTGGGTATGTGAGAAAGCATGGGCGTAAGAAGCCTGGTGTTGTGGGGGTGAAAGAAAGCATGGGAGTGAGAAACCAGGGTGAGTGTGCATGCATGAGAGAGAGAGACTGCTTGGTAAGGTGATGGTGTGTGTGAGAGAAAAAGACTGGTGTGTGTGTGTGAATGAGAGAAAATGTGATTCAGGGAATGAGAAGCCTGTGCACGTGGAGAGTGAGCATGGAAATGAGAGAGACTGGTGTGTGTGTAACAGAGAGAAAGTGATTATGGGAATGAGAAGCCTGTGCATGTGGAGAGAACAAGCATGGGAGTGAGAGACTGGTGAGTGAGTGAGTGTGTGTGTGTGAGAGAGAGAGAGAGAGAGAGAAAGTGATTATGAGAGTGAGAAGCCCATATATGTAAGTAGAACACGGGAGTGGGAAGCCTGTGTGTGTGTGTGTGTGTGTATGGCATGAGAGAAACTGTTCAGGAAGGTGACTGGTGTGTGTGTGTGTGAGAAAGTGATTATGAGAGTGAGAAGCCCGTATATGTAAGTAGAACACGGGAGTGGGAAGCCTGTGTGTGTGTGTGTGTGTGTGTGTGTATGGCATGAGAGAAACTGTTCAGGAAGGTGACTGGTTTGTGTGTGCCAAAGACTGTTTGGGAGATGATTGGTGTGTGAGAGACAGAAACTGGTCATGGGGGCATGACTGGTATGGTGTGTGTGTGTGAGAGACATGGGCACTAAGGAAGAGGACCATAAGTATAGAGCTTAGCTTCTACTGCTGCTTCTGGTGAGTGCCACGGCCTGCAGGGAAGGGGAGTAGGAGAGCTGCTGGAGGGGGTAAGTAAAGGTGGCTTTTTAAGTTTATTTTTCTTGACTGCCATTTTAATTGTGTGATGTCTGCTTTTTTGAAATATTTTATTGGTGTTTGGAGAATGTTTAATAGTTTTTATGCGTTTTTAATTGTTGGATGTTCATAGCTGTTTTGAAACATTTATTCTGCTTATTAGTATAGTTTTACAATTATTTCTGTGTGGGGATCTATAGCTGCTTGCTAGTTCTGTTTTCCTAATAAGAGGTGTATTGGTTTTTAGGACCTGATTTAATATTTGTAGTGTTGCCTTTTCATAGATAGGGTTGCTCCTGTTTGAGTGTATTCCATAATACAGGTGTAACTGTGTGCGGATTAGTTTATGTGCATTACTACAGATCCTGGGAGTATGTTAGGTCGGTTCTGTGTCTGTTACCGAGATGAGATATTTTGCTAGCATGTAAGCGTTTGTATCGGTCTTATTTGTTGTGTTTTCTCAGAGGACATGCATTGGTGGTAAACTGCTGTCTTTTCATAAGTAGGGCTATTGAGCCTGGAAATAGAAGGAGTTTGAGTTGCTGTTACTGAGATGTCACTAGAACCAGAATATCTTTTTTGTAGGGTGAGTTGTATGGGGAATGTCATAATTCTGCTTTACATCCATTATTGTGGGTCAGGGGGGTTCCTGTGGATACAAACTGTACTTTTACATCTAGCCCCGTGACGATCATGGGTCAGTGTGCCATGCATGTGAGAACCTATGGTGAGCTGAGTTACATTCACATTATAAATGTCATAATTAAATGATAAGTGTGCACTAAAATCCAACCCCATCCATAACCCCGCCCCCATATGACCAAAGCCCCGCCCTCACCCCACCCTCACGGGGCGAGGGCGGGGCGAGGGGTCACCGCAACATGAGGAACTGTATTGCGGGGTCACGGCATTAGAAAGGTTGAGAACCACTGATTTAGACCAAATATGCCAGAGAATGGTCATGGATACCATTAACAGTACAGAAGCAAGCGATTCAATAAGCGAGATCGACTCTCAGCACTCTTACACCTCTAAGTATACAACGAGGTCCGTAAGGTTACACGGGTCAAGATACTCAAACTGTTCTCAACTCAGTACAGCCAACCTCCAAAAGAAAGCAGAGTCTCAAGCAGCCATAATATGCATACAATATGCTGAACAAGAAGCAGCCCTTAAAAGAGAAAGGCTCAGAATAGAAGGAGGCATGCAGAAAGGCTGAACTAGATATCACCTTGGACGTGTTGTGGCAGAAAAGAGAAGCAGCAGCCCTTGAAGCCAAAACTAAGGTATTTGATGCAGCCCTAGCTCAAGGCGGTGGGGGGGGGGGGGGGGGGGGACCCACTCAGGTCCATGGCCCAGCAGGACAGGGCCCAGCTGATGCTTGAGTATGTCACAGCTCACCCTCCAACACACGCCAGCACCAAAATGCTGCCTCCCTCAGAGCAACCCTTGCATCATGGGAGAATGCGCTCCCCCTCAAAAATGGATGTCTTGACCAAAGAAATCGGACCTGAAATGCAAAAAGCTATGAATACCAAACGTCATTGCAGTAATCCACTGGCTCTGAATTGCACTGATGCATTGCAATTAACTCACGCGCCAAGCACACGCCCCAAGGAAAACACTTCCATGCAACCATGGATCCCAGCATCCCATGGGAATTGGGAACGAGAAAGAGCTAGGCAACTACATTCTAGAAGGGCTCCAATTGAATACCCTGTGCCTAAACAGGAGACAATTGATCAACAACATCCCGATCCAATGTACAACAAAGGTGACATGCACAGTCAGCCACAAGACACCCATCCATCAAAACCTACTACCTTTCAGAACGAGTCTTCAGAAAGAGAAGATCTAGCAAGGTACATGACCAGCCTGGAATTCATAACCGTGGGGCTCTTCGAGTTCAACGACTACCCTGAGAGTTACAGAGCATGTAAATCTGACTTCCAAGATGCTGTGGAGGATATGAGATTGACTCCAAAGGAAGAAATAAATCTGATGGTAAAATGGTTGGGACGTGAATCAGTCAAACATGGGAAAGGATAAAAAAATGTCTAGCCATGTGATCTCTTTACAGCGCTAAAAGAAGTATGGCAGAGACTTGAGCGATATTATGGGGACCCAGTCACCATAGAGAATGCGTTATTTGAGAAAATAGAAAACTTTCCAGAAATATCCAGTAGAGATAACCGAAAGTTACAAGAATTGGGAGATCTCCTCCAAGAGGTGGAGACAGCTAAGGCTGAACTCATTTATCTGGGTCTCAACCTTCTGGACATTAGGGATGTGAATCGTTTTTTGACGATTTAAAACAATCATCAGATATATTTTAAATCGTCAAAAATCGTTAGAGCCGCAATACAATAACAATTCCCCTGATTTATCATCAAAAAATTGTAAATCAGGGGAGGGGGGAGGGCGGGAAAACCGGCACACCAAAACAACCCTAAAACCCACCCCGACCCTTTAAAACAAATCCCCCACCCCCCCAAAATGTTTTAAATTACCTGGGGTCCAGTGGGGGGTCCAGGCGCGATGTCCCGCGATCTCCCGCTCTCGGGCCACGGCTGCGTTAATAGAAATGGCGCCGGTGGCCCTTTGCCCTTACCATATGACAGGGCAAAGGTAGCGCCGGCGCCATTTTGGTTCCTGACACCCGAAGTCACGAGTGCAGGAGATCGCTCCCGGACCCCTGCTGGACCCCCAGGGACTTTTGGCCAGCTTAGGGGGGCCTCCTGACCCCCACAAGACTTGCCAAAAGTCCAGCGGGGGTTCGGGAGCGACCTCCTGCACTCGCGCCGTAATGCCAATATTCAAAATGGTGCCGGCGCTACTTTTGCCCTCACTATGTCATACGGGTCGTTTAGGGGTTATTTTTGTGTGCCATTTTTCCCGCCCTCCCCCAAAACAATAAGAGAACCCCCACGAACAATATCATGGAGTTTTCCTATTGTTTTGGGGGAGCCCACGATTTCTGACGATTTTGAAAATATCGATGATATTTTCAATCGTCCGAAGCTCGATTCATATCCCTATTGTTTTATGTTACCTGTACATTCTTGCATGGTCGAAGCCAGATCCTCTGGGAATGGTTGTTAAAATCTGGAATCACAATTGTCAATAAATCTCTGCCTCATAAGCTACAGTTCCCATTACTACAATATCTCTGCCTTTGTCCAGCAGCTTGATCACAATATCTTGATGTTTTTGAAGTTCTACAAGTGTGGAATTTGTCACAATATAACAAACAAGCCATAATGCCCGTTAAAACGGGCGAGATTTGCTCTGCTCCGGCCGTCCCAATTCCCTCCCCCCTTCCCCAGCGGCAGAGGGACGGGCTCAGACTGTTGTCAGTCCGACCTCTTCCCCTCCCATCCTGCACTATGAAGGGCCAGAGGCGGCGGCGGCAGTGGTGGTTGCAGGAGCTGCAGCGGCGGCCGAGGGGGATCTCGTGAGGCTTCTCACTGCTGTCCCTGTGCGTCACGGCCATCTGTCCCAGCTCTCTCCCCCCTTCCCCGGCATCGGAGGGACGGGCTCAGGCTGTTGTCGGCCTGATCTCTCTGCCTTGGGGAGTCAAATCAGCACGTTGGTCAGAGCTTTCTCGTCCGCGCATGCACGGCCCGTCGGTCCCAGCTGCTCTCTACTGCGCATTCGCGGCACGTCGGTCCGAGCTCCCTTATAGGTATGATTATGTCCTCTCCAAAATGATTGACTTTCAAGTTTTTCTATATCACATAGAACTTTTTTTCTGAAAAGTAAACAACACAGGATCCATAAGTTCCAGAGGGACTCACTCAGATGGATTTTTAACCAGTGAGATGTCAAAACTAGCAGAAAGATTCTTCTCAAAATATAATTTTCTTTGCAGAGTATGAATGTTTTAAAAAATGATAACAAAATGTGAATGAGTCATGTGTGAGTGTAGGAACAAAAGATAATCCTTTATTCAATACTCTTTCTTGTATTTCAGTTAATGAGCAATCAGAAATATTGAAAATAATAGAATGGCTCACCTTGTTGCTATTTAAGGTGGAATCCGCGAACATGTCCATGGATGCTCCCACTCCATGTTGCACAGTCAATTGGATTGATGGTGGCCCCGAGGGGGATGACCTCTGTGTGGGGGGCACCCTAAAAACATGGACTCCAGAGGGCTATCTTCATCATCAGAGAGCAACGCAAATGACACTTTCTTAGCTGTTTTAACTTCAGATAACCAAGGATAGATCGGACACTTTTTGTAGTCCTCATCTCGGAACGTCGCCATGGAGCGTTGAAAATCAGTTTGTTTGGTTTCAAAGATATCTAGAACAGAATCTTTTTAAAATATTTTTCAGCCATAACAGTGGATTGATTCCTCATTTCATCTTCTAGGCTGGTTCCACAATTAATAACATTAAGTCCATTGAACATTTATTAAGGATTGCAGACCATTTATCAAAAAATTCCGGGTGTTCATAATATTCCTTTTTTTTCCTTTAAAATGTCAATCCACAGGGTATGCTTTGCTGTTTTAGATATTCAAGTAAAGAAGTGCCATGTAGCTTTCTTCTAATTTGACATTTCTGTATAGATGTCAATTCTTCTCATGAGTTAGAAGATATTGGAACAGCGCATGAATCACTGAAAAGAGATGCACCTTTTAATGCCTTGCTGAATTGTTCATCTGAGTAGAGTATATATTTTGTCCCACTGCGGGGGAGTCATGACTCAGAAATCTATTTAATAATAACTACAAAAAAGAGTCCAATGTCAAATGCACAAAAACAGAGCCAATCAACAAAATGGCATTCACACAATCACTTAGCTTTAAATATACAATCATAAGCATAAGCGTAAACTTAAAAGACTGTCAAAACACCCAGCAGCATATAGATATATTCATCAACCAGCTTACGCAGGTCATTAATAATCATAGGGCTGGATTTTAAAAGGGTTACGTGCGCCGGGCCTTTTAAAAAGGCCTGGCGACGCGCATAAAGCCCCGGGACGCGTGTAAGTCCCGGGGCTTTACAAAAGAGGAGGTCCGGGGTGGGGCGGGGTAGTCCGGGGCAGGGTTGGAGGATCGCGTGCCGGCAGGCTGCTGGCGTGCGCAACAAAAGGTAAAATAAAAAATTTGAGGATGTTAGAGTAGGGCTAGGGGGAGGAAAGGTTAGAGAAGGGCTGGGAAGGTCAGGTTAGGGGGAAGAGAATGGGGGAAGGCAGCGCGGCTCGGCGTGTGCAAGGTGCACAATTGTGTACCCCCTTGCGCGCGCCGACCCCTGATTTTATAACTTGCGCCGGGTAGGGTGTGCACATGTATGCCGCATGCGCTTCTTTTAAAATCTACCCCATAGGTCTTACAGCATGGCAGCTTGAACCATATTTTTATAAATCATTTTTTTTCTGTATATAAAACATCAGGAACAAATGAAAAATCACTTCTCTCTTTAACTTTTCTCTTCATTATCCTTAAATTTATCTATTTATTTATTTAGGTGTTTTATATACCATCATTCTAAAATAAGATCACAACAGTTTACAAAGTTAGTGTTCATTTTCCCATTGTTTAACCTGGAGGGAACATTGAGTTTATTTTAAAAATCCATCTTTGTTCCCATTGTAATAATATTTTTGCCCGGTTACCCCCCATCCAGTCTTCATTTACAATATCCAAAATAAACCACTTGATTTCTTCAAATTTTTGTTGAAATTCTAAAAATTGTGCCACCATTGGAGCGTGAAGTTTCTTAGGCCTGGATTTTCTAAAATCGCAGGTCTTAGAGAATCATGCGGTACTGGGGGGTGCAAAGCTGGGGCGGGCCTGCGAAAGCCAGCAGCGATCGCACCACCGCGGAGTTATCGCTCTCGGCTTTTGCAAACCAATAGCGCCACCTTGGAAGGTGGCGCTATTGGGCGCATTACTGGCGGTGATAAGGGGCCTTATCTTTTCGCCATCAGCGATGTCTTCACCACGTCCGCCCTGACTCCTCCCCTTCTGGTGACGACTTCGCCCCAACTCTGCCCCGATCTAGCTATGGCACGCGAAAGCTATAGAATATGACCCCCTTAGTTTTAAGACAACTTTTATGTTCCAACAACTGCGTATATAGTTGCCTAGTAGTTTGTCCAATATATTGTAACCCTCATGGACATTGTAAGCAGTACTCCACAAAAGAAAAGAATTGATAGATGGCAAAGGACCTAATCTGGGTATCAGAGCCATGGATATCACAGATATCACAATGCACACACGATTCACGATTGTGTGTCACTGATGCTGCATTTAAGATTTATTATCTTATCCTGCATGTTGGATGGTGATCACTGTGCCAGTGGTCATATATTTTGACAACTCAACAATAACAACTGTTATGTACTGACATCAGAAGTGACGTCACTTCAAGTGTACGCTGGTCTTTTAAAAAAAACTGTGCTGCCATGGTGCAAAAAAGTGTACAATCCCGGCTTAAATGAGCAAATTTATGATGCTAATAAGGACGTACATTGCAATGTGGGTGAGATTATTCTATGGAGATATTTCACTTATATTTATTTCTCTTATGTTTGCTATTAGTTTAATGAGCTAAGGGAAAGGAAAGTCATTTAGCATAAGAGTTGGCCCCGATGCAGAAGAAATTCGAAACATAGAGTTATGTTGGGTTCTTGCTAAGCACTGATGTAAAACATTTCCCCCCTCACTTTTACGGATAATGATCAGAATCATTAAAGAGGGAAGTGATTTTTCATTTGTTCCTGGTTTTATATGCAGAAGAAACATTATTTATAAAAATATGTTCCAAGCTGCCATGCTTTAAGACCTATGATTATTAATGACCCATGTAAGCTGATTGACAACTATAAGTCTAAATGCTGCCGAGTGTTATGATGGTCTTTTAAGCTTATGCTTATGATTGTATATTAAAGCTAAGTGATTGCGTGAATGCCATTTTGTTGATTGACTCAACATTCTATAACATATTATCTGCTGTAATATCTGGTTATTTTATAAGCATTCACTCTCACTCACCATCTTCCTATCATATCTTTTACAATAGACTTTATATTTCACCCTTAATGCAAACAGAACCCAGTTTTCTTTACAATTGTTTAACAGCGTATTGCGCATTGAACGGATTGACGATCTATCAATAATACGTGTCTCATTGCATAGAAAAATCTAATGGAGAAATAGAGAAGCATAAATAATGTTAATGCCATTACCATTTACAGTATATTTTAGACTCGTGAGAGTAACTTCCTGAAGGTCACATAGACAGTTTAAAATCTGGTATTTAAATCCAAGCTTCATAATTATGTCTTAGAATTTTATTAATGTCAGGTTTACTAGACAAATAGGCATAAATAGGCAGATATTTGTACACACATGCCAAGTATCGTCGGCTGTTGTGAATCTCCCTTTGTCCATTGGCTGCTTATTGAACATAAGCACTTCACTATGGCATCTGGCAACTATCTTTATTTGTGGGTTTCCCTGCATGCCTGCAGTTGTACTATATCATTTAATTAAAAAACAATTTAAAAAAACAGATTAGAAATGCAGTAGTGTGGAAAAATGCATCATTAAAAGAAGGAACAATTAACTACTGAAACAAAGCATAACAATTGTATTATAAATATCAAAGACAATGAAAAAAGTAATATTGATAAAAAATAAGTTTTGCAGAACAGAAGGTTGTAGTAAATCTTTATTTCTTGGTCAGTGGAGTATTTTATTTGCTAAGAGTACACTTAAATGCTGAAATTTACCAAATACTATGATATAATGTACCGACTGTTCTATTCCACACACACTGTAGAGTGAATTTTCAAAAGCACATGTGTGTATAACATCATTTTATACATGTATGTAGGCCTTTCGAAAATTACCCCAGGGGTTGTGTGCATAAAATTATACATGAAAGCAATTTCATGATTACTTTCATGTGTACTTGAAAGATGCATTCTGCAGATTGAAATATGGTGAAGAAACCATTTATGCACTAATGGGTAGATTTCTAAAAAATACGCATGCGCCTCCATGTGCCACATAATTTTATAACATGGGTGCGCCGGCAAGCGCATGGTGGTAGATTTGCCCAGTTTACATGCAACAATGAGATCGGGCCTCTCCCAGTTCCCTCCCAGTCCGCTCATAGAGTGGACTGGGAGGGAACTTTCCTACCCCCCTACATACCCACCCTCCCTCTTCTCCTCTCTTCCCCAACCCCTTTGAAGGCCCTACCTTTTTGTTTTTTTCTTGTTTTTGAACTTACCCTAGCTCCTGAGCTGGCGTAAGTTGCGTGCACGGCAGGCTGCCGGCGTGCGATCCTCCAGCATAGTGGCCAATGGCTGCTGTACTGGCGGCCTACAGCTCCTCCCTGACTCGCCTCCGAGCTGCCACTCCCTACCCCCAGGACTGCCGCTTGGAAGAGGCCTGGCTCTTGTGCACATAATGGAGTGGGCTGGGAGGGAACTTCCCTACCCCCCTATCATACTCCCTTCATCTTCCCCTCTCCTCCCAACCCCCTAAACCCTGTCTCATACCTTTTTTTTTCCCTTTGTTTACTGCTCTATTGGAGAAGAAGCAACTTGCATAGGCTGGCCAACTGCCGGCACGTGCTTTCTCAGCACAGCGGCAAATGGACGCTGTACCAGCCACCTCCAGCCCTTTCCTTCCCCACCCCCGGACCACCCCTTTCTCTGGTTTTGGCACTTCAGCACGTAACGTGCGTGGCTGGGCCTCTTGGAAAATGTGCGCGGTGCGTGCAAGGCCCAGCCTCGCACATAACCCTCGGGATTTACATGTGCCGGGCAATTAAAATCTACCCGTTTCTATTTCATTTTCAAATGTTGTTTGGGAAAATAATAGTCAAACATAATTGAAAGACAAATTTATTTATAACTATTTTCTTCATACAGTTATTTACATGAAATAAAAATTAGCCAACATATTAACCAAAAATTGAAACCAAAAGAAAAATACATACTTCTCAAAATAACATCTAAAATGCAAATAATAACAATAAAAATGTAATATGATACCAGATTTTACTGCTTCATTAGGCCAGTTTTGGTAGCATCTGGGTACTTTTTTCTGTGTTTACTAACAATCTACACAATGTACTGCTTTTCTTTTTCATTCTTGGTCAGAATGTTCTGATATTCTTGGAATAGCTTCACTTCTTTTTCAGCCACGTAGTTAACTACTACAATGCTTTTCAATGTTTCCAATCCATGTTGGAAGTTTACATCATCTTTCCAAGTAAATGGGCAGGTTTTTTTTAGAAAAGTTGTGTTTATTGAAAATCTTGAGAAGCACATCTTCGATTCTGCGGAAATTAAATCATAGCAGTGTTGTTCTTTTAAATGGTTGAGGTCTTCACTACTAACAATGTATCGTTTTATTTAATTTTCTGTATTGCTGTCTTCTGTAGTCATCATTATACTTGCCAGTTTTTGCTTAGGGGTAGATTTTCTAAGGTGCATGCACTTCCTGGCGCACACACATGGATGTGCCGATTTTATAACATGCGTGCGCTAGTGTGTCCATGTTATAAAATCGTTAAGCTGAGCACACATGCACACCAGATTTTGTAATCCATGAGCGCATGTGCTTGTGGTGCACACAAGGGAGAGAAGATTTAGGCATTTCCCCAGTTCCTTCCCAGTCCACTCCAATTAAGGAGCAGACTGGGAAGGAACTTCCCTACCTCCCTATCTAACCTTCCTTCCCCTTTCCCTCTCCTCCTTCTCCTCCCCATCCCCTAAACTTACCGTACCTTACCTTTTTTTTTTTCAAGTCGCTGCACCTCCGGAGCAGTAGTAACTTGCGTGCACCGTCAGCCTGCCAGGGCGCATTTCCCCGGCACAGCCGCAAATGGCCGCTGTACCGGTGCATCCAGAGCCACGCCATCCCTCCCTGCCCCTCTCCCTGCCCCCAAACAACCCTTTTATCTTGGCCCGGAACTCTGGTGTGAAACAGGGATTACGCGCATGGCCAGGTCCCTTTGAAGATGCATGCATAATCCCCATTTTTTGCATGCGCATGGACATAAAAAGTAGGCCATTAATGTCTAGTGGAACTTTATCATCAAAGAATGCGAATACCGCAGTTTCTGGTGATAGATATCATAAATGGTTTGCAAATTTTTTCACGGCAGCACTACTAATCTCTGGATCTACATCCTTATACTCGATTAATTTCAGTAAAAATTTGTAATCTAGATACGGAGCTTTCAGAGCCAGTGGTGCTAGGAACCAGGCTCATAAATAGAGTCTATAAGAAAAATGCATGTTCTTCTGATTGAATCATTCTTTTTTGGTCATTTTAAATTGATCTTGGAATAAATGGATTTTGAAGGCATAAATAGCCTTTGCCATCCACCAAGCATGTCTCACAGCTCCAGGAACACGAAATGAGACTCCTTTTGGGGGAGTACCACCAAGGAAGGTCAAGGCCAATTCTAATAATTTGAGGTAATCATCTCTATGCTGTTTATGACTTAACTGTTCTTGCAGAAATTCCAGCATATTGACACGAACATCTTCAATGATATTTTCTATCCCGTTACGGTATTTTTTGTTATGGCCGACCAAGTTTCCCTAAATCTTTTAAACAAATTCCCATCTGGTCCGGAAGTTGCACCCATTACTGCATCAAAACTACTTCTCAAGACTAATAAGATGTGATGTTGACATGGAAGGTAGAGTAAATCATGATCAAACAGTTTCTCAAGATTTGTACAGGCAAAAAACAGTTTAATATAAAAAATATCAATTTTGTTAAAGTCTGAAATTTCAGGGCCTTTGGGGGCCATTTTAATATTATCAAGTGAGCTGAAATTTTACAGACAGTACTTTTACACAGATTGGAACAATTTTGGGGCTTGGGAGATGAAAAATATTTCAGTTCACAAAATCATATATAACTAAGGGCCACCCTAGTGGGCATGTGCCTTTGCATGCAAATCCCACGTTTACCACATAAGTGGGGGGATTTTAAAAGGGGCACATGCTACTGCATTTGCCAGTTTACCAGTTCATTCTCAGTTCATCCAGTTAACAGATAGATCCTCCAGACCCCCCTGGTTTGATAAGCTGCACACTCCCCAGTTACCCCAAACCTTATAAACCCCTCTGAAATGGTTTGTTATTGTTTCTTGGACTTATATATCTATAACAGAATTAAATTTACATGGCAGGGGACCTTGGCATGCATTGGAATGCTTAAGTGCTTATATGCAAATTTCTGGCATACAGACATGTCAAACACACTTTGAAATGTCTGTATGCCAATGCCAGAAATCTAAGAAGTAAGATGGGAGAGAGTGTGAATAGCAGTAAATGATGAGATTGACATAAATGGCATCACAGAGACCAGGTGGAAGGAGGATAACCAATGAGATAGTGTTATATCAGGCTCATCTGCACACTGCTCCCAGCTTCCCCCAGGAGAGGAGTCACCGTAAGCGTTCTGGGGATTGAATTCCACAGCCCCAGCTTCCAGAGGCCCTGCACCCTTTGCAGTTGAAGAGGACTGGAAGGTTCATCTGCATACTGCTCCCAGAGCTACTGCCCAGGAGGGAAAGGTTAGGCCGGCCATCATAGTTGGTGATTCAATTATTAGAAATGTAGACAGCAGGGTGGCTGGTGGACGTGAAGACTGCCTGGTAACTTGCCTGCCTGGTGCAAAGGTGGCAGACCTCACGCGTCACCTAGATAGAATTATAGACAGTGCTCGGGAGGAGCCAGCTGTCATGGTACATGTGAGCACCAACGTCATAGTAAAAAGTGGGAGAGACATTCTGGAAGCCAAATTTAGGATTTTAGGTAGAAAGCTGAAATCAAGAACCTTCAGGGTGGCATTCTCTGAAATGCTTCCAGTTTCACGTGCAGGTCCCCAGAAGCAGTCAGAGCTCCAGAGTTTCAATGTGTGGATGGTGCAGGGAAAATGTGTGGATGGTGCAGGGAAAAGGGAATCAGTTTTGTAAGGAACTGGGGAAGCGTTTGGGAAGAGGAAGACTTTTCTGAAAGGATGGGCTCCACCTTAACCAGAGTGGAACCAAGCTGCTGGCACAAACATTTAAAAAGGAGCTAGAGCAGCTTTTAAACTAGAACAAGGGGGTAAGCCGATAGTCACTCAGCAGTACACGATTCGGAATAATGTATCCTTCAAGGAGACTAATGAAACAGGAGAGTTAGGGCATCCAAACAGAGAGTTTCCAATAAAAGCAAAAGTAGTCCATGTGCCTATATGTAAAAAATCACCTGAGCTAAAGATTTCCAAATAATCCCTAAGAACTGAAAAGCAGATTGTTAATACAAACAAAAAACACACTTTGAAATGTCTGTATACCAATGCCAGAAGTCTAAGAAGATGGGAGAGTTAGAGTGTATAGCAGTAAATGATGAGATTGACATAATTGGCATCACAGAGACCTTGTGGAAGGAGGATAAACAATGGGACAGTGCTATATCAGGGTACAAATTATATTGCAATGATAGGGAGGATCAAATTGATAGGGGTGTGGCACTTTATGTACGTGAGGGTATAGAGTCCAACATGATAAAGATCATACAAGAGACTAAATGCTCAGTAGAATCTATATGGGTAGAAATCCCATGTGTGTTGGGTAAGAGTATAGTAATAGAAGTATACTACCATCCACCTGGACAAAATGGTCAGACAGATAATGACATGCTAAGACAAATCAAGGAAGCAAACCAATTTGGCAGTGCAATTATAATGGGAGATTTCAATTACCCCAATATTGACTGGTAATGTAATATCAGGACATGCTAGACAGAAAGTACCTGGATGTCATAAATGACTGCTTCATGGAGCAATTGGTTCAGGAACCAACGAGAGAGGGAGCTATATTAGATTTAATTCTTAGTGGAATACAGGATTTGGTGAGAGAGTAACGGTGGTGGGGCCACTTAGCAATAGTGATCATAACATGATTAAATTTAAACTAATAATTAGAAGGGGTACAATACGTAAAATTACAGCTCTAACACTAAATTATCAAAAGATAAACTTTGATAAAATGAGGAAAATAATTAGAAAAAAACTGAAAGGTGCAGCTGCAAAGGTTAAAAGTGTTCAACTGGCATGGACATTGTTTAAAAATACAATCCAAGACACACAGTCCAGATGTATTCCATGCATTAAGAAAGGTGGAAGGAAGGCAAAACGATTACTGGCATGGTTAAAAGGTAGGTGAAAGAGGCTATTTTAGCCAAAAAAACATGGTTCAAAATTTGGAAGACGGATCCATCTGAAGAAAATAGGATAAAGCATAAGCATTGTCAAGTTAATTGTAAAATATTGGTAAGACAGGCAAAGAGAGAATTTGAAATTAAGTTGGCCATAGAGGCAAACACTCATAATAAAACCTTTTTAAAATATATCCGAAGCAAGAAACCTGTGAGGGAATCTGTTGTTCTGTTAGTTGACTGAAGGGTTAAAGGGCTCTTAGGGAAGATAAGGCCATTGTAGAATTCTTTGCTTCCGTGTTTACTAATGAGGATGTTGTGGAGATACCAGTTCCAGATATGGATTTCAAGGGTGATGAATCAGATGAACTGAACCAAATCACTATGAACCTGAAAGATATAGTAGGCCAGATTGACACACTAAAGAGTAGCAAATCACCGGGATGGGATGGTATGCTTCCTAGGGTACTGAAGGAACAGAAAAGTGAAATTTCTGATCTATTAGTTAAAATGTGTAACCAATCATTAAAATCATCCATTGTACCTGAAGACTGGAGGGTGGCCAATATAACCCGAATATTTAAAAAGGGCTCCAGGGGTGATCTGAGAAACTATAGACATGAGCCTGACTTCAGTGCCAGGAAAAATAGTGGAAATTACTCTAAAGATCAAAATCATAGAGCATATAGAAAGACATGGTTTAATGGAACACAGTCAACGTGAATTTACTCAAGAGAAGTCTTGCCTAACAAATCTGCTTCATTGTTTTGAAGGGGTTAATAAACATGTGGATAAAGGTGAACCAGTAGATGTAGTGTATTTGGATTTTCAGAAGGCATTTGATAAAGTCCCTCATGAGAGGCTTCTAAGAAAACTAATAAGTCATGGGAAAGGAGGTGATGTACTTTCATGGATTATAAATTGGTTAAAAGACAGGATCAGAGAGTACGATGAAAAGGTCAATTTTATCAGTGGAAAAGGGTAAACAGTGGAGTGCCTCAGGGACCTGTACTTGGACCGGTGCTTTTCAATATATTTATAAATGATCTGGAAAGGAATACGACAAGTGAGGTTATCAAATTTGCGGATGATACAAAATTATTCAGAGTAGTTAAATCACAAGTGATTTACATTACAGGAGGACCTTGCAAGACTGGAAGATTGGGCATCAAAATGACAGATGAAATTTCATGTGAACAAGTGCAAGGTGTTGCATATAGGGAAAAATAACCCAGGCAGTATTTACACGGTGTTAGGTTCCATATTAGGAGCTACCACCCGGGAAAAAGATCTAGACATCATAGTGGATAATACTTTGAAATTGTCGGCTCAGTGTGCTGCAGTAGTCAAAAATGCAAACTGAATGTTAGGAATTATTAGGAAGGGTATGGTAATTTAAATGGAAAATGTCATAATGCCTCTGTATTGCTCCATGGTGAGACCACACCTTGAATACTGTGTACAAGTCTGGTCGCCGCATCTCAAAAAAGATATAGTTGTGATGGATATGGTACAGAGAAGGGCAACCAAAATGATAAAGGGAATGGAACAGTTCCCCTATGAGGAAAGGATGAAGAGGTTAGGGCTCTTCAGCTTGGAGATGAGACGGCTGAGGGGGGATATGATAGAGGTCTTTAAAATCATGTGAGGTCTTGAATGAATAGATGTGAATTGGTTATTTACACTTTTGGATAATAGAAGGACTAAGGGGCACTCCATGAAGTTAGCAAATAGCACATTTAAGACTAATCAGAGAAAATTATTTTTCACCAACGCACAATTAAGCTCAAATTTGTTGCCAGGGGATGTGGTTAGTGCAGTTAGTGTAGCTGGGTTTAAAAAAGGTTTGGATAAGTTCTTGGAGGAGAAGTCCATTAACTGCTATTAATCATGTTGACTTAGGGAATGGCCTCTGCTATTACTGGCATCAGTAGCATGGGACCTACTTGGTGTTTGGGTACTTGCCAGGTTCTTGTGGCCTGGTTTGGCCTCTGTTGGAAACAGGATGCTGGACTTGATGGACGCTTGGTCTGACCAAATATGGCAGTTTCTTATTTTCTTATGTTCTTAAGTGCCAAAATACCCATGTACCACCTATGCCCAGCCCAGAGCACACCCATGCCCCACCTATTTTTGAGAAGTTCTGAGATGTGCATGCAAAGGCTTTTAAAATCTGCTCGGTGCACATAAGCCCAATATATTCATGCATCCCCTAATTTTGGCAGTGCCGGGCTTTTAAAATTCATTTTTTACTCTTTAAAAACAAAAGTATGTGCATAGATGTAGACAGGAACATTTACATTTGCATGGGAACAGGTATAAATGTATGCGAGTATGCCCTGCAAGAGTTTGCATGTACCTGTTAGTTTTCAAAGCCGACCTTTGCGCATAAATCTGCTTTGAAATTGTGATTGAAGTTCATGTTTACTTTGCATCCATGAACCTCAGCCTTAATATGTATGTTATAAAATTGGGCTCTGTATCTGTAACAAAGGTAACCTACTGAAATATGCTTTGAATTCTCCTGTTAACAAAGCATGACAGAAATATATGATTATAATGATTAGGGATGTGAATCATTTTTTAACGATTTAAATTATTGTCCGATATTTTTAATATCATCATTAATCGTTAAAGAGTGCAAAACAATAGAAATTCCCCCGATTTATCGTAAAAAAAAATGTTAATCGTGTTAGTGCGCACTAACAGGAGTTAGTGCGCGCTAACAGGAAGTTAGCGCGCACTACCCATTGTTAGTGTGCAGTAACAGAAAATGATACAATTTGATACTTTCCAGGTCAGTTAAGGTCAGTTAGGAATGAATATGTATTCCTATTGGCTGCCCTCTTATCTATTGATGTTACCAAGGTTCCCACTGAGGTGATGGTTTAATATATGGGGGATGGGAAATGGAAACGGTTGGGAGCCTGACAAAGGGGAGGGAAAGGGGGAGGTGAAGGGCCAAGCAGTCCCACTCCCTGGTCTCTAAAGGACAGATCTCTTCAGAAAATCAGAGCTGCTGAATGCAGGGGCTGTCTCCCCCTTCATATCCCCCCCCCCCCCTCAACTGCTGGTATAAGGGAGAGAGAAGGGGAAGGGAAGGGAAAGGGGGAGGTGAAGGGCCAAGCAGTCCTACTCCCTGGTCTCTGAAGGACAGATCTCTTCAGAAAATCAGAGCTGCTGAATGCAGGGGCTGTCTCCCCCTTCATATCCCTCTCCCCCCCTCCCCCATTCACTGTGCTCGTTTGCAGTTCCTACTAGAGTAGAATAAAATAAAATGAAGTACTTTGTGTATTAAACTAAAGAAACTTTACATAAAATGAAATTAAATACTTCTCTATATGCTACTTTAGTGAATCAAAACATTTAATAAAGAAGCTTGCAACCTGAGCTTCAAAACATTAACATACTATAGAAAAACTAAACAAAAAACTGTTGGCACTCCAGAACCAGAATTGCCTACCCCGATGTATACCTTCTCTACCCGTTTAAAAAAATACACACATATATTTTAAGAATGAAATAATTATAATAATGTGTAATATCATACAATTAAATGCAGAGACAGATATAATGTAAAGTATGTACATACAACATTGTGAAAATAGTTAATTGCGCACATACTTAGAATCACCAGTTTGCTGATCCCTCTACCAGTTCACCCAGACCTTCACTAGGTGACCTAGCCCCTCCAGCATTTCACCCTGAGCTCCCACCTGTTCACCTGTTCACCAAGATCTCCCACTGAAAAACTGCAGACAAAAGACAAGTCCAATTTCAATTGCATGAGTCATTTAGCAGGTATAAAAGTGTTCGGACAGGTTTGGCAATGTATGCATATATATGGTACTGCTTACAAAATAGCAGATTACGTGTGTACTTCAGAATCCCGCCCTGGAACACCCCTAGACAACTCCTTTTTCCCTTTTAAAATGTATGCATTAAACTTCAAGTATGTCATATTAAAGATTAAAAAATATCATATATATCTCATACATGCTGCTCTTGTATATATATACTAATATAATGCATGCAACTGCTGCATAACTATTTGAAAACTCCCTCCATTTATTTTAATCTCTTCATGCACAGTTATTTTTCAACCGACAATTTCTCAAACTGGAAGACTTAGAAATGTGATAACAGGAAAAATAAACGTTTTGGGGTTTACCTTTGGGGCAATCTTAAAATCCCATGGGTAGCCTGAAGATGCTCAGATAGACCTGCAAACACATTTTTAAAGATCAACTTCCCATAGGAAATCAATGAGGGGGGAATGAATAACTATTCCAAAAGATCCAAAAGTAAAAAATGGAAACAAAAAACACCACAAAGATATCTGCAAAATAAATCACCAGAAGCACTTCATTGTAACAAAAATGGTCTGGCCTCGGTAGCCTCCCAACTTGGGGCCAGATGCAATAGAGGGCTCTCAGCTGAGTAGGGATGTGAATCGTTTTAGGACGATTAAAATTATCGTCCGATAATTTTAATATCGTCTTAAACCGTTATGGAACACAATACAATAGAGATTCTAACGATTTATCGTTATAAATCGTTAGAATCGTGAGCCGGCACACTAAAACCCCCTAAAACCCACCCCCGACCCTTTAAATTAAATCCCCCACCCTCCCGAACCCCCCCCCCCCCCCCAATAACTTAAATAACCTGCGGGTCCAGCGGCGGTCCGGAACGGCAGCGGTCCGGAACGGGCTCCTGCTCCTCAATCTTGTCGTCTTCAGCCGGCGCCATTTTCCAAAATGGCGCCGAAAAATGGCGGCGGCCATAGACGAAAAAGATTGGACGGCAGGAGGTCCTTCCGGACCCCCGCTGGACTTTTGGCAAGTCTCGTGGGGGTCAGGAGGCCCCCCACAAGCTGGCCAAAAGTTCCTGGAGGTCCAGCAGGGGTCAGGGAGCGATTTCCCGCCGCGAATCGTTTTCGTACGGAAAATGGCGCTGGCAGGAGATCGAATGCAGGAGGTCGTTCAGCGAGGGTTCCGGCGCCTCGCTGAACGACCTCCTGCAGTCGATCTCCTGCCGGCGCCATTTTCCGTACGAAAACGATTCGCGGCGGGAAATCGCTCCCTGACCCCCGCTGGACCTCCAGGAACTTTTGGCCAGCTTGTGGGGGGCCTCCTGACCCCCACGAGACTTGCCAAAAGTCCAGCGGGGGTCCGGAAGGACCTCCTGCCGTCCAATCTTTTTCGTTTATGGCCGCCGCCATTTTTCGGCGCCATTTTGGAAAATGGCGCCGGCTGAAGACGACAAGATTCAGGAGCAGGAGCCCGTTCCGGACCGCTGCCGTTCCGGACCGCCGCTGGACCCGCAGGTTATTTAAGTTATTTGGGTGGGGGATTTAATTTAAAGGGTCGGGGGTGAGTTTTAGGGGGTTTTAATGTGCCGGTTTTTCGATTTTTCGATTTTTCGATTTTTAACGATTTTTAACGATTTTTAACGATTTTTCACGATATTTTACCCCCCCAAATGGCAACAATACGATTCCCTCCCCCTCCCAGCCGAAATCGATCGTTAAGACGATCGAGGACACGATTCACATCCCTACAGCTGAGCGCATTGTTTAACCTGCAGTTGGACGCAGGTTGTGTTGGTGCATCCACTGCCCCTTATACTATAAGAGGATTAGCACCTCCACAATGTGCATCCAATGCACTGCAAAAGTAATAGTGCTCATCACATGCAAATACATGCTGATGAGGCTATTAGTTAGTCATCCCAAATGCAAAAAAAATGTGCATTAATTTCTGAGCACCTCCAAATAGGTGTACAGAAAAACAGAAAATTCTGTATTTGTTGTGCTCAGGGGTGGAAACTTGTCCTGGGGCAGAGATGGAATGCCTCCTGAAAGGGAACAGGAGGTAACTGCCCCCAGGGGATGGAGCACTGGAGGAGACAGAGGCTGTGAAGAGCTTAACCACTGGAAGCCCGAGGTCCCCCCTGGAGGGGCCCATAGGGACCCGGGCTGCTTGGACTTAGGTGGGCCTCGCAGGGTCTCCTGAGAGAATGACAGGGGGAACATGATTGGGTTCAAATGTGGAGGCTGGTTGGAACAAGGAGAACCAGAACAGAGTTGGTGATGACAAGGCGAGGAACAGAGCCAGAATTTGGAGACGAGGTCAGGCAGGCAAAGGTCAAAATCCAGAGGTCAGTCTGAGGAATGGTCAGCAAAGCAGGGGTCAGGTACTGGAGGTCAGATGAGGTCAAAGGCAAGCTGAGTTCTTGAGGCAGGCGGCAGGCAGGTCAGGAGCAAGCTGAGGTCTTTGAGGCAGGCAGCTGACAGGCAAGCAGGTCAGGAACAAGCTGAGGTCTTTCAGGCAGGCGGCAGGCAGGCAGGCAGGTCAGGAACAAGCTGAAGTCTTTGAGGCAGGCAGCAGGCAGGCAGCAGGTCAGAAGCAAGCTGAGGTCAGTACCAAAAGACAGTCCGAGGGTACTACCTGGGTAGACAGACGAACACAGGAACAAGCAGGACACAGAAACAAGGATGCAGGAACAAGACGAACAGAACTGGAACAGAAGGATCCTGGAACGAGACTAGGAACAGGCAGAGGCAATCTTAGAACAAACCGACCCGATTGCCAAGGCAAGGAAGCAAGGACAGGAACTTCCTTATATCGAGGGATCAATCAGGGCGCGCCACGGAGCTAGGACCCGCCCTTGGCCCTACATGAGTCCGGGCGGTCTGTGCGCACGTGCTTATAGGTGTGGCTAACATGGCTGAATACACCGAGTTTTGGAGTGAAGCCTGGCGCGCAGTGGAAGGCCCGGCGACCGCCGCTGTGGGACGCTGGGGCCTGGCAGGACTGGCAACTACTGTGAGGGAGGTCTTCCTGGGACTCGCTGTGGAACCATGAAGGTGAGCAGGCCCACGCGTGGGATGGCCGCGGGCGGAGCTCGTAACAGTACCACCCCCTTCTAGTCCTCCCTCTACGCGGCTGTGGTTTCTCAGGGTACAATCTATGGAAGGTCCTCAGGAGATCCTTATCAAGGATGTTTTGGGAGGATTCCCACGAATTCTCCTTGGCCCCATGGCCCTCCTAGGCTAAGAGGTATTCCCACTTGCCTCTGTGTCGCCGGACATGGAAGACCTCTCTTACCTGGAGAGAAGTGTCAGGTTCTGCGGAGATGCGCAGAGCAGGAGGGTCTTTGCATGAGGACCAGGAGAGGACCAACGGCTTCAAAAGGCACAATTGAAACGTGTTGTGGATACCCAATGAACAAGGTAGCTGGAGTTGATATGATACAGCTCCCTCTCTTCGGATCACAGGAAATGGTCCTATCTATTTTGGAGCCAGACGGTGAGAGGCAAGTCTCAGTCGAATGTGTCGAGCACTCAGCCACACTTTCTGGCCAGGTTGAAAGAGTGGAGCGGGTCGTCTATGAAGATCAGACGTGCACTTGGCACGTTCAGCAGCTCGTAAAAGTCACTCTTTTATCCGGATCCACACTTGGTGAATGGTTTGAGCCATGGATTGAGCCACTGGAGATGGAACCATCAGAGGAACAGGAAGAGGTAGTTGGGGCTGCTGTCCAAAGACTACTGCAAATGGGGATGTGTCGGTGGCTGCTCACATGGGCATTGTGTGACAGCTCAGCCTAGTGGAGTAGATCCGACCAATTATTTTGCTGATCATTTACATAGGCACGTAGGAATGTCTTCAAGGTCTGATTTGTCCTTTAGGCCTGCCCATTGGCCTGGGGTTGGTAGGCCGACATACTTGGTAGAAAGAATGCCAGTACTTGGCAGAAAACTGTGGTCTCCGATTGGATACAATCTCCTTGGGGAGTCCATGGAGGCAAAAGATGTTCTTCAGGAAGAGCTTTGCCAGTTCTTTTTTTTTTTTTTTTTTTTTTTTACAGTTTATTGAATTTTCATTTAAAACTTTCAAACAAAAATATTAGAATGTAATAACAATGTTCACAATTATTACATAAAATTTCCATAAAGAAATATTCATTTCTATTACATAACCCATATTGTGGGGGAACTTAAATACATATTATAACAGCTAAATTTACAAAGAGAGAGAGAGAATTGGCTTTCTATTGACCTTCTGTGTTATTTCCTCCATTTATATCTTTGTCTGAAATAAAAGTTTCTAAGTGCAATGGGTCCCCAAAACTATATTTCTTACCCCTGTAGTTAATATAACATACCGACGGATATTTAAGAAAGAAAGTGGCCCCTAGGGCTAACACCTTAACTTTCAGGGAGAGAAAATGCCTCCTCTTAGCCTGAGTGGCTCGGGATACATCATGAAACATCAAAATCTGTTGACCACAGAAATTTAACTCTCTATTCTTTAGGAAATCCCTAAACATCCTATCTTTATCACTTTCTAACAGCATAGACACAAATAATGTAGCTCTATTTTGTATAATGTCCACCGATTCTTCTAAAAATGTAGAGACACCAATAGTTGATATTTCTAAATTCTCTTCTCCCACCCCCCCAATTTTCTTGGGGAAGTAGAATACTTTTGAGAATACTGGTAGTTCATTGTCAGAATATTGCAAAATTTCTCTACAATATTTTTTTAACATTTCTACTGGTGAAAGAAGCCTAGTCTGGGGAAAGTTTACCAAACGTAAATTTTTATACCTTAACATATTTTCATAATTTTCTAAATCCCTATGGATTGTAAGACTATCTTTAATCTGGGCTACCCCAGAACTTTCCAATAGTTTAACCTTGGTAGTTACTTTCCCCAGTTCTTCCTTCAAACCTTTCAATTCCTTACTATGTTGTTCTATTTGTACAGTATTTGTATTAACTATACCAGACAAAGAGTCATTCATTTTTAAAACATTATTACTCAAGTTGGCAGTCAGTTTCCAAATATCTTTCAATGTTAAGTTATCTGGAGGATCCAGTGACCACTGCTCTGGTCTCTCTGGTACTCCCTTAGGAATAATTAAACCAATATTAGATATTTGTGTTTGATTACTTATCTGAGTCTCTCCAACATTGGCTGAGCACTTCCCATCTTTTGGGTTGCCCACTTCCAAATGTGGGGATCCTTCAAAAACTGATGCTGTAGGTTGTGGAGGAGATGAAGGTCCTTCACCAGGACTTAGTGAAGCAGAAAACTGCTCCTCCTGAACGTCCTCTCGTGGTGAGTTTTCGAACCGTCGAATGACGTGTTCGTCCATAGGGCCCCTCGGTGTTATAGGTGATAAGGGAATGCTTTTTACTTTCCTTTTCCCCCCCATAAGCTCTGGGGTACTCAGGAAGTCCGCTTTATCTAGCCAAACAATCAAAGGTACAGGCAACTTCTCCAACCTTCTCCGACCTAAGCCGACCAAAGTCGCGTGCCCCTTTGGTGGCACGCGGCTTAGGCGGCGCGCCGGTGACGGCGGTGCGCCGTCTGCTGTACGATTTTATAGCCAGCAGACGCGAGATGATGACGTCGGACACGCCTCCACTCACGGGTCTCACGGCCTCGCAGCTGTTCCAGCGATTCTCAGCGATTCTCAGCGGTCCTGTAATTAGGTAGTCCATCCCAATGGTGGCTCAATCGGGGGCGTCTCTCTCTCTCTCCAACTCACGCTCCCCAATTCTCTCGGCTCTGCTGTACAATTTTATAGCCAGCAGACGCGAGATGATGACGTCGGACACGCCTCCACTCATGGGTCTCACGGCCTCGCAGCTGTTCCAGCGATTCTCAGCGGTCCTGTAATTAGGTAGTCCTTCCCAATGGTGGCTCAATCGGGGGCGTCTCTCTCTCTCTTTCCAACTCACGCTCCCCAATTCTCTCGGCTCTGCTGTACGATTTTATAGCCAGCAGACGCGAGATGATGACGTCGGACACGCCTCCACTCACGGGTCTCACGGCCTCGCAGCTGTTCCAGCGATTCTCAGCGATTCTCAGCGGTCCTGTAATTAGGTAGTCCATCCCAATGGTGGCTCAATCGGGGGCGTCTCTCTCTCTCTCTCCAACTCACGCTCCCCAATTCTCTCGGCTCTGCTGTACGATTTTATAGCCAGCAGACGCGAGATGATGACGTCGGACACGCCTCCACTCATGGGTCTCACGGCCTCGCAGCTGTTCCAGCGATTCTCAGCGGTCCTGTAATTAGGTAGTCCTTCCCAATGGTGGCTCAATCGGGGGCGTCTCTCTCTCTCTTTCCAACTCACGCTCCCCAATTCTCTCGGCTCTGCTGTACGATTTTATAGCCAGCAGACGCGAGATGATGACATCGGACACGCCTCCACTCACGGGTCTCACGGCCTCGCAGCTGTTCCAGCGATTCTCAGCGATTCTCAGCGGTCCTGTAATTAGGTAGTCCTTCCCAATGGTGGCTCAATCGGGGGCGTCTCTCTCTCTCTCCAACTTACGCTCCCCCAGCTTTGCCAGTTCTGGGGCTGAAGGAAGACCCAGCAAGGGGATAAAGTGACCCATTTTTGAGAAACGGTCGATGACGACCCAAATCACCATATTATTCAGGGAAGGAGGTAGATCAGTAATAAAGTCTGTCAAAATGCTGGACCATGGCTCGGTAGGTGCTGGGAGAGGCTGGAGCAAGCCCCAAGGCTTCCACATTGGTAGCTTTTGCTGGGCGCAAGTGGGACATGAATCCATGTAGTTTTGTGAATCTTGCATCATAGTAGGCCACCAATAGTGCCTTCGCAGCATTTCCAGTGTCCTGGCACAACCAGGGTGGCCTGCAGTTTGGAGTCATGGGCCCACTTTAAGATGCACTCACGTAGCCGGTGGGGAATGACAGTCTTTCCAACAGGGACTGTGGTAGTCGCATCAAGGGAAATACAAGCAGGGTCAATAATGAAGCTAGGAACTTCCGGGACATCCTCAGGCTTGAATGATCTGGACAGCACATCAGCGCGCATGTTCTTGGAACCAGGACGAAAGCACAGGTTGAAGTCAAACATTTCAAAGAATAAGGCCCACCAGGCCTGACAGGGGTTCAAAAGTTGAGCCTCTTTGAGATGTTCGACTTGCTGTTAAGACCCAGAGTTAAAGAAATTGGAGCCATGTTCTTGATTAAATTCCCCTGTAAGTGCCTTATAAAATATCAAGGAATGTCATATGTTTTTTACCAACCTAACCAACTTACAGCTTTTTTAGTGGGGAAAAATATCTTACCAGGAATTTCTTCTCCTATAGAGTGAAAGCCAAGTAAGATATCTAGTCCGCTAATGAAAAATAATGTACTTAAATAACAATATGTAAGCTTCTTTTTCATTTAAAATGTAAATTGTAAGTTACAATTTTTTCCCCTCAGGTTCAAGTCTCGTGATTTATTTTGTGGCCTTTGATATGAGTTACAAATGGGTTTGGATATTTAAATTTATGAAATATTATTACCTATATGTTAATATAATTACCATGATGTTTCTCTATTTTCAAACAAGAAGTATGTTTCTTGATTATAATTGTTTAAACTTTATAAAAATAAAAAAAATAAATGAAGCTACCGCTCGCTCCGGTATCAATGAGAGCAGTGGTCACAAAGGTGTGGGCCTTGATACTCAGGGATACAGGAAGCAAAGGTTGAGGGCCAGAAACAGTTGCGCCCAAGCTCGGGATTCCCGCCGGACTCAGGCATTGCAGTTTCCTGGACGGGGCAAAACTACAGACGATGTCCAGAAGTACTACAGTAAAGGCAGAGCCCCTCCTTTCGCCAACAGAGATTCTCTGTCGGAGACAATCGCCCACGATTCACTTCCATAGGTTCTACCATGGAGGAAGGTGATGGTGCAGGAGTCTTCGCTGGAGTGCAGGGTGCACTTGTGGGGCGTACTGGAGGAGGGTGTGGAGCCTTTACTTCTAGGCATCTTTGCCGGAGGCGACGATCAATCCTCCCGGCAAGGGAGCAAGTCTTCTAGAGACGTGGGAGTCTTACGGACAGAGAGCTCATCTTTCAGAGCACAAGAGAGTCCATCTAGGAAAATGGCTTGCAGACAATCTTCTTGTCACCCACGTTCTGTGGCCAAGTTCCGAAACACACAGTGGTGTATTCGGAGAGGGTCCTTGACGAAGGTGGAGTAAGCTATGACTAGCAACAGCCATGCGACCTGGGTCTCCGAAGGTCTGCTTGAAGAGGGAAATGAAGTCAGATAGCTTGGAGAAGATGGGATCAGAACGTTCCCATAAGGGAGAGGCCCATGCCAGAGCCTTTCCTTCCAAATGAGACAGAATGAAGGTGACTTTACTGATCTCCTTCAAAAACAATGAGGGTTGTAGTGCAAATGAGTTCTTTGTAAACCGGCATGATGTGTTTCACGAATGTCGGTAAATAAAAGTTAATAAATAAAAATAAATAAATAAGCACTGATTAAGGAAGCCATGACAGGAGCATGGATCCCCATTATACCTGGGAGGTGCAGGAAGTGCCAGTGTTGCTTTGGGAAGCATAGTGGCTGAGAGGCCTACCGGGTTGGCCATTGCTGAATCTTGTAATTGAGAGTGCAGTTCTTCAACCGAATAGGCCAGCGTCTCTAAAGCTTGATGTTGTTTCACTGTGGTGGCCAGTCCTCTTAGGGTCCTGGAGACGGGAGACACTGCCGAGTCCATGGCCTTGCGGAGCACTGGAGGAGACAGAGGTTGTGAAGAGATTCACCACTGGAGGCTTGAGGTCCTCCCAGGAGGAGCCTGTAGGGACCCGGGCTGCTTGGACTTAGGTGGGCCTTGCAGGGTCTCCTGAGAGAATGACACTCCGGCGTGCCCATGGAGACAGGGGGAGCACGATCAGGTTCAAAGGTAGAGGCTGGTTGGAACAAGGAGAACCAGAACAGAGTTGGTGATGACAAGGCAAGGAACAGAGCCTGAATCTGGAGACAAGGTCAGGCAGCAAAGGTCAAGATCCATTGTCCGAGGAATGGTCAGCAAAGCAGGGGTCAGGTACCGGAGTTCAGACGAGGTCAAAGGCAGGCTGAAGTCTTGAGGCAGGCAGCAGGCAGGCAGGCAGGTCAGGAACAAGCTGAGGTCTTTGAGGCAGGTGGTAGGCAGGCAGCAGGTCAGAAGCAAGCTGAGGTCAGTACCAGAAGACAGTTTGAGGGTTCTACCTGGCTAGACAGATGAACACAGGAACAAGCAGGACACAGGAACTAGGATGCAGGAACAAGACAAGAACAGAACTGGAACAGAAGGATCCTGGAACGAGACAAGGACCAGGCAGAGGCAATCTTAGAACAAACCGTCCCGATTGCCAAGGCAAGGAAGCAAGGACAGGAACTTCCTTATATCGAGGGACCAATCTGGGCGTGCCATGGAGCTAGGACCCGCCCTTGGTCCTACATGAGTCCGGGTGGTCCGCACGCACGCATATGTGCGTGGCTATCATGGCCGAGGACACCGAGCCTCAGTGTGAGGCCTGGCGTACAGTGGAAGGCCCTGCGACCGCCGCCGCGGGACACCAGGGCCTGGCAGAACTGGCAACTACCACAAGGGAGGTTGTCCTGGGACCTGCTGCGAAACCATGAAGGTGAGCAGGCCCTCGCGCGGGATGGCTGCGGCAGGGCGCATAACAGTATTTTCTGCTTTTCTGTACATCCTCCAACTTAATATCGTGGCAATATTAAGTCAGAGGAACGAAAGATTTAAAAAAAAATATATATTTTTTTTAAATGCCAGCAGTCAGGTTCGAGAAACAGGCACTCAGTTAATCAGCCTCCGTTTTCCTAATTGGTGCACAGCCACGGGTTTGGAAAACGGTAAATTCAGTGTCCGTTTTCTTAACTGGTGGACAGCCAAGCAGTCCCGGGCTCCCGCTATCAAGGAGGTGCTAGGGGCACAAAATCGGCACTAGCGCCTCCTTGATAATGTGACCCCTAATTAAAATATTGCATGGTTCCCCAGGAAAGGTGCCTGGGGGCACATTAGGAAAGCGGGCGCTGAACACAATGTCTGATTTCAGCGCTTTTTTTTGCATCGGCCAGTTAGTGAGTAAATAAGTCTAATAGATTGAGGCTTATAAGGCATTCATATCTACCAAGCAACCACTGTAACAACTCACTGGTCATTTGATCCTTGGGGACTAGAAACAAAAGACAAAGAGGAACTGCCTATCAACTTTGCAGGGGCGACTAGCCACTGGAGATGACAAGTTTTAGTCTTCACATCTGCTACCAAGGTCTCCATCACCACTTTGAGGCCCTGGATCTCCCCAGTATCTGCCTCAGAAAAGCTGTAGGCAACTCAGAGGCAGGGCATGAAGCTATAAATGGTCTTGGGAAGGTATTCTCCCCCTGAAAATTAAAAGAAGGAAAGGGACCTCGTCTCCTGTGGCTTATGGGCCTGATTTTAAAAGCATTTACATGCATAAATCTGGGGTTTACTTGAGTAAATGCACTTTACTCGAATAAGTGGGTTTTTGAAAATCGCTATAATATATGCCTTTGAATTGTCCATGGGATTTACTCTTGTAAGTGTACTTTACTCAAGTACTACTACAACTACTACTGCTGCTACTTAACATTTCTATAGTGCTACACAACATATGCAGCGCTGTACAAACACAAAAAAAACAGTAAATGGCTTTTGAAAACATACAAACATACAAAAAGACAATAAATGGCTTTTGAACATTTCTACGATAGTTACGCATGTAACTCCTTTGAAAATTCACCTGTAAGTGGTTAGTGGATGGAATGTACAAAAGCTTCTGCCCAATGGAAGAAGTGAGTAGAGCTGATGGCATTGACCTCGCTTTCTTCCTCATTAGGGAAGGAAAATACACCCAGGAGGAGCTGGACGATTCTATAAACAATGGAAAAGAGAAGACTATAAAACAAAAAAGTAAAGTAATTGCTCAATTCATAAGATAATGTATTTCAGATACTCTATTGTTTGCAGCTGCATAAAACATGGGGTGAATTTTCAAAGGAATTGCATGCATAAAAGTAGCATACATTCAGGCCGATACAGTAAGGACGCGGTAGAAAGAGTGCGGCAGTGTTGGGCGCACCCGCATTTGCCGCATGCACAGTTCAGATGACATACCGCTCGATACAGTATTTAAATGGCATGCAAATGCAAGCCGCGTCCAAAGCGCATCCAAGAAGCGTCCATGAAGCACAATCCATATTACTGTATAGGCGCTATACAGCACCTATACAGTATCCTGGGTGCGCTGGTACCTGTCATTTCAAATGTCATTTCAAATGACGTTTCAAATGACAGGTACCAGGAAGTGGATACAGGAGAAGGGCTGCCTGACCCCCTCACTCCCAGGACAAGACCAAAGTGAATCGGACAAACTTTCCCCCAGCCCACCTCACCTGCCCTGGCCGCGTCCATGGGTGCCGATCTCCCGCGCTGACAGCTCCGGAGCAGCCCCAGTCCTCTCTCCCCTCCTCCCGGGGACAGCCGGCGGTGAGAGTGGCTTCAGCAGCCCGGGGCAGATCGGGCGCTCCCCATGGCTCCCTATTCTCTAAAAGGTAATGAGCGCACGCCGTGACCTCGGACATCACATGCCATGACCTGAGCGCCCAGCTGGACGTCTGAGGTCACGGCGTGCGCTCATTACCTTTTAGAGAATAGGAATCCCGGGAGCCATGGGGAGTGCCCGATCCGCCCCGGGCTGCTGAAGCCGCTCTTGCCGCCGGCTGCCCGATCCACCCCATCCACCCAGACGTCAAAATGAAGAGGCTTCCCTTCTATGACGTATATGACAAGCTGATCAAGCCCACAACGCAAGGTAAGCCCCGTGCCGGTGACCGGGTGGCTCCATGTTGCCCGGGAAGGCCAAGCCAGTCCTGGCTTTGCCCCCTTCCATTGCACGGAGGCGTATGCCCGCTTTTCTTTGTAATGCGTGCGGTGAGGCCTAACCTGTCCTAAGTAACCAGGAGTCACCCGGTAGCTCTGTTTGCCTGGCTGACTTGGAATAGCTGGTCCATGCGAACTACCCCCCCCCCCCCCCTTTTCCTCCACAAAAAAAGGGCATCGGCCATGAAAGTTTACGATGCGCGCTCCAAGGACCGGGTTTTGCTCTGCGTCCAATTCCTGTTGAGGGGGAAGGTGGTTCTCAACTGGATCATGGATGCAGCCAGGGCAGGTGAGCGGGGGCTGGGGGAAAGTTTGCCCGATTCACTTTGGTCTTGTCCCGGGGAGTGAGGGGGTCAGGCAGTGAAGCGGGGCTGACTGGAGCTGCTCCGGAGCTGTCAGCGCGGGAGACCGGCACCCATGGACGTGGCCAGGGCAGGTGAGCGGGGGCTGGGGGAAAGTTTGCCCATGAAATTTTGTCTCGGCTTGCCTGACGCTCCACACTAACGCAGGGGTAAGGGTAGGCGGTAAATTAGCAGGTTAAACATGCGGCAAAACTGCAGGTTAAAAAAGTGATAATCGGGGCGACATTACTGTATGGGAGGGAATAGCTAATCCGATCATTTACATCTCATATACATACCATGGGTGGAAAGGGTTACCCGTTGATTTAAAGAAGCGGTAAGGAGGGTTAAAAGGGTTAGTGAATCGCGGGTTGGACTTACGCGGCCAAATTGCGGGTACAAAGCGGGTTAGAAACGGGGTAATCGGGACCGCACTTTACTGTATCGGCCTGATTGTTAGAGATGAGCTTAGTTTTTCTGTGTCGGGTCGGATTTTGGTTCGGGCACTTCGTTGAAAAATTTTGTTTTCCCATGGATCGTTTTTCAGTGGCACGGATCGGGAAAAACGAGTCGGAAAACGAATCAAAAAAAAAAAAAAAAGAATCGGAAAAAAAACATCCCAACCCTTCAATTTTACTTTATTAGTAAACCCCCCCCCCCCCCCCCCACACACACACACACACACCATCCCGATCCCTCCTGTCACATTGTAAGGGCGCTGGTGCCCTTTGCCCTTACAATGTGACAGGCCAGCGCCATTTTGATTCGTGGTCAGCACGACAGCCCGAGAGGGAAACATCGCTCGCGGGACCCTGCTGGACCACCAGGGCTTTTAGGGGAGGGATCGGGATGGTGGGAGGTTTCTAATAAAGTAAAATTGAAGGGTTGGGGTGTTTTATTTATTTTTTTTTTTTAATAAATATGCCCCTTCCCCGTCACTAACCCGAAAAACAAATTTTCCCCAAAGTTCGGGGAAAATCCGTTTCGGTGTTCGGGACCCCCAAACCAGGATGAATTAGGCAATTTTATTGAAATTTGTGATAAAAGAATGCACATCTCTATACATTATATTAATATTCAAAATCAATTTACATCTGCAAAATCTTTTGTAAATTCAGCCCTATGGAGTAAATTTTTATAAGAGTTATGTGCATAAGAGTAACAATTTTCAAAAGCAAATTTATGCATGTAAAATCTAGCTTTATGCACATAAATCATGTTGAAAATTACCTTTATATTTCAAAAGAACACTATAGTTTGAAAGTATCCATATATTGTTGGTTGGTATACTGGCTAGCCATATAAAGCACCTGGACCACTTGAATTCTGTAATGGCAATGATATCCCCACAAGAAAGTTTAGTTAGCTTGCAAAGTTCAGTTCTTTAGTAGAAAATGTCAACTGTGGCAGGAAAATAAGAAATCGTTGATATTACTTGTACTATACATACCTGCTGTGATCAAGAAAGCATACAGAATGAAATAATAATTTCCGCTGCATTAAGGCAAAGACCAAAGAAGATTAAGGTATCAAAGGCTATAATGGCTGAATAAAAGATAGAGGCGCTACAATTGATACTCCATATAATTAAGTGTACATACAATTATAAGATCATAAGAACATACGAAATGTCATACTCATTCAGATTAATTGTCTGGGTTAGAAACTGGTTGAGTGAGAGATGGCAGAGGATAGTGATAAAGGAGTTTTACTGTGAGGAAAGGGGCATACCTGGTGGTGTGCCTCGGGGATTGGTCCTTGGACCATTTTGTTTTTTTAAACATTTGCATGGGTGACCTTGTGGACGGATTGTCAAGGGAAGGTTTGTCTTTTTGCCAATGATACAAAAATCTGTACCAGGGTGAACAGCCAGGAAAATGTGAAAAATATGAGGCAGGATCTAGCAAAGCTTGAGGAATGGTCTAGGATCTGGCAGCTAAGATGCAATGCTAAGAAATGTAGAGGTATGCATTTAGGCTGCAATAACCCAAGGGAGAGGTACCGTATTTGGGATGAAATTCTTCTAAGCACAAAAGAAGAGCAAGATCTGGGGGTGATTGTGTCTGATGATTTTAAAGTGAATAAAGCAACAGCAAAAACCAGAAAGATTCTTGACTGCAAAGAAAGAGGAATGGTCAGCAGAAAATGGGTGGTAATATTGTTCCTGTATAGGTCCCATGTGAGACCTTATTTGCAATAGTGTACAATTCTGGAGACCACACCTTCAAAAGGATATAAACCGGTTAAGTCGGTCCAGAGGATGGCTACTAAAATGGTCAGTGGTCTTCACTGTAAAGCATGTGAGGATAGACATAAAGATCTAAACATATATACCCTAGAGGAATGATGAGATACAGGAGACATTTAAATACCTCCAAGGTTTAAATGGACAGGAGGTAAATCTCTTTTGATGGAAAGGAGGTTCTAGAACAAGTGGGCATAGGATGAGGGTGAAACATGTAGACTCAGGAATAATCTTAGGAAATATTTCTTTACAGGTGGAGACAAAACAGTATCTGAATTCATGAAAGCATGGGATAAAACAGGGAATCTCTGAAGAATTGATGAAATCATGGGATAAACACAGGAGAGGGGATCTCCGAAGGATTGATGGGAGTTGTAAAGCTAAATTAGAATGGAGGATGGGTAGACTAGATAGGTCTTATGGTCTTTTTCTTATGGTCAGGTTTCTATGTTTCTATGAGCCTAGCATCCTGTTTCCAGGAATGGCCAATCAGAGTGTCCTAGAAATATCCAACAAATTTCAGTATGAGAGTCTGTTTCATGTTGCTCACCCTGAGAATTAATTGGTGAGAAAACAAATTCTATCTGGTTAATAATTATTTATGGATCTGGCCTCCAGAAACTTCAAGGCTTTTAAAAAAGACAATATAAGTGCGGTGAGGAAAGCTACTTGCTATGAATGAGAGTGCCATTTCAAGACTGAAGAATAAAATGTTAGAAATATGTCACGTCTGGATGCATGGAGCTGCATGGCTAATACGAGTAGGGTGGGGATGTGTATTTGTGACATATAGAGAAACAGAGAAGACTGTAAAGGATTCTCTGCTTTTAGCCCTTCTAATTTATGGATATATTTAATAAGCTCCATCAGATTTTTACTGAGCGGTAACCGTTGTAACACAGCAGTAACACACAGAATTTAAAATAGCCTGTTATTTTATCCCCGATAATGCAAAACTGCTATTTAGCAGCTTTGCATGCAATTGCATTACAAATGCATGCAAGGAGCTCATTACTAGTTAGGTTTTATGATAATAAAATAATGCAGCTTGCCTGAAAAATCGCAAGCATATTATTATAAGTACATTTAGCTACAGCTCAGAAGTTGTAGCTAAGTTTCCCTGGGAGCATCAAAATACTAACATGGGTGCTAATGTTCCTGGGGCTGTAACTTATAGGTCCCGAGCAGTCCAAAAGAAGCCTTCCTCAACATATGTAAACCCTCCCAAGAGTCTTGAGAAACTTTCTTCCCAACCACCCCCCTGCTCTAGAGCTAGCCCCAAGATACAAAAATTAAAAACAAAACATTATCAGGGTTGTGCTGCATCGGCCTCTCCCCCTATTTCCTACCCTACTCCTTTAAAAAATTAGACCTCCCCAGTCTCTAAAGGTTCCCTGCCTCAAAACCAACCTCTGGCATCTAGAACGCCCTCCTTTCAAGCATACCAGGCAATTCCTGGTGGCTAGTAGGGCACAGAATGCTCCCTATACTCCAGCTCATTCGCCATCTAAGAAAAAAGGGTGCTGGCCAGCTGCTTATCTTTTTATGCCCCATTACATGATAATGGCATAAATAGATAAGCAGCCAGCTGGCACCGCTTCTTTCAGATGGCAAATGGCCCAGAGCCTATGTGGCACTCTGGCTCCCACTAGCCTCCAGGGATTGCCATTTTGAGTGGAGGGAGGGCTTGGGGAGTTTTGGAGGCCAGGGGGATCTAATTTTTCAAAGGGATGGGATATTTATTTATTTAAAATTGCTTATAAGCTGCATATAAAAAGCCCTAATAGGTGTATAAAAAAAACCCATACATAAGATTATACAAACTTCTAAACATAAAACAGATGCACAAACATACATAAATAATCATATGAAAACACCACACAAATAAAAGTAGCAAAAAATGGCAAACAAATACCAGTGTTAAGCAAGCAGGGAGGCAGCAGCCTAAGACTTAAAAGGCAGTTCAAATAGGTGACCCATGACTGAAAAAGTTCTGTTGCAACGTTCTTCCAAGCATTCATAGCAGATGGATGAAATGTCCAGAAGATCTCTCTATGATGACCTTGGTGTCAGGAAGGGGAAAGAGGTCGTTGTCACATGACTTTTATTTTATTTTTTTATTTTGTTCCTTGTTGGGATGGGGATCTCACAAAACCCCTAGAAGGTGAAAATTGGGCATCCAAATGGCTGATGAAATTTAATGTTGATAAATGCAAGGTGATGCATATAGGGAAAAATTATCCATGCTGTAGTTACTAGGGATGTGAATCGTTTTTTGACGATTTAAAATATTGTCCGATATATTTTAAATCGTCAAAAATCGTTAGGGCCACGATACAATACCAATTCCCCCGATTTATCATCAAAAAATCGTAAATCAGGGGAAGGGGGAGGGCAGGAAAACCGGCACACTAAAACACCCTAAAACCCACCCCGACCCTTTAAATTAAATCCCCCACCCTCCCGAACCCCCCCCCCCAAATGCCTTAAATTACCTGGGGGTACAGCGGCACACTAAAACCCCCTAAAACCCACCCCGACCCTTTAAATTAAATCCCCCACCCTCCCAAACCCCCCCCAAATGCCTTAAATTACCTGGGGGTCCGTAGCGGCGGTCCGTAGCTTAAATTACCTCCGTAGCCTTAAATTACCTCTGTAGTGGCGGTCCGTAGCTAAATCGGGGGAAGGGGGAGAGCAGGAAAACCGGCACACTGAATCGTGTAGTCTTCAGCCGGCGCCATTTTGCAAAATGGCCGCCGCAAAATGGCGGCGGCCATAGACCAAAACGATTCGACGCAGGAGGTCGTTCCGGACCCCCGCTGGACTTTTGGCAAGTCTTGTGGGGGTCAGGAGGCCCCCCCAAGCTGGCCAAAAGTTCCTGGGGGTCCAGCGGGGGTCCGGGAGCGATTTCCTGCCGCGAATCGTTTTCCGTACGGAAAATGGCGCCGGCAGGAGATCGACTGCAGGAGGTTGTTCAGCGGGGGTCCAGAACCCTCGCTGAATGACCTCCTGCAGTCGATCTCCTGCCGGCGCCATTTTCCGTACGGAAAACGATTCGCGGCAGGAGATCGCTCCCGGACCCCTGCTGGACCCCCAGGAACTTTTGGCCAGCTTGGGGGGTCCTCCTGACCCCCACAAGACTTGCCAAAAGTCCAGCGGGGGTCCGGAACGACCTCCTGTGTCGAATCGTTTTGGTCTATGGCCGCCGCCATTTTGCGGCGGCCATTTTGCAAAATGGTGCCGGCTGAAGACTACACGATTCAGTGTGCCGGTTTTCCTGCTCTCCCCCTTCCCCCGATTTAGCTACGGACCACCGCTACGGAGGTAATTTAAGGCTACGGAGGTAATTTAAGCTACGGACCGCCGCTACGGACCCCCAGGTAATTTAAGGCATTTGGGGGGGGGGGGTTCGGGAGGGTGGGGGATTTAATTTAAAGGGTCGGGGGTGGGTTTTAGGGGGTTTTAGTGTGCCGGCTCACGATTTTAACGATTTTCACGATACTTTACACACCCAAACGGCAACAATACGATTCCCTCCCCCTCCCAGCCGAAATCGATCGTTAAGACGATCGAGGACATGATTCACATCTCTAGTAGTTACATGATGTTAGCTTCCATATTAGGAGCTACCACCCAGGAAAAAGATCTAGGCATCATAGTGGATAATACATTGAAATTGTCGACTCAGTGTGCTACAGCAGTCAAAAAAGCAAACAGAATGTTTGGAATTATTAGGAAGGGAATGGTTAATAAAACAGAAAATGTCATAATGCCTCTGTATCACTCCATGGTGAGACTGCACCTTGTATACTGTGTGCAATTCTGGTCGCCACATCTCAAGAAATATATAATTGCGATGGAGAAGGTACAGAAAAGGGCTACCAAAATGATAAAGGGGATGGAACAGATCCCTATGAGGAAAGACTGAAGAGGTTAGGGCTGTTCAGCTTGGAAAAGAAACAGCTCAGGGGGGATATGATAGAGATATTTAAAATCATTATAAGCCTAGAATGGTAAATGTGAATCGGTTATTTACTCTTTCGGATAATAGAAGGACCAGGAGGCACTACATGAAATTAGCATGTAGCACATTTAATACTAATCAGAGAAAATTATTTTTCATTCAATGCACAATTACTCTGGAATTTGTTGCCAGAGAATGTGGTTAGTGCAATTAGTATAGCTGAGTTTCAAAAAGGTTTAGATAAGTTATTTGAGGAGAAGTCCATTACCTGCTATTTATCAATTTGACTTAGAAAATAGCCACTGCTATTACTAGCATCAGTAGCATGGGATACAATAAGTTTTTGGGTACTTGCAGGTACTTGTACCCTGGATTGGCCACTCTTGGAAACAGGATGCTGGGCTTCATGGACCCTTGGTCTGACCCAGTATAGCAATTTCTTATGCTCTTATGTTTTTATTTCTTATGTTCTTTTGGGCTGCTTGGGCCTTTAACGTGATGGCTCTTCATGTGAAGGGAGCACCATTAAGCATTATTTTGAGGGGCAACAAATTCACAATATTTTTCTTGGTAGTATTATACCAAATACCACAGTTTTGGTAAACCCCCGCAATATTTCCCCTCTGGAGAAAATATTGCAGCTTAGTAATCACCAGTCTAAGGGGGTAATTTTCATAAGGACGTACGTGAATAAAAGTAGCATATATCGTAACAATTTTCAAAATCCTATTACGGGCTTAAATTGCACTTAAGCACATAAAACATATACATAATTCAATAGCATATATTACAATAATTTTCAAAAGCTCATCTATATGGGTAAAACCCAGTTTTAAGCTTGCAAATCCTTTTGAAAATTTCCTTCTCAGTTATTGCTAGCAGAATAAAAGCAGGATCATTGTATATGGTATTTACCCTCCATGTGGCACAAGTGTCTCCTGAATGTGGCCCACCCATTAACCAGTCATTCAGTTCATCAGGTACAATTCTTTTTCATTTCCTTTAGGTGCTGAGGGTAGTTTACCTTTCTGTGAAAAAAAATGGTGCAGGAGACATTAAGGTTATTTATTTTATTTATTATTTATTTATTTATTTACTTTTATATACCGACATTCGATCGAGATATCACATCGGTTTACATATGACTGAGTAAATAGGGCAAGGTCTGCCCTATTTTACATTGTAACAAGGTAATTTATCTATGATATAAAGAAATCGGTGGAAATAGTAACAAATATGATATAATGAGGGGATAACATTTAAAATAACATTAATATTACTTTGTAATGAGGTAATTTGTACCTTATAACATTTTACATTGTAACGAGGTCACTTAAATAACATATAACACTTAAATACATTGTAGCGAGGTCATTTATATAACATACAATTTCACATTGTAATGATGTAACTTATATTAGGGCTAGAGAGAAACAATTCAGATTGATATGATGACATTGCTTGGGAGAGTAGGATTGGCTGGGGGATTTGGTAGAGGCTTCAGGAGGTTAGCTGGGGGAGGCAGGGGTGGGTAGGGACGAATGAAAAGGGGTAGAGGGAGTTACCTAGGTGGGGTGTGGGCCAGAGTGAAAGGGTGTGCCGGTGTGGGTGAGGGCAGGGAGGGAGATATAATTATGGGTAAGGGTTGATACCAGGGAGGGAGCTAAGTGTCTGGCGGGGAGGTTTCCTTTTTTTAGGGAAGTGTTGAGGTCAGGGAGTGGGTTAAGTATCTGGTGGGAAGGCTTTTCTGAATAGCCATGTTTTGAGTTGCTTTTTGAACGCTTGGGTGGAAGGTTCATTTCTGGGAGGGGGTGGGAGTGAGTTCCACAGTGTTGGGCCCACTACTGATATGGCTCATTTGCGGGTGGAGGTGAGGTTATTGGAATCTAATAACTGATGATAGTATAGAAGAATACCTCAAAGGGAGGAAAATTCCCAAAGCAATTTCCTTGGGTAACAAGCATTTTACCTACCTTACCGGGTCGTTTATCTTTTCACGACAGGGCCTTAATGAGCACAATAATGGCGTAATGCATGCGATAAATACTGCAACGCAAATGCGTATGCAAATATACAATTGAGTATGCAAGTGGGAGGTGAGTGGGAAAAAAATGCAAAAAAGGGTCTTCCTCCACTTCCCACAGCTGATTAATGCATGATTAATGCACAATAACGCAGCATTTAAGTCAGAAATAACTATACCTATTTGTTTTCTGGTACGGGGAAAAAAGTTTTTATTGTGTGCGTTTGGCCGTTACCGAGGTTCACGGCTCTTACCACGTGGGATAATCTGGGGCCTTCTTGCAAACACACCTACCAGGCCCTCCTGGACCAATAAATACAGCTGATCCTACCTGGCCTGCCTTTCTAGACCCATTATGTTTGTGGCAAGTGTACTTGTGAGGGGATACTGGATGCTGGAGGGAGATTGCCACAGACAAGAAGAGGAAAAAGAAGAAGATGACCAAAAACAACAACCAGAAAAGGAAATATCCAACTCTAATCAGGAAGTCCCAGCACCCAAGCATGAGCCACTGGCCCCACAGGGAGAGTGTCGGGACCCACGACAGCACTTGCCATGCAGGCGGCCACAGCACAGGAGATTCAGAGAGTGCATCTTCCCTCCATGAACCTCTTTGCTGGGCATGCCAGAAGATTATGTGGTAAACAGGTATCGGCCTCACCTCTTGGCTGTCATGGAATCTATGATGAAATCAGAGAGGATCTGGATCCAGTCACAGATCGGTGTCATGCTATACTTGGCCTCACCAACTATTGGCACATCCTGCATTTCCTGGCATCTGGCTCCTTCCAAATGACAGTAGGGATAGTTGGAATGTCCCAAAGAATTTTTTTTCCCACTGTCTGGGCCAGGTCACAACAGCTGTATCCGATCGCTTTGATCACTACATAGTATTCACTCAGGACAGGCAGCACTTGATGGATATCAAAAGAGCCTTTTGTGCCATAGCACAATTTCCAAATATTGTGGGAGCTATTGACTGCATTCACATAGCCATCATCCCACCATGTAACAGGAAGGAGATCTACTGCAACAGAGAGCTCTTCTACTTAATCAATGTGCAAGTGGTCTGTGATGCATGACTGTGCATCCTTGACGTCCATGGCCAGGTACCCAGTATACACTGAATGATTCCTTTATACTTATGCAATGGGACCTCTTTGAAGATTTTGAGGACAGCCTCTACGGTGATGGTTCGCTTGTAGGTAAGACACATGCTTCTTTTGCTAATTACTCTCTGGCTCTGTGTTTCCATCAGCCTGCTGGGACAAGGAGGGGGGCTCTGGGGGAGGTGACAGCCTTGATTCCCTGCCAAATGACTTGTCCTGTTAGGTGTAGATGCCAGAGCACCAGGGCCTTCCTTTCCACATGCTGGAGAGGCCCTGCTAATGTTGTGGTGGCCATACAATGTGCCACCAAGCTTTGTGAGTGGGCAGCTACCTACTACACACTTTCAAAGGCTTCATTTAAAACATTGTCCTTTCCAAGCTTTCACATTTTCCAGCAGTAGAAATGTGTTTGCGTGTTTGCTTATTCACATTCTTTTAGTATCCATACTGCTGGTACTCGTAGATCCTGTGTGGGCGGTTAGTCATCGCTCAGCAAGGATCTCAGCCGTATTATGTCTTGACCATCACGCTGTTAAAACAAAAGCTGTGGCATGTGTATTATTTGTTCTGACCTAACACAGTGAATATGCTAGTCCAATATGTATCTGGGGAGGACATACATGAACAGCCTGGGACTTGCACTATCATCCCAGAGGCCTCAAGGCTTTCTGCTAGGACATGTGTGGCAGCAGTGAGGTATAAGCTCCATGGTTTGATGACTGCTACAAAGTGGTACCGTTTGCTTCTTTATGAGTGACAGCCACATAGTTGGTAGGAAGCCCACATGCAGTTAGCCATTCAGGAAGAGCTGACACAGAATGCACAAGTCCTATACTGTTCACATACTGTCAACAAATAAAGTAGCATGGACTTAGGGGAGGGAAATAGTATTGAAGGGCCCCTGCTAACATAAAGGTGACCTTACACTGTCTTTAAACATGCTGTGTTATTGCAATTGATACAGCCATTCTGTGGGTTTCTGGACCTGGCTTCTTACCCTCGTTGCTTATTGCTGGCTGAGATGAGGTACAACGAGGCCTTATGTTCAATATGCCTTGTCATAGAACACACTTTGGAGTTCTTAAAAGTAGATTTCACTGTTTGGACAAAACAGGTGGAGCTTTAATGTATGCACCACCCAAAATATTGGATATAGTGCTGCTATGCTGTGTATTCCATAATCTTGCTCTATATAATGGTCTACCATTACAGATACTTCAGGACCTATCCCAGGATCCACCATGTCTACCCACAGAATCGCAGGACACTACGCTGAGTGGCAGCCATCTTTGCCAAAGCCTGATACAATGCCACTTTGCCTGTTAGCAATCAACAACCCCTTCCCCTTCCATGTAAGACTGATGAGCCGAGTGTTTGCATCAGCTCTCCTCTTGATAATCTTTCTTTTATTCAATCTTCCTCTGTCTGGTACCATGTGTGAAGAACCATGTTAGGCTAGTTAGGGTTCATCTTGACAATGCAAATGACTGTACTAGAGAATGTTTACACCAAGTAAAGGGAACAATAAATACATGTGTCTGCCCACAGGTTTTCAGAATGATTGTGACTGTAAAAGAGCCAGGTCTCTACATAGTGTTCGTGTAGGCCTTCCAACACAGTGTACATAGCTTGCCATAGCTTGCTGCATTTGGCTGACTAGGCCTAGGCTTTGGACTCAGTCCTAGACCTCACATGTGGTAGCCATAGTGGCATAGCTATGCTGGGACTCCAGCAGGCCTGGAACATAGAGGCCACAGTTCTAGATATCATGTCAAGCCCAGGTAGCTGAGAAACATTAAGGTACAGTGTCAATCTACAGGCTGACTAAAATATATCATTCTCAGAGTAGACATTTAACAGGCTCATTCCATAACAACATCCATGTCCTTCTGATGATATGCACCTGCACATGGGACACATTGTGTCACAAGGGCCTGTCATTCCAGCACTGCATCAACTGTGGTGGAGCCACTGCACACCTCAGAGTGCTCATCTAGCAGGCATGCAGTAACAGGCTTTTCTAAAAAGCATGTCAAAGATAATGTCATTCTCACAATGCTCACACGTGTTTGCAAGCCAACATACTTGTGATGGTTTGGGTGCAACCATACATACATACACCGACCTCCAGTTACCTAGGCTAAATGTCAATTATCATGTTCAGATCATGAGATCCTTATCTGTTGGGATGTTATGTTGATAATGTTAACTTGTCAGGGAGCCTACACAAGGATGCTATTTGGACTGGGTGAAGGCTGAGCAGGAAATCAAATGGTGTCATGCCTTTATCTGTATTCTAAAGTCATGTCCCAATTGTCAAGGTCACAGTATGTGAGTCAGTGAATGTGTGGGTAAATGTCATATGGTGTTAGCCTCTATCAATATCTATGTGTGGGGAGTGATGTAAGCCTGGTAGTTTCCTCCCTTACCTTAGCAAGTCATACCTCATAGCAGGTAGTGTGTCTGTGCATTCATTTTGGACTCACTATCCTTGTCCAGCAGTGATCCAGTGCTTCCATTTGTGACAAGGGTTGCCTCAGAGATCTGATAGTGGCTGCTGTCAGAATGGCCTCATGCATAGTACTCTGACCTTACCCCAATGCTTATCACTGGTAAGACCTTGTGTTGATAGGGTGAAGGGCTGGGGAGGGGAGTGGCAATTGGCTGCATCACAAATCCAATATGCAGTCTGACAGTTTGGTATGACTTGATATCTGCCTGTATAGTGCACATTCTCACCCTGGTGTCTCTTCCCACCTAGTACCGGGAGTGGTCCTAATACTCCTGTAAATTGAGGTTGTGCAGGGGTTCTCATACATTCTGCAGACAGGGAGACCTAGCAGGTTTTGGAGGAGTGTAATTGGTAAGAAGCTGAATGTGGGGATGCAGGGATGGCTGGAACGCAGAGTCGCAATGGCCCCCCTCATGCAAGCAATGTTAGGCTTTTCCAGTGAACTGGGTTGGTGGAAGGACACAGTGGCAGCATGTTACTGAGACCTGTAGGGGTGTGTGTGTGTGTGTGTGTGGGGGGGGGGGGGGTTGCAGGCACCTGAGGCCTGCCAGATTTGAGGGTCCCTTTTTCTAGACATTGACACCTTTAGCCTCCTCTCTGTAGATCATAACATGTACAGTCGACCTAGAGGGTGTCACAGCAGGCCACATCATTTGACACATACTCACCATCTGTATATGTTGGGAAAGGTCGCCTACCTGGAATCAGGCATATGTAGCTCTATATTTTAACTGTGCAAACATAGAAGTGTTAGCATCTATCTAATCTAGGCCTTTAAACCTTTGGGGTTTAACTTGGCCAATAAGCAACATTGGCATTATGCACCACTGTTTTGTTGCAGGCTGCTGGAACATGGTGTCATCTGCCATGTGACAACTGAGGAGGAGTGAGGGAGTTGTGTTGTGTAGAGAATGGCCACAGGCCAAGAGCAGATGGTTAGAGGGCTGCTGCTGTTTGGGACCAGGCAGACTGGCCAGTACAGGGGTGGCAGCTGGTCTGTGCCAGTCTGCCTGGTCCCAAACAGCAGCAGCAGCCCTCTAGACTATCTGCTCTTGGCCTGTGGCCATTCTCTATTTGACACAATTCCCTCAGTTGTCACATGGCAGATGACACTATGTTTCAGCAGCCTGCAAATTGATGACCTATTTGGTGTAGTGTGAACCATAGAAAGGATTGGGAACTCATAGCATTTTAACTATACTGAAGACAAGTAAGAGGACCCAAGGTAAAGTTTTGTGTGATGATGTAATCTCTGGCCCTGGCCCCTGCAGCTTCACATTTCAGCTCAATACTGATGAACCAAACCTTGGACTTTAGTAACTTTTCAAGTAGACCTCTGAGAAAAAGAGTGATGTCATGAAAGCATTCGGGCCAGAACCAGAAAGAAGGCCAATTGTTTGGTCAGAGGAGATATAACTTCACAATGGAGAGTGCAATGATTTGTTGTAACTGCACTATGATTGGGCGCATAGCTACATCACTGATTGGGCCCCCACAGAGTGAAGACATAGCTACTGCACCTGTAGCCAAACATTTTGACACCAATTGTACTGGACAGCATATGGAGCTGAACACCAACTACCTAGTTGCCATCTTCACATACAGGCTTATATACCCAAGATTTAGCTAAAAGTATGCTGAGTGAAGAAGGCAACAGAAACAAGATTGAAGTTCACAATAAGGAGCTTCAGGTTTAGCTCTTGCTGTCTTCCTTGGGGTGCCACTTCTCCTTCCAGAAAGGTGTCCTCCATTTTCTCGCTCTCACACCCACTCCCATCTCCCCCCCCTTCCTCCCCCTCTCTGTCTCTGCCCCGCAAATTCCCTTCCTCTCTGCCCTATCTGCCCTCTCTCTCTTTGCCATCCTCCTCCCTCCGTCCTCGCCTGCTTATCCCCTTCCCCCTCCCGCCTCCTCCTATCCCTTCGCTCCTGTCTATCTCTACTCCTGGCCCTGTTCCTACTACTACTCCTACTTCTCCTTCCCCTAGTACTCGCCCTCATCCTCCTTTCTCCCCCTCCTCACCTTACACCTATCCTCTCCTCTCTCTCCATATCTCTCATGCTTCAACCTCTCCACAACTACCATACCTCCATACTCTTCCATACTCCTCCACACTACATACCTCCTCATTTTTCCACTCATCTCCTCACTCCTCCCCACATACCTCAGGCATACACCTCCTCACTCCTCCACTCCTCTTCCACATGCCTCCTGACTCCTCCACAACACTACTTCTCCACAGAAAAAGACCAACAGACAAACATGACAAACAAAAATAACTTTCACTCACACAAAATGACAAATGAGACCAAGGGAAAGGGAAACTGATTATAACACAAAACAGGACAACTCACTCAGTAATCATACAACAAGATCCATCTATTACCAACAACTCCTCACCTCATCTCTCCTACTCAGAACACACCCTCAAAGAGGCAGCTGCAGGAAGTGGATACATATAATAAAAAAATTGCGGAATGTGTATAAAACTATGTGAGACATAGCTAATAGAGGAGAGCAGGGGGAGCTCAGGAAGTCTCAGCACAGGAGCAAAGCAACCCCTTGGGGCCTCTGGCGTCGGAACAGGATACAAGGAGATCAGGCCAAGCCCTTAACACTCGAGGACCAACCTCAGACTTAAAACAGGGAATCTCCGGAGGAATGGGTTCTTCAGGACCTGGAACATCAGGACTGGGATAACATCAGGAAGGGAACAAGGAACATCTCTGGACTAAGACTCACAGACATCTTGGAACATGGAACATCTTGGAACAGGGAACATCTTGGAACAAGGAACATCTTGGAACATGGAGCATCTTGGAACATGGGATGGACTGCAGGACTAGGAACATCTTGGAACAGGGAACATCTTGGAACAAGGAACAGGATCTAGACCCACAGACATCCGGACTTGGAAGAGCATCAAGATCTGAGCTCACGGACATCCGGACTTGGAACATCATCTGGACTCATGGACATCCGGATTTGGAGCAAGCATCAGGATCTGGACTCACGGCCATCCGGACTTGGAACAAGAATCAGGATGAAGAGACGTCTTCAGGAGCATCTGGATAGATGTGAAGACACTGGAGGAATGGAGCGAGGCCTTCTTATAGGACCCATCCAGGAAGTAGGTGGAGACTGGGGCCATGTCCACTTCCTGTCGCTGGCCCTTTCAAAGGATTGAAGAGGCGCACGCCGGCGCCTAATGGGAGGCCAGAGGTAGGCTTGCAGGACCTTGGAGAGTGGCCCTGCAGAGTGGGAGGAAGCAGGCCATGTCGGTGGTGTCTCAGCCGTGCAGGGGGATGGGCCAGAGGCAGCGACGTCGGCGGCATCCCTGCCAAGTCGAGGGGTCAGACCCGAAGGCGGCACTAGCCATGAAGGCCTTGAGCGTGGCCTCCAGGCCATGGAGGAAGTGGTGGCCGGCGGCGGCACCCGCCGCAGGAGTCAGGTTTTGGTGGCGGGTCAGCAGCCCGCGAAGAGCAGCGTCAGCGGCGGCACAAGGCCGCAGTGGTAAGGACCTGTCTGCCTGAGGTGCGGGCAGGGGCGCAACAGATATATCCCGGCATCAGTCTGAAAGACTTATTATTCTATGTTTTACTTGAAATGTCTTTTTGGTTTCCTCCTTTGTATTGCCTATGTTTTAGTACTGATGATTGCTGTTATGAAATGAGTGTACTTTATTGTACCGTGTTTCCCCGAAAAAAGACAGTGTCTTATATTAATTTTTGCTACCAAAGATGCACTTGGCCTTATTTTCAGGGGATGTCTTATTTTTCCATGAAGAAGAATTCACATATATTGTTGAACAAAAAAATGAACATTTATCATATTCTGAGTAGTTGTCTGGTTATGCTGGCTTGTGATGACAACTAACTGTGAATCCTGCAGGGTAAAAAAATCACAGCTGCATGCTCTGGTGTTCTGTGCGACGGGCATGCTCCCAAATAAAAACTTTGCTAGGTCTTACTTTCGGGGAGGTCTTTATATTTAGCAATTCAGCAAAACCTCTACTAGGTCTTATTTTCGGGGGATATCTTATTTTCGGGGAAACAGGGTAATTGTTGTATATTATATGATTCATATTTTTAGAATGTTTATGTTGTTTGTAAACCACCTTCGGTTGATTTGAAAGGACATGCTAAATATTGAAACAAAAAAAAAGAGAATAAAGAAAGGAACACTTGATGGATGAAAGAACATACATAGGAGCCCCAGCTATGGACTATATACAGCTTTTTATGATTCATATTACTAGAGACCACAAAAGTAGAGTTATCCCTGAATCAGAACCTTTTAATCAGGGCTGCTGTAGGGTAAGATGAATCTAAGTGACTGCCTCAGGGCCCACAGTTTCATTCTTCTTACCCACCTACCCCTTGAGTGTGATTCTCTTCCACTCATCAGGAACCTCTCCTGCCAACAGAAGGGGACTAACACTTCTTACCTGCATCTAGCTTTCTGCTGCAGGCTTCAATCTAGTCTGAAAGCATAGGACCAATTAGTCTTTCAGGACCCGCCAGCACCGCATGTTCAAACTGAAGCCAGCAGAGGAGGAAGCATTCCTACCAGTAAGCAGGGTGAAGAGAAGAGAAAGGCACAAATGAGGGGAGAGGGGCCTCACGCAAACTGCTGTGCCCTGGGACCTGTTTTCCCCTAGGGTCAGCCCTGCTTGTAATAAATGGGCTTTGCCATAATAACATGAGATTTGCCAGCCTCCATCTGCCAACCAGACTTCTATAAAGATTGTATTACCTACCCCAACAATGTCATGATTTTCAACCAGAGTGCTCATGGAGTTTGCTTCAATTCAGCTCAGCCAAATATTGAAAATCTTCCTGGGCTAAGACTAATTGTCACTGAGGCCACTTGCTCCTTTGCTATATTTAAGCTTGTGGCTCTTCTGTGCCAGTTTGCAGTCTGTTAAGCATCCAGAGATAATGGAAACTTTGAGGCACACAAACCCAGAGAGGATAACTTTCAAACAACTCCACACAGCCCTATATTTTCACATATATGGCCGCATGGAGATCTTCTTTAGTATTTTAAATCCTATGTGTATCAGGTTTGCACAGATTATAAAATACACATATGTCCACCCCCCAAAATAATGCATGTATGTTTGATTATGCATGAATACCTGCAATACATTGAAAGTGCTAACTTTTCCTATCTATTTATAAACATACATGCCTATATTTTACGTGTGAAAAAATATATAATAACTTGCTCGTGTAAAACTTTGTTTTATATGTGAAAGTCAGTATATTCTAAAACATTCACATTAATTGAAATAATCAGTTTGTCAATATCTCCACCAGTTCACCCAGTTCTTTGCTAGGTCATCAAGACCTTCCTAGTTCTTCTCTCTGAACTCCCCCCAGTTCATCCAGACCTTCTCCCCAACAATAACAGACAATAGAAGAATCTGATATCAAGTGTTCTAGTTAATTAGCTAGTGTAAAATTGCATGAATAAGTTGCTAAGAACATAAGAATTGCCATGCTGGGCCAGAGCAAGGGTCCATCAAGCCCAGTATCCTGTTTCCAAAAGAGGCCAAATCAGAGGCAAGTACCCAAACACCAACAAGATCCCATGCTACTGATGCAATTAATAGCAGCGGCTAATACCTAAGTAAACTTGATTAATAACACTTAAAGGAATTTTCCTCCAAAAACGTATTCAAATCTTTTTTAAACCCAGCTACACTATCTGCACTAACCACATCCTCTGGCAACAAATTCCAGAGCTTAATGTGCTATTACTAACTTCACTGAATGCACCCTGGTCCTTCTGTTATCCGAAAGTGTAAATAACCGATTCACATCTACTTGTTCAAGACCTCTCATGATTTTAAAGACCTCTATCATATCTCCCCTCAGCCATCTCTTCTCCAAGATGAACAGCCCTAACCTCTTCAGCCTTTCCTCATAAGGGAGCTGTTCCATTCCCTTTATCATTTTGGATGCCCTTCTCTGTACCTTCACCATTGCAACTATATCTTTTTTGAGATGTGGCAACCAGAATTGTACACAGTATTCAAGGTGTGGTCTTAACATGCAGCGATACAGAGGCATTATGACATTTTCCATTTTATTAACCATTCCCAAAAATTCCTAACATTCTGTTTGCTTTTTTGACTGCTGCAGCACACTGAGCCAACAATTTCAAAGTATTATACCACTATGATGCCTAGATCTTTTTCCTGGGTGGTAGCTCCTAATATAGACCTAATATCGTGTAACTACAGCAAGGGTTGATTTTTTCCCTATGTGCAACACCTTGCACTTGTCCACATTAAATTTCATCTGCCATTTGGATGCCCAGTCTTCCAGACTTGCAAGGTCTTCCTGTAATGTATCACAATCTGCTTGTGATTTAACTACTCTGAATAATTTTATATCATCCACAAATTTGATAACTTCACTCATCATATTCCTTTCCAGATAATGTATAAATATATTGAAAAGACCGGTCCAAGTACATATGCCTGAGGCACTCCACTGTTTAATCTTTTCCACTGAGAAAATTGACCATTTAATCCTACTCTGTGTTTCCTGTTTTTTAAGAAATCTAAATACACTACATCTACCAGTTCATCTTTATCCACATGTTTATTAATCCCTTCAAAAAAAATGAAGCAGATTTGTTAGGCAAGACTTCCCTTGGGTAAATCCATGTTGACTGTGTTCCATTAAACCATGTCTTTCTATATGCTGTACGATTTTGATCTTTAGAATAGTTTCCACTATTTTTCCCAGCACTGAAATCAGCCTCACTGGTGGTCTATAGTTTCCCCTATTGCCCCTGAAGCCCTTTTTAAATATTGGGGTTACATTGGCCACTCTCTAGTCTTCAGGTACAATGGATGATTTTAATGATAGATTACAAATTTTAACTAATAGATCAGAAATTTCATTTTTTAGTTCCTTCAGTACCCTAGGATGCATACCATCTGGTCCAGGTGATTATTTTGTCAATCTGGCATATTACATCTTCCAGGTTCACAGTGAGTTGGTTCAGTTTGTCTGACTCATCACCCTTGAAAACCATCTCCCGAACTGGTATCTCCCCAATATCCTCATTAGTAAACATGGAAGCAAGAATTCATTAGTCTTTCTGCAATGGCCTTATCTTCCCTAAGAGTCCCTTTAACCCCTCGGTCATCTAACGGTCCAACCGACTCCCTCACAGGTTTCTTGCTTCGGATATATTTTAAAACGTTTTTATTATGAGTTTTTGCCTCTATAGCCAACTTCATTTCAAATTCTCACTTCGCCTGTCTTATCAATATTTTACACTTAACTTGACAGTACTTTATCCTATTTTCTTCAGATGGATCTTTCTTCCAATTTTTGAAGGATATTTTTTTGACTAAAATATCCTCTTTCACCTCACCTTTTAACCATGCTGGTAATCGTTTTGCCTTCCTTCCACCTTTCTTAATGTGTGGAATACATCTGGACTGTACATCTAGGATTGTATTTTTTTTTAATTTTAATTTTATTTGCATTTTTAAACAAAATTACAAGAATGATTTCTTGTGAGTATAAATGAGGAATTACAGAAATATTTTTTTTACATAATCTTAACCTTTAAACAATACCAGTATACCTCATCTTTTCCTAGGTAAATGAGAAGGGACATGGAAATAATGGAGCAATTTTGAAACAATAAGAAAAAGAATAAATGAATCACTGGATCCCCTGGTTACATTTATATCAGTAAACTATGATGTTAATCCCAAAAGATCCTTTAGTTGTTCCGAGTCAGAAAAAACATAGCATTCATTCTTATAATTCACCAAGCACTACAAGGGTACTTTAGAGTGAAAGTTCCCCCCCTTAGATAATAATTCCTGTCTTAAAGCTAGGAATTTTCTCCTGTGGATTTGTGAGTTCCTTGCACAGGTTGGGTACAACCAAACATTTTGTCATAAAATGTAGCCAATCTTGATTGAAAAAAGAATCACATTATATTATCTCTTTCAGATATGAAAGCAAAGGTTACCAATAGTGTCTCTCTTTTTTTAACTTCTAATTCTTGAGAGCTTTTGATTGTTTCAGAGATATTCAGTGAGGCTTGATTTATGGAATTCTGTTCCTCCATGTTTCTGTTTTTTTATTTGAGCTTTCTTATATCTTATTTAATACACTTTAACAATAGCTGGAATACATGCTGATGGAATTTTCAGAATTTGTATCATATACTCTTTAAAAAGTTCAATCAGGGAAAGTTGATCCACAACAGGAAAATTAATCACTCTTAGATTTAATGCATGGGTTGTATTTTCAACATTTTCCAGATTTTTCAATAAGTCCCCTTCTGCTTGTATTTGATATTGTTGAATCTTTTCTACTTTAATCAAACGTTCATCCATATTTGTAATTTTCTTTTCTTGTTCTTTCAAATTATCAGTATTACTTTTTAAAGATGTATTGGTCTCAGTCACAGCTTCTGTTAATGTTGATATTGATGTTTCCAATTTTACAATCACATTCCATATAGTATCGAGTGTAACAACGGGAGGTTTTATCGTTATATTTTTGCTGACCTTAGGTCTTGCTCCTTGGTCCTGCAAGATATTCTGGTCAGAATCTCCAGTCCTTGTTGTGCTAGTCCCGAAGATAGGTTTCGCAGCAGTTCCAGCTAACTCAGGTTCACGAGTCGCTAGATTTCCCTGCTTCACCGATCCTCTTTCGAGACTGAATTCCTGTTCCTTCATCTCTTTCCTCTGGTCTTCAGGAACTTGAGCAGGTATCCAAGTCATTTTCCGATTTTTCCCCTGGCATTGAGCCAGCGCCCTGTGGAGACGGCATTGCTGGTGCTCCAGGGCTCATCGAGGCTTCCTCGACCAGGACGAGGGAGTCTTGCTCCAGACCCCACCCATCAGCGGTCCTCTCAATGGATGTTACCAGGGGTAAGCTGAAACACTCGGCAATGCTCCATTGTGATGATTCATTCCGAATCATGTACTGCTGAGTGATTGTCGGCTTACCCCCTTGTTCTAGTTTAAAAGCTGCTCTATCTCCTTTTTAAATGTTTGTGCCAGCAGCTTGGTTCCACTCAGGTTAACGTGGAGCCCATCCTTTCATAAAAGACTCCCCCTTCCCAAATGTTTCCCCAGTTCCTTACAAAACTGAATCCTTTTTCCCTGCACCATCGTCTCATCCACACATTGAAACTCTGGAAGTTTGCCTGCCTCTGGGGACCTGTACATGGAACTGGAAGCATTTCAGAGAGTGCCACCCTGGAGGTTCTTGATTTCAGTTTTCTACCTAAAATCCTAAATTTGGCTTCCAGAACTTCACTTTTTCCTATGTCGTTGGTGCTCACATGTACCACGACAGCCGGCTCCTCCCTAACACTGGGCCTCATTTTTTAAAGTATCGCAGGCCTGCGATACTTTAGGTAATGAGGGGTGGGGGGTCAACCCGGGGGGTGGTCCTGCGCTAGCTGGCAGCGATCGCACTGCCGCGGTTCGATCGCTGCCGGTTTCGCACCCAATAGGTTGTAGCTATTGGGCGTGAAACTCGGACGCGAAAAGGGCCTTACCTTTTCGTCGTCCGCGGCATCTCGTGGAGTTGGCCCCGGGTGACACCCCGACTCCTCCTCTTCTGGGGCCGACTCTGCCCCCATCTTGGTATCGCACACGATAAGGGACTTTTCACATGAAAACGTCCCTTATCGCATGAGATCCGTCTGGAAATAAGGCCTACTGTCTATAATCCTATCTAGGTGACACGTGAGGTCTTCCACCTTTGCACCAGTCAGGAAAGTTACCAGGCAGTCTTCATGTCCACCAGCCACCCTGCTATCTACATTTCTAATAATTGAATCACCAACTATGATGGCTGGCCTAACCCTTCCCTCCTGGGCAGTAGCCCTGGGAGCAGTATGCAGATGAGCCTTCTGGTCCTCTTCTACTGCAAAGGTTCGGGCCTCTAGAAGTTGGAGCTGTAGAATTCAATCCCTGGATCGCTTGCGGTGACCTCTAGACTCCTCTCCCGGGGGCTGCTGGGAGCAGTATGCAGATCAGCCTTCCAGTCCTCTACTACTGAAGCTGGGGCTGTGGAATTTAATCCCTGGATCACTTGCGGTGACCTCTGGACTCCTCTCCCGGGGGCAACTTGGAGCAGTATGCAGATGAGCCTTCTGGTCCTCTTCTTCTGCAAAGGGGGTGGATCCTCTGGAAACTGAGGCTGTGGAATTTAATCCCTGGATTACTTGCAGTGACCTCTGAACTCATCTCCTGGGGGCTGCTGGGAGCAGTATGCAGATGAGCCTTCCGGTCCTATTCTACTGCTAAATGTACTTAAGTAAGTCTTTTATAAAATAGCAACTTATGCACCTAACTCTTGGTCCCACCCTGGACCATCCCTAGACCACCCCTTAACTGCATGTGTAAATATGAACATGAAACCAAAAGTATGCCCCTACTATTGATGTATTTAAAATAGCATGTACATGAGTTCAAGCAACTTATGTGTTTATATGCTAATTTTACATATAATACTGCTTTGAAAACTAACTTGACAGGTTTTAGATATAATTTTGACATAGTTGGCTAAACCATACACAAGTCACTACAAGCTTTCCCCTAGAGCCAAGAACACGAAGAAAAGTCTTTTCAAGCCCACAACGAGTTATTCAGATCTATTTTTTTCTTCCTTTGTTAATCAGAAATTTACACATGCTGACTTCAATGTAAAACTTATTACTTTGTTTTGTTCAATGTAAAACTTCTTTTATTCTGTTCTATGTAAACCGCTATTTGTAGCGATAGTTACTGTTCTTTGTGAACCGGGGTGATATGTATATTATACAGGAACCTCCGGTATATAAATTAATTTAAATAAATAAAATAAATATAAAGGCATATTTTCAAAATTAAACAGCTATATTTTGTCTATTGAGTGGATTTCACTTGCCTGGCTATATTCTGTTCACCAGCTAGATACTTATGTGGCACCCCTATGCCACAGGGTGAACAGGAGTTGATGTTTTAATATGTGATGTGGTTAAAAGTAAACATTCCCCACTCAGGTAAGGCACAGCTGCAAGAGTTGCTAGAGGAAGTGAGAATGTTCTAGCAAAGAAAGGTCATCTTTTGGTCAGAAGGTGGTACATAAATTTTTGTGATGGACAGTAGGGATACAGCCACTATGGGCTTGGTCTAGTAGTAGGTAATAAAAACCCTGACTCTTTTGGGTCTGGTGCTACTCCAGAGTGAAGGGACAGACAAAGGATGTGACTGGGAACTTCTCCCATGGTTACAGGGGTGAAGTAGCAGGAGCTGGGCAGACATTCTCTCCCAGAGTCTCAGGGAGCATGAAAGAGAGAATAAAAGTTTTAAAGAAGCATTGTAAAGAGAAACACCAGAAGAAAAATTGTACTTTAACAGGGGTAGTAAATTATCTGGACCAGGAAGCCAAACTCTGCCAGAGGGAACCTGCCATTGAGCACAGAGGATCCTGTCTGCAGACGCAGAAGGATATTTTCCTTGAGCTGATCAGGACAATAGGGCCGATATAATAATACCCACGGCAAAACAGGCGCTAGTTATGAGTGCAGGTTTTGATTACTGAGTGTGGGTATAGCTGGTACTTCCGCGAAATGTAAAAAATTAAATTATGCAAATGATTTGTGCGCAGAAATCTGCATAATCATGAAGAAAGGCATGTACCTAAGTACAGTAATGCCCTATGTAAGAAGTGGCCGCATCCGTATTGAAAAGCCACGCCGATAATCCACGCATAAAAACAAGTGAGCGAGCAAACCTTATTCTGCGAAAGTATGACCCTGGAATGTGTACTTAATATTTCGAATAACTTTGGCTGCAGAAAAAATGGCAAATATTTTCATGTTTGATAATGCACACTTGCATGGCAGCGAGATAGGTGCTCAGCTGGCCACAAATCTGGATGATCAGGTGCCCAGAAAGGTGCCTATGAAATCAGCAATCTGGGCACTCAAACGCCCAGAAAAGCACCTAGCTAATCATAAATGTGCCACTTTGTCGCCAAGATAGGCACTCTGCTAGCCTCAAGTCTGGACAATTGGGCGCCCAGAAAGACGCCTAGCTACTCTCGAATCTGGCCGCGAACACATCTCCCTGTTCAGTTAAAATACGACCCTGAATGCATTTTTATTATTTTAAATAAGTGTGTGCTGCAGAAAACATGGCACAAGTATAAATCTCTATCATAAATCACACCTGAACTGCACGAGCACACAACCACACCACACCAATGCAAGCAATGGAATAAAATGGCCCCTCAGTCGGTGCTGTCAGCCTGACTGTGGCGGTAAAAAACGTGCGGTAAAAAAGCCGCACTAACATTACCACAGCTCCCTGTATTGCCTATGATTAGGTAATCACCTCCTTTGCATGCCATTAGCATACACTCGCACAGAAAAAAACACGGGTCAGTAAGAGCATTTGTACGCACTTTTTTCCTGCGCACAAAACCTTTATTACTTCCCTGTATAGGGTTTTGCACAGGAAAACACGCGTACTTGCACGCACAATCCCGTGGCAGCTTCAGCACACCTTATTATATTGGCCTCACTGTGAGTAATGGAAAGGAAGACAGGGCCAGGTTAGGCCTAAGTACATTAGGATAAGAGAGTACTAGTATAGATTATTACTGCTTGAGAAGTTCAAGTGGTTTGGAAAGTGAAGAATTAAAAAGAGCTTTATTTTTGTTGGATTGTTACTGTTGTTTCTTCACTGCTATGATATATTATTTTGAAAATTATACAATAATTTATTTTTTGGTTGGAGCATACCTTCTGAGAGGACAATGGTTTATTTCATGACAATGTCCCTGGCCGAGCATGGGTTCTCCTACTTCCAGCTCATGGTCCTAGAGAGGTTTTCCCCCACCTTGGGAAGGTGACCCCTGGTGGAACAGAGAATACCCTGCCTTTCTGTATTATACAATACATCAAAAGTCTAAACAATATTGAGAAATGTGTTATCAGGTGATAGTCCATATGTAATATCTGTTTTTACTAACTGAATTTAATGGTAAGAAACAATGGGGTCTATTTACTAATTTGTACCACAGCTTTGTAAATCCTATTGGATTTTTCCTGTCAGTGTTTAATTTAAATACCATTGCATTAAAGAATTTACCATATGGGTCAACACAGGTTACTGCCTGGTAAAGCCTTAATGCAGCTTAATAAATAAACCTGAATCTTGCTATGTTGATTGCATGACAAATATCTGGTAGAGTCTTGTTTTTCATAGTGGTAGTACATACATGAGATATATTCCCATAATAATGAAACTTAGAATATAAAACTGCCTAAACTCTTCATTCTGCTAGCAGCTTTATGCCACAAATCAATGAAATGATACTAGCATCTTGACAAGACAAATCAATAACTGAAACGGTATAATGAGAGTTTCATGAAGGCATTATACTGCAGTGCGAGGAAGCATTGAATTTTCCTACATAGATAAGAAGCCCTCGATCCCATGTCTCTATCCTCCTTGTTTAATTTATGCTGTATTAGAGAAACTGCTTTCAAACATTTTCAAATATCTTCTGGGAAAATTGTGTCTTCTGTAAAATGTGTGCTTATTACCACTTGCAAACCAGGGTATCTGATTACCGAAACGTTTCCCACTTTTGTATCTCTATTAAAGGTCTGTATTAAATAATGTCACTACAGATCTGTATTCAGAAGGAAGCAGATCGTGCACAAGCAATTAGCCATGTTGAGCATATAAAGGCTGTTTCACTAAGCCCCATGCTAAACGTTGTTCAATACTGAGACATTAACAGGTAAATTTTCAAAGCGTTGCGTGTGTAAACTATATGCCTCTCACATCTGATCCAGAGTAGGGATGTGAATCGTTTTAGGACGATTAAAATTATCGTCCGATAATTTTAATATCGTCTTAAACCGTTATGGAACACAATACAATACAGATTCTAACGATTTATCGTTATAAATCGTTAGAATCGTGAGCCGGCACACTAAAACCCCCTAAAACCCACCCCCGACCCTTTAAATTAAATCCCCCACCCTCCCGAACCCCCCCCCCAAATAACTTAAATAACCTGCGGGTCCAGCGGCGGTCCGGAACGGCAGCGGTCCGGAACGGGCTCCTGCTCTGAATCTTGTCGTCTTCAGCCGGCACCATTTTCCAAAATGGCGCCGAAAAATGGCGGCGGCCATAGACGAAAAAGATTGGACGGCAGGAGGTCCTTCCGGACCCCCGCTGGACTTTTGGCAAGTCTCGTGGGGTCAGGAGGCCCCCCACAAGCTGGCCAAAAGTTCCTGGAGGTCCAGCGGGGGTCAGGGAGCGATTTCCCGCCGCGAATCGTTTCCGTACGGAAAATGGCGCCGGTCGTTCAGCGAGGGTTCCGGCGCCTCGCTGAACGACCTCCTGCAGTCGATCTCCTGCCGGCGCCATTTTCCGTATGAAAACGATTCGCGGCGGGAAATCGCTCCCTGACCCCCGCTGGACCTCCAGGAACTTTTGGCCAGCTTGTGGGGGGCCTCCTGACCCCCACGAGACTTTCCAAAAGTCCAGCGGGGGTCCGGAAGGACCTCCTGCCGTCCAATCTTTTTCATCTATGGCCGCCGCCATTTTTCGGCGCCATTTTGGAAAATGGCGCCGGCTGAAGACGACAAGATTCAGAGCAGGAGCCCGTTCCGGACCGCTGCCGTTCCGGACCGCCGCTGGACCCGCAGGTTATTTAAGTTATTTGGGTGGGGGATTTAATTTAAAGGGTCGGGGGTGGGTTTTAGGGGGTTTTAATGTGCCGGTTTTTCGATTTTTCGATTGTTCGATTTTTCACGATTTTTAACGATTTTTCACGATATTTTACCCCCCCAAACGGCAACAATACGATTCCCTCCCCCTCCCAGCCGAAATCGATCGTTAAGACGATCGAGGACACGATTCACATCCCTAATCCAGAGTGACTTCGGAAGCAACTTTGGACTGCCTCTATATAGGTTCCCAAGCCGGAATTTCCTGTGGTGCTAGCTGATGATGTTATATCCTCCAGGGGTATTTAAGGAAGTCTCTTGCAACCAGCCAGTGCTTCAGCAATTGTTCACCTGGTGACCTTGTGTTCCAGTGTGTGTTGCTATCCTTGTCTTGTTCCTTCCTTGTACCTTGTTTTGTGTTTCTTGTCATGGCTCCATGCCTTGTCCCTTGCTCTTCTGTGCTCTGTTTGTTGTCCAGTTCCTTGCCCGTCTGCTCTTGTTACAGTTTCTGCTTGTTCCTTTCCTTGCTGTCCTATTGGTCCTGTTTGTCTTGTCTGTTCTGTTTGTCTCGGACTGACTTCCTGGATCTTGACCCTGGCCTGGCCTCTGTTGTTCTTCCGCCTGCTGCCTGACCTGACCTCTGGCTTGTTACCTGTTCTGCTGTCTGCCGCCTGCCTTGACCCACGCTTGCCTGGACTCTTCTCTTGGATTGCCCTGGTGAGCCAAATAAGTCCGGCTGGCCTCTGGAATCCAAGGGCACAACCTGTGAGAAACAGGGCTGGTATAGGCAAAGCTCCGGTCAGTCCCACCACTAGTTTTCTCTGCCAGCCAACAAGGTGGGCCTAGTGGGCTTGCTCACTGGGCAATGTCAACCATCCCTCGGCACTAGGGGTCCACTTCTCCAACAGGCATTACAACATATGCGTGTAAGTAGCCTCTACTTGACATATTACATATTTTATAAAAGTAAAAAATATACGCATACATTCACTTTTGTGCTCACAAATATGTGTTAGAAAGGGATGTCTAAGGGTGTTCTGGGCAGGGCTAACAGTTACAGCATAAGATGCTATTTTAAAAGGCATTAGCACACATACATATATATACATATAGGGGCAGATTTTAAAAGGTCCGCGTGCGGGGTACATTTGTGCGCACTACCCAGTGCGCACAAATGTACGCCCGATTTTATAACATACACGCGCAGCCGCGCGCATGTTATAAAATCAGGGGTCGGCGAGCGCAAGGGAGTGCACCTTGCATGTGCCGAGCCCTCGGGGAGACCAGCTGGCTTTCCCCGTTCCCTCCGAGGTCGCTCCAAAATCGGGGTGGCCTCGGAAGGAACTTTCCTTTCCCCCTCCCACCTTCCCCTCCATTTGCCTATCTGTCACACACCCCGAGCCCGAAAAAAAAAAACAACGTACCTTTATCTGAGAAGTTATGCGATCCCCCGGCACAGCGGCCGTGTAGAGGCCTCTGGCCCCGACCCCGGACTGCCCTCGGACTGGCCACGCCCCGCCCACGTCCCACCCCTTTTTGCAAGCCCCAGGACTTCCACGCATCCTGGGGATTTCGCGCTCCGTGGGGCCTTTTGAAAATAGGCCCAGCGCGCGTAACCCCACAATGCACGTAAATCTGCCCCATATTTTCCAACTTACTGCTAATTCTCTGATACAAGGATATTAAACATGTTTATTGTATAGTTCTGAGAGGGTGGAAGGTCTGGGTGATTGGGGGGAGTTCAGGCTAAAGAACCAGGAGGATCTCAGCGATCTGGAAAAGGACTGGGTAAATTGGTGGACTAATTGGTAATGGTTTGCAGTGGGGGGGGGGGGTTCGTGTCATTTTTGTTTTGTGTCATTTTATGCTTGATTTTGTTTTGTAAAAGATTTGTGTTTTTTCTTCATTTTTCCTTAATTTCGTGGTTAGTGCTCACTAAGTCCATTTAACTAAACAAAGATACTTTAAAATGTTCTAAAAATTTTCACATTTTTTTTTCCTTTTGTGGTTGCAATGAAATGAAATGAAATAGATGATGTCATTCACATTGAGGTAGATTTTCAAAGGGTTACGCACGTAACCCCCGAAAAGCTGCCCCAAGCTGCCCCTGAGTGCGCCGAACCTATCTTGCATAGACTCGGCGGCGCGCGCAAGCCCCGAGACGCGCGTATGTTCCAGGGCTTTCCAAAATGAGCGGTCTGGGGGCGTGGCCGGCGGCATGGCGGTGGTCTGGGGGCGGGTCTGGGGGCATGACAGTGGTCCAGGGGCAGGTCCGGGGGTGGGGTCGGAGGCGTTCCTGAGTCCTCTGGCACAGCGGCTGTGCTGGAGGTTCGTGCGCCGGCCAGCTGGCCAGCGTACGCAAGTTACGCCTGACTTGGGCAGGTGTAACTCGCCGAAACAAGGTGGGGAGGATTTAGGTAGGGCTGGGGGGTGGGTTAGATAGGGGAAGGGAGGGAAAGGTGGGGGGAGGCGAAAAAAAGTTCCCTCCAAGGCCGCTCCGATTTCGCCCCAAGCCTGATTTAACCGGCGTTCATCTACCTTCTCATTGCCTTGCAACGAGGGTCGCTACTGTTAGTAGTTCTTAGTTGCGTTTCTGCTGTTCTGCTTTCCCGGTTGACCTCAGCTCGTTCCTGACTCCGCTTCTGCCTGCCGCCTGCCATTGACCTTAGCTTGTTCCTGACTTCGCTTCTGCCTGCCGCCTGCCATTGACCTCAGCTTGTTCCTGACTCCGCTTCTGGCTGCCGCCTGCCATTGACCTCAGCTTGTTCCTGACTCCGCTTCTGCCTACCGCCTGCCACTGACCTCAGCTTGTGCCCGACTCCGCTCCTGCTTGCCGCCAGCCTCCGATCTTGGCCTACACCTGAGACTGTATCGACTGGCTGTCAGCCTGACTCGGGTTTGTCTTCCTTACTCTCTGCCCGGTCTGGCTCTTTGCACACTACTGACCCCGGTCTTGCCTTCAGCAGGTCACAGCCTACGTTCCACTACAGACTCTGTTCCTGTTACCTGTCTGCTCCGCTCCGCTGCATACTACAGATCCCGGGCCTGCTCTCTTCTGCTTGTTCAGCAGGCTACAGACTCTATCTACTGCCCCGCTCTCGCCGGGCCTTCCTGTTTCCTGCTGCTGGACTCTGTGGATTAATCTTGCCCAGGCCTTCTCTATAGAGACTGTTACTGTGCTCCTAAGTCCCAAGGTTCTAGGACCCTACGGGCTCCTCCTGGGAGGTTCCTGGTTCCCGGGTGAAGACCTGTGCCTGTGGCTCTTAAGTCCCAAGGTTCTAGGACCCTACGGGCTCCTCCTGGGGGGTTCCTGGTTCCCGGGTGAAGACCTGTGCATGTGGCTCTTAAGTCCCAAGGTTCCAGGACCCTACAGGCTCCTCCTGGGGGGTTCCTGGTTCCCGGGTGAAGACCTGTGCCTGTGGCTCCGCCTCCCGAGCTACTCTAACCAGGGTAGTTCGGTTCAAGGGTTCACACCTGGACTGCAGCTTCCCAGACTGCAACAGTTTGCAAGGCCATGGACTCGGCGGAGTCTCCCAGCCTGCAGGCTATCCCTGGAATGGCGCAGCGCCTTCAACAGCAGCAACACTGTATTGATACTCTTGCTGCCACTGTGGATCAACTGGTCTCTCATCTAGAAGCTTTTACTCGCCAAGGGCCTTCTGTATCTGTCACTGTTCTCAATACACAGTTGCCAGCCCCTAGCAGGTACGCTGGGGACAGTAAGTCCTGCCGCGGGTTCCTGAACCAATGTCAAGTACGGTTCACCTTGATACCAACCCAGTTTTCCACTGAAGCAGCTAAAGTGGCCTATATTTTTTCTCTACTGGATGGCAAGGCACTAGAATGGGCTTCCCCCTTGTGGGAACGCTCCGATCCTCTGCTACAGAATCTTCAGGAGTTTCTTCTTCAGTTTCGCCTGGCCTTTGATGACCCTGCACGCCAGTCCACGGTGGCATCTGAACTCCTGCATCTCCGAAAGGGCACACGTCCAGTAGCGGAGTACATTATCAACTTCCGGACCCTGGCCATGGAACTGGCTTGGCAGGACGATTGTTTAAAAGGGATCTTCCTTGAAGGTCTGGCTGGTCGGATTAAAGATGAACTGGCAGGACGGGAGATTCCTGAGGACTTGAATGACTTAATGGACATTGCAGGCAAGGTTGACCGCCGTCTTCAACAGCGTGACAGAGAGACTCGGTCGGCTAATAGGAGTCAACCATGCCTACATAGGTCTCCGCTGCAAAGGACTTCTCCTGCTGCCAACCCTGCTTCTGAACCCATGCAGCTGGGCAGGTCACCACTTACTCCGGAAGAGAGGAGCCGTCGGCGCTCGCTAGGCCTCTGCCTTTATTGTGGAGGTAAAGGACATTTCCTGTCATCTTGCACTGAGCGTCCGGGAAACGCCCGTGCCTAGGTTATACCGAGGAGCTACACCTAGGCACTACCGGATCCGCTCCTCTCTGCACTCTGCCTGTAACCCTCAAGTACCCCGGTGGGGAGATCCAGATTCGGGCCTTTGTCGATTCTGGGGCCGAGGGGAACTTTATTGTGGCTGAGCTCGTGAAACAACTGGGCCTGCCTACTGAACCAAGGAATCCTCCTCTACGCATCTCTTCGATCTGAGGGACCCTGTTGCCTGGAGTTATCTCTCGCTCTACGAGACCTGTAACTTTGCAGACGGGTCTATTTCACTCCGAGGAGATTTTGTTACTCATCCTGGAATGAGCCGTGCATCCATTGGTGCTGGGACTTCCGTGGCTCCGTCAGCATTCCCCCGTCATCAGATGGGATGACTTCCAGCTAGTTAGCTGGGGTTCTGCCTGCTTTGACCAATGTTTGCGGCTTCCTCGTCCTCCCAACGCTCTGCATCTCTGTTCCACACATCTCCTGCCAGAGGCTTACCAAAGTTTTCAGGATGTCTTCTCTAAGGAGATGGCGGAGATTCTTCCGGAACACAGACCCTTTGACTGTCCCATTGATCTGGTTCCCGGTACTACACCGCCTCGTGGCCGTGTATATCCTCTCTCTCTACCAGAGACTAAGGCGATGTCCCAGTACATCTCCGAGAACTTAGCCAAGGGATTTATTCGTCTATCCCGCTCACCGGCAGGTGCTGGATTCTTTTTTGTGGGCAAAAAGGATGGTTCGCTACAACCGTGTATTGACTATCGTGGTCTCAACGCCATTACTAAGCGAAACCGCTACCCATTGCCACTCATCCCGGAACTACTGGACCGTCTCCAAGGAGCTCGCATCTTTACCAAGTTGGACCTGAGAGGGGCCTATAACCTCGTACGTATTCGCCCAGGAGATGAATGGAAGACGGCATTCAACACACGTGATGGGCATTACGAGTACCTCGTAATGCCCTTTGGGCTTTGTAATGCCCCCGCCGTCTTCCAGCACCTCATGAACAAGGTTCTTTGAGAGATGCTCCATTCCCATGTGATAGTCTACTTGGATGATGTCCTCATATACTCCAAGGACATAGACTCCCACTGCCAGCATGTTTGCCAGGTCCTTCAGGCCCTCCGGGCCAATCATTTATATGCCAAGCTTGAGAAATGCGTGTTTGAAGCTAAATCTCTACCATTCCAGGGATATATTATTTCAGCAGCTGGCTTTTGCATGGACCCAGAAAAGGTAGCCGCCATCACAAAATGGCCCCAGCCCATGGGTCTCAAAGCCCTTCAGCGCTTCCTGGGGTTTGCAAACTTTTATAGACATTTTATTCCACGTTACTCTCACCGTGTGGCTCCTCTTACAGCCTTGACCCGGAACAGGCTTTACAATAATTTAGAGTAGATAGGGATAGATAAACATTAGAGAGAAGGTTCTATAACTAATTACAAGTTGAATTTCTATTCACTATTCAGATGATAAACTCTTGAGGAGAGTAGAAGAGAGATGGTTCTTTAACTATTCACAAGGTGATAGGAATAAGGGCGGGTAAAGGAGAGGTGACTCTTAAGGAGGTTGAAGAAAAATAGGTTCTTTAACTATTTACAGGGAAACTATTCTCAAGATCAAATGACGTCAGGGGCGGCAGGGGTGGAGCTCTGGGTCCGCGGCGGATAGCAGCTTGTAGGCTCCTCTAACAACGCTGCCAAGTTGTCTGCTCGTTTCGCCAGGTCAGATGGTCGCCGTCTCACCAAAAACAGCCGCCGAGCCGACAATTTTAAAGTTTTATCCACTATGATGCCTAGATCTTTTTCCTGGGTGGTAGCTCCTAATATGGAAACTAAGATCATGTAACTACAGCAAGAGTTATTTTTCCCTATATGCAACACCTTGCACTTGTCCACATTAAATTTCATCTGCCATTTGGATGCCCAATTTTCCAGTCTTGCAAGGTCCTCCTGTAATGTATCACAATCTCCTTGTGATTTGACTACTCTGAATAATTTTGCATCATCCGCAAATTTGATAACCTCACTCGTCGTATTCCTTTCCAGATCATTTATATATATATTGAAAAGCACCGGTCCAAGTACAGATCCCTGAGCCACTCCACTGTTTACCCTTTTCCACTGAGAAAATTGACCATTTAATCCTACTCTCTGTTTCCTTCTTTTAACCAGTTTGTAATCCATGAAAGGACATTGCCTCCTATCCCATGACTTTTTAGTTTTCTTCAAAGCCTCTCATGAGGGACTTTGTCAAACGCCTTCGGAAAATCCAAATACACTACATCTACCAGTTCACTTTTATCCACATGTTTATTAACCCCATCAAAAAAATGAAGCAGATTTGTTAGGCAAGACTTCCCTTGGGTAAATCCATGTTGACTGTGTTCCATTAAACCATGTCTTTCTGTATGCTCTATGATTTTGATCTTGAGAATAGTTTCCACTAGGGATGTGCAGACAAAAGGTTTATGTTCATAAGTCCATAAGTCGAAAAGGGGGGTCAATTTCGGTCAATATGGACATATGGAGAATTCCATAAGTTGAGTCTATGACCATACGTGCACCGGTTCCCTAAATAAAAATTTAAACCTCTCACCCTCCTTAATCCCCCCCCAAGACTTACCAAAATTCCCTGGTGGTCCAGCGGGGAGTCAGGAAGCCATTCCTCTATTCCTTTGCGAGGAGCACGTGATGTCCGCGTCATGTCGGAGTGACGCGGCCGTCACGTGGCCGTCACGTGGTCCACCGCGGTCCACCGCGGTTCCGCTCCCGGACCCCTCGTTGGACACAAACGGAACTTTTGGCCAGCTTGGGGTAGCGTTTTACATATAAGTTCAAAACGAATGCACACCCCTAGTTTCCACTATTTTTCCCAGCACTGAAGTCAGGCTCACTGGTCTATAGCTACCCGGATCACCCCTGGAGCCTTTTTTAATTATTGGGGTTACATTGGCCACCCTCCAGTCTTCAGGTACAATGGATGATTTTAATGATAGGTTATAAAGTTTAACTAATAGATCAGAAATTTCATTTTTGAGTTCCTTTAGTACCCTAGGATGCACACTATCCAGTCCAGGTGATTTGCTACTCTTTAGTTTGTCAATCTGGCCTACTACATCTTCCAGGTTCACAGTGATTTAATTCAGTTTGTCTGACTCATCACCCCTGAAAACCATCTCTGAAACTGGTATCTCCCCAACATCCTCATTAGTAAACACGGATGCAAAGAATTCATTTAGTCTTTCTGCAATGGCCTTATCTTCCTCTTTAACTCTTTATCATGCTGGGTCAAATAAAAGCAAATTACTTCCAGCATCCTGTCTCCTATAGTGGTCAGTCTGGGTCACAAGTCTTCAGCAGATTAATTAAGATCTTTTTCCTATTACTCGCTGTGTGAGATAGCAATAGCTTCCTTTTATCTACCTGGCTAATTTTTATAGAATTTTCCTCCAGTGTACACTATTTCTAGAAATGTGAACACCTGAAAATTTTGGGAGTTTTCATAGGGATGTCATGTTCATTTTGTGTAATGCTATTTCAATTCAGTGTTGAGAGACTGAATGAGGTCACATCTACTGATGTAGATGTTGAGGAGGATTGGGGATGATACTGTATCCTAGGGCAATCCACAAATGAGATCCCTAATTATGGCTGTTTTATTGGCCCATGAGACTGACTAGATAGAAATGAATTGAATCATTTAAGAGCAGAGCCTTCCATAGCGATGACTTTCAAGTTTTGCAGTGGAAGTAGATGGTCAATAGTGTCAAATGCAGTGGAAATAGCCAATAGGAACATGAGGGAGTCACCTCATCAATCAGCATGTAGGTAGATGCTGTTGGTTAAGACTAACAGGATAGATTCTATTTCATGGTCTTTAATGAAACCAGATTAGTAAAAATCAAGGATGCTGGCCTCTTTTAGGAGTTTAAAATAGACCACTTTTTCCATTAGCTTGGATAGTTGGATATGAAGGGAAAGGGGATTGTTAGGAAGTCTTGGGTTAATGTTGTGTTGGTTATGGTGGTTAGCCGGGGGCTAGGTCTTGTCTTATGTCACAAATTAATTTGGGGGTCTAAAGGTCAAGGGATCTGATTGATTCTCTGGAGGATCATGTATTTCTCGTTAGGAAAGATTGTCCTGAGCTCAGATAGTGGGATATCGTCTGGTGAAAGTTGAATAGGTCTGGATGAGATTGGAATAGAAGTTTCTGGGGTACTTTTATTGCTTAGGCCAGAAGCAAGTGAGGGGGGAGGTGTAATAACAAAGGAATAGTGAATAGTTACATTTTTCAATTGAACAATTTGACAAATTATTTTACTGAGAGATCCTTAGTGGAGGTATTGGGTACCATGGAGTCAGATCTACAGAGTTTCTTTACTATTTGGAATGGTTGTCCTGAGTGATTCTTTGCTAATTCATGTTGCTTGGAGATATAGGGGTAGATTTTCAAAAAGCGCGATTTGGCGTACTTTTGTTTGCGCATCAGGCGCAAACAAAAGTACGCTGGATTTTAGTAGATACGCGCGTAGCCGCGCATATCCGCTAAAATCCTGGATCGACGCACACAAGGCTACCGATTCCATATAGCCGGCGCGCGCCGAGCCGCGCAGCCTACCTCCGTTCCCTCCAAGGCCGCTCCGAAATCGGAGCGGCCTCGGAGGGAACTTTCTTTTGCCCTCCCCTCACCTTCCCCTCCCTTCCCCTACCTAACCCACCCCCCTGGCCCTGTCTAAACCCCCCCTTACCTTTGTCGGGGGATTTACGCCTCCCGGAGGGAGACGTAAATCCCCGCGCACCAGCGGGCCACTAGCGCGCCGGGACGCGACCTGGGGGTGGGCCCGGAGGGCGTGGCCATGCCCCTGGACCGCCCTGGGCCGTAACCACGCCCCCGGGCCCGCCCCCGGAACGCTACGTCCCGCCCCAAAAACGCCGCGCGGATCGGTCCCGCCCCTGGCACGCCCCCCTCGGAAAACCCCGGGACTTACGCGAGTCCCGGGGCTCTGCGCGCGCCAGTAGGCCTATGTAAAATAGGCGCACCTGCGCGCAGGGCCCTGCTCTCGTAAATCCGGGCAGATTTACACGAGCAGGGCTCTTAAAATCCGCCCCTCATTCTTTCTTTTACCATCTGAATTGCTGCCTTCTACATTTTTGCATGTTGCTTGCATATACACATTAGTATTTTTTTTTCATTTCCATTCAAATTAAGTTGTCATAGACCATCATTGAACTAAAGGGAGTTCTTGGGAGGTCTGTATGAAATGGGTTTGAGGGGAGCTAGAGTGTTCATGGCTGTAAATATTTTATTCCATTGTTGTACAAGGTGTTCTGCTGGCTCTGAAATGGTTTCTATTTTAGGTAGGTTATAGAACTTGCTGATGCTTTCACTAGTGACTAGGTACATTTTCCTAGTGAGAGATTTGCGTTCAGAAATAGGGAGGGTATTGCCTGTGGTGAGTATTGTAACCCACATAAGACAGTGGTCTAACCAGGAGATAGGATCAACTGTTACTGTAATAGCATTTTTGTAAAAAGGCACTTTCTGGCCTCCCAGTCCTGTAGAGCTAACTCAACTGATACCTGGGTAGGATGTTCCTGCACTGATCATGGAGGGCCCACATTATCACATCTTCCCCAGTTGCTGACTGGTCAATAGTGTTGGGACAATTTCAGATAGGCAAAATTGTCCAGAAAGCTCTCAATTATGTGTGAAGCAGCTGCATTTATAAAATCATCAGATGCACTTGTTGTTCAAGTTCATGGACAATGCGGCAAAGGTGATGAATGAGGGATTTACCTGGGAAAAGGGCTTGAAAAATTATCATTTCAATGCAATGGTAAAAATCTTTCGGGTTTACCTAAGAGTAATGCATGTGAAATTAAATGTTTTATAGTAGCATCTGTTCTATAATTTTGACTTCTCTAGTTCTATCATAAAGTACTGTTGCGGTCTCCACCGCTTCCCCTTCTTTAGCTCTGAACAGGGCTCACCTCTGCTGCTGGAAACGCCGCGTTCCGCATGACCGGGACACCTACGGCTCTGCTGGTTCCTCGTGGCGGCCACCATTGCTTGCCCATCTCCCCGCTGCCTCGCGCGCGCATGAGGACGCACACTATGAACGCACAGTTCCCGGAAGCCTGGCCACGCCTGTGCTAATTACGCCACGCCCGAAGCCTAATATAACCGGCGTCCGGACACCTTCTCCTTGCCTTGCAACGAGGTTCACTACTGCCTAGTAGTTCTGAGTTGCGCTTCGTCTGTTCCTCGTTCCTGACTGACCTTTGGATTGCCTTTGACTTCGCTACAGCCTGCCGCCTGCCTCCGACCTTGGTCCGTTCCTGACTTCGCTACAGCCTGCCGCCTGCCTCCGACCTTGGTCCGTTCCTGATTCCGCTACAGCCTGCTTCAGTTCACAGCCAGCTACAGACTCCATTCCAGTCTACAGCCTGCTCCGGTTCACAGCCAGCTACAGACTCCATTCCAGTCTACGGCCTGCTTCGGTTCACAGCCAGCTACAGACTCCATTCCAGTCTACAGCCTGCTCCGGTTCACAGCCAGCTACAGACTCCATTCCAGTCTACGGCCTGCTCCGGTTCACAGCCAGCTACAGACTCCATTCCAGTCTACAGCCTGCTCCGGTCCACAGCCAGCTACAGACTCCGTTCCAGTCTACAGCCTGTTCCAGCTTCAGTATTCTACGAACCCTGCCTCACGGTCCGGCTTACTACAGGTATCGCTGCCACCCGCTGTCCTGTCATCAGCTGGCCCTCGACCTGCTCTGCCGGCCTAGAGACTATCCTTCACTCTTTGGACTGTTCTTACTAATCTCCCTGCCCAGGCTTATCTGCCATTGACTCTGAGCTGATATCCCAAGTCCCAAGGTTCCAGGACCCTACGGGCTCCTCCTGGGGGGCTCCTGGTTCCCGGGTGAACACCGCTAGCCTGTGGCTCCACCTCCCGGCCTACCCGGTCACCCTGGGTAGTCCGGCCCAAGGGTCCACTGTCCTGCCTGCAGCACCCAACTGCAACAAGTACAGTATTTTAAACTATTGCTAAAATCGTTTATAAGATGGTGTAGGACACTTCACTATTAAGTTCACAACCTACTTGAAACTGGTATCTAAACTTACAGTATTTTGGGGGGGAGTTATTGTAAAATTTACATTTTCTTAATCTAGTGTTTTACAAGAGATGATCAAGTCTCACGTGAAATCATCCTAGAGTACCTGAATGTAATCTGCTTTGACGTGCCTGAAAAAGTGGAATATAAATAAAAATAAATAAATAATGTGCCAAACATTTCTGGTTTTCTCACAATAGCTACTTTTTTTTCTCTCTCAAGGAATGGCATGTTTTTAATTATAAATGGTACTGGATGCAATAGCAACAGTTCCCTCTCCTTCTGGAGGAGTCTGACTTATTGTTATTTAGCTAGTTATTTGCATTAAGTTGCACTTAAAAATGGTTATAAAAGCTACCTAGGCTAGTAGGCAATGGAACTGGTATAATGAAGACCAGGTGGGTTGTGGATTCTGCTTTGTAAGGCTACAGCTACTCGAAACAGAATTCTGACCCATCCAAAGTATAACATATCTTGCATACCAGCCGTTATTTAGGATGAAAATATTCATTGCTGCAAAAAGAGAGGTGCCAATTATGCCAACATAATTGAAATGATATTATGCATCATTTTATCAAATCTGCTAATAACTTTGGACTCACACATCTGTTGTTTCTTGCAGTAAATTCAAAACAAATACTTTCTTGCATAAAATATGAGACAATGTGTGGCAAGATAATAATATGCAGAAGATATAAACTGAACAAAAGATTTTTATTTTAGTAAAATCATCTATTTCGAGACAGTTGATTTCATAACTCCAAACTCAACTCATCTTAGCTTAATTTCTACTTTGTTGCCTGCTGCTCAAGCCTATGATAGGAATCTACTTTTGAATATTGTTGCAAATAGCATAGAAATGTTGAAAAGACTAGTTAAATAAAGGATGTTTTTTATCTTCAGTGTCCCAATTAAATTCATAGGGTTTTTATTTTTGTGCTAATCTTTGTTTATTAATTTTCAACAGAATTAGCAGGGCTTTTCATTTCATTTCAAAAATAGCAGGCATCTGTCCAGACTCAGCCTCCTGACATCATTGCTGGCACAAAAATCTCAAGACCACTAAAATTTAGAATGTAAACCCCCCCCCCCCCCCATTGTACTTCCCCTCCTGTGGGTCTCCAGATTGGATAGGAATAATCCTAGTCACTCCTGTCCCACAGGGTTCTGATTTGAAAATGGTGCTATACAGCTTTATACTATATGGCTGTACCACAAAATGGTGCCAGCCTCAGGGTCAGCCAGCGCCACCTTAAAATCAGGACCCAGCAGATTAGGAGTGATTAGGGATCATTCCTGTCTCATTTTGGACTTTGGAGATCCTACAGAAGTGGCAAGAGGCATCCATGGGGGGAACAGGGGAAGGCCTAGGGGAGTGTTCAATTATTAAATTTCAGAAGTGCAGAGTTATATTTCAGTGGGAGAGGGAGGAACCTAGCGCCTTAGTTTCCTGTTTTTCTTTTTGTATTCTATTTTTCTTTTCTTTATCCTTTTGATGTTTATTTAATTCCAAATAACTGAAAAAACATAATTGTAATGGCCCCTTGAAAGCTTTACTCACATGGTGTTCCTGAGTCCGAGATCAACCTGGAGAGAGCCCCCCCCCCCTTTTTTTTTTTTTTTTTTACCAATTCTCACCCATTTGAAAATGTAAAACTTGGCTGGTGGGCAGTGTTGACCTGGGGGTGTGTTATAGCTGCCATTTCCTTGATGCTGCTTCTGCTCTGCTGAAAAGTCCGTGCCAATTCTGGGGTCCATGCCCTCCTGGGGACCTGATTCCACCTCCAGGTATGTTGTTAGGTTCCACATCCTCCTGGGGGTCATGACCACCTCCCAGAATGCTGCTGAGGTCCACACCTTCCTGGGGAACCCAACTGTACCTCTGAAACTGCCTTTGGAGTCCTCTTCTTCCTGGGGGACTACTGAATCTGCTGCTGGGGTCCACATACTCATGGGGAACAGCTCAATCTTCCTTGCAGTCCACACCCTCCTGGGGGACCACTCAGTATACTGCTTGTGCTCCCTTGCTCAAGGGAGACCCAAGATCACATCCCAATCTGCCTCTGGGGTCACCTTCCTCCTGGGTGATTGACTGATCTACCAATGGGGTCCCCTTGCTCAAGGGGGACACAGGGTCTCCTCCTGATCTGCCACGGGGGTTCCCTTATTCCTCTGGGACAACTCAATCTGCTTCTGGGGTCCACATCATCCTGGGGGACTGCTCAATCTACAACTGGGGTCCCCTTTCTCAAGGGGTAACCAGGGTCACCTCTTGATCTGCGGCTGGGGTCCTATTCCTCCTGATATGCCTCTGTCCTTCAGTTCTTCTCCTTTGTAAGGAGGGTTTTCCATGGATTAGATTTAAAACTGTACTTGGTTCATGGTTTGTTTAGTGTTCAGTGTTTCAGGCCCTCCGCAGTCTCAGCTTTCAGTGATTTTAGCTCCGATAAGCTCATGGCCAGTCATTTGCTGCTACCAAGCCTAGATGGGTTACCATCTCTCAGCCAAAATGCCAAATCCCAGGTAGGACCATGGAAAGAGAATGTATACACACCCTTCCATCTTGCCTGGCCTTTTGACTGAGAACTAGGTAACCAAGTAGGTCTGTCTACCCTTGTTTGTCAGGGTGAGAATATGTTTGCTTCCTAGGACTGAGTACATTTCTCTCATAAATCCCTTACTCATTCAGAATTCAACAATGTAGGACTTTTCCAGTCATAGTTCTGTAATTTAGGATTTTTCTATCCTTTGATTTAAAGTGATATTTCACTGCAAGTTACCAATAGTAGTCCAGGGGGCTGTGACATGAAAATCCCCTACCTGAGTCTCTGACTCATCTATTCAGTGGTCATTTAAGCACCTTTACAGTAAGGGGTAACCTTTTCAATCTCATTCTGGGTTTCCTGGGCTGGCGGCTCATGTTACATAGCTGCATTGTCCTCTTTTTTTTTTCTGCTGCAATTCCCCTAAATGGTAGCATGCTGTTTAACCCCTGTCTCCCTTGGGAGGTGGGTTTCACTCTCTCCCATGTAAATTTCTTGTTGTTCTCAACAGGAATCCAGTCTCTTGTATGCACCTCCCATTTAGACCAAAGTCTCAATGCATTTCTTCAATAGTTTTTGGTAATAGGCAGTCACTTGTTTGTATGCTACTGTCAGGGGACATTCACTGGGTTTTCCAGGCTATCATGCAAACCTTATTGTGGGCTTCACAGTCCTCCCTGTCCTTCTTGGCTCTCGGAGTGGCAGTGCAACCAATTCCTCAGTCTCTGTAGTTTTTGATTCTCTCTGCGGGTGAATCTCATTTATGGCACCTTCTTTCCTTTCTTGTTCCAGGTTGTCCATCCCTCCCTTGCCATTTATTTATTTATTTATTTTTATTTTAACATGTTTTGTATACCATATATTCGGTTTTGCCATCATAATGGTTTACATTAGGAGAGTAACATTAGAGTTTAACAAATACAGTTTAAAGATAGTTGGGTAGCATTGGGGGGGGGGGGGGTGATAGGGGGGTTAGATTATATATGGAAAAGTTCTAGATGTCTGTTGTAGAGTTGGTGGTTTTATTAGTCCGTTATAAGTTGATCGGGTGGTGTCTCTGTTTTCTTTGGAGTTGTCTAGCTGGGAGTTTGTTGCTGTTGATAATTAAGATCCTCTGAAAAAGCTCTGGTAAAAAGCCTGGTTTTTAATTCTTTTTTGAAAGTTTTGGTGTCAACTTGAGTTCTTAGATTTAGGGGGTAAAGAGTTCCATAGAGATGGGCTGGCAATGGATATAGCTCTCTCTCGGGTTGATACTAGGTGCATGATTTTTGCATGAGGAATTTTGAGGAGGCCTTTATGCATTGAACAAAGGTTACTTTTTGGAGGATGTAGTTCAATGTGTTCAGTTAGCCAATGGTTTTGTTGTCCTTTGATTAATTTGTTGAGGATTGATAAAACTTTGTACTCTATACTGTATTTAATTGGGAGCCAGTGCAAGGATATGAGAGTAGGTGTAATGTGTTCTTGTTTCTTGGTTCCTGAAAGAATCCTGGCAGCTGTGTTCTGGAGTATTTGTAGTGGACATATGGTAGTAAAAGGGAGGCCGAGGAGTAGGGCGTTGCAGTAGTCCAGGTTTGCAAATAGTAGTAGTTCCAGAACTGTTCTAAAGTCATTTTGAGTGAGGAAGGGTTTGAGACGTCTGAGTGTCAATAATTTGTGATAACCTTCTTTGATTTTATTTGTTATATGGGTTTTGTAGGATAATTATTTGTCAATTGTAATTCTGAGGTTTCTGGCATGGTCAACAGGAGAGATTATTGTTTCTGGGTTTTCTGTTTTGAGTGATTGTCTGGGTGAATCGATGAATTTTTTTCTCTAGGCTGATTCAGTTTTATCGATGTTGATTATGAGTTTTAGGCTGGAGAGACATTGCTTGATTTTTGAGAGATAAGAGGTTATTTTCTTGTAGGTTTCTTCCAGCATATTTTGAATTGGGACTAATATTTGGATGTCATCAGTGTAAAGGAAATGGGTCAAACCCAGACTATTCAGTGTGTGACAAATACGTATGAGATAGATGTTGAAAAGTGTTGTGGACAGTGCAGATCCCTGTGGGACTACTGTATTTAGGTTCACTTTAAGTACATAAGAACATAAGAACATGCCATATTGGGTCAGACCAAGGGTCCTTCAAGCCCAGCATCCTGTCTCCAACAGTGGCCAATCCAGGCCACAAGAACCTGGCAAGCACCCAAAAACCAAGTCTATTCCATGTTACCGTTGCTAGTAATAGCGGTGGTTATTATCTAAGTCAACTTAATTAATAGCAGGTAATGGACTTCTCCTCCAAGAACTTATCCAATCCTTTTTTAAACAACTATACTAATTGCCCTAACCACATCTTCTGGCAACAAATTCCAGAGTTTGTGCATTGAGTGAAAAAGAACTTTCTCTGATTAGTTTTAAATATGCCACATGCTAACTTCATGGAGTGCCCCCTAGTCTTTCTATTATCCAAAAGAGTAAAAAACCAATTCACATCTACCCGTTCTAGACCTCTCACAATTTTAAACACCTCTATCATATCCCCCCTCAGCCATCTCTTCTCCAAGCTGAAAAGTTCAAACCTCTTTAGTCTTTCCTCATAGGGGAGCTGTTCCATTCCCTTTATCATTTTGGTCGCCCTTCTCTATACCTTCTCCATCGCAATTATATCTTTTTTGAGATGCGACGACCAGAATTATACACAATATTCAAGGTATGGTCTCACCATGGAGCGATACAGAGGCATTATGACATTTTCTGTTTTATTCACCATTCCCTTCCTAATAATTCCCAACATTCTGTTTGCTTTTTTGACTGCTGCAGCACACTGAACCAATGATTTCAATGTGTTATCCACTATGACGCCTAGATCTCTTTCTTGGGTAGTAGCACCTAATATGGAACCTAAGATTGTGTAACTATAGCATGGGTTATTGCACTTGTCCACTTGCACTTGTCCACATTAAATTTCATCTGCCATTTTGATGCCCAATTTTCCAGCCTCACAAGGTCTTCCTGCAATTTATCACAATCTGCTTGTGATTTAACTACAATTTTGTATCATCTGCAAATTTGATTACCTCACTTGTTGTTGTTGAAACTTCTTTGGGATAAATATGAGCTGAACCATTTTAGAATGGTGCATGATATTCCTATTTCAGAAAGGTTGTCGAGTAAAATGGCATGGTTGACTGTGTCAAAGGCAGCTGACAAATTCAGGAGTATTAAAATGTAACTTTGTCCTTTGTTGAATCCTCAAAGAACAGTGTCTTTAAGTGAAAGTAGTAATGTTTCTGTGCTTACGTTTTTTCTGAAACCAAACTGACTGGGTTGAAGTATGTTGTCATTTCTAAATATTCAGATAGTTGGGAGTGAACAATTTTGTCTATGATTTTTTGCAATGAAAGGTAGGTTAGATATGGGTCTGTAGTTTTGGTTGTTTTCCGGATCTAGGTTGCTCTTTTTTATTATTGGTTTAATGATTGCAGTTTTAAGGCATTCAGGATATATCCCTTCAGTGAGGGAGAGGTTGACCTTGTCCGTTAATGATGTTATTATTGAGATATCAAGTAGTTTAATTGTTTGTATGGGGATGCTGTCAATGGGGTGGTTTGCTGGGTTCATTTTTCTGATTATTCTTTGGATTTCAAGTGTTGAGGCAAAGTCAAAATCATTCCAGGTTGTTGATATTTCCAGAGGTGGTATGGGAAATTGAATGTGTGAATTGTTGTGGATGGCTGGGCCCATACTATGGAACATTATGCCCCCTGAACTCAGATTACAGAATAATCTCAAAACTTTAAAGAAAAATTTAAAAACATGGCTCTTTAAAAAAGCCTTCACTAAAGAGTCTGGAGGGTAGAGAAAGAAAGTACAGAGTAATGCAGATGAGAATGAATCTACTCAATCCTACATTTAAGAAGTAATATCTCAAAGAGATAGTAACTCAATAACATACCTGGACGACCAACAATACTCAAATAATGATTGTATTTATGAAATTGTAACTGAACTTTATTGGCACCTGTTAGAATGTACAATAACCTACATTTACTTACCTTAGTTTATGTGCCTATTTGTAAACAGTTGCGATGGTATATAACTTAGCGACGGTATAGAAACGTTTTTTTTTAAATAAATAAATAAATAATGTGTTGTGGTGGGTATACTGTTCTGAATAAGGGTGGTATGGATGAGGTAGTGGTCTGACCATGGGATTTTGGAGATTTTTATGTGATGTGAGTTCCAGATGTTGGTGTTGATGAAAATATGGTCAAGAGTGTGACCTGCTTTGTGTGTTGATCCATTGACTATTTGTTCTAATCCCATTGTAAGAGCATCTGTGATTGTTTTGCAAGTGTTTGATAGGGGGGGAGTATCCATGTGTAAGTTAAATTTGCCAAGGATAATAATTGGTTTATTGAGGGTTAGATTGGCAATCATGAATTCAATAAATGGGGAGCAATTTTTTTCCAAGGTTGCGGGAGGACAGTATACTAGACAGATTTGTAGTTTTGCAGTCAAATAGGGCTATTTCAAAAGGGGAGCATGCCTTAGCTGTGGTAAGTTTCATTTGAAAGCTTTTCTTGATTTGCATTAGACTACCACCTTTTTTTCTTGGTCTGGGGATTGTGAATAGTTTATATGATGGGTCTTCTATTTGATTAATAAGGACGTTGTCAGAGTCTTTTATCCAGGTTTCAGTGATTGCTATGAAATCTGGTTTGTTATCAGAGAGTAAGTCTGAGATGATAGGCATTTGAACCATACACAATCCTATTATTATTCTGGGAGGCTTTTTGGATTTCCCTCTCCTGATTTTCCATCACCAGGAAATGTCTTACTATGTCCCTATCATGTGCTTGTTGGTTTAGGGTATGGTCTCTCCAATATGGCTCCCCGATGAAACTCATATTTTCCCCACCTAACTCTCCTGAATCCTCACTATCATATCCACCTATGTCTGTCTTCCCATGGATACTCAGGAGTCCCTACCAGATCTCGATGGGGATTCCTGTCAAACTCCCAATGAGGTTGGGTCTCAGGTCTTACTGTTCCTCTTCTTCTTGTTTGAGGTGGAAGGGTTTCAGCTACAGCTTGGGGTTCCTCCAGGGGAAATACAATTTGTTCAAAGGGCAAGAGATAGTATCCATGTACTGTTTTTACTGGTCCTTCACTACATTCTGGCCTTACCTGGTAAACTGGCAGGTTATTTAGTTTTTCCTCAACAACACAGGGGATAGACCTTCACCTATTAGCAATTTTGTGTCTACCAGTCAGCCCCCAGTTCTCTAAGAGTACTTTGTCCCCTGCCACCAAGTCATTCTGCCTCACCTTCTGGTCATATTGGTGCTTGTTTCTCTGGCACAGTTTGTAGGCAGACTCCGCAGCCAACCTATAGGCTGCCCCAACTGTTCTTTTAGCCTCTTTACATAGCTTTGAAAAGTCTGAGGCAATGATCCATCTACTGAAACCCCAAACAGAAATCAATTGGTAACTGGGCCTCTCGCCCAAACATCAGAAAATGGGTGAAAACCCAGTAGCATTATTATATGTGCAGTTGCTCACATACTGGCTCCAGTTCCTCTTTTGTGCTGGCTTCAATGTCCACAACATGTTTATTTATTTATTTATTTATTTATTTTATTTAAGGCTTTTATATACCGACTTTCTTGATACAAATCAAATCAACTCAGTTTACATCGAACTAAGCAGAACAATAACCATGTTTAGGAATATCCTGTTAAAACTCTCAGGCTAGAGGTCTCTCTGGGGATGATAGGGAGAGGTGTATGTGATTTCCTAACCCCAGCCACCTGCAACATCTTTTTAATGAGTCTGCTTTCAAAATCCCTCCCCTGGTAGGAATGTATCCAGACTGAGAGTCCATAGTTCACAAATAATTTCTCCCATAATACTTGGGCAACAGCCTCTGCTCTCTGGTCCTTGGTGTGGCTATGCCTGTGTATACCTGGTGAAATTGTCTGTCACAACCAGAATATTCTCTTTATACTGGGAGTCCATTCCTAAAGTCAAGAAATCTATAAACACCGAGTTCATAGGGCCTTGACTAGTAGTGCTTACCATCTCTGCTGCTCTGAGAAGTAGGGTCTTTCTTTTTAAACAATTAGTACATTGTCTACAATGTTTTTCAATGTCTTGTGCTTGTATAGGCCAATAGAACCTGTACCTCACAAGTTGTAAGACCTTCTCTGCCTCCATATGCTCCATGTCATCATGGAGAGACTGTAGCATAGTTCTTTGGAATTTTTGTGGTAAATAAAGTTGTTTGGGATGACACAAACTGGTATCTTTCCTTCCTCTGTACAGTAGCTGATTCTGCAAAAATAAGATGATTCCATTATCTGATTAGCAACCAAGTGTTTGGGTGGCTCTGATGGACTGCTTGTGCCTCCATATTTCTCTCCTTCACCCTGAGCACATCACCAATCAAGGGATCAGTCTGTTGTGCTTGTAAAATGTCCTCAAAGGTCAATCTTGTCATATTAGTGGAGACCAGAGACACAACTTCACAGTAGGCACAGGAATACTATTGGGGGGATCCCTAAGCTCTCGGCAGTAATACATAAGTTCACAGTATCACTTTCACTCCTATTCCCTGCCTGGTTACACTGCTGCCACTCCAGTCTCTGATAAACTATACCTGTGGCTGATATAAAACTGCCCCTAAACCCTCCAGGCAAGCATCTATATGCAGTTCTTAGGATAAGCCTGGGTCAGCAAAAGCAAGCACTGGTGCAATGCACAGACACTGTATGGTCCTTCTAAAGGCAACCTCACATTCTTGAGTCCATCTTAAGCCAAAGGACTCTGATATATTGTAATATCCCTATTGTCATTCACTCTATGCTTCTGCTTCTTGTACATGAGTGGATAACCATATGTATTAACCACTAAAGAGTAGCAAATCACCTGGACCTGATGGAATGAATCCTAGGGTTCTAAAGGAAGTAAAAAATTAAATTTCAGATCTATTAGTTAACATTTGTAACCTATCATTAAAATCATCCATTTTACCTGAAGACTGGAGGGTGGCCAATGTAACCCCAATATTTAAAAAGGGCTCCAGGGGTGTTCCAGGAAAATATAGACCAGTGAGCCTGACTTCAGTGCTAGGAAAAATAGTGGAAACTATTCTAAAGATCAAAATCACAGAACATATAGAAAGACATGGTTAATGGAACACAGTTAACATGGATTTATCAAAGGGAAGTCTTGTCTCACAAATCTGCTTCATTTTTCTTGAAGGGGATAATAAACATGTGGATAAATGTCAATCAGTAGATGTAGTGTATTTGGATTTTCAGGTGTTTGACAAACTCTCTCATGAAAGGCTTCTAAGAAAACTAAAAAGTCATGGGATAGGAGGTGATGTCCTTTCGTAGATTACAAACAGAGACAGGAAACAGAGAGTAGGATTAAATGGTCAACTTTCTCAGTGGAAAAGGGTAACCAGTGGAGTGCCTCAGGGATCTGTACTAGGACCAGTGAATTTCAATCTACCTTAAAAATGGGCTCTGACCGACGGCCTGCAAATGCGCAGTAGAGAGCAGCTCTACCGCACATGCGAGCACGTTGGTCAGAGCCGAGCGTGCCCGAAAAAAAAATGGCGCTGGGGCCGCAGGAGCGGCAGCGGCGAGAAGCAGGGGCGGCGGCGAGAAGCAGGAGCGGCGGCGAGAAGCAGGAGCGGCGGTGGCAGCGAGGAGCAGGAGTGGGAGGAGCAGTAGCGGCAGCAGCGACAACAAGCAGGAGCGAGAGGAGCAGTAGCGGCGTCGCGAGTGCGGGAGGGACACCCCCCCCGGAGATCTTTGTCTGCCGGTTGTGGATGAGCTGAAAGGGGAGGGGATTGAGAGAGGGGGAGTGACTGAGGAGAGGGATGAGAGAGTAAGGTGGGGGGAGGAGAGAGGGAGGTGGGGGAAGGAGAGAGGGAGGTGGGGGAGGGGAGAGGGAGGGAGAATAGAGGGGGAGGGGGGATAGAGTGAGGTGGGGGGAGGGGAGAGGGAGGGAGAATAGAGGGGGAGGGGGAGAGAGAGAGTGAGGTGAGGGAGGAGGGGAGAGGGAGGGAGAATAGGGGAGGGGGAGAGAGTGAGGTGAGGGGGAGGGGAGGAGGGGAGCGGGAGGGAGAATAGAGGGGGAGGGGGAGAGAGTGAGGTGGGGGGAGGGGAGAGGGAGGGAAAATAGAGGGGGAGGGGGAGAGAGTGAGGTGAAGGGAGGGGAGGAGGGGAGGAGGGGAGAGGGAGAGGGAGGGAGAATAGAGGGGGAGGGGGAGAGAGTGAGGTGGGGGAGGGGGGAAGTGAGAGGGAGGGGGGAGAGAGTGAGGGGAGGGGAGAAGGGGGAAGTGAGAGGGAGGGGGAGAGAGTGAGGGGAGGGGGGAGGGAGGGAGACTAGAGGGAGGAGGGAGAATGAGGGGGAGGGAGTGGGAAGGAAATGGACCGAAACATTTTTTTTTTAAATGTAGCCCGTTGTTACGGGCTTAATTGCTAGTATATTTATAAATGATCTGGAAAGGAATACGAGTGAGGTTATCGAATTTGCAGATGATACAAAATTATTTAGAGTAGTTAAATCACAAGTGGATTGTGATACATTGCAGGAAGACCTTGTGAGACTGGAAGATTGGGCATCCAAATGACAGATGAATAATGTGGACAAGTGTAAGGTGTTGCATATAGGGAAAAATATCCCATGCAGTAGTTACACAATGTTAGGTTCCATATTAGGAGCTACCACCCAGGAAAAAGATCTAGGCATCATAGTGGATAATACATTGAAATCTTCAGCTCATTGTGCTGCAGCAGTCAAAAAGTAAATTGATTGTTAGGAATTATTATGAAGGGAATGGTGAATAAAACGGAAAATGTCATAATGCCTCTTTATCACTCCATGGTGAGACCGCACCTTGAGTACAGTATACAGTTCTAGTCACTGCATCTCAAAAAATATATAGTTTCACTGGAGAAGGTATAGAGAAGGGCGAACAAAATGATAAAGGGGATGAGGAAAGTCTAAAGAGGTTATGGCTGTTCAGCTTGGAGAAGAGATAGCTGAGGGGGGCTATGGTACAGATCTGTAAAATCATGAAAGGTCTTAAATGTGTAGATGTAAATTGGTTATTTACACTTTCAGATAATAGAAGGACTAGGTGGCACTACAAGAAGTTAGCAAGAGCACATTTACAACTAATCGGAGAAATAGGATGATGGGCTTGATGGACCCTTTGTCTGACCCAGCATGGCAATTTCTTATGTTCCTTTTGAAGAAAGGAACATAACTCTCTGAGGTTGGCTGGATGGAGCCAGGTGGTGAGATCAGCTATCTTATCAGGGTGTGTGACCACTCCCTCTTTAGAAACAATGGGCCAGATCTTAAAAAATATGTGCGGACGTAGATTTGTTCGCGCAACCCGGCGTGAACAAATCTACGCCAGATTTTATAACATGCGGAGCAGCCACGCACATGTTATAAAATCCAGGGTCAGCACGCACAAGGGGGTGCACACTTGTGCACCTTGTGCACGCCGAGTTCAAAGGGAGCCCCAATGGCTTTCCTTGTTCCCTCCAAGGCCGCTCCGAAATCCCATTGCCACCTTCCCCTCCCTTTCCCCATCTAGCCCACCCCCAGCCCTACCTAAATCCCCCCCTACCTTGTTTTGGCGAGTCTCGCCTGCCCGAGGCAGGCGTAACTTGCGCGTGCTGGCCGGCTGCCGGCACGCGAACCTCCGGCACAACCACTGTGCCGGAGGACTCAGGAACACCCCCGACCCCGCCCCTGGACTGCCGCCACACCCCCAGACCCGCCCCCAGACCACCACCATGCCCCCGGACCGCCCATTTTGGAAAGCCCTGGGACATACGCATGTTCCGGGGCTTGCGCACGCTGCCGAGCCTATGCAAGATAGGCTCAGTGCGCACAGGGGCAGCTTGGGGCAGCTTTTCGGGGGTTACGCACGTATGTATGTATTTTCCCCTAATGATAATAACCCGCTAGCCATCAATACTAACACACCTCTTGTATACCAAGTGAGAGACCTTGGTGCCTTCCTAGACTCCAGAATGAACTTTAAAAAATTCATCAACAACACCACCAAGGAAGGCTTTTACAAACTACAGGTATTAAAACAGTTAAGACCTCTCCTACACTTCCACGACTACCGTTCGGTCCTTCAAGCCATACTATTCTCAAAGATTGATTATTGTAATGCGCTGTTGCTTGGTCTCCCGGCCTCTTCTACCAAACCTCTTCAAATGCTGCAAAACGCTGCAGCCAGGATCCTCACAAACTCCCGCTGCATGGACCACTTCACCCCGATTCTAAAAATACTTCACTGGCTACCCTTCGCTACAGAATTCTCTTCAAGACACTTACTATTATCCACAAAACCTTATTTCAGGAATCATCGCTCCAACTTACCATACCCCTCAAACCACACTCCTCTGCAAGACCCACCAGATCTGCATACAGAGATTCCCTCCAGGTTCCCCCCAAAAAATCCGTTCTTCACAACACGATTGAAAAACGAGCACTATCAATTGCTGGTCCGCATCACTGGAACTCTCTCCCGCCAGATCTCCGCCAGGAACATTGCCATATCACTTTTAGAAAAAAATTAAAAACTTGGCTGTTCGCCCAAGCATACCCTTGAAGAAGCATACCCTTGAAGAAGCCTCAGGGTCACCCACACAGTCACATATCCCACGGTTGCGTCCCTTTCCACAACTCAAAGGAACTGTTTTTCGGCGAACTGCACTTTCATATAACTTGCTTAATCATAATACACTATGTAAATTTGCATATAATTCTCACCATGTAAGCACTTTCTCCTGCTTACATGCCCTGCTCTCCAGTTAGAAATTGTTTAACCTATCCTTTTTTCTAACAAGCCTAGTTCCACTTTCCCTGTTATAATGTAACTTTTGCTTTCATTGTTTAACTGGTTCCCCCCCTAGTTTATTGTAAACCGGTACGATAAGACCTGGTCTTGAGCATCGGTATATTAAAAGAATTTAAATAAATAAATAAATAAATAGATGTTATGCACGTAACCCTTTGAAAATCTGCCCCAATATGCACAACATACTTAACCTCAGCTTGACAAAATTTGCATTTGTAATGCAATAAAGAAGAAATAACCCCACACAATGTTTAATAAACAACCTAATAGGATACTAATAAAGTATAATTAAAAATAGTGGTGAGCGGTAGCATGGATTAATAACAATATCTATTGAAAAAGAATTCTAAAACTTGCTGACGCTCGGGTCAATTTTCAAAGGGCCATGCTCGTAAAAAGTGGGGGTTACACGTGTGGCTGGGCTTGCGTGTGCTGTGCGTATTTTAGAATGGGCTCGGCCACGTGCGTAACCTCAGAAGTGCCAGGCCCTGAAAAAGGGGTGGGCCAGAGAGTGTGGTCTGGGTGGGCAGGAGCGGGGCAGGAGGCAGGCCAGGACAAAGCTATTAGCTGCTGTCCTGGGGAAGCATGCGCCGGCAGCTGGCCAGCACATGCAGATTACTTCTGCTCTTAAGGAGCAGTAAGTAATCTAACAACAAAAAAGTAAGTAGTTAGGAAGGGGTTAGGGGTGTGGGAGGAGATGGGAAAGGGTAGGAAGGTTAGGTAGGGATGTAGGGAATTGGGGAAGCCCTAGTCCCATTGCCACGCATGGGCTTTGAAAATCCTTCCCCCCCCCCCCCCCCCGTGTGCGGAGGAGTCCATCTGCCTGCACATGCATGCATGGATGTAAAAATCCGTCGCACATGTGCGTGTGGATATCATATTTTTTAACACGTGTGCACCGGGAACCGCATGCACATGGATGGGCGCTCCTTTGAAAATCAACCCTGGAATGCACACTTTATACTCAGACATAATAACCAGACACATTAAAGAGCTAAGCAAGCCCTGCATGTGTAAGAATTACAGAGAAAATTGCAAAGGTCTGGAACAAGTTGAAAAATACAATGACCACGTACTTTTTCAATCGCCGGGAACTTTTTCTCCAGAAACGCAGCATTTTTCTCAAAAGCTATAATACAATATAAGTAAAATTCATATGAAACACTACACAAGAAAAATGCCACATCACAAAAACTCTCCCATCACGTTCTTTAAATAAACAAACTTTCTCATTGCTTCTAAACACATGTGCTTAGCAGTATGTGCTGCCGCTCCACAGCACATACTGCTCTTCAGAGTCTTCCTTCTTTGAAACATGGTGCTCAATTGCAGCCAAACTCTTACAAGATAGCAGATGTCCAACATGATGACATCTTTTTAAAACTTGTGCTATACCCAATAGGAATAGAGAAAGTTTTGTGCATCGGCATTATTTTATTACTCTGATATAACGAGGCTTATAATATTTTAAATAAATCAGTCACAGATTATTCAGAGGAATTGCAACTACAGTTTTTTTTTAAACTCACACTTTTCTTATTTAAATCCTTAATCAATTTATATAACAGCTTCTAATATATATAGTGAAAAATGAACATTCCAACACGTCTAATGACATTCATGTACATCTCAGTTATAACCATTAAAACTATATATTTGCTCAAATTACAGGAACAAGTTCCACTCTATGCCACAATTCAACCCAACTGGTTCAATGTGTTATGCTATCCATTCCTCAAAGGGCCTTCCTGCCTGGGACTTCTCCTGGAACTTCCTCTTGTGAGTACCTTCTATAATACCACCCTTACTGAAGCTTACTACGGTGTACCCCGTGTCTCGGGCCACTACCACTCCTCTTCAGTAATCATTGTTTCCAGCATATCCTGTGCTGCTGGGTATTGCCACATCTATAAGATCTACTGAGGTTCCTATACCTCAGACCTCTTCAACCCTTCATCAACAGTACAGTCATCCTCGGCGTACCCTGTGCTGCGGGCCACTACCTGACCTTCATCTCAGCGGTACCACCCTGGGCATCACCTATTGCTCAAGAACTGTGTTTATTTACATTCCCTGCTCCACAGGCTATGCCTTGTCTTTCCTCTCAAAAAAGTCTCTACTACAGTTGTGTCCTATGTCGCTGAGCCCACGCCCACTGACAGTAAGGCTCACAGGGCTCCTCCCTGTGGGCAGAGTCATCTCTCATCTCGGCCCAGGGTTCACATTCTTACAAAACCATAACAGATTGCTAACTCCATGGACCCGGCTCAGGTCTCAGCCCTGCAGGTCATCCCAGGCCTGGTCCAACATCTTGCCGAGCAACAAAGGACATTACAGACTTTGGCGAATGCCTTCAATCAGCTAAATTCTGGGCTGAATTCTCCATCGATGCCTGAAAAGGCCACCTGCTCTCCACATGTGATGCCTGTATGTCTCTTCGTACCCTTGCCAGCTCCTACTCGTTTTACAGATGATCCCCTGTTATGTAGGGGCTCTCTAAATCAGTGCTGTATGCACTTTTCACTGCAATCTACTTGTTTCCCAGTAGTGTCCAAAACTACGTACTTACTGTCTCTTTTAGATGGGAAAGCCCTGGCCTGCGCTTCACCTCTCTGTGAGCGTCATGATCCAATTCTCAAAGATTTGACAGGCTTCCTTGCTCTCTTTTGTTCTGTATTTGATGATCCCGCCCACAAGACTGTCGCTGGATCTGCATTCCTGCATTTACAACAAGGTACCAAACCTTTGACTGATTTTGTTATTGAGTTTAATACCTTGTCCTTGGAGCTACATTGGGACTTGGGTTGCCTGTAGGGCTATTTTCCTGGAAGGTCTTAACTCTCGCATCAAAGACGAATTAGCAGCACGTGAACTCTCTGATACACTGGACTCTCTCATTGATCTTACGGGACGAATTGACCGTCGTCTGCATGAGCAGTCACAAGAGGTAAAAGGTCCTAAAAAGATATCACCAGGGGTTCCATGCTCTCATCCAGTGCCGGTTACTCAGACTACTCCCGCACCAAGTACCAAGAGGAAGAACCCATGCAGCTAGGCCGCAGCCATTAACGACTAAGGAGAGGCGTTACTGAAAGAGACTAGGCCTCTGCTTGTACTGCGGGCAATCTGGCCATGCTGTGCCCTCCTGTCCCATCTATCTGGGAAACTTGCAGACCTAGGATCCGCTGGAGGACTCTTTCTAGGTCTAACGTCTCCATCTCCTCCACTGACTCTTCCAGTCTCTATTATCTCGGATGCTCTCGAATTCCACACACTAGCCCTAGTGGACTCTGGTGCCGGTGGGAAATTCATACTTCGACAACTCGTAGCGCACCTATGAATCCCCATTGTTAAGACACGCACTCCACTGCTACTATTTTCTGTACATGGCGAGCCATTACCTGGTGAGGTTTCCTACACCACTCAACCTCTTTATCTCCGCACAGGGTCTCTACTCTCTGAGACCAATTTGTTCCTTGTCCTGGACAAGGCTATACATCCGGTGGTACTCGGACTGCCATTGCTACAGATGCATTCACCGCAATTTGATTGGAGTACCCTAGAACTGTCCTAATGGGGAAAAGATTGCCATGGAAAATGCTTAGAGGTGGTGACTCCTATGCCTTGCCTGACTACTACCACCTCCCTTCCGGGTTTAGCTCAGCAGTACTTGTCTTATCAGGACGTATTTTCTAAGAAAGCAGCAGATACTCTACCACCTCACTAATCCTTTGACTGCGCCATAAACTTATTACCCAATTCCAAGCCTTCCAGATGAAGGGTGTACCCACTTTCTCTATCTGAGACCAAGGCTATGTATACCTATATTCAAGAGAACTTGGCGAAGGGCTTCATTCAGCCTTCTAAGTCTCCTGCCGGAGCCGGATTTTTTTTCATGGGTAAGAAGGATGGATCCCTTCGCCCATGTATAGACTACCGTGGCTTGAATGAGATCACCATGAAGGACCGCTATCCATTGCCATTGATCTCTGAACTTTTTGATAGGCTCCAAGGGGCCAAAATATTCACAAAGGTGGACCTCAGAGGAGCATATAATTTGGTCCAAATAAGCCGGTGTGACAAATGGAAAACAGCATTTAATACCATTGATAGCCATTTTGAATATTTGGTCGTGCCCTTTGGCCTCTGCAACACCCCGGCTGTATTTCAAAACATAATGAATAAAATCTTCAGGGACATGCTATACGACTGCATAGTAGTGTATCTAGATGACATACTCTTTTTTTCTCAGAACCTCCAGACTCATCAATTGGATGTTGCCAAGGTTCTACAGAGATTAAGAGATAACCATCTGTATGCCAAATTAGAGAAATGCTCCTTCTACCAGGAGTCTGTTCCCTTTTAGGGCTATGTGGTGTCCAGCCAGGGGTTCCAGATGGATCTGCAAAAAACCAAGAGCATTCGGGACTGGCCTCAACCTACTGGTCTTAAGATTCCTTGGATTCACCAGCTACTACCTATCATTCATTTATTACTCTTCAACTTTGACCATGCCTCTTACTGCCATGACATTCAAGGTAGCCAATCCCTCTCAGTGGTCCCCAGAAGCTGTGACCGCCTTACAGAAGCTCAAAGAGGCATTTCTTCAAGAGCCATGTCTACGCCACCCTGATCTCCGACGACCATTCGTAGTCGAGGTGGATGCTTCGGATGTCGGAGTTGGTGCTGTCCTTAGCCAACATAGTGACACCCATACCTTGCATCCCTGCTCCTTTTCCTCTTGGCACTTCTCCCCTGCCAAGCGAAACTACGGGATAGGAGACAAGGAGTTACTAGCAATCAAGTTAGCATTTGTAGAATGGTGCCCATGGCGCGAGGGTGCTCAACATCAGATAACGGTTTTCAATGACCACAAAAACCTCGAATACTTACGTCATGCCAAATGCTTGAATCACAGACAAGCCTCTCTTGAGGTATCGCCCAGTGGACAAGAACACTCACCGGACGCTCTTCCCGCTCATTTTCTCCGGAGGATATCCCTGATACTCCACATCATATCATTGACCCAACTAGGGTACTTATTTCAGCCACCCACACGGTTCCGGTCGGAAAGACAGTGGTACCCTGGGCTCTCAGGAGGAAGATCCTCAGATGGGCCCATGACTCACTTCTTACAGGTCACCCTGGTCAATCCAGAATGCTGACCACCCTGCAAAGATATTAATGATGGCCCTCTATGAAAGAAAGCATACGGGCTTATGTGGAATCACGTCCTACCTGCGCAAGACAGAAACCACCGGCCGGACGTCCCCAGGGATTTCTCCAAACTCTGCCTGATCCTAGTGTACACATATAGCCACGGACTTTATTGTCGATCTATCCGTGTCCAACGGCAACAACATCATCTGGGTCACTATAGATTGCTTTTCTAAAATGGCTCATTTTGTGGCATTACCCGGGTTACCATCAGCTATAGAATTAGTGAAGTTATTCATCCGTCACGTCTTCCGTCTGCATGGCATGCCTAAGCACATCCTCTCCGACCGAGGGGTTCAATTTACAGCAAAATTCTGGAGATCTCTCTGTAAAACTTTCGATATATCTCTGGATCTTACATCAGCTTACCACCCACAATCCAACGGCCAGACTGAGAGGACGAACCACACGCTAAAGCAGTTTCTCCAGGCCTATGTCAATGCCAGACAAAGCGACTGGTCCGAGTTGCTCCCTTGGGCAGAATTCGCATTGAATTCCCATCCATCAGCTTCCACAGGATTGTCGCCTTTTCAACTCATCTACGGACATCAACCTCTACCTCCTTTACCAATACCTCTGTCAGTATCTTCTCCTGCAGCCCAGGCCTCAGCGCAAGAACTGTATCAGCTTTGGGAACATACTAAAGAGCTTCTCCAGAAAGCTGGACAACAAGCGAAAAAGTTCTACGATCCCCATCACAGAGCAGCTCCGAAGTTACAACCTGGGGACAAGGTATGGCTCAGTACCCGCTTCATTTGCCTAAAACTGCCTTCGGCTCAATTTGCACCCCGGTACATAGGGCCTTTCACATACTCCGCCGCCTGGGCCCAGTCACATAGAGCTTGCAGTAACCAGCCTCTCTTAAAATCCACAACGACTTCCACATCTCCCTTCTAAAACCACTCATCTTGTCGGAATTCTCGAGGAAGACACCTGAACCTCAACCTCTCTCCGCTGAAGAGGACTTTACTTATCAGATGGAGGATATCCTTGATGTAAGGAAACATGGAAGATGCTGGGAGTACCTCATATCCTGGGAAAGATTTGGACCAGAGGAAAATAGTTGGGAGCCTGCAAGCAACATCCTCGACAATGAGTTGATCAGACAATTTTACCTGTCACATCCTAGGAAGCTGAAACCCCCTGGGGGGCCCTAAGAAAGGGGGTACTATTAAGGCCATCGGTCGCAGATGGCTGCGACCTCTCATGCTCACCTCTTTTTTCCCCGCACCGTTAATCCTAGGACAAATGGCGGCCTCTGCTATCCACTGCTGACCCCCCCGGCGTTCCCGGAATCCCCTAGGCACACGCACGTGCGCACAAGGGCCTCCTTTGTACATGTCATGGTGGGAACCTCGGGGGCGTCCCCTCCCGATGATGTCAACCCGCGGCTGTATTTAAGCTGACCGACTCTCTGCTACTACTAGTTAGCAAGGACTTCTCTCATTGCTGAAACCGCTCCATTCTTGGATCTCCAGTTCCAGTGTCTCCTCTTGGTGTTTGGACGCTCTGGGTATCCGCTCCTGGGGGTGCCCTTCCGCATTCCTGGTTATCCGCTCCTCGGAGGGCCTTCCTGCCTGGGACTTCTCCTGGAACTTCCTCTTGTGAGTACCTTCTACAATATCAGCCTTACTGAAGCTTACTATGGTGTACCCCATGCCTCGGGCCACTACAGCTCCTCTTCAGTAATCATTGTTTCCAGCATATCCTGTGGTGCTGGGTATTGCCGCATCTACAAGATCCACATCCAGGTTCCTACACCTCAGACCTCTTCAACATCTTCATCATCAGTACAGTCATCCTCTGCATACCCCACACTACGGGCCACTACTGGATCTTAGGAATCTCCTGGTATACCCCATGCTGCGGGCCACTACCGGACCTTCACCCCAGCAGTAACACCCTAGGCATAACCTATTGCTCAAGAACTGTGTTTATTTACATCCATCGCTCCATGCACTATGCCTTGTCTTTCCTCTCAATAAAGTCTCTACTACAGCTGTGTCTTATGTCTCTGAGGCCATGCCCACTGACGGTGAGGTTAACAGGGCTCCTCCCTGTGGGTGGAGACATATCTCATCTCAGTCTACATTCTTACAAAACCATAACAGAATGCTGTCTAATTTATAGATCCACCTTTGGTCCATACGGCACAAAGAAAGATCTCGGCTACTAGGGATGTGCAGCCAGAAAATTTTCGTTGCATTCGTGATACGTATTTGTCGGAGGTCATTTCCGTTGCATTTGGACGTATGGCGCCCCGATACATTAATGCGTGAATTTGTTTTCCGGTTCCCATTAAAGTCAAGGGGGGAAGGATTTCCAGCCTATTTTTGGCTGCAGAATTGGGGTTTTATTATCAATTTTGATGAAACATCTGGGGAGCAATCATCAGAACAGGAAGACAGCTCCAAGGTACTTAGACTGTGGCAAAGTGGCATGAATAGCCTAAGGCACTATAAAGGTGCAAAGGGGTACCAGAAGTGGCAAGAGTGCTTTAACAGAGGCACAAAGCAGCAGCGAGAGTGTCAAAAACACACCACAGCTTCAAAAGAGAGCACCGATAACAGATGCATGAACCCTCAAAGGCAGCATGACAGGCAAAGCGGCAAGACAAGTGGCATTGATATCCTCCAGCACAATGAAGGGGGAACATAGCAAGCAGAAAGACTAGCACCAACACACTGAGGAACCATGATAGTGGCAAGAACACCAAAAGGAGTTGAGTGAGTCATCTGGTGTATGGCAGCAAGGCAGAGTGGAAGAAAGCTGATAGGGGCAAGATAGGCTGGTAGAGCGGAGGTAGTCTGGTCCATGTAGTTTTGATAGGGGAAAGATAGGCTGGCCCAGGAGAGAGTTCCCTTTCCTTTGTGCAGGAAAGGGCTCCCTAGAATGGGTTCGCCCCTAGAGTGGGGTATTTCCATTGGCATCTAGTGAATACCCAGAAGCTACTGACTGTACTTATGCACTTCAGCTAATGAAAAAGGAACTTGAAGAGCTCTCAGAAATAAGAAAACTGTTACTCAAGTCCAAATCTACAATATCAACCTATGTTGACTTTGTACCCTACAGTGCCTCTGTAAACAATGGGAACACAGAGGATGAACTAGAGTACACCTACCACCAGTTTTCTATAGCACTAGAAATATTAATGTGGCAACTAAGAAACATCTCGGGGAAAATGGCCCATATTATGAAGGTCATGAAAACTATATCCTAGCTCCAAGCTGGACAGACAGGCACAGCATTAGAGATCAAGGCCTGGTAGGGACGTAAGGCCTGGATGTACAGGCACAGCATTAGAGATCAAGACCTTGTAGGGACGTAAGGCCTGCATGGACAGGCACAGCATTAGAGGTAAGGCCCTTGTAGGGACGTAAGGCCTTGACAGTGGACAGATAGGCACAGCGTTAGAGGTCAAGCCCTTGTAGGGATGTAAGGCCTGGACAGACAGGCACAGCGGTCAAGGGAAGAGGTCAATCCCACCTAGGGACATAAGGCCTGGATGAACAGGCAAAGCAATCGAGGTCAAACACTTGTAGGAACACAAGGCCTGGACGGACAGGCACAGCAGTCGAAGACAGAGGTCAGTTTCACCTAGGAACACAAGGCCTGGATGAACAGGCAAAGCAATCGAGGTCAAACACTTGTAGGAACATAAGGCCTGGACAGACAGGCAAAGCAATCGAGGTCAAAAACTTATAGGAACATAAGGCCTGGATTGACAGGCAAAGCAGTCATGGACAGAGGTCAATCCCACCTAGTGACATAAGCCCTGGATGGACAGGCATAGTGTTAGAGGTCAAACCCTTGTAGGGATGTAAGGCCTGGACAGACAGGCACAGCAGTCGAGGCTAGAAGTCAATCCCACTGAGGGACATAAGGCCTGGACAAACAGGCAAAGCAATCGAGGTCAAACACTTGTAGGAACACAAGGCCTGGAAGGACAGGCACAGCAGTCGAGGACAGAGGTCAATTTCACCTAGGAACACAAGTCCTGGACGAACAGGCAAAGCAATCGAGGTCAAACACTTGTAGGAACATAAGGCCTGGACTGACAGGCAAAGCAGTCGAGGACAGAGGTCAATCCCACCTAGTGACATAAGGCCTGGATGGACAGGCAGAGCAATCGAGGTCAAACACTTGTAGGAACATAAGGCCTGGACAGACAGGCACAGTAGTCGAGGACAGAGGTCAATTCCACATAGGGACATAAGGTCTGGACGAGCAGGCAAAGCAATCAAGGTCAAACACTTGTAGGAACATAAGGCCTGGACTGAGAGGCAAAGCAGTCGAGGACAGAGGTCAATACCACCTAGTGACATAAGGCCTGGAAGAACAGGCAAAGCAATCGAGGTCAAACACTTGTAGGAACATAAGGCCTGGACTGACTGGCAAAGCAGTCGACGAAAGAGGTCAATCCCACCTAGGGACATAAGGCCTGGATGGACAGGCAGAGCAATCAAGGTCAAACACTTATAGGAATATAAGGCCTGGACGGACAGGCACAGTAGTCGAGGACAGAGGTCAATCCCACCTAGGGACATAAGGCCTGGATGAACAGGCAAAGCAATTGAGGTCAAACACTTGTAGGGACATAAGGCCTGGACAGACAGGCACAGCAATAGAGGACAGAGGTCAGTCCCACCTAGGGACATAAGTCCTGGATGAACAGGCAAAGCAATTGAGGTCAAACACTTGTAGGAACATAAGGCCTGGATGGACAGGCAAAGCAATTGAGTTCAAACACTTGTAGGAACATAAGGCCTGGACTAACAGGCAAAGCAGTCAAGGACAGAGGTCAATCCCACCTAGGGACATAAGGCCTGGATGAACAGGCAAAGCAATTGAGGTCAAACACTTGTAGGAACATAAGGCCTGGATGGACAGACAAAGCAATTGAGGTCAAACACTTGTAGGAACATAAGGCCTGGACTGACAGGCAAAGGAGTCGAGGACAGAGGTCAATCCCACCTAGGGACATAAGGCCTGGATGGGACAGGCAGAGCAATCAAGGTCAAACACTTATAGGAATATAAGGCCTGGATGGACAGGCACAGTAGTCGAGGACAGAGGTCAATCTCACCTAGGGACATAAGGCCTGGATGAACAGGCAAAGCAATTGAAGTCAAACTCTTGTAGGGACATAAGGCCTGGACGGACAGGAACAGCAATAGAGGACAATCTCACCTAGTGACATAAGGCCTGGATGAACAGGCAAAGCAATCGAGGTCAAACACTTGTAGGAACATAAGGCCTGGACTGACTGGCAAAGCAGTCGACGAAAGAGGTCAATCCCACCTAGGGACATAAGGCCTGGATGGACAGGCAGAGCAATCAAGGTCAAACACTTATAGGAATATAAGGCCTGGACGGACAGGCACAGTAGTCGAGGACAGAGGTCAATCCCACCTAGGGACATAAGGCCTGGATGAACAGGCAAAGCAATTGAGGTCAAACACTTGTAGGGACATAAGGCCTGGACAGACAGGCACAGCAATAGAGGACAGAGGTCAGTCCCACCTAGGGACATAAGTCCTGGATGAACAGGCAAAGCAATTGAGGTCAAACACTTATAGGAACATAAGGCCTGGATGGACAGACAAAGCAATTGAGGTCAAACACTTGTAGGAACATAAGGCCTGGACTGACAGGCAAAGCAGTCGAGGACAGAGGTCAATCCCTCCTAGGGACATAAGGCCTGGACGGACAGGCAAAGCAGTCGAGGACAGAGGTCAATCCCACCTAGGGACATAAGGCCTTGACTGACAGGCACAGCAATCGAGGACAGAGATCAATCCCATCTAGTGACATAAAGCCTGGATGAACAGGCAAAGCAATTGAGGTCAAACACTCATAGGAACATAAGGCCTGGATGGACAGGCAAAGCAATTGAGTTCAAATACTTGTAGGAACATAAGGCCTGGACTAACAGGCAAAGCAGTCGAGGACAGAGGTCAATCCCACCTAGGGACATAAGGCCTGGATGAACAGGCAAAGCAATTGAGGTCAAACACTTGTAGGAACATAAGGCCTGGATGGACAGGCAAAGCAATTGAGGTCAAACACTTGTAGGAACATAAGGCCTGGACTGACAGGCAAAGCAGTCGAGGACAGAGGTCAATCCCAGCTAGGGACATAAAGCCTGGACGGACAGGCAAAGCAGTCGAGGACAGAGGTCAATCCCACCTAGGGACATAAGGCCTTGACTGACAGGCACAGCAGTTGAGGACAGAGATCAATCCCATCTAGTGACATAAGGCCTGGTCAGACAGGCAAAGCAATCGAGGTCAAACACTTGTAGGGACATAAAGACTGGATGGACAGGCACAGCAATAGAGGACAGAGGTCAATCCCACCTAAGAACATAAGGCCTGGATGAACAGGCAAAGCTATCGAGGTCAAACACTTGTAGGAACATAAGGCCTGGATGGACAGGCAAAGCAATCGTGGTCAAACACTCATAGGAACATAAGTCCTGGACTGACGGGCAAAGCAGTCGAGGACAGAGATCAATCCCATCTAGTGACATAAGGCCTGGTCAGACAGGCAGAGCAATCAAGGTCAAACACTTGTTGGAACATAAGGCCTGGACGAACAGGCAAAGCAATTGAGGTCAAATACTTGTAGGAACATAAGGCCAGGACTGACAGGCAAAGCAATTGAGGTTAAACACTTGTAGGAACACAAGGCCCGGATGGACAGGCACAGCAGTCGAGGACAGAGGTCAATCCCACCTAGGGACATAAGGCCTGGACTGACAGGCACAGCAATCGAGGACAGAGGTCAATCCCACCTAGGGACATAAGGCATGGACGAACAGGCAAAGCCATCACGGTCAAACACTTGTAGGAACACAAGGCCCGGATGGACAGGTACAGCAGTCGAGAACAGAGGTCAATCCCACCTAGGGACATAAGGCCTGGAAAACGCTTGACACCCACATTCTCCACTAACTGCAAGGGCTGTTCATCAAGGGCACAGCAATCGAGGACAGAGTCAATCCCACCTAGGGACACAAGCCCTGGATGGACAGGCACAGCAGGTTTTTTGTCTTTATTTATTTATCTTGCTATTTTCAAACTTTTTCAGTACTTCATAGTGGATTACACTCAGGTACTGTCGGTATTTCCCTATCCCCAGAGGGCTTACAATCTAAGTCAAACCCTTGTAGGAGCACAGGGCCTGGACGGACAGGCAAAGCAGTCGAGGTCACACCCTTGAAGGGACACAAGCCCTGGATGGACAGGCACAGCAGTTTTTTGTTTTTTATATTTATTTATATTGCTATTTTCAAACATTTCCAGCACTTCATCGTCGATTACACTCAGGTACTGTCGGTATTTCCCTATCCCCAGAGGGCTTACAATCTAAGTTGAACCCTTGTAGGAACATAAGGCCTGGACAGTGGACGGTGAGGCACAGCGTTTGAGGTCAGGTACTTGTGCTGCAGTGCTTATATTATCTGGAGCATAGGAGGCAGTTGGAGCTGCTGAAAGGCTTTCAATTGCTTTTATTCATCTTGCCATTGACAGGGAAAATTTGGAAACCCAAGCAAAGGCAGGTTTCTTTCAAAAACACTACATCATTGTGGACATGACAGATATCGCTGAGCCACTTTGGCTAGGTGTGGCCAGACAGTGGACTTGTGTGCCCAATATGCCAGTGGATCTGTCTCCATGTTCTCTATCGGCTCTGAGAGATACCTTGTCACTGACAGCTGTGCTGATGTCTCCTTTGCTTGGGCGGGCTGAGAGTCACTCATGCCAGCTGCTTTCTCTCTTGCCCATCGCACAACAGATGAATTTTTAGGGGCAACATGTCTTGGGCGTTCTGAAGTGGAGGAGGAGGTACTATCTGTCGCTGACACAGCACTGCTGCTCCAGCTTGGGCTAGCAGCACAACCCTCTGAAGTGCCCGCTGTTTCCACCTCTGCTTCAAGCCTAATCTGTCTCTGCCTATGGTGCTCCTGTTCACAGACTTTTGCTAACAGCAGGTCCTTCACCAATATGAGACAATCGTACTGTAGGGTGAGTTTCCTTTTCACACGGGGATCACAGACTGTGGCGAGCATGTATGTGTGGTCTTGTGTTAAAGGCATTAATCTATCTTTCACCTGCTGCTGCAAAACGTCCAGACAATCCAGCACCTCAACTGTAATTCACTCTTCCTGTTTAAAAGGCCTCCAAATGTTCATCCAGAGATGAACTATAGGGATCATATCAGCCAAGGTGACACTTCTGGAACTCAGCTCCTCCGTGACATCTTTGAAGGGCTGCAGGATTTTTACCAGCTGACTCATGACTAACCAATCATGATGCCCTAGGGGATTCTGCACCACCTATGTCCATTCTACCAGAAAGTTCATGAGGGGTGCCTGCAGCTCCACTAACCTCTGCAGCATCATAAAGATGGCATTCCACCGGGTGGCAATGTCTTGAATGAGACGCTTGTGAGGCAGAACCTGCCCCGCCTTCACACTTCTGTGGAAGTGCGCTGCTATGTTCCTGCACTTCTGTATTAACCTATGCAGGTATTGATTCTCTTTGTCATTGGAATCCAACCCCAGAGCTGACTTCACTACCAGGTGCAGAGTGTGTGCAAAACATTGGATGTTCTTAAAGCGCCCGTCGTTTATTGCCTTAACCATGTTGCACCATTGTCTGTGACAAAGAACCCTGCCTGAGTTTTCCTGTCTCGCTGGTGTAGTTGCCAGCCCTCCAGCATCTGTCTGATGCATGCTAGAATAATGGCTGCGGTATGGGCCTGGTCTGTCAGGTGGGTGTGCAGTAAAGCCCACCTCCACCCTGATACTTGTTCAGTAATAGAGCTGCTGGCTGCCCCTGCCTCAGCCAGGTCCCAACAGTGTGCTGTCAGAGAGAAGTAAGAGTGTGCAGCATTCATCAGATATCACAGGTGAAATGCACTCTCCCCTCTGCCTTAGCTAGCAGCACTTGCATGCGACTATGACACTGCTTGTACAGCCTGGGGATGACATTTCTACTAAATGTGGTTCTGGAGGGGACTTTGTAATTTGGAAGTACAACCTTCAGAAAACACTTGAAACCTACATTCTCCACTAACTGCAAGGGCTGGTCATCAAGGGCAATCATTTCCCCAATGGTCCTGATTACAACTTTTGAGGCTGCCTGCCTCCTACCCCAGGATAGCGTTTCCGCACTCCACCCAATTTCCTCCATGGTGGGTTGTCGCTTCTGTCTTGCCACATGTCAGGGGGTTGCTGCTGCCACCTGACTGCTAGAAGGGGATGAGGGTGTGGGTCTGACTCTGGTGCTTTTGAATCACTGCACACTGCTTGGAAGGGGTCTCCCGACTGGTACTACTTGCCACCATCCCCAGATGGCAGTAATCTTGTTGGGTGTTGCCTCTTCGTATGATGGCTCATGCCAAAATTAGATAGATGTCACATTTGCTTGCCTCTGCAAATATGCCTGGCACAGTAATTACAACAGTACACCGAGCAAAACACGGGTCTTCTGTCACTTTAAAGTGGCTCCAGATCGCAGATCTCTTTTGTGATCCTCCCCTCTCTAAAAAGCTTGGGGGTGGAAGCTGCCACTGGAGCTGAGGTAGGTGGGTGCACCCTGAGAAGCATTGCCAGGGGCCTCAGTCACCTGTGGTGACTGTGCTGACTGTTCTTCCTCCTCCTCATCATTACTTTCATCTCTCCCCCTGCTGCACTGAAGTGGAGGCTAAGACAGGACTAACTGATCCTCCCCAAAGATTCTTCACCTATTACTTCTTCCATTTCTGTTGAGAATCCCACAGTAGAAGATTCTTCATCTGAATCAGAAGCAAACAGTGACTGCGCTACCTTATCAACCGTGTTAGTTGAGACTTCTGTCCCCTTGCTGCTTTTGGGTGTCGACATTTTGTCTGGCATGACTGCCTCCCCTCCCCTCAACCTCCAAAACTACAGGGCCAGAAACATGTGGTGGCGATGGTGATTGCATCATGGTCAGATTTCTTTTTTTTTCGGGATGGAACTGCCAGCCCCTACAAAGAGTTTAGATTGTGACAGGTACCTTTTTAGCTGTACTGGTGGTGTTGCACTAGTGTCTTTTGAGTGCCTCCTCTACCAGTCCCAATCACTCGACTTACATCTAGCTTTCCCCCTGACATTATGGATTTAATGTCACTGAGTAGTGTCTACCACTGCCCACTGTCACGGTGCCGGGCTGTGCACTAATGTGTGTGGTGTGCAGACGCTGCTTGCTTGTAAGTACAAAAGAGCCAGACTCCCTGGGCACTTGACTGCACAGACCCACCCATAATAAGGTTCAGTCTGTTAAACTAACCACTACCCACTGAAGCCCAGTGCACAGAGAGACTAAGTGACTTGAATTACATAAACTCAGTTTAAAAAAGCTGGAATTTTTGTCACTCTCCAGAAAAATGGATGGAAATTATATATCTCTCCCAGCCAGTCACCAACACCCTAATGGTGAGTGCTAGCTGCTTCCTCTCCCTGGCACAGCGTCTCAGTCAGATCACCTAATAAACAGCTTGAAAGAAACAGGACTAGCTGGCACTGGCACTGCAGCAAAATAAAGAATAATTAGCTTTTTCTTTCCCTTTACTAACTAGCCTATCTCTCAGTGCAGCCTCCTCTTACACCAAGCCCACCTCCCCACAGCATCGCTGGAAACAAAATGCATGGCTCTCCTCGTGATGATATTTATATAGTACTGGCTCATCATAAAATCAACAGAGAGCACTGAATGACCAGCGCGATTGGCTGCATTCAGCGCATGTCTTAAAATTCAGCGTGGATACTCTGCATTCCGGTATCCATGCCGATCTGTCCGACCCCTTTCCTGGAGTCACTATGACTCCCAGGAAAGGGTCAGACAGGTCGGCATGGATACCGGAATGTAGGGCATTGACGCTTGCCATTTTGTGAAAAATCATAGCTAGCTAGTAGCTAATGGGGGCGAAGAAAAGCGCGTGCCCTGGGGGCGCACCAAATTAAACTGATAATAAGTAGAGATGTGCTTCGTGTTTTGCTACCGGGTCGTTTTTTGACTCGGATACTTCGTGGTAAAGTTTGGTTTTTATCGTTTAGTTTTTTTGAAAAAAAAAAAAAACTAAACGGGGAAAACCGAAACCGGGCCAAAAAACGACACGGGAAAACAAAGCTAAAAAAAAAACCCACCCCACGCATTTAAATTAATTTTAATACATTACATACACCCCCCCCCCAATCCCGATCCCTCCCCAAGACTTACCAACATCCCTGGTGGTCCTGCGGGGTCCCGGGTGCCATTTGTCCCTCCGTGGCGTGCCCAGTGTGCTAGTGCTAGCCACACTCAAAATGGTGCCGAATAGCCTCTGAACTACTATGTCACAGGGGCTACCGGCGCCATTGATCAGCCCCTGTCACATGGTAGGAGAACCGACCAATGGCGCCGAAAGCCCCTGTGACATAGTATGGGCAAAGGCTATCGGCACCATTTTGATTATTGGCAGCCGACGACAACATCGCTCCAGGACCCCCGCTGGACCCCCCAGGGATTATTGGCAAGCCTTGGGGGGGTCAGGAGGCCCCCCCAAGCTGGCCAAAAAGCTTGCCAATAATCCCTGGGAGCGATGTCGTCATCGGCTGCCAATAATCAAAATGGCGCCGATAGCCCTAACCCTGATACTGGGAGTGTTGTGATCTTCCTGCACACAGTGCCCTATCCCTGATACCGGGAGTGTGGTGATCTTCCTGCACACAGTGCCCTAACCCTGATACCAGGGGTGTTGTGATCTTCCTGCACACAGTGCCCTATCTCTGATACTGGGAGTGTTGTGATCTTCCTGCACACAGTGCCCTAACCCTGATATCAGGGGTGTTGTGATCTTCCTGCACACAGTGCCCTATCCCTGATACCAGGGGTGTTGTGATCTTCCTGCACTCAGTGCCATATCCCTGATACCGGGAGTGTTGTGATCTTCCTGCACGCAGTGCCCTAACCCTGATACTGGGGGTGTTGTGAACTTCCTGCACACAGTGCCCTAACCCTGATACCGGGAGTGTTGTGATCTTCCTGCATGCAGTGCCGTATCCCTGCTCAGTGCAGGAAGATCACAACACCCCCTAACCCGATTAACGATTTTTTAATGATAAATCGTTAGAATTACTATTGTATCATGTTCTTTAATGATTTAAGGTGATTTTAAAATTATCGGACGATAATTTTTTTTTTAATTTAATATTTATTGAATTATAACATTTACATGAGAATGATATAAAACAAGAATACGTTTTCTGGCTCCTCATTATACTCCTTCCCTTCACTAGTAGCATCAGGAATTAATGATGGCAATTTGACTTTAGTGTTACAGGCTGTGGCCTTGCTACCTAATGTTAACATTTGGAAATGTGTATTTTCCCCTGAGGTCCCCCCATGTCCTCTAAGACTTGGGGTATAACTCCCAGAGGATCCTACAACAACGTCTTCTGTTTGTACACCATCCATAACTGGCTGTAAGGGTGGTTGTGTGGACCTGGGGCTGAGGGTAACTTCTAATATGGAGTTTCCCTCCTGATTCCCCCTTACGGTGGACTCTGACATAAGAACTATATGAGAGTCCATCGGTCCAATTTTCCTTGACATTGGGGCTGTCGGCGATGAAGTATAGTTCTTTACTTTTCTTTTCTTGCCCATAGTTTTTCTTACCTAGGGGCGTGCCCCTTTGGCGCGCGGCTTCGGCAGCGCGCCGGCGGCTGCGCGCTGCAGGGCCCTTCTTTTTATGCTGTCCTGGGGCTCCTGCTGATGATGTCACACCGGGTCCACCCCCTCGATCCGTGTCTCCACTCTCCGAGCCCAGGAAACAGTTCTTTTTTTTCTTAATTCGCTTTCAAACAAGCGAAAACCAGACTCTGGCAGCTCCCAGCACTAGAGCCTCTCTCTCTCCTCACCTCGGATCGATCGCCGCAGGGCCCTTCTTTTTATGCTGTCCCGGTGCTCCTGCTGATGATGTCACACCGGGTCCGCCCCCTCGATCCGGGGTCTCCACTCTCCGAGCCAGGAAACAGTTCTTTTTTTCTTAATTCGCTTCCAACAAGCAAAAACCGGACTCGGACAGCTCCCAGCACTAGAGCCTCTCTCTCTCCTCAACCTCGGATTCGATCGCCACAGGGCCCTTCTTTTTATGCTGTCCTGGGGCTCCTGCTGATGATGTCACACCGGGTCCCGCCCCCTCAATCCGGGTCTCCACTCTCCGAGCCCAGGAAACAGTTCTTTTTTTCTTAATTCACTTCCCAACAAGTGAAACCAGACTCGGGCAGCTCCCAGCACTAAGAGCCCTCTCTCTCTCCTCACCTCGGATTCGATCGCCGCAGGGCCCTTCTTTTTATGCTGTCCCGGGCTCCTGCTGATGAATGTCACACCGGTCCGCCCCCCTCAATCCGGGTCTCCACTCTCCGAGCCCAAGGAAACAGTTCTTTTTTTCTTAATTCACTTCCAACAAGCGAAACCGGACTCGGGCAGCTCCAGCACTAGAGCCTCTCTCTCTCCTCACCTCCATCGGACGATAATTTTAATCGTTGAAAAACGATTCACATCCCTAGTAATTAGTACATCTTTCAAACTGTCTCATAACCTCCTTCACATAATCTGAGAGGCGATTTAAACCACAATGACCCCACCCTTATCTGCCTGTTGATTACAATTTTCTTATCCCCAGTAAGGTTTGAAAGGGCAGAGCTCTCTCACTTACTCAAATTATCAGAAAAAGGGTGCTTTTTTTTTCAATCTTTTTAACCTCCTCTAAAATCAATGATTGAAAAGGTAACTTAAGTGGGGGTTTGGAGGTCCGGGAGGCACCCCATGTAGATCATGGTCTCACTAACCCTTGTGATTCAGTTACTGGATTTTCAGAGAAATACATTTTCAAAGAAATATTCCTAATAAACCTATCCGGTCCATTCTAAATTGAAAGCATCATAGTGATTTTGTGGAATAAATGTGAGCACCCTAGTGAGTAACTTGATCTCATCCTCTGTAAATGTATGTTAGAAAGACTGATGATCACTGATTCTGTCTCACTAACTTGGTGTTTGATCTAATCCAACCTGTCGTTGTCCCTGATTCCTCCAATTGTGTCCATTCTTTTTGCCCTTGAATTTAGTCTATCCTTGGTTCCAAAAAAGATGGATTCACCGGTGTGGTCATTAATCATCACTGCTTGAACCAGATTCTGAAGAACAATCAAATGTGACTTTCTTTGTATTTTTCTTATATATCCATGGGTAAACAGGACTTTTGCTATAAATCATTTCATCCCGCTGGATCTTGTTATATTTAAAATAGCAACTTACCAAGTGAATATGGAATAAAATATAGAATACATGAATAGAGGCTTATTTATGTCCACATATGCCATATTTTACATTTTGAAAATTCACTTTATAAATTTCAGTCCTATGTGGGACACTGATAATTATCCTTTAAATATCTGCCTGACCATCACTAGCTAGAGCAGATTCAAACATTGGAGAAATATGGATCCCAACTATTCAGAGCTGGTCTGTTAAGTAACTTAAGGTGTTATTGATGCATTGCAAATTTAGAAAAGGAGTGGAGTTTGGGGCAACATTAGGGGGAGGGAGGGAGAGAGAGAGAGAGACTAGCTATAAGGCCTTCATAGTAGTTATGTATTTATTCCTCTATAGGGGCTCACCTAGTTACTCGAGGTGACGTTTAGGTATTAGTGTAGGGGTTAGGAGCGACTTTGACATTCAGAGTGAAACATGCAAACAGAATAGTGCACTCTTGTGAAGATTTGATGTCCTTCAGAGTGAGCAAACTCAACCAAAGATGAGATTTGTACAATGTTCTCTCAACCTAGTTTGATGGACTCTCTACCTGTGTAATATCAAGCTAGGTTGAGAGAACATTGTACAAATATCATCTTTGGTTGAGTTTCCTCACTCCAAAGAACATCACATCTTCACAAGAGTGCACTGTTCTCTCGTTGTAGGTAGGAATTACAACAATTGTGGTACTTACTGAAAAGTTATTGCATTTTGTGGTAATACCTATGTGAAGTGCTAAGATAGTACACTTTGTGATAAATAAGCTATTACCATAAAACATGCCCTTCTTCCTATTGAATGTGATAGTTTGATGAACCTAGCCCTTAGCTGGATTAGATCTGCTATTAGGCACATATATTGCTAGTTAGCCATATAAGTTATGTGGCTAACTTTCTCAACCTTAATCCACTCAAAACTTATGTGGCTAACGTTTTTGCAGATAAATGTTTTATACATCTTAGTGGCCATCATTGATCATAGGCACATATTCAGTGGCTTCCACTTAGCCACATAAATCCTACTTAGCTGGTTAAATAGTGCTGAATGCTCTTTGAATATCGACCTTATGAATTTTAGTGCCAACCGGCTAAGGACTAGATTTACTAAGATTTTCTCCCATGGAAACAGAAAAGGAGAAAAGTCAGGCCTTAAATTTGCTTAATCTAGTTAATCAGGTCATATTTTGTCTCACGAGATTAAATTAACTGAATTCTTAGCCAAAAACCTAGCCGTTTAGCTTCATCAGAAAATTTCCTAAAAATAATTGTCTAAAATTAGTCTGTTATCTTTGCTGCTCAGTGGCTTATTGAAAATGGATAACCTTGAGGCATTTCTAATATTAACTTCAGTTTAAAAAGCCTAGTGCTTATCTTGTAAGTAGCTACAGAGTCTCATTCAACACCTTCTATATCTAAGTTTATATAAAAAAAATAACCTTATCCATACAATCATTTACATCCATCTCTTAACCTTCCTTTTTCTGAAACTGACATAAAACTCCATTTTTCCACAGTCTCATATTCTCTACTGCCTCTATTGATCACAAAAGATTAGCATTAGACTCCTCTCTCCCTTTCATTTTCAGTCAAGGCTTTGTGGATCATTTATTCTGACAAAATGAAAATGTTGTGCCAAACCATTATTGTCTTGCGTTTGCTGTTTTGTAAAAACTTGCACCATAACTCTTTCTGCAAAAACATTTTTGTGAACAGTCAGGAAATGTTTTCATGCAAAGAAGATGCATATGCTCTCTAGATTTTCAGTTAGAAAAGGCCAGTCCTGATCTTTTAAATAACTGCATAGCCACCTACCTCACTTTCTAGTCCTAAGCTCGCCCCTTTTCTCCCTATAATTACTTACTGCATTGAGCTAAAATTAGAAAGGCGGTCTAGAAACACAAATATAATAGGAAGAATAATGGGTTGAATTTTCAGTGCCATTTACCAACATAAAACTGTGTAAATGGTGGTTATGAAATAACCTGAGGTTCAGTGCCTAAAATGCATAACCCAGTTATGCACATAATTTTATGCTAACTGGGGAGAAGTGCTCCGGAGAGTGGAAGTAAGGTGAAGTTGGACTTCTCATGCATACTTTTTGATTTTATAAAGTATGCATGTAAGTTTACCCAGAGGCCTTGCTAGGTACATAGAAGATCTGGGGCACAGGCCCACATGCCCTCTCCCTCTCTGCTTTCAAGATTTTGGTAATGAGCCAGTGCAGAGTCCCCACTTCCTCGTGCAGCTTTAAGTCATTTTCTGTGAATTACCCCTTCATTTTTTTCCCTTCACCTTCCTTTTCCATCACTGTTCTGGCATTTGAAAACCGGGAGACTCCTCCTTTCAGGTGCCAGCGCCTCTACCTTTGTGCTGTGCCCCCATGGTTGAATCGCACTACTCTGTATTAGGGATGTGAATCGTTTTTTGACGATTTAAAAAAATCGTCAGATATTTTTTTAAATCGTCAAAAATCGTTAGAGTCGCGATACAATAGAAATTCCCCCGATTTATCGTGAAAAATCGTAAATCGGGGGAGGGCGGGAAAACCAGCACACTAAAACAACCCCTAAACCCACCCCAACCCTTTAAAACAAATCCCCCACCCTCCCGAACACCCCCAAAATGTTTTAAATTACCTGGTGGTCCAGTGGGGGGGTCCCAGCACGATCTCCCGCTCTCGGGCCATCGGCCCCATTTTGGCTGCCACTAATATAAATGGCGCCGATGGCCAGATAAAAAAACCCCCACCCCAACCCTTTAAAATTACCCCCTTAGCATCCCCCACTCTCCCGACCTCCCCCCCCCTTCAGCTGATAGCGTTCCCACGCTATCAGCTGCGCTACAAAAATGGCGCCGATGGCCCTTTGCCCTTACCATGTGACAGGGCAAAGGTAGCGCCGGCGCCATTTTGAATATTGGCAATACGGCCCACGTGCAGGAGATCGCTCCCAGACCTCCGCTGGACCCCCAGGGACTTTTGGCCAGCTTGCGGGGGCCTCCTGACCCCCACAAGACTTGCCAAAAGTCCAGCGGGGGTCCGGGAGCGACCTCCTGCACTCCGGCCGTATTGCCAGTATTCAAAATGGTGCCGACGCTACCTTTGCCCTCCCCGCGGCCCCCCTGGACCACCAGGTATGTGTAAAAGGTTTTGGGAGGGGGGGGTCGGGAGAGTGGGGGAGGCTAAGGGGGTAATTTTAAAGGGTCGGGGTGGGTTTTTTTTATCGGCGCGGGCCTCACTAAAAAAAATTAGTGATGTGAATTGCAATCGGAACCAATTCCAATTCACATCTCGTAACGATCAGATTTCCCCCCCCCCCCCAGCCGAACCCGATTAACATCCCTACTCTGTATCCATGAAGGCCCATGCCATTAAAACAGCTTATCGAAGGTAGGGTTGGGGGATGGAGGAGGAGGGGGAGGGGGGGTGGGGTAGCGTTGGCATTGGGAACGTTTGTTCGATCAGTATTGCACTTCCCAGTATGTTATGGTTATCTTTTTGGTAAATGTAAAATAGCACTACTGTACTGTACCTGCATTTTTTTTTTTTCCCGTATACGTTGTGGCATTCGGTTTCGGGTTCTTATAATGTTGATTCATGTTGTACAACAAAGTATGCTCTGTACTCATTATCAACTGATGTTTGTTACTGGTCCCATCCATGGGAATATGTGAAAAACCCAATAAATAGAGTTATAAAAAAAAAAAAAAAAACATCTTATCGCTGAACTGTGCCAGTGCAAAGGAAGAAGAGAGGTGTCGGCATGGAGAAAAAATATCAGCTTGGTTAGAAGCACAGAGCAGGCATGCCGGTTAAATTAAGAATTTGTTTTAAACTGGTGGGACTTCTCTCGGCCCATACTTGCTGGTTTTGCTTTTCAGGAAAGGTGTCAATTGACCATATGTTATACTACTGTCCTTTCATAAATCTGTTCTGGTGACAAGTATGGGCAAAAATATCTTCGATTCTATTCCTTCATATGCCCATCACTTACGCTATGATAATTCTAAAAGGCGCTCATCCAGATATTAATCTTCCGCTTCCACACTGGAGATTATTAGATTTTCTTCTCACAATAGCGCTTCATAACATCACCTCTAATTGGAACATAAGAACATAAGAACATGCCATACTGGGTCAGACCAAGGGTCCATCAAGCCCAGCATCCTGTTTCCAACAGTGGCCAATCCAGGCCACAAGAACCTGGCAAGTACCCAAAAACTAAGTCTATTCCATCTTACCGTTGCTAGTAATAGCGGTGGTTATTATCTAAGTCAACTTAATTAATAGCAGGCAATGGACCTCTCCTCCAAGAACTTATCCAATCTTTTTTAAACACAGCTATACTAACTGCACTAACCACATCCTCTGGCAACAAATTCCAGAATTTAATTATGCATTGAGTAAAAAAGAACTTTCTCCGATTAGTTTTAAATGTGCCACATGCTAACATCATGGAGTGCCCCCTAGTCTTTCTATTATCCGAAAGAGTAAATATCCGACTCACATCTACCCGTTCTAGACCTCTCATGATTTTAAACACCTCTATCATATCCCCCCTCAACTTTCTCTTCTCCAAGCTGAAAAGTCCTAACCTCTTTAGTCTTTCCTCAGGGGAGCTATCATTTTGGTAGCCCTTATCATTTTGGTAGCCCTTCTCTGTATCTTCTCCATCGCAATTATATCTTTTTTGAGATGCGGCGACCAGAATTGTACACAGTATTCAAGGTGTGGTCTCACCATGGAGCGATACAGAGGCATTATGACATTTTCAGTTTTATTCACCATTCCCTTTCTAATAATTCCCAACATTCTGCTTGCATTTCTGACTGCCGCAGCACACTGAACCGACGATTTCAATGTGTTATCCACTATGACGCCTAGATCTCTTTCTTGGGTTGTAGAACCTAGCATTGTGTAACTATAGCATGGATTATTTTTCCCTATATGCATCACCTTGCACTTATCCACATTAAATTTCATCTGCCATTTTGATGCCCTATTTTCCAGTGTCACAAGATCTTCCTTCAATTTATCACAATCTGCTTGTGATTTAACTACTCTGAACAATTTTGTATCATCTGCAAATTTAATTATCTCACTTGTATTTCTTTTCAGATCATTTATAAATATATTGAAAAGTAAGGGTCCCAATACAGATCCCTGAGGAACTCCACTGCCCACTCCCTTCAACTGAGAAAATTGTCCATTTAATCCTTCTCTCTGTTTCCTGTCTTTTAGCAAGTTTGCAATCCGTGAAAGGACATCCCCACCTAACCCATGACTTTTTATTTTTCCTAGAAGCCTCTCATGAGGAACATTGTCAAACGCCTTCTGAAAATCCAAGTATACTACATCTACCAGTTCACCTTTATCCACATGTTAACTCCTTCAAAAAAGTGAAGCAGATTTGTAAGGCAAGACTTGCCTTGGGTAAAGGCATGCTGATTTTGTTCCATTAAACTATGTTTCTATATGTTCTGTGATTTTGATGTTTAGAACACTTTCCACTATTTTTCCTGGCACTGAAGTCAGGCTAACCGGTCTGCTCCGGATCACCCCTGGAGCCCTTTTTAAATATTGTGGTTACATTAGCTATCCCCCAGTCTTCAGGTACAATGGATGATTTTAATGATAGGTTACACATTTTTAGTAATAGATCTGAAATTTCATTTTTAGTTCCTTCAGAACTCTGGGTTATACACCATCAAGTCCAGGTATTTTACTACTCTTCAGTTGTCAGGTCTACCACATCTTCTAGGTTCACCGTGATTTGATTCAGTCCATCTGAATCATTAACCATGAAAATCTTCTCCAATATGGGTAACTCCCCCAACATCCTCTTCAATAAACACTGAAGCAAAGAAATCATTTAATCTTTCCGTGATGGCCTTATCTTCTCTAAGTGCCCCTTTAACCCCTCGATCATCTATGTTTAAACATTTTTTTATTATTTGCCTTAAAATAACACAAGGTAATACAATATCAGTCCGGAGGACAACGTGTTCCTGAGTCATCTCCGGGTATACAAGATGTAATGAACAACATATGAATACAATAACATACAACTGTCCCAGCATCCCCCCCCCCCCAACCCACTCCTCAAGGAAACTAACTGACATATGTCCAGCGAATCGCTACCACGTCAGATCAATAGGAGAATAAAGGAAGTCCATAGAAGGTCACACAGACTCGTTTATCACTCATTAATTATCAAACTTTGTACCCGCTGTGGAAGAGTCTGTAGATATAAGTCCCAAACAGCCATGAATTTCTTCTTCTGGCTAGGAGAAAATCTCGCGGAGGAGGCTTCCATCTGCATCATGTGGTGTAGACCATTACGCCAGGCCCAATACGAGGGGCTAGTAGGATCTCTCCAAGAGGCAAGTATAATCTTTTTCGCCACTAGGCATGCTTTCTGAATAAATAATCGGGATCCCAAAACTCTCACCCGCAGGGGTGAAATGCAGCCAAATAATAGCCAGTAATAAGAGTGGGAGATATGTATGTCTATTACAAGCTCTAGATAATGTACCACCTTTTGCCAGAAAGATTGTATCTTTGGACAGGCCCAAAACGCATGAGACAAGGACCCCCAGTGCAATCCACATCGTGGGCAATTTGGCGTAGATGCTATTTTGGCATTAAATGCATCTTGGGCCGATATATACCCACGACGAAGGAATTTATACTGCATTTCGCGGTAATACATATTAGCTGAGAGTTGTGAGATACGCCGAAAAGCTGCATTAATAATGGCCGGAGTTAGCAGAAACACCCCCTCCTGGTTCCACCGCTCCACCAGAATAATGCTTGTATCCAGAAATGTCAATTGTTTAAGCAGCCTATAATGTAATGAAAGAGATGGAGGTGGAACTTGTTTCAATGCTAGATTCGTTACAGTCTTCTGAAAGGTCGACACTTGCCAAGAGTCATGCGGCAGGGACGTAATATAATGATGAAGTTGTAAATATGGGAACACCACTTTATCAGAGATACCATAAACTACCTGTACCTCCTTAAATTGCATTAATTTGCCATCTGTATTAAACACATGACCCAAGTGTGTAATGCCCAACCTACCCCAACTTTGAAAATACCTTGTTTGCGAACCCGGAGTGAATTCCGGGTTCCCTTGAATCGGCAAAAGAAAAACGCAGATGCAATCCTGCTTAGACAAACGAATAAATTTAAACCATGTTTGGCGCAAAGGCTTAAAAAGAACATTGTTTACTAGAAACGGATTTAACTTAAGAGCTTTAGCTTGTAGGACATACGTAAGAGCATAAGGATTCGCCAAGGCTTTGTCCACAACCAAATGTAGAAAATTTGAGGAATCCAATATCCAGTCCCTAACTAATCTAAGATTACAGGCTAAATTATAAAGCGTAAGATCCGGTACTCCCATTCCACCCCTCCCCCAAGGCATACGCAACCATCCCAGTGGGATCCTAACCTTCCCGTTACACCAGAAAAAACGCCGTTGGCACTTATCAAGTTATAACTGTTCCTCCCGACGCAAAAGGAGGGGCAGAGTTTGAAAAAGATATAGCCACCGAGGTAAAATCATCATTTTAAACAACTGCACCCTGCCTCCCAACTAGAGTGGGAAGGCAGTCCATGTCTGCAGACAATCCCGAGTCTTTTGTAATAAAGGATACACATTTAGAGCATATAACCTCGTCACGTCCCGAGAAAGAACCAGCCCCAAGAACGTAAACGAGTCTCCTGCCCACTGTAAGGGAAAATCCTCACCCCACTTCTGTTGTAACGCTACCGGACAAGCTAGGGCCTTTGATTTCCCCAGATTAAGACGTAAACCTGAAAACGACCCAAATGCCCAGATCAGTGGTAAAAGACATCGTAAAGAAGAAACCGGATCTGTAAGGAAGATCAAGATATCATCCGCAAACGCCGCGTATTTAAATAGAGTGGAACCAAACCTAACACCCCGTATTTCCTTAGTTAGTTGTATCGCTAAGAGCAAAGGCTCCAAGTGTAGGATAAATAATAGGGGGGAGAGCGGACAACCTTGTCGCGTACCACGAGAAATAGAGAAGGCTTCAGAATGTGAACCATTAGCGAGTATAATCGCTTCCGGATTGGAATAAAGAAGACGAATCACACTTAAGAACAGGCCTTCAAACCCCATCCTCTGAAGTATGTGGAACAAATACGACCACTCGACCCTGTCAAAGGCCTTCTCGGCATCAAAACCAATAGCCAGGAACGGGACCTCCAACTGCTGAGACATGGTCATAGCTGCTAAAACTTTCCGAATAGCTGTTAGAGCATAACGTTTCCTGATAAACCCCACTTGATCCACTCCAACCAAATGAGGAAGCACCTCCGCCAGCCGGTCTGCCATTAATTTAGCTAAAAGCTTGTGATCAAAATTTAAAAGAGAAATAGGCCGATACGAGTCTGGTAATAGAGGGTCTTCCCCTGGTTTCGGAATGAGAGTAATATGTGCACGGTTTGAATGTTCAGGAAATGAGCCTGACACTAGCATTGAAGAGAAGGCCTGCAACAATGGAGCGGTTACCTGTTCCACCAAACATTGGTAAAACTCCGCACCGTAACCATCGGGACCCGGGGCTTTAAATCTTTTCGCACCATGAATGGCCAAACGAACCTCCTCCACCGAGATTGGCTTATTCAAATAATCTCTTTGCTCCACTGTGAGCTGCGGTAATTGAAACTTAGAACAGAATTGCTCGCAGGCATCAAGGTTCCAGCCTTCAGCAGTATACAGGGAGCTGTAATATTCATGGAAACATTGGAGGATTTCTTTACGATCTGTCAATACTCGGCCAGAGGAGGAACGCATAGTAGGAATATAACGTGAACCCCGGGCTGATTTCACCATATTTGCCAAAAGCTTACCAGATTTGTTACTGTGCTGAAATAACCTACATTGATAATAAAGGACACTTTTACGAGTTCGCTGATGTATTAACGCATTTACCTCCCCTTGTATAGTCTGGTAATAAGTTCTAGCCTCTTTAGTGTTACTTCGCGCTAGTCGTGCTCGTGCCTGTGTAAGCTGGGAAGTTAACCGCAAAAGCTTCTGATTCATTGCTTTTTTTCTATGCGACATATATGATAGAATATCACCCCGAAGTACAGCTTTCGCAGCATACCAATAGAGTGTCGGGTTGGACATGTGTTGTCTATTAGAATCCTCATAATTTGCCCAACACTTATAGAGATACTGCTTGAACTTCTCATCCGTGGCCAAGTAGTAAGGGAATTTCCACAAGAAGGAATTAGGTAAGCCCGAATTAAAATTTACCTCTAATCTTACTGGGGCGTGATCAGAGATCACTATATCCGCAATCTCGACCGCCCTAATCTGCGCGAAACCCTGGATACTGGTTAAAAAGTAGTCAAGCCGAGACAAGGTTCCGTGTGCTCTTGAGACATGGGTAAAGTCTTTTTCACCAGGGTGAAGGACTCTCCACACCTCCATCAACTGTAATGTCTTTTCTAAGAAACTCGGGCCTCACCCGTATCCTGAAGACAAAGGGGCAGGAGGAGATTTATCTAAAGCAGGATCACAAATCGCATTAAAATCACCACCTACAATCATAAAGTCCCCCAAATAGGGGAGCAGATGTCGGTGTATCTCTTTATAGAAACTAGGAGAATATGTATTAGGGGCATATACATTACAAAGGACTACTTTAGTGTGGAAGAGTTCAGCAATCAGAATGAGATATCTCCCCATCAGGTCTTTTATTTCCTTAACTAGAGTGAAGGGCAGATTACGCTGAAGTAGAATTGCCACACCAGCCGATTTTGTAGTGCCAGATGCATAGTGTATGATACTCTCCCCTAGGCGTCCCAATTTTAAATGTTCCATATCAGTCAAATGTGTTTCTTACAGGAATGCTATATGAGCTTTCCGCCGTTTCAACAGGGACAGGATTTTGTTCGTTTGATAGGTGAGTGAATTCCACAGACATTCCATGTAATCACATTGGTACTAGAATTAGAGATGGAATGTGATACAGAGTTTTGCAATAAAACCTATTAACCTCTTACTGCAGCGAAGATCCTGCCAGCCGGGATCTCCCACTGTGCACCAAGGACCTCCCCTCCACCCCCACGATCCGATCACTGCACACCTTATTATGTAAAGAACAAGTACTCCTTGAGAAATTCCCAACCCTACCCCCCTCCCCTTCCCTTCCCCCCTCCCAACCCATCCAGAAACATTGATCCTAACAAAGGGATCGAGATCACTTGCCCTTATATATATACCTCCTACCCCACCTTCGGACCCCATCCACCCCTGTCCCCCGGCCCAGGCCCCCCTCCCTCCTCTATATACAATTGTATAAACTCATAGTAAGTTACTCCCTTCCATTTAAGGACCCAGGACCCAAACTTGGCAGAGCACTACAGTCCCACCCAGACATATGATTACCTGACCCCAGCTAAAATTAGTAATGCTCGTGCCAGATCACTACTATCTATATCCCCACCCCTCCCAACAGCTTTAATAAATCACAGAGCTCTTTCCCACTGTACCAGCCTCATTATGCTACAAGTTCAGGGTAGATATTCTGCATTGAACCCTCAATTAATACAACAGCATACTGAATTAAAGAAAAACCCCAGGAGGCATATTGTTTAGTCTGCATAAAGGCACTAAGGCACCCCGCCAGGCCCCAAATTCCATGCGGGAATAAACAGAACATTACCATACAGTTAAACAAGAAGAAGAATGAAGAAAACCATTCACTTGTCCAAAATTAGCTTTGCTTTCTTCCTCTTCTCTCTGCACCGATCTCCTCCGCTAGGTGGGCAGCACGCCAAACCAGCGCGGCCGAGACCCGGGGCCCAAATGTCCGCTGAGGCCATTTTCACTGTGTCCGGGTGCTCCCCGCCAAAATTGTCAAAAAGAAGAAAAAGAAAAAAAAAACCAACAAAAAAAAACAAAACGCCGGTTTCACCACCACTGCCCAAGATATTTTAAGCTGTCCACGCCATAAGGGGTTGCAATGACAGGCCCCCAGAAGACTGACACCAGGCCGGCCGCATGTAGAAAAAATAAAAAATAAAAACACCGCCTCCACAATCACAGTCTTGGGGCTTTAAAGCCGTCCGCACCATGAGGGAATTCAATGAGAGGCTCCCATGTGACTCCCACGTGGGCGGCCTCATTAAGCTTGCTGCATGCCGGTAACAGTACTCCCCTGCAGCATTTCTCTGTCAGTCTGCAGCTGCCAAGCTTCCTCAATCGAGTCAATCCACTTCACTCCCGTCGGCAACACCACTCGCATCTTCGCCGGGAAAACTAGCGTGGCCCGCAGCCCCTGCTCAATCAGCTGAGTACAGATCGGGGCCATAAGTCGCCGCTGTGCCGAAACAGCCGCCGAGAAATCCTGGAAGATCAGGATCCTGTTGTTTTCAAAGGTAAGCTCTTTTTTACTCCGGGCCGCTTGTAATATCTCTTGCTTATGAGCATAATTAAAAATCTTCGCCACCACCACTCGGGGCCTAGGGGCACTGGAATTACGAGGTCCCAGACGGTGAGCCCTCTCAATGCGCAGCTTTCCATGTGTGCGGGTGATGGCCAGGTCCTTTTCCAGCCAGGCCTCTAGCTTCGACGCTAATTGTTGATCATCAATAGTTTCTGGCAGCCCATTAAAACGCAGGTTTGATCTGCGAGACCTATTTTCCAGATCTTCAATGCGGGCTGTTTGTTTTGCTACAGTTTTCTGCAGCACACTGATCTCAGATTGCACTGTGCTGAGGCCATCTTGTGTTTCTGAGACCCGGGCCTCTATCTGTCCAAACCTGCTTTCAAATTTCCCTAAATTTGCCGAGAGCTCAGTGATTTTAGTGAAAGATTCTGAAGCTCTGGTCCCAAAACCTCTAATATCGCGCACTTAATGTCTGCAATGGGTGTTGCAGGGGGGCTGTGACAATCACTCACTGCGGCCATGCCTGGAGATGCAGCAGGCTTTGGACGGTCCTTCCCTTTTTCCTTTTCCTTGCGGACCACACGAGATGACATGCCCACCACCACAAAGCACAGGTGCAGTGGCCTCCAGATCCTAAAATATCCCCTAATCTGACTTCAATCGGGGGGTGGATGGGGTCCGATTCAATAGGCCTAGGGCCGAGGAAGAAGAAATCACATCCTCTTCCTTCAACGCCCCCTAGTGATCCCCCCTTCCCCCCCCCCCCCCCTCGATCATCTAACGGTCCAACTAACTCCCTCATAGGCTTTCTGCTTCGCATATATTTTAAAATGTTTTTACAGTGAGTTTTTGCCTCTATGGCCAACATCTTTTCAAATTCTCTCTTAGCCTGTCTTATCAATGTCTTACATTTAACTTGCCAAGGTTTATGCATTATCCTATTTTCTTCTGTTGGATCTTTCTTCCATTTTTGAATGAAGATCTTTGGCTAAAATAGCTTCTTTCACCTCCCCTTTTAACCATGTCGGTGATTGTTTTGCCTTCTTTCCACCTTTCTTAATGTGTGGAATACATCTGGACTGTGCTCTTCTAGAATGGTATTTTTTAACAATGACCACGCCTCTAGCACACTTTTTACTTTGTAGCTGCTTCTTTCAGTTTTTTTCTAACACATTTTCTCATTTTATCAAAGTTTTCCCTTTTGAAAGTTTAGCACGAGAGCCATTGATTTGCATACTGTTCCTCTTCCAGTCATTAATTCACATTTGATCATATTATGATCACTATTGCCAAGCGGTCCCACCACCGTTACCTCTCTCACCAAATCCTGTGCTCCACCGACAATTAGATCTAAAATTGCTCCCTCTCTCGTCGGTTCTTGAACCAATTGCTCCATAATGCTATCATTTATTCCATCTAGGAATGTTATCTCTCTAGCGTATCCCGATGATATATTTACCCCAGTCAATATTGTGGTAATTGAAGTCTCCCATTATTACCGCACTACCAATTTGGTTAGCTTCCCTAATTTCTCTTAGCATTTCACTGTCCGTCTCACCATCTTGACCAGGTGGACGGTAGTATACTCCTATTACTATAGTCTTCCCTGAAGAATTACAGAAAGTCATGCCCCAACAGGCCTCAATATACCGCGAGATTCTCCCTGTCTCTGTATACAGAACGAGCCACAGTTTAATTCCATCTCACAACTAGTAACTTTTAAAACAGAGGGTCTAGAAAAACATGCTTCCAGCTCTTTCATCATTAAAAAGCATCAGGGACATTTCTGCTGATGTTCTAGGGGTTGCATTTTTGGGGGTGGGTTGGATTTTGTATTGTGCTTCCGGTGAGATCATCAAAAATCAAGCCAGTGTCTATTAATTGAATTCATCCCTACCTTACATACTTCCATATTGTTGTTGTGGTCCTATACTCTGTCGTGTTTTTAAATTTGCTCTGTATCGAAGTTACTTATTATCTTAGAAGTTAATGTTAATTGTACTTGTTTTAATAAGTTGCTAATGTTCTCAAATGTTCAAAATGTTCCTTGTATCGCTCCCATGTGACTGTTCTGTTGCACTGTAAACTGGTGTGATCTGGTATGCCATACAGGAATGTCGGTATATAAGAATTTAAAATAAATAAATAAATAAATCATTAAAATTGACAGGGCCTTTCTGATGACGTTCTAGGGGGCATGTTTTTGGGGGTATGGTGAGAGGTTAGACTTCCGGTGATGTCATACCCATGACATCATAGGGAGTTTGGCTTGGGGTGGAGCATGGGCAGGGACCTCAGTTACACCATAGGGGGTTGGTTTAGGGGTGGAGCATGGGAGGGGCCTCTCCATTCACTTCTATTGGGGGAGGAGCATGGGTGGGGCATGGGGCAGCACTAAGGGCAGGGGTCAGGGGCGGGAGGGTTGTGGTCAGGGGCGGGAGGGGGTGGGTTGAGGGCGGGGAGGACGGCAGGGAGAGGGGAGCAGGGCTACAACCCCATTCATTTCTATGGGGAGTGGGTTGGGATGTGGGTGGGGCTTAGTCCGGAAGTGAATACTGATTGGCTGCTGTCATCCTTATCTCACCTGTTCAATCTGTTTGATTGACCGTGTACCCATAGACTACTGATGTTGGTATGTTGATGTAGCATGAAAAGATCCTATTCCTAGTTCCAGATAGATTCCATGACCATCTTTGTAGGAGGAATAGCCCCCTGTTATTCAAATCAAACGAAATGATTAGGTAGTAGTTATTGTAGTGGTTGTGCAGTCCATTTGCAATGAAATTGGAAGGAATAAAGATGATATTTCCTATTTCATTGCATTTCGAGAAGCTAAAAAAACGAACGGAAAACCCCACAAAATTTTGTGTGGTTTTCCTCTTTTTATAGGGGGGGGGGGGAGGGGCACTTCTACTAAAAGAAAAACCCAAAACCCGACCCAACCCTTTGTTTAATTAAATACAATCCCCACCCTGCTGACCCCCCCAAGACTTGCCAAAAGTCACTGGTGGTCTAGTGGGATTACCGGGAGCAATCTCCTGCACTCAGGCTATCGGCTGCCAGTAATCAAAATGACATCTGGTGGCCCTTTGCCCTTATCTTGTGACAGTGGCTGCCAGTGCCATTGGCAGGCCCCTGTCACTTGGTAGAGCAATGGACAGCCGAATGGCGCGGGCCGCCAGTGCCATTTTGATTACTGGCAGCCAATGGCCTGAGAGTGGGATATCGCTCCCGGGACCCCTGCTGGACCACCAGGGACATTTGGTGAGTCTTGGGGGGGGGGGTAGGGAGGGGTGTTGTATTTAATTATATTTGAAGGGTTGTGGTGTTTTGTAAGTTTTAATGAAATTGGGATGAAAAAAAATTCTCTGATTCAGGGGGGTGGACCGAAAAGGCCCAACCCAGACCTGAAAATAAAATAGCAACTTAAAAAAATTATGCATATCACTAGATTATGTACAGGTTCAATAGTTGTACTTGTTAGTGATATAGAAGAAAAAGCAAGTTTGCGTACCATAAACACAGTTCTCCATAAACAGGCAGGATGAATTAGCTATGACACATGGTGATATCATCCACCAATGGCAAATGGACCCTTTTTTCACTGAGCATGTACAGGGTTTCCTATGTGGATGCTACCTCATATTAATCACAGTTGATTGTAGAAACAGCTTCAGCTCAGTAGTCGACTCTCAAGGCAGGCTATTAAGCAATAAGCATGGCCAATTCATCCTGCTGTCTATGAAGAACCCCATTTATGGTAAGCAAACTTGATTTCTCCATTGATAAGCAAGATTGAATTAGTCATGACACATGGGGAATCCCAAGCTTAGGGTCTCAGTGGAACACTTCTGAAAAACCAATTCGGCCCCACTGTGAATAGATTACTGAGTAAACAGGCTGTGAAAAACTGTTTCCCCAAAGTTTCTGTCACTTCTTGATAGATTGTCCAGACAGTAATGGGACAAAAGTGTGAATTGATGACCAAGTTACAGCTTTGCAAATGTCTTCTATGTACACAGGTCACAGAAGGCAAGGCAAGGCAGCAATAGTTCTTGATAAGCTTTGACAGTAGGGATGTGAATCGTGTCCTCGATCGTCTTAACGATCGATTTCGGCTGGGGAGGGGGAGGGAATCGTATTGTTGCCGTTTGGGGGGGTAAAATATCGTGAAAAATCGTTAAAAATCGTGAAAAATTGAAAAATCGAAAAACCGGCACATTAAAACCCCCTAAAACCCACCCCCGACCCTTTAAATTAAATCCCCCACCCAAATAACTTAAATAACCTGCGGGTCCAGCGGCGGTCCGGAACGGCAGCGGTCCGGAACGGGCTCCTGCTCTGAATCTTGTCGTCTTCAGCCGGCGCCATTTTCCAAAATGGTGCCGAAAAATGGCGGCGGCCATAGACGAAAAAGATTGGACGGCAGGAGGTCCTTCCGGACCCCCGCTGGATTTTTGGCAAGTCTCGTGGGGGTCAGGAGGCCCCCCACAAGCTGGCCAAAAGTTCCTGGAGGTCCAGCGGGGGTCAGGGAGCGATTTCCCGCCGCGAATCGTTTTCGTACGGAAAATGACGCCGGCAGGAGATCGACTGCAGGAGGTCGTTCAGCGAGGCGCCGGAACCCTCGCTGAACGACCTCCTGCAGTCGATCTCCTGCCGGCGCCATTTTCCGTATGGAAAATGGCGCCGGCCATACGCGTATGGCCGGCGCCATTTTCCGTACGAAAACGATTCGCGGCGGGAAATCGCTCCCTGACCCCCGCTGGACCTCCAGGAACTTTTGGCCAGCTTGTGGGGGGCCTCCTGACCCCCACGAGACTTGCCAAAAGTCCAGCGGGGGTCCGGAAGGACCTCCTGCCGTCCAATCTTTTTCGTCTATGGCCGCCGCCATTTTTTCGGCGCCATTTTGGAAAATGGCGCCGGCTGAAGACGACAAGATTCAGAGCAGGAGCCCGTTCCGGACCGCTGCCGTTCCGGACCGCCGCTGGACCCGCAGGTTATTTAAGTTATTTGGGGGGGGGTTCGGGAGGGTGGGGGATTTAATTTAAAGGGTCGGGGGTGGGTTTTAGGGGGTTTTAGTGTGCCGGCTCACGATTCTAACGATTTATAACGATAAATCGTTAGAATCTGTATTGTATTGTGTTCCATAACGGTTTAAGACGATATTAAAATTATCGGACGATAATTTTAATCGTCCTAAAACGATTCACATCCCTATTTGACAGAGTCTGTGATCTGGAGGCCAGCCACAGTGTAGAAATGCACAATACAGTCTGCAAACAAGTTGGAGAATGATATAATGATTCAGAACTTTGGTTCATTTAGCCATTCCCAGAATCCTTAGCAGGCTGCTTCATACTGATACTGCTGAGATACAGTGAACTTCTGACCACCTCAGACTCAAGAATATGGAAGATCTGGGAAACCTGTAGGCTCTGCAAAGCCTATAATTAAAGGCCAGGATGGCATCAATGGCAATATCTAAACCATAATACAAGGACCATAATACAAGCTTGGTTCTCACAGAAACCATAATACAAGCTTGGTTCTCACAGATTCCTATCTCGACTGACAGAAGCCAGGTGAACTGAAGATTGCAGGTGAACTGGAGATTCCCGGAGGTCAAGACTAATTAAAGGCTTGGAACCAACAACAAAACACAAATATATCTATTTGCAAAACACAGAAGATCACAAGATAATATAGTGCATCAAAGCAATGCTAAGATAAAGGAACTTCTAAGGTGGGGAGGAATTTTCTCAGGGTATAGAAAAGTTCAGTTTATGACACTGTCATATTGCGCAAAGGATCCTCTCACAAGCATTTTCTATGTATGGGTTAAACATATAAAATAACAGCTTGTACTAGAGATTGCAAGACACAGTGTTGCTATGCCCATCTTGAAGGATAGCTCCTGTGCTTCCAAGATATGAATATTAAAATTATATTTGTTCTAAAATTCGGAGTCATATCTTTGTTTGAAAAAGTGCTGACAAGCGTCTTATGAAAGTCTAATATTTAGCCAAGAACATGTGTTTGACAACAGTTACTCCCAGTCTTTTAGGATCATAAGAGATGAAAAGTTGTGAAGCCTGATGATGTGATGGAGTTCTCTTTAGATTAATAAGTGAAGGCCCTCTTGCAGTCCAATGAGTGCAGGGCCTTCTCCCGTTTGTGTGCATGAGGTCTTGAAAAGAACATGGTCAAAACAATGAATTGATTCAGGTGGAAAGCCAATATGATTTTGGCAGAATCTTGGGGTGGGTGCAGAACACCATTCTGTTGTAAAACACTACATGTACAGAGAGTAATGAGCCAATGCCTGAAGATCATAGAGCCCTATGTCCAATGTAATTGCTTCTAGGAATACGACTTTCCAGGTGAGAACTTCAAGAAGTCAACCACCAGTTTGTAAAGTGATTTTATGAGTTGTGCCAATACCAAATTCAGATCCCATGGCACCAGTGGTTTGGCAACCGGAGGTTTTATATGACATAAGCCTTTCAGAACTTTGACACTAAAGAATATATGGATATTGGTTTGCTATTTATTTGGACATGGGAAGCCACATTTGTGCTGAGATAAACTTTGACAAATGATATATGGAGGGCCTGAGGAGAAAAGGAGAGAGCAACAGCTTTAGCTCACAGGCAAACAGGTCCAGGGATCTTGCTTGGTAAAGAAAAATCTTTTTCCATTTAAAACTGTAAGCTTTTCTTGTGGAAGGCTTCCTAACAGAGATTATAATATCCTCAACTTCCTTGGATAATGACAACAATAAGATTAGTGAACGCTCAACATCCATGCCACCAAGTTGAGAGAGGGAAGGTTCGAATGATATAGACAACTCTCCTCATATATTAGCAAAGTTGGATCGGATCCCAGAGGGATCACCAGATTGATTGATAGCTGGACTACGTACAAGTATTACACTTGTATGGGCCACATTGTAGCAATGAAGATCAGGGTGGGCCTTATCCATGAATGCTTTCTTCACTGTCTGGCTACCAACAGAAGTGGTAAAAAATCGTACAGTAGAACTGCATCTCATTTGAGCAGAAAAGCATCCAGAGTGGACCTGAACTTGCTTCAAAGAATGGAGAAGAAACTTCGCACCTTTCTGTGGCTCCATGATGTGAGTATATTGACTGATGGCTGACCCTAGATATCAAACAACCTGTCTGTCACTGTTTGATCTAAAGACCACTTGCAGGGATGAAAAACCTGCTGAGGTGTTCTACCAATGTATTGGAGATCATGGGAAGATAGGTTGCTTGTAGGAAGGCTCTGTGCCTTAAAGCCCATTCCCAAATTCTCAGGGATTCCTGGCAAAGTGTTCATGATTCTGTGTCCCTTTGCTTGTTACCAGAACAATGCAATTTGGAAGATGGTTTGGATCAGAATTCTCTTTTCCTGAAAGAGATGTGAAAAAGCTCTCCATGCATGCCTGATTCCTTGTAGCTCCAGAAGACTGATTTGAAATTGATCTTCTGCTAATGATCAGGTTCCTTGGGACCTGTGTGTGCACCCCAGCCCCTGGTGAATGCATCTATTGACAGTGTTACAAGATGAGGTAGAAGCCAAAGAGAAACTCCTATCTCCAGGATGCCTGAGTCTAGCCAGCACAGGAGAGACCATTTCTATTGTGGCCCTCACTAGGGAAGAAAAAGACTGAAGCATCAGATCCTACTGAGCACAAAGGCCACACTGAAGAATCCACATGTTGAGGCAGGTCATGGATACCACATGTACTGCTGCCGCAATGTGACTCATAACAACCAATATCTCCCAGGCTGGAACTTGATCCTTTTGTAGAAGGCTTGAAGACAACATGCCTGCTCTGATGGAAGAAATGCTCCCTTATTCACAGAGTCTATCCATACCCCCATGAACTTGATTCTTTGGTAAGAGACAAGGTTTGACTAAGTGAAGTTTGAAATGAAGCCTAGTGACTGACAAAGCTGGATCATCTTCTGCAGAGAATCCAACACCCCTTCTTGGGAATGTACCATCACTATTCAGTTGTCCCAGTAAGGGAAGATACCAATCCCATGATGACATAGGTGCACCACTACTAACTCAGGGCCAATGAGAGCCTGAAAGGGACTATCTTGTATTGGGAATAAGAGTAGTCCACAACAAAACAAACATACTGCCAATGGGAGTGTCCGGGTGGGCAGGCCGGTGCAAGGTATTTCCCCAGCAAGAGCAGTACAGGACTTGAGGGTATAGCAGTACAGGTTGTTCTGCCTGGCTGGCCATCTTCCACTTGGGTTGAGTCCACAGGTTCTGGTGGCCTGAAGGACTTCGCTGGCAGGTCACTGGAACAGTGGTTCAGGGTGGGAATAAGGCAGGCTAAAGTCTGGTCAGGAAGGAAACAGAGCAGGCCAGGGTACAAGAACAGTGAAACTAAACACAGTGCAAGACAGGGCAAGGCTGGAACAAAGTGCAACACAAGGGAAATAACAACCCAACATGCAAGGTCAGTGGAAAGCCTAACCAGAGTAAGGAATAATGCTAGGACACAAAGACAAAAAAGGCCACAAGGGGCCTAGGTAAAGCAAGAAACAAGGTTACAACACACAGGCAGGACCAAGGTAAAACAAGGTCAGGACAAACCAGAACCAGAATGCAGAGCAAAGCAGGGATTATACCAAAGACAAAGCAGACAAGCTAGGCTACTAGAAGACCTAGACAGGACAAGGGCAAGGCAGGGAATATAATGATAGGATAAGCCACTGAGAGGCCTAGATAGGCCAAGGGCATGGCAGGCAATACACAAGCAAGATAGGCCACCTGGAGGCCTAGACAAGCAAGGGCAAGACAGACAACACACTTGCAAAATACGCCAAAGGGAGTCCTGGAAAGGACAAGGGCATGGCAAAGAACATATAGGCAAGATAGGCCACTGGGAGGCCTAAGGACAAAGTCAAGGCAAGGAATAAACAAGCAAGATAGACTGATAGGAGGCCTAGAGAGGACAAGGGCAAGGCCTGGAATAGGCAAACTAGGCCACCAGGAATCCTAGACTGGACAAGGGCAAGGCAAGGAATACACAGATGAGATATGCTACCAGAATATACTGGAGAAGGGCAAAGCAAGGAACACAAAAAAAGGCAAGGTATACACACAGGCAAGGCAAACAGGAACCATAGCAAGGTAAATGCTAGGAGAGTCAAAGCAAAGAGCCAGGGCAACTCGATGATGAGGTGCTGATAGTGAAGGAAGGTTTTATAGGGCTGGCCTTACTGTATCATTCAGACTAAAGAAGGTCTGAGTGTGGTCCAGTGAGGGGTCCTACTAGGCAGGGAGGCCATCTAGCAGCCAGTATCATTACAGGGAAGGATAAATGGGTATGTTAGCATATGCTTCCTTCAGGTCTAGGGCACGTATCCATTCTTCCAATTGAATAAAGGGTAGAATAATGTAGAGGGAGTTCATTTTGAACTTCTTCCATGACAGACACTTGTTCAGACTTTTGAAATTCAAAATGGATCTCAATTCCCCTAACTTCTTAGGGATAAGGAAATAGTGTGAGTTGAACCTCCTGCTACTGTGGTTGGGAGGGACAGGTTCTATTGTCTACTGACTGAGAAGTGATTCCACCTTGAGACAAAGATGGGTCAAGTGAGATGGATTCTGAATGACAGCCAAAATAAAGAACTCCCCCTTGACAGAAAAAATCCAACAATCTGGACAGGAGAGGTTGAAGAGCGCCATCCTTCTCTCTAGCTGCTAGTATGGCAAATAAATCATTCACCAATTCTGCTTCTTGGTTTATAGGCTGCTATGTCCTTTGAACAGGAGTTGGGGGAGAGACATCTTCTAAACTCCCACTGGAGTCCAGGGGGGTGGGGGCCTCCTGGAGCAACTGAGGTGGTGGCAGATCAGAGGTACCACAGAACATATCAAATATGGCATCTTCAGATGAAATCCCTGCTCAAGGAGCCTTGATGGAGATACAGCTCTCAAAATTGTGAGATGTAAGTGAAATGAATTCCTTTTGGAGGCTTCTGCTAGTCGATTCCTTCTCAAATGTGTCAAATGCATAGATGGTATTGGATATCAATGATCCAGTTATGCTGAGCCCCAGAGCATAAAGGAATCTGACATTTAATGCGTTGACATGACAAAAAGTTGCATCAGTTTGATTGAAACCCAATGTAATTATAGCTTCAATAGATCTGAGAGCTTGTGTGCTAAGTACCAGTGAATCAACAGTGCTGTGTGCATCGATGATTGTGCCGAAGTCCAATGCTTCTGTAGCACCAGGCCCTGATACATTAATGGCATCAATGCTTGATGCTCCAATGGTCCTGGGTACATTGTTGGTACTCAGTCTGACTTCAGTGTCAATCGTGTATAGCGCTTCTTTTTCTTATGCACCAATGAGCTCCAATGGACATGAGAAGGGCTGAGCAATTTTCACTGATGGAACAATAAGATTCGCTAATGGATCATACAGTGTAAGTAACTTGGAAAAATATCTGGGACAATTCTGTTTAAGAGACTTAAAAAACAAACACAACAGATTAAAACAAATTCTTTTTTTTTTTTTGTTGTAATGTTTTTATTAAGTTTCCATAACAAATAAACAAACACAATTATAACAATCGGAACAGTATTACATAAATAGGTACAAACGGAGAAACCTACATTAACTGCCGATGAAAACATATTGCAAGTATAGCTTGAAATGAAAAAAGCAAGATCAAGGTTATGGAAGTTATTAAGAAGAGAGAAGGAAAGAGAATCAGGTGTAGAAATTAACTACTGAAGGAGAGAAAGAAGAAAGAGGAGCGAAGAAAAAGTGGAGAGAGAAAAGTATGGAGAAGATAGAAAAAGAGTTAGAAAAGAAAAAGAGAAATTACAGAAATTACAGAAAAAAGTCCTGAGCAAATAACATAGAACGAGATAGTATATGCCATAGAAATGAAACACAAGGAAGATATTATGGGTTATGATTATCCATGGGTTTCCACATCAAATTCCACTTAGCTAGACGATTGTAGTTAATCGCCATAGCCCGTTCATATTTACTATAAAGGCACACTGTGTTCCGAAAGCAACTCGCTGCGTAACCAGGGTGGAACCAGACTGCTGGCGCTAACCTTTAAAAAGGAGATAGAGCAGCTTTTAAACTAGAACAAAGGGGAAAGCCGACAGTCGCTCAGCAGCGCATGGTTCGGAGAGAGGTATCTTCAAAGGATACTAATGATGCATTAGAATTAGGGCATCTCGACAGTGAGGTTCCAATAATAAGAAAAGTAGTCCAAGTGCCTGTAACTAAAAACCTGAGCTAAAAAATTCTAACTTATCCCTATCAATTAAAAAGCAGAATGAAAATACAAACAAAAAAGGAAACCTTTGAAATGTTTGTATGCTAATGCCAGAGGTCTAAGAAGTAAGATGGGAGAATTAGAATGTATAGCAGTGAATGATGACATAGACTTAATTGGCATCTCAGAGACATGGTGGAAGAAGGACAACCAATGGGACAGTGCTATACCGGGGTACAAATTATATCGCAATGACAGAGAGGAGCACCCGGGAGGCGGTGTGGCGCTTTATGTCCAGGATGGCATAGAGTCCAACAGGATAAACATCCTGCATCAGACTAAATGCAAAATTGAATCTTTATGGGTAGAAATCCCTTGTGTGTCAGGGAAGGCTATAGTGATAGTATACTACTGTCCACCTGGTCAAAATGGTGAGACGGACAGTGAAATGCTAAGAGAAATTAGGGAAGCTAACCAAATTGGTAGTGCGGTAATAATGGGAGACTTCAATTACCGACCCAAAACGCCACAGAGCAAAAGTGCTGCACTTCAATAATATCCAGACAAAAAAGTGCAGAAAAGATTTAGTCCAAACCACAAGGTAGTTCAAAAGCTCTACAGAGCAGGATAACTTTTATTCATTTTTAAACGGCAACTCCACTGACTTAAAATCGCACCAATTTAGAACGCGTCCCCCGACACGGTCCCGTGTTTCGCCTAGGGCTGCATCGGGAGGGAGCAACAGTTTTTTCACAAGACACTGTAAATAAACATATATTGGTTAGGACATAAAGCTGCAAAATGCCGACATAGGTAATCTAGTACAATTTCATCACATACCTGAATGCAAGACAGTTTCAAAATTGGCAGGGAGCGCGTCCATCTTGAATGCAGACAGGCATTTAAACCTACCGGAGTTGGCGCGAAACTCAGGTTGACAGGTCACATGGTCATACGGGGCCAATCACAGCGGCCCCCGTTCCTGAGGCGCAACTAGCAGTGCAAGCAGCAAGTCATTTTGGTGACCCCACACAACTTATGTAAATAAATGCCATTCGAGTTCCCGGTTTAACCCTTTAGGGGCTACTGTGTCAAGATGAAAAATCCACCTCTGCTCGATTCGTCCCAACTGCTCATTGTAGTTGCCACCCCGAGAGGAACAGGGGACAACCTCAATGATGCAGAAGAATAAATCAGCAAGGGTGTGTGCCTGTTGAGCCCAGTGTGTGACTAAAGGTTCATTTTCACGAGAATTACGTATGTTAGAGCAATGCTCAATGATGCGAGTTTTTTTTCATTCTAGAAGTTTTTCCCACATAGACCAGGGGACAAGGGCAGGTGATTATATAAATCACTCCTTTTGAGGTACAGTCCGAAGAGGCCCGAAGAGGAAAGACTTGTTGTGTAATGGGGTGTGTAAAAGACGTACAAGTTACAGTATGTTGACACATAATGCAGTGTCCACAAGGCTGATGTACAGCCAGGGATGAAGGATCCCCCGGTTCAGAGTTTAAGTCCGCATGAATCAGTCTGTCATGAAGATTGCGGCCCCTACGGTATGTAAACCTTAGGGGACCGTGAAAAAGACGGTTCAAAGAGAGAGACTGCCAATGTCTACGGATAATACCGGTAACCTGGCGGCTCAAAGTAGAAAAAGGTAGGATGCAGTTGTTAACAGTCTCAGATGATCGAGGTCGTGGGAGAAATAACAAATCCCGGTTAACAAACAGAGCCCGTTTAAAAGCACTCTTTACCACTTGAGAAGGGTACCCCCTTGACAAAAACCTCCCAGTCATCAACTTGGCCTGAGATACGAATTCCGCCCGAGTTGAGCAAAGTCTGCGCAAACGCAGGAATTGCCCAGTGGGGATGTTGTGACGTAAATTACGCGGGGGACAGCTCTGAAAAGAGAGTAAAGTATTCCGATCGGTTTCTTTTCGGTAAATAGTGGTAGTAAACTGATTCTCATGTACAGATATCAATATGTCCAAAAAAGGAATTTGGCATGGATGTATTGCAAAGTTAAACTGAATATTGGGATCACAGGAATTAAGCCAGTCAAAGAAAAGAAAAAATTGTACATCAGTCCCTTGCCATATAAGAAAAATATCGTCAATGAATCGACGCCACAGGGATATACACCGAAAACCTTCAGATGGATATACAAAGGTTTCCTCAAACCGAGCTACAAAGAGGCACGCCAAACTAGGGGCCATAGTGGCCCCCATCGCCGTGCCCTTAATTTGCTGAAAAAAAGAATCTTTGAACCGAAAATAATTTTTAGTTAAGGCCAACTCCGCCAAAGTAGTTAAAAAAGTCGTGGGGACCCGACATGGGACTTGACGTAAGTTTAAAGTTTCTTCAATAATTTTCAAAGCCTCTATCTGCGGGATGTTTGTATACAGGGAGACTATGTCCAGAGTGACAAAGAAAAATGAAGTAGATGGGACAGGTGTTTTTTCTAAGATCATAATCAGATGAGAAGAGTCACGAATGTATGATTGAATTTGTGGAACCCAGGGTTTTAGAAATAGGTCAACAAACTGAGACAACGGCTCAAGGACTGACCCAATTCCTGCCAAAATGGGCCGGCCAGGAGGATTGTCCAAGGTTTTATGCACCTTGGGCAGGGTGTAAAAAACCGGTATTTTTGGAAAATCAGTCACCAGAAACTTAGCTTCCCGAGATGTCAGTATTTTTGCGTCTGCTGCATTCTGATGTAAAAGGTCTGGTGTGGGGTCACCAGCTAATGGAAGGTAAAAAGAGCGGTCATGCAGCTGGCGATAAACCTCAGCCTCATAGTGTTCAATGTCCTGCACCACTAAACCACCACCTTTATCTGCGGGCTTAATTATGATGCTCTGATCACGTTCCAAAAATTTAATAGCCTCATGTTCATGTTTAGACAAATTAAAACACGTGTAATGTCGACTTGATACCCAAACCACGTATATCCTGGTCAACCAGAGTTTCAAAAGCTGCAATAAGTGGATCAGTGGTACCAGGCGGAACCCATCGGGATTTTGGGTACATCAGTGAATAATCACGTATAACAGGAGAGTCAGCAAAAAATAGTTTCAACTTAAGGGCTCTACAGAAACGATACAGATGTATTTTAAGGTCAAACAAATTATATTGTACCGTGGGTACAAACGATAACCCTTTCCCCAGGACCCCAAGTTCAACCTCAGACAGATTACGTGATGACAGATTAAAGATTGCTGGCGATTCTATTGCCACAGATCTGCTTGCTGGCTGGTCGCTCGAGTCACACGTTGAGCTGGTGTAGTGTTGCCTCGTGGTCGCGATCGGGGGTTGCGATCTTGTCGAAGCATCTGTCCTGAGTCCGGAGGTTTTTGTCCAGAGTCCAAAAAAGACGAGGCTATAGATGCATAGCGTGTAGACACCACTGTGTTCTCGGGCCGTGCGGTGGCCGATGCAACCTCACTGCGTGTCTGTTTTGGTCGAGTTACAGGAATTTCTTTGCCTGAAGAGTCTCCGGAGGAGTCCTGGGCAAAAGTAACCTTCTTTGACGCTTGTTGCTGGCGGGGCTTGGCCATCCATTGGTACACAAAGCCTGATGTATAATCAGTCTCGTCCCGGATGACCATGTGACCTGTCAACCTGAGTTTCGCGCCAACTCCGGTAGGTTTAAATGCCTGTCTGCATTCAAGATGGACGCGCTCCCTGCCAATTTTGAAACTGTCTTGCATTCAGGTATGTGATGAAATTGTACTAGGTTACCTATGTCAGCATTTTGCAGCTTTACGTCCTAACCAATATATGTTTATTTACAGTGTCTTGTGAAAAAACTGTTGCTCCCTCCCGATGCAACCCTAGGCGAAACACGGGACCGTGTCGGGGGACGCGTTCTAAATTGGTGCGATTTTAAGTCAGTGGAGTTGCCGTTTAAAAATGAATAAAAGTTATCCTGCTCTGTAGAGCTTTTGAACTACCTTGTGGTTTGGACTAAATCTTTTCTGCACTTTTTTGTCTAGACTTTAATTACCCCAATATTGACTGGGTAAATATATCATCGGGACACGTTAGAGAGATACAGTTCCTGGATGGAATAAATGATAGCTTTATGGAGCAATTGGTTCAGGAACCGATGAGAGAGGGAGCAATTTTAGATCTAATTCTCAGTGGAGAACAGGATTTGGTAAGAGAGGTAACGGTGGTGGGGCGGCTTGGCAATAGTGATCATAATATGATCAAATTTGAATTAACGACTGGAAGAGGAACAGTATGCAAATCCACGGCTCTCGTGCTAAACTTTAAAAGGGAAACTTGATAAAATGAGAAAAATTGTTAGAAAAAATCTGAAAGGAGCAGCTACAAAAGTAAAAAGTGTGCAAGAGGCATGGTCATTGTTAAAAAATACCATTCTAGAAGCACAGTCCAGATGTATTCCACACATTAAGAAAGGTGGAAAGAAGGCAAAACGATTACTGGCATGGTTAAAGAAGGTGAAAGAAGCTATTTTAGCAAAAAGATCTTCATTCAAAATTTGGAAGAAGGATCCAACAGAAGAAAATAGGATACTGCATAAACGTTGGCAAGTTAAATGTAAGACATTGATAAGACAGGCTAAGAGAGAATTTGAAAAGAAGTTGGCCGTAGAGGCAAAAACTCATAGTAAAAACTTTTTAAAATATATGCGAAGCAGAAAGCCTGTGAGGGAGTCAGTTGGACCATTAGATGATCGAGGGGTTGAAGGGGCACTTAGAGAAGATAAGGCCATCATGGAAAGATTCAATGATTTATTTGCTTCGGTGTTTACTGAAGAGGATGTTGGGGAGGTACCCGTACTGGTGAAGGTTTTCATGGGTAATGATTCAGATGGATTGCATCAAATCATGGTGAACCTAAAAGATGTGGTACACCTGATTGACAAACTGAAGAGTAGTAAATCAACTGGATTGGATGGGATACACCCCAGAGTTCTGAAGGAACTAAAAAATGAAATTTCAGACCTATTAGAAAAATGTGTAGCCTATCATTAAAATCATCCATTGTACCTGAAGACTGGAGGATAGCTAATGTAACCCAAATATTTAAAAAGGGCTCCAGGGGCGATCTGGGAAACTACAGACCAGTTAGCCTGAATTCAGTGCCAGGAAAAATAGTGGAAAGTGTTCTAAACATCAAAATCACAGAACATATAGAAAGACATGGTTTAATGGAACAAAGTCAGCATGGCTTAACCCAAGGCAAGTCTTGCCTCACAAATCTGCTTCACTTTTTTGAAGGAGTTAATAAACATGTGGATAAAGGTGAACCGGTAGATGTAGTATACTTGGATTTTCAGAAGGCGTTTGACAAAGTTCCTCATGAGAGGATTCTAGGAAAAGTAAAAAGTCATGGGATAGGTGGCAATGTCCTTTCATGGATTGCAAACTGGCTAAAACACAGGAAACAGAGAGTAGGATTAAATGGACAATTTTCTCAGTGGAAGGGAGTAGGCAGTGGAGTGCCTCGGGGATCTGTATTGGGACCCTTACTTTTCAATATAATTATAAATGATCTGGAAAGAAATACGAGTGAGATAATCAAATTTGTAGATGATACAAAATTGTTCAGAGTAGTTAAATCACAAGCAGATTGTGATAAATTGCAGGAAGATCTTGTGACACTGGAAAATTGGGCATCAAAATGGCAGATTACATTTAATGTGGATAAGTGCAAGGTGATGCATATAGGGAAAAATAACCCATGCTATAGTTACACAATGTTAGATTCCATATTAGGTGCTACAACCCAAGAAAGAGATCTAGGCGTCATAGTGGATAACACATTGAAATCGTCGGTTCAGTGTGCTGCGGTTGTCAGAAATGCAAGCAGAATGTTGGGAATTATTAGAAAGGGAATGGTGAATAAAACTGAAAATGTCATAATGCCTCTGTATCGCTCCATGGTGAGACCACACCTTGAATACTGTGTACAATTCTGGTCACCGCATATCAAAAAAGATATAATTTCGATGGAGAAGGTACAGAGAGGGCTACCAAAATGATAAGGGGAATGGAACAGCTCCCCTTTGAGGAAAGACTAAAGACGTTAGGACTTTTCAGCTTGGAGAAGAGACGGCTGAGGGGGGATATGATAGAGGTGTTTAAAATCATGAGAGTTGTAGAACAGGTAGATGTGAATCAGTTGTTTACTCTTTTAGATAATAGAGAGACTAGGGGGCACTCCATGAAGTTAGCATGTGGCACATTTAAAAATAATCGGAGAAAGTTCTTTTTTACTCAACACACAATTAAATTCTGGAATTTGTTGCCAGAGGATGTGGTTAGTGCAGTTAGTATAGCTGTGTTTAAAAAAGTATTGGATAAGTTCTTGGAGGAGAAGTCCATTACGTGCTATTAATTAAGTTGACTTTAAAAATAGCCACTGCTATTACTAGCAACGGTAACATGGAATAGACTTAGTTTTTGGGTACTTGCCAGGTTCTAAAAGCCTGGATTGGCCACTGTTGGAAACAGGATGCTGGGCTTGATGGACCCTTGGTGTGACCCAATATGGCATGCTCTTATGTTCTTATGCCTCTGTGAGAATATTTCCACAAAACACCATTTCTAATTTCACCACACAATTAGCTAGGCCTTTCGACTTACAGAGTCCGTGAGAAGTGGGGCTGGTGGAAATACAGTTCCCGAACACATGGGATAATACTTAAGAAGTCCAACACATAAATAGGAGGAATGCTGCTCTCCAATTATTATCCACACTCTAAAAAGAGCAGAAAGAATCATACAGTCCAAAGATTTGTGGTGTTGCAAAATAGGAAATTGAATTCCTTGCTTTTATTTTTTCATAAGCGGCTATTCCAAAATCTCAATGCAATATAGGGGAGCTGTTCCATTCCCTTTTTTATTTTGGTTGCCCTTCTCTGTACCTTCTTCATCACAAATACATCTTTTCTGAGATGCGGTGACCAGATTTGTACACAGTATTCATGGTGCGGTCTCACCTTGGAACGATACAGAGGCATTAGGACAATTTCTTTATAAACCATTCCCTTCCTAATAATTCCTAACATTCTGTTTGCTTTTTTGACTGCTGCAGCACATTGAGCTGACAGTTTTAAAGTATTATCCACAATGATGCCTAGATCTTTTTCCTTGGTGGTAGCTTCTAAAATGGAACCTAACATCGTGTAACTACAGCAAGAGTTATTTTTCCCTCTATGCAACAACTTGCACTTGTCTACATTAAATTTCATCTGCCATTTGAATGCCCAATCTTCCACTCTTGCAAGGTCCTCCTGTAATGTATCACAATCCGCTTGTGATTTAACTAATCTGAATAATTTTGCATCATCCACAAATTTGATAACCTCACTCGTCGTATTCCTTTCCAGATCATTTATATATATATTGAAAAAGCACCTGTCCAAGTACAGATCCCTGAGGCACTCCACTGTTTACCCTTTTCTACTGAAAAAATTGACCATTTAATCCTACTCTCTGTTTCCTGTCTCTTAACCAGTATGTAATCCATGAAAGGACATTGCCTCCTATCCCATGACTTCTTAATTTTCTTAGAAGCCTCTCTTGAGGGAATTTGTCAAATGCCTTCTGAAAATCCAAATACACTACATCTACCAGTTCACCTTTATCCACATGTTTATTAACCTCTTCAAAAATATAAAGATTTGTTGGGCAAGACTTCCCTCGGGTAAATCCATGGTGACTGTGTTCTATTAAACCATGTTTTTCTATATGCTCTATTATTTTGATCTTTAGAATTGTTTCCACAAATTATCCCAGCACTGAAGTCATGCTCACTGGTCTATAGTTACCTGGATCGCCCCTGGAACCCTTTTTAAAATTGGGGTTACCTTGGCCATCCTCCAGTCTTCAGACACAATGGATGATTTTAATGATAGGTTACAAATTTTAACTAATAGATCAGAAATTTCATTTTTGAGTTCCATCAGTACCCTAGGAGGCATACCATCTGGTCCAGGTGATTTGCTACTCTTTAGTTTGTCAATCTGGCTTTCTACATCTTCCAGGTTCACAGTGATTTGGTTCCAGTGATTTGGTTCACCCTTGAAAACCATCTCTGGAACCGGTATCTCCCCAACATCCTTATTAGTAAACATGGAAGCAAAGAATTCATTTATTCTTCCTGTAATGGCCTTATCTTCCCTAAAAACCCCTTTAACCCCTTGGTCATCTAATGTTCCAACTGACACCCTCACAGGTTTCTTGCTTCAGATATATTTTAAAAAGTTTATATTATAAGTTTTTGCCTCTATGGCCAAATTCATTTCAAATTATCTCTTCGCCTGTCTTATCAATGTTTTACACTTAACTTGACAATTCTTATATTTTATCTTATTTTCTTCAGATGGATCGTTCTTCCAATTTTTGAAGGATTTTTTTTGGCTAAAATAGCCTCTTTCACCTCACCTTTTAACCATGATAGTAATCGTTTTGCCTTCCTTCCACCCTTCTTAATGTGTGGAAGTACATCTGGACAGTACCTTTAGGATTGTATTTTTAAACAATGTCCATGCCTGTTGAACACTTTTAACCTTTGCAGCTGCACCTTTCAATTTTTTTCTAAGTATTTTCCTCATTTTATCAAAGTTTCCATTTTGAAAGTTTAGTGTTAGAGCTGTAGATTTACTTATTGTTCCCCTTCCAGTTATTAGTTTAAATTTGATCATGTTATAATCACTATTGCCAAGTATCCCCCACCACCATTACCTCTCTCACCAAATCTTGCTTTCCATTAAGAATTAAATCTAAAAATAGCTCCCTCTCTTGTTGTTTCCTAAGAACTTAAGAACATAAGAAAATGCCATACTGGGTCAGACCAAGGGTCCATCAAGCCCAGCATCCTGTTTCCAACAGTGGCCAATCCAGGTCATAAGAACCATAATTGTATTATTTGTGTTGCAGTCTTTCTCTGAACTATCTCCATCCTATCAATATCCTTATGAAGGCAGTAGCACAGTCTCCAGAACTGAACACAGTAATCAAGGTGGAGCCTTAAAAGCAGCATAGCAATATGTCCTCCTTTTTTTCTGCTGATATTGCATGTACTTATGCAACCAAGCATATTGTCAGCTTTTCCTATTGCATTATTAGATTGATTTATTTTCTTGACTGACTTAAGAGGTCAGATGAGTGGATTACTCCTAAATCTCTCACTTGTTTCATAGCTTCCAGTTCTTATTTTTCTAATTGGTAAACTGTTAATAGCTTTTTGTTTTCTAAAACCTTGACCATTATTCCAGTCTTTTCAAGCTCCCTTTCAGCTTTTTTACTCCTTCTGGCAATTCTATTCTATTACAGATTTTACTAGCGTCTACAAACTGGTATGTGTTCTAGGGATGTGCATTTGTTTTCAACGCATGGGCAATCCGCAACGCATACGTCCATATTAATTGTATTCATAGGTTCGCAAAATGCATTGCGATCCCCCACGAATAAAACATATCATATTAGTTTCATTCTTTTGGCTCGCAGAGATTTCTTAGCGGCCGTTTGAAATAGAAGAAGGCCATGTGGAACTATCCATAGCAAAAACCAGCCCATTCCTGTGAGTCATAAGTGACCTCACAGCCCTGTCATAGAGTGGGTCAGACACGTTGGCAAGGAGACAAGAATGCAATCTATCAGAGCTAAGAATTTTTCTAATGCAGCCAATCGCCGCTCTCACTCAGTGCTCTGTGACGCTATTCCTGATGATGCTGCACTATTTATACCTTAAGCACGTGGCATGTCATGCTCTTTCTTTGCGGGGGTGGTCCGGGAAGGTGGTCCGGGGATGGTGGCTTTACTCAGAGCTAGTCTGAGTGTCTCAAATCTGTATTCAACTGCTAGCTACTTTGATAGAATTTTCCATTGAAAAAGATATTTCTTAGATTTTCCTGCAGTGCCACAAGCTAGCCATGCTTTTTTTGACCGCACTTTTTTTTTTTTATTGATCTCAGACAGTCTCTCTGTCTGTCCCACTGAGACAAGCTGCTAGCAGTGGCATTTTGCTGCTTATTTTTATATTTTACCCCCCTGGGGTAGGTTGCAAGCAGGATTTGGGTGTTGTGGGTGGGAGATATATCCAATTTCTAGCTAGTTTGATAGAATTTTCCATTGAAAAAGATGTTCGTTTTTGCTACTGTGCCTAGCCATGCTTTTTATTTAACTGCAGTTATTTTTATTGAACTCAGACTGTCTCTTTGTGCTCTTTTAAGCCAAGAAGGCAGTGCAGTGGATATCAGTGGGCACTGGGAAGTTTCGCAGACTCACATATATTGGGACAGCAGTGCTCTTTGAAGCCAAATCCCCAGTAGGCCTCTTTTGTAGTTACAAGTTTGGTGCGTGCACAAGCATACACAGCGGTCTGTGGTCAGTTTTGTAGACTCACATATATTGGGACAGCGGTGCTCTCTGAAGCCAAATCCCCAGTAGGGGAGCCCTTTCCTGCACAAAGGAAAGGGAACTCTCCCCGGGTGTAGCCAGCCTAGCTCTTAGCACCCATTGACCCATGTTGAACTGCTGTTCACATGGAAACCTCCTCCATCTCGACTCGCCATGCTTGAAGGCTCGTGCTCCACTCTAGGGGCCAACCCATTTCAGGAAGCCCTTTCCTGCGCAAAGGAAAGGGAACTCTCCCTAGGTGAAGCCAGCCTATCTCTTAGCACCCGTTGACCCATGTTGAACCGCTGTTCACATGGAAACCTCCTGTTATGATTCCTGCCCGCAGAGCTACTCTCCATGAGCAGGCCTCTCACCTTGCTTCGATTTGCCGTCGCTGAGCTTCTGTTGTTGACTCCTGACTGGTAAGCCACAAACTTCACTTATTTTCGCGGCCTAGTGCCGCTGCTTCAGGTGCTGGGGCCCTTCGAGGTGGGCCGCTGCTGATGCTGTCTCTGTGCGGCCTGGAGGCCACGCTGGTTAGCTGTCCTTGCGGCGTGGAGACGCCACTGAAATCCTTCCTTGAGCGTCGGGGAAAAGCCGCTGCCATTCCAACGTCATTCCGCGGCCTGGAGGCCACCCCAATGCCTGGTTACCTGCTCCTTTGCCTGTGCAGCAGAGAACGCTGCTGACCAGGGTCCTGCTTCTCTTCAGGTCCTCCTCTAGGCACCGGCACATGCCTCTTCATTGTATTTAAAGGGCCCGTGGCCGGATATGCCCCGGGCCCCACCTAATGACTGCTTCCAGCTTCAGCCCTATATAAGGGCCCTACCTGCCTTCAGTCAGGGCCTTCGGATCGGGTTCCACAGTTGTCTGTGTCCTCTTCTTTGGTCCAGGTCCTCCGTGGTCTTCTCCTGCTTTGACGGCTTCTTCATTTTCCTGATGTCCTTTGTCCTTGCCTCCAGATGTCTTTTTGTTCCTGATGTCCTTCGTCCGTGCCTCCAGATGTTTCCATGTTCCTGATGTCCTTCGTTCAAACCTCCTGATGTCTGATGTTCCTTCCTCATGCCTTTGTCTTCGCCTCTGCCTCCAGTTCCTTGGGTCCTGGATTTCCACTTTCTGGTCCGTGACCATCCCACGGGCGGGCTGTGTAGGGCAAATCATGGCACATTGCCATCTTCATCTCCGCAGTGCTAGCCTCCGGAAGACTTCTGCTTGTCCCCTGTCTCTTGAATCCCGAGTTGTCGGACAATCATATATCTTGTATCCTGAGCTTGTGTCCTCTCCTAGTCTTCGGAGCTCCTTGCATTACAGCCATCCATGCCTAAGACTCTGTTTGAACCTGCTCCACTTCAGTGTGGTCCGCCACCAGCCATGGGCGGCTGTGATGGGCGCGCCCCGGTGCAGACCTCTTCAGGATCTTCACCATGTTCCAGTCTCATCTACTCCACACCTCGTCTAGAGTCTGCTTCAAGTCCAGCATGGTCCATGACCAGCGCCATGGGTGGGCTGTGCAGGGTACACTGCATCTCAGTCTCAACCCAGTACTTGATCTTCCTCCTGTATACTTTTGCCTGCAGTACCTTGCTCCTGAACCTTCGTCCAAAAGCCTTTGCCTGAGTCTTCGCCTATGTCTTATCCAAGAGTCTTCCATATCCCAAGGCCTCCGTCTGCCCTCGTCCTCTGTCCAGCCTGCTGCCTTTTGCCGTTACCCAGCGGCAGGTCCGAAGGGCTTGGAACAGCCGGAGGATTGTTCATTGACTAACATTGCATTGCTGGTCTTCTTGGGGCATGCAGGTCTGGTAGAGGGTCAGACCCTCAGTCTCCTTGTCTTCACTCCAGCCTTCTTCCATTCCTTGTTTGCCCGTGCTTGCATTGGCTCACCTCTTGCTGCGCTCTCGGGGCTCCTCCCTGAATGGTGTAGCGATCCAAGGCCTCACATTTTCCATCAGAAGCGACCACGCCTCTGTGCTCGAACACCTCCTCCACGTCGACTCGCCACGTTTTGAAGGCTCGTGCTCCACTCTAGGGGGCAATCCATTTCAGGGAGCCCTTTCCTGTGTAAAGGAAAGGGTACTCTCCCCGGGTGTAGCCAGCCTATCTCTTAGCACCCGTTGACCCATGTTGAACCGCTGTTCACATGGAAACCTCCTTTACATCAACTCGCCATGCTTGAAGGCTCGTGCTCCACTCTAGAGGCCAACAACCCATTCTAGGGAGACCTTTTCTGCACAAAGGAAAGGGAACTCTACCTGGGTGTAGCCAGCCTATCTCTTAACACCCACTGACCCATGTTGAACCACATGGAAAACTCCTCCACCTTGGCCTTGAAAATTCTTGTTTGTATATCTGCTATGTCCATCAGATTTTAAAGGACCAGCAAGAGCTCACTAGATGCCAATGGATATACCGCACTCTAGGGGCGAACCCATTCTTTGGAGCCCTTTCCTGCGCAAAGGAAAGGGAACTCTCCCCGGGGCCAGCCTGTCTTGCCCCTATCAACTTTCTGCCACTCTGCCTTGCTGCCATACACCAGACAACTCACTCTACTCCTTGTGGTGTTCTTACCACTATCATGGTTCCTCAGTGGTGTTAGTCTTTCTGCTGCTTTGTCCCTTTATCTGTGCCTTGTGGTTTACATAAGAACATAAGAAATTGCCATGCTGGGTCAGACCAAGGGTCCATCAAGTCCAGCATCCTGTTTCCAACAGAGGCCAAACCAGGCCACAAGAACCTGGCAATTACCCAAACACTAAGAAGATCCCATGCTACTGATGCAATTAATAGCAGTGGCTATTCCCTAAGTAACCTTGATTAATATATTAGGCATTAATGGACTTCTCCTCCAAGAACTTATCCAAACCTTTTTGAACCCAGCTAAACTAACTGCACTAACCACATCCTCTGGCAACAAATTCCAGAGCTTTATTGTGCATTGAGAGTTTTTTCTGACACTCTTTCTGCTTGCTATTGTTACAGCTTGGCTGCAGTGCAACCACCTCACCACCAGGTGTCCCTCTAGTGCTGGCTCTCCTGACAGGCCCAGTCCATCTCCCCTGTCCACTTTATGTTCTGGGTTGGCCCTTATCACCCTGCCTGACAGTTCCCTCGGTGCTTCGGCATCGAGCTCGCCTGGGCTCCCTGCTCTAGCCATCCTTCCTTGCTTGCTGTGCGTTTGGTCCCTGGACCTTGCCTTGCGCGGCCTTCGGGCCTCATCCCTTGCCTTGCCTTGCGCGGCCTTCTGGCCTCATCCCTTGCCTTGCGCGGCCTTCGGGCCTTATTCCTTGCCTTGCGCGGCCTTCGGGCCTTCTGACCTGCCTTGCCCTGCTTACTGTGTGTGGCCTACGGGCCTTCTGTGTGTGTGTGGCCTACGGGCCTTCTGACCTGCCTTGCCCTGCTTACTGTGTGTGGCCTACGGGCCTTCTGTGTGTGTGTGGCCTACGGGCCTTCTGACCTGCCTTGCCCTGCTTACTGTGTGTGGCCTACGGGCCTTCTGTGTGTGTGTGGCCTGCGGGCCTTCTGACCTGCCTTGCCCTGCTTACTGTGTGTGGCCTACGGGCCTTCTGTGTGTGTGTGGCCTATGGTCCTTCTGACCTGCCTTGCCCTGCTTACTGTGTGTGGCCTACGGGCCTTCTGACCTGCCTTGCCCTGCTTACTGTGTGTGGCCTACGGGCCTTCTGTGTGTGTGTGGCCTATGGGCCTTCTGACCTGCCTTGCCCTGCTTACTGTGTGTGGCCTACGGGCCTTCTGTGTGTGTGTGGCCTGCGGGCCTTCTGACCTGCCTTGCCCTGCTTACTGTGTGTGGCCTACGGGCCTTCTGTGTGTGTGTGGCCTACGGTCCTTCTGACCTGCCTTGCCCTGCTTACTGTGTGTGGCCTACGGGCCTTCTGACCTGCCTTGCCCTGCTTACTGTGTGTGGCCTACGGGCCTTCTGTGTGTGTGTGGCCTACGGGCCTTCTGACCTGCCTTGCTCTGCCGCCTGCCCTGACCCAGCCTGAACCCAGACACTGCTACTTGCCGCCTGCCCTGACCCAGCCTGGACCCAGACACTGCTACTTGCCGCCTGCCCTGACCCAGCCTGGACCCAGACACTGCTACTTGCCGCCTGCCCTGACCCAGCCTGGACCCAGACACTGCTACTTGCCGCCTGCCCTGACCCAGCCTGGACCCAGACACTGTTTCTAGCCATTCCTGTCTCTCTCCACCTGGAGCCACCCTTCTGGGTGGTGTTCACTACCCCTGAACACAGCCTAAGCGTAACAGTATGCCGAAGTCACCAATTTCCAGGGAAAGAGATAGGTCTTGGTACTACCGGTGAGCCAATTTTTCTTTTACTTCTACTCACATTATGCCTCAGCCTCCAAGTTTTTATGTCTGTGCTTGTTGCCAGACTTTGAACTATCCCAGTTACAAGAACTGTCTTGCATGTCAACTCTCAGACCAAGAGCACTGGGTTTGCAGCAGTTGTCATAAGAGGAACGTCTCGGTCTATCAGGAATGTTTAAATTGTCTAACTCCAAAACCAGGGTGGTGGAAATGCTCCTGTGTTCCGTGTCTGTTACCACCAGGCAAACCCTGCCCCTGTTGTTCTGCTCTAGGACCAGCTGTTCCATTAGAAAAAACAATCAGCTCTCCTAACCGGTATTCTGCTTCTGGCTCAATTAAAACAGACATTTTAGCTGGCAGTTTGTGGAAAGAAAAACCCAGGACTTACCTGACCAAGAAGGCTTCTGTGATACCAGTGCTAGACCCTCGGGAACAGGTTTCTCTTAAACGGAGAGAGCTGAATAACTCTAGCAGGGCTCTGCTTCCCACAGCTGCTGTTGAGACAATAACGAGCACTTTCCCTAGACATCCTAGAACTGTCTGTGCCTTCTCTAAACTGCTCCTCCAGAAACAAAATAAGGAGCCTCAGAGTTTGGCTCGAGGTATCAAGCCCACAGCAGTGCAATCTGTGTCTTCCATGTGCACTGCTTTTAACCTTGCTGCTCTGCCATCTGAGCCTGCTGCATCACCCCGAGAGGGGTCCAAGCCTGCTGCATCACCCCGAGAGGGGTCCGAGCCTGCTGCATCGCCCAAGAGGGGTCCGAGCCTGCTGCATCGCCCCAAGAGGGGTCCAAGCCTGCTGTTTCACCCCGAGGAGGATCCAAGCCTGCTGCATCACCCCGAGAGGGGGCCAAGCCTGCTGCATCACCCCAAGAGGAGGCCAAGCCTGCTGCATCGCCCCAAGAGGGGTCCAAGCCTGCTGCATCACCCCGAGAGGGGTCCGAGCCTGCTGCATCACCCCGAGAGGGGTCCGAGCCTGCTGTTTCGCCCCGAGAGGGGTTTGAGCCTGCTGCATCACCCCGAGAGGGGTCCGAGCATGCTACATCACCCTGAGAGAGGTCCGAGTCCACTGCATCACCTCGAGAGGGGTCCGAGCCTGATGCACTACTCCGAGAACAGCCTGAGTCTGCTGTATCGCCCCCGGAGGGGTCCGAACCGGTCCTGCTGCTGTCCCCGGATGGGTCCAAACCGGTCCTACTAACAGACTTTTTGACTCAGCCATCTGAGTCTACTGAACCGGTCCTGCTGCTGCCCCCGGAGGGGCTTGAACCAGTCCTGCTGTCGTCCCCGGAAGGGTCCGAACCGGTCCTGCTGTCGTCCCCGGAGGGGTCCGTACCGGTCCTGCTGTCATCCCTGGAGGGGTCCGAACCGGTCCTACTGACAGACTTTCTGACTCAGCCATCTGAGCCTGCTGAACCGGTCCTGCTACCGTCCCCAGAGGGGTCCAAACCGGTCCTGCTGCTGTCCCCGGAGGGGTCCAAACCGGTCCTACTGACAGACTTTCTGACTCAACCATCTGAGTCTACTGAACCGGTCCTGCTGACAACGCCCCGAGAGGGGTTCGAGCCTGCTTCATCGCCCCGAGAGGGGTCCGAGCCTACTACTACACCCCGAGAGGGGTCCGAGCCTGCTACAATGCCCCGAGAGGGGTCCGAGCCTGCTACAACGCCCGGAGAGGTGCTCGAGCCTGCTACAATGCCCCGAGAGGGGTCCGAGCCTGCTTCATCGCCCCGAGTGGGGTCCGAGCCTGCTTCATTGCCCCGAGAGGGGTCCGAGCCTGCTTCATCGCCCCGAGAGGGGTCCGAGCCTGCTTCATCGCCCCGAGAAGGGTTCGAGCCTGCTACAACGCACGGAGAGGGGTCCGAGTCTGCTACATCGCCCCGAGAGGGTTCCGAGCTTGCTGTTTCACCCCGAGAGGGGCCCGAGCCTGCCACACTGGCCCTGCTGCCGCCCCCGGAGGGGCTCAAACCGGTCCCACTGACAGACTTTCTGACTCAGCCATCTGAGCCTGTTGACTCGCTCCAGCTGCTGCTGCCCTCGGAGGGGTCCGTACCGGCCCAGCTACCGCCCCCAGAGAGGTCCGGACTGGCCCTGCTGTCGTCCAGGAGGGGTCTGAGCCTGACGCCTTACCCCAGGAGGGGTTCTGGACTGCTTTGATGCCTCGGGAACGAGTTGAACCTGCCGCATCGCCCTCAGAGGTGTCTGATTTCATTTTGAGTACCCCCCTGCTAAGATGGGACCCAGGAGGAGGGGGAGGCCTTGAGGAGGGGGTACTGTTACAGCTTGGCTGCAGTGCAACCCGCCTCACCACCAGGGGTCCCTCTAGTGCTGGCTCTCCTGACAGGCCCAGTCCATCTACCCTGTCCACTTTATGTTCTGGGTTGGCCCTTATCACCCTGCCTGACAGTTCCCTCGGTGCTTCGGCATCGAGCTCGCCTGGGCTCCCTGCTCTAGCCTTCCTTCCTTGCTTGCTGTGCGTTTGGTCCCTGGACCTTGCCTTGCCTTGCCTTGCGCGACCTTCGGGCCTCCTCCCTTGCCTTGCCTTGCGCGGCCTTCTGGCCTCATCCTTTGCCTTGCCTTGTGCAGCCTTCGGGCCTTATTCCTTGCCTTGCCTTGCCTTGCGCGGCCTTCGGGCCTTCTGACCTGCCTTGCCCTGCTTACTGTGTGTGGCCTACGGGCCTTCTGTGTGTGTGTGGCCTACGGGCCTTCTGACCTGCCTTGCCCTGCTTACTGTGTGTGGCCTACGGGCCTTCTGTGTGTGTGTGGCCTACTGGCCTTCTGACCTGCCTTGCCCTGCTTACTGTGTGTGGCCTACGGGCCTTCTGTGTGTGAGTGTCTTGCGGGCCTTCTGACCTGCCTTGCCCTGCTTACTGTGTGTGGCCTACGGGCCTTCTGTGTGTGTGTGGCCTACGGGCCTTCTGACCTGCCTTGCCCTGCTTACTGTGTGTGGCCTACAGGCCTTCTGTGTGTGTGTGGCCTACGGGCCTTCTGACTGCCTTGCCCTGCTTACTGTGTGTGGCCTACGGGCCTTCTGTGTGTGTGTGGCCTACGGGCCTTCTGACCTGCCTTGCCCTGCTTACTGTGTGTGGCCTACAGGCCTTCTGTGTGTGTGTGGCCTACGGGCCTTCTGACCTGCCTTGCCCTGCTTACTGTGTGTGGCCTACGGGCCTTCTGTGTGTGTGTGGCCTACGGGCCTTCTGACCTGCCTTGCTCTGCCGCCTGCCCTGACCCAGCCTGAACCCAGACACTGCTACTTGCCGCCTGCCCTGACCCAGCCTGGACCCAGACACTGCTACTTGCCGCCTGCCCTGACCCAGCCTGGACCCAGACACTGTTTCTAGCCATTCCTGTCTCTCTCCACCTGGAGCCACCCTTCTGGGTGGTGTTCACTACCCCTGAACACAGCCTAAGCGTAACAGCTATGTTCCCCCTTCATTGTGCTGTAGGATGTTGATGCCACTTGTCTTGCCACTTTGCCTGTCATGTTGCCTTTGAGAGTTCATGCAACTGTTATCGGTGCTCTCATCAGTGCTCTTTTTTGAAACTGTGGTGTGTTTTTGACATTCTTACTGCTGCTTTGCACCTCTGTTAAAGCACTCTTGCCACTCCTGGTACCCCTATGCCCCTTTACAGTGCCTTAGGCTATTGATGCTACTTTGGTGCAACTTTGCCAGTCTAAGTACCTTGGAGCTCTTTTCTCATTCTGATGATTGCTCCCCAAAAGATTCATCAGAATTGATAAGAAAACCCCAATTTTGCAGCAAAAATAGGCTGCAAATACTTCCCCCTTTGACTTTAATGGGAAAATGGACAACGAATAAAACTTATCAATGAATTGGTTTTCCTCCCTATGAAACTAATGCAATGAATTTGGGTCCCAGCAAAACGAAAACCAAATCAAAACACATTTTTTCCTTCTGCACATCCCTAATGTGTTCTTTTCAAGTTCCTCAGCAATGTTACTAATACAGATATCAAAAAGAAACAATCCTAGTAATAAACCTGGGAGCCCCACTGATCACATAACCTTTCTCAGAGTGAACTTCATTTACTGCCATGCTCTACATCCGGCCGCTCACCCAGTCCCTCACCCAGTTCACACCTTTCTGCTATATTCCCTTGCCCTCTCACTTTCTTACTGGTCTTCTATGTGGAATGGTGTCAAAACCCTTACTTAAAACAAAAGAGGTAACATCCTCCACACCTTTCCATAGCTACCACTTTTGCCACTTCATTAAAGAACTCATGAGAACTATAGTTACTACCTCACGATAAGGCAAACATGATTAGTTGCAATTTTTGTATCTGCTAGGCGGACAGATGCATAAACTCAGCAATTTATTGTTAATATTTTAGAAGATCTAGACATAATATAAAACACCTGCAAGTTGCAAGCTACCATAATTAATATACTGTACTGTATCTGAATAGAATTTTAAAAAAATCATCAAAATTGTGTTGCAGACTAAATTTTGACTATAATCAATATTTCATGAATAGCATATTGCTTTCCGTGTTACTGCAATATGTTTATAGAATTCTGTTACATAAATAATCAGGTGTCATTATAACATGACTTCAGATCTAATGGTCTGAAAATGACTGATTTCAGACTGTATTTGAAAAAAAAAAGAAAACATTATTTAAAAGATTTATAACAAATTGATTAAGTGTAAGTCTAAATGAGTGTCTTTTGTGTTTGGGAAAATTTGCTGCTATTGCAAAAGTAAATAGCACATGCATTTATAAACCTTTCATGTATCTACATGACATTTGAAATTAGAAAAGGTTGCTTCATTTGTGGCGATTAATCATAGTTTGTTTCCTAATCAAATGACTATGCTTTACAGATTTTCCATTATATACAAAATGGAAGAAAACCTTGAGTATATAGGCCTCTAAGATTAAAAGGCTCAGGAGTGGCTCTTTGTTGGTCTGACAGCACTTCTTATCTCTGATTTTTATAGGTTTATATGTTACTTGTCTAATTTAAACAAGATTTAATTATTAGAGATGTGCATTCATGTGAAAATAATGGGTAAAATGTAATAAATGAGTCAATTTTGGTTTCTTTAATGGACCCCCTGAAACAAATGAAGGGCAACCAGAAATTTAAACAAAAATTTTGGTCTCATTTGTTTATGTTTTCCATTGAAGTCTTTGGCTCTTTCAAGACCATGGTTTTGCTAAGCAAACAAACAGCTAGCATCTATAGCAATTAACTCATGCCTATATGAAATCTCAGCCTTCTGGGAACCAAGGCAGGACAAGTTGGGAAGGAGACCAGATGGAGGGCAAATCACTTTGAAGCATCTTATTATTAACCTATAGCTGCATCTAGATCAAGTGATGCTGACGTTCTCTCACTGAAAGTTCTGAGCATGTGCAAGAAACTCTCTGATCTCTGGCAGTTTGCAGAGAATCATTTATTTTATATAATTTCTCTCAGAGTTTTAAATAAGCTTTTTAAAGGTAGGCTTTTGGACTGATAAAGGGCTTTCTCTAATATTCTCATTTACAGTGACAGGTCTCATGTCTCTCACTCACTGTGAGAAGAAAGACAGAGGTAGTGGCACTGATTTCTATGTTTACTGGGGAGCAGAGTAGGAGTGGAGTGGAGATTGAAGCAGTGCCAATGATAATTTTGTCTGTGTCTGACATAGCACAGTGCAATGAAGTTCGTAGGCAGATTGAAGTGACGAAAAGTCTTGCCAGGCTGTCAGCCTTCTTGGTTCTGTTTCTAATAGCTTTTTGTATGTGCAAAAGGTAGGGGTGTGCATTCGTTTTGAACGCATATGTAAAACGCAACTTATTTTTTTTTTAAACTTAAAAAAGTGATGATGCGCAACGCATCGCGATTTTCAACTTATTCAACATAGCTATATTGAATACGTTGAACCTAAATAAACACTTAAACCCCCCACCCTCCTGACCCCCCCAAGACTTACCAAAACTCCCTGGTGGTCCAGCAGGGAGTCAGGAAGCCATCCCTGTATTCCTTTGCGAGGAGCACGTGACACAGACGTCACGTGCTCCTCCGCGCCTCCGCTCCCGGACCCCCGTTGGACCCAACCGGAACTTTTGGCCAGCTTGGTCAGGAGGCCCCCCCAAGCTGGCCAAAAGTTCCGGTTGGGTCCAACGGGGGTCCGGGAGCGGAGGCGCGGAGAAGCACGTGACGTCCGCGTCACGCCGACGTGACGCCGAAGTCACGTGCTCCTCGCAAAGGAATACAGGGATGGCTTCCTGACTCCCCGCTGGACCACCAGGGAGTTTTGGTAAGTCTTGGGGGGGGATTAAGGAGGGTGAGGGGTTTAAATTTTTATTTAGGGAACCAGTGAACGTATGGACAGACCCTCAACTTATGGAATTCTCCATATGTCCATATTGAACGAAATCGACCCTCAACTTCAACTTATCAACGCAAACATTTTGTCTGCACATCCCTAGCAAAAGGAATCAGTTAGCAGTGCACACACATGTAGTGTATATATGTGTGCTGTGTGTGTGTGTGTGTGTGTGTGTGTGAAAGACAGTCAATTTTGCATGCACTAGAGGGGTACTGTGAGTGGTAGTATAGTATCAATAATGTATTTTCAATATCTATCTCCCCCATGGTCACTTCAAATTCCATCATGCACTGTGAGGAAAGGGCAGAGGATTTGCTTAAGAGCCAACTCAACCTTGTTGTAGCAGTGAGAGAACAGGCAGTTCTGCTTCTAAACTTAAAAGAGACTTTTTTAAGCTACAGTATTTTCAGCAACTGATTCTGAGAAAGAATTGTCTGGGATTCTTTGAATCATAAATTGAATAACTAGTATAAAGAAAGTTTGGGAAGTTTAGTCAGTAGCATCTTGATCTCCAGTGAGGTGATGGTGGAGATAGATGATACTGAAGAGGTTGTGTTCATTGCCCAGGAAAAAACAGGCAGAGAGAGTCAGCAATGCCCCTGGCCTTTCCTCATGGTCTATCATCAACCTCAACTCCAGTACAAGTGTCAGCCCCCAAGAATGCAGATTGTGTAAGACATCCATAGTATGGAAGTACCTTAAAGTGATGGAGGATCCATGTTTTCCTCTTTATATTCACTGCAATAAAGCAATAAGTTGAAAAAATATACTGGGATGTAACTCAGAAGTAAAATGGAGGATGAGGGGGATTGAAGTAAACAAATAGGAAAAAAACACAATTTAAAAAAAAATTATTAATACCTGGCTGTTGGTATTTTCACTCTGGTGGGTGCTTGCAGGGTCGTGGAGTAGTTTCTTTCAGGGTTTTCCTAAGGAAGAGAGCTATGTGAGGAGAGATGTTTAGGACAGACTGCAGAGAAGACAGCAGTGTTGGGCTGCTCAGGACAGTCATGGGAGGTGTGCTCTCCCACACAGTGCAAGGGCAGGCGGACTGCGGTTGCCATGATCACTGCTGAATCAGGGCTGCCTTGGATTCATTTAATTTAGCTGTGGCAGCCCTGGGAATGCTGCTGGTGCGTGGAGAGAGTCCAAGGCAAGACCCCAGACATTAGAGGAATTGCGAGCTGCATTCCTTCAGCTCCTGGTGATGTTAGTTTTGGTCTCATGGCCAAAATAAAAAGTTAAATAAAAGTGAACATAGGCATAAATAAAACTTTTTAAAAAGCCACCCTATTCAAGGGGAGAACCCATATACATTTTTAAAGCTCTGGAAGTGCTTTAATAATTCTGACAACAAAGTGTATAAAATAAAAAAAATATATTAAAATAAAGCAAATAAAGCCTGGGGAACAAGTGAGGGGATGCCAGGGACCCCTATATGGCCCCAGATGGATTTTAAAAGGGTTTAAAAAGGTTAAGAAAATGATCATTTCCAGCATTCACAAAAATGGGTTAAAAGCACCTAAAATGGCCAAAATATATCATACTAAATGTAGTGAACACCAGAATGGTGGTGCATAATCTTTACTTTAGTTTTTATATGTTTTAAAATTGGAAAATGAACAAGAAAAGCTCTTTTGAGTTTTCATTACTTGTGAGTGATAAATAGTCAGATATGACAATTGTCAAGGACTTCATCTAACATCTTAAAAATGATTAATTAATAATATCTAGGAAAACATTATTTAAAAATGTAAGTTTATTGAACTCATAAACTCCAGTCCAAACAGTTTTGATTAACCCAGTCCAGGTTTTCCCTTTAACCAAATAGCTCAAAACAAAGCTTGGCAGCATTCCATGCTGGCCGAAATACTAAACAAAGCCCTTGCCTCAGTAGCCAGTATGCCTCCTACAGTAGAAGCATGTCAAGTGGCTGGTGGAGCACTGTAAAATGTACAGTGATTCCAAGGCCATGGAAATTAACAGTTGCTTTTAAAATATATAAAAAATTCTCATAATTTTCTTCACAGATCAGGAAAATTGAGATGGCTTTTAGAGCTATCTTAATATGTTCCTTGGTACGGTGTCATGAAGAACAGCAAAAACATATTCTCGAAAAGAAGCCTTCAGTGTAAGTTATAGAACATTGCAGAACTTCAGAGGCACTGATGAAAGCAGCAGCATTTATTTATTTATTTATTTAAATTCTTTTAATATACCGATGCTCAAGACCAGGTCTTATCGTACCGGTTTACAATAAACTAGGGGGAAACCAGTTAACAGAGAAAGCAAAAAGTTACATTATAACAGGGAAAGTGGAACTAGGCTGTTAGAGAAAAGAAAGGTTAAAACAAATTCTAACTGGAGAGAAGGGCATAAGCAGGAGAGGGTGCTTACAATGTAAGAATTATGTACAAAATTTACATAGTGTATATGAATTAAACAAGTTATAAGATAGTGCAATTAGTCGAGAAACAGTTCCTTTGAGTTGCGGAAATGGACGCACCCGTGGGGTATGCGACTGTGTGGGTGACCATGAGGCTTTTTCAGGGGTATGCTTGGGCGAACAGCCAAGTTTTAAATTTTTTTCTGAAAGTGATATGGCAATGTTCCTGGCGGAGATCTGGCGGGAGTTCCAGTGATGCGGACCCGCAATTGATGTGCTCGTTTTTCAATAGAGTTGTGAAGAACGGATTTTTTAGGGGGGGGAACCTGGAGGGAATCTCTATATGCAGATCTGGTGGGTCTTGCCGAGGAGTGTGGTTTGCAGGGGTATGGTGAGTTGGAGCGAGGATTCTTGAAAATAAAGGTTTTGTGGATATAGTAAGTGTCTTGAAGAGAATTCTGTACGAATGGGTAGCCAGTGAAGTATTTTTAGAATCGGGTGATGTGGTCCATGCGGCGGGAGTTTGTGAGGATCCTGGCTGCAGCGTTTTGCAGCATTTGAAGAGGTTTGGTAGAAGAGGCCGGGAGACCAAGTAACAGCGCAATTACATAATCAATCTTTGAGAATACTATGGCTTGAAGGACCGAACAGTAAGTCGTGAAGTGAAGGAGAGGTCTTAGCTGTTTTAATACATGTAGTTTGTAAAAGCCTTCTTTGTGTTGTTGATGAATTTTTTAAAGTTCATTCTGGAGTCTAGGAGGCTCCAGGTCTCTCACTTGATTTACTAGGGGGTGTGTTACTATTGATGGCTAGCAATGTTATTATCATTAGGGGAAATGACTAGCAGTTCGGTTTTGGAGGTATTGAGAACGAGGCAGAGATTTGTGAGAAGGAGTTAATGGCGTGGAGGCAGCTATTCCAGAGTTTAGAGTGTCCCGGAAACGTGTTCCTTGATGGGGATTGGATCTGCACGTCATCCGCATAGATGAAGTAATGTGAGGTTGAGGTTAATCGGGAGTTTGCATAGGGGGAGAAGATATATGTTGCAATAGGGTCGTCGAGAGCGAGGAACCCTGGGGAACTCCTTGTTTGGCAGCTACAACGGTGAGACTCTATGTTGGTTATTTTTACTTTGTAGTATCTGTCACGTAGAAAGGAGTTTTAACCAGAGGAGTGCAGCACCTGAGATACCTATTTCCATCAGAACGGTTGATGAGGATTGTGTGGTTCACTGTGTCGAACGCTGCTGAGATGTCTAGCAGAGCTAGAAGGTATGCTTGACCTTTGTCGAGACCCAACAGGATGTTGTCAGTTAATGAGAGTAGGAGAGTTTCTGTATTTCTGCGTTTCCTGAAACCGAATTGCGATGGATATAGGATGTCGTGGGATTCGAGGTAGTCTGTGAGTCTAGTGTTGACCAGTTTTTCCATTAGCTTGGCTATGAAAAGGTAGGTTAGCGATAGGGTGAAAATTTGTGGGATTAGATGGGTCCAGGTTGGGTTTTTTTTAGTAAAGGTTTCAGCGAGGCTGTTTTCAAAGCATCTGGGACTGTTCCGTTGTGAGTGAACAGTTTATGATGTCGGCCAAAGGTTTGGCGATGATGCTAGGAATTGTAAGAAGGAGTTTGGTAGGGATTTGGTCTATTGGGTGCGATGAGGGCTTCATTTTCTTGATGTAGGAGGAATAGGGGTGGTGAGTGTGGCAACATATGAGAAGAGTGTTTTTGGGTCGTATATGAAGCCGTGTATTTTTTTGGCGTAGAAGTCTCTTTTTGTACGAAGAATTGTAGGAGGCCCGTGCAGTATTAGTGGGGTTCTTCTGCCATTGTTGTTCTTTATGTTGAAGGTTTGTTTAAAGTGTTCTTAATTCTGATGATAACCAGGGTTATTGTTGTTACGGGCAGGATCGATATTTTTTGATGTCAAGGGGCAAATTTTATCAGCAGCTGCGTGGGTGATGGTTAGCCAGGAGTTCAATGGCGGTGTCCGCATTTGTGAGGTCCAGGTTAGTTAGTTCCTTGGTGAGTGTGTTGCTGAGAGTTTCCATGGAGCATGTTTTTCTAAATTGGATCGTGGATTTGGTGATGATGTTGGTGGGTTTTTTCTTTATGGATATTTCTGTTTCTATAATTGAGTGATCTGACCAAGGGATGGGGGTGCAAGTCGGAGGAGCAGTGGTCGAGATCGGATCATTCGTAAATATTAAATCTAGTGTGTGTCCTGCTTTGTGCGTGGGTTTGTTAATAATTTGTTTAAAGCCCATGGCCATGAAGGATGAGAGGAGGGCTTCGCAGTTGGCTGAGGGAGATGGAGAGTCCACATGAATGTTGAAGTCTCCTAGCAGGATCGCTGGTGAATTGGTATTGATATGTTTGGCTATAAGTTCTATGAGGGGTGATGGGGTCGGAGTCTAGGAGCCCAGGCGGGGCGTAGATGAGGCAGATTTGGAGTTGATTGGATTTGAATAGTCCGATTTCAAGTTTAGTTAAGGTTTTAATTACATGCTGGGTTAGTCTAAGTTCTTTTTTGGCAGCTAGCAATAATCCTCCCCCTCTTTTTTTTGTTCTGGGGATGGAGAAAAAGTCGTAAATTTGTGTCGGTAATTGGTTGATTAGTGGGGGTGTCTGTGTTTTTTAACCATGTTTCAGTTTATAGCACACAGGTCCGGTTGGGTGTCCAGTAAGATAGTCATTGAGCAAGTGAGATTTTTAGATATTGGGAGTTGAGGAGGGTTAGTGTGATTAAGGATAGGCCTAGGAATTGGGTTAGAGGGGAGATCATGATGGGGATCAGGGATCTCTTAGAGTGTTGTATCTTGGGAAAGAGTGAATTAACTCTGTTGAGGGATGAGTGCGGGATGATAGGGATAGGGAAGGTTTGTATCATGTTTGATTAACTGGCGAGGCTGGGAATGACTGCTGGGTGCTGGATTCTGGGGTGGCTGGATGAATGCTGGGTGCTGGATGCTGAATGCTGGATGCTGGATTCTGGGAGCTGGATGCTGGAGTGGGCTGGATGCTGGATTCTGGAGTGGCTGGATGAGTGCTGGGTGCTGGATGCTGGTTGAATGCTGGGTGCTGGGTTCTGGAGTGGCTGGATGAATGCTGGATGCTGAATGCTGGGTGCTGAATGCTGGAGAGGCTGGATGCTGGATTCTGGAGTGGCTGGATGAGTGCTGGGTGCTGGATGCTGGTTGAATGCTGGGTGCTGGGTTCTGGAGTGGCTGGATGAATGCTGGATGCTGAATGCTGGGTGCTGAATGCTGGAGTGGCTGGATGCTGGATTCTGGAGTGGCTGGATGAGTGCTGGGTGCTGGATGCTGGTTGAATGCTGGTGCTGGGTTCTGGAGTGGCTGGATGAATGCTGGATGCTGAATGCTGGGTGCTGAATGCTGGAGAGGCTGGATGCTGGATTCTGGAGTGGCTGGATGAATGCTGGGTGCTGAATGCTGGTTGAATGCTGGGTGCTGGATTCTGGAGTGGCTGGATGAATGCTGGGTGCTGGATGCTGGTTGAATGCTGGGTGCTGGATTCTGGAGTGGCTGGATGAATGCTGGGTGCTGGATGCTGGTTGAATGCTGGGTGCTGAATGCTGGGTGCTGAATGCTGGAGAGGCTGGAGGAATGCTTGAGAACTGCTTTAGGGCGGTAGGATTAATTGGAGAGGGTGGATTGACAAAAGATGGCGCGGGTAGCTTCTGTTTCTATGTGTTGGTGCGCACGAAGGGGCGCACAAAGGGGCGGGCCCCTTTGTCGCGCTCCTTAGGCGCGTGACACCAGGCGCGTGACGCCTGCAGCCATTTTTTGCCCTTTAAAAGGGCTCTGGGGAGGCGTCGGGGGGTTCTGGGGAGGGCTTAGCGGTGCCCTTCCAATTGCTTGCTTCTTTCTGGGGCGTCCGGGTTTGAATTTGGCCGCTTTTTAAAAAATTTTTTCTATTTTTGCTCACCTCTAAGGCCCTCGCGAGAGGCTTGTCCCAGGTCTACCTCCCCTGGCCCCGATGGGCCGACGCCGACCACGCGGGGAGGGCCGACCTGAACCGAGGGTCAGTGCAGGGCGGCGGCGCCGAAGAAAAGGGAGCGCCTGCAGCCGTTTCCAGCCCTTTAAAGGGCTCTGGGGAGGCATCGGGGCTTCCGGGGAGGGCTTTGCGGTGCCCTTCCAATTGCTGCTTCTTTCTGGCGTCCGGGTTTGAATTCGCCGCGTTTTTTAATTTTTTTTCTATTTTTGCTCACCTCTGAGGCCTTGCGAGAGGCTTGTCCCAGGTCCACCTCCCCTGGACCCGATGGGCCGACGCCGACCGCGCAGGGAGGGACGACCCGAACTGAGGGGGCAGTGCAGGGCAGTGGCGCCGAAGAAAAGGGAGCACCTGCAGCCGTTTCCAGCCCTTTAAAGGGCTCTGGGGAGGCGTTGGGGCTTCCGGGGATGGCTTAGCGGTGCCCTTCCAATTGGCTGCTTCTTTCTGGCACCCGGGTTTGAATTTGCCGCGTTTTTTTTATTTTTTTCTATTTTGCTCACCTCTGAGGCCTCGCGAGAGGCTTGTCCCAGGTCCACCTGTGGCAGAAAAGCATTGCATAGCTTTTCTGCCACAGAAATTGCTAATGTGAGAAATGCAGTCAAAAACAGATAGGGGACTTGTTTAGGCATATCTCTGTATGGGGCCCATGTAATAGAGTGCACTGAAGCTGCCGCGGGTTTGTGCACACCTATACGTGCATTTGTGCATGTGTTTTCCCACGAAAAGCCCTAAATAAATCCTAAAATAAAAATAAAATAAAATAAAATAAAATAAAATCCTAAATAAATAAATAAATATATGGGTTTGTAATAAGGGTTTTGTGAGCAGGAAAAAAAGCACCTTCAAGCGTGCTTACAGACCCACATTTTTTCTGCGCGAGTGGATGCTAATGGCACGCAAAGGAGTCAATTATCTCTTTACAGGCAATGCAGGGAGCCACACTAGCAGGGAGATCGAGTTAGTATGGTTTTTTTAATGAGGGTTTTTAGCGCCTGGGTCAGGGCAGGAGATAAGTGAAAGTGAAGGTGTGCAGACCGGTTTTTTGATGCTTTTGTGGGTCAGCCAAGCGATGGGCAGAACAGTAGAGAGAAGACAGCTTCTCAATGAGGCAGAATCGCCAATCTGCATTTCATGCTGTCACCAGCGGTCGGAGTCCAGTCATGAAGAGTTTATCTATTGCTCTACCTGCCTTCACATCTGGACCACTAATTTATTCATTTTTTTGAAAAAGAAAGGCATTCGCATCTGAGAATCAATCGCAGGTGTTCACACACCGATGGGTGTCCACAAACGGGCTTCTGCACGAATGGCTGCACATTTTACTACATAGGGCCATTAGGACATGTACTTGACTGCGTGCATTATGGCATGTATGTTTGGTGTGGCGTGGATTTTATATGTGTATCTATTTAGCATATGTGGCCATTATTATATCCCGTGCTTCCACTGGTTTTTGCCATGCATGCAAAAAAAGTTTGTGCAGAAAAATCATGTGGATTTCAGTGCAAGGTCTTATTACATCAGGCCCTATGGGTGTGATGAAGGCATTATTCATAGCAATTTGCCTTTCTAAGATCCAGAAACAAAGGTAAGGGATGAGAAAGAAGTCAGTTAACTAAATTAGCAGCTGAAGGACTGGATTCAATATTCAGCTTTATTAGAAAGTGATTTGAGAGTGGGAATTGAGAGAGAGAATCTATTATTAATGCAATAAAAGTGAGAGGAATTTCTCAAACTTCAAAGGAGATTATAAAACTCAAAGAGGACAATTAGCCATCATCCCACTTTGAGTTATTATTGCACGTCAAATACTAGGATGTGCATTCGTCCTGGTTTGGCCACCCCAAAAAATGAAGCAGATTTTCCCAAAATTTCAGGAAAATATGTTTTTCGGGGTTAGTGCACACTAACAGGGTTAGTGCACGTTAACGCCCATTAGTGCGCTCTAACATTGAAATATTAGCGCACGCTAACCCTGAAATTCAGGGCGGCCGAAAAAAATCGGCCCGCACAGCGGGAAAAAGAAATTTCCCGCGGCAGGGTGATAACGAAGGCTGAACCAAAAGGTTCGGCCAAATCACGTCTATCAAATACTTCCAAAGAGTTTTATTGACATACTCTGCGAAAAGGAAACTCAGAGTGAAATAATTGTTACTCACTAGGCGGTAGATTTTAAAAGTCTTGCGCGTGCAAAAACGGCTACATATGTACATATGTGGGCTGCACGGGAGCTATGCAAATTTTAGCTAGCCAGGAAAAGTGCGTGTACATTGAGGTATGCGCGCCCATAAATTGTAGGCAGGGCATGGGTGTTTCAGTGGAGGGGCCAGCACTGACGCATGTAATTCCAAATTTTCCTCAGCCGGCATGTGCCACTTTGCTATGGCTCCTTGTTAGGCACAGGAGTACAGTGACCATGGGAGGGGGGGAGGAGGGAGAGGGAGAGAGAGAGTATCTCTTTATAGGCCTCTTCTGACACTCTGTATATGGCCTATAGTGAGGAGGCACTTTGATGAAAATTCTAACAAAAGGAGTTGATTTGTACACTGCAGTGTCTGCTAGCTGCATTGTTCAAATCAACTCCTTTTTATCACTTATAAGGTCAACAATTATTTAATGATGTCAATTTTACAATTGATACCTCTGAATGTGCTGTAACACCACCCCCGTGACCCCAACCCACCTCCTAAAAACTCACCCCGAATCAAAGTTCCCCCCTTTCAATCATCCATATGTAGAGTATCAGACTGAGCCCCATAAAGAGGTTCTCTCTCTTATCTCTCCCCCCCCCTCCCCAACATGGTCACTGTACTCCTGTGCCTAACAAGGAGCCGTAGCAAAGTGGCACATGCCGGCTGAGGATAATTAGGAATTACATGCGTCACTGCTGGCCCCACCTCTAACAGGTATTTTATAACCTATGCACATAGATTTTAAAATAGCATGTGCTCATGGGCACACACAGCCCTTTCAAAATCTACCCATTAGACGGTAACTTTTAAACAGGCATACGGGTGCAGATGTGAGCACGTCTGGAGGAACATCACATTCTGTCCTCCTCCCAACATGGATTTCGGAAGACTTTAAGCACAGAAACCCTTCTGATATCCCTCGCCAACAACATCCTAATAAACATGGAAAAAGGTCAAACTTACCTACTCGTGTTACTCGATCTATCTGCTGCCTTCGATACGGTGAACCATGCAATTCTCTTAGATCGATTAACAGACATAGGCATCAAAGGATCTGCTCTCAGCTGGTTCAGATCCTTCTTGTCCAACAGGTGCTATAAAGTCAGATTAACAACAAAGAATCCCCCGCAGGTCCGCTCCAATATGGGTGTTCCCCAGGGATCCTCCCTCTCACCTACTCTTTTCAAACATCTACCTACTTCCTCTATGCCACCTCCTTACAAGCTAAATCTAACCCATTAATCTTTATGCAGATGACGTCCAAATAATCATTCATATCACAGAATCCCTACAAAAAACAATAAAACCACTGGAACAACTGCCTTCAAGCAATTAATCAACTACTCGCCTCTCTCAACCTAGTTTTAAACAACCAACAAGACAGAGATTCTCATCATCTCTCCAGACAACCTCGCCTCCCATCCTACTCATTCAACCGCCCCGCCTCACAACCAGCCATTTCAACTTTTAAACACTCTCCTTTTGTCAGAGACTTAGGTGTCACTCTGGATAACCAGCTTAACCTCAAGCAGTTCATGAACTCCACTACTAAGGAGTGCTTCTTTAAACTCCAAGTCCTCAGAAACCTAAAACCACTCCTTCACTTCCAAGATTTCAGACTGGTTCTTCAATCAATCATATTGCTGTAGCACTCTGAGCCGATGATTTCAATGTATTATTATCCACTATGATGCCTAGATCTTTTTCCTGGGTGGTAAACTCCTAATATGAAAGCTAATATCATGTAACTACTACTGCACCTTGCACTTGTCCACATTAAATTTCATCTTCTATTTAGATGTCCAATCTTTGAAAGAGGTGAGGGGGATGAGCCACGGGTCAGCTGCGGCCGGCGTGTGTAACACTGGCAAAACATGCACTTCAAATGCCAGCACTCCTTAGGCACCAGCACCAGCAGCGGCAGCATTAGTAGCGGAAGTCATCATGGGGCTTGAGAGCCAGTATGCATTCACAGACCCTATAGGGGTCCTGCCCTTGCATGAGACTCTTTGATAACAGGAAGCCCTGCATGAGAAGGTATGGGGACACTGCAGGGACTGTGCACTTGCATTGGCTCACTGCGCTGACTTTCATTACTAATGCTGTTGCTGCTTGCAGATCACCATTAGTCTTAGGACCAGCCATAAGCAGAGGAAAGGGCTGAGTGTGCATGGGCCAGTAGAGATTGCATGGCTCCTTTCACCTCACCAATCACTGAATCTACCCAAGAGAAAAAATGTTGCCCCTGCCATCAGCCTGCCCTCTCTTCTCATCAGTTTTCATGCACCGTTGGACACAGGCTCAGGGGATGTTTAGAGATGGGCTTTTTTAAGGCAGTGAAGAGATAGTGGAGGAGTTTGAGGGTTGGATCAACTGCAAAGGGATTGGCAGTGGAGGGGGATGAAAGATGATTAATTGGCAGTGTAATAGAGAAACTGGTGGAGTGAAAGGGATCAGGGGGATGTGGGAGAAGGGTTGGAGGGGAGGGAAGGAGAGCAGGAGAGGAGATTGGGAGGTGAGAGAGAGGAAACAGAGTGTGGGGTGAGAGTGAAATGATGGCAGGCTCATGTTAGGGGTTATAAGGGGCATGGGAGAGAGAAGATCAGCTGGGGATGCAAAAAGAGCTGAAGGAGGTGAGAGGAAGTGGGCTGGAGAGGTGAAAGTTGCTGGGTAATATAAGAGGTATCAGCTGGAGGGGTGGAGGTTGATAGAGGGGGTGTGATGGAGGGGAGGGTGGAGATTGAAAGAGCGGGTGGAAGTTGAAAGGATTGACTAGAGAGGGTGAAGCGTAAGAGAGGAGGTAGTTGGGAGCTCACACCCCTGCTAATTTGGTCATCCACTGGGGTCATGTGGATTTTCAAATGCTATAATGGGGTCTCATTGGCTAAAAATCTGGGGAGCCCTGCTCTAAGATTTTTTGAGAAACTGGAGCTTTTTAAACTATCACTGTAACCCTAATTTATCTTAATTGGGTCTGTTGTTTCGGTGTCCAATACTTAATATGTTACAATTATTTAATTATAAACCTCTTGGCTCAATATGAAGCACAAATACTTTTTTCTGTTGTCATTAATTGTCCCACAGAGCATAGCATAGTTATAAATAAAGCAAAGGGAAAGTAATATAAATGGATTGTACACTGGCACTTCTGATCTAGATCTGAAAGAAAATTAATCATACATTTATCTTCAATGCAGGGTTAGGATACATTGAGACTTATTTGCTGTTGACTTTATAAATCAGAATTTTTTTCTCTAGGGCACTGAGGCCAGGCAAGGCTTTGACTTTCAGAGTAACCTACAAGGTTAGTGTGAGGGAATGTAAAGCATCTATGGCTCATTTTGAATATTTATCATTGCATAATCTGTATTATTTATTACCCTAATCAGAGTAGCAGTAGTATTCATAAATTTGTTCCTGAGTGTGATACCTCTGGAGGATCCTGAAGGTCTGCTACGTGAGCAGAATAACTATCATTCTAGCAGAAATGAGTCAATGAAATGGGATTAAATTATTTCTATCTGTACAATGGTCCTGGGATTGTCTGCTTAGTCTGTAAATATCAAATAGTGTTAATGAATTTCCTGAAAAGGATTGTATATGATAATTCAAATTATTAGGTAATATTGATGACATTTTGTAAGGCAGAGGTAATCAACACAAATCCTTTCCTGAAGGTTTACTTTTCTCAAACTGATATGTATTTAAGGATAAATTTTAGAACGTGCATGCGTCCATGTACGCGGGTAACCCAGCGCGCGTACATGGACGTGCCGATTTTATAACATACGCGCACTGGCATGTGCATGTTATAAAATATGAGGGCCCGACGCACATATGCGCCGGATTTTATAATAAGTGTGCGTATTGTGAGTTGTGCGCGCAAGGGGGGGGGTAAAATTTAGCTAATTCACGCGGCGATGAGATCGGGCTACCTCCAGTTCCCTCCCAGTCCGCTCCAATGTAGGAGTGTTCTGAGAGGGAACTTTCCTATCCCCTACCCTAATCTCTCTTCCACTTCCCCTCTCCTCCCCTCTCCTCCCCACCCTCTCCTCCCCCCCCTCTTTTTTTTTTACCTTTTATTCCACAAGTTACTTCAGGGCCTGACCTAAAGTAACTTGTGCATGCTGGCAGCAGGCCAATGAGCGAGGCTCCGGGACAGTGAGGAATGGCGCTGTCCCGGTCCGCCCCCCAGCCTGCCCCGCTCTGTCCACTGGACAGTCCATCCCTGCCCACCCATTTGTCAGGGCACGGCACTTATGTGCATATGGCCACTTACGCCTGTGGAAGGGCCCTTTTTAAAATGCACGCAGAGCGCGCAGGGCCCGGCCACGCACATAACTGGCCATTTCTATGCGTGTGGCCGATTTAAAATCCGTCCGTTAATGTGCTCTACATTTTATATCATGACATTCCAGTTAATATGGGAGGAAAACATGTCTTTTATACTAAGATGCATACTGCTTGCGTTTCCCTGTTGAGAAAAGAGGAAGGAAAAATCTTCTAACAGGGTACACGGTAGATGGATTTTTCTGTTCTACCAACAGAATATAATACAACATATGACTGACATAGGAAATTACCATGCATCTCACATGGAACTGATTTTGCTGTAATACAAAACAGTATAACAATCAGAAACCTAAAGCATTTTGTCACGGGGCAACTCTGATTTCTGTTCATCATGACAGAAGAAGCGAGAACTGGAAACACAGCATAACTTTGGTTATGATATAAAAAATCCCCAGTGAAAACCATTGCAAAGTAATCATGGGTGAACTCTGAAAAAAAGACGGAAAGGAGGGAAATCTGATTAATTTGTTCCATCTTCTCTGTTTTTCTCCCTCATCCATCACAAACAATGCTGGAAATATAATAGTTGTTTTGAACCTAGTCAAAATGAAACTCCATATCAAATGAATGTTAAAAGCAGGAAACAATGTGTACTGAACTCAAGTGACATGCTTTGTTAGCTTGATTGATTCCAATACTTTTCTCTATGCTTCCCCTTTTCCAGATTTCAGGTATTAATGAAATCATTGAGAACGTGATGTTTTTAAAAAAAAAAAAAGATATGCTAGGAGAAGAGCTAGACCAGTAATGGCGAACTCCAGTCCTCAAGTGCCACAAACAGGCCTGGTTTTCAGGATATCTACAATAAGAAACATAAGAACATGCCATACTGGGTCAGAACCAAGGGTCCATCAAGCCCAGCATCCTGTTTCCAACAGTGGCCAATCCAGGCCATAAGAACCTGGCAAGTACCCAAAAACTAAGTCTATTCCATGTTACCATTGCTAGTAATAGCAGTGGCCTTTTTCTAAGTCAACTTAATTAATAGCAGGTAATGGACTTCTCCTCCAAGAACTTATCCAATCCTTTTTTAACACAGCTATACTAATGCATTAACCACATCCTCTGGCAACAAATTCCAGAGTTTAATTGTGCGTTGAGTAAAAAAGAACTTTCTGTGATTAGTTTTAAATGTGCCCCATGCTAACTTCATGGAGTGCCCCTTAGTCCTTCTATTATCCGAAAGAGTAAATAACTGATTCACATCTACCCATTCTAGACCTCTCATGATTTTAAATGCCTCTATCATATCCCCATCCCCCCCTCAGCCATCCTTCTCCAAGCTGAAAAGTCCTAACCTCTTTAGTCTTTCCTCATATGCATATGAATATGCATGAGGTAGATTTGCATACAAGGGAGGCAGTGCATGCAAATCTTTGTCTTGCATATTCATTGTAGATATCCTGAAAACCTGGCTTGTTTGTGGCACTCAAGGACTGGAGTTTGCCATCACTGAGCTAGGCTAAAACAAAAAGTAAGAAACACAAGAAGTACAGGCAGGGCCGGTGCTAGCTTTGTTGTTACCCTGTGTGAACAATTACTGTGCTGTAGGGATGTGAATCGTGTCCTCGATCGTCTTAACGATCGATTTCGGCTGGGGGGGGGGAGGGAATCGTATTGTTGCCGTTTGGGGGGGGTAAAATATCGTGAAAAATCGTGAAAAATCGTGAAAAAATCGAAAAATCGAAAAAATCGCAAAACCGGCACATTAAAACCCCCTAAAACCCACCCCCGACCCTTTAAAATTAAATCCCCCACCCTCCCGAACCCCCCCCAAATGACTTAAATAAACCTGCGGGTCCAGCGGCGGTCCGGAACGGCAGCGGTCCGGAACGGGCTCCTGCTCCTGAATCTTGTTGTCTTCAGCCGGCGCCATTTTCCAAAATGGCGCCGAAAAATGGCGGGCGGCCATAGACGAACACGATTGGACGGCAGGAGGTCCTTCCGGACCCCCGCTGGACTTTTGGCAAGTCTCGTGGGGGTCAGGAGAGCCCCCCACAAGCTGGCCAAAAGTTCCTGGAGGTCCAGCGGGGGTCAGGGAGCGATTTCCCGCCGCGAATCGTTTTCGTACGGAAAATGGCGCCGGCCATACGCGTATGGCCGGTGCCATTTTCCGTATGGAAAATGGCGCCGGCAGGAGATCGACTGCAGGAGGTCGTTCAGCGAGGGTTCCGGCGCCTCGCTGAACAACCTCCTGCAGTCGATCTCCTGCCGGCGCCATTTCCGTACGAAAACGATTCGCGGCGGGAAATCGCTCCCTGACCCCCGCTGGACCTCCAGGAACTTTGGCCAGCTTGTGGGGGGCCTCCTGACCCCCACGAGACTTGCCAAAAGTCCAGCGGGGGTCCGGAAGGACCTCCTGCCGTCCAATCGTGTTCGTCTATGGCCGCCGCCATTTTTCGGCGCCATTTTGGAAAATGGCGCCGGCTGAAGACAACAAGATTCAGGAGCAGGAGCCCGTTCCGGACCGCTGCCGTTCCGGACCGCCGCTGGACCCGCAGGTTATTTAAGTCATTTGGGGGGGGTTCGGGAGGGTGGGGGATTTAATTTAAAGGGTCGGGGGTGGGTTTTAGGGGGTTTTAGTGTGCCGGCTCACGATTCTAACGATTTATAACGATAAATCGTTAGAATCTCTATTGTATTGTGTTCCATAACGGTTTAAGACGATATTAAAATTATCGGACGATAATTTTAATCGTCCTAAAACGATTCACATCCCTACTGTGCTGCTCCTCACCCCTCCAAGATTCATTGAGTCTCTGTCCCAGGCTGGTCAAATAAAGCCCAGTTCCCTCCTTAAAAACTGATACCCATCCACTCCTCCACAGAACCCATGGTCAAGGGAAGGGTATTACATACCCTAGGGAAACCTTACAGCCTTGCACACAAATCACCTCCCACACTCCTACACCCACTTTAGCGAAACAAATTGTAATTATGCACTTGTAACAAATTTTACATGAAAAAGAACATCACAAGTACAACCTTCAGAGGCAAAATGTCACAACATATATATTATATTTACATTCACGGCTGTAAACTGCAAAAAAGATACTTGGAACTCCTATGGAATTTATAATGGCACCTCAGAAAGCCATTAATAAACATAACTACCATTACATTATAGTAAAACTCCCATACCAAAAGAATCCTATCTTCAAGCACTCAAATAGTAGCAACCTTATCTATGAAAAGGCAACACTGCAAATATTATACCAGGCCCTAGAACACCAATACACCTCCTATTGGGAAAATAGAACAAGCCAGGCTGCTATAGATCCTTACACAGAAACTGTATGCCAGCAAAATACCTCACCTTGGTCACATATGCAGAATACAGACAGACTCTGACCAAATACAGAATAAAGAGTCCAGAAAGTATAAAAAGAAACGTGCTGAGAAGAACTGAACTGGAGCCCACAACAAGCCAGCCTCTAAATGCAGAGCAACAATGGAAAACAAAAACATAACCATTCTTCATAAAACATTAAATAATAAAATATAAAGCATAATATTAGTAAAATCATATTCATAAAAAGAATAAATATTTCAAACCAGTTAATGTTGCACTTCGCAGCCGCGTCTGCTCCGTGGCCGGACCTGATCACCTCGCTGTCCCATCTATGAGCTCCAGGCTTCCTCTGTTGCAACCGCAGCTAGATTGCGGCATCCCCGGCTCCCCCGCTCACCATATCCAATTCTGGCCTCACAGCAGAGCTCCCATAGGGGCTTCGCGTCTTCCTGCTCCTTGGCTCTGCCCCTAGGCATGTGCGCGGCCAATGTCGCCCTATTTAAAGGGCCAAGCATGGGAAACTCGAACCTGGCGCTCCCTGATTACATCATGCAACCCAGGTATATAAGGCAAGGCCCATTCCCCTGAACGGTGCCTTGGCAATTGGCTCGTACACTCCTGTGTCTCTAGTTTGCCTGTTCCTGAGTCTCTCGTTCCAGTGTCTCCTGTTCCAGCATCTCCTGTTCCAGTGTCTCCAGTGTCTCCTGTTCCAGCGTCTCCTGTTCCAGTGTCTCATCTGTCTCCTGTTCCAGTACCTCCTGTGTCTCCTGTTCCAGCGTCTTCTGTTCCTTCGTCTCTCCATCCCTGGTAGTACTCTTCGGACTGATCTCATGGTACTGACCTTTGCCTGTTCACTGACTACTTTGGGTACTTGCCAGGTTCTTATAGCCTGGATTGGCCACTGTTGGAAACAGGATGCTGGGCTTGATGGACCCTTGGTCTGACCCAGTATGGCATGTTCTTATGTTCTTATGTTCTTATGTTCTGATTGCTGCCCAGATCTGACCTCTGCCTGTTCACCGACTACTCTGACTGCTGCCTGGAATCGATCTCTGCTTGTCCACTGACTACACTTGATCGCTGCCTGGAACTTGACCTCTACCTGACCTGACTACTTCCAGATTGATTACAGGTACTGACCCCTGTTTCAGCTGACCACTCTGAACTGTTACTCTGGCCTTGATCCTCACTATCCACTCGGACACTCTCTTCTGGCCTCCTGTGACCTCCGGACATTCTTGCTCTGACTTCGACCGTGCACCCTTGTTCATGGTGGGCACTCCTCTACACTTCCTCTCTAGACCATGCAAGGCCCACCTAAGACCAGGCGGCCCGGGTAACCAAGGGCTCAACCTGAGGGAACCCCGGGTTGCTATTGGCGAAGCTCCAGCTAGCCTCTGTCTCCTCTTGTGCTCTGCCTCCTGGTGGCAGGCGCTCTCCAGGTCCGACCAGAGGGCCCTACCAATCCTGCACCAGGCCAATGGTCTACCTCCAGCTCAACAGGTTGCAAAGGCCAAGGACTCGGCGGAGACCCCGCCTTGCAGGCCATCCCTGGTCTAGCTGTTCATGTCCGAGAACAACAGTGAACCCTGGAAGCATTAGCTTCATATGTGGTGAGACTATGGTCTCAATTTGAGGATTCTGTTATGATCAACTCAGGGGGTTGGGCTCAAATCCCACCTCCACGGGCATATTTGTCCCTTCCAGCTCCACCCCGTTTTAATGGGGATCCGTGCCTCTGCCGAGGCTTCCTCAACCAATGTTTTATGCAATTTGCACTGCAGCCTGCATTGTTTCCATATGAAACCACCAAGATCATCTTCATCATGCCTTGAGGGGAAAGCTCTAGCATGGGCTTCTCCACTTTGGGAGCGTTCTGATGACATCCTCCATCACCTCTCCCACATCATTTCCATCTTCAAGTGGACCTTCGAGGACCCCGGCCGACAGGCGGTTGTAGGTTACCAGCTGTTGCGTTCGTGCCTCTTCTCGCCCTCGCCCCACCCTCTTTACCTTGGGAGTGACTCCCTTCGGCTCTGACGGACAGTCGCAGCCGCGGCTTTTCCCTGCCTCTTGGTCCCAATGTCCCCGGGCTGGCTTGACGCTATGGATCCGCCATGTTCTCGATGATGTAAGGGCGTACACGCACGCGCTCCAGACTTTGTACCAGCAAGGGCGCGAACCTCGGGGGCATCCCCCCGTAGTGATGTCATCCATTTTCACTTTAAAAGATCTTTGTTTGCTAACCTCTAATGAGTTAGCAAGGAACTCCAACAGTACTTGCTTTGGCAGTCCACGATACTTGCAACAACGATCCAAGTCAGCGAGGGGAATCCTTCTCCACTGTTTGGCCTTTTCAAACTTACCAGGAGTATCCGCTCCACAGGGGCTCCGCTCTCTCTTCTTGATTTCAGATTGCCAGGCGGGATCCGGTACTCGCTCCTCGAGGGCCTACATCCCTGAATACTCAGAAGGCTCCTCATTGTCTGGAAGCCTTCGCAGACGTGAACACAGAGGGCCAGATTTTAAAAGGGTTAAGCGCATAAGGTACACGCGTAACCCTTTTAAAACCCCCCTGCGCATGCCGAGCCTATTTTGCATAGGCTCAGCGGCACGCGTAAGCCCGGGACGCGCGTAAGCCCCGGGACGCGCGTAAGTCCCAGGGCTTCGCTAGGGGGGGCGTGTCAGGGGCGTGTTGGGTAGGCGGTGCGACGATCGGTACATTCCTGGGGGCATGTCGGGGGGCGTGGTGCCAGCCCGGGGGCATTCTGGGAGTGCAGCAGAGGCCTCCGGAACAGCCCCCGGGTCAGGAGATGGCACGCTAGCAGCCCGCTGGCGCACGAGAGTTACACTTGCGGAGGCAGGCGTAACTTTTAGAATAAAGGTGGGGGGGGGGTTAGATAGGGCTGGGGGGGTAGATTAGGTAGGAGAAGGGAGGGGAAGGTGCGGGTGGGTGGAAGGAAAGTTCCCTCCGAGGCCGCTCCGATTTCGGAGCGGCCTCGGAGGGAACGGGCAGTGCGCGCAGGGCTCGGCGCACGCAAGGTGCACAAATGTGCACCCCCTTGTGCGCGCCGACTCCGGATTTTATAAGATACGTGAGGCTACGCGCGTATCTTATAAAATCCAGCGTACTTTTGTTCGCGCCTGGTGCGCGAACCTCGGGGGGCATCCCCCCGTAGTGAAGTCATCAATTTTCACTTTAAAAGGTCTTTGTTTGCTAACCTTTAATGAGTTAGCAAGGAACCCCAACAGGACTTGCTTCGGCAGTCCACGATACTTGCAACAACGATCCGAATCAGCGAGGGGAATCCTTCTCCACTGCTCGGCCTTTTCAAACTTACCAGGAGTACCCGCTCCACGGGGGCTCCGCTCTCTCTTCTTGATTTCAGATTGCCAGACGGGATCCAGTACTTGCTCCTCGAGGGTCTACGTCCCTGAATACTCAGAAGACTCCTCATTGCCTGGAAGTGATCGTAGACGGGAACACAGTGAGTTCTGTTGTAGATAGGAATCGGTACTCGCTCCACGAGGGCCTACATTCCTATAGCTCTGAAGACTCCCTTCCATCCAAGATGTTATCACAGGTACGGAGATCGAGTGTTATATTGGCAAGATTGCAGATAGGAACCGGTACTCGCTCCATGAGGGCCCATGTTCCTAGAATCCTTTACAGACTCTCTTCTACTCTAGAAGCCATTTCATATACAGCTGTTGTGAGTTCTTATTACAGATTGTTTATAGGAACCAGTGCTTGCCTATGGCTCCTGTTCCTGAATGTACTGAAGGCTCTCTGTGGCATAGAGACCATTGCAGACATCTACTATTGTGAGTGTACCATCTTATATCCAGTATACCCTGTCTACTCACTACTTCTACTCTCTATAGCTCAGCAGTCCAGAGATTATATTCCAGTATCAGAAAGACTTCAGCTCTGCTGGACACATCGACTCACTACTGCCACCACTGGTGGTCCAGCTTCCAGCCTAATAAAGAACTATTTGTGTTTATTTCATATTCTAGCCTAGCCGGTGGTTCCTCTCAGGATCTCCTCCTGGGGGCGCTGTCATCTGCCATCGGCCCAGGGATTCACTATTTCCTCCAAGTGGTCATTCCTTACACTACTGTCAGTCTGTGGGAGCCAACCACTACCGACCACTAACACTGCTTACGGAAGTATTATATAGATAGCTAACCTCTTTCTATGGGACTTGCCAGCAGCCTATATATAACAGATTGCTACTCTGTAGCGGAAGTATGATAGATTGCTATCTCAGTAGCGAAGTTCAATATACCTATTGTTAGCTTCTCTCCTCAGAAGAGTATCATTGAACAGACTTCCAACTCCTCTTCCCTGGGGAGTTGATCCATAACAGATTGCTACTTCCTTCCCTTAGAGGAGCATCTACAGCAATTCTCTAACAGATTACTATCTCCGCCCTCCTGGCAGGATAAGCACTACAGATAGCTAACTCCTCCCCTCTGGAGGAGCAGATCATGACAGATTGCTACTCCTCCCCCTTTCAGGAGGAAAGCAGAACAGATTGCTAACTCCACCATCCTGGTGGGGTGAGCGATAACAGATTGCTAACTCCTCCCCTCTGGAGGAGGAGAGCGTAACACCAGCTTCTTGTTATTATTTGTAAGGGTTTTGTGTGGATCCATGGACCTGTGGCAGATGACCACGCCCATAGGGGGAAGTCCCATGAGGGACCACAGGTCAGGCTCAGCGTAGGAGACATACACACTTAGTTCTTTTAATATACAGGATTGGTGAACCACCAGACTTGGCAGTAGTGAGCTGGAAAGTAGCCCGGTTGGGCATGTAATCCCTCAGGCTCTGGAACAGCGATCCCACAATGACTGTGCTGTAATAGAGAGAACTGATATTGTGAGTAGTAGCAGTATATGCAGAGTTCAGGAATAGAGCCTCGTTGGTAATGTATTCACGCAGCGGTCTCTCAGTATGGAGTACAGGAGCTGGAGTAAAGGCAGGCCCTCGAGGAGTGAGTACCTCGTTCCAGGGAACAGCTCTGAGAGATAGAGATGGTAACTCACAGATGTAGTAGGCAGCAATGTCTTCCAGGCAGAATTGAAATCTAGGTAGCGAGTACAGGAACATGGGCCCTTGAGGAGCAAGTACCGGTTCTAGACAGCGACCTGAAAGATAAGAAAGAGATAGATGCCCCCGAGGAATGGGTACCCCAAATAGAGTAGGTCCAAAGGAGGTAGAGTAGCAAGGTATGGAGAGCGAATCCCATCTGTTCAGAAACCTTTGCTAACTCGATTAGCTAGCAATCGTGTAGGCCTTTTGTATCCTGGATGCATGACGTAATCACAGGGGGACGCCCCTGAGGTCCGTGCCACTGAAGGTACTTGAAGGAGGTCCATGCGGTGCGCGCGCCCTAAGGCAGCAGAACAACATGGCAGGAGGCAGCGCCCAAGCTGGTCCGGGAATGCTGGAGAGGACGGCAGGCAGACGCCGCGGCAGCCAAATGTCCGTCAACTGCAGTAGGAGTCGCCAGAGAGGTAAGGAGGGCGGAGTGGAGACGTCGGGCAGTGACAGTCGTAACAGTACCCCCTTCAAAGGGAGGTCTCCTCTTCGGGTACCAATCTTCAGTTTAGAAGGATATGCAAGGTGAAATTGACGGAGCATCTCTTTATCAAGGATGTTAGCCTGAGGCTCCCAAGAGTTTTCTTCGGGGCCGAAACCTTCCCATGACAGAAGGTATTCAAGTGCTTTGCTCATCTTCGGATATCAAGAATCTTTTCAACCTTGTATTCTAGGTCGTCTTCTGTGTTGATGACAGGTGGTTACTGAGTCTTGGAAGTAAATTCGCTGAGAATGAGCGGTTTTAAGAGTGAAATGTGGAATGCATTATGGATGTTGAGTCCAGGTGGTAGCTCCAGACTATAGGTGATGTTGCCAAGATGTCGGAGGACTGGAAATGGTCCAATGTAGCAAGGAGCGAACTGAGTGGAGGGTAACTTCAGTCTGAGGTGTTTGGTAGATAACCAGACTTTATCTCCAGGCTTGAAGACTGGCGCTTGAGAATGGTGAGCGTCATAGTACTTTTTAGCACTGTCACTCGCTTTATTTAGCATGTCCTGTGTCTGAACCCACAAGTTATGGATTTCATCAGCAGTAGCTTGAGCTGCTGGGGATGTCACTGAGAGCTTCAGTGGAAGTGGCAGTGTTGGAGAGCGTCCATATACTACTTCAAAAGGTGATGTTGCTGGATGAGAGTTGATGGCGAATTCAGCCCATGGTAGCAGGTTGTCCCAGTTATTCTGACGGGAACTGACATAGGCATGAATGAACTGCTTCAAAGTTCTATTCATCCGTTCTGTTTGGCCATTTAATTGTGGATGGTAGGGTGAAGTGTAGTCTACAGAGATGTCAAATAACTTACACAAGGCCTTCCAGAATCGTGCCGTGAATTGTGATCCTCGGTCAGAGACAATGTGACTAGGTAGGCCATGAAGGTGAAATATGTACGAAATGAAGAGCTTCGCAAGCTCCAAGGCTGAGGGTAAGCCAGGAAGTGTTATGAAGTGGGCCATTTTGCTGAAGCGATCAACTGTTACCCAGATGGTATTCATTCCTCCGGAAAGGGGTAAATCGACTACAAAATCAGTAGCAATGTGTGACCAGGGCTGTTCCGGAACTGGCAGAGGTTGCAGCAGACCCCACGGTTTACCAGAAGCAGGTTTGTTCTTTGCACAATTAGTTCAGGATGCCACATAGGAATAGGTATCCTTCTTGATTGTAGGCCACCAATACAACTTCTGTATCTTGAGTAGGGTATGGCATTGACCAGGATGGCCAGCCAGCTTGGAATTGTGCGCCCAAAAGAGCACCTTCTTCCTGAGGTGTTTTGGTACTATGGTCTTACCAGTGGGCACAGAATGGGTAGTCTTCAAGATGACTTTCTTCAGATCAATTATGTGCTGAGGTTCTTTGGGCACATCCTCCGAGAGAAAGGAGCATGACAAGGCATCTGCTCTGGTATTTCTGTCTCCAGGGCGATACTTAAGCACAAAGTCGAAATGATTAAAAAATAAGGACCATCTGGATTGTCTGTGGTTAAGACGTTGTGTGTAGCAGAGATACTCTAGATTTTTGTGGTCCGTGAATATGGTTATTTGATGTTGAGCGCCTTCGAGCCAAGGCCACCATTCCTCGAATGCAAGCTTTATTGCCAAGAGCTCTTTATCGCCGATCCCATAGTTCTTATCGGCCGGGGAGAATCATTGTGAGAAGAAGGAACAGGGATGTAAGGCTTTTGAGTCTCCTGTCTGGCTCAATATGGCCCCCACGACGACATCTGAAGCATCAACTTCAATGATAAAGGGCTTGTTGGGGTCAGGATGCCGCATGCATGGTTCTGTGGAAAAGCCAGTCTTCAGATTCCCAAACGTGGAAATGGCCTCCGCAGACCATTTTGAAGCATTGGCACCCTTGCAGGTCATTGTAGTCAAGGGTACTGTTAAAGAAGAGTAGTTCTTTATGAAGCTTCTATAATAGTTGGTGAACCCTAGGAATTTTCTCAGGGCCTTCAGTCTGGTAGGTTGGGACCAATTTTGATACTCTCAAGTTTGTGAGGATCCATCTGGAAGCCTTCTTTAGACACAATAAAGCCAAGGAAAGGCACTGAGTCTTTGTGGAATTTGCACTTAGAAAGTTTGGCGTAGAGCCGGTGTTCACAGAGTTGGAGGAGTACTTGTTTGACATCTTCAATGTGAGTGGGCATTAGGGATGTGAATCGTTTTTCAACGATTAAAATTATCGTCTGATATTTTTAATATCGTCTTAAATCGTTATAGAACACAATACAATAGAAATTCTAACGATTTATCGTTAAAAATCTTTAAATCGTGTTAGTGCGCACTAAGGGGAGTTAGTGCGCACTAACTCCCAGTTAGTGCGCACTAACAGAAAATGATACAAATTGACACTTTCCAGGTCAGTGAAGGTCAGTTAGGAATGAATATGTATTCCTATTGGCTGGCTGTGCTCTTATCTATTGATGTTACCAAGGTTCCCACTGAGGTAATGGTTGGGGGGATGTGAAATGGAAACAGTTGGAAGCTTGACAAAAAAAGTAATGTGATGATCATCACTCATGTGACTAGAACTTGTTTGTTTATTATTTTTGTTAGCAGGCACGTGAAATGCCTAGGTAGGCAGGCAGTGCACCACTCCAGCAGTAACATCATTGCTTCCTGTGCATTGCATTATGTACACACATTGACTCCAGCTTGGGGACAAGGCAGGTCTCCTTTACTGCACACATTGACTCCAGCTTGGGGAAAATGGCAGGTCTCCTTTACTGCACACATTGATTCCAGCTTGGGGATAAGGCAGGTCTCCTTTACTGCACACATTGACTCCAGCTTGTGGAAAAGGCAGGTCTCCTTTACAGCACACTGACTCCAGCTTGGGAACAAGGCAGGTCTCCTTTACTGCACCCATTGACTCCAGCTTGGGTACAAGGCAGGTCTCCTTTCCTGTACACAATGACTCCAGCTTAGGGAAAAGGCAGGTCTCCTTTACAGCACATTGACTCCAGCTTGGGGAAAAGGCAGGTCTCCTTTACTGCACACATTGATTCCAGCTTGGGGATAAGGCAGGTCTCCTTTACTGCACACATTGACTCCAGCTTGGAGAAAAGGCAGGTCTCCTTTACAGCACATTGACTCCAGCTTGGGGAAAAGGCAGGTCTCCTTTACTGCACACATTGATTCCAGCTTGGGGATAAGGCAGGTCTCCTTTACAGCACACTGACTCCAGCTTGGGGACAAGGCAGGTCTCCTTTACTGCACCCATTGACTCCAGCTTGGGTACAAGGCAGGTCTCCTTTCCTGCACACAATGACTCCAGCTTGGGGAAAAGGCAGGTCTCCTTTACAGCACATTGACTCCAGCTTGGGGAAAAGGCAGGTCTCCTTTACTGCACACATTGACTCCAGCTTGGGGAAAAGGCAGGTCTCCTTTACAGCACATTGACTCCAGCTTGGGGAAAAGGCAGGTCTCCTTTACTGCACACATTGATTCCAGCTTGGGGATAAGGCAGGTCTCCTTTCCTGCACACATTGACTCCAGCTTGTGGACAAGGCAGATCTCCTTTACTGCACACATTGATTCCAGCTTGGGGATAAGGCACGTCTCCTTTACAGCACACTGACTCCAGTTTGGGGACAAGGCAGGTCTCCTTTACTGCACCCATTGACTCCAGCTTGGGTACAAGGCAGGTCTCCTTTCCTGCACACATTGACTCCAGCTTGGGGAAAAGGCAGGTCTCCTTTACTGCACACATTGATTCCAGCTTGGGGATAAGGCAGGTCTCCTTTCCTGCACACATTGACTCCAGCTTGTGGACAAGGCAGATCTCCTTTACTGCACACACTGACTCCAGCTGGGGAAAAGGCAGGTCTCCTTTCCTGCACACATTGAATCCAGCTTGTGGAAAAGGCAGGTCTCCTTTACTGCACACACTGACTCCAGCTGGGGAAAAGGCAGGTCTCCTTTCCTGCACACATTGACTCCAGCTTGTGGAAAAGGCAGGTCTCCTTTCCTGCACACATTGACTCCAGCTTGTGGAAAAGGCAGGTCTCCTTTACTGCACACACTGACTCCAGCTGGGGAAAAGGCAGGTCTCCTTTCCTGCACACATTGACTCCAGCTTGTGGAAAAGGCAGGTCTCCTTTACCGCACACATTCACTCCAGCTTGTGCCAGGGTTAGGGCACTGTGTGCAGGAAGATCACAACACCCCTGGTATCAGGGTTAGGGCACAAGTTCTAGTCACATTGACTGATCACATTACTTTTTTTGTCAAGCTACCAATTGTTTCCATTTCCCATCCCCCATATACTGTCAGTGGGAACCTTGGTAACATGAATAAATAAGAGGCCAGCCAATAGGAATACATATTCATTCCTAAACTGACCTTAACTGACCTGAAAAGTGTCAAATTGTATAATTTTCTGTTAGTTTTTTCCGATTAGTGCGCACTAACTCCCGTTAGTGCGCACTAATCGGAAAAAACGATTTTTAACGATTTTTTAACTAAAAAATTGTGCCAAACACGATTTTCTTCTCCTGCCAGACGATTTCGATCGTTAAGACGATAGGGCACACGATTCACATCCCTAGTGGGCATGACCTGGGATAAGATCAGGATATTATCCAGATAGACCACAACACTCTTGTTCAGCAAATCCTGCAAGATGTCGTTCATCATGTTCTGAAATATGGCGTGTGCATTGCACATTCTGAAGGGCATCACTAAGTACTCAAAGTGGCCGTCTCGAGTTTTGAAGGCTGTTTTCCATTCGTCGCCACTACAAATGCGAACTAAGTTGTAGGCCCCATTCAGGTCGAGTTTTGAAAATATTTTGGCCCCTTGAAGCCGGTCAAACAGCTCTGAGATTAAAGGCAAGGGGTAGCGGTCTTTAATCGTGATCTCGTTCAGACCTCGGTAATCGATACATGGACGTAGGGTACCGTCCTTCTTCCCCACAAAGAAAAAGCCTGTGCCGGCTGGAGACTTGGATGGTCTGATAAACCCCTTCTGAAGGTTCTATTCAATATATTCAGACATTGCCTTGTTCTCAATTGCTAAGAGAGGATAGACAAGTCTTTTAGGAGGTTCAGTATTAGGTTTCAGTCTTATGGCACAGTCATAGGGCCTATGCGGAGGAAGGATGTCAGCAGTTTCTTTGGAGAACACATCCCCATAGGATGCGTATTGGGGCAGCAGTCCTGGCATCACTGGAGTCATAGGTATGCAGATGACAGGAGCAATCTCCTTAAGGCACCTCCCATAACACTCTGGGCCCCAGCGGGAGAGTTCCAAGGATGCCCAGTCAAATTGGGGTTGGTGCGCTTGCAACCAGGGTAACCCCAGGATGATAAGGTGCATGGCCTTTTCCAACACAAAGAAGGGAAGCGACTCCATATGGAGAGCTCCGGTGCGGAGAGTCACTGGTATGGTTTGGCAAGTCACGTTGCCTGGTAAGGGCTATCCATGGATGGAGGATAGAAGTAGCGGAACTTTCAAACTGACGAGGGGAATCCTCAGGTGTTCCACTAAATGTCGAAGAATAAAGTTGCCTCCTGCCCCTGAATCCACCAGGGCAAGAACTTGAACCATAGACGGTCCGCAGATCAAGAAGACTGGGAGAGAGAGTGGCGGAGAGGGCATAGTGAGGCCTAAGAACAGTCCTCCTGCAGGACTTAGGCCCGTCCATTTCACGGACGAATACGGCATGTAGGGACATTGTGGCTGGGCTGACCACAGTACATGCAGAGACCGCGCTTCTTCCGAAGTCTCTCTTTGGAAGTCAAATGTCCACGACCAAGTTGTATCGGTTCATCTTCACTGGCAGCAGGGTTTACTGGAACCATCCGAGGTACAGGTTTAGCACTAGCCTGTTTCAGCCCAGGTATTCTATTAGGCTGGAGTTCCTTCACCTTATCACGAAGCTGGTGATCGATCCGAGTGGCCAAAGCCACAAGTTCGTCCAGCGAGTCAGGTGTTTCGCGAGCGGCCAGCTTGTCTTTTAAATGGGTATCCAGGCCTCTAAAGAAAAGAGTCTTCAGGCATTTAGGGTCCCAGCAGAGTTCTCTAGCAAGAGTTTTAAACTCTATCGCAAAATCAGCCAATGGTCTGTTGCCTTGCTTCAGGTCCACCAAAGCAGAACCGGCAATGGTAACTTGAGCAGGATCATCGAAAACGGATTAAAATAAGTCCAGAAATCCATCTATGTTCTGCAATATAGGATCCTTGCTTTCCCACAGTGTGGACGCCCAAGACAAGACCCTTCCATCCAGATAAGAAAGGATGTAGGTAGTCTTGGAAAAAGCTGTAGGGAACTGAGAAGGCTGTAGAGCAAAATGCATGCAGCACTGGTTTAAAAAGCCCCTGGTCTTCCGAATCTCTCCCGAGAAACAAACTGGAGCCGCCAGCGGTACAGCAGTCTTTAAAGTTACCTCCTGAAACTGACCTTCATTGCTGGAAGCAGTGCCTTCGATCTTCTGTATGTGCAGCTGATGAAACGCTGAAGTGAGTTTCTCCAATGCGTCTTACTGCTCCGAAATGCACAGGGCCAGGCCCGGTATGGCTTGCAGGGCATTGAGCTGTGCCGGATCCATGGAGTTAGCAATCTGTTAATATTTGTAAGGGTTTTGGGTGGATCCCTGAACCTGTGGCAGATGACCACTCCCACGGGGGGAAGTCCCATGAGGGGCCACAGGTCAGGCACAGCGTAGGAGACACACCCACACTTAGTTCTTTTATTATACAGGATTGGTGAACCACCAGAGGTGGCAGTAGTGAGCTGGAAAGTAGCCCGGGTAGGCATGTAATCCCTCAGGCTCTGGAACAGCGATCCCACAATGGCTGTGCTGTAATAGAGAGAACTGATATTGTGAATAGTAGCAGTATATGCAGAGTTCAAGAATAGAGCCTCGTTGGTAATGTACTCACGCAGCGGTCTCTCAGTATGGAGCACAGGAGCTGGAGTAAAGGCAGGCCCTCGAGGAGCGAGTACCTGGTTCCAGGGAACAGCTCTGAGAGATAGAGATGGTAACTCACAGATGTAGTAGACAGCGATGTTTTCCAGGCAGAAGTGAAATCCAGGTAGTGAGTCCAGGAACATGGGCCCTCGAGGAGCGAGTACCGGTTCCAGACAGCGACCTGAAAGATAAGAAAGAGAGAGAGGCCCCCGAGGAGCGGGTACCCCAAATAGAGTAGGTCCAAAGGAGGCAGAGTAGCAAGGTACGGAGAGCGAATCCCATCCATTCGGAAACCTTTGCTAACTTGATTAGCTAGCAATCACGTAGGCTTTTTGTATCCTGGATGCATGACATCATCACAGGGGGACGCCCCTGAGGTTAGCGCCACTGAAGGTACTTGAAGCAGGGCCACGCGGCGCACGCACCCTAAGGCAGCTGAACAGCATGGCGGGAGGCAGCACCCAAGCCAGTCCAGGTACGCCGGAAAGGATGGCAGGCAGACGCCACGGCAGCCAAAGGTCCGTCAAACGCAGGAGGAGTCGCCAGAGAGGTAAGGAGGGCAGAGTTGAGACGTCGGGCAGCGGCAGTCGTAACACTTCTCCACCTTCGACAAGGTTCACGTTCGCTTACTGAATTCACAGTGGAATTCAGGACCTTAGCCACGGAACTGGGGTGGCAAGAGGACTGCCTACAGGCAATCTATCTGGACGGCTTATCTCCTGTGCTCAAGTACGAGCTGGCTGCTCGTGAGATCCCCATATCTCTAGTTGACCTGATTTCCCTGGTGGGTAAGATCAAGCACCGCCTACGTCAGTGACACCAGGAAGTAAAGGTCTCTCCGCCTTCAGCCTCACGTCCAGTTTGTGCCACGAACCCCCAGTTGAAGGCCTTACCGGCACCTCCTCCATTATCAGAGGAGCCGATGCAGATCAATCGCGGGTGCTTGTCTCCTGAAGAGCGCCTTCGCCGTAAGAAGGAAGACCTTTGTTTATACTGTGGTGGCTCCGGACATCTCCTGCAATCCTGCCCAGTACCTCCGGGAAACTGCAGAGCCTGAGCTCGGCGGAGGTCCTGAGCTTGGGTGTCACTGTTACTGGCCCCCAATTATTTCTCCCTGTGTCCCTATCCAGGGATTCACGCTCCTTTGCCACCACTGCACTGGTGGACACTGGGGCAAGTGGCAGTTTCATTTTGGACAATATCATCACACTACTGCAGATTCTGCTTCAACCTCTGGAAATTCCTCTCCACATTGCATCTATCCAGGGAGAACATCTTCCTGGACGCATTGCTCATCGCAACATCGCCTTCCATCTCTCCGTGGGAAACCCTCCATGAAGAGACAGATATCTCTATAACGTCCTGAAGCATTCTACGCACCTAGTAATCTAGAACTTCCTTGGATTCAAGTACACGCACCTTACTTTGATTGGAAATCCCCACAATTAATCCAGTGGGGACTCCAGTGCCAGAAACCGCTGTCTGCGACCAGTGTCTCCAGCAGTCACTGTTCTGAACTCAACAACCCTTACCGGGTTACCCTGATCCATATTCTGACTTCAAGAATATCTTCTCTAAACAGAATGCTGAACATCCTGCCCTCCACTCTGGGAATTTAATTGCCCCATTGAGCTCCTACTAGGTACCACGCCTCCCAAGGGCAGAACCTAGCTTCTCTTGTTACCAGAAAAGCAGGCAATGTCAGAGTATATCAAGGAGAACCTGAATAAAGGATTCATAAGTCCCTCCAATTCCCCAACATGAGCTGGGTTCTTCTTTGTGAAGAAGAAAGATGGCAGTTTATGTCCTTGAATTGACTACTGTTGGCTAAATGCCGTCACTTGCAAGGATCGCTACCGTCTGCCACTCATTAGCGAACTCTTTGATCACCTACAAGGTGTCCAGATCTTTACTAGGCTAGATCTCCGAGGGGCATACAATCTCGTACAGATCCAGCAGGAGGATATCTGGAAGACCACTTTCAATACAAGGGACGGCCACTACAAGTATATAATGATGCCTTTCAGACTTTGTAACAACCCTGCGGTCTTTCAGCACTTGTTGAATGATATTTTCCGGGACCTACTATACTCATTTGTCTTGGTATATCTAGACGATATACTCATCTTTTCCAAGGACCTGAGGTCCCACTGCACACATGTTCGAACCATCCTCCAAAGTCTTAGAGACAATCATCTCTACGCAAAATTAGAGAAGTGTATCTTCAAACAGACTCGTCTTCCATTTCTGGGCTACATTATCTCCAATTGTGGTTTCACCATGGACCCTGAGAAACTCCAAGGAATTTGAGACTGGCCCCAGCCAATAGGTCTCTGCGCCTTGCAAAGATTCCTTGGATTTTCAAACTACTACAGGAACTTCATCGCTAACTACTCCACACTAGCTGCTCCACATGGCCAACACTAAGAAAGGTAGTAACCTTCAAGTTTGGAGTCCCAAGGCTCAAGCTGTTTTCCACGCCTTGAAGGAGGCCTTCTGTACCGGACCTTGTCTACATTACCCCGATCCTAATCGTCCTTTTGTCGTTGAAGTTGATGCCTCCGCCATTGGGACAAAGGCAGTCCTGAGCCAATATTCCTCCAAGGTGATCTTATTACCCTGCTATTCTCACAAGATTTCCTCCGCAGAGCAAAACTGCACAATTGGGGATCGAGAGCTCTTAGCTGTAAAATTGGCCCTTCAAGAATGGCACCCCTGGTTAGAAGGAGCACAAGATAAATTCACAATATTCACAGACCACAAGAATCTCGAACACTTGAAGGAAGCTCAGTTATTGAACCCCAGAGAGGCCCACTGGGTGTTGTTCTTCCGGCATTTTAATTTCGAACTCCATTATCGCCCTCCAGCAATGAGCACCCAAGCGGATGCTCTCTCTTGCTTTCTCGAGCCAGAAGATATACTCGAGACTCCCAGACACATCATCGACCCAGCCTGCATAACCCTTGCAGTCACCAACACAGTCCCAGCCGGGAAGACGGTGGTCCCACTCTGTCTCTGAGAATGTGTCCTCCGTTGGGCCCATGATTCAAAGTTGGCCAGCCATCCTGGCTGGGCTCGGACCCTTGAGATGTTAAGAAGACATTACTGGTGGCCCAACATGGTTAAGGTTTCTTGCAATTACTAGGGATGTACATTTGTTTTATTCGTTTAATTCGTTTCATACGTTTCCCATTGCATGTCAGATATGCATTCGTTTCATATGTTTCATACGTTTCATATTACATGCTTGTATAGGAAATGTATGAAATGGATGAAACGAATGCACAACCCTAGCAATTACATGAACTCCTGTCCCATCTGTGCAAAAGAAAAACTTCTGACTGGCCACCCTTGCGGACTCCTCCAACCTCTACCGGCTCCCACTGAACCCTGGTCAAGCATCTCTATGGACTTCATCGTTGATCTGCCTCCATCAAAGGGCAACGCGGTCATCTGGGTTATTATCGACCGCTTTTCAAAAATGGCCCACTTCGTTCCATTACAGAACCTTCCTTCAGCTCCTGAACTGGAAAAACTCTTTCTGAACAATGTCTTCCGCTTAGATGGATTACCTAAGATTGTTTCAGATCGTGGGCCACAATTTGCAGCCAAGTACTGGAAGTCTCTGTGTAGAAAATTTGATATTACTCTGAATCTGACTTCGGCCTACCACCCTCAAGCGAATGGTCAGGCTGAGAGGACAACCGCTCTCTGAAGCGTCAATGATCAACAGGTCAACTGGGCTGACCTCTTATCATGGGCCGACTTAGCCCACAATACTCACGTCACCCCTGCCACTGATGTCTCTCCCTTTTCCGTGGTTTTCAGCCACCAGTCACACCTGCCTCTACCAGTGATGCTTTCTGTACCATCGCCTGCAACCCAGTCCAGGGCACAAACGATCTGCCGTTTATGGAACCATGGAAGGAGAGACTGGGTCAGGCTGCCGAGAAAGCTAAACACTTCACTGACACTCACCATCGCACTGCACCTCTGTTCCGCCCAGGCCAGAAAGTTTGACTCAGCATAAAACATATTAAACTAAGTCTACCCTCGCAATGATTGGCTTCCCGTTTCATAGGGCCATTTCCAATCATTCGACGTATTGGAGCCGTCACATACCAGCTGCAGCTTTCCACATCCATGGGAATCCACAACACCTTTCATGTTTCCCTGCTGAAACCATTGGTCCTAAACTGGTCTTCTTGAAGGTCTCCTACTCCTTCACAGCTCACTGCTGAACCTGAGGACGTCCTCCAGGTAAAGGAGTTTCTGGACATCCAGCAAAGAAGGGGCCATTGGGAATACCTCCTGTCATGGGAGGGCTTTGGTCTGGAAGAGAACTACTGGGAGTCCTCCCACCACATTTATGACAAAGACCTCCTCGCGGAGTTCCACATGACTCATCCTGACAAGCCTAGGCTGGTAAGGGGGAGGCCTAGAAGGGGGGGGGGTACTGTTGCGCTTCCCGGCCACAACTGCTCCAAGGCTGGACCTGCTCACCTCACTGTCCCATCTACGAGCTCCGGGCTTCCCTCTGCCGCAACCGCAGCTAGTTCGTGGCGTCCCCTGCTCCCCCGTTCACCGTCTCCGATGCCGGCCTCACAGCGGAGGAACCGTATGGCCTCCGCATCTTCCTGCTCCTTGGCCCTGCAACTAGGCGTGCGCGCGGCCAACATCACCCTATTTAAAGGGCCAAGTGTGGGAAACCCAAATCCGGCATTCCTTGATGACATCATGCAACCCAGGTATATAAGGCAAGGCCTGTTCCCCTGAATGGTGCCTTGGCAATCGGGTCGTACACTCCGGTGTCTCTAGTTTGCCTGTTCCTGAGTCTCTCATTCCAGTGTCTCCTGTTCCAGCATCTCCTGTTCCAGTGTCTCCAGTGTCTCCTGTTCCAGCGTCTCCTGTTCCAGTGTCTCCTCTGTCTTCTGTTCCAGTGTCTCCTGTTCCAGCGTCTGTGTCTCCTAGCATCTTCTGTTCCTTCATCTCTCCATCCCTGGTAGTACCCTTCAGACTGATCTCACGATACTGACCTTTGCCTGTTCACTGACTACTGATTGCTGCCCGGACCTGACCTCTGCCTGTTTACCGACTACTCTTGACCACTGCTTGGAACCAACCTCTGCCTGTCCACTGACTACACTTGATCGCTGCCTGGAACCTGACCTCTGCCTGACCTGACTACTTCCAGATTGACTGCAAGTTCTAACCCCTGCTTCGGCTGACCATTCTGAAATGTTCCTCTGGTCTTGATCCTGACTATCCAATCGGACACTCTCTTCTGGCCTCCTGCGACCTCCGGACATTCTTGCTCTGACTTCGACCGCACACCCTTATTTGTGCTTCCTCTCTAGGAGACAGTGCGAGGCCCACCTAAGACCACACGGCCCAGGTAACCAAGGGCTCAACCTGAGGGAACCCTGGGTTGCTATTGGCAAAGCTCCAGCTAGCCTCTGTCTCCTCTTGTGCCCCACCTCCTGGTGGCAGGCACTCTCCGTGTCCGACCGGAGGGCCATACCAATCCTGCACCATGCCAAGGGTCCACCTCCAGTACAACAATTAATGAATAGAATATCCAAAATTTCATAAACACCAATACAGTATTTCAAAAATCCTATAATTAAAACAGTTCTAATATTTCACAAAAAACAATAAAATATTTTAAAACATCAAAGACACCGAATTACATCCAATAATTATAATTAATAAGGATTACAAAATCTCCTTCTCTCCATATACCTTGGAATCTCTTGATTTCCAGTTCGCCCTGAGATTTTCATTATTTGGGGATAAGGTCACACAAGTATTATCTTCTCTCTCACACACACACACAATGATTCTCTTACACACTCCCTGTCTCATATACATGCCTATGCTCTCACACATGCTCCTCTCCCTCAGACACATAATGTGTGTGTGCGCATGCCTATGGGAACCTCTATGTGATTCATAGGGTCTCACAGGCGCACACCCCTTTACCCCTTGTTACATGTAAACCGATCTGATATGAATTTCTTTCATGAAGGTCGGTATATAAAAATGTTAAATAAATAAATACACATATACGCAGGCTCTCACACACAGACATACACACATACACATAGGCTCTCACACGGCCACACACATGCTCTCACACAGCCAAATACATGCATACAGGCTATTAGACAGCCATATACACACACACATGCACAAGCTTTCACACAGACACTTACATGCATACAGGCTGTCACATAGCCATACCGATACACGCTTTCACACAGACATACACATGCCTACAGGCTGTCACAGAGATGCACACATGCATGCAGGCTGTCAAACATGCACACACAAGCTTTTGCACAGACACATGCATACAGGCTGTAAAACACACACAAGCTTTCATACAGACACAGACAGGCTCACACACAGGCATACACAGTTACATATAGATTCAGACATGCACATAAATGACCTCTTTTTCTCTTTGGGCTGTGGTGGGATGAGCTCTACCATGGCCCCAAAGGCTCCTCTCTTCTTGAAATCGTCAGATCAGTGTGCTGTGGCAATCAAAAAAGCAAACAGAATGTTAGGAATTATTAGGAAGGGAATGGCAAATAAAATGGAGGATGTCATAATGCCTCTGTATCACTCCATGGTGAGACTGCATCTTGAAAACTGTGTGCAATTCTGGTCACTGCATCTCAAAAAGGATATAGCTGCACTGGAGAAAAAGTTAGGGCTGTTCAGTTTGGAGAAGACTGAGGGGAGAATATGATAGAAGTCTACAAAATCATGAAAGGACTTGAACAATTAATGTAAATCAGTTATTTACTGTCTCAGATAATAGAAGGACCAGAGGGTACTCCACGAAGTTAGCTCATAGCTCATTTAAAACAAATCAAAGAAAATTCTTTTTCACTCAATACATAGTTAAGCACTGGAATTCACTGCCAGAGGATGTGGTTACAGCAGTTCATGTGACTGGGTTTAAAAAAGGTTTGGATAAGATCCTCGAGGAAAAATCCATAAACTGCTATTATGGTAATTAATAAGCAATAGTAGTTTGTGATTTATCTAATGTTTGGGTACTTGCCAGGTACTTGTGACTTGCAGGGTGAGATAACATAGTATAAAATTTCATCTTTGTGAGACTTTCCTCACTCCAAATGATGTCAAATCTTCACCAAGTGTACTGTGCTGTTTGTACATGCAAAATTGGCCCCTAAACCGTAAACCACCACCACCACATCTTGACGTATTAGATCGTCCTCCTATAGAGATATAAATACTTCACTACTTCACTACTATGAGTGGTTTGTAGTCTCTCTCTCTCTCTCCTTAGTCTGACTCAGTCTGACTGGTTCACAAATATAAAAAATAAATACAATACAAAAGTTCATAACAAAACTCATATGCAATATACAAAAAAATCTAAAATTAGGATAAAACATTTCAAAAATTAATAGCTAAACTGAAAATATGAAAACAGATAGCAATAAGAATAGAAAAAGAAGTGTAAAATAAAATATCATTGATAAAACATAATGAAAATAAAATAAAAGCAGTAGTAGTCTCTCCAATTCCTAGTGAACTGAGACTTCGATAAAAGATAAAAGTCTAAAATATAACATTCCCACTTAATCTCTTCTCCAAAAGCCTTTGTAAAGAGCCAGGTCTTAAGATCTTTTTAAAAAGTTTGACAATTAGATTGAAGTCTCAATTCACTAGGAAGAGAGTTACATAAGCCTGGGCCCATCATAGACACTGCTCGCTTTCTAACTTTAGTCAGATGGGTGGATTTTACTGATGGAATTGTTAACAAATCCTTATTCAATGATTGCAAATTTCTTTGAGGTGTGTGAATTCATAAGGATGCATTCAACCATTCAGTATTAATGTTATTGATGGATTTATGAATAAGGCAAAGCACTTTATAATCAATTCTGTATTTTATGGGTAACCAGTGTAACTCTTTTAGTATAGGAGTAATATGATCAGATTTCTTTACGCCAGTTAAAACTCTGGCAGCAGCATTTTGTAATAATTACAGCAGTCTCAATGAAGTGTTAGAGAGACCTAAAAGCAAGACATTACAATAATCCAATTTAGGAAAAAGTAGTGCCTGTAAAGCTGTTCTAAAATCATTACAATGCAGAAGTGGTCTCAGTTTTTTTTAAAATGTGTAGCTTAAAAAAAACGTCTTTGATCATATTACAAATATTTGTTCTCATGATTAATTCTGAGTCCAATATCACTCCTAGATCTCGAGCTAAATTCACTATAGTCAGAGTTGCAGAATCAATAATAAATGATGTAATTATATTAGTTACTGGTCTGTTGCTTAAATACATTAGTTCAGTTTTTTGATTATTTAATACTAATTTCATATGTGAAAGTAATTGCTGACTGGAAGCTAGATATATACCACTGAGTTTTAAGGTATTTTCAACAGAGTTGTTTACAGGAAGAAGAATCTGGACATCATCTGCATAAATATAAAAAGTTAAACCTAAGCCTGCTAATAGTTTACAGAGTGGTAACATATAAATAAGGCAAATGGCATATCATGTTCTAATGTTCTTATGGATGTGGTATGAGCTCCACCATGGCACCACAGGCTCCTCTTCTTTTTGAGCCATGGTAGGATGAGCACTATGGATGTGAATCGTTTTAGGACGATTAAAATTATCGTCCGATAATTTTAATATCGTCTTAAACCGTTATGGAACACAATACAATAGAGATTCTAACGATTTATCGTTATAAATTGTTAGAATCGTGAGCCGGCACACTAAAACCCCCTAAAACCCACCCCCGACCCTTTAAATTAAATCCCCCACCCTCCCGAACCCCCCCCCCCAAATGACTTAAATAACCTGCGGGTCCAGCGGCGGTCCGGAACGGCAGCGGTCCGGAACGGGCTCCTGCTCCTGAATCTTGTTGTCTTCAGCCGGCGCCATTTTCCAAAATGGCGCCGAAAAATGGCGGCGGCCATAGACGAACACGATTGGATGGCAGGAGGTCCTTCCGGACCCCCGCTGGACTTTTGGCAAGTCTCGTGGGGGTCAGGAGGCCCCCCACAAGCTGGCCAAAAGTTCCTGGAGGTCCAGCGGGGGTCAGGGAGCGATTTCCCGCCGCGAATCGTTTTCGTACGGAAAATGGTGCCGGCAGGAGATCGACTGCAGGAGGTTGTTCAGCGAGGCGCCGGAACCCTCGCTGAACGACCTCCTGCAGTCGATCTCCTGCCGGCGCCATTTTCCGTACGAAAAACGATTCGCGGCGGGAAATCGCTCCCTGACCCCCGCTGGACCTCCAGGAACTTTTTGGCCAGCTTGTGGGGGGCCTCCTGACCCCCACGAGACTTGCCAAAAGTCCAGCGGGGGTCCGGAAGGACCTCCTGCCGTCCAATCGTGTTCGTCTATGGCCGCCGCCATTTTTCGGCGCCATTTTGGAAAATGGCGCCGGCTGAAGACAACAAGATTCAGGAGCAGGAGCCCGTTCCGGACCGCTGCCGTTCCGGACCGCCGCTGGACCCGCAGGTTATTTAAGTCATTTGGGGGGGGTTCGGGAGGGTGGGGGATTTAATTTAAAGGGTCGGGGGTGGGTTTTAGGGGGTTTTAATGTGCCGGTTTTGCGATTTTTAGATTTTTCACGATTTTTCACGATTTTTCACGATATTTTACCCCCCAAACGGCAACAATACGATTCCCTCCCCCTCCCAGCCGAAATCGATCGTTAAGACGATCGAGGACACGATTCACATCCCTAATGAGCACCACCACAGCTCTGCTGGTCCCTCTTCTCTTCGGGTAGTGATGGAATGAGCTTCATTATGGTCAGCAGGATCTTCTTCTCATCGGCCTCGGGGGGCGGGGTGGGAGGGGGGAGTTGGCACTGAAGCAGGAAAAAACACTGCGGCAGCGTGATATTGAACTACTGCAGTGATGTGTTAGTTCAACCCACTGACAGGTTGAATTTTGTCACGGATAGCAGCTCTCTTCCTCTTCAGCCACTGATGGGTTGAACATTGCCAGCAGTTTCTTTTCCTCTTCAGCAGCCAGCATGTTTGGCTCTGCTGAAGGCCCTGTGGCCTCTTCTGTTGCTGCTGCTGCTGCCTCCGGGTTGTGCTGCCCCATGCAAATGTACGGAATGCACACCCGGTCACTCCAGCCTGAGTACAGGGATAAATTATTGCTAAGTAGCCTTTATTGTCTTGATTTTTAAAAAATGGCTTATAGGCATATAATACCTGAGGTGTGAAAGTAGCATTTACAAAATCAATTAGAGGACAGTGCATGTAATAGTATGTACATAGCTTGGTATTGCACTTTATGTGCCCTGAGAAATGACTTTCCACTGGGCATAGTTGCAACTTTCATGCATGCATCTTTATTTTAAATAGCATGCATGCAGGTTACCTGAACAAGTTGTTCCTTTCTTGGAGCAGATCTTACTTTGATAGAGGTCATTTGTATTTGTATTCGGCCAATAACCTGAGGACTTTGAAAGGGAGCTTGCCACTATGGAGTGAATTTTCAAAGGGGTTTCCCATTTAAAAATTCCTCCTATGCATGTATGTTTAATGTATATATTAACAAGTGATTTTTCATGACCTGGAGAGCATGAACTATCTAAAGCGATCATGCTGAAAAGTGAGCACATGCAAAGTGAACATATTTGAGGTTGTGGTTTAGACATTCACTTATACTTTGGTATTTTATTATGAATATACATGTGTAAGTCATCAAGAATGCTTGAACACTTTTACATGTGCTGTTTAATATGCAAAATTCAAAATTCCATTGCCTTTTTGGACCTGGTATTTGGTGTGCTGGCTTCTAATGGTGAGTTGAGAGAGCAACTTGATAGGAGTAGAGGGAGAGTGTATATGTAGCTAAATGGGAAATTGCTGTCCTTACCCATAAATATGTTTGGCTTGTTAAGTTATTTGATTTTTTTGTCTTTGTGTTTGCTTCCATTATTTGAGAGGCTTTTCAGTCAATGTCACTGAGATTGTGTGTTTACCTGCATGAGTACTGGGTGACTAGGCTGACCATGTGTGTGTGTATGTGCATGCGCAAGTGAGGCAGACTGAGGCTGACTGTGTATGTGGCAAACTTGGCAGAATGTGAGTGTCTGAGTGAAATATACAGGGGCTGATTGTGTGTGTGTGTGTGTGTGTGTGTGTGTGTGTGTGTGTGTGTGAGTGAGTAGGGCAGACTGAGGCTTATTTGGGGGTATGTATGCATGTGTATGAATAGAGCTGACAGGAGCTGATTCTGTATGTGTGTGTGTTAGGAATGTGCATTCATTTGAAATAAATGAGTAAAACATAACAAATGGGCCCATATTTGTTTCATTTGTGGCCCTCAGCAACAAATGGAGAGGACCCACTAATGAAAATAATATTCTTTATCTCATTTGTTTATGTTTGCAATTAATTTCTATAATCTATTGAAGTCTATGGCTTGGTACTGCTGAGACAAAAAACCTGCAAACTATTGCAACCATGTCATACCTGTCTGACCTCATAGCCTTGACAAAGCCAAGGCAGGATGTGTTGGCAAGGAAACCACACAGAATACAAATCACAATGAAGCATCTTTCTAACTAGCGTTTAGCTAATGCCCCTGGTTTCCTGTGGCAGATTTTTTAAGATTTTGTGGTAAGAGTTAGCAAATTATGTGGCAGGTCTTTCAAAATTCTGTTGCAGTTTGTACCCCTATGCAAAAAAGTCTTATTGAAAAAAGTATTTTTATTTTTAAACAATATTTAGTTTTTTCATGCTCTTAATTACACAGACGGATATGTACACATTATATAGGACATATAGTAACAGATACAAAATGGGGTTGAATTAGGATAAGTTGAAACGTGGTAACACTGGTATTCTCATCAAGCGTTCTATGACTTGAAATTAAGGCCCTTTCTTCAGCTATGACACCAGTTGCAGACTTCCAAAATGCATCCAAGTCTTTGTAAATGGTGTATGATTGGTCATATATGCAGGTGGGTGCAAGAACCTTTATATAAAGAAGAAATTCTTCTATAGGGATACTACTCCATCTAAGAATTAATGTAAAGTGAAACCATCTTTGGTTTAATAAGGATTTAATAGATCTTGGAAGGATCAAATATGCTCACTGCTTTCTCTGTCAATTCCAACTTCACCTCCCTCACTCCCCTTCAGTTCAGGAGCCAATAATGGGGAAGAGGGGAACAACAGAAGAAAGGTCCCTGCAGGCAGGTTGGAAGTGGAAGAACTATAGCAGGAGCAGAGAGAGCTGAGACTGAAGGCGTGCAAGCACTCTGCAGTTATCTTATATTTATGTATTTATTTAGCACTGTTCTATACCAGCATTCAAGATAAGCATCTCATCATGCCGGTTTACATTTAACAGGGGGGTGAAAAAATAAATAAATGAATAAATTAACAAATTGTAGCAAGTGAAAAGAAAAAAATTCTGCAGTTACAATAAAACAGGGGAGATTTGAAACTGGGAGGAGGAAAGTCTAAAGGAATTTAACATAGAGAGCAATTATTTACATTGTTCTAGGAATGTCTTATTGTGGTTGTCCTTGAATTGAGGTTCAGTTGGTGTCTGGAAAGGCTTGTTTTAAACAAACAAGCCTTTCCAGACACCAACAATCTTCAAAACATTGAATTAAGAGGTGTAAAAAGAAAGCCCATTAGGAATGTTGAACTTTTGGCAGATTGTAAAATATGTGGCATGAAGCTAATTATGTGGTTTCTTCCATGGCTGCACAATCACTGGAGGCTAGGGGCACTGCCTATAGCTGCTATCTAGATCTAGTGGCACTTATGTTCTTCCACTGTAAACTCTGCATGGAACTCTACATTTCCTCTCAAGCTCTTGGCTGAGAAGGTTGTGTCCTAACAAGTTCTCTTCAAAAAAAGCTTACAAAATTTTGGATTTAGTACTGTTGAAGGGCTGCTTCTGCTCTTCTCTGTGCTGCAGTGGGTTCATATACACTCACTGTGCAGAAAGAGACATAGTGTACTGCTGCTGATTTTTTTTCAGTGGAGGAGGTCAGGGTGGGAGACAGTGTGGAGATTGCAGTTGCAGCAGTGCTAGTGAGTTTGCTATCTCTGTCTGTTTGCACAGTGGACACCAGTGAGATGATCAGTGCATACTCAGATACTGAAAAGAAAAGTTTTATCAGGCTGCCAGCCTTTTTTGCCTGTTAGTGTTATTTTATTTATTACACTTCTTCTATTCCACAATTTTACAAGTCATTCAATGTGAATTACAATAAGAACATACATAATAAAATCAGCAAAAAATACATTAATACACAATTAAAATGACAAAGAAAATAATTAAAACAACACTAATGAATGCACTTCCAAAGTATTTGCTTATCAAGGCTTATCCTCTACCCAAATGCCTGCACAAATAGTATTGCCTTCTCCAACTTATGAAATTTTTCAAGTCTCTAAAGCAGAGCTTTCCAAACTTTTCATGTTGGTGACATACTTTTTAGACAAACATAATTTCGGGACACAGTAATTCAGTCTACTAGCAAACCAGAGGTTAAAGGTTAAACGAACAAAATGTATTTCGACAATTTATGTATGTTTCCTTAAATATATACATAATAAAATGTTTCACGACACAACCTATCTTGTGAAAATCTTTCATTTATATTAAAAATATATAATATTCCAAGATTAATGTTATTGTTATAATTTATGAGTAACAATAATAAAACAAAGTTATTGTGTTATTCAATTTACCTCTTTAATGAGATATATGAGCTTGATGGGATGAACACAGATTTGAATATTTGGTGTTAATAAGAAAGTCCAAAGGGTCTTCTGCGTAATTTTAAAAAGCTGGCCAGTTTCACACTATAAAATTATTTGATAGCCTCATTCAACTAATTCTATATGGCTATGAGAGTGAAGACTGGAATTTATAGGAAGGGACAGAATGTCAATATAAATCCTGCACCTCCAGTTCTGTAACTCTGTGCATCCACTGAAATTCCCCCAAACAATGGAGCTTGAATGTTTCCCTTACAGCTCATCATACTAAAAGATGTTTTCAAATTCTGGTGTCACCTCACAGTAACAGCAGCACAAACACCTTCCACTGCCAGGCACATTGTGAACGAAAATAAAACCTCGCAAAAAAAAAAGACACTCAAAATCTATACTGCAATCCCATCATAACATAACAGTAATAACACCAAGGACTCTAACAACAATAACCCTACCTGTGAAAAAGCAAGGGTAAATATTATACTGGGTCCTAGAATACCAATACACCACCTACTGAGGAAACAAAACAAACCCGATTGCTATAGATCCCTATGCTAGCGAATTTCTCATCATGGTCACACACACAGAGCAGAGACAGACCCTCACCAAATACAGAATACAAAATAAAGGAGCACAAATTAGACAAAAACTGAAATGGAAACCCCAAGAAGCCAGACTCTGTGTATTAATAATGGAAAAACAGAATCATCATTCCTCATAAAACAAATAAAATCAAGAAACATAAAGCATCAGTTATAATAGTAAAACCATACTAATAAAAGAATATTTTAAAACTACTGATAAATAGAATTTCTATTCATTAAAATCATATACATTTTTTACAATTTCCTAAACACCAATAAAATATTTCAAAACAGCACATATATCAAATAACACCCAATAATTAAAACTAATAAGGATTTTAAAAAGCCCCTGCTGTCCATACGTGGGAGCTCTTGATTTCCAGTCACCCTGATATTGTCAAGGATTAGGAGGTTATCCTCTCTCTCTCACACATACTCACATTTCCATTCTCTCTCACACATATACTGTCACATACATACACATTCATGCTCTTATACCCACCATAACCTCTCGCTCTCACAGACACTGACACACTCTCAAGCTCTAAGACACTCTCTCTCCCTCCACACACACACCCCCACACAAACTCTTACTCCCCTGGATTTTCTCATACATACTCTGTCTGGCTCCCTCACATACACACAAACACACACACCCAGGCAAGCTCCCAGTCATTCTCACACACTGAAACTGACCCCCAGGCAGGCTTCCATTCATTTTCACACCACTCCCTCCCCATCCCCCAGGCATGCACACATTCATTCTCACACACACAGACCCCCCAGGCAGGCACCAATTCATTCTCACACACACATACACCACACACAGGCCGGCACCTATTCTCACACATACAAACCCCAGGAAGACACCCATACATTCTCATACACAGACACACCCTCAGGCAGGCACACACTAAAGGCAAACCCCCTCTCTTTCTTTTGCCAGCAACCTCGGAGCCTCTCTCATTCCTCTGCTGCCACTGCTGCCGCATGGCTATTGGGGAGGCGCTGATCGCTGCTATTGGCACTGAAGCCCATTCTGCTGCCTCCTCTGTGCAGGACCCGTGGGTTTCCACTTCCTCCATGTTGATCTCGTACATTGTGAAATCAGCATAGAGAAAGTGCTACTCTTGCACATTACCAAAGATTACATGTGCCAATCAGTAAAAAGTAATTTATTTCTTTTTTTTTACCTTTGCTGTCTGATCTTAGTTTTCTAATCGGTTGGTCACAGGCTTTTTTGTTCCACCTACCCTTTCTTATTTTTTTGCCAATTCCTTTCCTATTGTCTTTTTTTCTATTTCTTTTCTCTCCATCTATCTTCTTCCCTCAAACATTCAGTCAGGTTCTCATTCTCACATGCTTTCTCTCTCTCACACACTCACAGGCTCTCTCTCATACAATCATTCATACAGTCTCTCTCTTGCACATGCTGTCTGACTCTCACACACCCAGGCTCTCTCTCACACCCACATGTTGTCTTGCTCAAGCACAGGCTCTCACTGTCACATGCTCTCTCTCATACAATCATTCATACACAGTCTCTCTCTTGCACATGCTGTATGACTCTCACACACCCAGGCTCTCTCTCACTCCCACATGCTGTCTTGCTCAAGCACAGACTCTCACTGTCACATGCTCTCTCTCATACAATCATTCATACACACAGGCTCTCACTGTCATATGCTGTCTCTCTCACACACACACAGGCTCTCTCACATGCTGTCTCTGCAAACATTCAGGTCCTCACTCCCACACACAATCTCTCAACTCACCTCATACACACACACAATCTCTCAACTCAGCTCACAGATGCACACAATCGCTCAACTCACCTCATTCACGCACACAATCTCTCAACTCAGCTCACAGATGCACACAATCGCTGAACTCAGCTCACAGACGCACACAATCGCTCAACTCACCTCATTCACACACACAATCTCTCAACTCAGCTCACAGACGCACACAATCACTCAACTCAGCTCACAGACGCACACGATCGCTCAACTCAGCTCACAGACGCACTCTACGGGCCCTCAGCTGCTCTCTTACCTCTGGGCCTCCTCTTCACGGGTCGCTGCAGGATGGGCTCTGCAGCGGCCCTGATCTTCTCGGGCCGATCGCGGCGGCGACCCTGCTACCGGGCCTCCTCCTCCTCTTCTCTCCCCGCTGCCACAACGCTGCTGCTCCTCTTCTGGACACGGCTGACGCTCCTCCCCCTTTCTGCCCGTGCGGCTCCGGCAACATTTTTCTTCCGGGGCCGCATGGGCAGGAAGGAGGAGGAGCACCTGCACGTCTCGACGTGACCTTTTTCTTCTTCGGGCCGTGGTGAGGTGAGCTCCACCATGGCCTTGCCGATCAGCGATATTTTACTGCTCAGCCGCCAGTGGGATGAGCTCCACCGGCGGCTGCATTGGCTCCCACTTGCCGGTGTGTCACGTGCACCAGGCTTGCGCGACACACCGGCACACCTCAGGCAACACACCAAAGTGTCGCGACACACACTTTGGAAAGCTCTGCTCTAAAGGTAAAGTATTCCATAAAGTTGGAGCAGCAGCTGAAAACATTCTGACATACAAAGACTTTAGAGGAAACTCATTAACTGATGGAATACATGAACACTGCTGAGAGGAAGAAAACAGTTCATGAGATGGCACATAGCATTTAAACTTATCTTCCAAACAATGGGAATCATTGTACAACACGTTATGCATAATAACAAATACTTTAAATTGCACTCTTTGTATGCTAAGTAGCCAGTGGAGATCTTTTAGATACAAATGCACACTTACACTCTATGGTGAAAATCAAGCAGTCCCACTTTGACATCATACAATTACATGATTGTTTTAAAAATTGCAGAATCCTCGTTCCAAAAACATTAAAGAGATGATAAGTCCATCACTTTTACCAGAAGTCACAAATGTCTCCACTGCAACTCTGTTTGGCACCAGGTTAAAGGGTCATCACCATTTTGGTCAATGCTCTTTTTGTGAGATCATGTCTCAAGGGTCTTTTTTCAGACATCCTAAAGATCAACAAGATTATTTCTTGAAGGAGTATACCAACTGCACATCAGATTTTGTGGTATACATTCTCACATATCCATGTAAAATGGTATACGTGGGCAAAACCATCAGAGCACTAAGAACATGGTTCTTAGTGCTCTGATGAACCCACCCCTTATTTTCTAGCCTGCTCCCACACCCGCGCCCTGTTTTTTGTAACTTTCCTCCTTTCGCAAGTTTTACTGTAAACCGGCGTGATGTGCCCGCACGAACACGGTATATAAAAGCTGTTAAATAAATAAATAAAATAAATAAATGATTGTCCGAGCATAAAAGTTGCTTGAAGAATAAGAAGACTGATGCCCCGTTGGTATCCCACTGCTTGGAATTCAACCATAAATTCAAAGATTTAAATTGCTGTGTATTGAAACGAGTACGTGTTAATATCAGAGGTGGTAATAAAGAGAGGCTATTGTTACAACAGGAACTGCGATGGATCTATAGGCTGCAGAGTTTTACACCTTTTGGTTTAAATTCAGAAATGGAATGGTTGTGGTTTTTTAAATTAGTTCTCAATATTCAGTAACTCTTAATATCCTTCTTCTTCAGGAAACCTTTTTTTCAATAAGAATTTCATGTTTGCAGTGAGCTATTAGATTCAAGAGAAAAATCTTTTGAATGTTCATTTTTTGATTTGATTGGCTGATAGAGCCTATAAAAGAAATGTGCATGTGCACATTTCTTTTCAAGAAATTGCCATTAGCTGTGCAACCGCAGAAAAGGAAACATGAATGCAGATGATCGAACCCATCAACTTGGTAACATTACAAGGTACTGAGGTATTTTTTAAACAATTCAGATATTTTTGCATAGCATTGAATTTTGATGGCATTGTTTTCTGTCTTCTAGTTATTGCCTTGAAATAGCTTAACAGCGAAACGCTAGCTAACGTCGGCATACAATATGAGTGGTTGCGGGTAGCGACCATCGTTATTAAAGTTTCCGTATAATGGTTCAACCTACTGAAGTTCCATGAGTTGGAAACGGGTTTATAGCCTTGGGTAAACCATCAAGAAGAAAAATCACACACAAGGTTCATAAGATAAGTCATAGTTTTTCAACTTTCATTGAGCTACTTACTATAGTGTGTTTTCAAATGAAAAATTACATTATCTTCAGATGTGGAATTGAAAGAAACTTTTTCCATTGAGATATCACAATAAGAAACAAAGAAGTGCTTTTTATATTTTAATAAAATAATATTTTTGAAAATAAGAAAAAAAGTAAAAATTAAATATACATTATACTAATAAAGGTACATTGGGAGGTTTTTTGAAGACCAATGATTGGCTCACCTGTAAATGTGTATAAGTTTTGGACAAGGCTTGCACTTGGATTCTAAGGTCTTTTTCCTCCATGAAGTGATCATTGTTTAATTATGGTAAAATAAATTGTTTGGTATAAAGTAATTTTTCTTTGGAAGTGTTTCACAACTTTACACATCCTGTTTATATTTGAATTACAGCTACATTCTATACCAATTGAATAATTTGTTGTAAATACTTAGGTAAACCTAAATAAACAGCATTATAATAATCAAGATGTCTTTATACAATAGTCAGAACTACTAACTGGAACTCTTCAATAGGCAAATAATTTTTCAGAGAGCATATTAATCGAACTTAATTTTAAAAAGGCAGTTCTCACTACCTTCCACATAATCTGGGAAACTAAAGGTATACCTACATTACGGACCTCATTTTTAATCTGTAAAATAAGTAGGGATGGGCATTCATTTTAAACTAATTTGCAAAACACAAGAAGTAAGGGCAATTCATTTTAAAATGTCCGGTTGGACCTAGGCCTAGGCCCAAACCTAGGGAATAGGCTGAGGTCGAAAGCAGGGGATTTGGCCTTCTGCTGGAGCATGATGCCAGCATCTCAGCTGGAGTGAAAGTAACATGGAGGGCCCTTTAATCTCATTCTAGCCTGTTTTTCCTTAACCTTGCATATAAGGTTTGCCACTTGTGGCCGAGGTTTTCCAAATTTCTATTGTGTAAAAAATCATTCAATTTGTGGCAAATTTTAAGAACATAAGAACATGCCATACTGAGACAGACCGAGGGTCCATCAAGCCCAGCATCCTGTTTCCAACAGTGACCAATCTAGGCCATAAGAACCTGGCAAGTACCCAAAAACTAAGTCTATGCCATGTTACTGTTGCTAGTAATAGCAGTGGCTATTTTCTAAATCAACTTAATTAATACTCCCATGTATGATCCTTTCAATAAGATACCACTTTCCGAGAATCCTTCCCTAGGACATTCTGAACCTTCATCACTTCCCTGATAAGAAGGGCCACCTCCCATGGCTGGAAGATTGGCTTCCTAAGCAGAAGTCCTTTATCTTCAGGCAATGTACTGTTTTGTAAATAGAGAATGAAACCTGAACTTAAATACCATCATATACGCTAATGGATACAAAATTACATATAGATTGGGGATGAAATTATGCACAGAAAATTCACTCATGCACTTTATAAAATTCAAAGTAATAATTAGTGCATAACCGTGTAGAGTTGGCCAATAAACAAGCTATTTTGTGAAAAGAATTCAAGGTATGTGTGGATAATAGGGATGTGAATCGTGTCCTCGATCGTCTTAACGATCGATTTCGGCTGGGAGGGGGAGGGAATCGTATTGTTGCCGTTTGGGGGGGTAAAATATCGTGAAAAATCGTGAAAAATCTAAAAATCTAAAAATCGCAAAACCGGCACATTAAAACCCCCTAAAACCCACCCCCGACCCTTTAAATTAAATCCCCCACCCTCCCGAACCCCCCCCAAATGACTTAAATAACCTGCGGGTCCAGCGGCGGTCCGGAACGGTAGCTGTCCGGAACGGGCTCCTGCTCCTGAATCTTGTTGTCTTCAGCCGGCGCCATTTTCCAAAATGGCGCCGAAAAATGGCGGCGGCCATAGACGAACACGATTGGATGGCAGGAGGTCCTTCCGGACCCCCGCTGGACTTTTGGCAAGTCTCGTGGGGGTCAGGAGGCCCCCCACAAGCTGGCCAAAAGTTCCTGGAGGTCCAGCGGGGGTCAGGGAGCGATTTCCCCGCCGCAAATCGTTTCCGTACGGAAAATGGCGCCGGCAGGAGATCGACTGCAGGAGGTCGTTCAGCGAGGGTTCCGGCGCCTCGCTGAACAACCTCCTGCAGTCGATCTCCTGCCGGCGCCATTTTCCGTACGAAAACGATTCGCGGCGGGAAATCGCTCCCTGACCCCCGCTGGACCTCCAGGAACTTTTGGCCAGCTTGTGGGGGCCTCCTGACCCCCACGAGACTTGCCAAAAGTCCAGCGGGGGTCCGGAAGGACCTCCTGCCGTCCAATCGTGTTCGTCTATGGCCGCCGCCATTTTTCGGCGCCATTTTGGAAAATGGCGCCGGCTGAAGACAACAAGATTCAGGAGCAGGAGCCCGTTCCGGACCGCTGCCGTTCCGGACCGCCGCTGGACCCGCAGGTTATTTAAGTCATTTGGGGGGGGGTTCGGGAGGGTGGGGGATTTAATTTAAAGGGTCGGGGTGGGTTTTAGGGGGTTTTAGTGTGCCGGCTCACGATTCTAACGATTTATAATGATAAATCGTTAGAATCTCTATTGTATTGTGTTCCATAACGGTTTAAGACGATATTAAAATTATCGGACGATAATTTTAATCGTCCTAAAACGATTCACATCCCTCGTGGATAATGACCTCATTATCTGAAGCCTTTTCCAATATGACATTTGTTCAACTCTTCACTTCTATAGCTGGTATTTTAGCAGAGCTGGTGAGGCCCTTCATTCACCATAAACCACTCATTTGTGTGATCTTATAGCTCCTATGTATAAGAAGATTTCAAAGTGTTTTTATCCAGAGAGCTACCATAGCTCTGTGTACCATAGCTCTGTGTTTTCAACTGCCTTCATTCTTATTAATGTTTATATCAGTATGGGATGCAGTGGTGGACTGGATATCATCATTTCTGACCTTGCTTCAGGTAAACTCTTTTTGCCCTCATGTCAGGCAGAATGCAGGGGATTTTAGGGAAATACTAGTCGACTTCCATAGGCAGGTAGAGATTCTTGAGATATTTGTGTTGGAAAGGTGAATGCAAATCTGCCTCCTTCCTGGGTGATGAACTGCTGTAGGCAGAGTGATAGAGATGAGTGGGTTTCTAATTCCTTGAGCTGTCTGTTTAATTCCTACTTTGCCACAGCCACCATGATGTAAGACTGGATTTTGACCAGTAATGAACAAATGGGAAGGAAAGGCAATCTCACCTTTAAAAAAAAACCAAAACAGGAAGTAGACAGGACAACCTTAAAATCAAAACAAAAACTTGCTGATTCACTGGTTGAGTCCTCCTTCCTGCAGGTTAAAACAGGCTGGGAAGAAACAGAGTGGTGGACTGGCAGGGGAAGAAGAGAAGCCCTGGAATCCTGAAGCAAGCACCAGGAAGCCTGCAGGGACATTGCAAGAACCAGGATTCCTATTCAAATAACCTGACTGGATCCATCTCTAGAAGGGTAGAAAAAAACTGCAGACTGGAATATGTCAGCAGCTGGAATTATTTTTCTTTATTCAAAACTTAATGAGGTCAATATTCGAAAGCCATTTAGACAGACAGTTGAAAAGTTATCCATCTAAATAGCTGCATAGCAATATTCATCACTATGTGGCTAAATTCTAGCCACATAATGAGTTATGCGGATAGAATTTAGCCACATAAATTGGGGGCATTCCAAAGGTAGGCAGGAAGCGTTTCTGGGCAGAGCAGAGTTAGCCACATAAGTTAGGTCCTTAGGGCTGCCTTAAAGTTAGCCAGTTACATGCAACCTGCTAATTTTAAGATAGCTGGGTATATTCAGCAATGCTACTGCACAGCCAAGCCAAACAGGAGCTGAAAATAGACCCCTGTATTTCTGGAACAACTGCAGAATGAAGACAAGAACTGAAACTCTTTTCTTTATTCAAACTTTTGCTTTTATGGAGAAAAACCGTAGGCTGAAGATAACCAATAGCAGGGATTGTGTCAAGCATTTGTGTTTCTGGAAAAGGACCAGAAAGGGAGAGGAAGAGAACCTGCTTCAATAAACAAATTGAATACTGCCTCCAGAGAGTTATTGTTAAAAGAGGCAAAATTTTAGCTATGGGGCGGATTTTCAGAGCCCTGCTCGCCTAAATCCGCCTAAATCCGGGCGGATTTAGGCGAGCAGGGCCCTGCGTGCCGGTGCGCCTATTTTACATAGGCCTACCGGCGCGCGCAGAGCCCCGGGACTCGCGTAAGTCCCGGGGTTTTCAGAGGGGGGCGTGTCAGCGGCGTGTCGGAGGGCGGGCCCGATCCGCGCGGCGTTTTCGGGGCGTGTCGGGAGCGTTTCGGGGGCGGGCCTGGGGGCGTGGTTACGGCCCGGGGGCGTGGCTGCGTCCTCCGGACCCGCCCCCAGGTCGCGTCCCGGCGCGCTAGCGGCCCGCTGGCACGCGGGGATTTACGTCTCCCTCTGGGAGGCGTAAATCCCCCGACAAAGGTAAGGGGGGGTTTAGACAGGGCCGGGCGGGTGGGTTAGGTAGGGGAAGGGAGGGGAAGGTGAGGGGAGGGAACGGAGGTAGGCTGCGCGGCTCGGCGCGCGCCGGCTATATGGAATCGATAGCCTTGCGCGCGCCAATCCCGGATTTTAGCGGCTACGCGCGTATCTGCTAAAATCCAGCGTACTTTTGTTGGCGCCTGATGCGCCAACAAAAGTACGCCAAATTGCGCTATTTGAAAATCTACCCCTATGAGAGGTGAAAAGAGAGAAAGAGGAAAAACCTAGACCGGATTCCCACAATTGGTGGCAGGGGTGAAATTTGCTTCAGGAAAAGCTCCTTTCCACTTGTAACAGATAGATCTTTGCTGTGGAAAAATGGTTAGGCTGCTGCAAGCCCTATCTGAGGGCCAACAGCAGTTACAGTCCATGGTCCAAAATTCAATGGACCCAACATCAAACAGTGCAAGAAGGACTGGAATAGCAGCAAGCCTCCCTTGCTCAAATTGCTCAGGCTATAGTCTCCAGCCTGGACAGCTGCCTTACCCCAGACCTCCTGAAATTTGTTCCAAGGGTTATGTTGTTTTGAGCAAATAGCACAAGCAATAGGGTAGCCTGAAGAGACATGGGCCATTGATCTTGGTAACCTGCTGGTCAGAGAAGCCCAAGCTGCCAAACCAGCATATAGGGAGGTAAAAAGAGCCATTTTGGAATGATTGGGCTGTACTACAGAACAATATTGATAGTGTTTCTGAGAAGACTTTCTACGAGTGGAAAAGAATTCTGGAAGTTTCTCTATGGCATAACAAGCCAAAGTCTGGAAATATCTTCAGCTGGAAGGATGCTTCAGTATTGAAGTGATAAAAGGGGTGCTGTTGGAACAGCAAGTCCAAGGTCTTGATGCTCTTATGCAATGGTGGATACACTAGCACCCCAAGATGGCTATTGAAAACTTTCTCAAGCTAATAAAGCCTTTTGGCAACCAAAGGACATAAGCACATAAGAACATAAGAAATTGCCATGCTGCGTCAAACCAAGGGTCCATCAAGCCCAGCATCCTGTTTCCAACAGAGGCCAAACCAGGCCACAATAACCTGGCAAGTACCCAAACAGCAAGATCCCATGCTACTGTTGCCAGTAATAGCAGAGGCTATTCCCTAAGTCAACTTGATTAATAGCAGTTAATGGACTTCTCCTCCAAGAATGTATCCAAACCTTTTTTAAACCCAGCTACACTAACTGCACTAACCACATCCTCTGGAAACAAATTCCAGAGCTTAATTGTGCATTGAGTGAAAAAGAAACCATTTTTAAGCAGACCAGCCTGACCCATTCCAGACTGAACCAGACTAGAATGAACTAGCTAAAACTCCCTGGGGCAGGAATACTGACCTCTATCATTTTCAATGAGCGAGTGATACCCCAGAGTTGAACCTCTCCAGTGCTACCAATGTGGTAGATGGGGCCACATGGAAAAAACCTGTCCCGAGCTGTCCAAAGAACTTATGGACACTATTCTGATGTATTCATTATTGGAGCTGGACCAGCTTTGCTGCAATATCAGACTCTCCCATCTTTATCCCTGTCGATCTAAGAGGAAGGCCCCTGATGGCACTCTTGGATTTTGGCAGTATGAAGATGTTGGTAGAGAGGCATTTCCTGCAGAGAAACAAGATAAATTATGACATAGAGTTATAACTCTCTTGTATACATGAAGAAAAAAGGCTGTATCCATTAAGTAAAGTAACTCTCACTACCCTATGTGAGAAGAAAGAGGCTGAAGCAAGAATAATCTTGGGAAAGGACATACTTAGCTTTGAAACCTTCTGATAGGGGCAAGGGAGAACTCCAGAGAAGCTGGGGAGGGGGCGGGCCCAAACCTTTTACTCTGAAGATTCGGACCTAGTTATGGAAGAACCCATCTCAGTCCAGAAGACAATGCTGCCTAGAGGAAAAGTAGTGGGCAGGGACCCCAACCACCATATTTAAAGAACCACGGGAATCAGGGAAAAGACTGACTGTAAACACGAACAGAACTACAACCAAGGGAGATGAATGACAGTAGAGGGTAGAACCTAGAAGGAAGTCATGAATTCTTTAGACAGGCCCAAAGGGAGGCTAGGACTCTCAAGGTGGTCCTAGATAAGGTACAGTTGATTGATGGACAACTTAGAATGGGGGATCTCACCCAGCCCAGCAGGCCATTTTTCTCCTTATAAATTTTTACTTGTATAGGGTGACAAATGGGGAGATTGAGGGTGAAATTTGGGAACAGCTATTCATCTTCAAGCCATCCTAAATTCAGGTTTTGAGACTCACCCACAGTCATCTGCTACAGGAACAACTAAGGTCTGATAAGACTCAAGTCAAAACCCTCCTCAGATTATATTGACCAGGCATTTACAAACATGTGGAAGAGTTCTGCAAGTGATGCCCTACCTGTCAGCTTTCCTCACAGCATTAATGTCATTACCCATAATTAATACCCCATATGAAAGGATCTCTGTGGACATTGAAGGACCCCTAGAAAAGTCTACTTTTAGACATCAGTTTATTCTAGAAGTCGTAGTGGACTATGTCACACACTATCCAGAAGCTGTACAACTCTAGAACATGAAACCGTTAACCATAGCAAACACATTAGTGGAAATCTTCTCATAAGTGGACTTACAGAAGGAGGTCCTCACTGACCAAGGGACACCTTTGTGTCAGCCATAATGAAACAAGTCTATACCCTATTAGGAGTACCACTCTGTGAACATCAATCTATCATCCCCAAACAGATGGGTGAGTGGAGTGTTTTAATAAAATGTTGAAATAGATGCTCCAAAAAGCATTGATGGGAAAAAACTGGAATCACCTCCTTCCCTATCTCCTCTTTGCCTTCCAGGAAGTACCCCAAAGTTCAACATGTCAGGAAGTATTTCTTCACGGAAAGGGTGGTGGATGCCTGGAATGCCCTTGCGGAGGAAGTGGTGAAGACTAAAACTGTGAAGGATTTCAAGGGGGCATGGGATAAACACTGTGGATCCATAAAGGCTAGAGGATGGGAATGAAGAGAAGAGCCATGGGGGTGGATTCTGGAGTGGAGGCTAGTACCTGGTGATTACTACCCTTACTCAATAAGCCTCCAACATTGCTCTCTGCTTCAACAGCAAGGGGAAATGTGGAAAAGAGGATTTCATTCAGATAACTACCAACAAGGACTGAACTTCACAATCTGGTTAAACAAATAAGTGTGGGGGTAGCTTGCTTATTACTGCAGTTACTGCCCTAAACCAATTAAGCCTGATACATTACTTTGAATGCATAAACAGTGTTGCTCTCTGCTTCTATGGCAGGGGGAAATGTGGAAAAAAGGATTTGCTTTCAGACAACAACGAACAAGGACTGAACTTCACAATCTGGGGTAAACAAATAAGCATGGGTGTAGGGTGCTTATTACGGCGGTTACTAGGGATGTGCAGAAGGAAAAAATGTGTTTTGATTCATTTTTCGTTTCGCTGGAACACAAATTTGTTGCATTAGTTTCATAGGGGGGAAAACAAATTTGTTGATTAGTTTTATTTGTTGTCGATTTTCTCATTAAAGTCAATGGGGGAAGTATTTGCAGCATATATTTGGCTGCAGAATTGGGGTTTTCTTATCAATTCTGATGAAACTTCTGGGGAGCAATCATCAGAATGAGAAAAGAGCTCCAAGGTACTTAGACTGTGGCAAAGTGGCACCAAAGTGGCATGAATAGTCTAAGGCACTGTAAAGGGGCAAAGGGGTACCAGGAGTGGCAAGAGTGCTTTAACAGAGGTGCAAAGCAGCAGCAAGAGTGTAAAAAACACACCACAGCTTCAAAAGAGAGCACCGATAACAGTTGCATGAACCCTCGAAGGCAGAATGACAGGCAAAGAGGCAAGATAAGTGACATCAACATCCTACAGCACAATGAAAAGGGAACATAGCAAGCAGAAAAAGTGTCAGAAAAAAACACAAGGAGCTGATAAAGGGACAAAGCAGCAGAAAGACTAGCACCAACACACTGAGGAACCATGATAGTGGCAAGAACACAAAGAGTAGAGTGAGTCATCTGGTGTATGGCAGCAAGCCAGAGTGGCAGAAAATTGATAGGGGCAAGACAGGCTGGCATAGCGGAAGTAGTCTGGTCCCTGTGGTTTTTATAGGGGCAAGACAGGCTGGCAGAGCTGAGGTAGTCAGGTCGCTGTGGTTTTGATAGGGGCAAGACAGGCTGTTCCCAGGGAGAGCTCCCTTTCCTTTGCGCAGGAAAGGGCTCCCTAGAATAGGTTCGCCCCTAGAGTGGGGTGTTTCAGTTGGCGTCTAGTGAGCTCTCGCCGGTTTTTTAAAATCTGGTGGACTTAGCAGATATACAAACGAGAATTTTCAAGGCTGAGGTGGAGGAGGTTTCCATGTGAACAGCAGTTCAACATGGGTCAATGGGTACTAAGAGATAGGCTGGCTACACCTGAGGAGAGTTCCCTTTCCTTTGCGCAGGAAAGGGCTCCCTGAAATAGGTTGGCCCCTACAGTGTGGTGGTTCCATTGGCATCTAGGGAATACCGAAAAGCTATTAACTGTACTTATGCACTTCAGCTGATGACAAAGGAACTTGAAGAGCTTTCAGAAATAAGAAAACTGCTACTCAAGTCCAAATCTACAATATCAACCTATGTTGACTTTGCAGTTTACACAGTGCCTCTGTAAACTATGGGAACACAGAGGATGAACAAGAGTACAACTACCAACAGTTTTCTATAGCACTAGAAACATTAGTTGGCACCTAACAAACATCTAGGGAAAATGGCCCGTATTATGAAGGTCATGAAAACTATTGAGAATATGAAATATCCAAGCTCAAAGCTGGACAGACAGGCACAGCGTTAGAGGTCAAGCCCTTGTCGGAATGTAAGGCCTGGATGGACAGGCACAGCATTAGAGGTCAAGCCCTTATAGGGACATAAGGCCTGGATGGACTGGCACAGCAATAGAGGATAGAGGTCAAGCCCTTGTAGGGACATAAGGCCTAGACAGACAGGCATAGCATTAGAGGTCAAGCCCTTGTAGGGACAAAAAGCCTGGACAGACAGGCACAGCATTAGAAGATAGAGGTCAAGCCCTTGTAGGGATGTAAGGTCTAGACAGACAGGCACAGCGTTAGAGGTCAAGCCCTTGTAGGGACATAAGGAATGGATGGACAGGCACAGAATTAGAGGATAGAGGTCAAGCCCTTGTAGAGATGTAAGGCCTGGACAGACAGGCACAGCATTAGAGGTCAAGCTCTGGTAGGGACATAAGTCCTGGACAGACAGGCACAGCATTAAAGGATAGATGTCAGGCCCTTGTAGAGTCATAAATCCTAGACATGCACAGTGTTAGAGTTCAAACCCTTGTATGGACATAAGACCTGGACAGACAAGTACAGCATTAAAGGATAGAGGTCAAGCCCTTGTAGAGATGTAAGGCCTGGACAGACAGGCACAACATTAGAGGTCAAGCCCTTGTAGGGACATAAGCCCTGGACAGAGAGGCACAGCATTAGAGGTCAAGCCCTTGTAGGGACATAAGCCCTGGACAGAGAGGCACAGCATTAGAGGTCAAGTCCTTGTAGGGACATAAGGCCTGGACGGACAGGTTCAGCGTTAGACGTCAAGCTCTTGAAGGGACATAAGGCCTGGATGGACAGGCACAGCATTAGAGGTCAAGCCCTTGTAGAGATGTAAGGCCTGGACAGACAGGCACAGCATTAGAGGCCAAGCTCTTGTAGGGACATAAGTCCTGGACAGACAGGCACAGCATTAGAGGATGGAGGTCAGGCCCTTGTAGAGTCATAAATCCTAGACAGACATCCACAGCATTAGAGGTCAAGCCCATGTAGGGACATAAGTCATGGACGGACAGGTGCAGCATTAGAGGATAGAGGTCTAGCTCTTGTACGGACATAATGCCTGGACAGACAGGTACAGTGTTAGAGGTCAAGCCCTTGTAGGGACATAAGGCCAGGATGGACAGGCACAGCATAAGAGGTCAAGCCCTTGTAGGGCCATAAGGCCTGGATGAACAAGCACAGCATTAGAGGATACAGGTAAAGACCTCATAGGCATCTAAGGCCTGGATGGACAGCCACAGCATTAGAGGTCAAGCCCATGTAGGGACATAAGGCCTGGATGTACAGACACAGCATTAGAGGATAGAAGTCAAGCCCTTGTAGGGACATAAGGTCTGGATGGAGAAGCACAGTGTTATAGGTGAAGCCCTTGTAGGGACGTAAGGCCTAGATGGACAAGCACAGCATTAGAGGTCAAGCCCTTGTAGGGACATAAGGCCTGGATGGATAGGCACATCCTTAGAGGTCAAGCCCTTTTAAATACCCAGAAGGTATTAACTGTACTTATGCACTTCAGCTGATAACAAAGGAACACGAAGAGCTCACAGAAATAAGAAAACTGCTACTCAAGTCCAAATCTACAATATCAACCTATGTTGACTTTTCAGTTTACACTGTGCCTCTGTAAACTATGGGAACACAGAGGATGAACTAGAGTGCAATTACTACCAGTTTTCTATAGTAATAGAAACATTAATGTTGGCACCTAAGAAAGCTTTATGAAAATTGGCCCACATTATTAAGGTCATGAAAACTAGGGATGTGAATCAGCTGCCCGATCGTTCCCGCTTTCGGGTTCGTCTAGCTGCGGGAAAATCTCGTTTTCCCGTGGATCTCCGTTTCTTTTTTTTAGTAAAAAACGATTTTTATGAAAATTCGGGGGGAAAAGTGATCGTTTCTTTTTTTACCTGATATATTAACAAATTTAGAAATATTGTATGATATTTCAATTCATTAGAAAAACTATTCACATTCCTAATGAAAACTATTGAGCAGATGAAATATGCAAGTTCCAAGCATCTGAAGTCAGCTTTTTATGTTCTTACATTCCCAATGTTGCAAAACAGGAAAAAGAATATTCTGGAAAGAAGTGATGCACAAATACATGAAACTGAAATTAGAAATACTAGAACTAAACTCAGACAGGCACAACGTTTGAGGTCAGACAGGCACAGCATTTGAGGTCAGGCCCTTGTAGGAACGTAAGGACTGGACGAACAGGCACAGTGTTTGAGGTTGCATTCTCGTCTCCTTGCCAACCTGTCTGACCCACTCTATGACAACCCTGTGAGGTCACTTATGACTCACAGGAATGGGCTGGTTTTTGCAATGGATACTCCCACATTGCTATGGATACTCCCACATGGCCTTCGCCTATTTCAAATGGCCGCTAAGAAATCACTGCAAATCAAAAGAATGAAACTAATATGATATGTTTTATTCATGGGGGATCGCGATGGTTTCACGAACCCACAAATACAATGAATAGGGACTTATGCGTTGCGGATTGCCCAAGCGTTTAAAACAAATGCACATCCCTATTGGTTACTGCCCTAAACCAATTAAGCCTGAAACATCACTTTGCATGCATATACGACATTGCTCTCTACTTCAAGGGCAGGGGAAAATGTGGAAAACAGGATTTACATTCAGACTACATCCAACAAGGCATTGATCTGTGCAGTCGGGGTAAATAAGCATCGGGGTAACTTGCTTGATGCGGCAGTTACTACCCTTAACCATTAAGCCTTATGCTCACCTTTGATACAACTCCAACATTGCTCTCTGCATCAATGACAGGAGAGGGCAGGAAATTTGAATCAGTTACCAACAAGGGCCCTGAACTTGGAGGTTGATGAAACAGATAAGTATGGGAAAATAAGTGTGGGAGCTTGCTGGGCAGACTGGATGGGCCGCTTGGTCTTTTTCTGCCGTCATTTCTATGTTTCTATGTTTCTATCCTTCTCCCCATTTGAGCTATTGTATGGATGACAGACCCATGACATCTTCAACATAGCCCGCGAAAGCTGGGTGGAGCAACCAGACTCAGGAAGGAATATGTGGACCTCATTCATTGGATGTAGGAACACCTCAATAAAATGAGCAAGTCCATGAAGGAACATCTGGAAGCCTCTTTGGCTATCCTTTATAATTGATCTGCCACTATTAGAGACTGAGTATTGGTGCTCCTATTCTTGATGGAAAGCAATTTGCTACATTGCTTCCTCCATTGACTTTGATGGTAAAAAAATGAACAAATAAAATGAACAAACAAGATATTTTTTTTTCTTTTAAAACTAATGGAACACATGGAGATATCTTTCAAAATGAAGGAACGAACCAAATGAAACTTTTTCCTCTGCACACCTCTAATGCCTATGGATTCTGGATGGATGACATTTTAAGTACATGAGGAATACTTCAAGTTGCTGGCTGTAACAGAGTTGCAGGGTATTAGTGTGGTATGTGATTGAAGCTGCAAATAGTAAGACAATGTTGACAACTCTTAGACAGGCATTATGTGGCCCATTGTTACCTCATGTACAGCTGTTCCAGCCATTCACCCTTCAAGCAGCAAAGCTCCCAGGCCTTCTTCTTATGGTCTAAACATATTAGAAGTTTGAATAATGTGCATTTAGCTGTATCATTCAGATTCCATAACATTACAATGGCAAGTTTCCATTCATGCCAGCTAACTCTTGACTCACCTTTAAGTGGCTATTCACTTCCCTTCTGACATCTACATATGCTGTTAGGTTCCCACACCCCTCAACACTAATCACAGTAAATTACTCTTTTATGCTAACAGCTGCATCCTGACTGCTCTTTGCCCAGCACTTCCACCCCTTGAGTTTTCTTAGTGTAATAAGGGCGTTGGTGGTATCCTCTCAAGTACCTTGCAGGGTTGTGCTTCTCCCATAGCCCTGGATATGGGGTTGCACACAGCTCCAGTGTGAGAAACAACATGCAGGGTATGTCCACCTCTATCTTCTTCATTCATTTTGCCCAAGTACCCAGATTGCCCCATCTTTATTTGTTTCTTTACTCCCTATTTCCCTCTAGGCACTTACCACCCAGGGGTAGAAGGCTCCAGGATTAAATCCAGATACAAACCCTGCCATGCCTGGTCCATCCACATTTCTGCAGACTCCTCTGAGGAGGTACTCATTTCTTATAATTAATGTGGCCAGCCTGATCAAATCCTTTGCTGAGAAACTGGGCTTTCTTGCTGGAGCAGGAGCCATTTTAAAATGAGGCTACCCCAGTATAAATGGAAATGTTTGCAAAAGCATTTAAAATAATATATGATTGCCTGAGATTCCAGAGTACTTGCTAAATAATCCACATTCCGAAACATATCTGTGTACTTTGGGGCATACATAAGCACATTTTACAACAATGCGGATGAGGCCATGTAGGTTACACAATACTTGATTAAATCTCCATGGACCCCTATATGTTTGTATATGGGGCTGTCCGATCTTGTTTGAAAGTTTGGCTCCCTGTGAGCTGTTAAAAAACTGCCCACTATTTGATGCTACCCATGAGAAATTTCAGAAGGATAGAATTCCATACAAAAACCATGTCCCTTCATGTCTGTCTCCTAAGTAACCAACAAGAAAGCCAATGAAAGAATATGTCCAGTTGTATTTTGCAAGACCTTGAAACAAAGCACTCATGACAGAGTATTTGATGCCTGTTTTAAAGCTAAGCACCAGGATCTCTGAGTTCAAAAACAAAACTGTAGTCAAGCAGATAGTGTAGAAGACCTGGCACTGAGGCAAGGGTTGTATTTCTTGATCTGGATTTCAAAAAACTCCACAAAATCATATATTTCCCCTTTTTGACTCCTCTGACTGCACCTCAACTTCTTCCATGGACTGACAGATGGCACTGCCAAACCCATACCTTGGGTGGATTCACTGGACTTTTGTACGTAGGACACCTCTTTTCTAATACCCGTCTATGTGGGCTGTTTGAAAATTAGCCTAATTATTTTCTTGTAAAATCTACTTGCACAAAAAGCATGGGCAAATATCTGCAGCTTCTTTTTACTTGCGGCAGATTTGTACTTGCATACTTCCTCTTTAAAACTTGGTACAAAATCTGTAGCAAAGATTTTCCCAACAAACTATGTCCCAAATCAGAGAGTGTGAAAATGTATCTCTTGATTATTATATCATCAATCCACAATCATAATCTATTCCCTTACATATCTGATATGACTCATATAACACTTTTTAATAGAAAAACATTGTTAATAATTGTATTCTAATATAGTATAACATAACAACATGGTTTAGATTGCTTTTGATATTTCTTATTTTAACACTTGAAATATAAATATTCAATGGCCTAAACATCAGTATTCTTTATAATAATTAATAACCATAGAATAAATTACCCTTTCATCCAAAGAAATGTATAAAAGCAATCCCCCAAATCCCAAAGGCAAATGATTTTCGCAGTTTGCATTAAGTTGCTAGAGTTTTAAGAATGATTTGTACAAATATTATTACTCATGCTTTATGACTCTGCTGTTGATTCATCATCCAGCGTTTACAGAATATTTCTAAATAATCAATGAGGCTTTTCTTTGTTTTGGAGGTAACAGTTTGGTCTTTCTGAATTTAAATTGGTATATTGATAGCTTTCATTATACAGTGACTGAAAGTTATATGCTGTTTGCTGTCATTTATCCCTGGAAAGATTTGTAAGTAGTGTACAACTGTACATATTTTTCTTTTTAAACCCTACTTAGAGTTGGGACACTAATGCACATTCTGATGCTTCAGTGCCCCAATTTAAAGGACCTAACCCCCAACCAATGTCAAAAAATACTCTCTGGGTATCTTTAAAAAGCCCCAACTCCCCCCTTCACCTGTTGAGGTGCACCAAAGGTGACACAACTAAAAAAAAATAAAAGTACTGCAATTGTGCAGTGATGCCATGCCTCATTCCCTACACAAACCTCTCCCCAGTCCACAAACATCAACCCCCTCCCTTCTCAACCCCTATCCTAGAAGATAACCTGCCCCCCCCCCCTCCCACCTTTAAAGGTAGCCAACAGGCCCCAGCATCCCCCGGAGCCCAATTAATACCTTTTTAATAGTGTTCTGGTGGGCATCATTGGTGTCTAGTGGGACCCAGAGCACTTCCTAGGCTCCAGGCTGGTTGATGCCATCTTTCAAAATGGAACTGACTTGCCTTTACCCCTATCACATGATAAGGGAAAAGGCAGATGGTGCCATTTTAGAAAGGTGGACTCCAGGCACCACTGATCACCAGGAATGCCTACTTGATTACTAAGGACCTATTCAAAGGTTTTGGGGAGGGTCCGGAGTGTAGATGGGTGGGGGAGGATTGGAGGGTGATTGACTACCTTGAAAGAGAGAGGAATGTAAGAAGGGGGGCTTGATGTTTGTTGACTGGGAGGGTTTTGAATAAGGAGGTAGGGCATGACCACACAATTGAACTACCTTTTCTTTTTAGTTGTATTACCTGTGGGCTGCCTCGACAGGTGGTGGGGGTTGGGACCCCATGGATGAATTTTACATGATTAGGGGGTTGTCTTGGGCCACTGCTAGTCCTTTAAGACAATGGCAAAACCAGGAGAAGGGTGCTGCCATAGTGCATTTTTCATAGTTCCCCGTAATATATTTCTAATTTTAATGAAAGGGAAAAATAACATGGGAATGCCTCTCCCATGGTATTTGTCATCTCCTGTGAAAAAATATTGTGGTTTAGTAAAAGACCCCATATACTTGTATGAAAAAAAACCATATATTTATCAAAGAATTAAAACAATATCAAATTCACAAAAAGTCTGAGATGGATATGAGAGAGAGAGAGAGAGAGTAGTAGTAGTAGTAAACTATTTATATCTTTATAGGAGGGCCAGCAAATGGCGGTGGTTTAGGGTTTTGGGGCAAGTTTTACATGCAGAGTGAGATGTACAAATAGCACAGTACACCAAGGTAAAGATTTGACATCATTTCGAGTGAGGAAAGTCTCACAAAGATGAAATTTCTACAATGTTCTCTCACTCTAGCTTGATGGACTTTATATCAGGGTACCAGAAAGCTAGGGCGAGATAACATAGTAGAAATCTCATCTTTGTGAGGCTTTCCTCACTCCAAATGATGTCAAATATTTACCTCAGTGTACTGTGCAGTTCGTATGTCTCACTCTGCATCTAAAACTGGCCCCTAAACCCTAAACCACCACCAATAGTGAGATAAATAGTTGAATATTGTGATGGCTTCACCAGAGGTGCTCTCTCTCTCTCACTCCCTCCCCATTCCCCCAAGCCCAGAAATGGCCAAAATGCAATCTTTCACACAAATTACATTACAGCTGTTTCAGGCATATTGCACAGCTTAATGCCAGGAAATAGTTATTTCTGGCATTAAAGCCATGTGAAATTGCCCCTCATTTAAATTTATCCCACTGAAAGCCCTCCCCAATCCCACCCCTTCTCCAAGCTTGCATTCGTGCCATGCAGTAACACAATTATAGCATGCATTATGGCATTAATGCATGTGTTAACACCTTATCAAGTGCATTAACGCCATAACACATTTTGATGAATGAACCTGTAAATTCAGAAGGACCAAACTGTTACCTCCAAAACAAACAAAAGCTCACTGATTATTTCAGAAATATTCTGTAAGCAGTGGATTATGAATCTACAGCAGAGTCATTAAGCATAGGGATGTGCTTTTGTTCTATCCAAATGGATAAAATGTGACAAATGAATCCCATTTTTGGTTTGTTCCAAATGGAACAAATTGAAAATGGACTCATTCCAAAAACTCTAAATAGTATTTGTTTTTTTCAGTTTGGTAAATAATGCATGAAAACAAATACTAAGCCCTATTTATTGGTACATCTGGTCCATCCCTGGCTTCCTGTAGTCTCTCCCCTGCCCCCCAACTCTTACCATCTAGGGATTCTCCAAGCAAGAAAGGACAGAGTGAGCCTTAGTTGTTTCTACCCAACCAGATGTGATTTAAATATGGTGCTGGTCTCAGGGATGGCCAGGGAAAAGTTGTTTTATGGTAGTAAGCAATATGGCTGTAAAGCCATATAGATGTAAAACAATTTGATTTACACCCTTAATTAGCATGGTCACAGCCAACCCTGAGGCAATACCATCATTAAATTGCAGATAGCATAGCAGGAGCAATTGGTGTTCATTACTTCCCCTTTTTATCTTTGAATCCCCAAATGATGTAAGTGCTGGGGGGGGGGGGGGAGAAAGGAGCTATAAGGGAGTGGAGGAAATTATTTTCTTTTTTTACAATTTTAACATGTAATTTTATTCAGCAAATAAACTAAATCAACATAAGCATTAAATGAAACAAAACCTGAAACTTTTTCACCTCCCCCTGCCCAAATACAAAAAAATACAAAAAAACAAACCTGAAACAAACATTTTCACCCTGCACATTTCCTAGTGACTGAATGAGCTAGAAACTGGTTGAGTGGGAAGCAACAAAGGGTGAAGTTCACTCTGAGAAAAGAAGGGTTACCAGTGGTGTGTCACAGGCATTGGTCTGCAGTCTGGTTCTGTAACATTTTAGTAAGTAATATGTGGAAGGGCAAACAGGAACAATTTCCCTTTTTTTGGATGATACCAAAATCTTTACCTAGGTAGAAACCTTGGAAGATGTGGAAAACATAAGCAGGGATTTAGTGAAGCCTGAGGAATGTTTGTTTGTTTATTTGATTTATCTTCCAATTCTTAGCACTTCAAAGGGGATTACATTAAAATACTAAAGGCATTTAGTATAGGAATGATCTAAGAGTCTGGCAGGAAAGTTGTAATGCTAAAAAATACAGGGTTTTGCATTTGTGCTGTAAAAATCCAAGGCGGTGAAGATCTTCTCTGAACAAAATAAGAGTGGGGTCTGAAAGTGATCATATCTTAAGCAGGTTGCAATAAAATTACTCTCCTTTTGAAAATTATTAAAGTTTAAATAGCAGGGAGGAGTAGCCTATGGGTTCGAGCAGCATGGTATAAATGAGAGAAGCAAAGGTTCAAATCCCATTATTGCTCCTTGTAACAATGGGCAAGTCACTTTACCTTCTGTTGCCTCAGGTGTTGCATCGGAGGTGGACCCTTGGGCTGAGGTGGGGTTGACGCAACCCATAGGCAAGAACCTATGGGTACCCACCATCAACAGGTGGAGTGGGCTGAAGCTAGAGGCCGCTGGAGCTTTACCTATACCAGCCCTTGTTCCCCTCGGGTTGAGCCTTTGGGTGTCAGGGTCGGCAGGACTTAGGTGGGCTTCAGCTAGGGATGGAAGGTTGTTCAGCCCAAAGACAGCAGCCGGTAGATGACGTAGTCCTGTCCTGGACTGGATTTGGTACTGGAACTCAGGTGCCAAAGGAACAGAAAGTAACTGGAGGCGCTCAAGCAAAGGAAGGCCTAAGCCTTGTAAGTCCACATCCAGAGAATAGACAAGGAGAGACATCACTAACAGGCGAGGATCAGAGCCGACGGCAAGTAGAAGTTGTGGCAAGTGGTGTTGAACTCTGGACACAGGAGGGTGTATAGCGTAGTCATTCAAAGCAAGGGTCAGGACACGGAAAAGGCAGGCGTAGTCAATCAAAGCAATGGTCAGGGCATGGAGAAGGCAGATGTGGTCAGGCATAGCGGAGGTCCGGGGCTGGAGAGAAGCTGAAGAGTAGTCAGACATAGCAATGGTCAAATCCAAGAGTCTGTCCAACACATAGACAAACAGGAACATGGAGAACAGGAACCGGGAACCACAGGGAACAGCAACACCATGAAGACACAATTCTAGGATCAGCAACGAGTACTCGGAATACGAGGAGACCTGTTGCAAAGGCAATGCTATGGAGTGAGGCCTGAGCTTTTATATGCTGAAGAGTCTGACGTCAGCATCCAGGTCCGCAGCCTGGTTCCCACCACGGGCCCTTTAAAAGAACTAGTGATGCGCGCGCACCTAGGAAGGGGCGCGGTGTTGATGGTGGCGTCTCTCCGCGGGCCATGCAGAGAGGCCCGATGAGCAGGGACATATTGGCTGGCAACACTGAATAGCGTGGCAGGACCGGAGGCACTGGATGGAACCCGAGGTCGGAGCTGGCATCCCACTGCCACCAGAAAAGAGGAGCCAGGCACTGGAATCCATCTGAGAAAGTGAGAGGGCCGCGCCACGTGGCCACCACGGATGGCACGCGTAACACAGGTACAGACTTAGTCCTAGATTCATCAAAATGCTATAAATAGAGCAGAAATAACCCTGCAATAAAAAAATGGGTGTGGTTAAGCTAATTTCCTGTGTACTGCATCACATAGCCAATTTTCACATTAAGTCAGCATGCCACATGTCAAGTTAAGCGGCACACATTGATTTATGTGTGGCGTGTTATTTTTCTGGTTTCTCATTTGTTTTCTTTCCCTTTGTCTATTGTCTTGATCTGTGTATGTGAAAGGTTTTATTAGTTTGTACTGCTTATGTCTATCTTTGTGTTTGGGTGAGACATGATAGTGAGGCATGGTGGTGAGGTAGAAGGGAATGAGTAGTGAGATGTGTTGGTGAGGCATAGGAGTGCTGAGGCATGGTGAAGAGGCAGAGGATGAGTGGTGAGACATGATAGTGAGGCATGGTTTGGAGGCGGAGGAGGACTGGTGAGCCGTGGTGGTGTTAAGGAGTAGAGAGGATGGAGAGGATGGAGCATGAGAGGTGTGGGGGAGATGAAAGGACAGGCATTGGAGAGGAGGGAGAGGAAGCAGGACGAGGGCAGGTGGAGGAGTAGGTGTAGGAGTAGTAGTAGAAGTAGGGACAGGGACAGGAGTAGAGATAGGCAGGAGGGAAGAGATAGGAGGAGGCAGATAGGTAGGAGGAGGGGATAGGTAGGAGGAGGGGATAGGTAGGCAAGTATGGAGGGAAGAAGACGGTAGGCTAGGGATAGGCAGAGAGGGCAGAAGGGAAGGGAGTTTGTAGGGCGAGGAGGGAGGAAGGGAAGGGAGAATGGAGTGGGAGCAAGAATGAGGAAAGGGAGAACACCTCTCCAGAACTGGAAGTCACACCCCGGTCTGGCAGCTAGGCATCAGGCCACGCTTGTCTGAGGGCTTTGAAATTCAGCGTGGAGGAAAATGAAATAATTAATGCAGGGGACCTTGAACATTATGCAATGTTCTTCCGTAACCATACGGCCAGGACATTGAGGGCATCCAAGGGCAGATCTGGCATACCATTGTCCAGGGTATATCCAGGTACAGTGGCATGAAGCAGAGTGGGGAGCAGGTGGCCCACAGATACCGTGATATAAAGGCCAAATTGAAAACCAAAATGTCCAACAAGAACAAGTATATGCAGCAGACCGGAGGAGGAGTCCCTTGTCCAATAGTGCTAACACCGATGGAGGAGCGCCTCATCCAATGGCTGGGGCTGTATGCGTTTGAAGGAATGGCTAAGTGGTTGGACTCCATGCGAGTCAGAGCCGGTAAGTTCACCTCAACTGTAAATGGCAAGGCAACTACAGTTGTCCACATCATTTGGCATAAGATATTCACATTGATTGAGATGCAAAGTGTGCAACTCATGCCAAACGGTACACGTGTACTTCTTGCTTTGTTACTTTTGTCTTCTTTGTTTCCACAGCTCTCACCCAGGAGTCTGATGATCCCAGCAATCAAGCATCAAGGACCAGCAGTCAAGCCCCAGGGACCAGCAGTACAACAGTACCAATTTTTCATGCTCCCTTACTGATGGACACACACACACACAGGTCAGCGAGGAGGAGGAGCAGCAGCAGCAACACCAGTCTCCTGAGCACAGCCAAATGCAGGAACCCCTCAGTTCAGCAAGCCCATTCAATGTGAGCCAAAATATATAAGCCTTCATGAAGGAACCCAGCCTGCAGTAGGAGTCAGCTGAGCCATCGCAACCTCTGTTGAGCACACCATGTCACCAACACGAGGCATCAGGCACTCAGCAGGACCAGTCCACCAGCCCCCTCATACCACTTTGGAAGGCCCAAAATATCAGCTCGTACCACGGCCATTACAGTGCTTCCATCAACACCAGCACCATCACTAGCACCGCCACTGACACTAGCACCAACAGACCCCTTAATGCATGATCAACTGGACTACAAATTATAATACTGACAAACAGTACAAGAGACACAGCTTATAGAACAGCAACTCTGCCATCTTGGCCACAAGTTACAGCAGTCATGTGGACTAGCAAGTGCCTCCAACCATAAAACACCAGAAAGGTAGTGACTCACCTTGGAACTTCCCTTACCTGTTCTTGTGGTTGTTCTTGTTGTTCTTGTTATTGTCTGCAATGAGCATCCTGAAGCAACCGGTATCCTACAACAAGTAAACCTGCCACAAACATAATAGGTTTAAGAAGAAGATCAGGTAAGAAAAGTTGTTTTTATTGGCCCAGGAGGCATGGTAGGTGTGTCTGATAGAAGGCCTCATTTTATCGTGCATGATATAGCGATAACGGGCACTATAAAAACTTCTTTTTCTCTTCTACTGTTAAAAAAAAGGTGTAGTTATTTCTGACTTTAAATCCTGCATTAGTGTGCACTAATCTATCATGGAATGCATTAAGACACCTTAATTTGCATGAACTCCTCCCACTCACATACTCACAATAGTTATCGCGTGCACAACGTGCGTAGACCCCATTTAATGTGCATTAGGGCCCCCCTAACTCATTTTGATAAATGACTCTGTTAAATTGTGAACCTTCTGGGGACAAGTAAATAACCATACAACCTGAATGTATTCTGCTTTGAATTGCTGAAAAGCAGAATTAAAAAAATATATACATATAATTATCTGTTGATCCTAAAGTGGTAGATAAGGAGCCAACAAAAGCCAGAAGGATGCTTGAGTGCATACAGAAAGGAACAGCCAGCAAAAGAAAGGAAGTAATATTGCCTCTGTATAAGTCTTTCATGAAACCTCATTTACAGGGATACATTTCAGTCATTTACATACATAGATCATAGGTTTATTAATTTAATTAGCTCATTATAAAATTGTTCAAGGTTTGTATGCATCAGCGTAAGGTATCCTAATTTCTTGCATATTTTTATGTGAACGAAAAAATAGGCAATCCAGGGGATGAAGTTCTAGCAGAGTTGGGATTTTATATGTTATGCACATGTTTTATTTTAAACAGTATGTGTAAATATGAACCCATACTAGTAACAGCCTGTAGAAAGTAGGTGTAACTTTGTAAGGGCTAGTTTATGTGCATTCTTAGGGATCATTTTCAAAGTAGACTTACACAGATGTTCACTTTGAAAATTGGTGTAACTTATGCATGTAGGCAATGCATAACTTAAGCAGGTTGCAATAAAATTACCTTCCCTATAAAAATGATTATAGTTTTCTAACTTATGCATCTAACTGTCTGTTTTAAAAGTTGAGGTGAATTAATACCATGATGCTACTATCTTAAATTTAGCATCTCCATATACCACTGGACTGCCGGCAACAGCAAAATTTTGATGAAATAGTCAATAACAGCATCTGTGCTTGTATCTGCTGGCATACATGACCTGTCACTCTGTTATGTTATCACCATATTGCTATTAGATAGCAAGTTGGCACCCTACAGAGAACTTTTTGATAATGCTCTATGCAATAGTAGCTCAGCAAAAACTTAACAGTGACAATACTGCACAGAAATTAAGTACTGCAAAATTACATTTGCAACACGCTAAATGGAAAACATTAAAAGCTAATCTTCCAGACTGGTAAAATTTGAAATTGAATAAAATCACTGAGGTGCCACATACATTGAAAGTTAAAACAAAGCTTTTACTGAGAACAACAGATAGTTGTCAAGGCAACATGTATTTCACGAAGTCAAAATAACTTTCACTGGCATATAGACAAAACTGTATTGCCTGACAAAGTGAAAATAAAGCAATTTAGCATGAATGCATTTCAATTTCTAAGATTATATATGCTGTATGAATGCACAAAATTTATTTCTAAAAAGGTTAACCCATTAAGTGCCAAAAGGAGTTTTCTATAATACATTCAACATTGCTACAGCTAGAGCTAACTCAATTTCAATTGGAAACAGGGGTAATTTATTTTCTATATAATTAGCACATAAAGCAAACAAGCTCTTGTTATACAGCAATCATCCCAATAGTAATGAGTATAACTAGCATACTAAATGTAGCAATTTCACTTTTAAATTACAGCAATGGAAAAAAACAGTAATGTAAAATCCAATAAATATTAGGTCTAAAACTTACAGTATTGTAGGAGTGATATGAAATAGGATCAGTGTAAAATCATATTTTCTCTGAATTATAAAAGGTCCTTTATAAATAACTAGCTAGTCATGATGTTTGATGTTCACAATTAAAAGAGTCAGTACTAGCATCATCAGCAGGTGTGGCCATGTTTGTGCTGGGTGGCAACCATGCTGGCATTCACTTCAGGTTTAGGGGTACCTCCCTCAGCAACATGGGAAATTGTCAAGTTATCCTCCTCTTTTCAGTCACTGGGGAGGGATTGAGGTGCGGGCCATGCCCTCACTGATCAGTGGGTTCTGGGAGGGATAGAACCTAGACGGAGGATAGGAGACCTACAGACTGTCACAGGGTGCTAGGCTGGTCTTGGGGTACACCACTCCAGATGTACAAGACTTCAAGGCAAGACATTGGCCTGTCTTCTGCCTGGCTATCCCCCTCCCCTGCAGGTTGTGCCCTTGAGTTCTGGGGGCCAGAAGGGCTTGGCTGTAGCGGCAGTATACAATGGTGCCAACTGGAACAAGATAGGACAAGGCAAGGCTTGGATAGGCTGGAACAAGGTAGGATTGGATACTGGAGCTGGATACGGAAAAAGGACTGAGGATATGAATAGATAGAGACAAGGCAAGGTAATAAGCATGACCAGGGAGAGATACAATCAAAGCAGGATACTAGACAGGACACTAACCAAGGATTAGAAGTAGGTAAGACAAAGGCTAGGACAGGATACTGAGCAAGAACTGGGCCAGGGAATGGATGCTAGGGCCCAGACTGGACAGGGCAAACAAGACCAGACAAAGACAAAACTGGACAAGACAGACTAGGACAAGATCGAACAAAGACTAGGCAAGACAACTCAGAACAAGGAACATAGCCCCAAGCCAGCAAGGCTAGAGATCCACAGGCCACTGTTATGACTGTCGCTGCCTGACGTCTCCACTCGCGACTCCTCCCGCGGTTGACGGACGTTTGGCTGCCGCAGCGTCTGCCTGCCGTCCTCTCCAGCGTCCCCAGTCCGGCTTGGGCGCTGCCTCCCACCATGCTGTCCAGCTGCCTTAGGGTGTGCGCGCTGCGTGGCCCTGTTTCAAATACTTTCTTTGGCGTGAACCTCAGGGGCATCCCTCTGTGATGATGTCACACATCCTGGATACAAATAGCCTACACTACTGCTAGCTAATCGAGTTAGCAAGGTATTCGTAAAGGGATTCATTACAGATGGGATTCGCTCTCCATACCTAGCTACTCTGCCTCTCCACTATTGGACTTACTCTATTTGAGGTACCCGCTCCTCGGGGACCTCTCTCTTCTCTTTCAGGTCGCTGTCTGGAACCGGTACTCACTCCTCAAGGGCCCATGTTCCCAGACTCGCTGCCTGAACGCTACTTCTGCCTGGAAGATACCGCTGCCTACACCATCAGTGAGTTACCATCTACTTCTCTCAGAGCTGTTCCCTGGAATCAGGTACTCGCTCCTCAAGGACCTGCCACTACTCCAGCTCCTGTGTTTCCTACCGAGAGAAACCACTGTGTGAGAACTCAACCAATGAGGCTCTATTCCAGAACCCTGCATATACTTAATTGTACTCACTATCTCAGTTTCTCTTCACTACAGCACAGCCATTGAGGGATCACTGTTCCAGAGCCCTGAAGGACTACAAGCCCAGCTGGGCTTCATCTCTGCTCACTACTGCCACCTCTGGTGGCTCCTCAATACTATTGATAAAATATCTATCTGTGTTGTGTGTCCTGAGCTGAGCCTGACCTGTGGCCCCTCACGGGACTTCCCCCCATGGGCGTGGTCAGCAGCCACAGTGTCCAAGGGTCCACCCAAAACCTTACAAACAATAACAATCACTAAGCAATAGGCCCTAAGGCCCCTAAGTACAAACAAACCTGGATAGGCCACACAAAGCAGAATACAAGAATAGAGAAGGTCTGGAGGCCACAAAGCAAGGTAAGGCCACAGAGCAAGAGCAAGAAATGGCTTATATAGGCCGCAAGTCAGGGTAAGGTCTAGATAGGAAACAGAGCAAGGAGCAAAGGGACAGAAGGCCTGGATGTCACAAGGCAAGGCAGGGCCTGGAATACAAGGAGCAAGATACTGGAAGACCCAGAGGCCACAAGGCAAGATATGGCCTGCAAGACAAGGAGCAAGGAACAAGAAGGCCTGGAGGCAACAAGGCATAGAGTAAGGTAACAAGGGCCAGGTCAGAAAGCCAAGGGTGACTCCATAAAGAGGCATCTTGGGTTTTGCAAGACAGGGTTAAATGGGTCTGGAGCTTGGGTGTGGTACAAGCAGTGAGGAGGAGCTTGGCAAGGCTAGTGACTCCTGATGGAGACTGCTCCACAGGCTAAGTCAGGTAGTCAGTGAAGATATTGCTCAGGTAACTTAGAACACAGTTCCCTGGAGGTCTATGCTGGTGGTAAGGCTTCATTGCAGGTAGATGCAAGGCACAGTGAGCCTGTGAAACAGGTGAAATCCTAACACAGACTGTCCAGGCCTCTTTTCCTTCCTCCCAGGTCCAAGGCAAACTGCTGAAAATGAGCTCCCCCCACCCTCCCACTTACAAGTTACAGGCAAGGAGGGAACAGGTGTAACAATTGTATTAGCTGGTCCATACGTTTTGAGCATTTACAATCACAGTTTTTAAGTGTTTACAAATCATTCTTATTTTGTTTGCACATTAACATTATTGCTATCATTGTCCCAGTTGGGGGATACTTGAATCGTAGCATTGTAGGGGTGAGAGGTATGGTCGGGTACTGTAATTTACAATAAGGACACGCTAAAACAGATGGAGTAGCCTGCCACCGGGGAGACAGGCCCTGGTATGGTGGCAGACTGGTGACCCCTAATTTGGCCATGTACAAGCCTGGAGGACTGGCAGTTCTGCTTGTTCAGGGTGGGATGAATGGAAAGCTTAGGGCAGGCCAGGTGCTCAATCCTACCCCGGCTTAATATCAATCTCAGAGCTTGATGTACATAATGCAAAGGGCTCAGATAAGAAAGGCTGGACTTTCTTATCTGGGTCTTAATTGAATAAAGCTATGGCCTTATGTATTTTCTATTCAATAAAGGTTTCTAAAGTGTTTAATAAGTATCTGTGCTCAAAAATGCAAGGGATCCAGACATGTCACGATTGCTCTGGTTAATACATTTCAGAAGTAATTTTTTTGACTAACAAACATTTTGCACTTATCTTTATTTTATGCAGACCATTCATAATTCACTTTTTGCATAGCATATGACAAAGCAAAGTGAACTTTATAGTTCATCAAACACAATAAAATGAATTCATGGCTATCAACTTAAAAATAATGTAGAGCCAGTCTCATTAGAACAATACAATCATTTGTTGTTTTCCCAAAATAATGTGTGCATGACATTCTTCTACTTTTTAGCAGACAGCACTAAAGATTACAAGTTCTTGTTTATTATTAATTCCTCATAGATAATAAGCAAATGGTCACATGCAGAGAAAAATATCCCATGGAGACTGAAGAACTTGCTGCTGTGTAGAACAAATGAAACTTCTTCAAAAATTTAGACTCTCTAGTAAATAGAACTTTTATTTTTGTTAAAGTTAGATCACCTTCACTTCTCTACTTTCTTCCCCATTGTATTTAGCGATGGGAATATTGTGAACATTTCTTAAAGTTGTATTTTAAGTGGTGAGGAGAGAAGCAGAAGGAATATGTGGCCATTTCTCTGCTTGCTCTAAATATAACTTTTGAAGTAAGAACCAGGGTTTTGAATCTTTTTTTTTTTTATTTTATTTTTGATGAATTTACAATAAACACAAGAATATCTTGTACCAGCAAAAAAAGGAACATAAATAATTCACAAATACAGACCCAAAGGAATAAAAATAAATAGTAATATTCCTCTACAATATAGGGAATATGGGAGACCAAGAAAGAAAAAGGAGCGAAAAGTTCAATGTAAAACAAAAAAAGAAACATAATAGCACATCCTATGCCACCTTCAAATTGCCAAGACTACATCAGCGATCTGTTGCACTTGGAGGTGGACCCTTGTCCTGGAGCAGTGGAGAACGGCTCCCTGGTAAGGACCAGGAAGCACCTGCCACCAGGGGGAGGAGCACAGGAGGAGACAGAGGCTAGAGGGAGCTTCACCACTGGAAGCCCGTGGTCCCCCCGGGTGAAGCCCATAGGGACCCGGGCTGGTTGGACTTAGGTGGGACTTGCAGGGTCTCCTGGAGAGGTAATAGAGAGGCGTGCCCACAAACAGCAAGGGACCGCGGTTGGACACTAGGCTGTAGGTTTGGAGGAGCAAGGAAGGCCAGTACAGCGTAGGCAATGACAAGGCAAGGGACAAAGCCAGAATCAAGAGACCTAGTCAATGACATCCAGGGTCAGAATCCGAGGATCAGTCTAAGGAGTAGTCAACAAAGCAGGGGTCAGGTTCCAGAGGTCAGACGAGGTCACAAGGCAGGCAGAGGTCAAGTACCAGAGAGACAGTTTAAGAGGCAGCGAACAGTTTGAGAGGCAGCGAACAGAATGGTCAAGGAGCAGGCCGAGGTCAGTACCAGAGAGACAGTTTGAGGGTACTACCTAGGGAGACAGGACAGACAGACACTGGAACAGAAGGATGCTCAAACAGAAGGATGCTGGGCAATACTGGAACAGTAGGACGCTGGAACAAGGCTGGAACAAGACTGTGAATGCGGAGGCAAACTAGTACACTTACAGTGCCGACCCGATTGACAAGGCAAGGAAGTGCAGGCAAGGACTTCCTTATATCGTACATTCAATCAGGGCATGCTGCGGAGCTAGGACCCACCCCTGGGCCTACAAGAGGCCAGGCGGTCCGTAAGCGCGCAGGGGCATGGCCAATGCCACTGGGGACGCCGAACTCTGGTATGAGGCCTGGTACGCAGTGGAAGCCCCGGCGACCGCCGCCGTGGGACGCCGAGGCCTGGAGGAACTCGCAGCTGCCACTGGGGAGGCCGACCCATGACCTGCAAAGGAGCTAGTGAGGTGAGCAGGCCCATGCATGGGCCAGGCGTGGATGGGATGTGCAACAGTAACCCCCCTTCTAGGCCTCCCTCTACGTGGCTGTGGCTTTTTAGGATAGGTCCTGTGGAAAGTCCTGAGGAACTCTTTATCAAGAATGTTGTGGGATGGTTCCCATGAGTTCTCCTTGGCCCCATAACCCTCCCAGGCTAAGAGGTATTCCCATCTGCCTCAATGCCGATGGCCATTGAAGACCTCTCTTACCCGGAGTGATGAATCCGTTTCGGTAGAGATCCACGGAGGTGAAGGATCTCTACGAGAGGGCCAGGAGATGACCAAAGGCTTCAACAGAGAGCCATGGAACGTGTTGTGGATGCCCATGGCACAAGGTAGCTGAAGTTGATAAGACACTGCTCCCACTCTTCGAAGCACTGGAAACGGGCCGATGTACTTGGGAGCCAAGCAATGAGAAGAGAGTCTCAACCTTATGTGTCGGGTGCTTAACCACACCTTCTGACCAGGACAAAAGAGTGGAGCGGGACGTCTATGGGCATCAGAAGTGCGCTTGAAGCACTCAGCGGCCTGGGTAAGGCGTTCTTTGACTTGATTCCACACCTGGCGATTGGTGTGGGAAATGAATTGCGCAACTGGAGAAGGAACAGTCAAAGGAACTGGAAGTGGCAGCCGAGGTTGTCATCCGAATACCACGGAGAACAGAGATACATCTGTGGCATCAGCGACGTGGGTATTATGCGATAGCTCAGCCCAGGGTAACAGATCAGACCAGTTGTCCTGCTGGTCATTCACGTAGGAATGAAGGAACGTTTTCAAGGTCTGGTTGGTCCTTTCAGCTTGACCATTGACCTGTGGGTGATAGGCTGATGTGAAATTCAAGGCAATGTTAAACTTTTTGCATAGAGAGCGCCAGTACCTGGTGGCAAACTGTGGTCCTCGGTCAGATATGATTTCCTTTGGGAGTCCATGGAGACAGGAAATGTGTTTCAGGAACAACTTGGCTAGTTCTGGGGCCGATAGGAGGCCTGGCAGGGGAATGAAGTGATCTATTTTCGAAAAATGGTCGATGATGACCCAGATTACGGTATTGTTCTGGGACGGAGGCAGGTCTGTGATGAAGTCCATTGAGATGCTGGACCATGGCGCAGTAGGTGCGGGGAGTGGTTGGAGTAGGCCCCAAGGCCATCCGGAAGGTGGCTTCTGTTGGGCGCAAATGGGACATGAATCTACATAGTTACGAGAGTCTTGCACCATGTTGGGCCACCAGTAATATCTACGCAACATCTCTAGGGTCCTGGTAGACCCGGGTGTCCTGCCAACTTGAATCATGGGCCCATTTCAGAACTCGTTCACATAATCTACGTGGAACGACAATTTTCCCAACTGGAACTGTAGTGGTCACGGTAAGGGATATGCAGGCAGGATCTATGATGTGTCTGGGAACATCAGGAACATTCTTTGGTTCAGCACAGAGGTTCTTGGAAGCTGGGCGATAATGCAGAATGAAATTGAACCGTTCAAAGAAGAGCACCCATCGGGCTTGTCTAGGATTCAAGAGTTGAGCTTCTTTAAGGTGTTCAAGATTCTTATGGTCGGTGAAAATGGTAAATTTATGTTGCGCCCCTTCCAACCAGGGGCGCCATTCTTGGAGCGCCAACTTGACGGCTAGAAGTTCTCGGTCACCAACGGTGTAGTGATGCTCTGTAGGAGAGAACTTGTGTGAGTAGAATGAACAAGATATCAATTTACCCTTTGGAGAAAACTGACTTAAGACGGCTCCTGCTCCAATTGCAGAGGCGTTGACTTCAATGACGAATGGGCATCTTGGGTCTGGATGCTGAAGACAAGGACCGGAACAGAATGCTTCTTTTAGCGTCTGAAAGGCGGCTTGTACTTTGGGTGTCCACACACGAGTGTTAGCCCATTTCTTGGTCATGGCGGTGAGCGGAGCAGCTAGGGTAGAATAATTGGCAATGAAACTCCTGTAATAATTAGTAAAGCCAAGGAAACATTGTAAGGCCCATAAGCCTACTGGCTGGGGCCAGTCTCGGATCCCCTGGACTTTATCTGGATCCATGGAGAAACCTCGATCAGATATGATATACCCTAGGAAGGGTAAGCAATTTCACTCGAAGAGGAACTTTTCTAACTTGGCATAAAGGTGATTTTCTCTTAGATGTTGGAGGACGATCCAAACATGATCTCGATGTGTTTCAAGGTCTTTGGAAAAGATCAGGATGTTGTCAGGATATACAACTACGAATGAGTACAAGAGGTCTCAGAGAATTTCTTTCATAAGGCGTTGAAAGACCGCTGGGGCATTGCATAGCCCAAAGGGCATCACGGTATATTCATAGTGACAATCCCTTGTGTTGAATGTGGTTTTCCAGATATCTTCAGGTTGGATGCGTACCAAATTGTACGCACTCCTCAGATTCAGCTTGGTGAAGATCCGTGCCCCTTGAAGGCAGTCAAACAGGGGCAGGGGGTACCAGTCTTTGCGGGTTATGGCATTAAGCCCTCTGTAGTCAATACAAGGGGATAGACTACCATCCTTTTTCTTGATGAAGAAAAAGCCCGCTCCAGTGGGAGAATCAGAGGGAAAAATGAACCCTTTCTCCAAGTTCTCTTTGATATACTCAGACATGGCTAGGGTTTCTGGATGAGACATTGGATGAGTTCTACCCTTGGGAGGCATCATGCCCGGCAGAAATTCTATGGAGCAATTGGTCTATGGGAGCAAAGTGTCCGATTTCTGCTTTGAGAAGATGTCTTCGAACTCAACATACTGGATAGGCAAACCAGATAGGGTGGTAGACTTCAAGACAGAGACCGCTGGAGATACTTGACGTAGACATGTCTTCTGGCATTTGGAACCCCACTGTACCAACTGCAGGGAATATCAATCGAACTGCGGTTCTTGGACCTGGAGCCAGGGCAGCCTCAGGATGACTGGATGTGTAGAACATTTTAACACATAAAAGGACATCTCCTCCTTATGGAGAGTGCCCACGGTAAGATGGACAGCCACTGTTCAATGGGTGATGAGCCCTGGAAGATGTTCTCCTTGAATGGAGATGATGGAGGCTCACATCTAATGGCTGAAGAGGAATGTTCAGAAGCTTGACAATGTCATCCATGATGAAGCTGCTACTTGCTCCTGTATCGACAAGAGCAGTGGTGGCAAAAGAGTGGGCCTCGATGCCCAGAGAGACTGGAAGCAGGAGTTGGGGGCCAGTGACAGTAGCGCCTAAACTTGGGACCCCCGCTGGGCTCAGGCATTGCAGTTTTCCAGATGGACCGGACAGGACTGCCGAAGAAGTCCGGAAGCGTTACAGTAAAGGCAAAGACCCTCCTTCCTCTGACGGAGATGTTCAGTCAGAGACAGTTGCACATGGTTCACCTCCATGGGTTCCACCACGAAATGAGGTGGTGGTGATGGAGTCTTGGCTGGAGGACTCTGGACACGCGTGGGATGCGGTGGAGAGCGGGAACCCTTTACTTCTAGGCACCTTTGCCAGAGTTGATGGTCGATCTTCCCGATGAGGGGAAATCAGGTCCTCTAGAGACCTGGGAGTCTCACGGATGGAGAGTTCATTTTTGAGAGTGCAGGAAAGTCCATCTAGGAAGATGGTTTGCAGACAATCTTCTTGCCACTCAAGCTCAGTAGCCAGGGTCCTGAACTCCACCGTATACTCAGAGAGGGTCCGTGACCCTTGATGGAGGTGGAGTAGATTATGGCTGGCTACAGCTTGGCGGCCTGGGTCTCTAAAGGTCTGCTTGAAGAGCGCAACAAACTCAGATAACTTGGAAAGCATGGGATCAGAACATTCCCATAATGGAGAGGCCCATGCAAGAGCCTTCCCTTCTAGGCGGGAAAGAATGAAGGTCACTTTAGTGGTTTCCTTCAGGAACAAGGAGGGTTGCAGTGCGAATTGCATGAAGCACTGATTGAGGAAGCCACGACAGGAGTTTGGGTCCCTGTTGTATCGAGGAGGTGCAGGGAGTGCTAACGATGCTTTGGATAGCATAGAGACCGATAGGCCCACTGGATTGGCCAGAGCTGTATCTCGCAACTGGGAATGAAGCTCTTCCACAGAAGAGGCTAGCAATTCCAAAGCCCTGCAATGTTCTTGGACTGTGGCAGCCAAACCCGGTAGGGCCCTGGAGGCAGGATTCTCCGCCGAGTCCATGACCTTGGCAACCTGTTGCACTTGGAGGTGGACCCTTGTCCTGGAGCAGTAGAGAACGGATCCCTGGTAAGGACCAGGAAGCCCTGCCCCCAGGGGGCACTGTGGATGCCGAACTCCGGCGTGAGGCCTGGTACGCAGTAGAAGGCCCGGAGACCGCTGCACGGGATGCCAAGGCCTGGAGGAGCTCGTGGCTGCCGCTGGGGAGGTCAACCCATGACCTGCAGAGGGGCTAGCAAGGTGAGCAGGCCCGTGCGCGGGTGTGGACAGAGAACGCAACATGATCTTTAGGTGTGTGAGTCCAGAAAAACTCATAACTGTGATGGTTCAAAAAAACATAATTTGCATCTAGATATTTCACAACACACTTGCATGGGTAACATAAAATATACTGGCCTGCATGTGACAGGTCCTCAGGTCTCATAGATAAGAATTTTGTACGTCACTCTTCTGTTACTCTTGTAACATCTGGGAATATCCACATTTTTTCCCATGAAAGAATACTCCTATTTCTAAAGAAAAACCTTAGGACAGTATTCCTATCACTCATGAAAGCAAAAGTTACTAACAAAGTCCTTCTTTGAACAATCTCAGTTTCTTGTGAATATTCCAGGAGATCAGTAATATTCATTAAGGGGTAGATTTTATAAACTTACCGCTGCACGCATGTTATAAAATTGGGGGTCGGTGCATGCAAGGGGGTGTACAATTGTATGGGCCGACGCCCGCAGCCTTCCCCCGTTTACTCCTAGGCTGCTCCAATTTAGGAACGGCCTGGAAGAGAACTTCCCTACCCCCTAATCTAACCTTCCTACCCCTTCCCCTAACCTACCCCCCCCAGCCCTAACCTAGCCCCCCCCAAAATATTTTACTTACCTCTTGTGCCTGCCTTGGGGTAGGCACAGGTTGTGCATGCCGGCACCCTGCCGGCACGTGATCCTCCAGCACAGCGGCAAATGGCTACTGTACTGGGGCCTCTAGTCCCACCCCTCTCTGCCCCTCTCCAATCCTTTCTCGAAGCCCCGGGACTTACACGCATCCCGGGGCTTTACGCTCGTGGCCATGCCTTTTAAAATAGGCTTGGCACGCGTAAGGCCTCCTATGTGCATAAATCCCATTGATTTACGCGCATAGGGCTTTTAAAATCTGGCCTTAATTGTTGATCTTGAGAAATATTTCCTGATGCTCCTACCTCATTTTGGGGTAGATAATAAGCTCTTGTTATAAGAGGCATGGCATTCGATGGTATCTTGTGAATATTTAAAACATAGTTCTTAAAGAACTCAACTGGGGAAATCATTTTAAGAATAGGAAAATTAAGTACCCTCAGGTTCAGGTTTCTTAAAGAATTCTCAATATTCTCCAATGTTTTGCATGGATTAGTTCAAATTGAACCAACCCCTGTTGAACCTTATCAAGAGAAGAAACATTTGTTTCCATTGCTTTTAATTTAGAGTCTTGAGATGAAACCATTCCTTCCTTCCATCACGAAAACATGTTGGTTGGTATCCAAAGAAACTCGAGTCAAAGAGGCTATAGCTGCCTCTAAAGAAACCAGAACATCCCATACACTGTCCAAAGTTATAATGTCAGGTTTTTTTTAAAGGAAATCAAGTACCTGCATCACCTCTGATCAGTAGGGTGTTAAATTGTGGATCCCCAAATGAAAACATCTTTGGGGTTTCCATGATGGCCTCTGCACTCACACCAAGATTTTCCCCCAGAAATAGAACCGTAGATTCAGAGACCACCGATGCCTCCAGTTCTGCTCCGGATGAAGCAGACACTCTTTCTGCCAAGGAAGAAGCCAAAGTTAAATCATTAATCGCCACAGGTAATCCACAGGGGGGAGTCGGCGTACTTGGCATGCCGGGGCTCAGCAAGATCTCCTCAGCCTGAGGGGTGGACATTCACTCCGCGTCAATTCCCAAGGCGGCCTTCGCTCCCGGCAATGACGGTGTGGATGTAAGAAAACTATCAATCCTCTATTGAGTAGAATCAAGGAAAATAGAAAACAAAGCACTCTCCTTTAATTTAGCTTTATGCTTAGTTTGAGGCATATCTTTTAGAGGCAACACCAAGAAAAACAATTAAAACGAGGAGAGACAGCTCCAACCCTGCCTCTCAAGTGGTACCCTTCTTGGTCTCCCCTCAATCCAGAGTTTTTAATCTGATCCTATGAAGCATTTCTTTTCTCACCAGTTTTTGATTGTCTTAGTTCACCATATTAAGCATGCACTATATCTAATTTAAATATAAACAATCATCAGGACTGATATCAATAGATTATGAAATCCTTGTTAGTGTGTTATTTTGAAACAACTCTTACAGAGAAATTCCAACCTAATCTTTCATGGATTGCTTAATAAGCCAAAAATAAATCATCCCATGGCACGATGATATGTAAATGTGATCATCCCAAATATTTAAAAGAAGTATAAGTAGTTTGTTGGATCTAAATAGGTTAACATCCTAATATATATTTCCCAGACATCAAAGAAGTTATTAATATTTTTTTTCTCTAAAGACTGTGAGTCATTTTATCTAGAGATGTGAATTGGAACCGGAATCGGTTCGGATTCCGGTTCCAATTCACATGTGGGGTTTTTTTTCATCGGGCCCGGTCACGGTTTTGTTTATCGGCTGCGCCCGAGCCGATAAACAAAAAACCTACCCCGACCCTTTAAAACTAATACCTTAGCTTCCCCCACCCTCCTGACCCCCCAAAAAACTTTTTACAGGTACCTGGTGGTCCAGTGGGGGTTTAAAGGGTTGGGATGGGGATTTTTTGGGAAACAAATACATATGTAACTAATGAACGGATCGGGGTCCCCCAAGAACGGATGCAACAGATTTGGCTCCCCTCGAATACGAATACCAAATGGGACAAATCCATCCCTGCTGCACATCCCTAATACAAGTACATGTTCTCTCTCATACACATTCTCCCACTTACATACACATGCTCACAGACACACACACGAACACACATACTCCATTCTCACACACCTGCTCAGACACACACATGTTCACACATGATCCCTCTTACATACACACATACACACACAAGATCTCTCTCTCACACATATATGCTCAGACACACACACATGCTCTCATATATATTCCCTTTCCCCCATAGAGATGCTCAGATGCACACATGCTCATAAACACACATGCATTCTCAGACACATACACATACACACACATCCTCTCCCTCTCTCTCACACACACATATGCTCAGGCACACACATGCTACCTCTCATACATACATGCTCAGACACACAAACACCCAAACCCTCTCTCTCACATACACATACTCAGACACACACATGAAGTGACAGGCCTGGATTCCCACCCATTGAGAGAACACCCTGAACTTGGTTACCACAATCTTTCCTGATATAAACTGCAGAATTTATTGCTCAAAAAGAACTCAGACCCCTAACACCATCTACCCTAGAGCTGGGTCTATTCACCTGTCTTAATGCTCCCTTTCACACATATATGCTTGCACACACACACACACACACACACACACACATTCTCCCTGTCACACACACATGCTCAGACCCATAAGAATTTTAATTTTTTTAAATTTAAAAACTTTTCTATACCGTCGTTAAGTTAGATAACCATCACAACGGTTTACAGAAGGGCACACTAATGAAAAATATGGGTGGTATAGATTACAAATTAGTAGAGATGTGAATCGTGTCCTCGATCGTCTTCGATTTCGGCTGGGAGGGGGAGGGAATCGTATTGTTGCCGTTTGGGGGGGTAAAATATCGTGATATATCGTTAAAATCGTTAAAACCCGCTAAAACCCACCCCCGACCCTTTAAATTAAATCCCCCCACCCTCCCGAACCCCCCCCCAAATGACTTAAATTACCTGGTGGTCCAGCGGCGGTCCGGAACGGCAGCGGTCCGGAACGGGCTCCTGCTACTGAATCTCGTTTTCTTCGGCCGGCGCCATTTTCCAAAATGGCGCCGAAAAATGGCGGCGGCCATAGACCAACAGGATTCGACGGCAGGAGGTCCTTCCGGACCCCCGCTGGACTTTTGGCAAGTCTTGTGGGGGTCAGGAGGCCCCCCCCAAGCTGGCCAAAAGTTCCTGGAGGTCCAGCGGGGGTCAGGGAGCGATTTCCCGCCGCGAATCGTTTTCTGTACGGAAAATGGCGCCGGCAGGAGATCGACTGCAGGAGGTCGTTCAGCGAGGGTTCCGGCGCCTCGCTGAACGACCTCCTGCAGTCGATCTCCTGCCTGCGCCATTTTCCGTACAGAAAACGGAATTTTGCAGTATTTGCAGAGGCCGAATCGTAGATTGAGGTAGTCCTAATAGTAGGGAATTACAATAATCTGTGCTTGCGAATATCATTGCTTGTAGAACTGTGCGAAAATTGTTTGTGGTTAAAAGAACATAAGAACATAAGAAATTGCCATGCTGGGTCAGACCAAGGGTCCATCAAGCCCAGCATCCTGTTTCTAACAGAGGCCAAACCACAACAACCTGGCAAGTACCCAAACACCAAGAAAATCCCATGCTACTGATGCAATTAATAGCACACCCACATGTGTATGCTCTATTTCACACATATGTACTGACTCACACACACACATGCTCATAAACACAAACATGCTCAGACACACACATGTTTTCTCCTGCTCACTTGTTCTCTCCTACTCATACATACACATAGACGCCAAGCCTCAATCTTCCAACTGCGAAGCCTTTTTATCCTCCCTTTCGGACATGGGCTTCAAATAACTCGTCAACCAACCCACACATAAAGCAGGTCACACTCTCGACCTTATCTTCACAAACACCAGCCTCACCCCTCTCTCCCCCCCTCTTTGCCTCCCGGTACCAGGGTCAGACCATTTCTTGATCTCCTCCACCCTCAGATCAATGACAAGACTGTCTGCACCCCCTCAGCTCTCCACCCTCCACTATAGGAAACCCTGCCCATCAGAAGCCCTCAGAAACTCGCTGATCAAAGAACTTACTAACCTGGATCTATCAAACCCCAATGCAGCCTTCCTCTCTTGGCAAAACATCACAGAAGCTATCGCCAACAACTTATGCCCACTGTCGACAAAAAATTTAACCCCTCTCAAAATAACAAGCAGCCATGGTTCTCAAAGGAGCTCCGCGCCCAAAAGCAAGGCCTGAGACAGAAAGAAAAGGAATGGAGGAAGAACCCCAACCCTCACTCCCTAACCTCATACAAATCCGCTCTCCACCAATACAGAACTGCAACGCTACGAACAAAAATGGATTTCTACGCCCACCGTATCAATGATATGATCTTCGATGCGAAGGCTCTCTTCTCGTACGTTTCGGAACTCACCAAGACTGCCCCCCCTACAATCCCCGATGACCTAGCCCAATCGAAAACCAATGATCTGGCCTTATTCTTCCAGAACAAAATCTCCAATACCCTGGCTAGATTACCTACTAACCTTAATATGCTGCCTCCAGGTCCCCCCCTTCCCCTGAACCTAGATGTTGGTTTGGAATCCTTTGATCCCACCTACGCTATAGAGGTGGAAACCCTGATAAAAAGAATGAAACCCTCTTCTCACCCTCTAGACCAAATCCCAACCAAACTCTTGATTCTCATACCAGAATCTTTCTCTAAACATCTAGCAGATATTATCAACTACTCCCTCTCACAAGGAATCTTCCCGGATGCTCTCAAACTGGCCACCCTGAAACCTATTCTCAAAAAACCGAACCTGGACCCGAATGATCCCAACAACTATCGTCCCATATCAAATCTGCTGTTTGTAGCCAAGATCATGGAGAAAATTGTAAATAACCAACTCTCAAATTACCTGGAGGAACATAATATTCTACACCCTTCAGAATATGGATTCCGAAAAGAACACAACACTGAAACTCTCCTCATCTCGCTCCTAGATCAGCTATACTCTGGCATTGACAAAGGACAGTCCTTCCTCTTAGCTCTTCTTGATATCTCAGCGGCTTTCGACACCGTAAATCATACTACCCTTATAAACCAGTTATCAGACATAGGAGTCACAGGACCCGCCCTCAGATGGTTTGACTCTTTCCTTAGCAACTTGGGGGTAGATTTTCAAAAACGGCGCATTGGCGTACTTTTGTTGGCGCTTCAGGCGCCAACAAAAGTACGCGGGATTTTAGTAGATACGCGCGTAGCCGCGCGTATCCGCTAAAATCCTGGATCGGCGCGCGCAAGGCTACCGATTCCATGTAGCTGGTGCGCGCCGAGCCGCGCAGCCTACCTCCATTCCCTCTGAGGCCGCTCCGAAATCGGAGCGGCCTCGGAGGGAATTTGCTAACGCCCTCCCCTCACCTTCCCCTCCCTTCCTCTACCTAACCCACCCCCCTGGCCCTGTCTAAACCCCCCCCCTACCTTTGTTAGGGAATTTACGCCTCCCAGAGGGAGAAGTAAATCCCCGTGTGCCAGCGGGCCGCTGGCACGCCTAGACGCGACCCGGTGGCGGTTCCAGAGGGCGCGGCCATACCCCCGGACCGCCCCGGGCCGAAACCACGCCCCAGGCCCGCCCCTGAAACGCCGCGTCCCGCCCCAACTGCGCCGCTCGGCCCCGCCCCCCGACATGCACCCAACACGCCCCCCTCGGAAAACCCCGGGACTTACGCGAGTCCCGGGGCTCTGCGCGCGCCGGTAGGCCTATTGAACATAGGCACACCGGCGAGCAGGGCTCTTAAAATCCGCCCCAGAGGCTACAAGGTAAAAATCAATAACAAAGAATCTCCTCGCACTAACTCCCCATTCGGAGTCCCCCAAGGCTCCTCATTATCGCCCACTCTGTTCAATATCTACCTATTCCCTCTCTGCCATTTACTCTCAAAATTAAATCTGAAGTTCTACATATATGCAGACGATGTTCAAATTTTAATCCCCATATCTAATTCACTGGATTCAGCCCTCAAAATATGGGATTCTCACTTGCAAACGATCAACCTCTACCTCTCAAGCCTCAACCTGGTGCTTAACACTAACAAGACAGAACTCCTGCTCATCACCCCAGAAGGTAGTCCCTTCCATCAAAAGCTACACACCAACACACAAATTTCCCACGCAAGAGACCTTGGAGTCATAATAGTCACCTGAGCCTAAAGAAATTTATAAACCACACCACGAAGGAGTGCTTCTACAAGCTACAGGTACTCAAAAAACTCAAGCCGCTTCTCTTCCATCATGATTTCAGATCGGTCCTCCAAGCCATCCTGTTCTCTAAGGTCGATTACTGCAGCTCCATCTTGCAAGGTCTTCCTGCTACTACAATAAAACCCCTCCAGCTGCTTCCAAATGCGGTGGCGAGAATCCTGACAAATACTAATCGGAGAGAGCACATCTCGCCCATATTAAAAGATCTTCATTGGCTCCCAGTAAACTTTAGGATTCTACATAAATCACTTACAATTATTCACAAAAACATTCACCACCAGATGCCTCTTGACCTGCTACACCCTCTCAAACTTCACTCTACAGCCAGACCCTTAAGGGAAGCCTACAAAGGGTCCTTACACATTCCCCCTATCAAAGCGGTGCACCACTCAAACATCAGAGACTGGGCATTTTCAACAATAGGTCCCTCCATTTGGAACTCCATGCCCCCGGACCTCAGGCAGGAAACCTGTCTCCTAACTTTTAAAAAGAAACTCAAGACATGGCTTTTCGGTTGAGCCTTTCCCTGTTCCTAGTCCAATAGCATGACTCAATACTGTTCCCAGCATGACTCAGAACTGTTCCCATCTCCACCGTAATTAAACTAGCACTAAAACTCGCTAATACATCATAACGAGATTGGCTCCTTGCCTCCCTCCCACAACCCCACCTGTATATAGTAAACTATCTCTGTTCCCCCTTTATTTTCCTATCCCCAGTTTTTGCTCCCTTGTTATAATGTAACTTTATGCTTCATCAAATTTTGTCTTTTGTTAATTGGTTATGGTTAACTGCTTAGTTTGATGTAAACCGAGTTGATTTGATTTGTATCAAGAAAGTCGGTATATAAAAGCCTTAAATAAATAATACATAAATATACATCAGCTCCCTCTCTCACACATACACCAAGGACTCTCTCAGCAGCTTGGATCCTCCTTTTCTTCACATCCACCGCAGGGAAGTTTGGGTTTCACCTCACGGCCTTTTTTTTTCTGGCTGTAACAGGTTGGGACTCTCGGATGACCCTACAATTCCTTCCTCTCGGTTACATGGTGGGGTTTGAACTATTGGATAGCTTCACAGCTCCGTCCTCTCAGCCACATAGCTGGTTGGGAACCGCCGGGTGGCCTCACAGTTCCTTCCTGTCAGCTATACAGCAGATTGGGAACCTCCAGATGGCCGAGCACTGGGTTTGGAACTGCCAGGCGACCCCACAATATTGCCTTCTTGCTGCCTTGTAGGTTGGGGACCACCAGCTTGGCAGTGGCTGCTTCCTGATCCTGGCCTCCTGATGGATTGGCATCTAGTGGTGGTTATGTTAGTGGTATTTTCTTCATCTCAGAGCTGACTTAGGCCCTTGTTGCCCCCCAGGCCACTGCCCCCTTCAGGCCGCCACCTTGTGTATTTGCACGGCTTGCACAGTGGGATGCACCGGCCCTGATTAGTCATCTAGAATTTAGCTGGATAAGTCCCTAAATCTTCATTTAGCCAGATAACTTCAGACTTTTAAATGCTTTTGAATATGGACCTATTTATATCTGTTTTATATATATATATATATATTCCTAAGCTTTAATACAGACTATCTCACAGACTTCTGCCTTTTGTACAGATGTATTCTGTAAGATATGAAATGCCTTTGTGTATGTGACATTTCAGAAGCAAAAGTAATAAACTGTTGGGGGTGGGGGTGGAATGAATAAGATAGACCTGAGTTTAACTGCTTTAGAAACTACACACAAAAAATATATTATAGCAGGATGTGAATTGGCAACATGAGTTACTGGTAAGCAAAGACCTGAGACTTGTATCAGAACTCTGTACATCATGGAAACATGTCCAAACAACTAACTGTAGATATAAAATTCAGGAAAGTACTGTGGATTTTTGCTAAATAGGCTAGGATGACCAAATAAGGTCTGACATTAACAGCTTTGCCATCCAACAAGATTCAAAATGAACACTAGCCATTTCACAATGAATTGCTGACATTGCAGAATGTCCCTCTGATTGTCTTAACATTCATGCATACCCAATGACATATCTAGAAGTGATAACCAACCAGAACTCTATGAACTGGTTAGCAACCACATTTCAGGCACTCGTGAACCAGATACCTATGATGACAAACTAAGCTCCACCTATGAAGTTTGCATACAAAACCACGAGCACAGAAGTTTAAACCAGAAAGATCATAATAGACAAAAAGAAATGGTGAGAGCTAAAGTCATCGCAGAGGGTCCTGGAAGCACAGATGCATGTCTGGATACACACTTCAATTTTTCCAATGATTTCTGAAGAAATTAAAGTTAAGATGATATAAAAGATGGGGGTTAGATATTTCTGTTGAGGGTTAATCAGCCAGTCCTGCAGAGTAGCTTTAGGTGATGAGCTTTAACATAGTAACACAGTAATGACAGTAGATAAAGACCAAATGGTCCATTCTGTCTGCCCAGCAAGTTGCTCATGGTAGTAACTGCCACTCTGTGCAGTTACTCCTATGCCTTCTGTTAAGGGTATTAATTGCTGCTCCATGCAGTTACTCCCCTGTCTTCTGTTAACAGTAGTAACTACCACTCTGTGCAGGTTACCCCCATGCACCCCTTTTTTTCGTTTCCCACATGAAGCATTTAGGGGTCTGCAGTGTCTATTCCATTCTCTTTTGAATTCATTTACTGTTTTCCCTCTCACCACCTCTTCTTGGAGGGCATGAATTTCTATTTTTTCTCTTAGGGCCTGGTTTACTAAGGCTTTTCTCCTATTTTTTGTCTATAGAGAAAAATTCTTAGTAAATGAAGCCCTTAGTTAGCATCTTTCTTGGAATAAGGAGCCAGAGAGTGTACAGTATTGTCAAAGACCAGGCTTATTTTAAGAAATAACCAACTGCCAATGGAGTTTCTGGAAAGGGTGGTGCCATATAGCTTATAATTTGTTTGCACTTCATTACAGAGCCTTAGGGGGGGGGGGGTTCATTAAGGGTTGGCCCAATTGTACATTACAATTATAGCTAACTAATCGAGATTAATTTTGGGCAATAGGAATCCAAGACTGGGCTTCTGATATTAGTTCCTTGCATTTATTCACCTAAAGCTTAGAATGGCTTATTTTCAAATCTTGTCTAGAAAAGACAGGAAAACTAATGGGCAACAACCGGAGAGACCCTTCTTACAAACAATTGAGGAGGGAGATAATTTTTATAGCCATAAAGTAAGTCCCTGATGAGACCTCATTCAGACTGTACCTTCAAAAGGATATAAACCACTTGGAGTCAATTCAGAGGGTACCTACTAAAATGGTCATTGATCTAAAGCATTTGAGGACAGACTTAACATATAGGGGTAGATTTTTAAAAAAAGCGCGATCGTGTACTTTTGTTTGCGCAGCAGGCTGAAACCACGCCCCCAGACCCGCCCCCGAAACGCTGCGTCGTTCGGCCCCGCCCTGACACGCCCCGACACGCCCCCTTCTAAAAACCCGGGACTTACGCGCGTCCTGGGGCTCTGCGCGCGCCGGCGGCCTATGCAAAATAGGCGAGCTGGCGCGTGAGGGCCCTGCTCACGTAAATCCAGGCAGATTTACGCGAGCAGGGCTTTGAAAATCCGCCCGATAAACCTTAGAGGAATGGTGGGATAGGTGAGATATGATAGAGACATTCCATGCCCAGGAAGTAAGCCTCTTTCAAAGTTAAGAAGGCTCTAGAATGAGGCTCATGGGCTGGGGATGAAAGAGGTAGACTCAGGTATAACCTAAGGAAATCATTCTTTAAAGAGGGGGTGGTGGATGCAAGAAACAGACTCCCCATAGAGGTGGTGGGAAAAAAGGTAGCATCTGATTTCAAAAAAGCATGGTATAAACACATGGGATCTCTGAAGGAGTCATGGGAATTGTAAAGCTGAATTAGTTGGGTAGATGGTAGGGATATGAATTCATTTGAAATGAATAGGTAAAACAAAACAAATGATTCCATATTTATTTCATTTGTGGAGTCACAAAACAAGTGGAGTGGTCCACAAGTGAAACAAAAAATCTTTGTCTCATTCCTTTATATTTCACTTTAAAGTCTATGGCTCATTGAACTCTATGGCTATATTCCATAAATAAACAGGTGCAGGTAACTTAGTGGTGATCTCTTGCCTGTGTGACCTCATGGCCTTCTCAGAGCCAAGCAAGACAGGGTAAGTTGGCAAGGATGCCAAACAGAAAACAAAGCACAGTGAATTAAATAGTAAAGGTGACAGTACTGAGCCTTATGGAACTCCAAAAGGAAAGAAATTGGCTCAGAGACCTACTAATTCCATTCTACCTGAAAAAAAAGATCTTTTTGAAAGATTGAAAACAAACCAATTTAAAGTGGTACCTGCTAGGCCTATTTCCTTAAGACACTTAATCAATAGAACATGATTTACTGTATTCAAGGCCGCACTCATATCTAAAAAGACTGTGAGTGCAACCTTTCCAGAATCCAAATTTATTTTTATGTTATTTACTAGGGCCAAAAAGCTGACTCAGGAAAACCAAATTGAGAAGGATACATAACATTGGTTTTGTTAACAAAGTCCATCAACTGATCAAAAAACAAAACCTCAATACTTTTAGATAACAATGAAAAATTAGAAACAGGTCTATAGTTAGTTAATACATTCAGATCCAGTGATTCTTTCTTAAGAAATGGAAAAACATTAACAGAGCAGGAAAGCATCCAGAGGATAGTGTATTGTTAACAATACAAGAAATAGGACCTGAAAGAAAAAGTAAGAAGTTTTCATTAGTTTAGAAGGCATTAGGTCTAATTTTGATGTTGTAAAATACAGAGAATAAAGAAAAGAGTCATACTGGACTGTCAATATTTTTTGTTCTGTTAGTTTTTAACAGTTATTTTCTATGTGGAGTAAGTCAGCACTAGTACAGTATGGGATAGATTTTCCACATGTGCGCACCATGTCCATGTGCGTGGGTTCCCGGTCCGTGCATGTGTACGTGCCAATTTTCTACCATGCATGTGCCAGCGCACCAGATTTTATAATCTGCATGCGTTTGTGCGGGCGGCACATACAAGGGGGGATTTTTGCAATTTCCACGTGGTGACACATTCAGGACTTCCCCACTTCCTCCCCCCCCCAGTCCGCGTCAATTAAGATGAGGGAACTTCCATACCCCCCTACCCGTACTCCCTCCTTCCTCCCCTCTCCTCTCTTCCCCATCCCCTAAACCCTACCTTTTTTCTTTTTTTCCCTTTGACACTTCAGATGCCGAGCTGAAGTAAGTTGCATGTGCCGGCAGCCGGCTGGCACTCGAGTCTTCAGGACAGCCATCAAAAGCACTGTCCTGGACTACCCCATCCCGCCCCTTCCAGGAAGCCTGGCACTTGCGTGTACCAGCCTTTACATGCGTGACCGGGTCTCTTGGAAACTTTGCCCAGTGTGCACAAGGCCCGGCCACACACGTAAAGGCCAGATTTTATGTGCATGGGCAGTTTAAAATCTGCTCTTATATGTATATGTGTGTGTTTGTGACAGACAGTTCTCCATACTGATACTTCATGCATATCCAGCATAGCTCTCTGCTTCAACGGCAGGGGAGAAGAAAAACTGATACTTCACGCATATCCAGAATAGCTCTCTGCTTCAATGGCAGGGGAGAAGAAAAACTGATACTTCACGCATATCCAGCATAGCTCTCTGCTTCAACGGCAGGGGAGAAGAAAAACTGATACTTCACGCATACCCAGCATAGCTCTCTGCTTCAACGGCAGGGGAGAAGAAAAACTGATACTTCACGCATATCCAGCATAGCTCTCTGCTTCAACGGCAGGGGAGAAGAAAAACTGATACTTCACGCATATCCAGCATAGCTCTCTGCTTCAACGGCAGGGGAGAAGAAAAACTGATACTTCACGCATATCCAGCATAGCTCTCTGCTTCAACGGCAGGGAGAAGAAAAACTGATACTGCACGCATATCCAGCATAGCTCTCTGCTTCAACGGCAGGGGAGAAGAAAAACTGATACTTCACGCATATCCAGCATAGCTCTCTGCTTCAACGGCAGGGGAGAAGAAAAACAACCAATAAGGGCTGAATAACATAGTCTGGGTAAAACAAATAAGCATGGGTGTAGCTTGCTTATTGCGGTGGTTACTACCCCTACTACCCCTAACTAATCAAGCTTGATATTTCATTCGGATGCAGCTCCATCACTGCTCTCTACATTAATGGTGGGGGTGGAAGGGAAATAGAACCAAAGAGCTAAGAGAAACAGATAAGTAGAAAAAAATGTGTGAAGCTTGCTGGGCAGACTGGATGGGCCGTTTGGTCTTCTTCTGCCGTTATTTCTATGTTTCTATGTTTCTATATACAGTGAGTGTTACTGTGATTGAGGGTAGAGTTACAATAAAAACTAAATAAATTCAGTTATAATATTCAAACCACCAGTAGGCTGTGCTCGTCAATAAATTCCATCATGTCAGAAAAAGGGAAAGGAGATAATATTGCCAATGCTGGTAGTTATGGCAAGGACAACAATTAAAAAGGCAGTCCTGCAACTAACCTAAAGGAGGACATTTTTAGGTGCAGAATGGCAAGGAAGGAAGACAGCTCAATGCAGAAGAAATTGAAATTTGTCAAGTATGCGTCACCACTGCATGTTCCTCTCCCTCTTGTTTTGGAAGAGAGGGAAAAAGTGGGAGAGCAATCCAAGGTTGGCAGTTAAGGGGGTAAATGGTACAGAAATGCAATGCCCAAAACCAGCAGCATGAGTGCGCTCCTCTATGGTTACTGCTTCTGAAGAAGTGAAGGCAGTAATTTCATCAAGCTGATTCAGAGAAAGAATCTTGTCTTGGACTCTCCGAATAAGATGATATTGAAGAGCTAGTAGCCAAAGATAATTTGTTGAGGTTAACCTCTAGGAAGAGCAGGCATCTCAAGTAAAGAGTGTCAGAAATGAATCTGGCGGGGTGGAGCCAATATGGCATCTGGAGAGGTAACGCTGTGAAACTGCTCCCGTGATTTCAATCTTTAAACTTTTTTCCTTGGTAAAATAATGCCTCCGAAATGAAAAAGAAAGCTAAGGACTTACCCCTCTACTCCTTCGCAGTACACGGGACAAAAAAACCATCACACAGTATATCGAAGGAGCAGTGAAGAAGGAACTGAGAGGTCTGGCTGTCGGGTCACAGGGAGGAGAATGTGACCCGACCTCGGAAGAATTATCCCTCAGCCCGCTTGACATGCGGCTGCCCCCGGCAAAGCGGGGAACATCGATGCCACGTTTGGATCCGGGCCCCCGTGGGGAGCTTCGAGAAATCCGAACTGAGGGGGCTGCAACGATGGGAACCCCTGTGCCTCCTGAAAATAACGGAGAGTCGACAACTTGAGATGGTCTGAGACAAGGAGAGAAGGAAGGGGTAAGCTCAGAATCACTTAATTTAAGTGTTACCACTCCGAAGCCAGAGGTAGTAACTTTGGACTCATTATGGAGTCTAACTTCAGCTCTAGCAAAGTCAATTTCTGATTGTTCTGCGAAGATAAACTCTGTATCCCAGCTTTGAGGGACACAGACTGGAGACATCAGAGAAAATAATAACTTTAGAAAATGATATGAAGAAAATAAAGGAAGTCCAAGTGAATATAATTCAAGATTGTGGGGCAGTAAACAGAAGAATTGAGAACATTGAACATTTTCTGAGACATTTAAATCTAAGGATTATAAACTTTCCAAGGATGATCGGAGAAATTCCTAAAATTACCTTAAATCGTTACCTAGTTGAAATATTGGAAATAGCTCTGGAGAAGATCCCCCCTTAAAAAAAGTTTATTTTCTGCCAGTTCAGAAAGTACAGCCAAGTCAACAAATGCCACAGAATATATTGGAAATCCTAACAGATTTCCTTGAATCCTCTGGTTACGAGATAGCTGAAAGATCAAGGCTGTTAATTTTGTTTTTTAATTAAATTGATCAAGGACTAATCATGAGGGCATATTTTAAGAAGATCAAGGACATTTTTATGGGATCTTGGATAAAAAATTTTCCAGACTTTACAAAAGTAACTCAAACTAAACGAAAAAATGTTCTTGCTCTGAAACCAGATGTAATAGCTATGGGAGCATCATATATTTTACGGTTTCCGTGTAAATGTGTGGTGAAATATGAGAATAATAGCTATATATTTTACCATCCTGAGCAATTGAAACACTTTGTTGAAGCCAAAAGAACTCTACCTTCTTAAAGTAGTAATTGGTGATGTCATATAGTAATTAGCTGCTTGCTCTGGATTACCAAAGATTTTGAATAAATATGTTTCTTTAAATTCTCCTTTAATTTGCATAGCTCCACCCCCGCTAACTGTTTGGGGTCTAATATGTTGTAAAGTGTTGGGTAGTACATATTACATGTGAATATGATTTTGAGATTACATTGATTTCTTTGTACTAACACGAAAAACAATGTTTCAAACAAAGTTTTAAATGCTTTGTATTTTGTTTAAAACTCAATAAAGATTAAATTAAAAAAAAAAAAGAAAGAAATGCATCTGGCATTTGTCATGAGGTGGATGCCTCAAAATGAATGCTGAGGTACTATGAGACTTGACCTAAAGAGTAATTTTTGAGAGAAGGCTGACCCTGCAACAGCATGGACAAATAATCATTTACCACAAGAAAATAATAATGTGAAGTTAGGGATGCTTTCTTAAGGCACACTATTCATGATCCTAACCTAAAACATGTGCTCTAGGCTTTCTCTGGAGTCACCAACTACTCAAGAGAAGAACATTCAATACCTCTAGTGCCTCTTCTTTCTTTAGCATTAGCCAGCAAAACTGCCCCTTTAGCTTGCAGTCCTCTTATTCCAACACAGACCAAACATTTTTATCTCATCTCAACCTCTTTGGGAATTATAGAGATCCCCAGCAGTCTAGAATACTTGCCCTAGCTCCATTAGGAACTTTGCTTCAGGCTCCAAATATATATTTTAAACCCCTTTACTGTGATTTTAAGTCAGAGACATACACCATGGCTTGGATTTCCTCTATAGTAACTTCATTCCCCGTAAACGCTCAGTCCCAATATTTGTCCCAATATTTCTTCTGCTCTCAGGACCCAAAAGCTACATAGTCTCAGTCCTTCTGATTACACAGTCATTCTTTACATATTTCCTCTTCTTGAAAAGTGAAAACACAACAGGGCTTTCAATAACATCAGCTTTTTATTGGTTGAAGTTTTGTACATAAACACCTTTTCACTTCCGCAGATTCAATTTGCTTCTCTCAGAGAGGATGGAACACAGTCCTCAAGACAGAAATCATACTTTGCTAAGAAACACCAGTTGTAGTATCCCATCATGCTGTAGCAGTCCATTTCTCGAGACTTAAACCAAAACAGCTGATTTTCAATTAGTGTTGGCTGCAGTCTTCCTGTATCACTTGCAGTTCCTTGCTCTTTGTTCATCTCCTCCCAAGGCAGCTATAACCAGCAATGCTTGACCCCTACTGGGCTTCTCTCTCTTTCTCTCTCTTTTGGCTTTACTTCTGTGTTGTTTGACTGGTAAAACAGGCGCTTGTGTTGAGCACCCATTTTCCTAAAATGCACACATCCATAGCCCCTGGGGACCCAATGCAATAGGCATATAGCTGATGTGCTAAAAACAATGTACTAGAGAAAATTATGCGTCCCTCATGCATCCTTAGCATCAGGCACCCAGTAAACATGGCTGTTTGTGGGTTAGGTGCCTCCTACTTAGTATCATCACAATACTAAGTAGGAGGCACCACAGAAAGCAGGATTTTTTTGTTTTTTGTGAGCCCTTGACACAAGGCAAGGCTTAATGCCAGCTCCAGGGCTAGCATTAAATTTGCCATGTTAACAAGGGCACATTGGGCAAGCAGTAATGTATTGCAGTGTGGGGTAATAGCCAATAGCCTCATCTAATGGAATTTACACGTGGTGAGCGCTATTAGCTACACACAAGTTTGGATGTGCGTTTTGGACATGCTGATGCCTTATTGCATCGGGGGTTATGGACCTGCATGCAACTGCTTGTTAAGCTGTGCGCTAGGCTGGGCATACTTTATTACATTGGCCCCACAGCCCTTTACCTCAGCACTAGTAGACTGACCAGAAAAGAAGAAAAAAGTCACAAATACCTGAAGGATAGGGTGCTGCGTATTTACTCTTCATGCACATGGGTTTAGCTCTGTTTAGCTCCCTAAAGGACTTCTAAAAAGTCTTCTTCTTTACTTATTCCTCACAAAAACCCCACCAGTCCTAAAGCTTAAAGATATCAGTTTTCTTAAAAAAGAAACATATTAATCTTGTGAGTTGCTTGCTAAATCCTTCTTCTGGATCTGGGTTCTCTGATTCTTCCTCCATTTCCCCAAGCTTCTGACCTGAGCTGCCTCACTGGTCTTGAGGGGTCAATCTCTGTAGCTGTATTCCTTCCTCCCCTCCTTCTTTTTCCTCTATTACTGGCACCAGTACTCGCTTTACACAGGAGCCAGCCTTCCACTGCAGGGGTAGATAACCACACCCTATCTGTCACACCTGCCTACTCAAATCATTCTGGCCAGTTATTCTCAAGTCTTCTGGCATTTGTAGTCCTTCCTGGCATCCTTCTTAGCGGCAAACTGTTTCTAATCCTCCCATGGGCTCCTGCTGGAAGAAATCTAGATAATTTCCTGCTTTTTGAAGAGCTAGGACTAAAACAAAACATGGGGGGGGGGGGGGGGGGTCATCAGGCATTTTCCCTAAGATTCCATCCACTATCTCAGCTACAATGCCAACATCAAGGATATAGAGAAGGAATCACAGAGGAGATCCCTAATCTGAAGGCACTTTAAAGTGACAGAGAACCTGCGTTTTGCTCAGTGGATTCATTGCCGGAAGAAAACCAGTCAAGGGAAGTAAGTGGGGCATCTCACAAGGGCTGGGGAAGCAGCACCTGCTTTCATTGGCATCAGGGGAGGGTGGCAGTGTTTACCTAGGGACCCCTTTTGTACCCCAAGTAAAAGCTACAGAAAAGAGGTTGAAAGAGGGAAGTTTTTTCCCCATCCACGGCCCCTTCCAGCATTCAGGTGACAAGAAAGCAGTCCCCAGGCATATGTCCAAAGTGGCAACATACCATAGAGTAAACAGGGTGGTGTTCCATTGCACTGTCCCAGGGCAAGCATCAAGCAGCATCTTGGTCATAATGAGGAGCATCGAGGAAATAATTACCCTTGATGACCAGCCCCTGGAGGTAGTGTAGCATGTGGTTTTTAAGCATCTGCTGCATGCGTTAGTCCCTAATTAAAAAGTATTCTCCAAGACTACATTTAGTAGCAAGGTCAGCCCCACCATGTGCTGTCAGTGCCATTGTTGCATGCAGACACAATCGGCTAAAGCACAGGGGAGTAGTTGGTTTTTCTCCAGCGATGTCTGGATCAGCACAAACAGTATGCATGCTGATCTCTCCCTGAAATGACACTGGTGAGACCTGGCTGAGATGGGGATAGGCAGAATATTTAGTGATGACAAAGCATCATGGTGCAGGTGGACTTTGCTGCACACCCAGGTGATGGACAGCTCCCATATTTCATACAATATTCTATCAGCCATAAGAAAGTTGCTGGAGAATTGGCAGCTAGACCGGAGAGGCAGGAGTCTTCAGGCAGAATGTTTTGTGAAAGACAGTGGTACAAATATGGTAAAGGCAATAGAAGATGGCAGCTTTCAGGTATCCATTCTTTTGCACAATTGCTACAACTGGCATTGAGGGATGTTTTGGGGCTGAGCACTAAGGAGCACGGGAATCTATTCCTGGAAGACTTGATAGTAGGGATGTGAATCGTTTTAGGACGATTAAAATTATCGTCCGATAATTTTAATATCGTCTTAAACCGTTATGGAACACAATACAATAGAGTTTCTAACGATTTATCGTTATAAATCGTTAGAATCGTGAGCCGGCACACTAAAACCCCCTAAAACCCACCCCCGACCCTTTAAATTAAATCCCCCACCCTCCCGAACCCCCCCAAATGACTTAAATAACCTGCGGGTCCAGCGGCGGTCCAGAACGGCAGCGGTCCGGAACGGGCTTCCTGCTCCTGAATCTTGTTGTCTTCAGCCGGCGCCATTTTCCAAAATGGCGCCGAAAAATGGCGGCGGCCATAGACGAACACGATTGGACGGCAGGAGGTCCTTCCGGACCCCCGCTGGACTTTTGGCAAGGCTCGTGGGGGTCAGGAGGCCCCCCACAAGCTGGCCAAAAGTTCCTGGAGGTCCAGCGGGGGTCAGGGAGCGATTTCCCGCCGCGAATCGTTTTCGTACGGAAAATGGCGCCGGCAGGAGATCGACTGCAGGAGGTTGTTCAACGAGGCGCCGGAACCCTCGCTGAACGACCTCCTGCAGTCGATCTCCTGCCGGCGCCATTTTCCGTACGAAAACGATTCGCGGCGGGAAATCGCTCCCTGACCCCCGCTGGACCTCCAGGAACTTTTGGCCAGCTTGTGGGGGGCCTCCTGACCCCCACGAGGACTTGCCAAAAGTCCAGCGGGGGTCCGGAAGGACCTCCTGCCGTCCAATCGTGTTCGTCTATGGCCGCCGCCATTTTTCGGCGCCATTTGGAAAATGGCGCCGGCTGAAGACAACAAGATTCAGGAGCAGGAGCCCGTTCCGGACCGCTGCCATTCCGGACCGCCGCTGGACCCGCAGGTTATTTAAGTCATTTGGGGGGGGTTCGGGAGGGTGGGGGATTTAATTTAAAGGGTCGGGGGTGGGTTTTAGGGGGTTTTAATGTGCCGGTTTTGCGATTTTTTAGATTTTTCACGATTTTTCACGATATTTTACCCCCCCCAAACGGCAACAATACGATTCCCTCCCCCTCCCAGCCGAAATCGATCGTTAAGACGATCGAGGACACGATTCACATCCCTACTTGATAGAGAAATACAGAAAAAGCAGGACATTTCCATTGAAGTGTGAAGGTGAGGCAGTTTCTCTCAGGAGAAGCAGGATGAATTCAGAATGCCTCCCAAGTTTTGATTCAAGCTATCACCCACTGGAATTCCACCTACATAATGCTGCACCCATTAGTGGAGCAGCAGACATGCCTTCATGATCTGTCTCTGAAAACAGAAGGGGGGGTCATTCACTAAGTCGCTGTAGTTTTACCCTGAGGGGAAAATACTGCAGAAGTCAAAAAGCCATGGTAAGTGATCCTACAGCTCTGTGATCCCCGTGGTATTTTCCCTCATGGGAAAACACAGTAGCCCACAGTGAAATACTGCAATACCACAGCAGCCAAAGCTCCACAAACAATGTGCGATGGAAGCCCCAGGACTCTGAGGCCCCGAGTAAGCACCCCCCCCCCCAATCTGAGTTGTAAAAACTCCTGTGGGGGGTTGTACTTTTGCTCTGAGCATAGTTTTTGTAAAAGCAGCTTATGAACTGTAATAAACAAATAAAAAGCAGCAACCCATGTTATTACAGGAAGGAAATATCACGAGCCTGTTAGCCCTGCTATGGCTAGACTCTATTGGCTGTTTGTCTCATAAAGAATTAAGTTTAGGGATGAATTTTCAAAGCCATATGTTCCGTAAAGCATGGGTTTATGCACGTAGGTGGTTTATTACAAAAATAAACCACTTACGTGCATAATCTCCCAGTTCCGGCGTGTGCCTGGCTTTTCAAATTCAGCTTGAGTGTTTTGGCTGAGCCCAGCACGTGGAAAGAAATTAATTTTGTTAAAATGGACTTCAGGGACTCAGGGCCATCTCCATGGATAGCCCTGGAAAGCAAGGTAAGGATTTCGGAGACAGGCATTTTATAACATTGCAGGTAACATAAGCCACAGCTGCATAAATAAACTATAAACAAAATTTTAAGCAAACTTATCTACATAAGTTTGCTTTGAAAATAATGGAAAAAATATGCGCATCAACTCACACAAGGTTGTGCTTGGTCTTTGCAATGTGTAACCTGCGCATATGAATGTATGTGCATATTTAAAAAAAATAAAAAATGTGAGCCTAAATCCAAACTCCACCCCCAACTCTGGCCCCCAGAGTCGCCCCATTTTTTTGTGCATAAAAGTATGCAGGAAAATGGGTTTCATTTATATGCAATAATGCAAAACATTTTTGTATTGCATTATTGCATATAAATGAAACCCATTTTCCTGCATACTTTTATCCTAATTACCCTAATTATGGACACTGCATCAAGTACTAATTTTAGAATCTGCTACTGGACAATTACCGTTGAGCTCAAAAATTTACTATATTTTATATATATATTTGGCATTGCTTATATTTATATTTATTGATACGTTAAACAGTTAAACTGTCTTTATAAAATATTATATTGCTTTATTTATTTCCAGTTAAACTATTATTACTTTATTTAGCACTATGTTAAATTGTCAATCAGTTATACTGTTCCATATGTTCCTCGGTTCCATGTAAAGCTCCGCTCTCTGTTGAGCAGTTCTTCGTTTTATGTAAACCGGATTGATTTGTAGTCCATACAAGAACTTCGGTATATAAAAATTAAAAATAAATAAATAAATAAATATGCGCAGGTTACACATTGCAAAGACCAAGCACAACCTTGTGTGAGTTGATGCGCATATTTTTTCCATTATTTTCAAAGCAAACTTATGTAGATAAGTTTGCTTAAAATTTTGTTTATAGTTTATTTATGCAGCTGTGGCTTATGTTACCTGCAATGTTATAAAATGCCTGTCTCCGAAATCCTTACCTTGCTTTCCAGGGCTATCCATGGAGATGGCCCTGAGTACCTGAAGTCCATTTTAACAAAATTAATTTCTTTCCACGTGCTGGGCTCAGCCAAAACACTCAAGCTGAATTTGAAAAGCCAGGCACACGCCGGAACTGGGAGATGGGGGCACATCTAGCACACGTGCGTGTCCACCCGATTATATAAGCCACCCACATGCGCACACAAGTACTGATGGGTGAATATCTTGCACTGGGGAAAAAAAGGGGCAGAATGTGGGCAGAGTATGGGGGTTTCAGATCGGGGCTGGGAGAGATGCATGCATGTAGCTACGTGTCTGGGCACACGTCCAGGTCCATTTCAGCACAACTTTACTGCTATAGTTGAGGTGTAAGTCAGAATAAAACATTTTCTAGACACATAGGAACTTATTGAGGGATCTGGGTTACCTAGGGGACGTACAGGCTAAAGAATCAGCAGGGGTCTTGAAGACCCAGCTATAGGCTGGGCAAACTGGTGGACAAACTGGTGAGACTGGTTGTGGCCTGGACATGCACCTGTTATAAAATTCCCTCACTTGTGCATCTCAAAAACATTTTAAAATTACCATCTCTGCGTTTCCTTGATAAAATCATTCCAGCCTGCGCCAGGTCCCTTTCCAGCAGTGGACCAGTTTTACTGGAATTCCCTCCATCTGGATCTTTGTCAGGAAATTGATTACCTGGCCTTCCACAAACAATTATGATATACTTCAGACCAATATGATATATCAACTTCTTACTGATTTTACAGAATTTTACACCAAACTGGCAACTCTCCAATATCCCACAATTTTGAATCGTACTATCAATGAAGAAAAGCGATGTCATCAGTTACCTTTTTTTTTTAATATATTTGGCTGGATAAATGGATTAACAGATTGCCAGTTTAATCAGAGGTTTATTGCAACCATCTGTTCTAGTTTAAATAATAATGCGCAGATGTGATATTTAATAGGACATAAATAACAGACTGTGAATAGTAAGGTCTGAAAAAACGCACATCCTTTAAAGATGCATGTTTAGAAAAAAGTTAAAAACATAGGGGCAGATTTTCAAAGGCTACGTGCATAACATACGCGCGTAACCTGAGGAAATCTGCCCCTGCGTGCGCCGAGCCTATTTTGCATAGGCTCGGCGGCGCACGCAAGCCCTGGGACGCGCGTATGTCCCGGGGCTTGCTAAAATGGGTGGTCCAGGGGTGTATCTGAGGAGCGAGTCTGCGGTCCGGGGCATTCCGGGGGTGTGGCCGAGTGCCCCGACACAGCGGCCTGTGTCGGGACCTGGCCAGCCGGCGCGCGCAAGTTACGCCTGCGAGAGGCAGGCGTAACTTCATCGAACAAAGTAAGGGGGGGGGGGGTCTAGATAGAGGAAGGGAGGAAAAGGTGGGGGGGATCCAAAAAAAATTTCCCTCCGAGGCAGCTCCGATTTCGGAGCGGCCTTGGAGGGAACGGGGAAAGCCATTAGGGCTCCCCTTGGGCTCGGCGCGTGCAGGGTGCACATGTATGCACCCCCTTGCACGTGCCAACCCCGGATTTTATAACATGCATGCGGCAGCGTGCGCATGTTATAAAATCGGGTGTACATTTGTGCGCATTGGGTAGCATGCACAAATGTACCCCACGCGCGTAGGAATTAAAATCGGCCCCACAGATTTCTGAAGAAACCATACGAACATAAGAACATAAGAAATTGCCTCCAACAGAGGCCAAACCAGGCCACAAGAACCTGGCATGTACCCAAACACCAAGAAGATCCCATACTATTGATGCAATTAATAGCAGTGGCTATTCCCTTAGTAAACTTGATTAATAGCAGTTAATGGACTTCTCCAAGAACGTATCAAAACCTTTTTTGAACCCAGCTACACTAACTGCACTAACCTCATCCTCTGGCAACAAATTCCAGAGCTTAATTGTGCGTTGAGTGAAAATGTATTTTCTCTGATTAGTCTTAAATGTGCTACTTGCTAACTTCATGGAATGCCCCCTAGTCCTTCTATTATCCGAAAGTGTAAATAACCAATTCAGATCTACTCGTTCAAGTCCTCTCATGATCTTAAAGACCTCTATCATATTCCCCCCTCAGCCGTCTCTTTTCCAAGTTGAACAGCCCTAACCTCTTCAGCCTTTCTAAATCTAGTAAATTTAAACTTAGCCAACTGTCGGACCTTCTACAATCCCTATGCCCCTATCCAATAGAAAGTGTTAAGGGAAGAGGCCACAGCTCCTCCATGATCCTCCCTCTCAACCCCTTTAACATCCCTCCCAAAAATCCTCTCCCCCTAGTTTTCCCCAAGTGTTCTACAGCAGAGGTGCCCAAATTATCATCTGTGGGACCCCTCAGGCCATTGGGTGTATTTTCTTCCTGTGGTGGAATGAGTGTCCCAAATTAAAGTGGTAGCATCCCTTCCTCAGGCTCATGGATATAATTTCTCTCAGGGGGCCAGTGGAAGAGATCTCACTGCTATAATAACCCTTCCCATGCATGAACAGAGCTCCAAGCTCCCCAACACTCTCTCCTCAACAGGAGCTTTATGAGTCACCCCCTCTTTATATATATATATATATATATATATATATATATATAGCACATATAGCATCAGGCAAAACAATTTTCCCATCCCTGATCTACAAGTTTAATGTAATACTTAAATTTCCTTAACAATTTTTATAAGAATTATTCCTGGAATTTGCCACAGGGGAAGAGGAAAGACTAGTTATCTTTTCGCATACTTATAACTCACCTCCTCCTCCAATACAATTGTTCAGTGTAGGTAACAGGGAAATATTCACAAATAGGTTAAACATGCATATAGAAAAATGCAAATAAAAAAATAAACTGAATAAAATAAAATATAAAATCACCTAAAAAATAAATCTACATAAAAGCATTCTGAAACCACCATATTTTCAGTCTTCTAAATTTTTTAAATCCATCTCCATTCTTAATTTTCCATTCTTAATTTTCCAGGGAGAGCATTCCACATGGAAGGTGCTACAAATGAAAAGGCCTTTTAATGGGTCACTTGATACTGATATTATCTAACAGGAGACAACCCAGTACCCTCCAATCTCAAACTTGTGATAGTTCATATAAATCTGTATTTTGGAAACAGCTACATAAGTATGCTCTGTATATAATAATTTATGTATCAACACCATCATTTTAAATAATGCACAGTTTTTCATAGACAGTTAAATATAACTCCTTCAAAACAGGAATAATATGATGGCAGACACATGCTGTATTAATTGTAACACTTTAAAAAGCTGATCTGGCAGACCCACCTAATGCTATTACAATAGTTGAGGTCACCCAGCACTATAATCTATACCAAAGATCTAAGCAACAAATGAAGAAGCAATTCTATCAGCAGTTTTAATACGTTAAGTTTATAGAAAGTCGCTCTGGCCAGCAGAGCTGCCATACTCAGTCTGGAGTCCAATAATGCTCATACATTTCTACTCTCTACCAAAACTGGCAGGTTTATGGTCCTCATAAGACACTGAGGTCAGCAGGAGTGGAGGATTTACCAAACCATAATAGCTGAGTCTTAGAACTATTTAAGGATAAGCTCCTTCCATTCAGCCAATCTCTAATGGTTCCCATGCATTTACTATATAGAGAAAAGATACAAATACTTTTCTAAAACCAAACCGGTCTCATTTCATCCCATCAAAAGGTTTTTCAGAATCACATGAAATTGATACAGCTAGAGCATCCATTTCTTCAGCTTAGTGAAAGCTATTACAATGTTCAAGACACAGAGGTTTCATAGTGATGTGTAACTGGACAACCTCCAAGGTATTGACATGATTGCCAGGATTATTGCTAAATTATCAATGATATGGTTAATCTAGTCAATAAGCACTGATTTGACTATAAAGAACAATTTCTATGGAGGATACAACCCTACTTCCTGGCTAGTCATAAAACCAAGGAGAACCCTACAGAGGGATATTCCTCAGGGGCAAGTTGCAAGCCAATGAGCTTCCCAGATCTCCAACTCAGTATAAAAAGAAAATTTTCAGAGGACACTATCAAGACAGGGGACATATAGAGGTGAGAGAGAGAGAGAGAATGACCAAGGTAGATAAGGAGATAACAGAGGAGACACATTAACACACATTTGAGCATTTAAAAAATAAAACAACCTTTATTTACACAAGGAAAAGTATTAACAAGCAAGAGATTATCATAGCACAAAGTATTTGCTGCCATTGCTATTGTCAGTATAGCCAAAGACCATTGTAGGCATTCAGAGGCTTGAGAATTAACAGTTCTTTAAAAGTGTAGAGTTTGCTTCTTCTATTTATTTATTTAACAAACCATTTTCTATTCTACTATTTCCAAATGTTCAACATAGATTGCAACTTTATATGCATAAAATACACTAAATATAAAACAGCACAAAATATTCACAATTGTAAAACTACATAAAGATAAGATAGTCATAGAAAGGAGAATGGTTAGAAACTGGTGCCCTCCAATGCCAGGGTTGCCCCCTTCCATTAGGGAGGTGCTTTTTTTTTTTGTTTGATTTGATTTAGTGTGAACAGGGAGGATAACTTTCAAACAACTGCATGCGGCAACATGTACATGCATATAAAGCCGTATGTAGATTAACAATAGTGTTTTATTATCCTTTCGTATCACATACAGGTCTATTATAAAATATGTGTTTCTCTACCCCACAACATAAGCACATATGCATGCTAATGTGAGAATACACATGCAATGCATTGAAACTACATATATCAATACATTGACAGATTAATTTTGAAAGGAGTTATGCGTATAAATATAGCATACTGTCGTAGAAATCTTCAAAACCATTTACATGTGTAAGGTGTACTTACGTGAGCAAATTTATTTATTTATTTATTTATTTAAGGTTTTTTTTATACCGGCATTCATGAACTCGTTCACATCATGTCGGTTTACAGAAAACAGGGGTGCGGATAATACAACCAAAAAACATAAATAACGTGATGAAGAGAAGCAGTTACAATTAACAAGGGCTAATGAACTGGGAATGTAAGAAATAGAAAGAGATAGAGGAGAATAATTATATACAAAAGTTCCATATAAATATGGAATATTTATATGGAAATGCTATATTTCAATGGCATATATTGTAGAACTTTATCCATATAAGTGGGCTTTTGAAAATAGTAAGCAGTGGTGTACCTAAAGTATTTGCCATGGATTCTTCCTTTGGCACCCCCCCCCCTCCGCAGATTTACTTCTCCGTCCCTCCTGCCCCCTCCCCCGCCCAAAGATCTCTGGTTCCCCTCTACCTCACACAGGCTCAGGCTCTCTCTCTCTCTCTCTTGCACAATCTTTCACAGGCTCTATCCTCCTGCACACAGGTTCCCTCCATTTCTCTCCCTCATACATACACACCCTTTCACACAGCTCCCTCTCTCACACACAGACGTGCACCTTCACTCCCATACACACACACACATATACTCTAACACATGCACACGCACACACACACACAGACACAAACACACTCTCTTTCACTTCGTACCCCGCTCCCCATCGGAAGCATGGCAGCAGTTTCCTCCTTCAGTCCCTGCGGCAGATGGGGACTTCATTTTTCTTGAGGCGGCACAGGGGCTGATGTGGTTCTACTTCCTGTATCTGCGGTGAGGAGGGTGGGGGGCCGCGCTGTTGCTCCTCCTCCTGCTTCGGGTCATGACTGCATGATCTTTTCTTCTCCCCGCCCACATGGACCCACCACTTCCTCTTCCAGGCCGCGGGTTGTGGGGAGAAGCAAAGGCTATGGAGTTGCCAGCTCCAGACCCGTGGTGCTCTAAGCGGCCACCCAGTGCTCCCACCGCTCACGGCTTGGAGGCCTTCTAGCGCATGGGATGGACTCCGCTTGCAGCTGCCAACCTCCTAGCTATCACCCAGGGCAGACTGCACCCTCACACCCCTCCTTAGTATGTCACTGATAGTATGTTACATTTGCACATGTAACGCCTTTCAAAAATTACCTCCTTTGGGCCTGATTTTAAAAAGCATTTACATGCTTAAAATTGGGTTTTACACCTGTAAATTTACTTTACCCATGTAAGTGGGCTTTTGAAAATTGCTTCAATTTTTCCCATTGAATTATCCATAGGATTTACCTGAGTAAGTGCACTTTACACGTAAATGGCTTTTGAAAATTGCTACGATAGTATGTTATATTAATGTTTGTAGCTCCTTTGAAAATTAATCTGTGAATGATTATATTTTCAAAAGATAGAATACAGGTGCATAAGTTTAATACAATCACATACATGCTATTTTTATAAATCTCGAAAGTATGTGTTTATTTTCATTTTTGAGCACACATTTACTAGTGCAAAAAGGGGAGGTCTGGAATGTTCTCAGATGGGGGTCAAGAGGTTTGCATGAAAGCTATTTCATAAGAAATTTACACATTTTAAGATGACTTCAAAATGTTGTTTGTGTGTAAAAAATTACTATAACATAAGTAGCCTCTACTTGCTTATTTAGTGTTTTGCAAAAGTCCAAAATACACTCATATTTTCACTTTTTTGCACACATATATGGTTGTATAAAAGGGGTAGACCAGAGGCATTCTTGGGCGGGACCAGCTGTTAGACAAGTAAGTTGTTATTTTCAAAGACACGTACATTTTGCAACTTATTCATATATATTTACACCTGTTAACTATTAAACATGCTTATTGTGTAGTACTCTACTCACTGGGTATGAAGTCTAGGTAAACTGGGGGACATTCAGTCTGAAGAACCAATAGGGTCTGAAGGACCTGGAGATAGACTGGGAAAACAGCTGGACTAATTGATTAAACTGGTAATTTCACTCACACGTGTATGTTTTAAAATACACCAATTTTCATGTGTAAATCCTGACTTATATAAGTCCTACTTTATTTTTACATGTAAAATATATGCACATATGTTTTTAAAATAGGAGGGAAAAGTATTAGTGTTCAGAGAGTTGCATGAATTCATTCATTGGCCTACATATGCATGTATGTTATGGTGTAAACATATGTGCATTTTATAATATATGCATATGTGATACACACATCTTGTAAAACTACACACAGCCATATACATGCATATATGCCACTGTGCTCATTTGTTAGAAATGTATCCTAATTGGGTGTAGTTTTCAAAAAGATTTACATGTGTAAAAATTGAATATATTGTAGGAATTTTCAGCAGCCCATTTACATGCTTAAAGTGCTCTTAAGTGCTTAAAACATATATTGACAATTCAATAGCAAATATCGTGGGAAATTTCAAAAGCCTATTTACATGTAGAGCGGTTAACTTTCAAACAAATGCATGCAGTGACATGTATGCACATATGTGGCTGCAGGCAGAACTACGCTAGTATTTTATAACCCACATGCATGCTATATGGTCCTTTTATAAAAAAACACATATCTCTACCCCACAACATATGCACATATGTATGCTTATGCGTTAAAACGACTGGAAGCCGATCCAAGTTGGCTATGTAGCAACCAAAAAACAGGAAAACTGGATCGGTATATGTAAAAGAGCCTTTATTCTGACAAAATGCAAGGCTTGTACACATCAATGTAATAACCAGTTTTACCAGTTAGTCCACCAGATTGCCCAGTTCTTATCCAGGTGCTCCGAGCTCCTCTTCTTCATCATCCTGGTATGCATGCTCAGTCAATGAGAGCTCCTTTGGCGTTTCATCTTCCTCCTCAGTGTCCTACAGGTATTTGAGAAATTAGATGGCGTATTTGTGTATATTCATTGATTTATTTATTGTATGCAAATTGACCTATGCTATGTCCATATACATCCGATAAAAGATCTTCTTTCTTAAATAGAGGTGTGATATTTACAGATCCAGTTAAGAATTGGGTTAAGAGAAGGGGAGAGACGATGGATAATAAATGGGTCTGGAGGGGGGTGGGGGGGGGGGGGGGGAAGGAGATAAGTTGCACTTGTCATGGCTGCATAAACACTTTCTTTGGGTGTGTTAATAGTTTTCCATTGTTGTTAGGATAGTGATGGAAGTCATGCAAATGTCGTTCTAAATGTATAGATAGATCACGATTTTACACATACTTTTCACGCAAGCTAAATAGGCATTTGGAGGAAGTTGGGGCAGGATCAGGATGTATCTATATACCTTCAGTTTTGGAAAGTATGCTTGTATATCCACATACACAAAGATATGCTTGCTCTCATGGTGTAATTTTCTGTGTGTGTGTATTGTGTGAGATTCTGTGCACACTCATGACTTTTCAAAGTGGATTTATGTACTTAAATCCGCTTTGAATATGCTGGCAAAAGTCTGCTAGCAGAAAGAAGAGTTTATTCTATGTGGGACATTTGAAAATTACCCTTAAAGACAACCCAGTTGGAGGGAAATTATGGCTTAAGGAATTCTGTTTAAAAACCATTTATGTATTCTATTCAGGACTGAAGAAAGCAGATATTGAATGTGTCCAATAATTTTTTTCCATCTCGTACACATTTTCTAGCTGACCTGAATCACTCCTAAGTCTGCAACCTAGTTTTCTAACTCATTTCATCTTCTCTGACTTTTAACTTTCCAATTTCAAAAGTTAATTTTCTTCTTCTGAAAATCTTTTTTACACATAAAACATAACTCCCTAACCCCCAAGTTCATATTATATAAAATGTCTCTAAGTTTATAAATAAGAGTGCATTATTAACTGGGGAAAAGAAAGATGTAGGTAAAGAGAAACTTAGGACAAAGAGAAGAAAGGGAGCTGGAGAAGCAGAGAATAATGCTTAGAGGGAGAAAGAAATCTGGAAAAAAGTGGAGCCTGCCCTGTTGATTTAGTATCAAGTCACAGGCTGCTCTCACATCTCTGGGTTTTTCTTGGCTTGATTGAGCTATCACTTATGTGCTCAATTTTCCCTAATTACTATTTATTAAATTCAATGCACTGTGAAGCTTATTCTACTTTACAAGTTAAAATCCCTTAGCAGGGCAAACCTATTTTCTGAACAGATTATAATGCTCCGATATTATATATCAGTGCCAGATCTTTTATAATGCTGTCTAGTAATGGACAAGGTTACCTGTTTGTTCCAAGCCATTATCATGATACCTGACACAAATGTTTGTTTTTTGCCTCATCCCTTTTTTGAGTTATTGTATAACAGGCCGGGCCTGCTGTGCGGTGTAGTCTCCGGTGCTTGTTGGTACTGTGCTCATCTTTGAGTGGAATCCTACACTTGCAGCGATGAATGGGGTCAGTAGCCTCTGCAAACAGTAATGCTCCAAAAGCAGTTAGCCCCACCTGAAACCAGCAGTTTCTTCCCTCTTTACTGGCTATATTCAGGTGTTAGGAGTTGGTATTCTCTCAAAACTTTGGAGTCCTCTCACAAATGTAGTCAAATGGCCTACAAATTGAGGTCCTGAAATCCCTGTACCAGACAATGGCCTTAAATGTAGGTCTCTTCAAATGGGTTTATTTAGGGAAACAAGAAAACATCTGTGATGAACCTACCAGACTGTCTCTAGTTTGGACCTAGTTCTTAAACCCTTTGAGCAAGGATAAAGATTTTAGGCAACAGAGGAAGGGGTGCTCCATTTCTCATCTGCTCCTCCACTGAGGTTGCTAGAATGGCCAGCCACTTGGTGCTTGTAAAAGCAGGGTGCAGAATAGCTAGGTTAGACATTAGAGAGAGTAGTAGTGTTTTTCTGAGTTGTTCCCCTGCTTGGGTAGTAGATATCAGAGTCTGGAACAATATCCGAGTGAGAAAGGGGCACATGCTTTCTTGTGTACTAGTACCAGAAGATTGGTGGAAGAATTTTGATGTGTTTTACCTTTCCTGCAAGAGCCCTGGCATCTTTGCCTGGAGGATTTCAGGGTATCCAATAGTTATATTAGATCAGGAGTAGAGAAGACTTCACTGTTCTCCAGCTCCCACAGAGGAAGCTGGATCAAAGGTAAATCACTGTAGGAAGATTCTTGATCTCTTTGCCATTTTCATGAAGATTTTTTATAGGTTCCCAGGAGGATGTTTGTAGCCACCCTTCCTTCCTGAAATGGGAACATCTGCCGAGAACATCTGCTGTGTTCCTTGCTACTGGACATTTCCTAAGTAAGATCCTATTGTGACAACTGAAGAAGAGAACTGTGAGTAAGACCTGTAATTCAGTTCAGAGGACACCCAACCAGAGTCTTCACCCTGGTAGAGAGCCATTTTGGGGAGACAGTTTATACTCGGTGATTTTGGAAGGGGTTTTCTGTCCCAACTAAGGATACCCTGCCCAACTGGGAAACTTACTTAGCCAATCCAAAGGGGGTGGGGGGGGGGGGGAGTGAGAGTTTCCCTGCCCAATACTGACAGACACTTGAACAGATATAATTGCAAAACTATAAATTTCACTGTGTGCTCAGAACTGATGCGAACAATGTCTAATTGCTATTTAAGAACTCTGACAGTAAAGATGTATTTTTCAGACATTCACTCTGAGCTTCTAGTGGATTTGTTGGCACTCACATCTTCTAAGGTAGATATAAAGAGATCTGTTATCCCCTCAGGGCAACAAAGCGAGAATCACCCCAGCCATCTTAAGTCTTGGAGGATTTAGTCCTGCCCACATTGGAAAGAACCCTGTCCAGGGGGCCCTTGGACTGTGTCAGAGTTGGAGAAAGTTAAAGGATTTGTCCCAGGACCCTCATATAACCCTGCCCTCCTGGCCCCTAAACTGGAGAGGGGTTTACACATCTGAGAAGCCCCATAAGGGGAAATTATATACACAACACATAGGGGGAGGAGGAATAGCCTAGTGGTTAGAGTAGTGGACTATGAACCAGGAGACCAGCATTCAAGTCCTGCTGTCACTCCTTGTCACCTTGGACAAGTCACTTTACCCTTCATTGCCTCAGGTACAAAAAACTTAGATTGTAAGCCCTCTGGGGATAGAGAAAATACCTACAGTACCCAAATGTAAACCAGTGTGATATCTCAATTGAGATCAAATGTCAAGAAATAACAAATAAATAAAAATATATATGTCTGCCCAAATGTGCACATCTTTTGGCAGGTTTTCAAAGTAAACAGTATAGATTTACTTCGTCATGGAGATGACAATAGTGTGCATATGAGAACTGGTGGAAAACTTACAGCCAGATTATCAAAAGCAAATACATGCATAAAATCCACTTTTATGCACATAAAATGGGTTTTTGAAAATTGCACAAGAGGTTGTGCATATAAAAAGTACATGCTGACTTAAGCTTGTAATTTTAGGCACACAAACAAGATGTATTCTGGGGGCCAGAACTAGGGTGGAGAAATAATTTATGTGCATACTTTTATTTATTCATTTATTTATTTATAAATACGGGAGAGAATGAAAGACAGTGGGCAGAGGAATGGATGTTCCCACCTTGCTGCTATACTCCTGATGCTATACCTTTTAGAGGTCTTGCTGCCACTTTGCCTTACTGCCATACCCCAGACCTTATCTATCATAGTGCTTTGAGGTGTTCATGTAATCTTTGTGCTGCTTTGATCTTCTGTCCGTGTCCTGAGATTTTCCAGCCACATTTGCTGCTTCATTGCCCCTTCATGGTACTTTGGGTTGTTCCTGTCATTCTTGATGTTGTTTTGTACCTCTTTTAGTGCATTGAATCTTCATGCCACTGCCATTGGTGCCTTTTATTCCACATTTGGAGTCTTGGGTATTCTTGCCACCATGGGTAGCTGCTTTGCATCTTTCATGGTCCATTTGGGTCTTCATTGATATGCTTTGTGCTATTTTGACTCTCTAATGGTGCTTTGGGTTTTTTCCTACCAGCTTTGCTGCTTTGTTTGTTTTTTAAATAGTAAGGCAGCTAATAAACGTTAGTGCGTTTGTTTCCCAATCCTCCCACCCCTCTCCCACCCACCCCTAGCTCATCCTTTAATTTATAGGCAGGTACCATTTTCAAAAAAATAAAAAAATAATAAAATATTAGCCCTACACTTCACAAATTCCCCACACCTTATTGAGAGTTTGATCATGCCCCTGTAGACCACTACCAGATATATAGTGAATACACTAATACATTTAAAGGACCATAATTAGACACCTTCCTACTCCCATAGCAACCTAAAACTTAACTAGGAACTGAAAAAATTTAAGAAGAAGGCAGTAGTCCAGCAGCAAGAAGGGGCCTCCCAGTCTTTTGCATCAAGGGTCATATGTATATTTTTTACCCACCGGTGAGAAGTTGTATGTGTGCATCTGGTGCAAAGAGCTCCTGTCTCTCAGAGAGTGGAGGTTAGAGTGACAGACCTGGAGGAGCTGAGGCAGACAGAAAGGTATATAGGTAAGACCTTCAGGGATATAGTAGCCAAGTCCCAACTTCAGACTGGAAGCCCTGGTGCTGCCTTGGAGGAAGAAGGTCTCATGATTGGATAGCATTAACCAGGTGCAGCAGGAAAGGATCCTGTAGCTAGGACCTGGTCCCCAAGTGGTGCATTGTCCTCTCACAATGAGGACGTGTCTCCCAGGGCTACTGCCCAGGAGGGAAAGGTTAGGTTGGTTGTCATAGTTCGTGATTTGATTATTAGGAAAGTAGACAGCTGGGTGGCGGGTGGACATGCAGATTGCTGGTAACATACCTACCTGGTGCTTAAATCCAGAATTTCCAGAATAGCAGTCTCTGAAATGCTCCCTGTTCCACTTGCAGGTCCCCAGAGGCAGGCAGAGCTCAGGAATCTCAATGAGTGGATGAGATGACAGTTCAAGGAAGAGGAATTCAGCTTTGTAAGGAACTGGGGAACCTTTTGGGGAAGGGGGAGTCTTTTCTGAAGGGATGGGCTCCACCTTAACCAGGGTGGAACCAAGCTGCTGGTGCTAACCTTTTAAAAGGAAATAGAGCAGCTTTTAAACTAGAACAAAGGGGAAAGCCGACAGTCACTCAGCAGCGCATGGTTTGGAAGGAGGTACCTTCAAAGAATACTAATGACACATTAGAATTAGGGCATCCCAACAGTGAGGTTCCAATAATAAGAAAAGTTGTCCAAGTGTCTGTAATTAAAAATTCACCTGAGCTAAAACATTCCAATGTACTCCTATCAATTAGAAAGCAGAATGAAAATACAAACAAAAAACACACTTTGAAATGTTTGTATGCTAAAGCCAGAAGACTAAGAAGTAAGATGGGAGAATTATAATGTATAGCAGTGAATGATGACATAGACTTAATTGGCAATTCAGAGATATGGTGGAAGGAGGATAGCCAATGGGACAGTCCTATACAGGGGAACAAATTTTATCTCAATGACAGAGAGGAGTATCTGGGAGGCGGGGTAGTGCTTTATGTCCGGGATGGCATAGAGTCCAACAGTATAAAGATCCTGCATGAGACTAAATACACAATCAAATCTTTATGGGTAAAAATCCCTTGTGTGTTGGGGAAAAGTATAGTCATAGGAGTATATTAACATCCACCTGGCGAAGCTGGTGAGACAGACAGTGAAATGCTAAGAGAAATTAGAGATGCACACCAAATTGGTAGTGCAGTAATAATGGGAGATTTCAATTACCCCAATATTGACTGGGTAAATGAAATATCAGGACATGCTAGAGAGATAAAGTTCCTGGATGGAATAAATGTCAGTTTTATGGAGCAATTGGTTCAGGATCCGATGAGAGATGGAGCAATTTTAGATCTAATTCTTAGTGGAGCACAGGATTTGGTGAGAGATGTAATGGTGATAGTGATCAAATTTGAATTAATGACAGGAAGGGGGATAGTAAGTAAATCCACGGCTCTAGCGCTAAACTTTCAAAAGGAAAACTTTGATAAAATGAGAAAAACAGAAATAAACTGAAATGAGCAGCTACAAAGGTAAAAAGTGTGCAAGAGGCACGGACATTGTTAAAAAATACTATCCTAGAAGCACAGTCCAGATGTAATCCACACATTAAGAAAGGTGTAAGGAACGCAAAATGATTACCAGCATGGTTAAAAAGTGAAGTGAAAGAACCTATTTTAGCCAAAAGATCTTCATTAAAAAATTGGAAGAAGGATCCAACAAAAGAAAATAGGATAAAGCAAAAACACTGGCAAGTTAAATGTAAGACAATGATAAGACAGGCTAAGAGAGAATTTGAAAAGAAGTTGGCCGCAAAGGCAAAAACTCACAGTAAAAACTTTTTAAAATATATCCAAAGCAGAAAGCCTGTGAGGGAGTCATTTGGACTGTTAGATGATCGAGGGATTAAAGGCGCGCTTAGAGAAGATAAGGCCATTGCGGAAATATTAAACAATTTTTTTGAAGGGGATGTTCAGGAGATACTCGTTCCGGAGAATGTTTTCATGGGTAATGATTCAGATGAACTGAACCAATTCATGGTGAACTTGGAAGATGTGGTAGGCCTGATTGACAAACTGAAGAGTAGTAAATCACCTGGACTGGATGGTAAACACCCCAGGGTCCTGAAGGAACTAAAAAATAAAATCTATAACCTGAAGACTGGAGGGTGGCTAATGTAACCCCAATATTTAAAAAGGGCTCCAGGGGCGATCCGGGAAACTACAGACCAGTTAGCCTGACTTCAATGCCAGGAAAAATAGTGGAAAGTGTTCTAAAGATCAAAATCATAGAACATATAGAAAGACATGGTTTAATGGAACAAAGTCAGCATGGCTTTACCCAAGGCAAGTCTTGACTCACAAATCTGCTTCACTTTTTTGAAGGGGTTAATAAGCATGTAGATATAGGTGAACTGGTGGATATAGTGTATTTGGATTTTCAGAAGACATTTGACAAACTTTCTCATGAAAGGCTACTAAGAAAAGTAAAAAGTCATGGAATAGGTGGCAATGTCCTTTCATGGATTACAAACTGGTTAAAAGACAGGAAACAGAGAGCAGGATTAAATGGACAATTTTCTCAGTGGAAAAGGGTATACAGTGGAGTACCTCAATGGTCTCTGCTGAGACCCGTGCTTTTCAATATATTTATAAATGATCTAGAAAGGAATATGCCGATGAGGTAATCAAATTTGCGGATGATACAAAATTATTCAGAGTATTTAAATCACAAGCAGATTGTGATAAATTGCAGGAGGACCTTGTGAGACTGGAAAATTGGGCATTCAAATGGCAGATGAAATGTAATGTGGATAAGTGCAAGGTGATGCATATAGGGAAAAATAACCCATGCTTTAGTTACACAATGTTAGGTTCCATATTAGGAGCTACCAACCAGGAAAGAGATCTAGGCGTCATAGTGTATAATACTTTGAAATCGTCAGCTCAGTGTGACTTGGCAGTCCAAAAAGCAAACTGAATGTTAGGAATTATTAGGAAGGGAATGGTGAATAAAACAGAGGATGTCATAATGCCTCTGTATCACTCCAAGGTGAGATTGCACATTGAATACTTTGTACAATTCTGGTCACCACATCTCAAGAAAGATATAGTTGCAATGGAGAAGGTACAGAGAAGGGCAACCAAAATGATAATGTTATGATTTGTGGGTATGTGGATCCTTGGCCCGAGATGCGAGTTGTTACCACCTGTGGGGAGGAGTCCCACAGGTCCATACTGCCAGGAGGTGTATTCATGCACAGCGGGGAGTTCTGGGTGAGGATATGGAGAGATCCCGAGGAGCCAGGTGAATGCCCTAGTAGGAGGCAGGCTGGAGACAATACCTGGGCAGGGACCCTGAAGGGGAAGGCACCAGACAAGCTGCAGAGCAGGAGGCACGAGACTGGCCATGCAGGAGGTTCTTTGGAGAGGTAACCCCGAGGGTTGGAGCTACACAGCGTAGAGGGTGTTGATGTAATGATGTAGGCCAACCCACAGAGCAGGGAAGCCCAAGTCAGGTCTCCAGTGATGATGTATGCACAGCCCCGAGGAACGGGAAGCTCTGACAGTCTCTGTGTAGCACGGATGCACTGCCCTGAGGAGCGGAGGAGTCCTGGCAATCTAAGAATAGCATGTAGGTGCAGCCCCGAGGATCTGGGAGGCATTGACAGTCACAGTGTAGCACAAGAGCACTGCCCTGAGGAGCGAGGAAGCACTGACAGACTCTTGAGTAACACGTAGGCACAGCCCCGAGGAGCGGGGAGGCGCTGAGGTAGAACTCCCAAGTTGCAGAGGTGTTCCAGGAGTAGCCCCGAGGAGCAGGGATCCTTGCAGGGTAGAATCCAACAGGCTCAGAGCCAGCCCGAGGAGTGGGGGAGGCCAGGAGAACAAGTCCCTGTGAATGCGCACACTGGCCCCCGAGGAGCGGGTACCAGACAGCATAGCCACAGGAACATGAAGGCAGGAGCTGTAGAGACTTATGGAACTTGTTGCCAAGTCGGCAGCTGGGGGAGAAGGTGGAGCTTATCCGATGACATCATCAAACAGGGACACCCCTGAGGTTCCCGCCGAAGAAGCTTCAAAAGAGGTCCCGGGGGCGCGCGCTCGCCTTGGAAGGCCCGAAGTTGACGTGGGTGGCGGCGGCGTCCAGGCCACCACGAGGAGTCCCAGGGAATGCGGAGGTGTAGACTGGCCTGCGCCATGAGCAGGCCTGGGGAGGGCAGGAGAGCGGTGCAGGAAGTAAACATGGTCTCAGCCATCTGCAACCGATGGGCATAACAGATAAAGGAGATGGAATTGCTCCCCTATGAGGAAAGACTAAAGAGGTAAGGTCTGTTCAGCTTGGAGAAGAGACGGCTGAGGGGGTATATGATAGCGGTCTTTAAAATCATAAGACTCCTAGAATGGGTAAATGTGAATCAGTTATTTACTCTTTCAGATAACAGAAGGACTAGGGGGCACTCCATGAAATTAGCATGTAGCAAATGTAAAACTAATCGGAGAAAGTTATTTTTCACTCAACGAACAATTAAACTCTGGAATGTGTTGCTAGAGGATGTGGTTAGTGCAGTTAGTATAACTACATGCTACATTTGGTTTTTCATGCCAATCTTGGTGCTCTTGGTTGAAGCAGGCCCTCTGTTTCTGCCTTGCAGTATTCATGCTACTGTTGTTGGTGCTCTTTGCCTCTCTTTTGGTCCCTTAGGGTGTTCTTATCAATTTTGCTACTATTTATCTCCTCGCACTGTGCCTTGGAGAACTCCTGCCACTGCTGGCACTGTTTGCGCTTTTATGGTATATTGGGCTATTTGGGCCACTTTTGGTGCCACTTTGACATAGTCGTGCCTTGGAGTTCTCATCCTTTTTCTGATAAGATTAGAAAACCCCAATTTCGGAACCCAAGTAGGCTGCATTTCTTCCCCCATTGATGTTAATGGAAAACAAATTAAAGATCAAATCTTTTTTTTCATTTAAAGTTAAATAAACAAATGTTGGTGGCCCCATAAAATGAAATGAATAAACAAACCAAAATAAAATTTTTGCCTCTGTACCTCCCTAATAAAAATCTAGGAACACCTCTCTCTTAGATACCTAATACCATTATAAAGATTACAGTGCAGTTTTCGTTGTTTAAATTCTAGATAAAATGTTTAAAAAAATAGAGCTGGAAATAAGTATTTGCAAGAATAGGTGCATACAGTTACTTTAAATCAGGGGTCCCCAAACTTTATGATCACAAATCACTGAGAGGATTGGGAGAGGCGGGATGAGGGCAGGGAGTGGATTGTCTTTTGGATTCTGGCTCTTTCAGTGATTTAAAATGCTGCAGAAGAGGGCAGGTAGGTGACAGGATTCCCACAGAAGTATGGCAGGTAGGGTAAAAACATTTTGGCAACCCTACCCCTTGCTTCCCCCTTCTTCACTATCTTCATCTCTCCTTTAGGGATAGGGGAGGGGGTGAATGGCAGGGACATGTGCTTGTGGCATACTGTCTCCCACTCACACTGCCTATATACTCTTGCTTTCTTCTTTCTTTCCCTTTCTCACTCTTCTTTCCTTCACCCCCTCCCCTCATACTTTATTTCCCTCTTTCAACCCCCTCTCAATTCCTCTACATTGCCTCCTCTTCCTCACCCCCCTCTCTACTCCTCTCATATACACACACCAGGCTCTCTATCACAAATGTTCTTGCTCACACTCCCACCCACCCACCTAGGCTCTTTCACACACTCACACACACACACTCATCTATATAGGCTCTAAAGGTCTCTTCTTAAGCTAACGGTGGGATGGGATCCACTGGCAGCCACTGGGTCCCCCCTTTCTATTAGCCAGGGGATGGGCTCCACAGTATACTGCTCCGGCCACTGGCAGCCTTCTCTCTTAAGCCGCCACATGATGGGCTCCACAGCAACCTGCCAAATCCTGCTAGGTCTGACTTGATCTTCGGGTTGGGGTCTGCAGGCAGCTACTGCATCCTTTCTTCAGCCACTGTGGGATGAGCTCTGTGGTGGCCTATTGGGTTCTGGCATGAGCGGTAACAGGAGGCGCCTTGAAGTGAACATTATTTCCTGCTACCACAGTCTGGTCCTGTAGCAGCAGGAAATGATATCTGTTTCAACACAACTACTGCTGCCAGCTGGGCAGGGGAAGGGAGGTTGATCTCCTTTTCTCTTCTACTGGCATGGGTTGGGAATCCACCAGTGCTTCCTTCTTCTGTCCTGTCACTGTGCAAGACTTCCTATCTTGCTGGCTGGGATTGGGAGCTTCGCTATCACTTCATTCTTCATCCATCGTTGGGCGAGATGTCCTGTCCAGCTGGAGGTGGGTTGGGCTCCCCACCAGTACTTCTTACTTCCATCACAGCACATGGTTAAAAACAACAACAACAAAAATGTAAATCTTGCTTTGCTAGACGATTTGAACACATGCAGAAAAGTCTTTGGCGAGCCAGGCAAAAAAACCCTTTGGGCCAGATGTGGCCTGTGGGCTGTAGTTTGGGGACCCCTGCTTTCGATTACTTAAATGTCTGTTAAATATTATAATGGTACTACAGAATCCTGTATAAACTTATGATATGTAAAATGCCCATATATAAACATGTATTATGCAATTGATGCATAGATATAACGACATAAATAATTTAAGAAAAATAGATATAAACCATTCTACATTATAATTAGGACTTCAGATTTTAGATTATCACTTTATTTATTTGTTTGTTTACTTATTTATTTATATTGCCATTTTATATACCATTGTTGCAACTGAATATCACAATGGTTTACAACATGACACACATATTATAGATCGACATGTGCACTGACTTGGGACAGATTTTAAAAGCCCTGCGCACGTAAATCCAGCTGGATTTACGTGTGCAGGGGGGGGTTATGCGCGCTGAGCCTATTTTGCATAGGCCCAGCGATGTGCGCATGTCCTGGAACTTGAAAAAGGGGCGGGGAATAGGCGGTCCAGGGCGTGGGCATGGCCAGAGGCCTCCGTAGGGCCTCTAGGCCAGGGGATCGCGTGCCGGCACTTGGCCGGCGTGCGCAACCTATGCCTGCCCGGAGGCAGGTGCAACTTTAAAAACAAAGGTCAGGGGAGGTTTAGGTAGAGATGGGGGTGGGGGGGTGAAAGGAAAGTTTCCTCCGAGGCCGCTCCGATTTCAGAGCGGCCTCGGAAGGAACAGGGAAAGCCATCAGGGCTCGGCGCACCCCCTTGCACGCGCCGACCCCAGATTTTATAACATGCACGCGGCTGCGCACGCATGTTATAAAATTGGGCGTAGATTTGTGCGCGCTAGGTTGCACATACAAATCTACGCCCGCATGTACCTCTTAAAATCCGGCCCTTAATGTGAACAAATACAGAACGACACATACTTTGGCTAATGTAATCAGGGTGATATGGATCTACAGGGAAGCTCTAGTAAATGAAACTCAAGGTGTCTAGGAGATAAAAAGATGCACGTTTATAAGTTGTTATGTTCTTAATGAAATTGTTCTTGTATGAACATGCTCTGAGTTCAGATAGCTCAAAGTCAGTCTATAGGCATTTTTAAATAACCATGTTTTTAGATCATGTTTGAAATTATATGTTTCTGATAAACCCCAATAAAATACTCAAATGAAAAAAATAAAATAAAATTGGTGTTTATTAGATAAACACCTGAAAAATACCTCAACCCCAGTACTCTCCTTTGTCTGCTCTGGATCCTCCACTTTGTTTTTGTGCCTTTTCCACGGTTACGACTCCTCAGCTGCACAAATGGAAAAGGTACTGAACAATAGTACCTGCACTGCCAAACACTGATAAACACAGATTTTTGGTACCCCCCCCCCCCCCCTTCAAGCCAAAAGAATTGAAAAAAAACCCCACCAAAATTTACAATTTATTAACACCTGTTTATTTATTTTTATATACAGACATTTGTTCGAGATATCACATCGGTTTACAGTAAACTGTTAGTTCAAATAAGATATGGATTCTGTTATGACTCAGGAGGTGGACCCTTGATCCAACGTAGTGTGTTAACGTTCTATCATCGGAAGGCAAGGCCAACTCAGAAGATCTCGAGAGGCGGAAGAGGGCAATCTGGATGTAGGCACCTCCTGCAGGTCATGTGGTCCAGATAGCTGGCGCCTCCAGCAGGTCCTGTGATTCAGGTAACTGCTGCCTTCAGCGGGTCGTACGATTCAAAGGCTGAGCTGGCGCCTCCAGCAGGTTGATTCGGGTAGTCAAAAGTTGGTCAGAGGATCAAGAACCACAGGATACTCCGCAGCCAGTCCAGGGATCAAGAACCATAGAATACTCCGCAGCCAGTCCAGGGATCAAGAGCCAAATGAAGTCAGAAGCCAGTCCAGGATCGGATACCAGGGAAGAACAGCAGCCAGTCCGGGAATCAAGCACAGGAGGTCAATCACAGGAACGGAAATCAGGAACAAAACTACAGGAGCCAAGAAGCCAAGGCAAGGTCTGAAGGCACAGACCTTGCCTTAAATAGTCCCTCGAAGATGGAGCCTACAGGAAGGAGCCCAACCCATTTCCTGTAGAGGCTCCTTTAACTCCAGGCCCTAGGGAACCCCAGGGGGCAGAGCTAGCCGCGCAGGAAGAACGCCGCAGCCATGTTCCTGCTGCAGATACTGCCGCAGGAAAAGCCCACCGACGCCGAGCCTCAACGTCGGCGGCCCGACCCACCGCGCCGGTGAGTGACCGGCCCCAGTCGCGGCTTGCCGTAGCCGGCGGCCTTAACAGATTCTTATTTTTACAAGAAAACTTAAGTTTTTTTACAAGGTAACAATAACTTTTACAAGATAAATTAATAACTTTTACAATAACTTAAAAATAGAGATAACGTGATGGTGTAACTATACAGTGAAAAGCATAACTGAGAACATACAGAATAACATAAAATTACATAATAAATGTTATTGTTTTTATATAGTGGGGTGGTTGTACACTAAAGGAAATATGATACAAACTTAGAAATTTGTCATGATCAGTGAATATTAAGGCAGAACATTCTTGGAGGTTCTGAGTGCGTTATGAAAATGTTCTGGGTAGTAGATGATGGGTAAGGGTTAAGTCACAGGAGGAAAGGCTTTTTGGAAGAGCCATGTTTTCAGATGTTTTTTGAATATTTGGGTCGAGGGTTCGGTTCTGAGTTGGGGTGGAAGGTTGTTCCAGAGGGATGGGCCTGCCACTGATAGGGCGCGTTCTCGTACTGTGGACAGGTGTACTGTTTTAGGGGATGGGATTGGGAGGAGCCTGGAGTTGGTGGAGCAAAGTTTCCTTTGGGGGGTGTAGAAGTGAAGGAAAGTATTTGGCCAGTTCATTTTGGCATTGTTCAGTTTTTAGTGGATGAGTGTGAGGGTTTTATATTGAATTTTGAAGGTGATGGGTAGCCAGTGTAGGTCCTTGAGAATGGGTATGATGTGGTCCGATCTTTTGCTGTTTGCGAGAGATCTTGCAGCAGCATTTTGAAGTAGCTGCATCGGTCTGAGGGTGGTGGTAGGAATGCCGAGGAGAAGGGAGTTGCAGAGGTCGAGCTTTGAGAAGAGTAATGTTTGGAGAACAGTTCAGTAGTCCTGAGGGTAGAGAAGCTGTTTGAGTCATTTTAGAATCTGTAGTTTGAAGAATCCGTCTTTTATTATATTGCTGATGTGTTTTTTGAGGCTGAGATTGGTGTCAAGAACTACGCCAAGGTCTCTTACTGTGGAAGTTATCCGTTTCTCTATGGGGGTTCCTGTGTAGTCGAGGGTGAGGGGTTTTATGGAACTACTTCTTATGTATAGGATCAGTCTTGTTCTGGTTGAGAGAGAGGGAAAGTTGTGAGAGTAGCTGTGTTATATTAGTTAGGAAATTATCCCAGGTATTTAGTGTGTCATCAAGGGTATTTTTTAGGGGGAGGAGGATTTGTACATCATCTGCGTAGTGCATAGACATAATAAGAAAGGCCTGACTCGGACCTGCAATCAGTTTATAATCATTCATTTCTTCCTGTGAAGCAGGTTTACTAAAAATAAATCTCCTACATTTTTCCAAACATAAAATTTCTCTTTGGAAGAAATACATTATCCCTTCACCCCAAAGCCCACATTTTCCTAGTGGGATAATTCTTAGCACTTGATTGGATTTAATGCTACAGACCAATGCGCTCAAACATATAAGATCAGTTCTTGGTTCTGATTTATACTGACCAATGCTTTTGTATGCAAGGTTGTTTCAGAAGTGACAAGGACAAATCAAAGGGCAGAGAAAGGAAGCTTAACCTAATGAAACTGAGGATCATGGGGTAGCCAGATTAGTGCCAGCAGGCTGCAAATCTTCAGAAATCAACTGCTGGTTGCCAGGAGCTGTACTGCAAGTCCACAGGGACGTAGGAGGATGGATGCTCAGGCAACAGTCTTGCTAGTTTTGATAGTCGGTTTAGATCAGTGGTTCTCAACCTTTCTAATGCCGTGACCCCGCAATACAGTTCCTCATGTTGCGGTGACCCCTCGCCCCGCCCTCGCCCCGTGAGGGTGGGGTGAGGGCGGGGCTTTGGTCACATGGGGGTGGGGTTATGGATGGGGTTGGATTTTAGTGCACACTTATCATTTAATTATGACATTTATAATGTGAATGTAACTCAACTCACCATAGGTTCTCACATGCATGGCACACTGACCCATGATCGTCACGGGGCTAGATGTAAAAGTACAGTTTGTATCCACAGGAACCCCCCTGACCCACAATAATGGATGTAAAGCAGAATTATGACATTCCCCATACAACTCACCCTACAAAAAAGATATTCTGGTTCTAGTGACATCTCAGTAACAGCAACTCAAACTCCTTCTATTTCCAGGCTCAATAGCCCTACTTATGAAAAGACAGCAGTTTACCACCAATGCATGTCCTCTGAGAAAACACAACAAATAAGACCGATACAAACGCTTACATGCTAGCAAAATATCTCATCTCGGTAACAGACCCAGAACCGACCTAACATACTCCCAGGATCTGTAGTAATGCACATAAACTAATCCGCACACAGTTACACCTGTATTATGGAATACACTCAAACAGGAGCAACCCTATCTATGAAAAGGCAACACTACAAATATTAAATCAGGTACTAAAAACCAATACACCTCTTATTAGGAAAACAGAACTAGCAAGCAGCTATAGATCCCCACACAGAAATAATTGTAAAACTATACTAATAAGCAGAATAAATGTTTCAAAACAGCTATGAACATCCAACAATTAAAAACACATAAAAACTATTAAACATTCTCCAAACACCAATAAAATATTTCAAAAAAGCAGACATCACACAATTAAAATGGCAGTCAAGAAAAATAAACTTAAAAAGCCACCTTTACTTACCCCCTCCAGCAGCTCTCCTACTCCCCTTCCCTGCAGGCCGTGGCACTCACCAGAAGCAGCAGTAGAAGCTAAGCTCTATACTTATGGTCCTCTTCCTTAGTGCCCATGTCTCTCACACACACACACCATACCAGTCATGCCCCCATGACCAGTTTCTGTCTCTCACACACCAATCATCTCCCAAACAGTCTTTGGCACACACACACCAGTCACCTTCCTGAACAGTTTCTCTCATGCCATACACACACACACACACACACAGGCTTCCCACTCCTGTGTTCTACTTACATATATGGGCTTCTCACTCTCATAATCACTTTCTCTGTCTCTCTCTCTCACACACACACACTCACTCACTCACCAGTCTCTCACTCCCATGCATGTTCTCTCCCCATGCACAGGCTTCTCATTCCCATAATCACTTTCTCTCTGTTACACACACACCAGTCTCTCTCATTTCCATGCTCACTCTCCACGTGCACAGGCTTCTCATTCCCTGAATCACATTCTCTCACATTCACACACACACCAGTCTTTTTCTCTCACACACACCATCACCTTACCAAGCAGTCTCTCTCTCTCATGCATGCACACTCACCCTGGTTTCTCACTCCCATGCTTTCTTTCACCCCCACAACACCAGGCTTCTTACGCCCATGCTTTCTCACATACCCAGACTTCTCCCTTCCATGCTTTTTCTCTCTCTCACACACACACATCAGTCATCTCCCTGACTAATGTCTCACACTCTCACACACACATCAGTCATCTCCCTGAGCAATCACTTTCATTGTCTCTCACATACACACACACATCAGCTCTCTGACCAGTCAATCACACACAGGCTGGCTGGCTGCTTCTCTCTCTTTCTCTCACTCACTTCCTCTTCTCCCCCGAGCACAAATGGGAGCTGCAGCAGCCTCGCTGGCCAAGAAAGAAGAATCCCATCGGCCGCGGGAGGCTCGTGCTGCTCTCTCCTTTCTCCATTACCGGCTGCTTCAACTGCTCGGGGGCCGATGCTGCAGCCGCCGCTGCTACTTTTTCGCGCGGCGCGGCTCTCTCTCCTTCCCGCGCACCACGATTCACTTCCTGTTCCGGGTCACGAGAGGGGGGGGGGGGGGGGGCAGGCGCAGGAAGAAGAAAAGGCCCAGCCGCGGGTGCAGAGCTTCTTCTAGCGCCGCTGCCGTTCCCGCTGGGCTTGAACGTGCTGACAGCCCGGCGGCAACGGCAGCGGGAGAGACCGGGAGCGCGCGACCCCTGCGTTTTGGGTGTTCGACCCCCGCCGGGGTCGCGACCCATAGGTTGAGAACCGCTGGTTTAGATGATTGCAAAGCTTGGTAATAGGTACATGGGGTGAGGAGGACCAGAGTGTTGAACTGAGGACCCGATCTACTAATGTTACAGAAAGGGAGCGCTGGGAGAGCGATCCCATCTTGAAGGGATTGTGTGCCCTTGGACCTCGGCATGACCCCAGAGAACTCCAAGGCAGCACCGAGGGTTGGTGAGGCGTGTCCCAGTATGGGTGGTGATGGATGGTCTGACCCTCTGTCAGACCTGCATGCTTCTGGAGCCAACACATAGTGTTGGTTACTGAACAGTCCTCTGACCATTCCCAGCCCTTTCGGACCTGCCACAAGTAATGACAAGAAGCAGCAGGCCGGACTATGGATGAGGGCAGATGAAGGCTCTGGAACATAGAGACTCTAGACATAGACAAGGAACTTGGAAGACTCTAGACGTAGGCAAGGAACTTCGAAGACTCAGGATCAAGGTTCAGGAACAAAGTCAAGTACTGGGTTGAAGCTGCCATGCAGCGTGCCCTGCAAAGCCCACCGTAAATGGGCGGACCCAATGGGCTGGTCACGGACCACACTAGAATGCGAAGCAGGCTGAAGACGAGGAGTGGAATAGATGAAGCTGTAACATGGTGAAGATTCGGTAGAAGCCTGTACCAAGGCTCGCCCAACACAGCCCATCCTAGGCTGGTCGCGGACCATGCTGGAATGGCACAGGTTCAGTCAGAGTCTTAGGCATGGATGGAGCAGCCCCAAGAACATCCAAGAGCCGGAACGAGAGTCAGGACAGAGGACCAAGATGGAACTTGGCTTCAAACAGGAAAGAGGACCAAGACGGGACTTGGTTTCCGGCAAGTATGACCCTCTGGAGACTTGAGCGGCAGACGAGAAGACAGGCAATGTACCATGAGCATGCCAGGAAAGGGTGGCATCGAGGAACTAGGGGTTCTGGAAGGAGAGGCGAAGACAAGGCATCAGGAACCAAGGACATCAGACATCAGGAACATAGAAACATATCAAGATGAGACATGGAGCTCCAACAAAGAAGGAAGGCCTGATGGCACACTGGAAGACGAGACATCCAAGAGCAAGTAACTCCAATGCAAGGCAAAACAGAACTGAAAGAGAAGTCCTTTTATAGAGCAGGAAGCAGGCACCTCCCTAGGAGCCGTTTAGATGGGCCACACCCGGCTGGCCCTATAACTAAAGAGAAGAGCTGCAGGCCGACCCCTTCAGAAGAAGGGGTGAGGCCCAAACCAGATAATTCAGGAGGAAGCCAAGCAAGCCTCAGGCTTCAGCTGCTGCCTCCAGCCTACCTTCCAGGCCGTGTGATACAGGCCTGCCTCTCCCTCGTTCAGCCGGGCAGGACTCCAAGAGGCCTCACCTTGAACCAGCACCTTCCTCCCTTCCTTCCTTCCCTCCCCTCACCTCGCCCCCACACAAGTGCTGCAGCACTTCACCTCTTTCTGTGTTGCTTTCTCCTTTTTGTTTTTCCTTAGGTCGGTTGCTCCTCCCCCTCCCTGCTTGTTTTTTTTCTCCACATTCACCCCCCCTTCTTTCTTTTGTTTTTTTTTTTCCCCTTCCTCAGGTGCTGCTCTCCATCATCCAGGAGGCCCCTCTGCCTGCCCTCTGCGTCCAGGCAGAGGCAGAAGGCCCTTGCAGGCGTGCAAGCTGTCCTTGGCTAGGAGGTAAGGAGGGAAGAGGTGGTTGGGAGCCTCTCCCCCGTGAGACTCCTTCCATCCTCCCCCTCCCTTTCTTATAATTCTGCTGGTTTTGGGTCCCCCCCCCCTTCTTTTTGTTTTGTCACCTACCTGTTTGTTTTTTGTGCCTTGTCTCTTTCCTTGTTCCTTTGCTGTGTTTAGTTGCCTTTCCTGCTTTCTTCAAGTTGCTTTTTTCCTTTGGTTTTGCCCCTCCCCCGTTGCAGCTGTCTGGTCTCTGGCTGCGGGTGCCTCCTTGATTGACTGATTGATCGTAGCTGCCTGCAGCCTCTCTAGGTCCCTTCCCTTAGGTTTTACTTTCAGTTTGCCTTTTTCTTTTTTCCCTTGCCCCTTGGTTCACGAGGGACTGAGTGAATCTCCCCCCATTACTCCCCTCTGATTTTCAGGGGGAAGAGCCTTGGGTCAGGCTTCCCCTGGGCTTTTTTTTCTCTCTCCCAGGGGCTTTTCTTTGTCCCCCCCCCCCCCCTGCTATTTTTCACTTTCTTTTTCTCTTTCCAGCCCCCCCCCCTCCCCTTCCTTGGTTGTTTTTTCCTTTTTTGTTCCCCCTGCTCTGTGGTTTTCACAGTTCTGAGCATCCCTACCTGGAATGAACTTTAAGTCCAGGACCAAAGCCCCCGCCGCCACTGCCGCCCCATCCTGACCAGCAGGAGGCAGGTGAGCCTCCACTGCTGTCACCCCTGGCTGAGGAGCCCCCTCCACCAACCCCCACCGAGCCTGTTGTTTCCACTGTGGTTCCCCCTCCTGTCCAGATGGAGGGGGACAGCTCGGTGGGCGAGGCGAAGGACCCTCGGGCCGTGGAGGCATTGCTCCCCGAACCTCCTCCTTCCCTTCCTGCCCCTGCTCCGCAAGCAACAGGTCCAGTAGGGTTTCTTCCTCCGGAAGGGGCCCCGTCTCAGCGGGGTCCCGACTGGGTCACAAAGCCCTCCGGCCTGCCCCTGTTGGAGCTGCTGTCGGGGCTTCTCAACCCCCTCCCTTCCACCCCTCCCCTCGCCTCTCCCCCTCTCTCCGACCTGGAAGAGGGGGAGGTCCTCTCTCTTCTGTCTCCGTCCCCTTCTCCCCCTTCGGAGTGGGCCGCCCTTGGGCCCGTACCTTCGCGCTCCCGACCTCCCCCTCCCATCTCTCCTCTCCCTCTCCCTCCCACTCCCATCCCCAGTACCCCCATCTGCTCCCCTCCTTCTACCCTCTCTCCCCTCCCTCCCGCTCCCACCCCCCTTGCCCCCCTTCTTTCTCCCATCCCCTCCCTCCTGTCTTTGGTTCGCCCTCCCTGTCCCTCGTTCCTGCCCTGGGTGGCCCGGCACCCACCAGTGCGGGCCAGTGCCCTGCGGGGGATGGTAGGGAGAGTGACAGCGGTCGTTCGTCCTCCTCCTGGAGGGACCGCCAGAGGAACTCTCTATCCCGGAGAGCCCGCTCCGAGATCCGCAGGAACAGGTCCCGGTCCCCTCCGAGGTCGGACCTAGGGGTTCTAGCGATGCAAGGAGGAGGGGGAGAGGGGTGAGTGTGAGTGGGTGCGTGGCCGATGAAAGAGGGCCGCGCATCGGCATGGGACACACTGGCCTCTTGGCCCCCGCTCTCCCCCTCAGACACCTCTGACCCCTTCCGCGATGGAGGTAGGTCTGTGCTCACGGCTCAGTCGGGGAGGGGGACGGGGCGGGCGACTGTACCACTCCCGCGCCGTTTCCCACCCCGGTGAGGAGAGACTTTTTATCTGTCATGACAGACCGTGCGCACTCTGGCCGGCTCTGTGACTGGGCCGGTCGTGCGCGTAATGCCTGAAACCCCCCTCTTGACAGAATGGCTTTCATGTTCTGCAACTTTAATGCCAACAGCTGCCAGACCGGGTTCCGCAGGCACTGGGTACTTTCCACCCTCAAGCGCAGCGGGTACTCGGTGGCCTTTTTACGTGATACCCATACCACTCCGGACGCCGAAGCGGCGAGATGGCCTTCAGTCACGACTCGGGAGTGGCTGGCGGGGTGGCCATCTTGATTTCGCAGTTCTCGCAGACGGAGGTGCTGTGCGTCGAGGCTGTCGTGCCGGGCAGGATACTGCACGTGAGGCTGCGGCAGGAGGGGAGCTGCACGGTGAATTGCGTCAACGTGTACGCCCCCTGCGTCGCGGCCAAACAAACGGTATTCTTTCGCCAGTTGTCCGACCTCTTGGACTCGCTGGACCCCAACGAGGAAGTGGTGCCTGGGGGGGGACTTCAACGTCACCCTCGGCCCGCTCGACTGGGGGGGTGCACGTGAGCCCTGGCGCGCGCAGGCGACCCTTCTTCGGGGGGCTGTCCTGCGCGGCGGTTTGGTGGACGTCTGGCGTGAGCAGCACCCGGATGCCTGCTCCAGCTTCACCTTTGTATGGGTGGTCGGGGAGCATGTGTGTCACTCCTGCATCGACCGGTGGTATCTGTCCCATTGGCTGATGCACCGGGCCATGGAGTGCGTGGTGGAGCCGGCTGCCCTCTCGGATCACCACCTGGTGGTCCTGAGGGTCGTGCTCAGCCCCGCGCAGCCCAGGTTGACCCACTGGCACTTTAACAACTCGCTCCTGGAGGACGAGGAGTTGGTGGCAGCGGTGCGGGAGTTCTGGGTGGACTGGCGCCGCTGGGAGGTGGACTTTGCTTCTCTCGCTCAGTGGTGGGACGTGGGCAAGGTCCATCTCCGGGTTGTCTGTCAAGAACGCGCCAGGAGAGTGAACATCGAACAGCGCCAGACGCTCCGTCGCCTCTCGAGGGAGGTGATGGAGTTGGAAGAGCGCCTCGGCGATGCTCAGGGACCGGGAGGCGAGCCGGCTGTGCTCCTCGAGTACAAAGAGAAGAAGTTGGCCCTGCACCACCTCGAAGAGCGGCGAGGAAACGGGGGCCTACGTGAGGTTGCGCGTCCAGATCCTGCAGGAGATGGACCACAGCACACTCTTCTTCTATGGGCTGGAGAAGCGAAGGGGCAACCGGAAGCAGATAGCGTGTCTGCTGGCTGCCGACGGGACCCCCATCAACGAGTCGGGTAAGATCAGGGCGGAGGTCCGCGATTTCTACCCGGCTCTCTTTTCCCTGGACCCGATCGATCTGAATGCCTGTCAAACCCTATGGGAGGGGCTGCAGGCAGTGAGCGAGGTCAGCCGAGCTAGGCTCGACCTACCCTTGGGCCTGGGATACTTCGTCGAGGCTCTGGGCCAGTTGCCAAGAGGGAAGTCCCCGGGCATCGACTGAATCACCGCCGAGTTTGTCTCTTTCTTTTTTGACGTCTTAGGGCCCGACCTCCTGCGGGTCCTAAACGAAGCCCTCGAGACGGGATGTCTGCCCCTCTCTTGCAGGCGCGCGGTGCTCGCCCTCCTGCCCAAGGCGGGGGACCCGCACTGCCTCAAGAACTGGTGCCCCGTCTCCCTGCTCTACACGGATTATAAGCTTCTGGCCAAGGCGCTCTCCCTGCAGCTGGCTTCCGTGCTGGTGGAGGTGATCCACCCTGACCAGACCTACACGATCCCCGGACGCACCATTTTTGATAACATCTTTTTGGTCCGGGATCTCATTCATCATGCCCGTAGGTCCGGTCTGTCGGAGGCCTTTTTGTCCCTCGATCAAGAGAAATCCTTTGACAGGGTGGATCATGACTATCTCATGGGCACTTTGCAGGCGATCAGCTTCGGACCCAGGTTCGTGGGGCACCTCCGCCTCTTGTACTCGAGGGCAGAGTACCTCGTCAAATTCAACTGGTCCCTGGCGGCGTCTCTGGCGTTCGGGCGGGGAGTGCGTCAGGGGTGCCCCCTCTCGGGTCAGCTCTACGCCCTGGCCATCAATCCGTTCCTGTGCCTCTTGCACAGGCGGCTCATCGTTCTGGTGCTGCGAGAGCCCAGCTGCGGGTCACCCTTTCGTCCTACGCCGACGACGTGCTCCTGGCGGTTCAGGACCCGCTTGACCTGAAGAGAGTGCGGGACTGCCAGCAGGTCTATTCCGCCGCCTCTTTTGCCAAGGTCAACTGGGCCAAAAGCTCCGGCCTCTCGGTAGGGCCGCAGGGGGTGGACACCCATCTCCCTGACCTGTCGTGGGGCAGGGAGACCCTAAAGTATCTCGGCGTCCACCTGGCTGTTGCAGATGCCACCACCTCCGTTAACTGGAGCGAGCTTGGAGAGAAGCTTGAAGCTCGCCTCGGGGCGTGGAGGGGTCTGCTGCGACTGGTGTCCCTCCGGGGTCGGGCCTTGGTGGTGAATCAGCTGCTGGCGAGCATGCTGTACCACTGCCTCACCGCCTTGAGCCCGACTCCGGAATTCCTCGCCCTCATCAGAAGAAGTTGCTGGACTTCTTTTGGGGCGGCAGGAAGCACTGGGTCTCCGCGGGGGTCCTGGCTCTCCCTTCGGGAGAGGGCGGTCACAGGCTCATGTGCCTGAGGAGTCAGGTGCACACCTTCTGTCTACAGGCCCTGCAGAGATACCTGTACGCGGACCCCGCTCCGCGATGGCGCCCGTTGGCGACGCATTTTTTACGCCAGGCGGGCAACCTGAGGTACAACTGGCAGCTGTGTCCTCGACCCGAGCGGCTTCACCCCCAAGAGGCTCTCACAGCTGCCGGGATTCTACCGCGAGATGCTGAAGGCTTGGATGCTGCTGGGCTGACCAGGGGATTGCCGAGCAGACCGGGTGACCTCCTGGGGGAGCTCCTCCTGCACAACCGCGCTCTCAGTGTGACGGGGCTGGAGGAAAATATCGCCCTGCGACGCTACCTGGTCGGTGCCCGGGTAACCAGGGTCAGGGACCTGCTAGACGCCCCAGCCCAAGTCGTCGGCCACATCCTGAAGTTTGTGCCCGACGTTCTCCGCATTCTAGCGAGAGTCGTGAGCGAGGCAGGCCCGCCTCAGCCCGGGGCTCCCCGCCCAACTGCACCCCCCCGACCCCCCAGCACTGAAAATAGGGCCTGGGTTTACCGAGGAGTCAGGGCCCCCTCGCAGAGCTGACGCTCCTCCTTGTGCCCACAGCAGGCTGTGGGTACTGCCCGTAGCGGATTTCTGGACCGTGTCCCGAGAGTCCTGGGCCGACTGGTGGTGCATACCGTGCATCGCCTCGCCATCGCCCTGAGGACCGACACTCCCTGGCGGGAGGTGTTGCCGCCGAGGGGTGGGGACGGGAGCGAGCCCCGCTGGAGATCGTTCTATTCTGATCTGATCCCTGGCTACGAAGGGGATCGCTCCTGGAGCTTGGTGCACGGGGCCATGGCCACCGGCCGGTTCAAGGCGCGTGCATTCCGGGAGGATCCCTCCTGTCCATTTGGCTGTGGACAGGAGGAGGACCTCTTTCACCTGGGGCTTCAGTGTCCCAGGCTTAACCCCTTCCTTTTTGAAGGGTTTGTTTTGGGGTTTTTGGTTACATTTCACCCCGCACCACCTCATCTATGGGCGTGCAATTAGGAGGGGGCCTCTGCGCCAGAGGGACGTCTTGGTCAACTAACTCCTGTCCACCCCACCTCCTTTGCATGGGGTACAGCAGTCCTTCGCTGACTGGCGACGTTGGCTTGGACTGCCGCCCTGTGGTCGTCGTCCCCCCCCCAGCGTGATCGTGCAGTGGGCAGGAGTGGCCTGCCCGTCGGACCTTGCCAGTGGGAGCTCATGAGGGTGCCCGGAAGCAGGTGAGCATTAGAACAGTGGAACAGCGGAGGTAAGTGAGTCTGATTTCTTAGGGCACAGGGTTTCCTGTGGCCTTTTTGTTAAGGCTCACCCTTCCCTCCCTTACAGTTTCTATCAGTCTCAGGCGCCCTCTCTAGGGGGCGCCTGAGAAACAGTACTTTCCCCCCTTTTGGGTTCCCCCCCCCCCCTTTTTGTTTTGTCACCTACCTCGCCCTCGCCCCGAGGCCCGACACTCCCTGGCGGGAGGTGTTGCCGCCGAGGGGCGGGGACGGGAGCGGGCCCTGCTAGGGATCGTTCTATTCTGATCTGATCCCCGGCTACGAAGGGGACCGCTCCTGGAGGTTGGTACACGGGGCCGTGGCCACTGGCTGGTTCAAGGCGCGGGCATTCCGGGAGGATCCCTCCTGTCTGGTTGCGGGCAGGAGGAGGACCTCTTCCACCTGGGGCTTCAGTGTCCCAGGCTTACCCCCTTCCTGTCCTTTTTGAAGGGTTTGTTTTTGGGCTTTTGGTTACATTTCACCCCGCACCACCTCATTTATGGGCGCACACTTAGGAGAGGGCCTTTGCGCCAGAGGGACACCTTGGTCAACTATCTCCTATCCACCACCAGATCCTCAGTCTGGCGTCGCGGCAGGAGATGTTGGCCGAGGGCTGGTCCCTCGGGTGCGAGTTCCTCTTCCGCTCGACGGTGCACGCCCGGCTGAAGGCAGACCACTTCTGCGAGCTGTCCGCTGGGCGGGTGGAGGAGTTTACCCGCTGGTGGGCAGTGGATGGGGTGCTCTGCTCCCCTCCCCTCCCTCCCCTTTTTTAGTTAATCCCTCTGATTTGAGTTCTTTGTGTTGTAGTTCTATTTTCTTTTTGTGCACTTTTTGGGTGTCCCTTTCCCTTCCTTTCCCCTCACCCCCCACTAAGGATCAAAGCGAAGGGGGTGAGGGGGCCCTTTCCCCTCCCCTCCTTAGTCCCCCCCCCCTTCCCTGCCCCATCCCCCAACCCCTGTGGCGGCTTTTGCGGGCCCCCTACCCTTGAGGTTGTCAGCCCCCCCCCCCTTACACAGGGCTAGACAGTCCTTCGCCAGCTGAAGGCGTTGGGCAGGATGTCATCCTGTGTCCCCCCCCCAGGATGATGATGATGTGGGCAGGAGCAGCCTGCCCAACAGGCCTTGCCAGTGGGAGCTCGAAAGGGTGCCCGGGAGCAGGTGAGTAGGAGTGCACTGCAGAATGGAGGTAACTGAGTCTGGGTTTTCTAGGCCACAGAGTTTCCTGTGGCCTTTTTGTTAAGGCCCCCCTTCCCTCCCTTGAAGTTTTCTTCAAGAGGAGCCCTCTCTAGGGGGCGCCTGAGAAATGATACTTTCCCCTTTTTGTTTTGGATTCCTTCTTTTTGTTTTCTGTTTCTGGGGCAGAGCAGCCTTTGGCTGCTCCCGCCTCCCTCCCTCGCCTTAAATAGTCCAAACCAGAAAGTCAAGGAGGAAGCAGAGCAGGCCTCAGGTAGGCACAGATGGCAATGGCGGCCTCCCAAGCCATGGAGCAAAACTAGGATAGACTATCCAGGCAAGGCCCCGGCTTTGGTGCGGCCTCCAGAGAAAAGGTGAGAGGCCTCTCGTGGCCCAGCTTCGAGAGGAATCGTAACAACTAAGGCTTTTCTTTTTCCAATTCTGTGGCTATAGGAAAAACGAGAGACATTCAATGAGTAAAACATTAAGAAGGTAATTGTTAAAGGGACTTCTGCAGGTAATGAAGCGCTCTACCTGCAGAAATGCAGAAAATTTCCCAACCATTGCTTGCGTACAATTATGTGCATATGCACTACAGATCTGCACTTTTATGTGCCTAGGGGAGAGGTATTCCAGGGGGTAGGGTTGGGAATTATGCACATATTTTTTTTTATTTTAAAAAGCATGAGCCTAAATTTAGAGCACCCCTGGATGCTGGGAGGGCTGTAAGCCTGTGTCCTCTCTGTTCCTTGTGTAGCTTTGGCAGCGACACTGTCGGCATTTGCTTAACAGCATTTCTGTCAGAACAACGCAGGATGATGAATGGGAGGACAAAGCTTGTGCCCTTCCTGCTAGAATCTGGCATCTTTTCAGGAGGGACTTCTTGGAAGGGGCAGGGGAGAAAAAGGATCAGGAGTAGGGGTTTCACCAATGATTTTCAGTTTCGGTTCCCTTTAGGCAGTGTGGGTGGGTAGGCGGAGGGTTGACTCCATGCAAAAATTTGGCTTCTGGCAGGAAGAAGGGGTTGGGGGCAGAGCCTCAGGCCCAACATGTTTAAAGGTGTGGGACACTGGGAGAGTGGAAGCGGAGGTGGTAGCTTCCTCCCAGCATAACACTTTTACATTGTGGGGAGGAGTTAAGAGCCTCTCCTCTCCCATAAGGGTCATGAAAGCACAGACATTTTTGTTTTTACTTAAGAGGTGGAGGTGGGAGAATCAGGCTTCTGCTGGCCTGTAAATATTTTTTTTTTCCAAATACTGAGTAAGCCTTACAGCAGCAAACTTATCCAGATAACTTTAGCTGAGTAACTTTGCCCAAGTATATTCAGTGGGAGACTTGTCCCACTGAATATTTGGCTAAAATTATCCGGGTAGTTATATGCAGATGACTTTGCCACTCACCAGCATACTGATTTTGGAACCCTTTGTGTATAGCCTGAAGATATGGGTAGACAAATTTCAACAAAATGCTATGTAGACATAGGAAGGGTTATTTCCAGTGTCCCACATAGGACTGAAGTCTGTGTGTAGAAAATACAAGCCAAATTTAGCAGATTTTTGCACGACTGCTCTGAAAATTCCCAAGTGTGCAGGGAAAGCCAACATACATATACAGATTTATAGCAGCTTGGGATTTATACACATACTTTTGAAGAATCAAACTGTGAACATAAATGGCTCCCTCACCCCCAACTCTTGCCCCTCAGAATGCCTCTTTGCATAAAAGAATGAAATGAAATTGCTTTTGTGTGTACTGTTATGTACAAAACCCTTTGGACAATTTTCAAAAGACATTTAATGGGCAGCTACCCTCACCCATAACCCCCTTCTGGCATCCTAGTGGTGTATGGGCACCACCAGTAATGGGGCACCAAGACTGTCCCTCCACATCCTCATGTACCTCTGTTAGCCAGGGTGTGCACTCCTTGATCCCACCCCCTCTCAAATGGGAGGAGGGAAGAGCAGCTTAATGATCTGGCTGGGGGAAGGATGTGATTCTGAGTCTGGATCATTTTGGGGGAAGGAGAAGAAACAGTGGCAAGCAATGCTTGTGATCCTGGGCAGGGCTGCATGGCTGCGACAGCTACAGTTCACGCCTACCCCCACAGACTGTGTGGCTGAGTGTGGCATATGTCAGTGGGGCAACACTCTGGGGTTTTCCCAGCATGCCTAGTTGCCAATGGTGACACCATCCGGATGGCAGATGTCTTTGGCCAAGGTGATTGGCCAGCCACATAGAAAGGGAGGTGGTCTGCAGGGAAGATAAAGAGGAGAGGAGCCCATCCTCATCTACTTTTGGCTTGCTGCTTTTCTGCAAGCTACTTGCATCCCTCACATCCACCCCATATGTTATCCCTATTAATGTAGTTCTTTTTAATTAGTATAGATATAAAATTGTATATTGTTAGGGTGTGTACTGAATGTCGAGAATGCATGGTAGGGTTCATTTACAACTAATTTGCTGTCTGAAGGAGATGGGAGATGGGAGGAGTCAAGTCTGATGTGCCAGTATATGGCGGGCTGCTGCTTAGTTGGTGGCCCAGGCTTATAAGCCAGCACATCCTCTGGCTCAAGCATTTTATGGATGACAGAACCAAGCAACAGGAGTGGGTCATATACAATACGTTTTTTAACATGTTGATATCATAAAAAGTGCGTACAGCCAACTAAATTCAGCAAATGCACAAGGACTATAATCATATATCAGACTACTGTCCAATTATTTTTTTTTTTTTATGGATTTTCATTTTGCAACCAAACATGTAACAGATGTCATTACTTTCATTGTCCATAGACAGCTATCCAAACTCACTTGCTGTGCCGAAAGCAGAATAGTTAGTGCCTCCTTGGATGTGTAATCCATTTTATATATTAAAACCATCAAAGCAGTACTTAGCTTAGGGTTCTCTGAGAGCCTTCAAAAGATGACTGACTTCACCATCGTGAGATCTCAGGAGGGCCTTGGCCCTGACTGCCATTGCTTCGACATAAATATTGCTGCTTCAGGGGCCAGCAACGTTGTTTTGCAGTTTCGCAGTGCTTCAGAACATGGCTGCTATGGGAAGGTTAAGGCGTGGCCTGAGAGAAGGGACGCTTGGGCAGCAGTCGTTGCTACTGACAGCTCTGGAATCAATGCTCAGTAAACATGTGCTGGCTCTGAAGAATATCCTTTTAATAGGGAAGGAGCTGGGGACTGGGGAGGGACTGGAGCTCAATACCTGTATTAGAGTCATATTAATCATCTAATAATAAAGGGGAAGCAAATTATCCAATTTGAAACTGGAGGGTTATTGTTTCTGTGTTTCCTTGAAAGGACATGAAACTGTTGAGAAGTGGTAGGGGGCAAGTGGGTGGGGAAAGAGTGTCTTGACCCAGATACCCCAGTTACATGCCTAAAGCCATGTTTTATGCATGTAAATAGCTCTGAAAAAGTACTCCCTAAAAATATATACATTGCTTTAAATTATTCAGAATTAGAAAAAATGAACATTATTTATTAGCATTCATGTAGAATTAAAAAAATGTAGACCTTATAAATGTAGTTTTTAAAAGTGTGATGCTGATAAAGGCATATTAGTTCTTATGTTGCTGAAGTACCTCCATACAAAAGAATTCAGAAAATAAGTTTTAAAAGGTCAAAACTAAATTTTAATCAATCTCTTCCTAATATACCTCAGCTAGCAATTTTAGGAGACCTAAAACTTGACTGATGCTAGTTATTAAGCACTATGTTAGTGGGGAAATTACTTTACAAAACAGATATAGGGGCTCATTTATCAAAAGTTAGCATTGGTGCTAACGTTTCCCTCAATTTACCAATCAACATGGAGATTAGAACAGGATTTACTAAAAATTGCAAATTGCCTGCATTGTTCTGACTAGTTGAGCCTCACAATATTTATTTCTTGCAATATTAAATTTGTCTAATGTGCAGCTGCTTGCCTTATGCCTTTATTATATTATATAAACAAATAGTCATAGCAAGTAGTTTATGCAAATTTATAAAAAGCATAGGATGAAACAAGCTCTGACTTTACAAAATGCTATGTATGACGAGGTCAATATTCAAAACTAAACATTTAAATGGAGTTAGATGGATTAACTGAAGTTAGATGGATTATATGTGAATTAGATGGATAACTTGCCATTTAGATGAATAACATGTGAGTTACCTATCTAAATGGCTTTGAATATTGACCTTGACATGTTTAGTATTTCAGATCTCATATTAGGGATGTGCATTCCGGAGAAGTGAAATAGGAAATTAGACAACATTTCCTATTTCATTTTATTTCGTTATCAAAGCAAAATGATTGAAAATCCATCAGAATTTGGTTGGTTTCCATGTTTTGTTTTGAAAACAAAATTGATCTGTCAGGCTTAGGCCCAGGCCCAAAGCCAGTGCTTGCCTAGGGAATAGGACGAGGTCCATGCCAAGGGCCTCGAACTAGGCCAGAGCAATGCGCGAGGGCCTGGGCCTAGGCCTAGCTCCGAGGCTGGGACCTCACCTAGGCATAGGCATAGGCCCAATATATGAACTGTGGCTTAGGCCTGAGTGCAACACCAGGTTCTCAGCCGTACCTGCTCAGGGGATCCAGTATCATGGTCCAGGCCCAGTCACAATGCCTGGGCCTTGGTCCAGACCCAGGCCTGACATTGGGACCCAACCTTGAGGCTGGGTTCCGATGCTTGAGACTTGGCCTAGGCCAGGGTCCAGGCTCGAGGCATGACCCAGTCCAAAAACCGGGTCTCAACACCAGGGCCCTAGCCCAGACCCAGGCAAAGGCCTCGGAACACAGGCCTTGAAGCCCAGACTGTGAAATGCTCCTCTTGAATTTTTCAATCTTCAATTCTTGAAACCAACTGACCCCATCATCTGGGATCATACAAGAGTTAACTCCGGCGCATTCAAGCCAGCTTATAGCACCATTTTGATGTATGGCAAAGGACTGTCTAGCCCTGTGTAAGGGGGGGGGGGGCTGACAACCTCAAGGGTAGGGGGCCCGCAAAAAGCCGCCACAGGGGTTGGGGGATGGGGCAGGGAAGGGGGGGGGGTCGCTGACCAAAATGGGGAAGGGGAGGGATCCCTACCGGGACTAAGGAGGGGAGGGGAAAGGGCCCCCTCACCCCCTTCGCTTTGATCCTTAGTGGGGGGTGAGGGGAAAGGAAGGGAAAGGGACACCCAAAAAGTGCACAAAAAGAAAATAGAACTACAACACAAAGAACTCAAATCAGAGGGATTAACTAAAAAAGGGGGGGGGAGGGGAGGGGAGCAGAGCACCCCATCCACTGCCCACCAGCGGGTAAACTCCTCCACCCGCCCAGCGGACAGCTCGCAGAAGTGGTCTGCCTTCAGCCGGGCGTGCACCGTCGAGCGGAAGAGGAACTCGCACCCGAGGGACCAGCCCTCGGCCAACATCTCCTGCCGCGATGCCAGACTGAGGATCTGGTGGTGGATAGGAGATAGTTAGGGCACAAGTTCTAGTCACATTGACTGATCACATTACTTTTTTTGTCAAGCTACCAACTGTTTCCATTTCTCATCCCCCATATATTGTCAGTGGGAACCTTGGTAACATGAATAAATAAGAGGGCAGCCAATAGGAATACATATTCATACCTTAACTGACCTGAAAAGTGCCAAATTGTATCATTTTCTGTTAGTGCGCACTAACAATGGTTAGTGCGCACTAACTCCCGGTTAGTGCACACTAATGGGAGTTAGTGCGCACTAATTGGAAAAAAACGATTTTTAACGATTTTTTAACTAAAAAATCGTGCCAAACACTATTTTCTTCTCCTGCCAGACGATTTCAATCGTTAAGACGATAGGGGACACGATTCACATCCCTATTCTAAACCACATTCCCAGAAATTTGGCAGAAATATTATAGGTGTTAGATGAAAAATTAATATCCAGTTTAGAGCCACCCAATTCAATAAGCCATGTCACAGAATGAGAAGTCAGTAAGAATAAAGATAACAGGGTGACCCTTTTTTTTTTCAACTTACTTTGAATTTCATACAAATTGTAGTAAGACAGCTGGCTGAGGCTCAGAACTTCTGAATGGCACCAAACTCATCCCTTGGGATTGGAGGTGACTAAACAAAATGCTACACTATCTCATTCATTCCTTATCCAAGACTTATGTCTTTGTACTTTTGAAACTGTTCTGTGAGTCTTATAAATGCCTTAGTTGGGGATAAAGAAATGAATGAGCAAGAACTCCTCACAATGAATATCATATATTCTGGAGTTTTTCTAAGGGGGATAAAATGTGCAATATTTTTTCTATATGCATGTGTGTATATATATATAAATTAAATTTGCAAAGACAATTTACCTTAATATATTATAGAGAGAGTGAGAAAGAGAGAGAAACAGGATTGGAGGGAAGGGTAGATTTGAACATAGCAGTTTAACAAACATTATGGTGCTGTGTGTGATTCTCTTCAGAATCACATTGTAAGGTACCGAGTCTGGACTTTGAAACATAAAGAATAGACTGAAACATAAAAGTAAATTAAAAACTTCAGTAAGCTGGGAATGTGGTTTAACTCAGTAAGCTGGGAATGTGGTTTAACTCATGACATTTCATTGATGAATATAGTTGTTTAAAAATATAGAAGAGTAGGAAAAAATAAATAGCAATTTGATGATTGGTGTTCCTATCAGAAAGCTGACACAGGAAAAAAACCCACTATATAATATGTATTTTCTAGTATAAAAGTTTAGGGATCTATGTATATATATATATCGAAACCTTTCTGCCTATGAGTGTGTGTGTATGTGTGTATATATATATAAATTAAATTTGCAAAGACAATTTACCTTAATATATTATAGAGAGAGTGAGAAAGAGAGAGAAACAGGATTGGAGGGAAGGGTAGATTTGAACATAGCAGTTTAACAAACATTATGGTGCTGTGTGTGATTCTCTTCAGAATCACATTGTAAGGTACCGAGTCTGGACTTTGAAACATAAAGAATAGACTGAAACATAAAAGTAAATTAAAAACTTCAGTAAGCTGGGAATGTGGATTAACGGCACGATTCCACCAGGCGCTGTTACAGAGGGGCAGCCCACTACCATCGGGCACTTAAAGAAAACTACATCTTGTGAGAAAAAGACACAAAAAAATAGTAAAAATGAACTGAGATGTTAAAAGAGAAAATCAGCGATGTGAAGACTCGCCCCCCCCCCGACGTCATGACGACCAGCCAGCGGCGACCCGATTAACGGCACGATTCCACCAGGCGCTGTTACAGAGGGGCAGCCCACTACCATCGGGCACTTAAAGAAAACTACATCTTGTGAGAAAAAGACACAAAAAAATAGTAAAAATGAACTGAGATGTTAAAAGAGAAAATCAGCGATGTGAAGACTTGCCCCCCCCCCCCCCCCACGTCATGACGACCAGCCAGCGGCGACCCGATTAACGGCACAATTACACCAGGCGTCGCGTGCCGGGTGTGCTCCCCTTCATGCTAACCTTTGTGCTCCTTCTAATATAATTATGTTTATGTTAATAATTTAACTTTTATTAATGTTATTTAGCTTTTTGCTTTGTTTAAAATTATTTCATTATTGATGTTTAAATGTATTAGACTAAGGAATTTTACTTCCTGCTCATTCTGTTTCATTGTAAACCGGTTTGATATGCATTTTATGCAGGAAAATCGGTATAAAAAAACTTAAAATAAATAAATAAAATAAATATATATATATATATATGTCTCAGAGTAAACACACCAACAATGTATTTTTAAAGCAATACATTTATATTAGCAGTGTAAAACAACTTTAAAGTAACAATACAACCTATTAATATTAACCCAAATAAAATCTCTTAACCATTTCAAATTATTAAATATACATAGCACCTTTGAAATACAGCACTTATAACTTAAACCTGAACAGCGAAGATACATGGCAATATCCTTGCCATCTCATGGTGACTTTGATAACAGGAAATAATTTGTCTGCTGTAGGTATAAAGCTAGACAAGCTGAAAACCCAATGCCTGATTGGTGAGCGGTTAACAGAAACCGTTTCTGTCATCCAGAATGGGAAGAGGCTGTTAGAAGTCAAAACCCTTACCTTATCATCAGTTTCCATTGTGAGTTTGTGCCCAGCCACCCCATGATTGTGCCTTTAGCTCTTTGGTTGCAGAGTGGCAGAGATCAGTTCTGACTATATAAGACTAAAGTATTGAAAGACCATCACTTGCTCACTACATTTACCTTGCAGATGGTGATAAGGGTACAAAGTAGCCTTTTAGGCCAACCGAGTCCCAGCACCATCACCATCAAATTACTGTTTATTTTCTTGTTTAAATTTTTAAACAAATATACTCACTAATGAGATGGTCATCTGAGTTAAAGACTACTTTAATGAACTTTTCAATTTACCCACTAACCCATAGTTATTTATGCTAAGTCAGAGGGAGAGTAATTTTACAACTGCATGGCGGGGTAAGGACTGTGTGCAACTTTTACATTCAAACTTTATCTCACATTTTCAAAGCAAACTTATGCATTTAAATTTGCTTTGGAAATGTTCAGATGTTCCTTTCACTGTGCACAAAATAATCACTTACTCCTATGTCTGCTCTGCCCAGAGCCTAATTTGTGTGGATTAACTTCTGCACATAGGAATGAATATTCAAAGAGTTATGCAAGTAAAAATTAGCATATGTGCGTGCAAGTAGCATGTACTTATGATCATGCTATTTTATAAAAATCAAATATGCATGCATATTTTAGCTTTTGTGCACATCTATATGCATAGAAAAGGGGCAGTCTAGGGCCAAGATTTATGCACATAAATTGCTATTTTATAAGAGCCTTACACAAGTACATGTTGTTACTTATTCATGCAATTATACACCTGCTAATTATCTCACAGAATTGATATCAGACAGATCTGTTGACAATTATTAATTGGGAAGAAGGTCTGGGTGAACTGTCAGGAGTTTTGACTGATGAACTAGGAGGTTCTCAATAACCTGGGGAAGGACTGGGCGAACTGGTGGAGGAATCGTAAAACTGATATTTTCAATTATGCAGGCAAGTCTCAAAATATACTTACCAGGGTTTTATGTAAACAATTTGCATTTTTTTGTGTCTAAAATATCCGCGCATTTGTTTATAAAATAGGAAAAGTATGCATGCTCAGTACATTGAAATATGCTCTTTCAATGCACTGCATGCATTTGCACGTAAACATATACATGCATGTATGTTGGGGTGGACATATGCATATTTTCTAATCTGCACGTGTCTGATATATGCAGGTTATAAAATACTGTATTAGTTTCAATTCATCCATATACGCACCTATATGGATAGTGTGGAGTTGTTTGAATATTATTCTCATATTTTTGAAAATAAAAAAGTATGACAATAACTTTCAAACCGGCATGTGGTCACACATGTAATTGTGTGTGTTTATATGGGAAAATCCCCTCAGATTGCCCCCAGTGTAGACCTCAGTTAGCCCCCCCCCCCAGGGGCTCTGACCTGGGGGGGGGGCTAACTGAGGTCTACACTGGGGGCAATCTGAGGGGATTTTCCCATATAAACACACACAATTACTGGGATTATACCTGAGCGCTTGAAGCCAGGATCTTATCCCCTGCATAAATAGCCACACACAATTGCTGGGATTATTCCTGGGGGCTTGAACCCAGGAGCTTATCACCTACACAAAGAGCCAAACACAATTATTGGGATTATTCCTGGGGGCTTGAACTGAGGAGCATATCACCTAAATAAAGATCCAAACACAATTACTGGGATTTTTCCTGGGGGCTTGAACCCAGGAGCTAATTCCCAACACAAATTTTGATTCAGTACATCACGGTTCCAGATATTTAGGAAAGTGAGTTTATTTGAGCAATAGAAGGAGTTCACTCAGTGGTTGGCCTGTGGCCTTCAAACTAGTCTGTGTCTGGATGAAAACTCTGAATCCATACTGCCTACCCTGCCTTCCCGAACTCCACCTAACAAGATCCATCAATAATTCCTATGCTAAGTAGCTGTATATAGTGGACTCCATATTTATTTTGTTCTTTGTATATATAGAGGACTCCTTATTTACATTGTACACTTGTATATAATTATCCTCCTCTATCTCTTTTATTTCTTACAATCCCAGTTCATTAACCCTTGTTAATTGTAACTGCTTCTCTTCTCCACGTTTATTTATGTTTTTGGTTATATTTTTGCACCCCTGTTTTCTGTAAACCGACATGATGAGAACGAGTTCTTGAATGCCGGTATAAAAAAACCTTAAATAAATAAATAAAATAAATAAATATATACTTCCTCAGCAAAAGTAACAAAAAATAACTCCAAAACTCCCAGAGACGAGGTCATTTTATAACATGCATGCACATATGCACATGCTTATCCTTACTATGGGTTCCCAGAAAAAGTTTGCCGTAGATATTATCACAACCAGAACTGATATATTGCCTGAAGTAGAAGAATGTAAAAACAGCAAGTGGGGAAGCCTTCCTGGGAGAAGAATTGGGCATACCTTTTGGGTGTGCTGGGCTAAAGGACTGAGCGCCGACAGTGCCGGGATCATCTGATCCTGTCATACCCCTCCCCCCCCCCCCCCCTTGAGGTCATCTCTACCCAGGTGCTGCACCTATTTAAAGCTCCAGAAGCAGTGGTTTGGTGAAAGCCTTCCTGGGAGAAGAATCGGGCATACCGTTATGGTGTGCTGGGCCAAAGGACTGAGCGCTGACAGTACCGGGAACATCTGATCCTGTCGCCCAACTTTGATGTCATCTCTACCCGCTTGTTACACCTATTTAAAGCTTCGTGCAGCGGTGCACATCCACCGGCACATTGCCAAAGCCGTGCGCCAAAGAGGCACGCCCTTGGATAAAAATTTAAATAGGCGCTAATCCCCCTATTGCATTAGGGGGTGGATTAGCACCTATTTAACTCGAGTCTGACAGCGGGTTAAACAGTGCACTCGACTGAGTGCACTGTATTGCATCGGCCCCCAGAGAGAGTTCATAATCCCTACAAACTGAGGTTAATAATTTAGTCCCTAAGTGTGGCTTTTACTACCCATTAACAACTTGCCATTGGAGTCAGACACTGAAATAGTTAAGTCTGCCAATGTTACCTTGGCGGTTGTATGGAGAGCTGTTACAAAAATGGAAAAGCTGCTGTCCCATTTGATATCTCAATCTGCTAATTTTGCTACAGAGTCTAGGAAAACACTTGGGGACTATGGTAATCAGATTACGCAGCTAGAGTCATCCACTTTGACTCTAACATCACAAATTACATCTGTACAAACTGTTGGAACTTCCTTCATTAAGGACACTTTAATTATATATAAGCAGCTTGAAGTGCTAGAAAATGTTATGAGGTGTAAAAATTTGTGGTTCTTGAATTTTCCAATATCTAGATTATTATCAGCACAGGAGTTATTTAAAAAATATGTAAAGGAAATTTTGTGAATTTCTAGTGATAAAGAAATATTAGTTTCAAAAATGTACATTATGTTCCTAGGTTTAAGAAAAGTGGTCAAGGCCCTGAGGGTGAGATGGATAGTTTGCATGCAGAAAGCCCTAATTTAACTTCTTTTTTAGAGTCATCTGTTGATGACATACAATCTAGAGCTACTTTAATAGTTGCTTTTAGTCTAGCAAGAACAAATTTAGGGCCTCATTTTCTAAGGAAATACCGCGCGCGATACGGCGGTATCGCGTGCGAAAAATTCGCAAACCGGTTCGCGAATGCAAATTTTGAATTAAGTATTCAGGGGCGGAGTTGGGGCGGGGAAAATGTAAAGTAGGGAGGACTTATCGCATGCCCCGAAACGGCTGCGCTGTTAGCGCGGCTCCTAACGCGGCCAATAACTACACCTCTTTCAAATGTGATACACTGTTTCGCGGAGCATAGCGCGCAGCACGATATTATCGCAATGAACGAAAATGTGGAAAACCAATCCCCACCGACCTACAAAGGTACTGCTACCCAATAAAAAGGCCTGTTCTTAGTAGGTCTATCTTCTCCACACCATCTACCCATTCACAGTGTATGGGGCACGTGCACTTCATGGCTGAGCAGGCCCGACGCAGACACCAGGACGTTGGTCGATGTCGCCGCGGGTACAGGCAGCGGATCTATCTTCCACGAACCTCATTGCTGGGTATGCCAGAGGATGTTGTGATCAGCAGATATCGCCTCAGCGCTCGTGCTATCCTGGAAATATATGAAGACATACGAGTCTCGAACCCGAAAGAGCCGTGCCGTCCCCGGCCTGACCAAACTCTTGGCAGCCCTGCACTTCACAGCAAGTGGCACCTTCCAATCCACGGTAGCTGTTGTGGGTGGCATGTCACAGAGCACCTTTTCCCGGTGTCTGCACCAGGTCATTGAAGCTGTTATGGACCGCATGCCTCGCTACATAGCATTCCCGCGCAACAGACAGGACCTGATGGACCTCAAGCATGGTTTTTATGACATTGCCCGCTTTCCGAATGTCATTGGAGCTATTGACCGCACTCATGTGGCCATCGTTCCACCCCGTCAGATGGAGGCAGCCTACCGCAACAGAAAGCAGTTCCACTCCCTCAACATGCAAGTGGTGTGTGATGCTGGAATGCGGATCCTTTCGGTGATGTCAGCTTTCCGGGATCAGCACACGATTCCTTCATACTCAGGCAATCAGCTCTGTTTCGCAAATTTGAAGCTGGCCTGTATGGCGATGGTTGGCTTGTAGGTAAGATAGACGTTAACATACATCTAACATATTTGGAATGTTCATCTCTGTAATGGCACACAAATGTGATGTAGACGCCTGTTGGGATGGAGTCTTATGTCCCCATCACAACAGACCTGAGTGGCTCATTGTGTTACCTTAAGTGGTGGAATGGCTCATGCACCCAACCACTTCCTATTGGCTGCCAAGCAGGAGGTACACAGCAGCCCCTGTATGGCCTGTATGTGCCATGGCTTGTTCACCTCACTGCACTAGTGGACAGCATACACATATTTGGTGTAGCCATGGCTACTGGCAGTGTCCCAGGTGACTTTACACTTGTCATGTAAGGGCAGCTCATATCCACAGGTGTTCGTGAGGTCCTGACGTTCATGAGACTTCGCATATTCACTTCTAGTCATTTGTGCACATTGAGGGGCAGCCAGTTTACACCATGTATGTTATTGGGTATGCATACCTACATAAAAGGTGCAGTTGAGCAGATATGTCTGTACACAATGACTGCAGTGCACGATGCATATGATCTGAACACAGGGATGTGATCTGTAAAGACAGTGAGGTAACACATACATCTCACTGTCTAGGGGCCCTTCACGTGCTATACCACCTAATAGCCACACACCAGCTGTGTGCCAAAGCAATCATGAAGCCACACACATAGGGTGTGGGGCAACTGGAATGGGCTGCCTCGTGCCATCCGGTTTTACTGCATGTATTGAGCACATAAACCCATGTGACACAAACATCATTATTTGTAATGGCTTGCCTATCTCATTGCTACAGGAGATGCAGCCTATGGATGCAGGCCCTGGCTTATGACCCCAATCCTCCAGCCTGCCACAGCACGACAGCTGGCCTATACTGAGGCTTTAAGAGCTACACGCTCAGTCATTGAACGTACCATCGGCCTTTTGAAGAGCCGCTTCCGATGTCTGGACAAGACTGGGGGAGCGTTACTGTATGCTCCCCCCAAGGTTGCTAGGATAATCCTGCTTTGCTGTGTGTTCCATAATGTGGCTCTTCGGCATGGAATTCCTGTGGCTATAGATCCCGACCTCAGACCTGATCCCCCATGTGCGCGTGCCCGACGGCATGAAAACACAGTCAGTGGCAGCCAGGTTCGCCAACACCTTATACAGACACACTTTTAAGGTTGGCATGGGACCGAACCATGGCCCAGTAGGGCAGTTTGCCCACTGATGGGGTAGGATATAGTGTCATGTGCAGACCTCCTTTTCAGTCTGCTATGTGCCTCACCTGCTACGTCTGTCCACCCAACAACAGTTAGGGGTGGTGCTCTACCTCAGAGTGTATAGGCCATAATAGGGTGGCTAAGGGCTGGCTCAAGGCTTTGCTGAGGTGCTGTATGTGTATAACTTATTCGGTGCCATTGGACTAAGCACTTGCTACATACTGACTGACATCTCAGCAAGAATGATAGTACTGTACACACTTGTCCCCATGAGACACAACACACTCATACGCCTCCCCTGATTTGCTAACACCATTCAATAATTGTACCTGTAATGGTCCACACCTATGTCAGTCCCTAATGCTATCACGATAACATGTATATCGGTGCGTCATTGACGCCCATTAGGAGTAATGAACCCTACCTAGGTCACTCTAACCCTATTTCCCAATCCTCAATATTCTTGTCATGTGCATCTTGCGGCAACACTAACGACCCTTCAGTAGGCAATTGGTATCAGTGAGGGCCTAGGCAGCAGAGCCTCAATACACAGCAGGGAACACATAGGATCCCTACTACCTCCTGACGCCTCGTGAATGGGTGCGTGAGAAAAAAGCACATCTGGTGCTGCCCACACCTATCTGAAGGCCCCTTATCACTGTAGCATCCCACAACAACACACCTCTGGGGTCTTTGCAGCTGGCTGAAAGGCCAGGCAGCTATCTGGTTGAATGCACATGGTTGTGGTGGATGTATGCTGCTACAAGGTATTGCAGCGAAGGAAAGAAGACACATGTACAGTAGGGGTGTGCATTCGTTTTGAACTTAAATGGAAAACGCAACTTATTTTTTTTTTTTAACTTAAAAAAATGATGAGGCGTAAACGATCGGATTTCCAACTTATTCAACATAGCTATGTTGAATACGTTGGAAATCGCGATTGTTGATCTAAATAAAAATTTAAACCCCTCACCCTCCTTAATCCCCCCCCCCCCCCCCAAGACTTACCAAAACTCCCCAAGCTGGCCAAAAGTTCCTTTTGAGCCCAACGAGGGGTCCCGGAGCGAACCCGAGGGGACTCACGTGACACCGCGTCACTCTGACGTGGCGCCGACGTCACGTGATTCCCCTCGGGTTCGCTCCCGGACCCCTCGTTGGGCCCAAAAGGAACTTTTGGCCAACTTGGGGGGGCCTCCTGACCCCCTCCCCCAAAGTGAGGGGGAATCACGTGACGCCGCGTCACTCTGACGTGGCGCCGACGTCACGTGATTCCCCTCGGGTCTGCTCCCGGAACCCTCGTTGGGCCCAAAAGGCACTTTTGGCCAGCTTGGGGGGGTCAGGAGGCCCCCCCAAGCTGGCCAAAAGTTCCTTTTGAGCCCAACGAGGGGTCCCGGAGCGAACCCGAGGGGAATCACGTGACGCCGCGTCACTCCGACGTGACGCCGACGTCACGTGATTCCCCTCGGGTTTGCTCCCGGAACCCTCGTTGGGCCCAAAAGGCACTTTTGGCCAGCTTGGGGGGGGTCAGGAGGCCCCCCAAGTTGGCCAAAAGTTCCTTTGAGCCCAACGAGGGGTCCCGGAGCGAACCCGAGGGGAATCACGTGACGCCACATCACTCTGACGTGGCGCCGACGTCACGTGATTCCCCTCGGGTTCGCTCTGGGGTTCGCTCCGGGAGGCCCCCCCAAGCCCCCCCAAGCTGGCCAAAAGTTCCTTTTGGGCCCAACGAGGGGTCCGGGAGCGAACCCGAGGGGAATCACGTGACGCCGACGTCACGTGCTCCTTGCAAAGGAGTTCAGGAATGGCGTCCTGACCCCGCTGGACCACCAGGGAGTTTTGGTAAGTCTTGGGGGGGGGGGATTAAGGCGGGTGAGGGGTTTAAATTTTTATTTGCACATATGGACATAGACTCAACTTATGGAATTCTCCATATGTCCATATTGACCGCAAATGGGACCCCCTTTCGACTTATGGACTTATGAACTTAAACTTTTGGTCTGCACATCCCTAATGTACAGTTCGCCACCCCACACAGCTATGGCACTATGTAGGCCACTATGCTGACATGGGCCCACCAATACTGTGTATCTGCCTCCATAAGCACATGCCGTACAGACATGAAACATCAGTCACGGTGCCAGCTCCCATGGGTTGGTGGTTCTGTTTCACACACACCCTCCACTGGGCTTCCTGTAACTGACTATGCATGTCCATGTGTTCTGGCCTACATATCCATGCAGTACTACTTGAAACCTATGGCTGCTCACATCACGTCTCTGGCTGTGAAACCAGTGATGGGGGCTCAATGGGCAGCCGGGCATTGCTGTCACAACAGGGCAGTTTAGGCAGCAAAGGGTGCAGCCACCGTGTATCTTGTGTAGGAAGGTCAATCATGAGGTCCTCATGTGCACATTGTGTACCGTACATGTATATGGTCTGTGAATATTAGTACAGTATGTCACGCCCTGCCCATCATATCCCAGCAACATTATGAACTGCTTAGTCCCAGTACAACTACTGATGGAATAGCAGCAGAGCTCAGGGTTGGTGTCCACAGCACACCTGCCATCCAAGGGGTACCACACACCTGTGTCATGCTAGATATGGCAGATAGTATATGATGCAGTTAGTGATCACAGTGCGCCTGACAAGCAAGGAAAAAGCCACCTGGCCATGCATGCTCATAGAACGAGCACACACACAGGCCATCAGACTCTTCATGATATACATGTCCCCTGTTGGGACCCACAGCCACCATTTAATGCAGCCCGAACATACTACTGTCATAACATGTCAGTAGTAGAAATTGTCAGCAGTGCTGTCTGCACTGAGCTGCGACATAGGGGTACCCACCCACATGTCACATATTTCGCCAGAATGGTGATGGCCTGACTGTTGGCAGCCACCTCGCAGATAGGCCGTCACCAGCAGCACAGCTGATCGGCCAGGCTAGCAGAGGGAGGATGCATGCATATGTATACTGCTCTATTGTGTGATAGATGGCCATTACTGAGGAGTGAGTCCTCACAAGAGGACTGACAGGTGGATGTGACAAGGATGCAGTCCCCCTCAATGTGCTTTCAAGTGCCCTTCCAATGTCTATAAGGTCCCAAAAGTAGCTGGCTGCAATGTTTTCAAACATGGAGATGTGTGCAAAATGCCAATAAGGCTCTCAGGACTGTAACAGAGTGCCTCTTCGGACAGGGCCGCAACAGATGGGCAGCGCAAGTGCCCACAAAAGGGTCACAGCGGCACAAGGCAAGGATCTAGGTGTGGCTGGTACCACGTAAGCCACTGCAGTTGGTTCGATAGCACAGAAGGCATTTTGTGGACTGGGGACGCACCTCCGACTAGCCATTTGTACCCCTACAGCACGCTCCTGGTGAGCAGACAGTCATTGATGCTTGTGCAAACACAGCCCATCATAACTGTGTTGCCTCTACCAACGCCTCATCATAGCAGCCTTACTGCTGAGTAGGATGACTAACTAATGTCACTATTGACAGATGATCACACAGCCATCCAGCACAGGTCCGGATGTGCAAATAAAGGAAGTAAATACCCACATGTGAAACGGTCCATAGAGGGCAACCCTTTCGCTGAACCCGTATTACCCATGTGTCGCCCATATGGAGGTGGCAGAATACTAAAGGAGGCTGCACAGGGTGGAATATATGCATGAAGGGGGCCAGATATACGGCTAGGCAGGTGATGAGGTATATTGAGATACAGGCCACTCCCTTTTCCTAACATGTGTACTCCCCCTGTGAGGCAAGTCACCTGGTTGTGGCATAGGAAGAATCGGTGATCAATGAGTGGAAACAATGAATGTGTGCGAGGTCTCCGGATACAGGCGAATAGCCTTTCAGCACACAACCTATGCACACCATATTCCAGAGCTGTTTGGAACACCAGCATATGCATGGGTTTGAGTGATAATCCACTAGCTGACACACATTACTGTCCTGCAACAGCGGTTTCCACGCTTGCTACTTGCAGTGATGAGGCTGACAGGGGTTCAGACAGGGTGATAAACTAATGTCTGCCTCTATCATAATACTGGAAACATTTGTGGTTCATAACGTATGTAGGATTCACTGCACTGTCGCCCTCATACGGTACAGTACAATGGTACGCTGGGCAGGAAGGTGAACAGTTGGGATGATGTTCGGTCTGCACTCTGACCACAACCCTATCTACACCCAGTCCGCCCACAATACATGCATGCACATCCAACGCAACTAGTGTAAATGCCACGTGTCGGTGTGTGTCGCAGCCCTTATGCCAACGATGTTGGTGGCCACTGCCCCAGCCCATACCAGGATGACATCTCGGGGTACAGGTGGTACCTAGCCTCTGTGTAACACAGCCTCCCTCTGCACCAAATGCTCTCACGTTAGCCCCTCAACCATGATACCATGCAGATTTACACATAGAGCCTCCATGTACTGTGCACCCTTCTGGCAGCACGCCACCAGGCTGCACCCGGAGATGTCCTCCTCAAGGGTATATAAGGAGGGCCAACGTTGCCATGAGCTGATGCCATGCCCAGCTACAGTGTTGTTAAACATCAAACTTGGCCAAGCACATGTGCATCCTTAACAATTGTGCTCCAAGCTGCGCCACAGTTCTGTGGTCCAGGAGTTCCACTAGCTGGATGGGCAGACGTTAAACAGGCAGAACGCTACATGCTGTATCCTCACACATAGCTACCTGTCCTTCATGAGGTGGAATGTGGCCGGGAAGCAAGATGTGCCTAAGGGTGCTGGCAAATAGCACGGCAGTGTTCAGTGTTGCACCTGGCCTGTCAACCACTACATACACAGGCCACACATTGGTGTGGACATGTAGGCAACACCTTACACCCTGTATGGCAAGAGGTCGAGGGCTGAGAGCTTCCAGATGGCCACCTGCAGTGGCAGACCTTCAGTCAGGGATTCTGTCCTCCATGGCCGCACAAACAGAGTCATAATTAATTACTGAATTGTGTGTGACACCCAGTGATACCAATAATCTTTATACTTTACTGACTCTTAACAGAACCACTATCATTTAAATGCTGCAGAACCCCAATGGACTAACCTCCCTACAGGTGTGCTGTTCAGAAGTTTACAGGTAACCACTGTTGCTCACACATCATTATCAGCGGAATGGGGCGGATTTTAAAAGCCCTGCTCGCGTAAATCCGCCCGGATTTACGCGAGCAGGGCCTTGAGCGCCGGTGCGCCTATGTTCCATAGGTCTACCGGCGCACGCAGAGCCCCGGGACTCGCGTAAGTCCCGGGGTTTTTCGAGGGGGGCATGTCGGGGGCGTGTCAGGGGCGTGTCGGATCGGCGCGGCGTTTTGGGGGGTGGGGCGCGGCGTTCCGGGGTGGCCCTGGGGGCGTGGTTTCGGCCCGGGGTGGTCCGGGGGCGTGGCCGCGCCCTCCGGAACCGCCTCCAGGTTGCGTCTCGGCGCGCTAGCGGCCCGCTGGCGCGCGGGGATTTACTTCTCCCTCCGGGAGGCGTAAATCCCCCGACAAAGGTAGGGAGGGGGTCTAGATAGGGCCGGGGGGGTGGGTTAGATAGAGGAAGGGAGGGGAAGGTGAGGGGAGGGCGAAAGTGAGTTCCCTCCGAGGCCGCTCCGATTTCGGAGCGGCCTTGGAGGGAATGGCGGCAGGCTGCGCGGCTCGGTGCGCGCCAGCTACACGACATCGGCAGCCTTGCGCGCGCCGATCCTGGATTTTAGCTGATACGCACGGCTACGCGCGTATCTACTAAAATCCAGCGTACTTTTGTTTGCGCCTGGTGCGCCAACAAAAGTACGCGAAGGCGCACTTTCTTAAAATCTACCCCAATATTAGTGTTTGCACATACTGTATGACCTGTGGCAATGCCTGACAGGCCATAGGTGGAGACCCCTTTACCTCGCTGCCCAAGTATGTATTCCACAGGAGCTGGCGGACAGTGGTTCTCCCAGTAACAGGTAACAGAGCAGTGTGCAAGAATAGAGGGAATATGGGCCAGATCTGGGCCTACATGTCCCTCCGAGTGACATAGATGCACCCATTTTGCTACGTTGGGAGGGTATACGTCCCATCCACATAATGTTCCTGAATAAAGGCTTGCAGGTACAGGAGGTTCAAGACAGAGTATGTAGCACAACAGGGATGAGGTGGGTATATTATGTGATGGTGACACAGGTCACACAGTATGTGGAAAAGCAAATACTCTGCTGATAATGATGTCTGAGCTAAATTGCTTACCTGTAACCTTCGCAACTGCACACCTGTAGGGAGGAAAGTCCACTGGGGTTCTGTAGAATGTTAATGATAGTGGTTCTGTTAAGAGTCAGTAAAGTATACCAAGTATCTGTCAACACTGACAGATACCGGTCACTGGACTGTACTGGTTATCCAAAGAACATGCGCCATCAACACTGACAGTTATCCTTGTACATTGGCTTGTATGTGTGTGTGGCGAGGGGAACTATGTTAAGACAGTGTAGGACTGTGGACCACACAATGTTGGCCGTGAGACAGTGTTCACATGGTGGACGTGGCCCACATTCTAAAGGGTCCATGCACACCCCACAGCTGGGCGACGGCACGGGAGGCATGTGTATCACTACGGATGGTGATCCCTTCTTGCAATCTTTGTGCTTTTCAGACCCCCAAATTCCTATACGGGTGATTAATAGTGACTGCACACCAGCAGTCACCACATCTGTGTGCACATGGACACCCGCTAAACACACTTAAGGACTGTTGAGCATGCCTTACACCGCTTGCACCCTGTAAACAGGTATGACAGATTTGCATTAATATCTTCACCTCTCCTTACAACTAACAGCCCACTTAGCTGGCTGCTGACAGTCTGTGCAACTCCTTTAATACACAGCATGCAGATAGCAACATTACCCTTCCCCTGCCTCACTTTTCAGTGGCCCACAACCTTAATGCTAAGACAGTAACTATAGGAAGCCTTCCCTGGCACACAACCATGCTGCCATGGTGGGGATGTACACTGATATCTGAGATTTCACAGGGTACATGCTTAGCATGTACAGCTGGAAAGGGCCACACAGTATTGTATGCCAATGGTGCCTAGAAATTAAGAGTGTGCATGCGCCACCACTATCATGGATGTCGTGCATGGCACCAGAGGTTGGCAACCTCTCAGTCAGTCACCCAGAAATGGTGGAAGGCATCTTCCGTTTACCTGCACAGGTGAGAGACCAATCTAGGAAGCAACGTCGGTTAGTACCTTAGCATCAGTTAGCCTCACATACGTGGTGTTTGTCATGCAGAGATAGCTATGATACTGAACCCAGGTAAGAAATACGTGTCTGGACTCCTCACCGCCAATAGTGCATGACATGAGCACTGCTATTGCAATAGACAGCTGGCCATGCCTTCCCCTTTCCACACAGATCAGGAGAGCTGGCATACGTCAGCACGCTCCATTACTGTGCTTTCCCTGTACTGAGGAACAATACCTCTTCTACTGTCGGGGACATGTCTGGTACTCCCCTATTTTTCACTCTGCTGGGTCCCCCTTAGCACCCTCCTAGTACATGAAGCTAACTGTAAGGTATGTCAAAGACAGGTGCAGATGTTGCTATACTGAACCTCAGGCAGGGGCCAGTTGGAAAACTCAGCATTGGTGCAATGTGGGATACAGCATGCAAGGTGTGGCGGGTGTACACCAAGGGCACATTAGGAACATAACGAGGACACAAAAGGTGGCAGGTTAAACAGGATTTTTATTCCTGACAACATTCTGCAGGGTATAGTCAAGTATTAGGTCAGCAGTAACAGCATACATTTGATGTTCCTAGGTATTCATTATCTGCAAGTACTAGATAGCTAATAGATCCAAAGTGGACCAATTCCGGACTACATCGCTCCACCATCAGCAGTATATACACACATATGCAGGTAGTGGGTGTTATCAGTACTGGCAAAGCATGATTACCTAGGAACGGAGAAACAGGAAGTGTCACACCAATAGCTTGGATACTGTAATACAGTATACAATGTGTAGACAGGCATAGGCCCCAGGCGGTCCATGTTGAAAGAGTGCACTGAAAGGGGACAGCCTGAGAGGCCAGCCAGCAGAGTGAAAGTCCAGGCCCCAGGCGGTCCATGTTGAAAGAGTGCACTGAAAGGGGACAGCCTGAGAGGCCAGCCAGCAGAGTGAAAGTCCAGGCCCCAGGCGGTCCTTGTTGAAAGAGTGCACTGAAAGGGGACAGCCTGAGAGGCCAGCCAGCAGAGTGAAAGTCCAGCCAGCAGACAAGGTATCCAGCGGTTCAGCATGTAGGCAGCAGGCAAAAACATGAAGGGTCTGGCTAGAGCAGTGAAGGGCCAGGAACAGACAGCAGCGGAATGGCAGCAGGAGGAGGCCCAGGATGACACGGCAGCAGGAGGAGGCCCAGGACGACACAGCAGCGGCATGGCAGCAGGAGGAGGCCCAGGACGACACAGCAGCGACGTGGCAGCAGGAGGAGACCCAGGATGACACGGCAGCAGGAGGAGGCCCAGGACGACACAGCAGCGGAATGGCAGCAGGAGGAGGCCCAGGATGACACAGCAGCAGGAGGAGGTCCAGGATGACACAGCAGCGGCATGGCAGCAGGAGGAGACCCAGGATGACACAGCAGCGGCTTGGCAGCAGGAGGAGGCCCAGGAGAACACAGCAGCGGCATGGCAGCAGGAGGAGACCCAGGATGACACAGCAGCGGCATGGCAGCACGAGGAGGCCCAGGATGACATGGCAGCAGGAGGAGGCCCAGGACGACACAGCAGCGGCATGGCAGCAGGAGGAGGCCCAGGATGACACGGCAGCAGGAGGAGTCCCAGGATGACACAGCAGCGGCATGGCAGCAGGAGGAGGCCCAGGACAACATGGCAGCAGGAGGAGGCCCAGGATGACACAGAGCACGTGGCATTTGGAGACATGAGGCACAGAACACACCCCAAAACCAGCATTAACAGCCCTTCAGCAGACCGGTCATCCTACAGCACACTGCCATAATTTGCAGCCCTTGAGAACAGAAGGTGGCACACAGCAAAGTGGCGCAGCGGATGGCGGTGGCACACAGCAGAGTGGCGCAGCGGATGGCGGTGAGCCAGGTGACCAGGTGGGTGGGAGGTGGCGCCTCATCAGCTTTGCATGGGGCATCCTCTTCCATCTCGACGGCACTGCACCTCTGTGGGGAGCAGGCAGTGGGGCATCCTCTTCCATCTCGACGGCACTGCACCTCTGTGGGATGGCCATCCCAGTGGTGGTTGGGAGTACCTGCCCATACCCTGTTTATGGGGCATGTTGGGCAGTAAATATAAATAAGGCATATTTGCATATAGTTTGTGTTGAAAATTGCAATTTTATGATTCGTTGCGGGTGTGACTGGTAGTAGTTTGCATTTGAATTTCTTTTCTATTATTAGCATTAAGCCTTCGCCTCTTTTATTTATTTTAGGGATCGAGAAAACATCATAGTTTTTATTCGCTATCTGGTTTTTTAAAACTGTATCCAAGATTCTGTGATGGCGATAAAATTAGGTTTTACATCATATAACAGGTCTGTGATGATAGGAAATTTCTTAGTCACTGATTGTGCGTTAACTAGTAGAAATGTTATCATTACTGCACTATTTATATTGATATTGTCTCCAACCAAGTTGGTTGTTGGGTAGTCCACAGATAGAGAACAATTTCTGGAGAGTTCCACGGAGAAGTGTCTGGAAGCACTGGTTTCCTCTGAGGCATGTGTGGGACTGTTTCAACTGCAAGATGACAGTCGGGCACAAATTATCCAAGAATTGTCACCAAAACTGAAGAACTGGTAGGCAGCCCTGGAAGTGAAAGCAGAGAAATCACAGGATGAATAGGATCCGAAGCTAATGTACACTAAAGCTGCAGGATAAGCAAGGTTAGGGAACCCCTTTAAGTATGATTCTTCAGACAATAGTGCCTCCTGCTCTTCTCCTTCTGTGTCAGTTTTCATCTGTCCTTGGATGAAAACTTACCTGCATAACTTCCCGAGCAGCTGCATCAGTCACAATAGTGTTTTACTTACAGATAATGTGAGAAATAGGATACCCACAGAATTCACTATGAGCTATGTTACTGAAAGTAATTAAAGTAAAATATTATCTGAAAAAATCTTAACTATAGGGGAGACAATTCTCAGAACATCTTTTTAGTTTATGAGAATGTAGGTTTTCAAGTAGTTCTTCCTGTCATTACTTTCTGTTCCTGAATCCTTCTTTGTCTGCTGTGCTATATATAATTTTCTTTGTAGAAAGACAATTTTTCTATTTCCTATTGAAATATAATATTTTTAATGCTTCTGATCATAAAATTGAGACTAGGGCCCACTGGGATTAGTTTTGCTAAAAATATATTCTTTGCCATATAAAAAGAGGGCAGAGATGCTTTTCAATGACATTTTCAATTTTCTTTTCCCATTGACAATTGACCTTGCTTTGCCATTGTTATTGCTATTATTAAGGTGAATTTTAAAAGCCTGGCAATTGCCAAAACTGGGATATATGTGCACAAGTTGTGCAGATGTGCGGTGAGCGGATTTTAAATGCCGCTCAAATACGCACATACTTGTGACAAATGAAAAGCTCCAAAAAGGGGAAGGATGTGGGCATGGTCTGGACGGGGCAAGGACATACTGGGGTTTCACATTGAAATCTGTGCATACTTACGCACACAAGCACGCGCCAGGGTCCCCTGCTTCTTAACTTTTATTCTGCTGTGGATGACATGCAAGTTATAAAATAAAGACAAATAGATCAGAGGTTTTAAAGGTCAGGGTTAGCAGGGTAGAAGGGAGGCTGTTAAACCAGAGGGGTTTGGAAGTCTTATTCCATACCTGGGCAAACTGGGAACCAACTGGTGAAGCTGGTTTATGTCGTCAGCATGTGTGTCATAAAATCCCCACACTTAAGCGGTAGAAGTAGCATTTGCAGGCATAGGCATGCATCCACTTAAAATTGCATGCACATGTGTGCACAGTCAGGCTATTTTTCAAAATGTGTGCAACCTCGCGCATATGTTATAAAACGGCTGCATCCCTGGGTGTGGGCCAACGAATTAGTGCACGTATGCATCCACACGTCTTTTTAAAAGTTGATGTCATTTATATATTCCATTAGAAAAAAAATAGTCTTACTGGTTCTTAACAGTTTCTTCTTTAAAATATTTATTAGTATTTGCATTCTGTTTCTACATAAGATATGTGCAAACAATTTGAAGTCAAACCTAAACAAGGCAGATTTCAGGCTGGAGTAAGTTGAATGGAAGTTTTGGATTCACTGCAGAAATTCTTTGGATTTTTGCTGGTGCAATTAGGGGATAAAAATCAAATTTTAAAAAATTTGAAGCAGATTTGAAAATTTACCTTGGATATTTAGAAAAATTCAAAACAGCTCTATTAAGAGATGTGTACGCATGTAGGCATTTTTTCAATTGAGTGGACAATGGACATGCACATGTCCTACATGCGTGCACATCTCCCAATTTTGGCGCATAGTAAGAACATAAGAACATAAGAAATTTCCATGTTGGGTCAGACCAAGGGTCCATCAAGCCCAACATCCTGTTTCCAACAGAGGCCAAACCAGGCCACAAGAACCTGGCAATTATCCAAACACTAAGAAGATCCTATGCTACTGATGCAATCAATAGCAGTGGCTATTCCCTAAGTAAACTTGATTAATAGCTGTTAATGGACTTTTCCTCCAAGAACTTATCCAAACCTTTTTTGAACCCAGCTACACTAACTGCACTATCCACATCCTCTGGCAACAAATTCCAGAGCTTTATTGTGCGTTGAGTGAAAAAGAATATTCTCTGATTAGTCTTAAATGTGCTACTTGCTAACTTCATGGAATGCCCCCTAGTCCTTCTATTATTCGAAAGTGTAAATAACTGAGTCACATCTACTCGTTCAAGACCTCTCATGATCTTAGACCTCTATCATATCCCCCCTTAGCCGTCTCTTCTCCAAGCTGAACAGTCCTAACCTCTTCAGCCTTTCCTCTTAGGGGAGCTGTTCTATCCTCTTTATCATTTTAGTTGCGCTTCTCTATCGTCTCCATTGCAACTATCTCTTTTTTGAGATACACAGAATTCAAGGTGCGGAAATTTAGTTTCCCACGGTTCTGACTGTTTTTTTTTTTGGCTGTCCCAATCTGAAAAAAAAAAAAAACCCACCCCAATCCTTCATATTTAATTATTTACCTTTTTGAAAATTATCCTGGGGGGTGGTATGCATACATGTATATGTGGAAGCAATTTTGCATGTATTGTTGTGCGTACAGCAAAGAGTTCTTCCTGAGGGTAGAGCTGGGGCTAGGAAATCATTCATGCATATCCTTTTGATTTTGGAAAGATAGCAGGTATAAATGTGCATGTCAATGTTATGCTAAGGGACACACAGTCCCACTAGGTCCACTTTGGAAATTAGGAGAGCTCTTATAAAATTACTCTCGCAGTGCACAATTTGATGTTCTAAACCCAATGTTCTTCACTTTTGTTGTTTACAGTGTGTTTTAGAAGTTCAAGTGGGAATTTGGAAGAATTCATTAAAACTTAACTTTAAATTCAAGTGAGCATCATTTTACATAATTGTTTTTTCCAAGCAAATTCTGGAGCTCATAACTACCAAACCCACACATTGCTTTTGAACTATTTATAAAGCTACAGTGAAGGTGAACTCTAACTAGCTAATGCAACACATGGCCAAGGCACCAAATATAGGCAATTATAGTAGTTTCAATGCCTGCTAGAAATCTTGATTGCCCTCTGCCTGTAAACAATATCGAGAAGCACTGTTATTCATTCCTTACACAAGCCAACCTCATCTGTCATTCCATGTTATACCATTCCAAACGTACAGAATTCAGATAGTGGTTTTATTTCCATGAAGGTTACAATTGATTCCCCTTGAAATCTGAGTCTGTTGTTGAAACAAATTAATATATGATGACAGATACTTGGAGGTAGAAATATTCCTTCACCTGCTGCATTAACATTAAATTTGCTGCTTGCTTAAGTCTGCAGAGTTTACATTTTGAACAGCTAATGGGTAGAAGAACTAGTTCATACAGGATCTGAATGCTCCTTTCCTTTCTGAAACTGGGGGAGAGAGTGCATTATACTAATCTTGCATTTTCTGAGTCACTTCCAGCTGTGACCCAGAGAGGATCAGATTAGATCTGAATCTCTTCAACACAGTCTGTGAAAATGTGTTCCCAATATAGGCTCAAAGATAGATTATATATAATCAAATAGTTGACCTTATCCCCAGGGTCACATCATCATTTTCTGCCAAACACATGGATAAAAAGAAATTTGAACAGAAGGTAGCTAAATATGAGGAATATACAGCAATTTTCACATTACGTTTTTTATGCTATGCCAAAGAATAGCAACTATAGCTTAGAAAGACACTTTATTTTAGTATTGATGGGTCTAATAAAGGGGAAATCTATAGAGTCAACATTAAATGGAGGCAGAATGGACAAAGTTGACTGGTTAAGTATGCAGATGATCATTCAGTTATATTAAATGCAGAAAACTTATGTGGTCAAATTTAGGACACATTTTTATGAAGAAAGATAGCCACATAAATGTAGCCAATTAGCACTGAATATTGCACTAACCATATACATTTCAAAAGCATGCCGCGACCTGGCTCCATTTTAAACCCACCAAATTTGTGTGCACAATGATTTTGTGTACACAGATTTAATAAGTTAGCAGGGACATATTTTTAACTGATTAGAGTTATGCAGATAAAAGCTAATTTTAACCACATAAATCATTTTAATTTCAACACCCTCCTATTCTGTAGTCTCTAGAGATGTGAATCGTGTGATCGATCATCCTAACTATCGATTTCGGCTGGGAGGGGGAGGGAATCGGATCGTCGCAGTTTGGGTTTTTTAAATATCATGTAAATCGTGTAAATCGAAAACCGGCACACTAAAACATCCCTAAAACCCACCCCGACCCTTTAAAATAAATCCCCCACCCTCCCGAACCCCCCCAAAATGCCTTAAATTACCTGGGGTCCAGAGGAAGGGTCCCAGTGTGATCTTTTACTCTCGGTCCTCCGTGCGTTGTAGAAATGGCGCCGGTGCTACCTTTGACCTGTCATATGACAGGTCAAAGGTAGCGCCAGCGCCATTTTGTTTTTTTGTCCCCCGACGTCAGGAGCGTAGGAGATCGCTCCCGGACCCCTGCTGGACTCCCAGGGACTTTTGGCCAGCTTGGGGGGGGCCTCCTGACCCCCACAAGACTTGCCAAAAGTCCAGCGGGGGTCCGGAACGATCTCCTACCGCGAATCGTTTTTCCGTATGGAAAAACGATTCGACTGCAGGACTTTTGGCAAGTCTTGTGGGGGTCAGGAGGCCCCCCCAAGCTGGCCAAAAGTCCCTGGGGGTCCAGCGGGGGTCCGGCACGACCTCCTGCAGTACGGAAAAATGATTCGCGGTAGGAGATTGTTCCGGACCCCCGCTGGACTTTTGGCAAGTCTTGTGGGGGTCAGGAGGCCCCCCCAAGCTGTCCAAAAGTCCCCCTCCCCAAGCTGTCCAAAAGTCCCCCCCCCAAGCTGTCCAAAAGTCATATGACAGGTCAAAGGTAGCGCCGGCGCCATTTCTACAATGCACGGAGGACCGAGAGTAAAAGATCACACCGGGACCCTTCCTCTGGACCCCAGGTAATTTAAGGCATTTTGGGGGGGTTCGGGAGGGTGGGGGATTTATTTTAAAGGGTCGGGGTGGGTTTTAGGGTTGTTTTAGTGTGCCGGTTTTCCCGCCCTCCCCATTCCCCTCCCCCTTCCCCCAATTTACGATTTTTTAACGATAAATCGTGGGAATTGTTATTGTATCGCGGCTCTAACGATTTTTGACGATTTAAAATATATCGGACGATATTTTAAATCGTCAAAAAACGATTCACATCCCTAGTAGTCTCTTCTGAGTCTTCCCATTCCTGTTCTGTCTTCTCGTTCAAAGGAATCCAGGAATGTTAAAAAGGTCTAATGTGCCTAGATTTCCTTATTTAAAAATTAAAAACTTCAATGTGAGTAAAAATTACAGGTATTGTGAATCAACAGTCATACTTGATGCTTTTAAGGGAGGCATACATGGGGTATGTTTTGGGTGTAGTTGAAAAACAATGCATGAAGATTTATTTATCCAATACTGTGTGCATTATTTCTCAGCCAAAATTTGCCATTGCTGCCCCAATACTATTGGGTACTTATTTATTTTATTTATTTAGTGCTTTTTTATACCGGCATTCATGATTTACAATCATATCATGTTGGTTTACATGGAACGGGGTACAACAACCTTAAACATTAACATAGCGAAGATAAGTAATAGTTACATTGAAACAGGGGTGATAGAACTGGGGAAGAAGAAGACAAAGCAGAAGGAAACTCAATGAGCAGAGCAATTATTTACAGTGTGCTGGATGTTCAGTAATGGTAGCTAAGGCAGGGAAAGGCTTGTTTAAATAACCAAGTCTTGAGCCTTTTTCTAAATGTCAGTAGGCAAGGTTCTTGTCTGAGTTCAGGGGTATAGCATTCCAAATGGTTGGTCCTACTGTAGAGAAAATCCGTTCTCTGGTGGCTAGATGATGGGTGGATTTGTTTGAGGAGGCGTGAAGGGATCTTTTGTAGGCTTCTCTAATAGGTCTAGACGAGGTGTGTAATCTGAGTGGGAATTGAAGGTTAAGATGGGCTTGGTTGTGGATGGTTTTGTGAATGATGGTAAGGGACTTGTGTAGAATTCTGAAACTTATTGGTAGCCAGTGTAGATTTCTGAGGATGGGTGTGATGTGGTCTCTTCTGCCAGTGTTTGTTAGGATTCAGGCCACAGCGTTTTGAAGCATCTGAAGAGGTTTGATAGAAGAGGCGGGGAGACCTAGCAAAATGGAGTTGCAGTAGTCTATCTTGGAGAATAGAATGGCTTGGAGAACAGTTCTGTAATCTTGAAAGTGTAGAAGTGGTTTGATTCTTTTTAGGACCTGCAGTTTATAGAAGCAGTCTTTGGTGGTATGGTTGATGAAAGTTTTTAAGTTCAGACGGTTGTCTATTAATACTCCCAAGTCTCTTGCTTGGGTGACAAAGGTGTTAGTGAGTGAAATTTGAGGGGTATCACTGTCGTCCGGGGAAATGAGAAGGAGTTCAGTCTTAGCTGAATTGAGTATAAGATTTAGGTTAGTGAGGAGGTGGTTGATCTCTCGGAGGCAATTTTCCCAGTACTTGAGTGTTTTTGTAATAGATTCTGTAATGGGATCAGGATTTGCTCGTCGTCTGCGTAAAGGAAGTGTTTTAGTTTTAGGTTAGTTAGCAGCTGGCACAGGGGAAGGAGGTATATATTGAAGAGAGTGGGGGACAAGGAGGAACCCTGAGGAACTCCTAGTGAGGAATTGATGCGGGGGGATTCTTTATTGTTGATTTAGACTTTATAGCCTCTGTTGCTGAGGAATGATTTGAACCATCTGAAGGCAGTTCCTGTTATTCCGATGTCAGAAAGTCTGTTGAGGAGGATGTCATGGCTTATGGTGTCAAAAGCTGCCAAGAGGTCAAGAAGAATTAGTAAGAAGGATTGCCCTTTGTCCAATCCCATGATGATGTGGTCTGTTAGAAAGATGAGGAAGGTTTCTGTGCTTAGTGCCTTGCGGAATCCGTATTGGGAAGGGTGCAGTATTTTGTGTTCTTCAAGATAATCTGAGAGTTGAGAGTTGACTAATTTTTCCATGATCTTGGCTACAAAAGGTAGGTTGGAGATAGGGCGGAAATTGTTGGGTTCCTTTGGATCTAAGTTTTGTTTTTTGAGAAGTGGTTTAAGAGAGGCGAGCTTTAGGGCGTGTGGGAAGATTCCATGTGATAGAGAGCAGTTTATGATATCGGTCAGAGGTTTGGAGATGGTGTCAGGTACCAGTAAGAGTAGTTTTGTTGGGATTTGGTCATAGGGATGGTAGAGGGTTTCATTTTCTTTATTAGAGTTTGAATCTCCAGGGTAGTAGTAGTGGGTTCAAACGATTCAAGTGAAATCACTTTATTTGGGAAATAGTAGGAGGTAGGAGAGGATGTAGGGCTGGGAGGCAGGTGAGTTAAGAGGTTGGAGATTTTGGTTTGGAAAAAAGATTTCCAGTTCATTGGCTTTAGATTGTGCTTGGTCGTTAGGAATAGCTGGGGTGGTAGTTTGTGTGAGCTCGAATACATAGGACAGAGCTTTCCAAACTTTTCATGTTGGTGACACACTTTTTAGACAAACATAATTTCGGGACACAGTAATTCAGTCTACTAGCAAACTAGAGGTTAAATGTTAAACGAACGAAATGTATTTGGACAATTTATGTATGTTTCCTTAAATATATATATAATAAAATGTTTCACGACACAACCTATCTTGTGAAAACCTCTCATTTATATTAAAAATATATAATATTCCAAGATTAATGTTATTGTTCTAAGTTATGAATAACAATAATAAAACAAAGTTATTGTGTTATTCAATTTACCTCTTTAATGAGATATATGAGCTTGATGGGATGAACACAGATTTTGAATATTTGGTGTTAATAAGAAAGTCCAAAGGGTCTTCTGCTTAATTTTAAAAAGCTGGCCAGTTTCACACTATAAAATTATTTGATAGCCTCATTCAACTAATTCTATATGGCTATGGAGTGAAGTCTGGAATTTATAGGAAGGGACAGAATGACAATATAAATCCTGCACCTCCAGTTCTGTAACTCTGTGCATCCACTGAAATTCCCCCAAACAATGGAGCTTGGATGTTTCCCTTATAGCTCATCATACTAAAAGATATTTTCAAATTCTGGGGTCACCTCACAGTAACAGCAGCACAAACACCTTCCACTGCCAGGCACATTGTGAACTAACACAAAACCTCGCGAAAAAGACACTCAAAATCTATACTGCAATCCCACTGTAACACAACAGTAATAACACCAAGGACTCAAACAACAATAACCCTACCTGTGAAAAAGCAAGGGTAAATATTACACTGGGTCCTAGAATACCAATACACCACCTACTGAGGAAACAAAACAAACCAGATTGCTATAGATCCCTATGCTAGCAGAATCTCTCATCATGGTCACACACACAGAGCAGAGACAGACCCTCACCAAATACAGAATACAAAATAAAGGAGCACAAATTAGACAAAAACTGAAATGGAAACCCCAAGAAGCCAGACTCTGTGTATTAACAATGGAAAAACAGAAACACCATTCCTCATAAAACAAATAAAATCAAGAAACATAAAGCATCCGTTATAATAGTAAAACCATACTAATAAAAGAGTATTTTAAAACTACTGATAAATAGAATTTCTATTAATTAAAATCATATACATTTTTTACAATTTCCCAAATACCAATAAAATATTTAAAAACAGCACATATATCAAATAACACCCAATAATTAAAACTAATACGGATTTTAAAAAGCCCCTGCTGTCCATACATGGGAGCTCTTGATTTCCAATCACCCTGATATTGTCAAGGATTAGGAAGTTATCCTCTCTCTCTCTCTCACACATACTCACATGTCCATTCTCTCTCACACATACACTGTCACATACATACATATTCATGCTCTTATACCCACCATAACTTCTCGCTCTCACAGACACTGACACACTCTCAGGCTAAGACACTCTCTCCCCCTCCACACACACATACCCCACACACAAACTCTTACTCCCCTGGATTTTCTCATACACACTCATGCTCTCAGTCTCTCTGGCTCCCTCACATACACACAAACACACACACCCAGGCAAGTTCCCAATCATTCTCACACAAACACACACACCCAGGCAAGCTCCCAGTCATTCTCACACACTGAAACTGACCCCCAGGCAGGCTCCCATTAATTTTCACACCACTCCCTCACCATCCCCCAGGCATGCACACATTCATTCTCACACACACAGACCCCCAGGCATGCACCAATTCATTCCCACACACACATACATACACCACACACAGGCAGGCACCTATTCTCACATACAAACCCCAGGAAGACACCCAAACATTCTCATACACAGACACACCCTCAGGCAGGCACCCATGCATTCACATACACCCCCAGGCTGACTCCCATTCATACACATGCACACTAAAGGCAGACCCCCCTCTCTTTCTTTTGCCAGCAACCTCGGAGCCTCTCTCATTCCTCTGCTGCCACTGTCACTGATGCCGCATGGCTATTTGGGAGGCACTGATTGCTGCTATTGGCACTGAAGCCCATTCTGCTGCCTCCTCTATGCAGGCCCTGTGGGTTTCCACTTCCTCGATGTTGATCTCGTACATTGTGAGATCCGCATAGAGAAAGTGCTACTCTTGCACATTACCAAAGATTACATGTGCCAATCAGTAAAAAGTAATTTATTTATTTTTTTTACCTTTGCTGTTTGATCGTAGTGTTCTAATCGGTTGGTCACAGGCTTTTTTGTTCCACCTCCCCTTTCTTATTTTTTTGCCAATTCCTTTCATATTGTTTTTTTTTTCAATTCTTTTCTCTCCATCTTCTTCCCTCAAACACAGTCAGGTTCTCATTCTCACATGCTTTTTCTCTCTCTCACACACACACAGGCTCTCACTCTCACATGCTCTCTGTCATACAATCATTCATACACAGTCTCTCTCTTGCACATGCTGTCTGACTGTCACACACCCAGGCTCTTTCTCACTCCCACATGCTGTCTTGCTCAAGCACAGACTCTCACTGTCACATGCGCTCTCTCATACAATCATTCATACACAGTCTCTCTCTTGCACATGCTGTCTGACTCTCACACACCCAGGCTCTCACTCCCACATGCTGTCTTACTCAAGTACAGGCTCTCACTGACACATGCTGTCTCTCTCACAAACACACAGGCTCTCACATGCTGTCTCTGCAAACATTCAGGTCCTCACTCCCACACACAATCTCTCAACTCATCTCATACACGCACACAACCTCTCAACTCATCTCATACACGCACTCTACGGGCCCTCAGCCTCTCTCTTACCTCTGGACTCCTCTTCACGGGTCGCTGCAGGATGGGCTCTGCAGCGGCCCTGTTCTTCACGGGCCGATCCGCGGCAGCGGCATCCCTGATCTTCGCAGGCCGATCTGCGGCAGCGGTGTCCCTGTTCTTCGCGGGCCGATCCGCGGTGGGGACCCTGCTACCAGACCTCCTCCTCTTCTCAGCCCGCTGCTCCTCTTCTGCACGCGGCTGATGCTCCTCCTCCTTCCTGCCCGTGTGGTTCCGGCAACATTTTTCTTCCGGGGGCCGCATGGGCAGGAAGGAGGAGGTGCACCTGCATGACCTTTTTCTTCGGGCCGTGGTGACGTAAGCTTCACCATGGCCCTGCTGATCTTCCTGCTGTGTCTCCGGCACACAGCCCAGCCCAGCGAAACTTCACTGCTCAGCCGCCAGTGGGATGAGGTCCACCGGCGGCCGCATTGGCTCCCACTTGCCGGTGTGTCATGTGCACCGGGCTTGCGCGACACACCATCACACCTCAGGCGACACACTAGTGTTGCGACACACACTTTGGAAAGCTCTGACGTAGGAGAATAGTGCTTTAGCGTCAAAGACGAGGTGGTGAATTATTTGAGCGTAGAAATCTCTTTTAGACCGTAGGGTGGGGTTCCTGTAGAAGTGGAGGGCAGATTTGTAAGCAGATAATGTGCTGGGGCATGGGTCCTTGCGCCATTTATTTTCTTTCTGTCTGAGATTTTGTTTAAGCTTTTGGAGCTCCTTGGAGAACCACGGTTGACGTCTGTGTGAGGTAGGATTGATTTTTTTAGTTGATAGTGGGCATAATTTATTAGCTACTGTCTCTGTGAGGTTTCTCCAGGAATGTAGAGCTGAATTGGGGTATGAGAGGTCAAGGTGAGGAAGTTCTTTGGCCAGGTGATTACTGAGGACATCAGAAGAGCATGATCTCCTGTAGTGGAACGTGTATTCAAGGGGGTGAGTATTGGGTGTTTCTTTCATATTGAAGGTGGCAGAGATTAAGGAGTGGTCTGACCAGGGGACCAGAATGCATTTGTGGGGCAATGAGTGCGTGAGGCTGGAGTTTATGAAGATAAGGTCCAAGGTGTGGCCGGCTTTGTGGGTGGGCTTGTTGATAATCTGCCTGAAGCCAATGGCTGTAAGGGAGGTGAGAAATGCTTCACAGTTGTTTGTGAGTGGGGTGTTCTCAACATGGAGGTTGAAATCCCCTAGGATCATCGCTGGGGAGTCCAGGTTGATATGTTTTGCTATAGTTTCTACAAGGGGGGAGGTGTCTGAGTCAAGAAGTCCTGGAAGAGCACATATGAGGAGGATTTGGAGTTGGTTGGTTTTGAAAAGGCCTAATTCTAGTTTAGAGGCAGACTTGGCTGGGAGTTGGGTTAATTTTAGCTCTTTTTTGGCTGCTAAGAGAAGGCCTCCACCTCTTTTCTTTTGATGGGGCAGTGAAGACATTGTAAAGATGTGTATGGGATTTATCAGGGCTATATCCGTTGGTTTAAGCCAGGTTTCCGTTATTGCGCAGATGTCAGGCTTTGAGTCTTGGAGATAATCGTTGAAGATATGTGATTTTTTGGTAAGGGATTGTGCGTTGAAGAGAGTTAAGGACAATAGTGCGAGGCCTAGGAGTTGAGTAATGGGTGAGATCATGATTGGAATGAGAGTCCTGTTGGGGCGTGATCGAGGTTGCATGGGTGCTTTCCAATGTTGAGGAAACTGTGGTGTAGAATGGGGATTGGGAATCTTGGTGTCATTTTGTTCTTGTTGTGAATGCTGGAAGAGAATGCTGGATGAATGCTGGAAACGAAGGCTGGATGAATGCTGGAAGCGGATGCTGGATGAATGCTGGAAGAGGAGGCTGGATGAATGCTGGAAGAGGAGGCTGGATGAGTGCTGGTGTAGGAACGAATGTTGTGGTGTTAGGAGAGGATGTAGGCAGGGATCCCTGTCCTGGGACCTGGGGCTCACAAAGGGGCGCACTAAGGGGCAGGCCCCTTAGGTCGCGCGCCTTTGGGCACGCGACGCCACCGAGACACGCCGCGGATTTAAAGGGAGTCCCTGCCGCCTCCTGATAGGCCAGCTGGCTTGGAGGGGGAGCGGCTAGACTCACCGCGTGGTTTGTAGATTTTTTGTTTTTCCTTCCTGTGATCCCTTGTTTCCCTGCATTTTTTTTTCTCTTCTCTGCACGGCTCACAGCTCAAGGGGTGAACGGACTCTTGCCCCGACTGGGCTGCGCCGACTGCGCGAGCCCCGTCAGAGAAGAAGGTAGGTCGGATCGCGAGGGGGTGGTCGCCGAAAGAGGGAGGCTGCCGAGATGCACCATGGAATTAAAGGGAGTCCCTGCTGCCTCCTGATAGGCCGGCTGGCTTGAAGGGGAAATGGCTAGACTCACCGCGTAGTTTGTAGATTTTTTCTTTTTCCTTCCTGCAATCCCTCGATTCCCTGCATTTTTTTTCTCTTCTCTGCATGGCTCACAGCTCAAGGGGTGAGCGGGCTCTTGCCCCGACTGGGCTGCGCCGACCGCGCGAGCCCCGGCAGAGAAGGTAGGTCGGATCGCGAGGGGGTGGTCGCCGAAAGAGGGAGGCCGCCGAGATGCACCATGGATTTAAAGGGAGTCCCTGCCACCTCCTGATAGGCCGGCTGGCTTGGAGGGAGAGCGGCTAGACTCACCGCATGGTTTGTAGATTTTTTTCTTTTTCCTTCCTGCGATCCCTTGATTCCCTGCGTTTTTTTTTTACTATTCTCTGCGCAGCCCACTGATCAAGGGGTGAGCGGGCTCTTGCCCCGACTGGGCTGCGCCGACCGCGCGAGCCCCGGCAGAGAAGGTAGGTCGGTTCGCGAGGGGGTGGTCGCCGAAAGAGGGAGGCCGCCGAGATGCACCATGGATTTAAAGGGAGTCCCTGCCGCCTCCTGATAGGCTGGCTGGCTTGAAGGGGGAGCGGCTAGACTCACCGCATAGTTTGTAGATTTTTTTCTTTTTCCTTCCTGTGATCCCTCGATTCCCTGCATTTTTTTTTCTCTTCTCTTCTCGACTGGGCTGTGCCAACCATGTGAGCCCCAGCAGAGAAGAAGGTAGGTCGGATCATGAGGGGGTGGTCGCCGAAAGAGGGAGCCAACGAGATGCGCCGTGGATTTACGGATTTACTTGTAGGGGGCAAATGGTTGGATGCTGATTTACTTTTGATTCAGACCTGGCAGATTTTCCTCCCCTGTGTAACTGGGATTGATGTGCTGAAGCTGGCCAAGTCACCTTCTGACGCCAGTCTTTCTCTTCCCTGCAGACACTTCTTGTTTTTCACCTTTCCTGGAGTCCACATGCTTTCCTGCTTCTGCTTTCGTACTGACAACTAGCTTCATGTGCCAGACTTACTTTCATATCAGTTTACAGCAGATAGCTTAGCACAATGATTTTCAACTTTTCATGACTACTGTACCCCATCCAAGAGATTGAGATTTCTTGTGAATCCCAAAGGTTGCAAAAATTAAAAATTCATAGTAAATACTGGATCCAATATTCAGTGCCAATTAGCCAGATAAGTTCCAATATATTCAGCTAAATAGCGGTGTTTAAATATTTATCCAGTAGCTGCTAATAGCTATCCGGCTAGATAAGAACATGCCATGCTGGATCAGACCAAGGGTCCATCAGGCCCAGCATCCTGTTTCCAACAGAGGCCAAACCAGGCCACAAGAACCTGACAATTTCCCAAACACTAAGAAGATCCCATGTTACTGATGCGATTAATAGCAGTTAATAGACTTCTCCTCCAAGAACTTATCCAAACCTTTTTTGAACCCAGCTACAGTAACTGCACTAACCACATCCTCTGGCAATAAATTCCAGAGCTTTATTGTGTGTTGAGTGAAAAATTATTTTCTACGATTAGTCTTAAATGTGCTACTTGCTAACTTCATGGAATGCCCCCTAGTCCTTCTATTATTCGAAAGTATAAATAACCGATTCACATCTACTCATTCAAGACCTCTCATGATCTTAAAGACCTCTATCATATCCCCCTTAGCCATCTCTTCTCCAAGCTAAACAGTCCTAACCTCTTCAGCCTTTCCTCATAGGGGAGCTGTTCTATCCTCTTTATCATTTTGGTTGCGCTTCTCTATCGTCTCCATTGCAACTATCTCTTTTTTGAAATGTGGTGAAAAGAATTGTACACAGAATTCAAGGTGCAGTCTCAACATGGAGCGATATAGAGGCATTATGACATTTTCCATTTTATTAACCATTCTCTTCCTAATAATTCCTAATATTCTGCTTGCTTTTTTGACTGCTGCAGCACACTGAGATGACAATTTCAAAGTATTATCCATTATGATGCCTAGATCTTTTTCCTGGGTGGTAGCTCCTAATATGGAACCCAACATCGTGTAACTAGAGCAAGAGTTATTTTTCCCTATGTGCAACACCTTGCACTTGTACACATTAAATTTCATCTGCCATTTAGATGCCCAATCTTCCAGTCTTGCAAGGTCCTCCTGTAATGTATCACAATCCGCTTGTGATTTAACTACTCTGAATAATTTTGTATCATACGCAAATTTGATAACCTCACTCGTTGTATTCCTTTCCAGATCATTTATATATATATTTAAAAGCACCGGTCCAAGTACAGATCCCTGAGGCACTCCACCATTTACCCTTTTCCACTGAGAAAATTGACCATTTAATCCTACTCTCTGTTTCCTGTCTTTTAACCAGTTTGTAATCCATGAAAGGACATTGCCTCCTATCCCATGACTTTTTAGTTTTCTTAGAAGCCTCTCATGAGGGACTTTATCAAACACCTTCTGAAAATCCAAATACACTACATCTACCCGTTCACCTTTATCCACATGTTTATTAACCCCTTCAAAGAAATGAAGCAGATTTGTTAGGCAAGATTTCCCTTAGGTAAATCCATGTTGACTGGGTTCCATTAAACCATGTCTTTGTATATGCTCTATGATTTTCATCTTGAGAATATTTTCCACTATTTTTCCTGGCACTGAAGTCAGGCTCACTGGTCTATAGTTACCCAGATCACCCCTGGAACATTTTTTAAATATTGGGGTTAAATTGGCCACCCTCCAGTCTTCAGCTACAATGGATGATTTTAATGATTGGTTACAAATTTTAACTAGTAGATCAGAAGTTTCATTTTTGAGTTCCTTCAGTACCCTAGGATGCATACCATCCAGTCCAGGTGATTTGCTACTCTTTAGTTTGTCAATCTGGCCTTCTACATCTTCCAGGTTCACAGTGATTTCATTCAGTTTGTCTGACTCATCACCCCTGAAAACCATCTCCGGAACTGGTATCTCTCCAACATCCTCATTAGTAAACACGGAAGCAAAGAATTCATTTAGTCTTTCTGCAATGGCCTTATCTTCCCTAAGAAACCCTTTAACCCCTCGGTCATCTAATGGTCCAACCGACTCCCTTACAGGTTTTTTGCTTTGGATATATTTTAAAAAGTTTTTATTATGAGTTTTTGCTTCTATGACCAACTTCATTTCAAATTCTCTCTTCGCCTGTCTTATCAATGTTTTACACTTGACAATGTTTGTTTTATCCTATTTTCTTCAGATGGATCTTTCTTCCAATTTTTGAAGGATTTTTTTTTGGCTAAAATAGTCTCTTTCACCTTGCCTTTTAACCATGACGCTAATCGTTTTGCCTTCCTTCCACCATTCTTAATGTGTGGAATACATATGGACTGAGCCTCTAGGATTGTATTTTTAAACAATGTCCATGCCTGTTGAACACTTTTAACCTTTGCAGCTGCACCTTTCAGTTTTTTTCTATTTTCCTCATTTTATCAAAGTTTCCCTTTTGAAAGATTAGTGTTAGAACTGAAGATTTACTTATCGTCCCCTTTCCAGTTATTAGTTTAAATTTGATCATGTTATGATCACTGTTGCCAAGTGGCCCCACCACTGTTACCTCTCTCACCAAATCCTGCGTTCCACTAAGAATTAAATCTAAAATAGCTCCCTCTCTTGTTGGTTCCTGAACCAATTGCTCCATGAAGCAGTCATTTATTACATCCAGAAACTTTATATCTCTAGCGAGTCCTGATGTTACATTTATCCAGTCAATACTGGGGTAATTGAAATCTCCCATTATTATTGCACTGCCAAATTGGTTTGCTTCCCTGATTTCTCTTAGCATGTCATTATCTGTCTGACCATTTTGTCCAGGTAGACCAGGGGTGGGCAATTAATTTTCCCATGGGGCCGCATGAGAAATTGGGATGGTTTTAGAGGGCCGGACTAATATAATTAACTCAGTTCTCAATAGCCCTACTTATGAAAAGACAGCAGTTTACTACCAATGTATGTCCTCTGAGAAAACACAACAAATAAGACCGATACAAACGCTTACATGCTAGCAAAATATCTCATCTCGGTAACAGACCCAGAACCGACCTAACATACTCCCAGGATCTGTAGTAATGCACATAAACTAATCCGCACACAGTTACACCTGTATTATGGAATACACTCAAACAGGAGCAACCCTATCTATGAAAAGGCAACACTACAAATATTACATCAGACCCTAAACACCAATACACCTCTTATTAGGAAAACAGAACTAACAAGCAGCTATAGATCCCCAAACAGAAATAATTGTAAAACTATACTAATAAGCAGAATAAATGTTTCTAAACAGCTATGAACAGAATAACATCCAACAATTAAAAACTCATAAAAACTATTAAACATTCTCCAAACACCAATAAAATATTTCAAAAAAGCAGACATCACACAATTAAAATGGCAGTCAAGAAAAATAAACTTAAAGCCACCTTTACTTACCCCCTCCAGCAGCTCTCCTACTCCCCTTCCCTGCAGGCCATGGCACACACCAGAAGCAGCAGTAGAAGCTAAGCTCTATACTTATGGTCCTCTTCCTTAGTGCCCATGTCTCTCACACACACACCATACCAGTCATGCCCCCATGACCAGTTTCTGTCTCTCACATACCAATCATCTCCCAAACAGTCTTTGGCACACACACACCAGTCACCTTCCTGAACAGTTTCTCTCATGCCACACACACACACACACACACACACAGGCTTCCCACTCCCGTGTTCTACTTGCATATATGGTCTTCTCACTCTCATAATCACTTTCTCTGTCTCTCTCTCTCACACACACACACACTCACTCACCAGTCTCTCACTCCCATGCTTGTTCTCTCCACATGCACAGGCTTCTCATTCCCAAAATCACTTTCTTTCTCTCTCTCACACACACACACACCAGTCTCTCACTCCCATGTTCTCTTTCAGATATACCGGCTTCTCCCTCCCATGATGTGTCTCACACACACCCGGGTTTCTCACTCCCATGCTCACTCTTCACATGCACAGGCTTCTCATTCCCATAATCACTTTTTCTCTCTCTCTCTCACACACACACACACACACCAGTCACCTGATCTCACTCATGCATATACACACACACAGGCTTCCCACTCCCAAGTTCTCTTTCAGATATACAGGCTTCTCCCTCCCATGCTTTGTCTCACACACACACCCAGGTTTCTCACTCTCATGCTCACTCTCTTCACATGCACAGGCTTCTCATTCCCATAATCACTTTCTCTCTGTTACACACACACCAGTCTCTCTCATTTCCATGCTCACTCTCCACGTGCACAGGCTTCTCATTCCCTGAATCACATTCTCTCACATTCACACACACCAGTCTTTTTCTCTCACACACACCGTCACCTTACCAAACAGTCTCTCTCTCTCATGCATGCACACTCACCCAGGTTTCTCACTCCCACAACTCCAGGCTTCTTATGCTCATGCTTTCCCACATACCCAGACTTCTCACTTCCATGCTTTTTCTCTCACACACACACACACACATCAGTCACCTCCCTGACTAATGCCTCACACTCTCACATACACATCAGTCATCTCCCTGAGCAATCACTTTCATTGTCTCTCACATACACACACACATCAGCTCTCTGACCACTCAATCACACACAGGCTGGCTGGCTGCTTCTCACTCTCTCTTACTCACTTCCTCTTCCCCCTACATATGTCACAGAGTTTTTTGCCGGTCCGCGGCGCGCGCTCCCGGTCTCTCCCGCTGCCGTTGCCGCTGGGCTGTCAGCACGTTCAAGCCCAGTGGGAACGGCAGCGGTGTTGGAAGAAGCTGTGGCACCCGCAGCTGGCCTTTTCTTCTTCCCGCGCCTGCCCCCCCCACTCCCATGACCCGAAACAGGAAGTGATACACGGAGCGGTGCGCGGGAAGGAGAAAGAGCCGTGCCGTGTCGGCTGCAGCATCGGCCCCCGAGCAATTGAACCAGCCGGCAATCAAGAAAGGAGTCAGCAGCATGAGCCCCCGCAGGCCAAGAAAGAAGAATCCCTTCGGCCGCGGGAGGCTCATGCTGCTGACTCTTCTCGATTGCCAGCTGGTTCAATTGCTCGGGGGCCGATGCTGCAGCCGACGCGGCACGGCTCTTTCTCCTTCCCGCGCACCGCTCCATGTATCACTTCTTGTTTCGGGTCACGGGAGGGGGGGGGGCAGGCGCGGGAAGAAGAAAAGGCCAGCCACGGGTGCCACAGCTTCTTCCAACACCGCTTCCGTTTCCACTGGGCTTGAACGTGCTGACAGCACGCGCCGCGAACCAGCAAAAAACTCCGTGACATATGTAGGAAAGAAACTCGAGCGAAGGCACGCTGCCCGATTGGCCGGTGCTGGGCAAGGCTTGCCCAGCACCGGCCAATCGGACAGCGTGCCTTCACTCGAGTCACTCCCTCCTCCCCCCCCGGACGCTGTAAAAAAAAAAACCAGTTCATTCTCCGCTCCCCGATTGGCCGGCCAATCGGGGAGCGAGGGAGCGGAGAATGAACTGCTGCCTTCCCTCTGCAAGGGAAGGCAGCAGTGCCTCATTCCCCATCTGCTCTCAGCAGTGGGCGGGCCGGATTCAGACCGTAGGCGGGCCGGATTCAGCCCGCGGGCCGCCCCTTGCCCAGGTCTGAGGTAGACGGTAGTATATTCCTATCACTATACTCTTACCCAACACACATGGGATTTCTATTAGAGATGTGCATCGTTTTTTGTGTTCGCGTCGTTCTTTGTTTTTCAGCCGTCATGGAAAATGTCATTTTTTTTCGGTTCGGGTCTTTTGTTTCGTGAAAAATTATTTTTAGTTAGTGCGCGCTAACTCCCCATTAGTGCACGTTAACTCCCATTAGTGCGCGCTAACTCCCTGTTAGTGCACACTAACAAAAACCGTAGATTTTGTTAATTTTTGTTAGTTTCTGTTAGTGCGCACTAATGGGAGTTAGCGTGCACAAACGGTGAGTTAGAGTGCACTGACTCCCGTTAGTGCGCAATAATCAGAAAAATGAATTTTTGCGAAAAAACAGGAAAATCCTGATTTTTTTCGGGCTCCCTGAAACATACTGAATTGGAAAATTTCGTTGCAATTTTCCAATTCAGCAAAAACGAATACACATCTCTAATTTCTACCCATATAGATTCTACTGAGCATTTAGTCTCTTGTATGATCTTTATCTGTTGGACTCTATACCCTCCCGGACATAAAGTGCCACACCCCCACCAAGTTGATCCTCCCTATCATTACGATATAATTTGTACCCTGATATAGCACTGTCCCATTGGTTATCCTCCTTACACCAAGTCTCTGTGATTCCAGTTATGTCAATCTCATCATTTGCTGCAATACACTCTAACTCTCCCATATTACTTCTTAGACTTCTGGCATTGGCATACAGACATTTCAAAGTGTGTTTTTTGTTTGTTTTAACAACCTGCTTTTCAGTTGTTAGGGATAATTTGGAAATCATTAGCTTCGGTGATTTTTTACATATAGGCACATGGACTACGTTTGTTTTTATTGGAACTTCTCTGTTGGGATGCCCTAACTCTCCTGTTTCATTAGTATCCTTCAAGGATACATTTCTACGAACCATGCACTGCTAAATGACTGTCCGCTTTCCCCCTTGTTCTAGTTTAAAAGCTGATCTATCTCCTTTTTGATAGTTATCCAGGTGGGATTTTGGGTGTAACAAGGATGAACTACTTAGCCAGATAAATGGTAATAGCCAGTCTTATCTGACCAAAAGGGTAATTTATCAAATTGCATTATGGCATTCTCGTGTGTGTTAGGATCCTAATGCCAACGATAACGCTGTAATGCATTCAATAAATACTGCATCAACAAATGTGAATGCAAATTTTAAATTTGTATACATCTAGGGAGGAGTTTGGGCAGAGTTAATGGAAATGAGAGTCAGTTAACATGGCGTGCAATAGAGTAACTCACTAAACATAGTTGTGAGATATGCAAATGAATTCCAGGGAATTGCCACTAGTGTAATAAAATAAAAATTTTAATTGAGATAATGGCTAAGGATATGCATTCATTTGCAACAAAATAGGAAATAGAGACAATATTTCCTATTTCGTTGTGGTTTGGGGGCCTGAAGAAACAATAAGAAAAACCCACAAAATTTTGTGTTGTTTTCTTGTCGTTTTTGGGAGGGGGAGAAAGGGCACATTAAAAAAACCAACAACAAACCTACTCCAACCCTTCTAATTTACTTAATTGCAAACCCCCCACCCTCCTGACCCCCAAGACTTGCCTGACCCCCCCCCCCCCCAAGACCTACTGAAAGTCCCTGGTGGTCCAGCAGGATCCTGGGAGTGATCTCCCCCTCTCAGGCCATCGGCTTCCATTAATCAAAATGGCGTTGATGGCCCTTTGCCCTTACCATGTGACAGGGGCTATCGGTGCCATTGGTCAGCCCCTGTCACATGGTAGGAACAATGGATGGCCCACACCATTTTTTAATATGGCGCTGGCCATCTATTGCTCCTATCATGTGACAGAGATGGCCAATGGCACCGATAGCCCCTGTCACATGGTAAGGGCAAAGGGCCATCGGCGCCATTTTGATTACTGGCAGCTGATGGCCCTAGAGCGGGAGGTCACTCCCAGGACCCCCGCTGGACCACCAGGAGACTTTTGGCAAGTTTTTGGGGGTTGGGAGGGAGGGTGGGTGGGTTGTAATAAATTAAATTTGAAGGGTTGGGGCGGGTTTTGGTTTTAGTTTCAGGGGCAGCCAAAATAAAATCGGCCCAAACTGTGGGAAAACAAAATGTCCTGCAACGGGCAGATAACAAAGGCCAAATCAAAAGGTTCGGCTGGATCACTTCTCTAATAATGGCATACCTTTGGGACATATACTTAAAAAGCACTTCACAAATATATGCACCGTACAAATACTCACAATGTACAATGTACTGATTAAATTTGATGTGCTAGGAGTGGTTGGAAATGCCATCAGGCAGACTTGAATAAGATACTGAGCATGTGCATTTTTTAAAGCTATGCCTACATATTGCATCATTGATACGTCAGCTGTCAAAAAGATATCAAAAAAATGTAGGCAACAATTAGAGCAAATCTTTAAATAAAAGACAAGCTAAATTATAAAAATGCTGTCCATTCTACTTCACGATTTAAACCATGGGGAATAACAGTCTGAATTTGAAAAATCCATTGCTGTTCTCGCTGCTTTAAATTTTTAACGTGATTACCTCCACGCCAATAAAATGGAATAAACTCCAAAATGGTCCATTGAATATCCTCAAAATTATGGTGTGCTTCCAAGAAATGGGAAACCATTGGTGCCTAATTTTTTTCCTTTCTTAGGCAGCTATGATGTTCGATCAGACGAGTTCCTATCATGCATTTGTCATCCCAATATATTTCAAGTCATATGGGCAGAAAATCATATAAACAACAAATGAAATTTTACAGGTAAATTCAGTTAACAGTGTAAGTTGTAAATCTTATCAACTATCTACAGATCTTACTATTGAAATTTTGTCAGACGTGATGCAACTGGTTGAATATGGATATCAACGGGATTTTTGACAGCCCGTGAGAAAGAGTTTCTAAACAATAAACATCCAAGAATACCTGTATTGTATTCACATCTTAAACTTCATAAGACCTTAGACCTCCTGGCAGGCCCATTGTATCTGCCAATGATTCGATTCTCATACCTATCTCAATCTTTTTGGACAAAATTCTACAGCCCTTTGTGTCAACTGTGCCTTCCTACATCAAAGAAAGCACTTACATGTTACACTTTTTACAATCTAAAACTATTGAAGCCGATGAGTTATTAGTTACCTTGGACATTGAGTCCTTGTCATTCCTCAGGATGAAGTCATAGCAGTTGTTTCCCAGTTATTATTTACTCGTCCATGGCCACAGCGGATCCCCACTGAGTACATTGTGCAACTCTTAGAACTCACTTTAAGCAAAAATTGTTGCGATGTGTCCCGTGGATGGAGCCATGAGCCTTCTCTAACGTTCACGGCCCAGAGGCCGCAGAAGCTGGGACCTTTTCCGCCAGCCTGGAGCCACCCCCACACCACCTTTGTTTCTCCTCTTCACTGCGGCAGCAGTCACGGACTTCAGCGTCCTCTTTGCGGCCCGGAGCCATCACCCAAGTACCTTCATCTCCTGAGGTTCCTGGCTTTTAACCTTCCGTGTGGAGGTGCCCCAGGGACTTGGGAAGCTCCTCATGGGAGATTGTTGTGGCCCAGAGATGAGGTGGCCTCCTGCTGCCAGCTGTATCAGCCACGATGGTAAAATTAAAGCAGTGGATAGCCCTGCTGGAATTGGGTTTACCTCCCTATAGTAGTGGGTGGCTGCAAGGGAGCAGGGAGGCCGGCATCACATGGGGATTCCCTCCTCCCCTCGATGTCACAATTATAAGTAAAGCAGCTGAGGCCAGAAAAGGCAATAGAGGGGCTGCAGGAGCCTGGGGAGTTCCCAGTGGCCATCAGGACTGAGCCCAGAAGTGCCAAAGTATTATTTTTTTTTTAAATAAATCTGTGCTGTGACAATGCTGCTCTGGCCAGATTGCAGTGGCAGTGTTAGGAATGCTACTGCAGCAAAATTAAAGAGCAATACAACATCAGGGCTGTAGGCATTGGCAATACTCCAGTGTGAACATAGTTCAGGCCAAGGGGTCCTCACTGGTGTCATGGATAACATCAGTGGCAGGCTGCCTCCAAATGTGTCTGAAGCAAAATGAAAATATTTAAAGGATAAAAAAACCCAAAACCAATGATTTTAAAAATTATAAAAGGTGGTGCTTTTGTAGGGGAGCATAGGAAGAGGCTCCCACTTTAGTGTCAGCTCCTGGGATGTTTCCTGGTGAAAATGGCACCAATAAATTTAATAAACATTTTCAAATAAATAAAAATTAATATTTTGACAGTGTTGTTATGGTTTGAAGTGCCTGTGATCTGACCATACCCAGAGTTTGGGGTCAGAAGTGAATTTTAATACAGTTATCTCACCAATTTTTCCTGAGGCTGCCTGTGGTTAAAATGTGATTAAAACCTGTCAGAAAGTGGGTTTTGGTGGTGGTGATTGGCAGGTGAGAACATGCAAACATGGTTTTGACACTGGTTCTGAGGAAAAATGTTTGTCTCAAGTTCAAAATGTAACTAGTTGTAAAAGTGTTAAAAGAGCTAATATGGTCATGTTAGGTCACAGGACAACTGTTACATTTATTTAGAAGCTAACCTGAAAGCTTGGTGTGATTTTGAACTATGCAAGTAGAGTTTTTTTTTAATTGGTTTCTTTTTCCATTTTATTTTAATGGGCAATGTTAAAACTGGTCAAAAACAATTTCCATCCATCTCTCAGAAAGGAAAAAGAAAAAAAGAAAACTATTTGCCATCTCATAGACAATTCTGTGGCAATGCTGAAGTAATGCCAGATCACTTCAGTGTCCATGCAAAGCAGCTGGATGATCAGGTCTGCGTGACAACACTAAATTGAAGCAAAGCACAGAAAGGTTTGAAAATTAATTTACTTTAAAATAATGTTTTGAAGGTACTAATATTCTTTTGCAAGCTGGTTTCCTTAGTCAAGGAGTTTTAAGTGGTTTCTAGGAGGATAAGAATGTTTACTGAAATAGATACGTTCTATTTCCTGAAAAGACCTCAGAGGCATGAGGATCTCTGCTGAGGGTTTTTAGAAAGCACATTGAAAATCTGAGACAGAGCTGTGCTGGAGACTGGAAAAAGTAGCTGAGACTGGGAAGGATAGACTAGATTGCAGGTTTCTGTCTCAGAGGTCTAGACTGAGTGAAATAACACCCTAGGAAACACTTGTATTGTATATGACAGTGTGTGAAAGTAGTGTTTATTGTAATTCTAATCTTATCTGAGGTAAGAAATTAGTTAAAATGAAGATTAACTTTCTATAGCAGATCCATGGTATTTTGCCAGTTTTGATAGATAAGCCGAAGTGAGAAAAGTAGATAACTGATGGTCTGATTCTGAATAGATTTAACTGACATTCATACCACCTCAGAGAAAAATATTTCATAAAGTCCCACAGACTTCAGATTGTGGACACTCTGCCTGTAGATAAATGTGAGACAGTGTTGATCACAGGACCTGTAGATAAAGGTATTTCTGTGTTATTCCTTTAGAGGAAAATAAATCTTTGAAATATTTAGAATATAATAGTCCTATAAATTGTTCCAGTCTTTATTTGCAAATGTGGGAATGTGTGAGAGAGAGTGATTAAATATTTTCCTACTTTGTGAGTTCACTCAAAGTCTGCATCCTTAGGATAAAAATATTTATTTATTTATTTAAAATTATTTAGATACCATCTAGCAATAAAAATATTGATCAAAATGGTTTACAATATGCAAAACAAACAAAACAGAAGTTAGAGAAAAAATACATACATAAAGTTATATAAGTAAAATAAAAACAAACATAAAAATAAAATAAAAACTATTTTAAAAAATATGAAGTAAAAGAAAGACAATTCTGAGTAAAATAGAAAATAATGTAATGGAAAAAAAAGCTGTGGATGATGTAAATAAGAGAGGGTTGTATCTGAAATGACAAATGCTTTTGAGAAAAGATACGTTTTTAGTGATTTCTTAAATTCTTTTGAGTTAGGAATTTGACGAAGAGGTGTAGTTAAGAGTTCCATAATAATGGGCCTGCTACTGAGAAGGCTCTTTTTTTTGTGATATTTAGTTGTGCTAAACGTATCGATGGAATGTCTAGTAAGTTTTTGTTCAAGGATATTAAGTGTCTAGAAGGTTTGTAGATCTGAAGGACGGTACAAAGCCAGATCGAGGATGGGTTATATATTAAAGAATGCACAATGGACAAAATTATAGAGAATTCTGAATTTAATGGATAGCCAATGTAAAGAACATGTTACGCTCGGGGGTGGACCCTTTGTCCTGGAACTGTGCGGGGACTGCTCCAGGGGGCGGAGCATGGAAGGAGACAGAGGTGGTGTAGAGCTTCAGCACTGGAAGCTCGATGTCCCCCTGGGAGGAATCCGTAGTGACCCAGGCCGCTTGGACTTAGGTGGGCCTCGTAGGGTCTCCTGGGAGAATGGAAGTTTGGCGTGCCCACTGAGACTAGGGGAGCGCTATCGGGTTCAAGGCTGAAGACAGGTTGAAGCAGAGAGAACCAGTATAGTGATGGTGATGACAAGGCTAGGGACAGAGCCAGAATCAATGGCCAAGATCAGGCAGGCAAAGGTCAGAATCCAGAGGTCAGTCCGAGGAATGTCAACGAAGCAAGGGTCAGGAGCCGGAGGTCAGATGAGGTCAAGGAGCAAGCTGAGGTCTTTGGCAGGTGGCAGGCAGGCAGGTCAGGAACAAGTTGAGGTCTTTACCAGTAAGTCAGACCGGGGTAAGACCAGGGAGATGAACAGATGAACGTTGGCACAGGCAGGACTAGGAAGCAGAAACAAGCAGGAACAGAACTGGAACAGAAGGATCCTGGAACAAGACTAGGGACAAGCAAGCATGATACCGAACAAGGGCAATCTCAGGAACAAACCGACCCGATTCCCAAGGCAAGGAAGTGAGGCCAGGTACTTCCTTTAACAGGAACTCAATCAGGGCATGCCGTGGAACTAGGCCCCACCCTGGAGCCTACTTCAGAGTGGCTAGTCTGTGCGCAAGTGCCTAAGGGCATGGCCCATGTTGCTGAGGACGCCGAGGCTCAGCGTGAGGCCTGGCGCACACCTGAAGGTCCGGCGACTGCCGCCATGGGACGCCGGGGCCTAGCTGGACTAGCGACGGCCGTGAGGGAGACTGAACTGGAACCCACTGTGGAACCTCGAAGGTGAGTGGTCCCGTGCAGAACATAGCAATGGAGAGATGATTTTTGACTGGTGAACCTCATAAGATACGGACAGCAGAGTTTTGTATCAGTTGTATCTTTTGATTTCTATTAGCAAGAATTCCTGTTTCATTTAGTTGACACACACTAGCAACATAATAATCTGTGGAAGGTTGGCATGTGAGATAGTCAGTCTTTATTATTGATTTAATTAGAGTTAGCGAGGTAGGTGAACCATTGTATCCTGAGAATTTATGGTCAAGAGTGATAGTCCAGGTCCAGTCTGCACCATCAAGCAGTGCAAGTTATTCTTCTATCACAAGCCTCCAAAGCTTCACATCAATCCTGGGTCAGTGCTCTCTACCAAGCATTCACAAGCAGAGCTCTCAAAATTAATTACCCAGAAATTAATCAAAGATAAGTGTGCACCAACGAACTGTGACACAATTTTGGTAAATTGTACTAGTGCAAACACGCATATGGACAGACAAGAGATGACAGTTAATCATTGAATTAAACTAGGTTACAAGTAATCCTTGTGCAGGAACTGGTTTCTATTGAAAATTCTGACCCTGATTTTAAAAGCTCTACATGCATAAATCCGGAGGATTTACATGTGTAGGAGGGCTAACGTGTGCCGGTCATATTTTAAAAAGGCTCATCCATGTGCATAAAGCCCCGGGGTGTGCGTAAGTTCCGGAGCTTCGAAAAAAGGGGTGGGAAAGGGTGGGATGTGAAAGTCTGGGGCGGGGCGGGATCAGAGGCTCCTGGCACAGCAGCCATTTACTGCTGTGACAGGCAATCGCTCATGTGCAACCTGCGACTGCTCGGAGGTAGGTGTAGAAGGTAGGACAAAGATCCGGGGGGGTGTCTAGAATAGGGCTGGGGGCAGGAGGGTTGGGGAAAGGGGAAGGGAGGTTAGGTTAGGGGGTTGGGAAGTTCCCTCCAAAATTGCAGCGGCCTGGGAGGGAATAGGGGAAGGCCGCAGGTGTTGGTGCGTAAGTTGCACTAATGTGCACCCCCTTGCATATGCCAACCCCCGATTTATAACATGCGCACACTGGCGCGCATGTTATAAAATTGGGTGTCCATGTGTGCACACCAGGTAGCACTCACACATGGACACCCGCGAGTAGGTATTAAAATCTACCCCACTGTGTTTAAAAATGAGAGTGAGAATCACATAAGCAGAATTGTTTTGTGTATAAGAAGCAAAATATTCTCATTGAAAATATTGACACTATTGAAATGTTTATTCTGTGCAGTAATTACACATTTCTAGAAGTGAAGAATCTGAAAATGGATCCATTACCTGTAAAATAAAATTCTTTGTGTATAGTACCTCTGAAATCATTATTCTATTTTTATTATGTGCAAACTATTTCTATACCATCTTTAAAAGCAGAAATCCCAATAGCCTTATCATCTGGCTACCCATGTGACAAATTAATGCCTGAAATAGTCTGGTGCCCCAAGTTGTTTACATCTGTGTCTCCCTCTGTGCAAGGAGTAGCTGCTCCTATGCTGGAGTGAGCCAAGGAAGCTGGGGAAGTGACTTTTGGTAGCTTGCATGAGACTGTATTTGGCATGCGGATGGCTATGAGGGGTCTTGCACTGGTCTGGGAGCTACCAGCAGCTTGCACTGGAGCTCATGGCTATTGCTTGTGACACATGCAACCAGACCCTTTAGCAAAGAAGGGGTGCTGTTCTCTTCAGCTCCCTGGGTTTTATTTATATAAATAGTTTTGTCTTTAGAATTGGCTGAACCTTCAACGTTTCATGTTTGTTTTTATTTTTCTGTTGTAAATAGTTTTGTAAAACATTGTTATAAAAATGTTATATGTTCTTTAAATCTTTAGTCATGGTTTTTCTTTGCATGCTTACTGCAATGACACCCCTTGCTCTACTGTCTTACTTACAAACACATACAACACACAGCGCCTGAAGAATTCCTTCTTTCCTATCATGTAGGCAGACGGATTCAGGACCAGTGGGTTATGCCCCCCTTGAAAGCAGATGGAGACAGAGCAAGCTGACGTCACAGTATATATACTCCTGCAGTGACACTAGCCTGCCAGTATTCTCCTCTCCAGCAGATGGTGGATGTGCATCTCCCTATGGGAATTGCTTCAGGTTTTGGAAGAAGAATTTCAAATTGAATAAAGAAAGCCCTGCTCTCCTGCAGTGATACCAGATGGTCATAGAAACATAGCCAAAGTAGCAGGAGGAGTGTGGAGGAAGTAGAGGTTCTTGTACGCTTTGAGTGTTTTTCAATTCCTTTATTATATAGGCAACTCCTCTTGTAAAACACAATCCAGTTAACAGTATTTTGCCAATGTTCCCCGACACGGACCCCGTGTTTCACCCAAAGGCTGCATCGAGTTGGATGGTGTTAGGGAGCGATAGAAGAGCGGTACAATTTCTGAGGAGATAGTGTGCCCTTGGACCTCGGCACAATCCCAGAGTGCTCCAAGGCAGTACCGAGGCAGGCAAGACATGTTCGAGCCTGGGCTGAGACCAGGAAGCCAGGCCCCTGCCGACCTGCACAGCCTGAGTGAGACCAACCACGCAAGGTTAGTCTCTGAGTGGTCCTCCGACTACTCCAAGCCCTTTCGGACCTGCCGCTGGGAATGGCAAAAGCAGCAGGCCGGACAGGAGACAAGGGCAGATAAAGGCTCTGGAACATGAAGACTCAAGATGAGGAACTTGGAAACGTGAAGACACAGACAAAAAACTTGGGACATGAAGACTCAGACGAGAGGCTTGGACATGAAGACTCAGATGAGAAGCTTGAGCACGAAGACTCAGGATCAAGGTTCAGGAACAAAGTCTAGTACTGGGTTGAGGCTGCGACGCAGCGTGTCTTACACAGCCACCACAGGGTGGACCCATAGGACTGGTCGCGGACCACGCTTGAGTGCGAAGCAGACTCCGGACGAATACATGGAAGATGAAGCCGGAACATGGCGAAGATTTAGTAGAAGCCTGCACCAAGAAGCGCCCTACACAGCCACCCATGACTGGTCACGGACCATGCTGGAATGGAGCAGGTTCAGTCAGAGTCTTAGGCATGGACGGAGCAGCCACAAGAACATCCAAGGGCTGAGATGAGATTCAGGGTAAGGGACCAAGACAAGACTTAGCTTCAGGCATGAGACACGGGACCGAGATGAGACTTGGCTTCAGGCATGAGACACAGGACCAATACAAGACTTGGCTTCAGGCGAGGATGACCCTCCGGAGGCTTGCGCTGCAGACGAGAAGACAGGCTCATGCCACGGGGTGATGAGACATGACACGGCATGCCAGAAGAGATAGCAATAAGGAACCAAGGGTCCAGGAAGCAGAAGCGGAGACGAGGCATCAGGAAGGAACATCAGGAAGACCACAAAACATCAGAAAGACTACAAAACCTCAGGACAAGACGAGAGATAATCCAGGAGAGACCACGAACATGAAGAACGACAAGGTTTTATTGTCTTGTTGTGCAGGCCCAGGAGGACACAGCCTTTGCACGAGTGGTGTTGTCTGGATTGTGGGCAGCCTCCCGCCCTACTTGGGAATAGCTTTGGTACGTCCCACTGGTCCTGAGTCCATCTGTCTACAGGCTAGGAAATGGAGAAATTACTATTTACCTGATAATTTTGTTTTCCTTAGTGTAGACAGTTGGACTCAGCTACCCATCCTTGGCTGCTGACTGATTGTGTCAATGGTCCTCCTGTGAGGACTCCAGGTCCCAAGGGATTACTGATAAGTATTCATCCAGTCCTTAGTTTGGGGTACCTCTGTTCTTACTTGAGTTCAGTGTTTCTTATTGGTTGAGTACAGTTATGGTTGATTGTTTTTAATCAATTTTTTTTGCTGTTCTGTCCACAGTTGCTTTTTGAGGATAATACTAGCAGGCTGATGTCACTGCAGGAGTATATATGCTCCACCTCCATCTGCAGGCAGGGGAGCATAACCCACTGGTCCTGAGTCCATCTGTCTACACTAAGGAAAACAAAATTATCAGGTAAGTAGTAATTTATCCATTCATCTTGGCAAGTCTCCATCCCTTGCTCATTTGAAACTTGCTTCCTTTAGCCCATTGAGAAAAGATGGAAGGTGCAGGCGTCCACTGCACCCATCTTTTCCACAGATATTAGTTCCACTGCATGAGATTCATTGAAAAGCCAGGGATCAAACAAAAACCAGCAGCTGAGCACAAAGGTAAACATTTGGCCGATGATTATACCAGTCAATGTGCCGTGCTTGACATCTGAGGTCATTTTTCTCTCAACTTGTGTTGTTTATGAAAGATTCTGACACTTTGGAGGAGGTATTTATTGACCACTCTTGCTAGCCGCTTTCTCCAATCTTGTCCTGTCTCTGACTCCATTAGTCTGCTGCCTGCCCAGACATAGATGTGCCTTTGGATTCTATTTCTCTTCACTGTGCTGGGGACCCACCTAAGTCTTGCCGGCTGCCAGAACCCAAGGGCTTAACCTGCAGGGGAGGTGGCTGGTACAGATGAATCTCCAGATTGACCCTCTACAGGGTGCATTCGCCAGCTGCTGGTGTAGGCCTTGTGGGTTTGCCCTCGAGGCTGTGTCAACTACACCACAGCACAAATGACTCACATACCCACTGCCCTTCATACATGCTACTCATTCAGTTGCTTCCACCTCTACCACTGTCTTGAGGGATTTTCTGCTATTCAATGCTTTGTTCCTCTTTCATGGTGCTTTCAGCTATTCGTCATGCCACACGGTGCCACATTTCCCACCTCATACAAACTTGGAGGATTCATACTAAACGTGCTGGCACCCTCTTTTGAAGTCTTGAAGGGGTTGATCTCAATCTCAGTTTCCTCTTTATTGATTATTTTGGTGTATTGTGTACCCAGATGAGAATGAGAAAAGTCAAACAATACAAGTTTTCCTCCCCACCACCTGTTTTATGGTTCTTCATTTTTTTTATTCCTTTCCAGTCTCAGCCTGGTTCTCCCATTCTGTTTGTTGATGATGCAAGGGTGTTTTATCCCCAAAAGCTCTCAGTCATCAGGAATAAATACAAGCGCAGAACAGAATACATAGAAGAAAGTGACCATGTTCTGAGTTAGGGCCATGCTAAACTGCGATTTCTAAATAGACTGAAACCTTTGCTGACTTAAGTAGACTTCACACAGTGCTGCAAACCCTCATTTTTTCAAACTTAGACTACTGCAACTCCCTTCTACTCAGGGAATATAAAGGGTAGAATTTAAGACCTGTGCATGCTACCCAGTGCACACACATGGACGCCCGGTTTTATAATATGCGCACGCAGTTGCGTGCATGTTATAAAATCGGGGGTCGGCCCCTGCAAGAGGGTGCACATTAGTGCAACTTGTGCACGCCGAGGCCCGCAGCCTTGACCAGTTCCCTCCCAGTCCACTCTGATTTCGGAGCGGACTGGGAGGGAACTTCCCAACCCCTTAAATTAACCTCCCTTTCCCTTCCCCTAACCTACCCACCCCCTAGCCCTAAACTAGCCCCCCCCCCATTTTTTTTCTTACCTCTTGCACATGCCTCGGGGCAGTAGCAGGTTGCACGCGCCGACACCCTGCTGGCACGCGATCCCCTGGCACAGAGGCAAATGGCTGCTGTGCCGGGGGCATCAAGCACCACCCCGCCCCATCCCTGGACCGCCCTACCCCTTTCCCAAAGCCCCGGGACTTACACGCGTCCTGGGGCTTTACGCACATGACCAGGCCTTTTTAAAATATTTCCGGCGCACGAAAGGGTACCTACGCATGTAAATCCATGGGATTTATGCGCATAGGCTTTTGAAAATCCGGCCCTAAACGTCTTATAAAAAACCTACAACTACTACAAAATGCTGCTGTCAGACTCTTAACTGGATCTAGGAAATTCAATCACATCTCACAATCACTGATAGCTCTGCACTGGCTACATATACAATCCTGAATCCAGTACAAAGTTTTAACACTAATAAATTCCTCCCTCCATTCTGACAACACTAGCCTGGTAGGGGTGGTGATACAACCATACAAGCCACAGAGATCATTAAGTTCTCATAATAAAAGATTACTAGCTGTGCCATCATTACAGAATACTCATCAGACAAAAATAAGAGACCGTATGTTCTGCATAGCAGGTCCTATACTTTGGAACTCTATACGGGAGACTCTCTGACTGACCATTGAAACAAAGAAATTGAAACGCGACCTTAAAACGTAGTTATTTCAAAATGCCTACAACCTAATTTAAACCTTTCTGAAATCAGTACTTGCCCCTTCATGGACAAACCCATCATGAATCCACCTAAAGAACTCAATACTTTATTACTTTCCAGGTCAGCCCAAAGGATTCAGGAAGAGGGATTCAGTTTTGTAAGGAACTGGGGAAACTTTTGGGGAAGGGGGAGTCTCTTCCGAAGGGATGGGCTCCACATTAACCAGATTGCTGGTGCTAACATTTAAAAAGGACATAGAGCAGCTTTTAAACTAGAACAAAGGGGAAAGCCGACAGTCGCTGAACAGTGCATGGTTCGGAGGGAGGTTCTTCAAAGGATAATAAAGGTAGCCTTAGAAGAGTGGCGCCCTTGGCTAGAGGGGGCACAACATTAGTTTACAGTCTACACAGACCATAAGAACCTTGAGTACCTGCATCGAGCACAGTGACTCAACCCTCATCAGGCATGTTGGGCCTTATTCTTCACTCGATTCAATTTTATTCTATGCTATAGACCTGCCGGGAAGAATCTCAAGGCCGACACCTTATCACGTGTATTTGAGTCTACAGAGACTTCTGATGACCCACAGTTAATCATCGAACCATCATGCATCCTCCTGTCAGCCACCACGACCATCCTTCCTGGGAAAACTCTGGTTCCGCCACACTTGCGAAAACAAGTCCTAGCGTGGGCTCACGATTCCCTCTGCTCCGACCATCCAGGACCGTCCCGGACCTTACAGACCCTGCACCGATACTACTGGTGGCTGAAGGTCAACAAAGATGTCTGGGCTTACGTAGAGTCCTGTCAGTCATGTGCTCACCATAAGAGGATCCCCAGTTCGACCCCAGGCTTACTTCAGCCTTTACCAGCTCCCTAGGAACCATGGACCCATCTGGCGACCGACTTCGTGGTCGATCTGCCATTATCCAGTGGCAACACGGTGATATGGATGGTCATCGACCGGTTTGGTAAAATGGCACAGTTCGTGCCACTCCCAGGGTTGCCGTCCGCACCATAACTAGCCCAACTGTTTGTCCAGCACATTTTCAGATTACATGGCCTACCAAGAAGTATCCTTTCGGACTGGGGCCCTCAATTTACTGCCAGATTCTGGAGGGCCCTCTGCCAGAAGTTCGACATTACCCTAGACTATACTTCTGCTTACCACCCGCAGACCAATGTTCTTGCGGAGAGAATGAACCAGACTTTAAAGCAGTTCCTCCGTATCTACGTCAATGAGAAACAGGACGACTGGGCAAGTCTGTTACCATGGGCAGAATTTGCACTTAATTCCCATCTTTCCATGGCTACCAGATCCTCGCCATTCCAGATAGTGTATGGGAAGCAGCAATGCCCGTTCCCATTTCAGTCACATCCCCGGTAGCCCAACTCTCTGCAGATGAACTACACCATCTGTGGATTTCCACACGGCCCACACTGATCAAAGCCAGTCAGGCAGCAAAAAGGTATGCCGATCAGCGAAGAAGACCATATCCGCCTCTCAGGCCAGGGCAAAAGGTATTGCTGAGCACACAGTTCATCCGCCTGAAGCTGCCATCAGCACGATTGGCCCCGCGATTTATTGGGCCGTTTCCCATCATTCAACAGGTTGGTGCCATATCGTATCAGCTTCGTCTTCCGCCTTCACTCAAGATACACATCACATTCCATGTCTCTCTCTTGAAGCCTCTGGTGTTATCTTGGCCTTCCAGTATGCCCCCGACTCCCCAACCTATTACTTCCGAAGACGACCTCACCTACCAAGTCCGAGAGGTCTTGGACGTGAGAAAACATAGAAGGAAATGGGAGTACCTGTTAGCTTGGGAGGGGTTCGGCCCTGAAGAAAACACCTGGGAGCTGTTGTCCAACATCTTAGAGCAGGGCTTGCTTGACCAATTCCACAGAGACCATCCGGCTAAGCCCAGGCCTCCAGGGAGGCGCCCTAAAGAGCGAGGTACTTTTGAGTTCAGCGGCCGTGGATGGCCATGACCGCAGCCCCCTACCTTGCTCGTGGTGGCGACCCACCACAGCAGCTTTGGGGGGAACCCCCTGACCCTGTGTCCGTCGCTCCGGCGTGGGACCCTGAAATGGCCGCCAGGTGGGGAGCCATCCCTGCTCCTCCCTCGCGGCGTCCGGCAGTCTTTTCCTCCGCGGAGGAAATCCAAGATGGCCACCGCCATCTTTAGGCACGAGGCCGCGCCTCCTCCCTAGATTTAAAGGGGCCAGGCCCCTTAACTACTCTCAGCTGTTTCCAATGGGCCAGAGTAGAGGAAGTATAAAGGGAGGCTTCCTCTGCCCATTCCTCAACTTGGCAACATCCTCTAGCGCTGTCTAAGTCTGCTTGCTTCGGTGAGTCTTCTAGTATTTTGGATCCTTGTTCCTGGTTCCTGTCTCATCTTGGTGTTCCTGGTTGCTGACTTCGGATTGGCAAGCGGTGATTCCTGGCATGTGACTTCGGACTGGCAAGCGGTGATTCCTGGTGTGTGACTTCGGACTGGCAAGTGGCAATCCCTTGGTGTGTGACCTCGGACTGGTAAGTGATGACCCTCTGGCACTTGACTTTGGACTTCTTCGGACCATCGTCAAGGGCCCACTTAAGTCCCAGTGGGCCCGGTTCCCTACAGGCTCCTCCCGGGGGAACCGCGGGCTTCCAGGGGTGAAGCTCCAGTTAGCCCTTTCACCGAACCCTTGACCTCTCAAAGTTCCACATAAGTCCCAGTGGCCCGGGTCCCTACAGGCTCCTCCCGGGGGAACCGCGGGCTTCCAGGGGTGAAGCTCCAGTTAGCCCTTTCACTGAACCCTTGACCTCTCAAAGTTCCACCTAAGGCCCAGCGGTCCGGGTCCCTACGGGCTCCTCCTGGGGAGACTGCGGGCTTCCAGTGGCGAAGACACAGTTCCTCTCCTTGACGTCACGACCTCTTCGTCTGCCTCCACGGTCATCCTCAGTCTTCAGTGCCGAGGGTCAGCTGGTCACATCTTCTGTTCAGCCTCACCACCCGACAGGAGAAACCTACAGATCTTCCTCCTAAGGTATACCATCCTCCATCGCCCAAGGGTTCACAAGCCTGAGCATAACAACAACATTTAAGCATAATTTTATCAGGAATGTGCAGTGAAAAATTTTGTTTCATTTTTTTGGAGAGCGTATTCTGGGGTTTTTTATTTGTTTAGGGGGTAGATTTTAAAAAGAAGCGCTATCAGCCTACTTTTGCTTGCGCATCAGACTCAAGCAAAAGTACGCTGGATGTTAGTAGATACGCGCGGAGCCGCGCGTATCCACTAAAATCCTGGATCGGCGCGCGCAAGGCTATCGATTTTGTATAGCCTGCGCGCGCCGAGCCGCGCTGCCTCCCCCTCCAAGGCCGCTCCGAAATCGGAGCGGCCTCGGAGGGAACTTTCCTTTGCCCTCCCCTCACCTTACCCTCCCTTCCCCTACCTAACCCACCCACCCGGCCCTGTCTACAACCCCCCCCTTACCTTTGTCGGGGGATTTACGCCTCCCGGAGGGAGACGTAAATCCCTGCGCGCCAGCGGGCCTGCTGCGCGCCGGGCCGCGACCTGGGGGCGGGTACGGAGGGCGCGGCCACGCCCCCGGGCCGTAGCCACGCCCCCGTACCCGCCCCCAAAACGCTGCCGACACGCCCCCGGAACGCCGCGACGACCGGGCCCGCCCCCCCGACACGCCCCCGACACGCCCCCCCTCCGAGAACCCTGGGACTTACGCGAGTCCCGGGGCTCTGCGCGCGCCGGGAGGCCTATGTAAAATAGGCCTTCCCGGCGCGCAGGGCCCTGCTCGCGTAAATCCGCCCGGTTTTGGGCGGATTTACGCGAGCAGGGCTCTGAAAATCCGCCCCTTAATGTTTATTTCAGTTTATTATTTATTTCTGAACTGAAATTAATATTAAATTAATGAAAAGAATCAGACACAATTATTTCATATCGTTTAAAAATGAATGCACACCTTCATATTTTTTTAACTGTTTATTTGTTTACAGGAACATACAATGTGAGACATTCAAACAAATGTCATGCGGTGTGGACAATTTTGACATTAAAACGTTTGGATAACTAAACCCCAAGTAATTCTCTAAACAATCGACTCCACTATTCACTTTTCTCAGGGTGACTAGTAACAAGCTATTCTCCTCATTTGGAATTAGTGTTTATAGTTTTATTTCTATTAGTGATACTATAGATTTTTGAAGATATTAATTCCATTTTTGTATGTACTAATGATAATAATAGTACTATAATGTCTTCGGCATACAAGATAGTTGATCAACGTAATCATGCTTTTGTACACCTCTCTTCTGCTGGGGACCTGCAAGAGAATGAATACCTACATATTATTATTTCACTTGTCAAAAATAAATGTTTAGTATTCACCGTAGCATACAGGGTAGACATAAATAAACACATTGCCATTTCTAAAGTCATGATGCATCTAAGTTCATCCAGCCTATAAATTTAAGATGAACTCCTCTTTGATCATAGTAGTTTTTAGCAGAGACTGAAAATTCCATTTAGAAATGTCCACATCAAAACAAAAATGCTAATTCTACCCCATTTAACATTCTTACTTTGCAGATATTGAACTGGGTGGGGCACTGCAATCTCTGTGTGGCTTATTAGAATGATATTACAGTACAAATATTTTCAATTTGAAGCACCACCATTTTATCAACTATTGTAATTTGTGTACTTTAATTATGAATCCCATGCTTAACAAATAGAAGGTATAAATAATTGCTATTGCATCCATAATATCCTAATTGTTTTTCTATTTTTACTCAGTCAACAGAGAGAAGCAGAAATGAGAATATATTGAAAATGCATACATTGTCTTATTACAGATATTACAAAAATAAATTAATCCATAGAACTGACCCACATGAACTTAAATACCGTAAAAAAAAAATAAATCTGCATAATGGAGAAGATTTTCTTATACTCAATCCAACCCAAAGGTGCCTGGTCTTTGTGGAATGTGACTAAGGGGAGGCAAAGGGAGAAGGGCAGAGGTGTAGTGGGCATGCTCCATGTAGGATTTTGTGTCATACATTGCAAGTGTTTTTATTAATGCATGTCAGTTCTCTGGTGAGAAGGAAAGGGGATGAATTTATGCAAAAGACAATAAAGTATGATTTACAATGCAATCATAAAAGTATTCAAGGAACAAGTGCTACTCTCTGCCAACTCAAAAAATGCATGGATAGAAAATTATTCTTCATATCATTCACAGATTTATGATAAAGGTTTTACAGTACAAGCAAATGCCATTGATAACTGCACCATTCAGCTGCCGTGGACTAAATACACATTTCTGTGCAGTCATTATCAAAAGCTTTCATAATTTATTCATAGTTGTAGCTTTGATCTAATCCCTTGTCTAACCAATCCTGCAAGAACATATAAAGGATGCATGTTTTTTACAAATGTCATGTTTTTTATTAATCTATTTCACTTCATAATGATTACTCTTTTCTCTTTATAGCCAGCCAAGTCTTCACAATTGCAAATGACATTCATCACAAAATATTTTTTTGAAGTACAGTTGAAAAACAAAAAGAACATTTTAATTTAAAAAATAAGTCCTCTCTTTGTAAAAGAGAAAAAGACTGAATTCATAAGCTTTATTTAGGTTTTAATAGCTCTTCAGAATTCAAGATCAGGGTCTTCCCATCATTCAATGGATTTTTAAGTTAATAGTAGAGATGTGAATCGTGTGCCCGATCGTTTTAACAATCAGGTTCAGATGGAGGGAGAAAAAAATCGGATCAGAGATGTGAATTGGAATCGGTTCCGATTCCAATTCACATCGTTTTTTTTTAGTGAGGCCTGAGCAGATTAAAAAAACCCACCCCGACCCTTTACAAATGACTCCTTTGCTCTCCCACCCTCCCGAACCCCACCCAAAATGTTAAATTACCTGGTGGTCCAGTGGGGGGGCCGGCGCGATCTCCCGCTCTCGGGCCATCGGCGGCATTTTGGCTACCACTGATAAAATGGTGACGATGGCCCGATAAAAAAAAACCCCACCCCGACCCTGTACAAATTACCCCTTTGCTTCTCCCCCACCCTCCCGACCCCCCCAAAAACCTTTTACATGTACTTGGTGGTCTAGTTGGGGGTCCGGGAGCCATCCCTTCAATCATACCCTCGGTGCCGGACTGGTTTCAAAATGGCGCCGATCGCCTTTGCCCTCACTATGTCACAGGGAGCGACGGTCACCTCCCTGTGACATAGTAAGGGCAAAGGCGATCGGCGCCATATTGGCAGTCGATCACCTTTGCCCTCACTTTGTCACAGGGAGCAACATGTCGCTCCCTGTGACATAGGTAAGGGCAAAGGCGATCGGCGCCATTTTGAAACCATTCCAGCACCGGCACCGGCACCGAGGGTATGATTGAAGGGATGGCTCCCGGACCCCCTCTAGAGCACCAAGTACATGTAAAAGTTTTGGGGGGGGGTCGGGAGGGTGGGAGAAGCAAAGGGGTAAATTTATAAAGGGTCGGGTGGGGGTTTTTTTTATCGGGCCATCGGCGCCATTTTTATCAGTGGTAGCCAAAAATGGCGCCGATGGCCCAAGAACGGAGATCGCGCCGGGGACCCCCCCCCCACTGGACCACCAGTAATTTAACATTTTGGGGGGTTCGGGGAGGGTGGGGGAAGGTAAAGGATGGTTTTAAAGGGTCGGGTGGTTTAGGGGGTTGTTTTGGTGTGCCGGTTTTTCCCGCCCTCCCCCCAAATATTCCCGTACTCGATTTAACGATTTTTCACGATAAATCGAGGGGAATTCCTATTGTATCGAGTCCCTTACCGATTAATGACGATTTTAAAATTATCGGACGATAATTTAAATCGTTAAAAATGATTCACATCCCTAGTTAATAGTCATGTGTTTTTTTGAAGTATAAGGCCCAAATGTAAGCCTAGCATGCACATAAGCTGAGACTTAAGGGGTCATTTTCTAAAGGGATCAGGGCAGAGTTGGGACAGAGCCTGTACCAGAAGGGGAGGAGTTGGGGTGGCATCAGGGTGGACTCTGCGACAACTTCACTGATGGTGAAAGGTAAGTGTTATAAACTCGGGCCGCGGTTGGTCACTAACAGCCCCCCTCTCACCTCGTGGCGGGTCCGCAAATCGGCGGCCCACTCCACTACCCAGTTGGCCGCATCGGGGCCCTCTCTCAGCGTCCTCTCCATGAGAAGGACGCCGGCTGCCTGTCCTGCCTGTCCCCGCCCCTTCAACGCAGGATTTAAAGGGGCCGTGGGGGGGAAACCTCGGCCTGGCCTCTAGAGACTCGTTATCAGCTGGGGACTATTTAAGGAAGTCCCAGCTCACCTCTGCTTTGCCTTGCAATGAGGTTCACTCCTGGAGTTCTCAAGTTGCTTGTTCCTGTTCCAGCTTGTTCCTGACTCCTGCTCTGTTCAGCCTGTTCCTATTTCCAGCTCCGTCCTCGCCTTCTCCTGTTTCTGTTTCCCCAAGGCTCGTCTTCCTGGCTCCTACCTTTGGTACGTCTTCTGATCTTCTGCTTCGTTGCCTGTCTTGATCCCTGGCTTGGTTCTGGTTTCTGTTGTCTACCGCCTGCCCTGACTGCTGGTTCGTTCCCACGTTCTGCTCCATTGCTGCCTGCCTCGACTCAGTCTTTTCTTTGAACTCTTCTCCAGGAGACAGCACCTAAGTCCAAGTGGCTTGATTTCCCAAGGGTTCCTCCCGGGGGGATCTTGGGCTTTCAGTGGTGAAGTTCCTGTTGGTCTCCTGACTCCGATCCTCCTCCCGGCTACGACTTCCGCTGTAGGCCTCCCCTCAGTGAGTTCTCATCATCTAACCAGCTCAAGGGCCACAATCATAACAGTTTGCAAGGCCATGGACCTGGCGGACCTTGCCGGCCTCCAGGCCATTCCTGGTATTGCCCAGTGGCTGCAGCAGCAGTAACACTGCTTGAATGTCCTAGCAGCAATGATGGAGAGACTGGCATACTGGTTTGACTCCACTCCCCCGGAAGCACCACCGGTTTCAGTTCTGGTTCCTAGTCTGGGTCCGGTGGCTTCTACGCATCTACCAGCTCCGCCCCAGTACTCAGGCGAAGCTAAGCAATGCCGTGGGTTCCTTAAATATTGCTACATATGATTTACCCTATTGCCTACGCAATTCCCATCGGACCTGGTGAAGACCAGTTACATTGTTTCCTTGCTGGGAAACAATGTAACTGGTCCTGGCTTGAGCCTCTCCATTATGGGAATGCAATGATCCAATTCTGGGAAACCTTCAACAGTTTGTATCCACATTTAAACAAGTGTTTGATGAGCCAGCTCGTAAATCTACGGCAGCTGCTGAATTACTGCATCTGCGCCAGGGCTCTCGTACTCTAGCAGAATATGCGGTCGAGTTCCACATATTGGCAACTGAGTTGGACTGGAGAGAGGACAGTCTTCATAATATCTTCTTGGAGGGATTGTCGTCTCGCAACAAGGACGAGCTGTCGGCAAGAGATATTCCTGACAATCTTGATGGCATGATTGATTTGGCAGGAAGGGTCGACCACAGGCTTCAGCAACGGGCTCGAGAAGGAAGAACAGTTCATAGACCGGTTACTCTGGCACCTGCCTTCGCCCGACCTATGTCTTCTCCCTCAGCTCCTTCAGGCAATCAGGGTGTAGAACCCATGCAACTGGGTCAAAGAAGAAAGGAGGAATCGGCGCTCTCTAGGCCTCTGTTTATACTGTGGAAATAAAGGACATTTTCTAGCCCAACTTCATAGCCTAGGCATCATCGGGGAGCTATCCCTAGGCTACGTTAATTCTGCTCCTCAATGTACCGTACCAGTGACTCTTGGAAGGACCTTCTCCACCCGAGCCTTTGTAGACTCCGGAGCAGGAGGAAACTTTATTCTGGCGGAGCTGGCCCAGGAATTACAGCTCACTATGCTTCCACGTATGCCTCCATTGCAAATTACTTCTATTCAAGGCATGCCTCTCCGAGGGTGTGTGCTCTGCGACTACAGCACCACTGATCCTTCGTATTGGAGTACTCCACTCAGAAGAAATCAACGTTCCTAGTCTTATAAAAACCCATGCATCCCATTGTGCTAGGGTTACCCTGGCTCCAGAAACACTCTCCACACATCGACTGGGAGACCCTTCAAATTTCAACTTGGAGCCCTACTTGTTTCTCGAACTGTATACCCACTCTACCGCAACCTAGTTTGACCCTAGCGGCCACATCGGTGCCCTTACACGACCCATACAGGGAATTTGCCGATGTCTTCTCTAAGGAACAAGCTGAAGTACTACCCGAACACGGGTCCTACGAATGCGCTATAGAGTGAGTGCCGGGGATGACAACCCCCCCGGGGGTGGGTGTTACCCGCTATCGTCTTCCTGAGACACAAGCCATGATGCAGTACATCAAGGAGAATCTGAACAGAGGATTTATCTGGCCCTCTATATCACCCACTAGGGCTGAATTTTTCTTCGTCGCCAAGAAAGACGGAACTCTTAGACCCTGCATCGATTTTCGGGGCCTAAACGTCATTACCCACTGAGATAGGTACCCCTTACCATTCATCCCCAAGCTCCTAGACCGAATGCAGGGAGCAAAGCTATTTACTAAGCTGAACTTAAGGGTTGCTTATAACTTAGTACACATCAAAGCTGGTGATGAATGGAAAACTGCTTTCAACACGCGGGATGGGCATTACAAGTACTGGTAATTAGAGGTGTGGTTCGTTTATCATGAATTAGGCAATTTCAATGAAATTGCCTAATTCGTCGTGGGTCGGGGGCCCTGAACCCCAAAACTGATTTTCCCCGACTATGAGGAAAAATTAGTTTTTCGGGTTTGTACAGGGGGAGGGGCACATTTTTATTTTTTAAATAAAAAAACCACCCCAAGCATTAAAATTCACTGTAATACAACCCCCCTCCCCACCATCATGATCCCTCCCCAAGACTTACTACATCCTAGTGGTCCAGCAGGGTCCCTCGAGAGATTTCTCTCCCTCCTTGCCGTCTGACGTTCGGGAGGCCTTGCCTCGATCAAAATGACGCCGATAGCCTTGGCCTATACTATGTCACAGGGGCTATAACCGGTGCCATTGGTCAGCCACTGTCACAATGGCCATCCGGCAGACCATCTTGTGGCTCCTACCATGTGACAGGGGCTGACCAATGGCAACAGTATCCCCTGTGACATGGCAAAGGCTATTGGGCGCCATTTTGTTACGGCAACCGACGGTACGAGGTGGCAGGAGGGGTCGCTCCCAGACCCCCGCTGGAACTTTTGGCAAGTCTTTGGGGGTCAGGAGGGTCCCCTAAGACTTGCCAAAGTCCCTGGTGGTCCAATGGGGGTCTGGGAGCGACCTCCTGCATTCAGACCGTCGGCTGCCAGTAATCAAAATGGCGCCGATAGCCTTTGCCCATAATATGTCACAGGGGCTACCGGGGCCATTGGTCAGCCCCTGTCACATGGTAGGAGCACAAGATGGGCACCGATGGCAATGTGACAGGGGCTGACCAATGGCACCGGTAGCCCTTGTGACATAGTATGGGCAAAGGCTATCGGCGCCATTTTGATTGAGGCAGGCGCAAAAGTCAGACAGCTCGGAGAAAGAAATCCCTCGCGGGACCCCGCTGGACCACCAGAGATGTTAGTTAGTCTTGGGGAGGGATCGGGATGGTGGGGGGGGGGGGGTGTGTTGTATTTAATGTATTAAAGTGAATTTTAATGCTTGGGGTGGATTTTTTTGAGCATCGTTTTCCTTCCCGCGTCATTTTTTGGGCCGGTCTCATTTTTTCCACACCGTTTAGTTTTTGGTCGTTTTTTCCAAAAAACTAACCGAGGAAAAACGAACTTTACCCCGAAGCGTCCAACTCAAAAAACAACACGGTAGAAAAAAACAAAGCTCATCTCTACTGGTAATGCCCTTTGGATTATGCAATGCTCCTGCAGTTTTCCAAAACTTCATGAATGAGGTACTCAGAGACATGCTCCAATCTTCAGTCATTGTGTACCTGGATGATGTACTCATATATTCCAAGGATCTATCATCCCACAGACTCATACGTACGTAAGGTACTACAACGTCTCTGTGAGAATTGCCTCTTTGCTAAAGCTGAGAAATGTGTCTTTGAGCAAGAATCTTTACTGCTTCTAGGATATATAGTATCCTCAACTGGATTTCACATGGACCCCGAGATGACCACCATCCAAGATTAGCCTATGTCAACTGAATTAAAGCCTTACAGCGTTTTCTAGGCTTTGCAAACTTCTAATCGTCATTTCATACCTCACTACTCCACTTTCGTAGCGCCACTCTCAGCTTTGACAAGAAAGGGAGCAAATGCCAAAGATTGGCCACCAGAGGCATTCAGGCCTTCGAGTATTTGAAGCAAGCCTTCTTCGTGACACACGCCTCCGGCAACCAGATCCTTCGCAAACCCTTCATAGTGGAGGTGGATGCCTCCAACCTGGCCGTGGGCGCGATCCTTAGTCAGGTTTCCAGTAATGATACACTCCTTTCGTGCTCCTACTTCTCAGGAAGTTTTCCCCGGTGGAGAAAAACTACGGCATAGGGGATAAGGAGCTCTTAGCCATCAAGATGGCATTTGAAGAATGGAGACAGTGCTCAACACCCTATTGGGGTATACACCAACCACAAGAATCTTGAATGTAAAGCTCAACGTCTTAATCCTCGACAAGCACGTTGGTTATTATTCTTTAGCTGCTTTAACTTTACCCTCCGATATCGCCCAGCATCCAAGAATATCAGAGCAGATGCCCTCTCTCGGACTACAGAGCTCGAAGATATACCAATGCTTCCACAATACATTTTAGACCCTGATAAAGTTTTGTTGTCAGCTACTGACTTGGCTCCTACAGGCAAGACCGTCGTTCCTTTGTGCCAATGCAAGAAGGTGCTAACCTGGGCGCATGACTCATTAACTGCCGGACACCCGGGAAGAGCCAGAACTCTAGAACTCATTTCTCACCACTATTGGTGGCTACAAGTTGCTCGGAACGTTTCCGCATACCTCAGCTCCTGTCCCACGTGTGCCCAGCACAAACCACTATGGTGAGAAATGAGTTCTAGAGTTCTGGCTCTTCCCGGGTGTCCGGCAGTTAATGAGTTAATGAGTGCCCAAGTTAGGCCCCAGGTCATCCCTGGGACCTACTACAGCCTATGTCTATCCCAACTGAGCCATGGACCCACATCTCGACTGATTTCATAGTAGATCTGCCACCATCAGAGGGGAAGAGAGTCATTTGGGTTACTGTAGATAGATTCTCTAAAATGGCTCATTTTGTACCCCTCCACAAACTTCCAACAGCACCTGATCTTGATAAGCTCTTCACGCAACATATCTTTCACCTACATGGTCTTTCCCAGCACATTGCTTTCAACAGGGGGCCACAGTTCACTGCAAAGTATTGGAGAGCTCTCTGCCAGAAGTTTGGGGTTTGCCTGGACTTCACTTCAGCCTTCCATCCACAAGGTAATGGTCAAGCTGAGCGGACCAATCGCTCCTTAAAAATGTTTCTTCGCATCTTTGTAAGTGAAATACAAGACGACTGGGTGGCTCTGTTACCATGGGCTAAATTCTCCTACAACCACCACGTATATTCTGCAACTAAAGCTTCTCCTTTTCAAGTGGTATTTGGGAAACAACCTCTACCACCTTTGCCTCTCCCACTGACAGTTCCGTCTCTGGCAGTCCAGCTGTTCGATAGTCAACTACACGCCCTCTGGGAGTCTACGCAAGATCACTTACTGAAGGCAGTAGAGGTTGCTAGAAAGGGCTCTGACAGACGTCGTCGAGTGGCTCCACTGTTTAAACCCAGGTTTCAGGTTTGATTAAGCACACGCCACATCCGTCTTTGCATCCCCTCGATGCAGTTAGCTCCTAAATATATAGGGTCTTTTGTGGTCGCTGATAGTCTAGGCCCAGTTACCTACCATCTACGTCTACCTGCTAGCTTGCGGATACACAATGTATTCCACGTCTCATTGCTTAAACCAGTGGTTCTGTCTCGTTATCACCCTCTCCCGTCAAAAACTCCAACTGTGATAGCTGATGAAGAGACCATCTATCAGGTGCATGAGGTCCTTAACGTTCAATTCTATCATCACAGATGGGAATACCTGATCTCCTGGGAGGGCTTTGTGTTAAAGCGGTTTAGTGGACTCTTAGGCCGGCCTGACGGAGAAGATGGAAATAGTCTCCGGACTAGTGGAACAGGCCGGGAGGCAGATACTGGACGGATTGAAGAGAAGGATCTTCACCCCCGGGAGGAGCCCATAGAAGCCGGGCTGCTGGGACTTAGGCGAGAGGAGAATCCGATGAGAAGATCCAAGGTCAAGGCAGGCAAGTCTGCAACAGGACCAAGGTTGGCACCGAAGGCGGACACGAACCAGGACTGGAACTGAAGCAGGCAACTGGAACAGGAACCGGGATCAAGGCTGGAACTGAAGCAGGCAACTGGAACAGGAACCAGGAGCAAGGCTGGAACTGAAGCAGGCAACTGGAACAATTACAAGCAGGAACTCCAGAGGCACACTGTAACGATCAGCAAACTTGTTGCAAGGCAGTAAGCTAAGGCAGATGCCAGCCTTAAGTATTTGCTGGCATCTGACTTCAGAAAGGGAGGCGGGGTGTCTGACATCAGAAAGGGAGGCGGGGCGCCCAAGGCAAGAAAGGCCCTTTAACTCCCAGCCTTTCGCGCGCGTGCACACCCAGGGAGGAGGGGCTTTAACTCCCGGCCTTTCACGTGCACGTGCACCCAGGGAGGAGGGGCTATATCAGCGAGGCGACAGCATCTCCCTCGTGGAGACGCCACCTAAGATGTATCCCGCCGGCCCGCCAGCCCCACACGGCAGCCGTCCGGAATCGAGACCAGAACCCGGTGCCCACCGCAGCGCCCCCCCGAACCGGAGCCCAAAACAGAAGGTAAGGTCCCGGTCGTGGCACACGCGACCAGGGCCGCAACAGTACCCCCTTCTTACGCCCCCTCTTAGAAGGCCCAGGTTTACTGGGATGCTGGCGATGGAATTGGAGCAGTAGTTCCTTATCTAGAATGTTACGAGCTGGTTCCCATGTGTTGTTCTCCGGGCCAGAACCCTCCCAGGCAAGTAGATATTCCCATCGTCGTTGGTGGAAGCGGACATCCAGAACCTCCCGAACTTGATAAGTGGGCTCATTGGGCACAGAAGGATCCGCCACATCAGGAACTTGATGATGGTACCTGGAGAGGATGAGAGGTTTTAACAAGGAGACATGGAATACATTATGTATACGCATCGAGGAGGGTAGGCGTAACCGGTAAGAAACGGCCCCCACATGCTCAGCTATACGAAAAGGGCCACAGTATTTCGGAGCCAACTTCCTGGACGGGATTTGGAGTTGAATGTTCTTTGTGCTGAGCCACACTCAATCTCCAGGAAGGAAGATTGGTGCCGGCTTTCGGTGATGATCTGCCCAATTTTTCATTGGTCCTGGCTGCTTTGGCGAGTTCTCCCTTGGATGTACGTCCACAGAGATTGCAACTGCTGGGCGGATGCTTGTACTGCTGGAATTGAACTAGGAAGCGGCAGTGGTAGAGGTGGTCGTAACTGTTTCCCATAACGATGAAAAAGGGTGAACTGCCTGTGGCTGCATGAGAATGGTTGTTATACGAGAACTCTGCCCACGGTAATAACTGCGCCCAGTTATTCTGTCTTTCGTTGATGAAGGAGTGAAAAAAAGTCTTCAAGGAGCAATTGGTGCGCTCCATTAGCCCATTGCTTTGTGGATGAAAGGCGGTGGACAGATTGAGTTGCACATTGAACTTCTTACATAATGCCTTCCAATACCGGGCGGTGGAACTGAGGTCCGCAATCAAGGACAATGTCCTGGGCAGACCGTGGATCCTGAAGATGTGTTGAGTGAACAAGCTGGCTAGTTTGAGAGCCGACGGTAAACTTGGACAGGGGAACAAAGTGGGCCATTTTGGAGAACTTGTCTATAGTTACCCAGATGACTGTATTCCCTTCTGAGGCTGGCAGGTCTACCACGAAATCGGTGGTGATGTGGGTCCATGGTTCCACTAGAATGGGCAATGGTTGGAGTAGACCCCAAGGCTTCCCCCGGTCCGCGGCTTCTGTATCGCGCAAGTGGGAAAAAAAGTCTACAAAAGCGCGGATATCTTTCCTCAAGGTTGGCCACCAGTAGAAGCGGGTTTACCAAGCCAAGAGTCTTCTCATGGCCAGCGTGACCCCCGTAAGGAAGTTGTGGGCCCAGAGCAGACCCCCTATCGAGACCATCGGGGGAAACACTGTCTTATCAAGAGAACATACAGTGGTCCCGGAAAGATTGATCTTTGCGGGGTCTAGGATGTATTGGGGCTGGTCCTGCTCCTCCTCCAGCTCCATTGAGCGCGAAAGTGCGTCCGCTCGAACATTCCTGGCAGCCGGCCGGTAGCGTAGTGTGAAATTGAAGCAGTTGAAGACTAGAGACCAGCGGGCCTGTCGAGGGTTTAAGTGTTGGGCTTGGGACAGGAACTCCAGGTTCTTGTGGTCCATATATACTGTAACGGGATGGATGGCTCCCTCCAACCATTGTCTCCACTCCTCAAAGGCGAGCTTGATAGCTAGTAACTCCTTATCCCCGATACTATAATTATTCTCGGCAACAGAGAATTTCCTGGAAAAGTATGAGCATGGCATGAGCTGACCGGAGTCAATGCATTGACTAAGCAAAGCTCCCACCGCGACATTAGATGCGTCCACCTCTACGACAAATGGACGAAGTGGATCAGGGTGACGAAGACACGTATCCTGTAGAAAAGCCTCTTTGAGGATTTTGAATGCCTGACAGGCTGAATCAGTCCAATCCACTGCGTCAGCTCCTCTCCGAGTTAGGGCGGTGAGAGGAGCCACAATACGAGAATAGTGTGGAATGAAATGTCTATAGAAATTTGCGAAGCCAAGGAAACGCTGCACCGCCTTTAGTCCTCTCGCTGGGGGGCCAGAATCTGATGGCGGCTACCTTTTCAGGATCCCATCTTGAATCCGGTGGCGGAGACTAGTATCCCAGAAAGGGAAGAGACTCTTTCTCAAAGCAGCATTTCTCCAACTTGGCATATAATCCGTTGTCTCTGAGTAACTGTAATGCCTGACGGTCATGTAGGCGAATGAGAAGACAAGTCCCGTGAGTAGATTAATACATCATCCAGGTACACGATGACAGATGTATTCAGTAAATCACGAAGTACCCGTACCTACCCCACCGTCGTTCATATATGTTGAAATACTGCCGGGGATTACATAGTCCGAAGGGCATGACGAGGTAATCATAGTGGCCCATCCCTGGTGTTTAAAGGCAGTCTTTCCACTCGTCCCCTGGTCGAATATGGACAAGGTTATATGCGCCCCGCAAGTCCAACTTTGTGAAGATCCTAGCTCCCTGTAATCTATCCAGGAGTTCAGGAATCAGGGGGAGTGGATAACGATCCCGCTTGGTGATGGCATTGGGACCCCAATAGTCAATACATGGTCTTAGCGACCCGTCCTTTTTACCTACAAAAAAGAAGCCCGCCCCTGCTGGAGATTTTGAAGGTCAGATAAATCCTTTTGCCAGGTTCTCTGAGATGTATTCGGACATTGCCCGAGTCTCTGGTAGTGATAAGGGGTATACTCTTCCCCGAGGAGGTGTCGTTCCTGGTAAAAGCCTCAATGGCACAATCAGACGGCCGATATTGAGGCAGGATCTCTGCCTTCGTCTTGGAAAATACGTCAGAGAAGTCGGCATATGGTGCAGGTAGGGCAATGGTGGTGTGCAATAGAGGGAGAAACGGACACTCTCGGAACCTTCAGGCAGTTAGCGAAGCAGAAGGGGCTCCATTTCACGATCTGTAATGTGTCCCCATTGGATAATCGGAAGAGTGGCTTTTTGTAACCATGGTAGGCCTAACACCACGGGGTGGACGGCCTGCTCCAGAACAAGGAATGCAATCTCCTCCGAGTGGATCACCCTGGTGCGTAAAGTCAAGGGTATCGTGGAAGCAGAGATTCTCCCTGGAAGAAGTGTTCCGCGGATGGAGGTAATCCGCAGCGGGCACCTCCAGACGCCGAGTGGGGATCTGTAACTAGCGTACCAAATCCTCCAGGATGAAGTTGCCCCCTGCTCCTGAATCCAGAAAGGCAAGGGTCCTCCAACGATCCCTCTGGGTATTCGAGTGTGATGGATACAGTACATTGAGGAGCGGTACCAACACAGCCTAGGAGGAGCTCTTCACGACCTCCTAGGTTCTGGCATTTTCCGAACGCTCTTACAGCGAGCGATGAAATGGCCTTTTTGGCCGCAGTAGAGGCACAAGCCTAGAGTATGGCGGCGCTGTCCCTCCTCTGCGGTAAGCGGAGTACGCCCCTAACTGCATGGGTTCTTCAGAAGGCAGAATCAGGACGTGTTGCTCCTGGAGAGGGGACCAAAGATAGTGGTCTGGAGAATACAGGAGCTAGAGACGGGGTATGTCGAGTGGGTCTTAGTTCTCTTGCCCTTTGTTGGAGGCGACGATCAATACGACCAGCCAAATCTATGAGGCCGTTGAGATCCTCTGGAAGATCGCGGGCGGCCAACTCATCCTTGATACGCCCAGACAGGCCCTCCATAAATACAGCCCGGAGGCTGTCATCACGCCACCCAACTTCAAGAGCAAGCGTGCGGAAATCCATGGCATAATCTGCTAAAGAGCGGGAACCCTGGCGTAATTGCAGTAGTTTCCGAGGTGGCGTGGTTAAGCGAGCCGAGTCATCAAAGGCTAACTTGAAATTGGAGATGAACTGCGACAAATTACTGAGCAAGGGATCATTCCGCTCCCAGAGTGGAGACGCCCAAATTAGCCTTTCCATCAAGCAACGACAGAATATATGCCACCTTTACGGCATCAGTAGGAAACTGTTGAGGAAGCAGCGTGAATCGTATAAAGCATTGGTTCAGAAAACCTCCGGCAAGTCTTAGCCTCTCCAGCGTAACGTGACGGCGCCAGTAGCTGAGTAATAGAACCACTGTTTTCCACTGAAGCCGGTGGCAGAGCAGGCACTGAATCTGGCATGGCGTTCAGACGATTAACAAGTCGCTCTACAGTTGCTGCAAGAACATCCATGCAATGCTGCTGTTGCTGCACACGCTGGGCAATTCCGGGGATTGCCTGGAGACCTGACAAATCCGCCGAGTCCATGGCCTTGCAAACTGTTAAAACGGTTTAGTGGACTCTTAGGCCGGCCTGACGGAGAAGATGGAAATAGTCTCCGGACTAGCGGAACAGGCCGGGAGGCAGATACTGGACGGATTGAAGAGAAGGATCTTCACCCTGGAAGCCCACGCTCCCCCGGGAGGAGCCCGTAGGAGCCAGGCCGCAGGGACTTAGGCGAGAGGAGGAATCCGATGAGAAGATCTGAGGTCAAGGGCAGGCAAGTCTGGAACAGGACCAAGGCTGGCACCGAAGGCGGACATGAACCAGGACTGGAACTGAAGCAGGCAACTGGAACAGGAACCGGGATCAAGGCTGGAACTGAAGCAGGCAACTGGAACAGGAACCAGGAGCAAGACTGGAACTGAAGCAGGCAACTGGAACAGGAACCAGGAGCAAGGCTGGAACTGAAGCAGGCAACTGGAACAATTACAAGCAGGAACTCCAGAGGCACACTGTAACGATCAGCAAACGATTTGCAAGGCAGTAAGCTGAGGGAGATGCCAGCCTTAAGTATTTGTTGGCATCTGAATTCAGAAAGGGAGGCGGGGCGTCTGACATCAGAAAGGGAGGTGGGGCGCCCAAGGCAGGAAAGGCCCTTTAACTCCCAGCCTTTCATGCGCATGCACACCCAGGGAGGAAGGGCTTTAACTCCCGGCCTTTGCGTGCGCGTGCACCCAGGGAGGAGGGGCTATATCAGCGAGGCGACAGCGTCTCTCTCGTGGAGACGCCGCCGAAGATGTATCCCGCCGGCCTGCCAGCGCCACCCGCCCGGAATCGAGACCAGAACCCGGTGCCCACCGCGGCGCCCCCCGAACCGGAGCCCAACACAGAAGGTAAGGTCCTGGTCGTGGCACTCGCGATCGGGACTGCAACACTTTGGGCCCGAAGAAAATACTTGGGAACCTGCTTCCAACATTCTGGATAAGTCTCTACTGCTCCAGTTTCATTGAGATCATCCCTCTAAGCCTCGACCCCCGGGGAGGGGGCGTAAAGTGTGTGGGGGGTACTGTTATAAACTCGGGCCATGGTCAGCCACTAACAGTCCCCCTATCACCTCATGGTGGGTCTGTCTGTCAGCGGCCTGTTTCGCTACCCAGTCGGCCACATCGGGGCCCTCTCTTGGCGTCCTTGCCATGAGGAGGACACCGGCTGCTCATCCTGCCTGGCTCTGCCCCTTAGACGCGTGCACGTGTCTCTCTGCAGGATTTAAAGGGGCCATGGTGGGAAACCTCAGCCCGGCCCCTAGAGACTCGTCATCAGCTGGGGACTATTTAAGGAAGTCCCAGCTCACCTCTGCTTTGCCTTGCAATGAAGTTCGCTCTCTGGAGTTCTCAAGTTGCTTGTTCCTGTTCCAGCTTGTTCCTGATTCCTGTTCCAGCCTGTTCCTGTTTCCAGCTCCGTCCTCGCCTGCTCCTGTTCCTGTTTCCCCTTGGCTCATCTTCCTGGCTCCTACCTTCGGTACGTCTTCTGGTCTTCTGCTTTGCTGCCTGTCTTGATCCCTGGCTTGGTTCTGGTTTCTGCTGTCTGCCGCTTGCCCTGACTGCTCCATTCCCATGTTCTGCTCCATTGCTACCTGCCTCGACTTGGACTTCTCTTTGAACTATTCTCCAGGAGACCGCACCTAAGTCCATGCTGCTCGGATCCCCAAGGGCTCCTCCCGGGGGGATCTCGGGCTTCCAGTGGTGAAGTTCATATTGGTCTCCTGGCTCTGACTTGCCTCCTGGCTCATGTCTCCTGTGACTCTCTTCGGATCCTCGTCTTCAGGAAGTCTGCACCTAAGTCCAAGTGGCTCCTCCCCGGGGGATCTTGGGCTTCCAGTGGTGAAGTTCCTGTTGGTCTCCTGACTCTGATCCGCCTTCCAGCTACAACTTATGCTGTGGGCCTCACTTCAGTGAGTTCTCATCATTTTCTAGCCGGCTCAAGGGTCCACGATCATAACAGTAAGACTCCTTATCACCGCCAGTAGCGCTCCCAATAGCACCACCTTTCCACGGTGGCGCTATTGGGTGCAAAACCGGCCCGCCCCCCCCCCCCCCCCCCCACTTCTCTCCCCCTCCACTAAGGCCTGCGATTTAGAAAATCCAGGCCTTAGAGTCTTATCATTGCATAAAATGAAAGTAGGACAACCATGAATGATACACACTGAATGAGTGCATGCAAGAAAAAGACAATATCTTACCTAGAGACTGACGTTTTGGAGGGCAATTTTCAAAGGTCATGCTATCCTTGGTAAATGCCTAATTACATGAATAAACTGGCTCTTTGAAATTGCTCATCCCCCATCCCGCACAGGATAGGGGTTCAACAAAACACATGATTACATTGGTAAGGGACATGTTTTGAGCAGAAAAATAGAGTGACACACATAGATTACATTTTCAAATCTAAATGTGTTATTTCCAAGGGAAAATGTATGCAGAGCAAGCACTTACAGATCTCTGGGGCTGTATTTTCAGAACTGTTTTTCACAGGAAAATTATGGTTCTACTTTTCCATTGTAAACTGGTACGAAAGCTGAGAGTAAAAATATCCATGGACTTTGCATCAGGGTAGACAGCTATGAAATTTGCCCCCAAAATGTTATGTAAAAAGTTAATTTTTACTGGTTTCCAATATCATCACAAATGTCTGGGTTCTCTATATTCTTCAATGAATATTAACTTTCTAATTTCTTTAGGACCTTTAGGTACTTGAAAAAGAAAGAAAAAACAAAAAATAACCTATTCTCTATGCTTTAAAAAATGTAATCAGAAATATCTGAGACGCACCAAAACAGACAGATTTTAACAGGGTGAAATGATTACTTCTGCAACAGAAGTAGCTATAAATGAGAAAAATGTTCGTTTTCACAGCTGCAGCAATGCTTGCTTTGCAGTTGAAGTGGTTGAACATGCTGTTTTACTGCAGACCACTGTCAAAGTAGATGCCACTAAAATTATAGAGGAGATAACCAAAGTGACATCTGGAGAAGGAGCTAAGATAGATAAAAGAACACAAAAGATAACACCCAAGGACCGCTGGGGATTTCAGTTTTCTTTAAGTCACTGGAACAGTGGGTTGAGGCTACCAAGATACCAAGCAAACTAAGCAAAACAGAAAGCTTCTCGGGAGACTCATCTATGGAAGGGTCACTACCTATCAGTCAGCCTATAGAATGAGATGGGCTTTTCTTACTTCACGAATCTCAACATTCACTATTAAAATTATTCACCTACTTGTGAAAATGTTTGCCATATGTACAGCACAAGAACTTTTCTGTGAATAGATAAACAGCTTGTGAGAAGGAAAAAATTCAGTAGTATAAATAGTCTCTGGTATTTGGCAAGACTACCAATCTATTTAGCTTTGTGTAGTTAGGAGCATATGCTTAGAAAGAAAATTGAGAGACTTATTAGAGTGGTTAAGAGATTTAACTTTAAGAGGAGGCAGAAAGGGAAACTGTAGGAGCTGGAAGAGCATATTGTTTATAGCATTTTAGGAGAGGGGAAGTTTAGAATAGAAGAGGAAGGGGATGTTAAGGCAGTCTCACTTTGTTTTATATAAGTGAAGCAGCATAGCTTGGCCACTGTCTGGGATGCATGAGATAGGATTGTTTAAAATGTCTAGCAGCTAAATAATGCAGCTCAGGAGCAGATAAAAAGAAAAAGGTCCATATTCAGTAAGCCACATTGAAAGAATGAATTCCTGGGGGCATGATTAGGGCAGGGAGGAAAAGTACATGTGTAGATGACATTTTTTTGATTATATGCACATATTCTTCCAGCATAATTCTATCCACACAAAAAAAAAACCAGATGCAAATAACTGTGCATACTTTGTACCCACAACAATTGGCAAAGTGAAAGCCTTCTCGTAATTTGCCATTGAAAACTGGTGTAGAGACCATCAATAAAATGTACCCATGGACTTTGCAACACTGCAGGCAGATTGAGAATTGTCCCCTATAAAAGGCAAGGTATCAGTGCAGTATAATCTTTGAATTACAGCAAGCCCTAATGCTAGATGGTAACACTACTGCCTCATTAAGTTGAGCATATTAGCAATAATAATTAATCCAGTAGATTTTACAAGGGGTACAAATATCTTTCTTTACTGATCAGGTATTTTATTTTGAATTTATTGTAGTTGAATGCATGAATTGTAACAGTCTGTGGTTGTACATGACAAAATAAATCTGTGGCCTTATTTCTATGGATGTGCAATTCTTTAAAATGAATGGGCATCCTGAAACAAATGACACCGTTTCCTTCAGGGGCCTCTGAAATGAATAGAAAGGGACCTTCAAATTGAAAGAAATTCTATTAATTCCATTTCTTTTGTCCCTCATTCATTTATATGGGCCATAAAAATCAAATGAGCTACAGTTAGGATTTGTTACAAAGTATAGCAGCCAGCCCTTCCCAGAGTCATGTGTGACTTCACTGCCTCGTCAGTCACTGGGTAGGACAAATTGTCAAGGAGGCAACAGAGACTAGGGATGTGCAGAAGAAAAAATTTGTTGCAATTCGGTTTTTGTTTCGCCGGGACCCAAATTCATTACATTCGTTTCATGGGTGGGGGGGGGACGACCAATTCATTGATTAGTTTTATTTATTTTCCGATTACCCATTAAAGTCAATGGGTGAAGTATTTGCAGCCTATTTTTGGCTGCAGAATTGAAGTTTTCTTATCAATTCTGATGAAACTTCTGGGGAACAATCATCAGAATGAGAAAAGAGCTCCAAGGTACTTAGACTGTGGCAAAGTGGCACTAAAGTGGCATGAATAGCCTAAGGCACCTTAAAGAGGCAAAGGGGTATCAGGAGTGGCAAGAGAGCTTTAACAGAGGTGCAAAGCAGCAGCGAGAGTGTCAAAAACACACCACAGCTTCAAAAGAGAGCACAATAACAGTTGCATGAACCCTCGAAGGCAGCACGACAGGCAAAGTCGCAAGACAAATGGCATCAACATCCTACAGCACAATGAAGGGGGAACATGGCAAGCAGAAAGACTAGCACCAACACACTGAGGAACCATGATAGTGGGAAGAACACCACAAGGAGTTGAGTGAGTCATCTGATATATGGCAGCAAAGCAGAGTGGAAGAAAGCTGATAGGGGTAAGACAGGCTGGCAGAGCGGAAGTAGTCTAGTCCCTGTGCTTTTGATAGGGGCAAGACAGGCTGGCAGAGCTGAGGTAGTCAGGTCCCTGTGATTTTGATAGGGGCAAGACAGGCTGGCCCCGGGGAGAGTTCCCTTTCCTTTGTGCAGGAAAGGGCTCCCTAGAATGGGTTTGCCCCTAGAGTGGGGTGTTTCGATTGGTGTCTAGTGAGCTCTGACTGGTCTTTCAAAATCTGGTGGAGTTAGCAGATATACAAACAAGAATTTTCAAGGCTGAGGCGGAGGAGGATGCCATGTGAATAGCAGTTCAACATGGGTCAACAGGTACTAAGAGATAGGCTGGCCAGCTACCCCAGGGAGATTTCCCTTTCCTTTGAGCAGGAAAGGGCTCCCCAGAATGGGTTGGCCCCTAGAGTGGAGCACAAGACTTCAAAGCATGTTTGTTTTAATTAAGGATCCATGCTGTGAACATAAGAACATAAGAACATAAGAAAATGCCATACTGGGTCAGACCAAGGGTCCATCAAGCCCAGCATCCTGTTTCCAACAGTGGCCAATCCAGGCCATAAGAACCTGGCAAGTACCCAAAAACTAAGTCTATTCCATGTAACCATTGCTAATGGCAGTGGCTATTCTCTAAGTGAACTTAATAGCAGGTAATGGACTTCTCCTCCAAGAACTTATCCAATCCTTTTTTAAACGCAGCTATACTAACTGCACGAACCACATTCTCTGGCAACAAATTCCAGAGTTTAATTGTGCGTTGAGTAAAAAAGAACTTTCTCCGATTAGTTTTAAATGTGCCCCATGCTAACTTCATGGAGTGTCCCCTAGTCCTTCTACTATCCGAAAGAGTAAATAACCGATTCACATCTACCCGTTCTAGACCTCTCATGATTTTAAACACCTCTATCATATCCCCCCTCAGTCGTCTCTTCTCCAAGCTGAAAAGTCCTAACCTCTTTAGTCTTTCCTCATAGGGGAGTTGTTCCATTCCCCTTATCATTTTGGTAGCCCTTCTCTGTACCTTCTCCATCACAATTATATCTTTTTTGAGATGCGGCGACCAGAATTGTACACAGTATTCAAGGTGCGGTCTCACCATGGAGCGATACAGAGGCATTATGACATTTTCCGTTTTATTCATCATTCCTTTTCTAATAATTCCCAACATTCTGTTTGCTTTTTTGACTGCCGCAGCACACTGAACCGACGATTTCAATGTGTTATCCACTATGACACCTAGATCTCTTTCTTGGGTTGTAGCACCTAATATGGAACCCAACATCGTGTAATTATAGCATGGGTTATTTTTCCCTATATGCATCACCTTGCACTTATCCACATTAAATTTCATCTGCCATTTGGATGCCCAATTTTCCAGTCTCACAAGGTCTTCCTGCAATTTATCACAATCTGCTTGTGATTTAACTACTCTGCACAATTTTGTGTCATCTGCAAATTTGATTATCTCACTCGTCGTATTTCTTTCCAGATCATTTATAAATATATTGAACAGTAAGGGTCCCGACACAGAACCCTGAGGTACTCCACAGTCCACTCCCTTCCACTGAGAAAATTGCCCATTTAATCCTACTCTCTGTTTCCTGTCTTTTAGCCAGTTTGCAATCCACGAAAGGACATTGCCACCTATCCCATGACTTTTTACTTTTCCTAGGAGCCTCTCATGAGGAACTTTGTCAAACGCCTTCTGAAAATCCAAGTATACTATATCTACCGGTTCACCTTTATCCACATGTTTATTAACTCCTTCAAAAAAGTGAAGCAGATTTGTGAGGCAAGACTTGCCCTGGGTAAAGCCATGCTGACTTTGTTCCATTAAACCATGTCTTTCTATATGTTCTGTGATTTTGATGTTTATAACACTTTCCACTATTTTTCCTGGCACTGAAGTCAGGCTAACCGGTCTGTAGTTTCCCGGATCGCCCCTGGAGCCCTTTTTAAATATTGGGGTTACATTAGCTATCCTCCAGTCTTCAGGTACAATGGATGATTTTAATGATAAGTTACAAATTTTTACTAATAGGTCTGAAATTTCATTTTTTAGTTCCTTCAGAACTCTGGGGTGTATACCATCCGGTCCAGGTGATTTACTACTCTTCAGTTTGTCAATCAGGCCTACCACATCTTCTAGGTTCACCGTGATTTGATTCAGTCCATCTGAATCATTACCCATGAAAACCTTCTCCATTACGGGTACCTCCCCAACATCCTCTTCAGTAAACACCGAAGCAAAGAAATCATTTAATCTTTCCGCGATGGCCTTATCTTCTCTAAGTGCCCCTTTAACCCCTCGATCATCTAACGGTCCAACTGACTCCCTCACAGGCTTTCTGCTTCGGATATATTTTAAAAAGTTTTTACTGTGAGTTTTTGCCTCTACAGCCAACTTCTTTTCAAATTCTCTCTTAGCCTGTCTTATCAATGTCTTACATTTAACTTGCCAATGTTTATGCTTTATCCTATTTTCTTCTGTTGGATCCTTCTTCCAATTTTTGAATGAAGATCTTTTGGCTAAAATAGCTTCTTTCACCTCCCCTTTTAACCATGCCGGTAATCGTTTTGCCTTCTTTCCACCTTTCTTAATGTGAAGGATTAGTATTTTGAATTGCCAAAGACTGAGGGTTCGCTTTGCAATGAGGTTTCAGCTGTTAGGACCAAAAGAAGTGCTGATGTCATCTCCCGCCCAAATCTACAATATCAACCTATGTTGACTTTGTAGTTTCCACAGTGCCTCTGTAAACTATGGGAGTCACAGAGGATGAACTAGAGTGCAACTACCACCCATTTTTTATAGTACTAGAAACAATACTGTTGGCACCTAAGAATGATTTAGGGAACATGGCCCATATTATGAAGGTCAGGAAAACTATTGAGCATATGAAATATGCAAGCTCCAAACATCTTAAGTCAGCTTTTTATATTCATACATTCAAAATGTGGATGGACAGGCACAGCATTAGAGATCATGCCCTTTTAGGGACAAAAGGCCTGGATTGACAGGCACAGCATTCGAGAATAGAGCTCAAGCCCTCGTAGGGACGTAAAGCCTGGACAGAGATGGACAGGCAGGCACAGAATTTGAGGATAGAAGTCAAGCCCTCATAGGGACATAAGGCTTGGATGGACAGGCACAGCATTTGAGGTCAAACCCTTGTAGAGACGTAAAGCCTGGACGGACAGGCACAGTGTTAAGGTCAAGCCCTTTTAGGGACATAAAGCCTGAATGGACAGGAACAGCATTAGAGGTCAAGCCCTTTTAGGGACATAAATCCTGGATGGACAGGCACAGTGTTAGAGGTCAAGCCCTTTTAGGGACGTAAAGCCTAGACGGACAGGCACAGCGTTAGAGGTCAAGCTCTTTTAGGGACATAAGGCCTGGATGGACAGGCATAGCTTTAGAGATCAAGCCCTTTTAGGGACATAAGGCCTGGAAGGACAGGCACAGCATTTGAGGTCAAACCCTTATAGAGACATAAAGCCTGGATGGACAGGCACAGCGTTAGAGGTCAAGCCCTTTTAGGGACATAAGGCCTGGATGGAGAGGCACAGCATTTGAGATCAAAGCCTTGCAATTGGTCCAAAACTCAGCTGCTCATGTTCTCTCAGGTGCATCCCTCAGAGACCATAAATCTCCTATTCTTTATTCATTTCATTGGCTCCCTGTAAAATTTAGAATACTTAAAAAAATTATTTCAATTATTAATTCTCTAATCCATAACCCAACATCCACATGGCTATGCACAACTCTTAGGATTTACAAACCGGTAAGACATGTTAGATCTCTTACAAAAAACTTGCTAGATCTACCATCTGCTTTTTATGTACTTACATTCCAAATGTTGCAAAACAGGAAAAGATTATTCTGGAAAGAATTGATGCCCAAATACATGAAACTGAGATTAGAAATACCAGAACTAAACTTAGACAGGCACAGTGTTTGAGATCAGGCCCTTGTAGGGAGGTATGGCCTGGACAGTGGACGGACAGGCACAGCGTTTGAGTTCAGGCCCTTGTAGGGACATACGGCCTGGACAGTGGACAGACAGACACAATGTTTCAGGTCAGGCCCTTGTAGGGTCGTATGGCCTGGACAGTGGATGGACAGGCACAGCGTTTCAGGTCAGGCTCTTGAAGGGACATACAGCCTGGACAGTGGATGGATAGGCATAGTGTTTCATGTCAGGTGCATGTGCTGTTATTATCTGGAGCATAGGAGGCAGTTGGAGCTGCTGCAAGGCTTTCAATTGCTTTTATTCATCTTGCCATTCACAGGGAAAATTTTGAAACCCAAGCAAAGGTAGGTTTACTTTCAAAACCACTAGCATTTCCATCAACTCTGGTGCCAGCCTTGAGCGGTGAGGTCTCATGATATCCCCTGTCATTGAAAATACAAGTTCACTGGGCACATTGGTTCATGGACATGACAGATATCGCTGAGCCACTTTGGCTAGGTGTGGCCAGACAGTGGACTTGTGTGCCCAATATGCCAATGGATCTGTCTGCATATCCTCTGTGGGCTCTGAGAGATACCATGTCATTGACAGTTGTGCTGGTGTCTCCTTTGTTTGGGTGGGCTGAGAATCACTCATGCCAGCTGCTTTTTCTCTAGCCCATTGCAGAACAGATGATTCTTTATGGGCAACATGCCTTTGGTGCACTGAAGTGGAGGAGGAGGACATAGTAGCTGTCACTGATAGAGTGCTGCTCCTGCTTGGGCTAGCAGAACTCTCTGAAGTGCCCGCCGCTGTTTCCTCCTCTGCTTCATGCCTAATCTATCTCTGCCCATAGCGCTCCTGATCACGGACTTTTGCTAACAGCAGGTCCTTAAAAAATGAGAGACAATTGGACTGTAGGGCGAGTTTCCCGATTACACGGGGATCACAGACTGTGGCGAGCATGTATGTCTGTTCTTCTGTTAAAGGCTTTAATCTCTCTTGCACCTGCTGCTGCAAAAAGTGCAGAAATGCAGCACCTCAGCTGTCATTCCCTCTTCCTGTTTAAAGCCCTCCAAATGTTCATCCAGGAAATTAACTATAGGGATGTTGTCAGCCAAGTTGGCACATCTGGAACTCAGCTCCTTCGTGACATCCTTGAACTGCTGCAGGATTTTTACCAGCTGACTCATGACTAACCAATCCTGATGCCCTAGGAGATTCTGCACACCTATGTCCATTGAACCAGAAAGTTCATGAAGGGGTGTCTGCAGCTCCACTAACCTCTGCAGCATCATAAAAGTGGAATTCCACCGGATGGCAATGTCTTGAATGAGACGCTTGTGAGGCATCCCCAAATAAGTCTGCTTTTGTGTGCTGCTATGTTCCTGCATTTGTGTATTAATGTATTAATGTCTGCATTTGTGTATTAATGTATGCAGGTATTCATCCTCTTGGTGATTGGACTCCATCCCCAGAGCTGACTTCACTACCAGGTGCAGATTGTGTGCAAAACATTGGTTGTTCTTTTTTTTTTTTAATTTTTTATTTATGCTTATACAAAAAAACAAATACAATTATTTGTTTTACAATATTCAGATCACATTATTACTCAACATATTCCATTGAGAAGAAACAAATTACATCTGAAGTTGAAGGTAATATTCAGGAGGGTAAATAATAGAAAAAAAGTGGATAAAGGAAAACAAAGAGGTATAAATTCCCTCTTTTTTAACAATTGAAAAAAAAGAGTATCATCTAGATTACTTTCTACTTGCAGCAAGCTCCTCTAGTACAGATTTTTGGGAATGGGAATGAAGAAAAGCTCTGAGTTGTGATATTTCAAAAAATACATATTTTTTATCTTTATAAACAATTTCACATTTACATGGAAATTTCAATAACATTTTTCCACTCTTGGATTCTACCTCTGATCTCATATCAAGAAATTGTTTTCTTCTGACTTGTGTCATTCTACAAAAATCAGGATAAACCCCAATTTTATCACTCAGCAAAACAATTTCGCATATAAAGTCTAAGGACTGTCTCCCTATCTGAGGCAAAGTAAAGGTGACTTGTAGTATAGATCTAGTCAATATTACTGTCTCAGTTGAAGACTCAATTAATTCTGACAGATTTAACTGACCTTCAGTTGTTTTATTCTTTTCAACTACATTACTTTTTGATAGTACATAGTAGATCTTTGAAAAAACAGGCAGTGACTGTTCTGGCATTTTTAATATCTGCACAAGATATTCTTTAAGCATATCATATGCTGAAATTAAATCATGCTTAGGGAAATTAATCATTCTCAAAGTTAAGTATTTTAATGTATTTTCTATCCCTTCAAATTTTTTATCGTATAATATCTCCACTCTAGCAAATTTCTGCTGCCAACTCTCTAATTTCCCCACTTTTATTCCCATTTGATCAACTTTTTCTTCACTTTAGCAAGGGATATTTCAATATTATTAAAACGTTGATTAGAATCTACCACCAGTCTTTTCAAGTTAATAATAGCCCCTTCCAAGGATCTTATTGCCATCCATAATAAGTCCAATGTAATCTCTAGAGGTTTATCCATAGGCAGCATGATTCCCCTATCTGCTCCTGTTTCCAATTTTCCCTCTGTAGTTGGGATTCCTTCTCCCTTTCCTTCAAATGATGTTCATAATTTAAGGAAATCTGCTGGTAAATAATGAGGTAGGGGAGGGATGCTTGGTGCTCCAGGACTTAAAAATGTTTCGGCCAGAGGGTCCGATATCCGCTCCATATCGGAACCCTCAGCGGCCACCTCTCCTGGTATCAGTCCAGATGTTGGTGTGAAAAAAGCTGGTATCCACGACTGAGAAGGCTCTAACAAGGGAGAAGAGGAAGCCATCTCCCTTATTTTTGCCTTACATTTTGTATGAGGCATTATATTTAATTTAAGATATTAACCTTCTTGCGGACACAAATTTCCACTCCTAACTCAATTTACTTCTATTTATCCTTCTGAGTGAAGGCCAAGTAATTAGAAGAACAACAATAATTCAATATTACTCACAATTCTGCTATGAAGATTCTCCTTGATTTGAAATGCTTCAACAAAGCCACGCGCACCTTAGGCATGCGCGGTTTGGGCGGCGCGCCGGTATCTGCTATACACCGCAGAAGGGGCGGCTTTTGAAGCTCCCGCCGGTCCCTTGCTGATGATGACAGTCAATCTGGGAGAGTCTGGAAAATTTCCAACGGGGCCAGAAAGATGTCTTCTTACCCCGATTCAGGTAATGCAGTTCAAATGCAGGAAATAGGCTCTCCCTCGTTCCCCAGTCTCAGGGAAGTGGTGCAGAAGGGGCAGCTTTTGAAGCTCCTGCCGGTCCCTTGCTGATGACGACCACCAATCTGGAAAATTTCCACTGGGGCCAGAAAAATGTCTCCTTACCTCGATTCAGGAAATGCAGTTCAAATGCAGGAAATAGGCTCTCCCTCATTTCCCAACCTCCTCAGATGTTCTTAAGCACCCGTCATATATTTCCTTAACCTTGTTGCACCATTGTCTATGACAAAGAACCCTGCCTGAGGATTCCTGTCTCGCTGGTGTAGTTGACAGCCCGCCAGCATCTGTCTGATGCATGCTAGAATATTGGCTGAGGTATGGGCCTCGTCCGTCAGGTGGGTGTGCAGTAAAGCCCACTTCCACCTGATACTTGTTCACTAATAGAGCTGCTGCCTGCCCTGCCTCAGCCATGTCCCCACCAGTGGTGCTGTCAGAGAGAGGTAAGAGTGTGCAGCATTCATGGCAGTCCAGATATCGCAGGTGAAATGCACACTTCCCTCTGCCTTAGCTAGCAGCGCTTGGATGCGACTGTGACAGTGGTTGTACAGGCTGGGGATGACATTTCTGCTAAATGTGGTTCTGGAGGGGACTTTGTAATTTGGAACTAAGACCTTCAGCAAATGCTTGAAACCCACACCCAAGGGCTGGTCATCAGGGCAATCATTTCCCCAATGCTCCTGGTTACAACTTTTGAGGCTGCCTGCCTCCTACCCCGGGATAGCATTACCAAACACCACCCCATTTCATCCATGGTGGGTTGTCATTTCTGCCACATGGCAGGGGGCTTCTGGCCTGCCACTTGACTGCTAGAAGGGGCTGAGGGCGTGGGGTGACTGCTCCTTTTCAACCACTTTATGCTGCCTGGAAAAAGGGGTCCCTGACTGGTACTGCCAACATCCCCAGATAGCAGTACTGTTGTTGGGTGTTGCCTCTTCATATGATGCATCATGCCAAAATTAGCTAGATGTCCCATTTGCTTGCCTCTGCTAATAGCACCGACACAGTAATTACACTGAGCAAAATGTGGGTCCTCCGTCACTTTAAAGTGGCTCCAGATCACAGATTTCTTTTGTGATCCCTTCTCTATAGCCTTCAGGGTGGATGCTGGCACTGAAGCTGAAGTAGTGGGTGCACCCTGAGAAGCAATGCCAGGGGCATCAGTCACACTCTGTGCCTGCGCTGACTGCTCTTCCTCCTCATCGTCATCATTTTCATCTCTCCCCTGCAGTACTGAAGTGGAGGCTAAGACAGGACTAACTAATCCTCCTAAACCTTTTTCAGCTATTACTTCTTCCATTTCTGATTATGAGAATCCCACACAAGATGATTCTTCATCGGAATCAGAAGCAAACAGTGCCTGTGCTACATTTTCAACACTAAGTCGAGTCTGCTGTCACACTGCTGCTTTTGGGTGTTGCCATTTTGCCTGGCATGACTTGGCCTCCCCTTCCCTCACCTCCAGAACTACAGAGTCAGAAGCAGGTGGTGGCGATTCATCATATTTAAATTTCATTTTTTTCCATAGATTTTAGATTGGAACAGGTCCCTTTTTAACTTTAATGGGGGACTGGCACTGCCTTTTAAAGTGCCTCCTCTGCCAGTCTCAATCACTCGACCACGTCTAGATTTCCATGACATTATGGATTTAATGTCACTGCCTACTAGGGATTTCAATTAAAATAATTATTTCCAAAAGAGGCGCACTGAGGATTTGGCTTCAGAGAGCACCAGACCCCCATGAGGCAGTGGCTTCTTGGCTTAAAAGAGCACTGCTGTTCCAATATAGGTGAGTTTGGAAAACTGCCCCCAGACCCCCACGAGGCAGTGCCTTCTTGGCCTAAGAGAGCACAATAAAAAAAAATGCAGTTAAATAAAAAACCTGTCTTGTACAGCAGCAAAAAAGATGAAATGTATTTTACAATGGCAATTCTATCAATCTAGCTAGAAATTGAATATATCTCCCACCCACATCACCCAAATCCTGCTTTCAACCTACCCCAGGGGGTAAAATAAGCAGAAAAAATACCACTGTTAGCAGCTTCTCTCAGTGACACAGACAGAGAGACCATCTCAGATCAATAAAAAAAAAAGTGCGTTCACGGTCAAAAAAAAACACGGCTAGCTGGCGGCAGCCCTGCAGCAAAATCGAACAAATATCTTTTTCAATGGAAAATTCTAATCAAAATAGCTAGCAATTGAATACAGATTTGAGACACTCTGACTAGCTCTGAGTTCAGTCACCTCCCCGGACCACCTTCCCAGACCATCCCCGCCAAGAAAGTGTGTGGCACGCCGCGTGCTTAACGTATAAATAGTGCTGCGCCATCAGGAATAGCATCACAGAGCACTGAGTGAGAGTGACGATTAGCCGCATTAGAAAATGCTTAGCTCTGATAGGTTGCATTGTGATCTCCTTGCCAACCTGTCCGACCCAGTCTATGACAGGGCTGTGAGGTCACTTATGACGCACAGGAAAGGGCTGGTTTTTGCTATCTCCTATTTCAAACGGCCGCTAAGAAATCACTGCGAGCCAAAAGAATGAAACTAATATGATACGTTGTATTCGTGGGGGATCGCGATGCATTTCGCAAACCCACGAATACAATGGATAGGGACTTATGAATTGCAGATTGCCAATGCATTGAAAACGAAAGCACATCCCTAACAGACACAGCATATCCCAGTTAAGCATTTTTCTAATCCAATCTATGGCTGCTCTCTGGATCTAGTGACACTGATCTGGAAGACTGAGCATGTCTGAGATGTCCTCTGTAAATTGTGCATTCCTTCTAAAAACACTGTCTTGGGAGGATGCTCTTTTGAGCTCTCTCAGTTCTTAGCCATTTTGGTTCCTGGCTCCCGACGGTCGCCCGTATGACATAGTGAGGGCAAAGGTAGCGCCGGCGCCATTTTGAAGATTGGCAATACGGCCCGCGTGCAGGAGGTCGCTCCCGGACCCCTGCTGGACTTTTGACAAGTCTTGTGGGGGTCAGGAGGCCCCCCCAAGCTGGCCAAAAGTCCCTGGGGATCCAGCGGGGGTCCGGGGGCGATTTCCTGAATGCGTGACTTCGGGAGCCAGGAACCAAAATGGCGCCGCCGCTACCTTTGCCCTGTCACATGATAAGGGCAAAGGGCCACCGGCGCCATTTCTCAATGCAGCCGTGGCCAGAGAGCTGGAGATCGCGTCGGGACCCCCCACTGGACCCCAGGTAATTTAAAACATTTTGGGGGGGTTCGGGAAGGTGGGGGATTTGTTTTAAAGGTTCGGGGTGGGTTTTAGGGTTTTTTTGGTGTGCCAGTTTTCCCGCACCCTATTTAACGATACAATACAAATGCCCCTGACGATAAATCGGGGGCATTTGTATTGTATCGTGCACTCTAACGATTTTGGACGATTTTAAAATTATCTGACGATAATTTTAATCGTTCAAAAACGATTCACATCCCTAGTGTTAAGTTTGAGTGTCTTTAGGACTCAGGGAGGAGAGGGGGAAGGGAGGAAGGATAGGGAAGGGGATAGGGAAGTTTCCTCCCAGTTCGATCCTTAATTGGAGTGGACTGGGAGAGAACTGGGGATGGCCTGATCACGTCGCCACATGTTTTTTATGAAATACCCCACCCTTGCATGCACAGATCAGAACCCGCATGTACATACTCATGCCAATATAATATCAGGTGTTGGGAAGCGCTAAGGAGTGGTTCCATTTCTGGGGAGATAGTGTGCCCTTAGGCCACGTCATGACCTCAGAGGAACTCTGAAGAAGCGCCGAGGCAGGCAAGACGGGTCCGAGCATGGGCGGACAGGCTGAAGACCAGGGGCCCTGACCTCTGCCAAACCCGAACGCATCAGAAGAGACCCAACAACACAATGCTGGTCTCTGGGGTAGCCTCCGGTCACTCGATAGCCCTTTCAGACCCGCCGTATGGGAACAGCAGTCGTGACAGGACAGACAGAGGTTGACAGGCGATGATACTGGAACAAGGAAGAAACAGACACTAGGAGACTTGGATGAGACGAAGATACTTGGAGACTTGGATGAGATGTAGGCAGGGCTGAAGCTCAGGATGAAGGAGGGATATGGGCAGCACTCGAAGCAGGATCCAACCAGAATGGGGGCTTCAGTGACCAGGCATGGACACCGGGTTAGATGTGGAATTACACACAGGATGGTCATCTGGAAGCGGAGACCGGCGAGAGAGCTAGGATTAAAACCTGGAACCAGGAACATCCGAAGACAAGGATATCCAAGGAGAGAAGCTGGAGGGAACTATAACATCTGGAGATGGAACATCTGAACAGAAGAACATCTGAAGACAGGAACCTCTGAAGACAAGAACATCCGAAGAGAAGGACATCAGGAACATCTGAAGATGCGGACACGGGATACAATGAGAGACCAGGAATCATGGACGAAGACAAGGGAATTCCCATGAACAACAGAGTGCTTTGAAGAAGCGAAGATGGACCTCGGGCCTCCTGGAATGACGAGTTGGAACAGACAAGGAATCCAGCAGCGGGCTGGCTCCTTGCAAAGGCGACGAGGAACTTTTATAGGGCTGAAGAGGAGACCTCCAGATGAGGTCATGTGAGCATGGCTACCATATTTTATAATATGCACATGGCTTCTCTTAGCTTTTCCAGATATTGTTGCATGTCTTCCTCTTTTTGCAATCTCTTGTAGTTTATGAACTTTACATTTTCAGCTACTTCTTTAGAAAACCATAGTAGCCTCTCTTTCCTCTTTTTTAAAATTTATTTTCCTAATAAAAAGGTTATTTGACCTTATAATATATGTTAGGATCCCTGGCTGCATGAGACTGGGTCCCCTCACTTGGGCAGGCAGGAGGCCCGTTCCTGCTCCCCTCATTGCCGCCTCCTGCTGCCAATGCTGACCGCTGTGGCAGTGACCTGCTCATGCGTTGCCTCCACATGCTGCTGATGCTGAGCTCCGCGTCTGGCTTTCTAGGCACACGCGCATGCTTCTGCAGAGAATTTAAAGGGCCAGAGGAGGGAAAGTTCCCTGCAGCCCACGAAGATGCTACCACCATTTCGCCTAAGCAACGGGTCCTGCTCATTCTTTGAGTGCGAGTTGTCTGAGTTCCCGATCCCTGCCTTGATTCCAGCGTTCCTGCCTTGCCTCCTGCTCCTGACTCCTGGTTCCAGCATTCCTGTTCCTTGCCTCCAGTTCCTGCCTTGCTCCTCATCCCTTCGGATTGATCTTATTTATTTATTTATTTATTTATTTAAGGCTTTTATATACCGACTTTCTTGATACAAATCAAATCAACTCGGTTTACATCGAGCTAAGCAGTTAACCATAACCAATTAACAAAAGACAAAAATTTGATGAAGCATAAAGTTACATTATAACAAGGGAGCAAAAACTTGGGATAGGAAAATAAAGGGAGGAGAACAGAGATAGTATACTATATACAGGTGGGGGTGTGGGAGGGAGGCAAGGAGCCAATCTCGTTATGACGTATTAGCGAGTCTTAGTGCTAGTTTAATTACAGTGGAGATGGGAACAGTTCTGAGTCGTGCTATTGGACTAGGAACAGGGAAAGGCTCAACCGAAAAGCCATGTCTTGAGTTTCTTTTTAAAAGTTAGGAGACAGGTTTCCTGCCTGAGGTCTGGGGGCATGGAGTTCCAAATGGAGGGACCTATTGTTGAAAATGCCCGGTCTCTGATGTTTGAGTGGTGCACCGCTTTGATAGGGGGAAAGTGTAAGGATCCTTTGTAGGCTTCCCTTAAGGGTCTGGCTGTAGAGTGAAGTTTGAGAGGGTGTAGCAGGTCAAGAGGCGTCTGATGATGAATGTTTTTGTGAATAATTGTAAGTGATTTATGTAGAATCCTAAAGTTTACTGGGAGCCAATGAAGATCTTTTAATATGGGCGAGATGTGCTCTCTCCGATTAGTATTTGTCAGGATTCCCGCCACCGCGTTTTGAAGCAGCTGGAGGGGTTTTATTGTAGTAGCAGGAAGACCTTGCAAGATGGAGTTGCAGTAATTGACCTTAGAGAACAGGATGGCTTGGAGGACCGATCTGAAATCATGATGGAAGAGAAGCGGCTTGAGTTTTTTGAGTACCTGTAGCTTGTAGAAGCACTCCTTCATAGTGTGGTTTATAAATTTCTTTAGGCTCAGGTGACTATCTATTATGACTCCAAGGTCTCTTGCGTAGGAAATGTTTGTGTTGGTGTGTAGCTTTTGATGGAAGGGACTACCTTCTGGGGTGATGAGCAGGAGTTCTGTCTTGTTAGTATTAAGCACCAGGTTGAGGCTTGAAAGATAGAGGTTGATCGTTTGCAAGTGAGAATCCCATATTTTGAGAGCTGAATCCAGTGAATTAGATATGGGGATTAAAATTTGGACGTCGTCTGCATATATGTAGAACTTCAGATTTAATTTTGAGAGTAAATGGCAGAGAGGGAGTAGGTAGATATTGAACAGAGTGGGCGATAATGAGGAGCCTTGGGGGACTCCGAATGGGGAGTTAGTGTGAGGGGATTCTTTGTTATTGATTTTTACCTTGTAGCCTCTGTTGATAAGGAAAGAGTCGAACCATCTGAGGGCGGGTCCTGCGACTCCTATGTCTGATAACCGGTTTATAAGGGTAGTATGATTTACGGTGTCGAAAGCCGCTGAGATATCAAGAATAGCTAAGAGGAAGGACTGTCCTTTGTCAATGCCAGTGTATAGCTGGTCTAGGAGCGAGATGAGAGTTTCAGTGTTGTGTTCTTTTCGGAATCCATATTGTGAAGGATGTAGAATATTATGTTCCTCCAGGTAATTTGAAAGTTGGTTATTTACAATTTTCTCCATGATCTTGGCTACAAACGGCAGATTTCATATGGGACGATAGTTGTTGGGATCATCCGGGTCCAGGTTCGGTTTTTTGAGAATGGGTTTCAGGGTGGCCAATTTGAGAGCGTCCGGGAAGATTCCTTGTGAGAGGGAGCCGTTGATAATATCTGCTAGATGTTTAGAGAAAGATTCTGGTATGAGAATCAAGAGTTTGGATGGGATTTGGTCTATAGGGTGAGAAGAGGGTTTCATTCTTTTTATCAGGGTTTCCACCTCTATAGCGTAGGTGGGATCAAAGAATTCCAAACCAACATCTAGGTTCGGGGGAAGGGGGGGATCTGGAGGCAGCATGTTAGGGTTAGTAGGTAATCTAGCCAGGGTATTGGAGATTTTGTTCTGGAAGAATAAGGCCAGATCATTGGCTTTCGATTGGGCTAGATCATCGGGGATTGTAGGGGTGGGCAGTCTTGGTGAGTTCCGAAACGTACGAGAAGAGAGCCTTTGCATCTAAGATCATATCATGGATACAGTGGGCGTAGAAATCCCTTTTTATTCGTAGCATTGCAGTTCTGTATTGGTGGAGAGCGGCTTTGTATGAGGTTAGGGAGTTAGGGTTGGGGTTCTTCCTCCATTCCTTTTCTTTCCGTCTCAGGCCTTGCTTTTGGGCACGGAGCTCCTTTGAGAACCATGGCTGCTTGTTATTTTGAGAGGGGTTAAAATTTTTTGTCGACAGTGGGCATAAGTTGTTGGCGATAGATTCTGTGATGTTTTGCCAAGAGAGAAAGGCTGCATTGGGGTTTGATAGATCCAGGTTAGTAAGTTCTTTGATCAGCGAGTTGCTGAGGGCTTCTGATGGGCAGGGTTTCCTATAGTTGAGGGTGGAGAGCTGAAGGGGGTGCAGACAATCTTGTCATCGATCTGAGGGTGGAGGAGATCAAGAAATGGTCTGACCATGGGACCGGGAGGCAAAGAGGGGGGGAGAGAGGGGTGAGGCTGGTGTTTGTGAAGATAAGGTCGAGAGTGTGACCTGCTTTATGTGTGGGATGGTTGATGAGTTGTTTGAAGCCCATGTCCGAAAGGGAGGATAAAAAGGCTTCGCAGTTGGAAGATTGAGGCTTGGCGTCTATGTGTAGATTAAAGTCCCCAAGGATAATGGCTGGTGAATCCAAGTTTAAGTATTTTGCAATGATTTCCACTATAGGGGAGGCATCTAGGTCTAATAATCCAGGGAGGGCGTAAGTGAGGAGGATTTGGAGAGATTTGGATTTGAATAGGCCCACCTCTAGTTTTGGTATTGTATTGATAGGTTGTAGGGTGAGATTAAGCGCTTTTTTTGGCAGCCAGAAGGAGACCTCCCCCTTTTTTCTTTTGTCTAGGGATGGATAAGACATCATACATCTGGGTAGGAAGTTGATTTGTCAGGACTGTGTCTGTAGGCTTCAGCCAAGTCTCTGTGATGGTACAGATGTCTGGTTTGGCGTCAAGCAGGTGGTCGTGTAGAATGTGGGTATTTTTGGTGATTGATTGGGCATTGCATAGTGTTAGAGTGAATAGAGCAAGTCCAAGGAGTTGAGTAATAGGGGAGATCATGACCGGGGTGAGATTTCTGCGAGATATAGGATGGTATCGCAGCGGAGGCTTCATCTTGAGGGAAGTACTGTGATATAGGGATGTGCAGAGCAAAATTTTATGTTCATATTTTTTATGTCCGAAAGGGGGTCCCACTTGCGGCCAATATGGACATAAAAAAAATCCAATGAGTTGGGTATATGTACATATGTGCAAAAAAAAATTTAAACCCCCTCACCCTCCTTAATCCCCCCCCCAGACTTACCACAACTCCCTGGTGATCGAGCGAGGACTGAGGACGTCATTTCTGCAATCCTTGGCGAGAAGCATGTGACGTCGGTGGCACGTCGAGTGACGCGGCGTCACGTGATTCCCGGCTCCTTCGCGCCGGACGGCTCGTTCGGCCCAAAAGAACTTTTGGCCAGCTTGGGGGGGCCTCCTGACCCCCCCAAGCTGGCCAAAAGTTCTTTTTGGGCCGAACGAGCCGTCCGGCGCGAAGGAGCCGGGAATCACGTGACGCCGGCGTCACTCGACGTGCCGCCGACGTCACATGCTTCTCGCCAAGGATTGCAGAAATGGCGTCCTCACTCCTCGCTCCATCACCAGGGAGTTGTGGTAAGTCGGGGGGGGGGGGGGATTAAGGAGGGTGAGGGGGTTTATATTTTTATTTTGGCTCACAATCGCGATTTCCCACATATCGAACATATCTATGTTCGATATGTGGGAAATCCGATCGTTTATGTCGAATCAATTTTTTAAGTAAATATGAGTTGCGTTTTACTAATGCGGTCAATCCGAATGCACACCCCTACTGTGATATAATATGGGTATTGAGTATCCTAGCATCCTAATTGGATTATCGTATTTGCTTGGACTGGATTTGTCAGCAGTGGTTATCATATGGGCTGAGGGGATATGATGAGTTGTGGATATGGTCTATGAGGGGGGTAAGATTGGTGAAGTGTAGCGGTGAAGTTCCGTAGTTGGACGAATGCTGTGGTGGCTGGATGACTGCTGGGGTGGTTGGATGACTGCTGGGGTGGTTGGATGACTGCTGGAGTGGCTGAGTAGATGTTAGACAAATGCTGGAATGGCTGGATGACTACTGGAGTCACTTAGAGAATAGCCACTGCCATTAGGAATGGTTACATGGAATAGACTTAGTTTTTGGGTACTTGCCAGGTTCTTATGGTCTGGATTGGCCACTGTTGGAAACAGGATGCTGGGCTTGATGGACCCTTGGTCTGACCCAGTATGGCATTTTCTTATGTAATCTTATGGAGTGGCTGGATGACGGCTGGAGTGGCTGAGCGGATGCTGGAGTGGCTGGATGACTGCTGGAGTGGCTGAGCGGATGCTGGATGGATGCTGGAGTGGCTGGATGACTGTTGGAGTGGCTGGATGACTGCTGGAGTGGCTGAGCGGATGCTGGATGGATGATGGAGTGGCTGGATGACTGCTGGAGTGGCTGAGCGGATGCTGGAGTGGCTGGATGACTGCTGGAGTGGCTGAGCAGATGCTGGAGTGGCTGGATGACTGCTGGAGTGGCTGAGCGCATGCTGGATGGATGATGGAGTGGCTGGATGACTGTTGGAGTGGCTGGATGGCTGCTGGAGTGGCTGGATGACTGCTGGAGTGGCTGAGTAGATGCTGGATGGAAGATGGAGAGGATGGGTGGTTGTTGGAGAGGCTGGGCAAATGTTGGGGGGAGAGCTGATGTAGGTGAGCTTGAGGTCGGTGTGTGTAGAAATTCCAGATGGTGTAGAATGTGTAGTTGCAGCTTCTATGTTCTGGTGCACACGAAGGGGCTCACAAAGGGTCAGGGTCAGAATCTTCTGGTTCTGACCTTGCTTCGCTTGATTCTGCTTGATCTCCACCTGTCCTGACCTTCTGCCTGGCCTCTCATCTCCACTTGTTAACTACTTGCCTGATCTCTGGCTTGTTCCTGTTTCTGCTCGTCCCTGCCTGCCTCGACCCTTGGCCCATCCGACACTGTTTCAGCTTCTCATATTCTGGTTCCATGCCTTGAGAGACCTGTGTCGAAGTCCTGCCAGCCCCAGTAGCCAAGGTCTGAACCTGAGGGGAATGAGGGCTGGTATAAGTGAAGGTCCAGTTGGGTCTTCTTCTCCTGAACTGCCTAACGATGATGAGGACCAACTGTTGCCCTCTCCTGGTGGTAGCTACAACCTCATCTTGGCTCAAGAGTCCACCTTTCCAACAATATATCGTTTTAGTTTTGCCCATTGCTCTCCTATTTCCTTTATATTTCCTCATTCAGCTAATGATTCCTTGAGGTACTCCCCCATATTTAAAAAGTCAGTTTTTCAGGTGTCTAGGACCCTTGCCTTTATCTATTTATTCATTTTAAAATTTTTAGGATACTTATCATAATTTCTAAGTGATTAACATAGCAACATACATAATCTATATAAATAAAAATGTTAAATAGTTTGGACAAAATCACTAATCTCAGAAACCACTGAACCGATTGCTTTCAAATTTGGACACAACCTTCATTTCGCATACAGGAAGGTTCTTCTGTACTTACATTACAGATATGTCACACCTGTGACAGGTAAAATAGGTTTAAAAATTTTTTCGAGAAAACAGCAACATCTGCTGGATGTAAGCTACATCTGTTACACCTTACACTAACACACGCTACACTAATCATTTCACCAGTCCAGTTCCACGTTTCACTTCCATTTTAACACATTCGCGCACTTTTTTCGCCGGAAGATAACTATTTCCTTTACAGATAAAATACACCCACCACGCTCCTCACACCCCCCATACACATGCCAATTGCCAAATTGATTTACTTCCCACAGCCTCCCAACACACACAAAACCACCCTCCTCACACCCCCCACACACATGCCAAATTTATTTACTTCCCAGGCCCTCACAACACACACAAAACCAGACAGAAGTCCGGGAGGCTCCAGCGGGGGGCCAGGACCAGTCCGGGACACATCTCCTGCACTACGGCCGTTGGCTGCCAGCAATCAACATGGCGTCGACGGCCTTTTCCCTTACTATGCCACTCGGGGACACCAATGGCGGCAGTAGCCATGTGACATAGTAAGGGCGAGGGCCCCTTGGCGCCATTTTCAGGACTGGCAGCCGGCGGACCTTTGCCCTTACTAATTCAGAGGACCTACCGCTGCCATTGCTCCACCCCACTGACATAGTAAGGGCAAAGGGCCGTCGGAACCCGTTTCAGTGCTCACAGCCGACGGACCAACGCCAATACATCACTCCCGGACCTCTCCTGAATGCCCGCTCCACCGACTGACATTTTTATCAGGTCTCTGGGGGTCTGGAGGGTGGGGGGTGGTAATGAATTTATTGCAAACATCTTGGGGAGGGGTCACAAGGGGGGGGGTTCATTCATTCAGCAACTCAGGGGGGGGCAGGGGGGGCTACTGTTTTTCGCAGGGCTGGGGGAGAGGGGGCAGGAGAGTGTGGGGTGGTTAGTTTAAGAGAACTTTTCTCATAGGATTGTTTTTTGGGGAAGGGGGAGGTTCACACACAAATACATATACTAAACTTGCACGATCTCGGGAACGCACCAAAATAGCCCTCCCCAGACCACAAAACAAATTTGGAAGTGCAAATTTGGTTAGGCACTCCCCTATTTGGCTACATAACATGCACAGATTCCCAGGGACAGACCACATGTAGCACCAACAATTTTAATTTCCCAGGTCTTGGGAGGGGGCAGGAGGGTGGGGGGTTATTATTTGATTTAAAGGGTTGGGATTGGGGGGGAGTTGGGGTGGGGGGGGGGTTCCCACAGAAATAGAAAGACAAAGGTTTTCTGATCTGAAGGGTAGGCAGTAGGCGGGGGGAGGTGACAATGAGGGGAGGGAGAATGAGGGGGAAGGTGAGTGTCAGGGGAGGGAGAATGAGGGGAGAGGTGAGTGTGAGGAGAGAGAGTTGGAGTGGGGACAGGGGAGGGAAGGGGAGGTGAGTGGCCAAGGGGAGGAGGATGAGTGACTGAGGTAAATGAGCAAGGGGAAGGGGGAGGGAGGGTAAAGAACCTGACTCTGCCACTGCAACACGTGGCCGGGTACCGCTAGTTTAACATAAAACATCAGCAACTTGACAAAACATTATCATATAGTAAAAATAAAATCCATAAGACATAAAACATAAAATAATGCATAGAACATCCTTTAGGTCCTTTTCAAAATCTCCCCTTCTTTGTCATCATCATTACTTTTTTCAATAATTTGTAAAGATAGAAATAGAAGATTAAAACATAAGGTTATACATAAAATCATACCTAAAGTTATGCTTGCCTCTCCTGATTAAAAGCTTGCTTAAAAAATACACTGTTAACCAGCTTCCAAAATTTCATTACAGAGCTCTCTTCTTTTATTTCATGTGGCAGGAGTTTCCATAATTTTGGACCTCTCACGTCTCTCACATGATTTGCCTAACGTGACTTTTCAAAATGTATGGACATCAAATAAATTCAAAGATGCTGACCTCAAAGGCCTACCACAGAGGAAATGGTTTGGTAGCATTGTCCCAGGGTAGGAAGAAGGCAGCATCAAAATTTGTAACTTGGAGATTGGAGAAATGATTGCCCTTGATGGTCAGCCCCTGCAAGTAGTGTTCAATGTGGGTTTTAAGTGCTTGCTGCAGGTGTTAATGCCATTGCAGATTTCTTTATCACAGACAGTGGTGCAAATATAGTGAAGACAATATATGTTGGAGACAATCAAGGTATCCGATGTTTAGCAAACACACTACAACCAATATGAAGGATGTCCTGGGGCTGGGATCTAAGGGCCTTGAGAATGAATACTTGTCAGAGCTTTTTGGAGAAGTGCAGGAAAATAGCAGAACTCCATCTTCTATAGAAGTGCATAGATGGGGTAGCTTCTCCATGATAAGCAGGAAGAATTGGTGAAGGCTTCAAAAATATCTGATTGTGGATATTGGCACCCACAGGAATTCCACATACACAATGCTACATAGGTTACTGAAGCAGCAGACACCCCTTCATAAAGTGTTTCAGGAAATAGGTATATGTGTGACTTGCCTTCTGGGATATCTTGACTGGGTAGCCATGAATCAGTTGGTAGAAATACTGAAGTCCTTGAAGGATGCCACAGAGGGCCAGAGTTCAAGAAGCACCACCACCTTGAGCAATGTGATCCCTATAGAAAATTGGAGAAAAAGGAGGGCTTTCATCAGGACAGGACAAGAGAATAGAAGCAATGGTATTGTAGTTTGTAGAATCCTTACAACAACAGGAGCAAGACAGTCTGAAACCTCTGACTGAAAACAATGTATATGTGCTTACTACACTATTTATCCCTGAATGAAAAGGACTCTCACCCTGGGTGGCCGTGAGCAGGTCTCTCACCTTTTGCTGCTTTCCCCGATGCGGCCGGACGCTGCCGATATTGGACCTTCACCGCAGCCAGAGCCGCGGACTCTGTTTTCTCTTGCGGCCCGGAGGCCGCTCATCTTGCCCTGCTCCAGCGCGATACGGAGCCGCCGACGTTTGTCATCATGGCAGGAGGCTGCCGCCGACATCCTGTCCATCTTCGCGGCTGGAGGCCGAAATCCCCGAGCTGGCTTGGCGGCTGGAGCTGCCCTCAGGTCCTCCTGCAGCGGCAAGAGCCGCTGCCATCATCGGGGCCTGTGTCTGGGCCCAGCCCTGCTTCTCTGCGCTGACGTCAGTGCAGGTCCACTGTCCACGGTCCTGCACAGTTCCTGCGTCCTCTCTAGGTGCGCGGCCGCGCCTCTATTCAAGATTTAAAGGGCCCATGGCCGGATATGCCCTGGGCCCCACCTTCAGACTGTTTCCTGTTCCAGCCCTATAAAAGGGCTGTTCTTGCATTTCATCTTCGCCTTGCATCGGAGTTACTTTGCCCCTGAAGGCTCCTGCCTTCCAGCGCTCTGTCAGGTCCTTTGTGTTTCCTCGTTGGAGCTCCAAGTGTCGTTTGCTTCTTGTGCCATGTCTTCATCGCCTAAGGTCCTTGTTCAGATCTCCCGATGTCTCATGGTCTGATGTCCTGCTTCCTGATGTTCCAGGTTCCTTGGTGTTGCAGGCAGTTGGTTCTCCAGGGTGACGCGTCTTCGTCATTGGAATTGCCTGCAGTGGACTGGTGTCCTGTGCTCCTGAGCAGTCCTGTCCTGCCTGCCTTTGTGGTGCTCCGGATGACACCGGCTCCATCGTCGAAGTCCCGCCTCGGCTGGATTCCTTCCTGCGCTCGTCCCGCTCTCTGCGTGGTCCGTGACCAGCCTCCTTGGGCTGTGTAGGGCACGCAGTGGGACAGGGTGGTCCATGACCAGTCCATTGGGTCTGCCCATGAAGGTGGGCTGTGTAGGGCGCCCTGAGAGACAGTGCCAATGTCGACCTTCCCAGCTTCTTGTCTTGCCTGTGATGCCGTTGCATCAGTTCCTCATCTGTGATGTCTTCGTGTCAGTTCCTTGTCTGTGATGCCGTTGCATCAGTTCCTCGTCTGTGATGCCATTGCATCAGCCTTAGTCTGTGATGTCTTTGCCTCAGTCATGGTCTCATGTCTTCGTGTCAAGGCCTCTGTCTGCCCTCATACTCAGGCCGGCCTTCTGCTCCATGCCGAACCTAAGCGGCAGGTCCGAAAGGGCTTGGAACGGTCGGAGGACTGTTCACCTTCCAACATCATCTTGTTGGCTCTGGGAGCTTGCAGGCCTGGCAGAGACTGACCGTGTCTTTGCCATGCTGGGACACGTTGCCAACCCTCGGTTTGGTCCTGGATCCATCTGGGGTCGGGCCGAGGCCCAAGGGCACACAAAAAACCCTCTCTGTAACAGAATGCAAGGCCACTTCTCTTTAGGATTTAAAGGGCCCATGGTCGGATATGCCCTGGGCCCCACCTTCAGACTGTTTCCTGTACCAGCCCTATAAAAGGGCTGTTCCTGCATTTCGTCTTCACCTTGCATCGGAGTTACTTCAGTCCTGGAGGCTCCTGTCTGCCAGTGCTCCGCCAGGTCCTTTGTGTTCTTCGTGGAGCTCCTTGTCTCATCTGCTTTTTGCCATGTCTTCGTCACCTGAGGTCCTCGTCCAGGACTCCTGATGTCTCGTCTGATGTCCCACTCCCTGATGTTCCAGGTTCCTTGGTGTCCTTCTCCTGTGCTCTTGAGCCTTCTGTTCTGCCGGCTGTGGATCTGTCTGTGGAGATGCCGGCAGTGGACTTGTGTCCTATGCTCCTGAGCCGTCCTGTCCTGCCAGCCTTTGTGGTGCTCCGGATGACACCGGCTACATCGTCGAAGTCTCGCCTCATCTGGATTCCTTCCTGTGCTTGTCCCGCTCTCCGCGTGGTCCGTGACCAGCCTCCTCGGGCTGTGTAGGGTGCGCGACCAGCCCAGGTCCGCCCGTGAAGGTGGGCTGAGTAGGGCACCCTGAGAGACAGTGTCAATGTCTACATTCCCAGCTTCTCGTCTCGTCTGGGCTTCGTAAAGTTCCTCGTCTCATCTGTGATGCCGTCGCATCAGCCTTGATGTCATGTCTTCGCATCAGCCTTGGTGTCATGTCTTCACGTCAGCCTTCATCTGTAATGTATTTGCCTCAGTCATAGTCTCATGTCTTCGTGTCAAGGCCTCCGTCTGCCCTCATCCTCGGGCCGGCCTGCTGCTCCATGCCGATCCTAAGCGGCAGGTCCGAAAGGGCTTGGAACGGTCGGAGGACTGTTCTCCTTCCAACATCTTCTTGTTGGCTCTGGGAGCTTCCAGGCCTGGCAGAGGGTAAGACCGTGTCTCTGCCATGCTGGGATACGTCGCCAACCCTCGTTTCAGTCCTGGATCCTTCTGGGGTCAGGCCGAGGCCCAAGGGTACACGAAAAACCCTCTATGTAACACCTTGGGGCTTTCTTCCCACACCAGCTTTCTTCTTGGTTTGTCATAGTGCGGTGTTTTGTTCCAAGAACAAAAATATGAAAAAGCACAAAAGTTACAGGTTTCTAATACCATGGCACCTGTTCTATAGTTCTTCTTTTTCCTCAACCCTTCCACGGTTTTGGCCTGGTTCTACTACTCTGTTTAATTGTTGATTATACTGACCAAAGAAGCCCTCAATGTAAAGGAAGAATTATTTATTTATTTATTTATTGGTTTTTATATACCGGAAGTTCCTGTATACAATACATATCACTCCGGTTCACATTTAACAGATATAGCTATCGCCGGGTAGGCGGTTTACATGGAACATATCAAATATAATATAATGAACAGAAGAACTATAATACAGTGTAATATATTATATTAAGAAACAACTAAGATCAACTTAGGTAACAACTTGGAACAAAAAACTGACTCAATGTGAGCATTACATTATTGTGGTAAGACAAGGCTGGATGTTTGTTCTTCCTGCTTTAGCTCTCTGGGAAAGCTTGAAGGAAGAGCCAAGTCTTGAGTTTCACCTTGAACGTTGTATGGCATGGTTCTAGGCGGAGGTCCGGTGGTAGTGAGTTCCATAGTGACGGGCCCGCTGTGGATAGAGCGCGTTTCCTCAGGGTAGATTTTGCAGGTTGGGTGATCATTCTGTTCTGGTATGCCCTTCTGGTTGGTTTGTTAGAAGAGTGTAGTTGAAGCTGGAAAGTTAGGTTGAGGGGGGAGATGTTATGTAGTGCCTTGTGAACCATCATGCAGGTCTTGAACTGGATCCTATATTTGATGGGGAGCCAGTGGAGGTGCTGTAGGATTGGGGTGATATGGTCCCTTTTTTTGGCATTGGTAAGGATCCTTGCAGTGGCATTCAGAACCATCTGGAGTGGCTTGGTAGTGTATGCTGGAAGGCCCTGCAGGAGTGAATTACAGTAGTCTAATTTAGTTAGAATGATGGCTTGGAGTACTGTGCGGAAATCCCTATAGAGTAAAAGGGGCTTTAGTTTCTTTAGCACTTGTAGTTTAAAGAAGCATTCTTTTGTGGTGTTATTTATGAATTTATTTATGAATTTATTGAGGCAAGGAATAATATTTATGTTCTAAACGTTGTAAAAGTTATCAGAAAAGCAGAGAAAACTCATGTAAAATCACAAAATCACAAAATATAACAGCCAAAGTTCTGCTTCAGAATATGGAAAAAGCTTTGTAAATAAAGCAAACTTTACCACTTACCAGAAAACTAAACCACACTCTTTAGATAAACCTTTTACATGTTCTACCTGTGGTAATAATTTCCTTTGGAAAGCCCATTTCACAAGAAAATTAAAATGCCACCCAGCAGCTAGATCAAGTTCAAGTTGGGAATATAATAAAAGCTTATGTAAAAAAAAAAAAAAAGCCAAGGAAATTCTTTCCTAACCAATCTGCTACATTTTTTTAAAGGGGTGGATAAGCATGTGGATAAAGGTGAACCAAAAGATGTGGTATATTTGGATTTTGAGAAGGTGTTTGAGAAAGTCACTCATGAGAGGCTTCTAAGAAAACTAAAAAGTCAAGGGATAGGAGGAGATATCCTTTTGTGAATTGCATATTAGTTAAATGACAGGAAACAGATTAGGATTAAATGGTCAGTTTTCACAATGGAAAAAGGTAAACAGTGGAGTTCCTCAGGTACTTGTCCTTGGACCTGTTGTTGCGGTCCCGGTCGCGACCCTCGTAACTGGGTCCTTTCCTTGCCTCCCCGGGAATATCGGCAGCAGGACCCGGGATTCGCTGGGCCTACTCGGCCCTCCGCGGCAGTGTCTCCACGAGGCAGGCGCTGCCAAGCTCCGAGATTCTGACTCCACCCCTTTAGGCACGCGCGCGCAGAGGGAATCCTTTTAAAGGGCCTCTGGCACGAAACCACGGCCAGCCTACAATTATGACGTCAGACGCCGGCAGGGATTTAAACCCGGCGTCTGACCGAGGATCCCTGCCTAGCAATGTGGTCTACTCCTGGTGAGTAGAGAGTTGCTCATTCCTGCTTGTTCCAGCTTGTTCCTGCCTTCTCTTCCATTCCTGCTTCGGATCCTGCTCCAGTCCTCTCTGTGTTCCTGCTTCCTGCCCTGCTGGCTCTCCGGTTCTTGGATCCTTCCTGCTCCAGCTCCACTCCTGCTTCAGTCCGCTGTTCCAGTTGCCAGCCTACCCTACCTTCGGATTGCTTCCTGGTTTGACCCCGGTTCATCTTCTCGTGTTTCTGGTTGCTGCCTGTCCAAATCCTGGTCCGTCTTCACACTGCCGCTCTCTGTCCAAAGGTATTCACCTAAGTCCCAGTGGTCCGGATCCTCACGGGCTCCTCCTGGGGGGATCTCGGTCTTTGACAGTGAAGCATCAGTCTGGCCCTCTTAATCCGATCTGCCACCCGGCCTCTTCTTCTCAGCGGAGATCTCTTCCTCTTCCACTTCTTCTCCGCACGGCTGGCCCAAGGGTCCACATCCCCGGTCGCAACACCTGTGCTTTCTAATATATTTATAAATGATCTGGAAAAGGGTATGACAAGTAAGGTGATAAAATTTGCAGATGACACACAATTATTCAGAGTAGTTAAATTATGAGCAGATTGTGATAAATTGTAGCTGTACCATATGAGACTGGAAGATTGGTCAACCAAATGGCAGATGAAATTTAATGTGGGCAAATGCAAGGTGATGCAAATGGGTAAAAATAACTCTTGCTGTAGTTAGTTACATGATGTTAAGTTCCATATTAGGAGCTACCATCCAGGAAAGAAATATAGGCATCAAAGTCATAATACATTGAAATCATTGGCTCAGTGTGCTATGGCAGTCAAAAAAGCAAACAGACTGTTAGGAATTATTAGGAAGGGAATGGTGAATAAAGTGGTGGATGTCATAATGCCTCTATATTTCTCCATGATGAGACCACATCTTGAATACTGTGTTCAATTCTGTTCATCTCATCTCAAAAAAGATATAGTTGTGTAACCGTCTCTTTTTAGTCAGTAAGGAGGCCCAGACAACTGATCCGTAAAGATAGACTTTTATTGCCAGCAAGATGCAGCTAAGACAAAGGCTTAGTACAACTGCATGCCCCTCCCCTTCAGGAGCAGACTCTTATGCACTTTACAGTTCTTATCTTTTACACATGCGTTCTAAGCATTGCTGAGCAAGCATATTCCGGCTGAAGGGGCTACTGACCCCCTCCCTAGACACCCTGGAACTTTCGTGAAACTTCTCCCATGTTCTGCAGGAGAGGCTGCTGGGACTTGCAGTTCTGGAAAGGAATTTGCGAGTCTGCAGTAATACAGCCCATCACATAATACATCCATTGTTCTAATCTAGGTTACAGCAGTGAAAGCTTATCAGAGAATAAGAACAGCGAAGCCAAAAAATGAAAATGTGCAATGTGCTGACAGAGAGTTTCTCAATGTCCTAATTACAGCTGTATTGCAGACTGTAAGTAAACCCGTCATGAAGCAGGGAATTCTGGTACATGAAGTCCTTTGTCAGGTTGAAGCGTTCAGACCCCTTCAGTTGCACTGGAGAAAGTACAGAGAAGAGCCACCAAAATGTTAAAGGGCATGGAATGGCTCCCCTATGAGAAAAGTCAAAAGAGTTTAGGGCTGTTCAGCTTGGAGAAGAGTCAGCTGAGGGGAGTATATGATAGAGTTCTACAAAGTCATGAAAGGACTTGAACGGGTAAATGCGAATTTGTTATTTACTCTTTCAGCTAGGGGGCACTCCATGAAGGAATAGCCACTGCTTATTACCAGCATTAGTACCTTGGAATATATTTAATGTTTGGGTACTTGCCAGGTACTTAGAACTTTGATTGGCCACTGTTGAAAACAGGATACTGGGCTTGATGGACCCTGGGTCTGACCCAGCATGGTTAAATATGTTCTTAAATGATACTTATCACTGTTGCGTTTAGCTGGTTGCGAGACAGATCTGTCACCAGCCGCTCTTACCTCCAGCTCCAAGCCATGGGTGAGGTCCTCTGGCATTGGGGTAGGCCCCCTGGATGAAAGTGCAGCAGGTCAATTGTGCTTGTACAGGCCCGATGGGCCTGCTTGAGGAACCTTAGGTGCAGGCGCACTGAGCTCACAGCCATTTAAAGGACCTGCAATGGGAAATTCCACATGGTGCCCTCTGATGACATCTGGAGCAGCTCCCTATTTAACGCTTCCTCCACTGCCCCTCATATGCCTCAGCAATAGGTCATCTCTGTTGGAGTAACAGTTTGCCTCTGCATTCCTGTTTCCTGATCTAGATCCTTGCCTTCTTGTTCCTGGTTCCACTTCGTGTTGTCTTGAGTTCCTGTGTCCTGTACCTGGTTCCAGACAAGTGTGGTCTCCTCCTGAATTCTTGTCTGTGGTCTGCCTTCACTTGTCTGTCTTCAGTGTCTGACCTGTCCTATTGTTCCTCTTCTCCTCACCCTTTAGATTGACTTCAGATTGGACACCTGGCTTTGACTTTGGATTAGACTTCTGGTTTTGACTTTGAGTTGTACTTTGACTCTGCTTGACCTCTGCCTGCCTTTCACCCACTGCCTGCTTATTTACTTGCTTGAACTCTGCCTGCCCAGACCTCTGCCCGGACCACAACATTGCACAAACTCTGCCTGCTTCTCACTACAGCCTGCACTAGTCTCTGCTGCCTGCCCCCACCACTGCTTGTACTGACTTTGCTTCTCTCCTGCTGGCTTGTAACTCCCTATGCAATGGATATACATCATCACAGAGGCCCGTGAATATGTCCAGCTGGCCCCTGTACCAGCTCCACTTGCTGATGATGGGGATCTATAGGGGTCCTCCCTGTGGATTGCACCAACTCTACCTTGACCCAAGGGTCCACTTCTGAAACAATCACAGTTCAGTTTCTTGTATTCAATCTGACAGTTGGCAAGTGTGCTTCAGCAGAATGACTGGCATCATACATTCCACTCTGCCCTGCTACTGTTCACCTCATGTTACACCTTGGTTTTTTTTTTTTTTGTCATGCAGCCTTGCTTCCATGCCAAGACTTTACAACTTGGAGATCTTTCTGTCACTGTGCCTAGCTGTTGTATCCTAGATCTTGCACTTGAGTTGTTTTTGCCAGTCTGGGTGCTGCTTTACACCTATTATAATGTTATGGTGCCTTGACGCCAATCTTTATGTTGCTTGTTCCCTTTATCAGTGTCATGGGGATTTCCCTGTCACCTCTTCTGCTTTGTTCCCCCTTCATAGTGTCTTAGTATGCTGATACCACTTTTGGTGCCAGTTTGCCTCTCGTGATGCAATCAAAGGTTCATGTCACTGTTACTAGTGCCCTCTTTTGGAGCCTTGGGGTGTTCTTCCCACATTAGCTTTCTTCTTTGCTCCTCTGATGATGCCTTGCAGATGCTGGTGCCCTTTTGCCCCTTTACAGAGCCTTAGGCTATTCATGCATCTTTTGGTGCCACTTTGCCACAGCCTACGAAGCATAGAGTTCTTTCCCTCTTCTGATGATTTCTTCCCACGAGTTCCATGAGAATTGATGACAAAACCCAATCCTGGAGCACAAAATAGGCTGCAATGCTTCTGTCACTCAGTTTAATAGCTAACAAAAAAAAAAAAGAATAAACACTTTCTTTTTGTTTTGAAACTAAAAAAATAAATTGCGGTCCCCATGAAATGAGTGGACAAAATGAAACAAATTTTTTTCTTCTGCGCATCTCTACTTGTTTTCCAATATGTTTATATTGTGACAGGGTGAGAGTGGAGGGTGAGGGGGGAGAGAGGAAAAGAGCACAGGACCAAAGAGTGGAGAGTATGGTGCACCTATGTTATTTTCACTGTGCACTCCGAGTTGCAGGTTATCAGGTATTCCAGGTATTTGTAATTAGGGATGTGAATCATTTTTCTAACAAATTGAAATATCGTACGATATTTCTAAATTCGTTAGCAATCGGTTAAAAGAAAGAAACTATCAATTTTACCCCCGATTTTTCATAAAAATCATTTTTTGGGTTAGTACACGCTAACTCATGTTAGCGCGCACTAACAAAAAAACCATTTATTTTTGTTACTTTTTGTTATTTTTTGCTATTTTTGTTAGTGCGCGCTAACTCCCGTCAGCACGCACTAACCCAAAAAATGATTTTTCACTAAAAAAAAATGGGGAAACATTTTTCCCGCAGCCAGACGATCCTGAAAGCGGGAATGATCAAGCACCTGATTCACATCCCTATTTGTAATTAATATCCTAATATCTTCAAACAACTTAAATGGAAGAACATTTGCAGATGGAATACAAAGTAAATTAGATGTCTAATTTAATATGACCATATATTTACTTTTGAGATTTAGCACATTTTTTCTGTAATAAAATATCCAAGTCATGGAACAATAGAAATAAAAGAATAGAGGTCCATATTCAGAGGCATTTAGCTGGATATCACTCATGTTAACTGGATAAATGCTGACTTGTGATGATATCTGGCTAACTCATATGAACACAAAAAAAAGGGAAATGCAATGTAACTTCACCATGTAGTTGCCAAAAAATGTCACTTTTTATTCTTTTTTTGTTTTTTGTTTTTGAATTTTACTTCTTAAATAATTTATCAAAATGTAAGTATTATTATTAATATTAATGCCACATCAGCAAGCCTGTCAGCGTGTTTCTGCAATTAAGTCAGTGACCGCCCAGTCTATTCAATCATTTGCAGCTTTGGATGGTGTAAATCATACCTCCCCAAAGTCTTTGAAAAAAAAATCTTAAGGCATTGAATATCTCATATTACAGTGGAGAAAAACTAAGAGATTTGAATATCCAGGACACTGGTCTAAGTTAGTTCGACGATGGCCGAAGTTTCGCGTTACCCACTTCATCAGGAGCCTAAGTATATCATCTTACAATTGGATATTCGTTTTACCTCCTTTCATGTTCCAACCTTCAGAAATAAATAAAAAACAAATTAATAACTTTGAAGTACTTAGCTTTTTTTGATGGCATGATGTTGTTGAATCCTTACATGGGACAGTATGTCTCCCACTTATTTTTCAAATAGGAACAGAGACCATATTGCCGGTAGGCATCAGTTTAAATCTTACCACACAAGTTAACGTAACCAATAGGACCCGATGATGTGTCTGTCATCATCCCATGGCTCGTAACATAGACTTGCTTGTTTATAGAAAAACTTGTAAATTAAGACTAGCATTGAGTCCATTCGGGTGAACTGTATTTAAATGATGGATCCATCTTTGCTCAGATCGTAACAGTTGAACATTTAATTCCCCACCACGCCAAGAAGGACATATCTGTTCCAATACACATACCTGTAACTCATCAAAGACATATGAAAAATCTTGACAGTGTGTTACCAGAAGGGCAGTAACTCGATTATGTACTAGACAAGAGCAGTGCCTCTATAAGTCACGTCATCAGAGACCGCTTTGTTTTGCCCACATAAAATTTGTCACAAGAACATTTATTAGTCTATGCCCCTCCGGGATTACTTGAAGCTGATGTCTTTCCCCTCATTGAATCCATAGTGAAGTACATCGATTCAGACCTCCCTACCATGATCATGGGAGACTTCAACCTACAGACTGACGCCTCTCCCCGCTCCTCCAATTGCGAAACTCTCCTCAACTCCCTCATGCTATGGGTTTCACGCAGATCATAAACAACCCGACACACAAAGCAGGACATACGCTGGACCTTATCTTTATTAACCTCAAATTTCACCTGCTCTAGGGCACCTTCTTGTACCCAGTACCATGTCAGATCACTTTCTGATAACCACCAAGGTCTCCACAATACAACAGACTCACAACCCACAGCACCCATCAACCATTCATTTCAGGAAAGCATGTGCTTCCGAGATCCTCAGTGACCATCTTACGAAAGAACTCTCAAACCTGGATCTATCCAACCCCGAATCAGGCCGTTCTATCATGGGAACAACATTACGGAATCAGTTGCAAAACAATTTATGCCCTGTAGTCCTCCAAAAACAATAATCCCAGAAAAAAAGGAAATCAACCCTGATTCTCTACTGACCTCAAGCGGTCGAAACAAGTCCTACGTCACAAAGAAAATGAATGGCGCAAAGCTCCAAACCCCTCCATGCTATCGACCTACAAAGGAACCTTACATCACTACAGGACACAATTCTAAAATCAAAAAGAGAATACTATGCAAGCAAAATCCACGATTTCCAATATGATGCCAAGGCGCTGTTTCGTATGTGTCTCAAATCACAAAGCCTTCCCCATCGACGATACCCGACGAGCAGGCACAAACGAAGGCCACGAGCTTGCTTCTTTCTTTCAGCAAAAGATTGCAAATACCCTGGCACTCTTACCACCAATACTACCTCCAGCTCTACATTCACCAACACTCACTCCCACACTGGAATCAAGCTCAACAATTTCGAACTAACGTCCTCCGGTGAGATTGAATCCCTCCTCAAGAGACAGAAACCATCTAGCCATCCAAATGACAACATCCCTTCAAAAACTGCTGCTACTGATTCCAGACAAGATCTCGCTACCTATAGCGAACATTATAAACTGCTCGTTAACCCAAGGGAGATACCCTGACAGCTTAAAAACTGCTTCTCTTAAAACCCCTCCTCAAGAAACACAACTTAGACCCCAAAGAACTTGCCAACTTCCGCCCTATTTCAAATCTCCCTTTTTTAGCCAAACTAACAGAGAAATTGGTTAATACTCAGCTTTCAGAATATCTAGAAGAACACAATATCCTATACCCATCCCCAATACGGATTTCGCAAATCTCGTAGTACAGAAACGCTTCTCATATCATTAACAGACCATATCATTATGGGATTAGACAAAGGCTACTCCTTTCTTCTAGTACTTCTAGACATCTCGGCGGCATTCGATACCGTCAACCATTCCATCCTCCTAACTCACCTAGCAGACATAGGTATTTCCGGATCAGCCCTCAGTTGGTTCACATCATTCCTTAGCAACAGAAGCTTCAAAGTTAAAATAAACAATAAAGAATCTCCATCGACAAGATCCTCACTTGGTGTTCCTCAATGATCCTCTCTGTCACCCACTCTTTTCAACGTCTACCTCCTCCCCCTCTGCCAGCTTCTAACTGACCTTAACCTAATACATTATCTATATGCAGATGACGTGCAGATTCTGATTCCGATAACTGAATCCATCACAAAATCACTCACACATTGGAACAACTGCTAATATTGATCACCAGCCTCCTCAACAGTCTTAATTTGGTTCTTAACGCCTCTAAAACTGAACTTCTCATCTCCTCCAATCAAGACAACCAACCCCCACAGACTATCCTCAACACTCAGCTCACACACACCCATGTAAGAGATCTCGGGGTTCTACTCGACAATCGCCTAAACCTAAAGAAAATGATCAACACCACAACCAAAGATTGTTTCTATAGACTCCAGGTTCTAAAAAGACTCAAACCGCTTTTATTCTTCCAAGACTTCAGGACAGTTCTGCAAGCCTTACTATTTGCTAAAATAGACTACTGCAGCGCTCTTCTCCTGGGTCTCCCCAGCTCATCCACCAAACCCCTACAGTTGATACAGAATGCAGCGGCAAGAATTCTGACTAATACCAACCGTGGAGAACACATATCACCTATCCTCCATAACTTACACTGGCTCCCGGTGAAATACAGAATCTTGCACAAATCACTAACTTTAATTCACAAATCCATCTACAATCATCTGCATCTGGACCTCAAATTCCCTCTCAATCTCCATATCACCAACAGACCGACCAGAGTAGTATATAAAGGAACCCTACAGGCCCCACCTACAAAAGCTACACGCCTCACCTCGACCAAAGATCGATCCTTTTCAACAGCAGGCCCAGCTATCTGGAACAACATCCCATACGACCTTAGACTGGAACCCTGCCTAATAACATTTAGAAAAAAACTCAAGACCTGGCTTTTCCGCCAGGCCTTCTCAGATCTCTCAGATTCTCTTTAGACGACCGAATACCCTTTTTGAACTATGGATCTCCATACCAACTTCAAGCTCTGATTGATTAAGAGCCTACTCAGTCTCTTTAAATGTTTTTATTATCCTAATCTCTATGTTCCTTAGACCTTTCTTTCTAGTAGTCTTGGCTTCCAAGTTTACTACCCCTGTTGAATGTAACTTTGTCCTTCCTGTTTTTTACCAATGGTTTGTTACAGTTTCCCCCTTTCGATGTAAACCGATCTGATATGGTCCTCAACCATGAAGGTCGGTATAGAAAAGTGTTAAATAAATAAATAAATTTAATGATGTAAATCACCCCTGATTCAAGCAAGTAGTGAGAGATTTTAAATACACTGTCTGCTGGATGGATGTAAAATAAATTGAGGAAATATTCATCATAACTTGGCACACTGAGCATGTGCCACAAGCTGAATGTGAGCCTCCAATGGTGGGCACTGGTGTCATTGTAGAGTCAGAATGGACAAGTTGGTCCTTCAAATTTGATCCTCGTGTGTAAGTACACCGTGGTATCTTGTGAAATTCATCATAAATTTGAAGAATATGCCAGTTTTGAAAAAACACATTTTTTATGCTTTGAGCCATAGGAGAGAAAGGAATAATATATGTGAGAAAATCTTCATCTTCAATTGACCAGGGCAAAAATAGCCAATCACGGTGAGTATTTTTAGCTCGTAAATAGGCACTTTTAATATAGCGAGCAGGATATCCTTGGGCCAAGAAGTGTGCTGTTAGATCTCTCGATGGTGTTGGTACTTGCTCTTTGGTGCATAGCCTATGAATTCTAAAAAATTGGCTCATAAGAATATGCCATGCTGGGTCAGACCAAGGGTCCATCAAGCCCAGCATCCTGTTTCCAACAGAGGCCAAACCAGGCCACAAGAACCTGGCAATTGAGATGACGTGGATGTGCACTTGTAAAATGGAGTAATGTATTGCTAGATACTGCCTTTCTGTATAAAGTGGTGGTGAAACCTCCAATAGACTTCGTAAATAGAATATCCAAAAATGTAATTTGATGTACTTGAAACTTGGCTGTAAAACGTGAGTATTTTGAGCATTTAACCAGATCAGAAAAGAATCAAATTCTTCCTTCGACCCTTGCCAGAGAATCAAGATGTCATCAATGTAGCATTTCCATGATATAATGTGTTGTGAAAATGGATGATTACACTCTATCCAATTTTTTTCAAAATGACCCATGTAGAGGTTTGCCAGATCAGAGGCCATGTGGCTCCCATCGCTGTACCACAAATTTGCTGAAAAAACTATGCTCAAAGGCAAAATTATTCTTGGTCAATGCAAATGTTAGAAGGGAGTGTAAAAAAATCAGAGGGAACCCGATGAGGACGGGGACGCAACTCTAAATATTCCATAGCGATGTCAATTGCTTCATCTTGAGGGATACAAGTGTATAAAGATTCCACATCTAAAGTCACTAATTGTAAATGATTTGTGTTACCCTAGACATTTTCAAGAAAAGTGATCATCTGTTGTTTATTTATTTATTTATTTCAAAACTCTTCTATACTGTCGTTAAGTTAGGTAACCATCACATTACAAAAAAGTCACGATAAAGTTAAAATGAGTGCCGTGGTATAGATTACAAGTTAAGCGTGTGCCATCATAGTACGGTAACATTTTAGTATAATAACTATGTGTAAAGTTAAGCTTGTCTGTTTGTTTAGGAAGTATTAGGCGGTTCGAATTTAACATTAAGATGTGTTTATAGGTTAAAAACAACAACTGTTTGCTTGGTGCGACCTTTTCAACTGACTATTTCTCCCTCTCTTTTTCTTTAGAAAAGCTTGTTTAAAGAGCCAGGTTTTCAAGTTGGTTCTGAATGTTTTAAGTCTCTATGCAGCTTAATTCGAGTGGCATGGTGTTCCACAGGACAGGATCAGCCAGTGACAGTGCTCTTTCTCTTACTTGAGTGAGGCGTGCTGATTTAACAGAGGGGACTGTTGTGGGAGTCTCAGTTTAGTGGACCCTTGGGCAGCCCTGCTGGAGACTAGGAAGAGATGGACAATGTCTCTAATGAACAGCAGGCCGGGAGGCAGATGATCAGGTGGGACGTAGATGCTCTTCACCCTGGGAAGCTGGTGCTCCCCCGGGAGGAGCCCGTAGGATCCCAACCACTGGGACTTAGGTGGCTTCACCCTTGGAAGCCGAAGCCCCCCTGGGTGGAGCCCATAGGGGCCCGGCCACTGGGAACAGGCAGGTTCTGGATCATGACAGGTAACTGGAACCAGACTAGGACAGTAGTGATACTGTAACTGGGTTCGGGTTCTGGAACCAGGCAGGAACTGTAGCAGGACTCGGGTACTGGAACCAGGCAGGAACTAAGCAGGTACTGTAGCAGCAGGCAGGAACCAAGCAGGTACTGTAGCAGGAACGGAGCGACGTAGCCAAGCGGGTCACTCCGGGGCGCAACGTAACAGGAAACCAGAATGCTAACCCGTTGCAAGGCAAAGGCTGGATGGCCGTGGCCGGCTTATCAAGGCCGCAGCGTGTGACGTCAGGAATTGGGCGGAGTTGGCACTGGCGGGAAACGGGCTACAAAGGCGCCCAAGTGGCGCACACACGTGCGCGACTAGGAGCAGGGCGTCCACCGGCACCTTCACAGCGGCGCTGCCCCTGCGGGGATGCAGCCAAATAGGCCGCAAGCCAGGACTCCGGAGCCAGGAGCAGGTCCGGGAATCAAGAGGTAAGTGCCTGGCCACGGTGCTCACGTCCAGGACGCAACAGTACCTCCCCTCTTATGCCCCCTCTTAGCCGGTCCAGGTTTACTAGGGTGATCTAAATGAAACTGCCGTAATAAGTCCTTGTCGAGGATATTACGGGCCGGTTCCCACGAGTTGTCCTCGGGTCCGCAACCCTCCCAGGCAAGCAAGTATTCCCATCGGCGTTGATGGAACCGGACATCCAAAACTTCACGTACTTGATACGTAACCTCGTCCAGTACTGAAGGGTCTGAGGGTTCAGGAGCCCTGGAGTGGTATCTGGACAACACAAGAGGCTTCAACAATGACACATGGAACACATCATGTATGCGCATGGAGGAGGGTAGGCGTAGACGGTATGAGACTGCTCCCACTCGTTCGGCGACTCTGAAAGGCCCACAGAATTTCGGAGCTAGTCTTCAAGAGGGAATACGTAACTGTAGATTTCTGGTGCTAAGCCAGACACGATCTCCTGGGAGGAAGGTAGGTGCTGGCTGACGATGCCTATCCGCCCACTGCTTGGCGGACAGGGCGGCTTTAAGGATCTTTTCCTGGGTAGAGCTCCACAAGGCACGGAGCTGGCGAGCAGAGAGTTGCACTGCCAGGAGTGCACTAGGTTCAGGCGAAGGCAGGGGCTGTCAAAGTTGCTTCCCATAAACAATGAGGAACGGGGAGCTTCCTGTAGCAGCATGCATGTGATTATTATACGAGAACTCCGCCCAAGGGAGTAGCTTGGCCCAATTATCTTGTCGTTCGTTCACAAAGGCACGGAGAAACGTCTTCAGGGTTCAATTGGTTCATTCCGTTTGCCCATTGCTCTGAGGATGGAATGCAGACGAAAGACTAAGTTGCACATTAAAGCACTTACATAGAGCTTTCCAATAGCGGGCTGTAAACTGTGGTCCTCGATCGGAGATGATATCCTGCGGAAGACCGTGAAGTCTAAAGATGTGCTGAGTGAACAGGCCAGCTAGGTCAGGGGCAGAAGGAAGTTTTGGCAAGGGAATGAAGTGCGCCATCTTGGAAAATTGGTCCACGGTTACCCAGATGACCGAATTACCTCCTGAGACAGGAAGATCCACGACGAAATCAGTGGTGATATGTGTCCAAGGCTCCACCGGGATGGGCAATGGTTGCAACAGGCCCCTGGGCTTCCCGAGGAGCGGCTTTTCAACCGCACAAGTAGGGCATGAGGCCACAAACGCTTGGACAACTTGTCTTACCGTTGGCCACCAGTAGAAATGGTTTAACAATTCTAATGTCCCTTTCCAACCAGCATGGCCCCCAGTGAGGGAGTCATGGGCCCAAGCGAGGACTGCTCTCCTGGAGCGACATGGAACAACAGTCTTCTCTTGGGAGGACACCAAGGTTGCAGCAAGACTTACTTTTTCAGGGTCCAAGATATACTGAGGTGTATCAGGGGTCTCTTCGACCTCAGAAGAGCATGAGAGCGCGTCAGCTCAAACATTCTTAGAGCCGGGTCAGTAGCGTAAGGTAAAGTCAAACCGATCAAAAAACAGTGAACATTGGGCTTGTCTTGGATTCAGGCGTTGGGCTTGCTTCAAGAATGCTAGGTTTTGTGATCGGTGTAAATCGTGAACCGGTGGTTGGCTCCCTCCATCCACTGTCTCCATTCTTCCAGGGCAAGTTTCACGGCTAGCAACTCTTTGTCACTTACACAGTAGTTGCTCTCAGCTGGGGAGAATTGGAAATAAAATCCCGATCAAGTTTTGCCTCAAATGACGAGGCTGCTTCAGGGGAACAATTATAAACTAAATATATCAAAAAGATGCTTAAGACAAAAAAAGAGATAAAGGTGCCTTAGATGTATTGTACATTAATCCTGTCAAACAGCGCCAAAGAATCAGTTTTAAAACCCAATTTTGATTTTAATGTGCCTTCAAAGGTTTAGCACAAAGAAAACAAAGCCAATACTGCATCAGGATAGTCAAAAAGATCTAGACAGCCATTGATCACAAACAAAAAAACCTTCAAATGCACTGCTGAACCAACATATACCATCAACGATGTCACTCAATATCTCAGAAGAAATTCCTCATCGGGCAGTGAGTCTTGATATGCCACTGCTTGGCGGAACAAACTGCTATCTAATTTATTTTTTTATTTATTTATTTAAAGCTTTTATATACCGGCATTCGTAGGACACATCAAGTCGGTTTACGGGTAACGGTGAAAGGAAATCACAATGAACGATAATAGCAGGATAGCTAGATAACAAATGAAAGTACATTTTTAAAGAAGGTCAACGAGCAAAGTATAATTTGGTGAACTAAATGGGTTTTTAGGTTATCCATATTAAAGTTAAATAAAACATATGAACTTATAATCAATATTAGGTAGATATATGAACTTATGTACAAATGATGGCAGGGGCTAAAGGTGGCTGGGAGGGAGGGAGCGGGGAAGGAAATAGAGCGGAGGTGGGGGGTGGGGAGGGGGTGCGGGGATGGATGTGGGGCAAGGAGAGCGGGGTGATTCAGAGGAAAACGTTGCCAGGGGGGGGGAGGGGGAGGGTAGGAGGGGAGGTAGTGGGGCGCTGGGGATGGGACAGGGAAGGGAGCTGAAGTGGTTCGGAAGAGGTCACTGACTAGGATTGAGAGGAGTTGGGGTAGGCCTGTTTAAAAAGCCAAGTTTTGATTCCCTTTTTGAAATGGCTCAGGGGATGGTTCTAAATGGAGTTCGGCGGGAAGGGAGTTTCCAGAGGGTGGGGCCAGCAATGGAGAAGGCTTTTTCTCTGGTGTTGTGAGGTGAGCAATTTTGAGTGAGGGGGTATGGAGGGTACCTGAAAGGGAGTTTCTGGTGGGGCGGTTGGCTTGACGGAAGTGTGGCATATCTTCGAGCCAGGGAGAGTTGTTTTTGTGTAACGTGTTATGAAGCATGGTGAGTGTTTTGTATTGGGACCGGAAGGTACTGGGTAATTAAAACACTTCAGATAAGCTTTGGCTGTGCAGATTTGATGCAGTTTATCAAGTTGCGATATTTCTTGCTTGTGGATTGCAAGTTGGCTAAAAGACAGGAAACGGAGAGTAGGATTAAATGGTTAATTTTCACAGTGGAAAAAGGTAAACAGTACCTTGGACTGGTGCTTTTTAATATATTTATAAATGATCTGGAAAGGGGTATGATGAGTGAAGTGATCAATTTGCAGATGACACAAAATTAAGCAGAGTAGTTAAATCTCAAGTGTATTGTGATAGATTGCAGGAGGACCTTGCAAGACTGGAAGATTGGGCTACCAAATGGCAGATGAAATTTAACATGGACAATAGAGATGTGCTTCATTTTTTCCTACCGGGTCGTTTATCGGTTCGGATACTTCGTGGTACAATTTCGGGTTCCTCGTTTCGTTTTTTCGAAAAACGAAATGAGGAAACCCGAAACCGGGCCGAAAAACGAATCCGGAAACGAAGCTAAAAAAAAACCCACCCCAAGCATTTAAAATAATTTTGAAGCCTTTTCGTTCATATATACAACCCCCCCCCCCATCCCGATCCCTCCCCAAGACTTACCAACATCCCTGGTGGTCCAGCGGGGTCCCGGGTCCAATTTGCCCTCCGTGCCCGGTGTGCTACTGCAAGCCGTGCGCCTCAAAATGGTGCCGAATAGCCTGAACTACCATGTCACAAGGCTATCGGCGCCATTGGTCAGCCCCTGTCACATGGCCATCGGCGCCATCTTGTGCTCCTATCATGTGACAGGAGCTGACCAATGGCGCCGAAAGCCTCTGTGACATAGTATGGGCAAAGGCTATCGGCGCCATTTTGGGTTACTGGCAGCCGACAACGAAATCGCTCCCGGACCCCTGCTGCAGCCCCAGGGATTATTGGCAAGCCTTGGGGGGTCAGGAGGGGGCTGCCAGTAACCAAAATGGCGCCGATAGCCTTTGCCCATACTATGTCACAGAGGCTTTCGGCGCCATTGGTCAGTTCCTGTCACATGATAGGAGCACAAGATGGCGCCGATGGCCATGTGACAGGGGCTGACCAATGGCGCCGAAAGCCCCTGTGACATGGTAGTTCAGGCTATTCGGCACCATTTTGAGGCGCACGGCTTGCAGTAGCACACCGGGCACGGAGGGCAAATTGGACCCGGGACCCCGCTGGACTACCAGGGATGTTGGTAAGTCTTGGGGAGGGATCGGGATCCGGGGGGGGGGGGGTGTATCAAACCCGAAAAACGAAATTTCCCCGAAATTCGGGGAAATTTCATTTCGGGTTTCGGGGCTTCCGAAACCGCAACGAATTAGGAAATTTCGTGCAATTTCCTAATTCGGGCGAAGAACGAAGCACATCTCTAATGGACAAGTGCAAAGGGATGCATATAGGAAAAAAAATAACCCTTGCTGTAGTTACACAATGTTAAGCTCTATCTTAGGAGTTACCACCCAGGAAAAAGATCTAGGATTCATAGTGGATAATACATTGAAATCATTGGCCCAGTGTGCTGTGGTTATCAAAAAAGCAAACAGAATGTTAGGAATTATTAAGAAGGGAATGGAAAATAAAATGAAGGATGTCATAATGCCTCTGTATCGCTCCATGATGAGACCGCACCTTGAATACTGTGTTCAGTTCTGGTCACCGCATCTCAAAAAGGATATAGTTGCGATGGAGAAGGTACAGAGAAGGGTGACCAAAATAATAAGGGGCATGAACGGCTGGCCTATGAGGAAAGCCTAAAGAAGTTAGTTTGGGGAAGAAACCACTGAGGGGGGATATGACAGAAGTCTACAAAATCATGAAAGGACTTGAACAAGTTAATATAAATCGGTTATTTACTCTTTCAGATAAAAGAAGGACCAGGGGGCACTCCAAAAAGTTAGCAAGTAGCTCATTTAAAACAAATTAAAGAAAATTATTTTTCACTCAGCACATAGTTAAGCTCTGGAATTCATTGCCAGAGGATGTGGTTACAGCAGTTAGTGTAACTAGGTTTAAAAAAGGTTTGGATAAGTTCCTAGAGGATAAATCCATAAACTGCTATGTCAGTAATGAATAAGCAATAGTAGCTTGTGATCTGTCTAATGTTTGGGTACTTGCTAGGTGCTTGTAGCCTGGATTGGCCACTATTGGAAACAGGATGTTGGGCTTGATAGACCCTTGGTCTGACCCAGTATGGCATATCTTGTGTTCTTACCCCAACCTCCCTCAAAAATAACACACTATCAAATGTGTATACATACAAATCATACATACCTAAACTGGATTTGTATTGATATTGGGGCGGATTTTCAGAGCCCTGCTTGCCTAAATCCGCGCAAAACCGGGCGGATTTAGGCGAGCAGGGCCCTGCGCGCCGGTGAGCCTATTTTACATAGGCCTACCAGCGCGCGCAGAGCCCCGGGACTCGCGTAAGTCCCGGGGTTCTCCGAGGGGGGCATGTCGGGGCGTGTCGTGGGGGCGGGCCCGGTCGTCGCGGCGTTTCGGGGGCGTGTCGGCAGCGTTTTGGGGGGGGGTACGGGGGCGTGGCTACGGCCCGGGGCGGTCTGGGGGCGTGGCCGTGCCCTCCGTACCCGCCCCCAGGTCACGGCCCGGCGCGCAGGAGGCCCGCTCGCGCGCAGGGATTTACTTCTCCCTCCGGGAGGCGTAAATCCCCGGAGAAAGGTAAGGGGGGGGTGTAGACAGGGCCGGGCGAGTGGGTTAGGTAGAGGAAGGGAGGGGAAGGTGAGGGGAGGGCGTTAGAGGATTCCCTCCAAGGCCGCTCCGATTTCGGAGTGGCCTTGGAGGGAATGGGGGTAGGCTGCGTGGCTCGGCGCGCGCCGGCTATACAAAATCGATAGCCTTGCGCGCGCCGATCCAGGTTTTTAGCAGATACGCGCGGCTCCGCGCGTATCTACTAAAATCCAGCGTACTTTTGTTTGCGCCTGGAGCGCAAACAAAAGTTAGGCCTATTCGCGGAGTCTGAAAATCCGCCCCTCTATGTTTAACTAACCCAAGAACGAGATTCTAGTCGTCATAGTGGATAACACATTGAAATTGTCGGTTCAGTGTGCTGCGGCAGTCAAAAATCAAACAGAATGTTGGGAATTATTAGAAAGGGAATGGTGAATAAAACGGAAAATGTCATAATGCCTCTATATCACTCCATGGTGAGACCGCACCTTGAAATTGTGTACAATTCTGGTCGCCACATCTCAAAAAAGATATAATTGCGATGGAGAAGGTACAGAGAAGGGCTACCAAAATGATAAGGGGAATGGAAACAGCTCCCCTATGAGAAAAGACTAAAGAGGTTAGGACTGTTCAGCTTGAGAAGAGATGGCTGAGGGGGGATATGATAGAGATGTTTAAAATTATGAGAGGTCTAGAACGGGTAGATTGAAATCGGTTATTTACTCTTTCGGATAGTAGAAAGACTAGGGGGCACTCTATGAAGTTAGCATGGGGCACATTTAAAACTAATCGGAGAAAGTTCTTTTTTACTCAATGCACAATTAAACTCTGGAATTTGTTGCCAGAGGATGTGGTTAGTACAGTTAGTATAGCTGTGTTTAAAAAAGGATTGGATAAGTTCTTGGAGGAGAGTCCATTACCTGCTATTAAGTTCACTTAGAATAGCCACTGCCATTAGCAATGGAAACATGGAATAGACTTAGTTTTTTGGGTATTTGCCAGGTCTTACGGCTTGGATTGGCCACTGTGGAAACAGGATGCTGGGCTTGATGGACCCTTGGGTCTGACCCAGTATGGCATTTTCTTATGTTCTTATGTTCTTAATCATTATTGAAATATTTATCTTTATATGTGTTACGAATCTGGATATGATTGTGGACCCTTAGCCCAAGGCAGAGTTGGCACAACCTGAGAGGGCGAACCCCCGCAGGACTCCACTGTAGGAGGCAAGGCCACAGAGATGCAGGGGCCAGCTGGAGCTTCACCCACTACCAACCAACGGTCCCCCGCGGATTGAGTCCTGGGGTACTGGGGCTGGCTGGACTTAGGTGGGCCCCTGGGATGATTGGAGGCGAGAAGGTGAGCATCAGGAGGTGAAGCAGAATCCGGACTAGAGCTGAAGGAGAAGAGCAGCGAAGACCACCGTCCAGTTCCAAACAGAGCCAACGGAGAGAGCCGAAGAATTTGATCCAAGATCAGGTCTGCTGGAAGGAGACAAGACGAGGGCTGGTCCGAGGTCAGGAATCCAGAAGGAGACAACGAAAGCTGGTCCAAGGTCAGGAAGCCAGAAGGAGACGAGAGCTGGTCTGAGGTCAGGAAGCAGAAGATCCGTCCAAAGGGAGAAGACCGGGAAGAGAAACAGGCAGGCAGGATCTGGAGCAGGGAGGCTGGAGCAGGAGACCTGAAGCAGGAACGCTGTAGCCAAGTCACTTGCTGAAGGTTTTGGGCAGGTTTAAATACCTGCTGAGCACTGATGTGATCTGGAATGGGCCAACGACATGTCCCCACTGTGGGCCCTTTAAGACCCCCTAGTGGCGCGCGCGTCTAGGAGGAAGCCAGGGAGAGGCGGAGTCAATGGCGTCCTGCGGCATAGAGGCCCGAAACAGCCCAGTGGCATGTAGGCCTGTCGCCTGCTTCGGAGGGGCCCTGGAGGTGGGGGTCTTGCTGGGAGAGAACCAGCATGTTCGGCAGCTAGCAGGGACGGCCGGTACAGACTGCGTATCCAGTCTGGATTCTGCTTCACGGCCGGTAAGCCTAACAGTATGTTTTCTGATTTAAATGTATATTCTAAATATCTTAAGGTATTAAAGCACAGCTTAGGAAGTAACCAAGTTTTAAAGTTAAATAAATAATTTTTCAAATGCAATATGCCATCAGGTGAATTAGATTAGGTTAAGCCATAAACATATACTTGATTGTGTTTACTAAAGAACCACATGGCCTTTTTTCCTCCTGTTTTAATAGAATAGGTCAATAATTATTTTTAAAAAAACCAGAGGGTAGAAACCAAGAGGTGAATTTGAAGGTCACTTCAACTTGCCAGTGAGGTTTTTAGAAATGTGTGATGCAAATTCAGGTGGTGTCTAGTGGGAATGTTAAATCTAAAACTTTTTCTATTTTCACAAGCTGCTGCTTGAAGTGACCTGATTGTAAAGCAAGTAGAGCACGGTAGTCTCTATTATAGTCAGACAGATCTATTCTCCATCTCTACCAAGTCTGACCTAATCTATACTCTCTTGACAGCTCTGTAAATGAGAAATAAGCCAAAGCCAGGGAAAGAAAGATTGTCACTGTGACTGAGACTGCAAGCATGGCTGTAAAATTTAGATGTTTGAGGACTAGTAATGTTAAAAATAAAAATTCAAATTGTAACTCAAACCAACATTGTAATTTTTATCACTAAGTACATTTTAGATTAGACTGGGTAAACAATGCACTTATGGTTGAAATCAAACCAATTATGATGCACATGAAGATGGGAAAGGCAATTGTGAAAAACAATTTCCATAATAATGCTTGTTACCTGTGTAAAATTGGTTGTCTGAAAACTGCCCATCCTCAATGTGGTAAGTGCATTGAGATCCCCAATGTGTGTACTTGTTAGCCACATTGAGAAGAGGTGTTCCCGAGGGCATGATTCGATCTGGGAAGGAAAAATACATACAGAAGTTACATTGTAAATGATGGCAGATAATGACCAATATGGTCCATCCAGTCTGCCAAGTTGAGATTCATCCAATTTAGGTAGATGTAGATATGAAAAATATTTTATTTGGTCCAACAACAGCTCCTCCTTCCTAAAGTCTTTTACTTTTTCATTCAGTCCTTTTCCTACATCTATCCCAACTAGAGATGTGAATCAGAACTGGAATCGGTTCGGATTCCAATTCCGATTCACATGTATTTTTTTTTTCATTGGGCCCGATCGCAGTTTTGTTTATCGGCTGCGCCCAAGCCGATAACAAAAAACCCACCCCGACCCTTTAAAACTAATACCTTAGCTTCCCCCACCCTCCCGACCACCCCCAAAAACGTTTTACAGGTACCTGGTGGTCCAGTGGGGGTCCCTGGAGTGATCTCCCGCTCCCGGGCCATCGGCTGCCACTAATCAAAATGGGCGCCGATGGCCCTTTGCCCTTACCAATTTGACAGGGTAATCCGTGCCATTGGCCGGACCCTGTCCACATGGTAGGAAGCACTGGATGGCCCGTGCCATCTTGTGCTCCTACCATGTGACAGGGGCTAACCAATGGCACCGGTAGCCCCTGTGACATAGAAAGGGCAAAGCCCCTGGTGGTCCAGCGGGGGTCCGGGAGCGACCTCCTTCACTCGGACCATCGGCTGCCAGTATTCAAAATGGCGCCGATAGCCTTTGCCCTTACTATGTCACAGGGGCTACCAGTGCCATTGGTATGCCAATGGCATGTCCCACTGAGGGCCCTTTAAGACCCCATAGGTGGCGCCGAAGCAAGCAGACTTGACTAACCCTGTCACATGGTAGGAGCACAAGATGGCGCCGGCCATCCAGTGCTCCTACCATGTGACAGGGTCCGGCCAATGGTACGGATACCCTGTCACATGGTAAGGGCAAAGGGCCATCGGCGCCATTTTGATTAGTAGCAGCCGACGGCCCGGGAGCGGGAGATCGCTCCAGGGACCCCCACTGGACCACCAGGTACCTGTAAAAAGTTTTTGTGGGGGTCGGGAGGGTGAGGGAAGCTAAGGGATTAGTTTTAAAGGGTCGGGGTGGGTTTAGGGTTTATTTTTGTGTGCCGTTTCCCGCCCTCCCCACAAAACGATAAGAGAACCCCCACAGTCAATATCGTGGGTTTTCCTATCGTTTTGGGGGAGCCCCCAATTTCTGACGATTTTGAAAATACCATCCGATATTTTCAATCATCCAAAGCCTGATTCACATCCCTAATCCCAACCTTGCCTAACACCTCCCAAAGTGATGGAATTCATCTGTTCTGCTAGTAGTTAATTTCAGGCCCTGCCACCTTTTGCTTCCCAGAAAAACAATAACAAAGATGACATCTATGCCTCCTTCTCTTCTAATTACCAAATTTTGAAATAATTCCCCTGGCTGGCAAGGTTAGTGGCATTGCTTGAAAAAAATAAAGATCTAGCTAACCCACTCTCATTAAAATTTGGGTTTTAACCTTGGTCCTTCTATAAAAGTCATCCCAGCCTTCCTGAAAACAAGATGATGATGTACCACTTCTATTTATGATTATAACCACTGCTCAATGCAGATTTATCCATAAGCTTTCTTGGATGCCCACTTATAAGAAAATCAAACTTGGATCCAGACAAATCAGAAAACTACTGCCCAGTATCAAATATACTGTTATGCTCAGGCTTGTGAACCCTTGGGCTGACGGGAGGATGGTATACCAAGAGGAAGATCCATAGGTTCTCCCATCGGGTGGCGAGGCAGGAACAGAAGACGTGACCAGCTGACCCTCGGCACTGGAGACTGAGGCGACTGTGGAGGCAGACTAAGAGTCGTGACGTCGAGGAAAGGAACTGTGTCTTCGCCACTGGAAGCCCGCGGTCCCCCCAGGAGGAGCCCGTAGTGACCCGGACCGCTGGGACTTTGGTGGACATTTGAGAGGTCAAGGAGTCGAGCGTTAGGTGCAAGGGCTGACTGGAACTTCACCCTTGGAAGCCCGTGGTCCCCCCGGGAGGAGCCCATGGGGACCCAGGCCGCTGGGACTTAGGTGGGCCCTTGGAGATAATGGTCAAGAAGAAGTCCAAGGTCAAGTGACACAGGGTCTTCGCTTACCTGTTCGAGGTCACACACCAAGGGATCGTCACTTGCCAGTCCGAAGTCACACACCAGGAATCACCGCTAGCCAATCCGAAGTCAGGAACCAGGAACACCAAGACAAGACAGGAACAAGGATCCGAAGTAAAAAAACTCACCGAAGCAAGCAGACTTGACTAACCCAAAAGTTGCCAAGTCAAAGAATGAGCAGAGGAAGTCTCCTTTTATACTTCCTCTGCTCTGGCTCATTGAAGACAGCTGGAAGTAGTTAAAGGGATCAGGTCCCTTTAAATCTAGTGCGGAGGCGTGGCCTCACACCTAAGATGGCGGCGGCCATCTTGGATTCCGGCCACGGGGGAGTTACTGTTTGATGCCGCGCAGGAGGAGCAGGGATGGCTCCCAGCCCTGCGGACACCCCGGGGCCCGCGCCAACGCGCAGGAACAACGGCACCGGACCACGGCTCTTCACCTTGTACTTGCTGCGGCGGGTCGCCATCGTGGTCAGGTAGAGGGGCGCGCCCGCAGACAACTGCGGGCACAGAACACAACATATACCTTTCCAAAAGAAGCTAATTGAATAGTCAGTAAGAACTGAATGACTAGCTAGTGGAGGAAAATTGCCTAGACTTATACAAATCTGGATTCAGGAAAGGCCACAGAACAGAAACAGTTTTAGTTGCCCTGTTGTATGAACTGAATATCATGACAAGAGCCAAGCAGCAGCATTGGTGTTATTAGATTTCTCTGTAGAATTTGACACTGTAGATCACAACATCTAGCAGAAGCCAGTCTAAGTGGCAAGGTCCTAGCCTGGTTCAACTCCTTTTTCTCAGGCAAGCAAGAAACACTGCACTTCGCTGACTACGTCAGCTACCCCTTTGATTCAGGCCTGCACTCCATGGCTGCAGAGGTGGGCTCTGTGACTGGAGCACCTTCTCCAAACCCAAAGTCCCAGGTTTTAGCACTATGTAGTCCACAGTTCAGAGGATGGGGGAAAGATGTCCATGAAATGCACTCTGTTCTCAGGAGGCTGGTGAATGTGGTCGAGCATCTTATGCAGCTCAAGAGGGGTTCATGGCTGCTCTTGAGCTACTAGATATGAGGAAACCACCACAGCCCTCAACCTCCTAAGCCTATCAGGACCTCTTCTCCTGAGATTTCTGGGTCATTTATTTTATGTAAATAGTTATGTCTGTAGTTGCTCCCATCCCTACCCCCTTTTAGTTTATATATATTTTCCAAAAGGTTTTCATATTTATATAAAAGTTAATTTCAATATTATCTTTTGTGTATATCTTTTCTTAGCATGCTAAGTATCATATCATCCCTTAGTCTAGCCCCTTTCAGGTCAGCCTATTGCAGTCACTCTTATACCCGGACACAGGTCTGCATGTAGTGAGGCATGCAGCCCACTCCTCTATCATTTACTCATCTACCCTTACAGAATTTACTCAACTACCCTGATCAGCATTCTAGACCTAGCTCCTATTAATGTCTTTGCTGGAATGAGCACAACACTACAGAGATTTAGCTCATCACTTGTTTTACTTCCCCAAAGTGCCAATGATGTGAATGCAGCCAAGCCACAAAATATTTTATAGCCTTTAAAGGGATACATTTTGTCTGTTTCACCACTACTAGCATCACACAATGGGGAGACAAGAAGCTGACATTTAATGGTCCTTTCACCAACATGAGACCTTCCAACAGAGAAAAGGTGTCATATAGATGTGTAGGTATGAGTTCTTTATAACAGAACCTGTCTGAATCTAGTTCTTATCATCCACCCCTAGCTCCCAAAAACTGGTTATGTTAATGAAAGTGACAGGGCACAAATTCAGTCTTACCTCAAGGTGATGAAGGCCAGCCTAGAGTTCAGCAGGTGACTAATGTAACTACAGGCCCAATCCTTACTTTCTGTCTGTTTACATAACTACCACAAGGATCTCAACTTTGAGCTGGAAATCCCTTCATTACTGTGATAACACATCTCTGTGTAACACAGGGGAAAGAAGGAAACAAGATGTATTAAAAATTAAATTACCTGAGGAAGGACCCATCATGACCTGGCTGACACAACAATGAGGCTGGCAGGGATGGTTGATGGGACAGCAGGTGTAGAGTGGATTTGCTTTGATAACTGAGTGCCTGGAGCATCAGAGGGCATTGTGGTAGAAACTGCTGCAATTTTTATTTTTTTTAAATGAGAAGAAGACATAAAGCAGTGTTGTGCAGCTGAAGTGAAGACCAGTGTCAGGCTGAGAAAAAAGGAGATAGTTGCAGGAGTGTTTCATTCCATCCAAGAGTGTTGTAAGGGGTGGAACTATGGCCCTCTTCCATCAATCTCAATGGCAGAGAAAAAGAAAGCCTTCTCTGCCATGGCTTACCTGTTGATAGAAGCAGCAGCAGCACTGGTGGTTCTGCCACTACTGAAGGGAGATAAGTGCCAGAGTCCAGGGCTGTTGGGAGAGCTCCAGGTGCTTAAGGAACGTAAGGCCATATATTTCAATGACAGTCGTGACGTTACATCTGGGCTGCAGAGTCGAATCAAGGAGAATAAATAAAGTTTAAAAATAATAAAATGACGTTTTAAAATAAGAAAATAAGAAAAAATAAAATCTAAAAACAATTGGCCCAAGGTCATGGTTGGGGAGCGCTAGGAGAGCAATCCCACTTCCTGAGAGATGTGTGTCCTTGGGCCACGGCTCGACCCCAGAGGAACTCTGAAGAGGTGCCGCGGGAGGCGTGGTATGCCCGAGCATGGGCTGGACGGGAGCAAGGCTGGAGTGATGACTGGGAAGACAGGCCCTCCTCCGGACCTGCACGCTTTGGAAGACCCAACAACGCAATGTTGGTCTTGTGAACAGTCCTCCGACCGTTCCCAGCCCTTTCGCACCTGCTGCAGGGTACGGCACGAAGCGGCAGGCCAGATGGAGCCCAGGGCAGTGAAGACTGGAACATTGAGATACTGACGAGACTTCAGGAACGACGTAGACTCAGGCATAGACGTGGACTCAGGAATGAGGTGCTGGATGCATAGACGTGGACTCAGGCACTCAGGACGAGGTACTGGATGCACAGAGGTGGACTCAGGCACAGACATGGACTCAGGACGAGGTGCTGGATGCATAGACGTGGACTCAGGCACAGACGTGGACTCAGGACTAGGTGCTGGATGCACAGAGGTGGACTCAGGAACGAGGGCTGAAGGAAGACATGGGCACTGTCCCTCAGGGCACCCTACTCAGGCCACCCGCGGGACTGAGTTGCGGACCACCCTGTCCCATGCGCGCCATACACAGCTCAGGAAGGCTGGTCGCGGACCACGCTGAGAACGGGAGAGCACAGGGAAGAGGAAGCGGTGGTTTACTGCACTCCTGGCAGCTGAAGGCGAGTTGCTGCACACTGGCAGCCTAAGGCAGGTTAAAGCATCAGGATCAGGAACAAATACTAAGGATACTGGATCAAGAGACAGACCTTGGGACTGGAACAGCAGGCGGACATCAGGACTGGAACAGCAGGCAGACATCAGGACTGGAACAGCAGGCAGACATCAGGACTGGACGAGGAGCTCCAACAAGTAACAGGAAACACAGGACCTTGCAGAAGTGCTGGAACACGGACGACTCCTGGAGCGAAGGATCTCAGGAGTGATCAACTCCTTGCAAAGGCAAAGTTAGACTGGATGCTGAGCCCTTTTGTAGGGCTGAAGAGGACAACGCCCAGGGATGGGTCAGCAGGGGGCCACACCTGGCTGGTCCTTGAAGAGGAGGAGAGAGGCACGCGCCCGTGCCCTAGGAAGCTGGAGAGAAGAGCTGGAAGCTGGTGGCGTCCTCAGCCATGTGGAGGGCCCAAGGAAGCCAGCGGAGCAGCTATGGACTGGAGCTGGGTGAAGGCAGGTTGCTGGAGCGGCTCCCAGCCGCGAAGACTGAAGCAGGAAGAAGCATAGAGAGGTAAGGCTGGCTGCAGGGAGCTGTGAGAGACTGCAGGCAGAGTAGAGAGCTGTAGCAGGCTGCAGGCACCGGCAGGGATGGCTTCCCTGCCGGGCGAGGACCCGGGCTGAAGCAGACACTGGCAGGGACGGCCACCCTGCTGGCTGAAGGCCCCGGGATCGGCAGCAGCATGTCAGGGGAAGGCAGAAACAGCAGCAGAGGATCCGGCCGCATGGCAACAGCTGCGGGGAAGGCCCCAGCTGATTCGGGGAGAGAGAAGCAGCAGCGTCAGCGGCCCGACTGGCCGAGAGAAGGTAAGATCCTGCGCGGGCAGGATCGCAACAGACATAACAATCTTTAAAGGACCTGACAGTTTTTTAGATCCTGTGAGGAAACATGGAAGTCCTGGCACTGACATAATGTGTTTCACAAGCAGGTTATAAAGGTTTAATAAAGTTTAATAAATGAAATGAATAAATAACACAAAATACAACAAAATAAATAAAAATAAGAACAGGGGACACTTGGATAGATGTCAGCAAGACTTAATCTGACCTTGAAGGGGTTTGTAAAGTATAAAAGAAGAAAGGTAAAACTATGCCAAAAGGTGCTGTATCATTTAGTAGGGATGTGCAGAAGAAAAACATTTGTTTCATTCGTTTTTTCATTTCGTTGGAACCCCAATTTGTTTCATTAGTTTCACAAATTGGGGTCCCAACGAAATGAAATTAGTTTCCTCATAGCAAAAATAAATATTAGTTTCATTCGTTTTTCTCTTGCCATTAAAGTCAATGGGATAAATATTTGCAGCCTATTTTTGGTTGCAGAATTGGGCTTTTCTTATCAATTCGGATGAAAATTCTGTGGAGCAATCATCAGAATGGGAAAAGAGCTCCAAGGTACTTAGACTGTGGCAAAGTGGCACCAAAGTGGCATGAATAGCCTAAGGCACAGTAAAGGGGCAAAGGGGTACCAGGAGTGGCAAGAGTGCTTTAACAGAGGTGCAAAGCAGCAGCGAGAGTGTCAAAAACACACCACAGCTTCAAAAGAGAGCACCGATAACAGTTGCATGAACCCTTGAAGGCAGCATGACAGACAAAGTGGCAAGACAAGTGGCATCAACATGCTACAGCACAATGAAGGGGGAACATTGTAAGCAGAAACGGTGTCAGAAAAAAACACAAGGCGCCAATAAAGGGACAGAGCAGCAGAAAGACTAGCATCAATCCACTGAGGAACCATGATAGTGGCAAGAACACCACAAGAAGTAGAGTCATCTGGTGCATGGCAGCAAGGCAGGGTGGCAGAAAGTTGATAGGGGCAAGACAGGATGGCAGAGTGGAGGTAGTCTAGTCCCTGTGGTGTTGATAAGAGCCAGACAGACAGACACAGTGGAGGTAGTCTAGTCCCTGTGGTGTTGATAGGGGCAAGACAGGCTGGAAGAGTGGAGGTAGTCTAGACCCTGTGGTGTTGATAGCGGCAAGACAGGATGGAAAAGTGGAGGTAGTCAAGCCCATGTTGTGGTCCCTGTGGTGTTGATGGGGCAAGACAGGCTGGCAGAGTGGTGGTAGTCATATCCCTGTGGTTTTGATAGGGGCAAGACAGATTGGCAGAGTGGAGGTAGTCAGGTCACTGTGGTGTTGATAGGTGCAATACAGGATGGCAGAGCGGAAGTAGTCAAGTCCCTGTAGTGTTGAAAGGGACAAGACAGGCTGGCAGAGTAGAGGTAGTCTAGTCCCTGTGGTGTTGATAGGGGCAAGAAATGCTGGCAGAGTGGAGGTAGTTAGTTTGCTGTGGTGTTGATAGGTGAAAGACAGGATGGCAGAGCGGAAGTAGTCAAGTCCCTGTAGTGTTGAAAGGGACAAGACAGGCTGGCAGAGCAGAGGTAGTCTAGTCCCTGTGGTATTGATAGGGGCAAGACAGGCAGGCACAGTAGAGGTAGTCAAGTCCCTCTGGTGTTGATAGGGACAAGACAGGCTGGCACAGTGGAGGTAGTCTAGTCCCTGTGGTGTTGACAGGGGAAAGACAGCCAGGCACAGTGGAGGTAAAGTCCCTCTGGTTTTGATAGGGGCAAGACAGGCTGGCAGAGTAGTGGTAGTCTTGTCCCTGTGGTGTTGATAGGGGCAAGACAGGATGGCAGAGTGAAGGTAGTCTAGTCCTTGTGGTGTTGATAAGAGCAAGACAGGCAGACACAGTGGAGATAGTCTAGTCCCTGTGGTGTTGATGGGGCAAGTCAAGCTGGCAGAGTGGAGCTAGTCAGGTCCCTGTGGCTTTGATAGGAGCAAGACAGGCTGGCAGAGTGGAGCTAGTCAGGTCCCTATGGTTTTGTTAGAGGCAAGATAGGCAGGCACAGTGGAAGTAGTCTAGTCCCTGTGGTGTTGATAGGGGCAAGACAGGATGGCAGAATAGAGGTAGTCTAGTCCCTGTGGTGTTGATAGGTGCAAGATAGGCTAGGTTGGCAAAAGGAAAAAAAATTGTTTCGATTCGGTATTCATTTCACAGGGACCCAAATCCATTACATTCATTTCATAATGGGGAAACCCAATTCGTTGATTAGTTTTATTCATTTTCTGATTTCCCATTAAAGTCAATGGGGGAAGTATTTGCAGCCTATTTTTGGCTACAGAACTGGAGTTTTCTTACCAATTCTGATGAAACTTCTGGGGAGCAATCAGCAGAATGAGAAAAGAGCTCCAAGGTACTTAGACTGTGGCAAAGTGGCACCAAAGTGGCATCAATAGCCTAAGGCACTTTAAAGGGGCAAAGGGGTACAGGGAGTGGCAAGAGTGCTTTAACAGAGGTGCAAAGCAGCAGTGAGGGTGTAAAAAACACAGTACCAATAACAGATGCATGAACCCTCGAAGGCAGCACGACATACAAAGTGGCAAGACAAGTGGCATCAGAATCCTACAGCACAATAAAGAAGGAATGTAGCAAGCAGAAAGACTAGCACCAACACACTGAAGAACCATGATAGTGGCAAGAAAACCACAAGGAGTTGAGTGAGTCATCTGGTGTATGGAACCAAGGCAGAGTAGTAGAAAGCTGATAGGGGCAAGACAGGCTGGCAGAGCGGAGGTAGTCTGGTCCCTGTGGTTTTGATAGGGGCAAGACAGGCTGGCAGAGCTGAGGTAAGCAGGTCCCTGTGGTTTTGATAGGGGAAAGACAGACTGGCCTCGGGAAGAGTTTCCTTTCCTTTGCAAGGAAAAGGCTCCATAGAATGGGTTTGCCCCTAGAGTGTGTGTTTCCATCGGCGTCTAGTGATCTCTTGCTGGTCCTTTAAAATCTGGTGAGGTTAGTAGATATACAAACGAGAATTTTCAAGGCTGAAGTGGAGGAGGATGCCATGTGAACAGCGATTCAACATGGGTCAACAGGTACTAAGAGATAGGCTGGCCAGCTACCCCGGGGAGAATTCCCTTTCCTATGAGGAGGAAAGGGCTCCCAGTATTGGGTTGGCCTCTAGAGTGGAGCACGAGACTTCAAAGTTTATTAAGGATCCATGCTATGAAGGATTAGTATTTTGAATTGCCAGAGACTGAGGGTTCCCTTTGCAATGAGGGTTCAGCCATTAGGACCAACAGAAGTGCTGACATCATCTCCCGCCCAAATCTATGTTGACTTTTTTGTTTACACAGTGCCTCTGCAAACTATGGAAGACAGAGGATTAAGTAGAGCTCAACTACCACCAGTTTTCTTTAGTACTAGAAACATTAATGTTGGCACCTAAGAAAGATTTAGTGAACATGGCCCATATTATGAAGGTCAGGAAAACTATTGAGTATATGAAATATGCAAGCTCCAAATATCTTGTCAGCTCTTTATGTTCTTACATTCAAAATGTGGACGGGCAGGCACAGCATTCAAGGTCAAACCCTTGTAGAGATGTAAAGCCTGGATGGACAGGCAGACACAGCAATCGAGGATAGAGGTCAAGCCCTCGTAGAGACACCAGTTTTCTATAGTACTAGAAACATTACTGTTGGCACCTAAGAATGATGTCGGGAACATGGCCCATATTATAAAGGTCATGAAAACTATTGAGCATATGAAATATGCAAGCTCCAAATATCTTAAGTCAGCTTTTTATGTTCTTACATTCAAAATGTGGATGGACAGCACAATGTTAGAGGTCAAATCCTTGTAGGGATGTAAGGCCTGGATGGACAGGCACAGCACTAGAGGTCAAGCCCTTTTAGGGCATAAGGCCTGGACAGACAGGCACAGCATTCGAGGTCAAACCCTTGTAGAGACGTAAACTTGGATGGACAGGCAGGCACAGCAATAGAGGATAGAGGTCAAGCCCTCGTAGGGACATAAAGCCTGGATGGACAGGCAGGCACAACATTTGAGGATAGTCAAGTCCTCATATGGACGTAAATCCTGGATGCACAGGCACATCATTAGAGGTCAAGCCCTTACGGACATAAGGCCTGGACAGACAGGCACAGCATTAGAGCTCATGCCCTTTTAGGGACGTAAGGCCTGGACATACAGGCACAGCATTCGAGGTCAAGCACTCGTAGGAACATAAAGCCTGGACAGACAGGCAGGCACAGCATTCGAGGATAGAGGTCAAGCCATCATAGGGATGTAAAGCCTGGATGGACAGACAAAGCATTAGAGGTCTAGCCCTTTTAGGAATATAAGGCCTGGAGGGAAAGGCACAGCATTAGAGGTCAAGCCCTTTTAGGGACGTAAGGCCTGGATGGACAGGCACAGCATTAGAGGTCAAGCCCTTTTGGGGACATAAGGCCTGAACAGACAGGCACAGCAATCGAGAATAGAGGTCAAGCCCTTTTAGGGACATAAGGCCTGGATGGACAGGCACAGCATAGAGGTCAAGCCCTTTTAGGGACATGAGGCCTGGATGGACAGGCACAGTATTCGAGCTCAAGCCCTCATAGGGACGTAAATCCTGGATGGACAGGCACGGCATGCACTTTCTTGCATTCCTCACTCACCCCCCACTTCTCTCTGCTGCTAACCCCTTAAATGCCAGTGTCCTTTCAAGTTTTAAACTTTAACACTCGTAATTAACTCCTCTAGGAATGCTTGTTAATTCTGAAACAAGGAAAAACAATATACCCTCTTCTGATAATAAATTAGATACTCAAAGCCTTTCTAAATCTAATTAGTATATGAAAATAGCGTCAAATGAGCACATCTTGCACAAACATGTCTCACAATTCTATAGATCCCTAGAAACGGGAGTGGTGCCGAGTGATTGGAGAAGAGCGGTGGTGGTCCCGCTTCACAAGAGTGGGAACAGGGAAGAGGCAGGCAACTACAGACCGGTTAGCCTCACTTCGGTGGCGGGAAAAGTAATGGAGTCACTGCTGAAAGAGAGAATAGTGAACTATCTACAGTCTGGAGAATTGATGGACCAGAGGCAGCATGGATTCACCAGGGGAAGATCCTGTCAGACAAATTTGATTGACTTTTTTGACTGGGTAACCAAGGAATTGGATCAAGGAAGAGCACTAGATGTCATCTACTTGGATTTCAGCAAAGCTTTTGATACGGTTCCGCACAGGAGACTGGTGAATAAAACGAGAAGCTTGGGAGTGAGTGCCGAGGTGGTGACCTGGATTGCAAATTGGTTGACGGACAGAAAACAATGTGTGATGGTAAATGGAGCCTTCTCTGAAGAGAGAGCGGTTTTAAGTGGTGTGCCGCAAGGATCGGTGTTGGGACCGGTCCTGTTCAATATCTTTGTGAGCGACATTGCGGACGGGATAGAAGGTAAGGTTTGTCTTTTTGCGGATGACACTAAGATCTGCAACAGAGTGGACACGCCGGAAGGAGTGGAGAGAATGAGACGGGATCTAAGGAAACTGGAAGAGTGGTCGAAGATATGGCAGCTGAGATTCAATGCCAAGAAGTGCAAAGTCATGCATATGGGGAGTGGAAATCCGAATGAACTGTACTCGATGGGGGGGGAAAGGCTGATGTGCACGGAGCAGGAGAGGGACCTTGGGGTGATAGTGTCTAATGATGTGAAGACAGCAAAACAATGCGACAAGGCGATAGCAAAAGCCAGAAGAATGCTGGGCTGCATAGAGAGAGGAATATCGAGTAAGAAAAGGGAAGTGATTATCCCCTTGTACAGGTCCTTGGTGAGACCTCACCTGGAGTATTGTGTTCAGTTCTGGAGACCGTATCTACAAAAAGACAAAGACAAGATGGAAGCGGTACAGAGAAGGGCGACCAGGAAGGTGGAGGATCTTCATAGGATGACGTACGAGGAGAGATTGAAGAATCTAAATATGTACACCCTGGAGGAGAGGAGGAGCAGAGGTGATATGATACAGACTTTCAGATACTTGAAAGGTTTTAATGATCCAAAAACAACGACAAACCTCTTCCGTAGGAAAATAATCAGCAGAACCAGGGGTCATGATTTGAGGCTCCAGGGAGGAAGATTCAGAACCAATGTCAGGAAGTATTTCTTCACGGAGAGGGTGGTGGATGCCTGGAATGCCCTTCCGGAGGAAGTGGTGAAGACCAGAACTGTGAAAGACTTCAAAGGGGCGTGGGATAAACACTGCGGATCCATAAAGTCAAGAGGCCGCCAATGAAGAGTGGGTGACTCGCCAGAATGATGGCTATTGACACAATACCCTTATTAAATAAACATACACATGCTTACTGTGACTCCTACATCACTCTAAGCTTCAACAGCAAGAGGTAATGGAAAAAAGGATTTGCACTCACAAAGAGGGGAGTAGCTGGCTTGTTACGGCGGTTACTACCCCAAACCAAATATGCCTGATACTTCACTTTCAATGCATATACAGCATAGCTCTCTGCTTCAATAACAGGGGAGAAGAATAACTGATACTTCACACATCCAGCAGAGCTCTCTGCTACAACGGCAAGGGAGAAGAAAAAGGGTTCGCACTCAAAACGCGGGGAGTAGCTGGCTTGTTACGGCGGTTACTACCCCAAACCAAATGTGCCTGATACTTCACTTTCCATGCATATCCAGCATGGTTCTCTGCTGCATCGGCATGGGAGAAAGACTGATACATCACGCATTTCCAGCATAGCTCTCTGCTTCAACGGCAGGGGAAAAAAAAATTAACAAACAAACAAACAACAAACAACGGCAGGGGGAAAAATAAAACAAAAACAAAAAACTGATGCTTCACGCATATCCTGCATAGCTTCAACAACAGGGGTGAAGAAAAAAAGGATTCGCAATCACAAAGCGAGGAGTAGCTGGCTTGTTACGGCGGTTACTACCCCAAACCAAATGTGCCTGATACTTCACTTTCAATGCATATCCAGCATGGCTCTCTGCTTCTACAGCAGGGGAGAAGTAAAAAAAAAAAAAAAAAACCAACAAGAGCTGTACAACATAGTCTAGGTAAAACAAATAAGCATGGGTGTAGCTTGCTTATCACGGCAGTTACTGCCCCTACTACCCCTAACTAATCAAGCTAGATATTTCACTTGCATGCAGCTCCATCACTGCTCTCTACATTAATGGTGGGGGTGGAAGGGGAATAGAACAAGGAGCTAAGAGTAACAGATAAGAATGAGAGAAAAAATGTGTGAGGCTTGCTGGGCAGACTGGATGGGCCATTCGGTCTTCTTCTGCCGTCATTTCTATGTTTCTATGTTTCTATGTTTCTATATAGTGCAGAGCAGGAAGCAGGAATGCCAATAGATAACAACCAAAATAAAGGCAAATAGTAGAAACGCTTTCTTTTTAAGTCTAATCACCTGGGAAGACACTTTCATTTACTAAAAAAACTATTGTGAATATTTTACCTAAAGAAAGAAACCCTAATCTGTTCTAACCAAGTGATTTTTAATATATTAAAGCAGAAAAGTAGAAAGGAATCCTAACCCATCTCTATCAGATCTACGCACAGACAATTCCAAACATTCTGCCCTATTCAAAGAGAAAGGCACTCAGACACTAACTGCGTGTTTCTCCTCATCCTGCCATATAGATTCTTTCCCGAAATAAACAAGAGATAGGGGCCGAGAAAAACTACAGTCTTCAACATACAAATCTTTTTATAAACTATAAAAACAAAAACAAGCAGTGTTATTGTGTAATCACGCGTCCGTAATCACGTCACGGTACACAAAGAAATATTCCTTATCCGAGGTCCAGATCTCTCGGGGAGTTCAAATCAGTACCTGAGGGCGTCACTCAGGGAGATCAAATCATTACCAGACCTTTCAGGGAGTTCAATATCATTACTTGCTTGTGCAGGGAGTTTAAAGAATCCACGTACTCAGAGAGTTCAAAGAATCATTACCCGACGATCATATCTCTCAGGGAGTTCACAGCATTCATCCAAAGAAAAACTCTCAACCATATATCTCTAAGTAATAATCTTTATTAAGAAAAGCAAAGAAAGGAAAAGCAAGAAATTACCTGAGGTCCGCAGCACACCCAGAGAGTGAAACCAGAGGGAGTTCAGTCTGCCCGTGCCCGTACTCTCCACCAAAAAAATTTAAAAGACCTGAACTTCCCCCGCCTGGTTTCCTCCCCAGAGATAGTCAGTGATGAAACAGACTTTCAGTTTCAAAACAACATTTAGGGGCGGATTTTAAGAGCCCTGCTCGCCGGTGAGCCTATTTTACATAGGCCTACTGGCGCGCGCAGAGCCCCGGGACTCGCGTAAGTCCCGGGGTTCTCCGAGGGGGGCGTATCGGGGGCGTGTCGGGGGGCGGGCCCGGTCGTCGCGGCGTTTAGGGAGCGTGTCGGCAGCGTTTTGGGGGCGGGTACGGGGGCGTGGTTACGGCCCGGGGCGGTCCGGGGGCGTGGCCGCACCCTCCGTACCCGGCCCAGGTCGCGTCCCGGCGCGCTAGCGGCCCGCTGGCGCGCGGGGATTTACGCCTCCCTCCGGGAGGCGTAAATCCCCCGACAAAGGTAAGGATGGGGTTTAGACAGGGCCGGGCGGGTGGGTTAGGTAGGGGAAGGGAGGGGAAGGTGAGGGGAGGGCAAAAGAAAGTTCCCTCCAAGGCCGCTCAGATTTCGGAGCGGCCTCGGAGGGAACGGAGGTAGCTGCGCGGCTCGGCGCACGCCGGCTATACAGAATCCATAGCCTTGCGCGCGCCGATCCCGGATTTTAGCGGATACGCGCGGCTCCGCACGTATCTACTAAAATCCAGCGTACTTTTGCTTGCGCCTGATGCGCCAGCAAAAGTAGGCCAAATCGCGCGGTTTGAAAATCTACCCCTTATTGAATAGCTTAGAAATCTTATAAGAAATGGCAGTATCTGTTTATTTCATGCATACATACAAGTTAGGATAGAGAAATCTATAAGGAAATCAAGATTGTGTTTTCCTTATGGTAGTAAAGGAGCCCAACTTACAGAATATACTGTTTTGTGAGCAATAAGAACATAAGAACATAAGAAAATGCCATACTGGGTCAGACCAAGGGTCCATCAAGCCCAGCATCCTGTTTCCAACAGTGGCCAATCCAGGCCATAAGAACCTGACAAGTACCCAAAAATGCCATTTACTCATCATTTTCAATTTCCTTTATTCTTTTATACACTGTTAAACATGGCTCGACAACCCCCCCCCCCCCATTCATCCCCTATGTCAGCTGGTAATTTTCCTTCAGGCGCATTTCAGACATCACACATTCTGCTTACGTTAGTACTTCCTTTGTTTAACTTTCTTGGCACCTTATCTCACATTCATTTCTGCACTCTCACGCCATTCCCAGCCTTGGAATTTTTCTCTCTTCAGGCTTTCTTATTCCAGTTACTTGTTAATATGAGGTAATTTTTCTTAAAGCAGCAATTAACAAATAACCTAAATCTTCATAGGTCAAGCCCTTTTAGGGACATAAGGCCTGGATGGACAGGCACAGCATTTGAGGTCAAGCCCTCGTAGGGATGTAAAGCCTGGATGGACATGCAGGCACAGCATTTCAGGATAGAGGTCAAGCCCTCATAGGGACATAAAGCCTGGACAGACAGGCACAGCGTTAGAGGTCAAGCCCTTTTATGGACATAAGGCCTGGACAGGCAGGCACAGCAATCGAGGATAGAGGTCAAGCCCTTTTAGGGACATAAGTCCTAGATGGACAGGCACAGCATTCGAGGATAGAGGTCAAGCCCTCGTAGGGACACCAGTTTTCAATAGTACTAGAAACATTACTGTTGGCAACTAAGAATGATTTTGGGAAAATGGCCCATATTATGGAGGTCATGAAAACTATTGAGCATATGAAATATGCAAGCTCCAAACATCTTAATTCAGCTTTTTATGTTCTTACATTCCAAATGTTGCAAAACAGGAAAAGAATATTCTGGAAAGAAGTGATGCACAAATACATGAAACTGAAATTAGAAATATTAGAACTAAACTCAGACAGGCACAGCATTTGAGGTCAGGCTCTTGTAGGGATGTACGGCCTTGACAGTGGCCATACAGGCACAGTGTTTCAGGTCAGGTACATGTGCTGATATTATCTGGAGAATAGGAGGCAGCTGGAGCATTCTGAACTGGCCCCAGCCAGTCAGCCTGCGGGCCCTGCAGCGCTTCTTAGTATTGCAAATTATTACCGAACTTGTATCCATAATTATGCAAAACTATTGGCGCCTCTCACCACTTTGACCCGCAAGGCAATGAATCTGAAGCAGTGGCCTACCATGGCCTTATTGGCTTTCCAACTCCTAAAAACTGCCTCTGGCATCCCAATATATTGCGGCCCTTCACAATCAAAGTGGATGCATGGGGGCAGTCCTGTGCCAGCATTCTCTGACAGGCACTGTCCATCCATGCTCCTTCTATTCCAAACAATTTCCTCCTGCAGAATGCAACTACAGGATTGGCGAGAAGGAGCTCCTGGCAGTGAAACTCGATTTCAAGGAATGGCGGCCTTGGCTCAAGGGGGCACAATTTCCCATCACCGTATACATGGACCATAAAAACTTATTAGAGTACCTACAACAAGCCCAGAGATTGAATCCCCATCAGGTCTGCTGGGCCCTCTTCTTTGCCTGATTCAATTTCTGCCTACGTTACCGTCCCACTACTAAAAATCTCAACGCAGATGCCCTCTCTCGATCCTTTATCCTGGAGGACGTCGAAGAACCCCCTCGCCAAATCATTGATCCGGCTCGGGTCATCATCTCCACCACCACCACCATGCCTCTGGGGAAGACGGTTGTCTCTCGTCGACTTCGGAACACCTTCCTGCAATGGGCCCCTGATGCCCGCACCACGGCTCATCCTGAGAGAGCTCGTACTCTGGCTGCTCTACAACGCTTCTACTGGTGGCACACAATCAGACACAACATAAATGTCTATGTGGATTCTTGCCCAGTCTGCGCCCAGCAAAAACCTCTCGCAGGACAACCCTGGGGCCTACTACAATCCCTTCCAGCACCCATGGAGCCGTGGTCACACATCACCACGGATTTTGTGGTAGACTTTCCACCCTCTGACGGCAACACCGTCATATGGACGATAATAGACCGGTTCTCCAAAAGGGCATACTTTGTCGCCCTGCCTACTCTTCCCTCTACTCCACAGTTGGCACAACGTTTTGTTCAACTCGTTTTCCGTCTCCATGGCCTTCCTCAACATATTGTTTTGGATCATGGAACACAATTTACGGCCAAATTTTGGAGAGCCCTTTGCAGAAAGTTTAATATTTTGCTAGACTTTACTACGGCATACCACCCGCAAGCTAATGGACAAGCGGAGAGGACCCATCGAACCCTGAAACAATTCCTTCACAGTTACATCAATGCACGTCAGAACGATTGGGCATCCCTCCTGCCTTGGGCAGAATTTGCATTGAATTCTCACGTCTCCTCAGCCACCAAGCTGTCTCCTTTCCTCCTGGTATGTGTCTGACAGCCCTTTCCTACACTACCAGTACCATTAGCAGTACCATCTCCAGTGGCTCAGCTGAAGGCCCAAGAGCTACACACTCTGTGGAAGGATACACAATGACTTCTACAAAAGGCCAGTCACAGGGCAAAGAAAATGACGGATGTCCACCGAAGACCGGTGCCTCAGTTCAGGCCAGGTGAAAAGGTTTGGCTCAGCATCCAAAATATCTGCCTTAAACTCCCATCCATGTGCCTTGCTCCATGATATATTGGACCGTTCCCAGTCCTTTGACATTTGGGCCCTGTCACCTACCAGCTTCACTTACCCCCATCACTACGGATCCACAACTCCTTTCACTTCTCGCTCCTGAAGCCCTTGGTGCTCTCCTGGCCCAGAAGGAAACAACCGGAACCACAACCACTAGCCTCTGATGATGACACCACCTATCAAGTCTGGAATGTTCTGGATATAAGAAAGCAAGGTCATAGATGGGAGTACCTTCTCGCTTGGGAGGGTTTTGGCCCATCAGAAAATTCCTGGGAACCCACCATCAACATCCTGGATAAAGACCTGCTACTACAATTCCACACTTCTCACCCCAAAAAGCCAAAACCCCCTGGAAGGGGGGCTAGGAGGGGGGGGTACTGTTGTACTCATGCCCAGGGCCCAGGCTGGGCCCTCCTCCCGCGTGGCTTCCTGAGGCCGGAGGGCTTCTGTCACTGCTAATGCCGGTGTGGGCCTGCCGGTGTACAGGACAATGCCGGCGCCACCCCTTTCCGACTCCCGGCTTTAGGCGCGTGCGCCATCTGGGGACATTTAAAGGGCCCGCAGCAGGAAGATGCTACCGGCCCTTCCCCTTGACATCAGGGCTCTGCCCTTTAAATACTCACTTCTGACATTCCTCTGCAACTTTGCAATAGGTCTGCTTGGCTGTGCTTCCCGCGCCGTGTTTGTTCCAGTGTTCCTGTCTCCCAAGTTCTTGTTCTGGTCTTCCTTGTGCCTGCTCCTGCCTCCTTGCCCAGTTCCCACTCCTCCTCCTTTTCCTTGGACAGATCTTCCTGGCTTTGACTTTGGGCTGGACTTCATGCCTCTTGCTCACCACCTGCCCTGGTCTTCGATTCGGACCTCATGCCTCTAGCTTGCTGCCAGCCCTGGACTTCGGATCGGACCTCACACTTTTAGCTTGCCACCAGCCTTGGACCTCAGATTGGACCTCATGCCTCTTGCTTGCTGCCAGCCCAGGACTTTGGATCATTACTCGTCAGAGCTTCCCAACAGGGGCCCAGCTAAGTCCAGCCGGCCCCCAGAAACCAAGGGCTCAACCTGCGGGGAACGGGGTTGGTAGTGGTGAAGGGTCCGCCTTTGGCCCCTGTTGCCCGTCAGCCTCGCCTCCTGACATTGGGAACCTATGGTGGGTCCTCCTCCCAGGTAGCGACAATCCCAACTCAGTCCAAGGGTCCACAACCCTCGTCAGGGTTGTAACACAATGAGGCTGGAATGGCCCTCCAGGGTCAAAACAGTGAGACAGAAGGAAAGAAAAGGACAGAGGTTATTTGTTGTGTGTTTGTAGTGAGAATAGCATACCTACCTGAAATCCAATCCCCAGTGATAATTCTTTCCTAGAAATTCCTGAATTCCTGGCTTTAAGAGATATTAGGCATCCTGTCAGGACTCCAGAAACCTGGTCACTACATCCATGATGAGACTCTTAGCATCACAGACTACCTGCATGTTGTAGTAGTCAACGCTCCTGTGATTGTGGAAGGTGATCTCATTGTCCACAGATGCCCTTATAGGGGACTTTAGTACAATTGATCATCCCCAACCTGAACCTGCACAAGACTGACTCCTCACATAGATTCCAAAGCTGTGCCCTGGATCTGTATATTCTCCCTAAGGAGGTTCTGTACCTCTTCTTCCTCCTCTCTCTCTCTGCTCAAAAGTAGCACCTTGAATATCCATGTTTGTAATGTTATATGTCACTTCAACAAAACTCACACATAGCCTTAGTGTATTCCTGTGACACACACAGACATCCAGTTAATCCCAGTCAGCCCCAGTGAAACACACACATAAACACACACACACACACACACTCAACCCAACAAGCCTCATTCAGCTGCAATTTCACAATCATACACACATATACACACAGAGAGCCAGTAAGGCCCAGAAAGCCCTAGGAACACATATACATACTCAGTTAGCCCTTGTCAGCTCCAGTGATATACCCCCCTCTTGCCAAGAAATGTGGTACTAACCAGTGAAAAGTTCCCTCAAAGACTGGAAGCAAACCTTGAATATCAGACAGAAAGAGCTTCAAATGAGAGCTGAAAACCTGGCTCTTCAAAAATGCATAAGATGTAACATAAATATCAATATGCAGAAAACTACAAGATTATAAACATTGCTAATATTAGAAGAATGAACGACAAGTAATGAGTGATGTAATGTGCATTAAGACAACTCGCTGACTAATATATGGAGGCTATTGAAATGGAGAATATTTAGTCCTCTAGTTAACATTTATTTTATTTTTTATTTAGATTTATATTCCGCTTTTCGCACTTTTTTCAGCGCTTCAAAGTGGATTACATTCAGGTACTGTAGGTATTTGTTTTAGATGTTGTGTTAACCTTTATTATGAATGTCGCATTTGTAAACCATTGTGATCTTGTTTTGGAAAGACAGTATATAAAAAGCATAAATAAATAAATAAGACAGATTGACAGGCATGCAAAAAATGTTACATGAGATACAAACTTTTAGACAAGGTAACGATTTCTCTGATAGCCTCCCCCATCATATGCCTCAGCTTCTAGCAAGTTGTCCTTTCCTCCCACCAGGAGAAGCCAGCAGGCCAGACAAAAGACAAATAGCTAGATGGTATTTATCCTCTCCTGTGATAAAATATTGTGGCTTAGTAAATAAATGACCCCATGAACTGATATGAAAAATAAACATATACGGGCGGATTTTAAATGCCCTGCGCGCGTAAATCCGGCCGGATTTATGCGCGCAGGGCCCTCGCGCGCTGGTGCGCCTATTTTGCATAGGCCGCTGGCGCGCGAAGAGCCCCGGGATGCGCGTAAGTCCCGGGGCTTTCTAAAAGGGGCAGGGAGAGGGCGTGTCGGGGGCATTCCCGAAACGACGCGGCGTTGCGGGGGCGGGCCCGGGGGCGTGGCGCCGGCCCGGGGGCGTGGTCGAGGCCTCCGGACCAGCCCCCGGGTCGGGTGATGGCGCACCAGCAGCCCGCTGGCACGCGCAGATTTACGTCTGCTTTTAGCAGGCGTAAATCTGCCAACAAAGGTAAGGGGGGGTGGGTAGATAGGGTCGGGGGGGGGGGGTGGGTTAGGTAGGGGAAGGGAAGGGAAGGTGGGGGGAGGGCAAAGGAAAGTTCTCTCTGAGGCCGCTCCGAAATCGGAGGGAACAGGCAGCGCGCTGGGCTCGGCGCACGCAGGTTGCACAAATGTGCACCCCTTTGCACGCGCCAACCCCGGATTTTATAAGATACGCGCGGCTACGCGTGTATCTTATAAAATCCAGCGTACTTTTGTTCGCGATCGCGCAAATTATTAAAATCTACCCCATATTTATTAAAGAATTAAAACAATATCAAATTCACAAAAAGTGTGAGATGGATTTTAGAACTGGAATGGATCATAGCTGCACATTATCAGGTTTATTATGAGAGAGAGAGAAAGAGATAGACTCTTTATAAGGCTTTTATATCAGTATAGGACTGCCAGCTAGTAACTCGAGGTGAGGTTTTTTTGGTGGTCGTCTAGGGTTTTGGGGTCATTTTTACATGCACAGTGAGATGTCTGAACAGCCCAGTACACATCAACGAAGATTTTACATGATTTGGAGTGAGGAAAGTCAAACAAAGATGACATTTCTACAATGTTCTCTTGCCCTACCTTGACAAAACCTCACCTCAAGTTACTAGCTGGCCCTTCTATAGCAATATAAATAGTTGACTGCTCTGTGTGCCATCACAGAGTCTCTCTCTCTTTCTCTCTCTCTTTTCCCACTCCACTCCCTGCCTGAAAAGGAATTTGATATAAATACAAATATTCCATTTCAGGCATATCACATAAATGGTGTAGTTATTTCCAGTGTTAAACATGTTCAATAGTGTAATGCACACTATCACATGCTGTGATAATGCCCCTCATTTTCATTGATCCCTCCAAAACCCCTCCCCAATTTGCATTCACGCCACAGGACGTGATATACATCGTGTTAGGGCCCAAACGCCTGGGATAATGCATTTTGATGAATGACCCTGAAAGAAAGTTTGAATTTGGCATGTTAAATAGCAAATGAAAAAGCACCTGTGCATTCTTGATGATGTTTGCATGTGTTTGTTATAAAACAGTAAAGTATGTGCAGACATGTTAACCAGGTACCAGCACATCTCAAACACATCCACTTTGTCTGTGCATACTTTCCCAAATGAACACACGAGTACGCATGTAATCAGCCTGTTTTGAAAATCGCTTATGCACACATATATCATATGTACGCACATTTAATGTATTTTGCATGAGGAACCCCTTTGAAAATTTACTCATATGTGTGAACTTTCCAATCAAGTTTCTACTGCTTAAAAGCTGGTGCAAATAGCACTGTATTAGTGTATATAGTACCCACAGAAATAATCAAAGCAAAAGTAAGTGTACTTTTCTTTTAAATTTTTGTGCAAAGGTCATGGGTAAAAGGTACGTGTGGTATTACGCAAATGGCAAATTTCTAAGTGATTACCAGTGTAAAATGCATTTTACCCACTTAAATCAGCTGTCGGAAAATTGCCCAACCTCCATGAAGCTGAAGGTAGACAGAGTGTTCCACAGCCTGCACACTAACTGCATTGTGGCGGCAGTCCCAAGAGCATATTTTGGTTAGGAGAGGAAAAGAATGTGTGTTGATGGCATTTTTAAAACTACATATGTGCTTTTCCAGTAAAGCTCTACCGAGACAACAAGCAAGCACAAGTGTTCATATATATATTTCATACTAATGGCAATTTTCAAAGGGAAAGTCTACATGTACTTTCCATTTGAAAACTGGTGTAAAGACCATAGGTAAGCAGTACATGCAGACTTTATATCAATGCAGGCAATGTGAATATTACTCCCAAAATGCCTTGCACATAGATTTCATCTATACTTATATAAATAGCATATACATACATATATTATTTTATGTAATTTATTTGTGGATGTATAATTTTTTTTACTTGCTTAAATTTGAAGATAAAGCAGGGTGCAAATTTCTTAAATGAATAAATAAAGAAAAAAATACATATATGCAATACATACAGGGGCGGATTTTAAGAGCCCTGCTCGCCTAAATCCGCCCAAAACCGGGCAGATTTAGGCGAGTAGGGCCCTGCGCGCCTGGAAGCCTATTTTACATAGGCCTACCGGCGCGCGCAGAGCCCCGGGACTCGCGTAAGTCCCGGGGTTCTCCGAGGGGGGTGTGTCGGGGGCGGGCCCGAACCACGCGGCGTTTTCGGGGCGTGTCGGGAGCGTTCCGGGGGCGGGCCCAGGGGCGTGGCTATGGCCCGGGGCGGCCCGGGGGCGTGGCTGTGCCCTCCGGACCCGCCCCCAGGTCGCGTCCCGGCGCGCAGGAGGCCCGCTGACGCGCGGGGATTTACGCCTCCCGGAGGGAGGCGTAAATCCCCCGACAAAGGTAAGGGGGGGGTTTAGACAGGGCCGGGCGGGTGGGTTAGGTAGGGGAAGGGAGGGGAAGCTGAGGGGAGGGCAAAGGAAAGTTCCCTCCGAGGCCGCTCCGATTTCGGAGCGGCCTTGGAGGGAACGGGGGTAGGCTGCGCGGCTCGGCGCGCGCCGGCTATACAAAATCCATAGCCTTGCGCGCGCCGATCCAGGTTTTTAGCAGATACGCGCGGCTCCGCGCGTATCTACTAAAATCCAGCGTACTTTTGTTTGTGCCTGGAGCGCAAACAAAAGTAGGCTAATCGCGCTCCTTTTAAAATCCGCCCCACAGTATATACACACAAAGATTTAAATGATTGTATTGTAAATGGCATAATAAAGGGTTTGAACAGTATTTCCTCTTCTTGATTTGAAAAATATCTAGGGGAGCTAGGACCCGCCCTTGGCCTTACAAGAGGCTGGGCGGTTCGTGCGCGTGCACTCTGTGAAAAAAATAACACTTTAGTACTTAAACCTTTAGGTGAGATGTTACTTAGGTTTGTGAGTGCCAAAGAAGGAACATTGTTCTCCAATAAAACTTTGCTAAAAAAAAAAAAAAAGCTTTTAAATTCTATAGGTGTATTAGTCTCATCTGTTTAGTTCAGAAATGAATTACTTCTGAAGAGTTACTACTATGAGTCAAGAAGTCTAACCAAGCATCAAAGTATTCCAAAGGTTTGGGGGATCAACCAAACTCAAGCAACCCATGTGATATAAAACCTATTTATGCTCAAATGATTATGCTCAAAAGAATGTTTCAGTCCTAGAAACAAAGTAAAGCATATCCCAAGTCACAGAATAAAAAATGAAACCATACATACATTTCCAAATGTTTCAAAAATATATTTTCTTTCATAACATTTCAAAACTTTATTAATCACAAACATCATTTTAACTGTTTGACTGATGATAGACAATTTTTTATATTCAAAACATTAAATGATGTATTTCATTTATATGGAATTTCATAAGTATAGAAATATATTATTAAAGATCTGGGATATCACTCAAAAGAGTATGGCAATCTATTCAGAAGCCAGCACTTCCTATAAAACAGTGGTTTCTATCCAATGACTCTGACTAATATATTCAAATATATTTCATTCATTATAGATAGCCAGAAAATCAGATTGGCTATTATTCTCCTGAGGAATAGGTTGAAAACCACTTCCCTAAAGTAAAAACAATATTCTTGCTTTAGACTGCACAAATGGAAAAAAAAGAACAATTTCAAGGTAATTTTTATACTATGATTATCAGTTTATGATGATCATAGTTAAAATATTGGGATGGCTAATAAAGCAGACCTAATTAATATTATCCTGAAAAGATATGATGTCTTTTTTAGTAACAATTTAAACTACATATGAAGGAGATTCTGTATCTTTTGCATTTGTATTTGATTTATATATATGTTTTATAATTGTTTTATGTATTACCATGTATATAAATTGTACTTTGGAATCGATATGTTTTAGAAATGAAGAATATAAACAAACAGACAAATAAATAAATAAATAAATAAATAATGTTAATAAAAGTTCAAGCAAGATTTTAGGTTCTAGTGTGTGATATTATTGATTTATACCAAAACATATTGTACAAGGAGATGCGATTGAGTAAATTTTCAAAGGGGTTATGTGCAGAATAATTAACATATCCATACATAGCCTGTATTTGCGTATATGATATTTTATAAACATTGAAGCTGCATGCGTATTTTTGATTTCACTTGCACATTTACCTGCACTAAAAAGGGGAGATCTAGGGGAGTTCTGACATTAGGGATGTGAATCGGTTTTTGACGATTTAAAATATCGTCCGATATATTTTAAATCGTTAAAAATCGTTAGGGCCACGATACAATACCAATTCCCCCGATTTATCGTCAAAAAATTGTAAATCAGGGGAAGGGGGAGGGCAGGAAAGCCGGCACACTAAAACCCCCTAAAACCCACCCCCGACCCTTTAAATTAAATCCCCCACCCTCCCGAACCCCCCCCCAAATGCCTTAAATTACCTGGGGGTCCAGCGGCGGTCCGGAACGGCAGCGGTCCGGAATGGCCTCCTGCAATTGAATCGTGTTGTCTTCAGCCGGCGCCATTTTTCAAAATGGAGGCGCAAAATGGCGGCGGCCATAGACCAACACGATTCGACTGCAGGAGGTCGTTCCGGACCCCCGCTGGACTTTTGGCAAGTCTTGTGGGGGTCAGGAGGCCCCCCCAAGCTGGCCAAAAGTCCCTGGGGGTCCAGCGGGGGTCCGGAAAATGATCTCCTGCCGTGAATCATTTTCCGTACGGAAAATGGTGCCGCTGAATGACCTCCTGCAGTCGATCTCCTGCCGGCACCATTTTCCGTACGGAAAATGATTCGCGGCAGGAGATCATTTTCCGGACCCCCGCTGGACCCCCAGGGACTTTTGGCCAGCTTGGGGGGGCCTCCTGACCCCCACAAGACTTGCCAAAAGTCCAGCGGGGGTCCGGAACGACCTCCTGCAGTCGAATCGTGTTGGTCTATGGCCGCCGCCATTTTGCGCCGCCATTTTGAAAAATGGCGCCGGCTGAAGACAACACGATTCAATTGCAGGAGGCCGTTCCAGACCGCTGCCGTTCCGGACCACCGCTGGACCCCCAGGTAATTTAAGGCATTTGGGGGGGGGTTCGGGAGGGTGGGGGATTTAATTTAAAGGGTTGGGGGTGGGTTTTAGGGGGTTTTAGTGTGCCGGCTCACGATTTTCACGATTTTCACGATACTTTAAAACACCCAAACGGCAACAATACGATTCCCTCCCCCTCCCAGCCGAAATCGATCGTTAAGACGATCGAGGACACGATTCACATCTCTATCTGACATAGGGTCAAGAAATACTCATAGAAGTCGCAAGTTTATAAGAGATATTTGCATATAAACTAACTTATTTGCACAATTTTACACCTGATAATTGACAAGTGCAACTGAAATAGACTAGTCTGTTGTCTGAAATTTTTGGGTGGAAAGTCTGGATCAACTGAAGAGGGTTTAGAATGAAGAGTTAGAGGGTCTAGTTGAACTGGAGAAGGACTAGCTGAACTAGCGGAAATATTGGTATACTGGCGATTTCAAGTGCATGTTCATACTTTAAAATATATCTTTCTCAACATATGAATCAGAGTTTTAAACATACATCATGGGATATATATTCAAAAGCTAGTCGGTTATCTGATAGACATATCCAGCTAACTTAGGGGGTCATTTTCTATTGATATCGCATGCAATACCTGGATTGGGGCGGAATCGGGGCGGCATCAGCACCAGAAGAGGAGGAGTCGGGATGGTGTCAGGGCATACGCCGCGGAAATGTCACTGATGGCGAAAAGGTAAGGCCCCTTATCGCCACCAGTAGCGCACCCAATAGTAACACCTTTTACGATGGCGCTATTGGGTGCGAAAGCCGGCAGCGATTGCACCGCGGAGGTGCAATCACTGCTGGCTTTTACAGGCCCACCCTCTGCTTCATCCCCCCACCCCCCATTAGCGCCAGGATTCAGGAAGCTGTGGTAGTTTAGAAAATCCGGCCCTTAGGCCTGGATTCACCATTCTATCGCAGAATGGTGAATCCAGCAAAAATGGGGGGTGGGGGGGAGAAGGGGGGGATGGACTGCAAAAGACGGAAGCCATTGCACCATCACAGTGTTATTGCTGCCGGCTTTTGCACCCAAAAGTGCCACCATGAAAGGTGGTGATATTGGGCGCGCTACTGGCGACGATAACGTGTCTTACCTTATCGCTGCCAGCGAAGACATTGCAGAGTCTGCCCTGATGCTACCCTGACTCCTCCCCTCACCACCCCAACTCTGCCCTGACTCCACCCCGACTCCACTCCTAGCAAGCTATCGTACACGAAAAGGGACTTTTCGCGTGCGATAAGCTTAGAAAATGACCCCTTAGATGGGATATTCAGCTGCACAGCTAATTGAATGCAAATATTATTTAAAGAACCAACATTTTTTTTCAATTATGTCTTGAAAGAATGCCCCAGGAGCTATTTCAGAAAATTTCCAAATCCAAGATCCCAAACCATACATCTATTCGTTACTGACATAATTATATTTTATTTTACATTTGTTTACTGAAAAAGACAGACTAAAACAAAAGTCTAACTGGCTAAGTTTAGGCCTGCTCTATGGCACGTCTAGCTTAGCTGTAAAACTTTTGCAGCTTAGTCGCATAAGTTGTATGGCCAACTCACTCTGCCCCAATCTGCTCACTACATGCCTACTTTTTATTCGCTACCTATTTAGCTATATAAGGGATTTATATGGCTAAGCGACAGCTGCTTAATGTACATGCATATTTAACGGCTGCTACTTAGCCACATAACTCCTGCTTTTCCAGCTAAATAGCTCTAAATGTGCTTTGAATATTGACCTCCTTATTGGGTAAATTTTAAAAGGAATGTGCATGCAAAAATACTCATTTTATAAAGTACACATGTAGCATTTAAAATAGTGGGGAGGGAAAAGAGAGAGCGAGAGACTCTGTATAGAGTCACTCTGACACTCTTTATATATATATATATATATATATACACACCACTGTAGATGGGCACTTTGAATCGAGGTTGGTTTTTGGGAGGTGGGTTGGTGTTAGAAGGGGTATTGTTACAGGCATATTCATAGGTATTCATAGAAAAATTGACATCAGTATACACAGTGTACAAATCAATTCCTCTTCTTAGACTTTTCATCACTTAAAGGGCTATAACTCTTTTACTTACTTTTACTATGAAAAACTCCAAATGTGTCTATAACACTCTCCTCAACCCCAATCTACCTCCCCAAAACCTATCCTGATACAAAGTGCCCCTCTACAGTGGTACATATATAGAGAGTGTCAGAGGGACTATAAGTCTCTCTCTCTGTCTCTCTCTTTCTTTCTCTCTCTCTCGCACCTCATGAGGAGCAGTAGCAAAGTTATGCAAGAAACATACACATGTTACCTGTGAGAAAGTCATGGTTACATACATCAGTTTTGGACCTGCCCATTTTCGATCTCAATATGCTGTACGCGAACCCTTCCTGGCTTCTTAAAATTCATGTTGCTCATGTGCGGCCCGGATATGTGGCTGTTTTTGCGCGAGTAATGCTTTTAAAATCAACTTCAATATTTTTCAGTGCTACTTGTATAATGAATAGACACTAAACAAAGACAATTTGTTGTTTGGTATTATCCTTTAAATGAAATTCCATTTATTTTTCATGATTCTATCAACTATGTTTTTTTAAAATAGATGTAACATTCATAGGTAACCAGGAAACAACTGAAAACAATTTTGAAGTTTCTAAATATATATATTTGGAAGAGGTTGTATTTATGTGTTTGATTTAAATGTAACTAATTATGTGTTATAAAATTAAATAAATCATTTAGTGCCTGATTTCTGAAAGACTTTGTTTCCTCATTATGTGTTTACAGGAAGAAAAGCTTAGCAAATCAAGGTTTTCAGCCTTCAACAAAATCAGTGTTACAGTTTGCTACTTCAGGACACTTATCATTATGGAAAATGATCATTGACTTTCATGGATAAGAGTCTCCTTAGCCTTCTTAATCTAAGAGCTGCTTTACTGCCATTGAACATAATAGCCTCATATATTGCTACTTAACTGTGGAAGAGTATTAGCATCTCTCTTCTCTTAGTTTCATGACACATTTTTTCATAATTTCTCCTGGTAGATTTCCCTCAACTCAAATGCCTAGTCAATCTTATCAGGGCTATAGTTACTTGATATTTTCTTTTTGTTTGCTTTTTCCAAAATTTCAATCTAATCTGTCTCTTCAGTAGGATTGAGCAGTTTTGGTTTGTTTATTTGTTTCATAGTTCACAATCATTTGTTTGGTTATGTCAGCTAAAAAAAAGTGTGTTTATTCCTTTTATTCTTCATTTTACATTAAAGTAAATCAATGCAGCCTATTTTGGTCTCCTAAATTGGGTTTTCTAATAAAATTTGTGAATAGGCATCATCAGAAGAGTGAAGAACACTCCAAAAAACCAAGGGGGTCATTTTCTATAGCTGTTGCACGTGAAAAGGGACTTTTCGCGTATGATAGCTAGATTGGGGTGGAGTCGGCACTGGAAGGGGAGGAGTCAGGGCAGCACCGGGGCAGATGCGGTGAAGACATCACTGAAGGCGAAAAGGTAAGGTCCCTTATCGCCACCAGTAACGTGCTCAATAGCACCACATTTCATGGTGGTGCTATTGGTTTGCAAAAGCTGGCAGCAATCGCATTGCGGTGGTGTGATCGTTTCTGGCTTTTGCAGATCCGCCCCCCCCCCCCCCGCTTTGCCCCCGGGCCCCCAGTACCGCACAATTCACTAAGGCCTGCAATTTGCCTTAACTTTTTGCCATCAGCGATGTCTTCACCGCGTCTGCCCCAGTGCCGCCCTGACTCCTCCCCTTCCAGTGCTGACTCTGCCCCAACTCTGCCCTGACTCCTCCCCGATCTAGCGATTGCACGCAAAAAGTCCCTTTTTGCTTGCGAAAGCTATAGAAAATGAGCCCCTAAGGTGGTTATTTTCCAAGCCATGTTATGGCCTTTTTGCACACGAAAAATACATGGTGCGATGCTCCAACCTGGGTAACATCAAGCTAGGTTGAGAGAACATTGTACAAATCTCATTTTTGTGTGAGGTTCCTCACTCTGAAGGACATCAAATCTTCACAAGAGTGTACTGTTGTGTTTGTACATCCCAATCTCAATGTCAAAGTGGCCCCTAACCCCTACACTACTACTTAAACCTCACCTCGAGATACTAGGTGGGCCTCATATACAGGTATAAATATCTAACTACTATAAGGCCCTTATAGCTTCTCTCTCTCTCTCTCTCCCTCCCTCCCCCCCCCCCCCCCTCTCTCTCTCTCTCCAACAGCTTAAAATGCTATTGGAGTGTGATATAGCCATATTGCACAGCTTAACACCAATGAAAAATGTGTAGCCACAACTGTGCTATATAGCTTCAAAAACTGTGAAGCCAGCCCATTTGAACAGAAATCCCACCCCCTTTTCCAAATTAGCATCACATCATGCATTAAGTTGTTTTCTGCATGCAAAAAGGCCATAACACGACTTGGAAAATAACCCCCTAAATTATATCAAGGTGGCGCCTAAAGTAATATGAATAGCCAAAGGAATCATCTGCCTTCTCTACCTCCTCACTGGAGGCTACGATACTACTGACTAGAGCTTCTACATTCTCTTCTGCTACTAGCTCTTTGATATCTAATTATTTGAGAAATACCAGACATTATTATTCCTCAGAATACATTTTTGGAAAATACTGCCTACCTCAGAAGCAGTAATCATGGAGGAGCAAGCTATTGGCTTTGAGTGTTGCATTTCTGCTATCCCTATACATGCTCCTGTCCTGCGTATGTCAGCCTTGGATGGCTCTCTTAACTATTGCCCATGCTATAAAGCAAGAAAGAGAGGAACAGGAGGCAGTGGAACATGCTCTCCTAGTTGTAATTTCTAGAGATGTGAATCGTGTCCTCTATCGTCTTAACGATCGATTTCAGCTGGGAGGGGGAGGGAATCGTATTGTTGCCGTTTGGGTTTTAAAAATATCGTGAAAAATCGTTAAAATCGTGAGCCAACCCCCTAAAACCCACCCCCGACCCTTTAAATTAAATCCCCCACCCTCCCGAACCCCCCCCCCAAATGCTTTAAATTACCTGGTGGTCCAGAACGGCGGCGGTCCGGAACGGCCCCCTCAATTGAATCCTTTTGTCTTCAGCCGGTGCCATTTTGCAAAATGGCCGCCGCAAAATGGCAGCGGCCATAGACAAAAACGATTCGATGCAGGAGGTCATTCCGGACCCCCGCTGGACTTTTGGCAAGTCTTGTGGGGGTCAGGAGGCCCCCCCAAGCTGGCCAAAAGTTTCTGGGAGTCCAGCGGGGTTCAGGAAGCGATTTCTTGCCGCAAATCGTTTTCCGTACGGAACCCCCGCTGAACGACCTCCTGCAGTCGATCTCCTGCCGGTGCCATTTTCCGTATGGAAAACGATTCGCGGCAAGAAATCGCTTCCTGAACCCCGCTGGACTCCCAGAAACTTTTGGCCAGCTTGGGGGGGCCTCCTGACCCTCACAAGACTTGCCAAAAGTCCAGCGGGGGTCCGGAACGACCTCCTGCGTCGAATCGTTTTTGTCTATGGCCGCCGCCATTTTGCGGAGACCATTTTGCAAAATGGCGCCGGCTGAAGACAAAAGGATTCAATTGAGGGGGCCGTTCCGGACCGCCGCCGTTCTGGACCACCGCTGGATCTCCAGGTAATTTAAAGCATTTGGGGGGGGGTTCGGGAGGGTGGGGGATTTAATTTAAAGGGTCGGGGGTGGGTTTTAGGGGGTTTTAGTGTGCCGGTTTTCCTGCCCTCCCCCTTCCCCCGATTTACGATTTTTTAACGATAAATCCGGGGAATTGGTATTGTATCGTGGCCCTAACGATTTTTGACGATTTAAAATATATCGGACGATATTTTAAATCGTCAAAAAACGATTCACATCCCTAGTAATTTCTAATAGCTTGAGCCAGCTAAAAAAGTCTATTTTTATATTAGGGGCAGGACTCCTTTTTTTCACACTGCAACTACTGCTTGTACTTCTGAGAGACTGAGCTGCCTCTGTAGCAACACCCAATCCTCTTTCCCTGACATTATTCTTCCTGGAGTCATTCCCTTCTCTTCCCTTTGCTTGCAGTGGCATGATTAAATTGGAAATAACTATTGGGGTTTTTGATGTCATAAAATAATAAACTTCTGTATTGTACCATTCACTAATATCACTCTATTACTGACTGTCATGCATTCTCAAGCAAGTTCACAGACTGAGTTCACGGATGTTCTTAGCAAGCACAGCCAAGCAACGTTAGCAGCTTGATATTGGCACAAATTCTCTGCTATCTGGCTATCTTTCTCAGTGTTTACAAATATTTCTCTCTCTCTCTCTCTCTGACACACACACACACACACACACACACACACAGGGCACACACAAAAAGAACTGTTAGAAAATAAATTGACAAGGCTGGGAGGATGGTTTTTCAATTCTCTCTCTGCAGTCTGCACAATAAGCAATGTACTACTATGGTACAGAATCAGACAAATACAAAACATTTACTGTTGTTTGTTCACTGTTTCTCTTTCTCCACTGCCCTTCTCCTGTGAGCAAAAGAAAGGCAGCACCTCTGTCTCTCTTTCTCACAGTGAGAGCAGTTTGACTGCAGTAGTAAAGATAACAAAAAACCCTTTGCCAATGCATACATTATTTCTCTCTTTCTTTTTAAAAAATTTAATTCTAACAGAGCCAAAAACACAGCCCTTCACTGTAAAATCCAAGAATGAAATTATTGTTTCTCTGTACATGCTTAGATCTTTCAGTGGGAGTATATTAGTGTCATTTGATCCAAGTTACAGCTATAGGTTAGTTTAAAAAATGCTTCACCTTGATTGGTCCTCCATCCTGTCTATTTTCCTACTTCTCCTGCCTTGGCTCCATTCAAACTACTACCTCACAGATATTGCTTGGTTGTTAGCATTTCCTTCAGGAGAAAATCCTGTCTCATTGCAACACTTTTACATGGGCCATAGGCTTGAAAAAGAAACATAAATGAATGAAAACAAAACTTTTCTTTTATATTCATGTTGCACTGTGATGGACGAGAGCACTAGGGGGCATTCTCCAGCATGGGACGAAATGTGTGCCCTAGCGGTGAAACATCCTTACCCTGAGCCTCAACCGAACCTGCAAGCTTCCTTGAGACCACCAACGCAATGGTGGTCTCTGAATGGTCCTCCGACCATTCCAAGCCCTTTCGGACTGCCGCTAGGTAGTGCAAAAGGCAGCAGGTCAGAGGACAAGGCAGACGAGGACAAGACACAGGATGAGAATTCATATGAAGACTCAAGGCAGGGAAAGACTCAGACATTGAAGTAGACGAAGACTCGGGTGTTGAGGTAAACTTGAAAGGAGTGCTGCGACACCACGTGCCCTACACACCTCAGCCGGGATGATCGTGGACCACGTTGGAGGAGAAGCAACAAGGCTGCTTTGATATAGTTGTACATTAGAGTTCAAGATGGCAATAAGTACTGAAGGGAAGGACTGGAATCCAAGGAGGACATCAGGACAAACAGATGAAGGTAATCAGCCAATACTCCAGGTGACCCCGTCCTGACCTGAACCTCAGGAACCCAGCATGATCGACGTATCAAAAAGGTCAACAGCAGGAGGATGAACCTCTGACCCGGTGTGGAAGATGCATCATGAAGGTATCCCAAAGTAGACAAAGACGGACCATAGGAGGGAAGCTCCGGAACCCTGAACGTGAAGAAGATCAGACGAGAGTGAAGATCCGAGATGGTACTCAGATGAACGAGGAAGATCTTCGATCCAAGATGAGAGCACTAACACCCACAGCCAGGGAGGAGGCTGTGTTGGCCAGACTGGCCCTCAGGCAAACCACTGGAGCAATGCCTGCCGGGGGTTAGGCGTAGCCGGAGTCCAGATCATCAAAGGAAGAAGATGAGTCTCCAAGGCAAGGATTCAGAACATCCGGAACAGACTCCATGGACACTCAATGAGGAGCAGCTGGGACAGATGAAGTGGATGTTTAGAAGACTCCAGACCCAGGAGGGACAGACAGGAACATGGGTACCCAGATTCTCTGGAGGAATCTGGTGGGATTCCTCCAGAGATGGAGGAATCCCACCAGTGCTCTACACACTCCAGCCGGGGTGGTCGAGGAGCACTGGACCGCTATGCATCCTACCAACCCAGCTGGACTGATCGCAGTCCACGAGGGATGGGAAGACAGAACCTCAGGAACCTCTGGACTGGAATGAAACATCAGGATAAAGCTGGAACAGAGACATCATGATAAAGCTGGAATGGAGACATCAGGATACTGAAGACATCATGAAGACAATAGACCAGGAATGTAGAACATCAAAGTAGTCAGGAATAAGGAATGGGATCCCAGGACAAAGATGCCAGGCAGGTGCAGAGATGAGAGATCCTCAGGAGACCAGCTCCGAGAGGACAAGTTCCAGGGAGGAACTTACTCCTTGCAAAGGCGAGGAAAGAATGAACTGAGGAGCCTTTTGTAGGCTGAAGAGGTGGATCCAGGAGATGTATTCATCCAGAGCCTACTCCCTTACTGGCCCTACAAGAAGGGCAGAGAGAGGCAGCCCCCTGCCTTAGGAAAGGCAGGAAGAGGAAGTCTGTCTTTGCGTGGCCCTGCAGACGCTGACGTCGAAGAGAAACCAGAGCTGAAGATATGCCTCAGGGCAGGCCCTGGCATTAGGGACAGCACCCTGCTGCTGAAGGAGATTCACTGGTGGCTCCAGGCTCTGAGCGAGATTGAGGATGCAGACCCCGCTCCACGGAGGGCCCAATGTAGGTTGGTGGCCTCCAGGCCACATGGGAACGCTGTCGGCGGCTCCATGCCACAAGATAAACACAAAGATGGCCTCTGGGCCGCAAAGGAGGTGGAGGCGCGGCTCCTGCCACGCGGGACTGGCATCGGCGGTCTCCGGACCACTTGAAGAGCAGAAGCGCGGCTCCTGCTGTGTGTGAAGGCTATCAGCAGCCTCATGCCACTTTGAGGAACAGTAGCACGGCACCATGCCGCGAGGGAGATCCCTGGCGCGGCTCCTGCTGCGCCGGCATGAAGACAGGCTCCTGACGTGGGGGAAGGGAGGTGGTGAGGCAGCCTGTGGCTCTTGCCACAGGCTGAATCGTAGCAATTCATGGGCACTCTTCATTCATTTCAGTGAGCCACAAATGAAACAAAAATGATCTCCTTTGTTGCATTTTGCCCATTTGTTTTAAACAAATACACATCCCTGCACCTCAGTATCAACTTCAATAATCTTTCTATTATATCGTCTTTGTAAGACATTCTTTCTGCATTAATCATGTTAATTCTTTAGAAATTCATGATTTCTTTTAATTAGAAATCTTTAAGACTAAGATTATAAAGGAGTACATTACAATTATTTCTTTTATCTTTTGAATGTGATCTAATACTTGTCACTTTCTTGAATCTGTAGTTTGTTTTTCCCTACCCATTTCAAATTCTTGCAAAACAGTCAGCTTCCAACTTTAAATATCATCCACCTTAAAAATTGTGAATTAAGGATAAGAACATAATTAATCACTTCTTTGTGTGCTTTTGCACTGAGCATAGCAGCTTCATATTTGTACCGTGCCCCTCACATCTCTAGATATTCAATATGCCAGTGCCCAGCTCAGCCACATTCAAAAAACATGATTACTTTTTTTCTTTCCTCAAGCAACTTCACAGATTCCCCACCAACTCTTTCAGTAAAAGGTTCAAATGTGTAAGAAAGATCCATGAACGGACAGGGCCAAGGTTAAAGCCTTTACAATTGGTGTTGTTGCTCACAAGTTTCAAATTTGTGCAATAGTTTCTTTTGTTTCATTTTGATATAGTTGTACAGATTTTTTAGTGTACACTGATGAAATTAATGTACACTAAAATAATTAGAGCCAAACCTTCAAACCTATCCATGATACAGCATTTATGCACATAAGTGGATGAGGAGATATTGGCTAGCACTTTATAAACTGTGTGAAGAGTGTGAAGAGAACTGCACAGTTCATAGAATATCATGTATTTCTGCTTTGAAAATATGCATGTATGTTTCAGTGCATGTAAATATTTCAAAAGCATACTTTCTCTACTCATTTTCTAAATATGCATGAATATATTTTAGGTACATAAAAATATAACATGTACACTTAATAACCCCTATTTATATATGGAGGCAAGTATTTTATAAAGTATATGTGTATACCATTTTGAAAATACATACTTGCTCTCATACTTGAAAGCATCAGTTCACTGAAATCTTTGTTCACTTAGTCCTTCTCCAATTCTAGCACTTCTGTCCGCAGTGCCCCTTGCTGCGGGAGCCCCGGGGGAGGGCTCTGAACCAGGCCGTCACTCCCTTGCGACCTCAGGTGCTGATCGCTGCAGGGGGAGCCATCCTGCTCCCCCCTCGCGTCATCCAATGGCGTCTCTCCTCCACAGGGGAAAATCCAAGATGGCCACTGCCATCCTTAGGCATGAGGCCATGCCTCCTCCACTGAATTAAAGGGACCCGATCCCTTTAACAAGCCTCACCTGTTCCTCAGCAGCCTAAGCAGGGGAAGTATATAAGAAGACTTCTTCTGCTCGTCCAGTGACTTGGCAACGTCCCCCAGCGCTGTCTAGTCTGCTTGCTTCGGTGAGTCTCTTGAGCTTTGGATCCTGTTCTGTCTTGGTGTTCCTGGTTCCTGACTTCAGATTGGCTTACGGTGATTCTCTGGTGTATGACTTCGGATTGGCTTACGATGATTCTCTGGCGTACGACTTCGGATTGGCAAGCGGTGATTCTCTGGTGCACGACTTCGGACTGGTGAGCGACGACCCTCTAGCACTCGACCTAGGACTCATTCAAGACTACCGTCTCCAAGGGCCCACCTAAGTCCCAGCGGCCCGGGTCCCTACTGGCTCCTCCCGGGGGGACCGCGGACTTCCAGGGTGAAGCTCCAGTCAGCCCTTGCACCGACACCTGACCTCTCAAAGGTCCACCTAAGTCCCAGCAGTCTGGGTCCCTACGGGCTCCTCCTGGGGGATCACAGACTTCCAGGGGTGAAGACACAGCTCCTCTTCTCGTCTCTTCATCCGTCTCCGCAGCCGCCCCAGTTCCCAGTGCCAAGGGTCAGCTGGCCCCGTCTTCTACTCTGCCTCGCCTCCCGACGAGAGAACCTACGGATCCTCCGAAAGGTATACCATCCTCCCGTCGGCCAAGGGTTCACAAGCCTGAGCATTACAACTTCACCTTGAACCCAACCAGTTTGCTCACACCTCCCACCTAAAAAATGAAGACAACAGACAAGTCCACTTTCACATTCACTGGTCAATTATCAGATGTAAAAATGTATAAATAGCAACTAACAAGAAAACATCTGAACCCAGTCCTGGAATGCCCATACTATACCTCTATTTTCCCTGGTAAAATATATGCACAAAATGGAAAATACATGCATTCTGCTGACTTTTATAAAATAGTATATATGCATGTACATGTTACTTACATGTGTATATTCTATTTTTACATGTGGAACCTCTTTGAAAATTCACCTTTAGTGTACACTGAATCAAAATAGTACCCACTATATTGGATTTGGTATGTACTAAATGGGATTTGGTGCACACTAATGCTAGCGGGTGCTGCTTCTGTATATCAGCATTTGTGAGATGCCCCACCAATTTCCCTCAACTGTAATATTATTCCTGGAATGAATACACTGAGTAAAACACAGGCATTCCATCTCTTTAATATGCCTCCAGATCAGGGATTTCTTCCATGATCTCTTCTATACATCCTTTGATAATGATGTTGGCACTGGAGTTGAGATAGAGGGTGGACTTTGAAGTGAAATACCTTGGGCATTGCTCATGCTCTATACCTGCACTTCCTGCTCTTCCTGGGATTAAATCTCTGCATCATCAGTATCATCTTTTTCCCCTATCAGTGAACTGAAGGCTAAGATGCTACTGACTAAATTTCCCAAATTCTATTTGAGTACAAGCTCTTCAATATCTTCTGATTCAGAGAATCCAATAGCCCATTCTTTCTCTAATTCAGTTGGTACAAATACTGCCTTCACTGCCTAAGAAGAGTAATCAGTGGAGCACACTACTGATTTTGGGCATTGCACTTTTGCTACGTCTGCTCTGCTAATGCTATTCTTGGATGAGTCTCTCATCTTTTCCCTTTGCTCCAAATCAAGAGGGAGAGGAACAGGTGGTGGTAGCACATGTTCCCCAAATTTCAATTTATTTTATATTGAGTTGCTTTCCTCTCCTGCCATTCTGGACTTAATTCTTTTTTAATTTATTTGCTGGATTTTTTTTTGTGCTCTGCCTGCCAAAGCTGCCAACTCTGCCAAGATCCTGTCCTCCTTATTGTCCTGACATGATAGAATTTGCTGAAGTGTATTGCCTACTGTGGGGGTCGGATATTACAAACGAATGTATTTATTTATACTGAAACTGTACCTCATTCACAGTACCATTCACTGTATAAAGAACTGTTACATAAACACATACACACATAGACATGTGTTGCGCTGGAGGTGGACCATTGGCCTGGTGCAGGATTGGTATGGCCCTCCGGTCGGACCCGGAGAACGCCTGCCACCAGGAGGCGGAGCACAAGAGGAGACAGAGGCTAGCTGGAGCTTCACCAATAGCAACCTGGGGTTCCCTCACGTTGAGTCCTTGGTTACCTGGGCAGCCTGGTCTTAGGTGGGCCTCACAGGGTCTCCTAGAGAGGAAGCACAGGGGTTTGCCCACCACGAACAAGGGTGCATGGTTGATGTCCAAGCAAGAGTGTCCAGAGGTCACAGGAGGCAGAATAGAGTGTCCGAGTGGATAGCGAGGATCAATGCCAAAATATTAGTCCAGAATGGTCAGCCGAAGCAGGGGTCAGTACTTTTAGTCAATCTGGGAGTAGTCAGGTCAGGCAGAGGTCAAGTTCCAGGCAGCGGTCAGACGAAGTCAGTGAACAGGCAGAGATCAGGTTCCAGGCAGCAATCAGATGTGGTCAGAGAACAGGCAGAGGTCAAAATCTGGGCAGCAGTCAGACGAGATCAGGAGCAAAGCAAAGGTCAGTACCGTGAGATCAGTCCAAAGGGTACTACCAGGAATGGAGAGACGAAGGAGCAGGAGACGCAGGAACAGGCAAACTTAATAACACCGGAGTGTATGACCCGATTGCCAAGGCAGGGATTATGGGTTTGTACCCTGCCTTATATATGGAGTCTCTGTGATGTCATCAGTGTGAGCCTCTAGGGGTTTTCCCACACTTGGCCCTTTAAAGGGCTGCAGGCTGGCCACGCGCACGCCTAGGGCCAAGGACGCCGAGGATGCGGAGCCATGATGGGAGCTCCACTGTGAGGCCTGCATCAGAGACTGAGAGCGGGGGAGCCGGGGATGCCATGAACTGCTGCGGCTAAAGAGGAGGAGGAGAGCCCGGAGCTCGTGGATGGGAGACTAAGGTGAACAGGGCTGGCCGCAGAGTGGACACGGCCAGGATGCGCAACAGTACCCCCCCCCCCCTTCTAAGCCTCCCCCTTACCAGCCTGGGCTTGTCAGGGTGAGCCCGATGGAATTCCGACAGGAGGTCCTTGTCATAGATGTGGTGGGAGGGCTCCCACGCGTTCTCCTCCGGTCCGAAGCCCTCCCATGACAGGAGGTATTCCCAACGACCTTTCCATCATCTGACGTCCAATACCTCCTTTACTTGTAAGGTTTTCTCGGGTTCAGTATCATGCTGTATGGGTGCAGGAGGCCTTCGAGAAGGCTAAGACAGGATTAGCAGTTTTATTTATTTATTTATTTATTTATTTATTTAAAATCTTTTCTATACCGTCATTCAGTAAGTTACCGTCACAACGGTTTACATAGAGGCACATATAGTCAATTGTACATGTTTCTGTTCCTAATATTCGGGTGGTGCCTTATAAGTTCGGTAACATAGTTTCATAATAAAGGCTATATGTTCAGTGTTGTTTAATCTGTCCTGTGATTACAATAAAATACTTATTTATACATTTCAATTAAGGGTGTAGTAAACAAACCATGACGTACATACATATACTGTGCTAGTGCTGTATAAAGATTTTGTGTGTACAGCTTTCAGCGTTTCTCTCTTTCTCGCTCTCCTTGTGAAAAGGCTTCTCTAAAGAGCCATGTTTTTAAGCTCTTTTTGAAAGTCTTGAAATCTCTCTGTAATCTTACCTCTGTGGGCATGGTGTTCCATAGTATCGGCCCGGCCAATGATAGTGCTCTTTCTCTGACTTGTGTTAGTTTTGCAGTTTTTACTGAGGGGATAGTTAGGAGGGTTTTGTTGGCAGATCTGAGGTTCCTGTGTGAGACATGGACTCGGAGAGCTGTGTTTAACCATTCCGCTTTCTCGTCGTGGATTAGCTTATGTATAGTGTTCAATTGGCAGCCAGTGTAGTTCAGCCAGTGTTGCAGTGATGTGATCTCTTTTTCTGTTAAAATTTGTGCGGCTGAGTTTTGTAGAATTTGGAGTGGTCTTATTGTCGTGTATGGTAGTCCTAATAGTAGGACATTACAGTAGTCAGTGCTGGCAAATATTAGTACTTGTAGGACAGTTCGGAAGTTAGTTTGATTTAGTAACGGTTTAAGTTTTCCGAGGACCATTAGTTTGGCATATCCTTCTTTGTCTTTTAATGATATGTGTTGTTTGAGGCTGAGTTCAGTGTCTATTATTACCCCGAGGTTCCGTACTTTCTCGGCTATTTCAATTTTCTGATTGTTCTTTAGTAGTATCGGAGATTGGATGACTGTTATGTTTTTTCGTTCAAGATGGAGGAATTCGGTTTTTTCTATGTTAATGACTAGTTCCATTTGATTTAGTAGTAGTTTAATGATGTCAAGGTACATTATTGCTAAGTTTAGAGTTTTTTCCAGTGAGTCTTCGATTGGTAGTAATATCTGTATATCATCAGCGTATATGTAGTGTATGATACCCATGCCTGCTAGCAGATGGCACAGTGGAAGAAGGTAGATATTAAAGAGTGTGGCGGAGAGTGCTGATCCTTGTGGTACTCCAGTGACTAGATTTATTTTTTCTGACAGTGTGTTTTTTATTTGAACTTGATAATATCTGTTACTTAGGTATGATCTGAACCAGGCTTTAGTTTTTTCCATTAATCCAATTTCGTCAAGTCTTTTTAGCAATATGTCATGATTTATTGTGTCAAAGGCAGAGGATAGGTCAAGCATTAGAAGGATGTAGTGTTTACCGTTGTCAAAGCCTCTCATTATGCTGTCAGTCAATGAGAGAAGTAAGGTTTCGGTGCTGTAATGTTTGCGAAATCCGTGCTGTGATGGGTTCAGTATATTATTATTGTCTAGGTGTTCTGCTAATTGTTTCTGAATGATTTTTTCTATTAATTTTGCTATTAGTGGCAGATTTGATACTGGTCTGTAGTTACTCAGGGACACGCGGAATGTGTTGTAGATCCCCATGGAAGCGGGAAGCTATAGTTGATATGTGACCGCTCCTATGTGCTGGATGATCGGGAATGGCCCAATAAATCTAGGGGCCAGTCGTTGTGATGGAAGTCATAGCCTGATGTGTTTAATGCTCAGCCAAACCTTCTGGCCGGGTCGGAACAGGGCTGCGGTGCGACGATAAGTGTCTGTGAAGTGTTTGGCCCACTCGGCCGCCTGGGTCAGTCTTTCCTTGACCTGATTCCATATCTGGCGTATTATCTGTGTGGTAGACTGGGCTGCAGGTGAGGGAACAGAGAGAGACAAAGGTAGAGGTAGACGTGGCTGGTGGTCAAAGATCACAGAGAAGAGTGAGGCATCAGTAGCAAAGGCAACATGCGTATTGTGGGATAACTCGGCCCAGGGCAAGAGGTCGGCCCAGTTGTCCTGTTAATCATTGACATAAGATCTCAGGAATGCTTTCAGGGAGTGGTTTGTCCTCTCGGCTTGTCCATTCGCTTGAGGGTGGTAAGCCGATGTCAAATTCAGGGTAATATCAAACCTTTTGCAAAGTGACTGCCAGTACTTAGCGGCGAATTGCGGCCCTTGATTAGAAATAATCTCTTTGGGTAATCCATGTAAGCGGAATACATTGTTTAGGAAGAGTTTTTCCAGTTCAGGAGCTGAGGGGAGGCTTGGTAGTGAAACAAAGTGTGCCAACTTTGAAAAGCAGTCAATAATAACCCAAATGACGGTGTCATCCTTTGATGGAGGCAGCTTGACGATGAATTCAGTAGTGATGCTTGACCAAGGTTTGGTGGGAGCCAGAAGAGGTTGGAGGAGTCCCCACGGATGGCCAGTTGGGGGTTTTTGCTGTGCACAGATGGAACAAGAGTCCACATACTACGGGAGTCTTTAACCATGCTAGGCCACCAATAATGTCTTCTTAGCATCTTGAGGGTCCGAGCTTGGCCAGGATGGCGGCCAACTTCAAGTTGTGGGCCCAGTGAAGAATGTGCTCCCGGTATCAGCGTGGGACCATCGTCTTTCCGGCTGGTACTGTATTGGTAACTGCAAGGGATATGCATGCTGGGTCTATGATGTGTCTAGGAGTCTCGGGCATATCTTCTGGCTCAAGGGAGTGAGAGAGAGCATTCGCTCGGGTATTCTTCACTGTTGGGCGGTAGCAGAGTTCAAAGTGGAATCGTTCGAAGAACAGCACCCAGCGGGCCTGTCTTGAATTCAAGAGCTGGGCTTTCTTTCAGTGTTTGAGGTTCTTGTGGTCTGTAAATAACGTGAATTTATGCTGTGTGCCTTCTAACCAGGGGCACCATTCTTGAAGGGCCAATTTCACAGCTAAGAGTTCACGATTCCCAATTGTGTAATTGTGCTCTGTGGCAGAAACCTTGTATGAGTAGAAGGAGCAGGGTACTAAGACCCCATTGGAAGAATATTGGACCACCCCGGCCCCAATGGCGGAGGTGACAACTTCAACGATGAAGGGATGATTGGGATCTGGGTGTCGTAGACATGGTCCAGTACAGAAGGTCTCTTTCAAGGCGTGGAAAGCAGATTGAGCCTTGGGGCTCCAAACTTTCCTAGTCATGGCCGTGAGTGGAGCAGCTAGTGTGGAGTAGTTAGCGATGAAGTTCCTATAATAGTTTTTAAACCCAAGGAATCTTTGTAAGGCTCAGAGGCCTACTGGCTGAGGTCAATCTCGAATACCTTGAAGTTTCTCAGGGTCCATGGTGAAACCATGATTGGAGATGACGTAGCCCAGGAATGGAAGGCTGATTTGTTCGAAAATGCACTTCTCTAACTTTGCGTAGAAGTGATTGTCTCCGAGGCACTGGAGGACGGTCTGAACATGTGAGCGGTGTGACTTCAGGTCTTTGGTAAAGATCAGTATATCATTCATATATACCACGACAAATGAGTATAATAGGTCCCGGAAGATCTCATTGATCAAAAGCTGAAAGACCGCAGGGGCATTATAGATCCCGAAAGGCATTTCTATGTACTCGTAGTAGCCATTCCTCATATTGAAGGCAGTCTTCCAGATATCCTCTGGCTGGATTCATACAAGATTTTATGCCCCTTGGAGATCTAACTTTGTAAAGATCTAAGCTCTTGTAAGCAATCAAAAAGTTCACTGATGAGTCACGGCATTTAGCCCAAGGTAGTCTATGCAAGGATGTAGACTGCCATCTTTCTTCTTCACGAAGAAGAATCTGGCTCCTTCCAGGGAATTGGAGGGTCTTATGAATCCTTTATCTAGATTTTCCTTAATGTACTCTGACATCGCTTGGGTTTCCGGAAGCAAGAGGGGGTAGGTTCTGCCCTTGGGAGGTGTGGTGCCTGGTAGGAGCTCAATGGGACAATTGAACTTTCAGAGTGGAGGCATGATGTCAGCATTTTGTTTGGAGAATACATCTTTGAAGTCAGAATACAGAGCAGGTAATCCGGAAAGGGTTGCAGAGTTCAGAATGGTAACTGGTGGAGAAACCTGTCACAGGCAGCGTTTCTGGCACTGGGGTCCCCACTGAATTAATTGCAGGGATTTCCTGTTGGAAAGAGGTGCGTGGACCTGGAGCCACGGAAGTCCTAAGATTACTGGATGCGTGGAACGCTTCAAGACGAACAGGGAAATTTCCTCTTCATGGAGGGTTCCCACGGTGAAGCGGAAGGCCACGGTGCGATAAGTAATGCATCCAGGGAGGTGCTCTCCCTGGATAGATGTGATGCAGAGAGGCACATCCAGAGGTTGAAGTGGAATCTGGAGGAGTGTGACGATGTCATCCAGAATAAAGTTACCACTCGTCCCAGTATCCACAAGTGCGGTCGTGGCAAAAGAGTGAGATTCCCTAAAGAAGGACACAGGGAGTAGTAATTGGGGGCCAGTATCAGTAGTGCCCAAGCTGGGACCCCCGTCGGGCTTAGGCTTTGTAGTTTCCCGGCTGCACGGGGCAGGATTGCAGAAGGTGTCCAGAACCACAACAGTATAAGCAAAGGCCTTGTTTCTTTCATTGGAGTCGCTCTTCAGGAGACAAGCATCCACAATTGATCTGCATCAGTTCCTCTGGTGAAGGAGGAGGTGCTGGTAATGCCTTCAACAGGGGGCTTGCAGCAAGAGCTGGGCATATGGCAGTAGGTCGGAGGACCTTTACCTCCTGGTGTCGCTGACGAAGATGGTGGTCAATCTTGCTGAGAGGGGAAATCAGGTCCTCAAGAGATGTGGGAATCTAACGGGCAGCCAGCTCATCCTTGTGGGCAGGAGATAGTCCTCCATATAGACTGCCTGTAGGCAGTCCTCTTCCCAGCCCAGTTCTGTAGCTAAAGTCCTGAATTCTACCGTGAATTCGGTGAGCAAATGCTAGCCTTGACGAAGGTGAAGAAGATGGTGAACCACAATCGCCTGTCGGCCGGGATACTCGAAGGTCCACTTGAAAATGGAAATGAAGTGGGAGAGATGACTGAGGATATGATCAGAATGCTCCCAAAGTGGGAAAGCCCATGCCAGGGCCTTCCCTTCAAGGTGTAAGAGGATGAAGGTAATCTTGGTAGTCCCATTTGGGAATAATGCAGGCTGCAATGCAAATTGCATAAAGCACTGATTGAGGAAGCCTCGGCAGAGGCGCAGATCCCTATTGAAATGGGGTGGAGCTGGAAGGGCCAATCATGCCCGCGGGGGCAGGGTTTGAGCCAGACCCCCTGAATTGGCCATAAAAAGATCCTGTAGTTGAGACCACAGTCTTTTCACCGATGAAGCCAATGTTTCTAGAGTTCACTGTTGTTCTCGGACATGAGCAGCTATGCCAGGGATGGCCTGTACAGTGGGAGACTCCGCTGAGTCCATGGCCTTGGCAACCTGTTGCACTGGAGTTGGAACCCTTGGTCTGGTGCAGGATTGGTACGGCCCTCCGGTCGGACCGGGAGAGTGCCTGCTACAGGAGGGGGAGCACAGGAAGAGACAGAGGCTAGCTGGAGCTTCGCCAATAGCATCCTGGGGTTCCCTCAGGTTGAGCCCTTGGCTACCTGGGCCGCCTGGTCTTAGGTGGGTCTCACATGGTCTCCTAGAGAGGAAGTGCAGGGGCATGCCCACCATGAACAAGGGTGCGCAGTCGATGTCCAAGCAAGAGTGTCCAGAGGTCACAAGATGCCAGAATAGAGTATCCGAATAGATAGCGAGGATCAAGGCCAGAGCATCAGTACAGAATGGTCAGCCAAAGCAGGGGTCGGTAGTCAATCCGAGAATAGTCAGGTCGGGCAGAGGTTAAATTCCAGGCAGCAGTCAGATGAAGTCAGTGGACAGGTAGAGGTCAGGTTCCAGGCAGCAATCAGACGTGGTCAGTGAACAGGCAGAGGTCAAGATCCGGGCAGCAGTCAGATGAGGTCAGGATCAAAGCAAAGGTCAGTACCGAAGGGTACTACTAGGAATGGAGAGATGAAGGAGCAGGAGACGTTGGAACAGGAGATGCTGGAACAGGAGACACTGGAGCAGGAGACACTGGAACAGGCAAACTAGATAACACCAGAGTGTACGACCCGATTCCTAAGGCAGGGATCATGGGTTTGAGCCTTGCCTTATATATGGAGCCTCTGTGATGTCATCAGCGTGCACCTCTCGGGATTTTCCTGTGCTTGGCGCTTTAAAGGGCTGCAGGCTGGTCACTCGCATGCCTAGGGGTGGGGCCAAGCATGCCGAGGACGCGGTGCCCCAATGGGAGATCCGCTGTGAGGCCTACATCGGAGACTGAGAGCGGGGGAGTTGGGTACGCCATGATCTGGCTGAGGCTGCGGAGGAGGAGAGCCCAGAACTCATGGATGGGAGAGCGAGGTGAGCAGGGATGGCCACAGAGTGGATGCAGTTGGGACGCGCAACAACATGCAGTGTATGTGTGCTAAGATGTATGCAATAATGCTGATTGACTCCACACACAAAAACTATTAAACACTAAAAGACAAAAAATACTCTTCTCTTTAGTTTCTGCTTATACAGTGCCCACCTCATTGTTTAGAGATTAAAAAAAAAATCATTAGCACTGCTGCAATTGCAATCTCTACACTATTTCCCACCTTTACCCTCCCCAAAAAGAGAAAAATCAAAATCAGCAGCAGAGCACTGCCTCTCTTTCAGGCACAGTGAGTGAGACCATTTCAGCAGAGATAAGATTATAAGCAGTCCTCTACCAGTGCCAAATCCAAAAGTTAAGCTCTTTAAAAAATCTCGAGATCTTCTCCTAGCACATCCTTCTCTGTGAAGACCTAGGGAAAAAATGCAAACTGCTTCTGGCATAAACGTGGACTTTATACCGGTAGTATATCAGAATTAGTTGATCTAGATAGCAGCTATAGGCTAGTTAAAAAGATGCTACACTGTGATTTGTCCTCTGGCTTGTCTTGTTGCCATTGTGTCCTGTCTTGGCTTTAACAAAGCTCTGACAAGGCACTGAGGTCACACAGGCAAGAGCTGGATGCTATAGTTACCAGCTTTTTTTTCTTCAACAGTATACTGTATAGATTTCAATGGGCCATTGAAATGAAAGGGAAACAAACAAATGGGACAAAAATATTTATTTTATTCATAGGACCCCTTCCAATTATTTAGGGGGGGCCACAAATGAAATTAATATTGTCTCACACATTTTGTTTTACCCATTTGATTCAAACCAATGAACATCCCTACGGTAATAGACAGTAATCAGGGTGAAGCCTTGCTGATTGGCACAATTGATCACAAGTTATAAACTTTTGCTAATTCAACCCCTTGTATGTTAGTAAAAAGTATCAAACAGTTTACTCATCTTTATCACCCACACATTACTTTCAAACCTAACATCCTACTACTCTTTTTATCTTTGATCCTAATGTCCCTGCCTCCTTACTATTCTGTCTTTTCATCTTATTCCAGAAACATATTTCTTCTGTTCTACTTCTAAAATCTATGTTACATCCGTCGGTCGCAGAGAGCTGCGACCACTAATGCTCACCTCTTTCTTTGCTGCCTTGTCATCATTGGGGAAAGTGGCAGCCTCCACCAGCTACTATCAACCTTCCTGGCGTTCCTGGGACAGCGTGGGCGCTGCCGACCATCATCTTGTCTTCAGGATCACTTAGGCGCGTGTACGCGTGCACAGGCCACTCTTAAGCACGTCATGGCGGGAGCCTCACTCTGCTATACTTAAGCTGGCTGGTCCTGCCTACTGACAAGTTAGCAAGGAGTTCCCTCGTTGCTGAATCCGCTTCACTCTTATGGACTTCTTGTTCCAGGTTCTGCACTTCGGCGTGAGATGCTCTGGGTACCCGCTCCTCGGGGGCCCTTCCTCGTCTGTGGCTATCCACTCCTTGGAGGGCCTTCTGCCTTGGACTGCTGTCTGTTTCCGTTCCCTGGGACCTCTCCTGGAACTACCACTCTGTGAGTACCTTGACTCCGTGGACCATTACTATACCAGCCTTATTGTGGGATCCTCTCCGGTGTGCCGTGTCATTAAGTGAGGAACCACTCCAGTGTACCTTGCGCTGCAGGCCATTACCGCATCATTGCTACAGGACCCTCACCCGTGTTCCCGAACCTCGGGTCACTACCATACCATCTCTGACTGAGGAATCCCTCGGTGTACCCTGCGCTGCAGGCTTCTACCGCATCACCACTATGGAGAGACTTCTTCAGTGTACCCCGCTTTGCGGGCCACTACTGGATCTCCACGTCTGAGGTATTCCCTCTGGGTATAGCCTTCTGTTCAGACCTTGTTACTTTACCTGCACCTCCCGCTCCATGGGCTGTGCCTTTCTACCTCTCTAATAAAGGCTCTATTCCACAGCTGTGTCTGACATCCGCTGAGACCACGCCTCCCGATGGTGAGACTCACAGGGCCCCTCCCTGTGGGTGGTACCATCTCTCACCTCAGCCCAGGGCCCACACACCTACAAGTCATAACAATCAAGATACAATATTGGTTTGACAGTCTTTAAGTTAATTAACTCCAATGACTCACCTTGATGTCATGCATTAATGGTGTAATGGATGGCCTGCACCATTTTTCAAATGGTGTCAACTAGTTCTTTTCCCTACCATGTTACAAAGGCTGCCCAATGGCAGCAGCAACTCCTGTCACATGGTAGGAGCAAAAGGCTGTTGGCACCATTTTAACCAATGGCAGCCACTGGCCCGGGAGCAGGAGGTTTCTCCCAGGCTTCCCACTAGTCCATCAGGATTTTTTTGTGATTCCTGGTGGGGTCAGGAGGGTTGAGAGAGGGCTCCGCTAAATGGGAAGTGAATGGGAAGATTTGGGGTGGTTTTGGGGTTTTGTTTTGTTTTTTTAAGGTGTATTTTTTTAACCCTATCTCCCCCAAAAATAATAAAACAAACCAAATGAAATTTGGTGGTTTTTCTTATCACTTTTTTAAAATTTCCGTAATGCAATGAAATAGGAATTATCATTTTTGTTCCTATTTTGTTGCAAATTAATTCCCAACCCAGTGATAATTGGAGTTTTACCTGAGAAGGGGTTGTTACTAGCAGTGTCCTCAGGGATGGGTCCTTGGACTGGGTCTTTTCAACATTTTCATGAGTTATACAGCAGAAGGCTTTTGGGAAAGGGTTTGTCCTTTTGTTGATGATACTAAAATCTGCAGCAGGGTGGACAGTTAGGAAGGTTTGGAAAAGTTGAAGAGGGATCTAATGAAGCTTGAAGAATTTTCTAAGGTATGGCAGCTAAGGTTTAATGCTAAAAAATGCAGACTAATGCATTTAGAGGTAGATTTTAAAAGCATTATTCGCGCAAAAAAAGGCCACATATGTGCATATGTGGGCCACACACAAGCAACTCGAATTTTAAGAAGCCGGGAAGGGTGCATGTACATGCATGTATGTGTGATAGAATAAGGAGGCAGAAAAGAGGCAGGTCATGGGTGTTCTGAGGGCGGGTCCAAGACTGACGCACATAAGCAGAAAGTTTGCAAAGGCAACATGGATCTGTTGCCTGAATAACTCTGCTATTTTGCCTCATGAGACAGAGAAAGAGCCTCTGTATAGAGTAGGTCTGAAACTCTATGGGGCCAATGCAATACTGTGAACAGCGGCTAGTGCAGGGTTTAACACGCGATTGGTGAGCGTACATACACCCTGATGCAGTAAGGGGATTACATATCCAAAACGTGTCCAAATCATCATGTAGCTAAGGGAAAGATTTCTAAAGAAGGGCACATGCATCCATGTACGCGGGCTACCCGGTGCACACACAGGGAACGTGCCTGTTTTATATAACATGCCTGCGCCAGTGCGCACATGTTATAAAATCAGTGGGCCGAGCGTACATGCGCGCTGGATTTTGTAATCCGCGCACATAAGTGTGGGTGGTGCACGCAAGGGGGATAGATTTTAGCAAACTTTGCACGGCGACGAGAACAGGACTCTCCCAGTTCCCTCCCAGTCCGCTCCAATGAAGAAGAGGACTGGGAGGGATCTTTCCTATCCCCTGCCCATTCTACCTCCCTCTTCCATTGTCCTTCCCACTCCCTAAACCCTTTACCCTACCTTTTTTTAAATTTTATTTCATTACTTAGTGCTCTGTTGAAGCAGTAGCAATTTGCGTGCGCCGGCAGTCCCTTTGCCGGTAAGGCTCTACCGGCCACCTCCAGCCCCGCCCCTCCCCACCCCCCAGACCGCCCCTTTATTTGGGCCTGGCATTTTGGCACATAACAGGGGTTACGCGCATGGCCGGGCCCCTTTGATGATGCACATGGCACGCGCAAGACATGGCCATGCATGTAACCTCCATTCTTTATGCATGTGGGGATTAAAAATCAGGCTATAATTGCGCTCATCACATGCAAATTCCATGTAGATGAGGCTATTATCTAATCCCCGTGATGCAAAAAATTTCTTGGGCAGCATAAAGGTGAACCACGCTCAAGGGCACTTTGAAAAAAAAGAAAAATCCGGCTTTCTGTGATACTTCCTAATAGTATAGTAGCAATACTAAGTAGGAGGAATCAAATAAAGCAGATTTAATTAAAAAAAAAAAGTTAAAAAAAATTCTGGATGCCCAATAGACACGGTCCAGGCTGGGTATCTTGTGTGTGTCTATGCTGGTAGTGGGAGAAAATGGATGCTCATGATTGAGGGTCCATTTCCCGACCCACTTGACAGCCACCTCTTCCCTGCACCTGATGCTGAGGAGGTACTAGGGATGCACAAATTTTCCCTAGCACCTCCTTTCTTTGTGTGACCCCTAATTTAAATACTGGATCGCTTGCCCAGGAGAGATGGTTAGGCACACATTAGGAAAACGGGCAGTCAACATGGATCACCCATTTTCTGCGCTCAAATATTGAATCAGCCCCTATATATATTAGAGATGTGCATTCGTTTTTGCCAAATTGGACAATTTCAACGAAATTGTCCAATTCGGCATGTTTCAGGGAGCCCGAAAAAGATTGGGATTTTCCCATTTTTTTGCAAAAATATGTTTTTCCAATTAGTGCGCACTAATGGGAGTCAGTGCGCGCTAACCCCCGTTAGTGCGCACTAACAAAAAGTAACAAAATCTAACAAAATCTAACGCGCACTAATGGGAGTTAGCGCGCACTAACGGGGAGTTAGCGCGCACTAACTAAAAATCGATTTTTCGCAAAAAAAAAGACCTGGACCGAAAAAACCCGATATTTTCCATGGCGGCCGAAAAACGAAGAATGACACGAACACAAAACACGATGCACATCTCTAATATATATGTACCACTGTAGAGGGGCACTTTGAATCGGGGTGGGTTTTCATGAGGGGGGGGGGGTTGGGGTGTTGTTACAGACACATTCAGAGGTATTCATAGTAAAACTGACATCAGTAAAGAATTGTACTCCTTATAAGTGATGAAAAATATTACAAAAAGAGTTGATTTGTATACCGCAGTGCTAGCTGCATTGTAGAAATCTACTTATTTTCATTACTTATAAGGGCTACAATTCTTCACTGATGTCAGTTTTACTATGAATACCTCATGAATACTATGAATATGTCTGTAACAATACCCCCTCAACACAGCTCACGAAAACCCATCCTGATTCAAAGTGCCCCTCTACAGTGGTACATATATGGAGAGTTTCAGACTGTCTCTATGCAGTTGCTCTCGCTCTCTCATTTTAAATGCTACATGCACTTTATAAAATGAGGTATCCATCAGGGAGTACAGCACAGTAGGATAAACTATTCTAAGCACAAAAGAAAGGTGGTTACTAAAATGGTCAGCGGTCTTTGGTCTAAACCATAAACCTTAAAGCCTATCCCTGGCGGAAAGACAAGGTAGGGGATAATATCTCAAAGGTTGAACAGGAATGAGAATAAAAGGGGGGCAGACTCAGGAGTAATTTTAGGAAAAATTTATATACAAAGAAGGTGGTGGATTCATGGAATGTCCACCCATTTGAAGTGGTGGATAAAAAACAGTATCTGAATTCAAGAAAGCATGGAGTAAATGCAGGGGATCTGTAAGAGAATGTTGGGAATTATAAAGCTAAATCAATTAGGTTAATAGGAATACTAAATGGGCCGTATGGTCTTTTTCTGCCATCATGGTTCTATGGATAGGCAATTTCTCTTTGCTTTCTTACAGATGATTTTTCATTCAGATTTAAACGCTAGCCGAAAACCTCCTACCTTCTTATGATTAGCATGAAGAAAGTCTTTTGGCAATTAGATATTCCATTATTTCTATTTTTATTCTTTCCATGCTGACTGGCATTTATTGGATGTTTTTTTTATTTTTCACAGTCAGTTAAATGAGTTTTAAAATACATTTATATGAAGATATCAGAAAATTGTCCTGTATTATATTTTTAACTCAACTTTTTATAATAAATGCAATTGAAAATTTATAATGTATTCTAAATATATCATCTAAAAATAATGATCTATTTGTTTTGTGGAGGCTTTTTCTTTATAGTAATGATTTCATTACATTTCAAGCTATGTGATATCAAATTATGTTTGCTTATTTTATTTTTAATTGCTTGTTTATTGCTTTATAATCTGCCAATAAGAAAGTGCTTTTTAAGATTTAATAATGCTCTAGAATTCATCAAATAATAATTTTGTAAATAAATGAATAAAAATATTCACAGTCAGTGCTGAACTCATTATATGATAAATATTCAAATAATAAACACAGCAGATAGCATACTCAGTGCAGGGACTTCTTGAAAGTGAGCTGCAATATTGAATTCTATATTTTTTCACTCTTAGAGGTGATGTATCAGTGAGAGCGGCTAACAAAAGTGTTTTCATTTACAACTTTGAAATCCTCTGGACGTAATTTCAATTTTTTACCTATTTTGAGAACAAGATATTATTGTGCAATTCATAAATGCTATTCTTTAATAAAGTAGGTGCAAAATTAAGCTTGAATTACAATTAATAGTGCCACTTCCAACCATTATTAAAGAATTGTACAGGCTTTTGAATAGACTTTAACAGAGAGCACTACATGAACTTATATAAACGAGATTCAGAAACTAGTTTAATAAACCTGTGGAAAATGTACATTCCTTGTGTGAATTGATAGATACTATCAATTATTGGTGCTGGGTTTGCACCAATAATTATGACAAAACTACACAAGTAGTTTTGCTTTGATTATTATTGCCCCTGAAAAAATTACCCACATATATTTGCACCTGCATTGTCCATGGGTAATTTATTTCATCAGAAGTAATGCCCATAGATTTGATTTCACAAAATAATGCATGTTGTTGCATAGCCTGCCTGTTGTGCTTGCGGCTCACGGGAGGCACCCCTGACCCGCAAGTGCTGCATCCCCGCGACCTCCTTAGATGCACACGTTCCCAACAGCCTGACCTTTAAAGGATCCATGGCAGGAAAACGCCACAGTGCATTCAGCCTGGGTTCTATTTAATTACTTCACCAATAGCTCTTCTTTGTCTTTGTAACAGGTTGAGCTACCGCCATGTAGTGCATGTTGCTATTTGTCCTGCCTTTACCTCAGCCTGATCCTGCCTTTGCCTCTTCCTGTTCCAATCTTTGTCCCTTACCTGTTCCAGGCTTGCCTGCCCAACCTGCCTCTGCCCATCTGTCCCCTTCCTCCGATGGATACCTGGCTTGACCTTCACCTGGAATCTGGATATGCTTGACAGCTGCCTGTCTTGGACTTTCGCCTGGAGTCTAGATACGTTTCACCAAGGCTTGCTTTGGACCTTCGCTTAGACTCTGGATATGCCTATTTGCTACCTGCCCCTGACCCCTTCTTGGACCCTTGACATGCCTGACCACCACCTGCCTACAACCTTAGCCTGGCCTTGGACAATGTCCCTAGTCATCAGCAGAAACCCTCATCTAAGTTCTGCCAGCTCTGGCACCCAAAGCTTATCTTGAGGGAGACATAGGCTGGTAAAAGTGAAGTTCCTGACCCGTCTGTGCTTCCCATGGGTTTGCCTGCCAATGTGAGAATCTGCTGGGTTCCTCCCTGCAGGCAGAGTCAATCTCACCTCAGTCCTAGGGTCCACAGACACAACACCACCTTCTCCCAACTCATGGAGGCGTCTATGCAGTATGTGGATAAAAGTAAGCACACTGTTGAAAAACACACATTTTTGCATGCATACAGAATAGGCAATATTCAAAGGCCACATTTTCATAGTTTTACCTGTGGAAATGCATTTGATTATTTCCCTTTTAATCTCCTTTTAAAAAGATAAACTCACTGCCATTATAGCAACGATCCTAGACCGGGAGCCATGCATCAGGGCTCTTTCTAGAACCCTGTATTTATGAACCCTGAATAAATATGGCCACAAGGTATTACCTTAAATAATACCATAACTCCAACCTCCTAGTGCAGGGGTGGGCAATTCCGGTCCTCGAGGGCTGCAAACCAGTCGGGTTTTCAGGATATCCTTAATGAATATGCATGAGAGAGACCTGCATACACACTGCCTCAGTTGTATGCAAATCATCCTCATGCATATTCATTAGGGGTATCCTGAAAACCCGACTGGTTTGCAGCCCTCGAGGACCGGACTTGCCCACCCCTGCCCTAGTGGATAGAGCATCAGGCTATGAACCATGGAAGCCAGGGTTCAAATCCCACTGCCTTTCCTTTTGACTTTGGGCAAGTCACTGTACCCTCCATTGCCTCAAGTAGAAACTTAGGGCCTCATTTACCAAGCACTTTCCCCATAGACACAGAATGAGAGAAAAGCCTTAGCAAAAGCTACCTGGTTGTAATCTGCTTTGAAGTGCCTAAAAGGCAGAATATAAACCAATTAAATAAATAACAGTTGTGTACTGGGGGTGGCAGAAGGCCGAAGCCCCTGGGTGCTGGGCTATTAGGGGTACTGGCCAACCCATGCCTGATGACAAGGAGCTCTGTCGTGTCAATGTTGTATGTGCTACCCTTTCCCCACTAAACCCAGCCTGGCCTGTGGTGCCTTTCTTCAATGTCTTTGCCAGTCGATTGCAGCCAGTGACATAGTGCAGGAAGCAGAGCAGCAGCGGTAATGATACAGGTGCAGAAAGCTGTGTGCCTCTGCACTGCTTAAACACTGCTGCCACCAGAAGTTGTATCATATTGAGCACCTCTGCTATCACCACTGTAGCCAGAGCCCTTGAGTGCCACCGTTGCAATAGAAGGTGAACAGGGAGAAAGGGAAGAGAAGGCAAGCCTAGCCACTGGACACATGCTGCCACCAAAAAGAGGGTAGGAGGTAAGACAGCGGTCTGGGGGAGAAGGAAGAACACTACACAATGACTTTTCTTTTTCTCTGGGCCAGGGGAAGGGGGAGGGGGATTGCAGATGGGAGAAGAAAACTGCTGTTGCTACTATTGCTGGAGGTGGGATGGGATGACTGGCAAGAAAAATGTTCAGTTTGTTTTGTTAATTTGTTTTGGAGGATTTTAACTTTGTTTTATTGTTTTGGATGCTTTTAAAATTCACTTCTCGTGTAATTCGTTTTTGGCAAATAGTACATGCTATTCACAAATACAGAGTGGCCCATGGAAAAGTAGTCCACCTCCAATACCAGTGCCACGCAGGCAGGCTATTTTTCCATGGGTCACCCTGTAGTATACATGATTTGCAAACAGTATGCACTATTTGCCGAAAATGAAGGACACAAATATTTTGGGAGATTTTGCATTTTTTTTGCATAAAACAACATGAAATGAAAATGATCTCATTTGTCCCACTTTACACATTAGCTGAAATGAATGAAGATCCCTAGTGACTGGTTTGGTGCTGGGCAACTGGAGGAGGCCTGCGTTTGGAGGCAGGAAAGGCTGGTGCTTGGCAGTGGGTGAGGAAATGAAAGGGGCTTGGGGTTAGGGGGACTGGTGAAGGGTGGGGGGAGAAGAGAAAGAGGTGTTTGGGGGCATAGGAAGTGGGAAGTGGAAAATGGGATCTGGTGCTGGGTTAGGGAATAAGAGAGAGAGAGAATTGGAAGCAGGAAAGAACTGTTGAGAGAAGAGGGAAGTGTTGCTGGGGTGGGAGATGGAAGAAGAGAAAGAACTTACATTACTGGCATGACACGGAGAAATTTACAAAAACGTGATAACATAAAATGATAGGGTAGACAAGGACAATTCCCAGGTTGGGGTTCTGGTGCTGGTCCATATAATCTCTGGTTATTAAGGTTCTGGACACAATATTTTACTGCTATAACTATGGTTTCTCCTCTTTCTCCCAGGAATATACAGAGTATTACTTGCTCATTTTTTTGTGGGAAGTCTTTGATTTTCTCTGTTAATTGTGGGAAATGTGCATCTTTGATATCTTTTAGTTTGCACAGTATAGGAGGAAATGTGTGTCCTCTTCCCCTTTATTGAATTGTATGCAGAATGGCTTTTGGGGATTGTGAGAACAGGACAGGAAGGGCTGGACTGTTAGGATAGGGAAGCTTTCGCCTCCTATTTAGTTCAGAACAGATTGATGGGGGATGGGGATCTGGGTTTTGTAATATTGTGATTTTCAGTGACTTTAGGCATTTCTATGAGAAGAACTAGAGAGGAGTGGGGGGGGGGGGGGGGGGGGAGGGGGAAGGCAGCGCAAATGCAAATATTGACTTCTGGTGCAGGAGACCCTCAGCATCCTCTGCCCTCCTCCTACCCCCAGGGGCTTTGAAAGCTGCATCTACAGCATCCCCAGTCCCAGACAATACAGTTCAAATTTTTAATAGCATGCTGCAAAACTAGGGCAACAATTATTTTGACATATACTGCAGTGAAATAAGATATTTATTAAAATGTTTGTAACTTGGTTTCACAATAAAAAAAATCAGCAAGTATCCTGTATCAACACTTTATATAAAAGATATATGAATAGATTTCTTTCCTAGTCAGTGTTTTCTGGGTTTTCTCCTCCAATCAGTATTTGGCCATGGATTTCTGCATTACAAATGCATGATCTTGCACTTTTTGGATTAAATTATAGTTAATATAACTTTGACCATTTTTCCAATGTTTTAAATTCATCTTTCATCTTATTTACTCTCTCTGGCATGTCTATTTATAAAGTGCGTAGCTTGCTGGGCAGACTTGATGGGCCATTTGGTCTTCTTCTGCCGTCATTTCTATGTTTCTATGTTTCTATTTTATTTCATATCTTGATATTTTAAGCAGGCACATTTTTTCTTTCTAATCCTTTCACAATGTCTCTTAAAAAGGATTGGGCCTAACAAAGATCTTTGTGGCATCCTACTGCTCAGTGCTCACTCTCCCTTCAACAGCCTGGACCCCATTAACTACCATTCTCTAATTATGTTGCTCAACAATTTTCTCACCCAATTTTTTTTTCTCTTATTGGATAGCTTGCTCAACATTTATTTTTTTTGCAATAGTGTAAAAAGCTATACTGAAATCTAAGTAAGTCATGTTTAGTACATTTCCTTGATCTACTACTCTGGTCACTTATCAAAGAAATCAATCAAATTTGCTGGGTAAGATTGTCTGCTTTTGAAATGATGTTGCCCATGATCCTGTAAACCACGAGCTTCAAGGTACTGCAGTATTCTATCCTTCAACTAACAGGTCTTTTATTTTCTGCATTCTTCTTGTTTTCACCCATGTGGAACAATTCTACATCTGCTCTTCCACAGTCTCATGGAAATTCTATTTCAATTGATAAATTGAAAAGCGCTATAAGGGGTACAGATACAGACAGTACGTCCTTTAGCTCTCTCAATATTCTGAGATGCACCACATCAAGTCCCACAGTCTTGCTTACTTTCAATTGTGCCAGTACATTAAATACATATTTCCATTTCTCGGTAAATGGAAATATGTTCATCATGCAGTCTCTTATGTCTTTGCCTTTTGCCTTTTGCCCATCTCCTGGTGTGAACACCAAGTAAAAGTGTTTATTTGTTTTGGGAGGGAGATCAAGATGGCTACCACTGGAAAACGCTGAAGTAGGTGCTGCTGTTATCTTTTTTTTCCTTGCTTTGATTCTCATTCCAATATTCCTCTAGTCCTGATGGAAAGGAAGAGGCTTCTGTACATTTAGGAGTCCTCTGGATGAGCATGTCATAGTTCAGTTTCTCAATTTTGCAGCAAAACATTTTATTCATTGGCTTCTTATAATTTATTTTAGTAGAAAGCATTTTGTTAACTATATTCAGTGAAATTATAAAAAAGTGCTGGTTATAAAGTAAACATTGTCCCCCGACACGGGATCGTGTTTCGCCAAGGCTGCATCGGTAGGGACGGCTTTTAAACACACTGGTTTTTAACCTCATTCAATGAGAAGAACCTTCATATGTTGAAAACATCTGCAGTGGCTCAAATAAAAGACAGTTTGGCTGTGTATAATCAGATGGAGTTTATGGAAAACATTTTGAGAGTTAAAAATGTATGTTTTTTTACATTTCATTTTAACTAGACTATTGTCTGCATCAGATCTTTTTAAGAAGTATCTCTAGAATATCTTGAAATGTTTCCAATGAGAATAAATTGTTCCTCTCCAAGATCAATTATATCCCCAGGTCCAAGAGGGGGCTGAATGACTTAGAAAGGGGCATGGACACCATACCTTTGGACAGTCTTCATTTGTCTACTTTTCTCGAGACATCTCAGGAATCATTTACTAACAAGGCCCACTCTATTAGTCTCCTTTTGTTCTTAACAGGGCAAGGATTTAGTTCTCCAACTGTATTTGAATTATATTTCCAGCCAAATAATCCTTGATTTTCCAGATGTTTCCTGCTCAACTGAATTATGGAAGAAGCAATTCCTCCAGATGAGGCAGCAGGTCATGGCCTTAGGGGCCACATTTCTTTGTGTTTCCCTGCAAGTGTATTAGGACCAACCAGAGGAATAAGTTTGTATTTTTTTACCCTTTTCATTTAGAAATTTTCTTATTGATAAGAATGTGTTGAATTGAATTTCAGTGAATACTGGGCATTTGGCATTGATGTTACCTGACCTTGCCTTGTTTTGTGTTTAATTAGTCTTCCTTCTTCCCTCCCCCACTTTCTTTTCATGTGGACTTATTATGATGTGTTGCTTTTCTTTTTTAGAGGATATTGTTTTGATCCTGCAGTTGATTTCGCTATATCATGCCTGGTGTTAAATGCCAATAAAACTAAAAATAATGAATAAGATATCTATTTTCTTCTGCTTCTCCTATTCACTCAACCTGTTCTCCCCTTTAATTCTTTCTATTCTACCTTTCACTTACATATCACTCATATCCAAGATCATTGAAAAGGTGGTACACTCCCAACTCACTGACCACCTAGAAAAAAAACCAACATCCTGCATCCAATGCAATTTGGATTCAGAAAAAACCTAAGCACAGAAACGCTTCTACTCTCACTAAATGACATTGTTCTCAGAGGCATTGACACTGGTCAAAAATAGCTACTCATCCACTTAGACCTATCAGCAGCTTTCAACACAGTTAACCACTCAATTCTACTAGACCGTCTAACCAAAATAGGAATAACCGACGTAACCCTATGATGGTTCTCATCATACCTATCTAACAGAAACTACTAGAGATGTGAATCGGAAGCGGAATCGGTTCCGATTCCGGTTCCGGTTCACATCGTGAGTTTTTTTTCGTCCTGCCCGATCGGGGTTTTTTTTATTGGTTGCGCCCGAGCCGATAAACAAAAAACCCACCCCGACCTTTTAAAATGAATCCCTTAGCTTCCCCCCACCCCACCAAAACCTTTTAGAGGTACCTGGTGGTCCAGTGGAGGTCCCGGGAGCGATCTCCCACTCTCGGGCCATCCAGTGCTCCCTCCATATGAAAGGGGCCTGCCAATGGCACGGATACCCTGTCACATGGTAAGGGCAAAGGGCCATCGGCGCCATTTTGATTAGTGGCAGCAGACAGCCCGGGAGTGGGAGATCACTCCTGGGTCCCCCACTGGACCACCAGGTACCTGTAAAAAGTTTTTTGGGGGGTCAGGAGGGTGGGGGAAGCTAAGGGATTAGTTTTAAAGGGTCGGGGTAGGTTTAGGGGTTATTTTTGTGTGCCGTTTTTCCCGCCCTCCCCCAAAATGATAAGAGAACCCCACGAACAATTTTGTGGGGTTTTCCTATTAGTTTCGGGGAGCCCCCGATTTCTGACGATTTTGAAAATATTGTACGATATTTTCAATTGTCAGAAATACGATTCACATCCCTAGAAACTACCAAGTATCAATTAACAACACCCTTTCCAAAAAAAATAAACCTAAACACTGGAGTTCCCCAAGGATCCGCCCTATCTGCTACCCTTTTTAACATTTACCTTGGAGTGACTCACTTCATATATGCCGACAACACACAAATACTTCTACCAATTCAAAACACACTGGAAGAAATCTACAAGAAAACAGCCACATATCTAGCTGCAATCAAACAACTACTAACACGCCTGAAACTCATAATAAACATTGAAAAAACCAAATAATCTTGGATCGTAAAACCACCCCCTCACCACCACCACCACTAAAGCTTGAAAACCAAATAACCACAATCTCCCCAGTCACACAGACAAGGAACCTAGGAGTTATCATTGACAGTGAACTATCCTTCAAGAATCACATAACAAACAAAATCAAAGAAGGATATCACAAACTATTAACTCTAAGGTGTCTAAAACCATTCCTAACCCCACAAGATGTCAGATCAATACTTCAACTACTCATTTTTTCAAACATCGACTACTGCAACTCCCTACTACTCAGTCTACCAACTTCCAACATCAAGCCACTCCAAATACTACAAAACTCAGCTGCCAGAATCCTAACAGGCACAAAAAAGAAGGAACATATAACCCCTACCCTAATATCACTTCACTGGCTCCCAGAATAGAATACAAGACACTGACCATCTTACACAAATTAATACACAAAGAACAAACAAACTGGTCAAACATAAACATCACTCTACATAAAGCCCAACAAAACCTACAATCTAACAACAAAGGCCTCCTGACAATCCCCTCCATCAGAACTGCGCAACATAAAACAATCCGAGAAAGAGCATTCTCCATCGCCAGCCCCAAAATTTGGAACACACTTCCAACTGATCTAAGGCTACAACCCAACCTAAAAACATTCAAGAAAGAACTGAAAACATGGCTATTCACCAGAGCCTACCAAGAAACCCTAGAACAAACCAACCAACCCCACACAACAGACCACCCAAACGACCATAATCAAACACATATCCTGCAAAAAACTTAATACCTTGAACACCTAGTATTACCTTTCTCTAACATTAACCTGTTATTATTCCATGACCCATCTTTGTAATTATACCTATACCCGTTCCTGCTACCCTATTGCTGATTATGACCCTGTAATACATATATAATATCTACTGTACCGTTCGAATCCTGTAAACAGTTATGATGGCGAAACCGAATGATGGTATATAAAACTCAACAAATAAATAAATAAAATAAATAAATATCTAAATAAAGATTTACCCGCTGACTTTACTGAATGGAAAATGTCTTCCTCTCTTTAAGCTTTTGCCCATCCAATTGCCTTTCTTGCTTCCTTTCTCATGCTAATTTTGCCTGTCCTCCTTTTTCCGTTTGTAGTTCCTGAATGCTTGGGGTTTTTTTGCATTTACTTCTTCCTACTTTACTTAACCATAAGGATCTCTTCATTCTCTTCCCTTGCTATCATGTCTGGCTCAATGATTAATTACCATTTGAATGTTGCTTTTTATTGCTCTCTATTGCTGCAACCCAGCTAACTTTAAGCCCTGCCGCTGGAACACCTCCATGCTTCCTCTTTTATATCCAGGTAAGTTTTAGCTGGGTAATGACTTACCCAGCTAAAACCCATCCACTGCAAGGAGCTGGAAATTGAAAACTTCTAATTCCTGACCTTAGAAAGACAAATCTCTTTGATTATGGTCTTCCAAGTGTTTAAATTGTGGTTTAAACAGTAGTAGAATAGTTCTATATTTTAATTATACTGAAATTTGAGTGTTGATTTAAAGCTAATTATTGTATGTTGCTAAATCATTTCTTCAGTCTTTTGGGTTTGGAATATTGACCTTATTCTGCTTTTGATACCAATCATATCAGCAGAATAGAGTTCAGTATCCATAGATACATGTTTTTCAAAGAGACTTGCTGGCACTCTATATACATATTGATTTGCACTCACTGCTTGTATAATGCATTAAATTTAAACAAAGGAGCCAAATTATGCATCATAAATAACTTGTCAAACAATGTACGCCAAAGCATTGCTCAGAAGGCATACATTTCCAGTTCTAAAGCCAAAGAGAATTTTTAAAGAGGCCAATGGTCTTGAAATATACAAATAAACCTTTCTATAAGTTAATGCAGTGTTTCCCAACCAGTGTGCCATGGCACATTGAAGTGCTTTCAGACCTAATCAGGTGTGCCATGGAAAAATCGCCACTGCCTGGTACTCAGATCCAGACCAACAGCATGGTTCTGCTCTCAGGACTTCTTAGCATCAAGAGTCACCAGCAGTGGTTCTTAAATATGCAAGAAATTCTTTCTGAGAATGTGTGTAATCTTGCATGCCTCACTTTTGGAGCTACTTCATGAGTTATTCCAGGCTGAGTGAGAGGGGGAGGACATGCACTGTGCATTGGAAATGACGCATTCTAAGTGTTGGGGGAAGCAGCAGCAGTGGAGGAGCTCCCGCAGCCACAGATAGCAAACAAGGTAACTAAGTCAGCTCCCATACTATCCTGATTTTTTCCTTCTCCCTTTTCTCTTCTCCTGCACATAGAGGGAACTGGTTCATTGTGACAAGTTCATAAACATCTCTGCCCCTCTTTCCTTTTGTTTTAAATTTTGGAAGAGAAACTGCTGGGGTTTGCACTGCTTCCTTAGCTCTTCTTTTGACCATATGAGTCCTCTCTGCGTCCTTATTGCCTGCACCATGGAGGCTGGTGTACCACACAACATTTGTATTAACGTAGATGTGCTTTGGGCTTGAAAAGGTTGAGAAACACCGAGTTAATGTCCATCTATTGAAAAAGAATACACTTTCCAAAGAATATGTAATTCAAAATCAGACTCAGCTACAACTAGAGTTGATAACAATATTAATGATTTTGGCACAATACATTTCTTCTATTTTCTAGGAAAATGTTTTCTGTTTTTATCTAGTGCTCTCACCTAGGGCACTTAACAAGCATGAAATTCTACAATGCTAACAGACAACAGTACATCTTAATGAGAATAAAGCTGGGAAATGACAAATGAGTTAACTGAGGGTAAAATAGAAAAAGTGGACTTTGTGATTAGTTTTAAAATTTAGCAGTGTGCGTGAATCTTGGCTATCAGGAGGGAGAAAGTTCCAGAGATGAGGAGTAAGAACAGAGAAAGCATGAAAATGAGGAGCTGCGCTTTCCCAATGAGAAAAAGAGAGAAGGGAATGCAGAGAGGAACAAGGAGGAAGAAAATGGCAAAAAGGATAATGGGGCAATATGTTGCGGTCCCGGTTGCCAGACTAGCGACCGGGTCCTTACGTTCCTCGCTCCACTGCAGGTCCCGACATCCGCCGCAAAGCAGGGCCTTCCAGGCCGCATGGCAGCGGCGTCTCCACGAGGGAGACGCCGCCGAGGTCCGCCATTAACTCCGCCCCCCGAGCAGCACGCGCGCGAGGAACGTCATTTTAAAGGTCCAGCACCCAGAAGTGCTGGACAGCCCCCAAACTGACGTCAGATGTCGTCAAAGTATTTAAGCCGGCGTTTGACTGCAGGAAGACGCCTTGCAATGAGGTCACTCACCCTGAGTATCTAGTTGCTTCCTGCTGATCCTGACTTTGTTCCTGACTCTGGTCCTGCTGATCCTGAATTCGTTCCTGACTCCATTCCTGCTGATCCTGACTCCGCTCCTGATGATCCTGACTTTGCTCCCGGTTGGTTCTTTGGCTTCTGACCTCTGCTCGCTTCTGACTCTCTGCACTGCCACCTGCCCCGACCTTCGGACTGTCTTCTACTTCGTTTTCTGTGCTCTCCCAAGTCCCGGTGGTCCTGGTCCCTAATGGCTCCTCCTGCGGGGATCCAGGGCTTCCTGGGTGAAGTCTCCACCCTCGATCGCCACTCAAGTCCCGGCGCTCCATATCCCTATGGGCTCCTCCTGGGGGGATCTTGGCCGCCTGGGTGAAGCTTCTTACATCCGCCAGCTGTAAATCCGCCTCCTGGCCTACCCCATCAGCGGAACGCCTTTCCGCCAGGCCGGCCCAAGGGTCAACCTTCCAGTCCACAACACAATATTCAAACATTTTTACATGGGAAAGCATGTATTTACCAGTGCAATAATGCATTTTAAAAATTGCCTACCCTCCATGTGGATGAAAGTTAATGTGCTGTTTCACAGCATGCATCCTTTTTACCCATGTGAAACGGGCAGAGTTAAGTCGGTGGAGTGAAAGCACATGCAGAGATTTCATTTTCAAATCTCTATTCATACTTTCCAGTGGGTACTGAACTCCTGCTCTCATACAGATGCAAAGTACGCAAGTGCAACAGTATTCATGATCTGCATTCTGGGAAGCTTTGCTGGGAGAGTTTCCTTTGAAAATTCACTTGCAGGTAAATGTGTATTAAACAGCACCCATGGATCTGCAAGCTGCCTGCATGGTTTCAAAACCACCCTCAAAGTAGAACAGATAGATGGGAGCAGAAACACCATGGCTGCTTTAACAGATTAGTATGAGGACTTTTAAATTGCAATGGAATTTCCCAGTGCAAGTCAGTAATGGGAATGATGGGGTAACTGGTAAACTAGCTGGACAGCCATATTTTTGACAACTTGAAGAAGATGGAGAGCAGAGTGGGGCAAACTAGTGAATAGATTGCTAGAGTGTCAATGCAGGAAGTAAGTAGAGCTTAGAAGAGAGCATGGAAATCATTAAACATAAGGGAAATGCAGATGTTATGTATATTTCACAATTAAGAACAAGAAAAGAACAAAGATGTGAGATGTGAAGCCATTCATAAGGATTAACCTCATTTCACAGGCAATGTTCATTAATCTGTTATACTCAGTAAAATATTTTGTATGGAGAAGTAGTAAGAAAGCAAAACTTGAACACATATTGCTGTTTGAAGCAGGGAAAAATAATGATTTGCTTAGACAAGTTGGCATGGAAATTGTCCAGCATTTTAGTCCTCCTTCCCATTCTCTACTTCTATTCCTCCATAAAAAGAGCCTGATATTTTATAGATATTCCCTATCTTTTTAAAAAGTATCCTGAATCATGACTTAACAGAAATGTCACATGCAAATATCAAATACTGAGCATAAATTCTTTGGAGTGAATTCTCAAAGGGGTCATATGCATAAAATTTGCATATCCTAGCAATTTTCAATAACCCATTTCCATACAGAAAATCCAGTTTTATGTATGGAAATCCTTTTGAAAATTACCTCCTAGATTTGTATGGCTCTGGAAATGACTGTTCCAGTGACAATTTGTTATAACAAATTTTACCAAGAGGACACCAAACACAAAATGATCTTACTGTTCTTCATCCACATACCTCAAACAAGGTATATGGACGTGGGAATCATTCTGCTAGAATGTAACTGCCATACTGTACATACAATCAAGTACTTCTCTCTTTCACTATTTGTTATGCTCTTATGAGTATATTTTCAAAGGGATTTTGTACATCTGTGTATGTTTGAAGTACATGCATTTAAACAATTTTCAAAACATGCCGAGTACACTCATAGGGGCAGATCTTTAAACCTGCACGCAGGCGTAGATTTGTTTGTGCAACCCAGCGCGAACAAATCTACGCCCGATTTTATAACATGCGCACGCTGCAGTGCCCATGTTATAAAATCCAGGGTTGGCGCACGCAAGGGGGTGCACAATTGTGCAACTTGCACGCTGAGCCACGCAGCCTTCCTCCATTCCCTCCGAGGGTGCTCCGAAACCGGAGCGGCCTCGGAGGGAACTTTCCTTCCGCCCCCTCGCACCTTCCCCTCCCTTCCCCTCCCTTCCCCTATCTAACCTGCCCCCCAGCCCTATCTAAAACCCCCTCCTTACCTTTATCGGGAAAGTTACGTCTGCCTCTGGGCAGGTGTAACTTGCGCGCACCGGCTGGCTGCCGGCGCGCCATCCCCCAGCATGGCGGCTGTTCTGGAGGCCTCGGCCCTGCCCTCGGAACGCCCCCGGGCTGGCGCCCCACCCACAGCCCCTTCCCCGGAATGCCCCTTTTTCGAACCCCCAGGACATATGCGCGTCCCTGGGCTTGCGCGTGCCGCCGAGCCTATGCAAGATAGGCTCGGTGCGCGCAGGGGCAGATTGGGGCAGCTTTTCGGGGGTTACGCACGTATGTTACATGTGTAATCCTTTGAGAATCTGCCCCATACTTGGGTGTTCATAGGAGAAAGTACATGCAAACAAAGAGGACATGTTTAGGACATATTATGGTGTGGTTTGGATATTCACATGTTCTGTACAATTTTATAAAGAACGTATGTGTGACTACCATCAAAAATGTGCAAACAGTGTTACACCTTAACGTGTCAAATTCATCTTTTTGGATCTGGTATTTGGCATGCTGTCTTCTCTTGGTGAGTGTACAGAGTAGTTTTCTATGCGGGATTTGGGTGCTAACTGGGAAATCATTGTCTTTGCACAGAAGAGTGTTGGCTGTGTTATGAATGTGGGTCACTGACACCCTTGACCGATACAACTCACTTCATATACTGCTCTGCTCTCGTCTCTGGGTCTACTCACGGATGAGGCTAGCTGCTACCGCCGCATACCTCCGGGTTCCCAGGACTTCTCATGGCATCCGGGACGCCACCACCACCCACGTCAGCTCTGGGCCTTCCTAGGCGCGCGCACGCCTAAAGCCTCTCCTTTGAAGAACCAAGGGCGGGAACCTCACGGACGTCCCCGGCTGATGACGTCACCAGGCCAGGATTCTTAAGCACCGCCTTTGCCCCTTGCTAGATGACTTGGCAACAAATTTCTTCGCTACTGATACCTGCTCCTGGCTTCTGGAACCTGTGTACTACACTGCTGGACTCTGCTTGGGTACCTACTCCTCGGGGGCCCTGCTGCGCTCTTGCGTGTGACTCCATATCTTGGCTTCCCCCGCTCCTCGGGCTAGCTCTGTGCCTCCCAGAGCTCCTGCCTACCGGCCTCCCTGCTCCCCAAGGTCACCCCTTGGAACCACCTCCTGCTTGGAGTCTGGATTGTGCCTGTGCTTCCCCACTCCTCGGGGCAGTGCCTATGTTTTACAACTGAGACTGTGCCTGTGCTTCCCTGCTCCTCGGGGCAACGCTTCAGTTCTGTTTCAGTGATTCTACTTGGTACACCCGCTCCTCAGGGTAGTGCTCTCATTTCTCTGCCAGAGATTCCATCGTGTGCAGCCCCGCTCCCTGAGGTTGCTTTCGTCACTACTGCAGAGATTCACCCGGGCTTCCTTGCTCCGCGGGTTGGCCTATGTCACCACGCCAGAGCCTCTTTTGCTGCGCAGCCCCACCCCTCGGGTCACTCTCCACTGCAGACCTCCAGAAGTTCCTCTCTCACACTCCCCGCTCCTCGGGGCCTGCCCAGCACTTCTCTCTTTCTCTCAAAGGTTCCTGCTCTGGTATGTGTCTCTCCAGTTCAGTGAGTATACTGTGGGTTCTCCCTAAACTCTGTCTCTCACCCCGCTCCTCGGGATCCCCCACAGTACTCTCTTTACTGCACCTACGATCACGTGGCTGTGTCGCAGGATGCTCCATTCCACTACAGTACTGACTCTCCTACCATAGCTGACCTCGCCTCCAGACGGTGGGGACCTGTGGGGCTCTTCCCCACAGGTGGTACCAACCCTCACCTTGGGGTTTTCTATGTGTGTGTCTCTGCTGAGTTGGGCTGTCTAGGGTGTCTCTGGGGCTGACTTGGAGGTTGTGAGTGGAGGTGAAGTGTCATTGAACAGAGTATTATAAACTTATGGATACTGAGGGTGCAACATTTGAAGAAGGAGAATAGAGGAGGAGGAGAAGGTACCCCTTACAGAGTGTATATAGGACCAAAGTACAGTTTTTGAATCTGTCTGAGAAGCAAGTCTTGTACAGGTTCAAGTTCACACCCATACCAACAGTTAGAGCAAGACATGTGCCTCTCCACACCTTGCCAGTATACCTCAAAGTCATTACCACCCTGACCTTTTTGGCTACCGGCACCTTCCAGATACTCTAGGAGTCATGGTTGGAATAAGCCGGTCAGCCATCTCTATATGTGTAAATCAGTTAAGAACATAAGAACATAAGAAAATGCCATACTGGGTCAGACCAAGGGTCTATGAAGCCCAGCATCCTGCTTCCAACAGTGGCCAATCCAGGTCATAAGAACCTGGCAAGTACCCAAAAACTAAGTCTATTCCATGTTACCATTGCTAATGGCAGTGGCTATTCTCTAGGTGAACTTAATAACAGGTAATGGACTTCTCCTCCAAGAACTTATCCAATCCTTTTTTAAACACAGCTATACTAACTGCACTAACCACATCCTCTGGCAACAAATTCCAGAGTTTAATTGTGCATTGAGTAAAAAAGAACTTTCTCCGATTAGTTTTAAATGGATACATTTCTTATGTAAATACATTATTGTAAGGGAGATACCAGATGTTCTACCACTGTATGCCACAAAATATGAATTTTACCTTCCATGAATAAGGACCTCAGAGGGACACACACTTTAAAAGATGGATGCAGAAATATATGTTCCAGCAAAGAAACACTATTTCAGCAGAGATAAACAAGATAATAACTTTGACCAGAATAACAATACGGGCCCAGCTTATGTAACTGCCTATTTACTTAAGGGCTATAAGCTTTTCTATTAAACATGAGCTAAACCCAGCACAGGGGCAGGTCACAGAGGTGAAAACAACTATCCAAAGGGCAATTTATCAAACAGGTCAGCTCACAGAAAAGCACTGACACTGCAAAACAACTCAATGCTGAAGAGATTACCAGACTGGACCAGACTTTGCTCCGGAATTTCCATATAGCAGGAGCAGTGATACCCCCCCCCCCCCCACCCCGGGATCGGAGAGGAAAACACCACTCTGAAATGAAGAAATGAAACCTTTTGTGCTCTGATTGACTATGTTTGAACTGCTGCATATTCATGCCCTGACTCTTGAAAAGCTGCAGCAGAGAGATTAAGGGTGGTAGCTGGGGTGAGAGACTCATCAAACCCAATGGCGCAGAGGCACCAACCCAGCCCCTCCCTGTGTCAAGGAGGGAGAGGAATGGGAGTATCCGAGGAGACTGGAGAGAGAGGAAAGTTCTGCCTGATATTTGGCCACTTGCCATTATTCCAGAGATGGTTCCAGAGTTGAGATATGCCTCCTCGACCAGCCAGTACCAGGACCAAGGAAGCAAGCTCTTTCCCTTGAGACAGTCCCCTAGATCTACAGACAGAGACTGCTCTAGAGGTAAACAGAAAGGAATGTCCTAAAATTGTGTGAGGCTAGCCAGCTAGTTACATTTATTAATACTCTAAGCAGGCCAAGGTTTCAGGCACATTTCAATCCACTAATGATGCAGAGCTTTATTTAGTAGAAACCAGTGCTAAGTAGCAAGGACTTTAGAGACATACTGTTTATTTTCTTCTAAATGATAATCCTGCAAAGTCTGACAAAATTCTAATTCTGTGGATAAAACATGTGGTCTTTTCTGAACTATTCATATTGTCCCAGTACAGGAGGTAACAGAGAGAACTGTCTGTAGCACTGCCAGTCCCGATAGGTGTGGGGGGTAGGGGAAACAAGGGGCACAGTAGCAGACAGGTTGCTGAATCTCTAATACCGCTTAGATTACTATATATCTTTCACTCAGAGAAAACAGTAACAACAATAAATTATGGTTGATTTCTACCTAATTTCATGTTTACCCTCAGTTTGGGGGCTATTAATTACACTCACATCCCTATATTGGTACCTGCAGGTAACTATGCAACCTTATTAAACTGCAAGGGCTTCCACTCCCTCAACATGCAGGTGATCTGTGATGCCAAGGGGATCATCATTAACATAATGCTGAAGTTTCTTGTGTCCTGTCATTATTCCTACATTCTGTCACAGTTAGGAATTCATGACCACTTCCAAGAATGTCTCTTCACTGGGTTTTGGCTTCTAGGTTAGTATGCAATAGGATGTCCTGAAAGGGGCTAGACTCTGAGATGTCACTGTACTTAGCATTTATAAGAAGACACTCACAAACGTTAAGTTTTAAAATAGCATTTATAAAAATATTTAAAATTTTAAAACATTTAAAATCCATTTGAAAACAGAGGGTAGGAGTAGGAACAGCTAGAGAGAAAATTGTTTACATTAATTAAAGGGACCAAGAACCTCTGGAGGACATGTTCTGAGGACACTGGAGGCTGTGGTGGCTGCCCTATATTCACCAGCTCAAGAGCAGACATGAAGACCCCCTTGAACCTGGTTGAGATGCTCCATCACATCCTCTAGCCTTCTGAAGTCAGCACACAGTTCACAGATATCCTCCTCCATCCTCTGAATTGTGGACTCCATAGTCATTAGAGCCTGGGCCTTCAGGACTGGAGCAAAATCTCCAGCCTCAGATCTCACCTCTGCAGCCATGGGGGTTGCAGGGTAGAATTAGGGGGAAGAAACCCTAGGACAAGGTTGGCCAACTCCAGTCCTTGAAACCTAAAAACAGGCCATATTTTCAGGATTTCCACAATGAATATGCATGAGATAGATTTGCATGCACTGCCTCCATTGTATACAAATCTATCTCATGCATATTCATTGTGGATATCCTGAAAACCTGGCCTGTTTGTGGCTCTTGAGGACCAGAGTTGGCCATCCCTGCCCTAGGAGATGTTTACCTACCTTGCCCAGCAATGGCTAGGTACCCTCATGATCTGCAACCTGAAATCATGGGGAAAAAAGGGATGGAGGCCCTAAAGGAAAGAGGAGGAGACAGGAAGGTAAAAGTGTTGAGGCTGAGCCCTGGGGCTGCCAGTTTTTTGTTTTGTTTTTTTTTGGGGGGGGTCGTCAGGCTGCTGTGCCACTGCAGAATGTGCTAATGGTGGTGGTGGTGGCTACTGGTCACCTGCGGCCATCTCAGCTTCTGCTCCAGCAAGAGTTGTTGTGTGTTTTATTTTCCTCCTCCTCCACCTCAGAGCAGGTGGTGTCTTTGAGCAGAGAGGAAATTGTGTGGCAATTTGAATGTGCTCTGGAGTGTAATATGCTGTATTATACAAACTGCTAGAGTGCATTCTATTAATGGGAGAGGTGGAGGCAATAGTATGTGATCCTATCTGTGGCAAACTCATCCGCTGTCGAGGGTTGCAACACCATATAACATATTAGATATGATGGCTTCTGTACGGTGGCCATTTATAGCATGGTGCTACCTAGTAATAAGGGCTCTGAAGTAGCCCCAGTATTGAAGTACAGCTTGGATTTCAACCCTTCAAAGGCCATGATCTTGCTATAAAGGCAAAAGTTTCTTGTTGAAAGGGAAACAGAGACATTTCCTCAAAAGTGTATTTCAAGAAGGTTATACTTACTTCTGTAGTTGAGCTGTGAGTGTATTAAAAGTAGTGATTCTTGACACGTCAGGCCATGACCTAGTGGTAGTGCTATGTTCACCTTACCACTAGATGGATGCCTATGGGTTGTAGAAGGAAGAAGCTTTATATACATGAGGGATTCTTCCAGCTATTGGTAGAAAGACAGGGTATTGTTGAGTGGCAGGGAAATAATGGGACTTGTGATGAAAGCAGGAAATAGAAATAAGAACATAAGAACATGCCTTACTGGGTCAGACCAAGGGTCCATCAAGCCCAGTATCCTGTTTCCAACAGTGGCCAATCCAGGCCATAAGAACCTGGCAAGTACCCAAAAACTATTCCATGTTATCGTTGCTAGTAATAGCGGTGGTTATTATCTAAGTCAACTTACTTACAGGTCGATACAGTAACGTGCAGTTAAAGATTGCCCGTCTGTAACGTGCTGGGAGCGCACAATACAGACGAGTAAGGCGATTCAGCGATACAGTCTCCAGTTTCACGCGTCCCTAGCGCTTCCTAAAACAGACGCATAACCCTTTCCGCACCCAGCATGTAAATGAACGAAAAAGCTGTATAATGAAGGAATTAGCTATTCCCCTCCAATACTGTAACGGGCGCTGATACTATCTCCTCAGTAACCCGCTGTTTTGCCGCGGCCTTAACGTGTTAGTTTACCGCCTCCCCCTAGTAGGAATTAGTGTAGTGTAGTGTAGTGTAAAAAACATTGCTTACCCGCCCTGGTCCCGTCCGGTCTCCGGTCCAGCCCGTCCGGTCTCCGGTGTAGCCCCAGTCCGGTCTCCTGCAGCCCGTCCGGTCCCCTCCTCCCGAAGCAAAAAAAAACAAAAAACGAAAAAGTAGCAAAGCTCGGGCCTGCTACGGCAGTCCCTTCTCCCTTCCTCCCGATTTCGCACGGCCATTCATCCAGGCAGAGGGAACCGGTGGCGAAAACGGCCCACGGTTCCCTCTGCCTGGATGAATGCACAGCCACAGCTACACCTTCTATGGTGGCGCTATTGGGTGCGAAACCGGCAGTGATCGCACTGCAATGGAGCGATCGCTGCCGGCTAGCGCAGGCCCACTCCTCATTCCCTAAAGTATTGCAGGCCTGCGAAACTTTAGAAAATGAGGCCCTTGGTGATGGTTTTCAGCACTCGCCACTTAATTTGGCCAACCAAATTTAGGTGCCACAATTGCAGATCTCCCTTCCATCCAGCAGAGGGGGCTGCACCTCCTTTTTCCCTCTTGCTGATTTAAAAAATGAAGCCAAGGAGAGGGGGATGGGCAACCATCCCAGCATCCCCTCTTCCCCCCCACAAAGAAATTATAGTGGGTGAAAAGCATCACAATTCCTCCTCTGGTATAAAACTGCAGCGGAGCTAAGAGGTGCCCCAATGCTTCCCTCCTACCCACACTCTAGTATGAAATTACAGTGTTGTAGTGGGGTTTAGAGGCACCCCATCCTCCCTCTCTCTACCCAAGGCACAAGCCTGCAATGGGTTCACCAAACCCTCCACACACAATCCCCCTTCCTCCCTATGTGGAAATATGAGTGCTCACCTGCAACTCCCTTCTTCCACACTCCTCTCCTCCACAGAACTTACCACTATTGCGTCCAAAGGTACCGGAAGGAGTAATACTTCTTTTGCTGATTCGATGTCACTGCCCTGATCTGATAATAGCACTAATAATGATGCTATTAGAGCTGCTGTCAGAGCAATGCCAGGGTGCTGTGATGGCAGGAGGAAAGAGGGAGTCCTTCTGGAGCACTAATGATAAGTTGAGAAGGGGAAAGGCTTATAAGGAGGGGAGGTATGGAGCCATAGTGGTCTCATGTTTTCCATATGGGGAGAAGGAGGTGAGAATTTTTTGGAGGGAGATGGGCTGGCAGCCCCCTCATAGATTTGTGCTTTGAACAGGAGTGAGGGACATTGGGAAACTTCTTGGCTTCTTGACCTACTACAATTATTTTGTGGAAGGGAGGGAGGGAAATGGAATGCTTGGAGGGGGAGAGAATTAGAGGGCACCAAGGGTAACTGGGCTTTTTTTTTTTTTTTTTTTAAATTAGTGGGAATAAGGGAACCATGGTAGCCTTCCAACTCAACTTTACAATTTCAGTGGAGATGCAAGAGCAGAGCACTTTTAGTCCTCCGACCCAATTTTATTATTTCAGTGGCAGGGAGAGGGTTTGGGGTACATTTTGGCCTGCTACAATTTTTTTTCCAGAGGGCAGGCAAGAGGGATGCACGATCCAATACAACTGTCTAGTTAGCTCAGATTTTCAATACAAACCGGATAAAAGGAAAAATGTCAAACAACTTCATACAACTCGATATGTGCACATATGTAGGCATACAGAGATTTATTACAATATTTTACAATTTGTGCAAATCAATCTGCACAGATTATAAAATATGCATTTATCCACCCCAGCATAAGTGTTTTTATTTCAATTTGTGCAAATATTTGTGCAAATATTTGTGCAAATATACTTTCTCTATAACATATATATGTATATTTCACAAGTGAAAAATATTATATATAGGTGAATTTTCAAAGGAGTTATGCATATAAATGTAGCATACTATCACATCAATTTTCAAAAGTTATTATGCACTAAAATCCTACGGACAATTCAATGGCATATATTGTAGCAATTTTCAAAAGCCCACTTATACGGGTAAAGTGCATTTCTACATGTAAAATCCATTTTTAACCATCTCAATGTGTAAAGCCCTGATTTATACTTGTAAGTAGGCATATTTTAAAATATGCGCATGTACTTGCCTGTTAGCTGATACCTCCACCAGTTCACTTACTCTTTCTCCAGTTCACATCCTTCTAGTATTTCACCCTGAACTCCTCCCATCTCACCAAGACCTCCCACCCAACAATAGCAGCCAACAGACAAGTCTACTATAAATTGTGATAATCAGATGAAGTAAAATTACATGAATAAGTTGCCTCATGTATTCACATAAATCTCTTATAAAATATCAGCTTTCACGTGAAGCTCTTGGCATCACCCTATCATGCCGCTAAACTGCTATTTTTCTGGCACAGGTAAATGGATGCATGAATTAAAAAATACTTGAGTATTTGTGATGCTTATAAAAATAGCATGTACATGAAATCAAGCTACTTATATGTGAATATACTAATTTTACATGTGTAACTCCTTTGAAAATGAACTCATAAGTCAGCAAAATCTAGCCAGTTTAATTTTGGCTGATTAGCTAGATATTCAGAGGGTTTCTTTTAATAGAGTAAGTGCTGCTGAATATCCAGATAAAGATAAGCGAGTAAAGTTACCTAACTTTCTTTAGCCATACTTCAGCTGCTTCACCTCATTGGGGTAGATTTTCAAAAACGGCGCGTTCGTGTACTTTTGTTGGCGCTCCAGGCGCCAACAAAAGTACGCGGGATTTTAGTAGATACGTGCATAGCCGCGTGTATCCGCTAAAATCCTGGATCGGCGCGCGCAAGGCTGCCTATTCCATGTAGCCGGCGCGCGCCGAGCCGTGCAGCCTGCCGCCATTCCCTCCGAAATCGGAGCGGCCTCGGAGGGAATTCGCTAACGCCCTCCCCTCACCTTCCCCTCCCTTCCTCTACCTAACCCACCCCCCCCCAGGCCCTGTCTAACCCCCCCCTACCTTTGTTGGGGGATTTACACCTCCCAGAGGGAGAAGTAAATCCCCGCGCACCAGCGGGCCGCTGGCGCGCCTAGACGCGACCCGGGGGCGGTTCCGGAGGGCGCGGCCACGCCCCCGGACCGCCCCGGGCCAAAACCATGCCCCTGGGCCCGCCCCTGAAACGCCGCGCCCCGCCCCGAAAACGGCGCGCCACTCGGCCCCGCCCCCGACACGCCCCTCTCGGAAAACCCCGGGACTTACGCGAGTCCCGGGGCTCTGCGCGCGCCGGTAGGCCTATTGAACATAGGCGCACCGGCGCGCAGGGCTCTTAAAATCCGCCCCATACTGTAATTACTGGCCAAGAAGTTTGGATTCTAGCTTTGGAATCTCATGATCTATTGCCTCAAGAATTTAAGATTGCTTCTGTTTAAGGACATTAATAGATATTTAGAAATTATTGAGAATAGGTTGAGATTTCTTATTCTTTGTTAAATTTTCCATGTTCCTCTCTGATTGGACCAGGGGAACTTGTTAAACAATATATGAAAGAAGTTTTATGTATTTCAGAAGATTCCCTATCTAAAAGTTATTTACCATTTAAGAAAAAATTGGTAATATTGCATTAGTTATTTCACCTATTTCTTCTGAAAGTTTCAATTTAACTGGGTTTCTTGAACAATTTGGATTGCTAACCTGGTTTGACCTCTGCATTGCCTGACTACTCCGTTGCCTCTCTCCAGCCCCGGACCTCTGCATTGCCTGACCGTTGCCTCTTTCAAGTCCCAGATCTCTGCATTGCCTGACTACTCCGTTGCCTCTCTCCAGACCTAGATCTCTGCATTGCCTGACAACTCGGTTGCCTCTCTCCAGACCCAGACCTCTCATCGAGGTGGGCGAAACCACACCACCACGATGCAGCCATCTGCCCACTATCACCCCCAACCCCTTTTTTTTGCCTCTCATCATTCTACTATAAATATAGCCGAATGATGAATCTAGGGACAAGTTAGGAAGTTAGTGCTGAAAATTAGTGCTAACCATCTAATTGTATCTCCCCTACACCCTTCCCAACCCATAATTTGGCTTGGTAAATTTCCAGTTGAATTTTAAAAGCTCTATGCACATGAAAGCCAGAGATACATGCAGAAGTCAAGCCGGTCCGTACTGCGCGGCTTTTAAAAATCGTGCAAATACGCGTGTATCTTCCGGTATGTGAATAGACAATTTTTTGGCATAAAAGTGGTGGGGCACAGGTATTCCTAGATTTCTCAATGAAGTATTTACGTGCACAAGCATGCGCACCAGTGACCCGTAATGTGTAACTGTACTTCTGCTATGGGTGGCATGTAAGTCCTGAAACAAAAAAAAAACCAGGTCAGCAGGATTTTAAGGGTTGGGGATAACAGGGTAAAAGGTAAACTAGTTAACTAGGGTTGTTAGACAGTCCTATCCTGTAGCTGGGTGGACTGGGAATGGACTGGGAAAACTGGTAAATGTGTTAGCATGCGTGTCTACTAAAATCTCCCCACCTACGTGGTAGAGGTTACATTTACATGCACATGCGTGTGTCTATATAAAATTGTGCACACATGTATGCATATTCATCCTATTTTATACTATGTGCATATATGTGCTTGTATCTTATAAAATGGCCGCATCCATTGGCACGAGCTGGCATACACGCATACATGTGCACCTGAGTTACCATCCCTATCTTCTAGCTTAGACCGGGCAAGGGGGACTTCCTTAAATAAAGGTAACACCCAGGGAGTTCCACATCTGCTGCTGCTTCATGCTGTCCTCCTGTCCTCCTGTCCTGGCCATTTAAGTGAGTCCGGCACAGGCTGCAACATAGCCGACATGGCCAAACTATAAAGTTAGAAGCCCAATAACATTATTGTTCTGCTGTACTGAGGTCTGTGCAGGGCTCACTAGGGGTGCGCATCCGTTTTCAACGTATTGGCGATCCGCAATGTATTTTGTCCTATCCGTTAAATACGTGGGGAGGCGAAACGCATCGCGACTCCCCATGTATTTAACTTATTATCCGTGTAATTCGGTGCGCCCTGCAGCGCGCGCTTTTCTTCGCCCCCATTAGCTACTAGCTACCTATGATTTTCACAAAATGGCAGCGCCCATGCCCTACATTCCGGTATCCATGCCGACCTATCTGACCCTTTCCTGTGAGTCACAGTGACTCACAGGAAAGGGTCGGACAGGTCGGCATGGATACCGGAATGCAGCGTATCCACGCTGACATTTTGTGACATGCACTGAATGCAGCCAATCGTGCTGTCATTCAGTGCTCTCTGTTAATTTTACTGATGAGCCAGCACTATATAAACATCAGCACGAGGAGCCATGCACTTATTTCCAGCGATGCTGTGGGGAGGTGGGCTGGGAGATAGGCTAGTTAAGCTAGTTAAGGAAAGAAAAAGCTAATTATTCTTTGTTTTGCTGCAGTGCCAGGGCCAGCTAGTCCTGTTTCTTTCAAGCTGTTTATTTTGGTTATCTCTGACTGAGAAGAGAAGCTGTGCTAGGTCAGCTAGCACTGACCACCATTTAGGGTGTTGGGCTGGCTTGGAGAGATATATTATTTTCAATTTCATCCATTTTTCTGGAGTGACAAAAATTCCAGCTTTTTTAAACTGATTTTTTTAAATTCAAATTACTTAGTCTCTCTGTGCACTGGGCTTCACTGGGAAGTTTAACAGACTGAACCTAACTATTGGGTGGGTCTGTGCAGTCAAGTTCCCAGGGAGTGTGCCTCTTTTGTGCTTACAAGCAAGCAGCATCTCTGTGTGCACATCACACACATTAGTGCACAGCCAGGCACCTTGATAGTGGACAGTGGGCATTTTTAACAGACTGAACCTTATTATTGAGTGGGTCTGTGCAGTCAAGTGCCCAGGGAGTGTGTCTCTTTTGGGCTTACAAGCAAGCAGCGTCTGTGTGCACACGATACATTAGTGCAAAGCCAGGCACCTTGATAGTGGACAGTGGGCATTTTTAACAGACTGAACCTTATTATTGAGTGGCTCTGTGCAGTCAAGTGCCCAGGGATTGTGCCTCTTTGTGCTTACAAGCAAGCAGTGTCTCTGTGTACACACCACACACATTAGTGCACAGCCAGGCACCGTGATAGTGGACAGAGGACATTTTTAACAGACTGAACCTTATTATTAAGTGGGTCTGTGCAGTCAGGTGCCCAGGGAGTGTGCCTCTTTTGTGCTTACAAGCAAGCAGTGTCTGTGTGCACACAACACACATTAGTACACAACCAGGAACCGTGACAGTGGGCAGTGTTACTACTCAGTGACATTAAATCCATAATGTCAGGGAAAGAGAAATGTAGTCGAGTGATTGGGACTGGCAGAGGAGGCACCTCAAAAGACACTAGTGCAACACCACCAGTACAGCTAAAAAGGCAACTGTCGCAATCTAAACTCTTTCTAGGGGATGGCAGTTCCATGCCGAAAAAAATGAAATCTGACCATGATGCATCGCCATCACCACCACTTGTTTCTGGCCCTGTAGTTTTGGAGATGAGGGAAGGGGAGGCAGAGTCATGCCAGACAAAATGTAGACACCCAAAAGCAGCAGGGGGACAGAAGTCTTGACTAACACTTAGCGTTGACAAGGTATCGCAGTCACTGTTTGCTTCTGATTCAGAGGAAGAATCTTCTTGTGTGGGATTCTCATCAGAAACGGAAGACGTAATAGCTGATGAATCATCGGTAGGATCAGTTAGTCATGTTTTAGCCTCCACAAATGTGCAGCAGGGGAGAGATGAAAGTGATAAGGAGGAGGTGAAAGAGTGATAAGGAGAAGGAGGAAGAGCAGTCAGCACAGGCAAGGAGGGTGACTGAGGCCCCCCCCCCCGGCATTGCTTCTCAGGGTGCACCCACTACCTCAGCTCCAGTGTCAGCATCCACCCCCAAGGTGTTAGAGAGGGGAGGATCATGAAAGAGATCCAACAGAAGAGATCCAACAGAAGAAAATAGGATAAAGCATAAACGTTGGCAAGTTCATAGAAACATAGAAACATAGAAATGACGGCAGAAGAAGACCAATCGGCCCATCCAGTCTGCCCAGCAAGCTTCACACTTCTTTCCTTTCATACTTATCTGTTTCTCTTGGTTCTTAGCAACCCTTGATTCTATTTCCCTTTCACCCCCACCATTAATGCAGAGAGTAGTGATGGAGCTGCATCCAAGCGAAATATGAAATATCAAGCTTGATTAGTTAGTGGTAGTAACCGCCGCAACAAGCAAGCTACACCCATACTTATTTGTTTAACCAGATTATATTATTCAGCCCTTATTGGTTGTTTTTCTTCTCCCCTGCCGTTGAAGCAGAGAGCTATGCTGGATATGTGTGAAGTATTAGTTTTTCTTCTCCCCTGCCGTTGAAGCAGAGAGCTATGCTGGATATGAGTGAAATATAAGATTTTCTTCTCCCCTGCCGTTGAAGCAGAGAGCTATGCTGGATATGCGTGAAGTATTAGATTTCTTCTCCCCTGCCGTTGAAGCAGAGAGCTATGCTGGATATGCGTGAAGTATTAGTTTTTCTTCTCCCCTGCCGTTGAAGCAGAGAGCTATGCTGGATATGCGTGAAGTATTAGTTTTTCTTCTCTCTGCCGTTGAAGCAGAGAGCTATGCTGGATATGAGTGAAGTATTAGCTTTTCTTCTCCCTTGCCGTTGAAGCAGAGAGCTATGCTGGATATACATTGAAAGTGAAGTATGCATTGAAAGCCACATTAACTATCAACAAATATTGAATAAGCCTAATTATTGGTAATACCTATAGCCTATGAACTCTGTTAATTTTATATACTCTTGCCCACCCATGTTTTTTTTTTTTTTGTTTTTTTTTTTTTTTTAATTTAATTTGGAGATGGTAGCCCTCATTCCTTCCGCTCCATGAAGGTGGAACACAAACCACTGGCCACTGGCATCCCACTCCGTAAATGCCTCTGTGGCTACTGCCGCTCCGTGCAGTTTTGCTGCCTCCTTAGCCTGTCTTAGCCTCTCTTAGCCTGTCTTGTCAATGTAAGACATTGATAAGACAGGCTAAGAGAGAATTTGAAAAGAAGTTGGCTGTAGAGGCAAAAACTCACAGTAAAAACATTTTTAAATATATCCGAAGCAGAAAGCCTGTGAGGGAGTCAGTTGGACCGTTAGATGATCGAGGGGTTAAAGGGGCACTTAGAGAAGATAAGGCCATCACAGAAAGATTAAATGATTTCTTTGCTTCGGTGTTTACTGAAGAGGATGTTGGGGAGGTACCTGTAATGGTTTTCATGGGTAATGATTCAGATGGACTGAATCAAATCACGGTGAACCTAGAAGATGTAGTAGGCCTGATTGATAAATTGAAGAGCAGTAAATCACCTGGACCGGATGGTATACACCCCAGAGTTCTGAAGGAACTAAAAAATGAAATTTCAGACTTATTAGTAAAAATTTGTACCTTATCATTAAAATCATCCATTGTACCTGAAGACTGGAGGATAGCAAATGTAACCCCAATATTTAAAAAGGGCTCCAGGGGCGATCCGGGAAACTACAGACCGGTTAGCCTGACTTCAGTGCCAGGAAAAATAGTGGAAGGTGTTCTAAACATCAAAATCACAGAACATATAGAAAGAAATGGTTTAATGGAACAAAGTCAGAATGGCTTTACCCAGGGCAAGTCTTGCCTCACAAATCTGCTTCACTTTTTTGAAGGAGTTAATAACATGTAGATAAGGGTGAACCGGTAGATGTAGTATACTTGGATTTTCAGAAGGTGTTTGACAAAGTTCCTCATGAGAGGCTTCTAGGAAAAGTAAAAAGTCATGGGACACGTGGAGATGTCCTTTCTTGGATTGCAAACTGGCTAAAAGACAGGAAACAGAGAGTAGGATTAAATGACAAGTTTCTCAGTGGAAGGTTGTGGACAGTGGAGTGCCTCAGGGATCTGTATTGGGACCCTTACTTTTCAATATATTTATAAATGATCTGGAAAGAAATACGAGTGAGATAATCAAATTTGCAGATGACACAAAATTGTTCAGAGTAGTTAAATCACAAGCAGATTGTGATAAATTGCAGGAAGACCTTGTGAGACTGGAAAATTGGGCATCCAAATGGCAGATGAAATTTAATGTGGATACGTGCAAGGTGATGCATATAGGGAAAAATAACCCATGCTATAGTTACACAATGTTAGGTTCCATATTAGGTGCTACAACCCAAGAAAGAGATCTAGGCGTCATAGTGGATAACACATTGAAATCGTTGGTTCAGTGTGCTGCGGCAGTCAAAAAAGCAAACAGAATGTTGGGAATTATTAGAAAGGGAATGGTGAATAAAATGGAAAATGTCATAATGCCTCTGCATCGCTCCATGCTGAGACCGTACCTTGAATACTGTGTACAATTCTGGTCGCCACATCTCAAAAAAGATATAATTGCGATGGAGAAGGTACAGAGAAGGGCTACCAAAATGATAAGGGGAATGGAACAGCTCCCCTATGAGGAAAGACTAAAGAGGTTAGGACTTTTCAGCCTGGAGAAGAGATGGCTGAGAGGGGATATGATAGAGATGTTTAAAATCATGAGAGGTCTAGAACGGGTAGATGTGAATCAGTTATTTAATCTTTCGGATAGTAGAAAGACTAGGGGGCACTCCATGAAGTTAGCATGGGGCACATTTAAAACTAATCGGAGAAAGTTCTTTTTTACTCAACGCATAATTAAGCTCTGGAATTTGTTGCCAGAGGATGTGGTTAGTGCAGTTAGTATAGCGGTGTTTAAAAAAGAATTGGATAAGTTCTTGGAAGAGAAGTCCATTACCTGCTATTAAGTTCACTTAGATAATAGCCACTGCTATTACCAATGGTAACATGGAATAGACTTAGTTTTTGGGTACTTGCCAGGTTCTTATGGCCTGGACTGGCCACTGTTGGAAACAGGATGTTGGGCTTGAGGGACCCTTGGTCTGACCCAGTATGGCATTTTCTTATGTTCTTATGTTCTTATGACATCTGTGATCTGGAGACACTTTAAAGTGACGAAAGACCCACGTTATGCTCGGTGTAATTACTGTGCCAGGGATATTAGCAGAAGCAAGCAAATGGGACATCTATCCAATTTTGGCATGAACCATCATATGAAGAGGCAACACCCAACAAGATTACTGCCATCTGGGGATGGTGGCAGTGCCAGTCGGGGGACCCCTTCCAACCAGTGTGCAGTGATAGGAAAGCAGCAGAGTCAGCCCATGCCCTCATCCCCTTCTAGCAGTCTGGTGGCAGTCCAGCAACCCCTTGACATATGGCAGAAGCGACAATCCACCATGAAGGAAATGGGGTGGAGTGCAGTAATGCTATCCCGGGGTAGGAGGCAGGTAGCCTCAAAAGTTGTAACCAGGACCATTGGGGAAATGATTGCCCTTGATGACCAGCCCTTGCAGTTAGTGGAAAATGTGGGTTTCAAGCGTTTTTTGAAGGTCTTACTTCCAAATTACAAAAATCCCCTCCAGAACCACATTTATTTATGTGTTTATTTATTTAGCATTTTTATATACCGATATTCTTGTAACAAGTTACAAATCACTTCGGTTTACAAAGGTCATCCCCAACCTGTACAAGCAGTGTTGTAGTCGCATGCAAGCACTGCTGGCTAAGGCAGAGGGAAGAGTGCATTTCACCTGCGATATCTGGACAACCATGAATGCTGCACACTTACCTCTCTCTGACAGCACACTGGTGGGACATGGCTGAGGCAGGGGCAGCCAGCAGCTCTATTACTAAAGACGTATCAGGGTGGAGGTGGGCTTTACTGCACACCCACCTGACGGACCAAGCCCATACCGTAGCCAGTATTCTAGCATGCATCAGACAGATGCTGGAGGGCTGGCAACTACACCAGTGAGACAGGAAAATGCAGGCAGGGTTCTTTGTCACAGACAATGGTGCAAACATGGTTAAGGCAATAACCGAGGGGCGCTTTAAGAACATCCAATGTTTTGCACACACTCTGCACCTGGTAGTGAAGTCAGCTCTGGGCTTGGAGTCCAATGACAAAGAGAAATGAATACCTGCATAGGTTAATACAGAAGTGCAGGAACATAGCAGCACAATTCCACAGAAGTGTCAAGGTGGGGCAGGTTCTCCAACAAAAGCAGACTGATTTGGATATGCCTCACAAGCATCTCATTCAAGACATTGCCACCTGGTGGAATTCCACCTTTATGATGCTGGAGAGCTTACTGGAGCTGCAGACACCCCTTCATGAACTTTCTGGTACAATGGACATAGGTGTGCAGAATACCCTACGGCATCATGATTGGTTAGTCATGAGTCAGCTGGTAAAAATCCTGCAGCCCTTCAAGGACGTCACGGAGGAGCTGAGTTCCAGAAGTGCCACCTTGGCTGACATCATCCCTATAGTTAATTTCCTGGATGAACATTTGGAGGCCTTTAAACGGGAAGAGGGAATGACAGTTGAGGTGCTGCAGTGTCTGGATGTTTTACAGCAGCAGGTGAAAGACAGATTAAGGCCTTTAACAGACGACCGCACATACATGCTCGCCTCAGTCTGTGATCCCCGTGTGAAAGGGAAACTCGCCCTACAGTCCAATTGTCTGTCATTTGTGAAGGAGCTGCTGTTAGCAAAAGTCCGTGAACAGGAGCACCATAGGCGGAGACAGATTAGGCTTGAAGCAGAGGTGGAAACAGCAGGTATTTCAGAGAGTTGTGCTGCTAGCCCAAGCAGGAGCAGAACTGTGTCAGCGACAGATAGTACCTCCTCCTCCACGTCAGAACGCCCGTCATGTTGCCCATAAAGATTCATCAATTGTGCAATGGGCGAGAGAGAAAGCAGCTGGCATGAGTGACTCTGAGCCCGCCCAAGCAAAGGAGACACCAGCACAGCTGTCAGTGACACGGTATCTCTCAGAGTCAATAGAGAACATGCAAACAGATCCGCTGGCATATTGGGCATACAAGTCCACTGTCTGGCCACACCTAGCCAAAGTGGCTCAGCGATATCTATCATGTCCACCAACCAGTGTGCCCAGTGAACGTGTCTTTTCAATGACAGGGGATATCATGGGCCCTCACCGCTCAAGGCTGGCACAAGAGTTGATGGAAATGCTAGTGTTTTTAAAAGTAAACCTGCCTTTGCTTGGGTTTCCAAATTTTTCCTCTGAATGGCAAGATGAATAAAAGCTATTCAAAGCCTTGCAGCAGCTCCAACTGCCTCCCATGCTCCAGATAATATAAGCACTGCAGCACATGTACCTGACCTCAAACGCTGTGCCTGACCGTCCACTGCCCAGTCCGTACGTCCCTACAAGTGTTTGACCTCCATTGCTGTGCCTGTCAGTCCAGGCGTTATGTCCCTAGGTGGGATTGACTTCTGTCCTCGACTGCTTTGCCTGTCAGTCCAGGCCTTATGTTCCTAAAAGTGTTTGACCTCGATTGCTCTCCCTGTCCGTCCAGGCCTTATGTTCCTACAAGTGTTTGACCTCAACTGCTCTGCCTGTCCATCCAGGCCTTATGTTCCTACAAGTGTTTGACCTCGATTGCTCTGTCTGTCCGTCCAGGCCTTATGTTTCTATAAGTGTTTGACCTCGATTGCTCTGCCTGTCCATCCAGGCCTTATGTTCCTACAAGTGTTTGACCTCGATTGCTCTGCCTGTCTGTCCAGGCCTTATGTCCAGTAGAGATGTGAATCATGTGTCTGATCATCTTAACGATTGGGTTCGGCTGGAGGGAGAAAGAAATCTGATCGCTGGAGATGTGAATCGGAATCAGTTCCGATTCACATTGGGAGGGTTTTTTTTTAATCGGGCCATCGGCGCCATTTTTGAGTGGCAGCCAAAATGGCGCCGATGGCCCGAGAGCGGGAGATCGGTCCCGCGCCCCCACTGCACTACCAGATACTCGTAAAAAGTTTTGGGGGGGTTCGGGGTGGGGGGTAAGGGATTAGTTTTAAAGGGTCGGGGTGGGTTTAGGGGTTGTTTTGGTGTGCCGGTTTTCCCGCCCTCCCCCCAAATAACTCCCGTTAGTGGACACTAACGGGAGTAACGATTTTTCACGATAAATCGTGAAAATTTCTATTGTATCGCGCACTGTACCGATTTTTGACGATTTAAAAATATCGGACAATTTTTTTTAAATCGTCAAAAAACGATTCACATCCCTAATGTCCAGTCCTAATGGCTGAACCCTCGTTGCAAAGGGAAACCTCAGTCTCTGGCAATTAAAATTAGTACTCCTTCACAGCATTGATCCTTAAATAAAACAAAGAGTTTTCTTTAGTTTCAGGGCAGAGAAGAGAACTTCCTTCATCTTGCTTATGAAGTCATGATCTGTTTGCAAATGATTAAATCCGAACAATTTGTACCATTATACATTCTAGGGGCCAATCCATTCCAAGGAAGCCCTTTCCTGCTCTTAGGAAAGGTAACTCTCCCCGGTGTTGCAGCCTATCTCTTAGGACCTGTTGACCCATGTTTAACCGCTGTTCACATGGCACCCTGCTCCCTGTCGCCACGCTTTGAAAGCTCGTGCTCCACTCTAGGGGCCAACCCATTCCAAGGAAGTCCTTTCCTGCTCTTAGGAAAGGGAACTCTCCCCGGTGTTGCAGCCTATCTCTTAGGACCTGTTGATCCATGTTTAAACGCTGTTCACATGGCACCCTGCTCCCTGTCTCCACACTTTGAAGGCTCGTGCTCCACTCTAGGGGCCAACCCATTCCAAGGAAGTCCTTTCCTGCTCTTAGGAAAGGGAACTCTCCCCGGTGTTGCAGCCTATCTCTTAGGACCTGTTGATCCATGTTTAACCGCTGTTCACATGGCACCCTGCTCCCTGTCACCACGCTTTGAAGGCTCGTGCTCCACTCTAGGGGCCAACCCATTCCAAGGAAGTCCTTTCCTGCTCTTAGGAAAGGGAACTCTCCACGGTGTTGCAGCCTATCTCTTAGGACCTGTTGACCCATGTTGACCTGCTGTTTAGGGGTGAACCCATTCTAGGGAGACCTTTCCTGCTCATAGGAAAGGAACTCTCCCCAGGTGTAGCCTGCCTGTATCTATCTACCCTCTGACCCATGTTGAACCGCTGTTTGTTTACATGGTAACCTCCTCCGCCTCGGCATTGACAGTGCTGGGGAGGAGCCGGCTGTCATGGTACACGTGGGCACCAACGGCATAGGAAAATGTGGGAGGGAGGTTCTGGAAGCCAAATTTAGGCTCTTAGGTAGAAAGATTAAATTCAGAACCTCCAGGGTAGCATTCTCTGAAATGCTCCCTGTTCCACGCGCAGGTCACCAGAGGCAGGCAGAGCTCTGGAGTCTCAATGCGTGGATGAGACGATGGTGCAAGGAAGAGGGATTCAGTTTTGTTAGGAACTGGGGAACCTTTTGGGGAAGGGGGAGTCTCTTCCGAAGGGATGGGCTCCACCTTAACCAGGGTGGAACCAGACTGCTGGCGCTAACCTTTAAAAAGGAGATAGAGCAGCTTTTAAACTAGAACAAAGGGAAAGCCGACAGTCGCTCAGCAGCGCATGGTTCGGAGAGAGGTATCTTTAAAGGATACTAATGATGCATTAGAATTAGGGCATCCCGACAGTGAGGTTCCAATAATTAGAAAAGTAGTCCGAGTGCCTGTAACTAAAAACTCACCTGAGCTAAAAAGTTCTAACTTATCCCTATCAATTAAAAAGCAGAATAAAAATACAAACAAAAAACAAACTTTTAAATGTTTGTATGCTAATGCCAGAAGTCTAAGAAGTAAGATGGGAGAATTAGAATGTATAGCAGTAAATGATGACATAGACTTAATTGGCATCTCAGAGACATGGTGGAAAGAGGATAACCAATGGGACAGTGCTATACCGGGGTACAAATTATATCGCAATGACAGAGAGGAGCAGTCGGGAGGAGGTGTGGCGCTTTATTACCGGGATGGCATAGAGTCCAACAGGATAAACATCCTGCATGAGACTAAATACAAAATTGAATCTTTATGGGTAGAAATCACTTGTGTGTCAGGGAAGACTACAGTGATAGGGGTATACTACCGTCCACCTGGTCAAGATGGTGAGATGGACAGTGAAATGCTAAGAGAAATTAGGGAAGCTAACCAAATTGGTAGTGCAGTAATAATGGGAGACTTCAATTACCCCAATATAGACTGGGTAAATGTATCATCGGGTCACGCTAGAGAGATAACGTTCCTGGATGGAATAAATGATAGCTTTATGGAGCAATTGGTTCAGGAACCGACGAGAGAGGGAGCAATTATAGATCTAATTCTCAGTGGAGCACAGGACTTGGTGAGAGAGGTAACGGTGGTGGGGCCGCTTGGCAATAGTGATCATAATATGATCAAATTTGATTTAATGACTGGAAAAGGGACAGTGTGCAAATCCAAGGCTCTCGTGCTAAACTTTCAAAAGGGAAACTTTGATAAAATGAGAAAAATTGTTAGAAAAAAACTGAAAGGAGCAGCTACAAAAGTAAAAAATGTCCAAGAGGCGTGGTCATTGTTAAAAAATACCATTCTAGAAGCACAGTCCAGATGTATTCCACACATTAAGAAAGGTGGAAAGAAGGCAAAACGATTACCGGCATGGTTAAAAGGGGAGGTGAAAGAAGCTATTTTAGCCAAAAGATCTTCATTCAAAAATTGGAGGAAGGATCCAACAGAAGAAAATAGGATAAAGCATAAACATTGGCAAGTTAAATGTAAGACATTGATAAGACAGGCTAAGAGAGAATTTGAAAAGAAGTTGGCTGTAGAGGCAAAAACTCACAGTAAAAACTTTTTTAAATATATCCGAAGCAGAAAGCCTGTGAGGGAGTCAGTTGGACCGTTAGATGATCGAGGGGTTAAAGGGGCACTTAGAGAAGATAAGGCCATCACGGAAAGATTAAATGATTTCTTTGCTTCGGTGTTTACTGAAGAGGATGTTGGGGAGGTACCCGTAATGGAGAAGGTTTTCATGGGTAATGATTCAGATGGACTGAATCAAATCACGGTGAACCTAGAAGATGTGGTAGGCCTGATTGACAAACTGAAGAGTAGTAAATCACCTGGACCGGATGATATACACCCCAGAGTTCTGAAGGAACTAAAAAATGAAATTTCAGACTTATTAGTAAAAATTTGTACCTTATCATTAAAATCATCCATTGTACCTGAAGACTGGAGGATAGCAAATGTAACCCCAATATTTAAAAAGGGCTCCAGGGGCGATCCGGGAAACTACAGACCGGTTAGCCTGACGTCAGTGCCAGGAAAAATAGTGGAAAGTGTTCTAAACATCAAAATCACAGAACATAAAGAAAGACATGGTTTAATGGAACAAAGTCAGCATGGCTTTACCCAGGGCAAGTCTTGCCTCACAAATCTGCTTCACTTTTTTGAAGGAGCTAATAAACATGTGGATAAAGGTGAACCGGTAGATATAGTATTCTTGGATTTTCAGAAGGCGTTTGACAAAGTTCCTCATGAGAGGCTTCTAGGAAAAGTAAAAAGTCATGGGATAGGTGGCGATGTCCTTTCGTGGATTGCAAACTGGCTAAAAGACAGGAAACAGAGAGTAGGATTAAATGGGCAATTTTCTCAGTGGAAGGGAGTGGACAGTGGAGTACCTCAGGGATCTGTATTGGGACCCTTACTGTTCAATATATTTATAAATGATCTGGAAAGAAATACGACGAGTGAGATAATCAAATTTGCAGATGACACAAAATTGTTCAGAGTAGTTAAATCACAAGCAGATTGTGATAAATTGCAGGAAGACCTTGTGAGACTGGAAAATTGGGCATCCAAATGGCAGATGAAATTTAATGTGGATAAGTGCAAGGTGATGCATATAGGGAAAAATAACCCATGCTATAATTACACAATGTTGGGTTCCATATTAGGTGCTACAACCCAAGAAAGAGATCTAGGTGTCATAGTGGATAACACATTGAAATCGTCGGTGCAGTGTGCTGTGGCAGTCAAAAAAGCAAACAGAATGTTGGGAATTATTAGAAAGGGAATGGTGAATAAAACGGAAAATGTCATAATGCCTCTGTATTGCTCCATGGTGAGACCGCACCTTGAATACTGTGTACAATTCTGGTCGCCGCATCTCAAAAAAGATATAATTGCGATGGAGAAGGTACAGAGAAGGGCTACCAAAATGATAAGGGGAATGGAACAACTCCCCTATGAGGAAAGACTAAAGAGGTTAGGACTTTTCAGCTTGGAGAAGAGACGACTGAGGGGGGATATGATAGAGGTGTTTAAAATCATGAGAGGTCTAGAACGGGTAGATGTGAAACGGTTATTTACTCTTTCGGATAGTAGAAAGACTAGGGGGCACTCCATGAAGTTAGCATGGGGCACATTTAAAACTAATCGGATAAAGTTCTTTTTTACTCAACGCACAATTAAACTCTGGAATTTGTTGCCAGAGAATGTGGTTCATGCAGTTAGTATAGCTGTGTTTAAAAAAGGATTGGATAAGTTCTTGGAGGAGAAGTCCATTACCTGCTATTAAGTTAACTTAGAGAATAGCCACTGTCATTAGCAATGGTTACATGGAATAGACTTAGTTTTTGGGTACTTGCCATGTTCTTATGGCCTGGATTGGCCACTGTTGGAAACAGGATGCTGGGCTTGATGGACCCTTGGTCTGACCCAGTATGGCATTTTCTTATGTTCTTATGTTCTTATGTTATATTCAAGTTTCATATCACCAAAATGCCAGGAAGAGTGCAGATGATAGCACATATCAAATCTTGATTCTTCTAAAGTATACTTCATCTGTATGTACTCTCTTCTGTGTTGCTAGGTGCCAGGCACACTTTATTAGTACTTCTTCTTAGCTTCAGAATAGTAAAGTTCTTCAAAGCCTCTGTTTCTACTAAAACAACAGCTGGCATATGGGATTTTACTTCACTTGATGAAGTCCTTTTTATTAGTGTTTTACCTCCAGTCATTTCTTCCATTTTGAAATCAACCTCTTTCTATGCCAAGCTGTACTCTGACTGCTTTCCGGCCTACCTGTCTTTTGTCAAGGATATTCTCACACTACAGTCCCTCGGGGTCCTGTGTGTAGCCTGCCTGTATCTGCCCTCTCTCCCATGTTGAACCGCTGTTTAGGGGTGAACACATTCTAGGCAGCCCTTTCCTGCTCATAGGAAAGGGAACTCTCCACAGGGCTCTTGTTTGAATATTTGCTACTATCACCAGAATCGGCACCCGCAGATGCTCCACTCCACCCAGGCATAGTTCATCATGTTTCAGGTCCTAGCACTCGTGTTAGACTCCCTGGTCCCTGTTTCAAGACGGGTTGGGTGCACAGTATGCACAGTTGACAGTCCCACCACATGCTGAGCCTCGTCTTGTCTTGCCTCCTTGTTTTTCCCGTATCAAACCACAGGGAACTGACTACCTCGGCTCTGCCAGCCTGTCTTGCCCCTATCAATTTTCTGCCACTCTGCCTTGCTGCCAATCACCAGATGATTCACTCAACTCCTTCTGGTGTTATTGCCACTATCATTGTTCCTCAGTGTGTTGGTGCTAGTGTTTCTGCTTGCTATGTTCCCCCTTCATTGTGCTGTAGGATGTCAATGCCACTTGTTTTACTGCTTTGCCTGTCATGCTGCCTTCGAGGGTTCATGCATCTGTTATCGGTGCTCTCTATTGAAGCTGTGGTGTGTTTTTGACACTCTTGCTGCACTCTTATGCACCTTTTCAGTGCCTTAGGCTATTCATGCCACTTTGGTGCCACTTTGCCAGTCTAAGTACCTTGGAGCTCTTTTGTTGTTGTGATGATTGCTCCCCAGAAGTTTCATCAAAATTGATAATAAAACCCCAATTCTGCAGCCAAAAATAGGCTGGAAATCCTTCCCCCTTTGACTTTAATGGGAATCGGAAAACAAATTCACATATCAACGTAACGGGGGCGCCATAACTCCGAATGCAACGGAAATGACCCCCGATGTATACGTATCACGAATGTAACGACAATTTTTTGGCTGCACATCCCTAGGGCTCACTTAAACAAACAGGGTAGGAGGACAGCACAAAGCAGCGGCAGGTGCCACACAACTACTTACCTTTAATTTGGAGAGATGGGGCTGCACCATGTGTCTCTTAGATGAGGTCAAGCTGAAGCAGCAAGTCAACTCCACAGCTGTGGGAGATGCAGTGGAGGAGGAAAGTCAAACCTGAGCCCCAAAGCTAGGTAGGTGATTGGAGCGCTGCCAAGTTGCCACCACTATTGGGCCCCTGGCCTTGCCTGACCAGGTTTTACAGTGCTCTGTTACCCTGTAAAACCCATCCAAAACTGTGCAGTTGGCCACCCTAAATACAAGTATCAGGAGGACTGGTACAAAGTGACTTGTAGGAATAGAAAGACAATTAAGTTGAGCGGTCTCCTCAACTTAATTGTCTTTCTATTCCTACAAGCAAAGCCAAAGAAATACATATCTGTATTGTTAAAGTTTTCCTTTCTTTATGTGCACATGCGACAAAACTGAAAAAAATACCTTTGAAACTATTGCGTTCCTTTTATATCCTGAGTCAAACTGTACTAAAGAGCTGAGCAGGAGAACTGCTTTGCATCACACAATGCCACTGGTTTTGAGTATGGTGGGGGTGGAGGATGGCCTTTATGGGATTAGAGGACAGAGAACCTGCTTTTCATTGAAATCTTAAAAATTGCAATCCATTTCTGTTAGTAGCTGGATTTGCAGCTTCCTTGTGTCTATTGTTAGGTGCAAGGTCAATAATAGGAAAGAAGAATTTGATAACTTTATTCTGCACACAGTACCAGCTATGCTTTTTTTTTTTTTTAAAGCAAAGGAAACTGATAGCCTAATTTTCACATTTCTCCTTTATATACTGAAGAAGCATTTGATATTTTTCAAGCGTGCTAGTAGTTTCCTGACAATCTGTAAATACACAAACTGTATTTTCACAACCAAGAGATTTAATGCGCGTAAACAGCTGAAAATTGTCAAAATTGTGTAGGGCATATAAAGGCAAGAATGGATATACCTATTACCTCTCCATTTATGATCTTCATTCTTAAGCACTATTAAAGATGAAATTTGCATTTTAGCCTTTTCCCCTAGCTTCTTAGAATACTTTTTCTTTTTATCCCAGCCCTCCAGCTCAGTTACAGTACTAACTTTTGTGATTGGTAAACCAATTAGGGTATATCTTAAAGCATCTTAAGTTCTGGCTCAGACAATCTATGGGAAGTCATTATATTTTCTAACTTTTAAAGTGTTTCACATATATATGTACAAGCCGTTAAGCCCGTTAAAACGGGCTACATCCCTCTGTCTCTCACCTCCCCCTCTTTCTCTCTCCCCTCACTCTTCACCACCTCCTACCTCCCTCCCTCCCTCACCCACTCCTCCCCACCCTCCCTCTCCTCTCTCCCTCTCCTCTCACTCAGTCCCTCCCTCCCACTCAGTCCCACTCACTCCCTCCCCCCCCCTCTCTCACTCAGTCCCACTCACTCTGTCCCCACTCCCTCCGTCCCCTCCCTCAGTCCCACTCCCTCCCTCCCTCTCTCTCCCTCAGTCCCACTCCCTCCCTCTCACTCCGTCCCCCCTCACTCCCTCCCCCCTCACTCCCTCCCCCTCATTCCCTCCCCCTCACTCAATCCCTCCCTCTCACTCAGTCACTCCCTCCCCCCTCTCTCCCTCCCTCTCACTCACTCAGTCCCACTCACTCTCCCTCAGTCCCCACTCCCTCCCTCCCACTCAGTCCCTCCCTCTCACTCAGTCACTCCCTCCCACTCTCTCTCTCCGTCCCTCCCTCCCACTCAGTCCGTCCCTCCCTCTCTCTCTCTTCTCCCTCCCTCGCTACTGGCCGCTACCGCCGTCGCCGCCGCTCGCTACCGCCGCCCGCTACCGCCGCCCGCTACCGCCGCCCGCTACCGCCGTCGCTACCGCCGTCGCCGCCCGCTGCCGGCACCGCCGCCGCTCGCTACCGCCGTCGCCGCCCGCTGCCGGTACCGCCGCCGCCCGCTGCTGCCACTGGACGCCGCCATTGTTTTCTTTCAGACGCTTGCTCAGAGCGACGTGCTCGCCCGCACATGCGCGGTAGAGCTGGTCTCTACTGCGCATTTGCGGCACGTCGGTCAAGCTTCGTTTATCTAGTTAGATATGACATCATTATTTACGTGTATGTTTGAGGTTTATAAAATAGCATTTACAAGAATATATGCTATTTGTGCACATATGTGCTCATTTTTATGCACATATCTCTTTGAAAATTTACCATTAAGGTTTTAGTCTAACTTTTGGTATTTAAACTTCTACCCCCCCCCTAATTAAAGGAAAAAATGGTAATAAGTAATAGTAGTAATAGTAGTAGTATAAAGCATGATGACCTTCTAAACATATAATTATACAGTTCTATAGTTTAACAATTTTTATTGACATAGAAAATGCTCATACAATAGTCAAACAATAACAGTATTGGCCTTTTTTCCATTTTAATCCTGACAAATAACAGCAAACCAATCACCCCACCAAGAGTACAATAGAAAAATACATACTAAAAATAACTAGAGGGCATTTCACATTGAAAAAATAACCCTCCCTCCTAAAACCTGTCCCACCTATGTATTACTCCATAGTACCTTGAACTGGCATTTTAGATTCTCTAGATATTGCTCAATGAAAGGAGTTGAAATCTGACAGAATAAGGCATAATCCGAATATCTAGCAACAGCTTATGAAACTCCATATACATCATGTTCATCATCTCTGAGTTTTATTGAGAAAAAGAAGGTGGCACTGCTTTTGGTCAATTATAAAGAATACATTTCTTGGCCAATAAATAAGCTTTTGCCAAAAATAGTCTATGAAACCTCCAAATGAGGACATGCTTGTCTAAATAGTTCAATAGACAAAATTCAAAATAAAAAATAGTATTGATTTACCTGAAATCCCCCCCAACACTTTTCCAAAATGACTGTGTAAATTTGGCACTCCCAGTAAAATAGTGTACCTGGGGCGGATCCATGATGGCCACTGCATAGTGTCCGCATTTCAGAACAGCTCCTGATAAATCCCTGGTAAACTTCAACTATTTCCACAACAAGTTCTTCTTTTCTAATGGAGAAATGAAAAGGAGCTGTATGACAAGGGAAGGCGACAAGTCCGCCGGTTTCCCTTCGCCAAACATCGCTAACTGGAGCGTGATTCACCCGGAGTGCGGTGATTGAACCTGCAGATGTTCGGCGGCAGATGTTTCTCTTAGCCCTGATCACCATTCCACTCCGAGCCCTCCTGCTGGATATGCTGCCTCGGTAGAGGCCCTGTTAGAACCATCACCGGGGGAACTGGAAGGCTCTGTTTTTTCAACATGCCCGGTGTCCACCAGTCTGCCGATGCAAATCCGGCATTTGGAAGTTGAAGAAGGGCCTGGAAGGGCATGACTTACTGAGGACAGTGAGGTCTCATTGCCTTCTTCGACGACGGATTCACAGAAAACAGGTTTGGCACAAGTTAACACACTGCCAGGGATTTCTCCTATGATTTTTCCTAACATCTCTGACTGTGTTAAGCCTGAAGTTATTGCCCTGGAGAATCTTTGAACTGTTCTAATGTCAGTAAAATAAGTCTCTTACTGATTTGGTCTCTTTAACTACAGATTTATATAATAATTCTCAATCTTTTGAAATGCAGTTGAATTCTATGGAACAGAAAGTGAACGAGGTGAAAACTAGCATAGTGGAGATTCAAAATGTACAAGTAAATGTTATCAAAGATTTGTCTTCTATCTCTCGCAGAATTGAGAATACGGAAAACTCTCTCAGATCCGCTAATTTGAGGATAATGAATTTTCCTCAAATTTCTTTGATCACACCTTTAGATCTATTTTCCATGTATTTAAAAGTGTTGAAATTACCAGAAAATGCCCTCCCTCCTATGGAAAAGGTTTACTTTCTTCCAACGAATAGATGATCATTGGATAATAATGTGGCAGATATTCCTTCTAATTTGACGGATTTCCTTGAAAATTCTGGAGAAGAAAGTGTGTTAGGTCGAGCTACATTGTTTTTATGCAAGATCATAATAATATTCTACGTCTATATTTTCAGAATAAGGACTCTGTTTAGAGGTCAAAAGATTTGGATATTTCCAGATATAACCAAGGCAACTCAAGAGCAGAGAAAAACGTTTCTTGCAATGAATGAGTCAGTGCTTTCTCTTGGAGCAACTTGTATTATTCGCTATCTCTAACCAGTTACAATCTTTTGTGGAAGCTCGTCTGAGAAGTCAGACCTTACCTACTACAGATAGAGTGGATAATGTGTAAATTGGTTTGATCTTCATGCTATGCAGCTGTAGGATAAACATGTTCTTGTTAAACAGGTTGTGCAGCTCAGCTTTCTGGCTCCCTGTCAGGAATAAGGCGGTCTGATAAACCGCCTACATGCCAGAGACAGGATGAGTCCGAGTGGGCAGTAGCAACTGTTGACACATAACATGGGGGGATAGTGATCAATCATTTCTCTCTCGCACGCACACTTGTTTACGGCACAGTATAAAAGAGCAGGACTTTCCAGTGTCCGGCGGGAGTAGGAGATATTGCCTCTATAGACGTATAGAGTAGGGATGTGAATCGTTTTTTGACGATTTAAAAAAATCGTCCGATATTTTTTAAATCATCAAAAATCAGTACAGTGCGCAATACAATAGAGATTTTCACGATTTATCGTTTGGGGGGAGGGCGGGAAAACCGACACACCAAAACAACCCCTAAACCCACCTGACCCTATAAAATTGACCCCTTATCTTCCCCCCCCCCGAACCCCCCAAAACATTTTATGAGTACCTGGTGGTCCAGTGGGGGCACGGGGACCGATCTCCCACTCTCAGGCCATCGGCGCCATTTTGGCTGCCACTCAAAAATGGCGCCGATGGCCCGATTAAAAAAAACCCCACCCAACCCTTTAAAGATGACCCCTTAGCTTCTCCCACCCTCCCGATCCCCCCAAAACATTTTTAAATTACCTGGTGCTCTAGTGGTGGTCCTGGGAGCGATCTCCCGTTCTCGGGCCGTCGGCTGCCACTCATAAAGATGGCGCCGATGGCCCTTTGCCCTTACCATGTGACAGGGTATCCGTGCCATTGGCCGGCCCCTGTCACATGGTAGGAGCACTGGATGGCCGGCACCATCTTTAAAGATGTTAAAAGATTCACTATGATTTCTACCAATCCTGAGGTAAGGGCAGCTATCAGAACAGTAGTTTGGCAAGGGGACATGACGGACTTGTTTCGAGTAGTTGCCACTGCCACTAAAACAAGGTATAGCACTGTATTAGATTGGCCCGTCAGTAACAAACCATTATATAATATGCATGATATCATACAGCGTATCAAAGAAATTACCATGCAAAAATGGTGTCTGAGGAATTTGCAGGGAGATTTCCTGGACCTACCCTGGCCGGTATGGCTCGAGCAGAGATTATGTATACCGTAATCCCAGCACACAGGTCCATTATATTGACCTTGCTATTAAATACGGCTGGGAAGATAATTGGAGATTTGATTCGGGCAATCAGAGAGGTCGTAGATTTAGGGATACAAGAGCGCAATGATAAGACTTTCACATTTAAAGGCAAAGTATGTGACGGAGGAGAAGGTATTCGAAAGGGATACAGGGATCTCCGATACCGAGATACGGACGCACGGGTGTCAAGGTGAGATATGTTTGCAGCACTGATAGCTACCGGAGTGGCTAAAGAGAAAATTAATGGCATTCCAACCAAAGACATGTATAAATTGTATCTGCAAAAATGCAAGGGTAAACAAAAGAAAGTTTACGCGGAAAGGGAGGAAGACTGGGGAAAAGTGTTACTAACAAAGATGAACCAATTGTTGCAAGAGAAAAAAGAGCAAGAGGTAAATGCTAGGGGTGTGCATTCGTATTGACCGCATATGTAAAACGCTACTTATATATTTTTTTTAACTTAAAAAAGTGATGGGGCGTATACGAGTGGATTTCCAACATATTCAACATAGCTATGTTGGATATGGCGAACCGCCATGCGCGCGCTTTCTCGCCCGCCATTAGCTGCGAGCTCGGAGCCCCGGATTACCTCAAAATGGCGGCGCCCCTGCGGAAACCATGCCAACCTGTCTGACCCTGTCCTGTGAGTTGCAGTGACTCACAGGAAAGGGTGGGACAGGTCGGCATGGATACCGGAACGCAGCGAATCTGCGTTCACGTTTTCAGAGAAGCACTGAATGCAGCGAATCACGCTGTCATTCAGTGCTTCTCTGAGGATTTCCTGACGAGCCAGCACTATAAAAGCAGCAGCAGCACGAGGAATCACGGACATTTTCAGCGATTGTGTGGGGAGGTGGGCTCGGGATTGGGCTGGGTGCAGGCTGAGGCAGACAAGAAAGCAGAACCAGATTTGATAGACACAACACAGAACAGAACCACATTTGATAGACAACACAGAACAGATTCTTTGTTAGGGAAAAAAAAAAAAAAGAACATTGTTATTGAGTGAGTCTGTTCATTTTATCCTGGGCAGTGCCAGGCAGGGCTGGCAGTACTCTGCCTCATATCTACTTAAAAGGAAGCTAGTCCTGTGTGGACTCACTGCACACACACAGACAAATTCCGTGCATTGCCAGGCAGGCAGTGGGCATAAACAGAGTGAACATTTGCCTTCAGCGAGTCTGTTCAATTTGCTATTTTTAAACAGACTTAAAAGCATTGTCCTTGAGTGGTTCAGTGCTGGGTGGGCAGTGCCAGGGGTGGCACTGGCAGTACTTTGCCTCATATCTACTTAAAAGGAAGCTAGTCCTGTGTGGACTCACTGCACACACACACACAAATTCCGTGCATTGCCAGGCAGGCAGTGGGCATAAACAGAGTGAACATTTGCCTTCAGCGAGTCTGTTCAATTTGCTATTTTTAAACAGACTTAAAAGCATTGTCCTTGAGTGGTTCAGTGCTGGGTGGGCAGTGCCAGGGGTGGCACTGGCAGTACTCTGCCTCATATCTACTTAAAAGGAAGCTAGTCCTGTGTGGACTCACTGCACACACACACACACAAATTCCGTGCATTGCCAGGCAGGCAGTGGGCATAAACAGAGTGAACATTTGCCTTCAGCGAGTCTGTTCAATTTGCTATTTTTAAACAGACTTAAAAGCATTGTCCTTGAGTGGTTCAGTGCTGGATGGGCAGTGCCAGGGGTGGCACTGGCAGTACTCTGCCTCATATCTACTTAAAAGGAAGCTAGTCCTGTGTGGACTCACTGCACACACACACACACAAATTCCGTGCATTGCCAGGCAGGCAGTGGGCATAAACAGAGTGAACATTTGCTTTCAGCGAGTCTGTTCAATTTGCTATTTTTAAACAGACTTAAAAGCATTGTCCTTGAGTGGTTCAGTGCTGGATGGGCAGTGCCAGGGGTGGCACTGGCAGTACTCTGCCTCATATCTACTTAAAAGGAAGCTAGTCCTGTGTGGACTCACTGCACACACACACACACAAATTCCGTGCATTGCCAGGCAGGCAGTGGGCATAAACAGAGTGAACATTTGCCTTCAGCGAGTCTGTTCAATTTGCTATTTTTAAACAGACTTAAAAGCATTGTCCTTGAGTGGTTCAGTGCTGGGTTGGCAGTGCCAGGGGTGGCACTGGCAGTACTCTGCCTCATATCTACTTAAAAGGAAGCTAGTCCAGTGTGGACTCACTGCACACACATACACAAATTCCGTGCATTGCCAGGCAGGCAGTGGGCATAAACAGAGTGAACATTTGCCTTCAGCGAGTCTGTTCAATTTGCTATTTTTAAACAGACTTAAAAGCATTGTCCTTGAGTGGGTCCATTCATTTTGTTATATTAAACAGACTGAGCATTCTTCTTGAGTGGGTCTGTTAATTTTCTTATTTTAAACAGATTGAGCATTGTCCTTCAGAGTTGGTCCGTTCATTTTCTTATTTTAAACAGACTGAGCATTCTTCTTGAGTGGGTCTGTTAAATTGTGTTATTTTAAAGAGACTGAGCATTCATCTTGAGTGGGTCTGTTCATTTTGTTATTTTAAACAGACCGAACATTATTATTGTGGGACAGTGGGTACTGGCAGTGTTACCATTAGTACTCATTGACATTAAATCCATAATGTCAGGGAAAGAGAGATGCAAGCGGCTTAGTGGGAATGGCAGCGGAGGCACCGCAAGAGACACCAGTGCAACACCACCAGTACAGCTAAAAAGGCAACTGTCGCAATCAAACGTTTTTGTAGGGGATGGCAGTTCCATGGCAAAAAAAAAGAAATCAGACCATGAAACTTTGCAATCGCCACCACGTGTTTCTGGCCCTGTAGTTTTGGAGGAGAGTGAAGATGAGGCACAGTCTAGCCAGACAAAAGTTGCACACCCAAGAGCAGCCAGGGGACAGAAGTGTCCAGCTAAACTTCGCGGTGACAAGGTAGCGCTGGCACTGTTAGCTTCTGATTAAGAAGAAGAATCTTCTTGGATGGAATTCTCATCAGAAATGGAAGATGTAATACCTGAGGAATCTTCGGTAGAATTGTCAGTTACTCCTGTTTTAGCCTCCCCCTCCAGAATTCTGCGGCAAGGGAGACATTCCACTGATATCGAGGAGGAGGAAGAGCTGTCAGAAGGGAGACAGAGGGTGACTGTTGCCCCCGCTGGCATTGCTTCGCCGGGTGCAGTGGGTGCACCACCCACACCCAGTAGTACCTCAACTCCAGTGCCACCATCCACCCCCAGGGTGGGAAAGAGAGGAGGATGACAAAAGAAATCTGCGATCTGGGCACATTTTAAAGTGACAGAAGACCGGCGTTATGCTCGGTGTAATTACTGTGCCAGGGATATTAGCAGAGGCAAGCAACTGGGACATCTATCAAATTTTGGCATGGAGCATCATATTAAGAGTAGGGATGTGAATCGTGTCCTCGATCGTCTTAACGATCGATTTCGGCTGGGAGGGGGAGGGAATCGTATTGTTGCCATTTGGGGGGGTAAAATATCGTGAAAAATCGTTAAAAATCGTTAAAAATCGAAAAATCGAAAAATCGAAAACCGGCACATTAAAACCCCCTAAAACCCACCCCCGACCCTTTAAATTAAATCCCCCACCAAATAACTTAAATAACCTGCGGGTCCAGCGGCAGTCCGGAACGGCAGCGGTCCGGAACGGGCTCCTGCTCTGAATCTTGTCGTCTTCAGCCGGCGCCATTTTCCAAAATGGCGCCGAAAAATGGCGGCGGCCATAGACGAAAAAGATTGGAAGGCAGGAGGTCCTTCCGGACCCCCGCTGGACTTTTGGCAAGTCTCGTGGGGGTCAGGAGGCCCCCCACAAGCTGGCCAAAAGTTCCTGGAGGTCCAGCGGGGGTCAGGGAGCGATTTCCCGGCGGGAATCGTTTTCGTACGGAAAATGGCGCCGGCAGGAGATCGACTGCAGGAGGTCGTTCAGCGAGGCGCCGGAACCCTCGCTGAACGACCTCCTGCAGTCGATCTCCTGCCGGCGCCATTTTCCGTACGAAAACGATTCGCGGCGGGAAATCGCTCCCTGACCCCCGCTGGACCTCCAGGAACTTTTGGCCAGCTTGTGGGGGGCCTCCTGACCCCCACGAGACTTGCCAAAAGTCCAGCGGGGGTCCGGAAGGACCTCCTGCCGTCCAATCTTTTTCGTCTATGGCCGCCGCCATTTTTCGGCGCCATTTTGGAAAATGGCGCCGGCTGAAGACGACAAGATTCAGAGCAGGAGCCCGTTCCGGACCACTGCCGTTCCGGACCGCCGCTGGACCCGCAGGTTATTTAAGTTATTTGGGGGGGGGGTTCGGGAGGGTGGGGGATTTAATTTAAAGGGTTGGGGGTGGGTTTTAGGGGGTTTTAGTGTGCCGGCTCACGATTCTAACGATTTATAACGATAAATCGTTAGAATCTGTATTGTATTGTGTTCCATAACGGTTTAAGACGATATTAAAATTATCGGACGACAATTTTAATCGTCCTAAAACGATTCACATCCCTAATTAAGAGGCAACACCCAACAAGATTACTGCCATCTGGGGATGGTGGCAGTTTCCGTCGGGGGACCCCTTCCCCTTCCAACCAGGGTGCAGTGGTAGGAAAGCAGCAGAGTCAGCCCATGCCCTCATACCCTTCTAGCAGTCAGGCGGCAGGCCAGCAACCCACTGACACATGGCAGAAGCGACAATGCACCATGGAGGAAATGGGGTGGATTGCGGTAACGCTATCCCGGGGTAGGAGGCAGGCAGCCGCAAAAGTTGTAACCAGGAACATTGGGGAAATGATTGCCCTTGATGACCAGCCCCTGCAGTTAGTGGAGAATGTGGGTTTCAAACGTTTTTTGAAGGTCGTACTTCCAAATTACAAAGTCCCCTCCAGAACCACATTTAGTAGAAAGGTCATCCCCAGCCTGTACAAGCACTGTCTCAGTCGCTTGCAAGCACTGCTAGGTAAGGCAGACGGAAGAGTGCATTTCACCTGCGAAATCTGGACCGCCATGAATGCTGCACACTCTTACCTCTCTCTGACAGCACACTGGTGGGACATGGCAGAGGCAGGGGCAGCCAGCAGCTCTATTACTGAACAAGCATCAGGGTGGAGGTGGGCTTTACTACACACCCACCTGACGGACCATTCCCATACCGCTGCCAATATTCTAGCATGCATCAGAAAGATGCTGGTGAGCTGGCAAGTACACCAGCGAGACAGTAAAACACGGGCAGGCTTTTTTGTCACAGACAACGGTGCAAACATGGTTAAGGCAATAAGCGATGGGCAGTTTAAGAACATCCGATGTTTTGCACACACTCTGCATCTGGTAGTGAAGTCAGGTCTGGGCTTGGAGTCCAAGGACAAGGAGACTGAATACCTGCGTAGGTTAATACACAAGTGCAGGAACATAGCAGCACACTTCCACAGAAGTGTCAGGGCGGGGCAGGTTCTCCGAGAAAAGCAGACTGATTTGGATATGCCTCAGAAGCGTCTCATTCAAGACGTTGCCACCCGGTGGAATTCCACCTTTATGATGCTGGAGAGGTTACTGGAGCTGCAGACACCCCTTCATGAACTTTCTGGTACAACAGACATAGGTGTGCAGAATACCCTAGGGCATCACGATTGGCTAGTCATGAGTCAGCTGGTAAAAATCCTGCAGCCTTTCAAGGATGTCACGAAGGAGCTGAGATCCAGAAGTTCCACCTTGGCTGACATCATCCCTATAGTGAAATTCCTGGATGACCATTTGGAGGGCATTAAACGGCAAGAGGGAATGACTGCTGAGGTGCTGCAGTGTGTGGACGTTTTGCAGCAGCAGGTGAAAGACAGATTAAGCCCTTTAACAGAGGATAGCCATACATGCTCACCTCTGTCTGTGATCCCCGTGTGAAAGGTAAACTCGCCCTACAGACCAATTGTCTGTCATTTGTGAAGGAGCTGTTGTTAGCACAGGTCCGTGAACAGGAGCGCCATAGGCGGAGACAGATTAGGCTTGAAGCACAGGTGGAAACAGCAGGCACGTCACAGAGTTGTGCTGCTGCTAGCCCTGGCAGGAGAAGGACTGTTTCAGTGACAGATACTATTATTAGTGCCTCCTCCTCCATGTCAGAACGCCCAAGGCATGTTGGCCATAAAGATACATCAGTTGTGCAACGGGTGAGAGAGAAAGTAACTGGATTGAGTGACTCTCAGCCCTCCCAAGCACAGGAGGAGACAGCAGCAGAGCTGTCAGTGACACGGTATCTCTCAGAGCCGATAGAGAACACGCAGACAGATCCGCTGGCATATTGGGCACACAAGTCCACTGTCTGGCCACACCTAGCCAAAGTGGCTGAAGGATATCTGTCATGTCCACTAACCAGTGTGCCCAGTGAACGTGTCTTTTCAATTGCAGGGGATATCATGAGCCCTCACCGCTCAAGGCTGTTACCAGTCTTGATGGAAATGCTAGTTTTTTTGAAAGTTAACCTGCCATTGCTTGGCTTTCCCGATTTTCCTTGTGAATGGCAAGATGAATAAAAGCTATTGAAAGGAGCCTTGCAGCAGTTCCAATTGCCTCCTATGCTCAAGATAATGTAAGCACTGCAGCACATGTTCTTGACATGAATCGCTGTGCCTGACCGGCATCTACTGTGCAGCCCTTGTGTTCCTACAAGTGTTATACCTCTATTGCTGTGCCCGTTTATCCATGCCTTGTGTTCCCACAGGTGTTTTAACTCCATGGTTGTGCCTGTTCCTCCAGGCCTTGTGTCCCTAGCTGGGATTGACCTCTGTCCTCGAATGATGTGCCTGTTCCTCCAGGCCTTGTGTTCCCACAAGTGTTTTAACTCAGTTGCTGTTCCTGCCTGTTCATCCAGGCCTTTTCCTACTGGTGTTTTAACTCCATTGCTGTGCCTGCCTTTTCCTCCAGGCCTTGTGTCCCTAGCTGGGATTGACCTCTGTCCTCAAATGATGTGCCTGTTCCTCCAGCCCTTGTGTTCTCACAAGTGTTTTAACCTAGTTCATGTGCCTGTTCCTCCATGCCTTGTGTTCCTACTGGTGTTTTAACTCCATTGCTGTTCCATTTTGTTATTTTAAACAGACTGAGCATTGTCCTTCATAGTGGGTCCGTTAATTTTGTTATTTTAAACAGACTGAGCATTCTTCTTGAGCGGGTCTGTTCCATTTTGTTATTTTAAACAGACTGAGCATTGTCCTTCATAGTGGGTCCGTTAATTTTGTTATTTTAAACAGACTGAGCATTCTTCTTGAGTGGGTCTGTTCAATTTTCTTATTTTAAACAGACTGAGCATTGTCCTTCAGAGTGGGTCTGTTAATTTTGTTATTTTGAACAGACTGAGCATTCTTCTTGAGCTGGTCTGTTCCATTTTGTTATTTTAAACAGACTGAGCATTGTCCTTCAGAGTGGGTCCGTTAATTTTGTAATTTTAAACAGACTGAACATTCTTCTTGAGTGGGTCTGTTCAATTTTCTTATTTTAAACAGACTGAGCATTGTCCTTCAGAGTGGGTCTGTTAATTTTGTTATTTTGAACAGACTGAGCATTCTTCTTGAGCTGGTCTGTTCCATTTTGTTATTTTAAACAGACTGAGCATTGTCCTTCAGAGTGGGTCCGTTAATTTTGTAATTTTAAACAGACTGAACATTCTTCTTGAGTGGGTCTGTTCAATTTTCTTATTTTAAACAGACTGAGCATTGTCCTTCAGAGTGGGTCTGTTAATTTTGTTATTTTAAACAGACTGAACATTCTTCTTGAGTGGGTCTGTTCAATTTTCTTATTTTAAACAGACTGAGCATTGTCCTTCAGAGTGGGTCTGTTAATTTTGTTATTTTGAAAAGACTGAGCATTCTTCTTGAGCGGGTCTGTTCCATTTTGTTATTTTAAACAGACTGAGCATTGTCCTTCAGAGTGGGTCCGTTAATTTTGTAATTTTAAACAGACTGAGCATTCTTCTTGAGTGGGTCTGTTCAATTTTCTTATTTTAAACAGACTGAGCATTGTCCTTCAGAGTGGGTCTGTTAATTTTGTAATTTTAAACAGACTGAGCATTCTTCTTGAGTGGGTCTGTTAATTTTGTTATTTTAAACAGACTGAGCATTGTCCTTCAGAGTGGGTCTGTTCATTTTGTTATTTTGAACAGACTGAGCATTCTTCTTGAGCGGGTCTGTTCCATTTTGTTATTTTAAACAGACTGAGCATTGTACTTCAGAGTGGGTCTGTTAATTTTGTAATTTTAAAAAGACTGAGCATTCTTCTTGAGTGGGTCTGTTCAATTTTCTTATTTTAAACAGACTGAGCATTCTTCTTGAGGGGTCTGTTCAATTTTCTTATTTATAACAGACTGAGCATTGTCCTTCAGAGTGGGTCTGTTAATTTTGTTATTTTGAACAGACTGAGCATTCTTCTTGAGCGGGTCTGTTCCATTTTGTTATTTTAAACAGACTGAGCATTGTCCTTCAGAGTGGGTCCGTGAATTTTGTAATTTTAAACAGACTGAGCATTCTTCTTGAGTGGGTCGGTTCAATTTTCTTATTTTAGACAGACTGAGCATTGTCCTTCAGAGTGGGTCTGTAAATTTTGTTATTTTAAACAGACTGAGCATTCTTCTTGAGTGGGTCTGTTCAATTTTCTTATTTTAAACAGACTGAGCATTGTCCTTCAGAGTGGGTCTGTTAATTTTGTTATTTTGAACAGACTGAGCATTCTTCTTGAGCGGGTCTGTTCCATTTTGTTATTTTAAACAGACTGAGCATTGTCCTTCAGAGTGGGTCTGTTAATTTTGTAATTTTAAACAGACTGAGCATTCTTCTTGAGTGGGTCTGTTCAATTTTCTTATTTTAAACAGACTGAGCATTGTCCAGAGAGGGTCTGTTAATTTTGTTATTTTGAACAGACTGAGCATTGTCCTTCAGAGTGGGTCTGTTAATTTTATTTTAAACAGACTGAGCATTGTCCTTCAGAGTGGGTCTGTTAATTTTGTTATTTTGAACAGACTGAGCATTCTTCTTGAGCGGGTCTGTTCCATTTTGTTATTTTAAACAGACTGAGCATTGTCCTTCAGAGTGGGTCCGTTAATTTTGTAATTTTAAACAGACTGAGCATTCTTCTTGAGTGGGTCTGTTCAATTTTGTTATTTTAAACAGACTGAGCATTGTCCTTCAGAGTGGGTCCATTAATTTTGTTATTTTAAACAGACTGAGCATTCTTCTTGAAGGCCAAGGTGGAGAAGGGTTCCATGTGAATAGCAGTTCAACATGGGTCAGTCGGTCCTAAGAGATAGGCGAGAGCCATTCGGAAGGGACGGGCGAAGGCCTCCGTCGCCCTGGGCCGATTGAAAGGGAGTCGGGTTCAGATCCCCGAACCCGGAGTGCCGGAGATTCAGCGCTGGGCTCTTCCCTCTTCACTCGCCATTACTGAGGGAATCCTGGTTAGTTTCTTTTCCTACGTGGCTTGTGTCCCTAGCTGGGATTGACCTCTGACCTCGAATAATGTGCCTGCTCCTCCAGGCCTTGTGTTCCTACTGCTGTTTTAAGTCCATTGTTGTGCCTGCCTGTGCATCCAGACCTTGTGTTCCCACACGTATTATTATTTCTGAGAGATCTTCCAATTCCTTTCTCATCAGCTGAAGTGCATATTAAGTAGGGTAGCAAACTAGTAAATGAGGAGAATATTGGAGGGGCGAAGTTCCATATTCAAAGCAGAGTAGTTGTACTTATCTAGTGAAAGTTTGAAGGATCAGGGAAGGCTTGTAAGAAGAGCCAAGTTTTGAGTTTGTTTTTAAATGTTGGTAGGCACGGTTCCATTCTGAGTTCTGCAGGAAGGTGGTTCCAGATGGCTGGACCTGCTGTAGGAAAAGCTCGGTCTCTGGTAGAGATGAGTCATGTGGCTTTAGATTGTGGGGCTTGTAGTGCTCCTTTGTAGGTTTCTCTCATTGGTCTGTTGGAAGTGTGGAGTTTGAGTGGGAATTCGAGGTCGAGATGGAGGAGGCTATGAATTGATTTGTGAATTAGACATAGAGCTTTGTGTAGAGCCCTGTGACTGACTGGTAACCAGTGTAAATTACGGAGGATGGGCGTAATATGGTCTCTCTGGTTGGTGCTTGTCAAAATTCTCGCTGCGGCATTCTGTATCATCTGTAAGGGCTTGGTTGTTGAGTTGGGTAGGCCAATGAGGAGAGCGCTGCAGTAGTCAATTTTGCCAAATATTAGGGATTTGAGAACAGTCCTGAAGTCATGAAAATATAGGAGAGGTTTGAGTCCTTTTAACACCTGAAGTCTGTAGAAGCACTCTTTAGTTGTGGTTTTGATCATATTCTTTAGGTGAAGATAGTTGTCTATAATTACTCCAAGGTCTCTCACATGAGTGTGGGTGAGAAGGTGTTTGTGATGGATCTGAGACGGGAGGTTTTCTTGGTTGGAGGAAATGAAGAGGAGTTCTGTCTTAGAGGCATTGAGGACCAGGTTTAGACTGTTGAGGACATTAGTGATGGCTTCTTGTAAGCTGCTGTTTCAGAGTGCGATGGCTTTTTAATAGATTCTGTTATGGGAATAAGAATCTGAACATCGTCTGCATAGATGTAGTGAATGAGGTTAAGACTAGTTAACAGTTGGCAAAGGGGAAGGAGGAAACGCCGGGGGAAACGGCGAAGCTGCTGCCGGGGGGGGGCTATAACACGCGCCGCCGGAGCGGCGGGCCACCTGCCCCCCCTGGGCCTTCCCAGCCGACCCGTAGCCGGTTGCGGCGCACCGCCGCGGAGGAAATGCGCCCTGCGGGGGTTGGGGCCCTCTGGGAGGCGTTCCCCGCCCCCCCAACCCCCGCAAAAGGGGTGGGGGTGGGGGATCCGCCGAAACCCAGGTCCGACCGAACCCGCTGGGTTGAATCCTGCGGGCGGACTGCACGGACCCCACCCATTTACCTCTTTACAATTTCACGCCCTCTTGAACTCGCTCTTCAAAGTTGTTTTCAACTTTCCCTTGCGGTACTTACTTATTTATTTTATTTATTTAAGGTTTTTTTATACCAGCATTCATGAAATACAGCAAGAGCGGTATTAAACAGCAGGCGCTGGGCACAGCAATCGAGGTCAAACCCTTGTAGAGACGTCAAGCCTCGACTGACAAAGTAAAGAGTAAGAAATTGTTGAACTTGGAGGTGGACCCTTGTCCGGGGGAAACGGCGAAGCTGCTGCCGGGGGGGGGGGGGGGGCTATAACACGCGCCGCCGGAGCAGCGGGCCACCTGCCCCCCCTGGGCCTTCCCAGCCGACCCCTAGCCGGTCGCGGCGCACCGCCACGGAGGAAATGCGCCCTGCGGGGGCCGGGGCCCTCCGGGAGGCGTTCCCCGCCCCCCCCCAACCCCCGCGAAAGGGGTGGGGGTGGGGGATCCGCCGAAACCCCGGTGCAACCGAACCCGCCGGGTTGAATCCTGCGGGCGGACTGCACGGACCCCATCCATTTACCTCTTTACAATTTCACGCCCTTTTGAACTCGCTCTTCAAAGTTGTTTTCAACTTTCCCTTGCGGTACTTACTTATTTATTTTATTTATTTAAGGTTTTTTTATACCGGCATTCATGAAATCGTTCACATGATGTCGGTTTACAGAAAACTGGGGTGCAAAGAAAACAACCTAAAACATAAATACAGTACACATGGTGAAGAGATGCAGTTACAATTAACAGGGGCTAATGAACTGGGAGTGTAAGAAATAAAGAGAGATAGAGGAGGTTAAAAATTATATACATGTGTACAATATAAATATACAAGAGTACAATATAAATATGGAGTCCAATATATAAAGCTTCTCAGCAGATAATTTATTGATGGTGCGTGTTAGGTGGAGTTCGGGAAGGCTTGCCTGAAAAGCCATGTCTTGAGTCTTTTCCGAAAGGTTAGGAGGCAAGGTTCATTTCTGAGATCTGGGGGGATGGAGTTCCATAACGGTGGGCCTGCTGTGGAAAGGGCTCGATCTCTTAAGGTGCTGTGATTAGTGGTTTTGGTGGGTGGAACAAGGAGGCATCCTCTGTAGGCTTCCCTGGTCGGTCTTGTGCATTTGTATAAACGGAGAGGAATTTGTAGGTCGATTATGGTGTGTTGGTGAATGATTTTTTATATCAAGGTGATGGATTTGTAAATGACTCTGAACTGAATTGGTAACCAGTGGAGGTCTTTTAGGACTGGGGAAATGTGGTCTCTTTTCCTAGTGTTTGTTAGTAGACGGGCTGCTGCGTTTTGAACCATTTGGAGTGGTTTTGTGTATGAGGAAGGGAGTCCAAGTAATGTAGAGTTGCAGTAGTAGAAAATGAGGGCTTGGAGGATGGTTCTGAAGACTTTGGCATGGAAGAGTGGTCTTATCCTTTTTAAAACTTGCAGTTTATAGAAGCAGTCTTTGGTGGTTTTATTGATGTGGGCTTTGAAGTTCAGTTAATTGTCGATTAGCACACCTAGATCCCTCACATGAGTAGTTTGTAGGTTGGTTGGGAGACAAGCTGTGAGATTGTTGTCGGGAGTTATGAGTAATACTTCAGTTTTAGAGGAGTTTAGTACCAGATTTAGGCTGTTGAGGAGGCTTTTGATTTCTAGGTGACAGGAATCCCAGTATTCGAGGGTTTTCGAGTATGATTCTTTGATGGGGATCAGGATCTGGATGTCGTCTGCATAGAGAAAGTGTATTAAATGGAGGTTGGTAAGGAGTCGGCAGAGTGATAGGAGGTAAATATTAAAGAGTGTAGGGGATAAAGAGGAACCTTGTGGGACTCCGATGGCCGAGTCGTGGCGTGGTGATTCTTTGTTCTGGATTTTTACCTTATAACCTCTGTTGGTTAGAAACGATTTGAACCAGGCAAGCGCCAATCCAGAGATTCCTATTACTACTAGCTGTTTGATCGGTCTCGTGCCGGTATTTAGCCTTACATGGAGCTTAACACCCGCTTTGGCCTGCATTCCCAAACAACCCTACTCCGAGAAGACCCAGTCCCGGCGCGCCAGGGGCCGCTACTGGCCTAACACCGTCCGCGGGCTGAGCCTCGATCTGAAGGACTTGGGCACCCGAGCGGCGCCGGGGAGGCGGTCTTCCGTATGCCACATTTCCCGCGCCTGCCGGACGGGCGGGGATTCGGCGCTGGGCTCTTCCCTCTTCACTCGCCTTTACTGAGTGAATCCTGGTTAGTTTCTTTTCCTCCGCGGCTTGTGTCCCTAGGTGGGATTGACCTCTGTCGTCGAATGATGTGCCTGTTCATCCAGGCCTTTTGTTCCTACTGGTGTTTTAACTCCATTGCTGTGCCTGCCTGTTCATCCAGGCCTTGTGTCCCTAGGTGGGATTGACCTCTGTCGTCGAATGATGTGCCTGTTCATCCAGACCTTGTGTTCCCACAAGCGGGTTTTTTTTTTATATTAACCATTTTTATTAAGACTGTTTCAGTTCAAAATGGAAATCTTTATGTATCAAGATACCCAACCCAGAATATTTATGGGTCGACGTTGCTAAGCCGCGACGAGTAGGAGGGCCGCCGTGGTGGGCACGGAAGCCCGGGGCGAGGGCCCGGGTGGAGCCGCCGCGGGTGCAGATCTTGGTGGTAGTAGCAAATATTCAAATGAGAACTTTGAAGGCCGAAGTGGAGAAGGGTTCCATGTGAACAGCAGTTCAACATGGGTCAGTCGGTCCTAAGAGATAGGCGAGAGCCGTTTGGAAGGGACGGGCGATGGCCTCTGCTCCTCTGCTCCTCCTCTCCTGGAGGAGAGGAGGAGCAGAGGTGATATGATACAGACTTTCAGATACTTGAAAGGTTTTAATGATCCAAAAACAACGACAAACCTCTTCCGTAGGAAAATAATCAGCAGAACCAGGGGTCATGATTTGAGGCTCCAGGGAGGAAGATTCAGAACCAATGTCAGGAAGTATTTCTTCACGGAGAGGGTGGTGGATGCCTGGAATGCCCTTCCGGAGGAAGTGGTGAAGACCAGAACTGTGAAAGACTTCAAAGGGGCGTGGGATAAACACTGCGGATCCATAAAGTCAAGAGGCCGCCAATGAAGAGTGGGTGACTCGCCAGAATGATGGCTATTGACACAATACCCTTATTAAATAAACATACACATGCTTACTGTGACTCCTACATCGCTCTAAGCTTCAACAGCAAGAGGTAATGGAAAAAAGGATTTGCACTCACAAAGAGGGGAGTAGCTGGCTTGTTACGGCGGTTACTACCCCAAACCAAATATGCCTGATACTTCACTTTCAATGCATATACAGCATAGCTCTCTGCTTCAATGACAGGGAGAAGAATAACTGATACTTCACACATCCAGCAGAGCTCTCTGCTACAACGGCAAGGGAGAAGAAAAAGGGTTCGCACTCAAAACGCGGGGAGTAGCTGGCTTGTTACGGCGGTTACTACCCCAAACCAAATGTGCCTGATACTTCACTTTCCATGCATATCCAGCATGGTTCTCTGCTGCATCGGCATGGGAGAAAGACTGATACATCACGCATTTCCAGCATAGCTCTCTGCTTCAACGGCAGGGGAAAAAAAAAAATTAACAAACAAACAAACAACAAACAACGGCAGGGGGAAAAAAAAAACAAAAACAAAAAACTGATGCTTCACGCATATCCTGCATAGCTTCAACGACAGGGGTGAAGAAAAAAAGGATTCGCAATCACAAAGCGAGGAGTAGCTGGCTTGTTACGGCGGTTACTACCCCAAACCAAATGTGCCTGATACTTCACTTTCAATGCATATCCAGCATGGCTCTCTGCTTCTACAGCAGGGGAGAAGTAAAAAAAAAACAACAAGAGCTGTACAACATAGTCTAGGTAAAACAAATAAGCATGGGTGTAGCTTGCTTATCGTGGCGGTTACTGCCCCTACTACCCCTAACTAATCAAGCTAGATATTTCACTTGCATGCAGCTCCATCACTGCTCTCTACATTAATGGTGGGGGTGGAAGGGAAATAGAACAAGGAGCTAAGAGTAACAGATAAGAATGAGAGAAAAAATGTGTGAGGCTTGCTGGGCAGACTGGATGGGCCATTCGGTCTTCTTCTGCCGTCATTTCTATGTTTCTATTTTTCTATGTTTCTGTTGCCCTCGGCCGATCGAAAGGGAGTCGGGTTGAGATCCCCGAACCCGGAGTGGCGGAGATTCGGCGCTGGGCTCTTCCCTCTTCACTCGCCGTTACTGAGGGAATCCTGGTTAGTTTCTTTTCCTCCACGGCTTGTGTCCCTAGGTGGGATTGACCTCTGTGCTCGACTGCTGCGCCTCTTCATCCAGGCCTTGTGTTCCCACAAGTGTTTTAACTCCGTTGCTGTGCCCTTTCCTCCAGGCCTTGTGTTCCTCTGGGGATAGGGAAATACATACAGTACCTGAGTGTAATCAAGTATGATTTGCATTGAATACAAGAATGTCAGTATATAAAAATGAAAAATAAATAAATAAATAAATAAATGAAGTGCTATAAACTTTTTAAAAAAAGAATATAAATCCATAAAAAAAAATTTTTACTATCCGAGTATCAGTGTTCATCCATGTTCCTACTGGTGTTTTAACTCCATTTCTGTGCCTGCCTGTTCATCCAGGCCTTGTGTTCCCACAGGTGTTTTAACTCAGTGGCGGTGCCTGTTCACCCAGGCCTTGTGTTCCTCTGGGGATAAGGAAATACCTACAGTACCTGAATGTAATCAAGTATGAAGTGCTATAAACTTTAAAAAAAAAAAATGTAAATCCATAAAAAAAAAAAATTACTATCCGAGTATCCGTGTTCATCCAGGCCTTGTGTTCCCACAGGTGTTTTAACTCAGTTGCTGTGCCCGTTCTTCCAGGCCTTGTGTTCCCACAGGTGATTTAACTCAGTTGCTGTGCCCGTTCTTCCAGGCCTTGTGTTCCCACAGGTGTTTTAACTCTCTGGCGGTGCCTGTTCATCCAGGCCTTGTGTTCCCACAGGTGTTTTAACTCTGTTACATTCTGGGAATTGGAAAGCTTGCCTGAAGAGCCAGGTTTTTAACTTTTTTTTGAACTCTGGTAGACTGGGTTCGAGGCGTAGGTCTGGTGGGAGAGCATTCCATTGGTGTGGTCCCGCAGTTGAGAGTGCTCTTTTTCTTAGTGTTGATTTAGCTGGAGTTGCGACTAAGGTGCCTTTGTAGGCGCTTCTGATGGGTCTGGAGGATAAGTGTGGACGAAGTTGAGTTTGTAGTGATATAGGTGCGACGCTGTGAATTGCTTTATGAATAATAGTTAAGGTTTTAAATAGGATTCTCTGTTTGATGGGTAGCCAGTGGAGGTTGCTCAAGATGGGGGTGATATGGTCTCTTTTATTAGTGTTAGTTAGGATTCTGGCTGCGGCATTTTGTACCATCTGTACAGGTTTGATCCTGGTGGAGGGGAGGCCAAGTAGGATTGCGTTGCAGTAATCGAGTTTAGAAAAAATAATGGATTGTAGAAAGAGGTGAAAGTCATTGAAGTGCAGGAGTGGTTTTAGCTTTTTTAGGACTTGTAGTTTATAGAAGCAGTCCTTGGTGGTGGTGTTTATAAATTTTTTTAAGGTAAGTTGGTTGTCAAGCCATGCTCCTAGATTCCTGACGTCTGCAGAGAGATGCATGTTTAAAGATGTGGATTGTGCAAGGCTAGGTGAGTAGGTGTTTGGGTTGTGTGAAATAAGTAGCATCTCTGTTTTGCTGGAGTTTAGAATCAGGTTCAGGTTGGAAAGTAGTTGTTTAATTGGTTGAAGACAATTCTCCCAGAAGGCGAAGGTTTTTTGAATTGATTCTGTGATGGGGATGAGGATCTGGATGTCGTCTGCATAGAGGTAATGAGTAAGCTTGAGTTGTGATAGCAGATGGCAGAGGGGGAGGAGGTAAATGTTGAACAGGGTGGGAGAGAGGGATGAACCTTGTGGTACGCCTTGGTCTGATAGGATGGGGTCAGATTCCTTGTTGTTAATTCTGACCTTGTAAAACCTGTTTGATAGGAACGACTTGAACCAACTGAGAGCTGTGCCTTTGATTCCTATGTTTGATAGTTCTTCCAGGCCTTGTGTTCCTCTGGGGATAGGGAAATACCTACAGCACCTGAGTGTTATCAAGTATGAAGTGCTAGAAACGTTTTAGAATAAGAATATAAATACATTAAAAAAAAAAAATTACTATCCGAGTATCCGTGTTCATCCAGGCCTTGTGTTCCCACAGGTGTTTTAACTCAGTTGCTGTGCCCATTCTTCCAGGCCTTGTGTTCCCACAGGTGTTTTAACTCAGTGGCTGTGCCTGTTCATCCAGGCCTTGTGTTCCCACAAGTGTTTTAACCTGGTTGCTGTTCCTGTTCATCCAGGCCTTGTGTCCCTAGCTGGGATTGACCTCTGTGCTCGACTGCTGCACCTCTTCATCCAGGCCTTTTGTTCCCACAAGTGTTTTAACCTGGTTGCTGTGCCTGTTCATGCAGGCCTTGTGTCCCTAGCTGGGATTGACCTCTGTCCTCGAATGATGTGCCTGTTCATCCAGGCCTTGTGTTCCCACACGTATTCTTATTTGTGAGAGATCCTAGGCTCCAATTCCTTTGTCATCAGCTGAAGTGCGTAAGTACAGTCGGAATTCACTAGACGCCAACGGAATTCACTAGACGCCAACGATATTCACTGGACGCCAATGTAAACACCGGGTACACACAACTCTAGGGGTGGACCCGTTCCAGGGAGTCCTTCCCTGAACAAGCATGAGGGTGGAGGTGGGCTTTACTGCACACCCACCTGACGGACCATGCCCATACCGCTGCCAATATTCTAGCATGCATCAGAAAGATGCTGGCGAGCTACCAGTGTTTTAACCTAATTCCTGTGCCTGTTCATGCAGGCCTTGTGTCCCTAGCTGGGATTGACCTCTGTCCTCGAATGATGTGCCTGTTCATCCAGGCCTTGTGTTCCTACTGGTGTTTTAACTCCATTGCTGTGCCTGCCTGTTCATCCAGACCTTGTGTTCCCACACGTATTCTTATTTCTGAGAGATCCTCCAATTCCTTTGTCATCAGCTGAAGTGCGTAAGTACCGTCTGAATTCACTAGACGCCAACGGAATTCACTAGACGCCAACGATATTCACTGGACACCAATGTAAACACCGGGTACACCCAACTCTAGGGGTGGACCCTTTCCAGGGAGTCCTTCCCTGCACAAAGGAAAGGGAACTCTCTCCTGGGCCAATTGATAAGAAAACCCCAATTCTGCAGCCAAAAATAGGCTGGAAATCCTTCCCCCATTGACTTTAATGGGCGACATATGGACATATACCCAACTCATTGAATTCTGTTTATGTCCATATTGACCGCAAAAGGGACCCCCTTTGGACATATGGACATATGAACTTAAACTTTTGCTCTGTACATCCCTAGTAAATGCTACAAACCCCTTCATAAACGATTCTGAGTCCATACAACCCAGCGCCCCCCCTCAGGAGGCCAATAGTACCAGACTGTATCCGGACTTATCCTGGGCACAATAGGAAAAAGGCCATACCCCCCCAAATCGCTGCCTTCACCGTGGATAATCACCCCCATATTGGCGTAGAAATACAATGGCGAAATGGGGCACAGTGGGTGATGGCTTTAGTAGATATGGGGGCGGAGGCCACTTTAATATTTGGAAATCCCAAGAAACATGGGGGGCAAAAGGTAGAATTAGTGGGTCTCGGAGGAAAAACTGTGATAGGAAAACGAACCATAATTTCTTTAGTCGTGGGAGGATACAAAATTCCTCAAGCTAAGGTAGTAATTGTACCCATTAAGGAATATATAATTGGGATGGATCTATTACAGGGACTTAAGTTGAATACAACATGTGGGCAAATGGTGTTTGGAAAGGCGCCAAGTAAGCAAGTAGCATTTGAAAACAATAGACCAGTATATCTATCCAGAACAATAATAGTGGGTAGAACTGTGGGACCAGAAATAGCTTTGCCTAAAACAAGGGGTCCGGTATGCCAAAAGCAATACCGGATACCTGGAAGACATAAAGAGATAACAGAAACAATTAAGGATTTACAGGAAGCGGGGGTGCTAATTCCAACCACTAGCGGTTGGAATAATCCCATCTGGCCAGTGAAGAAATCAGATGGTTCATGGAGAATGACAGTAGATTACAGGGCTTTGAACAAAAATACGGACCCTCTGACTGCTGCGGTCCCCGATATTGTAACATTGGTAGAGCAGATACAGCAACATTCGGGGAAGTGGTACGCTGTAATTGATTTAGCAAATGCTTTTTTCACAATTCCTATCTGTAAAGAAAACCAAGAACAATTTGCCTTCATGTGGGAAGGACGACAGTATACCTTCACTAGACTACCTCAGGGATACTTACATAGCCCTACCATATGTCACCGGAGGGTGGCAGAAGATTTAGAAATGTATGATTGTCCAAAAGACATACAATTAACTCATTACATTGATGATATATTAGTACAAGGGGATACAGAAGAGCAAGTAGCGATAGCTCTAGCACAAGTAGTAGAAAATATGGAGAATAGAGGTTGGAAAATTAACAAGAATAAAATACAAGTGCCTAACAACACTGTGAAATTTTTGGGGATACAGTGGTCGAATGGTAAAAGAGAAATCTTACCAAAGGCAAAGGATTCCGCCGCGGAATCAAAAAGAAGCCCAGAAGTTTATAGGACTATTTGGATTCTGGCGACAGCACATTCCACATTTGGGGCAAATATTGTCCCCATTGTATAAAGTCACTTGAAAAAAGGAAAAATTCGAATGGGGACGATTACAACAAGATGCTTTTGATCAGGCTAAAGTCGCTATCCAAACAGCATTAGACTTAAGGCCTATCAGGGAGGGGCCAGTAGAATTACAAGTTTCATTTTCATCTTGTCATGTGGACTGGAGTCGGTGGCAGAAACAAGACGGTAAACGAGTATCATTAGGGTTTTGGAGCAGGAAATTACCTGATGCTGCATGGCAGTATTCAGCCTTTGAGAAGCAGTTACTAGCATGTTACTGGGCTTTGTTAGACACGGACCAATTAACTCAGAACCAGGAAATCCTTATGCGCTCTTTAATCCTAATTATGCAGTGGGTATACAGCACCCCGCATCGGATAGGGTATGCGCAAGAAGCTTCCATAGTAAAATGGAAATGGTATATCAAGGACAGGGCGAAATCAGGCTTGGCTGGGCACTCCATGCTCCATGAACAGGTAGCGGAAATTCCTATTAATCAAGAAAAAGAACAGATAGAAACATTGGATATTCCTCCTTCTCCGGTTACTACCGGGGTACCATTCGACCAATTACCCAAAGAACAGCGGTTACATGCTTGGTTTACAGACAGTTCGGCTAGAATGAAGGGAACTGAGCGATTATGGAAGGCTGTAGTGTATAATCCCCATACAAACGAAGTAAGTCAGGAGGAAGGGAAAGGCAAATCTAGCCAGTTTGCGGAACTTTATGCCATATGGATGCTTTACAAAAAGGGGAAACAGATTGCCACATTTATACTGACAGTTGGGCAGTCATGAAAGGAATGACTCAGTGGATGCCAAAATGGCATAAAGATCAATGGAAGATACATCACCACCCGGTTTGGGGCACTGACATTTGGCAAAAAATCTGGGCTGAGTTTCACAAAAAGCATGTTACAGTGTTCCATGTAGACGCACATGTGAAAGATGTTTCTTTATCTAATCTGTACAATTCCATTGCAGATAAACACGCAAAAATCTGAGCCAGTGTCATGACCACAAACGAGCAGGGGCTATGGAAATGGGCACACGAAAAAAATGGCCACTTGGGGGCAGAAGCTACTGACAGGTGGGCCCAAGCTAGAGGGATACCAGGATCCCTCCCTGATTTTCAAAACATACTCACACAATGTGAATATTGTCAGTTGACACATCCAAGGTCACCACAAGCTATTGAGCAGGGGCATATCCATCGTGGTTTAAGTCCTGCCACTATTTGGCAAATAGATTTTATAGGCCCTTTACGAAAATGTGGAGGAGATGTATATTTATTAGGGATGTGCAGAGCAAAATTTTATGTTCATATTTTTTATGTCCGAAAGGGGGTCCCACTTGCGGCCAATATGGACATAAAAAAAATCCAATGAGTTGGGTATATGTACATATGTGCAAAAAAAAAATTAAACCCCCTCACCCTCCTTAATCCCCCCCCCAGACTTACCACAACTCCCTGGTGATCGAGCGAGGAGTGAGGACGTCATTTCTGCAATCCTTGGCGAGAAGCATGTGACGTCGGTGGCACGTCGAGTGACGCGGCGTCACGTGATTCCCGGCTCGTTCGCGCCGGACGGCTCGTTCGGCCCAAAAAGAACTTTTGGCCAGCTTGGGGGGGCCTCCTGACCCCCCCAAGCTGGCCAAAAGTTCTTTTTGGGCCGAACGAGCCGTCCGGCGCGAACGAGCCGGGAATCACGTGGCGCCGCGTCACTCAGACGCGACGTCACGTGATTCCCGGCAAGTTTGCGCCGGACGGCTCGTTCGGCCCAAAAAGAACTTTTGGCCAGCTTGGGGGGGCCTCCTGACCCCCTCAAGCTGGCCAAAAGTTCTTTTTGGGCCGAACGAGCCGTCCGGCGCGAACTTGCCGGGAATCACGTGACGTCGGCGTCACGTGATTCCCGGCTTGTTCGCGCCGAACGAGCCGTCTGGCGCGAACTTGCCGGGAATCACGTGACGTCGCGTCTGAGTGACGCGGCGCCACGTGATTCCCGGCTCGTTCGCGCCGGACGGCTCGTTCGGCCCAAAAAGAACTTTTGGCCAGCTTGGGGGGGTCAGGAGGCCCCCCCAAGCTGGTCAAAAGTTCTTTTTGGGCCGAACGAGCCGTCCGGCGCGAACGAGCCGGGAATCACGTGACGCCGGCGTCACTCGACGTGCCGCCGACGTCACATGCTTCTCGCCAAGGATTGCAGAAATGGCATCCTCACTCCTCGCTCCATCACCAGGGAGTTGTGGTAAGTCGGGGGGGGGGGGGGTTAAGGAGGGTGAGGGGGGTTATATTTTTATTTTGGCTCAACAATCGCGATTTCCAACATATCGAACATATCTATGTTCGATATGTGGGAAATCCGATCGTTTATGTCGAATCAATTTTTTAAGTAAAAAAAAAATATGAGTTGCGTTTTACTAATGCGGTCAATCCGAATGCACACCCCTAATATTTATGTACGGCAGTAGATACATTTAGTGGAATCATGATGGCTGGGCCTGCACCAGAGGCTAATCAGAAAGCTACGTTAAAACTTTTAAATAAAATGAGTCGGTATTATGGAATACCAAAACAAGTTCAGAGCAATAGAGGGACTCACTTTACTGGTTACTTAGTGCAGCAATATGATAGAGACAACTACATTGAATGGATCTTTCACATTTCATATTATCCACAAGCTGCCGGCCTTATTGAGCGTATGAATGGGTTATTAAAAAATATGTTACACTCTCTTACAAAATCTGCCACCATGAAGGGATGGAAATCTGTATTGTCCACAGCTCTACAGCTGCTAAATAGTAGACCTTTAAAAAAGGACGGAAAGACTCCTTTCCAGAAGTTATATAATCAGGAACCCGCTTCTACTCAGATCCGAAATATCATTTGCTGGGCCACGGCTTCGGGAAATGTCGAATTGCCCCACCAAAATAGTTATGAAGCTGCGGGATATGATGTAACCAATCCCACCGCTATAGTGATACCTCCCCATGAATCTTTATTGTATGATTTACAGATTGGGTGCAGCATCCCTAAGCAACATTTCAGATGGCTGTGTATTCGATCTAGTTGGGCAAAACAAGGCATAACTGTATTGGGGGGAATCATTGATTCTGACTACTGTGGTCCCATATATGTACTGTATCACAACTTGACGAATAAAGAAATTTACGTTCCTGCCCAAACCAAAATGGTACAATTGATTATTATTCCCTATGTAACAGACCAAATGGTATGGGGAATTCCCAATTCCACTCCCCGAGGACAAGGTGCCTTTGGAAGCACCTCCAATCCATGTAAACTACATCCAGGAGCTAATATATGGATCTTCACACCCCATAGAGAACCTAGGAAAGGTGAAATTTTAGCTGTTGGCAAAAATGCAGTACTGACTGTACTACCAGAAGGAGATGAACATTGGATACAGGTACCCAGTATCCGATGTAAACTAAGGGAATAACTAACAATGTGTTCTCTCGCTATAGGTTGGCTTGCACCTCCCGTTTATGGCGATCAACCTCTTTGCCATCATTGGTATGGTGCACACCCTATATCAGCCTGTAGAAGTAACCTCCGGATGGGGGACTATCAAGTGGAAGAACAGCACCTCCTCTCGGACGCAGGATAATTTCACATGTAAAGCATAGCAAGAAAAGTACGGAATCTTGGGATTATAGTGGACCCTGAGCTATGCATGAAACAGCACATCTCACAGAAAATAAAAGAAGGATATGGTAAACTAATGACTCTTAGAAGACTGAAACCCCTCTTAACACTAAACAACTTTTGCACAATCCTACAGGCACCGATATTCGCAAGCACAGACTATTGTAATGCACTATTACTAGGGCTTCCACAATCTACACTGAGGCCGCTGCAAATACTACAAAATTCCGCTGCAAGAATTTGAACTGGCAAAAAAAGAAGGGACCACATAACTGGAACACTTGCTGAACTACATTGGCTCCCAATCGAACAAAGAATACAATACAAAGTTCTATGTATAATTCATAAGCTAATACATGAGGAAAAAGCCGACTGGCTTAACACAGCACTGCGCATACATGTCCCTCACAGAAACCTAAGATCTGCAAATAAGGCTCTACTAACTGTCCCCTCTGTCAAATCAACCCGGCTCACTCAAGTAAGGGAAAGAGCAGTCACTGGCTGGCCCCGTACTATGGAACACCATCCTCTTGAATTAAGGCTCCAGAGAAATCTGAAAATCTTTAAATCTAACCTGAAAACCTGGCTCTATAAACAAGCTTTCGATAAAGACAGAGAGAAGGAGAAAAACAATTGATTAAGATGGACGCACCGAACAAACTCACAGTAATGTTAATTTTGTACCGTTGATAAATTGTCATACCAAACTGATTAGCTTACTTAAACATATAGCTTATTGCACTTTATTGTTACCATACTATGATGGCACATGTTCAAGTTGTAATCTATACCACTCATAATTGTTATCGTGCCTATATGTAAACCGTTGTGATGGTTCTCCAACTTAACGACGGTATAGAAGAGTTTTTAAATAAATAAAATAAATAAATATGATGCTTGTGTGGTTTGGAACATCCCCACAACGCAAAAGTAGTGAATGAAAAGACAACACAGGACAAAATCACTAGATTACTCGTCAAGTATCACATCGGGGATCAGTTTTCTATAGTCAGTTACACCGCCATACAGTTTCGTAACTATTCGGCTCCTTGTCTACAATATACCCGAGCTATGTGGAAGGAGAAGATATGCAATTCCACCCCAGTCCAATCACTCAATATGACACTTACTAGTATTAATGACTGGGTGCTAGTATGTGAAAATGCTACTGTAATTACAAATCGGGCCCGCTTTGGGTACTTTTGGACGATGCTACCTATAAAAGAAGTTACTAGTCATTCCCAGCTGGTGGTCCGATTCCCCGAGACATGCATTCCTTTTATACCATATGTTACAAAACATGGGGTAGATTTTCAAAGGGGTACGCGCGTACCCCCCCGAAAACCTAGCCCAAAGCCCCCCTGCGCGCGCCGAGCCTATTTTGCATAGGCTCGGCGGCGTGCACAAGCCCCGGGACGCGTGTAAGTCTCGGGGCTTGCATGGAGGGGCGTGTCGGAGGGCGTGTCGCGAGTGACGCGGCATTTCGGGGGTGGCGCCGCGGGCGTGGTTTCGGCCCGGGGGCGTGGCCGCAGCCTCCGGACCAGCCCCCGGACCGGAACATGGAGCACAGCAGCAGGCCCGGTGCGCGCAAAGTTACGCCTGCTGGAAGCAGGCGTAACTTTGCCGACAAAGGTGGGGGGGGGGGGTTTAGATAGGGCCGGGGGGGGGGGTTAGGTAGGGGAAGGGAAGGGAAGGGGCGGGGGGGTGGAAGGAAAGTTCCCTCCGAGGCCGATCCGATTTTGGAGCGGCCTCGGAGGGAACGGAGGCAGGCTGCGCAGCTCGGCGCATGCAGGCTGCCGATTTTGGGCAGCCTTGCTCATGCCGACCCCGGATTTTAATGGATATGCGCGGCTATGCACGTATCTATTAAAATCCCGTGTACTCTTGTTCGCGCCTGTGGACATAGAGGTATTAGCGAACAGAATTGTCATGGCCGGAGGGGATACAGGCCTCATCACTAACATTATTGCAAATTGGATTCCCGACCCCGCACACATGCAACAGTATGTGCAGAAGTATTTGCTTTTAAATAATGATTTGGTTATAGAAGGGTGGAATGCCACTTGGGAAATGGGACATAATCTGACTGCATTTGTTAATTGGACACAATCCCGTATGCAAGCTTTGTATCTACAACAACAGATAGAGATGATACAAACCAAACTATAAATGAGTATTCCTCCTATTTGGAAGGAATTGTTCCAATCATATGTACCATACCAATATCCTGTAGGCTGGCTGCTACAGCCACAGTATACGATATGCGATAAAAATTGGTGTACAGGTCGAATCACGTTTTATAATGTCTCCAATACCTTAATAGATACTGTATGTAAATTTACATCACTTCCTTTCCCAGTCTATCTTCCAGAAAGAGGAAGTATGCTAATACAAGTTTTGCATACTAACAATAGGATACGGACCACCAATAATCACACTATTGACAATACAATATGTACCCCTACACTAATGGGATTGGCTTGCCCTTTAATGTATTCCACATTACCCGATGATTGCTCGTTGCAGCAACCTTTGGCACACTGTAGCCTTCTAATATTACCTGATAATATAACTGGTTTCATAATTCCATTCCCTGAAACTGTATGTGTATATAATTTGACTTTTACAGGATGCCTGTATAATGTTACTTGGTTTACTTTTGGTTCTCGACAATATTATTTATCACCAATGGACATCGCTGACACACAATTGGGGGTAAAGTTGGACTTATCATTCTTTAAGACACCATTGTTGGATTTGACTAAACTGCAAAAGGTATTGAATACCTCAGATTCGTTGAAACAGACCCCGAGACATGTGGACATTGCTGTAACTGGTGCCCTGCTTCGAGCGGACTTTGCCAAGGAACGCCTACTACATTTACAACAATTGATAAAAGACACCTCTCATTCTTGGTGGGTTGTGTTTTTCAGACGTTCCTCTACTGCCACAATGACTCTGAATTGAATTTTTCATCCTATCCTTATTGTAATGTGTGTATGCCTCCTGTGCCTAGTGTGTACATGTTATCTTACCTATCGAGTGCATAAAATAGCACGTCAAAGTAAATATACCACTACAGTGGCTTCGTATGCAGTGGTGCCTGCATTGGAGAATGATTGGTCAAGGGTGGAGTGTAGGATAAACATGTTCTTGTTAAACAGGTTGTGCAGCTCAGCTTTCTGGCTCCCTGTCAGGAATAAGGCGGTCTGATCAACTGCCTATATGCCAGGGACAGGATGAGTCCGAGAGGGCAGTAGCAACTGTTGACACATAACATGGGGGGATAGTGATCAATCATTTCTCTCTCGCACGCACACTTGTTTACGGCACGGTATAAAAGAGCAGGACTTTCCAGTGTCCGGCGGGAGTAGGAGACATTGCCTCTATAGACGTATAGAGTGCTGGACACTGAAAACCCCCTTCTTGCCTTTGCTGACCTGACGACTCTTCGATACAAGGCTGATGACACGAAGGGTGCTGGATGGCATATGCAATCATGTGGTATGTAAATAACTTTCTGTAAATAACGTATATTACCATGATGTCACATTAATAAATGATGTCATAGATATTGTGTCAGAGTACCTTACTCTCTCATTCCCAACAGCAGCTACCACCTTTTTATAGATAATATTGTATCTTTGTTCTGTAAGCCATTCCCCATGTCTTTTTCCTCTGGGCTCCTCCCCCCCATCATATAGTGGTCTAAAATGGCAATGAATATTATTTGTTAAAATATTGTGTAAAACATTTATGTTTTGTTAAATATGCCAACATTTCTTTATTGAATATATTATGTATATTTGTTTTGAAAATTATAAATAAAGCATTAAAAAAAACAGTGTACCTTGCACTTTACATATTGGGGCGGATTTTAAAAGGGTTCCGTGCGTATATTATGCGCGTAACCCCGAAAACCCGCTCCTGCGCGCGCCTAGCCTATTTTGCTTAAGCTTGGCGAAGCGTGCAAGCCCCGGGGCTTGAAAAAATGGGCAGGGCATGGGCGGGACGGGGCAGTCCAGGGGCAGGGCGTGGGCATGGCCAGAGGCCTCTCCTCTCCCGCTGGATCCAGGGCAGGCGTAAATAAAAAAATAAAGGTAGGGGGGGATTTAGGTAGGGCTGGGGGGCGGGTTAGATAGGGAAGAGAGGAGAAGGTGGGGGGTGCGGAGGGAACGGGGAAAGCCATCGGGGCTCCCCTAGGGCTCGGCGCGCACAAGGTGCACAAGTGTGCACCCCCTTTCGTGCGCCAACCCCGGATTTTATAACAAGCGCATGGCTGCGCACGCATGTTATAAAATCGGGCGTAATTTGTGCGCGCTGGGTTGCGCGCACAAATCTACGCCCGCGCATAGATACAAATATCTGGCCCATAATTCTTATAATATTTATCTAACATTCTAAATTACAGTCATCTTCTGCTTTGCCCTAACAAGATAAATGATAAATCTATAAAGAATGCAGTATGGGAGTATAGTAACTTGGGCAATAGAAGCTTGCAGGCGGATTTTAAAAGCCCTGCTTGCGTAAATCCAGGCGGATTTACGCGAGCAGGGCCCTCGCGTGCCGGCGCGCCTATTTTGCATAGGCCGCCGGCGCGCGCAGAGCCCCGGGGTTTTTGAAGGGGCGTGCCGGGGGTGTGTCAGGGGCGGGGCCAAATGACACGGCGTTTCGGGGGGTGGGGCGTGGTGTTTTCGGGGGCAGGACTGGGGGCATGGCGCCGACCTGGGGGCATGGTCCAAGCCTCTGGACCAGCCCCTGGGTCGGATGACGGCGCGCCAGCAGTCCGCTGGCGCGCGTAGATTTACGTCTGCTTCTCGCAGGCATAAATCTAGGGACAAAGGTAAGGGGAGGGTTAGATAGGGCCGGGGGGTTGGGTTAGGTAGGGGAAGGGAGGGGAAGGTGAGGGGAGAGCGAAAGAAAGTTCCCTCCGAGGCCGCACCGATTTCGGAGCGGCTCGGAGGGAACGGAGGCAGGCTGCGCGGCTCGGCGCGCGCAGGCTGCCCAAAATCGGCAGCCTTGCGCGCGCCGATCCAGGATTTTCTAAGATACGCGCTGCTATGCGCGTATCTTAGAAAATCCTGCATACTTTTGTTCACGCCTGCTGCGCGAACAAAAGTACACGATCGCGCTTTTTAAAAAAGTCTACCCCTTGGTAAACAGTCAGAAGGAATAAGGGGGCAGATTCTGGCTGTTTCCTTATGTGCAATTTATTTACAGTGAAAAGCAAAATCGAATAAATGATGCAGCTCATCTTAAATCACAAGAAGCCCACAAAAATCAAACATAGCAGGTCTTTGCATAGGTTGGGTTCCTTCCTGCTCCCTGGGGAGTCTCTAACCCTTCTAGGCCCTGAGTTCTTATACTCTGGTGAGAGGCTCCTCCTTTCACCAGGGATTCCTTGTGGGTCTGGATCTTAAGAAGGACTGGGTAAGACAGCTATGCCCAGTTCCTTAAGATAGCCTGAGGGAGTTTCCTATAGACCTCCTCACAGGGCGTTCACAATGGTCATAGTTTTAATAAAGTGAATATATAGTGCCATATCATAGCTGTGAACTGCACATTACAGTCCTGCTTCCACACATCAGCAAGCACTGCCAAAACCAATTAATTGTGAAGGGCATTTAATAGTTTGTAAAAGTGAGTCACAGAAAACCACCTCTTGATCGATTAAAAGCACAAATGGGTCAAATTTTGCAGAAGTACAAGGAGGCACAGCTTGCATAAAAATGAAAGTGAGATAATGTTTGCAAATACATTATAAAAAAATAATTAATGGTAAAACCCTTTTTCCTAACACAAGTTTCAAAGGATTCCATACTTGTAGAGTTTGGAATGAGTAAATCCCCCAAAGTCATAATCCCCTTATCCATGTTTCTTGCAACTAGTGTGCAATGAGATAGATGGAAAAGCAGGATTCCTGAAAATAGTTATAAAAAGGGAAATTTTAACCAACACCCTAGCAAGCTGCCTCAAAAACTTCCAGAATTTCCAAATAGAAATTACCACCACATGGAAGGCAGCATAATAAATGAAATGACCCTTATCTATATGAACAGCATATCTCAAATCATATTCATAAACTATTTGGTTCTCAATCTCTACATCTAGAAAGCAGCTAATACGTCTCAGGCAGTTCGATAAGGGGCCAAGTAGTGCCAGCATATTACAGAATATAAAATTGGGAACATTTAATCATCCTCAAACATAGGAAGCATCAGGCTCTTCATCATTAATCTGGCCTTGTTTTTCTTCCACAAATAACAAGAACAGAGCCTAAAAAGCAAATAAATATCTTTAGTACAAAGTACTACAGGTGGGGCAAGCAAAATGTAAAGTAGTTTGGGAAGCAAAGCAATTTTTACCAATGCTATTTTGTCCTGAAAGGACAAAGAAACATGCACCCAGCACTCTATTTTCTTTTTTTTAATTTTCAAGATCTGTAGAACTTTGGGTGGCATATATATGAAAGGGGTCTCTAGGTATTCTGACCCCCAAGTAATTAAGTTTATCCTGTGCCTAAGTGGAAAGGAATTCCAACTAGGCAAGATGTTGCGCGTCCCGTCCACGCTAGGCCCATGCCCGGGCCTGCTCACCTTGCTCCTGCACTGTCGGGTCCCAGGCCGTCCTCTCCCGATGCCACTTGCAGTGGCATCGGGTCTGCGGCACTCCTGCGGCGGTATCTCCCAGGCCCCCACATCGTCCTAGCTTCACGCCGGGGCGTGGTGTCCTCTCCGGCAGTGGCCCCACCCCTAGGTACGTGTGCGTGGACCGCCCTGCACTTTAAAGGGCCAACGGCGGGAACCAGCTCCGCGGTGCAACCTGATGACATCATGTAAACCTCATGTAAAAGTGAGGCCCTGTCCCTCAGGACCTCGCTTTGGCAATCGGGTTGACACCGTGGTGTTATTTGTTTGCCTACTCCGTGTTCCAGCGTTCCTTGTTCCAGTGTCTCCTTTTTCCAGTGTCTCCTTGTTCCAGTGTCTCCCTCATTCAAAGCATCTTCCTGTTCCTGAGTCTCCTTGTGTTCCTGTGTCCTTCCCAGGTAGTACCCCTTTGGACTGACCTCTGGTACTGACCTCTGCTTGCCTGACCATTCTCCTGTCTGCCACCTGGAACTGAACTCTGCCTGCCTGACCATTCTCCTGTCTGCTGCCTGGAACTGACCTCTGCCTGCCTGACCATTCTCCTGTCTGCCACCTAGAAATTACCTCTGCCTGCCTGACCACTCTCCTGTCTGCTGCCTGGAACTGACCCTCACTTGCCTTGACTACACTCGGACTGACCTTGGTATTGACCCTTGCTTTGATTGACTACTTCTGGACTAATACTCTGGCTCTGACCCTTGTGCTTCACTCGGACACTCTCTTCTGGCCTACTGTGACTACCAGACCAGCCTGCTGGGAATACACTTACGGTTCCACCCGACTAGACCCGCAGACGCTGCCTGTCTTGCCTGGAGACCCTTCCTGAACTGTGACCTCCCTGAGGTCTCTGGAGCTTCCAGTTTGGGACTAGTCCAGTCCTATCTGATCTGCGTTAGCCACACACCCTTGTTCGTTGTGGGCACAACTATCTGCTCTCCTCCGGGAGACCATGTGAGCCCACCTAAGTCCAGGCGGTCTGGGTACCCAAGGGCTCAACCTGTGGAACCCCGGACTGTTATTGGAGAAGCTCGAGTTAGCCTCTGTCCTCCTCGTGTGTTCCGCCTCCTGGTGGCAAGCGCTCTCTGGTCCCGACCAGAGGGCTGTACCAATCTGCACCAGCCAAGGGTCCACCACCAGGCGCAACAGGTTGCCAAGGCCATGGACTCGTGGAGTCTCCTGGCCTTGCAGGCCCATCCCTAGTCCTGGGTCAATCGTGTCCGAGAACACAATGGATTATGGAAGCATTGGCTTCTTCCGTAGAAAAAGATGCGGTTCTCAATTGAGGAATTTGCCTTCTCCAACACAGGGGCTCATGCCCATACCGTGCCCTCTTGGGCACCGCTGTCCTCCCAGCTCCATCCCGTTTCAATGGGGATCCGCACCTCTGTTGTGGCTTCATAAATCAATGTTATATGCAGTTCTCACTGCAACCCTTGCTATTTCCTGATGAGGCAACAAAAATTACATTCATTCTCTCAAGTCTTGAGGGGAAAGCCTTGGCATGGGCTTCCCCACTCTGGAAGCGTTCTGACGCAATCCATCGCCAGCTCCCTCAGTTCATCTCCGTCTTCCAAAGCACCTTTGAGGAACCAGGCCAACAGGCAGTCGCTGGCCACCATCTACACCACCTCTGTCAAGGCTCGCACTTGCTCGCTGAATACACAGTGGAATTTAGAACTCTAGATACTGAGTTAGGTTGGCAATAAGTCTGCCTGCGGGCACTCTACCTAGAAGGACTGTCTCCTGCCTTTAAGGATGAACTGGCCACCTGTGAGATCCCCGCATCTCTGGTCGGTAGGATCGACTCCCACCTTTGACAATGGTATCAGGAGGTAAGGCTCCTTAGACCTCCTGCTCTACGATCACCCCGTTTGGAGAGCCCTCTGTTGAAGGCTCTATCAGCAGCCCCTCAACATCCTGAGGAACCTATGCAAATGAACCGTGGTCACCTTACCCCAGAGGAATGTATCCGATGCAAGCAATCGGGCCTCTGCCTATATTGTGGCGGTTCTGGACAACCTTCTCCAAACTTGCCCTATGTGTCTGGGAAACTCCAAAAGCCTGAGCCCAGCAGGGGTCCCAAGCTTGGGTGCTACAGTTTCTTCTGGCCCTCAACTGTTGCTTCCTATATCCCTCCTTAGACAGTCACATCCATTCACCACCACCATCGTCGTGGACACTGGGGCGAGTGGAAATTCATTATGGAAGAGATCGTCAAGCTCCTTCAGACACCACTTCAACCTCTGGAGATTCCACTCTGTATTGCCTCAATTCAAGGAGAACATCTTACCGATTGTACCACTCACCGTACCATGGCCATTCGCCTCACCGTTGGAACCCTCCATTACAAGAGATCTCCCTGCTGATTTTGAAACGATCAACATAACCCGTGGTCCATGGACTTCCTTGGCTTCAGTTACATGTCACCCACTTCGACTTGCAAACCCTGCAACTCACCCAGTGGGGCCCGCAATGTCAATCCCTCTGTTTACGGCAAGTATCTTCCATCGGTGACAGTTCTAAGAACATAAGAACATAAATTGCCATGCTGGGTCAAACCAAGGGTCCATCAAGCCCAGCATCTTGTTTCCAACAGAGGCCAAACCAGGCCACAAGAACCTGGCAATTACCCAAACACTAAGAAGATCCCATGCTACTGATGCAATTAATAGGGGTGTGCATCCGTTTTCCACGTATTTGTGATCCGCAACGTATTTTGTCATATCTGTTAAAAACGTGGGGAGGCGAAACGCATCGCGACTCCCCACGTATTTAAATGGATTTCTGTTTTATTCGGCCACCTAAATAAAAATTTAAACAAACCCTCCTGAACCCCCCCCCCCAAGACTTACCAAAACTCCCTGGTGGTCCAGCGGGGGGGTCCGGGAACTATCCCCCGCACTCACACCCCTCGGTGCTGGTTTCATCAATGGCGCCGATAAGCCTTTGTCACAGGGGCTACCGGTGCATTGGTCAGCCCCTGTCACATGGCCATCGGCACCATCTTGTGCTCCTACCATGTGACAGGGGCTGACAAATGGCACCGGTAGCCTCTGTGACATAGTAATGGGGCAAAAGGCTATCGGTGCCATTTTGAGTCCTGGCATCGAACGGCCGCTTGCAGTGAGGTCGCTCCGGGACCCCCATTGGACCCACAGGGACTTTTGGCCAGCTTGGGGGGGGCCTCCTGACCCCCACAAGACTTGACAAAAGTCCAGCGGGGTCCAGGAGCAACCTCCTGCATGCCGGCTGTCCCATGCCAATACTCAAAATGGCGCCGATCGCCTTGCCCTCACTATGTCACAGGTACTGACGGTCGGCCCCTGTGACATAGTGAGGGCAAAGGCGATCGGCGCCATTTTGAACACTGGCAGCAGATCGCCTTTGCCCTCACTATGTCACAGGGGCCGACCATCGGTACCTGTGACATAGTGAGGGCAAAGGCGATCGGCGCCATTTTGAGTCCTGGAATCGGCCGGCCGGCGTGCAGGAGGTCGCTCCCGGACCCCCGCTGGACTTTTGGCAAGTCTTGTGGGGATCAGGAGGCCCTCCCAAGCTGGCCAAAAGTCCCTGGGGGTCCAACGGGGGTCCCGGAGCGACCTCCTGCACGCCGGCCGTCCGATACCAGGACTCAAAATGGCGCCGATAGCCTTTGCCCATACTATGTCACAAGGGCTACTGGTGCCATTAGTCAGACCCTGTCACATGGTAGGAGCACAAGTTGGCGCAGGTGACCATGTGACAGGGGCTGACCAATGGCACCGGTAGCCCCTGTGACACAGGCTATCGGCGCCATGATGAAACCAGCAAACGGTGTGAGAGTGCAGGGGATGGCTTCTGGACTCCCCGCTGGACCACCAGGGAGTTTTGGGGGGGGGGTCAGGAGGGTGGGGGTTTGAAGTTAATTTTAATTTTAGCTGGGACTATATAACTCGCCGTATTAACGCATCGGGGCGCCATACGGCCGAATGCAACGCATTTGCTCCCCGACGAATCCGAATCACGAATGCAACACATGCCGTCCCTCTGCATATCCCTAGCAATTAATAGCATGATGCAATTAATAGCTATTCTCTAAGTAAACTTGATTAATAGCCATTAATGGACTTCTCCTCCAAGAACTTATTCAAACCTTTTTTGAACCCAGTTACACTATCTTCACCAACCACATCCTCTGGCAACAAATTCCAGAGCTCTACTGTGCGTTGAGTGAAAAAGAATTTCCCCAATTAGTCTTAAATGTGCTACTTGCTAACTTCATGGAATGCCCCCTAGTCCTTCTATTATTTGAAAATGTAAATAACCAAGTCACATCTACTCGTTCAAGATCTCTCATGATCTTAAAGACCTCTATCATATCACCCCTCAGCCATCTATTCTCCAAGCTGAACAGCCCTAACCTCTTCACCCTTTCCTCATAGGGGGGAGCTGTTCCATCCCCTTTATCATTTTGGTTGCCCTTCTCTGTAACTTCTCCATTGCAGCAACCAGAATTGTAGCACAGTATTCAAGGTACGGTCCTCACTATGGAGAGCGATATAGAGGCATTATGACATTTTCCGTTCTATTAACCATTCCCTTCCTAATATTTCCTAACATTCTGTTTGCTTTTTTGACTGCTGCAGCACACTGAGCTGACGATTTTAAAGTATTATCCACTATGATGCCTAGATTTTTTTCCTGGGTGGTAGCTCCTTATATGGAACCTAACATCGTGTAACTACAGCAAGGGTTATTTTTCCCTATATGCAACACCTTGCACTTGTCCATCCATTAATTTCATCTGCCATTTGGATGCCCAGTCTTCCAGTCTTGCAAGGTCCTCCTGTAATGTAATCACAGGTCCTCTGTGATTTAACTACTCTGAATAATTATGTAATCATCCGCAAATTTGATAACCGTCACTCGTCGTATTCCCTTTCCAGATCATTTATATATATATTGAAAAGCACCGGTCCAAGTTCAGATCCCTGAGGCACTTCACTGTTTACCCTTTTCCACTGAGAAAATTGACCATTTAATCCTACTCTCTGTTTCCTGTCATTTAACCAGTTTGTAATCCACGAAAGGACATTGCCTCCTATCCCATGACTTTTTAGTTTTCGTAGAAGCCTCTCATGAGGGACTTTATCAAACACCTTCTGAAAATCCAAATACACTACATCTACCCGTTCACCTTTATCCACATGTTTATTAACCCCTTCAAAAAAAATGAAGCAGATTTGTTAGGCAAGACTTCCCTTGGGTAAATCCATGTTGACTGTGTCCCATTAAATCATGTCTTTCTATATGCTATTCTACGATTTTGATTTGAGAATAGTTTCCACTATTTTTCCCGGCACTGAAGTCAGGCTCACTGGTCTATAGTTACCCGGATCACCCCTGGAGCCATTTTTAAATATTGGGGTTACATTGGCCACCCTCCCGTCTTCAGGTACAATGGATGATTTTAATGATAGGTTACAAATTTTAACTAATAGATCAGAAATTTCATTTTTTAGTTTCTTCAGTACCCTAGGATGCATACCATCTGGTCCAGGTAATTTGCTACTCTAGTTTGTCAATCTGGCCTACTACATCTTCCAGGTTCACAGTGATTTTGTTCAGTTAGTCTGACTCATCACCCCTGAAAACAATCTCCGGAACTGGTATCTCCCCAACATCCTCATTAGTAATCAAGGAAGCAAAGAATCCATTTATCCTTTCTGCAATGGCCTTATCTTCCCTAAGAGCCCCTTTAACCCCTCGGTCATCTAATGGTCCAACCGACTCCCTCACAGATTTCTTGCTTCGGATATATTTAAAAAGGTTTTTATTATGAGTTTTTGCCTCTATGGCCAACTTCATTTCAAATTCTTTCTTCACTTGTCTTATCAATGTTTTTTACTTAACTTGACAATGCTTATGTTTTATCCTATTTTCTTCATATGGATCCTTCTTTCAATTTTTGAAGGATTTTTTTTGGCTAAAATAGCCTCTTTCACCTCACCTTTTAACCATGACGGTAATCATTTTACCTTCTTTCCACCTTTCTTAATGTGTGGAATACATATGGACTGCGCCTCTAGGATTGTATTTTTAAACAATGTCCAAGCCTGTTGAACACTTTTAACCTTTGCAGCTGCACCTTTCAGTTTTTTTCTAAATATTTTCCTCATTTTATCAAAGTTTCCCTTTTGAAAGTTTAGTGTTAGGGCTGCAGATTTACTTATTGCCTCCCTTCCAGTTATTAGTTTAAATTTGATCATGTTATGATAACTGTTACCAAGTGGCCCCACCACCGTTACCTCTCTCACCAAATCCTGCATTCCACTAAGAATTAAATCTAAAATAGCTCCATCTCTTATTGGTTCCTGAACCAATTGCTCCATGAAGCAATCATTTATTACATCCAGGAACTTTATTTCTCTAGCAAGTCCTGATGTTACATTTACCCAGTCAATAATGGGATAATTGAAATCTCCCATTATTATTGCACTGCCAAATTGGTTTGCTCTACAACCCTTTCTGGGTTACCTGCCCCGTACTTGGAATTCAAGGATGTGTTCTCCAAACAAAATGCTGATATAAGAACATGAGAACATAAGAACATGCCATACTGGGTCAGACCAAGGGTCCATCAAGGCCAGCATCCTGTTTTCCAACAGTGGCCAATCCAGGCCATAAGAACCTGGCAAGTACCCAAAAACTAAGTCTATTCCATGTTACGGTTGCTAGTAATAGTGGTGGTTATTATCTAAGTCAACTTAATTAATAGCAGATAATGAACTTCTCCTCCAAGAACTTATCCAATCCTTTTTTAAAACACAGCTATACTAACTGCACCAACCACATCTTCTGGCAACAATTCCAGAGTTTAATTGTGCGTGAGTGAAAAGAACTTTTTATGATTAGTTTTAAATGTGCCACATGCTACTTCATGGAGTGCCCCCTAGTCTTTCTATTATCCGAAAGAGTAAAAAAAGATTCACATCTACCCGTTCTAGACCTGTCATGATTTTAAAACACCTCTATCATATCCCCCCTCAGCCGTCTCTTCTCCAAGCTGAAAAGTCCTAACCTCTTTAGTCTTTCCTCATAGGGGAGCTGTTCCATTCCTTTTATCATTTTGGTCACCAGGGACGCCATTCCTGGAGGGCACGTTTTACTGCTAGGTGTTCACGGTCCCCTATGGAATAATTTTGTTTAATTGCCCCATAGAGCTCCTACGGCGGAACCATGCCTCCCATGGGCAGAACCTATCCCCTTTCACCTCCCAGAAACCCAAGCGATGTCAACATTAGAGATGGTGAATCGGAACCGGAATCGGTTTCGGTTCCGGTTCCGATTCAAACCGTGCATTTTTTTTCGTCCAGGCCCCGATCGTTTTTTTTTTTATCGGCTGCGCCCGATCTGATAAACAAAAAACCCACCCCGGCCCTTTAAAAACCGCTCCCTTAGCCTCCACCACCCTCCCGACCCCCAAAAACATTTTAAAATTACCTGGTAGTCCAGTGGGGGTCCTGGGAGCGTTCTCTCATGCTCTGGCTGTCGGCTGATAAACAAAAAACCCACCCGACCCTTTAAAACTGCTCCCTTAGCCTCCACCACCCTCCCGACCCCCCCAAAAACATTTTAAAATTACCTGGTGGTCCAGTGGGCCCTGGGAGTGATCTCCCACTCTCGGGCCGTCGGCTGCCACTAATAAAAATGACGCCGATGGCCCTTTGCCCTTACCATGTGACAGGGTAACCGTGCCATTGGCCAGCCCCTGTCACATGGTAGGAACACTGGACAGCCGGCGCCATCTTTAAAAATGGTGTGGGCCATCCAGTGGATGGCCGGCGCCATTAAAACATTTTTTGGGGGGTCGGGAGGGTGGTGGAGGCTAAGGGAGTGGTTTTAAAGAGTCGGGGTGGGTTTTTAGGTTGTGTTCTAACTCCCGTTAGTGTGCACTAACCTGATTAACGATTTTTTCATGATAAATCAGTGGAATTTATATTGTATCACTCTCTTTAACGATTAATGACGATTTAAAAAATATCGGACGATATTTTAAATTGTCAAAAAACGATTCACATCCCTAGTCAACATGCATCAAAGAGAATTTGGCCAAAGGCTTCATAAGACCCTCTAATTCTGTGTACGGGTTACTGCGTTCAAACCTCTGTATAGACTACAGAGGTTTGAAAGCAGTAACCCGTAAGAACCGGTACCCACTATCACTTATTAGTGAACTGTTCGACCATCTACAGGGTGCACAAATTTTTACTAAATTGGATCTCTGGGGAGCATATAACCTAATACGGATTCAACCGGAAGATATCTGAAAGACCGCCTTCAACACAAGAGGCGGTCACTACAAGTATGTAGTAATGCCCTTCGGAATTTGTAATGCCCCTGTAGTCTAGGGGTGTGCATTCGGATTGACCGTATTAGTAAAACGCAACTCATATTTTTTTTTTACTTAAAAAATTGATTCGACATAAACGATCGGATTTCCCACATATCGAACATAGATATGTTCGATATGTGGGAAATCGCGATTGTTGAGCCAAAATAAAAATATAAACCCCCTCACCCTCCTTAATCCCCCCCCCCCCGACTTACCACAACTCCCTGGTGATGGAGCGAGGAGTGAGGACGCCATTTCTGCAATCCTTGGCGAGAAGCATGTGACGTTGGTGGCACGTCGAGTGACGCGGCGTCACGTGATTCCCGGCTCGTTCGCGCCGGACAGCTCGTTCGGCCCAAAAAGAACTTTTGGCCAGCTTGGGGGGGCCTCCTGACCCCCCCAAGCTGGCCGACGTCACATGCTTCTCGCCAAGGATTGCAGAAATGACGTCCTCACTCCTCGCTCGATCACCAGGGAGTTGTGGTAAGTCTGGGGGGGGGGATTAAGGAGGATTTTTGCACATATGTACATATACCCAACTCATTGGATTTTTTTTATGTCCATATTGGCCGCAAGTGGGACCCCCTTTCGGACATAAAAAATATGAACATAAAATTTTGCTCTGCACATCCCTACTGTAGTCTTCCAGTGGCTAATGAATGAGATTTTCCAGGACCTTTTGTACTCATTTGTTGTAGTATATCTAGACGATATATTAATCTTCTCTAAAGACCTGAAGTCTCTTTGCAACCATGTTCAAACAGTCCTCCAACGTCTCAGAGACTATCATCTCTATGCTAAATTGGAGAAGTGCATTTTTGGAACAAACCATTCTTAGGCTACTCATTTCCAACCATGGGTTCACATGGACCCTGACAAACTCCAGGGTATTTGAGATTGGCCTCAACCAGTGGGCCTCCGAGCCCTACAAAGATTCCTCAGATTCACAAATTACTACTAGAAATTTCATCACCAAGTGACTCCATGCTGGCCGCTCACTCACCGCCATGACTAGGAAAGGGGTGACCTTCAAGTGTGGCAGTCCCAGGCCCAAAGCCTTCCATGCTTAAAAAGAAGCCTTCTACAGTGGCCCGTGTCTACATCACCCCGATCCTACCTGTCATTCATCATCGAAGTCGACGCACTCTGCCATAGGAGGCAGGAGCAGTCTTGAGTCAATACTCCTCCAAGGGAAACATTAGGGAAAATTTTCCTTCTATTCACATAAATTCTCCCCCACAGAACAAAATTATACCATAGGGGACGTGAGCTCCTAGCAGTAAAACTTGCCCTCCAGGAATGGCATCCCTGGCTTGAAGGGGCACAACACAAATTCACAATCTTTACTGACCATAAGAATCTGGAACACCTAAAGGAGGCCCAGTTACTACTTAACCCAAGACAAGCCCACTGGGCTCTGTTCTTTGAGTGCTTCAACTTTGAGCTCCACTATCACCCAGCAGCAAAAAAATCTCCGTGTGGATGCACTCTCTCTCGCTCCATTGAGCCAGAAGACACACCTGAGACTCCCAGGCACATTATTGATCCAGCTTGCATATCTATTGCAGTTACTACCACAGTACCAGCCGGAAAGACGGTAGTCCCCTGACATCTCTGTGAGCGTGTGCTCCACAAGGCTCATGACTCCAAACTAGCCGGGCACCCTGGCCGAAGCTCGACTCTCGAGATGCTCCGAAAGGTACTACTGGGTGGCCCGGTATGGTAAAGGACTCCTGTGAATACGGTGGATTCCTATCCTGTCCATTCATCATCGAAGTCGACGCATCTGCCGTGGACGACGACAAGGTAAGGCCCTTCTCGCGTCCGAGTTCGCACCCAATAGCTACACCTCCTATGGTGACGCTATTGGGTGCGAAACCGGCAGCGATCGCACCGCGACGGCGCGATCACTGCTGGCTAGCGCAGGCCCACCCCCCATTTGGGCCCCCCGCTCCTCATTCCCTAAAGTATCGCAGGCCTGCGATACTTTAGAAAATGATGCCCACAGTTTGGAAAGCTCTGCTCTAGAGAATATAGGGGGTCATTCTCTAACGGTATCTCACAACGAAAAGGGACATTTTGCATGCGAAAAGTCCCTTTTGCGTGCTATAGCCTAGCTCAGGGGTGGAGTCGGCCCCGGAAGAGGAGGAGTCGGGGAGGCACCGGGGCCGACGGTGTGGGACACATCACTGGCGGCGAAAGGTAAGATTCCTTATCGCTGCCAGTTTTGCGCTGAATAACTACACCTTTTATGGTGTACTTATTCGCATGAAAGCCAGCAGTGATTGCACCTCGGAAGTGCGAATGCTGCCGGCTATCGCAGGACCGCCCCCCCGCTTTGCCTCTCCCGCCCCCCATTACCGTTGGATTCTCTAAGGTTGCAGACCTTAGAGAATCCAGGCCATAATCTCTCATACTGCTAAGAATATTTGTGCTTAAAAGCAGCACAAATATTCTTAGCAGTATGATGATTACTCCCACTAGAGCTTCTAATAGTAGAAATTAACTTGGACCCATTACAAGTGAGAAAGAAGTTTCTCAGTTTGTCATAGAAATAAAATTTATGCTTAAGCAATTGCAAGGAGCTGTGCCCTTTGATTTAGCAAGTTGTTCAATGTAAATTTTATTTCAATAAACGCTTTATGTACACTCTCTGAACTACATTGGGATAATATCTTTTTACAAGAATTCAGCTTAGACTCCAGTAATAATATTTCTTTCGACCACATCTTTTGCTTCTTTATAACATAACTGATAATTTGCCCTCTAAGAACTGCCTTTGCTGATTCCCAATAAAAGAATTGGTTGATCCATATGTTGAGAATTCTGATCCTATTTTTCTTTCAAGAAAACTGCAAATTCTAATTCTTTTTTTTTTGTAATTCTTTATTTATCCAATTTTTTCTTTTACAAATTTGAAACATATTTAAATAATTGAACAAATAAACTTTTGAAATTCCTTATATAATTCTTTTACAATAAAGTATTTTCAATGAAATAATATTATTCAATTTGTTTTTAAACAAAAAAAGTATTTTTTTAAAGAAAAACTTGAGAAGCTTAGAAGGCAAGTGAAATCTCTTAAGGAGATAAAAAGGAAAAAAGAATTACCATAGCTAATCAATTAGGGCCCTAACATAGAACTTTCACCGGCACGTTCTTATACTCTATCCCTCTCCCAACTAGGAGTAATTGGGGATGAAGTGGTGGGCTGACGGGCCTCCTCAAATTGGCGAAACTGATCAAACTGAAAAAATATATATACCTCTGTGCTCCTCTTCAAAATACATTTACACAGATATCGTAATACAAAAGAAAAACCTAAAGCAATAACATGTTTTCTCAATGTAAGAAATGTTTTTCTCCTGATCTGGGTGACGTGCCAAATCAGGAAATAACTTTACTGGCTGACCATAGAACATTGCTGGAAATTTTCTAAAATAGGATTACATAACATTATTCACATCCTGTTTGGAAATAAATGATACCAAGAGAATATTTCTCTCTGGTACTTCTGTATTGGAGTTTTCGAGGAAGCTGGTTAAATTCACTGGGATATTTACTGTTGCTGTTCCTCTCAAAGAAGTTCTCTTATTAAAAAAATAACACATATTTACCAAGGGAATATCAGGAGAAAAAGAGAGAGCTTCTGTGAAAACGTTTTTCAAAATAGTATAGGGGATTTTCCCAGCAACTTTAGGGAAGTTCAAAAACCTTATATTAAGGTGTTTAATATTATTTTCCATGGCTTCCAAGCATCTTGAACAAGAGATCTGGTCTTTAAGAATAGTCCCATGTAAATCTTGTATAGCTTTTATCTTGTTCTCTGCCTCGCCAACTTTATTCAAAATAACTTGTACTTGTTCCTGGATTTCATCTGTTTTCTGTTGGAAATTATGGGCAACAGAGTCCATTTTTTTTCCAACCTGTTTAGTGAAACCCCAAACCCTGCCATTAACTCCCAAATAGTCTCCAGGGTTATCACCTCCAGTTTAGGTGGAATCAGCGTGAACTCATCCCCAGTGCTCAATGTCATCCGTCCTCGATCTTCCTCCAAAGGGCCCCTATCTCTCGCACTCCCTCAAGGGGTCCTCTGATAGGCCTGCCGACTCTGCTCCATCACCGAGGATAGGTTCATCCCCGCTTCCAGGAGATTCACGGCGCTCAGCACTGCACTCGAGACAGCCTTCTCCTGTCCAGTCACCTTATCTGTGTCATCGGGAGGCGCCTGGGCTGCGTCTCTACTGGGGTCACGCTGAGCCAGAGGCTGATGCTGTTCAGGGGCTCAGGGATGCCTCTTCCAGGGAACTCCCCGCTCTCCTTCACAGGTATTCCCAGCGGGTTCATCGGTTCCCTGTTCGTCCAGGATCAACAAGAAATGCTCAATATCGAGCTGTGTTAACGGTGGTAAAGGATTCAGAAGGGTAAAATCTTTACTTTGCCTTTTCTCTTTGCTGGCATAGTGGGGAAAAAGGTAATTCCAGGAAAAAAGTTGGAGCTTGCGTGTTCCGTGTACGGTCTATGCCACCATCTTGCCTCCTGCAAATTCTAATTCTTCATATAGTCAATGCCATAAAGGCCTTCTCCAGAACCTATTTCCTTCCAGAGCAACACCAGTCTTTATATCTTACAAGAGCATGGTTATAGATAAAAGGTTCAATTTTAACTTTGCTATATGAAATATTAATTCAGAGACTATAGGGAGATACCAGAAGTTTATCACTGTATGCAACCAAATGCTGACTAATGTGACTATACAAGATGGACACTGACTTCACATGATGGACACTGACATGTATATTTCAGCAGAAATGCACAAATGAGGAACTTTGACCAGAATAATAATATATGCCTAAATTATCTGATCTGCCTGCTTTCTTAAGGGATATAACATCTTCTCCACAAACAATGAGTTAGCAACTCGTTGTATGTGTCAAGGACAGGTCCCAGACTGAAAACAGCCCAAATGTGCTTGGAGATGGGAACAGCCTATCCAAAAGACGAGTTTGATCAGACAGATCCGCTCACAGGTGAGAGCTGACCCAGCAAGGCAGCTCACTGGTCAAGAGGTTAGAGGACTGAGATCGCACATCTGGTTGGGAATTGCTGTGGTGACAAAGCAAATGAGCTCCAGTGTCCTGGACAGCTGCACGTACGAAGGTCCTACTGTTACCTGGCTGCTCATGTCAAACCTGTATTTTCTTCTCCAGGGCTCAGACCAGCCTCTTAGCGCAGCAAGTGACACGGGCCAAAACGCAAGCTTCCTTCTGGCAAAGACTGTTCCTCCTAGATTTCCAGCCACAGAGACTGCTCCAGAGCAACACTGAGGAAATCTCCTAAAATTAATGGGGTTAGATAGCTAGCAATGCTTAGTGACATACCCTAAGCAAGTCAAGGTATCTGATATGTAACCCTGAGTTCACTAATGATGCAAAGATTTAATCATTATAAGCCTGTGTGCTGTATCATGGACTGAAGAGGCATGAGTAGTCTGTCTTATTTTAACTGGTAAGCGTGAAATATCTGCTCATAAAAGTCAGATTCTGAGGAGAGCAGTGTCCCTTTCAAAGCTGCTCAGATTGCACACATTGAATATGATAAGAAGTACTTGTCCATAGCACTGCCCATCTCTAAAAGGGGAGGGGGAAAGGAAACGGGCAGTATCAGACAGGTCACAGAACACCCTTATATTCCTTAGTAGAACAATTTATAGTCATCCAGGATTTAGTACCATGGGCCCTGGAAAGATGTGTGAAATCTTTATCCCTGGGGTTCAGAAGTCACCAGGACTACCCATTCCAATGTTGACTCACAAAGGGGATATTGCTTTTTACCCAGGCATCAGAACGATATGCTGATTTGCTTCAGTAAGAAGCATCTGACTAGTCTGAGCTTTTTGACCCCCAGGAAGAGAGAAGTTGTTACGCTCTGCAGCCGCAGACGGCTGCGACCTCTGCTGCTCACCCTCTTTTTTTTACTGCTTTTGGCTCCATTGGGTGAACTCGCGGCCTCTGCCAGCTAACCGCCGGCCATCCGGCCCTCCATTCCCGGCCCACCTGAGCAGCATGGACGCTGACGACCGCCATCTTATTTATTTATTTATTTATTTAGAATTTTTATCTTACCTTTGGGGTTTCCTAGGCAACGCGTGCGCGCTCCCCGACCTGCTTTATCCATGTCATAGCGGAACCTCGGGGGCCTCCCCATCAGATGACATCACTCATCTTCGATATTTAAAGCTCGCCAGCCCAGACAGCTGACGACTTGGCAACGAGTTCATCTTGTTTAATCCACTCACTCTCACTTCAACGTTTGTTCCAGTTCCTGCTTCTGTGGTGTGAGATTATCGGGTACCCGCTCCTCAGGGGCCCTTCCTCATCTCTGGCGATCCGCTCCTCGGAGGGGCTTTTCTCCCGGACCTCCTGCCTGCCTCACTTCCTGAGGCTTTCTACAGAACTACTCTTGTCTTCAGTCGCTGTGGAGTAAACCACGCTGTGGACCTCTGCTGGGATATCTACGTTGGAATTCTCTCCGGTGTACCACCACTCTGTGGACCATTGCCGTGATATCATTAGAGGAGCCCTCTCTGGGTCTACCCCCATTCTGCGGACCCGTGCCGTGATATCGCTAGAGGAACCCTCGCCGGTGTACCCCACTCTGCAGACCACTACCATGATCTTCCACCGAGGAACCCTCTTGTGTACCATCTCTACGGACCTCGTGTAACTTCAGTGACTGTAACTATCACCCGGTACCCCCCGCTCCTCAGGTAATGCCACATATATTGTCTGACTCCAGTCATCTTGAGCTGAGTCTGACGTCAGCATCTGCACTGTCGCTCCATGGCCCACCTCCTGGTGTCACTCTCTCTTTTCCTTCTCTACCTCTGCTGTATACCATCCCGCAGCCGTATACCAAACCGCAGCCTCCCAATGGTGAGGCTCAGCGGGGCTCCTCCCTGAGCGGTACCATCTCTCACCTCGGCCAAAGGGCCCACATACTTACAAATCCTACTCTATAATGGGTAACTGGGTGGGGACAGCGGATCAGTGCCGTAGTCCCTATCTTACTGGCTGACCCTAAGACAGGGGCTTCTCAACTGGGATATGTTAATAGTGACAAGAGTTTATGGTGAAACCTCTGATAGCATTGCATGCAAGGTTTCAAGAGGGGAATGTGAATATGGTGGAAACCTCTGGAAGGCCACAATCTTGTCCATGTGTCAGGTGACATGCAAAAAACCCAGCACTGGGGCAGGCATGCGCTTAAGACTGTATAATGTCAGCATGTATAGAGAACTATGATTACCATAAAAAGGCATACAGGATGTAATGGGTGGATAGCAAAGAAAGATATAAAATAGTAATAAAAGAGGAAATAAATGTCTGGCATTTTGCTTTGTTATTACAGGCAGAGTTTCAGAGCAAAAATCCCCATCCCTCAGAAACTAAGATTGCTAGTAACTGCTTTCTGAGCTGCAAACACATTTATTTCTGCTTCCTTACTCCTCCAGCAATTTTTCTTTTAATAAATACAATTGATTTTTAAATGTATGCTGTCTGCTCATTTGTAATTAACAATATCTTATCTGATCCCATATTCCTCCTTATCCAACTAACAGGATCATCCAAGAGATAGTTTATTACGCAGTTAAAAATCCCCTCCTATGACATAAGGCATCCCATGGAACTGCAAAATTTCAGTAATAAATCCAACCATAAATAAATGGAAATAGTTAATAGGAACAGCTGTTTTTACAAATTTCTCCTCAGAGTTACAAAGGTAGTGCTCAACCTGAAAGGGACCATTCCTATGCACCAGAATTGGCCACATCACATTTTTTTCATACCAGAAGAATAAAAAACATGAAAGACCCATCTCCGCATTTTTAAATTTCACATGTTCTACATTAGTGAGATGGGGTCTCTTACAAAAATTCAGTCTCCATCCTCAACTTAGCCAAATTTCTTAATACCTTTCGCCTCTTAAAGGGTGCATTAAAAAACAGCCATATTCCATATTATATAATAAGGTGGGTCACCATACCATAAACATGAAAGCAGTGCAAGATATAAACAATGAAAAAAAAGGACAACTACTGTCCAGTTCCTTCAGTGGCCATCCAGAACATCCTAGAGGACAAAGGATTTGCCATAATAAATCCACTCTTGCACACAAAGTTGTACTTTCTCAGTCACCACACCCCACACACTACTCACTATTCTACCCCAACCACCCAGTTTGCCTCTGCTCCTAACCCTCCTACACCCCAATACATAACCATCCTGAGAATAATACATAGAAACCAACAACAACAAAAAACATTCCAAGAATCCCACCAGGAACAAAGGCCCAGTATTTAGGCATATAGGTGCCACTCCCGAACATAAGTGTCAATGGCACAAGGGTTGCAACATGCAAAAGAAGTGTGCCTTCCACAAGAGCAATAGGGACCTAAGTACAGGTCTGGTTGAATGGCATCCCAGGCCACCAACCTTATGCAGGAAGCTAATGCAAGTGAATTATAAAATCAGCTGAGCTCTTGACTACTTTAATCGATAATCACTAAGTTCCAGTTCTCAACAGAATATGTAAATCTATCAATTGCCATCATTGAGAGACTAAAAAGTAAACTGTAGCCTCTACTGCTGTATCAAAATCTGCACTTTCCCTTTATGCCACACATTCAGCTTATGAAATATTATAGGATTAATTCTATTTTCTTTTTAAACAGATCAGAACAAACTGAGAAGAATTCCTTTCATTGCTGTGTGACTTTTGTGGAAAAGTACCAAAACATCAACACTTTTTTCTCCTCAAACATTAGACCTTGCTTCCTGTATGCTTGAAAGAGAAGGTTTTATGAGCATAATTCAACAGTCCCTGCTATTCTGACCTGGGCCTACTCACTCACAGAGCCTTATTTCCAAGTCTGTGGGCCACTTCAAACAGCAGGAACAACTCTTCATTTGCATTGGCTGCTTAATTTCTTCAGTGCCCTGAAGTCTACATTATAAATGTATCTTATGACAAAGGGTCCTTTGTTTCACCCTAAAAGGGCTTCATCAGGAGAAGGAGATCTGAAAAAGCACTTGGATCATTTAGGCTAAAAAATAAAACATTATAGTAAGTTAAAACTAAGATAAACAAATTGGAAATTTTTATTTAAAAAGTATGCAGCTCTAACCAACTATATGAGGCAGTGCACTTGGCAGCAAATCTTTAGCATAGAAACATGTTCTGAAATAGTATATTTCTTCCAAATAGACAATCTACAACCAAACAAATTGGTAAATTAAATGAAATAGAAACAAACTCAATAGCATAGACCTGTCTTGAGCCTTCCTTCCTTCAGTGTCTCAACAGGGAAACAAAAATGAGTCTGAATAGAGCTAGTATCGACCAGTTTTTGTACTTGCTGGTATGAAATAACTAGGTGTCATTCATCTTACACACGGCAAGAATGACATCATTGGACAGCGGATTATGCACCAAATGTGAAATTCCTTATCTTAGAATCAATGACAGAATTCCAAATTATAATTAATATACATTATCATCAAAACATATATCATTTTTTGATGTTCTTGTGTATAAAAGTAACAATAAATTGAATACTATTTACATCAAAACCTACATTTAGAAATGCTATCCTTCATTTTAACATTTGTCATCCATATAGTCTTTGAGCTAATATTTCTACAGGACAGTTTCTGTGACTGAGATGGCTATGCATTTCAACAGCAGAATATAAGATCTAAATGGTTCAGATGTGCAGGAAATTTCATGAGAGAAAATTATTCAACTAAGGTGGTTACTCAGGCATGCAAAAGAGGATTGTATTAGGGATGTGCAGCCAAAACATTTTCATTGCATTCGGGATATGTATTCGTCGGGGGTCATTTCCGTTGCATTCGGACATATGGCGCATCCGATACGTAGATATGTGAATTTGTTTTCCGGTTCCCTTTAAAGTTAATGGGGGAAGGATTCCCAGCCTATTTTTGGCTGCAGAATTGGGGTTTTATTATAAATTTTCATGAAACTTCTGGGGAGCAATCATCACAACAACAAAAGAGCTCCAAGGTACTTAGACTGTGGCAAAGTGGCATGAATAGCCTAAGGCACTGTAAAGGTGCAAAGGGGTACCAGAAGTGGCAAGAGTGCTTAACAGAGGCACAAAGCAGCAGTGAGAGTGTCAAAAACACACCACAGGTTTCAAAGAGAGCACCGATAACAGATGCATGAACCATCGAATGCAGCACGACAGGCAAAGCGGCAAGACAAGTGGCATTGACATCCTACAGCACAATGAAGGGAGAACATAGCAAGCAGAAAGACGAGGCACCAACACACTGAGGAACCATGATAGTGGCAAGAACAACCACAAGGAGTTAAGTGAGTCATCTGGTGTATGGCAGCAAAGCAGAGTGGCAGAAAGCTGATAGGGGCAAGACAGGCTGGCAGAGTGGAGGTAGTCTGGTCCCTGTGGTTTTGATAGGGGAAAGATAGGCTGGCCCAGGAGAGCGTTCCCTTTCCTTTGTGCAGGAAAGGACTCCCTAGAACGTGTTCACCCCTAGAGTGGGGTGTTTCCATAGGCGTCTAGTGAATACCCAGAAGCTACTGCACTTCAGTTGATGACAAAGGAACTTGAAGAGCTCTCAGAAATAAGAAAACTGCTACTCAAGTCCAAATCTACAATATCAACCTATGTTGACTTTGTACCATACAGTGCCTCTGTAAACAATGGGAACACAGAGGATGAACTAGAGTACAACTACCACCAGTTTTCTATAGCACTAGAACATTAATGTAGCAACTAAGAAACATCTTGGGAAAATGGCACGCATTATGAAGGTCATGAAAACTATATCCTAGCTCCAAGCTGGACAGACAGGCACAGCGTTAGAGGTCGAGCCCTGGTAGGGACGTAAGGCCTGGATGGACAGGCACAGTGTTAGAGGTCAAATACTTGTAGGGGAAGTAAGGCCTGCATGATCAGGCACAGCATTAGAGATCAAGCCCTTGTAGGGATGTAAGGCCTGGACAGACAGGCACAGCGGTCGAGGACAGAGGTCAGTCGCATCTAGTGACATAAGGCTTGGACAGACAAACAAAGCAATCAGGTCAAACACTTGTAGGAACCTAAGGCCTGGAATGACAGGCAAAGCAGTCGAGGACAGAGGGTCAATCCCACCTAGGGACATAAGGCCTGGATGAACAGGCAAAGCAATCGAGGTCAAAAACTTGTAGGAACATAAGGCCAGGATGGACAGGCACAGTAGTCGAGGACAGAGGTCAATGCCACTTAGGGACATAAGTCCTGGACAAACAGGCAAAGCAATCGAGGTCAAACACTTGTAGGAACACAAGGCCTGGACTGACAGGCAAAGCAGTCGAGGTCAAACACTTGTAGGAACACAAGGCCTGGACTGACAGGCAAAGAGTCGAGGACAGAAGTCATCCCACCTAGGGACATAAGGCCTGGACTGACAGGCACAGCAATCGAGGTCAAACACTTGAAGGAACACAAGGCTTGGACTGACAGGCAAAGCAGTCGAGGACAGAGTCAATCCCACCTAAGGACATAAGGCCTGGATGGACAGGCAGAGCAATTGAGGTCAAACACTTGTAGGAACATAAGACCTTGAAGGACAGGCACAGCAGTCAAGGACAGAGTCAATCCCACCTAAGAACACAAGGTCTGGACGGACAGGCACAGCAATCGAGAACAACATTGTAGGAACATAAGGCCTGGACAGACAGGCACAGCAGTATTTTTTTTTAATTTATTTATCTTCCTATTTTCAAAAGCTTCCAGCACTTCATAGTCGATTACACTCAGGTACTGTAGAGAGTTTCCCTATCCCCAGAGGGCTTACAATCAAAGTCAAACCCTCATAGGAACATAACGCCTGGACGGACAGGCATGGCAGTCGAGGACAGAGGTCAGGCACACCTAGGGCCATAAGGCCTGGATGGACAGGCACAGTAGACGAGGACAGAGGTCAAGCCCACCTAAGGACATAAGGCCTGGATGGACAGGCACAGTAGAGACGAGGACAGAGGTCAAGCCCACCTAGGGACATAAGGCCTGGATGGACAGGCACAAGCAGTCGAGGACAGAGATCAAGCCCTCCTAAGGACATAAGGCCTGGGTGGACAGGCACAGCAGTTTATTTATTTATTTATCTATCTTCCTATTTTCAAACGCTTCCAGCACTTCATAGTCAATTACACTCAGGTACTGTAGGTAGTTCCCTTTCCCCAGAGGGCTTACAATCTAAGTCAAACCCTCATAGGAACAAAAGGCCTGGACGGACAGGCACAGCAGTCGAGGACAGAGGTCAAGCCCACCTTGGGACAGAAGGCCTGGATGGACAGGCACCACAGTCGATGACAGAGGTCAAGCACACCTAGGGACATAAGGCCTGGATGGACAGGCACAGCAGTCGAGGACAGAGGTCAAGCACACCTAGGGACATAAGGCCTGGATGGACAGGCACAAGCAGTCGAGGACAGAGGTCAAGCACACCTAGGGACATAATGCCTGGATGGACAGGCACAGCAGTCGAGGACAGAGGTCAAGCCACCTAGGGACATAAGGCCTGAATGGACAGGCACAGCAGTCGAGGACAGAGGTCAAGCCCACCTGGGACATAAGGCCTGGAGGGAAGGCACAGCAATCAAGGTCAAACTCTTGTAGGAACATAAGTCCAGGACAGCCAGGCACAGAAATCAAGGTCAATCACTTGTAGGAACATAAGGCCTTGACGGACAGGCACAGCAATCGTGGTCAAACACTTGTAGGAACATAAGGCCTGGGTGGACAGACACAGCAATCGAGGGTCAAACACTTGTAGGCACATAAGGCATGGACGGACAGGCACAGCAGTCGAGGAGACAAGACAAGCACACCTCGGAACATAAGGCCTAGATGGACAGGCACAGCAGTCGAGGACAGAGGTCAAGCCCACCTAGGGACATAAGGCCTGCATGGACAGGCACAGCAGTAGTTTGTTTTTTAATTTATTTATCTTCCTATTTTCAAAAGTTTCCAGCACTTCATAGTCAATTACACTCAGGTAGTGTAGGTAGTTTCTTATCCCCAGAGGGCAGACAATCTACGTCAAACTCTCATAGGAACATAAGACCTGGACGGACAGGCAGAGCAGTCAAGGACAGAGGTCAAGGTCTCTTAGGGACATAAGGGCCTGGACGGACAGGCACGGCAGTCGAGGACGAGGACAAGCACACCTCAGAACATAAGGCCTGGACGGACAGGCACAGCATCGAGACAGATGTCAAGCCCACCTAGGGACATAAGGCCTGCATGGACAGGCACAATAGTATTTTGTTTTTTAATTTATTTATCTTCCTATTTTCAAACGTTTCCAGCACTTCATAGTCGGGTTACACTCAGGTACGGTAGGTACTTCCCTATCCCCATAGGGCTAATAATCTAAGTAAACCCTCATAGGTACATAAGGCCTGGAGAGACAGGAACGCAGTTGAGGACAGAGGTCAAGCCCACCTAGGGACATAAGGCCTGGACGCACAGGCACAGCTGTCATGGACAGAGGTCAAGTACACCTAGGGACATAAGGCCTGGACAGACCGGCATGGCAGTCGAGGACAGAGGTCAAGCCCACCTAGGGACATAAGGCCTGGATGGACAGGCACAGCAGTGGAGGACAGAGGTCAAGCACAACTAGGGACATAAGGCCTGGATGGACAGCTACAGCAGTGGAGGATAGAGGTCAAAGAACACCTAGGGACATAAAACCAGGACGGACAGGCACAGGCAGTCACGGACAAGGTCAAGCCCACCTAGGGACATAAGGCATAGATGGACAGGCACAGCAGTCGAGGACAGAGGTCAAGCCAGCCTAGGGACATAAGGCCTTTATGGACCGGCACAGCAGGGTTTTTATTTATTTATTTATTTATCTTCCTATTTTCAAAAGTTTCCAGCACTTCATAGTCAATTACACTCAGGCACTGTAGGTACTTCCCTATCCCCAGAGGGCTTACAATCTAAGTCAAACCCTCATAGGAACATAAGGCCTGGACAGACAGGCACGGCATTCGAGGACAGAGGTCAGCCCACCTAGGAAAATAGGCCCTGGACAGACAGGCACAGCAGTCGAGGACAGAGATCAAGCACACCTAGGGACATAAGGCCTGTACGGACAGGCACAGCAGACGAGGACATAGGTCAAGCCCACCAAGGGACATAATGCCTGGACGGAGAGGCGCAGCATTCGAGGACAGAGTTCAAGCCCACCTAGGGACATAAGGCCTGGATGGACAGGCACAACAGATTTTATTTATTTATTTATTTATTTTCCTATTTTCAACCATTTCCAGCACTTCATAGTCAATTACACTCAGATACTGTAGGTAGTTCCCTATTTCCGAGGGCTTATAATCTAACTCAAACCCTCATAGGAACATAAGGCCTGGACAGACCGGCATGGCAGTCGAGGGCAGAGGTCAAGCTCACCTAGGGGCATGATGCCTAAACGGACAGGGCACAGCAGTGGAGGACAGAGGTCAAGCACACCTAGGGACATAAGGCCTGGATGGACAGCTACAGCAGTGGAGGATAGAGGTCAAGAACACCTAGGGACAAAAGGCATGGATGGACAGGCACATCAGTCGAGGACAGAGGTCAAGCCAGCCTAGGGACATAAGGCCTTTATGGACAGGCACAGCAGTTTTTTTTTTTAATTTATTTATCTTCCTATTTTCAAACGTTTCCAGCACTTCATAGTCGATTACACTCAGGCACTGTAGGTACTTCCCTATCCCCAGAGGGCTTACAATCTAAGTCAAACCATTATAGGAACATAAGGCCTGGACAGACAGGCACGGCATTCGAGGACAGAGGGCAAGCCCACCTAGGAACATTAGGCCTGGATGGACAGGTACAGCAGTCGAGGACAGAGATCAAGAACACCTAGGGACATAAGGCCTGCACGGACAGGCACAGCAGACGAGGACAGAGGTGAAGCCCACCTAGGGACATAATGCCTGGACAGACAGGCACAGCATTCGAGGACAGAGGTCAAGCCCACCTAGGGACAATAAGGCCTGGATGGATAGGCAGAGCAGTATTTTTTTTTAATTTATTTGCCTTCCTATTTTCAAACATTTCCAGCACTTTATAATCAATTATGCTCAGGCACTGTAGGTACTTCCCTATCCCCAGGGGGCTTACAATCTAAGTCAAACGCTCATAGGAACATAAGGCCTGGACAGACAGGCACGGCATTCGAGGACAGAGGTCAAGCCCACCTAGGAACATAAGGCCTAGATGGACAGGCACAGCAATCAAAGACAGAGGTCAAGCACACCTAGGGACATAAGGCCTAGACGGACAGGCACGGCTGTCGAGGACAGAGTTGAAGCCCACATAAGGACATAACTATTTGGCTGACCTCCAGCATCTGTCTGATGCATGCTAGAATATTGGCTGCGGTATGGACCTGGTCCATCAGGTGGGTGAGCTTTAAAGCTCACCTCCACCCTGATACTTGTTCAGTAATAGAGTATCAGCATGGTCCCACCAGTTGTGCTCTCAGGGAGAGGTAAGAATGTGCAGTGGGAATGTCAGGGCACAGCGCTAGAGGTCAGGCCCTTGAAGGGACGTATTTCCTGGACAGTGGACGGTAGAGGCACAGCGTTTCAGAAGAGGTACATGTTGCTGCAGTGCTTATATTACCTGGAGCAAAGGAGCCAGTTGGAGCTGCTGCAAGGCTTTCAATTGCTTTTAATCATCTTGCTATTCACAGGGAAAATTTGGAAACCCAAGCAAAGGCAGATTTACTTTCAAAAAAACTAGCATTTCCATCAACTCTGGTGCCAGCCTTGAGCGGTGAGGGCTCATGATGTCTCCTGTCATTGAAAAGACACGTTCACTGGGCACAATGGTTGGTGGAAATGATAGATATCACTGAGCCACTTTGGCTAGGTGTGGCCAGACAGTGGACTTGTATGCCCAATATGCCAGCGGATCTGTCTGCATGTTCTCTATCGGCTCTGAGAGATACCGTGTCACTAACAGCTGTGCTGGTGTCTCCTTTGCTTGGGTGGGTTGAGAGTTACTCATGCCAGCTGCTTTCTCTCTTGCCCGTCGCACAACAGATGAATCTTTATGGGAAATATGCCTTTGGATTTCTGAAGTGGAGGGGGAGGTTTTAAGTGGTGTAGGAGGTTTTAAGTGGTGTACCACAAGGATCGGTGTTGGGACCCGTCCTGTTCAATATATTTGTGAGCGACATTGCGGGCGGGATAGAAGGTAAGGTTTGTCTTTTTGCGGATGACACTAAGATCTGCAACAGAGTGGACACGCCGGAAGGAGTGGAGAGAATGAGACGGGATTTAAGGAAGCTGGAAGAGTGGTCGAAGATATGGCAGCTGAGATTCAATGCCAAGAAGTGCAGAGTCATGCATATGGGGAGTGGAAATCTGAATGAACTATATTCGATGGGGGGAGAAGGGCTGATGTGCACGGAGCAGGAGAGAGACCTTGGGGTGATAGTGGTCTAATGATATGAAGTCTGCGAAACAATGCGACAAGGCAATAGCAAAAGCCAGAAGAATGCTGGGCTGCATAGAGAGAGGAATATCGAGTAAGAAAGGGAAGTGATTATCCCCTTGTACAGGTCCTTGGTGAGGCCTCACCTGGAGTACTGTGTTCAGTTCTGGAGACCGTATCTACAAAGAGACAAGGCCAAGATGGAAGCGGTACAGAGAAGGGCTACCAGGAAGGTGGAGGGTCTTCATCCGATGACATACGAGGAGAGATTGAACAATCTAAATATGTACTCCCTGGAGGAAAGGAGGAGCAGGGGTGATATGATTCAGACTTTCAGATGCTTGAAAAACTTTAATGATCCAAAGACAACGACAAACCTTTTCCGTCGGAAAAAAATCAGCAGAACCAGAGGTCACGAGCTGAGGCTCCAGGGAGGAAGACTAAGAACCAATGTCAGGAAGTATTTCTTCACGGAAAGGGTGGTGGATGCCTGGAATGCCCTTCCGGAGGAAGTGGTGAAGTCTAAAACTGTGAATGACTTCAAAGGGGCATGGGATAAACACTGTGGATCCATCAAGTCTAAAGGGTGTGAATAAAGAGGAGGCATTCAAACACTGCACGGAGCGGCAGTAGCCACAGAGGCATTCAAACACTGCACGGAGCGGCAGTAGCCACAGAAGCATTCACGGAGCGGGATGCCAGTGGCCAGTAGTTGGTGTTCCACCTTCACGGAGCGGAAGGATGGAGGGCTGCTATCTAAAAATAAATAAATAAATAAATAAAAACAGGGGTGGGTAAGAGTATGGGGTAAGGGTGTGGCCTGCTTGTTACAGCAGTTGCTACCCCTAATTGATTAGGGCTGGAGGGTACTGGAAGCCAATAGTAACAGGTGGGAGAGAAAAAAAGGGGAAAAAATGGATAAAGTGCGTAGCTTGCTGGGCAGACTGGATGGGCCGTTTGGTCTTCTTCTGCTGTCATTTCTATGTTTCTATGTTTCTATGTTATCTGTTGCTGACTTAGTGCTGCTTCTGCTTGAGCTAGCAGCACAACTCTCTGAAGTGCCCGCTGTTTCCACCTCTGCTTCATGCCTAATCTGTCTCTGCCTATGGCGCTCCTGTTCACGGACGTTTGCTAACAGCAGGTCCTTCACCAATATGAGACAATCATACTGTAGGTCAAGTTTGCCTTTCACATGGGGATCACAGACTGTGGCAAGCATGTATGTGTTCTGTTTTGTTAAAGGACTTAATCTCTCTTGCACCTGCTGCTGCAAAATGTCCAGACAATGCAGCATCTCAAATGTCATTCTCTCTTCCTGTTTAAAGGCCTCCAAATGTTCATCCAGGAGATTAACTATTAGAGATGTGAATCGTGTGATCGATCGTCTTAACGATCGATTTCGGCTGGGGGGGGGGGAGGGAATCGGAATCGTCGCGGTTTTGTTTTTTTAAATATCGTGTAAATCGTAAATCGGGGGAGGGCGGGAAAACCGGCACACTAAAACAACCCTAAAACCCACCCCGACCCTTTAAAATAAATCCCCCCACCCTCCCGAACCCCCCCAAAATGCCTTAAATTACCTGGGGTCCAGAGGGGGGGTCCCGTGTGATCTTTTACTCTCGGGCCCTCCGGTGCGTTGTAGAAATGGCGCCGGCGCTACCTTTGCCCTGTCATATGACAGGGCAAAGGTAGCGCCGACGTCAGGCGCATAGGAGATCGCTCCCGGACCCCCGCTGGACCCCCAGGGACTTTTGGCCAGCTTGGGGGGGCCTCCTGACCCCCACAAGACTTGCCAAAACTCCAGCGGGGGTCCGGGAGCGACCTCCTGCACTCGAATCGTTTTGCAGTACAAAATGGGCGCCGTACAAAATGGCGCCGGCGGTTTTCCCGCCCTCCCCCCCCCCCTTCCCCTCCCCCTTCCCCCGATTTACGATTTTTGACGATAAAGGTGAACCGGTAGATATAGTATACTTGGATTTTCAGAAGGCGTTTGACAAAGTTCCTCATGAGAGGCTTCTAGGAAAAGTAAAAAGTCATGGGATAGGTGGCGATGTCCTTTCGTGGATTGCAAACTGGCTAAAAGACAGGAAACAGAGAGTAGGATTAAATGGGCAATTTTCTCAGTGGAAGGGAGTGGACAGTGGAGTGCCTCAGGGATCTGTATTGGGACCCTTACTGTTCAATATATTTATAAATGATATGGAAAGAAATACGACGAGTGAGATAATCAAATTGCAGATGACACAAAATTGTTCAGAGTAGTTAAATCACAAGCAGATTGTGATAATTGCAGGAAGACCTTGTGAGACTGAAAATTGGGCATCCAAATGGCAGATGAAATTTAATGTGGATAAGTGCAAGGTGATGCATATAGGGAAAAATAACCCATGCTATAATTACACAATGTTGGGTTCCATATTAGGTGCTACAACCCAAGAAAAAGATCTAGGTGTCATAGTGGACAACACATTGAAATTGTCGGTGCAGTGGTGCTGTGGCAGTCAAAAAAGAAAACAGAATGTTGGGAATTATTAGAAAAGGAATGATGAATAAACGGAAAATGTCATAATGCCTCTGTATCGCTCCATGGTGTGACCACACCTTGAATACTGTGTACAATTCTGGTCGCCGCATCTCAAAAAAGATATAATTGCGATGGAGAAGGTGCAGAGAAGGGCTACCTAAATGATAAAGGGAATGGAACAACTCCCCTATGAGGAAAGACTAAAGAGGTTAGGACTTTTCAGCTTGGAGAAGAGACGACTGAGGGGGGATATGATAGAGGTGTTTTAAAATCATGAGAGGTCTAGAACGGGTAGATGTGAATCGGATAGTAGAAAGACTAGGGAGACAGTGCATGAAGTTAGCATGGGGCACATTTAAAACTAATCGGAGAAAGTTCTTTTTTACTCAACGCACAATTAAACTCTGGAATTTGTTGCCAGAGAATGTGGTTCGTGCAGTTAGTATAGCTGTGTTTAAAAAAGGATTGGATAAGTTCTTGGAGGAGAAGTCCATTACCTGCTATTAAGTTCACTTAGAGAATAGCCACTGCCATTAGCAATGGTTACATGGAATAGACTTAGTTTTTGGGTACTTGCCAGGTTCTTGTGGCCTGGATTGGCCACTGTTGGAAACAGGATGCGGGCTTGATGGACCCTTGGTCTGACCCAGTATGGCATTTTCTTATGTTCTTATGTTCTTAAATCGGGGGAATTCCTATTAAATATCGCCTCTAACGATTTTTGACGATTTAAAATATATTGGACGATATTTTAAATCGTCAAAAAACGATTCACATCCCTATTAAGAATAGGGATGATATCAGCCAAGGTGGCACTTCTGGAACTCAGCTCCTCCATGACAGGGGCTACCGGTGCCATTGGTCAGCCCCTGTCACATGGCCATCGGCGCCATCTTGTGCTCCTATCATGTGACAGGAGCTGACCAATGGTGCCGAAAGCCTCTGTGACATAGTATGGGCAAAGGCTATCGGCGCCATTTTGATTACTGGAGCCGACAACAAAATCGCTCCCGGACCCCCGCTGGACCCCCAGGGTTATTGGCAAGCCTTGGGGGGGTCACAGAGGCTTTCGGCGCCATTGGTCAGCTCCTGTCACATGATAGGATCACAAGATGGTGCCGATGGCCATGTGACAGGGGCTGACCAATAGCGCCGGTAGCCCCTGTGACATGGTAGTTCAGAGGCTATTCGGCACCATTTTGAGCAAGCCTGGCAATGGCGCACATGGGCACGGAGGAACAAATGGCACCCCGGGACCCCGCTGGACCACCAGGGATGTTCGTAAGTCTTGGGGAGGGATCGGGATGGGGGGGGGGGGTTTGTATTATAGTTAATTTAAATGTTTGGGGTGGTTTGGGGTGGTTTTTTAATTTTAAAAAAAATGTGCCCCTCTCCCCATGCAAACCCGAAAACGAAATTCCCCCGAAGTTCGGGAAAATCCTTTTCGGGTTTTGGGGCCCCGAACCACTACGCTGCATTCCGGTATCCATGCCGACATGTCCGACCCTTTCCTGTGAGTCACTGTGACTACCAGGAAAGGGTCAGACAGGTTGTCATGGATACCGGAATGTAGGGTATGAGCGCTGACATTTTGTGAAATCATTGCAAATGGCGTCGAAGAAAAGTGCGCGCCGTGCAACGCATATTAAACGGATAATAAGTTATATTCGTGGGGAGTCGTGATGCGTTTCGCCTCCCCACATATATAACGAAAAGTGTAATATACGTTGCGGATTGCCAATATGGCGAAAACGAATGCACACCCCTAACAAATACCTCCACCATTTTACCCAGACCTTCACCAGCTGACCTAAACCTTCTAGCACTTTGTCCTGATCTCCCACCAGTACACCCAGACCTCCCACCCAAAAACTGTATATAAAAGACAAGTCCAATTTCAATTGCATGAATCAATTATCCGGTGTAAAAGTCCTCAGACATGTTTAGTACTGTATACGTGTATACCGCTTACAAAATAGTATCTTGCACATATACTTATGAACCCCACCGCAGAATTTCCCTAAAACAGTTTTTTCCTTATTCACATTTATGTGCAATACTGAAAGTACATGCATATTCTTCAGGTTTATAGAAAAGCATATATGCATGTACATACTAGACACAAGCATATTTGCTAATTGTACAAGCACAACCCTGCAGAACTCTATGAAAATCGCCTCCTATATATCTTTTCTATGGCAATGGTTAAATAAAAATTGTGTTGCTATTTGCTCTTTTATTCTCAAAATGCTATTCCAATCAGTTTAATTACTGATATCTATAGTGTATTATGAAATCAATCCATCAATCTCAGTATCTCTGCAGCATTTGGTAAATTTACTGGCTGCCTTGAGGTTAAAGATAAGCATGTGTTTAATCATCTGCATAGATGGATAATTTGCATTCAGGTTAAGATGGAAGTCATTAATTTATTTAGTTTGTCTAATAGCAATTACTAAAGGTTCTAAAATAGAGATTAGGGGCATGCCTGTGAGTCTTACCTTGAACAAAGATTTCTAAAAGGATATGATTCACCAATTACTTCACTGTAGGGGGTCTCATACAGCATCTGTATCATTGGCACAAAAAATTTCCAAATTTAAACCAATATAAAACCTGAAATAAATACTTCCACTCCACTTGATTGAAAGCCTTTTCATACAGCTATAAAAATCCATGCAAACAAATGAGGCAAGTGGAATTATAAAGAGAACACATAATACTCCAGGCTATTAAGAATATATTAAGAAAGCTATTTTTAGTATTTATATAATATTTGGAGTTTTAAAAATTGTCAGCTTAATCATATAATTTTACATCAGCTGATGATTATCTTGTACAATTGATATCTGATTTGTCTGTTCTTTACTATAGGTTGGGTAGGAGGTCTGGGTGAGTCTCAATCAATTGGAGAAGGCATGGGTGAACTTGAGGAAGCTTTGGCAAGCTGCTGATTTCAATTACATGTTTTAAAATATATCAAGTTCTACACATTAAACAGGGTTTTACAGAGCAAATTATGATTATTTTTGTGCATAAAATAAATGCACATATATTTCTAAAATAGATAAGAAAAGTATGTGCTTTCAATTCATTTCAGGTATTTGCGCATAACTATATATGTGCACATATGTTTAGGAATAGATGTGTGTATTATGATCCGTGTGTACCTCATATGCACAGGTTATAAAATAATGTAGTAGATCTCATCATGGCGATATACATGAGTATATGGGGCCGCACAGAGTTGTTTGAATTACCCTATGGGAGTATAACTGTCAAATAAATGAATGCAGCAGCACATAAACACATATATGGCCCCAAATAAATAGATGCAAATATTTAATAACCTATGCATATGATATTTCCATGTTTATACAATACTCATATCTCTACCCACAAAATATGCACGCAAGTTTGCTTACAGGCAAATACATGCAATGCATTGAAACCATGTATATCAATGCATTTATAGGTAAATATTCAAAAGGATTTACACGTGTAAATGTAACTACCTTTGTAGCAATTTTTAAAAGCCATTTATATATGTAAATTTCTCTTACACAAGAAAATCCTATGGACAATTCAATGGCATATATTGTAGCAATTTTCAAAAGACCACTTGCTCGAGTAAAGTGCATTTACCCAAGTAAAACCCAATTTTACATGAGTAAATACTTTTTAAAAATAAGCCCTTAATACATGTACTTTTTGTACCTATTTAAAAAATATATGTGCTCATATTTTCAGGTTAATTTTTAAACCCTGGAGCACCAATACTGGAAGATATGCGCATGGCTGGGCCACGCGTGCGACCCGTGCGCGTTTTCAAAGTGGTCCAGCCATGCGCATATCTCCCGGTACGTGCGGAAGAGCCAGGTTTCAAAAAAGGGGCAAGCTGGGCAAGAGCCAGGGTCAGGGTCTGGGTGGGGCATCGGCAGGCCAGGACAGCACCATTAGCTGGTCGGCGCGCAGAACTTTCTGCTGCTCGAGAGAGTAGGTAAGTTCAAAAATAAGAAAATTAGATTAGTTAGGGGGGATTTAGAGGTCGGGGTAGAAAGGGGAAAAGGCAGGAAGGTTAGACAGGGGAGGGAAGGCCCGATCGCATCGCTGTATGCTTCTAACTAAAATCCCCCCCTTCCCCATAACTTTACTTCTGCTACGGATGATGTGTAAGTATTAAAACAAAAAAAATTAGGAAAGTCAGTGGGGTTTTAATGTTTGGGGCTAACAGGGGGGAAAGCAAACTATTAAACTAGGGGGGGGGTTGGAAGTCCAATCCCTTAAATGGGCAAACTGGGAACAAATTGGGAAAAATGGTGAACGTGTCATTGCTCATAACTTGTAAAATTTCCCCTCATACGCGGTAGATACAGGATTTGCGCACACACATGTGTGTCCATTTAAAATTTAGTGCATATGTACTGCACTCAGGCTATTTTCTAACTTGTATGCATATATTCACATATGTTATTAATGGACGTGTCTGGGCATGGACTGACAAATGCGCACACAAGTCCACCCGCGCGCTTGTTTAAAAGTTAACGTCCTAATAACGGAAGATAAATTGCACTTTTCTTTTGACTGCAATTTTTCAGTGGGACATCTGGGTTAAATGGTAGGCAATAAGGGTGATGCCTGGTGGGTCTAAATAAACTGGTAGAGATGTCAGTGAACTGATGATTCCAAGTATATGCACAAATAAGTATACTTGCATGCTTTTAAAAATACAGGTTACCATGTATAACTCAGGGTTGTTACACGTGCATGTTATAATTATCATGCTCATAAAATAATTTCAGAAAACAGGTAGAGAAAATCTTTTTTTCTGCATTACAAAAACATGTGCATAATGAAACATATGTGTGTACTTTCAGGGCAGAAGTGTAAGGTATTTTATAAACTGTGCAGCTCCTGCCACACAATTTATAAAATATTAGCATAAATCTCCATGGACCCACTTACGTGCACATTTGGCCTAGATTTATCATTGTGCTATAAATATAGTGAAATGATGAGCAGTGGGAAAAAAAGAGGCAGGGGAACAATATTGAGCAGGCGACCAAATCACGTTTATGGGTTTTCGCCCAGTATGTTTGCAGCCGTGCTGCACAATATCGCCCCTGTAGCGCCAATGGAAAAGGTGTAGGTATTTCCGGTGTTACTGCCAGCGATAATGTCCGAAACATTATCGCCTGCAGAGCTACAGGCTCCTCATATTCCTAAACCCTGCCTAAACCCCACCCAAACTGCTCTCTTTTCCCTCATTTAAATTTTCAATTCACGATATGGTAGTTATCGTGTGCATCTGATAACGCCCTAATGCATGCAATAACGGCTCATCGTGATTTGAAGAATGATCCTGTTGGTAACTTAAATGTAAATGATTGAAAACTGAACTTAATTTGTTTTGTTTTGGAATTAGAGATCAAGCTTTCTCTTCATTTATTTATTTATTTATTTATGGTTTTTATATACCGGAGCTCCTGTATACAATACATATCGCTCCGGTTCACAGAGAACAGTAATAATTACTGCCGGGTGGCAGTTTACATGGAACAGTTTACAAGGAACAGTTTACAAGGAACAGTTAACATCCGTTTGTTATAAGCACATTCCAGCTATTATGTCAACAACATTCTTAGGGTCCGATGCAATAAATTAGTGTAGAAAGCAGGCCCTGAACAGTCAGCGCCTGCTTTCTTAACGCGCCCCAGGTGCCCCCAAGGTGTGTGCCATGCAATATTTAAATTAGGGGGTCACGTTAGCAAGGAGGCACTAGGGTCAATTGCGCGACCCTAGCGCATCCTTACTAACGAGAACCCGATCGGTTTTCGTGACTTGGCCGTCCGCTGGCAAGTAAAACCGATGCCGAGTTTATCGGCATCGATTTGCCTGACCAGCGGATGGCCATCATGAAAACCGATGCTGACAAACCCAGTGTCGGTTTTCACTGGCGGAAGGCCGAGTCATGAAAACCGATGCCGATAAACTCTGCTCCAGGCAGGCATTAATAGATGACAGTTAAATGTGCATCCGAAACGCACATTTTTTTTTTTCGTATTGGGAGTGAATGCCTAATAGCCTCATTCACATGAATTTGCATGTGATGAGAGCTATTAGATTCACTCCATTTTGCATACACAGGGCAGGATTTTAAAAGGGTTACGGGCATAACGTACACGCGTAACCCTTTTAAAACCCCCCTGCGCGCGCCAAGCCTACTTTGCATAGGCTCAGCGGCGTGCGCAAGCCCCAGGACGCGCGCAAGTCCCAGGGCTTGCCTGGGGGGCGTGTCGGGGGCATGTTGGGAGTGACACGGCATTTTCGGGGCGGGTCTGGGGGCGTGTTTCTGGCTTGGGGGTGTTTCAGGGGCATGGCCGAGTGCCCCGACACAGCGGCCTGTGTTGGGGCCTGCCACGCCGGCGCGAGTAAGTTACTACTGCCCGGACGTAGTAGTAACTTTTAAGATAAAGGTAGGGAGGGGGTTTAGATAGGGCCGGGGGGGGGGGGGGGGTTAGGTAGGGGAATGGAGGGGAAGGTGCGGGGGGGTGAATGGAAAGTTCCTTCCGAGGCCGCTTCGATTTCGGAGCAGCCTCGGAGGGAACGGGCAGCGCATGCAGGGCTCGGCGCGTGCAAGGTGCACAAATGTGCACCTCCTTGCGCGCGACGACCCTGGATTTTATAAGATATGCGCGGCTACGCGCGTATCTTATAAAATCCCGCATACTTTTGTTCGCGCCTTGTGTTTGAACAAAAGTACGCGCGTGCGTAGATTTGTAAAATCTACCCCACATTGAATATGCGCTAATCCTCTTACTGCATTAGGGGATTGATTACCGCCTATTCAACCCGTATCCGACTGCGGGTTATATAGTTCGCTCGGCTGAGCGCATTGTATTGCATTGGCCCCTTAGTGGATAAATTACTCAGTATGAATTACTGTCTATCGGCCTATTCATATGTAGGTCCTGATGTTAATAGATTTTCTTTCATTTTGTGATGAGAAAAACCTATGATATAGTGAGCTTTCACAAAATATGTTTATGGTTAAACGTTTTAAATGGCTTTAAGAGCCTCCATTACTAAGCATTTTTAACCCATGCACACAGAATAGGAAAAAAAAATTAGTAAATCAGGCCCTAAGTTTGTTTCTCTGAGATAATATGTGAAGAAAATATGGCCCTGTTTTGCCATAATAGCATCTAGCTGAACAACAGTAAAAACTACTAAGCTGGATGTGAAAGCAATGAAGGATGCTGTTGCTTTGAGTTGCACTGTGCAAGGTATGGCAAATAACATCTGATTGGTAAGCACAGTCAGCATAATTTACAGAATAACTACAGCACTGTTAATACTTTCATCTGGACATGTCAAAAGGTAAGAAATGGATTTTGAGCCTCAGAGAAAAATAGAAAATTCCACTTCAAACTTTTTTTGTTTTGATGCTGTAACCCATTCCTCTATATGAATCTTGTTTTTTAGCCAATTTAGAATGAAGATCCTTTTCTTTAGTTACACTGTATAAATAGAAATATTGACTCTTGTCTGTCTGTTCTTGCATCTTTCCTAACAAAGGGCCTGATTCACTAAACATTTTTCCCATAGACACAGAAAGGGAGAAAAGCCTTAAAGGTAGATTTTAAAACGAGTGCATTCGTGCGCACATGGACGCAATCATTTTCTAACATAAGAACATGCCATACTGGGTCAGACCAAGGGTCCATCAAGCCCAGCATCCTGTTTCCAACAGTGGCCAATCCAGGCCATAAGAACCTGGCAAGTTCCCAAAAACTAAGTCTATCCCATGTTACTGTTGCTAGTAATAGCAGTGGCTATTTTCTAAGTCAACTTAATTAATAGCAGGTAATGGACTTCTCCAAGAACTTATCCAATCCTTTTTTAAACCCAGCTACAGTAACTGCACTAACCACATCCTCTGGCAACAAATTCAAGAGTTTAATTGTGTGTTGAGTGAAAAAGAATTTTCTCCGATTAGTTTTAAATGTGCCACATGATAACTTCATGGAGTGCCACCAGTCCTTCTATTATCTGAAAGAGTAAATAACCGATTCACATTTACCCGTTCTAGACCTCTCATGATTTTAAACACCTCTACCATATCCCCGTTGGCACGCGTATGTTATAAATTGCAATATCTGCTTGCACATGCACACTGGATTTTAACATCCACACACGCATGTGTGGATGGCCCATGACTCACACTCGGGGTGGAGAAATTTCAAAAGTACACACGGCAATATGATCAGGCCTTTGCCCGGTTCCCTCCCAGAATGCTCCAATTAAGGAGCGGACTGGGAGGGATCTTTCCTAACTCTAACCCTATCCTTCCTCCCTGTTCCCCTCCCATCCCCATCCCCTAAACCTACTCTAGCTTTCCCCATTCTTTTTATTTTAATACTTACTGCTTCTCTCGAGCAGAAGTATCTTCCGCGCACCGGCTGGCTGCTGGCGCATGCTTCTCTGGGATAGGCCTAAGGGCCACAGTCTCGGCTGGCCCCCACCCCGCACCTCCCCACCCAGACCCCGTCCTGGCCCACCCCTTTTTGTTGACCCAGCACTTCTGCGCATAATGGGGGTTATACACGTGGCCGGGTCCATTCTAAAATGCTCGTGTTGCGCACGTAACCCCCATTTTTTAGGTTCACGGCCCTTTTAAAAGCGGGCTTTATGTGAATCAGGCCCAAAGAGAATATTGTCAACTATGAAGCTTTTGAATATGGATTGCAACCAAGTGTCCCTATGTTAAAAAGCACCCAGAAAGACAGGTAAAACTCCCTTCACATACATCCACAAAGTTTCCTAATAGGGGCAGGGAATGGAAATGGTCTGGGCAGAGCATGGACATTTCAGAACCTGGTCAAGAGATGTGTGCATAAATACTTATGCGCCCTGGGGTGCACCCAAATCCCCTACTATGTAACTTTACTTTTCCCATGGAGGAGGTGTAAGTTTAAAAATAAAAAGAAAGAGCCATAGCTCAGAGGTTTAAAGGGTCTGGAGTAACTGGGGGAGTGCAGACTATCAAACCAGGGTGGCTTGGAACTGTTAACTTGGTGAACTAGGTAAACTGGTTACACTGCCAATGGCATGGACATGTGCCCCCTTTTAAAATTCTTCAACTTATGCGAAAGAAGTGAGATTTGCATGCCCACTTAAAATTTGACGCACATGTGTGTGCAGCCAGGCTTTTTATAACATGTATGTATATATGTGCGCGTGTTATAAAATAGCTGCATCCTTGGGCACTCACCAATTCACACGTGCCAATGAGCTCCCACATGCTGGTTTGAAAGTTACCATCATAATGTATTAAAATCAGCAACCATGTTATTCAGTCACCACCAGTGTAAATGACTGGGTAAAATGCAATGAATGAGAGCATTTTTGATTCTTTCATAGACCCACAAAACAAATGGATGGTGTCCACTAATTTAACCAAAAAAATGTATTTAATTTGTTTATGTTTCCCAATCAAGTCTATGGAACATTCAATTCTATGGCTGTACTGAGGGAGAAGCAGATAAAAGCAGTGATTAGTAACTATAGTAACCAACTCTTGTCTGTAAGACATAACAACATCGGAGCCGAGGCAGTGTAAAGTAGGCATGGAGATTGGACGGAGGACAAATCATGGTAAAGCATCTTTTTATCTAGCCTATAGCTGCCATTTGGATCAAATGACTCTGATGTCCTCCCACTGAAAGAACTCAGCATGTGCAAAGAAATTCCATTTGTCTGTTGGATTTTGCAAATGAAAGTTGTACATTCAGAAGTTCTATTGGAGTTTAAAAAAAGGTCTTAAAAAAATCGGCATTGGCATTGTCATTGTCATTGGCATAGGGCTTTTTCTGATCTTCAGTGCCTCAGCTACACTCAATACATTCCCTCAATGTGACAGAAAAACAAAGGCACAGCTTTATGTCTGTTCACTGTGGCAGAACAGAACTGGAGTGGGATTGAAGCAGTGTCAACAAAGACTGATTATTTGTGTCTCTCTGATGCAGCATAGTACAGTGCTCTCAGATACTGCAGACAGGAAAGTAAAGAGAAGCACAGCCTTGTCAGCCAACTCAGTTATCTTTCTAACAGTATTTTTGTGTGTGCTGAAGGAGACACTCAGCGGTGCACACACACTGTATATTTGTCTGCTCATGTGATTGTGAGATAGAGATGTAGTGGGACCCCCAGCTAGCTTGTTGGCTGAAACTGGGGAGCTACAAAGCCAGGGTTTATCCAGCAGGGAGGAAGATAACTTCTTGGGCCCTTGGTGCAGTCATAGGGATATCATTCTACTTCACACTCTCTCTTTCTCTCAGCTTCAATCTCATTGTTCAGTTTAACACTAGGGAGATCTTCACAAAAGAGGAATAACAATAAACCATGAATGGTATTCAACAGAAATTTACTTGAAATTTAAAAATGAGAATCCAAGTCAGTATGGCAAAATTTAAGAATGACAGTAGGAAAATCATAATAAATAAAAAAGTCTCTGTCCCTGATAAATTCCCCTAGTTGTTGTTCTCCCAACAGAGCAAGTGTCCAACTCTAAAAAAAATCCCTTCCCCTTACAGGGTAGGGTAGCGTCTTCAAGCTCCAGCCTAAAGTAAGGGCTGGAGAGGTGAAAATCCTCTTGTCCAAAAATAGTACTTCCAAAACAGTTAATTTCAACAGTCTGTACAAAAAATCTCAAAGTCCCAAAACTACAAAACTCAAGCAAACTCCCATCTGTGTTGTTAACAAGTCATAAAGGTAAAAGATCCAGAACCCAGCCCTTCAAGATACTGGCTAACTTTAGGACAGCTCTTTGGCCTGACCAGACTTAGGGGGTCATTTATCAAAATGCATTTAACGAATACAAAAATGCCATTAACGCATACGAAAGCACCATAACAGAGTGAGAAAACTCACCCAAAGATGAGATTTGTGCAATGTTCTCTCAACCTAGCTTGATGTTACCCAGGTAGAGAATCCATCAAGCTAGGATGAGAGAACATTGCACAAATCTCATCTTTGGGTGAGTTTCCTCACTCCGAAGGTCATCAAATCTTCACAAGAGAGAACTGTTCTGTTCATATGTCTCATTTTGAATGTGAAAGTGGCCGCTAACCCCTACACTGATACTTAAACCTCACCTCGAGTTACTAGGTGGGCCTCCTATAGAGATATAAATACCCCTCTAGCAGGTGGGTATTATAGTTAGGTGCTTTCTCTCACTCTCTCACAATCATGGTCAGTAAATTTGCATAGGTGTAAGCACAAATTGTGAAAAACTGTCTATTACCATAAAACATGCCCCTTTTCCTATCACATGTGATACTTAGTGCATTTTGATAAATCCAGGCCTTAGCTGGCTAAGTCATGTGGCTATCTCTGAATATATAGGAGTTAGTCAATTAACTTAGCTGCTAACTCCTCCCAGTTACACTCCTGGAGTGCCCCTAACTTATCTGGCCAAATTCTAGCCTCCTAATATATTGGCTGGTGAGGTGTTTTTTTTAAGTAGAAAAAAAAAAAAGAAGTACAGAAAAGCAGTATTTTCTGCTTTTCGGTACTTCTTTTACCTGCGCTCCAGGCAGGCGTTAATATCTGAAAGCAAAATGTGCGTCTGAGATGCACACCTTTTTTTTTGAATGCGGAGTGAATGAATAATAGCCTCATTCACATGCATTTGCATGTGATGAGTGCTACTGCATTCACTCCGCGTCGGACGCGGGTTAAATAGGTGCTAATCCCCCTATTGCATTAGGGGGTGGATTAGCACCTATTTAACCCGTGGCTGAGTGTGGGTTATACAGTGCGCTCAGCTGACCCTTGAGGAATGCCAAACAAAATTGTACACCAGGAAGAAGTTTCTGATTCAGTGCGGATCTGTTGCTGCTGTTGCGAAAGGTATGAAGAAAGCCAAGATAGTACCATGCCACATATTCCAAAAACTTTGAGCTGCCAAATGAGCATCTCATGATTGATGCAGTATCAAAGGTCACTGACATATCTAGCATACGGCTCGATCCAGTAAGGCCGCGGTAAAAACAGTGAGGTAGTGTCAGGCGCACCCTTACTCCCCGCACGCACAGTTCTCTTCACTAACTCCCCGATACTCTCCTCTAATCGCATGCAAATGCATGCCGCGGCTGTGAAGCGTTAGGGAAGGGTTATGCCCGCGCAACCCATTTTACTGTATAGGCGCTGTAACAGCGCCTATACAGTAACCTGGGTGCGCTGGTACCTGTCATTTCAAATGACATTTGAAATGACAGGCACCAGGAAGTGTAAAAAAGTTTAAAAAGTGTAAAAAACAAAAAACCTGTGTGTTATATAAAAAAATAAAACAATTTTAAATACCTGTCGGAGGGCCGTGGGTCCAGGCAGCTGGTGGGCGGCGGGCAGCCATCAGCGGCATCCGGTAGTCCCTTCTCCCTTCCTCCCTCCCTCCCCTGCCTGGATGAGCGCCAAAATCGCACGGGCGGGTCGGCAGCGGGGGGGGGGGGGGGGGCGGCAGCAGGATCCGGGGGCGGCGGGTGGGCAGCAGCGGGGTCCGGGGGGCAGGGGCAGCGGCAGCGGGGGGGGGGGGGCAGCAGCAGGGGGGCGGCAGCAGGATCCGGGAGCGGCGGGTAGGCAGCAGCGGGGTCCGGGGGTGGCAGCGAGATCCGGGGAGCCAGCAGCGGCCGCATGTTCGATCGCGCAGGCAGGTAGGTGGCAAAGTAAAGATGGCCGCCAGCACGGGAAAATCGTGCAATTGGCCGCTGAAGACGTGACGTCACACCCCGTGACGCCAAACGTCGTGACGTCACGTCTTCAGCGGCCAATTGCACGATTTTCCTGTGCAGGCGGCCATCTTTACTTTGCCACCTACCTGCCTGCGCGATCGAACATGCTGCCGCTGCTGGCTCCCCGGATCTCGCTGCCACCCCCGGACCCCGCTGCTGCCTACCCGCCGCTCCCGGATCCTGCTGCCGCCCCCCCCCCCCCCCCCCCCGCTGCCGCTGCCCCGGACCCCCCGGACCCCCCGGACCCCGCTGCTGCCTACCCGCCGCTCCCGGATCCTGCTGCCGCCCCCCCCCCCCCCCGCTGCCGACCCGCCCGTGCGATTTTGGCGCTCATCCAGGCAGGGGAGGGAGGGAGGAAGGGAGAAGGGACTACCGGATGCCGCTGATGGCTGCCCGCCGCCCACCGGCCGCCTGGACCCACGGCCCTCCGACAGGTATTTAAAATTGTTTTATTTTTTTATATAACACACAGGTTTTTTGTTTTTTACACTTTTTACACTTACCATAGCAGGCCCGAGCCTTGCTACTTTTTCGTTTGTTTTTTTTTGCCCTGGTCCCGTCCGGTCTCCTGCAGCCCCGTCCGGTCCGGACGGGGCTGCAGGAGACCGGACGGGACCAGGGCGGGTAAGCAATGTTTTTACCCTACACTACACTACACTAACTCCTACTAGGGGGAGGCGGTAAACTAGCAGGTTAAGGCCGCGGCAGAACAGCGGGTTACGGAGGAGATAATATCAGCGCCCGTTACAGTATCGCAGGGGAATAGCTAATTCCTTCATTATACAGCTTTTTCGTTCATTTACATGCCGGGTGCGGAAAGGGTTATGCGTCTGTTTTCAGAAGCGATACGGACGCGTGAAACTGGACACTGTATCGCCGAACTGCCTTGCGCGCCCGAATTGTGCGCTACGAGCACGTTACAGACGGGCAATCCTCGAGCGGACGATACTGGATCGAGCTGATAATCGGAACAAACATGGTGCCATTGTCAAAACCTCGTCTGATAAAATTGACATTAGATATTAATAACATTTTAGTATTTAATGACTTCTTAAATCCAAATCGATAGGGGTCGAGAACTGAGAGCTACAATCTCAATCAGCTATGGCAAGAATGGGATGGTAGTTACCAATCAGCTTTAGGTTTAATGATTTTTTTCAATAATGACTAAACTGATGCACAGTTCAAGCTTTCAGGAAGGTGAACTTCTGTGATTGAAATATTAATTATTTTTGTTAAGAATTGTGAAATATATTTTCTTATCATTTTTAATGCTGCTGAAAAGAGACAATCAAGTTAGTACACAAAATTCTGTCTAAGAACAGGAAATATAAGTCCAAGAACTTGAAGAAAAAATTCTGCTTAAAAACCAGGAAACTTGAATCAAGAAATTTTTGAAAAAATTCAGCTAAAAAACAGGAAACATAAGTCCAGCAAACTTTTCTGGTAAACGTTTAGGCCAGACAAAAATGTAAAAAATTTGTCCAGGAAATTTGTGCCTATCACAGGCACAGGCTCACCGAGCTCATGGCCTTTGAATATTATTACGAATGCATCCAGCGGGCCCTAAGGAGGGACACAGAGGAGCGATAATCTGCTCCTGGGAGACAGTGAGCCCTTGGCCCACGGGGCGACTAAGGGAGGAGCTCAAGACAAGCCCCAAAGGAGGTGAGTGCATGCAGGCATGGGCAGAGCAAGTACACAGGAGCTGGGACGAAACAGGGTCAGCCCCCCGCTGAGCCATCACGCACTGGTGAAATCAGCGGAGGCAGAGGGCTGGAAATGGAGGCTCCAAATCCTAGAACAAGAAAAGAGTCATAGTGAAGATGAGGACTTCTGGTACTTGGATGAGATGAGACTCTGGAGACTTGGAGACTTGGATGAGATGAGACTCTTGGAACAATATTTAAAAAGGGCTCCAGGAGCAATCCGGGAAACTACAGACCAGTTAGCCTGACTTCGGTGCCAGGAAAAATAGTGGAAAGTGTTCTAAACATCAAAATCACAGAACATATAGAAAGACATGGTTTAATGGAACAAAGTCAGCATGGCTTTACCCAGGGCAAGTCTTGCCTCACAAATCTGCTTCACATTTTTGAAGGAGTTAATAAACATGTGGATAAAGGTGAACTGGTAGATGTTGTATACTTGGATTTTCAGAATGCGTTTGACAAAGTTCGTCATGAGAGGCTTCTAGGAAAAGTAAAAAGTCATGGGATAGGTGGTGATGTCCTTTCATGGATTGCAAACTGGCTAAAAGACAGGAAACAGAGAGTAGAATTAAATGGACAATTTTCTAAGTGGAAGGGAGTGGACAGCAGAGTGCCTCAGAGATCTGTATTGGGACATTTACTTTTCAATATATTTATAAATGATCTGGAAAGAAATACGATGAGTGAGATAATCACATTTGCAAATTGTTCAGAGTAGTTAAATCACAAGCAGATTGTGATAAATTGCAGGAAGACCTTGTGAGACTGGAAAATTGGGCATCCAAATGGTAGATGAAATTTAATGTGGATAAGTGCAAGGTGATGCATATAGGGAAAAATAACCCATGCTATAATTACACAATGTTGAGTTCCATATTAGGTGCTACAACCCAAGAAAGAGATCTAGGTGTCATAGTGTATAACACATTGAAATCATCGGTTCAGTGTGCTGTGGCAGTCAAAAAAGCAAACAGAATGTTGGGAATTATTAGAAAGGGAATGGTGAATAAAACAGAAAATGTCATAATTCCTCTGTATCGCTCCATGGTGAGACCACACCTTGAATACTGTGTACAATTCTGGTCGCCGCATCTCAAAAAAGATATAATTGTGATGGAGAAGGTACAGAGAAGGGCTAACAAAATGATAAGGGGAATGGAACAGCTCCCCTATGAGGAAAGACTAAAGAGGTTAGGACTTTTCAGCTTGGAGAAGAGACGGCTGAGGGGGGATATGATAGAGATGTTTAAAATCATGAGAGGTCTAGAACGGGTAGATGTGAATCAGTTATTTACTCTTTCGGATAGTAGAAAGACTAGGGGGCACTCCATGAAGTTAGCATGGGGCACATTTAAAACTAAATCGGAGAAAGTTCTTTTTTACTCAACGCACAATTAAACTCTGGAATTTGTTGCCAGAGGATGTGGTTAGTGCAGTTAGTATAGCTGTGTTTAAAAAAGGATTGGATAAGTTCTTGGATGAGGAGAAGTCCATTACCTGCTATTAAGTTCACTTAGAGAATAGCCACTGCCATTAGCAAGGGTAACATGGAATAGACTTAGTTTTTGGGTACTTATCAGGTTCTTATGGCCTGGATTGGCCACTGTTGGAAACAGGATGCTGGGCTTGATGGACACTTGGTCTGACCCAGTATGGCATTTTCTTATGTTCTTATGTTCTTGGAACTTGGAAGAGATGAGACTCTTGGAACTTGGAAGGCACTGTCCCTCAGGGCGCCCTACAAAGCCCTATGTGGACTGGTCACGGACTACCCTGTCCCGCTGTGCACCCTACACAACCTGAGAGGCTGGTCGCGGACCACGCGGAGAGCGGAACAATCACAGGGCGGAAAGAAGTATCTGGACAGCACTTGAGAGAGGCCCAGCTGGAAGGGGACTCCAGTCACCGAAGACGGACACCAAATGAGACGGATTTAATGCCACGAAAGATGGATAGAGATGAAGTCCGGTGGATGGCAAAGCGGCTTGCGGATATTTCAGGATTGTGGTGAGGAGTAAAGGAGATTGGTACACAAGAGAATGATACCACCGAAGGCAAGGGCATCTGGTCATCTGGTCATCTGAACAAGTGAACATCTGGACATCTGGACAAGAGGACATCAGGACGAGTAGACATCTGGACATCTGAACAGGCGGACGAGCATACATCTAGATGAGATTATCTGGACATCTGGGAGACATCTGAACAGCTGGATACAGATGAGGATCTCCAAGGCTTCAGGTAGGGAAGCCGAGGACTGGAACATATCACGAAGAGGATCCGATGAGGAACATCTGATGGAGACATCGAAACACGAAGAACAATGAACATGAAGTCATCTGGACAGAAGCAGTAGATGGAACTCTATGGAGCTGGTAAACTTCATGGAAGATGTTGTAACTCCATTCGAAGGCCCTGAGGAACTGAAGCAGGGCCTTTATATAGGGCAGGAGCAGGAAGAGCCCTGAAGACGTCATCTGGTGGTGCTGAAGAGTGCTTCCTTCTTTTGGCCCTTTAAATAAGGAGGAGAGGTGCGTGCCTGTGCCTAGAGGGACCCCAGAGGCTGGAGTGCAGAGCTGAGGCCTGCGGTGGTGTCCTGCTGCATGAAGGAAGAGGGAGCAGGCCAATGGCGGCCTGCTGCTGCGAAGAGGAGCCACGCTGGGGGCGGAGTCCAGCCGCGATGAAGAGGAGAGCTGCAGCGGCTCCATGCTGCGGGTAGGGATCCTGGTGGGGACTTCCCCGCTTGCCGAAGATGGCGACAGTGGCGCGCCTCACTGCTGCAAAGGGGAAGAGCAGCAGCAGCATCGGCAAGGCCGCGAAGATAGGAGGCATGGCTCAGTGGCGACCCAGGTCGCAAGGGAAAGCAGCAGTGTCGAGCCTGGGGAAGAAAAGAGGTGAAAGCCTTTCTGCAGGATGGGGTCCACGGGCAGGATCGTAACAAAAGTTCAGATGGGTTATTACAGACCTGATTAATTTTCTTTCTAAAATAATCTAGGCAACATCTGAGATCTGAATATTTCCCTCCACTGTCTGGATAAATTTTGTTCAGGTAATTTATTACCTACACAAAATTGAGCTGAATAAAAAAGACAGATTTAGAGGTGCTTTGGGAATTGAGTTATTAGTTACAATAAAATTATTAGCGACAATAAAAAAGGAATTGGCAATCTCCAAGGAAGCCTTACCCAATTTACAACATTTAGGAATCTTTTCCTCCTACCACAAAAGATTCAAAAACCCAGAAGCAAAGGATTTACAGTTTGCTCACGTAAGATAAGACCTGTGACCCTAAGGCATCCATTCTTTACAATAGTATAGCCCATATGCCTTCCTTCACTTGCACAGAGCATTCAGAAACCCAAGAATAAATGGATTACAATGGGTTTCTGGTAGGATAAGAGCTGTGATGCAGAGACACCCACTCTCTAGTGACACAAGTACAAAATGTCTTCTCTGTACTGGAAAATGAAGAAGCTCTAGCAATGGGGAATGATGTGGGATCGGAAAGGAAAGAAGAAACCCTATGTGCACAGAAATTCCATAACAAACCAAAAACCATAAGAAGCAGCTCATTGTGCTGGGAGACTCATCAGAGGCACTAATTTGAGAACTCTTTTCAAGGGGAACACTATAGTTAATATAGTTAATATAGTTAACTATAGTTAATATAGTTAACACTTAGTTAATTATTACTTGTATAACTTCCATATTATTCGTATGCTATTGTTTTTGTTATTATTGTTATTTCTACTATTCCTATTATAATCATGTGACAAATGTAAAGCCTGTTGCTAAGTTCTGTTCTCTGTAAACCGATGAGATGTTCCCAACGTTCGTCGGTATATAAAAGATATTAAATAAATAAATAGTTAAATTCCTTAGAGGATCCTCAGCTGGGAGAAATGCAAATCAGATAGTCAATGCAATCAATGAAGAAAGTAAGGACTCTAGTTGACCTTATCATCCATCTTGGAACCAATGACCTTGCCAGAAACAACATCCAAGCCATACAGAGAGAAGTCAAGACTCTGAGGAAGCAGATTAGGCTCATGGTTAAGACTATTGCCTTTTCAGAAGTGTTACCTGTTCGTGGAAAGGGGAACGAGAAGCTAAGCCATATTACAAATTTCAATGCATGGCTCAAAACCTGGTGTAAAGAAAGTCTTGGATATATTGGGGGCTGGGGCCGTGTATGGAACAGTAAGAGGCTCTATGTCAAAGATGGCTTATATCTGTTTGTGGCAGGAAAAAGGATCCTAAGTGAAAAATTCAAATCATATACCATAATGCATTTAAACCAGAGAACAGGGGTGGCAAAAGGAAATTGAAATGCACCCCCAACATTTCCAAAAAGTGGGTGAAGAAATTAACAAAAATCAGCTGAATAAAGCAGAAAAGATGTTCAAGGAGAGAAGCTGGAAAGCTATGAGCACAAATGCCCGCAGTCTGGGCAATAAAATTCCAGACCTTTAGTCTATAATGGTGGAAGCAGATTTGGACATTGTTACTTTTATGGAGACATGATTCACTGAGTCTCATGACTGGGATATGGTCATACCTGGCTATAACTTGTTTACAAAGGATAGAGATTACAGAAAAAGTGGAGGAATAGCTCTTTATGTCAGAAACAATATCCATACAACTGAAATACAAGGGACATGGGGTAGTGAAGAAGCATCATAGGCTGTCCTAAAAAAAGAAGATGGTACTTTCATTTCATATCTTTGTGAGCAACAAAAGAACTAGACAGAGATCTAGTAGAAGACATCCAAAGTGTGGAAAAGAAGTTAGAAATGTTGCTAGTTGAAGATTTTAACCTGTCGGATGTGGATTGGTGTATCCCTTATGCAAAATCTACAAGAAGTTCAGAGATAGTAAATGCTTTTCAAAGGGCTCTGTTCAAACAAATGCTAATGGAACCTACAAGGGAGGGTGTGATACTTGACCTGGTACTCACTCATGGAGATAATATCTCAAATGTCTGAGTGAGTGCCTACCTGAGCACCAGTGACCATCAGACAGTGTGGTTTGACATTGCAAACAGGATCCCGAGAAGAAGCACATAGCCCTGAGATTTCAAATTCACAAATTCAGACTTTAAAAAAATGGGAATACTCCTAGAGGAAGACTGGGAGAAAACTGGTGAGGTGAAACAACAGTGGGCCAAATTGAAATGAGCTATTACAAAGGCAACTAATCTATATGTTAGAAAAGTAAACAAAAGTAAGAGGAAAAAGAAAGGTTCTCGAAGGAAATGGCTGATAAAATAAAGGAAAAAGAGCAGTGTTCAAGAACTACAAAGGATCCCAAAAAGAGGAACATGGGGAAGAATACATGATAACTGGGAGCTGAAGAAAGAAATAAAAAAGGTTCAATAGGAAGAAGGATTGCCAAAGAGGTTAAGCAAGGTGACAAAACATTTTCCAGGTATATCAGAGTAAGAAGGAAGGTCTGCAGTGAAATTGAAAGGTGGTAAGGAACAATGAGTGGAGGAAGATGAAGAAATGCCCAAAATATTAAACAAATACTTCAGTTCAGTGTTCAGTAAAGAAGACCCTGAACAAGGACCAATACTTGTAGATAGGATCATAGATGAGAATGGGGTAGACAAAACTCCGTTTATAGAACAACAGACTGTATGGGAAGAGCTAAGCAAACTGAAAGTAGACAAGGCCATTGGACCAGAGAAGGTACATCCCAGCATACTGAGGGAGCTCAGAGATATACTGGTGGGTTCGCTGAAGGACCTGTTTAATAGATCGCTGGAAATGGGAGTGTTGCTGTGAGATTAGAGAAGAGTGGTGGTGTTCCCACTTCACAAGAGAGGTAGCAGAGAAGAGGCTGGAAACTACAGCCTGGTTAGCCTCAACTCAGTGGTGGGAAAATTAATTGAGATGCTGCTGAAGGAAAGGATAGTGAACTATCTACAATCTGGGGGGTTGCTGGACACAAGGAAGCATGGATTCACCAGAAGAAGGTCCTGTCAGACTGGTGACTAGAGAATTGGATAGAGGAAGAACACTCAATGTGATCTACTTGGATTTTAGCAAAGCTTTTGATACAGTCCCACATAGGAGACTTGTGAATAAAATGAGAAACTTGGGTGTGAGTGCCAAGGTGGTGGCATGGATTATAAACTAGTTGACCAATAGGAGACAGTGTGTAATAGTAAATGGAATCTACTTTGAAGAGAGAACCGTTCTAAGTGGAATGCCACAGTGATCGGTGTTAGGACCGGTTCTGTTTCATATCTTTGTGATCAACATTGCGGAAGGAATAGAAGATAAAGTATGTCTATTTGCAAATGATACTAAGATCTAGGGATGTGAATCGTTTTTTGACGATTTAAAATATCGTCCGATATATTTTAAATCGTCAAAAATTGTTAGAGGCGATATTTAATAGGAATTCCCCCGATTTATCATCAAAAATCGTAAATCGGGGGAAGGGGGAGGGGAGGGGGAGGGCGGGAAAACCGGCACACTAAAACATCCCTAAAACCCACCCCGACCCTTTAAAATAAATCCCCCACCCTCCCGAACCCCCCCCCAAAATGTCTTAAATTACCTGGGGTCCAGTGGGGGGTTCCCGTTGTGATCTTCCACTCTCGGGCCACGAGTGCGTTGATAGAAAATGGCGCTGGCGGCATTTTGGTTCCTGTCCCTGTGCCGGTTTTGGTTCCTGTCCCTGTGCCGGTTTTCCCGCCCTCCCCCGATTTACACGATATTTTTAAAAACAAAACCGCGACAATCCGATTCCCTCCCCCCCCAGCCGAAATCAATCGTTAAGACGATCAATCACACGATACACATCTCTACTAAGATCTGCAACAGAATGGACTCACCTGAATGAGTAAAGAGAATGAAAAGTGATTTAAGAAAGCTTGAAGAGTTGTTGAAGATTTGGCAGTTGGGATTCAATGCCAAGAAGAATCATGTATCAGGGATGCAGCAATCTAAAAGAGCTATAAGTGATGGGGGGGTGAAAAACTGATGTGCACAGACCAAGAGAGGGATCTTGGGGTGATAAGAGTTTGGGGATCTAAGACGGAGAAATAATGTGACAAGGCAATAGATAAAGCCAGATTAATGCTGGGCTGCATAGAGATAGGAATAACCAGTAAGAAAAAAGAGGTCATAATGCCCGTGTTTAGGTCCTTGGTGAGGCCTCACCTGGAGTATTATGTTTAATTCTGGAGCCCGTATCTCAAAAGCATAATGACAGAATGGAGGCAGTCCAGAGGGGTCTGTTTCAGAAGACCTATGAGGAGAAGCTGAAGGATCTGAATATGTATACCCTGGAAAAGAGGTGCGGGGAGATATCATATAGACCTTCAGATACCTAAATGGTTTCAATGATGTATGGACATTGAACCTTTTCCATTGGAAAGAAAACAATAGAACTAGGTGTCTCAAAATGAAACTTTGGGGGGATGATTCAGAACCAATGACGGGAAATATTTCTACAGTGGTGGAGGCCTGGAATGTCCTCCTGGAGGAGGTGGTGAAGAAGAAAACAGTCAAAGGGGCATGGGATAAATACTGTGGATCTGGATCTCTAAAGGCTAGAGGACGGAAATGAGATAAGCATGCAGGAGGGGTAACTTGCTGGTATGGTGGTTACTACACTTAGCAGAAGGCTTAGAGTTGCTACCCTTAAACAAAATGATTTGATGCTTTTAAAACAACTGCAACATTGCTCCTTGCTTAGTTGTCAGGGAGAAATGAGGAATTAGATTCAAATGGCACCTGAGGGTGCATGGTGTAGGATACAGTTATGCAGACATAAAGGAAAAAAAATCACAGGACTGCTTCTATGGCCAAGTCCATAAGCAAAGCATGTCAAGCAGGACTGACTGACACATGAGGATAACCTGCAAGGTGTGGCAGATACTAACATGGGAAGCTTGCTGGGCAGACTAGATAGACCATTGGTCCTTCTCTGCCATCATTTCTATGTTTCTATGTAATTTAAATTTTAGCTGGTGAGTGCTGATATTCAATTAGCTGGGTCAATCTGGTTGGAAAAATACCTGTCCTAAAGTTTCTCAGATAAATTATCTTGGTATATTCAATGGAACACTTATCTAGATATGTTTCATTGAAAACCCAGGTAAAGTTGTCTATGTAACTTTAAACAGGTAACTTTCCCACTCATTGGCTTGCTGAATATCAACCTCATTTGTTTCAGTTTTTACCAATGTTAATTATTTTAAAACTGCAATGTTTGCTACTGTTCATTCTCTAGAGAACCTTTTTTATGAGTAGTCAATATTTTATTCTTAACAAGGAACATAACTTATTAAATTAACATGTAGGAAAAAGGGCTAAATGAACAAGTATGCAAGGTTAGTTTTCTTGCAGTGCATAGAAATGTGCAAATTATATCTCACCTTAATTTAAAAAATAGCCCAAAGGACAAGAGTAAATTGTATTTTCCAGTTTTCCCTTGTGCATGTGTTCAACAAAAATATTTTTGTGCTTCACTTACATCTATAATTACTAACTCAAAATAAGACACTCAGACCTGCCCTCCTGGCTTTTTATTCTGCTTGTGAATAAAATAGTTTCTCAGAACTATCTGCAGAAAAGTAGACACTGCATTTCCAATACATTTCTAGAAAACCTGCCATTGCATATTGACCACTAAAGCTCCAAGGTTAGTGGGGACAGTGTGTTCCATGTGGAAGACATAATTATTCTAAAGTAATGTCATAATGGAGGAGAAGGATGAAGTCAGTATGGACTATGGAGTAAATTGAAATGAGAGACCACAGAGGAAATGAACAGTGGACTACAGAGAGAAAAAATGTTTCCTTTAGTGGGGACTTCATTGTCGGGAATAGATTTGGGTACCAAAAGAGAGGGAAACAGGATGGTTATATAGCTACTTTGCATCAGAACTCAGAGGGATACAATGTGAGAGAGCAATCATGAGGTGAGTTAGATATCAGAAAGGACACATTTTTTTTGCCATCAGGAAAATGATTTCCATTTTGTACTCTTCTGTACATATACACGTTGCAGTTTTCAAACAGCACACAGAGTTGCAAAGTATCTGGGCTTTTTTGGCACACATAATTGCAGGCAATTATCAATGAGAAACCACCGTAGTAGATTCTTATTGAACATTAGTTAATGTATTTTGCGCTTGTGCCAGCTGAGGGGAATAAAATAGCACGTGAGAGATCTCAATGGATCTCTATGAAAAGGATTATTCCATTCTTATAAGGGGAATAGAAGAGTAGTGTGTGTGGGTTGGCAGCTCCCCCATTTGAGAGATGGAAAATAGTGTGGTCCCGTTCTGTAGCCACCATTTCACTATGTGGAGTTTTTACATGTCCATGGCTATGCCCTGGTTTTGTTTATTTTCTTGGAGGAAGACCTCTGAGATCTCTAGGAGTGAGACCTGGGTTTAAACAGGAGACAGTCTTTAGTCATTTAAAGATTGTGTGGGCAGATTTTAAAAGGTACGCGTGCAGCCTACATTTGTGCGCGCTACCCGGTGCGCACAAATGTACGCCCAATTTTATAACATGCGTGCACAGCCGCGCACATGTTATAAAATCAGGGGTCGGCGTGCACAAGGGGGTGCAAACTAGTGCACCTTGCGCGCGCTGAGCCCTCAAGGAGACCAGCTGGTTTTCCCCGTTCCCTCTGAGGCCACTCCGAAATTCCCTCTGGAGGGCCCTCAGAGGGAACTTTCCTTTCCCCCACCCCCTTCCCCTCCCCTCCCTTCCCCTCCCCTCCCTTCCCCTACCTGTCCCGCCCCCCAGCCTGAAAAAATAACCCGTACCTTTATCTCACAAGTTATGCCTGCCAGAATCCTCTGGCCATGCCCCCACCCCCGGACCTCCCCCGGGCCATCCATTTTTTCAAGCCCTGGGACTTACATGTGTCCCGGGGCTTTACGCGTGCCGCCGAGCCTTTTGAAAATAGGCCTGGCACGCGTAACCCCCCTATGCACGTAAATTCTCCTGGATTTATGTGCGTAACCCTTTGAAAATCTGCCCCTGTGTACTGGAAATTTTCCTTGAGAGGGGAATTTTTCTACGCCCCTCATGTCATAGTTTTGGTTTCACAGTGTATTTTTATTTATTTTAAGTGCTTATGTGACAGTCATTCCAAGAGGATTACAGCAAAACATAAAAACAGAATAATCATCATGACAATGCAAATCTCTATAAATAAAAGACAATGCATGTTTACATAGGTAACTTTGTTTTTTTGGTTTTAGTGAGTGCTCTATTACACAGAGGCTCAGAGGAGGGGTACTTTTAACTGAGAAAGGACCAATGGATCATTAGTACCCTAAGTGGAGACATGACACAGGAGTTATCTACAAGGAGAAGTACTGCAATAGGGAAGAAGGAGTTTTTTGTGAGTTCACTTTCAATGGAGATACAAGGAGAAGTAATCTAGGTGCCCATGAGGTACTGAGAGTAGTAAGGAGAAAAAAAAATTAAGGAGAGGTAGGAGAACTGGATCTTTGTCAGGGAAGAAAATTAAATTTTCTGAAGAGAATTCATTTATTAAGTGGGAGGGAGATAACCCCAGCACCTGATAGGTCAGGAGAATTAGTACATTTGGACAATTGGCATATAAGGAACATCGGAAGAAATTAAAGTATACTTAAGGGTCACAAATTTATTACAAGATAACTTTGGAACTTGTGCATAATGATCGGAGAATGAGAACTATAAAGAACTTTCATCAGTAAAAGTAAAGTTGGAAACCAGCCAATGCTTCCAGCATGATTATTGGTATGGTATACACTCAAATGATTATCAGAGTGGTATATAAGAACTTTTATGTGGGATCTGAATAAATACAATGGACAGGGCCAAGAAAATTATTCTTCCCCCACTCAGGGAATCTTGACACTCAGGGGCTCGAGATCCGGCTGAGTTAGCAGCATAAGACTTTTCCGGTTCACTCACACAGGATACTCAGCAGCATGGCAATGGCTATGCTGCTGAATATTTCCAATGACCCCTCCACTCTCCTTGAAATAATTACCATGCTACCTTGCGACTTAGAACATACCATTATTGCTGGAGACTTTAATTTACATTTCAATAACCAACAATACCATTCCTCAGTTACAAATCTAATAGAAGCTCTATCTGGCTTAAATTACACAACTATTATAAACGCCCCAACACATAAATTAGGCAACACTTTAGACCAAATTTGTATTAATCAATCTTTTCATAATTTCGAACTAGAAATTACCCCAATACCATGGTCAGACCATTTTTTAATAAAGGCAGTAGGAAACGTCAAACCTTTAAAAACAAACACTATCCAAAAAGACCAAAAAGAATACCTAAAACCTTGACGAAAAAAACTAAACATTGAAACCTTTATAAATACCCTACTGCCAAAAATCAACCAAAATCCATATACACAAGTATCAGACATGATAACCTTCTGGAACAATTGCATAATGGAAAGTTTAGATACTGCTGATCCATTAAAGTTGGTCAAAAACATCAATAAAAAAACATCTTCTTGGTATACAGAATCCCTTAAAACAATAAAACGCAAATTAGGTAATCTAGAACGAAGATGGCAAAAAAATCCTCACCCTGAAAGAAAACAAGAATACTACACCCTTCTTCAGAAATACAAAAAAGATATAATAAAAGCCAAAAAATCCTACTACACATTTCAATTTAAAAAAGCATATGGAAATCCGAAAATTTTATTCTCCATTGTAAAAGACCTTACGACAATATCAGAACCTCCATCAACATCTATATCAGATGATTTATGCAACAACATAGCAAAATTCTTTACAGAAAAATCTGAAAACATTTCTGCTGAATTTAACCATTTACCTATTCCAAAACCATCAATTCCACTACTTGACTGTAACTTTTCAGAGTTCACGAGCATAAATGACACCATAATCATGAATATACTTATTTATTTATTATTTAGAAACTTTTATATACCGGTATTAGTGGGGACATCATACTGGTTTACATTTGAACAAAAAGGCTTGAAAATACATGTTAACAGGGAAAGCAAACTGGGAAGGGGATAACGAGGAGCAGCGTGGAAAGAAAGATTAACATAACAGCAACAAGCATAAGTTAACAGTATAATTAGTTCCTTAATATAAGGAGGTTGTGATCACCATGAGGCGGTGCAGGGATGGGGTGGATGGGGGATCTGTTCTGGATAGGCTTGTTTGAATAGTAGCGTTTTTAGTTTCTTTTTAAATTTGAATAAACATGGTTTGAGGCGCATGTGTACAGGGAGGGAGTTCCAAAGAGAGGGGCCTACAATAGAGAGGGCACGATCGCGAGTGGAAGAAAGGTGGGCTGTTTTCAGAGAGGGAACATGTAGTGTGCCCATGTTGGTGGATCTGGTGGGACGGGTGGACTGTGGGGTATTGAAGGGGATGTCGAGCCAATTGGAGTTGTGGGCGTGGATGGATTTGTGTATTATGGTCTTTAAAGATGGCGGCGGCCAGCCAGTGCTCCTACCATGTGACAGGGGCCAGCCAATGAGTGGCTTTATGAGTGGCAGCCGACGGCCCAAATTTTAAAATGTTTTGGGGGGGCTCGGGAGGGTGGGGAAAGCTAAGGGGTCAATTTTAAAGGGTCGGGTGGGTTGTTTTTTTTTTATCGGGCCAATGGCGCCATTTTTGAGTGGCAGCCAAAATGGCGCCGATGGCCCGAGAGCGGGAGATCGGTTCCCGCGCCCCCACTGGACCACCAGGTACTTGTAAAAGGTTTTGTGGGGGTTCGGGAGGGTGGGGGAAGGTAAGGGATTAGTTTTATAGGGTCGGGGTGGGTTTAGGGGTTGTTTTGGTGTGCCGGTTTTCCCGCCCTCCCCCGATTTACAATTTTTCACGATAAATTGGGGGAATTTCTATTGTATCGCGACTCAACGATTTTTGACGATTTAAAAAATATCTGACTGTTTTTTTAAATCGTCAAAAAACGATTCCCATCCCTACCACTGAATATTCCAATTAAGTTACAGTTAGCCATATATGTGGTATCCATCTAACTTTAGACCTGCCCTATGGTGCTCCTACAGTTAGCCGGTTAAGTTAACTAGCTAACTCCGCTCCTCCCCATTACACCTACCTCCCGCCCCAGAAATGCCCCTGACTTACCCAGCTTAAATATACGGCTAAGCCATTTAGATGGATAACTTTTTTGTTATCCATCTAAATGGCTTTTGAATATATACACCACTTGATTTTTGCACCAAGCACATTTTATTGGTGTTTATCAGTTAAAATCTAAAATCAAAAGGCCTAAATTTGTAGATTGCCAATTTGAATGGTGGGTGGTGCTGAAATGTGATTGTAATTGTATGTATGTGTAATATTGTAGTATATTTGTTTATGAGGTTTTAGATATTGTAATTTTAACTGTTTACTGCTTATGCTTATGTTTATTGTATTTGATATATCACATTTTTATACAGTTCTGTCAGGTTACAAACAGAATACATACATAATTTCACATTATTACATTGTAACTAACTGTTTACTTATTGTACCCCACTGGGAGCATTGTTTGATACAGTGGGATATGCATGAAGGAATGGATTTTCTAAGGGCTTTTGCATGTAAGAATATCATATGCAAGAATAAGAAGTATGTATGTGTGTATATGCCATTTTATAAACCTCAAGTGTACACATGTAGTTGCAGTATGGTGCACCTATTTTACTGGAGTAAAAAGGGGTGGTCTAGTAGTATTGTGGACTGGGGTTCAGAAGTATGTTCACAAATTGCTATTTTGTAAGAGATATTCACACATATGCTACTGAACTTTACTGAACACCTAATAATGGACTCTCACAATTGGAATTGGACTTCTTTTGTCTGCAGTATTTGGGTGGGAGGTGTGGATGACATGGTGGAGGTATCAGAAAACTGGTGAGTCCAATTAGGTGTGCAAGTATTTTAGAACAGTATTTGCACAAACTTTGCACAATGCATTTCATTGTGTATAAATCAAAATTATTAGACAGATATGATGAGGCCAATATTCACAATGTAACTTAGCTGGATTAGCAGTGTCTCTGAATATCAGTAGCTATGGTCAGAAAATTCAGGGGTGCAGAATGGGCAGATCAGGGAGTAGATGATTTGGTCAGATAACACTGGGCAACAAATTTTCACAAAAGTCATGTTATGGAAATGAAATTAGTCAGTTCTTATACTTTCCATGTGCTAAACATGAATGTGACTGTGAAAATGCAAAATTGGCTCTAGTTTTTTTGTAATATGCAATAATATAATTACATCTTGAACTTTATGCCAATAGCTCACTGGGCAACAAATTTTCACAAAAGTCATGTTACTGAAATGAAATTAGTCAATTCTTATACATTTCCATGTGCTAAACATGAATGTGACTGTGAAAATGCAAAATTGGCTCTAGTTTTTTTGTAATATGCAATAATATAATTACATCTTGAATTGTATGCCAATAGTAGGAGACCTACGGTTAATACCGTTTGAAAAATGAAGTCATAGACTACGTCTTAGATTTCTTTGCTTGTCTCTTGTACACCTGTTCGGGAGCATCTCTGCGGAGTGTCCAGCAGTAGTCAGCCAGCATGAATATTTCAAATGCTCACCCTTTCTGATTGGGCTTCATATGCTGACGTCAGCTTACTCAGCAGCAGTATGGCAGTAGAACTGCATTGCATCAGAAAATGATGTAATAAACTCTGAATGATGTGTGCATGATGGTATTATGCAATATGATGCAATATTACATCATTCTAGGCTTATTTACAGTCCTACTGGATAAATTTACATGACTAAACATAGAAAGTGAAGTATATTAAATATCTTCAAAACAAGAGCCAATAAAAACTTTTCATGGTCATATTCGGTTCAGCACAGCAAGATACTACAGAGTAGGACCTTTTTAGGTCAGTAACACTTTCATTGTTGCCCTGTGTAAGTTATCTGCTTAAATTGGTATTCAGAGTTAACCGGCTCAATTAACCAGTCAACTCTTATTGGGACATAGGATTGTCCTAAAGTTAGCCAGCTAACTTTAAGATAGTCAGGTATATTCAACAGTGTGACTGCACCACTGAATATACAGCACTAGTTATCTGGATAAGTTTATAAAAGTTTATAAGTTTATTCGGCTAACTAGCACAGCCATGCACCTACTGACTATGGGCCTTGATATATATTTTTATGTGCCTAATATATATATGGATATATATATATATATATATATATATATATATATATATATATATATATATGGATACAGCTGTAAAATAGGCAAACTAAGTGTTTTCTGGCATTGTTGGAAACATGATTCTGGGCTTGATGGACCCTTGGTCTGACCCAGCATGGCATGTTCTTATGTATTTACTTTGTTACGCACCCCATCCGCACCCGGCCCACGCACAGGCCTTCTCACCTCCCTGGTCCCATGGCAGGTCCAGGGTCGGCCTCCCTAGTGGCAGATGTGAGCTCTTCCAGGCCTCGGCGTCCCGTGGCAGCAGTCGCCGAGCCTTCCACTACACATCGGACTTCACGCCGGAGCTTGGCATCCTCGGTGGCGTTGTCCACGCCCCTACCTGCGCGCACGCAGACCGCCCAGCCTCTTGTAGGGCCAGAGGCATGTCCTAGCTCCGCAGCGTGCCCTGATTGATTCCCTGATATAAGGAAGTCCCTGCTACTTCCTTGCCTTGGAAATTGGGTTAGTGTCTTGCTAGATTGTCACTGTGTCTGAACCTTGTTCCAGTCTTGTTCCAAGTCTCGTTCCAGGATCCTTCTGTTCCAGTCTCATTCCTGTCTTGTTCCTGCATCCTAGTTCTCCAGCATCCTCCTGTTCGTCTGTTCATCTACCCAAGTAGTACCTTTGGACTGTCTCTCTGGTACTGACCTCGGTCTGCTCCTCGACCTACCTGCCTGCTGCCTGCCTCCTGACTTCAGTCTGTTCCTCGACCTGCTTGCCTGCCTTCTGACTCCAGTATGCTCCTCGGCCTGCTTGCCTGCCGCCTGCCTTCTGACCTCAGCCTGTTCCTAGACTCATCTGCCTGCTGCCTGCCTTCTGACCTCAGCCTTCCTGTAACCTCGTCTGACCTCCAGAACCTGACCCCTGCTTTTCTGACCACTCCTCAGAGTGACCCCTCAGATTCTGACCTCTGCCTGCTTGACCACATCTCAAGATTCTGGCTATGTTCCTGGTCTTGTCATCATCTACACTGTTCTGGTCCTCCTTTCTCCACCTGACCTCCAGTCTCAAACCTGACCACACTCCCCTCCTGTCTGTGGGCACGCCTGACTTTCATCTCTCCAGGAGATCCTGTGAGGCCCACCTAAGTCCAAGTGGCCCAGGTCCCTACGGGCTCCTCCCAGGGGGACCTCGGGCTTCCAGTGGTGAAGCTCATCCTAGCCTCTGTCTCCTCCAGTGCTCCACCCCCTGGGGGCAGGTGCTTCCTGGCCCCTACCAGGGAGCCATTCTCCACTGCTCCAGCACAAGGGTCCACCCTTGAACGCAACATACTTCAATATTCACATGTACTTTTGGGGCAGTCACACAGTTTATAAAACTCTTTGCATATTTCTCTGTACTTCCACTTACACACACAAATTGTGTACTGCGACAGTTTTAAAAGTTGGGATTGATATATATATTTATATATTAAAAAAAAAATTACATTAAAAACTCCCTCAGCTGGTGCTCCTCCCCATCTATTGCTCTACACTTTGGGACTTTTTTCTTTGTCATCTCTAAAACTTGCTGTCTTCTTTTTTGTAGGTGGAATCCAATGAGAGTGTGTCCACTGGGGGTTTTCTTTCTTATCTATCTATCTATCTATCTATCTATCTATCTATCTATCTATCTATTTATTTATTTATTTATTTATTTAAAGGTTTTTATATACCTATAACCGTTTGCACATCGTATCCGTTTACATTGAACATATAATAATGAGAGAGAGAATACATGGAATGATTAGATTGCATAGCATGGTAAGAGAAAGTACATAACATTAAGATGAGAGTAATTAACTATTGAAATAAATATATATATTAGTAACTATATACAAGTTGTCAATTTAAAATAAGGGGATAACTTTGTACAAGGTGAAGAATAAGCGTGAAGGGGATTGTGTCATCTCAAGCAGATAAGTTAGCAGATGTTTTGGGGGGCAGCGGCGGCGGTAAATGAATGAAAATGGGGATGAGGGGTGGGGCGGGGAGGCGAGCGAAAGGCGACAAGGGGTGAAGGTGGGGATTAGGGGTAGGCTAGCTTGAAGAGCCACATTTTTAGTTTTTTTTTTAATTTCTGTGTGCAGGGTTCAATGCGTAGGTCGGGTGGCATTGAGTTCCAGTTGATGGGTCCTGCTATTGAGAGTGCTCTGTCCCTAGTGGAGGATCGTTGTGTAGTTTTAGAAGAGGGAATGTGAAGTATTCCTTTATAGGCAGATCTGGTTGGTCTGTTGGAGATGTTGAAGTGGATTGAGTCATTTAGCCAGGTGATGTTCTGGTTGTATAAAGTCTTGTGTATAAGGGAAAGGGTTTTGTAGAGAATTCTAGAGGAGATCGGGAGCCAGTGGAGGTCTCTAAGGATGGGCATGATGTGATCTTTTCTACGGGTGTTGGTTAGTATTCTGGCAGTGGCATTCTGTAATAACTGGAGCGGCTTGATAGTAGAGGAGGGGAGGCCTAGGAGGAGGGAATTACAGTAGTCAATCTTGGTGAAAATTATGGTTTGTAGGACGGTGAGGAAGTCGTGGGAGTGTAAGAGGGGTCTAATTTTCTTTAACACATGAAGTTTAAAGTAGCATTCCTTCAAGGTAGATTTTATGAAGGATTTTAGGTTCAGTTGGTTGTCAATGTTGACACCCAAGTTGCGTACATGTTGTGAGATGGGGGCGCGGAGGGGAACGGTGTTGGTTAGAGTGGGATTATAGGTGGGCGGATTGTGAGAGATGATGAGGAGTTCAGTTTGGCAGTGTTGAGTGCAAGATTGAGGTTAGTAAGGAGTTGGTTGATCGAGCTGATGCAGTTGTACCAGATCTTTAAAGCACTGGAAAGTGAATCGTTAATGGGGATAATAATTTGGCCGTCATCTGCATATATGAAATGGACTATGCCTAAGTTAGATAAGAGGTGGCAGAGGGGTAACAGGTAGATGTTGAAAAGGGTGGAAGAGAGAGCGGAGCCTTGGGGTACACCTCGAGTTAGTTTGATGGGGTCAGATTCGTTGTTGCTTAGTTTGACCTTGAAATGTCTGTTTTCATGGTACAATTTAAACCAGCAGTGGGCAGTTCCTGTTATGCCTATGTTAGTGAGTTGGGTTAGGAGGATTTTGTGACTGACGGTGTCGAAGGCGGACGAGATGTCAAGCATAGCTAGTAGGTAGGCTTGACCTTTATCCATGCCTTTGAGTATAGTGTCTGTGAGGGATCTTTCTCCTTTCCTTGCGCTCCTCCACTGCTTTTTGTCACAGGTACCCTGGTTTCTTCCCAGTCTTTTGCTATGTGGAAGACTGGTATTCCCTCTGCTCCATTATTGTGTTCCTTGGCTGTCACTTTCATCAGCAAGGCTGCCCATTTTATTGATTTATTAATTTTTTTATCTTGTACTTTTTCAGGTACTTCAAACAGGATTGCATTCAGGTACTATGGATATTTCTGCTTCACCTGTAACTTTGCTTTTCTGTGGCTGTGGTCCCGCTTAGACCACCATAGCCTGCCTCAGATGATCGCATGTAGCTTATGTTGTGTAAGCGGCCTCGAAAGGCCTTGTATTCTGTTACATATCGGGTGATTTAGTGTGCCCTTGGGCCTCAGCCCGACCCCAGATGGATCCAGGACCGAACCAAGGGTTGGCGACGTGTCCCAGGATGGCAGAGACATGGTCTTACCCTCTGCCAGGCCTGCAAGCTCCCAGTGCCAACAACATGATGATGTTGGTAGGTGAACGGTCCTCCGACTGTTCTGAGCACTTTCAGACCTACCGAGTGGATCGGCATGGAGCAGCAGGCCGGCCTGAGGATGAGGGCAGACGGAGGCCTTGACACGAAGACATGACACCAAGGTTGATGTGACAGCATCACAGACGAGGGTAGAAGCAAAGATATGACACCAGGGCTATCGAAGATGTGACACCAGGGCTATTGAAGACATGACACCAAGGCTGATGCAACGGCATCAGAAACAAGATGAGGAACTTGACAACGTCCAGACGAGACGAGAAGCTGGGCAGATAGACATTGGCACTGTCTCTCAGGGCGCCCTACTCAGCCCACCTTCACTGGCGGACCCAATGGGCTGGTCGCGGACCACCCTGTCCCACTGAACACCCTACATGGCCCGAAGAGACTGGTCACGGACCACGCGGAGAGCAGGAACAGCGCAGGAAAGAATCCAGCTGAGGCAGAACTTCGACGACGGAGTCAGATGTCATCCAAAGCTCCACAAAGGCTGGCAGGACAAGATGGCTCAGGAGCACAGGACACCTGTCCACTGCCGGCATCTCCCATGAAGGCCACCCATCATCCGGAGATCCACAGCCGGCAGAACAGAAGGCTCCGGAGCAAGAATGAACACCAAGGAGGGCTAGAACACCAGGAAGCGAGACGTCAGGAGATGAGATACCAGGACACCTGGACGGGGACCTCAGGCAATGAAGACATGGCATGACGAGACAAGATGAGACGAGGATCTCCACGAAGAAGATAGAAGACCTGACGGAGCTCTGGCAGGCAGGAGCCTCCAGGACTGAAGTAACTCCGATGCAAGGCAACAAGGAAGATCAGCAACAGCCCTTTTATAGGGCTATCACAGGAAATAGTCAGTAGGTGGGGCCCAGGGCATATCCGGCCATGGGCCCTTTAAATTCAGAAGAGAGGCACAGCCACGTGCCTAGAGGAAATAGGAAGCTGGCTATGCAGGACTGTGGACAGCGGTCCTGCCCAACGTCGACGTGCAGAAGCAGGGCTGGGCCTAGGAAGCAGGCCCCAACGATGGCAGCAGCTCCAGCCACTGCAGGAGGCCCAAGGGGCGGCTCCAGCCACCAATACAGGCCAGGGCTTGCGGCCTCTGGCCGCGAAGATGTGATGACGTCGGTGGCGGCTCCGTGCCGCGCAGATGGCAGAAAGTCTGCGGCTCCAGCCGCAGTGAAGAGGAGACCAGATGGGCAGCCTCCAGGCCGCAGGGGGAAGGCAAGTCTGTGGCTCCGGTCACAAAGAATGCCCGACTTCGGCAGCTCCATGCCACGTCGGGAAATGGAGCAAGTCAGCAGCATGGAGTAAGGTAAGTTGCCTCGTGGGGATTTAGCTCCGCGGGCAGGGTTCATAACAGTACCCCCTCCTCAAAGACCCCCTCCTCAAACCTCCTATCAACAGTCCGAGGAAAAGGGTAACAGTCCATACCGAATGGAGGTATTCGAGGGTCCAAAAAACGGAAGCTGGTAAATCCGGGGACTGAGAGAACCAGGCAAGAAACATCAGAAACACAAGGAGACAGCGACAAGAGACTGAAATAGCACGAGACCGAGGGAGCACGAGACCGAGGGAACGGAGACCGCGCGAACAGAGACCGCGCGAACAGAGACCGCGCGGACAGAGACAGCGCGGACAGAGACAGCGCGGACAGAGACAGCGCGGACAGTGACCGCGCGACTGACACACAAAAAACACAAAAGAGAAAGCAAGGGAACAGAGAGCAAGGGAACGGAGAGCAAGGGAGTGGAGAGCAAGGGAACGAAAAGCAAAGGAGTGAAAAACAAGGGAGAGAGGAACACGGGAAGAACAAATGGAAGACAGTACAAACGAGCTACAACAAAGAACAACACAAACAAGCAACAAACAGAGAACAGCACAAACAAGACAAGAAACCACTAGAAATACCAAGAAGACCTGGGGGAGGGAACCCAGGTCGGGCAAACAAACACCAGCAAAACCAGGTGGGGTGCAGGTGCCTCCTGCAGGTTGTAAAAACCCCAACCTGGCAAACAGGATAAAAAAGTCTGGATGCAGGCACCTCCTGCGGGTCGTAAAAACCCCAACCTGGCAAACAGGATAAAAAAGTCTGGATGCAGGCACCTCCTGCAGGTTGTAAAAACCCCAACCTGGCAAACAGGATAAAAAAGTCTGGATGCAGGCGCCTCCTGCAGGTCGTAAAAAGTCCAGACAGCTGGCACCACCAGCAGGTTGTGTACACAAAGTCCTGAAAAAAATTTTCGGTCCCATAACCAGTCCAGGAACACAGACAAGACTCAGGAACAAGGCGGATCCATCGCCGGAACACGTTACCGGACACATGGCCTTGCATTCTGTTGTGAAAGCGGCCTCGAAAGGCCTTGTATTCTGTTACATATCGGGTGATTTAGTGTGCCCTTGGGTCTCAGCCCAACCCCAGACATATCCAGGACCGAACCGAGGGTTGGCGACGTGTCCCAGGATGGCAGAGACACGGTCTTACCCTCTGCCAGGCCTGGAAGCTCCCAGCACCAACAACATGATGATGGTAGGTGAACGGTCCTCCAAACGTTCCGAGCCATTTCGGACCTGCTGCTGCTTGGATCGGCATGGAGCAGCAGGCCGGCCTGAGGATGAGGGCAGACGGAGGCCTTGACACGAAGATATGACACCAAGGTTGATGCGTCAGCATCACAGACGAGGATAGAAGTGAAGACATGACACCAAGGCTGTTAAAGACATGACACCAGGGTTGTTGAAGACATGACACCAAGGCTGATGCAACAGCATCAGAAATGAGACGAGGAACTTGACAATGTCCAGACGAGATGAGAAGCTGGGCAGGTAGATATTGGCACTGTCTCTCAGGGCACCCTACTCAGCCCACCTTCACGGGCGGACCCAATGGGCTGGTCACGGACCACCCTGTCCCACTGTGCACCCTACACAGCCCAAAGAGGCTGGTCACGGACCACGCAGAGAGCGGGACAAGCGCAGGGAAGAGTCAAGCCGAGGCAGAACTTCGACGACGGAGCCAGATTTCATCCGAAGAACCACAAAGGCTGGCAGGACAAGACGGCTCAGGAGCACAGGACACCAGTCCACTGCCGGCATCTCCCATGAAGGCCACCCGTCACCCAGAGATCCACGGCCAGCAGAACAGAAGGCTCCGGAGCAAGAAAAAAAACACCAAGGAGGGCTAGAACACCAGGAAGTGAGATGTCAGGAGATGAGGCACCAGGACACCTGGACGGGGACCTCAGTCAATGAAGACATGGCATAACGAGACGACAAGACGAGACGAGGAGCTCCACAAAGAAGATAGACCTGACGGAGCTCTGGCAGGCAGGAGCCTCCAGGACTGAAGTAACTCCGATGCAAGGCAACGAGGAAGATCAGCAACAGCCCTTTTATAGGGCTAGCACAGGAAATAGTCAGTAGGTGGGGCCCAGGACATATCCGGCCGTGGGCCCTTTAAATTCAGAAGAGAGGCGCGGCCACACGCCTAGAGGAAGCAGGAAGCTGGCTGTGCAGGACCATGGACAGCGGTCCTGCCCGACGTCGACGCGCAGAAGCAGGGCTGGGCCAAGGAAGCAGGCCCCGTCGACGGCAGCGGCTCCAGCCACTGCAGGAGGCCCCAGGGGTGGCTTGAGCCGGCAATCCAGGCCGGGGCTTGCGGCCTCCAGCCGCAAAGATGTGATGACGTTGGCGGCGGCTCTGTACCACGCAGATGGCAGAAAGTCCGTGGTGAAGAGGAGACCCGATGGGCAGCCTCCGGGCCGCAGGGGGAAGGCAAGCCCGCAGCTCTGGCCGCAAAGAAGGCCTGACTTCGGCGGCTCCATGCCGCGTCGGGAAATGGAGCAAGTCAGCAGCATGGGGTGAGGTAAGGTGCCTGCTCACGGGGATTTAGCTCCGCGGGCAGGGTTCATAACAGCTTATAGAGTGGTCATCTTGGATTTCTTCAGCAGTGTTTAAACAGAAGTGAAAGTAATCTGCTGCTGATCCCTGTCATCTCCCATTGACTCTGGCCTAGTGTCCCAGCTCAGCTCCTGTTCCTGAAATGGGGCATGGCATCCCTTTTGAGAGCTGCTAATCCCACAGTTCTGGGTGCGTGACTCTGCTGCTTTGTTGGAGAATGAGTCTCTGCTTCTCCCACTGAAAGGTTAACTTATCTTGCTACTGGACATGGGCAATAGCCACTGGTGAACTGTGCTGTTAATACTGTACCTGCAACCTGACAAAAAATGCCACTGTTGACCAACTGGCACCCATAAGCTGGCTAGACAACCTCTATGCTGTCTGGTCAGTTGCTACAATTTATATAGTGCTGCTCAAGCAGGTGCTGCTGCCTCTAGCCATTGAGTTATTGGTGGACCCTCCTGTCACTGAAGCCATTATCTGCTGATGCTCTGTGCTGCTCATGCAGCTGCTGCTGTTAATGATGCTTCCAAGGTTCATCCTGGGCTTCCTGAAAACCACATTGTTTTCCCTCTTGGCCTACCTGACTTTTATCTCTCTTCTGCTCCTTTTGCCATTCTTCTCAACACAGATTGTTCCCACCTTGCTGATTCAAACAGCAAGTCCATTTGCAGACTGTTGTTTGAATGATTCAAACTTTTCACCAGTCTCAAGATAACTGCCGTAATGTTTTACAGTCTCAGCTGTTTTAACTTTATCAGCCCCAGCTGTTAAACTGTCCCTAACTTTGAGGAGAATGGGATACATCACATTAGAACATAAGAACATGCCATACTGGGTCAGACCAAGGGTCCATCAAGCCCAGCATCCTGTTTCCAACAGTGGCCAATCCAGGCCATAAGAACCTGGCAAGTACCCAAAAACTAAGTCTATTCCATGTTACCGTTGCTAGTAATTAGAGATGTGAATCGGAACCGGAATCTGATCGGTTCCGATTCCGATCCAAATCTTAAAATTTTTATCGTTCGTCCGGATTGGATTTTTGATTATCGGCTGCGCCCGATCAGATAATTAAAAAACCCTCCCCCACCCTCCCGAATCCCCCAAAAAGGATTTAAAATTACCTGGTGGTCCAGTGGGGGCGCGGGGAGTGATCTCCCGCTCTCGGGCCATCAGCTGCGTTAATAAAAATGGCGCCGATGGCCCTTTGCCCTTAGGCCAATGGCACGGATACCCTGTCACATGGTAAGGGCAAAGGGCCATCGGCGCCATTTTTATTAGTGGCAGCCGATGGCCCGAGAGTGGGAGATCACACCACGCGCCCCCACTAGACCACCAGGTAGTTTTAAAAGGTTTTTTTGGGGGGGGGGGAGGCTAAGGGGGTCAGTTTAAAGGGTCGGGTGGCTTTTTTTTTTATCGTGCCATCGGCGCCATTTTTATTAGTGGCAGCCATAATGGCGCCGATGTCCTGAGTGTGGGAGATCGCGCCGGGACCCCCCCCCCCCACTGGACCACCAGGTAATTTAAAACATTTTGGGGGGGTTCGGGAGGGTGGGGGAGGGTAAGGGATTTGTTTTAAAGGGTCGGGGTGGGTTTAGGGGTTGTTTTGGTGTGCCGGTTTTCCCGCCCTCCCCCCCTTCCCCGATTTTTCACGAGAAATCAGGAGAATTTCTATTATATCGCGACTCTAACGATTTTTGACAATTTAAAAAATATCTGACAATTTTTTTAAATCGTCAAAAATCGATTCACATCCCTATTAGTAATAGCAGTGGCTATTTTCTAACTTAACTTAATTAATAGCAGGCAATGGACCTCTCCTCCAAGAACTTATCCAATCCTTTTTTAAACACAGCTTTACTAACTGCACTAACCACATCCTCTGGCAACTAATTCCAGAGTTTAATTGTGCGTTGAGTAAAAAAGAACTTTCTCCGATTAGTTTTAAATGTGCCACATGCTAACTTCATGGAGTGCCCCCTAGTCTTTCTATTTTCCGAAAGAGTAAATAACCGATTCACATCTACCCATTCTAGACCTCTCATGATTTTAAACATCTCTATCATATCCCCCCCTCAGCTGTCTCTTCTCCAAGCGGAAAAGTCCTAACCTCTTTAGTCTTTCCTCATAGGGGAGCTGTTCCATTCCCCTTATCATTTTGGAAGCCCTTCTCTGTACCTTCTCCATCACAATTATATCTTTTTTGAGATGTGGTGACCAGAATTGTACACAGTATTCAAGGTGCGGTCTCACCATGGAGCGATACAGAGGCATTATGACATTTTCCGTTTTATTCACCATTCCCTTTCTAATAATGCCCAACATTCTGTTTGCTTTTTTGACTGCCGCAGCACAGTGAACTGATGATTTCAATGTGTTATCCAACATGACGCCTAGATCTCTTTCTTGGGTTGTAGCACCTAATATGGAACCTAACATTGTGTAACTATAGCATGGGTTATTTTTCCCTATATGCATCACCTTGCACTTATCCACATTAAATCTCATCTGCCATTTTGTTGCCCAATTTTCCAGTCTCAAAAGGTGTTCCTGCAATTTATCACAATCTGCTTGTGATTTAACTACTCTGAACAATTTTGTATCATCTGCAAATTTGATTATCTCCCACATCGTATTTCTTTCCAGATCATTTATAAATATATTGAAAAGTAAGGGTCCCAATATAGATCCCTGAGGCACTCCACTGCCCACTCCCTTCCACTGAGAAAATTGTCCATTTAATCCTACTCTCTGTTTCCTGTCTTTTAGCCAGTTTGCAATCCACGAAAGGACATCGCCACCTATCCCATGACTTTTTAGTTTTCCTAGAAGTCTCTCATGAGGAACTGTGTCAAACGCCTTCTGAAAATCCAAGTATACTACATCTACCTGTTCATCTTTATCCACATGTTTATTAACTCCTTCAAAAAAGTGAAGCAGATTTGTGAGGCAAGACTTGCCTTGAGTAAAGCCATGCTGACTTTGTTCCATTAAATCATGTCTTTCTATATTTTCTATGATTTTGATGTTTATAACACTTTCCACTATTTTTCCTGGCACTGAAGTCAGGCTAACAAGTCTGTAGTTTCCCAGATCACCCCTGGAGCCCTTTTTAAATATTGGGGTTACATTAGCTATCCTCCAGTCTTCAGGTATAATGGATGATTTTAATGATAGGTTACAAATTTTTACTAATAAGTCTGAAATTTCATTTTTTAGTTCCTTCAGAACTCTGGGGTGTATACCATCTGGTCCAGGTGATTTACTACTCTTCAGTTTGTCAGTCAGGTCCACCACATCTAGGTTGACTGTGATTTGATTCAGTCCCTCTGAATCATTACCCATGAAAAACTTCTCCAGTACGGGTACCTCCCCAACATCCTCTTCAGTAAACACCGAAGCAAAGAAATCATTTAATCTTTCTGAGATGGCCTTATCTTCTCTAAGTGCCCCTTTAACCCCTCGATCACCTAACTGTCCAACTGACTCCCTCACAGGCTTTCTGCTTCGGATATATTTAAAAAGGTTTTTACTGTGACTTTTTGCCTCTACGGCCAACTTCTTTTCAAATTCTCTCAGCCTGTCTTATCAATGTCTTACATTTAACTTGTCAACGTTTATGCATTATCATATTTTCTTCTGTTGGATCCTTCTTCCAATTTTAGAATGAAGATATTTTGGCTAAAATAGCTTCTTTCACCTCCCCTTTTAACCATGTTGGTAATCGTTTTGCCTTCTTTCCACCTTTCTTAATGTGTGGAATACATCTGGATTGTGCTTCTAGAATAGTATTTTTTAACAATGACCATGCTTCTTGCACATTTTTTACTTTTGTAGCTGCTCCTTTCAGTTTTTTTCTAACAATTTTTCTCATTTTATCAAGGTTTCCCTTTTGAAAGTTTAGCACGAGAGCTGTGGATTTGCATACTGTTCCTCTTCCAGTCATTAATTCAAATTTGATCATATTATGATCAATATTGCCAAGCGGCCCCACCACCGTTACTTCTCTCACTAAGTCCTGTGCTCCACTGAGAATTAGATCTAAAATTGCTCCCTCTCTCATCGGTTCCTGAACCAATTGTTCCATAAAGCTATCATTTATTCCATCCAGGAACGTTATCTCTCTAGAGTGTCCTGATGATACATTTATCCTAGGGATGTGAATCGTTTTTTGACGATTTAAAATATCGTCCGATATATTTTAAATCGTCAAAAATCGTTAGGGCCACGATACAATACCAATTCCCCTGATTTATCGTTAAAAAATCGTAAATCGGGGGAAGGGGGAGGGCAGGAACTTACTTACTTGCCCTAAACCAATGGCAGGAAAACCGGCACACTAAAACCCCCTAAAACCCACCCCGACCCTTTAAATTAAATCCCCCACCCTCACGAACCCCCCCAAATGCCTTAAATTACCTGGGGGTCCAGTGGCGGTCCGGAACGGGCTCCTGCAATTGAATTGTGTTGTCTTCAGCCGGCGCCATTTTGCAAAATGGCGGCCACAAAATGGCAGCGGCCATAGACCAACACGATTCGTTGGCATTTGGGGGGGGGGGGGTTCGGGAGGGTGGGGGAATTTAATTTAAAGGGTCGGGGGTGGGTTTTAGGGGGTTTTAGTGTGCCGGTTTTCCTGCCATTGGTTTAGGGCAAGTAAGTACTTCCCTCCCAAACTTGATGAAGTATTAAGGCATTTGGGGTGGGGGATTTAATTTAAAGGGTCAGGGGTGGGTTTTAGGGGGTTTTAGTGTGCCGGCTCATGATTTTAACGATTTTCACGATATTTTAAACACCCAAACGGCAACAATACGATTCCCTCCCCCTCCCAGCCGAAATCAATCGTTAAGACGATCGAGGACACGATTCACATCTCTAATTTATCCAGTTAATATTGGGGTAATTGAAATCTCCCATTATTACCGCACTACCAATTTGGTTAGCTTCCCTAATTTCTCTTAGCATTTCACTGTCTGTCTCACCATCTTGACCAGGTGGACAGTAGTAGGGATGTGAATCGTTTTTTGACGATTTAAAATATCGTCCGATATATTTTAAATCGTCAAAAATCGTTAGGGCCACGATACAATACCAATTCCCCCGATTTATCGTCAAAAAATCGTAAATCGGGGGAAGGGGGAGGGCAGGAAAACCGGCACACTAAAACCCCCTAAAACCCACCCCGACCCTTTAAATTAAATCCCCCACCCTCTCGAACCCCCCCCCCCAAATGCCTTAAATTACCTGGGGGTCCAGCGGTGGTCCGGAACGGCAGCGGTCCGGAACGGCCTCCTGCAATTGAGTCGTGTTGTCTTCAGCGGGCGCCATTTTTCAAAATGGTGGCGGCCATAGACCAACACGATTCGACTGCAGGAGGTTGTTCTGGACCCCCGCTGGACTTTTGGTAAGTCTTGTGGGGGTCAGGAGGCCCCCCCCAAGCTGGCCAAAAGTCCCTGGGGGTCCAGCGGGGGTCCGGAAAACGATCTCCTGCCGCGAATCGTTTTCCGTACGGAAAATGGCGTTGGCAGGAGATCGACTGCAGGAGGTCGTTCAGCGGCGGTCCGGAACCCCCGCTGAACGACCTCCTGCAGTCGATCTCCTGCCGGCGCCATTTTCCGTACGGAAAACGATTCGCGGCAGGAGATCGTTTTCCGGACCCCCGCTGGACCCCCAGGGACTTTTGGCCAGCTTGGGGGGGCCTCCTGACCCCCTCAAGACTTACCAAAAGTCCAGCGGGGGTCCGGAACGACCTCCTGCAGTCGAATCGTGTTGGTCTATGGCCGCCGCCATTTTGCGCCGCCATTTTGAAAAATGGCGCCGGCTGAAGACAACACGATTCAATTGCAGGAGGCCATTCCGGACCGATGCCGTTCCGGACCGCCGCTGGACTCCCAGGTAATTTAAGGCATTTGGGGGGGGGGGGTTCGGGAGGCTGGGGGATTTAATTTAAAGGGTCGGGGTGGGTTTTAGGGGGTTTTAGTGTGCCGGTTTTCCTGCCCTCCCCCTTCCCCCGATTTACGATTTTTTGACGATAAATCGGGGGAATTGGTATTGTATCGTGGCCCTAACGATTTTTGACGATTTAAAATATATCGGACGATATTTTAAATCGTCAAAAAACGATTCACATCCCTACTACTGTCCACCTGGTCAGGGGGGGGGGGGGTTCGGGAGGGTGGGGGATTTAATTTAAAGGGTCGGGGGTGGGTTTTAGGGGGTTTTAGTGTGCCGGCTCATGATTTTAACGATTTTCACAATATTTTAAACACCCAAACGGCAACAATACGATTCCCTCCCCCTCCCAGCCGAAATCAATCGTTAAGACGATCGAGGACACGATTCACATCTCTAATTTATCCAGTTAATATTGGGGTAATTGAAATCTCCCATTATTACCGCACTACCAATTTGGTTAGCTTCCCTAATTTCTCTTAGCATTTCACTGTCTGTCTCACCATCTTGACCAGGTGGACAGTAGTAGGGATGTGAATCGTTTTTTGACGATTTAAAATATCGTCCGATATATTTTAAATCGTCAAAAATCGTTAGGGCCACGATACAATACCAATTCCCCCGATTTATCGTCAAAAAATCGTAAATCGGGGGAAGGGGGAGGGCAGGAAAACCGGCACACTAAAACCCCCTAAAACCCACCCCCGACCCTTTAAATTAAATCCCCCACCCTCCCGAACCCCCCCCCCCCTGACCAGGTGGACAGTAGTAGGGATGTGAATCGTTTTTTGACGATTTAAAATATCGTCCGATATATTTTAAATCGTCAAAAATCGTTAGGGCCACGATACAATACCAATTCCCCCGATTTATCGTCAAAAAATCGTAAATCGGGGGAAGGGGGAGGGCAGGAAAACCGGCACACTAAAACCCCCTAAAACCCACCCCGACCCTTTAAATTAAATCCCCCACCCTCTCGAACCCCCCCCCAAATGCCTTAAATTACCTGGGGGTCCAGCGGTGGTCCGGAACGGCAGCGGTCCGGAACGGCCTCCTGCAATTGAGTCGTGTTGTCTTCAGCCGGCGCCATTTTTCAAAATGGTGGCGGCCATAGACCAACACGATTCGACTGCAGGAGGTTGTTCTGGACCCCCGCTGGACTTTTGGTAAGTCTTGTGGGGGTCAGGAGGCCCCCCCAAGCTGGCCAAAAGTCCCTGGGGGTCCAGCGGGGGTCCGGAAAACGATCTCCTGCCGCGAATCGTTTTCCGTACGGAAAATGGCGCCGGCAGGAGATCGACTGCAGGAGGTCGTTCAGCGGCGGTCCGGAACCCCCGCTGAACGACCTCCTGCAGTCGATCTCCTGCCGGCGCCATTTTCCGTACGGAAAACGATTCGCGGCAGGAGATCGTTTTCCGGACCCCCGCTGGACCCCCAGGGACTTTTGGCCAGCTTGGGGGGGCCTCCTGACCCCCTCAAGACTTACCAAAAGTCCAGCGGGGGTCCGGAACGACCTCCTGCAGTCGAATCGTGTTGGTCTATGGCCGCCGCCATTTTGCGCCGCCATTTTGAAAAATGGCGCCGGCTGAAGACAACACGATTCAATTGCAGGAGGCCATTCCGGACCGATGCCGTTCCGGACCGCCGCTGGACCCCCAGGTAATTTAAGGCATTTGGGGGGGGGGGTTCGGGAGGGTGGGGGATTTAATTTAAAGGGTCGGGGGTGGGTTTTAGGGGGTTTTAGTGTGCCGGCTCACGATTTTTACAATACTTTAAACACCCAAACGGCAGCAATACGATTCCCTCCCCCTCCCAGCTGAAATCGATCGTTAAGACGATCGAGGACACGATTCACATCTCTAGACAGTAGTATACTCATATCACTATAGTCTTCCCCGACACACAAGGGATTTCTACCCATAAAGATTCAATTTTGCATTTAGTCTCATGCAGGATGTTTATCCTGTTGGACTCTATGCCATCCTGGACATAAAGCGCCAAACCGCCTTCCAGGTGCTCCTCTCTGTCATTGCAATATAATTTGTACACCGGTATAGTACTGTCCCATTGGTTATCCTCCTTCCACCATGTCTCTGAGATGCCAATTAAGTCTATGTCATCATTCACTGCTATACCTTCTAATTCTCCCATCTTACTTCTTAGACTTCTGGCATTAGCATACAAACATTTCAAAGTTTGTTTTTTGTTTGTATGTTCATTCTGCTTTTTAATTGATAGGGATAAGTTAGAACTTTTTAGCTCAGGTGAGTTTTTAGTTACAGGCACCTGGACAACTTTTCTTATTATTGGAACCTCACTGTTGGGATGCCCTAATTCTAATGCATCATTAGTATCCTTTGAAGATTCCTCTCTCCGAACCATGCACTGCTGAGCGACTGTCGGCTTTCCCCTTTGTTCCAGTTTAAAAGCTGCTCTATCTCCTTTTTAAAGGTTAGCGCCAGCAGTCTGGTTCCACCCTGGTTAAGGTGGAGCCCATCCCTTCGGAAGAGACTCCCCCTTCCCCAAAACATTAACAGATGATTGACGGACTGAGACTCAAAATGGGAGGGCTTTTATTAGAGTAATGCAAAACTATGCAAGAATGATGACCTTCATCCACAGAAGTAGTTTGAGGTCATCAGTGAATAATTTTTGTCCTCCATTAACAAACACAGTAGACAGTAGGCATGGAAGCCTTGAAAAATGTTGTGCCTCTTTCGGTTTTGTTCTGGGAGTGGGCCATTTCGGGTCCATCCCGGATTGTAGTTCTTAATTTCAGTGTGCCATTTTTTTTCAGTTATAAAAAATTAGAGCCCCCCCCCCCCCAACCAGCAGAACCCCCAACCCCATCCCGATGCCCCCTAGTACTCACCACAAATACTCGGTGGTCTAGTGGGGACCCGGCTGCCCTTTGCCCTTAACGTTTGACAGGTCCTACTGGTGTTATCACTTGGTAGGGGCAATGAATGGGCTGCATCACTTTTCAAAATGGTGCCAATTGCTCTTTGCCCCTAATATGTGACAGGGACTGCCCAATGGCACCAGGGGCATGGGTGGGACAAGGACGTACCATGACTTTAACCTGAATGGTGCATGCAAGTATTTATGCATACATGGTTGTATCCATATAAATTTCTGCACTCATGAACTTGCACACATGCTATTTTATATCGTGCACGCATGTATGCATGTATATTATAAAATAGATGTGTCTCTGGACACAAGTCAGCATACGTGCGTGCATGTGCAGCTGTGTGCCAGTATTAAAGTTACCAATATTATGCAAAAAATACCATGGCCCCTTTCCTAAAAGAAAAAAAACAAGGTCTAGCAAATTAAAAAATGCACTTGCTGTTACGGCTATGGCTGCTGTGCAACTGCCTCACCACCAGGGGTCCTTCTAGAGCTGGCTCTCCTGACGGGCCCAGTCCATCTCCCTTGTTCACTCTATGTTCTGGACTTCCCTTTATATCCCTGCCTGGCAGTTCCCTCGGTGCTTCGGCATCGAGCTCGCCTGGGTTCCTTGCTCTAGCCTTCCTTGCCTTGCGCTGTGTGTGGCCTCCGGGCCTTCTACCTTGCCTTGCGCTGTGTGTGGCCTTCGGGCCTTCTACCCTGCTTTGCCTTGTGCTGTGTGTGGCCTTCGGGCCTTCTACCCTGCTTTGCCTTGCCTTGCGCTTTGTGTGGCCTTCGGGCCTTCTACCCTGCTTTGCCTTGCGCTGTGTGTGGCCTTGGGGCCTTCTAACCTGCTTTGCCTTGCCTTGCGCTGTGTGTGGCCTTTGGGCCTTCTACCCTGCTTTGCTTTGCGCTGTGTGTGGCCTTCGGGCCTTATACCCTGCTTCTGCTCTGCCGTATGTGTGTGGCCTTCGGGCCCTCTGCTCTGCCGTGTGAGTGAGGCCTTCGGGCCCTTTGCTCTGCCGTGTGAATGAGGCCTTCGGGTCTGCTGTCCTACTGTGTGCATGTGTGGCCTTCGGGCCCTCTGCCCTGCCGTGTGTGTGGCCTTCGGGCTCTCTGCCTTACTATTAGGTACCTTGACCCAGCCTGGACTCTGACACTGTTGCCTGCTGCCTGCCTTGACCCAGCCTGGACTCTGACACTGTTGCCTGCCACCTGCCCTGACCCAGCCTGGTCTCTGACACTGTTGCCTGCCACCTGCCCTGACCCAGCCTGGACTCTGATACTGTTACCTGCCGCCTACCCTGACCCAGCCTAGACTCTGACACTGTTGCCTGCCACCTGCCCTGACCCAGCCGGGACTCTGATACTGTTGCCTTCCATCTGCCCTGACCCAGCCTGGAATTTGACACTGCTTCCAGCCTTACTCTGCTCCACTGTCACCATCATCAGAGACTTTCCAGCCATCCCTATCTCTCTCCACCTGGAGTCAACACCAGAACACAGCCTGAGCGTAACAGTATGCCGAAGCCATCAATATCCAGGGGAAGAGATAGGTCTTTGTGCTAAACCGGTGAGTCAACTTTATTTTCACTAGTCACAATATGCCTCAGCCTCCAAGATTTTATATCTGTGCTCATTGCCAGACCTTAAACTATCCCAGTTACCAGAACTGTCTTGCCTGTCAACTCTCTGATCAAGAGCACTGGGTATGTAGCAGTTGTCACAAGAGGAACGTTTCAGTCTACCAGGAGTGTTTAAATTGTAGTGCTTCTAGACCAGGATGGTGGACCTGCTCTTGTCTCCCGAGCCTTTTGCCTCCAGGCAAACCCTGCCCCTGCTGCACAACTAAGGGCCAGCTGTTTCTCCAGAAAGCTCAGCCAGTTCTACTACACTAAATCCTGCTTCTGGTCCTGCTAAGGTTTTCACTATTGGCAGTTTGCAAACAAAGAATGCCAGTACATCCTTTCATAAAACATCTCACCAAGAAGTAAGTGATATTTCAGGAAAATTCAAGACTCACCTGGTTAAGAAGGCTTCTATAACTTCCACGCTAGAGCACCAGAAACAGAAGCAGAGGGAAGTAATTAAATCTAGCAGGGCTCTGCTTCCCACAGCTGCCAATTGGACACTAATGAGCACCTTCCCAAGACGGCCCAAAGCAGCCTGTGTTTTCTCTAAGCTGCAAGTCTCCACTGCAGAATCAAGGAACCATGATCTGGGGTTTAAGAATCTGTCCTCGTTTACCATGTCCTCTAAAGCCCAGTCTTTATCCTCCTCTCACTCCAGCATAATGATTCCCATAACTGGTCAACAATCCACAACTGACTTCATTACTCTACCATCACAGACTACCGCTGTACCCCAGGAGGAGCTTGAACCTGCCTTGCCGCCCCCGGAGGGGCTTGAACCTGCCTTGCTGCCCCCGGTGGGGCTTGAGCCTGCCCTGCTGCCCCAGGTGAGGCTTGGACTTACTGCTGCACCCCCGGAGGGGCTTGAGCCTGCCCTGCTGCCCCAGGAGGGGATTGAACCTGCCTTCCTGCCCCTGGAGGGGCTTGAGCCTACCCTACCACCCCAGGTGGGGCTTGGACTTACCGCTGTACCCCAGGAGGAGCTTGGACTTACCGCTGTGCCCCCGGAGGGGCTTGAGCCTGTCCTGCCGCCCCTGGAGGGGCTTGAGCCTGCCGTGCCGCCCCAGGAGGGGCTTGGATTTACCGCTGTGCCCCGGAAGGGGCTTGAGTCTGCCGTGCCACCCCGGGAGGGGCCTGAGCCTGCTGTGCCACCCCCAGAGGGGCTTGAGCCTGTCCTGCCACCCCCAGAGGGGCTTGAGCCTGTCCTGTTACCCCCGGAGGGGCTTGAGCCTGCTGTGCCGCCCCGGAGGGGCTTGAGCCTGCTGTGCCACCCCAGGAGGGGTTAGATCCTGCCCTGCCACCCCAGGAGGGGCTTGGACTTACCGCGGTGCCCCAGGAGGGGCTCGGACTTACCACTGTACCCCAGGAGGGGCTTGAGCCTGCCCTGCTGCCCCCGGAGGGGCTTGGACGTACCACTGTGCCCCTGGAGGGGTTTGAACAGGTCCTGCTGCTGCCACCCTGGGAGGGGCCTGTACCGGTCCTGCTGCCGCCCCTGGAGGGGTTTGAACCAGTCCTGCTGCTGCCACCCCTGGAAGGGTCTGTACCGGTCCTGCTGCCACCCTTGGAGGGGTTTGAACCAGTCCTGCTGCTGCCGCCCCTGGAGGGGTCCGTACCGGTCCAGCTGCCGCCCCTGGAGGGGTTCGGACCGGGCCTGCTGCCGCCCCTGGAGGGGTTTGAACTGGTCCTGCTGCTGCCGCCCCTGGAGGGGTCCGTACCGGTCCAGCTGCCACCACTGGAGGGGTCCGTACCAGTCCAGCTGCCGCCCCTGGAGGGGTTCAGACCGGTCCAGCTGCCATTCCTGGAGGGGTCTGGACCGAACCTGCTGCCATCCCTCGAGAGGTCAGTACTTGCCATGTTGCCCCAGGAAGGGTCTAACCCCGCCGCCTTGCTCCAGGAGGGGTTACGGACTATTTTGCTGCCCCAGGTGGGGTTTGTGTCCCCCTTGTCACCCCAGGAGGGGTTATGGACTGCTTTGCTGCCCCAGAAAGGAGTTGAACCTGCTGCATTGCCCCAGGAGGGGTCTGCCTTCATTATTCAGAACCCCCTGCAAAGTTGGGACCCAGGAGGAGGGGGAGGCCTTGAGGGGGGTACTGTTACAGCTATGGCTGCTGTGCAACCGCCTCACCACCAGAGGTCCTTCTAGAGCTGGCTCTCCTGATGGGCCCAGTCCATCTCCCTTGTTCACTCTATGTTCTGGACTTCCCTTTATATCCCTGCCTGGCAGTTCCCTCAGTGCTTCGGCATCGAGCTCACCTGGGCTCCCTGCTCTAGCCTTCCTTGCCTTGCCTTGCGCTGTGTGTGGCCTTCGGGCCTTCTACCCTGCTTCTGCCCTGCCGTATGTGTGTGGCCTTCGGGCCCTCTGCCCTGCCATGTGAGTGAGGCTTCGGACCCTTTGCTCTGCCGTGTGCATGAGGCCTTCAGGTCTGCTGTCCTACTGTGTGCGTGTGTGGCCTTCGGGCCCTCTGCCCTGCCGTGTGTGTGGCCTTCGGGCTCTCTGCCTTACTATTTGATACCTTGACCCAGCCTGGATTCTGACACTGTTGCCTGCTGCCTGCCTTGACCCAGCCTGGACTCTGATACTGTTGCCTGCCGCCTGCCCTGACCCAGCCTGGACTCTGACACTGTTGCCTGCCGCCTGCCCTGACCCAGCCGGGACTCTGATACTGTTGCCTGCCGTCTGCCCTGACCCAGCCTGGAATTTGACACTGCTTCCAGCCTTACTCTGCTCCACTGTCACCATCATCAGAGACTTTCCAGCCATCCCTATCTCTCTCTACCTGGAGTCACTCCAGAAGGTGATGTTCACAACACCAGAACACAGCCCAAGCGTAACACTTGCTGAGAGGTACATCAGTTTCTGCGTGGTTACAGAGTTTCAAAGCAGTAAGATGAAAATTTGGATTTAGAACAAAATTTGGAGGATTCTTCCTTCATTTTCTGGGTCCCCCAAAATGAAACAAAATAAACAATTTTTTTGCTATTGTCCATTTCATAAAAAATGACTGCAAACACCTAGTAGACAGAAGAAAAGAAATGAGGTTAACCCTCTTTTTCACAAATGAATATTATCAGCAAAGTAATTTGCAAAAGCAAAATGCCCACAAAAGTACTTAAAACAATAGAGGATAGCAAAATGCTAAGTAGTAAGGTATAGGGGCCTAGATACTAGAGGGCATTAATGTGTCTAGGTTTGTTAAATGCCAAATTTAATGCACGTCATGAAAGTACTAGTAATATAAATTATCAGTAACATGTATTTTCTCATTGCTGAGAATGTGGAAACATTTTGGACAATGCATGGCACAAATGAATGAGCTATGTCGCATACAAATGCATGTAAAGTAGCTTATTTATATTAAACCAGCTTAATGCGGATCACAATAAACATAACAATTCATGTTAAGCCTCAGAAAGGTAACTATACACCTCAAAAGTTGTAGTTAACTTTCTCGAACGGCTAATGTGCTGCTGATTTTCTTGGTTCTTGACCCTTGGCTTGCAATGTAAAATGTACAAGGATCCTTTAGTTTTTGCCCCCCCCCCCCCCCAAAAAAAAAAAAAAAAAAGAAAATTCCTCAGCAGATGCCTTTCACTCATTAGCAAACATTGGCCTGTATTTATCAAAATATACTAAATATTGCATGCGATAGAAAAAGGGGTGTGTTTTATGGTAATAGGCAATTTATTGCAATTTGGCTAAGTTACTGCAAATTGCAATAACTTTTTTGCACTTTGAGATGTGCCAGATTTGTGGTATTTCCTACATACAACCAAAGGGGGGACCATGTTTACTATAAGGACAGGGAGAGAGAGAGAGAGAGAGAGAGATAGAGAGCACCTAGCCATAATGTCCTCACACTAGATAGGTATTTACATCTCTATGGGAGGTCCACCTAGTAACTCAAATTGAGGGTTAGGTATTAGTGTAGGGGGTTAGGGACCTGTTTTTCTCTCTAATGGAATGGCATTGGGCTATGTTTTTATGTGTTGATTGTTATGTTGTAGATGTTATTCTCTGTTTTATTAAATTTTTTGTTTGATGATTTTATGTATACAATTTTTTTTTTACTTGATGTATACTTTGATTTTTTTTACCATTCGCTGTACACCATTTTGGGCAACTCTGCCCGGCAGGCAGTATACACATTAAAAAAATGAAATATCGATCTGGCCTTCTGGGCACATGACTTGCTCCCCAACTTGCAGGCCAATACAGTAAAGTGCGGCCGCGCTTACCCTTCTTCTAACCCGCTTTCTACTTATAATTTGGCCACGTTAGTCCAACCTGCGATTCACTATCCCTTTTAACCCATCCTTACCACCTCTTTAAATCAACGGGTAACCCTTTCCGCCCGTGGCATGTATAAGAGATGTAAACGATCGGATTAGCTATTTCCTCCCATACAGTAATGAGCGCCCCAATTATCGCTTTTTAAACCTGCAGTTTTGCCGCACGTTTAACCTGCTAATTTACCACCTACTCCTACCCCTGCATTAGTGTGGCGCATCAGGCAAGCCGAGATTAAATTTCACAGGCCACAGAGCAGCCCCAGCCAGTCGCGCTTCACTGCCTGACCCCCTCACTCCCCGGGACAAGACCAAAGTGAATTGGGCAAACTTTCCGCCAGCCCCCGCTCACCTGCCCTGGCCGCGAATATCTCCGACGCTGACAAGCTCCGGAGCAGCCCCAGTCCTCTCTCCCCTCCTCCCGGGGACAGCCGGCGGCGACAGAGGGCGCTCCCCATGGCTCCCTATTCTCTAAAAGGTAATGTGCACGCCATGACCTCAGACATCGCACGCCATGACCTCAGACGTCCAGCCGGGTGCTCAGGTCACGGCGTGCGACGTCCGAGGTCACGGCATGCACTCATTACCTTTTAGAGAATAGGGAGCCATGGGGAGCACCCGCTCTCACCGCCGGCTGTCCCTGGGAGGAGGGGAGAGAGGACTGGGGCTGCTCCGGAGCTGTTAGCTCGGGAGATGGACGCGGCCAGGGCAGGTGAGCGGGGGCTGGCGGAAAGTTTGCCTGATTCACTTTGGTCTTGTCCCGGGGAGTTAGGGGGTCAGGCAGTGAAGCGGGGCTGGCTGGAGCTGCTCCGGAGCTGTCAGCGCGGGAGATGGACGCGGCCAGGGCAGGTGAGCGGGGGCTGGCGAAAAGTTTGGGGGGAGTTAGGGGGTCAGTTAGGGGGTCAGTCAGCCCTTCTCCTGTATCCACTTCAGGGTACCTGTCATTTCAAATGACATTTGAAATGACGGGTACCAGCGCACCCAGAATACTGTATAGGCACTGTATAGCACCTATACAGTAAAATGGATTGCGCTTCATGGACACGCGTTGGACGCGGCTTGCATTTGCATGCTATTTAAATACAGTATTGAGCGGTATGTGATCGAGTGTGGGTGTGGCAAACGTGGGTGCGCCCGGCACTAACGCACCTCTTTCTACCGCACCTTACTGTATCGGCCCCTTGGTGAACAATAAGAACAAACACTTCCCTCCCCCATGGCCCAACACTCATGACCATCTAAATGACCATCTAAATACCACCCCTTCCTACAGACTACTCCTTTCTAAACCTCATTCATCACCTACAGACTCCACGCACCCTTCCGAGATGTTGTCTTGATCTTCAGCAGCAGGAGTAAGTTGTTTTTGCTTCTGCTGGCAACTGTACCAAATTCAAAATCATACTACTGACACAGAAGCAAGAATGCCAAAGACTAGATAGGCCTGACAGTTTTTATCTGTTATCAATTGTTTCATGTCTTTTTAAACCTATTTTGCTGTCCCACCTTGTCTAACCTGTTGCCTGTTATTAGTGTTGTCAAGCTTTCTCTTTTCAGGTTTACACTATTGCTATATGGACAAGGCTGACAACAATTGACTTCATGAAATACTGCTTCTTTCCCTGTGTCAGTGAAGTCAGTGACAGTTAATTATCTCTGTGCTTTCATCTCTTAATGAATATGTGTCTAAAGATAGGATTTGAAGAGCCTGTTTTCCTGCTGAAATACATTTTGCTTTTTGTTAGGTTAAAATGAGCCTACTTAGAAAAAGTAAGTCATTTTCTTTTTTCCTCAAACATGTTCCCATACATGCTACCATCTCATATCATTTATACCAATTGAGGTGAGAAGAACCAAAAGTGGTTAGTCAGCTGTGATAAGGCATGCATGCAGAGAAGGTGGCATTCCTCTACTACGGGAGGTCCTCGGCAGCATGGGTTAGCGTTAGGGGTGAGTGGAGCAGCTCACAGGGGTCTCATGCAAGCCACTAAATATAACACCTGAAACACCTTTGCCCCACCTGCCACTGAGCTGGATAGAACTATTTAGCAGGATAACTAGTTATCTAGCTAAGTGGCAGCCATTTAGTGGGGCCCCTTATTTGGATAAGTCCTTCTGAATATCGCTCTCACTGTTAAAGTTCAAATATTCCTTTGCCTTCCCATGATTTGCTTTCCATTGGTTAGTAATTATATCAATTTCTTAGAAGTCTGAAATGATCAGGCATCACTTCTAAAGTGTGGGCAAATTTGAAATCTGGTAATTTGGGACAATTACATATTTTCTACTTAACTGCTTTGAGGATATCATGATGTAGCAATTTTTATACTCATAGGGGTAGATTTTAAAAAAACGCGAATAGGCGTACTTTTGCTGGCGCATCAGGCACAAGCAAAAGTACGCTGGATTTTAGTTGATATGCGCGGAGCCGCGCGTATCCACTAAAATCCTGGATCGGCGCGCGCAAGGCTATGAATTCTGTATAGCCGGCGCGCGCCGAGCCGCACAGCCTACCCCCGTTCCCTCCAAGGCCGCTCCGAAATCGGAGCGGCCTTGGAGGGAATCCTCTAACGCCCTCCCCTCACCTTCCCCTCCCTTCCTCTACCTAACCCACCCGCCCGGTCCTGTCTACAGCCCCCCTTACCTTTCTCCGGGGATTTACGCCTCCCGGAGGGAGAAGTAAATCCCTGCGCGCCAGCGGGCCTGTTGCGCGCCGGGACGCGACCTGGGGGCGGGTACGGAGGGCGCGGCCACGCCCCCGTACCACCCCGGGCCATAGCCACGCCCCGTACCCGCCCCCAAAACGCTGCCGACATGCCCCCTAAACGCCGCGCCGACTGGGCCCGCCCCCGGCACGCCCCCCTCGGAGAACCCCGGGACTTACGCGAGTCCCGGGGCTCTGCGCGCGCCGGTAGGCCTATGTAAAATAGGCTCACCGGCGTGCAGGGCCCTGCTCGCCTAAATCCGCCCGGTTTTGGGCAGATTTAGGCGAGCAGGGCTCTGAAAATCCACCCCTGAGTGTAGCTAGTCTCTATCCAGCTGTTTTCTGCTACTTGTATGACTTTAGTAACCAGATTAATTTACTTGCCTCACAACTGATAAAAAATAGAATTGTACTTGTTCATAGACTTTTCAATTTAAGACCTATCAAAACCTCTAAATAAAACTAGTCCATTTATCTTTCATGACTCTGGGTTTGGTGCCCCCACATTAATGCATTACTGTCTACTGAAGACGTTGAGTAATTCATTTATCTGAATTTATTTGCATGACTGTATTAGATACAGTAAGATTAATCATTGATACTTGTAGCAATTCTTATAATGGATATAAGGAGAAGAATGGTGCAGAAATGTGTCACAAGAAATGGCATCAGATAATACAGCAAGCAGTGATATAAATAATCGATGAAGAAGATGATAAATGAATGAATGAATGAATGAATGAATGAAATTAAGTTCCCCAGAGAGAAAGAGAGCCATTGTGGCTGATAAAAGAGCTCCTTGGTTTATTGATAAATTGAGAATACTGAAATGCAGCAGTATGGCATAAACTAGGAAAAGGCCAACATAGAAAAAAGACCTATTAAAAAATGTTAAGGTTTTTAATAACAAAGTAAGGGGAAAAATTATTGCAAGCTAGAAATGAGCTTTTTCAAATAGTAAAGTACCTTCAAAATCGCTCTCACTCCCAACTAACAACTTTGGAGGTCGATGATAATTTCTTGGCTAATGATTTTGCAGTTTTTTTTTTAACAAATTCTGTGATTTTAGGAAACTTTTAGATGGTGCTTCATTAAATAAATATCTGCCATATCTATTCTAGTAGTTGGGAATTTATAACAGAAGAACACAAATAAAGTTAAACCCAGGTCAGTATGGGACTGATATATCGGTGTTGATTTTTGCAGAAGAAGGAATCAGTAATGTCAGAACATTGGATTCTGATGAATGGGTGATAGGTTCTACAATTCATCTAGTTTCACAGAAGAAACTAGGTTTGATTCTGACTAAAGCCAAACTGAATAGCTCCTCTTTGAATGCTATACCTTACAGATGAGCAGCCCACAAATTTTATTTTGGGTTTGGTTTTGGTTGGGGGGGGGGTGTGTTTTTTACTTTGTTTAATGTTTCATATTGGATTGTTTCCTGATCTGGAAAAATAAATGAGAATACAAAATTGGTCTCCATGAGGCTCTCCAACTCCTCTCACACCCCCAAAAACAATCACAAGGCCTATCAGGATGAATTGAGCTGAGCCCAGCTGAGGCCTCCCTGGCCCCTTCCAATACTCCTCTTCCCCCTGATAGAACAGCGCAGGGCCAAGACCTAACCAGCTGGGCTGAGCTGACCTTCTCTGGGTCTCTCCCATCCTGGGAAACAATAGGGCTAAGGACCTTGCCAGCCCTCATTTGTCCCCTTCTATGGGGTCTGCAAAATAATCTACTGCTTCTTGGAAATTTAAAAATGGCACCCGAGGACCTAATGCTGGTGCTGAAGTGACATTCCTTCAGTGCCTGTCTCTGGTGTGGCCATAATAGTACTGGCTACACCTGAGATACTTTGGTGCCAGTGTCAGGGGTGCTAATGCTATTTTTAAATCTTTGGAAAACAGGCATTGTTCCTGCCCTTTTCATTTTGTGGACCTCATGGAAGGGGATAAGTAGGGTCTAGGGATATTCCTGACCCCAGCAAGGGATTCTGATGGGTGGGAGGGAGCTGGAAAGGCCACAGATCAGTTAGCTCAGCCCAGCCAAGTAGGCCTGGGGCCTGTGGCCAAATTGGGGAGCAGAAGGGGGGTTAGAGGGCCTCAGGGAAGGCTGTATTTTGTTGTTTTGTTTGGTTGGTTTTTTTTAAACCAAACCAAAAATACTTGAAAATTTAGAGACATTTTTGTGCAAGGCCATTTTCTATTCAGATGTGCTATTTATTTAAAATGAATACACATCTCTACTGTACCTGCAGCATTTATTAAAGAAACAAGAAAGATTCCTTTCCCATCATTTCTCTCCATAAAAGCTCACCTACCTTCTTGTTACCTTTTTTGGGTCTTGAAGTATTCTGATTCGGCCTTCGGTAGCATAAGATTGTATGTTCCTACATATTTCACTGATGCATGTCTTGTTTTAGATTTATTATGAATGTACCTCTGTACCCCTCTCTGAAACCTGGAAGGGCGGGTAATAAATGTTTTAAATAGAAACAAATAAATAAATAATGACAACATTTTGCAGGAAGTGATCATCTCTTAAAAACTGAAAGAAACAATTTTTTGTCCAATGTTAAAGAAACATAATCCTAATCCAGGAGTATTACCTAACTATAGACTTATTTCCCACTTAAATTTTGTGGTGATGTTGAATGTTGATAGAATGTGTAGTGACTTTGCAGTTAATTCAATTTTTAAGGAAGAATTATATGCTAGCTTAAGGGCAATCTGGTTTCCATTTTGATTATAATGCGGAAACTGCCTTTCTGCTATTAATAGATGACATCGGAGAGATTCGGATAGAGGCTCTGATTCCATACATTTTTCATTTGATCTTACAGCAGCCTTTAACACTGTGGAGAATAAGATTTTGTTATCAAGGTTGCAGTACCATAGTTTTGAACATGGAGGGGGGAGGGGGCATTGTGGCACAAACATGAGCGATCAAGGCTTTTTCTTTAAGTACTTTTATTTATAGTGTCAAAGATCAGCATTTCACATTTAAACAAGTAAAACAGGCCAGCTGTGTTTCAGGAGCTGCCTTACCCTGTGCACTCCCTCAAGTGTATCAGGCATATTCGGTAAGCTGGCAAGCAGACAAGCTATTTGGCTAACATTAGCCATATAACTTGTCCAGAATATTCAGCAGGATAAACACCCACTAAATATATCCTCCTAAAGTCATTTGGCTACATGTAGCTGACTAACTTGAAAGCCTAACCGGTTATGTCTGAATATAATAGCAAATTAGACTTTTAATTAATTTAAAAGTCTTGTAACCCACATATACCAAAGGCCTGGATTTATCAAACTGCACTAAATATCTCATGCAATAGGGACCTGATTTATGGTAATAGGCTGTTTATTGTAAAGTGTGCTAACTTAGTGCTTTGCATAGGTATTACTGCAAATTGTGATAACATTTTTGTACTTTGTGATAAGTGCCAGAATTGTTGTATTTCCTACCTACAACCACTGGGGGGGGGGGGGGGGGGTGTGAGAGAGAGAGAGAGAGAGACATTAGCCATAATGTCCTCATACTAAACCTCACCTTGAGTAACCTAGTTACTCAAGGTGAGGTTTAGGTATTAGTGTAGGGGTTAGGGGCCACTTTGACATTCAGAGTGAGTCATACAAATAGAACAGTGCTCTCTTGTGAAGATTTGATGACCTTCAGAGTGAGGAAACTCACCCAAAGATGATATTTGTGCAATGTTCTCTCAACCTAGCTTGATGGACTCTCTACCTGCTGCTTGAAGTTGTTGTACAATGAATGCCCACTACCAGACAGACACTGCAAATCTCTCACTTTCTCCCACCCACACCACCCAAATCCTTCCTGTAACCTAACCCAGGGGGGTAAGATCAGCAACAAAATGCCACTGCTAGCAGCCTGTCTCAGTGGGTGAGACAGAGAGAAAGTCTGAGTTCAATTAAAAAAAGTGCAGTAAAAAAAAGCCTGGCTGCCTGGCAAGCACAGCAGCAAAAAAGAACAAATATCTTTTTCAGCAATAGCAAATTGTAGCATTTGTAATTAATTGAATAAATAACAAATATCTTCTTCAGCATTAGCAAATTGTAGCAACTGAATAAAGATTTGAGACACTCTGAGAGAGCTCAAACAGCAAACAACCTTCTCAGATAGAACCCAAGAAGAAAGTGCACTGTGGCATTCTTGCTCAATGTAGAAAATACAGCAGGAAGAGCATCACAGAGCAGTGATTGGCTGAATTAGAAAAATGCTTTGATCTGATATGTTGGCATTCTGGTCTCCTTGCCAACCTGTCTGACCCACACTATGATAGGGCTGTGAGGTCACTTATGAGTCACAGGAAAGGGCTGGTGTTGCTATGGATACTCCAACATGACCTTCTCCTATTTCAAAAGCCTGCTAAGAAAGCACTGTGAAACAAACGAATGAAACTAATATGATATGTTTCATTCGTGGGGGATCACCATTCATTTCGCGGTCCCATGAATCAAATGAATAGGGACATATTCATTGCGGATGCCACATTTGTTGAAAACAAATGCACATCTCTACTATTTGGCATAGTTCTCTTATTAAGGTCATGGATGAAGTTGCTCCATTGAAGCCATTCTGTAGATCAGGAAAAAACAAAGCTCCATAGTTTATACAAGACCTAAAGAAAGCAGAGATTTATCTTCATCATCTTCAATGCTATTGGCATACGGACAAATCCTATTTAAAAAAAGCATTGTATAACAATGCACTTGATAAGTATAAATCTGATGTTACTACTGCAAAGAAGGAAGACTTCTCCAGGAGAATTCAGAAAGCCAATAAAAAATTATTGAGAATTATTTTCTATAGTGACTTGGCTGTTGCAGTTTACATGCATGCATTTATCACTGAGTTAGACGATCCCAATACATTGCCTATTTTTTAAAAAGTAAGTGATCATTTAATAAGACTTTTCTCCCATTATGTGTTTATGGGTAAAAACTTAGTAAATGCCCCCCCTAAGATTACTAACATCAGTTCAAATTTGCACTATGTGACCTCACTATATCCCGAATTGTCATATGAATTTACTTGAACTTAGGGTTAGGTTACAGGAAGGATTTGGGTGGTGTGGGTGGGAGAAAGTGAGAGATTTGCAGTGTCTGTCCCATCTCTGGTTCTGTCCCATCTCTGGTTCTTTAAACACCTTTTACTGTCACTGCAATCCAGTGACACATTAAAAAATGAGATTTGTGTGCCTTTGACTAAATTAGTAAATGTTTCTCTGCCTGAAGGCTATATGCCATTATTATTTAAATGAGCATCAGCTTAGATTCTGTTAAAGAGACAGAATTTGAATAAGAATGGTCTTCCCAACTTTCAGCCAACTTCTTCCATCTCATCTGTGGCAAAGAATCTGATGTTTTAGTCCAAATGCAGGAATATTTAGATGATAATGAAATTCTTGATAACTTCCAGTTTGGCTTCCAGCCTAAATGTAACACTGAAATTCTCTTAAGCTCCAGTACTGATGTGACTCAGTTTTCATGCTTGTGACAAGTTCCTATTCATTTTACTCAAAAAGGCGGTAACTTTCAAATTGGTACACTTTTGCACATTTGCGTACATACATTGGTCAGTGCCAGGGGACGGACCAACACACATGCACATATGCGTCCATGCTATAAAATAGCCTGGCTGTGTGCACATGTGTGCCAAATTTTAATTGGGGGCACACATGTATATGCAAATGTTGCTTCTACCATGTAAATCAGTGAATTTTAAAAGGGGAGCATGCTTATGCTATTCCCACTTTTACCAGTTCATCTCCAGTTTGTCCATTTAACAGACAGGTCCTCCAAATCCACCTAGATTAATAGCCTTTACCCCACCTGGTAGCCCTGATCTTTAAAACCCTATAACTCTTTCTATTTTTCTTTATTTTTTCACTTTTGTGTCATCCATAGCAGAAGTAAAGTTACGCAGCAGGGGGACTAGGTGTGCCTGGGATCATGTATTTACACACAATTCTCAGGTTCACACCATGAAATACCCATGCCCCGCATAGACCACGCCCATACCCCACCCCTTTTTGAAAATTTCCAAGATGTGCATGCTCCAGAAGATACATGCGTAACTCAGTGTTATGGTTAAGCAGAGTTTGGGTGGATTCTTGGGTACTGTGGCAGAAGACCACGCCCACGGGGAGGGGCCCTGAGGGGAGCCACAGTACTGGGCTAAACTCAGAATGCACAAACACAGAATTAGATCTTTTATTGTACAGCTTGAGGCATACCATCCGAGGTGGCAGTAGTGAGGTAGTCTAGATATAGCAGTCTCAGGACCCTCAGCAGAGGGGACCCTTCTCACCCCGTTGGTAGAGGGGAATTCCGGTGTAGGTTTTCCAGCAAGGTAATGCTGTGGAGGAGACAGACTGAGAGTTAGATTACTCACTAGATGGTAACTGTAGGTATGCGATTCCACCAGGCTGGAGTAGATGGTACTGGCACCGAGGCAGGGAGAGCAGGCCCTTGAGGAGCGAGTACCTGATCCCTGTAAGGCACCTGAAATAAAGCAGAGGGCCCCCGAGGAGTGGGTACCCAAGTTAGTCAATACCCCGAAGGGCAGAGGGAGAGCTTCCAGTGGCAGCACAGAAGCGGCAGAGTAGCTTAGACCGGCCAAGACCAATCCATTGCTAACTCAATTAGCTAGCAAGAAAGTACAAGCTATATACCCGGATGGCGTGATGTCACTTGAGGGGGACACCCCCAAGGTTCACACCAATGCTGGAATAAAGGCATGGGTGGTGCGTGCGCACGCACCCTAGTAGGCCCTTGGGAGGAGCATGGCAGGAGGCAGCACCATAGCTGTTCTGGGGACGCTGGAGAGGGCAGCTAGCAGACACGGCGATAGCCATTTTCCCAACATAAGGGGGAGGAGCTGTGAACAAGGTGAGGCAAATGGGGCAAAGCCATCTAGGACCGATGGACGCAACAATGCCTCCATTCAAAGGGTGCCCTCCAGGCTTCCTTTACCTGATCTTGGTTTCTGAGGATGCATTCTGTGGAATTATTGAAGCCAAAGGTTCCCAAGAGTTTTCTTCAGGACCATAACCCTCCCATGACAGGAGGTATTCTCATACTCTGCCTCTTTTTCTTATGTCAAGGATAGCATCTAACTTGTATTCAATGTCTTCATCTGCATCAATTGGTGTAGGTTCAGATGTCTTGGTTGAGAACTCACTAAGGATCAATGGCTTCAATAGTGAGATGTGGACGCATTATGAATCTTCAATGCTGATGGTAGCTTCAGACTATAGGTGAGATTGCCTAATCATCGGAGGATAGGAAAGGGTCCAACAAAGCAAGGAGCAAAGTGAGCTGAAGGTAGTTTAAGTCACAAGTGCTTTGTGGATAGCCAGACTTTGTCACCAGGCTGGAAATCTGGAGCCTTGCAGTGATGAGCATCGTATTGTTTCTTTGCTCATTGTCCTGCTTTGAGAAGCATCTCTTTGGTCTGAGTCCATAGATGTTGAATATCTTTGGCAGAAGTTGAGCTGCCGAGGATGACACTGACAGTGGAAGTGGTAGTGGTGGTAATGGTAGTCGTCCATAGACCACTTCGAAAGGTGTTGATCCAGTGGATGTTGCTTAATGAGAGTTGATGGCAAATTCATCCCAGGGCAACAGTTCAGCCCAATCATTCTGGTGGGTGCTCACGTAGGCACGAATGAACTGCTTGAGTGTCCTATTCATTCTCTCTGTTTGCCCGTTAGACTGTGGATGGTATGCTGAGGTGAAGTCGAGAGAAATATCAAATTTCTTGCACAATGCCTTCTAGAACTTAGCTGTGAATTGGGCTCCTCGATCGGAGACAATGTGCTTAGGCATGCCTTGTAGGAGGAAGATGTGTGTATTGAAGAGCATGGCAAGCTCCATGGCTGTGGGTACACCAGGGAGAGCCATGAAGTGAGCCATCTTTGAGAACCAATCTACAGTTACCCAAATTGTGTTGTTTCCTCCTGAGAGTGGTAAGTCTACCACAAATTCTGTAGCAATGTGTGTCCATGGCTCGTCTGGTACTGACAAAGGTTGGAGTAGGCCCCAAGGACGACCGGGTGGCATATTCTGTCTGGCACAATTAGCGCAGGAAGCAACGTAGGAGAATGTGTCTTCCTTCATAGTAGTCCATCAGTAAAACCTTTGCAGTTTAGACAGAGTTCTCCTTTGACCAGGGTGTCCAGCCAGTTTGGAGTCATGAGCCCATACTAACAGCTTTTTTCTTATGTTCTTGGGTACGATGGTTTTACCCACAGTTACTGAATGAGTAGCTGCCAAGATAACTCTTTTTGGGTTGATGATATGTAGCGGTTCATCTGGGATGTCCTCAGAGAGGAAAGAGTGAGATAGGGCACCTGCTCTGATGTTTTTAATCTCCAGCACAAAATCAAATCTGTTGAAAAACAGAGACCATCTCGCTTGCCTATGGTTTAGGCGCTGTGCGTGACGGAGGTACTTCATATTTTTATGGTCTGTAAAGACTGTGATCTGATGCTGTGCTCCTTCGAGCCAAGGGCACCACTCCTTGAATGCCATCTTTATTGCCAAGAGTTCTTTATCTCCTATTCCGTAGTTCTTCTCTGCTGGTGAGAAGCAGCAGGAGAAGAATGAGCATGGGTGTAATGCCTTGGAATCACTGTCCTGGGTTAGCTGGGCCCCTATGCTGACGTCTGAGGCATCAACCTAAATGATGAAGGGCTTTTTTGGATCCAGGTGTCAGAGGCACGGCTTGCTCGAGAAGGCGTCTTTTAATTTCTGGAATGTGGTTATTACCTCCGTAGACCAATTGGCAACATTGGCACCTTTCTTCGTCATGGCTGTAAGCGGAACAGTGCGTGAGGAGTAGTTCTTGATGAATGTTCTGTAATAGTTGGTGAAGCCTAGGAACATCTGAGAGCCTTTAGACCAGTGGTTTGAGACCATTTCTTAATGCTCTCCAGCTTCTGTGGGTCCATCTCAAACCTTGGTTGGAAACAATGTACCCCAAGAAAGGCACTGATTCCTTGTGAAACTCGCACTTAGACAATTTGGTGTATAGATGATTCTCGCGGAGTCTTTGCAGCACTCTTTTAACATCCTCCTGATGAATAGTCATGTCTTGGGAGAATATCAAGATGTTATCTAAGTATACAACGACACATTTGTAGAGGAAGTCCAGTAAAATGTCGTTCATTAAATTTTGGAAGACAGCCGGGGCATTACACAGGCCAAAGGGCATCACTAAATATTCAAAGTGACCGTTCTGGATGTTGGGCTGTCTTCCATTCATCGCCAGAGCGGATATGAACTAAGTTGTAGGCTCCCTTAAGATCAAGCTTGGAGAATATCTTGGCTCCCTGTCAAATAGCTCTGAAATGAGCGGCAAGGGGTAACGATCTTTCACAGTTATCTCATTGAGACCCCTGTAATCTGTACATGGACGCAGCGTACCGTCTTTCTTCCCCACAAAGAAGAAGCCTGCACCAGCAGGAGACTTGAAGGGTCTTATGAAGCCTTTTTGGAGATTCTCCTGAATATATTCAGACATGGCTTTATTCTCTGCCACGGAGAGAGGGTAATCCCGTCCCTTGGGTGGTTCAGTGTTAGGCTTCAGATTGATGGTGCAGTCATAAGATCTGTGTGGTGGTAGTACGTCTGCAGCTTATTTAGAAAAGATGTCTTGAAATGATGCCTATTGAGGCGGCAACCCCGGCATTAATGGAGTAGTTGGCATGCAGGGTATAGGAGCGACCTCCATCAGGCATTTTCCATGGCAATCTGGACCCCAACGTGAAAGCTCCAGAGTGGCCCAATTGAATAGAGGAATATGCTGTTGCAGCTACGGTAGCCCCAGTACTATAGGGTGCATGGCCTTCTCTAAAAAAAAGAAGGAGATTGTCTCAGAATGGAGAGCACCAGTCCGTAGACATACTGGTTCGGTAAGCTGGTTTACTTCGCCCAGAAAGGGCTCTCCATGAATTGAAGATAGGAGTAGCGGAGACGTCATGGTGGTAGTGGGAATCCGCAAGTGCTCCACTAATCGTTGTAAGATAAAATTACCTCCTGCCCCTGAGTCCACTAGGGCAAGAGTCTGATACTCTAAAGGTCCGCAGATCAAGGATATAGGAAGAGAGAGTGGAGGAGAGGGTGCAGTAAGACCTAAGAAGAGTCCTCCCGCAGGACTTAGGTCTGCCAGTTTCCCAGACATATAGGGCATGTTTGAACTGCATGACCAGCCTGTCCACAATACATGCACAGCCCTAATTTCTTCCGAGTTCTTCTATCTTTTGATGACAAATGGCTGCAGCCTAATTGCATTGGTTCTTCTTCACTAGCAACTGGACCTGAGGAAACAGGCCTGGGTGTGGACTTAACTCAAGCTTCACCCTGAAGGGGTCTTCTGGGAGTCTTGGTCTCTTGAACCTTGTCACGAAGTCGGTGATGAATCCTTGTTGCAAACTTCACCAGTTCAGCCAGGTATCAGGCATTTCATGAGCAGAGAGCTTGTCTTTCAAACGAGAGTTCAGTCCTTCAAAGAAGAGGGTCCTCAGGCATTTAGGATCCCAATGTAATTCAGACACCAGTGTCTTGAATTCGATAGCAAAGTCAGTTAAAGGTCTTGTACCTTGCTTCAGGTGAACCAATGAAGATCCTGCAGTAGTATACCAAGCAGAGTCATCAAAAACTGATTTGAACAGCTCAAGGAATCCATCAAGATCATGTAGAATAGGATCTTCGTGCTCCCACAGCGAAGAGGCCCAAGCCAACGCTCTTCCGTTCAGATAAGACAAGATATAGGTGGTCTTGGCATAAGCTGTGGGGAAATGGCTAGGTTGCAGGGAAAAGTGCATGCAACACTGGTTAATAAAACCTCTACATCTCCAAACTTCCCCCGAGAAGTGTGTTGGAGCAGATAGAGGTACAATAGTCTTGACCGTCACTTCTGGCGGTGTAACTTCTTTACCTGAGGTGGTGGGTAAGTTCATCTGTGCGTACAGCTGGTTGAATGCAGCAGTCAAATTCTCCAGTGCATTCTGCTGTTCGGAGATTCGCTGGGCCAGGCCTGGGATGGCCTGCAATGCAGGAGCTGAATCCATGGAGTTAGCAATCTGTTATGGTTAAGCAGTGTTTGGGTGGATTCTTGGTTACTGTGGCAGATGACAAAGCCCACAGGGAAGGGCGCCGTGGGGAGCCACAGTACTGGGCTACACTCAGGACACACACAGTATTAGATATTTTATTGTACAGCTTGAGGCATACCACCCAAGGTGGCAGTAGTGAGGTAGTCTGGAATTAGCAGTCTCGGAACCTTCGGCAGATGAGACCCTTCTCACCCCATTGGTATAGGGGAATTCCGGTGTAGGTTTCCCATCAAGGCAATGCTGTGGAGGAGACAGACTGAGAGTTAGATTACTCACTAGATGGTAGCTATAGGTATGCGATTCCACCAGGCTGGAGTAGATGGTACTGGCACCAAGGCAGGGAGAGCAGGCCCTCGAGGAGCGAGTACCTGATCCCTGTAAGGCACCTGAAATAAAGCAGAGGGCCCCCGAGGAGTGGGTACCCAAGTTAGTCAATACCCTGAAGGGCAGAGGGAGAGCTTCTAGTGGCAGCACGGAAGCGGCAGAATAGCTTAGACAGGACGAATCCGAGTCTTTGCTAACTCAGTGAGCTAGCTATTGAATACAGGCTATATACCTGGATGGCGTGATGTCACTTGAGGGGGACACCCCCGAGGATCGCGCCAATGCTGGATTAAAGACGTGGGTGGCATGCGTGCGCACCCTAGTAGGCCCTTGGGAGGAGCATGATGGGAGGCATCATCATAGCTGTTCCAGGGATGCTGGAGAGGGCGGCTAGCAGATGCGGCGGTAGCCATTTTCCCAAGGTAAGCGGGAGCAGCCGTGAACAAGGTGAGGCAAATGGGGTGAAGCCATCTAGGACCGACGGACGCAACACTCAGCAGCTTTTAAAATCTGCTTGGCGTGCATGAGCGCGACTTATTCACATATCCCCTAATTAATGCACGCATCAGGCTTTTAAAATGTACTTTCAAATTAGTAGCTTTTGATATGTCTAATCATAGGATATTACTAGATAGAGTAGTCTCTATCAATATTACAGAGATTATATTCATTGGTTCAATCTTTTTTGACTGACTGTGTTCAACAGGTGAGGTATGGCTCCCAGACTTCCTTATGACAATCTTTGGCAACTGAGGTCCCTAAACAGTCCACATTATCTGTGACTGTCGAATCAGTCCTATTTGTAAACTATTAATGGGTCTAGGTCTTCATTATCAACTTTATGCCAATGATATGCAGTTCTTTTTTTCCTATTACTTTCACCCTTCCAAATGTACTAGCATCCATATCAATTTACCTTTATGCCATCAAGCAATGGCTTTTCAATAATAGATTGGCCATAAATGTATCAAAAACGAGATCATTATTGTCTCATTCTTCAATTCCATGTGAGATTTCATTTGATAATTGTGCAGTCCCTATCATTAAACAAGTGAGAAATCTGGGAGTCATGTTCAACTCTGACTCTCTTTTCCATGCACAAATTCAGAGTCTGATCTGTAAAATGTATTATAAGTTGCCTGTATTAATAAGCTAAAACCATTTCTACATCATCCTGAGTTTAGAACTGTGATATAATCTGTTGCGCGCCGCTCACCGGCTGTAGGAGGCCGTGACTGGCATCTCTCACCTCAGGATCCGTGAAAGTTGCTCCGGCATGCCTAAGCTTTGCACCGTCTCCCAACCCTCATCGGGCCATCCCTCTGCGTTCTTCTTCCCTGCTGGCTGCACCTCTGCCGACGCCGACATCACACTGTCCCCCCCAGGTGCGTGCGATCCCTCAAGGCTCTTAAAGAGCCAGCGGTGGGAAAACCTCCCGCTGCCCCCACCAATGAAGTCAGGACAAGGGACAATTTAACCGTTGCCTGATCACTAGGACCTTGCCTCGGCAACAGGTCCTACTCTTTCAGTGTGCGAGCTGTGTCTTCTGATTCCTGCTCCCGGTTCCTGAATCCTGTTCCTGATTCCTGCATTCTTGATTCCTGCTCCTGGCTCCCGTTCCTAGTTATTGTCCATGCTCCTTGCCCCATTCAGACTACTTTTCTGGCTCTGTCCCTGCTTCATTTCCAGATTCTGTCTGTCTGCTGCCTGCCCTGACCATCTGCCTGTTCTCTCCTTGTTCGCTGCCTGCCCTGACTCTTGGACTGTGCCTGGTTCCTCTCGTCCGTTGCCTGCCTTGACCTCTGGTATGTCTGATGTTGCTCTGTCCTCTTTCCTTCTGGGATTGTTATCTTTGAGAGACCTGCGCCTAAGTCCTGCCGGCCCCGTTACCCAAGGGCTCAACCTGCAGATATAGGTGCTGTTGGGTCTTCTCTTCTGAAGCTGCCTCCCGACGATGAGGACCTACAGGGCCCATCCCCTGGAGGTAGCGTCAACCTCATCTCAGCCAGGGGTCCACCAAGCAACAGTTTGCCAAGGCTATGGACCTAGCGGATCTTCCCAGCCTGCAGGTCATTCCGGGCCTGGCCCAAAAGATTCAGCAGCAGCAGCACTGCCTTGAAATGCTGGCCAGCACTGTGGAACGCCTCATGACTCACTTGGATGCAACCACCTCGGCTGGTCCCAGCACGTCTGTGTCCCCGGCGCCAACTCCGCCTGCAGCAGTGACAGCGGCCATCCGCCTTCTGGCTCCCTTCCCCCCCCCCCCCCCCCCCAGTACTCTGGGGATCCTAGACAGTGTCGGGGGTTCCTCAACCAATGCTTTATGCATTTTTCCCTGCAACCCGCTCAGTTCCACAGCGACAACAATAAGACTACTTTTATTCTCTCCTTGCTGGATGGGAAGGCCTTGGCTTGGGCCTCCCTTCTATGGGAGTGTGGAAACCCTATATTACAGGACCTAAAGCACTTCGTGCAGAGCTTCAAGCAGGTCTTCAATGAGCCTGGACGCCTAACCATGGCTGGTTATGACATTCTTCATCTCCGGCAGGGCTCCAGGACTCTAGCCAAATACGCTATTAAATTCTGTACCCTGGTGACAGAGCTGGGCTGGCGGGAGGACAGCCTCTGAAGCATCTTCCTTGAGGGCTTATCTCCCAGTATTAAGGAAGAGCTCACCATTCGAGACCTTTTGTATGGCTTGGATGCCCTCATAGACCTAGCAGGAAGAATTGTCCATTGTCTGCAGCAACAGCTTTGAGAAGCTCGACCACCCTGCCGACCGGTCCAGCTGGCTCCATCCTTCTCACGCTCTCTGGCCCCGATACCCTCTACTGACATGAGCTCCCAGTGCTCTGAGGAGCCCATACATCAGGGCCTTACCTGCCTCTCTCCCAAGGAGAAACAAAAAGAGATAGATGCCTGTAGTCTTATACAAATCCTTTATTGAAGTGGAGACACAAGGTAGCCCTTGGGCTACCTTGTGTCTCCACTTCAATAAAGGATTTGTATAAGACTACAGGCATCTATCTCTTTTTGTTCATCCTGACGGCTTTTATAGATCGCCTTCCTTTCTGCTTTTTGGGTCTCTCCCAAGGAGAGACAGTGGAGATGTTCCCTGGGCCTCTGCCTCTACTGTGCCAGGCACAGTGTCCAGTGCGGCAGGGAAACTGCCAAATATAGGTGTCAGCAGGCAGATGACCCTAGGTTGTGCCACTTCTGCTCCTCAATGCAGTCTGCCAGTTCTTGGTCATCCTCCCACAGCATATCCACTATTCCTTGGCGCTGGTGGATTCTAGCACCGGAGGGAACTTCATGTCTAGCGAACTGGTGACCCAATTAGACCTGCCTACCTTACCTCGGATCCCTCTGATTGTGATCTCCTCGATTCATGGAGATGCCCTTCCCAGCCGGATTACCTGGTTCACTACCTTGGTCCGCTTATGTACTGGAGTTCTTCAAAAGGAGGTGACCCCCTTTCTTGTCCTGGAGAATTCTACTCACCCCATCATGTTGAGATTACCCTGGCTTCAAGCACACTCTCCTCTCATAGATTGGAGGACCCTCCAGCTGACCTAATGGGGGGCCTCAGTGTCCATCCAACTGCCTCCGCCGAGTTCAACATGTTCTGGTTTCCCTGGCTGCTACCTCCAGTGGCCTACCTCCCCAGTACACCGACTTTGAGGACATCTTCTTGAAGAAAATGCCTGAGACACTTCCTGAACATCGGTCCTTTGATTGCGCCATTGATCTGCTTCCTGGTGCCATGCCTCCCAGGGGTTGTGTATACCTCCTGTCTCTTCCTGAGACCCTAGCACTGTCCCAATACTTAAAGAAAACCTGGAAAGGGGCTTTATATGGCTGTCCACTTCCCCTGCAGGAGCTGTGTTCTTCTTTGTTGCAAAGAAGGATGAGTCACTCCGGCCCTGCATAGATTATCATGGCTTAAATGCCATCTCTAGGAGGGATCGCTACCCTTTGCCCCTTATCCCTGAACTCCTAGATCATCTGCAAGGTGCAAACATTTTCGCCAAATTAGATCTTCGGGGTGCTTACAACCTGGTCAGAATCTGCCTTGGCGATGAGTAGAAAACCACATTCAACCCCAGAGATGGCCATTATGAATACCTGGTTATGCCATTCGGCCTGTGTAGTGCCCCCGCTGTATTCCAGCACATGATGAATGAGGTCTTTCATGTCCTGTTGCATACTTCAATGCTGGTATACCTCGACGACATCCTGATTTACTCTAAGGACCTCCAATCTGATCGCCGAGACATCCGATTGGTGCTCCAATGTCTCATGACCAACAAACTCTATGCAAAACTCAAGAAATGCCTATTCAAGTGAGAATCTCTCTCCTTCCTGGGGTATCTTATTTCCAGCACTGGATTCTATATGGACCCAGAGAAAATAGCTTGCATCCAGGAGTGGCCCCCACCATCAGGCCTCTGGCCTCTACAGCGTTAACTAGGATTTGTGAACTTCTACAGGCACTTCATTCCATGCTATTCACAGCTTATGGTGCCACTCACGCCCTCACAAATTAGGGGGCAAATCCCAAGCAGTGGCCTCCGGACGCAATCTCATCCTTTAACCAAATGAAACAAACCTTCCTTCAAGACACCTGCCTGCGACACCCGGACCCCACGTTCCCGTTCATCGTTGAGGCCGATGCCTCTGCCACCACTTTGGGAGCTGTGCTAAGCCAGCATTCCAGCAAAGAAGCCTTATTGCCTTGCTCCTTTTTTTCCTGAAAATCTTCCCCAGCGGAAAATAATTACGGTACTGGAGATAAGGAGTTGCTGGCAATTAAGATGGCATATGAGGAATGGTGTCAGTTGCTAGAGGGAGCCCAGTATTCCATTACGGTGTATACAGATCATAAAAACCTGGAATATATTAAACATGCCCAATGCTTGAACACCTGTCAAGCTCACTTGTCCCTATTTTTTAGTCGCTTTGACTTCATCCTGAGATATAGGCTGGCCGCCAAGAACATTCAGGCTGATGCCCTTTCATGAGCTTATGAAGCAGAGTAGATTCCTGAGTCCCCAGGATACATCATTGATCCAGATCGTGTCCACCTGGCCACCGCCCAGCCTGTTCCACCTGGGAAGACCATGGTCCCCTTGCAGTGCCACCAAAAGGTCCTAGCTTGGGCCCATGATTCCCACATTGCTGGCCATCCAGGAACAAATAGGACCCTGGAGTTATTACAGTTATTATTGGTGGCTGCAGGTAGGAAGGGACGTCAAGGCCTGTGTGGAATCTTGCCCAACATGTGCTCATCAAAAGCTCATGGTAGGGTGACCTTGGGGGCTGTTACAGCTGCTGCCGGCCCTCAAGGAACCCTGGACCCACTTTTCCACTGATTTTGTGGTGGACCTTCCCCTCTCTAGCAGCTGCCGCATCATTTGGGTTGTCATAGACCGATTTTCTAAGATGGCTCTCCCAGGGCTTCCCTTGGTTCCTGAATTAGCCAAAACAATTTGCTTCTCACATTTTCCGCCTACACAGCCTTCCTCAACACATCACCTCCGAATGGAGGGGGTACAATTCACTGCCAAGTTCTGGCGTTCATTATGCTGCAAATTCAATATCCACTTGGATTTTACTACAGCCTACCATCCCCAGGGGAACGGCCAAGCCGAGCAAACCAACCAAACGCTTCAGTCATTTGTAAATGAGCGTCAGGATGATTGGGCTAGCCTACTTCCCTGGGCTGAGTTCTCGCATAACTATCATGTCAACTCAGCTACAGGCTCTTCTAAACGACGGTATAGAAAAGCTATTAATAAATAATAAATAAATAAATTCTTATTGTTATGGCAGACAACGTGCTCCACCACTTCCTATTTCTCTGACCATGCCGTCCTTGGCAGCCCAGATGACCGCTCGAGAACTCAAGGAACTCGTAAAAAGACCCAAGACATGATCCAACGGGCCGCATTGAGAACTAAAAAGATGACGGACCAACATTGGCAGGCGGCACACTGGTTTAATATCAGAGACAAGGTCTGACTCAGTAGCCGGCACATTAAGCTCCAGGTACCATTGATGCTACATTGGGCCCTTTTCCATCACTAAAAGAATAGGCCCGGTCACGAACTGCTTGCGGCTACCCTCCTCCAATACACAACTACTTCCATGTCATCCTGTTGAAACTTCTGGTCTTGTCATGGCCCCACTGAAGACCTCCAGAGCCGCAAAACCTGTCTTCTGAGGATGATCAGATCTACCAGGTGAAATAAGTCCTGGATATCTAGCAACGTAATGGGAAGTGGGAATACCTAATTTCCTGGGAGGGGTTCGGCCCAGAAGAAAATTCCTATGAGCCAGCTTTCAATATTCTGGACAGAAATCTCCTTAAACAGTTCCATTCGACTCACCCTAAGAAGCCTAGACCCCTGGGGAGGGGGTTTAGAGGATGGGGTACTGTTGCGCTCACCATCCGCGGGAGGCCACTACCAGCATCCCTCACCTCAGGCCCCATGGAAGCCGCTCTGGTGCGCCTCAGCTTTGTGAAGTCTCCCGACCCCTGTCGGGCTATCCCTCTGCGTTCTTCTTCCCGGCTGGCCACACCTCTGCCAATGCCAACATCACACTGGCTCACCCAGAGCACGCATGATCCCACAAGGCTCTTAAAGGGCCAGCGGTGGGAAAACCTCCCGCGGCCCCCACCGATGACATCAGGTCAAGGGACTAATTAACCCTTGCCTGACCACTAAGACCTTGCCTTGGCAACGGGTCCTACTCTTTCAGAGTGTGAGTTGTGTCTTCTGATTCCTGTTCCTGGTTTCTGCATTCAGGATTCCTGCCCCTGGTTCCTGGTTTCCATTCCTGGTTCTTGCCCCTGCTCCTCGCCCCCCTTGGACTGCTATCCTGGCTCTGACCTTGCTTCGTTTCTGGATTCTGCCTGTCTGCCACCTGCCCTGACCATCTGCCTTTTCTCCGACTTTCCTTGTTTGCTGCTTGCCCTTACTCTTGGACTGTGCCTGGTTCCTCTCATCCGCTGCCTGCCCTGACCTCTAGTATGTCTGACATTGCTCTGGCCTCCTTCTTTCTGGGATTGTTATCTTCAAGAGACCCGCGCCTAAGTCCTGCCGGCCCCGGTACCCAAGGGCTCAACCTACGGGGATAATGGGCTGGTATAGGTGAATGTCCTGTTGGGTCTTCTCTCCTGAAGCCACCTCCTGATGACGAGGACCTACAGGGCCCATCCCCTGGAGGTAGCGTCAACCTCATCTCAGCCAGGGGTCCACCGAGCAACACAAACTCTAGTCATAGCCAGTCTTGACTTATTGAAATTTCATTTACTTGTCGTTACCAGCTTGGTATATTAAGTCCTTGCATATGATAAAAAATTTGGTAGGGATGTGCAGCAGGGATGGATACGTTTGATTCGGTATTAGTATTCGTCGGGACCCAAATCCCTTACATCCATTTTGGGGGACCCCAATTTGTCCATTAGTTACATATGGTATTCGTTTCCCATTAAAGTTTTAAAAAACCCCATCCCAACCCTTTAAATTTAATTAACAACAACCCCCCACCCTCCTGACCCCCCCAAGACTTGCCAAAAGTCCCTGGTGGTCCAGCGGGGGTCCTGGAGCATTCTACTGCACTCGGGCCATCGGCTGCCGGTATTCAAAATGGTGCCGATAGCCTTTGCCCTTACTATGTCACAGGGGCTACCGGTGCCATTAGTCGGCCCCTGTCACATGGTAGGAGCAGAAGATGGCGCCAACCGTCCATTGCTCCTACCATGTGACAGGGGCCCACCAATGGCACCCGTAGCCCTGTGTCATAGTAAGGGCAAAGGTTATCAGCGCCATTTTGAATACCAGCAGCCGATGGCCTGAGTGCAGGAGATCTTTTCAGGACCCCTGCTGGACCACCAGGGATTTTTGGCAAGTCTTGGGGGGGCCATGAGGGTGGGAATTTTATTCGTTAGTGATACGATGCATTCGTGGGGGTTCGCCATATGTTTGGAACCCCACGAATGCAACGAATAGGGACATATACATTGCGGATTGCACATTCGTTCAAAACGAATGCACATCCCTAGAATTTGGCAGCCCAAATACTTACTGGCTCACACACACATATCAGAACATATCACTCCAGTGTTAAAATCTCTTCACTGGCTTCCAGTGCAATGGCATATAAAATATGATACTCACTCTGATTTTTAAGGCTCTGAGTAATAATATGCCACCATGTACCACTTCCTTATTAAAAATTCATAAACCATTAAGAGAGTTACATTTTTTGAGACATTGCTTGATATCTCTTAAGTATGAGCTGTAAGATTAGCAGAAAATTGGGAAATAATTTTGCAGTGGCTGGCCATTTCTATGGAACACATTACCTGAGTATTTGAGGAAGGAAGGCAGCCTGAAGTCATTAATGAAGAACCTAAAAATGTATTTATTTAATGAAGCCTTCAGGTAATCTCCTCTGATTGCAGGATTAAATATATATAGTGTAGGCATTCTACTATTTGTTAGTGAGTGAATCTTAACTGTAACCATGATTAAGCAATAGTGAATTGAGCTTGCAGGAAAGCTGTTGTCTTTTATGTGTATTTTATCTGTAGTTTGATATTATGTATGTTTTTATGTGAGACGCTAAGAACTCAGAATTAAGTGACATAAAAATTTTAGAATTCAAAAAAATAAAATAAAAGATCTTGATTTTGCAACCTATGAGCCTATGCACGAAAACACATAATGACATTTTTTTTAGCATGAACATCACAAAAAAATCATTGATACTAAAATGCCACTATACTTAAATTTCAGTGAGTACACATTTACAAATGACCAGAATAGTGTGAGCACACTAATACTGAGCATTTTTACCCCTAAAATGGCAGCTTCTATCAGCTCATTTCTTCTCCAAGATAAATAGCTTGTATGTGCTAAACCAAGAATGTGCTCTTTATGACTCTGCTCCCTTTCTATAAATCTGAACAAAGCTAAACTTGGCACATGGGGTTACTTGTCAGTGCTAGTGGTAGAAGCAGGAGAGAATATAATCCACAGGAGAGGAGGCAAAAAAAGATAAGAGAATTCCAAAGAGGAAAAATGATACCAAAAACATGCATTTCCAATGTCTTTGAAAAAAGAGGATTAATGTAACAGTTGTGAACCCTTTGTGCTGTGGCATGGTTGACACAACCTAGTAAGTGAACCTACTAGTCCCACGCTGACAGCTGGCAGGCATGCCCTGACTGAGACGAAGCTGGACTTTCACCTCTACCAGCTCGGTTCCTCACAGGTTGAGCTCTTAGGTTCCAGAGGCTGGCAGGACTTAGACAGTAGTCCTCGAAGGCAGTCAGAGAGAGAATGTTCAGAGATGGGTTGAGTTCAGGACAGATAGCGATGAGACAGCTACCAGGTACTGGCCAAGGATCAGGGCAGGCACAGAGCAAGGAGTAGTCAGTGTCCATAGCAGGAGTCAATTCCAGGTGGCAGGCAAAAGAGTGGTCCATGGCAGAGGTCAATATCGATAGGCAAGAAGAGGACCCGAAAGAAAGTGGCAGGGCTAGAAAGACGAAGTAGGCTGGAACAAGGCAAGGCTGGAACAAGAACAAGGTGGGTTGGATCAGGGGCAAGGCAGGAAAGATCTGGTAGGGATGTGCATTCGTTCTCAACGCATGGGCAATCCGCAATGCATAAGTCCCTATTTGTTGTATTCATGTGTTCGCGAAACACATCACGATCCCCCAGGAATAAAACATATCATATTAATCATATTAGTTTCATTCTTTTGGTTTGCAGTGATTTCTTAGTGGCCATTTGAAATAGGAGAAGGGCATGTGGGAGTATCCATAGCAAAAACCAGCCCATTCCTGTGAGTCATAAGTGATATCACAGCCCTGTCATAGAGTGGGTCAGACAGGTTGGCAAGAAGATGAGAATGCAACCTATCAGAGCTAAGCATTTTTCTAATGCAGCCAATCGCTGCTCATCACTCTGTGATGCTATTCCTGATGACGCAGCACTATTTATACCTTAAGCACGCGGCATGCCACGCTCTTTCTTTGTGGGGGTGGTCAGGGGAGGTGGTCCGGGAATGGTGGCTTTATTCAGAGCTAGTCTGAGTGTCTGAAATCTGTATTCAATTGCTAGCTACTTTGACAGAATTTTCCATTGAAAAAGAAATGTATTTATTTGATTTTGCTGCAGTGCCGCAGCTAGCCATACTTTATTTGACCGCACTTTTTTTTTTATTGATCTCAGATGGTCTCTCTGTCTTTCCCACTGAGACAAGCTGCTAGCAGTGGCATATTGCTGGTTATTTTTATATTTTACCCCCCTGGGGTAGGTTGCAAGCAGGATTTTGGTGTTGTGAGTGGGAGATATATTCAATTTCTAGCTAGTTTGATAGAATTTTCCATTGAAAAAGATATTTCTTCATTTTTGCTAATGTGCCAAGCAAGCCATGCTTTTTATTTAACTGCAGTTTATTTTATTGATCTCAGATGGTCTCGCTGTCTGTCCCACTGAGACAAGCTGCTAGCAGTGGCATGTTGCTGGATATTTTTATATTTTACCCTCTGGGGTAGGTTGCAAGCAGGATTTGGGTGTTGTGGGTAAGGGATGTGAATCGATTTTCATTTGGGGGGGGGGGGGCGTGAAGAAAGGGTACACAAAAATAACCCCCAAACTCACTCTGACCATTTAAATCTCATTATTTAGCATCCCCCACCCTCCCGACCTCCCAAAATTTTTCTAAAGTACATGGTGGTCCAGCAGGGGTTCCAGGAGCAATCTCCCACTTTCAGGCCATCAGCTGCCACTAATAAAAATGGCGCCAATGGCCCTTTGCCCTTACCATGTGACAGGGGCTATCGGTGCCATTGGCAAGCCCCTGTCACATGGTAGGAGCAATGGACGGCTGGCGCCATCTTTAAAAATGGCACGAGCAATACCATTGCTCCTACCATGTGACAGGGGCTGGCCAATGGCACCGATAGCCCCTGTCACATGGTAAGGGCAAAGGGCCATCGGCGCCATTTTGTTTACTGGCAGCTGATGGCCCGAGAGCAGGAGATCGATCCCAGGACTCCTGCTGGACCACCAGCTACTTTAGAAAAGTTTTTTGGGGGTCAGGAGGGTGGGGTATTCTAAATAATTAGATTTAAAGGGATGGGGTGGGTTGGCTTTTTTTTTGGCTCGGGACAGCCGAAAAAAAAAAGCAGTCCTACCGGAAACGAAGATTTCTAGCAGTTCTAGTACGAACATGATTCCGGAAATGATTCCGGAACTGATTCACATCTCTATTGTGGGTGGGAGATATATTCAATTTCTAGCTAGTTTGATAGAATTTTCCATTGAAAAAGATATTTCTTTGTTTTTGCTACTGTGCCAAGCAAGCCATGCTTTTTATTTCATTGCAGTTTTTGTTTATTGAACTCAGACTGTCTCTTTGTGCTCTTTAAGCCAAGAAGTCAGTGCACTGGGAAGTTTTGCATCTCACATATATTGGGACAGTGGTGCTCTCTGAATCCAAATCCCCAGTGGGCCTCCTTTGTAGTTACAGGTTTGGTGTGTGCACATACAACGGTCCCAGTAGGCATGTTCATCCAGGTACTGCCTCGTGGGCCTGTGGGCAGTTTTGCAGACACATATATATTGGGACAGCAGTGCTCTCTGAAGCCAAATTCCCAGTGGGACTCTTTTGTAGTTATAAGCTTGGTGTGTGCACATACAGCGGTCCCAGTGGAAGTGTATATCCAGGCACTGCCTCATGGGCCGGTGGGAAGTTTTGCAGAATCACATATATTGGGACAGCAGTGCTCTCTGAAGCCAAATCCCTAGTGGACCCCTTTTGTAGTTACAATTTTGGTGCGTGCACAATACATACAGCAGTCTGTGGGCAGTTTTGCAGACTCACATATATTGGGACAACAGTGCTCTCGGAAGCCAAATCCACAGTGGGCCTCTTTTAGAGTTAGAAGCTTGGGGTGTGCACGTACAGTGGTCCCAGTAGAAGTGTACATCCAGGCACTGCCTCGAGGGCCTGTGGGCAGTTTTTCAGACTCACATATATTGGGACAGCGGTGCTCTCTGAAGCCAAATCCCCAGTGGGCCTCTTTTAGAAATAATTATTTTAATTGAAATCCCAAGAAGGCAGTGATATTAAATCCATTATGTCAGGGAAAGCTAGACATGGTTGAGTGATTGGGACTGGCAGAGGAGGCACTTCAAAAGGCAGTGCCATTACCTCATTAAAGTTAAAAAGGGTCCTGTTCCAATCTAAAATCTCTGGAGGGGCAGGCAATTTCATCCAGAAAAAAATGACCCTCTAGTTTTGGAGGTAAAGGAAGGGGAGGCTGAGTCATGCAAGACAAAATGGTGACACCCAAAAGCAGCACTGCGAGAGCAGACTCGACATAGCATTTACAATATAGCGCAGGCATGGTTTGCTTCTAATTCCGATGAAGACTCATGTTGTGTGGGATTCTCATCATCAGAAATGGAAGAAGAAATAGCTGAAGAAGGTTAGGAGGATTAGTTAGTCCTTTCTTAGCCTCTACTTCAGTGCAGCAGGGGAGAGAGATGAAACTGATGATGATGAGGAGGAAGAGCGGTCAGCGCAGGCACAGAGTGTGACTGATGCCCCTTGCATTGCTTCTCAGGGTGCACCCACTACTTTAGCTCCAGTGCCAGCATGCACCCTGAAGGCTATAAAGAAGGGATCACGAAAGAAATCTGTGATCAGGAGCCACTTTAAAGTGACGGAGGACCCGCGTTTTGCTCAGTGTAATTTATGTGCCAGGGCTATAAGCAGAGGCAAGCAAATGGGACATCTAACTAATTTTGGGATGATGCATCATGTACAGAGGCAACACCCAACAGTACTGCCATCTGGGGATGGTGGCAGTACCAGTCAGGGGACCCCTTTTTCCAGGCAGTGTAAAGTGGTTGAAAAGAAACAGAGTCACCCCATGCCCTCAGCCCCTTCTAGCAGTCAGGTGGCAGGCCAGCAGCCCCCTGCAATATGGCAGAGGCGACAACCCACCATGGAGGAAATGGGGTGGTGTTCGGTAACGCTATCCCGGGGAAGGAGGAAGGCAGCCTCAAATGTTATAACGAGGAGCATTGCGGAAATGATTGCCCTTGATGACCAGCCCTTGCAGACAGTGAAGAATGTGGGTTTCAAGCATTTGCTGAAGGTCTTAGTTCCAAATTACAAAGTCCCCTCCAGAACCACATTTAGCAGAAAGGTCATCCCCAGCCTGTACAACCAGTGTCACAGTCGCATCCAAGCGCTGCTAGCTAAGGCACAGGGGAGTGTGCACTTCACATGCTATATCTGGACCACCATGAATGCTGCACACTCTTACCTCTCGCTGACAGCACACTGGTGGGACCTGGTTGAGGCAGGGGCAGGCAGCAGCTCTATTAGTGAACAAAGATCAGGGTAGAGGTGAGCTTTACTGCACACCCACCTGATGGATGAGGCCATACCTCAGCCAATATTCTAGCATGCAGTGAGACAGGAATCTTCAGGCAGGGTTCTTTGTCACAGACAATGGTACAAACATGGTAAAGGCAATATGCGACGGGTGCTTTCAGAACATCTGATGTTTTGCACACCTTCTGCGCCTGGTAGAGAAGTCAGCTCTGTGGTTGGAGTCTAATCACCAAGAGAATGAATACCTGCATATGTTAATACGCAATTGCAGGAACATAGCAGCACACTTCCACAGAAGTGTGAAGACGGGGCAGGTTCTCCGACAAGAGCAGACTGATTTGGAGATGCCTCACAAGCGTCTCATTACAGACATTTCCACCCGGTGGAATTCTACCTATATGATGCTGCAGAGATTAGTGGTGCAGCAGACACCCCTTCATGAACTTTCTGTGGCAATGGACATACATGTGCATAGTCCCTAGGGCATCAAGATTGGTTTGTCATGAGTCAGCTGTTAAAAATCCTGCAGCCCTTCAAGGATGCCACGGAGGAGCTGAGTTCCAGAAGTGCCTCCTTGGCTGACATAATCCCTATAGTTAATTTTCTGGAGGAAAATTTGGAGGGCTTTAAACAGGAAGAGGGAATGACAGCAGAGGTGCTGCATTTTCTGGACATTTTGCTGAAGCAGGTGCAAGAGAGATTAAGGCCTTTAACAGAAGACCAGACATACATGTGATCCCCATGTAAAAGGTAAACTCGCCCTACAGTCCAATTGTCTCACATTTGTGAAGGACCTTCTCTTACTAAAAGTCCGTGAACAGGAGCGCCATAGGCAGAGATAAATTAGGCATGAAGCAGAGGAGGAAACAGCGGGTACTTCAGAGAGTTGTGCTAGCCCAAGCAGGAGCAGCACTCTGTCAGCGATAGCTAGTACTTCCTCCTCCTCCACTTCAGTGTGCCAAAGCCATGTTGCCCACAGAGAATCATCTGTTCTGCTATGGGCTAGAAAGAAAGCAGCTGGTATGAGTGACTCCCAGCCCACCCAAGCAAAGGAGAAACCAGCAGAAATGTCAGTGACACGGTATCTCTCAGAGCCAACAGAGGACATGCAGACATATCTGCTGGCATATTGGGAACACAAGTCCACTGTCTGGCCACACTTAGCAAAAGTGGCTCAGCGATATCTGTAATGTACACCAACCAGTGTGCCCAGTGAATGTGTATTTGCAATGACAGGGGATATCATGAGCCCTCACCACTCAAGGCTGGCACCAGAGTTGATGGAAATGCTAGTGTTTTTGAAAATAAACATGCCTTTGCTTGGGTTTCAAAATTTTCCCTGTGAATGGCAAGATAATAAAAGCAATTTAAAGCCTTGCAGCAGCTCCAACTGCCTCCTATGCTCCAGATAATATCAGCAGATGTACCTGACCTCACACATTGTGCCTGTCTGAGTTTAGTTCTAGTATTTCTAATTTCAGATTCATGTATTTGTGCATTACTTTTTTCCAGAATCTTCTTTTTCCTGTTTTGCAACATTTGGAATGAAAGAACATGAAAAGCTGACTTCAGATGTTTGTAGCTTGCATATTTCATATGCTCAATAGTTTTCATGACCTTCATAATACTGGACATTTTCCCTAGATGTTTCTTAGGTGCCAACTTTAATGTTTCTAGTACTATAGAAAACTGGTGGTAGTTGCACTCTAGCTCATCCTCTGTGTTCCCATAGTTTACTGAGGCACTGTGTAAACTACAAAGTCAACATAGGTTGATACTACAGATTTGGACTTGAGTAGCGGTTTTCTTATTTCTAAGAGCTCTTCATGTTCCTTAGTCATCAGCTGAAGTGCATAAGTACAGTTAATAGCTTCTGGGTATTTACAAGGGTTTGACCTCAAAAGCTGTGCCTGTCCGTCTAGGCCTTACATCCCTAGAAGGGTTTGACCTCTAATATTGTACCTGTCCATCTAGGCCTTACGTCCCTACAAGAGCTTGACCTCTAATGCTGTGCATGTCCATCCAGGCTTTATGTCCCTACAAGGGCTTGACCTCTAATGCTGTGCCTGTCCGTCCAGACCTTTTGTCCCTACAAGGGCTTGACTTCCAATGCTGTGCCTGTCCAGCAAAGCCCTACTTCCCTACAAGGACTTGAACTCTAATACTGTGCCTGTCTGTCCAGGTCTTGTGTCCCTACAAGGGCTTAACCTCTAATGCTGTGCCTGTCCATCTAGGCTTTACATCCCTACAAGGCCTTGATTTCTAATGCTGTGCCTGTCCATCCTCGCCTTACGTCCCTATAAGGGCTTGACCTCTAATGCTGTGCCTGCCTCTCCATGCTTTACATCACTACAAGGGCTTGACCTCTAATGCTGTGCCTGTCCGACCATGCTTTACATCCCTACAACGGCTTGACCTCTAAAGCTGTGCCTGTCCGTACAGGCCTTATGTCTCTTCAAGGGCTTGTCCTTTAATGCTGTGCCTGCCCATCCATGCTTTACATCACTACAAGGGCTTGACCTCTAAAGCTGTGCCTGTCTATCCAGGCCTTACATCCCTACAAGGGCTTGACCTATAATACTGTGCCTCTCCATCCAGGCTTTATGTCCCTAAAAGGGCTTGACATCTAATGCGTGCCTGTCCATCCAGACTTTATGTCCCTACAAGGGCTTGACCTCTAATACTATGCCTGTCTGTCCAGGCTTTACGTCCCTACAAGGGCTTGACCTCTAATGCTGTGACTGTCTATCCAGGCCTTATGTTCCTACCTCTATTGCTGTGCCTGTCCATCCAGACCTTACATCCCTACAAGAGCTTGAACTCTAATGCTGTCCCAGTCCATCCAGACTTTATGTCCCTACAAGGGCTTGACATCTAATGCTGTGCCTGTCCATCCAGGCTTTACATCCCTACAAGGGCTTTACCTCTAATGCTGTGCCTGTCCGTACAGGCCTTATGTCTCTTCAAGGGCTTGACTTCCAATGCTGTGCCTGTCCATCCAGGCCTTATGTCCCTACAAGGGCTTGTCCTTTAATGCTGTGCCTGCCCATCCATGCTTTACATCACTACAAGGGCTTGACCTCTAAAGCTGTGCCTGTCTATCCAGGCCTTACATCCCTACAAGGGCTTGACCTATAATACTGTGCCTCTCCATCCAGACTTTATGTCCCTACAAGGGCTTGACATCTAATGCTGTGCCTGTCCATCCAGGCTTTACATCCCTACAAGGGCTTTACCTCGAATGCTGTGCCTGTCCATACAGGCCTTATGTATCTTCAAGGGCTTGACTTCCAATGCTGTGCCTGTCCATCCAGGCCTTACGTCCCTACAAGGGCTTGTCCTCTAATGCTGTGCCTGTCCATCCAAGCCTTATATCCCTACTAGGGCTTTACTTCTAAATCTGTGCCTGTCCATCTAGGCCTTAGGTCCATAGAAGGGCTTGACCTCTAATGCTGTGCCTGTCTGTCCATGCTTTACATCCCTACAGGGGCTTGACCTCTAATGTTGTGCCTGTCCATCCAGGCCTTATGTCCATACAAGGGCTTGACTTCTTATGCTGTGCCGGTCCATCCAGGCCTTACATCCCTCCAAGGGCTTGACGTCTAATGCTGTGCCTGTCCGTTTAGGCCTTTTGTCCCTACAAGCGTTTGCCCTCTAATGCTGTGCCTGTCCATCCACTGTCCAGGCCTTATGTCCCCTACAATGGCTTGACTGCAAACGCTGTGCCTGTCTTTCCAGCTTGGAGCTTGGATATTTCATATGCACAATAGTTTTCATGACCTTTATAATACGGGCCATTTTCCCTACATGTTTCTTAGGTGCCAACATTAATGTTTCTAGTGCTATAGAAAATTGGTGGTAGTTGTACTCTAGTTCATCCTCTGTGTTCACATAGTTTACAGAGGCACCGTGTAAACTACAAAGTCAACATAGGTTGATATTGTATATTTGGACTTGAGTAGCAATTTTCTTATTTCTGAGAGCTCTTCAAGTTCCTTTGTCATCAGCTGAAGTGCATAAGTACAGTTCATACCTTCTGGGTATTCACTAGACGCCAACAGAACCACCATACTCTAGGGGCCAACCCATTTCAGGGAGCCCTTTCCTGCGCAAAGGAATTGGATCTCTCCCCGGGTGTAGCCAGCCTATCTCTTAGTACCCGTTGACCCATGTTGAACCACTGTTCACATGGAAACCTCTGCCACGTCGACTCACCATGCTTTGAAGGCTTATGCTCTGCTCTAGGGGCCAACAACCCATTCTAGGGAGCCCTTTCCTGTGGAAAGAAAATGGAACTCTCCACGGGTATAGCCAGCCTATATCTTAACGCCCACCGACCTATGTTGAACCGCTGTTCACATGGAAACCTCCTCCACGTCTACTCTCCATGCTTGAAGTCTCGTGCTCCACTCTAGGAGACAACATATTTCAGGGAGCCGTTTCCTGTGCAAAGGAAAGGGAATTCTCCCTGGGTGTAACCAGCCTATCTCTTAGTACCTGTTGACCCATGTTGAACCAGAACCGCTGTTTACATGGAGACCTCCTTCACGTCAACTTGCCATGCTTTGAAGGCTTGTGCTCCACTCTAAGGACCAACAACCCATTCTAGAGAGCCCTTTCCTGCACAAAGGAAAGGGAAATCTCCCCGGGTGTAGCCAGCCTATCGCTTAACTCCCGCGGACCCATGTTGAATCGCTGTTCACATGGAAACCTCCACCATGTCGACTTGCCACACTTTGAAGGCTCGTGCTCCACTCTAGGGGCCAACCCATTTCAGGGAGCCCTTTCCTGCACAAAGGAAAGGGAACTCTCCCTGGGTGTAGGCAGCCTCTCTCTTAACGCCCACCGTCCCATGTTGAACCGCTGTTCAAATTGAAACCTCTGCCACGTTGACTCGCAATGCTTGAAGGCTCATGCCCCACTCTAGGTGCCAACCCATTTTAGGGAGCCCTTTCCTGTGCAAAGGAAAGGGAACGCTTCCCGAGTGTAGCCAGCCTTAGTACCCATTGACTGATGTTGAACCAGAGCTGCTGTTCTCATGGAGACCTTCTCCACATCAACTCGCCATGTTTTGAAGGCTCGTGATCCACTCTAAAGGCCAAAAACCCATTCTAGGGAGCCCTTTCCTGCACAAAGGAAAGGGAACTCTCCCCGGATGTAGCCAGCCTATCTCTTAATGCCCGCCGACCCATGTTGAACCGCTGTTCACAAGGAAACCTCTGCCACGTCGACTCGCCACACTTGAAGGTTCATGCTCCACTCTAGGGGCCAACCCATTTCAGGGAGCCCTTTCCTGCGGAAAGGAAAGGGAACTCTCCACGGGTGTAGCCAGCCTCTCTCTTAATACCCACTGATCCATGTTGAACCACTGTTCACATGGAAACCTCCTTCGCCTCGGCCTTGATAATTCTCGTTTGTATATCTGCTACATCCACCAGATTTTAAAAGACCAGCAAGATTTTACTAGACGCCATTGGAAACACCCCACTCTAGGAGTGAACCCATTCTAGGGAGCCCTTTCCTGCGCAAAGGAAAGGGTACTTTCCCCGAGGCCAGCCCCTATCAAAACTAGCCCTGGGGCCAGCCCCTATCAAAACCACAGAGACCAGACTACCTCCATTCTGCCAGCCTGTCTTGCTTTTATCATCTTTCTGCCACTCTGCCTTACTGCCATATACCAGATGACTCACTCTACTCCTTGTGGTGTTCTTGGCACTATCATGGTTCCTCAGTGTGTTGGTGCTAGTCTTTCTGCTGTGTTGTCCTTTTATCAGCGCCTCGTGGTTTTTTCTGACACTCTTTCTGCTTGCTATGTTTCCCCTTCACTTTTGCTGTAGGATGTTGATGCCACTTGTCTTGCCACTTTGCCTGTCGTGCTGCCTTCGTGGGTTCATGCAACTGTTATCTTTGCTCTTTTGAAGCTGTGCTGTGTACCACTCCTAGCACCCCTTTGCCCCTTTACAGTGCCTTAGGCTATTCATGCCAATTTGGTGCCACTTTGCCACAGTCTTAAGTACCTTGGAGCTCTTTTCTCATTCTGATGATTGCTTCCCAGATGTTTAATCAGAATTGATAAGAAAACCCCAATTCTGCAGCCCAAAATAGGCTGCAAATACTTCCCTCATTGACTTTAATGGGAAAACAGACAATGAATAAAACTAATCAACGAATTGGTTTTCCCCCCTATGAAACTAATGCAATTATTTTGGGTCCCGGCGAAATGAAAACTGAATCAAAACACATTTTTTCCTTCTGCATATCCCTAGGATCTGGTAGCAACACATACTACAAGGCTGCAGGAGGACCTGTTGCTGAGGCAGTGTGCTGGTATCACAGCTTTGTTTTTTGTTTTTTTAGTTGAAATATTTTTATTAATATATGGAAATAACGTTAACATGCGAACAGAACATATCATTTTGATCCATGGTAATACTTTGTTAACAAGAAGGAGTAAAGAAAACAACCGCAGTTTCATATAAAAAGAGAAAAAGAACCCAAAATACAAGATACTTTACATGATATATGAGTCATATATGTCATAATTAGGTAATGCAATATATAGGAGAAGAGAGGAAAGGAGAAAAAAAGAGAGAGATAGAAAGGGCAAGAATAATAGAGTAAGAAAGTAGGAAGGAGAGAAAGGAAGGACCAGAGAGCACCACCACTCCTTATCTGAGTTGCATGTAGTCATTAAGAGGCTTCCACACCCTGCACCACTTGCCCAAGCGGCGAGACTTGACCGCCATGGCCTGTTCATATTTGCTAAACATGCAGACCGAGTTCCACCAGAGGTGTTCAGACAGCCTGTCGCCATGCTTCCAATTGGCCATTATGTTATGAATTGCTACCAGAAGTAAAAAGTCAAGCAATTTACGAGATTCTAATGTAAGCTGTATAGAACTGTCTGCACCTCGTAGAATTATTATTGGGTAAGACAGTGGTTGAGAAATTTGAAGAATTGTAGAAATTACTTGCCACACTTGTTCCCAGAAAGAGAATACCAATGGACAGTAATAAAGCATATGGGATAGGGAACCAGAGATCTCATTACAAGACCAACAATTGTACGAGGGTAAAAGACCGGCTCGGTGTAATTTCCACGGGGTCCATGCTGCCCTATGTAAAAGAAAAAGGAAGTTTGGGTCAAACTAGAGGACAAAGAAATATGTGTGGACACACTCCAGACATAAGTCCATGCCGCTTGGGTCGGAGATTGTTTGAAATATGCCGCCCAGACGGAGTGAAATCCTGCAAGTGAACAAGGGTAAGAGTGAGCCTTAATTATCTTATATATGCGGGAAGCCAAGTGACCTATCTGACTATACTTTCGATAAATTTCCATTAAATATGGAACAGGATTGCTCTTCAAGTCTGGAAGGCTCACAGTGCTCAACAAGTTACGTAATTGGAGCCAATAATAAAACTGGGAAGATGGGAGGCCAAATTGGTCCTGAAGCTGTGGGAAGGATAGAATACTCATATATTGGAGAATGGAGGATAGAAACCAGATCCCTTTAGTCTGCCATAGCGACCAGTTCACCGTTTGCCCGTCAATAGTAATTAACGGATTCCGCCAAATAGGTGCATATTTGGAGGTTGCCCATGTACAATGGCCCGTAGGCCTGTATCTATCAAAAGCTAAGAAGGCTTTGTGAGTGGACCGTAGGATGGTATTATTAGTATGTTTGCGCAATAAGGGAAATACTGGAAACAAAATCGGAGAATACGGATGTAGGAGCTGAATTTCCATGGCCATCCATCTGGGTAAGGCTAATGTATCCGTATGAGGGGTGAAATAGTATTGCCCTTGTTGGAGAATGAAAGCTAAGTGGTAGGAATAAAAGTCGGGGAAGTTCACTCCTCCATGTGAAGGGGTAGATTTCAGTTTCGCCATGGCTATTCGAGCTGCTTTATTATTCCATAGAAAGCGTGCGAGGATGCGGTCCACTTGCTTATAAAAGGTAGTAGAAAAAAAGATAGGGATCATGGAAAGTACATAGGTGATCCTAGGAGCTAAAACCATTTTTATGGTATCCAATCTGCCCCACCATGATACGTGTAACGGAGACCATTTAAGAATGGCATCTCGCAGCTGTTGTAGTAATGAGACCTCGCAGCCAGTTACTGTGGACTCCAAGGAATTTTGAAATTTGATACCCAGATATTTAAGACCATTGGTAACCTTAGTTAATGAGAAGTGAGAAAAATCAAAAGTTGAACCCAGCTTGTTAAGAGGCATAACCTCTGTTTTATGCCAATTAACTTTGTAACCAGAGACTTCCGAGTAGTGGGATATCAGAGCAAAGAGAGATTGCAGAGACGTCTCAGGATGGAGAAGAAATAAAAGAACATCGTCAGCATAAGCAGACAGTTTAAAAGTATCAGTACAAATCGTCAGACCTTGAATGGATTCTGTCTGTCGAATAGCCAGCAGGAGGGGTTCCAAAGCCAGGTTAAACAATAGCGGGGAGAGGGGGCAACCTTGCCTCATACCTCTCTGTAAGGGGAACGATGAAGATTTCAAATTATTGATGTATAAGTAAGCTGAGGGGGAAGAGTATAAAAATGAAATCCAAGACAAAAATGTTGAGCCAAATCCAAACCATTTAAGAGTCGAAATTAAAAAAGGCCACTCCACCCAATCAAAGGCTTTTTCTGCAAGTAAAGAAATAGCTACTGCTGGATTGGAAAGGGTGGAGGCGTACTCTTGAACCTGCAGAAACAATCGAGTATTATTGGAAATCAAGCGATTCCTTATAAATCCCGATTGATCTGGATGAATCAAGGTACCCATCAATTTAGCTAGTCTGGTAGCTAGAATTTTCGCAAAAATCTTGTAATCAGTGTTTAAAAGGGAGATTGGCCGATAATTGGCCATATCAGTGACATCACGCCCTGGCTTTGGCAACACTACAACACATGCATCTGTAAAGTGCGAAGGTACAGTAATCGAGGTGAGTAAGGCAGAGAAATACGTGTGCATCGGAGGAATAATGTCTTTCTGGAAAGCACAGTAAAAATCAGTGGTTAGTCCATCTGGGCCCGGTGCCTTTCCTTTCGATAGAGAGCTGACAGCTGAAGCAATTTCCCCAGTAGAGATTGGCGCGTCTAATGTCGCAGCTTGAGCTGGTGTCAAGGAAGGATGAAGCAGAGAGGATAAGAACTGTTGAATGTCTTTTTGGGATGAGGAAGTCTCAGATTGGTACAGATGAGCATAAAAGTCCCGAAAAGCTTGCAAAATGTCCTTGTCCGAGGTAAGTAGCTGTGAAGACGGAGATCTTATGGATGTAATGCTTTTCTTTTCGGATTTCTTCTTCAAATAAGAGGCCAAAAGATGACCGCACTTATTGTTTTCGGCATAATATGTTGCTCTGGAACGCGTAAGGCTAAGCTGTATTTGTGAACTTAGCAAGAGGTTGTATTGGTATTTGGCTTTCATGAGGGACGACAAGGTCAGTGAGGAGGAGGAGGCCAGGTGAGCTTTTGTTAAAGCGGCTATTTCATCATGCAGGGATTGCAGTTTAGTTTTTTGAAGCTTGCGGGCATGAGCAGTATAGCTAATAATTTCTCCTCGTATTGTCGCCTTGAACGCCTCCCATATTGTTGTAGCTGCCACTTCGGGGGTAGAATTGAGGTGAAAGAACTCCAGTATTTTAGGTTGAAGAATAGTCAAGAAGTCAGAGTCTTGTAACAGAGACGAATTGAAGCGCCATTGACGATCAATAGCAATCGGATCGGTCAAGGCCATGTGAATTGTGACCACTGCATGATCCGATATGAGAATAGGGCAAATGGAGGTTTTCAATATATTTGAGATGAGAGATCCAGATACCAAAAAGAAGTCTATTCTGGAATAGGAATCGTGTGGGGCCGAGTAGAAAGTATAGTCCTTCTCCAGAGGATGAAAAAGCCGCCATGGGTCTGAGAGACCCGATGTTTTAATGAGATGTTGAAGAAGTTTGTTAGTTTTGGTAGTATGTAGGCGAGCAGTGGTCTTTTTATCCAGGAAAGGGTCCAGTGGTTGATTAAAATCCCCCCCTATGATTTGGACTGCAGGAGGAAGAGCTAAAAGTTGAGCAAAAGCCATGGAGAAAAATCCTGGGTCATCTGAATTAGGCGCATAGATGTTAAGAATGTTGAATATCTGCTGAGATATTTTTATTTGAGCCACAACCCACCGACCGTCTGTGTCAGATAATTGATGTAAAATTTGCACGTCTAATCGTTTGTGGAACAGTATCAGAACTCCTCTCTTTTTGTGGACAGCTGGGCTATGGATAACCGAACCCACCCATTGTTGCTTCAGTTTTAACGATTCGGGCGTCGTAAGGTGCGATTCTTGTATGAAAGCGATGTCTGTATGGAGGGAGTACAGATAACTTAATATCTTCTTGCGTTTAATAGGGTGTGAAAAGCCTCCCACGTTTAGGGAGGTAAATATAATATTATTGATCGCATTCGCCATCTTCTCATAACATCCTGAAGGAGTGGTAGGCTCAAGAAGAAAGAAAGAAGAGAAGACAGTCTTGTATATTGCATATGAAGGAGAAAATAAATACCCATGACTTCGGTAATCCAAAAAAAACCCAAAGAAAAACATAGAAAAAGCCAAAAAAAAGGATCATCTTGCATTCGAGCGATGTGTTTGCCAACAGGGCTAATAGCCATCTTTGCAAAGAAAGACAGTAGGAAACGAAGGCTCTTAAGGGAATAGATGAGCCTTGCTCACCAGGGCAGTGCCGGGGAAAAACAAATGTGCACGCTTGAACCCACCTTATCCATTTAGAAAATGGAAAAAGGTGTGCTATAATATTTTGAGAAGGAAAAAAGAAAATATACCTTTGCTACAATGCCGTCCAAAAAGGGAACCCAGGGAAAAAACGAAGGAAAAAGAACCTCGTGGTGTCGCAGGTGGTAATAACAGATGTCAATAATGTAAGCAGTTTAATAAAACTGCAAAATATCTGTTATTTCGCCAGAGTAAGTGAGGTGTTAGAGAGAGGGCCAAATTTAAAGGCCAATAACATGAGGATATTAGGGAGTCAAAAAGAGTCACAGACTGCAGAAAGTCAGGTTACCATATCAACGGTGCGTTCCATAGAAATCAAAAAATCCTCCAACTTCGCTGGTGGCAGGAAGAGATGTGTTTGGTTTTGGTAGGTAATCTTCATTTGAGCAGGATATAACAGACCATATTGAGCTCCAAGTCCCTTCAGCCGAGGCCAATATGCCAAAAAAGCTTTTCTCTTTTGTGCTGTCGCTTTAGCAAAATCCGGGACAAAAAGGATGTCCCTGCCTTGGTATTGAATCGGGGCCCTCGTTTTTGCCGCTGCTAGTATTTCCATTACATGAGGGTAACGAAGGACCTTAAAAATGATTGGTCTTGGATATTTAGCATTTCGGAGAGTCCTAGCGGGTATTCTGTGAGCGCGTTCAATTTCAAAAGCTTGTGCGAATTTAATGTGCAGACATGTAGGAATCAACTCGCTCAAAAATGCGATCGAATCCGCGCCTTCCGCCCCTTCTGGAATCCCCAGGACTCTTAAATTATTCCTACGATTTCTGTTGGCTAAATCTTCCACTGCTAGCTGAAGTTGCTCCATATCCGCATTCAGTCGGGGGATTGACGCAGTTGATAATAATAATGAGGAAGTCTGTGATTCCACGTCGTCCAGACGAGTCTGAAAGTTGGCGATTTGCTGAGACATACCTTGTATGTCGCTCCTAATCGTGGTAGTGGCCTCTATGTTATGTTGTATTAAGTCTTTTAGTTGTTTTATCTCTTCTAAGACCAATTCAGCGGACGCCATGTTTTTGGAGGTCAGTGGTTTCTCCGGTGAAAGCGGATCTTGTTTAGCCCGTTTTAAGCCGGTAGAAGCCGCAAAAGCCGCTTCGATTTTGCCCGATTTGGTAGTAGACATCTTCCTCTAGGCAGCCGTCGGCAGTAATCGTGATCCAGATCAAAAGAATGGTGGGTTCCCCAAGAATCAGAGATACTATCCGGCGGAGCTCTGGAGCTAGGCAGCCATCTTTGTCGCGGCTCAAGAGCGCCCCCCCGTATCACAGCTTTGTTTAAATACCCAGGGGCATAACATCATCCATAGGCATTGACAAGGAGAGTTCCCGTCACAGGGCCAATAAATACAGGTGTGTCATGCATGCGTATGTGCCTAAGAGGCCAAGGGGGTGATGGCATGGTGGAATCCTTGCACTGGGCAGGCACAGCGATATGTGGGGAGTGTGGCCAGTCATGAGACATCCCACAACTGGTTGAAAATGTTACAATACCCCCTTCTAAGCCCCTTCCTCAAGCCTCTGTTTAGGCTTCTGGAGGAGGCATCTATTAACTACATTACCATTTGGAGGTCATGGATATTAGATGTAGGCTCCCGCAAGTTCTCCTCTGAGCCAAAGGCTTTCCAGGAGATGAAATATTGCAGCTTATTATGCACTCTCTGGAATCTAGGATGTCCTGGACCTCATATATCATGCCCTCTTTCAAAATCACTTATGCAGGTTTGAGAGGAAGCCTTGAAGGCCATGACATGATTGCTGGCTTGTATAGAAAGACATGAAAGACATTGTGTGTCTTAATTGTGGTTGGAAGTTTCAGTTGGTAGACCACTCTTTCTACTTGGAGGGTAATCTTAGTGCAAATTTAACAAAATGCATCTTAAGATGGAGATTCTGTATGCTTAGCCACAAAAGTTCTCCAGGCTTGAATTGTGGTGCTAGCTGATGTTTTTTGTCAGCTTGTTTCTTAAACCAGTTGGCCGCTGCAGTCAGAAGCTGGTGTGTCATGACCAAAGCATTGGCTGGAGGGCATCTCAAAAAAGATATAGTTGAGATGGAGAAGGTACAGAGAAGGACAACCAAAATGAAAAAGGGGATGAAACAGCTCCCCTATGAGGAAAGGCTGAAGAAGTTAGGGCTGTTCAGCTTGGAGTAGATATGGATGAGGGAGGATATGCTAGAGGTCTTGAACAAGTAGATGTGATTCGTTTATTTATACTTTCGGATAATAGAAGGATTAGGGGGCACTCCATGAAGTTAGAAACTAGCACATTTAAGATTAATCGGAGAAAATTATTTTTCACTCAACGCACAATTAAGTTCTCCAGGAATTTTTTTGCCAGAGGATATGGTTAGTGCAGTTAGTGTAGCTGGGTTTAAAAAAGGTTTGGATAAGTTCTTGGAGGAGAAGTTCATTAACTGCTATTAATCAAGTTGACTTAGGGAATAGCTTCTGCTATTACTGGCAACAGTAGCATGGGATCTTCTTGGTGTTTGGGTATTTCCCAGGTTCTTGTGGCCTGGTTTGGCCTCTGTTGGAAACAGGATACTGGGCTTGATGGACTCTTGGTCTGAACCAGCATGGTAATTTCTTATGTTCTTATGATACTGGAACTAGAAGAGGTACTATTTGGCAGGGTGATCATCCAGACGAACTCCCACATGGTTGTTTCAGTAGAACTTTGTCCAAGGGAGGAAGTATGCTCAGTCATCTTGGTGTTTATTTACATATGCCCTCAAGAAGGCCTTGAGAGTCTGGTTGACTCAATCTGTCCATTGCTTTGAAGGTGACATGCAGAGGTGAAGTCCAATATTATACCAAATTTCTTACAGAGGCTTCTACAAATGTGGGCTGTGAACTGCAACCTATGGTCTGAAAAATATGTTGGACAAAAAGACGTGCCAACTCCGCTGCAGATGGGAGGCCAGGGAGTGATATGAAGTAGGCCATCTTAAATAAGCAATCCATCACTTCCCAGATAGTATTGTAGCTATTAGAGAGGGGAAAGTCAGTGACAAATTCATTGGCCAAATGGGTTTGGGGTTCCTCAGGGGATGGCAACAGCGTTAACAGCCCCATAGGTGAGCATGAGAGTTCTTATGTACACACAGGTGGAGCAGGATTTCTTGTAGAGTCACAGATCATGCTTCACTTGAGGTCACCAATAATGGCAAAGAATGAGTTCCAGTTTTTTCAAGGATTAGTTCCGCTGTGCACTGCCAGGCAGGAATCATGGGCCCGTTTGAATACCCTTTCCTCAGTTGTTTGGGAACTGCTGTCTTCCTAGATGACCACAGAAATGGGTTCTGAGAAGTGTTTGTTTTTGAAAGATCGTGAAAGCGTGTCAGCCCATTGGCTGTCTTCCTAGATGACACAGAATGGGTTCTGAGAAGTGTTTGTTTTTGAAAGATCGTGAAAGCGTGTCAGCCCATTGGCTCTTCTCCTGCTGGCCAATACTGAAGTTCAAAGTCAAAGCAGTTGAAGAATAATTGACCATTTGGCTCATTGAAGCTTTAACCATTGAGCATGCAAAAAGACATTCCAAGTTATTGTGATTTGTATAAATCACGATTGGGTATCTAGCTCCTTCCAACAGATGGCTCCACTCTTCCAGTGCTAACTTCACTACCAGAAAATCCCTGTCACCAGTTCTTGTCCACTGGAATGAATGCCTTGGAAAAGTAAGAGAATGGCATAAGAGTCCCTTGATCATTATGCTGAAAGAGGACAATCCATACCTCAATGACTGAGGCATCTACCTCCACAATGAAAGGTTTGGATGAATCTGAATAGAGAAAACAGAGGTTCCTCATAAACTCTTTCTTGAGGGCAGGTGAAAGCCTGCATGGCTTTGTCAGTCCAGTGTCTGGTGGCAGCACACTTTATGGTAAGGGCTGCGATCTAAGGAGTTGAGGGGAAACAGCATGGTGGTGTCCTTGCCGCAGGTGGGTCATGGCATTGGGCGTTGAGTGTAGCCGGTTGCAGGGACATCCAGTGGCTGGCCAAAAAATGATACAATTAGCATCAGAAGGGCCCTCAATCAGCCTTGCAAATTATCCCATTGATTCCTAGGACAGAAATCTTCCAGTCATGAGAAAGGACTGTCATTGCACCTCAATTAGCAAACCATAGAACAGAGCAATAAAGGCACACTGACAACAAAAGAGCAATGCCCATTGTCATATTCAAGCAAATGAAGCTCAGGTGATTAACAAAACCAGTACATAGCCCATTTCTTGAGGTTATTTTCTCTCCCTTTCATGGCATCCACTCCATCCATGGCACACAGGTGTAACAATCTCAAAAAGTCTCAAACCAGAGATGAACAAGCTGGAGAGGGGTATCTAAATTTGTATGAGAAGCGACCTTCCTCTTCAAAGGCTGCTGTGAGGGATGTAGCCTACACCGTCTACTGATGCTGCCCTGTTTCTGTTGTGACAGCAGTCTTGCAGACTATGGGAACCATCTGAGACCATGTAGTATATAGGCATTTTAGTCTTTCATTAATTTAGATGAATCTAAAATATGAGCTGATATGCACAAACCCAGGCTGGTTATAAACCTCCAAATTTCTACAGTGATGCAGTCTTGGTCTTATGTAGCATATTCTCCAAGACATCTGCCTAGCAGCAAGAGAAAGAACATTGTCTATTCACTTAGACGGTAACTTTCAAACCGGTGTGTATGCGGACATTCCTGCGCATACATCGGCTTGCGCCCAGGAGCATGGCCATTTTATAACATATGCATGCATATGCATGCATATTGTAAAATAGACTGGCTGTGTGCACATATGCACTAATTTTAAGTGGGCACATGCATATGCATGCATATCCCACTTGTACTGCATAAATTGTGGGATTTTAAAGGGGCTTGCTGAAGCTATTCCCAGTTTTACCAGTTTGTTCCCAGTTCGCCCAGTTAAGAGAGAGGTCCTCCAAATCCCTCTAATTTAATAGCCTTCAATGCATCCCCTCAGTTAACCCTGACCGTTAAAAACCCCAAAATCTTGCTTAGTTTTCTTTATTTTTTAATTTACATGTCATCCATAGCAAAGTAAAGTTACACGGCAGAGGACCTTGGAAAACGCTGGGGCGCATAAGTATCTATGCTCACATCTCTAGTTCATGCCCTGAAACGCCCATGCCACACCCATGCCATGCACATGGCCCATTCCTTTTTGAAATCTTTGGAAATTAGTGTGCTGAGGGAAATAAGTGCGTATCCAGGCGTCTTCTAAAATCTGCTCGGCGCACACGAGCCCGATTTATTCACGCATCCCCTAATTACTGCTCATGTCGAGCTTTTAAAATTCACCTCATAGTTGGCAGAAGAAACCTTGCAACCTCTGCTAAGATTCTGCCATATCCTCTGCTGACTGCAGCACTTATCTGTCCAACTCAGCCTTCACAACTGGAGCTAACCTATCTCTTCCTTATGCTCCTCTCAGGATCTCTAACTTTTATGATGACAAACCTGGACTCTCTGCTTGAACAGCTCTGGGCACCCATATAAATATCCATTGGCTCCTCCATTCTTCAAACCACTTAGTGCCATTGTGTGTGTTTAAATTTCCCACACTCAAGGACATTCAATGCCTGGGGTGGGGGCTGCTGATACTGACTAGTTCCATGCCTCATCTATGGATGGTTCAGTAGAATCATTCAGATTTTGAGCATAAAATGACTGAGGAGGCAAAGAGAATGTAGAGAAGGCATGGAGGTAGAGGACTAGCCCTACCTCCCTCTTCCCTAGGTTGAAAGCACTGGCATGAATAATGAAACAGTTTCATAGGACCTCAGCTACAGCATTGCTGCTGCAAAACCTTTCAACTTGGATCTCCAATAAAACGTTTTCACTAAGTCTTTTCATTCTCATTTTTCTCCCCATTGTTTCCCTTGCAAACAGGTACATGGACTATTTAAATAAGACAGCATAGTGACTGAAGTGTGGGAAAGCATTTTTTGCTTCTTGCTCTTAGTTTGTATTAATGGCAGGTCTGTACATGCTTGCTTACATGCATCCTTGACTCTATTTCAGATGGGCATTGACATCAGAAGAGCAACTTTGCATGTTCAAAAAGGTATAATAAGGCCCATATATATTATAATGACCCCAATTATATATTTCACAGTGGGAATTTGGAGTTGACTTAAAAACTTGTGGAAAATGTTTTTTCACCTTTTCAGTGCCTCACAGCAGTCCTTACCAATACATAGGGACTGATTTTAAAAAGCATTTACATGCTCAAAATTGGGTTTTACATGTGTAAATGCATTTTATCCATATAATTAGGCTTTTGAAAATGGCTATAATATATGCCATTGAATTGATCCTGAACTGTGTCTAAAAAAACATATATCAACTAAAGTAAGGGAGGGTTACTCCAAACTAATCATACTGAAACGCCTGAAACCCCTTTTTTCACAAAATGATTTTTGCACAGTCCTGCAAGCATAAATCTTTGCAAGCACCGATTATTGCAATTCCTTACTTTTAGGTCTTCCTGCCTCTTCCATTCGACCTCTACAGGTCTTGCAAAATGCAGCGGCAAGAATTTTAACTGGCAAAAGGAAAAGAGACCATATCACCCCTATCCTGATAGAGTAACATTGGCTACACATTGAATCACGGGTTAAATTCAAAACACTGCATTTTGCATAAACTCATTCATGGAGAGCAAGTAGACTGGCTATATACATCTATTAGACTGCACCTTCCTCAAAGAAATCTGCGTTCTGCCAACAAGGGCTTACTATCTTTACCCTCTGTTCATTTCGCACATCTGAATCAAGTTAGAGAGAGTGGTGTCACTAGCAGGACCCAAACTTTGGAACACGCTACCAACGAATCTGAGGCTCGAGATCGATTTTAAAAAGTTTAAGTGAGAATTACAAACCTGGCTTTTCAGCAAAGCATATACAGAGTAAATTAGAGAGCTTTTATTCCTTTACTTTTATGCCTTTAAGTCATTTTATTTTTAGTATTAATGCATTTTTTAGTGATTAACTCATTAATATTCCTATTATTTGAATTATCAATGTATATTTTAGGGCTTAAGTTTTTGTTTTTATTTAGATTTTAGTTATTATTTATAATTGTTGTTAAATAATATAAAAGAGTTTTATGACTGCATTTGTTACTGTATTGTGTGCTATATTTTGTGAACCATTACGATAGCTTGTCTTAATGATGGTATATAAAACTTAATAAATAAATAAAATGAAATATTCATGTGTAAATGCATTTTACAAGGATAAATGGCCATTTTAAAATTGTTATGATTGTATGTTACATATATACAAGAAACTCCTTGTTGCGCTCAGTGATTTGTGTCATGAGGCCGCAAACTGCCACACTTATCTCCGGCCCTGAGCCCAACACATCACCAGCAAACTCTGGGGGAGACCTCCGAAGATGTACGCAGCAGCTTGCTGCATGCTGGCTGCCTCTGCCGCTTCTGGGGACACTGACACTGCTCTCCCCTGTCTGCACAACAGGCCACCACACTAAGCCAGCCTCCAACGCTGCATCAGCCCCGAGCTCTCCTAGGCACATGTGCACCTGACCTTGCCCTTTTTAAAGGTACAGCGACAGGATATGAAGATCGCCATTTCCTGATGACAACATCACCTAGGGGATATGTAAGGCCCCTCCTGCAGTTGTTCCTTGCCTCGGCAATAGGTTGACTTCCTGGAAGTAGTGCATTGCCTCAGCGTGTTCCCGTGTTGGTTTTCCTGCCTTTCTAGTTTCTGATCTGTGTTCCTGAGCTCCTGATTCTGTTCCTGGTTCCTGTGTAGGCAGTCTGGTCTGTATTCCTGAGTTCTCTTCTTTGTGGTCAGTCTTCAGTCCTTCATTTTCTTCATGGTCAGTCTTCAGTGTCTCTGCTCCTGTTTGTGCTGCTCCTCGCCTTTTTGCCTCTCCATTCTTCCTAGTTTCAGCTTGACTTCTGCTTGGATACCGACCCTGATTGTCTTCTATGTGCCACTGACTCCTGCCTGGACAACGACTTCCATCTACATTCTACCTGTGCTAGACCCTGACCTGTGTCTTTCCCTTCTCATTGGATCTTTACCACCTCAGAGGCCTGCCCCTCAGAGCCCTTGTACCAAGGACTCAAACCTAAGGGGAACATGGGCTGGTACTGATGAAGCTCCAGTTGGGCCTCTGTTTCTGACATCTCTGCCAGCCGATTGTGAGGACCTGTAGGACTCCTACCTGCAGGTTGTGCTAACCACCTTGGCCCAAGGGTCCACATCCACACCACTCCTTTAAAAATATCTCTCAAGAATGTAACTTTTTATTACCCAATAAACAGGCCAATGCAATATCGGTGCACGTTAAAAGGACACTGATGATTGAGCGCCTGCTCCTTTAACATGTTCTGATCACTTCTTTCAGGTGCCACGGTAAAAAGGAGGCACTAGGGGAACTTATGTGCCCCTAGTGCCTCCTCGGCAGTGGGCACCCAGGAGAGGTTGCGGTCAGGTTAAGAAAATGGACACTCAATTTTATGAGCGTCCCTTTTCCTAACCTGTGCACAGCCACGGGCTAGGAAAATGGATATTCATTAATTGAGCGTCCCTCTTCCTAACCTGACTGCCAGCACACAATATTAAGTCAGAGGAACCAAAAAAAAGGAACAGAAAAGCAATATTTTCTGCTTTCTTAATGTTTTTGGGCTTCTCAAGAATTAGCGCTTGCTCTGAGCAGGTGTTAATTTTTGCGGGTTAAAATGTGCGTCAGGCACACTTTTATTTTTTTGAATCAGGGGGAAGTAGTTAATAGCCTCATCAACATGAATTTACATGTGATGAGCACTATTAGAACATAAGAACATAAGAACATAAGAAAATGCCATACTGGGTCAGACCAAGGGTCCATCAAGCCCAGCATCCTGTTTCCAACAGTGGCCAATCCAGGCCATAAGAACCTGGCAAGTACCCAAAAACTAAGTCTATTCCATGTAACCATTTGCTAATGGCAGTGGCTATTCTCTAAGTGAACTTAATAGCAGGTAATGGACTTCTCCTCCAAGAACTTATCCATCTTTTTTAAACACAAGCTATACTAACTGCACGAACCACATTCTCTGGCAACAAATTCCAGAGTTTTAATTGTGCGTTGAGTAAAAAAGAACTTCTTCTCCGATTAGTTTTAAATGTGCCCCATGCTAATTTCATGGACTGTCCCCTAGTCTTTCTACTATCCGAAAGAGTAAATAACCAATTCACATCACCCGTTCTAGACCTCTCATGATTTTAAACACCTCTATCATATCCCCCCCTCAGTCGTCTCCTCTCCAAGCTGAAAAGTCCTAACCCTCTTTAGTCTTTCCTCATAGGGGAGCTGTTCCATTCCCCTTATCATTTTGGTAGCCCTTCTCTGTACCTTCTCCATCGCAATTATATCTTTTTTGAGATGCGGCGACCAGAATTGTACACAGTATTCAAGGTGCGGTCCTCACCATGGAGCGATAGCAGAGGCATTATGACATTTTCCGTTTTATTCATCATTCCTTTTCTAATAATTCCCAACATTCTGTTTGCTTTTTTGACTGCTGCAGCACACTGAACCGACCGATTTCAATGTGTATCCACTATGACACCTAGATCTCTTTCTTTGGGTTGTAGCACCTAATATGGAACCCAACATCGTGTAATTATAGCATGGGTTATTTTCCCTATATGCATTCACCTTGCACTTATCCACATTAAAGTTTCATCTGCCATTTGGATGCCCAATTTTCCAGTCTCACAAGGTCTTTCCTGCAATTTATCACAATCTGCTTGTGATTTAACTACTCTGAACAATTTTTGTCATCTGCAAATTTGATTATCTCACTCGTCGTATTTCTTTCCAGATCATTTATAAATATATTGAACAGTAAGGGGTCCCAATACAGATCCCTGAGGCACTCCACTGTCCACTCCCTTCCACTGAGAAAATTGGCCCATTTAATCCTACTCTCTGTTTTCCTGTCTTTTAGCCAGTTTGCAATCCACGAAAGGACATCGCCACCTATCCCATGACTTTTTACTTTTCCTAGAAGCCTCTCATGAGGAACTTTGTCAAACGCCTTCTGAAAATCCAAGTATACTATATCTCTACCGGTTCACCTTTATCCACATGTTTATTAACTCCTTCAAAAAGTGAAGCAGATTTGTGAGGCAAGACTTGCCCTGGGTAAAGCCATGCTGACTTTGTTCCATTAAACCATGTCTTTCTATATGTTCTGTGATTTTGATGTTTAGAACACTTTCCACTATTTTTCCTGGCACTGGAAGTCAGGCTAACCGGTCTGTAGTTTTCCCGGATCGCCCCTGGAGCCCTTTTAAATATTGGGGTTACATTTGCTATCCTCCAGTCTTCAGGTACAATGGATGATTTTAATGATAAGTTACAAATTTTTACTAATAGGTCTGAAATTTCATTTTTTAGTTCCTTCAGAACTCTGGAGTGTATACCATCCGGTCCAGGTGATTTACTACTCCTTCAGGTTTGTCAATCAGGCCTACCACATCTTCTAGGTTCACCGTGATTTGATTCAGTCCATCTGAATCATTACCCATGAAAACCTTCTCCATTACGGGTACCTCCCCAATATCCTCTTCAGTAAACACCGAAGCAAAGAAATAATTTAATCTTTCCGCGATGGCCTTATCTTCTCTAAGTGCCCCCTTTAAAACCCTCGATCATCTAACGGTCCACTGACTCCCTCACAGGCTTTCTGCTTCGGATATATTTAAAAAAGTTTTTACTATGAGTTTTTGCCTCTACAGCCAACTTCTTTTCAAATTCTCTCTTAGCCTGTCTTGATCAATGTCTTACATTTAACTTGCCAATGTTTATGCTTTATCCTATTTTCTTCTGTTGGATCCTTCCTTCCAATTTTTGAATGAAGATCTTTTGGCTAAAATAGCTTCTTTCACCTCCCCTTTTAACCATGCCGGTAATCGTTTTGCCTTCTTTCCACCTTTCTTAATGTGTGGAATACATCTGGACGGTTCTTCTAGATGGTATTTTTTAACAATGACCACGCCTCTTGGACATTTTTTACTTTGTAGCTGCTCCTTTCAGTTTTTTTCTAACAATTTTTCTCATTTTATCAAAGTTTTCCCTTTTGAAAGTTTAGCACGAGAGCCTTGGATTTGCACACTGTTCCTTTTCCAGTCATTAAATCAAATTTGATCATATTATGATCACGATTGCCAAGCGGCCCCCCCACCGTTACCTCTCTCCCCAGTCCTGTGCTCCACTGAGAATTAGATCTAAAATTGCTCCCTCTCTCGTCGGTTCCTGAACCATTGCTCCATAAAGCTATTCATTTATTTCCATCCAGGAAACGTTATCTCTCTAGCGTGACCCGATGATACATTTACCCAGTCTATATTGGGGTAATTGAGTCTCCCATTATTACTGCACTACCAATTTGGTTAGCTTCCCTAATTTCTCTTAGCATTTCACTGTCCATCTCACCATCTTGACCAGGTGGACGGTAGTATACCCCTATCACTGTAGTCTTCCCTGATACACAAGGGATTTCCACCCATAAAGATTCAATTTTGTATTTAGTCTCATGCAGGATGTTTATCCTGTTGGACTCTATGCCATCCCGGACATAAAGTGCCACACCTCCTCCCGACTGCTCCTCTCTGTCATTGCGATATAATTTGTACCCCGGTATAGCACTGTCCCATTGGTTATCCTCTTTCCACCATGTCTCTGAGATGCCAATTAAGTCTATGTCATCATTTACTGCTATACATTCTAATTCTCCCATCTTACTTCTTAGACTTCTGGCATTAGCATACAAACATTTCAAAGTTTGTTTTTTGTTTGTATTTTTATTCTGCTTTTTAATTGATAGGGATAAGTTAGAATTTTTTAGCTCAGGTGAGTTTTTAGTTACAGGCACTTGGACTACTTTTCTAATTATTGGAACCTCACTGTCGGGATGCCCTAATTCTAATGCATCATTAGTATCCTTTAAAGATTACATCTCTCCGAACCATGCCGCTGCTGAGCGACTGTCGGCTTTCCCCTTTGTTCTAGTTTAAAAGCTGCTCTAAACTCCTTTTTAACGGTTAGCCGCCAGCAATCTGGTTCCACCCTGGTTAAGGTGGAGCCCATCCCTTCGGAAGAGACTCCCCCTTCCCCAAAAGGTTCCCCAGTTCCTAACAAAACTGAATCCCTCTTCCTTGCACCATCGTCTCATCCACGCATTGAGACTCCAGAGCTCTGCCTGCCTCTGGTGACCTGCGCGTGGAACAGGAGCATTTCAGAGAATGCTACCCTGGTGGTTCTGGATTTAATCTTTCTACCTAAGAGCCTAAATTTGGCTTCCAGAACCTCCCTCCCACATTTTCCTATGTCGTTGGTGCCCACGTGTACCACGACAGCCGCTCCTCCCCAGCACTGTCTAAAATCCTATCTAGGTGACGCGTGAGATCCTCACGCCCCACCCGCCACCCACCCAGCTATCTACATTCCTAATAATCGAATCACCCAAACTATGACGGCCGACCTAACCCTTCCCTCCTGGGCAGTAGGCCTTGGGGAGATATCCTCAGTGCGAAAGGGACAATGCATCACCTAGAGAGCAGGTCCTTGCTACAGGATCCTTTCCTGCTACACCTGGTTGGTGCTCTCCCATTATGAGACCTTCTTCCTCCAAGGCAGCACCAGGGCTGCCAGTCTGAAGTTGGGACTGGACTACTATGTCCCTGAAGGTCTCATCTATATACCTCTCTGTCTCCCTCAGCTCCTCCAAGTCTGCCACTCTAGCCTCCAGAGATCGGACTCGTTCTCTGAGAGCCAGGAGCTCTTTGCATCGCATACACATGTACAACTTCTCACCGGTGGGTAAAAAATCATACATGTGACACTCGATGCAAAAGACTGGGAAGCCCCCCTCTTGCTGCTGGACTGCTGCCTTCATCTCAATTTTGATCAGTTCCTAGTTAAGTTTTAGGTTGCTATGGGAGTAGGAATGTGTCTAAGTTGCTTTAAATGTATTAGTGAATTCACTATATGTCTGGTAGTGGCCTACTGGGGTCTGATCGAATTCTCAATAAAGTTTTTGTTGATGGGTTTTTTTTTTTTTTTGGTGCAAGTGGCACCTGCCTATAAATTAAGGGATGAGCTTGGGGTGGGTGGGTTGGGAATTACAAACAGTCTAACTTTAGTTAGTCAGCCTGAGTGACTCACAGCTCCCTTGATTAACAATGTTGTTCCCTATTCAAACCTAATCACACTACCTCAACACCTTTCCAAGGTGAGTAACTGAGCTGAACTATTCAACTTTTTTACTTTGGTATATACTGCTCCTAGCTTATTTCTAGCTTCTGGCTACTTTTTTGTGGTTTTTTTTTTTTTGTTGTTTTTCAATACAATGCACTCAGTTATTATTAAATAAACACTTAGCTCTTTAAAAGTCTGGAGGACACTTTAATAGTCAGGCAGACTTTTAAAAAATAAACACACTACCTACTGCTACCTTATTGACTGACTATTTAAAAATGCAAACAGTCTAACTTGTTTATTCACTGCCTGACTATTAAAGGCACAAACACACTAAATAATATTCCCAAATAGTTAACTTTGCCCCAATACTTTTAAAAAAGTCAATGTCAATGTCCCAAGCAAACTTACTGATTCCTTCAGCCACCAGCAAGGTGATCCTCTCCTCTCAGTGTTTCCACCTACGCGCTTGATTGGATACACGTTTTGGACACGCTAACCTTCGTTTTGCATCGGGGTTTATGGACACACATCTAAAATGTGCGTTCAATTGCATTTTGAGACATGTGCTGTGGTCAGCGCATGGTATTGCATTGGCCAGATAGTAGATACCATTTTTGCTAGAATTTTTTCTAAGTCCCTAGTGGGGGTGAATAGAGTACAAAATAATTGAGGTTAATACCAGTACTTGTTTGGCTTTCCTGCATAAAGTAATTTATACTTTATTATTAGTAGTTATCTATCTGCAGAATCATTCAATCTAGCCATGTAGATTCTCTTTGTAAAATGATTTATCTTATATTTCTTGTCTGCAGCAAGATTTTGAAAATTATATCCATGCTTTTTTGAGCATCACCTATAATCACTAACTGAATGGGGGACAGATTGTGTTTCTTATTTGCGTTATATTTGACTATGCAAGATTATTTATATTTCATCTTAAATGCAGTTATACACTAGAAGTGCCACAATGGCCAATTTAAACTGTGAAGAAAGAAAGTGAGCAAATTATTGGGCAGGCAAAAGATTTGATTATGAAGTGAAAAGGACAATCCCAGTGAAAGTGGCTGTGACCACTAATGCTCATCTCTTTTCTTTGCTGCCTTGTCAGTACTGGGGAGAACGGTGACCTCTACCAGCGATTGCTGACCTGCCTTGCGTTCCCGGGACAGCATGGGCGCTGCCGAGCACCATCTTGCCCCAAGAATCACATAGGCGCACGCGTGCGCAAGGGCCACTCTTGTACACGTCATAGCGGGAACCTCGGGGGCGTCCCCTCCTGATGACGTCTTCGCTCTGCTGTACTTAACCTGACTGGCCTGCCTATCGACGAGTTAGCAAGGAGTTCCCACATTGCTGAATCTGCTCTCACTCACGGACTTCATGGTCCCTGCTTTTGGCATGAGACGCCTTGGGTACCCGCTTCTCGGAGGCCCTTCCTCGTCTCTGGCTATCCACTCCTCGGAGGGCCTTCTGCCTTGGACTGCTGCCTGTCCCGCTCCTCAAGACCCTTCCTGGAACTACCCTTCAGTGAGTACCTAACTTCACGGATCTACTCTACCAACTCTTGTGGGATCATCTCCGGTGTACCCTGTTCCTTGGGCCACTACCGTATTCTCTCTAATAGGAGCTACTCCGGTGTACCCTGCACTGCAGGCCACTATCCCTACATCTACTGGACTCTCTTCGTGTTCCGGTGTCTCGAACCTCCACCATACCATCTCTGTGGGGAATCCCTTGGTGTACCCTGCACTGCAGGCTACTACCATTCCATCACTACGGAGAGACTACCTGGGTATATCCTGTGCTACAGGTCACTACCATATCGTCACTACTGAGAGACTCCTTCGGTGTACCTGCGCTGCAGGACACGACCTATCATCACTACGAAAAGACTTCCTCGGCATACCCCGCCCTGCGGGCCACTATCTGATCTCCTTCTCTGAGGTATTCCCTCTGGTTATACCCCTCTACTCTGACATCACCACTTCTCCTGCACTCCCGCTCCACGGGCTGTGATCTTCTATCTATTTAATAAAGACTCTATGCCACAGCTGTCTCTGACGTCTGCTGGGACCACACCTCCCGACGTGGAGGCTCACAGGGCTCCTCCCTGTGGGTGGTGACACTTCTCACCTCGGCCCAGGGTCCACACACTAAGAAACCGTAACAGAGAGGCAGCCATGCGATGGTGTGCATGTGCACCGATGGAGCATTCTGGAGGAAAATATTATAGAAAATAAAACTGCATAAATGATGATGCACAGGAGAGAAAATGCAGCTTACAATTCAGGTTACCAGTTCAAGACAAATCTGTACATTCTACATTTTTTAAAAAGCTAAACATGCTTCATTTGTTTGCAATAACAGACTTCCATCCTAAGTTTTTTATGACAATGTAGGAGAAATCTCAGCAGTTTCAAAGAGCTATCATTTTGCCCAATTATGATAATAAAACAAGTACTGGGGCATTTATATCCACGCCAGCCTCTTTTCAAGTTAAGCATGTTTAGCACTTTCAGAAATAACAATTATCTCACTGTAGGGCTGAATATAAAACAATAAAGGACAGCAAAAATTGCAGTGCAGAAAACAGTTGTCTTGTGCTGCTAAGTAATGCTCATGAAAGTAAGTGTTACCTAAATGAGGCAAAAAAAAAAAAGAGAGAACAAACGAAAAAGAGAAACAGAAAGAGTCATAAGTACAGGGGGGAGAGTGGGAAATGTTGTACATCTCACTTGCTGTACATCTAACCCATGAAATATTATTCAGGCAGACAGAAGAAGCAGTGTAACTGTTTATATTCATAGTTAGTACTAATGCCCTCACACAGAGATCATATGGCCCACAAGAACTGATGGAAGAGCTCAGCTATGAAAGTCAGAAAATGGACCAGCAGATTCATATGGAAAAAAGGTGAGAAAATGCTCAATGGATATCTCAAGACAAGGTCATCAACATAGGGGGACATTTTCTTTTCTTGACTTGCTGTGTCTTTTCTGAACAGCTGCTCAAGGTAGAGGTGCTATTATTCTTATTTAACTGTATTCTCATTCTCAGTAAAAGCAACATGGAAGGCATTTACTCTGTAATGAGATGAAGCTTGCATATTGATTTATACTTTTATGTTGTGCACAATATTACTGACTAACTGGATGCATGATTGTCTCAATTTAAGTGCTGAAATCAGAGTGGATAAAGAACATCGCATCCATTCAGTTTTAAACTTATGATACAACGGGAACATAGGAAACATGCCATTTAGTAAGACTGTAATATGACATCATATTTAGAAGTATGCTGTCATTTTAAAATACAGATGGGCAAACACTGGTCCACAGGTCAAAGCGGGCCCATGAGTGCCTTTGCTCCCTTGGCAGTCCGAGGTGTCCCATCTTACAGCAATCACGGGTACCATGTGTTACTGTGCCTCCCTCACCCTCTCCCTCTGCCTCTGCCTCTCTGCTCTTTCCTGCTCAGTGAGTAGCTGCTCTTTTGGTTTTACTTGTTAGTCTGCAAACTTTCAGCTGCACTGAGTGAGGGTAATTTTCTGATACACAATTGACATGGGAAAAATGGTTTTCAGCCACATTAATTGCTTTGGAAACTGACCTTCCCATCCTTCCTTTAAAACTGTTTTTTTCTGGGCTATAACGATACCTAAATTGTTTACAGCTTACTATTTTCTATCTGCAGTGGAGGGGAGCTATTTCTGGCTGCAATTCATTGTTGGTTATGTTGGTTCACACTTCCCACCTTCTGTCCCACACAGCCACCCACCCTATTTCTCAATGAAATGGGTGGGTTTTTTTCTATAACCTTGTTTCAATAAGGCAAGGCAGTCCCACCACCTAGATGTGGTACCTATTTAAAATTATTTCCTAGTAGTTATAAGACAGAATTAGTAAGATAACTGTTTTACTGGAATAGAAGTAAAAGTAGTGGAGATATCAGGAATGAAGCAGTGAAATATCTAGGACAGTAGATTTTAGAAAGAGCATCTGGAGGCTACAATTTTATCTTGTGGCTGAGGATACAACTGAAATTAAAAGGACCTTCCACCATGTTCAGGGTCTAGCAAGTCTATCCCCACTCACATAAATGATCCCAAGAATGAAAGACAGAGATTATGGTAGTGTCGGGTAGGATGAGGGCTATGACTCAGAGATGTAACCCCCAAACTCTTTCATTGAGATGGTAGTAAAGTCTTATGTACACATCTGTAACAGAGACAGTATTGAAGGTGGAGGCCCATTGTAACAATGAAATCAGAGGATCCCAGAAGAGGAAGAATCTCCTGAATAGGGAATTTATCATCAAGGGAATATAATTGGGGGCAGGACTGAAGTTCAACAAGATGAATGAATTCCTATCAGTACCTACAATTAGTAGAGATACAAAGCACATTTTCTGGATTGTTGGAGCAGAAAGAAGGAAAGGTAAGATTGATGTCATAGTCCTCAGAGGTACAAAACTGGCTGAAAAAAAAGACAATGTAATAGGGAGAAACTTATGCAGCTGTAAAGAGCAGTGATCTTTCCTGAAGTGTTACCTGTATATGACAAAGAATGATATGCCATGTAAAGATTGTCAATATGTGGCCTAAAGAAGAAGGATTTGGATTTATTGGGCATACAGGCTGTAATTGGAAGAAGAATAGATTTTAAAATAGGAACAGAAAGATAAAGAGGGAAGAAAAAAGAAGACAATATCTGGAATGTTGGGGGTTCAATATTCAATATCTACCAATTGCCCAGCTAACTTTTATCTGGGTAACTCATTACCCACACAAAATTCAGTCAGATAAACAGAGGTTGTGATGGAAGCATTTTGGAGGTACAGTTAAATTTTAGCTCGTGAGCACAGATAGAAAGTGCTGCCCAGCTAAGATTAGTCAGGTAAATATGGTCAGAAAAATACCTGTCCTAAAATTACCTGGCTAGCATGTTCCTGGTAACTTTAACCAGGTATATTCAGCAGAACATTTACCAGGCTTTGCTCCACTGAGAACAAAATGCCAATAATTCCTAGAGCTGAACCCATCCCTTTTCCCCCAAAGTCCACTAAATAAAAATAAATTTGAGCAGGGGTGAGTGCCCCGAGGCCGCTTCCTCCTTCCTTGTTATTTTGTTTTTAATCACAATCTGTACTGCTTCCCCACCCACCCATAACCTATCTTCTACTCCCCTCACCCAACTCCTCCCTGAAGACTCAAAACCCTGGCCAGGAGCAAGGTTTTGTTTTACCTGCTCCTGCTGTAAGCTACAGCAATGTTGTCCTTTATGTCAGTTTCTATGTAACCAGATACCTTTAGGATATATCAAGTTAAGTGGAAATTTATCCTGCCACATGCTGCCAAATAGGGATGAGCATTCAGGAGAAGCAAAATAGGAAATTAGATGACATTTCCTATTTCATTACATTTGTTATCAAAGTGAAATGATTGAAAATCTGACACAATTTTGTTGGTTTTCATATTTTGTTTTGAAAACAAAATGGATCCGTCAGATCTAGGTCATGGCCCAAAGCAAGGGCTTGACCTAGGCCAGAGCACAACAATGGGACCTGGGCCTAGGCCTAGGCCTGAGGCCAGGGCTTCTCTTAGGCATTGATCTTGGCCCAACGCCTGAACCATGGCCTAGGCCAGAGTGTGATGCCAGGGTCTCAGCTGAAGCCCAGGCTTAACGTTGGAGCCTTGACCAAGACCCCCAAAATGTAAAAAACGTACCTGCTTCAGGAACCCAGTATTGCGAACCAGGCCCAGGCCTGATGCCAGGACCTTACTCGGAGGCTGGGTCCCAACGCCTAGGCCTCAGCCTAGGCAGGGGCCCCGGCACAGGCTGGACACCAGGACCCAGACTGGAGACCAGGTCCTGATGCCAGGGCCTCAGGATGGACCCAGACTTGATGCCATGATCCAATCCGGAGGCCAAGTCCCAACACCAGAGCCCCAGCCCAATGCCACAACCCAACCCAGAAGCCAGATCTGTATGCAGGAGCTTAGGCTTAGACTCTGGCCCGATGCCAGGTCCCAACACCTCGGACTCGGCTCAAGCCTCAGAGCCCAGGCCTGAGAGCTGCTGTTCTTCATCTTCTTTCCACGGCACTTTGAGCCCAATGACGCCATCCGCTGGGGTTGCACCAGAGTTAATTAACTTTCAAGCACTGAAGAAAAAAGATGAGGAAGAGGAGGTCCTAGGCTTGGGCTCCAAGGCCTAGGCCTGATGCTGGAGAGGTTACAGATAGGGGCAAGGTAAATGTTCACACAATCACCAGGCATCTGCTCTGAATTTCTCAGAATTTGTCCACAATTGAAAACTAGTTCTCTTGGATTATCAGCTTTTGAATAGAGACAGCTATGTATAACCTAGAAGAAAGGAGGGAGATGTGGGATATAACAGAGACATTCAGATACCCGAAATGAAATATAGTGCATGAGAAGCAAGCATTTTTAGTGGAAAAGAAATTGTAGAACAAGAGGTCATTATATATGAATGAAAGGAGTAACCTATAGGAATATTTCTTTCAGAAAGGGTAGTGGATACAATAGGCAGTCTCCCACTGGTAGAGAACAATGCAGTCACTGAATTAAATAAAATATGGAATAAACACAGAAGATCCTCAGAAGCAAGAATGTGAAAAAAAGACTGAAATCGGATAGGTTAAGGGATATTGCATTCCGGATATATAGACTAGATGAGTCTTGTGGCTTTATCTATCATAATATTCCATGTTTAATTTAGCTATCAGTTTTGTTTAATTTAATATTAGTTTGTGTACTCTTTATATTATACTAGCCGTTAAGCCCGTAACAACGGGCTACATTTAAAAAAAATTTTCGGTCCATTTCCTTCCCACTCCCCCCCCCCCTCATTCTCCCTCCCTCCCTCTCACCTCCCCCCTCCCTCTCACCTCCCCCCTCCCTCTCACCTCCCCTCTCTATTCTCCCTCCCTCTCACCTTCCCCCTCCCCTCACCCTCTCCTCCCTCCCCCCTCACTCTCTCCTCCCTCCCCCTACTCTCCCCCTCTCCTCACTCTCTCCCCCCTCCCCTCAGATCACTCTCTCCTCACTCTCCTCCCTCCCCCCTCCCCTCACTCTCTCCTCCCCTCCCTCCCCCATTCCCCTCCCTTTCAGCTCATCCACAACCGCAGATGGGGATTGTGTCCGCCCCTCACACGCTCGCCGCCGCCGCTGCCTACTGCTCCTCTCGCTCCTGCTTGTCGCCGCCGCCGCGGCTACTGCTCCTCCCGCTCCTGCTCTTAGCCGCCGCCGCTGCTCCTGCTTCTAAGGACCCAGCGCCATTTTTTTTTTCGGGCACGCTCCACTCTGGCCGATGTGCTCGCCCACGCATGTGCGGTAGAGCTGCTCTCTACTGCGCATTTGCGGCACGTCGGTCAGGGCTCCCTTATCTAGTAAAGAAAAGGGAAGTGATTATTCCCTTGTACAGGTCCTTGGTGAGGCCTCACCTGGAGTACTGTGTTCAGTTCTGGAGACCGTATCTACAAAAAGACAAAGACAAGATGGAAGCGGTACAGAGAAGGGCGACCAGGAAGGTGGAGGATCTTCATCGGATGACGTACGAGGAGAGATTGAAGAATCTAAATATGTACACTCTGGAGGAAAGGAGGACCAGAGGTGATATGATACAGACTTTCAGATACTTGAAAGGTTTTAATGATCCAAAAACAGCGACAAACCTTTTCCGTAGGAAAAAAATCAGCAGAACCAGGGGTCACGATTTGAGGCTCCAGGGAGGAAGATTCAGAACCAATGTCAGGAAGTATTTCTTCACGGAGAGGGTGGTGGATACCTGGAATGCCCTTCCGGAGGAAGTGGTGAAGACCAGAACTGTGAAAGACTTCAAAGGGGCGTGGGGATAAACACTGTGGATCCATAAAGTCAAGAGGCCGCCAATGAAGAGTGGGTGACTCGCCAGAATGATGGCTACTGCCTGGACACAATACCCTTATTCAATAAACATACACATGCTTACTGTGATTCCAACAACGCTCTAAGCTTCAACAGCAAGAGGAAATGGAAAAAAGGATTTGCACTCACAAAGAGGGGAGTAGCTGGCTTGTTACGGCGGTTACTACCCCAAACCAAATATGCCTGATACTTCACTTTCAATGCATATACAGCATAGCTCTCTGCTTCAACGACAGGGGAGAAGAATAACTGATACTTCACACATCCAGCAGAGCTCTCTGCTTCAACAGCAAGGGAGAAGAAAAAGGGTTCACACTCACTAAGCGGGGAGTAGCTGGCTTGTTACGGCGGTTACTACCCCAAACCAAATGTGCCTGATACTTCACTTCACTTTCAATGCATATCCAGCATGGCTCTCTGCTTCAACGACAGGGGAGAAAAAACTGATACTTCACGCATATCCAGCATAGCTCCCTGCTTCAATGGCAGGGGAGAAGAAAAAACAACCAACAAGGGCTGTACAACATAATCTAGGTAAAACAAATAAGCATGGGTGTAGCTTGCTTATCGCGGCGGTTACTACCCCTAACTAATCAAGCTAGATATTTCACTTGGATGCAGCTCCATCACTGCTCTCTACATTAATGGTGGGGGTGGAAGGGGATAGAACAAAGAGCTAAGAGAAACAGATAAGTATGAGAGAAAAAATGTGTGAAGCTTGCTGGGCAGACTGGATGGGCCATTCGGTCTTCTTCTGCCGTCATTTCTATGTTTCTATGTTTCTATCTAGTAGATATTTGTTGTAAATTACTTTGGGCAGAGTGCCATATAAAAACATAAACCACAATTGAATACAATGAGACTACACTGAAAGCTTTTAAACACTTCTGAGGTTAAGGAAGAAAAAACTGACATAAATTTTTATGATTCTGTTATCCAATCAAAAATAAATTTCCTTAAGCATATTGAAGGAAAGTTTCAAAGATTTACACAGGGTTTTAGTCATGTAAAATTAGCATGTATGCATTGGTAAACAGCATACACGTGTATATTTGCTATTTTGTAAACTTCAGGAGAACGTGTGGGCTTGCAGTGTCATTCATACATGTGAACAGGGAAAATAGAGGCAGATTTGGGATGTTCCGGGACGGAGTTCAGATGTATGTCACAGATTGCTATTTTATGTTCAGATACTTTTACACCTGCTAATGAACTTGTACAACTGAAATCACACTTGTCTTTTAGCTGTAATTTCTGGCTGGGAGGCCTGGATGATCAGGTAGGGGTTCAGGGTGAAGTGCTGGAGGATCTAGGTGAACTGGTGGAGGTACTAGCAAACTGGTGATTCCAAGTATGTGCACAAATAAGTATTTTCAGAATCAGAGTATGTGAATACTTGATAAAATATGTCTCCACATTTAATTCTGAGTTATTATGCATGCATTATTATAGTTAGTACATGCATAAAATATATGTTCATAATTTTATAGAAAGGGTAGAGAAAGTATGTATATTCCTAAATTACAAATATACACGAATACTGGAAAAAATATGTATTCTTTTATGGCAGAAATATGTGAAGTTTTATAACTGCAGCTCCTACCACACAGTTTATAAAATACTAGCATAATTCTCCATGGGCCTATGTACGTACAGACATATTGTACCGTGGACAGTTTTGAAAAGTTGGGTTCATTGTTATAATGTTGAATGTCTCAGCACTGAATGTCTCAGCAGTGAATTCCTTTGTCTTGCAACTGCTGTTGTGCTGTCTCTATCTATTGCAACTGAAAATTATTGGTAAAGTCAAGAATTAAGCATGATGATTGAGGCCTAAAATCATGGTAAAATTGAAGCAACTGGATTTTTTCATTCTGTGAAAGTACAAGGGGCATAATGGGATATCACATTTCTTATCTAACTATGAAGCAGTTTTCATGGGTGTTATGACTTGTAGATGTGTGGGCCCTGGGCCAAGGTGAGAGATGGTACCGCCCACAGGGAGGAGCCGTGTGAGCCTCACCCTAGGGAGGCACAGTCTCAGTGGATGTCAGACAGCTGTAGAAAAGGGCACATCCACGGAGTGGGGGGTGCAGGTGAAGGAGATAAGGAGATAAGCCGTGTGAGCCTCACCCTAGGGAGGCACAGTCTCAGTGGATGTCAGACAGCTGTAGAAAAGGCACATCCCACGGAGTGGGGGGTGCAGGTGAAGGAGATAAGGTCTGAGAAGGGGTACACCCAGAGAGAAGGTCTCAGACGTGGATATCCGGTAATGGTCCACAGAGCGGGTACACCAAAGTAGCCTCTCCAAAGTGGAGATGCGGTAGTAGCCTGCAGCGCAGGGTACCCAGAGGGATTCCTCACTCAAAGATGATGTTGTAGTGGCCCGGGTATGGGTACACCGGCGAGGGACCTGTAGTGATGATGTGGCAATGACCTGCAGCACAGGGAACATCGAGGGAGTCCTCACTCAGAGATGGTATTTGTAGTGGCCCAGGTACGGGTACACTGGCGAGGGACCAGTGGCGATGATGTGGCAATGACCTGCAGGGTAGGATACATCGATGTGGTTCCTCACTAGAGCTGGCATGAAATAGGCCTGAGACCCAAGGTACACCAGAGAGGTTTCTGTAGCAATGACGAGGCAATGACTTGCAGCGCAGGGTACACTGAGGTGGCTCCTCAGTAGTGCTGGCATGGTAGTAGCCCGAGGTACGGGGTACATCGGAGAGGATCCCACAGTAAAGCTGTTCAGTAGTAGTAGTGAAGTCAAGGTACTCACAGAGAGATAGTTCCAGGAGAGATCCTGGGGGACAGGAACAAACCGCAGTCCAAGGCAGAAGGCCCTCCGAGGAGCGGATAGCCAGAGATGAGGAAGGGCCCCTGCGGAGCGGGTACCCAGAGTGTCTCACGCCGAAGTGCAGGAACTAGAACAGGAAGTCCATACGAGAGAAGCGGATTCAGCAACGAGGGAACTCCTTGCTAACTCATTGATAGGCAGGGCCAGGCAGCTTAAGTACAACAGAGTGTGGACATCATCCGGAGGGGACGCCCCGAGGTTCCCGCCATGACGTGCTTAATACTGGCCCGTGCGCACACGCCTAAGTGATCCCATGAGCAAGATGGCGGTCGGCAGTGCCCACGCTGTCCCGGGAATGCCAGGGAGGACGGCAGTAGCTGGCGGAGGTTGCCACTTTCCCCAATGATGTCAGGGCTGCATAAAAAGATGTGAGCATTAGTGGTCGCAACCATCTGCGACCGACAGGCATAACAATGGGCATAGATCCACTATGTTATCAATATAACAAACTGTGTTCAGCAGCAGCAATTTGGGTTAAATATGAAAAATAATTTGTGTTATATGAAACATACGTAATGCAAGTAACTATCATCAAGTACTGTAATTGAATTTATATCCTTTTCATGCTTCATCAGTGTTTGAACTGCTGTGTCTCTCCAAGGTTTAAATATCTCCTGTCTCCTCTCAGAACAATTCAAGGGCATCAGATACTGTGGCAGCCATTCATTTTGTAGCAAAGTGTATGGCTTGGTATCAAAAGGATGGATGAGCTAAGACAAGAGGCGTTCTTGATACTGCTTAAAACATCTCACAGCTCACAACAGTTGCTGATATTCCCGGAAACAAATGTGCTTTTTTTCTTTGCTCATTTCTCACTGACTGTCTTTAATTGGAGTCAATTTGACAAACTATAAAAATGCTAGAGTTTTTCTTAGATGAAATAAAATATTTCACTCCAGGTGCAAAAAGACTATCTTGAAATGGCTCATTCTAGCATTTTATCTGTAGGAATATTATCACATTTTTTTTCCCCACTATATGATATGATGCTGGTCAAATGCTTTAAATTTAAGATATGCTGAGAAGTATGATTTTCTGTTATTTTTGTAACTTTATCATTGAGAATAATAGTGCACAGCTTTAAAGTCACTGGACACACAGTATATGTGCCTTGCTAAATGGATGGGCCACTATGCACCCCTTATACCTAGGAAGGGGTGAACAGTCTCTACCTCTAATGGGGCATTCATACCCCTGAACAACTCCCCCCCCCCAGACAAAAATCCCTCTCCTAGAATTACCCTGTTCTTTTCCCTATACCTGCAATAAAAGTCTGTGGTGGGGGTGATGGATGCGAAGGTCACTGAGTCATCCTTTGGCATTTGGCCTCATAGTGATCATCTCCCATTTGGTGGTGGTGGGGAGTTGGGTGAGGCCACATGGTGTCCATGTCTATGGGCTCATGAGACTACTTTCATGTTTGACTCAGCATGCCATGTAGCCTGTGACATGTTTGACCAGTAGAGGTCACTGTTGCCTAGCCACAGAGGAGTAGAGTTCAGGTCCAGTTGGGGAATAACATTAGAAATATAGAAATCTGATGCCAGAAATAGTCTATGTAATCTATCCATCCTCACCAACTGCTCAGCTCCAAAACCCCTACCACAGTCTGAGTTTGCCTATGCTTGTTCCATGCTTTCTTGAATTCAGATATTGTCCTTGTCTCCACTACTTATTTTATGCAATCATCACACTTTCTATAAAATTTAAATCACATTTCCCCTCCCTTTAAGTTCCTGCTTTTCCCAGAGATTGTCTCTTTACCCACCCACCTGACCCTTATCTGTTGGCTATTGAGGCAGGCCTGATTTGTCAATAGGCACACTAAGCCTGTGCTAGAGCAACAGAAATCTGGAGTGGGTGAGGGAGCAGCAGGCTGGCTGAAGATTTGTTGCCTTTCAGCTGTGCTGAATCTCGCTCAGCAGAGAACAGCCCTCTGCTTCCTGATCCAGCCTCTCCTGCAGGTGGCATGCAGGGAACAAGAGAGCCTGTAGCTGACAGAACAAAAGGGGATCATTCTGGAGAGGTTAGGAGGGACTGAGTAGAGATTATTGGAGGGTGGAATGAGAGGGGTATCAGCTGGGAGTGTGGGGTGGGGTGTATGTCTATGCGTATGAGAGAACAAGGGTAGGAAGGCAGTGTTTGAGTGTTTGCGAGATAAGGGATTGGTGCCAAATGTATGTGTGGCTCATATTGGGTGTAATGCTAGAGAGGGGAGGCAAGGAGAAGCAGGACACGAGCATGGTAGGGACACTTCCCTTCTCTTCTCCCCACCCACTTAAATTCAAATCCTCCCTCCCTTGATCAAGGATTCTATCACCCAGACCCTTGAAACTCCTTTCCTTCCATCCTTCTTTCCTACCTCTCCTTTCTTCCCAAATTCTGGAACCCACTTCCCAACTCTTCCAACTTCCTCCTCCCTTCCTCAAACCAAAAACCTCCCTCTCTCTCACTCCTCTTCTCCATTTTAGATTCCTAATCTTCTCAATTCCCCCATTCTTAGTTCTTTCCTTCTCATACTCTTCCCCCCCCCCCCATTCCTGATCCTCCTCCATTCCTTCCCTATCCCTGAGGTCTCCTCCCTGTGCTAATACCTGAGATCATTTTCTTCACCTGAAAAAATAAAATAAATTATATTAGTAATTATAGCATAAAATGAATATTTCTATAATGTAATATAAAACATGGAAATGCTTTCCAATTTCCTTCAGAATTTTTAAATTTTTGCCACAGGATCGACCCATGAGCTGCCACAGGAAACTAGCATACTTGACCTTCTGCTCCTTGTATCCACCTTGGTGGATGGAGGAGGGAAGGATAGGAAGAAGTTGGAGAGGAGGTAACAGGGAGATGACAGCACCAACAATGCCTAGGGGTGCCAAAATCCTAAATCTGTTATTGTTTGGAGGGACTTATTTAGGTAGATCTTCTTTGTATAAATTGCTTAGAATGAGGGTTGAGTTTCACATATATATGCAATGTATTGGCTGTTTACTCTTGCTGTTCTGATGGTGTTCAAGCCTTTGCAGGATGGAAAAGGAGAGGTCTGCAGGGCCAGCATGTGATAGACCACTGTTTGGTAATGGTCTATGCTGATGAGCCTGGATTGTTCCCAGGTTAATACTGTCAACAAGGCCTTGCAATTTAGGGCAGGCCCAAGCCTGCATGTTTGAGACAGGCTGGAAAAACAACTTGTGCAACTGGAACAGGGCTCACATTAATCAGCAGTTCTGGGATAATGTCTGGGAAATTGTCCTTTCTGGCCATGGTGGCATCTCCCTGAGGAAGGAGGTAGTGAGTCTTGTGCTAATAGATTCTCCTGTTAAGTCATCTATTTATTTATAAAATGTATAAACCACCCATCATAAATTCCCAGGCGATGAACAAACAGATGTACATAAAAAAGCTGAATACAAAATTATAGTCATGAAATATAAAATAAAATATGCACTCAGCTTGTCAAACAAGACCAAAATAACACACCACAACACTTCCTTCTGCTTTTACAAGGTCTCATTATGATTTTTTTAATGTTATAATGGATATATTGGAAATATATAATGATACCCCATTACATAAAGTAATTACCATCATTGATCAGGCATGAGGGAAGAGGTTTCAATAATTCAAAAAGGATCAATTTAGTTGTGGTCACCCACTTTGTCATAAGTGAACAGTGAGAACAAATTCTACAAGAAACAAGTAACCTGTACATATTCTGTTCATCTACAATATAAGTGGGCTCTGACCGCGGCCTGCAAATGCGCATAGAGGGGCAGCTCTGCCCGACGTGCAGCGCATGCGCGAGCGAGAGAGCATGTCAGTCAGAGCACATCGGTCAGAGCGGAGCGTGATGTAACAACATGGCACCGGGAGGAAAATGGAGCCGTGGTGAGAGCTGCGGTGAGGGCGTGCGCGCATGAGGAGAGAGAGAGAGAGAGATCCCCAGAGATCTCTCATCTATGTGTCTGCGCCGTCCAGCGAGAGGGGGGGCCACGCTTAACAGGACTCTGGGGTGGCGGGCAAGCGGCCGGCGTCTTGCAGCAAAAATGAGGGGACCCGAGCTGCTGCCGCCACTGGTGCGACATCGGGAGAGGGAAGGGGTTGTGGATGAGGTGAGAGAAAGGGAAGATGAGAAGGGGATGGACGGAAAATGGAAGAGGATATGAGTGTCTAAGTGGTAAGGGTAAGATGTTCTGGAGAACATAGAGGGAGTGGAGGAGGGCTCAGAAAGAGGGAAGGGGTTGTGGAGGAGGTGGGAGGGGAAGGAAAGGGAAGATGAGAGGGGAAGGAAGGAACACGGAAGAGGATGTGAGTGAGTAAGTGGGTAGGGTAAGAAGTTGTGAAGAAGAGAAAAAGAGGGGTTGGAGGAGGGCTGAGGGAGAGGGAGAGGGAAGGGGTTGTGGATGAAGTGAGAGGGGAAGGAACGGGAAGATGAGAGGGGATGGCAGGAAAAGGAAGAGGATATGAGTGGGAAGGGTAAGAAGTTCTGAAGAAGACAGCGGCTCTGACTGACGTGCCAGTTTGACTGATGGAATCTCAGCTCTGACCGACGTGCAGTGCATCTCTCTCTCCATGGAGACGAGAACCGGTGCAAGTTCAGCACGCGGTCAAGGAGTATCTAGGAGGGAGGGAGTTGGGATGGGAGGAACGTCAAGAGCTCTGACAGATGTGCCGTGCTGCAGGGGAAGGAGTGAGTGTCTTCGCGTAGTGACTGAGAGGGGATGAGAGTGAGGGATGGGATTGGGAGAGGGTGGGAAGTGACTGAGGAGGGGAGGGAGTGGGAGTGAGAATGAGAATGAGGGGAGGAGGTGAGAGTGAGGGAAGGGGGTTTTCAGTGAGAGGGGAGGGAAGCAGTGGGAGAAAGAGGGTGAGTAAGACTGAGGGAAGGGAGTTTGAGTGGAGGCAGGGGAGGGAAGGGAGGTGAGTGGAGGAAGGGGGTGAGTGACCGAGGTGGTGGAGGATGAGTGACTGAGGTGAATGAGCGAGGGGAAGGGGGAGTGAGGGAGAAGAAGTGTAGAAGAGTGCCGTTTCTGAAAACCGAACTGAAAACAAAATTTTTAATGTAATGTATATTAGGGATGTGAATCGTTTTAGGACGATTAAAATTATCGTCCGATAATTTTAATATCGTCTTAAACCGTTATGGAACACAATACAATAGAGATTCTAACGATTTATCGTTATAAATCATTAGAATCGTGAGCCGGCACACTAAAACCCCCTAAAACCCCCCCCCGACCCTTTAAATTAAATCCCCCACCCTCCCGAACCCCCCCCCCCAAATGACTTAAATAACCTGCGGGTCCAGCGGCGGTCCGGAACGGCAGCGGTCCGGAACGGGCTCCTGCTACTGAATCTTGTTGTCTTCGGCCGGCGCCATTTTCCAAAATGGCGGCCGAAAAATGGCGGCGGCCATAGACGAACACGATTGGACGGCAGGAGGTCCTTCCGGACCCCCGCTGGGCTTTTGGCAAGTCTTGTGGGGGTCAGGAGGCCCCCCCAAGCTGGCCAAAAGTTCCTGGAGGTCCAGCGGGGGTCAGGGAGCGATTTCCCGCCACGAATCGTTTTCGTACGGAAAATGGTGCCGGCAGGAGATCGACTGCAGGAGGTCGTTCAGCGAGGGTTCCGGCGCCTCGCTGAACGACCTCCTGCAGTCGATCTCCTGCCGGCGCCATTTTCCGTACGAAAACGATTCGCGGCGGGAAATCGCTCCCTGACCCCCGCTGGACCTCCAGGAACTTTTGGCCAGCTTGGGGGGGCCTCCTGACCCCCACAAGACTTGCCAAAAGTCCAGCGGGGGTCCGGAAGGACCTCCTGCCGTCCAATCATGTTCGTCTATGGCCGCCGCCATTTTTCGGCGCCATTTTGGAAAATGGCGCCGGCCGAAGACAACAAGATTCAGTAGCAGGAGCCCGTTCCGGACCGCTGCCGTTCCGGACCGCCGCTGGACCCGCAGGTTATTTAAGTCATTTGGGGGGGGGGTTCGGGAGGGTGGGGGATTTAATTTAAAGGGTCGGGGGTGGGTTTTAGGGGGTTTTAATGTGCCGGTTTTGCGATTTTACGTTTTTTCGATTTTTTACGATTTTTCATCACGATTTTCACAATATTTTACCCCCCCAAACGGCAACAATACGATTCCCTCCCCCTCCCAGCCGAAATCGATCGTTAAGACGATCGAGGACACGATTCACATCTCTAATGTATATATTGCAAGAATACAAATTTGTTTCAAAGATTGCTATAATACTCTCTAAATGTATTTTAATTGGGAAGTGTCTTTATGATGTCACTGACCTTTACAAAAATTGTTCCCCTTCCTCACAGCCTTTGTGACATTCTTTGAACATAACTGGTCAGAAGGTTTTTGGTTAGGGATCTCATATAAGATATAAAGGAATACAAAGTATGCCTTAATCTGTCGAAAAAAGGGAGAAAACCCAAGCTGAAAGAACTTTAATTATTCAGGGGAAAATGCCACAAGGTATTTCCCCAAGTCAGTGCAATGAATCTCATGACAGCTTTATTTTACTTGAGCGACATTTGGCTGTCATTTTGAAGGACACTCTGGAATAAGTTTTTTAGTTTTAGATCTGTCACCTCTGTTCTTTCTGCCTCCTCACTGATTCTTTCATTACCATCCTGAAGATAGCTGAGATTTCAGCCTTGATAATATGTTTTGGCCCAGCTTCTAAAATTGCTTGTATTTGTTTCGCACCTTTTCCCCGTGTTTGAGATTGGTATTCTTGTTTTTGTGGATTGCTGTGTATTAAAATTATTTTGTTGATGGTCTTGTTTGCCCACATGCTTCATTTCTTTGAAAGAAATGTATAAAGAAATAATAAAGAAAAAAAGAGGAAAGTAAGAAAGAGGCACCAGTTTAAATGACTATTTGATGCACATGCCAGAGAGTGCTGCTGTGTTTACCAACCATTCTAGGACCACAAAATGTATTTCTGCTTTTAAAGATCTAAACATGGACTCCCTAGAACAGGGGTGGGCAATTCCAGTCTTGAGGGCTGCAAACCAGTCGGGTTCTCATGCATGAGAGATGCTTGCATGGACCCTGCCTAAGTTGTATGCAAATCTATTTCATTGCATATTCATTAGGGATATCCTGAAAACCCAACTGGTTTGTGGCCCTCGTGGACTGGAATTGACACCCCGGCCCTAGAGGAAAGAAGTGATAGGAGAGATATGATAGAATCATTCAGAGATCTCCAAAGGTTTCCATGCACACACAGGAGGTGAGCCTTTTTCAATGCGATGAAGGTGAAAGGGGGTAGACTCAGGAGTAATCTTAGGAAATATTTCTTTTTCAGAGAGGCTGGTGAATGCATGAAATAGCTTCCCAGAGGAGGTGGGGGGAAAAAAACAGTATCTGAATTCAAGAAAGTATAAATAGAGAGGATCTCTAAGGGAGTGATGGGAATTATTAAGCTAAATTAATTGAGCGGATGGGAAGACTAGACAGGCCATATGGTATTTTTCTGCCATCATGTCTCCCCTGTTTCTTAAATTGAAAAGGTCCACTTGAAACCATTTCCTAGTCTCAGTGAGGTTGGAACAATTTGGCACAGCATCATGTACTGTTCCAATTGCCTTGCTATTGGTCTGAATATTGTATTCATTGTCGTAGAAGGATTTTGAGGGATAGTCACATTATACTCTTTGCCAGCTTATAGTATTACATTTCCTCAATCATTTATAGATAGAAATAAGAGGGCGATTCTCAAAAGATTTCTTCATGGGTGAACTGGCATTTTCCTGGAGAAACAAAGCTCTCCCAAGTGCAGAAAAAAGTGGTGCTGGGGACAGGGCCACTCCAGCCAGGTACAGGTGAGAAGTTTATTTTTAACTTCCCATACATGCTTAGTGGCAGGGAGTTTCCCTTTGAAAATTAGCTTCCAGGCCTGAGGGGTAAAAGTACCCGCAGGCCTGCAAACCATGCAGGAAGACTAAATGTTGCCCTATAAAAGCATGCAATGGATTCCTACAGTTCTGCAGCAATCAGTGATCACAGGAAACATGTTGTGTCCTATGTCTTTCCCCCCCCCTTAAAATGACAGGCAGTTTCTCCATTTTCTTTCCTGTGATTTAATCACTTACATAAGAAAGAACATAAGAAAATGCCATACTGGGTCAGACCAAGGGTCCATCAAGCCCAGCATCCTGTTTCCAACAGTGGCCAATCCAGGCCATAAGAACCTGGCAAGTACCCAAAAACTAAGTCTATTCCATGTTACCATTACTAATGGCAGTGCCTATTCTCTAAGTGAACGTAATAACAGGTATAAGAACATAAGAAATAGCTGGTATAAGAACATGAGAACATTACATTAAAAATTCATCAGGCAGTCACGTGATGTGGTGATCTGGGATAGACGTGTCTGCCCCAGCTCCAGGTGACTACCTCGAGATCCTCTACAAATCTACGGCATCTGCAGCTTTCAAGGCTCACCTGATCACCCGTGAACTCTGCCTATGAATATCGATCGTTATATGAGCAAATCGCCGGTCACCATGCCTCCCAAACTGGTGAAAAAGGACAAGGAAAAACCTAAGCCGGGAGATGACAAAATGGCCGCCACAGCAGAAAAATCGACCGCGGGCCTAGCAGATGACGAGGCAATAGAGGCCTTAACAAAAGCGGTCACAGCGGCTTTGGCTCATAAGCTGGATAAAATCTCTGAACAACTGACTACGCTACAAACCGCGCTAGCTGAACTCCCGCCGCGCATTGAAATGTTAGAGCTTCGAGTGGGGGTGGTAGAGGACGAGGCCTTAGCCACGGAGGGCAAGATTCTCAAAATGGAGAAGCGGATCCAGGCCCAAGATGATCGCATAGATGACATGTAAAACCGTTCGAGGCGAAACAACTTGCGCTTCATCGGGATCCCAGAAACTATACCGGACCAAGATCTGGCGAATCGACTTACCCAGTGGCTTCCATCAGTGCTAAACATCCCGGAGCAGCTCACTTCTTTAAAAATAGAGCGGGCCCACCGCCTGGGAAATAAGGCCGGCCCGAATCAACGCGCTCGAGTTGTAATAGCTCGTATTCTGGATTTCGCTGATCGGCAAAGGATCTGGCAGGCGTCTCGGAAGCTCTCGCCTCTTAAATTCCAAAATGAGCAAGTTCGGATTTTCCAAGACTTCTCGGCGAGGGTCGCAGCGAAACGAAAAGAATTTGGACCGGTGTGCTCGCAGCTTGCGGTCAAACAAGTGCGGTTCGCATTGCAGTACCCAGCTAAACTACGCATTTGGCACAACGGCCAGACACAGGCATTTGAAACCGCTCCCGATGCACAAAAGTACCTTAAGTTATCTCTTCTTATGTCTGGCGAGAGCACCGGAGAGGCAGCTCCGTCTTGAGCTGATACCGAAGCCTACTTTTGGGCAGCAAGTTCTGAAGCCTACAGGTTATTCTTATGATACGCTGGCTTAGTCCTGGCTGGCTGAGTTTCGTTTGGGGTTTTGTGCTTAAGTTAGCACCCCTGGTGCGTTCCCGGGGGGAGCTGCCCCTGATTATCATTTTGCGGGGACACTGATGAGGTGATGTTTCCTTTACAGCATTTTCAGATTGCCTTTCGGAAGATTACATCGGGGCACCTCCTTACATTGATTGACATTCTTATTTTCTGCTATTTCAGGCTCAGTTTCCAGCGAGGATGTTCATTTTTTTTTTTTTTTGATAATTTTGGATCGGATGCCGATCTCTGCTCATATTTGTTTTACAACTCTGAGGTGGTCACCTGATCACATGTTTTGGCTCCTACTCTCATCACTGAGAGAATTAGGAGATGTGGAATGGAGGGTGTGGGAGGAAGTTGGGGTGGGAAAAGGGGGGGGGGGGGGGGGGGAAAGGGGAGCTCAGGGGAGTTTTGGGTCCAAATGGAAGCGGGTACAAGGGATGTATTCTACTTATGTTCTGGGGATGTTGCTTGATGGGGGACTGGATGTTCTTTCACTGTCTTGTAGTTTCTGGGGTCACACAGTGCCATTTTGCTTTGCTTTCCTGTTCTGGGGTATGTTCAAGTGGGGTAGCGCTGGTCTTACTGGTAAGTCTGGTTCTAAATGTATGAACTGCTTTAATGTACATTATCATCAACACATAATGCCATGGCACCTAAGGTGAATTATCTGAGCTGGAATGTTGCAGGTTTGGGGCACTCCGGTAAAGAGGGAGAAAGTGCTAGCCAGTGTCATAAGGACAAAGGGGATGTCATTTTCCTACAGGAAACGCATATGGGAGACAATGAACATAACAAGCTGAAGAATAAAAAGGGGTACACTCAGGTTTCTTTCTTCAGGGACCAGCAAGCGAAGTGGTGTTGCTATCTTAATAAAGGGTTCTATTCCTTTCCAACTGGAATCGCAATGGTCAGACACAGAGGGGAGATACATAATTATTAAGGGTGTTTTATATGGTGCCCCTATTTTATTGGCATCCATCTATGGCCCCAATAAGTATGATCATAAGTTTTTTGCTCAGTTGGTGGCACGGGTATCAGAGGCGGGTTCTGCTTCTGTTATTTTAGCCGGTGACTTCAACTGTTTAGCGGATCCTCTTTGGATAAATGTTCCACAATTCCTACTTCTCCTTTGGGTAAGGGAAAGGGTATATCCTTTTTATGCCGTACTTTACAGCTTGTAGATGTGTGGAGGGCACTTCACCCTTCTGAAAGGGATTATACCCATTATGCTAGGGCTCACCCGGCCAAGTCCAGAATTGATTACATGTTGATCTCGGAGACTCTTTTCTCTACAGTCGAGACTGCAGCGATTGGGACCTTAGTTATATCAGATCACTGCCCCGTACTCTGTACTATGGGGGATTCCACTAGTTTGCCCTTCATTGTTTCAATGGCGCATGCCGGAGTGGCTTGCTACAGATACTGAATTTAAGGCATTTCTGCTAGAGAAGTGGGAGCAGTATGTTGAGTTTAATGGGCAACATAAAGAGACTCCAGTCCTTTTCTGGGAAACTGCCAAGGCTGTCATCAGAGGTGACATTCTTAAAATACACCATTAGGAAAAAAGAAGCAGCAGAATGCTCAATCTTAACTTTGGAACGGAAACTGAAATACTACAAGGCCCAGTGGAACAGAGAGAACACTTCTCTTTGGGAAACCAGATTTCGGCAAACCCAGGTGGTTTTGAATGACATGTTACACCAAAAGGCCACTGGCAATTTATTCTCCTTTAAACACAAATTATTTCTACATGGTAACAAGCCAGGCAGGCTATTAGCTCGTTTGTCCAAACGAAAAACCCCTTCCAAATTATTACTCATATTAAGAAGCCGGATGGCTCGCATGCTGCAGCCACGTCGGAGATAGGGCTGGTGTTTCAGAATTTTTATCAGCACCTGTATGCATCAGAGCCTCCGAACATCGCTAATCAAACTTCCTTTTTCCAGAATTTACAATTGCCTACCCTATCTGACCTACAACGTGACTCCTTAACAGACCCATTACGTCCTTGGAGGTCACGAAGGTTATTTCAGATCTCCACTTACATAAGTCACCTGGGCCCGATGGACTGACTTCCTTATTTTACAAATCCCTTAGCGATCATCTTGTAACCGACCTTGACTACCCCTTTTTAACCATATGATCACCAGCGGGGTCTTGCCTGATACTATGAAAGTGGCGGCTATTACGATACTACCCAAACTGGGAAGGATCCGGCAGAGCCAGGGTCATACCGACCTATTTCATTACTCAATCAGGATATTAAGGTGTATGCTAACATTTTAGCAAATAGATTGAAATTTGTGCTGCCGGACCTTATATCTCAGGAACAGACGGGCTTTGTGTATGGCAGACGCCCCGGTGTCGAATATCCGCCACCTATTGATTGCTTTGGAGAGCTGTCATCGTAAGGGTGTGGTCGACCCTTTGTTGGTAAGCTTTGAAGCTGAAAAAGCGTTCGACCGGGTGGCTTGGCCTTATCTCTTCGCTGCGCTGGAGAAATTCGGCTTTACGGGAACCCTTTCCTTGCAGCTGTTCAACTGCTGTACCGAGACCCCAAGGCTTTCATTTGTATTAATGGCTCCACGTCTCCTTTATTTACCTTAGAAAGGGGCACGAGGCAGGGCTGCCCCCTATCCCCTCTTCTTTATATATTATCCCTGGAACCTTTAACTCAAAAAATTCTCCAATCCTCCCTTATCACAGGCATTAAAACAGGCCCTATTGAACAAAAAATGATGTTATTTGCAGATGACATGCTAATGTTACTTTTCTAATGCACGGCAGAACCGCTACCTGTACTACTCGAGATGATACAGACCTTTGGCACTTTCTCGGGACTGAAGCTCAACCTCACTAAATCTGAAGCATTAGATATTACTGGCTCCCTTTAGCCTAGTTGGCCAGACTTCCCGTTACTTTGGGCCCAAGACACGATTAAATACCTGGGCATCAAAATTCATAAAGACCCTATGTATTGGTACCGATGCAATATTACCCCCTTATGGAAAGCCTTCCAATTAAAAATACAGAGTTGGAAACCTCTCCCCTTATCTCTTTCAGGTAGAATAGCCTTGGTAATATGATTTTGCTTCCTAAGCTCCTATACATTTTGCAGATGGTTCCCTTTTATCTGAAATCGCAGGACATACGTATGTTATATGGGCTATTGGGTGCTTTTTTCTGGAACTACAAAAGGGCCAGGATTGCTTTTGCTACGTTAATAGCTCCTAAATCGGAGGGTGGTTTGGGAGCAGCGAATTTAAGATATTATAATATTGCTTGTTTATTGCCTACTTTACAGGAATGGCTTGGGTTATAGCGGTTCTTCAGACATTTACGGCTGGAACAGGCAGCCTACCTTCCGAGACATTTGGCCTATTTATTGCATCTCCTGGTGGGAACATTCCCAGGTGTATTTCCCAAGGGCTAGTTGTAAGGGGCCTGCGAAATTGCTGGAAGTTTATTAGACAATTCTTGCATCTTGAATGGAAGGTATCATATTGCTTGCCGTTGCTGAATAACCCTGATTTACCAGCGGGTATACCTGCTAGAACCCTGACCAGACTCCAAGAAAAAGGAATTGTGGATTTGCTCCCATTTATGGATTTACAAACTAACACCATTCGATCATTCACGTATTGCTGTACTAACTTAGAATTTGTTCCTCTGATTATCTTACCTACTTACAAATTCGTAGTTACATTCGGCATTCTGTGTTATCCTGTAAAAGGGCAATCACTAATGGTCCTTTCCAGAGATTTATACATATTAGTGGCCTTAAAGTGGTCAAACTTTCTATGTATTATAACTTTCTGCATGAGTCCTCTCGCTATGCTATATACGTTGGTAGTTCTGCTGCCTGGTCCAACGATTTGGGATGTGAACCACACCTAGGGCCCTGTTACTAAGTGCCCGGGTGGTTCAGAAGGCAGCCCTTAGTGTGTACATGCGAGAGCTGCATTTTCAGGGTAACTCACAGGCTGTTATTTTGGCCACGGCGGGCTTTCCTAGCTGGGATTGCAATCGTCAGGGGCATGCCCTAAATGCTCACAGTTAAATGCCTCGTTGTTGCACTGTTTATGGGACTGTGTGGTAATACAACAATTTTGGACTATGATTTCCCAATATTTTTCGGAGCCTTTCTCTGCGAGTTTTTGTCTGCTGGGAATCTACCAATCTCCTGGGGCCACACGAGCACAGAGGATTTCTTACTCCACAAAGGTCATTTGATAGCCCTAAAAATTATTCATACGCCATTGGATCTCCACGTCGCCCCCATCTATGCACGAGTGGAAGGATGCTATGTTGGAACTTTATCTACTAGAGCGTAAATCGTTTCCATCGTCCTCACAGTCCCAGCGGATTAGGCTCAGTAATGTTTGGTCTCCATTTCTTCAGACATTACCTGTAAGAACTTCTGATTTGGCTCACTAAATTGGACGCTGAAACTGGGCTGCTCTCGGCTCTCCGGATGCGCCATACTGTGGTATTTTCAATTATTTTCTGTCTGGACTGTGCTGGTTGGGGTGCCATTCTCTTGCTTGCCGGTACTATCCTGCCTAGAGATCTGGGGACACTGCTCCATTGACTACACGCCTAACCCCCTTATATTTTGGTTTTTGTTGTCGGCTAGTTGTGGTTTGGACAAGCGAACACCTGAGCGAAGTGGGAGGGGGGAGGGAGGTTGCCTGGGTTGGGAAAGGGGAGGGAGGGTTGACATGTCTTTACCATAATGTATATTGTGTATTGCAGCTATTAGGGGTGTGCATTCGTTTTGAACTTAAATGGAAAACGCAACTTATTTTTTTTTTTAACTTAAAAAATGATGAGGCGTAAACGATCGGATTTCCAACGTATTCAACATAGCTATGTTGAATACGTTGGAAATCGCGATTGTTGATCTAAATAAAAATTTAAAACCCCTCACCCTCCTTAATCCCCCCCCCAAGACTTACCAAACCTCCCCAAGCTGGCCAAAAGTTCCGTGAGGGTCCCGGGAGCGGACCCGAGGAAAATCACGTGACGTCCGCGTCACTCCGTCGTGACGCCGACGCGATGGACCATGTGACGTCGGCGTCACGACGGAGTGACGCGGACGTCACGTGATTCCCCTCTGGTCCGCTCCCGGACCCCTCGTTGAGCCCAAAAGGCACTTTTGGCCAGCTTGGGGGGGGCCTCCTGACCCCCCCAAGCTGGCCAAAAGTTCAGTTTGTTCAAAACGAGGGCTCCGGGAGCGGAACCCCGGTGGACCACGTGACGGCCGCGTCATCGACGTGACGCGGACGTCACGTGCTCCTCGCAAAACACTGGGAGGAATGGCTTCCTGACTCCCCGCTGGACCACCAGGGAATTTGGTAAGTTTTGGGGGGGATTAAGGAGGGTGAGGGGTTTAAATTTTTATTTAAATTTTTATTTGAACATATGGACATAGACTCAACTTATGGAATTCTCCATATGTCCATATTGACCGCAAATGAGCCCCCCATTCGACTTATGGACTTATGAACATAAACTTTCGGGCTGCACATCCCTAGCAGATATTATGTATGAGTGTACAGCAATGGTGATCGACAATGATGTATGGTTTCTCTATACCCTTGTTTACCTGTTGTATCCATATCATTGTATCATTGGCTCACTTGGGTGCGTGTCACCATCTTATTGCTGGTCTAAAGTTCATAGTTGGGGTTTTTGGATCATCTATGCCTAATGTTATGAACCTAGTTTTTTTTTATTTTAATTATTGTATCACTCTTCTGAAACTTTAATAAAAATAATTACAACAAACAAAAAAATTCATCAGGGATACAACAGAGATGAGGAAAAAAAATTCATCTGTGATGATCCTGCTTCCAGCGTTAGAAATGGAACTATTACCCTGAATGACTTCTGTAGTTCCATAAGAATGAGAACAGGAAAACAAGCCAGAAAAAGAAAAGGGCAGGAGGGAAGAACAGAAGTGTGTGCAAGGGAGAAAGGAATAAAACAAGGAAAAGGAACATTAAAGGTTCCGCTACAATATGTGCACCTGCTCTATATGTTTTGTTTTTGTAATCCACTGAGATTTTCCAATTGGCAGAATAGAAAATTGGTTAAATAAATAAATAGAAGAAAAAGATCTGAACAAAATAAAAAATGGTATTGATCCTTTTTATACTATCTCTGTAAACCTGCTGCACAGCTGCTTGAATTCCTCAATGGTGCCCTTTCTTATTACAGTATTTATATGGTGCTAAAATCACCCTGTTTAAAGATGGAAAGTATGGGGAAGGCGCAGCCTTCACCACTAAGAAATCTTTGTGCTTCCCCACATTTCATGGGAATCTGCATAAAACCAGTCTTAACTAAAGATCAGGCAAGGTCAAGGAGGGGAAAACAGGGTCATAACCCTGGCAGGAAGGGGTCTGTCTGGGGATTGCTCCCACTATCCCAAGGCTTGATCCCAATGTAGAGAACCTAATGGAGTCTCTGTTAGAGGGGAGGAGAGTTATGTAGTTAGTAGTTGTAGGTTTTGTCTCCCACATATGGGAGATTTAGATGGTGTGTTCTAACAATTTATAAGACTCTGCCACCATCTCTGGGCATGGATTCTTAGTTTGATTTCCCTTTTTTTAACCTCTTGCTGTTCCCAGTTTTGATTATTTTGGTGATGCAGGATTCTGGGAGCCTCTGGGACCGAGGCTTAGGTAAAGAAATGGAGTCAGAGTACCTTATCCCCTATTTTTTTTGCCCATGTTTTTAGAAACCTTTTGTTGTTGAGGAGGAAGCTTTCTCCACACTTCCTGCCTCTTATTTGGTTTCACTCTTTCAGTAAAGCATTTCCTTCTTGTTTTATTTCATTGACTAGGTCCCTAGGTCCCAGGGACTCAGATTCTGTACCATCTAGAGGAAGTGGTGTCTTTCACCTAGAAAGAACCTCAGGACCATCCACATCCTTAATCAGGAATGAATTCACATCCATTACCTGGGGAGAGAGAAAGGAGGAGAAGACTAGTGGCATCAGCTAGGTGCATCTACTATCATCTCGTAAGAAAACTACAACTGAGGAGAGAAAGGAAACAGTACCAAGTAGGTGCCACAAGAAGAAGGAAGACTATAGGAGGGGCATGAGAAGTGGGACTGAGACTAAATTTCTACTCATTTCAGAATGGGAGCAGTTGAAAATGTATTCTATTGATTGACAAGGAAAAGGAACTAAAATGTTAAAGAATTTGGCTTTAACATCTGTAGACTTATGAAAGTCTAAGGTCACAAATTTATTAAGAACTCCAAGTGTAAATCAACTGGGCAGTAACATCCAGACAAGGAAAGAACTGCTTATTCACTTCTAATCAAATTATCAGTAAAACTGCTAGAAACCAGATCAGCTTCCAGCATGATCATTGCTGTTGTCTGATTTAATTGAACAAGGGATTTAAAGGGTGACTTGGTGCAAAGCAAACACATTAGGGTCTAGAAATTAATCTCCCCCATAGGGAATTGTAACACTCAGAGTGATGTGATACCTTCTTGAGAACTGAGTATTTAATATCTGAACTGAAATGTATGCTCTGGACCCCTATCCGGGACTACTTGCCCTGGGAGTTATAACATGTCAATCTGGGGCAGGGATATCGCACTACACCTGTGCAGACCATTCAGGCTTGTCCCCTGCCCAAAACGTTTCATTCTCCACATCAGGGGATTGAGCACTATACTAATGAGAAGAAGCTATAGGATGAAACTAAATGTGCAGATAAATCTAGTTCTTAGAACAAATAAATTATATTTGTTTGCTTTCCAGCCTCTTTCTAGCCACCTTCTGGACATGAAGAGTTGGGTGATCATGGCCTCATCCTGCTGCCTGATACATTTTCTTAGCAAAACACTGGGAGACTTGCCATTGCTTTTTGCAGAACAAAGCATCTGGTCTTCCCAGATAGTCCCCAATCTGAGTATTAATCAGGGTTGACCCTACTTAGCTAACACAAAAATAAGGTTAACATATGGAAATTATATTTTATATAGTGGACTAGCTTAAAACATTTTTGACTTGCTTTCCAGGCATCTATACACCCTTCCTTAGATTAAAATAGAATGAGCCACATTACTTTATTACCAAAATGGAAGCAATCTGTTATATTGGGGACTAGCCGTTAAGCCCGTAACAACGGGCTCGGTCCGTTTCCTTCCACTCCCTCCCCTCATTCTCCTCCTCCTCCTTCACGGTCCTCCCCCCTCTCCCCCTCACCTTCACACCCTCCTCCCTCTTCACCCTCCCCCCTCCCCCTCTCTTCTCATCTCTCACCCCCTCTCTCCTCTCTCACACACTCCCTCCCCTTCTCCTCACCTCCCTCTCTCACACCTCCCTCCCCCTTCTTCCTCTCACGATCCTCCTCAATCTCCTCACCTTCCTCCCTTGCCACCCCCTCTTCTCTCTCTCACACCTCCGGCTCCCTCCTCTCTCTCACCTCCCTCTCTCACACCTCCTCCCCCGCCTCTTGCGCTCACAACCTCCCTCTCTCACAACCTCCCTCCCCTCTCCTCACACCTACCTCTCGCTCTCATCACTCACCTTCCCTTCCTCTCTCTCCTCATCCCCCCCTCCTCGCTCGCACACACTCCCTCCCCTCTCTCTCACAGCCCTCCCTCCCTCTCTCAACCTCCCTCTCTCTCACCTCCTCTCTTCACACCTCCTCCGCTCTCTCTCATCCTTCCCATCCCGCTCAACCTCCCTCCCTCTCTCGTCTCTCTCTCACCTTCCCCTCCCTCTCCTCAGTCACTCCATCCCCCTCTCTCAATCTCCCCTCCCCCTCTCTGATCATCCACAAACCGGCAGATCTCGGGGGGGGGGGGTTGTCCCTCCCCAACGCGCGCGGCGCAGCTACCTTCTCCTCCTGCTCCTGCCGGCAGATATCGGGTGGGGGGGGGGGGCTGGTCACTCCTGCGCGTGCACGCGGCGCCGCTGCTTCTCCTCCCGCTCATGCTTCGCGGCCCGCCGCCGCCGCTCCTGCGGCCCCACCGCCATTTATTTTTTTCGGGCACGCACGGCTCTGACCGACGTGCTCGCCCGCACATGCGTGGTAGAGCTGCTCTCTACTGCGCATTTGCGGGCCGTCGGTCAGAGCCCATTTATAAGGTAGATTCACATATTTTCATCTATTTGTTGATTAAAGGCTGAGTTTAGTAATTACTTCATTAATAACTTTGTGAAGTGGTCTGTGACTGCCCCTTAGTGGGGGAGGGGGCAGAGGGGCAAGGACAGATGACAGGAGGTTGGAGGTGATGGTCTGGTCTGTTCCTCTTACTGTATATACTTTGAAATTTAAGGCGTAAATTTTCAATGTGGTGCCAAAATGCAAGGTTAAAGCATATTTTAAGCCCAATTTTCAGAGATAAGGTACCCATCCAAAATATATTAGAAAATGTAAGTGTGTGGCAAAATATATAAGCAATATAAACAAAGGTGAAAAGTTAAGTGCCTAGTGGATTGCTATTTCCTATACAATTTAAAAAATTCCCTCTTAAGTACATTTTATCGTTCCAGCCACATTGTGAAATTACGTGCCTTACACACACACACATACCTGTTCCACCCACTATACTGCCACCTCTACTCTGAAATACTCTCCACTCACCTAACTCCAGCACCCACCTACTTAAACCCTATCCACTCACTAACCCACCCTCCACCCATCTACTAGCTCCCATACCAACTCAGTAACTCTAAATACAACTACAGTCTCCCACCCACTATGTAGTCTCCCAGCCACTCACTAATGGACCCTCCCATGCACTTACACATACCCCATCCATCTATCTACCTAAACCTAACTGGCCTCCCACACACTCAGAATCCATCCCTATTCATCTAAAGTACCTAACCTTCCATCTACTACCGACTATGCCCCCCTCCCCAACTTAGGCATTCAACAGGACTCCTTGTACATACACCATATAAAATGCCTCCTCTTTTCTTTCCCATCAGCCATTTAATAGTGGTGCCAGTTTGGCTAAGTTAGTGGTTATATGGGAGGAAAGTTTAGTTGTTAGGGAGTTAGGAAGTTGGTAAGGTGAGTAGGTGGGTTGAAAGGATTAGATTGGTGAGTGAATTTGAAGGGTTGGGAGATAAGTGTGAGGACGGATTGGTGAGTGAGTGATGGCATTTGTAGATTACGATGTGGGAAGAGGGTTAGTGGTGGATGGGGAGATGGGAAGATTGGGCTTAGGGAGTTGGGGCCACAGTAGGACAGAATTAGTGGGTGGTTGGTCTATGAATTGGGGAAGATGGTAAAGGATAGGAGATGTTTTGGAAGAAAATAGAGGGAGGGTGGGCTAGATGATACAGGTGCCTGGACTCAGGCTTTCTGAATATGGGGGGGGGGGCTGAACTAATTCCTGGAGGTGGGGGGAGGGCCTAAATTGGGCTGCTCAGGTGCTGGGGCTATACTTGGACCTGCTTGGTTTGTGGGGTCCTAGAATCCGGCAGGGCCCAAGGCTTAGGTTGTTTACTTGCAGGGAGACCCTGACATGAGCTGCCCAGGAGCAGGACCCTCTGACTTGATCAGTCAGAGCAGGTGTGAGGAGCTCTTGGATCAGGAAACTGTGTCAGAGACTGCAGGATATGTGAGTCCCCAGAATGGGGATTCCAGTTCAGTAGGTGACTGATTGTTTTTTCTATTCATTTCCCCTAGAAGTAAATTGAAGTTAAAACTTTAGTTCAGCCCTATAAGATGTAGTAATGCTTCACTGCTAAAAGGGAAGTGAAAAGTAGACATATTTTTAACGCTGAAAGTAGCTCCATATGCAATTCATTAGCATGCAAAATACAGTGAAAATAGCTCATTTTTTACTTCCTAATTAGCACACAGTTTTTGTGCACTAAAACTCTAATTTAATGGGAAGCAATTTTATTGCATAAAAATGTACACTATACCCAAAGCAGTGCACTAATGGCCTAATTTGAAAAGGCCCCTACATGCATTAAAACCGGGAGATATGCGTGTGTCGGGCTGCATGCGCGCCGCGGGGATTTTCAAAGGCCCACGGCCACATGCATATCTCCTGGTATGTGCTGGAGAACCAGCTACAAAAAAGGTGTGGGGCTGGGCATGGGTAGACTGGGACAACACCATTAGGCACTGTCCCGCTGAAGTACACACCAGCAACCAGCTGGCATGCGCAACCTGCTGCTGCGCTGGAGAGCAGGCAAGTATTTAAAACCAAAAAAAAGATAGAGGGGTTTTAGAGGTCGGGGCAGAAAGAGGAAAAGGGAGGCAGGTTAGCTAGGGGATTTAGGAAGTTCCCTCCCAGTCCACTCCTTTATTGGAACTGGGGAAAGGACCTATTGTGTCGCCACGTGCTTCTTATAAATGTCCCTCTCTTACGCATGTGAGTTGGCACTCATGCACACATATGCACTGATATAAAATCGGGAATATGTGCGCATGGGTAGCGGATTTTTATAACATATGCACATTGGCGCGCACATGTTATAAATTGGCACGTTTGTGTGCGTGTCCTGGGAACCACACGCAAATGGATGCCCGTGCACGGTTTTAAAAATTTACCCTTAAGCCTAGCACACTTTTCTACATTGACCTAAATATTAGACAATAGATAATGCACCTATCTAGTGCATTGTAACAGGTTATACAACCAATAATATAATTTTTATATAGCAAAATCTATATGTCCCTTCACCCAATGCAGCAGAATAATTTTCCTTAACATGGGTATTTTCCTTTCCATAAAAGCCTAGTACAATTGACTTCAGCTTTTACAGAATATATTTGAGATAGATAAAGGAAAACGGGAAAAACGGATATGACTGATCCATAAATGCAATCTCATCAGCGTCATTTCATTCTTGCCGCAATACCATAGATCCAGAGGGATCCCCAGCCAGTTGTGTTTTCAGGATAGCCACAATGAATATGCATGATGTAGATTTCCATGCTCTGTCTCCATGGAAGGATAACTTTAGGACTGCTCTGAGGTAGTCCTAGAATTATCTGGATAACTTAGCTAGGTATTACTGACTAATGGTTGTTAGCTAGATAATTTTGCTCTTCCATGGAGTGATGCCCCTAGAATATTTCTTTTTTTTTTTTTTTAATAACTATTATTGAAAAGAAGTTTCACTGTTTTTGGCATACAGCATAAAACAGAAAGTAAAAAAATATTGCTAAACCCAGTCCGCATAGAATCTCAAAACCCCACATACATACCAGCACAAGACATTACAATTTGAATGCAATACAATACAATGGGCTGCAGAGCAGAGGATATGGCATGTCCATAGTATTGAGTGATACACCTCCCACACTTGATAATACCTAAAGGATTCCCCAACCAAATGAAATCTCTTTTCCAAATCAGCCACATCGCGCACTTGTGCGTTTCCAGTGATCCATGTTAATTTCCAAAAAGTCGCAATTGTAAAACGAGCTGCCCAGTAACAATTGCCCTACTACCAGCTTGCGAAATTTCTGAGGGATGAGGAGACCCCCATCTATCTACCCAATAAACCTATCAACCTAGCTGGATGGACTCACAAGGTTGACTAGGTTGAGAGAACATTGTACAAATCTCATCTTTGGGTGAGTTTCCTCACTCCAAAGGACATCAAATCTTCACAAGAGTGTACTGTTCTGTTCATACGTCTCACTCTGAATGTCAAGTGGCCCCTAACCCCTACACTAATACCTAAACCTCACCTCGAGTAACTAGGTGGGCCTCATATAGAGGTATAAATACCTAACTACTATGAGGGCCATATAATTAAGCCTTCTCTCTCTCTCTCTCTCTCTCTCTCTCTCTCTCTCTCTCTCCAGCTGAAAACATCACAAAATGCAATAAAGCCATGTTTCATAGCTTAAAGGGAAAGTTATTTGCTATGTTAAAACTGTGTGATGTGGCTTTGCAAAGCCAGCCTACTTGGCCAGAAATCCTACCCCCTTTTCTAAACTAGCATTGCATTATGGTGCTTTTTGCATGCATTAAGGTGTTCTTTTGCATGCGAAGAGCCCATAACACGGCTTGGAAAATAACCCCCTATGCTGGCTGTCCTTATTTTAGCCAGGGCAGCTAGTGAGGCTGTATAACATTAGACCAATGCTGGATGCTGTGCCGACAGCCAGATAAGGGGAAATCTTGCTGCTGGCTCTGGAAAGTTTGGGGATTTCTGATGGGTCACATAAGGGATCATGGATCATACGAGAAACATTTTTAGGGGGGGTTACCTAAGGTCCCAAGCCATGTCTCTTTACACAGTTTGAGTGAGGGGGATGGTAGAAGTCTGACCCTACAGGAATTGTTTTGATACAGTAGGCAGACAAGAAGAGAATGACATAAATGAAATGATAACACAAATGAACAAAAGAAACCCAATGGCAAAAACGTAAAAATAAAATTCACCCACATCCCTAAGTATTAATATATTTCTGGGCCTCTATCTATTGGAAGAATAATGTAATGAGGCATTGACTTGAGTGCTTTACTTAAACTGGTTGCAACTGAATTCTTTATTATTGGCAACTTATGACAATTTGTATTAACAAAGCAAAATATTCTATTATACGTATATGCCTGGTGGCAAGAGCTAGCTTGAATTACTTATTTTTTTTATAATAGTGCTCTTTTGTTATTTTTACTAGTGCAGTAAACATGGAAAAGAAGAGCTTTTAGCCTTCTGGCGCCATAAAGAAAATTACACTCCATGTTTTTTAACCACTTCCCATGGAGCCCAAAGTTGCATAAAATTCCTTATTATCTTTCTAATAGCCTTTATTATGATTTATGAGTGCATGGTCCCAGAGGAAATGAACCATTTGCATTCTATATAACTATTTACAATGGCCCAAAGGGATATATACTTAATGGTCTTTAGTTACAGTAACTAGGGCACCAGTAGTACTCAGAAGATTAAGAATGATCAGTAAGCTGCAACACTGACAAAAGCACACATGACCATAAATTGTGATGTAACAGAGAATATAACTTGTATTTAGATTGCAATGAGACTGCTGTTGTACATGGTATGGAGCAAATAAAGGCACATTCACAAGATTTGCTAGTGTGCATGTGCAATAATACTGGACAATTGAAAACTTCTGAAAAATAACCACACTAGTGTAATTTTGCATTGAATTCTTCCTTAAACATCATTGAAGTATGTAAGGTTTCAATGAAGGAAATAAAAGCAAACAATTTTCTCACTGGCAAACTTAAGAAAAACCATAAAAATCTAAGCAAAAGCACAGTAACGGTAACTGAAAATAAAAGATTTTAGTAATATGTATGGTAAAAATCTTCTCCATGTTATGGTTAGTAATATCTAAAAGCTTATAGGCAATGAATCATGGAAGCCAGCACCCTACGGAATCTGTGGGTACTTTTGTACCTGCATAATTCACAGTGAATTTTCCAAGAGAAACTCAATATTTTGGCTATTTTTTTATTTGGTTAAGTGGGTAACAAAAGTGCCCATGTACTTTATACCTGCTGTTTACATGGCAGAAGAAACAGGATGAAACTAAGCATGTAAAATTGATAATAAGATTTTACCCATGTAGTTTGTTCCACCACCAAAAATAACAACCCTGGGAATGCCCTTTTTAAAGTGCCTAAAAGTATGTGTGTATTTTAAGCTGCTCTGAGCAGTGTATTTTTCCATTCTGGGCCCATAATCTCTACAAATGACCCAGAAACTGGTGGCACTTTTTAATCTAGCACATTTTTTGAAGCATAAACTTTCCAGGACAAGATTCCACTTCATCAAATTGTATGATCTATTGCTTTAATTTTAATTGGCATAAGAAATGTGTTCCATGTAACCTTTTGCTACTGGACCCTACCTGCTGCAAGTTCCCATGTACCAATAACATCAGAAGATCGCTATCAACACGGAGACAGAAAATAACATCAGAAGATCGCTATCAACACGGAGACAGCAAAAAATATATGCCCAACCATCATAAAAGAAATAAGAACCTCAGCAAAGCACAAAGCCACCCTGGTATAACCCGGAACTGAAAAACATAAAATGCCTGTTAAGGTAAGCTGAAAAAACCTGGAGGAAAAAACCATACAAACCAATTACGGGACCTATACAGTACATTGCTCTACATATATTCAACAAACATCAAACAAAGCCAAACTGAATTTCTACTCTAAAAGAATTCATGACTACCAATACAACCCGAGAGCCCTATTTGAGTATGTTACTCAATTAACTCGGCCCATCAATAACCCCTCACAAAAGGGCACCCCAACAATAGCCAGCCAAAAATGTGCCCAATTCCTTAAAGACAAAACATCCGAACTGAGTTCAAGAACCCAGCCAAGAAACCTTGAACCTCCCACACCACCTTCCCTCACCACACCAAAATGGTTGAAATTTGAACCATTGCCTCCCACTGAGGAGGAAACCATGGTCTAGAAGATAAACCCAGTGGCACCACCCACTCGACCCCATTCCAATGAAAACCCTCAAACTAATCCCAAACTGCCTAGCAAGGCATATTGCAGACATCGTCAACCTTTCCCTCGAACAAAGTGTGCTCCCAGACTCCCTTAAAGGTGCCATGGTAAAGCCGATCCTAAAGAAACACCAACTAGACCCAACCATCCTTTCCAACTACCGACCCATCTCTAACTTACCTTTCCTGGCCAAGATCATCGGAAAAACAGTGAACCACCAACTTTCAGAATTCTTTAGAAACCACAATATATTTGTGCCTGCTCAACACAGTTTCAAGAAATATCACAGCACTGAATCACTACTACTCACCCTCACAGATACAATACTGAGAGGTTTTGACAAAGGCACTTCTTTCCTTCTAATACTTCTTGATATAACAGCTGCGTTTGATACTGTCAACCACGAGATCCTAGTCCACAGACTTAAAGAAATTGGTATCAATAGCACTACCCTCCAATGGTTTCAATCATTTCTCTCGAAGAGGTACTACAAAGTTACTCACAAAAATACCACATCAGAACTAATACCCCTCTCACAGGGAGTCCCACAAGGATCATCCCTATCCCCTACCCTCTTCAATATCTATATGCTCCCATTAGATAACTATATGGATAAAGCAGGCCTTTCTATTTCCTGTACGCTGATGATGTGCAGATTCTGCTTCCCATCAGAGACAGCATCAAGAGTACACTAAACCAATGGGAATCCCACCTTACGGACATAAAAGGTATACTCTCCCAAATGGCACTCACGCTTAACCAGAACAAAACGGAAATTCTTCAACCTCTCCGGTAAACTACAACACCCCGACTGAACCTGACAAACACCGCCCACAAACCTTAAAGCACCACCTGAATGCAAAACACTCTCAACAGCTAGAGACCTTGGAGTCACCCTGGACAAGGAATTAAACTTTAAATGGTCATATCAACATGCTGATAAAGGAAGGTTTCTACAAACTACAAACCCTTAGAAAACTCCAACCCCTGCTACATCCTCCAGATTACCGGACAGTATTACAATCCCTCCTTTTCGCCAAGTTAGATTACTGCAACTCCCTCCTAACAGGCCTGCCTGCTGCCACCCTCAAACCTCTCCAGCTCCTTCAGAATGCAGCCGCAAGATCAATAACAAACAGCAAAAACATGGATCACATCACGCCCATACTTAAACAACTCCACTGGCTACCCGTTCCCTTTCAGATCTCAATATAAGATCCTCATGCTCATCCACAAAGCCATTCACAATGACAAGGCCAGATGGCTACAAGGCCCACTGTACCCCTGCAACCCCACAAGGAACCTCCGCTCTACTAACACAGCTTTACTTACCACCCCCCTCCATTAAAGAAGTTCATCGAGCCTCCACAAGAGAACGCACTACATCAATAGCAGGCCCCCAAATATGGAACAACCTCCCAGCTCCCCTCAGAATGGACCCCTCGACACCATCCTTCCGAAAAAAATCTCAAAACTTGGCTCTTCCGGAAAGCATTCCCCCCCGAAAATTAGTCCCGCCCACCACCACCCCATCCCTCCCCCCTCCCTTCCTCCCCCTCCCAATACCAGCCCCTCTTTCCACCTGTTCTACATAATAAATTATGCCAGAACATTTTAATCTTAAAAGAGTTATTATGTAATGCAGGTTGCTCTTTATATTTTGTTTCCTGATTAATTATATTAATTAATTATATTTTGTTTCCTGATTAATCTGTTAATTTATACCAGGTTATAATATAATCTGTTAAAACTATTGGTTTTAATCTGTTAAAATATACCATGTTATAATGTAGCATGTCCCTAAAGGCTCGCCTTCGGACAACTCTTGTATGTTAAAACCGGTGTGATATTCGAAATCGAATATCGGTATAGAAAAATAAATTTAAAAAATACATTAAATAAATAAGATATCAGGAGGCGATATATATATATAGAGAGAGAGAGACCTTGTGAGGAGTCACCATTTGTGGCTATGTGCTGTGTAGGATGGTAGAGTCCCACCTGATGTAGGACCCTTTCAATCTGAGAGCCCTGGACAATTGTCCCTCATGATGAAGTAAACTATTACTGAGAAAGGCTGGTACAGTGCCACATATAACAATGGAGAATCCAGTAAAATCTGAGAGGATAAGAAGACAAGATCAAAAGCTAAGATATGAAATGATAGTGGTAATCCCTGAGCAGGACTGAAAGGATTAACCAAAATTATAACTGAAAAATACATGAAAAAATTAGCCAGTGTGAAATGATAAACATTCTCAGTATGGGTGAGAAAATGGCTGTTATCTTGATTCATAGGAAGTTTGGTTAATAGCCATAAATAGTAAGTGAAATAGCTAATCAAGGTGGTGATCATCTTTCGAGACCATTCAAGGGAGGATAGAATCATGCAAGGTGGAGACATAAAAACAAAAAAAGAAGTTCTTCATTGATGAGGATTTTGTAGTAGTGAGCGATGCTTGTATTACATGAAACAATTAGAAAGCAGATGAATCTGTCTGTATGTGTATCTTATTTACTGTAACAGAGCTGATCCTTGGTCAGGCCAATATACTGTGAAATATATATTCTCTCTCTCTCACTCTCTCTCTCTCTCTATACATATATATATATTCTACATAGAGCGAAATATTATTTCTTACCTACTGGGAATGGTTCGGGACAACATTCTGATCACAAGGAATGGAGATGCTATTAAATATGTACACACAATGCATTGCAGATAAACATTCTTAGCTTTAAGCGATCTTCCTGACAGAACTTGAGGGACTAAAGAGAGGAAATGCAGAGTCGCAGAAAAGGAAAATAGCTTTGAATGCAACCTTTCAATTTCTGTTGCTGCTGATAGCAGCTTCTTTCTGAAAATGCAGGGCTGGAAGAAGCTAAGGGGGGGGGGGGGGGTGCGGGATCACAAAAACTGGAATTAATGGTGCACAGAAAGGGGGAAGGAAGAATGGAGACTCGGGTCAGTGAGGGCAGCATATTTGGTAGCATCTTGTGTGACACTAATCCTTATGCTGGTTCTCAGTATTTTCTGTTTTACTCTGAGCATATTTTTTATAATAAGCAGTTTATAAATGCAATACAATTGTTGTGGAGGCAGACAAGAATTTGGAACCCCTTGCCCGAGGTGGAGTTGGCGTAACCTGAGAGGGCAAGGCCCTCGCAGGTCTCCACCGCCGGGGGGCGAGGGTCGGACATTGCAGGGGCCGGTTGGAGCTTTACCAATACAAACCCCGTTCTCCACAGGTTAAGCCCTTGGGTGTGGGGGCCCAGCTGGTCTTAGGTGGGCCCCTGTGAAGATGGTCGGGTAGCAGCCAGGAGTGTTGTCCAAAGTCGGTCCAAGCTCAGAAGCCGGGGGATTACCGATAGCCAGTCCAGAATCAGAAGCCAGAGGGTCACCAATAGCCAGTCCGAGGTCAAAGCCAGAAGAGCCACTGAAAGCTAGTCCGAGGTCAGAAGCCAGAGAGTCTCCGATAGCCAGTCCAAGGTCAGAAGCCATAGAGTTACCAAAAGCCAGTCTGAGGTCAGGGGCCAGAAGATCCATCCGCAGGGAGCAAGGATGGGAGTTGGAGCAGGGACAGGGCTCAAGAAGGCAGGAACAAGGCTCGGAAGGCAGGAACAGGAGTCGGAAGGCAGGAACAGGAACCAACACAGCACAGAAGACTTCATCGGTATGAAGCAGATTTGTTGCCAAGTCAAGGAACCAGAAGGGGGAGTTCCTTTAAGTATTCCCAGGCCTCAGATGTCATCCAGGAAGCTGGACTACATTTGGTGTGGCTGGCCCTTTAAAAAGGTTGCAGGAGGCGCGGCTGCACACCAAGGGAGGGCCCTGCCTGGAGGGGGTTGCAAGAGGCATCAACCTGCAGCCTTGTGCTGCAAAGAGGCAGTCAGAGGTCGACCCCCCTGCCACTGGGGATGATGCAGGCCCAGCGACGGCAGCCGTGAAAACAGGGCTCGGTGCGGGCATCGAGGGGGCCTCCCCGCGGCCGAGAGGGAGCCATCGGAACTCCCAGCACCGAGGAAGAAAGTAGGAGAGCCGGCCGCGGTCTCCCACGGCCAGGACGCCTAACAACAATAAATAAATAACAGGTCTAAGACTACTGTCATGTTTCTGTGGCAGCAACTAGATATGTCAGAGTTTCCTCTACAAAAATAAAAGAATTACTCCTAATATATATGCATAGCTATATTTCTCTCTTGCCAACACAAAAAATTCTATTTAAGAACATAAAAGCATAAGAAATTGCCATACTGGGTCAGACCAAGGTCCATCAAGCCCAGCATCTTGTTTCCTGCAGTGGCCAAACCAGGCTACAAGAACCTGGCAAGTATACAAACACTAAGTAGATCTCCATGTTACTGATTAGAGATGTGAATCGGAACCGGAATCGGTTCGGATTCCGGTTGCGATTCACATGTGTTTTTTTTTTCATTGGGCCCGATCGCGATTTTGTTTATCGACTGCGCCCGAGCCGATAAAGAAAAAAACCCACCCGACCCTTTAAAAACTAATACCTTAGCTTCCCCCACCCTCCCGACCCCCCAAAAAACTTTTACAGGTACCTGGTGGTCCAGTGGGGGTCCCTGGAGCGATCTCCTGCTCCCGGGCCGTCGGCTGCCACTAATCAAATGGCGCCGATGGCCCTTTGCCCTTACCATGTGACAGGGTATCCATGCCATTGGCTGGACCCTGTCACATGGTAGGAGCACTGGATGGCCCGCGCCATCTTGTGCTCCTACCATGTGACAGGGGCTGACCAATGGCACTGGTAGCCACCGTGAAATAGTAAGGGTAAAGGCTATCGACGCCATTTTGATTACTGGAAACTGATGGCCTGAGTGCAGGAGATCGCTCCTGGACCCCCGCTAGACCACCAGGGGCTTTTGGCAAGTCTTGGGGACCCTCCTGACCCCCACAAGACTTGCCAAAAGTCCAGCGGGGGTCCGGGAGCAATCACCTGCACTCGGGCCGTTGGCTGCCAGTATTCAAAATGGCGCCGATAGCCTTTGCCCTTACTATGTCACAGGGGCTACCGGTGCCATTGGTCAGCCCCTGTCACATGGTAGGAGCACAAGATGGCGCCGGCCATCCAGCGCTCCTACCACGTGACAGGGTCCGGCCAATGGCACGGATACCCTGTCACATGGTAAGGGCAAAGGGCCATCGGTGCCATTTTGATTAGTGGCAGCCGACGGCCCGGGAGCGAGAGATCGCTCCAGGGACCCCCACTAGACCACCAGGTACCTGTAAAATGTTTTTTGGGGGGCAGGAGGGTGGGGGAAGCTAAGGGATTAGTTTTAAAGGGTCGGGTGGGTTTAGGGGTTATTTTTGTGTGCCGTTTTTCCCACCCTCCCCCAAAACGATAAGAGAACCTCCACGATCAATATCGTGGGGTTTTCCTATCGTTTCGGGGGAGCCCCCGATTTCTGATGATTTTGAAAATATCGACGATATTTTCAATCGTCTAAAGTCTGATTCACATCCCTAATGTTCACATGTATGTGCATGTATGTTATAAAATTGCCACATCAATCGGTGAGCACCAATGCACATGCATCATTGTGCACCTACATGCCCCTTTATCCTATTAATTCCTATTTATCAGGCACTTCAGTGGATTACATCCAGGTACTGTAAGTATCTTTCTAGGAGATATCAATGGTAAAGGTAATTTAGGAAACTTTATAAAGTGGATATTCTTTAATAGTCTCTTGGGCTTCTTTTGTTTAACATGGTAAATATCATTATTAAGTGTATTCATTTGCTGTCCAAGAACTGAAGTAGAACTCTCCAAAAAATGGAATCGGATTGTCTAAGTTCACAATTTCCCCACATAAGGAGTCACTTGAGACATGATGGAACTCCCCAGTCTCCCTATAGCATCTCAGATAGATCTGAGGATAAATTCCTGAAGCTTCTCTGAGCAGCCTGAGGTAATAGAGGAACAGTCTGTGCAGTAAGTCTCTTTGAAACTTCCATCCTCTTCCCTCCCAGTAACGTCTTCTCTGGGACTCCGGCAATACTCTAACCAGCCAGTGTTACCATGCTGCATTTCTCTGCATTCCCTGCCATCTGAGCTATCCCTGTAGTGTCATTGGCCCGTGACTCTCCTTGCTGCAGTGCTGAAGCTTGAACTGCGGCAGGATCCATTGGAGCAGTTCTATCACCTCGGGCTTAATAATGCCAAAGAACCTGGGGGGAGACAAGAACACAGCTTCCCCTCCTGACCTCTCTAACAGCTTGACTTCTTGTGGGCATCCATTGGTCTTAAGAGGAGGCACTGGAAGGACTGCAGGGTAAGTCCCATGCTTCACCTATCTTTTCCATCCCATTAATACAGAGGCCAAAGATTCCAAAAGGAAATAAAAATCAAAGTGAGGGAGCTACCATGCTGCCAGCTGCATGTCAGCCATATTAAATCCCTCTTTAAAATAGCTTTTTTTTCTGCTGTGCTTTGTGCACTGACCATGCTAGCATCACCTTCTCCCCTCCTGTACCCAGCAAACTGCTGCCTGGAGCAGAAAGTAGAAGGATCTCAGATAACTGGCATATTCAATTAAAATAAACACACCACCTATTCTCCATGCATGCTAGATAATGGGGCTTTTACTATATATGTATGTATTCTATCTGTAATAATGTAATGCTGGTCTAGCTCCTCTTTCAGAGGTAGTAGATGAAGCAAATTAATAAAGACACAAAGGCAAGTATTTGTCCAATAAAGAATATTTTATCTTAGAAATAAGCTTGATGCAAGTCTGGATATTACAAAGGAGTGTGCTTTCAATACATGAAAGGTGAATCAGCAGAGAGAGAAAAAGAGAGATAGATTGTGTGTGTGTATGTGTGTGTGTGTCTATATATCCATAGTAATCTGAGGTGGTCCCATTCTTTCATAAATTAACTATCATTAAATAAACAAAGGCCTGCAATTCATGTCAGCATTTCCCACTGTTCCAATGGTCTGCCTTTACAGTGGGTTTTTGATGTAAGATATTTCTTATGTTACTCCCAGGACACTTTTAGCATGTAGGTATGAAAAAATAGCATCTCTTTGAAGTTTCAAGATGTTTTAGCAGATGAACCATTATTATCACCAAGACCGGAGACTATATATTTACAATTGAGGAAAACAGCTTCCAGTGTGTGCAATATTTCTGAGAAGCAATAGTTAGTTGTAAAAAGGAAAAGTTAGGTATACTAGAGCTGAGCTGTATTGTGAGTAGGCCAAAAAACCTTGTTGAAGTGCTATATAATACTGGCATTATTGGAAATTATTTTCCAACTAGGTTGCATCATTTGAATACCAAATACTACACAGTTAAACATTGAATACTACCGAAATCAAGTTTTAAAAATAAAGTCAGAAACTACTTCTTCCAGCTTATGGAAAGTATACACAGATTCAACTCTCAGGATAACTAAATGGGTTTTAATATGGAATTTGTTGCTGGAGCTCGTGGTCAAGGCACCTATCATAGGTGCTAATTCAATAAGCTTTGGTAATTTTCCTCGAGGGAAAAATATTGAAGGATTCACCAGATCATGTGAGATGACCCTGCAACTTGCTGAAACACCCAGATATTTACCAAATCCCCTCCAAAATGCACCTAAAGTAAACTCAAATGGTGCATTTTTACAAATTGCCCAATGTTATGGAATAAGCTCAACAATGGTAATATTATAATGAAGGTATATTCCAGGTATAACACTGGCAGCTGGGTTGGTCCCCTCCCCCTTCCATTTCCCCCCCTCGTCACCCTTCTTCCTACCACCCCCGATATCCCATAATTCTCTTGCCACTTTAATAAGACTCAGGACTCCGTAATGGGTAACAAAAGGCCACAGCTTTATTAATCAAAAGACAAATGTTTTTTTAAAGTACTTGAACCGGGCGAAGACCATGCAGTATCACTGTGCTGCCCAAATCAGCCGTCCGCCAAATTCAAACAAGACAGCTTGGAGCAACTGGCTCCACTGCCGTGTCGAGCAAGGGGACCACACCTCTGGACACCTCTCCACCCCGCCGACATGTCGGCAGTCGTCCTAAACCAGACTTAACTCACCGTTTTCCTAGTTGGCACTTCCAGCACCACATTGCCGTCCCACCCCGGCTCGGGTATCCTGCACCGGTATAAGGTAGTTGTTAACTTGCCTTATGCCCCCCAACCAAAGCTATGGCCCAAAAAGGCTCATATACCCAGGCAGACCTCCAATTCTTCCTGGAGGGAGTTATTAAAAAAGATGTGTCCTATATCGGACAGGTGAACCAAATCATCTCGATACAGCCCTTCACATTGCATATCTACCCACTTATGCTGTATCTGATGGCCACCTAGACTCTGTATGCATGTGTCTATCTGCTGATTCATCTTCCAGTGCCCCCTGTTCCATAATTTTGAATCGCTCCATTTTCTCGGCGGTATGATATCCGACCATACCAAGCAAGTGTGCCTAAATAACGCAGCTAACTATTTTAGGTCCTCTCTAAGGCCCTCAACAGTTGCTTGGTTGGTACCCTGCCCAGGTCATTGCCACCCAAGTGAATGACAATGACCTGTGGCTGAGCGTGAGCAACTGCATGATTCTGCATCAATGGTATCAGATGCTCCCATATCATACCGCGATGACCGATCCATTCTATGTGTACCCCGTATGGCGCCAGTCCAAGGTGCATCCCATAAGGCTCCCTCACCCTCCTGGCTGCCCAATGAATGGAGAGTCCAATAATCCAAACGGTCCTTTGCCTGTTGGGCTCTCCTGTAACATAAATAACGGTATCGTTATTTGTCCTCACCCTCAGTTCTAACATACATGTTAACTGCTGCCGACTTCCATCTCCCTATCCTCCCTATCCTCCGTATTACCCCCAAACTTAAACCTGCCCTTGCTGCACCAGTTGCTGCACCAATTAGGAAGGAGTGGGTACCGAACTCCGATGACTTTAAACGCAAGAGGGTCAAAGCCTTCTTGAGCACTGCCATGAACTGGAACCCTCGTGAGTGGCGCCTTATCAGTGTGTATCAACAGATTATTTCCACCTGCTGTTCTGCATGCCAAATTATGTTCGAGATTACTTAGGGGGTAAGTGACTTGAGACTCGACCCTCTTCAGGCATATTGCAACTCCCCTGTCCTCCTGATCGGTTTTTGAGCGCTGTATCACAACCATCACTATCCCTTTCTTAATACGGACGTTTCCCCTTAGTAGCCCATTGCAGCTAGTGTCTGCTTTAGAGTCCGCTACCAATTCGCTAACCCTCAATGCCCCGAAGAAGGCCAGAGAGAAGGTGGCTATAAAGAGGTGAATCTCAAAAGCCGAACTACAAACTACAGGTAAAGTGTGCCATAACCGCACCAGTAACTCATGTGTAATAGGCTTCATGCCGTCCTTCACAGGACCTGTTCTCCGACTTCACCCGGTCAACATTTTTCTAACAAAAAATGTTTAGGTTGTGTCACCCAACCCCTGTGCCTTGTCAAAAAAGGCAAAGCCAGCGAGGTGACTAGCCACCATAGCTCTGGAAACCCAAGCTTCCTTCACTCTTGCAATGTATTGCAATAGCATATTGGCTAGGACCAGACCTGGCTCCCAACCCAAGCCCTTCAAAAATGCCCGCACGCACTCGTATCCTCAAGAATAGGAGACCCAGGTAGCAGGAGCTACAGCACTGAGCAGCAATTCCCTGGTTTTCACATCCCAATGGTCCATAGGCACTCCGGGAACCTCATAACTTCCTTGTCTGCAGTTGGATCCTGCGTACGAAAGTAATCCCATTTAGCAAGCAATAATGCATCAGCCACTCCGTTGCTTGCTCCTGGCACATGGCGTGCCCTGATAGTCGTGTTTAAGTGTAAACACTGGAGAACTATCTCCCTGGACAATTTGCCTACAATGGGACATTTAGCTGAATACCTGTTAATGACATCAACTACGGCTCAGTTATCACAACCAAATATTATTCTTTTGTTGGTTAACCGCTCACCCCAAATCACCAAGGCCACCTGTATAGGGAACAACTCACAAAACAATATGTTGTGTGTCAGTCCCCTTTCCCTCCATGATATTGGCCATGGCTCAGCACACAATGAACCCTGAAAGTATATGTGGAATTCCCAACCTCCTGAAGCATCGAAATAAACACCCAGATCGTGATTGGAGACCGGGGGGTCCTGCCATATCGACACTCCATTGTACTCATTTAAAAAGGTGGTCCATACATCCCCACTCATGTGTTGAACCACCAATTTACCCCCACTTGTTACGCTCAGCATTTCAGATTAAACCAGTTCCATGCTTCAGTTTTGTTTCATCCACCACCGCTCAGTATTGTGCAAGCCCTCAAACTCTTTTGTTGTGTCATCCTTTCCGCCATCTGAACAAACAATCTCATTGGCATTCCCCTTGGATGTGTCCTGGTCTCTACTATCCTGTTGAGAGGATGCCATCAGCCTTAATCTATTGGGCCTTTTCTGCCAAGGTCTTGGCCTGCTAAATGGCATCTGGCAAATTCTATCATCAGTTAAGAACAATTCAAGTGTATCAACTTTAAACCAAGAAACCTTGAGTGCCTTACCTAAGGATTCGCTCCTTTAGAGAAAATACAAGGAAGTCTGGGCCTACAATAGTTCCTGTTCTACATCTAAATATAGTAATATACTTCATCCTCGTGGAATTATACCTCCAGCCAGAGTGAGTTAACCAACACCTATGCTACTGCTGAATGAAGATCAAATACAAGCAAAGAAGACTTCAGGTTAAGTCTATTGCCGAGAGTAAATCCACTCTGTGACCACCTGGAAGTAGCTACTTTATTTTGCCTACTGCCATCGGAATACCACAAGCAAAGGAGTTCAGGCTTGTCCTAACACTTTTATAATTTAAGAGATATTGTCTTGTTGCCCGGCCACTGGAATCTCTAAAGCCTTGCTCTTGAACCATCGGCTAGTGTCAAATGCTATATAGCCACTCCATGCTCAATCGAGAGTTGGATAACCCTTGGAATGTGCCCAGTACTGGTACTTCCTAGGGATGTGAATTGTTTATCTGATGATTGAAAATATTGTCTGATATTTTCAATATTATCAGATATCGGGGAGTCCCCGATAGCGATAGGAAACCCCACGATTAATTTAGTGGGTTTTCTTATCGTTATGGGGGAGGGGGGTGGGAAGAAAGGACACAACCTAAAAACACAACCTGACCCTTTAAAATGAGTTTGTTAGTATCCCCCCACCCTCCGGACCCCCCCCCCCCCCCCCCCCCAATTTTTAAATACCTGGTGGTCCAGCGGGGGTACCGGAAGCATTCTCCCATGCTTGGGCTGTCGGCTGCTACTAATCAAAATAGCGTCGATGGCCCTTTGCTCTTACCATGTGACAGGGGCTATCGGTGCCATTGGTCGGCCCCGTCACATGATAGGTGCACTGGATGGCCCATGCCATTTTTAAAGATGGCGCCGGCCGTCCTTCGCTTCTGGTGTGGTCCACGACCAGCCATGGGTGGCTGTGTAGGGAGCGCTACAGTGCAGTACTCAACCTGTACAGGTGCCTGTAACCTGAAACCTTGTCCAAGTCTTCCAAGAATCTCCAAGTATCCAGAAACCTTGTCCAAGTCTCCAAGTGCCTATGTCTCATCCAAGTCTCCAAGTGCCTATGTCTCATCCTTGTTTCTAAGTGCCATCGAACTCTGTCCTTCCTGTCGCACCTGCCGTTCCCAGGTGGTGGGTCTGAAAGGGCTATCAAGTTCCGGAGGGCTACCCCAGAGACCAGCATTGCATTGTTGGATCTCTTCTGGTGCATTTGGGTTTGGCAGAGGTCAGGGCCCTGAATATTCATCCTGCCACCCGTGCTCGGATATGTCTCGCCTGTCTAGGTGCTTCTCTGGAGCACCTCTGTGGTAGTGCCATGATCCAAGGGTACACTTTCTCTCCCAGATCGGGACCGCTCCCTAGCGCTCCCGCAACATCCTTCAATGCCAACAAATCTTGCAGGATGAATTGCTCAGAAACTGTTTGAATGGATCCTACAGATCAGGATGCATCCATCTGGACTGTCGTTGAAATGTAGATTGGATAATGTCTTCACCACCCACTTCAAAATGTAAGGCCTTTATTTAAAACATTCAGTTTATCTGCCATTAACAATTGTTTAGATACATTTAATACTGTACAATTATTTATTGCTGATGGTGATTGTTGCAAATGTCCCTCAAGATGCGTTCACTTAAAATGGTTTATTCCAGTTTCTCTTCACACCATGATTCTGTGCCATTTAAAAATGTGGCATCAACATTAATATCTGTAAGGGGTTAACTAAGGTTTATTCAAATGAAACTGTCCCCCCCCCCCCCCCCAGTTTTCCCTATTACATCATTCTCTTCCTCTGAAGAATCTTCCGAAAATGAGGAGAACAATTTTATTTCTATTTGTATTCATCCATGGGTTAATATACCCCCTTGTGTAGTCAGACTGATCCTGCATAAACCTCTTATCTTCACCGCCTTTGTATCAATTTTAAATGAATCCAACTGTATCTGAAATTGTTAAGACATGAAAAATTGCCATGTTGGGTCAGACCAAGGGTCCATCAAGCCTAGCATCCTATTTCCAACAGAGGCCAAACCAGGCCACAAGAACCTGGCAAGTACCCAAACACTAAGTATATCCCATGCCACTGACGCCAGTAATAGCAGAGGACATTCCCTAAGTCAACTTGATTAATAGCAGTTAAGGAAGGAGCACAGGTGTCCCTTGGTCTTCAGACTGCACACACACATGTCCAGTCTTACAATGGCAATGTTATGAAAATCACAGGCAACTTCTGGTCTGCAGGTTATTCATTACATTTGGGGCATTTGGTCTTCTATTGCCCATATTATACCTGTCACTATTTCCCAAGCGAATTGACCAACTAGGGTATTGACCCTATCATAGAAAAATATTGCTGCATATCATTGCCCCCCCCCCCTCCCCACCTGTATTAGGCAGCTATTCTTAAATAAGACACCAGTGTAGCACTAACTAGTCAGATGTCATTGTTATAGGTGTTCTTGGACAGCCTCTAACTTGAAGAGATTCAGGAAAGATCTAAAAACGTGGCTTTTTAAACAGGCATTTGAGACGGTTACTTGAGGTATAAGAAGAACCCATGCTAGTGATGCAATTAATAGCAGTGGCTATTCCCCAAGTCAACTTGATTAATAGCAGTTAATGGACTTCTCCTCCAAGAACTTATCCAAACTTTTTGAACCAAGCTACACTAATTGCACCAACCACATCCTCTGGCAACAAATTCCAGAGCTTGTTGTGCATTGAATTAAAAATAATTTTTTCCATTTAGTCTTAAATGTGCTACTTGCTTACTTCATGGAATGCCCCCTAGTCCTTCTATTATTTGAAAGTGTAAATAACCAAGTCACATCTACTCATTCAAGACCTCTCATGCTCTTAAAGACCTCTATCATATCCTCCCTCAGCCGTCTCTTCTCCAAGCTGAACAGCACTAACCTCTTCAGCCTTTCCTCATAGGGGAGCTGTTCCATTCCCTTTATCATTTTGGTTGCCCTTTCTGTACCTTCCTCCATCGCAACTATATCTTTTTTGAGATATGGTGACCAGAATTGTACACAGTATTCAAGGTGCGGTCTCACCATGGAGCGATATAGAGGCATTATGACATTTTCTGTTTTATTAACCATTCCCTTCCTAATAATTCTTAACATTCTGTTTGTTTTTTTGACTGCTGCAGCACACTGAGCCGATGATTTTAAAAGTATTATCCACTATGATGCCTAGATATTTTTCCTGGGTGGTAGTTCCTAATATGGAACCTAATATTGTGTAATTACAGCAAGGGTTATTTTTCCCTATATGCAATACCTTGCACTTGTCCACATTAAATTTCATCTGCCATTGGATGCCCAATCTTCCAGTCTTGTAAGATCCTCCTGTAATGCATCACAGTCTGCTTGTGATTTAACTACAAAAATGGAAGAAAATGCAGGCACCGGCGGAGGCGGTTTCCCTGCCACTCGAAGACCCCGGCAGCGGCCCAGCCCACCGCGAAGAAGGAAGATAGACGCGGCCTCTGGGCCATAGAGGATGGCATCGGCACGTCCTCTATGGCCTGCCACGTTCGAGGAAGGTAGGGGACTGCCCGTGTCTGTCACAGGCAGGATCATAACAGTTAGTTTACATTTCTTAGGGCAAGAACTCCAGACTGAACATTAGGCAATTTAGGCACTATTCATCCAGAAATGAGCTCAGTGGACCCCCCAGCAGTTGGGGTGATTCAGGACTATTTGTTTATTACTCCATACAGTACATCCCATGTAAAAAACAAAAACAAAATAAAAATAAAACCATGTGTTTCAAGATAGAGGGCTCGACAAGCACATTCCAGAATGGAAGCTATCACATAGGTTGTATGACAATATGCAGTATCCTTGTTGTGGATTTTTAGAGGAATGGTGATATCTCCGGAAGAGTATACATTTTGAGTAAGATATTGAACAAGAGCATCAAGAGTTCTTAGAGCTCTAGGAAGCATCAGTGGGTAGTAGGGTTGTGCATTCGGCCCCTACGTATTGGCAATCCGCAACTGATGTTGCCATATTCGTTGTATTCGTGGGGAAGCAAAACGTATCGCGATTCGCCACAAATACACAAATCTTCGCCGAATTATTCAGCCGCCTAAATAAAATCGATTTAAACAAACCCCCCACCCTCCTGACACCCCCCCCCAGACTTACCAAAACTCCCTGGTGGCCCAGCGGGGGTCCGGGAGCCATCCCCTGCACTCTCACATCCTCAGTGCCGGTTTCATCATGGCACCGATAGCCTTTGACCTACTATGTCACAAGGGCTACCGGTGCCATTGTCACAATGGCCATCAGTGCCATCTTGTGCTCCTACCATGTGACAGGGGCTGACCAATGGCACCGGTAGCCCCTGTGACATAGTATGGGCATAGGCTATAGGCGCCATTTTGATTACTGGCAGCCGATGGCCTGAGGGATTTTTGGCCAGCTTGGGGGGGGGGGCCTCCTGACCCCCACAGACTTGCCAAAATCCAGCGGGGTCCGACGCTGGACTTTTGGCAAGTATACTCAAAATGGTGCCGATCCGCCTTTGCTCTCACTATGTCACAGGGACCAGCGGTAAGTCTTGGGGGGGGTCAAGAGGGTGGGGGGTTGTAGTTAATTTTAATTTTAGCTGGGACACAAATAGAAATCTTGGTATTAACCATCGGCACCATACAGCCGAATGCAACATATCTGCTCCCCAACGAACCGAATCCCGAATGCAACGTATGGTGTCCCTCTGCACATCCCTAGTGGGTAGTAAGATATGGTTGTGGTTGACTATGCAGTATTCCTCCGTGGATTTTGGGAGGGGAGGGTTAACTCTGGAGCAGTATGCATCTCACTTAAGATACTAAACAAAAGCATTAGAGTTGTTAAGCACTAGGCAGCCTTCAGTGGTTGCAAGATATGGCCACAGCTGGGTTGGTGGGGTACCCATGCAAGTAAAGTATCACTACCATGGGCTTGTGCCGGGGTTATTGACCACAACCCACAGTGCATAGCATGTGCAATTCTTGAAAGCAGGCTGGGTAGTGAACACCAAGAAGCATGGTATTCCCTGCTCCTACCCTTGATTGGTTGGTGACAGCAAGATGAGTTGACTATCAAGTCTTCAGCTTTGATGGCTGGTATTGGCCAGCGCATCATGCAAAATTTTGTTGGCATGCTTAATGAATGACACCTGCTCTTTTACGGAGCTGGACTTCAGCACACTGCTGAGAACTTCATCTGTAATAAGGATCAAATACAGGATAACCTGAGGGCAAGGCTTCGACAGTCCTGTGTCCCCCAGTGGCACTATATTGTAGTAGTAGGATCCTATGGAGCATTTAGTGCATTGAAATTCAGGAGGTGAGGGTGTGGTCACCCCTGGGGATTGGAGAATATTTTAGTAATTGACATTTTGTAAATTTAATGAATGTTAGAAATTGTTTTGTAATTTAATTGTTGTTTGCAAAGACCTATGCTGCAGCCATATCCATCCAATAAAGATATTCTTTCAAATAATGGATAGACAGTTGTTTCTTAAAAATATGACAGCATGGAACAAGGGTGGGGTTAATTATAGATCGGCGAGACAATAAATTTTAAACAGGCGTGCGGACACACATGTGCGCACGTTTGCTGGCTTGTACCCAGGGACGTGGCAATTTTATAATACACACACATATATATGTTTAAAATAAGCTGATCTCACGCACATGTGTGCAGAATTTAAGTGGGGCGTGCCTGCCTATGTGCCCAATGTTGCTTCTACCACATACGTGGGGGATTTTAATAGACACAAGTTCCGTTGCAATTGCCTATTTCCCAGTTCATTCCCAGTTTGTCCAGGGCAAGGAATAGGACTTCCAAACCCCCCTACACACACTTTAATAGCCCTCCTTACCCCCTGTTAGCCATGACCCTTAAAACCACCTGATCTGATAATTTTTTTAATGGGGGCCCTACTATAAACATCCCTGGGAGCACAGATCCACAAATAAAACTGCTGTCACAACATTTGGATTCTTAATGGCAAATTCATCATCATTTTTTGATTCGCCTATAGTGCCAGCCATAGCAGAAGTAAAGTTACGTGGCAGGCCCTGGCACGCGATTGTGCAAGGAAGTATTTATGCACTGGTTTCATTGAGAAGTCCAGGAACACCCATTCCCTGCCCAGACCACAACCAGGCCCTACTCCTTTCTTAGCAAAAAAAAATGTTTTGTGCTCACAGTGGGAGATAAAGACATATCCGGGCAGCTTTTTAAAATCCGCTCAGCGCACACCAGCCCAACATATTCACGTATCTCCTGGTTTGGGCGCACGCTAGGCTTGTAAAATTCACCTTTATGGACACATATTATAAATCCTTTTTCATCCATGCTTTTCAGAATACAGTATGTTCCCTTATGCTTTCCTAGACTATAAGAGATTGTTTTTGTTTACTTGATTTAAAATAAAGTATAAATGCAAATGACTGAGTGCTGGCTGCATTCAGCATTTTCATGTATATTTAATGTGCAATCTATATTCTTGCACTTGTGAGTGTTATAAAATAATATTGAAAACTCTTTAGTTTTACAATCCTTTTTGTTGCTGTGGTTGCTGAAGAGACTCTTGAGAATTGTGATGGAGATAGTCTGAAATTATTACATTACTCTTTCATCGCTGCTAGAAGCACCTCACAGTTATTTTGATGCCAGATCAATATATTGTACAATAGCCAAGAAGAAGATAGCACTAAGATTACCTTCTTTTGGAAAAGTTGATCCTTTCTAGCTCTGTTAGATGATGTCTAAAAGAAAACTTTTTACCTGCCGTGCCCTTCATCAGATCACACAGACAAAAAAAAGGCAACTTCTATGAAGTGTGCAGTGGTCAAAAAATGATGATGAATTTGCCATTAAGAATCCAAATGATGTGACAGCAGTTTTATTTGTGGATCTGTGCTCCCAGAGATGTTATAGTAGGGCCCCCATTAGTAGCTGGCATTTCCAATATAAAATGGAATCTATTTATTTATTTATTTACTTATTTATTTTTAAAAGCTTATATTCCACTGATGCACTGCTCAGCAGATTATAATACAACATACATATTCAACAATAACAGTTACTAACAGCAAGCAACCACAAAATTAGGTTAGTTGCTACACAGAATACCTGTGATACATTTCAGCTTGAAATCTCTCAAAAGTAATTATTTACCAAACAAAAGATAACAGCACAGCTGACAGCTTTTAGGTCTTCTTTGAACTGTACATGTTTTTGATGAATGAAATATTTTACCCTTTTGACAGAGAATAAGGAGGATCATTCTAGATGCTCACGTATGTATAGAAAGAAATCTTGGTCTAAAATTTTTAATAAAAAAGGGTGGACCTGCCATACCCAGAAGGGTGCTTGTGATTACCAGCCTGGAAGAGAATCATAAACATTGTTCAAAGCAATAGATTTTTGTTAAGGGAGGTAGTTTTACTCAGGGTGAAGTATTTCCTCAAAGAGTGGTGACATTTATTTATTTTAAAAAACTGTGGCCAACCTATCTAAAATTCTAAGCGGATTAACAATGCTATATTCATAGTAAAATAAATAAGCAATTCATCATAACACAGAAAAGTAATACATATTAAATAGAACATAAAATTCCTCAGCTGATTAATATCGTCGCAGCAAAGAGCTTCAAACCACAGATCATATCATCCAGTCAAATAACTCCTCTACACTTTCACTTTCCAATTGATATTATGAATATTATATCAGCAGTAAGCAGATTTTTAAAGGAAGTAGAGCTCCTGATCTAGGTGCCAGTTTTCGGCACCGAGATTATATAAATTTCAGCCTGAAAAATCATCCAACTTAGGCGCCCAGTTTTAGACCTGTTATTCATTTACCTAAATTGTAGGTGCTTAAGATAGGTATCAAGCGCAGGAAACCAGGAGGTGCTCCTGCCTAGGTCCTCCCCTTCAGCACTGCCCCCCATCCTCTTTGCCATTCCCCTCCCTTCATTTCCAACACCCCACCTGAAATAGGATCAGCATACCTGGGAACATTTGAGTTATGGTCACCCTGAGATTGTTATTAATTAGCAGGACCGGGGGAAGAATGCCTATCAACTTTTCTCCCAGCCCACTCTCCTCCCTACTAATCCACAGTATCTCTCTCTTTCTCTCTCTCTCTCACACACACACATACACACACACTTCCTTCTTCCCTGGCTCAAGCACATTTTCTCCTCATTCCTTCCTGACCCCATAATTCTCCTTCATCCCCTGCCATATAAATCATGCAGAGCTCCCTGATTTGCATTCTAGGGTATCTGCTTCCTCCTCCTTCATTCGGCCCCAGCTGAGTCTTGGGATCACAGATAACTGTAGGCTGAACCTGCGTCTGCATCATTCCCTCCCCTCCTATTTCTCCCTACATGCTGCCTGTTGACACATAAGGGGAAAGAGTGAAGCTAGAGCAGACACTGTGAATCAGAAAATAATTTCACTGTTCCCTCTATTCCTCCGCCTGAAAGGAAGGTGCAGGAGCAATAAACAACAGGATCAGTAGGGTAACTTCAAAATTTGGCACTGGAGACAACTGACCGTTGTCTACGTGTAAATGTAGTCCTAAGTAAAGGTGAGTAGAGACTAGAGACAAAACCTGGCACTGGGCCAAACAGCACCCTGAGGCCACTTTGTCATGTACAACAATGCACATAGTTTTGAAAACGCAAGAACTACACATGTTGTTGCTCTCCTCCCTGACCTAACCCTATCCCTTGAATCCCTTCAAATCATGGGGGTAATTTTCTAAGTGAAAGTACATGCATGCTTTCAATTTGAAAATTGTCTAAGGAAAATGTTCCGCATACATTTACACCTGCTATTTTGGGCAGGTAATTTTCCTGACAAAAGATATGTGCCTACTTTTGAACTTTGAAAAGTATGTATGTAATTTCAAACCTACCCCCATCGCTTCCCCAAGAAAGCTTTCCCTTTGCTGTTGATAAAAGTATGTGCTTAATGGTACTGGTGTGTATCCTTTTACCTGCATATAGAGTGGGCAATTTTCTAAAAGCCCGCTTCTTCAGGTACAGCACTGTTTTACTCCTGGAAATGAGTGCATAAAAATACAGTGGAACAACAAGTGCACTTCTACCCATATAAAGCGGCCAAATCAATACAGTGCACGCGTTGTGATATTAAGTAGGATGAAAAATTCAAGAAACAAAGTTAAAAAAAAATAAATTTACAGTCGGGTTCAGGAAACGGATGCTCGACTGACAAGCGTTCGTTTCCTGAACCTTCGGCATTGGTTTTCCTTACCAGCAGACAGCCATCATGAAAACCGACGCCGAGTTTATCGGCGTCGATTTTCCATGGCAGTGGATGGCCAAGTCACAAAAAACGATCAGGTTCCCATTAGCAAGGATGCATTAGGGTCACGCAAGCGACCCTAGCACATCCTTCCTATCACAACCACCTAATTTAAATATTGCATGGCGCCCCCCTTGGGGACTTCTGAGGCACATTAAGAAAGCGGGCGCTGACTATTCCACGCCCACTTTCTACGCTAATTTATTGCATTGGCCCCTAAGGATGGGCACTTTTTAAAAATGCCATTTCAGTGGGTCAAATGATGTCTTATCCATGGAAATGACTTGACAAATGCTCCCCTTGGACCTGATTTTTAAAAGATCCTTTGTGCTTAAAACATACCTCATACTTAGGATTTTTAAAAGTATGCATGTATATTTACTTGCATTTACACGTGCTAACATGTAGCAGTTAATGAGTGTGTGTATGTACCACACGTACCACCTAATGAGTGTGTGTATGTACCACACGTACCACCTAATTGGTTTCACACGTACCACATAATTTTCAAAATGGACATGAGTATAATTCAGGCAGATCTTCCTGCGACACCTGAGGCATTTTTAATGTGCTGTCTGCCTGCCCTGTTCTACCTGCTGTTACTCTGTTGTGGACCCCAATCACCTGCCTTCTGCTGAGAATCTGCATTGGGTCCTTCAGGTTTGTTTGCTGCTGTTGCTTACCAGCTCCCTCCTGCCTGATGCTGATGTTAGCTCTGCCCCCTGAATGATGTCAGCAAATCTCCCCAGTAAAGCCCTGCAGTGACACCAAAGATGCCACTCAGCGGAGGAGGGCGCACATCAGTCGTGACTAAGGAACATGCTCCTTTGTGAGCTCCTTCATGCTGGTACGAGTGCCTGAGTGCCTCTCTTTTGATTTCCGGCCCTGGAGCAAGGACTTTAGCCTGTGTGTTGCTCTGGGACTGTCAAGATATGTGTTGTTCAGGTCTTGTTAGTTTTAGCCAGACTTGTATTGCTTTCATGTTGTGCACTGCTTTGCATGTTATCAGTCAAGCCCTTTATTCACCTGGAATTCCATAGGGAACAGCAGATTCCAGTTAATCTGGGGATGGGACGCTATTTCGAACTGGCTCATCTTGCCACCGATTTCTGGCCTAAAGGATTACTGAACCCATGCATTATCCCAGTATCCTGTAATATTTTGGTGGATAATTCCAGGCTACTATCAACTAGGGATGTGAATCGTTTTTTAACGATTAAAATTATCGTCCGATAATTTTAATATCGTCTTAAAATCGTTATAGAACACGATACAATAGAAATTCTTAACGATTTATCATTAAAAATCGTTAAATCGTGTTAGTGCGCACTAACGGGAGTTAGTGCGCACTAACTCCGAGTTAGTGCGCACTAACTGAAAATGATACAAATTGACACTTTCCAGGTCAGTAAAGGTCACTTAGGAATGAATATGTGTTCCTATTGGCTGGCTGCCCTCTTATCTATTAATGTTAACCAGGTTCCCACTGAGGTGATGGTTGGGGGGGATGGGAAATGGAAATGGAAACTCAGGAACACTAACAGAAAACGATACAAATTATTGACACTATCCAGGTCAGTAAAGGTCAGTTAGGAATGAATATGTGTTCCTATTGGCTGGCTGCCCTCTTATCTATTGATGTTACCAAGGTTCCAACTGAGGTGATGGTTGGGGGGGATGGGAAATGAAAACTGTTGGTAGTTGACAAAAAAAAGTAATGTGATCAGTCAATATGACTAGAACCTGTGCCCTATTCCTGATACCAGGGGTGTTGTGATCTTCCTGCACTCAGTGCCCTATCCCTGATACCAGTCTGAGACAGCTCCCTCCCTGCATTACTAGTGAGAGGCTGGCTTCACAGACAGGGGGGAGCTGCCTGACCCTCACTCCTGACTTCCCCCATGTCCCAGCTAGTGAATGGTGTGTGGGTGAGGGGGGGGGGGGGAGGATGGTGAAGTCTGAGACAGCTCCCTCCCTGCATTACTAGTGAGAGGCTGGCTTCACAGACAGGGGGGAGCTGCCTGACCCTCACTCCTGACTTCCCCCATGTCCCAGCTAGTGAATGGTGTGTGGGTGAGGGGGAGAGGGGGATGGTGAAGTCTGAGACAGCTCCCTCCCTGCATTACTAGTGAGAGGCTGGCTTCACAGACAGGGGGGAGCTGCCTGACCCTCACTCCTGACTTCCCCCATGTCCCAGCTAGTGAATGGTGTGTGGGTGAGGGGGGGGGGGGAGGATGGTGAAGTCTGAGACAGCTCCCTCCCTGCATTACTAGTGAGAGGCTGGCTTCACAGACAGGGGGGAGCTGCCTGACCCTCACTCCTGACTTCCCCCATGTCCCAGCTAGTGAATGGTGTGTGAGTGAGGGGTGGGGGGGAGGATGGTGAAGTCTGAGACAGCTCCCTCCCTGCATTACTAGTGAGAGGCTGGCTTCACAGACAGGGGGGAGCTGCCTGACCCTCACTCCTGACTTCCCCCATGTCCCAGCTAGTGAATGGTGTGTGGGTGAGGGGGGGGGAGGGATGGTGAAGTCTGAGACAGCTCCCTCCCTGCATTACTAGTGAGAGGCTGGCTTCACAGACAGGGGGGAGCTTCCTGACCCTCACTCCTGACTTCCCCCATGTCCCAGCTAGTGAATGGTGTGTGGGTGAGGGGGGGGGGGGGGAGGATGGTGAAGTCTGAGACAGCTCCCTCCCTGCATTACTAGTGAGAGGCTGGCTTCACAGACAGGGGGGAGCTGCCTGACCCTCACTCCTCCGGGGTATTGTGATCTTCCTGCACACAGTGCCCTATCCCTGATACCAGGGGTGTTGTGATCTTCCTGCATGCAGTGCCCTATCCCTATTAATACCAGGAGTGTTGTGATCTTCCTGCACGCAGTGCCCTATCCCTAATACCAGGGGTGTTGTGATCTTCCTGCACACAGTGCCCTATTCCTGATACCAGGAGTGTTGTGATCTTCCTGCATGCAGTGCCCTATCCCTGATACCGGGATGTGTGCAAGAAGATCCCAACACCCCCGGTATCAGGAATAGGGCACTGTGTGCAGGAAGATCACAACACTCCTGGTATTAATAGGGATAGGGCACTGTGTGCAGGAAGATCACAACACCCCTGGTGCCAGGGTTAGGGCACTGTGTGCAGGAAGATCACAACACTCCTGGTATTAGTAGGGATAGGGCACTGTGTGCAGGAAGATCACAACACCCCTGGTGCCAGGGTTAGGGCACTGTGTGCAGGAAGATCACAACACTCCTGGTATTAATAGGGATAGGGCACTGTGTGCAGGAAGATCACAACAACCCTGGTGCCAGGGTTAGGGCACTGTGTGCAGGAAGATCACAACACTCCTGGTATTAATAGGGATAGGGCACTGTGTGCAGGAAGATCACAAACAACCCTGGTGCCAGGGTTAGGGCACTGTGTGCAGGAAGATCACAACACTCCTGGTATTAATAGGGATAGGGCACTGTGTGCAGGAAGGTCACAACACCCCTGGTGCCAGGGTTAGGGCACTGTGTGCAGGAAGATCACAACACTCCGGGTATTAATAGGGATAGGGCACTGTGTGCAGGAAGATCACAAAACCCCTGGTGCCAGGGTTAGGGCACTGTGTGCAGGAAGATCACAACACTCCTGGTATTAATAGGGATAGGGCACTGTGTGCAGGAAGATCACAACACCCCTGGTGCCAGGGTTAGGGCACTGTGTGCAGGAAGATCACAACACTCCTGGTATTAATAGGGCTAGGGCACTGTGTGCAGGAAGATCACAACACTCCTGGTATTAATAGGGATAGGGCACTGTGTGCAGGAAGATCACAACACTCCTGGTATTAATAGGGATAGGGCACTGTGTGCAGGAAGATCACAACACCCCTGGTGCCAGGGTTAGGGCACTGTGTGCAGGAAGATCACAACACTCCTGGTATTAATAGGGATAGGGCACTGTGTGCAGGAAGATCACAATACCCCTGGTATCAGGGTTAGGGCACAAGTTCTAGTCACATTGACTGATCACATTACTTGTTTTGTCAAGCTACCAACTGTTTCCATTTCCCATCCCCCATATACTGTCAGTGGGAAGCTTGGTAACATGAATAAATAAGAGGGCAGCCAATAGGAATACATATTCATTCCTAAACTGACCTTAACTGACCTGAAAAGTGTCAAATTGTATCATTTTCAGTTAGTGCGCACTAACTCCCGTTAGTGCGCACTAATCGGAAAAAACGATTTTTAACGATTTTTTAACTAAAAAATCGTGCCTAACATGATTTTCTTGCCCTGCCACACGATTTCTATCGTTAAGACGATATGGAAAATGATTCACATCTCTACTATCAACTCAGATATCATTCCTTTTAACAAATGGGCAAGGCATTAGGAAGAAAATTCCTTTATTATTTGATTAAAAGAGAAATCCCCTGATGTTTTAATTGATACAAAATTATGGCTGCTCCTTTCTAACTCAGTTCTTCAATGAACATGAAGAGATGGATCAGAAAAAAGGACTTTTATTGAATTTTGCCCGACTCTGGCTGAGTTTCGCTCTTCTAGGAGCTGCCTCAGGGGCTTAACAGCCACATCTGTTGGCTCTTCCACGAGCACACTATTTATTTGAACTGAAAGGTATTGAAATTTCGATCAACTCATACACTGAAGCTATGTATGAGAAGTCCATTCATTGGCTGAAACCATACTATTGTAGTGATTGTTTCAAACGCCAGTATGTGTACACTCGTTTGTCAGCAGCAAGGCTGCAGCGCAATGTGGAATGTAATAGTAATAGTAATCACTATTGCTAATAGTAATCACTATTACATTCCATGTTGCGCTGCAGCCTTGCTGCTGACAATCGAGTGTACACATACTGGCGTTTGAAACAATCACTATAATAGTATGGTTTCAGCCAATGAATGGACTTCTCATACATAGCTTCAGTGTATGAGCTGATCGAAATTTCAGTACCTTTCAGTTCAAATAAATAGTGTGCTCGTGGAAGAGCCAACAGATGTGGCTGTTAAGCCCCTGAGTGTTAGATTCTCCGTGAGGAGTTAGCAATCTGTTAGGATCTGCTATGCTGATGGGAGGAGCAAGCAGATAGTAGTTAGTGATGACTCCTAAGGAAGGAGGAGTTAGCAACCTGTTATGAACTAGCTCCTGGAGAGGGAGGAGTTTAGCAATCTGTTATGGTTTGGCTCCCGTGGTAGGAGGAGATAGCAATCTATCATGCTCTACTCCTCAAGAAGGGAGGAGTTAACAAACTGTTACCAGTGGAGTACTTGGAGAGGGCACTCAGCTTGTAGAGGAATGTAGATAGGTGGATCCTTGGGCTGATGGCAGATGACTGCACCCCCAGGAGGATATCCTGAGAGGGACCACCGGCTAGGCTTGGGTATGGAGACAGACACAGATAGTTCTTTTATTAGACAGGTTAGTAGAACCACCAGAGGTGGCAGTAGTGAGCTGATATGCCTGGCAGGGCTGAAGTCCCTCAGGAACTGGAACAGCATTCCCAGGGTTGCTGAGCTGAAGAGAAACTATAGATAGTGAGTAGACAGGGTATGCTGTGTTCATAGCCAGAACTAGATAACAAACCTCACATAAGGTCTTGAGGAAGCTCAGTAGCTGGAAAGGGTTAGGCCCTCGAGGAGTGAGTACCTGGTTCCAGGGAAAGCTCTGAGAGAGTGATGGTAACTCACAAATGTCTGTATCTGTGATAGCTTCCAGGCAGTAGAGAATCTTCAGAGTATTCAGGAACATGGGCCCTCGAGGAGCGAGTACCGGTTCCTATCTGCAATCTGAAATAAAGAAAAGAGAGTGAGGCCCCCGAGGAGCGGGTACCCCTGGTAAGTCCGAGGAGGCAGAGTAGCTTGGACGAATCCTATCCGAATCCGTATCCATTCCTTGCTAGCTCAAATCGCTAGCGAATACTGATTCCTTTTATATTGTAAGCAGATAATGTAATTTCAGGGGAACGCCCCTGAGGTTTGCGCCCTTGCTGGTACATCAATTGGAGCGTGCGCCCTACGTCATCAGGCAACATGGTGGATCCGCAGCGTCGTGCCGGTCCGGGGATGCCGGAGAGAGTCGGCAAGAAGATGCCGCGGCAGCTAGCCGTCCATCAGACCCAGAGGTAGTCGCCACAGAGGTAAAGAGGGTGGGGTGAGGGCATCAAGCAGCGACGGTCGGAACACTGAGGCAGCGCCTAGAAGAGCGAAACTCAGCCAGAGTCGGGCAAGATTCAATAAAAGTCCTTTTTTCCGATCCATCTCTTCGTGTACATTGCTGCTAGCCACCTTGGATCGGCTTCCGCTTTCTTTTTTGGGACTAACTCAGTTCTTCTAAATCAATTGTGTCCAGCTGACTATGCAGCTTTCTCAAAGCCATGGCTGAATAAATGAGAAGTAGGACTTTTAATAATCTCTAAAATTTCACAGCAGCTAAATCGTACATTATCAGATAAAATTTTGCCTATTGAGTTACTATTTGTAACTTCACTGTAAAATGGAGCCTTTGCCGAGTCTATGTCCCTCCTGGCTACATGGCTTCCAGTCTTTCAATCTTATTGATTGCCTGATTGCTAGCAAAGCTGGCTTATACAAATTCTGTAATTCTTGGAAATTTTAATCTCCAGGTAGACAGTAAACCACTCTCTGATGCATGCAGTAACTTCCTGAACACTATGCAAGCTCTGGAGTGTTTTCAATTGATTCATTGCCCCACACATAAGAGGGGCCACACTCTCGACCTGGTCTTTATATGAGAATGAAAATTTTGGCTTCTGGACTTTGGGCTGCCCATACTAGTACTTGTTCAGATGTCCCTTGATATGACCATTTTTAATATTTTGTGAGTTGAAACATTCTATACCTTTTCACGGTAGAGATGTGAATCGGAACCAGAATCGGTTCGGATTCCGGTTCAGATTCACATGTGGGTTTTTTCCCATCGGGCCTGTTCGCATTTTGTTTATCGGCTGCCCAGCCTGTGACATAGTAAGGGTAAGGTTATCGGCGCCATTTTGGTTCCTGGCACCCGACGGCCCGAGTGCAGGAGGTCGCTCCTGGACCCCCGCTGGACTTTTGGCAAGTCTTGTGGGGGTCAGGAGGCCCCCACAAGCTGGCCAAAAGTCCCTGGGGGTCCAGCGGGGTTCTGGGAGCGATCTCCTGCACTTGTGCCGTCGGGTGCCAGGAACCAAAATGGCGCCGATAGCCTTGCCCTTACTATGTCACAGGGGCTACCGGTGCCATTGGTCAGCCCCTGTCACATGGTAGGAGCACATGACAGGATCCGGCCAATGGCACGGATACCCTGTCACAAGGTAAGGGCAAAGGACGGCCCGGTAGCTGGAGGACAGCCCGGAGCAGGTGATCGCTCCTGGGACCCCCACTGGACCACCAGGTACCTGTAAAAAGGTTTTGGGGGGGTCGGGAGGGTGGGGGAAGCTAAGGGGTTACTTTTAAAGGGTCGGGGGGGGTTTAGGGGTTATTTTTGTGTGCCGTTTTTCCCGCCCTCCCCCAAAACGATTAGGGAAGCCCCACGATCAATATCGTGGGGTTTTCCTATCGTTTTGGGAGAGCCCCCGATTTCTGACGATTTTAAATATATCAACGATATTTTCAATCGTCCGAAGCCCGATTCACATCCCTATTTCACGGCAATCCTTCTTGTATTGTATCATGTTGTCCATCTATTAATGTGGATCAGCTTCGAACTTACTGGTTTCCTTCTCTTACCATAGTGGGCCCTAGGGATGAAACCAGTTTGACTAACACTTGGCAGTCATCCTTGCAGATGATACTAGACTCTATTGCCCCAATGAGACCCATCTCTGTGAGGCATTATATGAATGCTCCTTTTTATTCTACTGCCTTACATGCCAATAAACACAACTTTCAGAGGCTTAAGCACCACTGGTGCAAGAACAAATATGACTCTAAAAAAACTGCTTTTCTGTACTTCTTTTTTTATTTTTACTTAAAAAAAAAAAAACCTCGGCAGAACACTGAGATATTGAAGACCGACGCCGAGTTTACTGGCGTCGGTTTTCGTAACCGACAGCTGCGGCGGGGTCGCGTTAGCAAGGAGGTGCTAAGTTCGCTCAAGCGACCCTAGTGCCTCCTTGCTAGCGTGAACCCCTAATTTGGGTATAGCATGCCGTCCCTCTTGCAGGCACCATGCATGCATTAAGAAAGTGGGCACTGACTTTTCAGTGTCCGCTTTCCGTGCTTTTTAATGCATTGGCCCCATGGTAGGGTTGTGATACAGAGGGGAGCGTGGAAGGAGGGAATGGGTCACAGGATCTCTTGCTCAGTCCATCCAACAGCTGCAGCTGTCTGGGAAATTGCACTACAGGCTGTGACTTCCTCCCTCTGGTCTTACTCCTGGGGGAATTATGTGCAAAAAATTTAAAATTCTACACACAAAAACTTAAAATTCTGCAAAATTCAGCAAACTTTATATTGGTCAAAATAACAGAATTTACATGACATTCTTTAAGTAATCTATACAAAACAATGGCTACAACCCTCAATTTGTCATACCAAAAAGCAAAAAACATTGGAGAACTGTACGCTACAGTAATACCTATATTCACACACTCTTAAAACCCCGAGAATCGGTATCAGAATGCTCAGTGCTGCAGTCTCATGGGCTCTTGCCCACAAAGGGCTACAACCCCTCTCCTCTGTTTGCACTCTCTTTTACGTCATTTACCTCTTCCCGTTCAGTGTTTTTTCTTTTTTTATGTAAGTGAAAATTTACCCTTTTCAAACACCCTGTTAAAAATGTCCTACTATAATTCTCTTAATTATCTCAGACAACTTTATCTCTATTCACCGTGTTAGAATTAGAAGGAAGTTGATTGGTCCGTGTATATGTAGGTGTAAGCTGATTGGACAACCTGATATCCCTGATGAATGCATATAATAAACTTCTGGTTAAGGTGAAGGTAAGTGTTTGGGCGCCATCTTTTCACCTGTGTAGGATGCTGGATTATGCTGGGATCAGCTAAGATGTAAGTTTTTCCTGAGTGGTGTATTAAAAAAGATTTTTTTAACATTAAAAAAATTTGAATCTAAAGTGTCTTCTTTTGTAGGTGTATTTCAAAGTGCCCCTGAAGCAGGCATGAGTTTCACGCCGAAACATTGCCAATGTGGGCAGGTAGTAAAGAAGGAACAGCAAAAAAGTTGGCGACAACAAATAAGATAAGTTATAGAACCATTTGAGAAATAAAAGAAGAGTTATAATGTGATAATAATTCTAACATGGTGAATATTTATTTTTATACTGACATCTCAATTTTTTATATTGCCAGAGGGCTTACAATCTAAGTTTTTGTACCTGAAGCAATGGGAGGGTAAAGTGACTTGCCCAAGGTCACAAGGAGCAACAGCAGGACTTGAACACTGGTCTATAGTCCACTGCTCTAACCACTAGGCTATTCCTCCTCCCTCCTGAGATAATTAAGAGAATTACAGTAGGACATTTTTAACAGGGTGTTTGAAAAGGGTAAAGTTTCACTTATATAAAAAAAGAAAAACACTGAACGGGAAGAGGTAAATGACGTAAAAGAGAGTGCAAACAGAGGAGAGGGGTTGTAGCCCTTTGTGGGCAAGAGCCCATGAGACTGCAGCACTGAGCATTCTGATACCGATTCCCAGGGTTTTAAGAGTGTGTGAATATAGGTATTACTGTAGCATACAGTTCTCCCTCAATATTTTTTGCTTTTTAGTCTTTAAGTAATTACATTTTAAATTAATACAGAAAAAAGTTATTACCTAAAGATGCAGAATTTTAAATATTTTGAGCAGAACTTCCCTAGAAATTCACTGTAAGAGTGACCCTTCCACTCGTTCTCCTTACTCCCCTGGCCACTTTGCCCTCTAAGGCCCCAGCTCCTCCACCTGCCAGTATCTCACCCCTCCACCTCTAGGCTCAACCCCTTCCACTCTATTGCCAGTCCCAGAGTTTGACCCCGTTCTAGGAACTGCGCCTCACACAGGCTCCCTCTGTCCCACCTTCTCTAACACACATGCTCCCTCTATCTAATACACATACACACACCCTCATACAGGCTCCCTCACTCTCTCATACACACACACATCCCCTCATACAGGGCCCTCTCTCTTGCATACAACCCACACAAGCTCCCTTTCTCTCCCTCACATACATCCTCACACAGGCTACCTATGTTTCTCTCTCATGCACCCCTTCACACAGGCTCTGTCTCACACATACACAATCCCTTCCCACAGGCTAGCACCCTCACATACACATGATCCCTTTTTCATACACACAAGCTCCCACACACATACACTCTCCTTCATAGTCTCCTCTCTCTGAAACTCACACTCAAGCATTCCTCCTTACCTCCCAATCTCACACCCTCCTGTTCCCTTCCCCCACCCCCTCCCCTCATATAGGCTACCTCTCTCTGACACCCACACTCAAGCACCCCCCCTCCCCCGCTCTCTTACCTCCCATGCTCTCTCTCTCACCCTCCCCTCTCTCACACCCATTCTCTCTCACTGGGGCCTTTATCTTTGCCACAAGCGGAGCACAGTCCGTTTGCGGCACACGGGAGCCTTCCATCTTCGCCGCGAGCGGAGCACACTCCATTCACAGCACATGAGGGTCTTCCATCTTCAGCGCGAATGGCACGCCAGGGACTTCATCTTCACCGTGAATGGAGCATGTCCTGTGGCACACGTGGACCTTCATCTTTGCACGCTCCGTTCACAGCATGCCGGGGTCTCCTTTGCTATTTTTTGCGCAGAATTTGGCAATTCTGCGCAGAAAATGGCAATTTGTACAAGGGGGGAATTCTACGCAAATTCTGTGCTCCACAGTAGCGCAGAATTCCCCCAGGACTAAGGTCTCATTCTGGACCCATGCCTTGTCCCTTAGCAATCTGGAACCTATTTGATGTTAAACAAAAACATACTGCAGGGACCCCCTTACCCTCTCTGCCCATGCTTGTACCCCCTTTCCTGGCTCTTTCTCTGCCCAGCATCCCCTGCCTATTATTTCACTGCTCCCTCAAGCCTATTGCTGGGCTGCTCAGTAGCCCAGGCAATGTAAGTAATATGGGAATATGGGTGGGGGGGGGGGGGTGCAGGATGACATTACTGGTAGCCACACAGGGACTAAGGAATGCTTGTTCCATTACAATGATGGCCGGCCCCCTGATGAGGTGCATTAGTGCCCCCTGGGCCTGGCACTCTGGGCAGTTGCTTGCCTCTTCTGACAGCCCTGATTCTCCCCTCTATTCCCCCTTCCCTGCCCAGCGTGCTTCTGAACATCTGAGATCATGTGTGAAAGAGAGAGGGAGTATGCGCAAGTGAGTCTGTTTGTGTGTGAGAGAATAAATGTGTATGCGTATGGAGAGGGAAACAGGAAAAAGTCTGTGCTACCCCCCAAATGTCTGCTTATAATCCACAAGAAATTGAAATGGGGAGCAGCTGAGTGGCAGTGGTGGTCCCCCTTGTTGCCTGCGTGCAGCCTGTCAATTCATTATCACTCTTTAATGCATACACAGATACAGTGATTAGGCAGTTCACTGGCTGGACCTAAAATGTATGCAAATGAGGGACACCATGTCTTTTCTCCCCTCCCCCATTCTTCAAGTATCCACTGTCTGTGGAAATGTTGGCAACCCTAGCTGCAGTCCGAAAAAAAACTTGCGGGGCCAGGAGAAGAAGTCTGCAAGGCCGCGGAAGAGCTAACCTGCTGCAGCCAGAAGAAAGCCATTCCAGGGCTTGGAGAGAGGCCTCCAAGGCTGCAGCAGAGCCCATCCTGCCTAACTTTGCAGGAGCTGTGCAATAGCAGTAGCCTCATTCCACCTCCATTCAGGCAGTGAGGAGCAGCGCTGCCATCCAACAGCAGCAAAGACAAGGCCCAGAAGAAAGGGGGAGGCCTGTAGGTCTATATGCTTGTGTGTGTGTGTGTGTTTGGTGTGTGTGTGAGATCACCTGCATGTATGTCTGTATGAGTCAGCCTGCATGTGTGCGTGAGAGAGCGAGCGAGCATATGAGTCTCAGAGCCTGCATGTATATGAGAGCAAAGAGCATTCATGTGTGTGTGAGATCCTGCGTATGTCTGAGAGACTGTGTATGCATGAGAAGAGCAAGGCAGCCTGCATGTGTCTGTGAGAGTCTGTGTGTGTGTGAAAATGAGAGATACTGCTTGGGTGTGTGAGAGCATATATGTGTATGTGTGAGAGACAGCCTGTGTGTGTGACAGTGTGTCTGTGTATGGGGAGAGAGAAGATAAAGATTGTGAAGCCCCCCTTTCCCAATTCACAAAAATCTGTGAGCAACTGGAAAAAAAGATCCCAGGCATGGAACGCTGGAGATTTTTAATCCTATTATTTTAAATTTCATATGTCTGCTGTTTGAATTATTTGGAATTTGGGAATTATTTTTTAAAAAATGAGTCATTTTAATTAATGACAGTTCATTGGCCGTTGCCTGCTTGACATATTTACTCTTTTTATTAGTATGGTTTTAATATTATGAATGATGTTTTGTATTTCTTGACTTTATTACTTAATAGGGATGTGCATTTGTCTAGAATGAATTAGGCAATTTCAACGAAATTGCCTAATACGTCCTGGTTCGGCCACCCCGAAAAACAAAGCGGATTTTCCCAAAACGTTTTGAAAAAATTGTTTTTCAGGGTAAATGCGCACTAATGGGCCTTGCCCTTGCATAAGGTCACCTTGACCTCGGCCTAAGATCCTACAGAAAGCCCAGGCATGAAGGCATGGTCCCGACACCAGGCACAAGGCCCGCTCCAGAGGCTGGGCCAAAATGCCAGGGCCTCAGCCAGGACCCAAGCCCAATGCCAGGGTACAGCATGGGGACTGGATCCTGACTCCTAGACCTCAGCCTAGACCTAGGTCTGAGCCCAGGCAATTCAATGAAGCTCAGCCTGGCCAGATCCTGATGTCAAGGTCTCGGCCTAAGCCAAGACTTGGACATTGGTTCATTGCTGGGACCTGATCTGGAAGCCAGGTCCCAATGCTGGAGTCTTGGCCCAGATCCAGTGCCAAAGCTGGGGCCTGGACCAGAGGCTGGGTCCTGATGCCTGGGCCTCAGTCCAGGTTCAGGTCCAGATCCAAATCCCAGGCCTTGGAAGTTCTCTTCATCTTTCTTCGTAGATGAAATAAAAGTGTCTCCTAGGATGCACCAGAGTTAATTAACTGTCATACACCAAAAAGGTGACCTTCGCTGAAGAGGGAGGCATCAACGTTAATACTAGAGTGTCTCCAGCAAATGCTGTCATTTCAACTGCAAGGAAAGAAGAAAGAAGACAGCTGAAGAGGACCTCTGAGATTTTGGCTATGGGCCTGGGCCTGACCCTTTTGGGACCCTGCCTCTGATTCAGGCCCCTGCGTCAAGGCCTGGGTCTGGGCGTAAGGCCAGTCATCAGGACCTTGTCTGCAGACCAGGTTCGGTGTCGGGCTTGGTCCTGGGCGCTGGCCAATGCTGAGATCCAGACATCAGGACCCAGCATCCAAGCAGGACCCTGGTATCACATCTGGGTCTGGTTTGTTTTCAAAACAATATGTGAAAACCAACACAATTTCATTGGATTTTCATTCTGTTTTGAGAACAAAATGAAACAAAATAGGACATTTTGTCTCATTTCCTACTTCTTTTCTCTTGAATGCCCATCCCTATTGATTATTCTTCTATGTTCTTCTCTCAGCTTTTCTCCTGTGGATACAGTGGCTCTTCTGCTTTGTTAGCTAAGCACTGACAATCAGCCCTATGTGATGAGCCTACTTTTGTACAGTTTTTAAGCAAAGAGGTAAAGCCAAGAGGAATTGTGTACTAAGTATACTCAATTTAGCATGTACACATTATTTTGTGCAGCATAGAATGCACGTGCTATATAGTGCACAGTTGCTATTGTTTCTTGGGTTAGTATGCATAAGCTATTGAAGCTGTGCTTTAGCACTTGGGCTAATAAATTAGTGCATCGAATGTTAATGGCATCTTAGTTTGCATGTAAAACAGTGCACATACTTTTGGACACATTATGAGGATAACTTTCAAAGAACTCCATGCTCCCCATATGCACGTGTATATGGGCACACAGAGATCTACAATAGTATTTTATCAACTAAGCATATCTGGTCCATACAGATTATAAAATATGTCCATTCCCCAACATATACGCATATGTTTCATCACATGTGAAAAATCAGCAATGCATTGCAAGCACATACTTTATGTATTTTATAAACATATGCATGTCTATTTTATACCAGAAAACAAAACTTGTTCATGTAAAATTCAGATTAATACACAGAAGTAGGTTTATTTTGAAATAAGTGCATGACTTGAAATTGTTGCGTCCATAGATGCAGATGGCTGCGACCGCTCTGCCTTACCTCTTTTCTACCCTTTTCCTCCTCCTTGAGCAAGATGGCTGCCTCCGGTGTCGAGTGCCAAAACCCTCGACGTCTCCAACTCAGCATGGGCGTCCCAGTCCACCATGCTCCTTCCCGTGGCCTCCTAGGGCACACGCATGTTGCCTACGCCTATGTACACATCATGGCGTGAACATCAGGGGCGTCCCTACCGCATGACGTCAATACCTCCGGGTATTTAAGCCTCTGCTACGATACCTACTTTGAGTTAGCAAGGACTTCGGTTTAGCTATTCTGACCACTCTAAGCTACTCTCTTAGATGCCTTGCTACCCTCTGGGGAATCTCGCTCCTGATGAAGCTCTAGGCACCCACTCCTCGGGGGCCTCTCGCTTCCAACTATCCTTAGGGGTTTCTACTAACTTGACATCTGCTCCTCAGGGGTCTCTCTCTTTATTTCAGGATCTCCTGTATTATCAGGTACTCGCTCCTCGAGGGCCTAACAGTCCAGTGTATCCTGCACCACTGACCTTTGGTCCCACCATCTTCATTGCCAGGAAGACGCTTGCACTACTCTCCAGTGAGTAGCTCTATGATCCGGTTCACCAACTCCACCCACCAGGCTCGGCTTAGCCCCCACCGCGGGTTCCTATCTACCCTGAACATCTGGGTGAGACTTCTACATCTGAGACTGTCAGAACGCATTGGCACCTTGCCAGACTCCAGTGCCTTTCCTTCCTCATACCATCTATTTACAGCAGTACAATAAAACTTTCCACCTACAAATGTCCGCTCTCTGCATTTAGCCTATTGCTGTTGTTCCCCACGGGGCCCCTCCCTGAGGGAGGAGTCATCTCCACTGCGACTAAGGTTCCACACAATGCCACAAACACAACAGATTGCTAACTCCATGGACTCGGCTCAGGTCACGGACTTGCAGGCCATTCCTGGCCTAGCCCAGCGGATCATGGAACAACAAAAGTCTTTGGAGAGCTACTGCCTTCAATCAGTTGCATGCTCAACTGAATTCTTCAGCAACTCCTGTGAAAGAATTGCTGTCTCCAGTGGAGACCCTCAAGACCACTGTACCCTTATCCACACCTACCAAGGTGAAGCCAAGATGTGTAGAGGGTTTTTTCATCAATGCAGCATGCATTTTCCATTACAGCCTACCATCTTTCCCTCAGAAGCTTCCAAGACCACCTACATCCTATCTTTTCTAGAGGGACGAGCCTTGGCTTGGGCTTCACCGTTATGGGAACGTGAAGATCCTATCCTGAATGACCTACCAGGATTTCTAAAACCCGGCTCACCAGAATGTCACTGGATCTGCTTTGCTCAATCTCCAGCAAGGTAATAAGCCGCTCACAGACTTTACGATCAAATTCAAGACTTTAGCATCCGAACTACATTGGGACACTGGATGTCTATGTGCCATATTTATGCAGGGCCTCAACTCTCACTTAAAGGACAAATTAGTGGCTCGTGATTTGCCTGATATCTTTGAGTCCCTGATGGAACTGGCTGGGAGAATTGACGGCGTCATCCGAGACCGAACTCAGGAGGCTAAGAGTCCACGAAAGTCCACTGTGGGGGCTAACCATCCTAAACCTGTGCCTATGGCCTCCAGCCTGCCTACTCCTTTAGAAGAGGAAGAGCCTATGCAACTAGGCCGAATCCATTTAACTTCCAAGGAGAGACATTTTCTCAAAAGCATGGGGTTATGCATGTACTCTGGCCAATTGGGCCTGGCCGTCCAAACCTGTCCCATCTGTACGGGAAAAAGACGGGCCTAGGATCTTCAGGAGAACTTCTCCTGAGCCTCACCTCTCCTACTCCTCCATTATCCTTACCAGTATCTCTGCTCTGCGGAGGACTTGAATTTCAGACTCTCGCTCTCATGGACTCTTGCTCTCATGGACTCTCGCTCTCATGGACTCCGAAGTTAGCATGGGGCACATTTAAAACTAATCAGAGAAAGTTCTTTTTTACTCAACGTACAATTAAACTCTGGAATTTGTTGCCAGAGGATGTGGTTAGTGCAGTTAGTATAGCGGTGTTTAAAAAAGGATTGGATAAGTTCTTGGAGGAGAAGTCCATTACCTGCTATTAAGTTCACTTAGAGAATAGTCACTGTCATTAGCAATGGTAACATGGAATAGACTTAGTTTTTGGGTACTTGCCAGGTTCTTATGGCCTGGATTGGCCACTGTTGGAAACAGGATGCTGGGCTTGATGGACCCTTGGTCTGACCCAGTATGGCATTTTCTTATGTTCTTATGTTCTAACCACTTCCTGGAGAAGTTTCATTGACAACCCAGGCCATTGACCTGCGCATCGGAGCTTTACACTCTGAATCCATCTCATTTCTCGTATTGGAAAAGGCCATGCATCCAGTGGTACTTGGACTGCCTTGGCTTGAAGATCATATACCACAATTTAATTGGGCCACGTTGGAACTGTCCTAGTGGGGACCTGACTGTCATGGCCGGTGCCTCGAGGAAGTTTCAGCGCTCATTTGCATGCCCACTACATCATCGTTACCTGGTTTACCTCCACAATACGCCTCCTTCCAGGATATTTTCTCAAAACAAGCAGCTGATGTACTTTCACTGCACAGAGTATTCGACTGTGTCATAAAACTGAAGCCTAATTCAGTACCTTCCAGAGGAAGAGTTTACCCCCTTTCAGTAGCTGAGACTCAAGCCATGTCCACCTACATATATGAGAACCAGCAGAAGGGATTCATTAGACCCTCAAAATCTCCTGCTGGTGCAGGCTTCTTTTTCATAGGGAAGAAAGATGGCACCTTACAACCCTGTATCAATTACAGGGGTCTGAATAAGATTACCATCAAGGACAGGTACCCCCTGCCCTTAATTTCTGAACTGTTCGACAGGCTCCAAGGAGCCAAGATATTCTCAAAATTAGACCATAAAGGAACTTACAACTTGGTGCGTATTCGTGAAGGAGACAAATGGAAGACTGTTTTAACACCCAAGATGGACACTTCAAATATCTCATTAAGCCCTTCAGTTTGAATAATGCACCTGCAGTCTTTCAAAATATGATGAACGACATCTTACGGGACTTACTTTATCAATGCATAGTACTATATCTCGATGATATATTGATCTTCTCCCAAAATCTGCAAACTCATCAGGAGGATGTCAAGAAAGTTTTAAGATGCCTGCGTGAATACCACCTATACACAAATCTTGAAAAGTGTGAATTCCTCAAGGAGTCTGTACCCTTCCTGGGATACATTGTTTCTAAGAACGGGTTTCAGATGAACCCCAAGAAATTAGAAAGTATCCGGGACTGGCCCCAACCTACAGGCCTGAAAACACTGAGCCGCTTCTTGGGCTTCATCAATTACTATCGTTCTTTTATTAAAAACTACTCATCATTGACAGTCTCTCTAACTGCTATGACCAAGAAGGGAGCCAATCCCGCCAACTGGTCTCCTGAAGCCATATCATCCTTTCTGACTCTCAAAGAGGCTTTTCAAAAGAAGCCGTGCCTCCACCATCCTGACCCACATCGTCCATTCATCGTAGAAGTCGATGCATCAGATGTTGGTGTGGGAGTGGTTTTAAGCCAGTATAGCGAATCCAATGTGCTCCATCCTTGCTCCTTCTTCTCAAGGCGGTTCTCGCCTGCCAAAAGACATTATGGAATCGGAGACAAAGAGTTACTCACAATCAAGCTGGCCTTTGAAGAGTGGCGTCCTTGGCTGGAAGGTGCGCAATCCCAAATAGTAGAGTACACCGATCACAAAAATTTGGAGTACCTCAGACATGCTCAACAACTCAATCACCGTCAAGCAAGAAGGTCCCAGTTCTTTAACAGATTTGAATTCCTTCTGAAGTATTGTCCGGGAGAGAAGAACACTCGGGCAGATGCCTTATCATGATCTTCTCCCCACAGGATGTGCCAGACGAACCCTGTCACATCATTGACCTCGGAAGAGTGGGTTCTTGCAGCCACTCATACAGTACCTGCCAGGAAGACGGTGGTGGCCAGAAATCTAAGGAAGAAGCTGTTGAAGTGGGTGCATGATTCCCGTATGGCCAGCCATCTGGGACAGAGTCTCACCCTAGCTATGTTACAGTGGTACTACTGGTGGCCAACCATGAAAAAGGATGAATAAGCTTATGTGGGTTCCTGCGCTGTCTGTGCCAAGCAAAAACTACCAGCCGGATGTCCTTGGGGGCTTGTTACAACCTCTACCATCGCTGGATGAACCCTGGAAACATATAGCAACCGATTTTGTGGTAGACCTACCATCATCCAATGGAAACAACACCATTTGGGTCACAGTTGACTGCTTCTCCAAAATGGCACATTTTGTAGTGTTACCAGGATTACCCTCTGCTATGGAGTTAGTAAAACTCTTTATTAAACACATCTTCCATCTTCATGGGATGCCTATGCATATCCTATCTGACAGAGGAGTACAATTTACTGTGAAGCTTTGGAGAGCTTTATGTCAAAAATTTGACATCGCCTTGGACTTAACCTCCGCCTACCATCCTCAGTCTAACGGTCAGACTGAGAGAATGAATAGAACGCTGAAACAATTTCTGCGATCCTATGTCAATGCAAGGTAGAATGATTGGGCTGAATTACTGCCTTGGGCAGAACTTGCTATCAACTCACATCCTGCTACTTCTACGGGGTCTTCTCCCTTCCAGCTTATCTATAGATGACAACCGCTGCCGCCTCTGCCTATTCCATTATCAGTGGCCTCTCCTGCCGCACAGACTACTGCAGCAGAGCTATCTCAACTTTGGAAGCAAATGAAGGAGCTACTCCTCAAAGCAGGACAGAAAGCAAAAAGAACCTACGATGCTCATCATTGAAAGGCACAACAGTTTCAGCCTGGAGATAAAGTCTGTAAGTACCAAATATCTTATCCTTAAACTTCCTTCAGCATGTTTTGCACCTCGCTATGTGGGTCCCTTTGCTATCTTTCGGCGACTAGGAAATCTGACATACAGTTTGAAACTACCTCCATCAATGAAGATACACAATGCATTCCATGTCTCTCTGTTAAAAACCTGGATGCTCTCCAAATTCTCCAAAAAGACCCCAGAACCAACTAGTCTAGACACTGAGGATGACATCGAATATGCCGTGGATGACATCTTGGATGTCCATAAGAGAGGCAAGCATGAGAGTATCTCATCTCCTGGGAGAACTATGGATCAGAAGAGAACTCATGGGAACTGCTGGCTAACATCACAGATAAGGAGAAGGTACGTCAATTCCACCTGGAACACCCACAAAAACCCAGACCATCTGGAAGAGGTCTTGGAGGGGGCTCTTTGAAGGGGGGCACTGCTGCGTCCATCGGTCACAGACAGCTGCGACCGCTCTGCCTTACTTCTTTTCTACCCTTTTCCTCCTCCTTGGGCAAGATGTCTGCCTCTGGTGCCAAGTGCTGAAACCCTCGGTGACTCCAACTCAGCATGGGCGTCCCAGTCCGCTATGCTCCTTCCCATGGCCTCTTAGGGCGCATGCGCACATTGCCTACACCTATGTACACGTCATGGCGGGAACCTCGGGGGAATCCCCACTACATGACGTCAATACCTCCGGGTATTTAAGCCTCCACTACACAACCTACTTTGAGTTAGCAAGGACTTTGGTTTAGCTACTCTGACTGCTCTACGCTGCTCGCTTAGATGCCTCGCTACCCTCTGGGGAATCTCACTCCTGATGAAGCTCTAGGCACCCGCTTCTCGGGGGCCTCTCGCTTCCAACTACCCTTCGGGGTTTCTACTAACTTGACAACCACTCCTCGGGGGTCTCTCTCTTTATTTCAGGATCTCCTGTACTATCAGGTACTCGCTCCTCGAGGGCCTACCAGTCCAGTGTATCCTGCACCACGGACCTTTGGTCCCACCATCTTCATTGCCAGGAAGACACTTGCACTATGCTCCAGTGAGTACCTCTATGAGCCGGTTCTCCAACTCCACCCACCAGGCTTGGCTTAGCCCACACCGCGGGTTCCTATCTACCTTGAACATCTGGGTGAAACTTCTACATCTGAGACTGTCAGAACATAGTGGCACCTTGCCGGACTCCAGTGCCTTTCCTTTCTGCCTCATATGTCTATCTACAGCAGTACAATAAAGCTTTCCACCTACAAGTGTCCGCTCTCTGCATTTTGCCTATCGCTGTGGTTCCCGATGGGACCCCTCCCCGTGGGAGGAGTCATCTCCACTGCGACTAAGGGTCCACACAATGCCACAAACACAACAGAAATCAGCAGCTCAAATTTTATTGAGGTCATCCTAGTACTTCACTCTGAACCCCCCTAGTGCATCTAACCTCCCAACCAACAATAGGAAAACAACAGATGAGTCTGTTATCAATTTTGCTAAATAATTAGCAGATGTGAAAGCCTAGTGTATTTGCATAAATGTTAATTCTTATGCACGTAATATTTTGAAAATTTACTCCTAATTGTGCAGTTTTCAAATGTGCATTTAACTGACTTAATCTTTATTACCAGAGATAGATGCCTTTGAAAACTTTCATTTTATTTTTATAAAATATTGATAACTTAGAAGGGTCTGCATTTTATCCATTTTCTGCTGTATTAGTTCTGAATATATTTTTCTATATAATCTTCCTTTGTCTTCTCTCAAGTTCCTAGATTCCCCTTTGCCTATTTTCTTTCCATAATGACTTTACCAAATATAAGATTTCCATCTCACTTACTGCACATTGTTTACAAGAGTCAGCTGAAAAATGAAGGTGTGACTCTTGAGTTCCCGTTAAATGAAGTGGTCAAAAACAGAAATCAAAGTCAATTTACTGTTATGTCACATTTTTGTGCTTAAGATTGTTAATTTCTTCCCTATCATCTGCACTACCCCAGTTCAAAGTCAGAAGGGGCTCAGATGGTGCAAGTAGAGTAGAATTAGAGGGCACTGAGGCATAACATCAAGAACTTTAACAATCCTTGCTGTGGAATACAGTATATATGTAAAATAGCAAAATTCACCGTCAATCTGTTATACAAGTAAGTGTAGGGCTGAATATACTTAAAATAAACTGAGGTCCATATTCAAGGGGTCTCTCTGGGTGGCTTTTAAGTTACCCAGATAAACGTAACAGTCAGAGGTACAAACAGCACAGTAGATATCAGTGAAGATTTGATGTGATTTGGAATGAGGCAAGATACACAAAGATGAGATTTCTACAATGAACTCTCGCCCTAGCTTGATGCACTCTCTACCTGAGTACTATCAGGTAGAAAGTGCATCACACTTATAGGTGAATTTTAAAAGCGGTATGCCAAAAGTGGTAGGTGCACGCTCATGTATTGCTTATTCATGGCCAGCCAGCTGGGGCGGGTCATGGTCATTCTGGGATGGAGCCAAAAGATATGCGTGAATGTAGTGAAGCAAATGTGGCACATATCTGGTTCATTTCAGTGCAAATTTACTTCTGCTATTGAACAGTAATTCTGAATAAAAGTATAGCAACATATGAAATGTTTGAAGGGTCTGTGTAAACTGGGGAGAGTGGAGGTTAAAGAATCAGGGGTGTCTTTATGACCTAGGGATTGACTGGTTAAACTGGTGGATGAGCTAGTTAAGGTGGTCATTTCCTTTACACATGTATATTTTTTGAAATGTCCTCACTTCCGTGTGTAAATGCTTAAAATTAGGAGCACACAGACATGTGCTAATCCTATTTTAGAACATGTATGCATACTTGTGTGCAGGAAATAAGATTTCAGCATATGTAGCCATGCACCCATATCCATAATATATCGGGCTTGGTAGTGTGTCCGTCAATGCTCGTGCATGTTCCGCAGTCCGCCGATAGATGGCGCTATAATATATCGAGCTTGGTAGTGTCTCCGTCAGTGCTCACGCATGTTCCCCAGCTCGCCGATAGATGGCGCAGGTGGCTTCCTGGCCGCCTTGGAGGCTCAAACATGCCGTATAGCGGACATGTGACAACACCAGCTACAACAGGTACGAAGGACAGTGGCCATCACGGGACAGGCAGAATATAGCAGAGGAGACCCTGGCATGCCACGAACGGAGCATGTCCCACGGCACACACTCCTTTCACGGCGAGAATGAAGGCCCAGCACACCGTTCGTGGTGAAAAGAGAAGGCCCCCATGTGCCACGATCGGCTTACTCTTGTGACATTTTTTGAAAATTCAAAGTTAATAAGCTGCTGTGATACAAAATCATGAAAAGTAGCTCATTAATTATGTTTGCAGTGCTAACATATATGCAAAAAGGCATTTGCAGGCTGGTTTTCAAAAAATAAACTAACCATACCTTAATGAGCTGTAGTTATTTGTTTTATGAAATTGTCCCTAGGAAACTTCTGTGCCTATATTTTCTTTCGGGTTTTTTCGAATACAAAAACTTACATATGGAATCTCGCAATGTCTGTGTGAATTTCAGCACAATTTAGAATATTGGTCCCAAGGATCAAGAAGATTCTTCTTCACTCGGTGTATCATAATCAGACTGATGTCATTATGGGTAGGCAATCATCAAATGATATATGCAGGATGCTTGATATTATTCATTCAGGGTGTAAAAATAATTCCAGGGCAGCAATTATCTCCTGAAAAGCAGGAAAGGGTTTTAGCAGGGTTGAGTATCAGTTGATGATAATTTTCAAGGTGGATTAAAGACCTTTATTTTGAGCCTAAAGCAGTGGCACTTGCTAATGGAAGTAAATCAGATGACTTTTGGCCTCTGCGGAGGGATAAAATCCCTGTTTCTATTATTGTTCATATTGACTATTCAGACTTCCTAAAACTAGTTGCTGCTATGTCTACAGGATCCCAAACTCTCAATTTAAGTGGTCAGCTGGGGCTAAGCCCCTTGCTGACCATGTAACATGGCATTCATGGCCCTGCATCATGCTGCCTGACTGTGGTTAGGCATGGTGAGGCTCTTTTTGGGGGGAGAGGGGGGGCATGGAATGATCACCCATTGCTTTTCTGCAGTTTTGAATTAAGCAGTTGCTATTTGGTATAGTCTAGTTGCTTCCTGGCTGCAGGGGAGCAATGGAATTAGGAAGAGTCAAGGATTTTTTTCAGTGGATATTTTGGTTCTTTCCACAAGTTTTTTGACTTTCTGGGTAGGCAGCATCTGAACTATAGTCACAACATGTGGTCCTTTACCATGGTTGGACATCCAAAGATGTCCACAGTGTTGTATGCTAGGGCAGAGTCATCTTGTGGGGGCAGGCAACAGGTTTAACATCAGCGATATCAATACACACCACAGCAGCAACTGCCAAAGTGGATGCAGCTGCACCTGACAGGTATGTTGTGGCCCACATTAGATTTTTTTTGGGTGGATGGTGAGCAGTCAGGGGACACGTTCGTAAGGTTCTGGGGCAGGTGAAGGCAGTGAGACATCTGGTGATGGTGCATTGGCATTTATTAGAGGAAGGTGAACTCAGTGTGTGTGGGGCAAGTGTTGCAAGATCCGGCTGCGGAGACCGATGGCCAGACTCCCTCACTCACCCGTGCGGCCGGTCCCACCTCCTCGGCCCCAGAAGTCTCACCGCGGCCGGGAGCCACAGTCTATGCTTTCTACCATGTCCTCCCTCTCAGGCTGCCACATCGATGCCGCGTGCAGAACAGGACGCTGTCGGCCCCAACACAGGCCTTCCTCCTGACCCCCGGGTTCCCAGGCATGTGCGCCATGTGACCCCTTTTCAGGATCACCTCAGGCCTTGCCTTGGCTTCTCCTGGTTCCTGTTCGTGTTTGGACTCTCCTACGTCTGGTTTTCCAGTTCCTGTCATCTGCCTGCTCCGTGTCAAGACCCTTGCCTGCCTGACTACGACTTATGCTACCTGCCAAGACCCTTGCCTCCCTGACTACGAGATACGCCGCCTGCCAAGACCCTTGCCTGCCTGGCTATGGGATACATTGCCTTCCAAGACCCTTGCCTGCCTGATCACGAGAATCACCACCTGCCTGAGACCTCACATAAGTCCAGCCGGCCCCGGTACCCAAGGGCTCAACCTGAGAGGAATGAGGGCTGGTAGTGGTGAAGCCCCAGCGGGGTCTCAGGTCACTCCAGCCTCACCTGCCGATGGTGGGCACCTGTGGGGCTCCTTCTCATTGGTGATTCCACCCCTGTTGGCCCAAGGATCCACTTCCATAACAGCTAGCCAGGGCCAAGGATCTGGCAAAGGCTTCTGCAATACAGGCAATTTCAGGACTCGCACAAAAAATCCTGGAATAGCAGAAAGTCCAGGAATCCTTAGCAGTGTCGATGGAGCGCCTCAATGTCCAGTTGAATTCGGTGGCCTCCACCTCTGCCCATGCTCCTCCTGCACCCGGCTCCTCGGTGGTGGCCCCGGTTCCTCGCCCGGTAATTCCTCTACTGGTTCCACCCCGCTATGCGGGTGACCCGCAGCAGTGTCGTGGGTTTCTCAACCAAAGCAATATGCACTTCTGACTACAATCTGCCTTCTTTCCTGATGACCTGATCAAGATGACCTACATCCTGTCGTTACTTGAGGGGAAGACCCTGGCCTGGGCATCACCTCTATGAGAGCGATCAGACCCACTTCTTCTGGACCTCCCAGGGTTCCTGGAATGCTTCCGGGCCATCTTTGATACCCTCGGTCAGCAGAGCCAAATCAGCATGGAGCTTCTTCATATCCGGCAGGATGGATGCTCTTTAATGGACTACACCCTGGAAGTTTGCACACTGTCCACAGAGCTCCATTGGGAGGAACCATGCCTTCATGCCATCTGTACCTGAATGTAATCCACTTTGAAGCACTGAAAAAAATCTAAATCTAAATAAATAAATAAATCTTCTTGGACGGTCTCTCTGCTAAAATTAAAGACGAGCTGGCAGTCCGTGATCTTCCGACATCCCTGGATGCATTGATAGATCTAGCCGGAAGGATCGACCACCGCCTCCGGGAGAGATCCCTCGAGATAGCGGGTGCTAGACGATGCTCGAGCAGGCCCAGTTGACTGCGCCCTTCTTCGCCCGGTTCTCACCCACAGACTCCAGTGGAAGCCCCAACTGAGGAGCCCATTCAGTTGAGCCGAGGCCCACAATCGCTCGAAGAATGCCAAAGATGCCGGTGGTCCGGTCATTGCCTATATTGTAGTACTTCTGGCCACCTCCTGGCCAATGTCCAGTGTGGCCATCAAACTCCAGCGCCTAGGGTTCACCAGGGGGGTAACCCTAGGGCTGACTTCACCAGTCCCTCCACTAACCTTGCCAGTGACTATAGTCATACAAGGCCACAATATCTCAACCTTGGCACTGGTAGATTCAGGGGCTGGCGGAAATTTCCTCATGCGGCTTCTTTTTCGTGGGGAAGAAGAACGTTTCTCTCAGGCCATGCATTGACTACCGAGGCCTGAACACCATTACAGTCAAAGATAAATACCCACTGCCTCTGATAATAGAGTTATTCAACCGCTTATAGGGGGCTCAGGTCTTCTCTAAATTGAAACTTCCAGGACCGTATAATCTCGTCAGGATCAAGGAAAGTGACAAATGGAAGACTGCGTACAACACCAGGGATGGCCATTATGAATATCTAGTCATGCCATTTGGCATCTGTAACGCAAGCACCCTCTTCCAGAACTTAATGAATGAGATCCTTCGTGACCTCCTATACATCTGCGTAGTCATATACCTAGACGACATCCTGATCTACTCTAAGAACCTGAAAACCCTTCTTCAATACATTTTCCAAGTTTTGCAATCCCTAAGAGAAAACAACCTGTATGCCAAACTGGAAAAATGTCTTTTCGAGAGAACTTAGCTGCCCTTTTTGGGATATATAGTGTCCAATCATGGGTTTAATATGGACCCCACCAAACACAAGTGTATCCTGAACTGGCCTCAACCGACAGGGTTACATGGCCTCCAACAATTCCTGGGGTTCGCAAATTATTATTGGAGCTTCATCAGAAATTACTCCTGACTGGCTGCCCCATTGACCAACTTAACATGTAAGGGGCTCCCATGAAGGACTGGCCGGCTGAAGCTGAGGATGCTTTCCAGGCCTTAAAAGGCACCTTCCTACACTGTTCCTGTCTTCTCCACCCAGATCCCCGGCTCCTTTTCATTATAGAAGTGGACGCCTCCTCTGAAGGAGTCGGGGCGGTCCTAAGTCAATTTGACCCGGCTGTGTGTTTACGTCCATGTGCATTTTTACCTAAGAAATTCACTCCAGCCCAATGGAAATATACCACTGGTGACCAAGAACTCCTGACTGTAAAACTGGCATTTGAAGAATGGTGCCAGTGGCTTGAGTGTGCTCAGTACCACATATCGGTCTACACAGACCATAAAAACTTAGATCATCTCCAGCAAGCTCAAAGCCTCAACCCCCGCCAGGCCTGCTGGGCCCTCTTTTTCACACACTTCTATTTTGAGCTACACTACCATCCAGCATCCAAAATCCAGTGTGCAGATGCCCTCTCTCGTTCATTTTCTTCTGAGGAGCTACCTGAAACAGCGAGGCACATATTCAACCCTGCATGGGTGATCGTCGCAGCAACACAAGAAGTTCCACCAGGGAAGACGGTGGTACCACGCAGACTCTGACATAGGGGGCATGACTCACCTTCGCTGGACACCGGGGACGGGCAAGAACCCTAGCTCAATTGCAGCAGTACTACTGCTGGTCCAGTATGCACCAGGATGTCAATGCATATGTAGCCCTCTGTCCAACTTGCGCCCAGCAAAAATTGCCTACTGGCAAACCTTGGGATCTGACTCAACCCCTACCACCTCCCAGCGAAGCCTGGACACATCTTTCAACAGACTTCCTTGTGGATCTACTGCCCTCTGGATGGAACACTGTCATTTGGGTCACCATTGATCGTTTTTCTAAAATGGCCCACTTTGTTGGACTGCCCAGTCTTCCTTCGGCTCCCCGACTAGCACAGCTCTTCACTCAGCATGTCTTGCGACTCCACGGACTGCCACGGCATATCACCTCAGATCGTGGTCCTCAATTTACTGCCAAGTATTGGCAGAGTCTCTGTAAATAGTTCCATGTTAACTTGGACTTTACCTCAGTCTACCACCTGCAAGCAAATGGCCAAGCAGAGTGGACCAATCAGTCTCTCAAACAATTCTTTCGAAAGTATACCAATGCTCACCAGGACGACTGGGCTGATTTGCTCCCGTGAGCTGAATTCTCTCACAACTCTCATCTCTGCATGGCCATGGGGGTCTCTCCATTCCAAAGTGTCTATGGCAAGCAACCACTTCCCCCATTGCCTCTGCCTCTCTCTGTTCCTTCTCCTGCCGCCCAGATGACCGCCAAGAGTTTGAAGAGCTGTGGTCTCAAGAACGCAAGATGCTTCTCAAGGTAGGTAGCTTGGCCAAACATTTTGCTGATCGCCACCGTCCGAATGAGGGTGCCATCTATGCAGCTTGCACCCCACTATATTGGGCCATTTCCCATTCTCTGGCAACTGGGAACAGTGACCTACCAACTTCGCTTACCATCCTCCCTCAAAATCCACAACGCCTTGCATACCTTCCTGCTGAAGCCCTTGGTGCTGTCTTGGCCCTCCAGGAGGACACCCGAGGCTCAGCAAATCTCTACCAAAGAGGAGACCACCTATCAAGTATGAGAGATCCTCTATGTGCAGAAGAAGGGTCGAAGTGGGAGTATCTGCTCTCCTGGGAGTGTTTTGGCCCAGAAGAGAACTCCTGGGAGCCCTCTACCAACATCTTTGACAAGAACTTGATCAGTCAATTCCTCAAGGATCACCCCAAGAAACCCAGACCCCCTGGGAAGGGGCCGGACTCCCTCACTCACCCACATGGCCAGTCCCACCTCCTCAGCCCCTGAAGTCTCACTGCAGCCGGGAACCATGGCCGACATGTTCCGCCATGTCCTCCCTCCCAGGCCGCCACACCGACCCCAAGTGCAGGACGACATGCTGTCTGCCCCAACACAGGCTTTCCTCTTGACCCCTGGGTTTCCAGGCGTGTGCGCATGCCACGTGACCCCTTTTCAGGGGTCACTGCAAGAGGGGTCAGGACTCCTCCTCCCAGGCCTTCAGCTATTTAAGGTAAGGCCTTGCCTTGGCTTCTCCTGGCTCCTGTTCGTGTTTGGACTCTCCTACGCCTGGTTTTCCAGTTCCTGTCTTCTGCCTGCTCCGTGTCAAGACCCTTGCCTGCCTGACTATGACTTATGCTACCTGCCAAGACCTTTGCCTGCCTGACTACGAGATATGCCACCTGCCAAGACCCTTGCCTCCCTGAATACAATGATCCACTTCCGTAACAGCACGGGTCACGACCTGATATTGTTGCACAGGGTGGGCCATCAGCTGCCCTGTAGTGCTCATCCTTTGGCTGTAAGCCTGATGGATTGTAATACAGGACCTAGTAGTGTGGAGGCTTTTGGATTCAAGTGGGATGACAGGATCAGCAGGACTGTTTCGAGTTGAGGCGTGAGGGTTGGTAGATCAGCATTTCCTGGTGGCACTAGGATGGTTGCACATTCAGTGTTGGTTACTCCTTTTGTGACAATTGATGTTGGGGCACTCAGGAGGAGTGGCAGATCAGAGGGGCACTTGCACAGGAGGTACAACCAGCTCTAGATTCTATGGCTCATGGTTTTTGGCTCCCAGTCATCTGTCTGGTATGTGAGAGGGTGGGTTTAGCTCCTGACTAAATGGATGATGCTTCACAGCCTGCTTTTGGATTGGGCAATTAGAGCCCATATAATTTGGCTGATGGAGTTAAGCAAGTGCTAGGTGGTATGTGTTGCGTTCGTGCCTATTCTTGCCCTCGCTCCACCTTGTCTACCTTTGTGTCGACTCCCTTCGGCTCAGACGGACAGTTGCAGCTGCGGCTTCTCTTTGCCTCTTGGTCCCGGTATCCCCGGGCTGGCCTGATGCCACGGATCCACCATGTTTCTGATGATGTAAGGGCGCGCGCACATGCGCGCGCTCCAGACTTTGTACCAGCAAGGGCGCAAACCTCGGGGGCGTCCCCCGGAGTGACGTCATCAATTTTCAATTTAAAAGATCTTTGTTTGCTAACTACAAATGAGTTAGCAAGGAACTCCAATGGGACTTGCTTCGGCAGTCCACGCTACTTGCAACAACGATCCGAGTCAGCAAGGGGAAATCTTTCTCCACTGCTCAGCCTTTTCAAACTTACCAGGAGTATCCACTCCTTGGGGGCTCCGCTCTCTCTCTTCTTGTTTTCAGATTGTTGGATGGGATCCGGTACTCGCTCCTTGAAAGCAAACGTTCCCAAAGACTCAGAAGACTCCTATTGCCTGGAGGTGATCGCAGACGTGAACACAGTGAGTCTTATTACAGACAGGAACCGGTACTCACTCCTTGAGGGCCCTTATTCCTAATCTCTAAGGCTCCCTTCATTCTAAGACGTTATCACAGGTACGGAGATCGTGAGTTACCATTGCAGATTGCAAATAGGAACCGGTACTCACTCCACGAGGGCCTATGTTCCTAATATCTTTCTCAGACTCTCTTCTTCCTCAGAACATATCCCATACCTATATCTTATGGACTACTATTACAGATTAACAGATAGGAATCGGTACTCGCTCCATGAGGGCCTATGTTCCTAAATATCTTGTAGCTTCTCTTCTATTCCAGAAGCCATTCCATACACAGTTATTGTGAGTTCTATTTCAGACTGCCTATAGGAACCAGTACTCGCCTGCGTCTCCTGTTCCTGAATACTGAAGACTCTCTGTTGCATAGAAGACAATACAGATATCTACAATTGTGAGTGTATCATCTACCACTGGTTATCCAGCATACCCTGTCTACTCACTACCTATAGTCTCTCCTTACAGCTCAGCAACTCAGAGAACGTAGTTCCAGTATCAGAGGGACTTCAGCCCTGTCGGGCACATCAACTCACTACTGCCACCTCTGGTGGTTCTACTTCCAGTCTAATAAAGAATTATCTGTGTTTGTCTCAATACTCCTGCCTAGCCGGTGGTCCCTTTCAGGATCTCCACTTGAGGGCACTATCATCTGCCATCGGCCCAGGGATTCACTATTTCTACTAAGTGTTACTCCTTACACTAATATCATCTGCCACTCTGTGGGAGCCAACCCACATCAGACCATTACTCCTCTTTCTGCGGAAGCTGATCCATCTCAGATAGCTATCTCCCCGTGGGGATCATACAGGTTGCTGGCTCATCTTTCTACAGGAACAAAGCATAACAGTTGCTACTCCTTCCCTCTGGGGAAGAAGAGCAATAACGGATTGCTAAACTTCTCCTCCTACAGAAGCCAAGCCTATCAGCTATCTCCTCCCTTTGGGAGGAGCTGATCGATTCCAGATCACTCACTCCACCCTCCTGGCGGGGTGAGCGCTAGCAGATTGCTAACTTCTTGGCAGATTCCATATCAGATTGCTAACTCCCCCTTTAACGGGAGTATCCAGCATCCAGATTATAATAGATTGCTAACTCCTTAGCAAGATCGCTAATAGTATGGGGTTGACACCTGTTTGGGTTCTGGGATCCCAAGGTGGGTCAAACTCTTCAGATCAGGGCTTATGGACACCAAACTTCTATAGGCTTGGGCTCTTGCTAGCTAGGGTGGGGGGGGGGGCTTTAGGTCATGAGGCTTGGCTTTAACAGGTGCCTTATAGTGGTTATGGGGAATGGTTCTCTGATTTTTGTCAACCTTCTGTGGTTTATCATGTAGGGCTCGGGCATGGTGCCACATATACTGTAGGAAGTTCCAGTGCAGTGAATACTGCAGACAGTGCTTTGTCTTTAGCAGCGAATGTTAGGCTTCTGTCTGCTAGCTCTGAATTTTCTTTTCAGGTAGAATTTCTGCATCCTAGAATCCTGGGACATCTCGGCGTGAGGACTGAAGAAGTATTCCAGTGGTCAATAAAATGAGAGAGTTGTTTGATGAGAATTTACAGAGCAAGATGTTGATGCTGAATCAACTACAGTCACTCACTGGCAGTTTGAATTTTGCTTTTAGAGTCATTCTGATGAGTAGGGTTTTCTTGAGATAGTTGTCGGCTGTGATCTGGTCACTCAATTGATCCATGAGGATTTGTTATTATGGAAGTATTTTGGTAGATTTCATTGGGATGTCCATGTGACTAATGGATCTGGTTTCTAGTCATGATTAGATTTGTTTTCAGATGCCAACAGGGCAGTAGGTTTTGGGGTTTATTTTCAAGGGATGTGGTATTCTTCCATTTTGCCTGCAGAATAGGTCATGACTAGTACCACTGGAAACATTACCTTTTAGGAATTGATGTAATATTGGTGATTTGGTGTGCATGTTTGTGTAACAAAAAGATAGTATTCTGAATGTAGTGTAATTAATCAATAAACAATCTGTGTACTGGTGTCTGCTTTGCTACGTGAGTTTGTTCTGAGCTGTATGCAGCTGAATGTAATTGCTTGGACTCATCATGTCCCTAGTGCTAATAATAACATTGCTGATTTTCTTTCTTGTTGCAAGTTTGCACAGTTCTGGATGCTAACTCCAGAAGCAGACCAGTGTGGAGTGGCAGTGCCCGATTTCCTATGGAAATTTGGTGTCCAGGAGCATGGAACTATTTGGGAGCCTTTAGCTCTATTCTCATGATCGGGGTGGTGCAACTAAGGTTGTGAGCTTCTTTTGTGAGAGGTTGGTCATACGGTTTGCTACCAGATAGTCTATTAAAGCAGTAAATTGAGAAGGCTAAAAGGTGGGTTTGTCTAAGGCTAAAGTAACAAGGCACATCTCTTGTTTTTCATTTTTCTTGAGGTCAATTGGTCGTGGTATACCAGCAGGTTAATTTATTACTCAAGGGTATTCAGACAGCATCTGATGGACAATTGCCAATTACTCATGAAGTATTGCAGGCTATATGGGACATTGTTTCAGAAGTTATCTAGGAGTTTCTCTTGCCTTTTGTATGGTATATATTGGGGGCATTTCAAATTTATGAATTGATGGTTGGAGCTAGGCATGGAGCTTATGCTATTGAGAGTTTTAGGGGTAAAGAGTCTGAATATGAGCTATTATGGACTATGGACACATTTTTATAGAATTTATGCTGCAACTTCAGCAATGGTTTCTGGACTTTCAGATGTAGTCATTTAGTGGATCGGTCAGTGGAAGTCTGACACATTTGAGTTATACTACAGATGGGGAGTAAAGCACCTGGACTGGATGGTATACACCCCAGGGTGTATACCCCAGGGTTCTGAAGGAATGGTATACACCCCAGGGTTCTGAAGGAACTAATAAATAAATTTTCAGACCTATTAGTAAAAATTTGTAAGCTATCATTAAAATCATCCATTGTACCTGAAGACTGGAGGATAGCTAAAGTAACCACAATATTTAAAAAGGGCTCCAGGGGCGATCCTGGAAATTACAGACTGGTTAGCCTGACTTCAGTGCCAGGAAAAATAGTGGAAAGTGTTCTAAATATCAAAATCACAGAACATATATAAAGACATGGTTTAATGAAACAAAGTCAGATTGGCTTTACCCAATCAAGTCTTGCCTCACAAATCTGCTTCACTTTTTTGAAGAATTTAATAAACATGTGGATAAAGGTGAACTGGTAGATGTAGTGTACTTGGATTTTCAGAAGGCATTTCACAAATTTCCTCATGAAAGACTTCTAGGAAAAGTAAAAAGTCATGCAATACGTGGCGATCTCCTTTCATGGATTACAAACTGGCTAAAAGACAGGAAACAGAGAGTAGGATTAAATGGACAGTTTTCTCAGCGGAAGGGAGTGGGCAGTGGAGTGCCTCAGGGATCTGTATTGGGACCCTTAGTTTTCAATATATTTATAAATGATCTGGAAAGAAATACGACGGGTGAAGTAATCAAATTTGCAGATGATACAAAATTGTTCAGAGTAGTTAAATCACAAGCAGATTATGATAAATTGCAGGAAGACCTTATGAGACTGGAAAATTTGGCATTGAAATGGCAAGATGAAATTTAATGTGGATAAGTGCAAGGTGATGCAGATAGGGAAAAATAACCCATGCTACAGTTATATAATGTTAGGTTCCATATTAGGTGCTACCACCCAAGAAAGAGATTTAGGCGTCATAGTTCATAACACATTGAAATCATCAGTTCAGTGTGCTACAGCAGTCAAAAAAAGCAAACAGAATGGGAATTATTAGAAAGGGAATGGTGAATAAAACGGAAAATGTCATAATGCCTCTGTATCGCTCTATAGTGAGACCGTATCTTGAACACTGTGTACAATTCTGGTCGCTGCATCTCAAAAAAGATATAGTTGTGATGGAGAAGGTAGAGAGAAGGACGAACAAAATGATAAGGGGAATGGAACAGCTCCCCTATGAGGAAAGACTAAAGAGGTTAGGATTTTTCAGCTTGGAGAAGAGACGGCTGAGGGGGGGCTATGATAGAGGTGTTTAAAATCATGAGAGGTCTAGAACAGTTAGATGTGAATTGGTTGTTTACTCTTTCAGATAATAGAAGGACTAGGGGGCATTCCATGAAGTTAGTATGTGGCACATTTAAAACTAATCGGAGAAAGTTTTTTTCACTCATCGCACAATTAAACTCTGGAATTTGTTGCCAGAGGATGTGGTTAGTGTAGCTGTGTTTAAAAAAGGATTGGATAAGTTCTTGGAGGAGAAGTCCATTATCTGCTATTAATTAAGTTGACTTAGAAAATAGCCAGTAGCCACTGCTATTACTAGCAACAGTAACATGGAATAGACTTAGTTTTTGGGTACATGCTAGGTTCTTATGGCCTGGAATGGCCTCTGTTGAAACAGGATGCTGGGCTTGATGAACCCTTGGTCTGACCCAGTATGGCATGTTCTTATGTACTTATGTTCTTAGCATTAAAAATAAAATAAAGGCAAAACAGATGAGTTAATTAACATATTAAATAAGTGATGCATAGCACTATTTACTAGGGATGTGCAGAGCAAAAGTTTAAGTTCATATGTCCATATGTCCAAAGGGGGTCCCATTTGCGGTCAATATGGACATAAACAGAATTCAATGAGTTGGGTATATGTCCATATGTCGCCCATTAAAGTCAATGGGGGAAGGATTTCCAGCCTATTTTTGGCTGCAGAATTGGGGTTTTCTTATCAATTGGCACAGGAGAGAGTTCCCTTTCCTTTGTGCAGGGAAGGACTCCCTGGAAAGGGTCCACCCCTAGAGTTGGGTATACCCGGTGTTTACATTGGCGTCCAGTGAATATCGTTGGCATCTAGTGAATTCCGTTGGCGTCTAGTGAATTCCGACTGTACTTACGCACTTCAGCTGATGACAAAGGAATTGGAGGATCTCTCAGAAATAAGAATACGTGTGGGAACACAAGGTCTGGATGAACAGGCAGGCACAGCAATGGAGTTAAAACACCAGTAGGAACACAAGGCCTGGATGAACAGGCACATCATTCGAGGACAGAGGTCAATCCCAGCTAGGGACACAAGGCCTGCATGAACAGGCACAGGAATTAGGTTAAAACACTGGTAGCTCGCCAGCATCTTTCTGATGCATGCTAGAATATTGGCAGCAGTATGGGCATGGTCCGTCAGGTGGGTGTGCAGTAAAGCCCACCTCCACCCTCATGCTTGTTCAGGGAAGGACTCCCTGGAACGGGTCCACCCCTAGAGTTGTGTGTACCCGGTGTTTACATTGGCGTCCAGTGAATATCGTTGGCGTCTAGTGAATTCCGTTGGCGTCTAGTGAATTCCGACTGTACTTATGCACTTCAGCTGATGACAAAGGAATTGGAGCCTAGGATCTCTCACAAATAAGAATACGTGTGGGAACACAAGGCCTGGAAGAACAGGCACATCATTTGAGGACAGAGGTCAATCCCAGCTAGGGACACAAGGCCTGCATGAACAGGCACAGCAACCAGGTTAAAACACTTGTGGGAACACAAGGCCTGGATGAAGAGGCGCAGCAGTCGAGCACAGAGGTCAATCCCAGCTAGGGACACAAGGCCTGGATGAACAGGAACAGCAACCAGGTTAAAACACTTGTGGGAACACAAGGCCTGGATGAAGAGGCGCAGCAGTCGAGCACAGAGGTCAATCCCAGCTAGGGACACAAGGCCTGGATGAACAGGAACAGCAACCAGGTTAAAACACTTGTGGGAACACAAGGCCTGGATGAACAGGCACAGCCACTGAGTTAAAACACCTGTGGGAACACAAGGCCTGGATGAACAGGCACCGCCACTGAGTTAAAACACCTGTGGGAACACAAGGACTGGAAGAATGGGCACAGCAACTGAGTTAAAACACCTGTGGGAACACAAGGCCTGGATGAACACGGATACTCGGATAGTAATTTTTTTTTTAATGTATTTATATTCTTATTCTAAAACGTTTCTAGCACTTCATACTTGATAACACTCAGGTGCTGTAGGTATTTCCCTATCCCCAGAGGAACACAAGGTCTGGATGAACACGGATACGTGGATAGTAAATTTTTTTTTTAATGGATTTATATTCTTTTTTTAAAAAGTTTCTAGCACTTCATACTTGATTACACTCAGGTACTGTAGGTATTTCCCTATCCCCAGAGGAACACAAGGCCTGGAAGAACTATCAAACATAGGAATCAAAGGCACAGCTCTGAGTTGGTTCAAGTCGTTCCTATCAAACAGGTTTTACAAGGTCAGAATTAACAACAAGGAATCTGACCCCATCCTATCAGACCAAGGCGTACCACAAGGTTCATCCCTCTCTCCCACCCTGTTCAACATTTACCTCCTCCCCCTCTGCCATCTGCTATCACAACTCAAGCTTACTCATTACCTCTATGCAGACGACATCCAGATCCTCATCCCCATCACAGAATCAATTCAAAAAACCTTCGCCTTCTGGGAGAATTGTCTTCAACCAATTAAACAACTACTTTCCAACCTGAACCTGATTCTAAACTCCAGCAAAACAGAGATGCTACTTATTTCACACAACCCAAACACCTACTCACCTAGCCTTGCACAATCCACATCTTTAAACATGCATCTCTCTGCAGACGTCAGGAATCTAGGAGCATGGCTTGACAACCAACTTACCTTAAAAAAATTTATAAACACCACCACCAAGGACTGCTTCTAGAAACTACAAGTCCTAAAAAAGCTAAAACCACTCCTGCACTTCAATGACTTTCGCCTCGTTCTACAATCCATTATTTTTTCTAAACTCGATTACTGCAACGCAATCCTACTTGGCCTCCCCTCCACCAGGATCAAACCTGTACAGATGGTACAAAATGCCGCAGCCAGAATCCTAACTAACACTAATAAAAGAGACCATATCACCCCCATCTTGAGCAACCTCCACTGGCTACCCATCAAACAGAGAATCCTATTTAAAACCTTAACCATTATTCATAAAGCAATTCACAGCGTCGCACCTATATCACTACAAACTCAACTTCGTCCACACTTATCCTCCAGACCCATCAGAAGCGCCTACAAAGGCACCTTAGCCGCAACTCCAGCTAAATCAACACTAAGAAAAAGAGCACTCTCAACTGCGGGACCACACCAATGGAATGCTCTCCCACCAGACCTACGCCTCGAACCCAGTCTACCAGAGTTAAAAAAAAGTTAAAAACCTGGCTCTTCAGGCAAGCTTTCCAATTCCCAGAATGTAACAGAGTTAAAACACCTGTGGGAACACAAGGCCTGGATGAACAGGCACCGCCACAGAGTTAAAACACCTGTGGGAACACAAGGCCTGGAAGAACGGGCACAGCAACTGAGTTAAATCACCTGTGGGAACACAAGGCCTGGAAGAACGGGCACAGCAACTGAGTTAAAACACCTGTGGGAACACAAGGCCTGGATGAACACGGATACTCAGATAGTAAATTTTTTTTTTAATGGATTTACATTTTTTTTAAAAAAAAGTTTATAGCACTTCATACTTGATTACACTCAGGTACTGTAGGTATTTCCTTATCCCCAGAGGAACACAAGGCCTGGATGAACAGGCACCGCCACTGAGTTAAAACACCTGTGGGAACACAAGGCCTGGATGAACCGTCACCGCCACTGAGTTAAAACACCTGTGGGAACACAAGGCCTGGATGAACACGGATACTCGGATAGTAATTTTTTTTTTTTAATGTATTTATATTCTTATTCGAAACGTTTCTAGCACTTCATACTTGATTACACTCAGGTACTGTAGGTATTTCCCTATCCCCAGAGGAACACAAGGCCTGGATGAACAGGCACAGCCACTGAGTTAAAACACCTGTGGGAACACAAGGCCTGGATGAACAGGCAGGCACAGCAATGGAGTTAAAACACCAGTAGGAACATGGATGAACACTGATACTCGGATAGTAATTTTTTTTTTAATGGATTTATATTCTTTTTTTAAAAAGTTTATAGCACTTCATTTATTTATTTATTTATTTATTTTTCATTTTTATATACTGACATTCTTGTATTCAATGCAAATCATACTTGATTACACTCAGGTACTGTATGTATTTCCCTATCCCCAGAGGAACACAAGGCCTGGAGGAAAGGGCACAGCAACGGAGTTAAAACACTTGTGGGAACACAAGGCCTGGATGAAGAGGCGCAGCAGTCGAGCACAGAGGTCAGTCCCAGCTAGGGACACAAGGCCTGGAGGAACAGGCACATCATTCGAGGACAGAGGTCAATCCCAGCTAGGGACACAAGGCCTGGAGGAACAGGCACATGAACTAGGTTAAAACACTTGTGGGAACACAAGGCCTGGATGAAGAGGCACATCATTCGAGGACAGAGGTCAATCCCACATAGGGACACAAGCCGCGGAGGAAAATAAACTAACCAGGATTCCCTCAGTAACGGCGAGTGAAGAGGGAAGAGCCCAGCGCCGAATCTCCGCCACTCCGGGATCGGGGATCTGAACCCGACTCCCTTTCGATCGGCCGAGGGCAACGAAGGCCATCGCCCGTCCCTTCCGAACGGCTCTCGCCTATCTCTTAGGACCGACTGACCCATATTGAACTGCTGTTCACATGGAACCCTTCTCCACTTCGGCCTTCACAGTTCTCATTTGAATATTTGCTACTACCACCAAGATCTGCACCCGCGGCGGCTCCACCCGGGCCCTCGCCCCGGGCTTCCGTGCCCACCGCGGCGGCCCTCCTACTCGTCGCGGCTTAGCAACGTCGACCCATAAATATTCTGGGTTGGGTATGTTGATACATAAAGATTTCCATTTAGAACTGAAACAGTCTTAATAAAAATGGTTAATATAAAAAAAAAAAAACCACTTGTGGGAACACAAGGTCTGGATGAACAGGCACATCATTCGACGACAGAGGTCAATCCCACCTAGGGACACAAGGCCTGGATGAACAGGCAGGCACAGCAATGGAGTTAAAACACCAGTAGGAACATGGATGAACACGGATACTCGGATAGTAAATTTTTTTTTTAATGGATCTATATTCTTTTTTTAAAAAGTTTGTAGCACTTCATACTTGATTACACTCAGCCACTCAGGTACTGTATGTATTATTTCCCTATCCCCAGAGGAAAACAAGGCCTGGAGGAACGGGACAGCAACGGAGTTAAAACACTTGTGGGAACACAAGGTCTGGAGGAACAGGCACATCATTCGAGGACAGAGGTCAATCCCACCTAGGGACACAAGGCCAGGCCTGGATGAACAGGCACAGCAGCAACTGAGTTAAAACACTTGTGGGAACACAATGTCTGGGTGAACAGGCTGGCACAGCAATAGACTTAAAACACCAGTAGGAACACAAGGCCTGGATGAACAGGCAGGCACAGCAATGGAGTTAAAACACCAGTAGGAACATGGATGAACACGGATACTCGGATAGTAAATTTTTTTTTTAATGGATCTATATTCTTTTTTTAAAAAGTTTGTAGCACTTCATACTTGATTACACTCAGCCACTCAGGTACTGTATGTATTATTTTCTTATCCCCAGAGGAAAACAAGGCCTGGAGGAACAGGCACATGAACTAGGTTAAAACACTTGTGGGAACACAAGGCCTGGATGAACAGGCACATCATTCGACGACAGAGGTCAATCCCACCTAGGGACACAAGCCGCGGAGGAAAAGAAACTAACCAGGATTCACTCAGTAAAGGCGAGTGAAGAGGGAAGAGCCCAGCGTCGAATCCCTGCCCGTCCGGCGGGCGCAGGAAATGTGGCGTATGGAAGACCGCCTCCCCGGCGCCGCTCGGGGGCCCAAGTCCTTCAGATCGAGGCTCAGCCCGCGGACGGTGTTAGGCCGGTAGCGGCCCCCGGCGCGCCGGGACCGGGTCTTCTCGGAGTAGGGTTGTTTGGGAATGCAGGCCAAAGCGGGTGTTAAGCTCCATGTAAGGCTAAATACCGCACGAGACCGATCAACAGCTAGTAGCAATAGGAATCTCTGGATTGGCGCTCGCCTGGTTCAAATCGTTTCTAACCAACAGAGGTTATAAGGTAAAAATCCAGAACAAAGAATCACCACGCCACAACTCGGCCATCGGAGTCCCACAAGGTTCCTCTTTATCCCCTACACTCTTTAATATTTACCTCCTACCACTCTGCCGACTCCTTACCAACCTCAATTTAATACACTTTCTCTATGCAGACGACATCCAGATCCTGATCCCCATCAAAGAATCATACTCGAAAACCCTCGAATACTGGGATTCCTGTCACCTAGAAATCAAAAGCCTCCTCAACAGCCTAAATCTGGTACTAAACTCCTCTAAAACTGAAGTATTACTCATAACTCCTGACAACAATCTCACAGCTTGTCTCCCAACCAACCTACAAACTACTCATGTGAGGGATCTAGGTGTGCTAATTGACAATTAACTGAACTTCAAAGCCCATATCAATAAAACCACCAAAGACTGCTTCTATAAACTGCAAGTTTTAAAAAGGATAAGACCACTCTTCCACGCCAAAGACTTCAGAACCATCCTCCAAGCCCTCATTTTCTACTACTGCAACTCTACATTACTTGGACTCCCTTCCTCATACACAAAACCACTCCAAATGGTTCAAAACGCAGCAGCCCGTCTACTAACAAACACTAGGAAAAGAGACCACATTTCCCCAGTCCTAAAAGACCTCCACTGGTTACCAGTTCAGTTCAGAGTCATTTACAAATCCATCACCTTGATATAAAAAATCATTTACCAACACACCATAATCGACCTACAAATTCCTCTCCGTTTATACAAATGCACAAGACCGACCAGGGAAGCCTACAGAGGATGCCTCCTTGTTCCACCCACCAAAACCACTAATCACAGCACCTTAAGAGATCGAGCCCTTTCCACAGCAGGCCCACCGTTATGGAACTCCATCCCCCCAGATCTCAGAAATGAACCTTGCCTCCTAACCTTTCAGAAAAGACTCAAGACATGGCTTTTCAGGCAAGCCTTCCCGAACTCCACCTAACACGCACCATCAATAAATTCTCTGCTGAGAAGCTTTATATATTGGACTCCATATTTATATTGTACTCTTGTATATTTATATTGTACACATGTATATAATTTTTAACCTCCTCTATCTCTCTTTATTTCTTACACTCCCAGTTCATTAGCCCCTGTTAATTGTAACTGCATCTCTTCACCACGTGTACTGTATTTATGTTTTAGGTTGTTTTCTTTGCACCCCTGTTTTCTGTAAACCGACATGTGAACGATTTCATGAATGCCGGTATAAAAAAACTTTAAATAAATTAAATAAATAAGTAAGTACCGCAAGGAAAAGTTGAAAACAACTTTGAAGAGCGAGTTCAAGAGGGCGTGAAATTGTAAAGAGGTAAATGGGTGGGGTCCGTACAGTCCGCCCGTAGGATTCAACCCGGCGGGTTCGGTCGGACCGGGGTTTCGGCGGATCCCCTACCCACACCCCTTTCGCGGGGGTTGGGGGGGCGGGGAACGCCTCCCGGAGGGCCCCGGCCCACGCAGGGCGCATTTCCTCCGTGGCGGTGCGCCGCGACCGGCTACGGGTCAGCTGGGAAGGCCCAGGGGGGGGCAGGTGGCCCGCCGCGCCGGCGACGCGTGTTATAGCCCCCCCCCCCCGGCAGCAGCTTTGCCGTTTCCCCCCGGCGTTTCCTCCTTCCCCTTTGCCAACTGTTAACTAGTCTTAACCTCATTCACTACATCTATGCAGACGATGTTCAGATTCTTATTCCCATAACAGAATCTATTAAAAAGCCATCGCACTCTGGAACAGCAGCTTACAAGAAGCCATCACTAATGTCCTCAACAGTCTAAACCTGGTCCTCAATGCCTCTAAGAAAGAACTCCTCTTCATTTCCTCCAACCAAGAAAACCTCCCGTCTCAGATCCATCACAAACACCTTCTCACCCACACTCATGTGAGAGACCTTGGAGTAATTATAGACAACCGTCTTCACCTAAAGAATATGATGAAAACCACAACTAAAGAGTGCTTCTACAGACTTCAGGTGTTAAAAGGACTCAAACCTCTCCTATATTTTCATGACTTCAGGACTGTTCTCAAATACCTAATATTTGGCAAATTTGACTACTGCAGCGCTCTCCTCATTGGCCTACCCAATTCAACAACCAAGCCCTTACAGATGATACAGAATGCCGCAGCGAGAATTTTGACAAGCACCAACCAGAGAGACCATATTACGCCCATCCTCCGTAATTTACACTGGTTACCAGTCAGTCACAGGGCTCTACACAAAGCTCTAACTCTAATTCACAAATCAATTCATAGCCTCCTCCATCTCGACCTCGAATTCCCACTCAAACTCCACACTTCCAACAGACCCATGAGAGAAACCTACAAAGGAGCACTACAAGCCCCACCATCTAAAGCCACACGACTCATCTCTACCAGAGACCGAGCTTTTCCTACAGCAGGTCCAGCCATCTGGAACCACCTACCTGCAGAACTCAGAATGGAACCGTGCCTACCAACATTTAAAAACAAACTCAAAACTTGGCTCTTCTTACAAGCCTTCCCTAATCCTTCAAACTTTCACTAGATAAGTACAACTACTCTGCTTTGAATATGGAACTTCGCCCCTCCAATATTCTCCTCATTTACTAGTTTGCTACCCTACTTAATATGCACTTCAGCTGATGACAAAGGAATTGGAAGATTTCTCAGAAATAATAATACGTGTGGGAACACAAGGTCTGGATGAACAGGCAGGCACAGCAATGGACTTAAAAGAGCATTAGGAACACAAGCCCTGGAGGAACAGGCACATTATTCGAGGACAGAGGTCAATCCCACCTAGGGACACAAGCCGCGTAGGAAAAGAAACTAACCAGGATTCCCTCAGTAACGGCGAGTGAAGAGGGAAGAGCCCAGCGCCGAATCTCCGGCACTCCGGGTTCGGGGATCTGAACCCGACTCCCTTTCGATCGGCCCAGGGCGACGGAGGCCTTCAGCCATCCCTTCCGAACGGCTCTCGCCTATGTCTTAGGACCGACTGACCCATGTTGAACTGCTGTTCACATGGAACCCTTCTCCACCTCGGCCTTCAAGAAGAATGCTCAGACTGTTTAAAATAACAAAATTAACGGACCCACTCTGAAGGACAATGCTCAGTCTGTTTAAAATAACAAAATGGAACAGACCCGCTCAAGAAGAATGCTCAGTCTGTTTAAAATAACAAAATTAACGGACCCACTCTAAAGGACAATGCTCAGTCTGTTTAAAATAACAAAATGGAACAGACCCACTCAAGAAGAATGCTCAGTCTGTTTAAAATAACAAAATTAACGGACCCACTCTGAAGGACAATGCTCAGTCTGTTTAAAATAACAAAATGGAACAGACCCGCTCAAGAAGAATGCTCAGTCTGTTTAAAATAACAAAAATAACAGACCCACTCAAGGACCATGCTCAGTCTGTTTAAAATAACAACATGGAACAGCCCAGCTAGGGACACAAGGCCTGGAGGAACAGGCAGGCACAGCAATGGAGTTAAAACACCAGTAGGAACACAAGGCCTGGATGAACAGGCACACCCATGGAGTTAAAACACCTGTGGGAACACAAGGTCTGGATTAACGGGCACAGCAACGGAGTTAAAACACTTGTGGGAACACAAGGCCTGGATGAACAGGCACATCATTCGACGACAGAGGTCAATCCCAGCTAGGGACACAAGGCCTGGAGGAACAGGCACAACCATTGAGTTAAAACACCTGTGGGAACACAAGGCATGGATGAACGGGCACAGCAATGGAGGTATAACACTTGTAGGAACACAAGGGCTGCACAGTAGACGCCGGTCAGGCACAGCGATTCATGTCAAGAACATGTGCTGCAGTGCTTACATTATCTTGAGGCATAGGAGGCAATTGGAACTGCTGCAAGGCTCCTTTCAATAGCTTTTTATTCATCTTGCCATTCACAAGGAAAATCGGGAAAGCCAGCAATGGCAGGTTAACTTTCAAAAAACACTAGCATTTCCATCAAGACTGGTGACAGCCTTGAGCGGTGAGGGCTCATGATATCCCCTGTCATTGAAAAGACACGTTCACTGGGCACACTGGTTGGTGGACATGACAGATATCCTTCAGCCACTTTGGCTAGGTGTGGCCAGACAGTGGACTTGTGTGCCCAATATGCCAGCGGATCTGTCTGCGTATTCTCTATCGGCTCTGAAAGATACCGTGTCACTGACAGCTCTGCTGCTGTCTCCTCCTGTGCTTGGGAGGGCTGAGAGTCACTCAATCCAGTTACTTTCTCTCTCGCCCGTTGCCAACTGATGTATCTTTATGGCCAACATGCCTTGGGCGTTCTGATGTGGAGGAGGAGGCACTAATAATAGTATCTGTCACTGACACAGTCCTTCTCCTGCCAGGGCTAGCAGCAGCACAACTCTGTGACGTGCCTGCTGTTTCCACCTGGGCTTCAAGCCTAATCTGTCTCCGCCTATGGCGCTCCTGTTCACGGACCTGTGCTAACAACAGCTCCTTCACAAATGACAGACAATTGGTCTGTAGGGCGAGTTTACCTTTCACACGGGGATCACAGACAGAGGCGAGCATGTATGTGCTATCCTCTGTTAAAGGCCTTAATCTGTCTTTCACCTGCTGCTGCAAAACATCCACACACTGCAGCACCTCAGCAGTCATTCCCTCTTGCCGTTTAATGCCCTCCAAATGGTCATCCAGGAATTTCACTATAGGGATGATGTCAGCCAAGGTGGAACTTCTGGAACTCAGCTCCTCCGTGACATCCTTGAAGGGCTGCAGGATTTTTACCAGCTGACTCATGACTAGCCAATCGTGATGCCCTAGGGGATTCTGCACACCTATGTCTATTGTACCAGAAAGTTCATGAAGGGGTGTCTGCAGCTCCAGTAACCTCTCCAGCATCATAAAGGTGGAATTCCACCGGGTGGCAACGTCTTGAATGAGACGCTTCTGAGGCATATCCAAATCAGTCTGCTTTTCTCGGAGAACCTGCCCCGCCCTGACACTTCTGTGGAAGTGTGCTGCTATGTTCCTGCACTTGTGTATTAACCTAAGCAGGTATTCAGTCTCCTTGTCCTTGGACTCCAAGCCCAGACCTGACTTCACTACCAGATGCAGAGTGTGTGCAAAACATTGGATGTTCTTAAACCGCCCATTGCTTATTGCCTTAACCATGTTTGCACCGTGTCTGTGACAAAAAAGCCTGCCCGCGTTTTACTGTCTCGCTGTGTACTTGCCAGCTCGCCAGCATCTTTCTGATGCATGCTAGAATATTGGCAAGCGGTATGGGAATGGTCCGTCAGGTGGATGTGCAGTAAAGCCCACCTCCACCCTGATGCTTGTTCAGTAATAGAGCTGCTGGCTGCCCCTGCCTCTGCATGTCCCACCAGTGTGCTGTCAGAGAGAGGTAAGAGTGTGCAGCATTCATGGCGGTCCAGATATCGCAGGTGAAATGCACTATTCCGTCTGCCTTACCTAGCAGTGCTTGCAAGCGACTGAGACAGTGCTTGTACAGGCTGGGGATGACCTTTCTACTAAATGTGGTTCTGGAGGGGACTTTGTAATTTGGAAGTACGACCTTCAAAAAACGTTTGAAAACCCACATTCTCCACTAACTGCAGGGGCTGGTCATCAAGGGCAATCATTTCCCCAATGCTCCTGGTTACAAACTTTTGCGGCTGCCTGCCTCCTACCCCCGGGATAGCGTTACCGCACTCCACCCATTTCCTCCATGGTGCATTGTCGCTTCCTGCCACGTGTCAGTGGGTTGCTGGCCTGCCGCCTGACTGCTAGAAGGGTATGAGGGCGTGGGCTGACTCTGCTGCTTCCCTACCACTGGCACCCTGGTTGGAAGGGGAAGGGGTCCCCAGATGGAAACTGCCACCATCCCCAGATGGCAGTAATCTTGTTGGGTGTTGCCTCTTAATATGATGCTCCATGCCAAATTTGATAGATGTCCCAGTTGCTTGCCTCTGCTAATATCCCTGGCACAGTAATTACACCGAGCATAACGCCGGTCTTCTGTCACTTTAAAAATGTGCCCAGATCGCAGATTTCTTTGTGATCCTCCTCTCTTTCCCACCCTGGGGGTGGATGGTGGCCTGGAGTTGAGGTACTACTGGGTGTGGGTGGTGCACCACTGCGCCCGGCGAAGCAATGCCAGCGGGGGCAACAGTCACCCTCTGTCTCCCTTCTGACAGCTCTTCCTCCTCCTCGATATCAGTGGAATGTCTCCCCTGCCGCAGAGTTCTGGAGGTGGAGGCTAAAAACAGGAGTATAACTGACAATCTACCGAAGATTCCTCAGGTATTACATCTTCCATTTCTGATGAGAATTCCATCCAAGAAGATTCTCTTCTGAATCAGAAGCTAACAGTGCCAGCGCTACCTTGTCAATGCGAAGTTTAGCTGGGACACTTCTGTCCCCTGGCTGCTCTTGGGTGTGCAACTTTTGTCTGGCTAGACTGTGCCTCATCTTCACTCCTCTCCTCCAAAACTACAGGGCCAGAAACACGTGGTGGTGATTGCAAAGTTTCATGGTCTGATTTCTTTTTTTTTTGGCCATGGAACTGCCATCCCCTACAAAGACGTTTGATTGTGACAGTTGCCTTTTTAGCTGTACTGGTGGTGTTGCACTGGTGTCTTTTGCGGTGCCCTCCGCTGCCATTCCACTAAGTCGCTTGCATCTCTCTTTCCCTGACATTATGGATTTATGTCAATGAGTACTAGTGGTAACACTGCCCACTGTCCCACAATAATAATGTTCGGTCTGTTTAAAATAACAAAATGAACAGACCCACTCAAGATGAATGCTCAGTCTCTTTAAAATAACAAAATTGAACAGACCCACTCAAGAAGAATGCTCAGTCTGTTTAAATTAAGAAAATGAACGGACCAACTCTGAAGGACAATGCTCAGTCTGTTTAAAATAAGAAAATTAACAGACCCACTCAAGAAGAATGCTCAGTCTGTTTAAAATAACAAAATGAACGGACCCACTCAAGGACAATGCTTTTAAGTCTCTTTAAAAATAGGAAATTGAACAGACTCGCTGAAAGGCAAATTGTTCACTCTGTTTATGCCCACTGCCTGCCTGGCAATGCACGGGAATTTGTCTGTGTGTGTCACTGTTGCGGTGAGTCCACAAAGGACGACTAGCTTCCTTTAAGTAGATATGAGGCAGAATACTGCCAGTGCCACTCCTGGCACTGCCCACGCCAGCACTGAACCACTCAAGAACAATGCCTTTAAGTCTGTTTAAAAATAGCAGATTGAACAACTCGCTGAAGGCCAATCTTCACTCTGTTTATTGCCCACTGCCCTCACTGCCTGCCTGGCAATGCACTGAATGTGTCTGTTTGTGTGCACGCAGTGCACACAGAACTAAAGTAGATTATGAGGCAGAGTACTTGCCAGTGCCACCTCTGGCACTGCCCAGGATAAAATGAACAGAATCACTCAATAACAATGTTCTTTTTTTTTTTTTTTCCCTAACAAAAGAATCTGTTCTGGTGTTGTCTATCAAATGTGGTTCTGTTCTGTGTGTGTCTAATCAAATCTGGTTTCTGCTTTCTTGTCTGCCTCAGCCTGCCTGAGCCTGCACCCAGCCCGATCCCGAGCCCACCTCCCCACTCAATCGCTGAAAATGTCCGTGATTCCTCGTGCTGCTGCTGCTTTTATAGTGCTGGCTCGTCAGGAAATCCTCAGAGAAGCACTGAATGCAGCGAATCGCGCTGTCATTCAGTGCTTCTCTGAAAAAGTGAACGCTGATTCGCTGCGTTCCGGTATCCATGCCGACCTGTGCCACTCTTTCCTGTGAGTCACTGCGACTCACAGTGACAGGGTCAAGACAGGTTGGCATGGTTACCGCAGGGGGCGGCCGCCATTTTTGAGGTAATCCGGGGCTCCGAGCTCGCAGCTAATGGCGGCGAGAAAGCGCGCATGGCGGTTTCGCCGTATCCAACATAGCTATGTTGAATTTGTTGGAAATCCGCTCGTATACGCCCCTCACTTTTTTAAGTTAAAAAAAATATATAAGTAGCGTTTTACATATGCGGTCAATATCGAATGCACACCCCTACTAGTTACTGTAATGACATTAGCAAGAACAGAAACACAGCTACCTTCTAAAAGAGACAGTTAGAAATTTTTCAGTTAGGAGCTTGGCTTGCGTTGGGGAAGGAGGTTGCTTCACCATTCTCGCTTTTTATAAGGCCAAAAGTGAGGGAAATTAGTTTAATTTAAAATGAAAAGCTTTGTAATGCTTAGTGAATGAGTGAATGGAGAATAGGGTAATATTATTTTGAGTAAATATATAAAGTAAATTTTTAAGTTGTTTCAAGATTAATTTATAGAGTTGAATAATTTAATTTTAACAACTCTATTAATTAATATAATTGGGTATTTTAGACAAAAATAAGTGGTGAATGTGTAGATCAAACTGAATGATTATAAAACTATTCTTTTAAACTGAGAATAGGGAAAAATAGTATTATTTGATTTGATAGATAGTTATTTAACAGAAACAATTAGTTCGTACTACAATTAGGAATTTTAGTTATTTAAAGAAAAGAGTCAAAAAGAAAGAAAAAATAATTCACTGGCCAGCACCAAGAGTGCAGAAAGAAGAACAAAAGAAGAGTACTGTTGTGCTCCGCGGCCGTGGCGCCCCACGACCGCGTTCCCCTACCTGACTCTCAAGCGCCATGAAAGCCCCGGGGGAGGGCTCCCGACTCGGGCCCGTTCTGCCCGCTGCAGGGGAAGCCTTCCTGCAGCCTCTCTCCTCCACCATGGAGATCCAGATGGCCGCTGTCAACTCATTTGCATTAAAAGGGACCTGTTCCCTTTAAACTAGACTCACCTGCTTCCAATGATCCAGAGCAGAGGAAGTATATAGGGAGGCTTCCTCTGCTCATTCCTTGACTTGGCAATGTCTCCTGTGAGCTTTGTCCAGTCTGCTTGCTTCGGTGAGTTTCTTCGAGCTTGGCTTCTGCTTTGTCTTCCTGGTTCCTGACTTCGGATTGGCTTACGGTGATTCTCTGGTTCCTGACTTCGATTGGCTTACGGTGATTCTCTGGTTCCTGACTTCGGGATTGGCAAGCGGTGATTCTCTGGTGTACGACTTTGGACTGGTGAGCGACGACCCTCTGGCACTCGACCTAGGACTCCCTCAAGACTCTCGTCTCCAAGGGCCACCTAAGTCCCAGCGGCCCGGGTCCCTACGGGCTCCTCCCGGGGGGACCGCGGGCTTCCAGGGCGAAACTTCAGTTGCCTTTGCACCGTTGCTCTGACCTCCATAGGTCCACCTAAGTCCCAGCGGTCGGGTCCCTACGGGCTCCTCCTGGGTGGACCGCAGACCACCAGTGGTGAAGACACAGCGCCTCATCTTGTCTCTTCATCGCCTCTGTATTCGCCTCAGCCTCCAGTGCCAAGGGTCAGCTGATCCCGGCTCCTGTTCTGCCTCGCCACCCGACAAGAGAGCCTACGGATCCTCCGAAAGGTATACCACCCTCTTGTCGGCCAAGGGTCCACAAGCCTGAGCATAACAAGTACAAGAAATTTGTAACACAATAATGGCCAGGCCTGAGCTCAAAAGTGAATATAAAGGAAATTCTGAGAACTAGAAAGGAATTTCAACATAAAGACTGTTATCAAATAAGAAAAGGAAGAACTGAAACAGAATTGGGGTATAATATCCCATATGTAAACATACATTTTCTATAGGAACAATATATAAACATATAAAGAAAATTACTACTAATGGAAATCTGAAAGCATTATATTGTTGTTACATAAATATTTTACATTTGTAAACATATAATATGGCTAGTCTATTGACAGTTTCCTAAATACAATGTAAATATATTGAATGTTAAATGGTACCACGTTGTCTTAACATCAGTTCCTTCATCACCATTACTCACGACTGCAGAACTCATATCATCTAACAGCAACGACACAAGTCTTCAACACACACAGTGAATGGTTTACATGAAAGTTAGTGTGAAAGCAGGGCTAGTTGGAGGGAAGGTGGAGGTGGAAGAAGGATGCTGAAGAGATAGATGGGGAAGGGGCTGAGTGAAGAGGAGGGGGCTGAGTGGAGAGAAGAGGCTTACTTGATCACTGCATTTGGGGGGGGGGTTATTAAACAGGGGCTGCTCCCATGTTTTAACCTTCTCCCTGCCATTGATCCTCTCTTCTTTCTCTCTGCGTCTTTTCCCTGCCCCTGATCCTTTCATGCTCTTGTTCCTTGCCCCTTCCCCCCATCTTCTCCTCTTGCTTTTTTATCTTCTCCTTCCCCCACTGCTTACCCTGCAGGAAAATGGTTGAAAGCTACAAACAAAAACAGGTACAACAGGCCTGTATTCACCGGGGGGAAGAACGAAAGGGAGGCGGGCCTGTGAAATCCAGCAGCCATCACACCACCACAGTGTTATCGCTGCCGTTGGTGCGATGATAACATGGCTTACCTTATTGTCGCCAGCGAAGACATCGTGGAGTCCGCCCTGATGCTGCCCCTCCCCTCGCTGCCCTAACTTCGCCCCTAGCAAGCTATCGCACACAAAAAAAGGACTTTTCGCGTGCGATAGCGGCTTATCGCACGCGATAAGCTTTACAAAATGACCCCCGTAGATTTTAATGAAAATATCAAGTAGAAGGATCCCATAAGGGTGTTTTATATGGTGAGTTGTGAGAGGAAATGCTTTGCACCCATTGCTGGGGTGAGGAAAGGGCACTGTGGCTGCAGAATATATAGTTACAAAACTGGAGGTGTGATGATGAAGCAGATATAGGACTGCTTTCATGGCTCAGTGCTTCATAAATTTGCCCCCACTATGATGGAGAAAGAAGGGCATTATCAAGCTTACAATTGCTGACATTGTAGTAGAATCCAAAGAGGAGCAGGTACACATACTTACCATCTTCTTCACCATCTAGTTGCTGACAGTGAAAAACCAAATGTCATTAGTATTCCCCTGTGCTCTGCGATTACATAGGGGCTCAAAACTCCACATCTGTTCCAGTCACCATCTTGTCCCACTACTCAAGAGAGCTTCATTTTTCACATTGTTTGAAAGTGTAGTGTCATAGAAATAGTCTATTACCACTGGTGCTAAAACTTTGCATTAATTGTATGAATATGCATGAGAAATAACTGAGTTGTGATTATATAATTAGAAGGTCTTTAAAAGAATGCTGTAATATGGATAAAACTGAGACTGATAATCAAGATCGTCAATCATCAAACTCTACACCTTTGTTTTAGACTACAGTGGTATATAGATTTCTGTATTAATGTCAATGTTTAAAATGTATTGAATTGAATAAAGGTTTTTAAATAATGCATAGTAATACAGTATATTTTTATTAGACATTGACAGGTTTTTGACCAATCTAGAGTGCTTTCATTTGCTCTACATATCATTATCTTAATCTTATGCTGATAAATGTGTGTTGATATTCAAATTTAGTGCTTGATTTACTAAGGCTTTTCTCTTATTCCGTGTTTATGGGAAAATATTTAGTAAATGAGGTTCTTAGGTTTTAAACTGCCTCTGCTCCATATTTCTTTGAATAGGATTTATCTACAAATAAACAATCTTTCAGGTCATCTTCAGATGATGAAATACCTAGTATTGGAAATTCAGTGGTGTATGACTACATGAGCGTTCAATATTTGCATAACCTTCAAGTTATTAATCCCCTGCAGTGCTGATGTTGATTCAGCAGAGTTCCTGCAATCGCTCTTACCATTGATTCTTACAATACAAATCATAACCTGAGGCTGGGATACATGATAAAGTGCCGTTCAGAACTTTGCAATAGCAAGCTACAATGATCAGCAGAATTTGACACATAGCAGAACTGATAAGAAAGACATCTGTAACAATTTTGTTTTTACATTGGATTCTTGGAAAAGGTGGTGGAGACAAAAATTCTATCAGAATTAATAAAGCATGAAATAAGCACATGGAAACCCTACTGGCAGAGAGGTTGATAAAGAAGTACTAGAGTAACCTGAACAGAGTAGTGGTTACAACCCAAAATAGCAGTGATATGACTACATTGGGCTTTCAAGAAGCCATGGTTAAAACCTATCTTTCAATGAATACAGGGAGGCTGATGTGTTTGGACAACCACCTTAATAATTAATTTTGGCAGTTGTGAGGATAATTACGAGGCTTGGTAGTAAGACATGGAGGGGGGAGTGCCTAGATGTTAAATTACAGTAACTAATAACTATTGGCCTTGTAAGAATCAAAGATGAAAATGACAGGGCCTGAAATGGCCTTCCAGTGAACATGATATCAACCAATATTTTTGACAGATTTTTGGCATGCTTGTGATTAGGGATGTGCATCGTTTTCATGACGAAACGATATTTCCTTTTTCGTCATGTATCGGGGGTCCCCGAAAATGTTAGGAAAACCCCACAAAATGTTGTGTGGTTTTCTTATCATTTGGGGGGGGGGGATGGGCACACAGAAAAAAAACCCCCAAACCCACCCCAACCCTTCAGATCTAATTATTTACAATCCTCCACCCTCCCAATCCCCAAAAACTTACCAAACGTCCCTGGTGGTCCAGCGGGGGTCCCGGAAGTGATCTCCTGCTGTCGGGCTGTCGGCTGCCAGTGAACAAAATGGTGCTGATGGCCCTTTGCCCTTACCATGTGACAGGGACTAAAGGTGCCATTGGCCGGCCCCTGTCACATGGTAGGAGCAATGGATGGCCTGCACCAATTTTTAAGATGGGGAGGGTGGAGGATTGTAAATAATTAGATCTGAAGGGTTGGGGGGGGGTTCTAAATAAATGTGAAGGATCGGGGTGCACGCTAATGGGTTTGTGTTAGCGCGCACTAATTGGAGCTAGCGTCCACTAACAAGAGCTAGCACTCGCTAACTCCTGTTAGTGCGCGCTAAACCAGAAATGATTTTATATACTCAAAAAATGGCGATACGCGGGAATACAAACTTTTCCCATGGCTACACGAAACTGAAAGCGGAAAGAATCTGGCACCCGATGCACATCTCTTCTCGTGATAGATGTGGAGGACTATGGTAGATAAAGGGTTGAGATGCTAGCAAAAAGACATGATGTGAGGGAGGAAGTTTGATGGTTGGTATTGTTTTGCATAAGATAATTTTTATGCTTGTATTTTCAAAGCAGAAGATTCTCAGCAGGGCAGACTGGATCAGTCTATGTGATCTTTACATTTTATTAATTGAGCACCTCCTCCCTAACCTGTCATACCATTTCAATTCAGTTTCAGAAGTATATGGATTTTTTTTCTTTTTTTAATTTCCAAATAAATAGGAAGTCATTAGCCCAAATAGTAATTGTCCTAATTTTAAATAAAATATTAAAAAACAAAATAAGTGTTCATTACTCAGTTATTCTAGACCTTTCATATGGACTGTATAAGCAAGATTCTGCTTTTAAAACCTTTCATCTATAAATTCAGATACAGAAAAACTAGAAGCAGTATGAGACCTTTTATTCTTATGGAGAAAATTCACATACACTTTAGTATCTTCAATTTCTTTTTAAAGAAATCATAGCAGTAACTTTAATCTGGATTTATTCTGTTTGTGTAGCAGATATCTGATTCTTCATTGAATCTATAGTACTAGAACAATTGTCTAATTTATTGCTTACAGTTCTTTCAAGGTACACTATGCCCTGACATATATCCTCCAGGCCAATGCTTACAGGACATGGAAAAAAGCTGATTTCCACGGAACTTCTGGTGTCTGTCTACTCTGATGATCCTTCATGACCAGGACAATGCTTTTGATCTCAGACCCAGCCAAAGCTGGTGCAGGCAACATAGGATCTCTGATCTCTGGAGTTTGTTGCCAAGAGAGGTGAGCGACTCTCAGGGCTAAAGGTTGTTTTCTGCCTCTGGCTGGCTCAGCACCATCCCAGCAGTATTACAAGCTATGAGGAATTCCCCTGAGACATTGTGATCCCTAATCCTGGACAGCATCTGAGGAATTGGGTTTTGTGAAGGAAGGTACAGAAGCAAGCCGCACACACTCTTTCCTTTCTACCATGTTCAAAGGAAGGGGAAATCAAATGCCAGCAGAGGAATGAGCAGCTCAGACAGCAATACTACAGAAAATCTGCAACGAAGTGCACCCCTTTGGCACATGACATCGCAGAGTGCCACTTTAAAAATAGAATGTGGGCACCTCAGATTGACATCAGCAGGAGACAGCAGGCTGTTGGTGTGAAGAAGATGCACTGAGAGCAGAAAAGCAGAGAGGCAGATGGTGAGTCCTTCTCACAACCCCACTGACTGCCGCAGAGTACCACTTTAAGTATAAAACTCAGGCACCTCAGAGTGACATCAGCAGGAAGCAACAGGTAGGCAACCAGCGCAAAGAAATTTGCTCCAGGGGCAGAAAAGCTGGGGGCGGATAATGAGTCCTTCTCACAGCACAGGGGCATATTTATGAAGACAAAAATGTACTGATGTTTCAAGATTTTTCAACTAAGATAACTCAAATGTAAGGGATTCTCCTAAATATGTACTCTTTTTAATATGAAAATTAAGTTCAGCTTGCAATATCCAGTAAAGTTAAGAACTTAGCATGAGAGAAGTCAAAATTTTTGACTCTACTACAGAGGCATCAGTATTTTGCCAACTGTTGCATGAAAAGACTTGACTATTTTTGTCTTATGTGAAGTCTGCTCAGACATTGTGGCAAATATCAAATGTTATCCATCTAAATGGCAAACAAGGTATATTCACCTACTTAGGAAAATTATAGCTGGATAAGTACCGTAGTTACCTGGCTATAATTTAGCCAGATAAAAAAGGGGCATTCCAGGAGCATTCCAGGGAGGGATTATCTGGCTAGCTTTGCTGAATATCACGTATATCAGGCTAAGTTGTCTGGCCTTCTGAGACCAGATAGCATGCTACTTAGCCAAATAGCTTTAAAAGGTATTTGGCTAAGTAGCACTATGATAGTCAAAATTAAAGAAAGAAAAGGTCAATCCCCTCCCTCTTCTCAAAAACCTAATACAAATGTCCTGTCAGGCCATGCTATGCTCTATCAGAGGCAGTGCTGGAAGTGTAAACTTCAACATATGCTGGGGGATGGGGAGGGAAAGGGGGTCTTGTGCATTATAGCTTTCCCATGGGTGGATGGGGAGAGGAGGGGGGCAAGTCAATCTTTATATTTTTTAAAAATCGGAACAAGGAAACAGCTGACAATGCAGAGCACGTCTTATGATTTAAAACAAGTTTGGGGGTTGAGTTCATCTCCAACAGGGCATTTGTATTAGGTTCTGGGGAGAAGGGAGAGAGGGAGGGAGGGAGGAAGGGAGGAAGGGAGGGGATTGGCCAAATGGCTATTTTCTGCCTTTGGTTTTGACTATTTATGGCAGCTCTACTTAGCTGGATATCTTTTAAAGATACTCCGTTATGTAGCACATTATCCAACCACACAAAACTGGATATCTAAATAACCTAGCTGGCTATATTCAAATATAGCCGTGTAGGTTGTTTTTGTTATCCGGTTACAAGGGCTAGACAACTTTTAGGCTAGTATATTCAGTAAGATGCTTATCTCGCTGAATATATGGAACAATTTATTTGACTCATTTTAGCCAGATAACTTATCCCATAAATGTCCTATTGCATATTGTCCTTATTGGATAGCTTGGGTCATTCCTGAAGCTCCTTTCCATTATATGGGCAGATTATAAGCTTATATAATGCATGTGTGTATAGATTCCTGGAGATGTTTTTCATCTTTAAGCAGCAAACACTTGCTAAACAATTTTTATATCAAACTGGATAGCTGGATACCTTTCCCAGTGTTGTTGTAAAGTAGACTTGTTTTGGCAAAACTGGTATTGTTTTCCTAAATTACTTTGGGGCTGATATTCAGCCATGGAGAGACTAGTTAAAGTAGCTGGATATAGGTATCTGGTTAACTTAATGGGTATATTTGGTAACGCAGCTGTGCTGTTGAATATCCCATGCTATTTTAAAGTTAGCCGGATAAGTATATCCGGACAACTTTACAACAGCCCTGTGGCACAACCAGAGTTAGTTGCATAAGTTAGCAGCTAACTCCGAGTTAGCCACTTAACTTATTTGCTAACTCTGGCCCACCTGGAAATGCTGCCCGCCCACCCCTGGAAAGCTCCTGACTTATACAGCTGAATTTAAACTGCACACATCATTATGCAAGTAGAATTTAGCCACAAACATCTTTAAATATAGCTGACTGGCTAATTAGATGGATAACTTTACTGTTATCCATCTAAATGACTTTTGAATATCAACCTCTTTATGTCAGTTCTCACAGTGGAAAAAGACAAACAGTGGAGTGCCTCAGTGATCTGTACTTAGACTGGTGCTTTTTAATATCTGGAAAAGGGTACGACAAGTGATCAAATATGCGGATGACCCAAAATTATTCAGAGTAGTTAAATCTCAAGTGGATTGTGATGAATTGCAGGAGGACCCTGTAAGACTGGAAGATTGGGCTTCCAAATGGCAGATGAAATTTAATGTGGACAGGTGTGGACATCTGAAGAAAATAGGATAAAACATAAGCATTGTCAAGTAAGGGTAAAACATTGATAAGACAGGTGAAGAGAGAATTTGAAATGAAGTTGGCCATAGAGGCAAAAACTCATAATAAAAACTTTTTAAAGTATATCCAAAGCAAAAAACCTGTGAGGGAGTCGGTTGGACCATTAGATGACCGAGGGGGTTAAAGGGGCTCTTAGGGAAGATAAGGCCATTGCAGAAAAACTAAATGAATTATTTGCTTCCATGTTTACTAATGAGGATGTTGGAGAGATACCAGTTCCGGAGATGGTTTTCAGGGGTGATGAGTCAGACAAACTGAACGAAATCACTGTGAACCTAGAAGATGTAGTAAGCCAGATTGACAAACTAAAGAGTAGCAAATCACCTGGACTAGATGGCATGCATCATAGGGCACTGAAGGAACTCAAAAATGAAATTTCTGATCTATTAGTTAAAATGTGTAACCTATCATTAAAATCATCCATTGTACCTGAAGACTAGAGGGTGGCCAATGTAACCCCAATATTTAAAAAAGACTCCAGGGGCGATCCAGGTAACTATAGACCAGTGAACTTGACTTCAGTGCCGGGAAAAATAGTGGAAACTATTTTCAAGATCAAAATCGTAAAGCATATAGAAAGACATGGTTTAATGGAACACAGTCAACATGGATTTACCCAAGGAAAGTTTTGCCTAACAGGAAACAGAGAGTAGGATTAAATGGACACTTTTCTCAGTGGAAGGGAGTGGACAGTGGAGTGCCTCAGGGATCTGTATTGGGACCCTTACTTTTCAATATATTTATAAATGATCTGGAAAGAAATACGACAAGTGAGATAATCAAATTTGCAGATGATACAAAATTGTTCAGAGTAGTTAAATCACAAGCAGATTGTGATAAATTGCAGGAAGACCTTGTGAGACTGGATAATTGGGCATCCAAATGCCAGATGAAATTTAATGTGGATAAGTGCAAGGTGATGCATACAGGGAAAAATAACCCATGCTATAATTATACAATGTTGGGTTCCATATTAGGTGCTACAACCCAAGAAAGAGATTTACGTGTCATAGTGGATAACACATTGAAATCGTCGGTTCAGTGTGCTGCGGCAGTCAAAAAAGCAAATAGAATGTTGGGAAGTATTAGAAAGGGAATGGTGTATAAAACGGAAAATGTCATAATGCCTCTGTATCGCTCCATGCTGAGACCACACCTTGAATACTGTGTACAATTCTGGTCGCCGCATCTCAAAAAAGATATAATTGCGATGGAGAAAGTACAGAGAAGAGCTACCAAAATAATAAGGGGAATGGAACAACTTCCCTACGAGGAAAGACTAAAGAGGTTAGGACTTTTCAGCTTGGAGAAGAGACGACTGAGGGGGGATATGATAGAGGTGTTTAAAATCATGAGAGGTCTAGAACGGGTAGATGTGAATCGGTTATTTACTCTTTCGGATAGTAGAAAGACTAGGGGGCACTCCATGAAGTTAGCATGGGGCACATTTAAAACTAATCAAAGAAAGTTCTTTTTTACTCAATGCACAATTAAACTCTGGAATTTGTTACCAGAGGATGTGGTCAGTGCAGTTAGTATAGCTGTGTTTAAAAAAGGATTGGATAAGTTCTTGGAGGAGAAGTCCATTACCTGCTATTAAGTTCACTTAGAGAATAGCCACGGACATTAGCAATGGTGATATGGAATAGACTTAGTTTTTGGGTACTTGTCAGGTTCTTATGGCTTGGATTGGCCACTGTTGGAAACAGGATGCTGGGCTTGATGGACCCTTGGTCTGACCCAGAATGGCATTTTCTTATGTTCTTTTTTTTTTTTTTTTTAATTATCTCTTTATTAAATTTTCAAAATTTACATCAAGAAACCATCTCGACATATTATTATGTATACAACCATTTCAACATCTTTTTTCTCAAAAACATATTTCAGGAAAACACTATAATGGCATACATTTTTTAAGTCCACTAATAACTCCAAGAATAACCTTTACTCATAATAAACTTCACAATAAAGGAGGAAAAAACTAGATTTAACTAGCTTAAGAGGTAATCTATATTAATTGAGGGAATACATTCTCAGACATTTGAGGTATCGAGTACCGAGTAGGGATGTGCAGACCAAAAGTTTAAGTTCATAAGTCCATAAGTCGAAAGGGGGGGTCATTTGCGGTCAATATGGACATATGGAGAATTCCATAAGTTGAGTCTATGTCCATATGTGCAAATAAAAATTTAAAACCCCTCACCCGCCTTAATCCCCCCCCCCCCAAGACTTACCAAAACTCCCTGGTGGTCCAGCGGGGTCAGGACGCCATTTCTGAACTCCTTTGCAAGGAGCACGTGAGGTCGGCGTCACGTCGGAGTGACGCGGCATCACGTGATTCCCCTCGGGTCCGCTCCGGGACCCTCGTTGGGCCCAAAAGGCACTTTTGGCCAGCTTGGGGGGTCAGGAGGCCCCCCCAAGCTGGCCAAAAGTGCCTTTGGGCCCAACGAGGGGTCCGGGAGCGAACCCGAGGGGAATCACGTGACGTCGGCGCCACTTCGGAGTGACACGGCGTCACGTGATTCCCCGCGGGTCCGCTCCCGGACCCCTCGTTGGGCCCAAAAGGCACTTTTGGCCAGCTTGGGGGGTCAGGAGGCCCCCCCAAGCTGGCCAAAAGTGCCGTTTGGGCCCAACGAGGGGTCCGGGAGCGGAACTGCGATGGACCACGTGACGTCGGCGTCACGTCGGAGTGACGCGGACGTCACGTGATTCCTCTCGGTTCCGCTCCCGGACCCTCAAGGAACTTTTGGCCAGCTTGGGGAGTTTGGTAAGTCTTGGGGGGGGGGAGTAAGGAGGGTGAGGGGTTTAAATTTTTATTTAGATCAACAATCGCGATTTCCAACGTATTCAACATAGCTATGTTGAATAAGTTGGAAATCTGATCATTTACGCCTCATCACTTTTTTAAGTTAAAAAAAAAATAAGTTGCGTTTACATTTAAGTTCAAAACGAATGCACACCCCTAGTACCGAGTAAAATAATACCTCCATTAGGAACACTCAACCAACTTATCACTCAGGAACTGTGTAATTGTGAGGGAGTGTAAAACAAATACGATTTTTCTTTAAATTAACAAAACACTTGCACGGAAATTTTAAACATAAACGTAGCTCCTATTTGTAACACTTGAGGTCTTAATATCAGGAATTGCCTTCGTTTCTTTTGAGTGGTTTTTGAAACGTCAGGGAACACTCTGACTTGCATTCCCAAGAATTTTTCAAGGCGATTTTTAAAGAATAGTTTTAACACCCATTCCTTATCCATTTCCATGGCAAATGTTACTATCAATGTCGCAGGGACAAGCCAAGTCCTGGTCAGAGGTTTCCAGGAAATCTGTGAGATTAAGTCCAGTTCCTGTTTCTTTTTCTCCTCCAATAGCTCCTAAATTCTCCAAATTTTCCCTCTTAGTTGTTCTATCATCTTCACTTTTTCTCATTTCTTTCGCAGTTATATAAAACATATGTACTGCTGGTGGAATCTGTTCTTGCCTCATTTTATATTTCTTGAAGATATCTGTTAAACATGTCTCTAGGTAATATATGTGAGACTTTTGGAAAATTCACCAGGTGCAAATTTTTATTTTTTAAAGATTTTCCAAGTTTCAATTTTATTCAACAGCGCCAAATTATCTTTAAATCATCAGGTCTTGCTTGCTTTTAATAGATTCTAGCAATGGTGTTCTCTCTATATGATGTTGGTGTAAAACTTTAACCGTGTTCTCTAACATTTTAACACGAATCTCATGATCCTGTACTGTTGATACAATAGGTTCTGTTCGCTCGATTACCAAGTTTCCAAGTTTCTCCATAGCTTCCCAGATTGTTTCTAATGATATCATATCAGGTTTTGGTAGAGAAAAAGGAGGAATTTTTAAACTTATCTGTCGCGGAGTTGATGAGGTTCCCGGCGTGCTAGTACTCGGACTCGCCAAAACTCCTTTTGAAATGCCGATATCCGCGCCATACCCCTCAGGGGTGTTCTTCGCAGCCAGTTCCATCCAGATTGAGACTCCCTGCCCTAACATATCCTCCAGCTACTTCGGCTTGGGGGTCTGCCGGTTCTCTCTCCGGATCACGCAGCGACGCTGGATTCCTCGGAGCTTCCCTCACCATCGGGGACAAGGTAGTTTCTGAGTCCGGCGGGGAACACGTATCCTCCAACTCGGTCCCTAGCGCCTGTTGCTCGATCCCAGATGGCAATAATACCTTCTTAGAACGTGGGCATCCATAGGGCCAGTTTTTCGGCATCTCGGGGGGGTTCCCCAGGGATGGCTCTCTCCTTCGCCCGCCGTTTTCTGGCCGAATGGGGCATTGTAAACGAAGAAGTCAGGAAAATTGACTGAAGGAAACAGCTCACGCTCACAGATCAGCTAGTATTCCGACGCCATCTTGGACTTCTTATGTTCTTATGTAAATCAGCTTCACTTTTTTGAAGACGTTAATAAACATGTGGATAAAGGTGAACCGGTAGATTAATGCATTTGGATTTTCAGAAGAGTTTTGACATAAGTTAGCAATGGGGCACATTTAAAAACTAATTAGAGAAAGTTCTTTTTTACTCAATGCACAATTAAACTCTGGAATTGTTGCCAGAGGATGTGTTAGTGCAGTTAGTATAACTGTGTTTAAAAAAGATGGAGAAGTTCTTGGAGGAGAAATCCACTACCTGCTATTAAGTTCACTTAGGGGGGCGATTTTAAAAGGAGCGCGAATAGCCTACTTTTGTTTGCGCTCCAGGCGCAAAACAAAAGTACGCTGGATTTTAGTAGATACGCGCGGAGCCGCGCGTATCTACTAAAAAACCTAGGATTGGTGCGCGCAAGGCTATGGATTTTGTATAGCCGGCGCGCGCCGGACCGCGCAGCCTACCCCCGTTCCCTCCGAGGGCCGCTCCGAAATCGGAGCGGCCTCGGAGGGAATCCTCTAACACCCTCCCCTCACCTTCCCCTCCCTTCCTCTACCTAACCCACCCCGCCCGGCCCTGTCTATACCCCCCCTTACCTTTGTTGGGGGATTTACCGCCTCCCGGAGGGAGGCGTAATCCCCGCGTGCCAGCGGGCCTCCTGCTCGCCGGGCCGCGACCTGGGGGCGGGTACGGAGGGCGCGGCCACACCCCTGGACCGCCCTGGGCCGTAGCCACGCCCCGTACCCGCCCCCAAAACGCTGGCTGCCGACACGCCCCGAAAAACGCCGCGACGACCGGGACCCGCCCCCGACAACGCCCACCTCGGAGAACCCCGGGACTTACGCGAGTCCCGGGGCTCTGCCGCGCCGGTAGGCCTATGTAAAATAGGCTTCCCGGCGAGCAGGGGCTCTTAAAATCCGCCCCTTAGAGAATAGCCACTGCCATTAGCAATGGTAACATGGAATAGACTTAGTTTTTGGGTTCTTGCCAGTTCTTATGGCCTGGATTGGCAACTGTTGGAAACAGGATGCTGGGCTTGATGGACCCTTGGTCTTACCCTGTATGGCATTTTCTTATGTTCTAATGGATTTATGACACGCCCACAGGGGTCCCAGGCCCCACGGGAAAGAAGACATTGGCGATAGTTGGAATTATGATGTGCCAGCAAGCATCACCAGCCCCAGCAAGCACAAAAAAGGTAGCAGCACGGCAGCACAGATTTATGACATGGCCGGGGCTGATCCCAGGCCCCATGGGTAAGAAGATGACAGCAGCAGCAGCTAGACATGCCTGTGGGGTTCCCAGGCCGACACTGGATTTGACATACCTGTGGGGATCCTATATCTCGTGGGCAGGAAGACGAAAAGTCCTTGTGTGTGGGGTTTAAGGGAAGTGGCGGGTGAGTGTGAGTGAGTGGGAATGGAAGAGAAATAATTGAGTAAAAAGGGTGGAGAGAAGGGGGGAGGGAAGGGAGAGGTAAGGAGTGTTTGAGAAGGGGGGAGGGAAGGGAGGAGGTAAGGAGTGTTTGAGAAGAGGGAAGGAAGGAAAGTAAAGGTGGGCTGGAGTAGGAGAGGATGAAAGGGAAAAGAAGGGGGGTGAGTAAGAAGGAAGGGAAAGGGGACTATGTGGGCATGTGGAGAATAAGCACCTGAGTGAGCTTGTGTGAGAGAATGTGAGAGTGTGTCTGTGAGTGAACTTATATGAGTGTGTATGTTAGAGAATGTGTGAAAGCATAAAGGAATGTGAATGTGTATGTCAGAGCATGTGAGAGTGAGTGCGTGTGTGTTGCAGTCTGGGAAGCTGCAGTCCTGGTGTGGACCCTTGAGCCGAATCACCCTGGGTAGAGTAGCTCGGGAGGCGGAGTCTCAGGCACAGATATTCACCTGGGAACCAGGAACCCCCCAGGAGGAGCCCGTAGGGTCCTAGATCCTTGGGACTTAAGAGACACAGGTACAGGTCTTCAACCGGGAACCGGGAACCCCCCAGGAGGAGCCTGTAGGGTCCCAGAACCTTGAGACTTAAGAGACACAGGTACAGGTCTTCACCCGGGAACCGGGAACCCCCCAGGAGGAGCCCGTAGGGTCCCAGAACCTTGGGACTTAGGAGTAAGGTCTCAGTCTCTAGGAAAGGCCTGGGAAAAGGTTAAGTCACAGAGTCCAATGGCAGGGAGCAGGTAGGCCCAGCGAGAGCAGGACAGACAGGTAACTGGAATGGTGTCTGTGTAACCCCGTGGAGTATGACCGACACAAGGCAGGACCGGAGCCAGCAGCCTGTAGAAACTCAGACTTGGCAGAGAGTAGCTGGAGAAGAAACCCAAGTCAAACTGGCAGCCAATGGAAACAGTCCTGGAAACCGACCGGGGTCGGGGCTGGCGGCAAACAGGAGCAGAGTCAGGCACAAGCTGAAGTCGGTGGCTGGCTGCAGGCAGAGGCGGAGTCGGGTACACGCTGAGGTCAAGGGCTGGCGGCAGGCAGAAGCGAAGTCAGGAGCGAGCAGAGGTCGGTGGCAGGCGGCAGGCGAAGCGGAGTCAGGAACGAGCAGAGGTCAATGGCAGGCGGCAGGCAGAAGTGGAGTCAGGAACGAGCAGTGGTCAATGGCAGGAAGCAGTACAGCAGAGATGCAACTAAGAACTACAAGCAGTAGCGACCCTCGTTGCAAGGCAATGAGAAACCCGATGAACGCCGGTTAAATCAGGCTTGGGGTGTGGCATGGTTAACTCAGGCGGAGCCAGACTTCCGGTGAGCGTGCGTCCATAACGCGCGTCCTTGTGCGCACGCGGGGCCGCAGAGAGACGGCCCAGCAATGGCGGATGCCCCATAGACCCAGCAGAGCCGCGGGAGCGGCGTTCCCAGCATAGAAGGTGAGCCCTGAATACGGCAATTAGGGGGGGAAGCGGTGGAGACCGCAACAGTGTGTGTGTGACAGCATGTGTAAATGTGAGCAAACTTGTATGTGAGACAGCATATGTGAGTTAGAAAGTGTATGTATATTCCTTATCCCTTCCCCTCCTAATCCAGGACAATTTCAGGATGACTGGAAATCAAAGCTCCCAGGTATGAACAATTGGACATTTTTTTATTCTTATTAATTTTAATTATTTTTAGATGTTATTTGATGTATCTGCTGTTTTGACATTTTATTGGTGTTTGGGAACTTTTAAAATTTAATGAATTATTATGAAATTAATTTTAGAATGTTATTCTGTTTGTCAGCTGTCTTGAAATATGTTTTTATTAGTATGGTTTTACTATTATGACTGATGTTTTATATTTCCTGATTTTATTGTTTTATGTGGAATAGTGTTATTTATGTTTTCCATTTATGGGCTGCATAGAGTATCTGGCTTTTTGCAATTTCCAATTCAGTTTTTGTCTGCATATTTCTATTTTTACTTTATGGTACTTTATTCTGTATTTGGTGAATGTCTATGTTCTAATGTGTGATGGAAGTGTTGCATTCTGCTATTGTGTAATTTCTATTTAGGGATCTATAATAACCTTTCTTGTTCTATTTTCTTATTAGGGGATGTATTGGTTTTTTTAGGGCCAGGTGTAATTTTGAATTGTTGCATTTTCATGAGTAAGGGGATCTTACTTTTTGAGTGCTGGATATTAGTGCAATTTTGATAAGGGAGGATTACTATATTATAATTGTAATTTAGTTTATTCATGGCTTTCTTGAGGACTAAGTCCAAATCAAACACATTTTTACAATAGGTCTAATACCAGATGGGCTCCAAGAGTCTTTACTGAAGCATCTCCTCACTGGCATCACAGCAGTGCCATGTTGTTGTAAGTGATTTTTTTTACATCAAAAGACTAATTTGAAAGTCCTTTTTCTACTAAATCATAGTTTTTTAATTGTGTGTGGTGAGAGCTTGGGGTGGGGCAAAGCAAGGCTGTAAGGTTCACCAAACACCTAATACGCTTGCATTGACCGTAAGAGAGTATGGCAAGTATAGACTCTCACCATTCATCCATCTCCAACTTCGCCAGGGTGCAAATGCTGGGAAATGGTGGGATGTAGATGGTAGGCAGGATTACAGCTTCTTAGAAATATCCCTAACACTCTTATCTGCCACACCTCTGGGAACTGTCATCCGTGTCTGTGCATTTCCCCACCATTTAAAATCATCAAGAGGACCAGACACCAAGGGGGACACACCTCCTTGCTATCTCAGTTATTTGACCTACACTACACCATGCCTTGGGGTTGGGGGAGCGCCATCTCTTTCCTTGCCTCAGGCAGCAGATTGCCTTGATCCACCCCTGGTTGCACCTAAAGGACTGCATTGTTATGGTTTTGAGGTGTTTGGGTGGATTCTTGGGTACTGTGGAAGATGACAGCGCCCAGGGGAGGAGCCCCGTGGGGAGCCACAGTACTGGGCTAGACTCAGGACGCACAAACACAGAGTTTTGTCTTTTACTGTACAGCTGATGTATACCACCAGAGGTGGCAGTAGTGAGGTGATCCAGAGGTAGCAGTCCAAGGACCCTCAGCAGAGGGAACCCGTCTCACCCAGATGGTATAGGGAGATCCAGGTGTAGGTTCCCAGCACGGCAGAGCTGTAGATGAGACAGACTGAGAATTAGATTACTCACTAGATGGTAGCTATATGGTTGATGATTCCACCAGGCAGAAGTTGATGGTTACAGGCACTGAGGCAGGGAGAGCAGGCCCTCGAGGAGTGAGTACCTGATCCCAGTAAGGCACCTGAAAGAAAGCAAATAGTCCTCGAGGTGCGGGTACCCAGATTAGAGAATACCCTGAAGGGCAGAGAGAGCTTCCGGCGGCAGCATGGAAGCAGCAGAGTAGCTTAGACCAGACGAATCCAGTCCTTAACTGAATGTGCTAGCAAACCAGCATAGGCTAAATATTCGGATGGCATGACGTCACTCGAGGGGGACACTCCAGAGGTTCCAGCCTTGACATGGATAAAGACGTGGGTGGCGTGCGCGCGTGCAACCTAGGAGGCCCTTAGGAGAAACATGGCATGAGGCTTTGCCATAGGCATTCCGGGGATGCCAGAGAACGTGGCCTGGAGACACGATGGTAGCCATCTTCCCAAGGCTGGTGGGGAGAGCAGAGAAAAAGGTGAGGCACAAGGTTCAAAATCATCTGAGACCAATGGACGCAACAGTACCCCCCTTTCAAAGTGCCCCCTCCAGAGCTCCTATCTGGTCTTGGTTTTTCAGGATGCATTCTGTGGTATTGCTGGAGCATCTCTTTATCCATGATATTTGCCAAAGGTTCCCAAGAGTTTTCTTCAGGTCCATAACCCTCCCATGACAGGAGGTATTCCCATACTCTGCCTCTCTTTCTCACATTAAGGATAGCATCTACCTTGTATTTGATGTCTTCTTCTGCATCAATAGGTGTAGGTTCAGGTGTCTTGGTTGAGAACTCGCTAAGGACTAGCGGTTTCAGTAGTGAGACATGGAATGCTTTATGAATCTTCAGTGCTGGTGGAAGTTTCAAACTGTACTTATAGTACCTAGTCGTCAGAGAATGGGAAAGGGTTCGATGAAGTGTGGAGCAAAATGAGCTGATGGTAGCTTGAGTCTTAGATGTTTTGTAGACAGCCAGACTTTATCACCAGGCTGGAATTCTGGAGCCTTGCAGTGGTGAGCATCATAGCCTTTCTTTGCTTTTGTCCTGCTCTACGGAGCATCTCCTTAGGTTTAGTCCATAGTTGTTGGATATCTTTGGCAGTGGATTGAGCTGCCGGGGATGACACTGAAAGTGGAAGTGGTAAGAGTGGTAATGGTAGTCGTCCATAGACCTCTTCAAATGGTGTTGATCCAGTTGATGTTGTTGGATGAGAGTTGATGGCGAATTCAGCCCAGGCCAACAGTTCAGCCCAGCCATTTTGATGTGTACCAACATAGGCGCGAATGAACTGTTTGAGTGTCCTATTCATTCTCTCTGTTTGCCCATTAGACTGAGGATGGTATGCAGAGGTGAAATCAAGAGAGATATCAAACTTCTTGCACAATGCTTTCCAGAACTTCGCTGTGAATTGGGCTCCTCTGTCAGAGACGATGTGCTTTGGCATGCCGTGTAGGTGAAAGATGTGGGTGATGAAAAGCTTTGCAAGCTCCATGGCTGAGGGTAAGCCAGGGAGAGCCATGAAGTGAGTCATCTTCAAGAAACGATCCACTGTAACCCAGATGGTGTTGTTACCTCCCGAGAGTAGTAAGTCTACCACAAAGTCTGTAGCAATGTGAGTCCAGGGCTCATCTGGCACTGGCAAGGGTTGGAGTAGGCCCCAAGGATGACTGGGCAGCAGTTTCTGTCTAGCACAATTGGAACAAGAAGCAACGTAGGAGAATGTGTCTTCCTTCATGGTGGGCCACCAGTAATACTTCTGTAGTTTGGCCAGAGTTCTGCATTGACCAGAGTGTCCAGCCAGTTTAGAATCATGAGCCCATGCTAACAGCTTCTTCCTTAGGTTCTTGGGTACAACAGTCTTACCCGCAGGTACTGGGTGAGTAGCTGACAAGATAACTCTTTTCGGGTCAATGATATGTTGGGGTGCATCAGGTATGTCCTCAGAGAAAAATGAGTGAGATAGGGCATCTGCCCTGAAGTTCTTATCTCCAGGGCGGTATTTCAGCACAAAGTCAAATCTGTTGAAGAACAGGGACCATCTTGCCTGCCTATGGGTTAGGCACTGAGCGTGATGGAGGTACTCCAGATTTTTGTGATCCATAAAAACTGTGATCTGATGTTGTGCACCTTCGAGCCAGGTGCGCCACTCCTCGAATGCCATCTTTATTGCCAGTATTTCTTTATCCCCTATGCCATAGTTCCTCTCCGCTGGCAAGAAGCGTCGTGAAAAGAAAGAACATGGGTGTAAGGTCTTAGAGTCACCAGCCTGGCTCAGCATGGCCCCTATGCCTACATCTGAAGCATTGACCTCTACGATGAAGGGCCAAGTTGGATCTGGATATCGGAGACATGGCTTGCTCGAGAAGGTGTCTTTCAGTTTCTGGAATGTTGTTACTGCCTCCATAGAAAAATTGGCAATGTTGGCACCTTTCTTGGTCATTGCTGTAAGCGGAACAGTTAGTGAGGAGTAGTTCTTGATGAATGTTCTGTAGTAGTTGGTAAACCCCAGAAATCATCTAAGAGCCTTTATACCTGTGGGTTGTGTCCATTTCTGAATGCTCTCTAGCTTCTGTGGGTCCACCTGGAAGCCTTTATTGGAAACAATGTACCCTAAGAAAGGCACTGATTCCTTGTGGAACTCACATTTAGACAACTTGGTGTATAGGCGGTTCACGCGGAGTCTTTGCAGCACTCTTTTGACATCTTCCAGATGAGTGTTCAAGTCCTGGGAAAATATCAAGATGTTATCTAAGCACACAACGACACATTTCTAGAGTAGATCACACAGAATGTCATTCATCATGTTTTGGAAGACAGCTGGGGCATTGTACAGGCCAAAGGGCATCACTAGATATTCAAAGTGACCATCCCAGGTATTGAAGGCTGTCTTCCATTCATTGTCAGAGTGGATGCAAACTAGGTTATAGGCTCCCTTGAGATCAAGCTTGGAGAATATCTTGGCTCCCTGTAGTCTATCAAATAGCTCTGAGATGAGTGGTAAGAGATAGCGGTCTTTCACAGTGATCTTGTTTAGACCTCTGTAGTCAATGCATGGACGCAATGTTCCATCCTTCTTCTCCACAAAGAAGAAGCCTGCGCCGGTAGGAGACTTGGAGGGTCTTATGAAGCCTTTCTGAAGGTTCTCCTGTATGTATTCATAGCTTTATTTTCTACCTTGGAGAGAGGGTAAACCCTTCCTTTGGGTGGTTCAGTGTTAGGCTTCAAATTGATGGCACAGTCGTAGGATCTGTGTGGCGGAAGTACATCTGTGGCTTCTTTGGAAAATACATCTTTAAAAGGTGCATATTGAGGAGGCAACCCAGGCATCAATGGGGTAGTTGGCATGCAAGGTATAGGAGAGACCTCCATCAGACATTTACCATGGCAATCTGGACCCCAACGTGAAAGCTCCAGACTGGCCCAATTGAATTGAGGCATATGCTGCTGCAGCCACGGCAGCCCCAGTACTACAGGGCGCATGGCCTTCTCTAGTACAAAGAAGGAGATAGTCTCTGAATGGAGAGCACCGGTCCGGAAACTCACAGGTTCGGTGAGCTGGGTCACTTCGCCTGGTAAGGGCACCCCATGAATTGAAGATAGGAGTACTGGAGACGTCAAAGTAGTGGTGGGAATCCGCAAGTACTCCACTAATTGTTTCAAAATGAAATTGCCTCCTGCCCCTGAGTCCAGTAGGGCAAGAGTCTGGTATTCTAAGGGTCTGCAGATTAAGGATACAGGAAGAGAGAGTGGAGGAGAGGGTGCAGTTAGACCTAAGAAGAGTCCTCCCGCAGGACTTAGGTCTGCTAGCTACCCGGACATATAGGGCATATTTGTACAGCATGGCCAGCTTGTCCACAATGCATGCATAATCCCAACTTCTTCCACGTTCTTCTCTCTTTTGACATCAGGTTGGGCTTCAGGATTGACTTAGTGTGCTTTTGGAAGCTGTTGATACACATGCTGCAGGGAAAGTGCATGAAGTTGAGAGATACCCAATGGGCCAATTAAAAAAGAAAATCCAGGCCAATAATATCCTGCAATCCTCTCCTAGGTGCCATTGCTGCCGGCAGGAAAGTCCTGCGGTGGCATGAAACAGTGATATGGCAGGTGAAAATCCCGCCAGCAAAAGCAAGGAGCTGCAGTGGTAGAGGTCAGCGGCACTACCGGCATTTCCTGGAGCCAGCGCGGTGACAAAGAACAGACTCAGCACAGCAGCCGGCACTCCGGGAGCTGGTGGCAGAACAGACCCTGTGGTGCCCTTGGCGGCTGAACAAGAGAGAGACTGGCCCTGTAAGAGTAAGTGTATGATGGTGTGTTGTGTATGTGTAGGAGGGTGTGTGTGGGTGTGGGTGTGAATGAGGGTGTGTTTGTGTGTGTATGAGGGTGTGTTTGTGTGTGTGAGGGTGTGTGTGTGTGAGGATGTGTGTGTATATATGAGGGTACATGTGTGTGTGTGTAAGTTTGTGTTTATATGTGTGAGGGTGTGTGTGTGTATGAGAGGCTGTGTGTGTGGCATGAAGGTGTATATGTGGGGGAGTGTGTATGTGGGGGTGTGAGGATGGGGGTGGGGGTGTGGTTGTGTGTATGAGGGTGTGTGTATGAGAGGATATCTGTGTGTGTGTATGAAAGGGTGCCTATCTGTGTGTGTGAGAGAGAGAGAGAGAGGATGCCCTTGTGTGTATGGTGAATGTAAAGAAGAGTGAGTGCATGTGTGCCTGTGGGTGCATATGTATGAGAGGGTGCTTGTATTTGGGGGTAGGGCTGAAAGAGAGGAAGCATGTATGTGTGTGTGTGTGTGTGTGTGTGTGTGTGCGTGGGTGAGACAGGAATCCTGTGTGAGAGAGATGGAGGAAACGTGTGTGTCCATCTCTGTCACACACACACACTCAAGCTCCCTCTGTCTCTCACCAAGCATGTATGTGTGAGAGAGACAGAGGGAGCATATTTTGTTTGTGTCTCTGTGTATGTGTGTTCCCCTAGTTCATGAAACTCTCAGGGTGACAAGTATGGAGAGTGGGAGATTTTTAGAATCCTTATTAGTTGTAATTAATCAGTCTTATTTTATGTCTGATGTTTTGAATTATTCTATCGATGTTTAGGATACTTTTAAAAATGTGTACAGGAGCTTCTAGTTACTGAATATTATTCTATTCATCAGCTGTATTGAAATAAATAGTTTAGTATGGTTTTATTATTCTGATTGATTTATATTTCTTGATTGTACTGTTTTGAGGAATAGTGATTTTCTGCTTTTCCATTGTTGCACTGCATACAAAATCTGGCTTGTGGTTTCCTGTTCAGTTTTTGTCGGCATGTGTGCGTGTGTGAGAGAGATAGAGATAGAGGGAGTGTGTGTGTGTGTGTGTGTGTGTGTTAGCATGTGAGAGAGAGACATACAGGAAATGTGTGTTTGTGTGAGACAAAGATGGAGGAAACATGTCTGTGTGAGAGAGGTACAGAGAAAGTGTGTGTGTGTGTGTGTGTGTCTCTCCCTCTCTTTCACATACACAGATGCACCCTCTGTCTCTCACCAAGTATGTATGTGTATGTATGAGAGAAGGGAGCATATTGTGTGTATGTGTGTGTGTGTGTGTGTGCAATTGTGTCCCCAGTATACAACAGTCTTAGGATGACAGATATGGAGAGCGGAAGATTTTTCAAATCCTTATTAGTTATAATTATTGGGTGTTATTTGATGTCTCTGTTGTTTCGAAATATTTTATTAATGTTTAGGAAATTTTAAAATTATATATTGGGGGCTGGGGTGCCAAAGAAGTATCCAGCCCAGATGCCAAATACTTTAGGTATGCCTCTGGTAAGACAGTGTTTTTTCTCCTGAATTTTCTATATTAAATTGAGTCTTTATAGGTTTATCGAAAGGTTTCATAGTTAAAGCTTTTTTGTTGGCAAAAAAGTAAATAATTGGTTGAAGGATGCACCTCCTTCATTCACAGACTGGAATTGCTAAATGTGAATATGGTTGTATGGAATTTCTCACAGTTTTTTTCAAGATCCTTTTATTGATCAAAAGCCAGTAGATCTTTGGAAGTTCTTGCAATATCGCGATTCCTGGACTGTACAACTATGGGTATAAATGTGTTTTATATTTGTTTCCTTTTCTTTCTTTTTTCCTTTTGAAGTTGTACTTGTTTGTAAAATTGTGGTATTTGAGCTCCTAAATTTGTATATATTGATGTTAATTTTGCCAATAAAACATGTTAAAAACATAAAACAGCAGCAGATTGTGAAGAACTGCAGAAAGGACCTTGTGAGGCTGGGCTTCTAAATGGCAGATTCAATTTAATGTGGACAAGTGGAAAGTAATGCATATAGGAGAAAATAATCCCAATTACAGGTACATGATGCTGGGTTCTGGGTTACAAGTCACCAGCCAGGAAAGGATCATGGCAACCACAGTCTAAAAGGTAGTAGATTGTTAGGAATTATTTGGAAAGGAATAGAGAACAAAACTGATAATGCCTTGGTATAGATCCATAATATAACTATACCTTGAGCATTGTATGCAGTTCTGGTCACCTCATCTCATAAAAAAGACATAGTGGACATAAAAAATATCAATGAAAATGATAAAGGGGATGGAGAAACCCCCTTAAGGGGAAAGGCTAAACAGATTAGGGCTCCTTAGCTTGGAAAAGACTTGACTGAGAGGGGATAGGATTAAAATTTATAAAATCATGAGAAGGGTGAAATGGATAAATAGGAAATGGTTATTTACCCTTTCAAACAACACTAGAACTAGGGGACACTCCATGAAACTAACAACTGGAAGATTTAAAACAAATCAAAGGAAGTATATTTTTACTCAGTGCTCAATCAAGTTATGGAATCTGATGCCGGAGGATGTGGTTAAAGCAACTAACATATTATGTACCTGATTCACTAAGGGTTTTTCCCATAGACACAAAATGGGAGAAAAGCCTTAATGAACCTGGCCCATATTATAATGGGGTTCAAAAGAGAATTGGACAAGTTCCTGAAGGAAAAGTCCATAAACAGTTATTAGGGAGGTAGACCTGGGAAAGCCAGCACTTGTCCCTGGACGTGTGATACATGAAACAGATCTTTTAGGGATCTGATGGGTACTTGAGACCTGGACTGGCCACTATCAAAGAAAACAAACTGGTAGCCGATCCAATATGGCTAGTAGCAGACAAACAAAACGGTGGAATCGGTAAAAAATGGACTTTACTAAATCTTACCCGACTATGGCCGAGTTTCGCTCTACAAGCTGCCTCAGGGGCTTTTTGAACCACTTGATTTGGCTCAGATCAGTGCAGACGTCGTATGTATCATAGTCGGAGGCACATTAATCAGCGAACTGACTATCAGACCTGTTCTAAAAACAGATGCTGTCAATCACAGACCACTGTGAGAACAGTGATATCGTAATTCTTCAGTGAAACGGCATACAGCTACTCGCCGCTCGAGGAATTGCTGTGTAAAACCCTGAGCCAAATCAAGTGGTTCAAAAAGCCCCTGAGGCAGCTCGTAGAGCGAAACTCGGCCAGAGTCGGGCAAGATTCAATAAAGTCCATTTTTTACCGATTCCACCGTTTTGTTTGTTTGCTACTGGCTACTATCAAAGACAGAATCCTGGGCTTGAATCTTTGTCAGACCCAGCATGGTTCTTCTTATGGGGCCAATGCAAAAAAAGAACACTGAAAGTGGCGCTGAGTATTCATCGCCCACTTTCCTAGCATGCCCCCAGGCTGGGGACACCATGCAATATTTAAATTAGAGGTCGCATTGTCAAGGAGGCACTAGGGTTGCTTGTGTGCTCCTTGCACCTCCTTGACAGCGGGAGCCCGCGAGCTGTCAGCGGCCGTCCGCTGGTTAGGAAAACAGCCGCTGAATTTATCAGCATCCGTTTTCCTAATCGATGCACAGCCATGGATTTGGGAAACGGACGCTTGTTAACTGAGCGTCCATTTCCCGAACCTGTCTGTCGGCACTATTTTTTAAACTTTTTATTTTTGAAGTTTTCCTTCCTCCTACTTAATATCTCAAAGATATTGTTGGAGGATGTACAGAAAAGCAGTATTTTCTGCTTTTTTTATACAACTTTGGGAGTGCTCAGAAATTAATGTCGCTCTAGGCAGGTTTTAATTTCTGAGCACAAAACTGTGCATTTTAAATGCACTTTGTTTTTTGCATTTTAGGTGATTAACTAATAGCCTCATTTGCATGTGATGAGCGCTATTAGTTTTGCTGTATGTTGGATACGTGTTGTGGAGGCATTAATCCCTTTATTGCATAAGGTGATTAGGTAGTGCATACATAATCTGTGTCCGACTGGGGGTTAAACAGTGCACTCGGCTGAGTACACTGTATTGCATTGGCCCCTATATTCTTATGCAATTATGTTTTTTATAAAATATATGGTGGGGGCTGCACAGTTTATAAAATACTGTATATTTTAGCTTCAAAAGTATTCATATATATTTCAGTATACACAAACATTTTCCATACAAGAAAATTAAAACATTCTCAATCTATTTTATAAACATAAATGCATTACAAAACAACATGTATGTGTAATACCCCAATTCATATGCAGGAACAGTTATTTTATAAATTAATTGCATATACCATTTTCTAAATTGTTACTTGTGCACGTACTTGAAATCTCCAGTTTACTGATACCTCTGCCAGTTCATCCAGTCCATCTGTAGTTTACCTAGACTCTCTAGCATGTCTGTTACGCGCCCCGTCCAAGTCCGGCCCGTGCACAGGCCTGCTCACCTCGCTAGCTCCTCTGCAGGTCATGGGTCGGTCTCCCCAGCAGCAGCCACGAGCTCCTCCAGGACTTGGTGTCCTGCACCTTCCACTGCGTACCAGGCATCATGCCGGAGTTCGGCGTCTCCAGTGGCATTGGCCATGCCCCTACGCACATGCGCGCAGACCACCCGGCCTATTGTAGGGCCAGGGGTGGGTCCTAGCTCCGCGGCACGCCCTGATTGAACGTTTAATATAAGGAAGTCCCTGCCTGAAATTCCTTGCCTTGGCAATCGGGTCAGCACTGCATGTGTACTAGTTTGCCTCCACGTTCACAGTCTTGTTCCAGCCTTGTTCCATGGACGCTCTCTGAGTATATGGTGGAGCTCAGGACCCTGGCTACCGAGCTCAGGTGGCAAGAAGATTATCTGAAAGCCATCTTCCTAGATGGACTCTCCAGTGCTCTCAAAGATGAACTCTCCATCCGTGAGTCTCCCACGTCTATAGAGGACCTGATTTCCCTCACTGGGAAGATCGACCATCATCTCCCACAAAGGCGCCTAGAAGTAAAGGCTTCCTGCTCTCCTACACCGCGTCCCACGTGTGTCCAGAGTCCTCCAGCCAAGACTCCAGCATCACCACCTCCTCCCGTGGTGGAACCTATGGAGGTGAACCTTGGTGAAACCTATGGAGGTGAGCGTCTCCATTGGAGGAAGGACGGTCTTTGCCTTTACTGTGGCACTTCCGGACATCTTTGGCAGTCCTGTCCGGTTTGTCCAGAAAACTGCAACACCTGAGCCCAGCGGGGGTCCCAAGCTTTGGCACTAATGTCACCAGCCCCCAACACCTGTTTCCAGTCTCTCTGGGCATTAAGGCCCACTCCTACGCCACCACTGCTCTTGTCGATTGTAATAATCCGCTATGCTGATGGGAGGAGCAATCAGATAGGGGAGTTATCAATCTGTAATAATACTGGTGTTAGTTGTGGGTGGATCGTTGGGCCGGTGGCAGATGACCACGCCCCCAGGAAAGATCCCGAGAGGGACCACCAGCTAGGCTTAGAGTATGGAGACAGACACACACTAGTTCTTTTATTAAACAGGTTTTTGAAACCACCAGAGGTGGCAGTAGTGAGCTGAAGTGCCCAACAGGGCTGACATCCCTCAGATACTGGAACAGCAATCCCAGGATGGCTGAGCTGTTGAGAAACTGTAGACAGTGAGTAGGCAGGGTATGCAGAGTTCATGAACAGAACTTAGATGACAACACTCATAATAATGGTTTCGGAGAGGCTCAGCAACTAGAAAGGGTAGGCCCTCGAGGTGCGAGTACCTGGTTCCAGGGAAAGCTCTGAAAGAGCAATGGCAATTCACAATGATGAAGGCAGCAATAGCTTCCAGGCAGAAGAGAATCAGCAGAGAGTCAGGAACGAGGGCCCTCGAGGAGCGAGTACCAGTTCCTGTCTGTAAACCTGAAAGGCAAAGAGAGAGCGAGACCCCCGAGGAGTGGGGTACCTCTGGTAAGTCTGAGGAGGCAGAGTAGCTAGAACGAATCCTTGCTAACTCAGTTTGTTAGCGATATCAGAGACCTTTAAATATCAGAAGTGGATGACATCATCTCAGGGGACGCCCCTGAGGTTCGTGCCCTTGCTGGTACTTCAATCAGAGCGCGCACGCACACGTGCCCTAGGCTTCAGGCAACATGGCGGATTTGCAGCATCGAGCCAGTCCGGGGACGCTGGAGGGAGTTGGCAGGGAGACGCCACGGCAGCCAGCCGCCTTCAACTCCAGAGGGAGTCACCACAGAGGTAAAGAGGGCAGAGTGAAGATGTCGAGCAGCGACTGTCACAACACGATACAGGAGCAAGTGGCAGCTTCATTATGAATGACATTGTCAAGCTTCTGAACATTTCTCTTCAGCCATTAGATGTGAGCCTTTACATCGCCTCCATTCAAGGTGAACATCTTCCAAGGCTCATCACCCATCGAACAGTGGCTGTCCGTCTTACCATGGGAACTCTCCACAAGGAGGAGATGTCCTTCTATGTGTTAAAATGTTCTACACATCCAGTTATCCTGGGGCTGCCCTGGCTCCAGTTCCATGAACCCCAGTTTGATTGGCATTCCCTGCAGTTGTTTCAGTGGGGTTCCAAATGCCAGAAGACATGTCTACATCAAGTATCTCTAGTAGTCTCTGTCATGAAGTCTACCACTCTATCTGGTTTGCTCACGCAGTATGTTGAGTTCGAAGACGTCTTCTCAAAGCAGAAGTTGGATACCTTCCCTCCGTTACGCAAGTTCAATTGCTCCATAGAACTTCTGCCGGGCATGATGCCTCCCAAGGGCAGAACGTATCCCTTGTCTCACCCAGAAACCCTAGCCATGTCTGAATATATTAAAGAGAACCTAGAAAAAGGGTTCATTCGTCCCTCTGATTCTCCCGCTGGAGCAGACTTTTTCTTCGTCAAGAAAAAGGACAGCGGTTTATGCCTTTATATTGACTACAGAGGGCTCAATGCCATAACCTGCAAAGACTGATACCCTCTGCCCTTCTCAGTGAGCTGTTTGACCGCCTTTAAGGGGCACGGATCTTCACCAAGTTAGATCTGAGGGGTGCATACAATCTGGTATGCATCCAACCTGAAGATATCTGGAAAACCACATTCAACATAAGGGATGGTCACTATGAGTATACCGTGATGCCCTTTGGGCTATGCAATGCCCCCTGCAGTCTTTCAATGCCTTATGAACGAAATACTCCGAGACCTCTTGTACTCATTCATAGTCGTATATCTTGACGACATCCTGATCTTTTCCAAAGACCTTGAATTCCATCGAGATCATGTGCGGATCGTTCTCCAATGTCTAAGAAAAAATCATCTTTATACCAAGTTAGAAAAGTGCCTCTTCGAGCGAAATCGCTTACCCTTCTTAGGGTACATCATATCTGATCGAGGGTTCTCCATGGATCCCGAGAAAGTCCAGGGGATCTGAGACTGGCCCCAGCCAGTAGGCCTACGGGCCTTACAATGTTTCCTTGGCTTTACTAATTATTACAGGAGCTTCATTGCCAATTATTCTACCTTAGCTGCTCCGCTCACCGCCATGACCAAGAAATGGGCTAACACTTGTGTGTGGACCCCCAATGCACAATGCACAGGGTAGCAGTTGGAGTAAGCCCCGGCAAAGGAATGAAGTGACCCATTTTCGAAAAACGGTCGATGATGACCCAGATTACGCTATTGTTCTGGGACGGAGGCAGGTCCGTGATAAAGTCGAGTTCCTTCACCTCCATGGATCTCTACCGAACCAGACTCGTCACTTCAGGTAAGACAGGTCCTTGACGTCCGTCGGCGTCGAGGTAGATGGGAATACCTCTTAGCCTGGGAGGGTTATGGGGCCAAGGAGAGCTCGTGGGAACCCTCCCACAACATTCTCGATAAAGAGCTCCTCAGAACTTTCCATAGGACTATCCTGAAAAGCCACGGCTGCATAGAGGGAGGCCTAGAAAGGGGGTACTGTTATGTGCTCCGTCCGTGTGGTCGCCAGGCCTTCCACTGCACACCAGGCCTCACGCTGGAGTTCGGCGTCTCCAGTGGCGATGGTCTCGTCCCTACACACACGCGCGCAAACCTCCCGGCCTCTTTTAGGGCCAGAGGCGGGTCCTAGCTCCGAGGTGCGCCCTGATTGAACGTTCAATATAAGGAAGTCCCTGCCTGCACTTCCTTACCTTGGCAATGGGGTCGGCACTGAATGTGTACTAGTTTACCTCCACGTTCACAGTCTTGTTCCAGCCTTGTTCCAGTGTCCTACTGTTCTAGCGTCCTACAGTTCCATCCTTGTTCAACGTCCTTCCATTCCAGCATCCTTCTGTTCCAGCATCTGTCTGTCCTGTCTCCCCAGATAGTACCCTTGGACTGTCTCTCTGGTACTGACCTCAGCTTGCTCCTTGACCATTCTGTCTGCTGCCTGGATCCTGACCTCTGCCTGCCTTGTGACCTCATCTGACCTCCGGAACCTGACCCCTGCCTCGTTGACTACTCCTTGGACTGATCCACGGATTCTGACCTTGGCTGCCATTGACCACGTCTCCTGATTCTGGTTCTCTCCCTTGCCTTGTCATCGCCTACACTATTCTGATCTTCCTTGCTCCTTCAGACCTCCAGCCTAGAGTCCGACCGCGCTCCCTTGTTGTTCATGGGTACGCTCCTCTGCTACCTCTCTGGGAAGATCCTGCGAGGACCATCTAAGTCCAAGCGGCCCGGGTCCCTATGGGCTCCACCTGGTGGGACCGCGGGCTTCCAGTGGTGAAGCACATCCTAGCCTCTATTTCCTTCTGTGCTCTGCCCCCCTGGGGGCAGGTGCTTCCTGGTCCCTACCAGGGAGCCGTTCTCCACTGCTCCAGGACAAGAGTCCACCTCCAAGTGCAACATGTCACACTGAAATTCCATTAGTTCACTCAGACCTCCCTTCCAAAAACTGCAGGCAACAAAGTTCCATTTTACTTACACTAGTCAATTATTTATTTATTTAACGTGCTTTGTGTACCATCATTCAGTTTCACCATCAGAACGGTTTATGGTAGTTGAGAAATTATAAATTGGTTACAAACATCATTGCAGCAAACTGTCATATTGAAAGAAAGTCTGGGGTTTGAAGGTTCATTAATTACATATAAAATTATTATTACATATTATCAATCTTATATAACAGCAGAGTTACAATTAGCAGGTGTAAAAGTGTACAAATTAGTTAGGTATTGAATATGTATGTAACTCTTAAAAAAATAACAACTATTGTGCATAATTCTGAAACCTGCCCCAGGACGCCTTTAGCCCAACCTTATCTTTCCCCAGTAAAATATGGGATGATTTTAAAAAGCATTTACATGTGTAAAAGTAGGTTTTACATAAGTAAATGCACTTTTCTTGACTAAGGGCCTCATTTTCCAAAGAGTTACCGCGCGCGATACAGCTGTACCGCCTGCGATAAATTCGCGAACCGCGATAACAAGCATATATCGCGGTTCGCGAATGCAAATATGGAATAATGTATTCAGGGGGCGGAGTTGGGGCGGGGCAAATGTAAAGTAGGGAGGATGTATCGCGTGGCGCGAAACCCGCGGCGGTGTTAGCGCGGAGGTATCGCGTGGCGCGAAACCCGCGGCGGTGTTAGCGCGGCTCCTAACGCGGCCAATAACTACAACCCTTTCAAATGCGATACAGTCTATCGCAGCGCACAGCGTGCAGCGCGCTAATAGCGCGTTGAACGAAAATTTGCCAAACCAATCCCCATAGACCTACAAATGTAGAGCTGGCCAATAAAAAGGCCTGTTCTTAGTAGGTGAATCTGCTCCACACATTCACAGTGTATGGGGCAGGTGCACGCCATGGCTGACCAGGCCCAACGCAGACGCAGACGCCAGGATGTTGGTCGACGTCGCCATCGTTACAGGCATCGAATCTATCTGCCACGAACCTCATTGCTGGGAATGCCAGAGGATGTAGTCATCAGCAGATATCGCCTCAGCACTCGTGCCATCATGGAACTATATGGAGACATATGAGGTGCCCTTGAGGCCCGAACCCGAAGGACCCGTGCCATCCTCGGCCTGACCAAACTCTTGGCCACCCTGCATTTCACAGCAAGTGGCTCCTTTCAATCCATGGTAGCTGTTGTGGGTGGCATGTCACAGAGCACCTTTTCCCGGTGTCTGCACCAGGTCATTGCAGCTGTTATGGACCGCATGCCTCGCTACATAGCATTCCCACGCAACAGACAGGACTTGATGGACCTCAAGCGTGGTTTCCATGCCGTTGCCCGCTTTCCGAATGTCATTGGAGCTATTGACTGCACCCATGTGGCCATCGTTCCACCCCGTGAGATGGAGGCAGCCTACCGCAACAGGAAGCAGTTCCACTCCCTCAACGTGCAAGTGGTGTGTGATGCTGGAATGCGGATCCTCTCGGTGATGTCCAGATTCCCGGGGTCAGCGCACGATGCCTTCGTACTCAGGCAATCAGCTCTGTTTCGCAAATTCGAAGATGGCCTGTATGGTGATGGTTGGCTTGTAGGTAAGATCCACGTTAACATACATATAACATATTTGCAAGGGTCATCTCTGTAATGGCACACAAAGGTGATGTAGACGCCTGTTGTGATGGAGTCACAGGTCCCCATCACAACAGACCTGAGTGGGACATTGTGTTACTGAAAGTGGTGTAATGGCTCAGGCACCCAACCATGTACTATTGGCTGCCAAGCACAAACTATGCAGTACGCCTTGTATGTGGCATGGCTTGCTCACCTCACTGCACAGGTGGACAGCCTACACATATTGGGTGTAGCCATGGCTACTGGCAGTGTGCAAGATGAATTGAGACTTGTCATGTAAGAGCAGCTCACATCCACAGGTGTTAGTGAGCCCCTGACGTTCCTGAGACCTTGCATGAACATCTCTACTCAGTTGTGCACATTGAGGGGCAGCCAGTTGACACCATGTATGTTGTTGGGTAGGCATACTGACAGAGAAGGTATACCTGAGCACATATGTCAGTACACAATGACTGGAGTGCATACTGCATATGATTTAAACACAGGGATGTCAGGACAGTGGTGTAATGCACCAACCGCATACACAGAGCTGACATACATCTCACTGTTTAGGGGCCCTTCACGTGCTATAACGCCTAATAGCCACACACCAGCTGTGTGCCAAAGCAATCCTGACACCACACACATAAGGTGTAGGGAAACAGGAATGGGCTGCCTTGTGCCATCCAGTTCAACTGCATGTATTGAGCACATACACCCATGGGACAGAAACATAAGTATGTGTAATCTGTTCCCTATGTCATTGCTACAGGAGACGCAGCCTATGGATGCAGGCCTTGGCTGATGACCCCGATCCCCCAGCCTGCCACAGCACAACAGCTGGCCTATAATCGGTCCTTAAATGCTACCCGCATGGTCATCGAACGTACCATCGGCCTTTTGAAGAGCCGCTTCCGATGTTTGGACAAGAGTGGGGGAGCGCTACTGTATGCCCCCCCCAAGGTTGCTCAAATAATCCTGCTTTGCTGTGTGTTACTGTGTTCCATAATGTGGCTCTTCGCCATGGAATACCTGTGGCTATAGCTCCAGACCTCAGACCTGATCCCCCATGTGCGCGTGCACGACGGCATGACAACACACTCAGGGGCAGCCAGGTTCGCCAACACCTTATACAGACACACTTTTAAGGTTGGCATGGGGCAGACCCCTGCCCCAGACGGCCTGTTTGCCCACCGATGGGTTAGGAAATAGGTTAGTGTGCAGAGCTCCCTTCAGTCTGCTACGACCCTTTATCATATTGTTTACACTTCTGGTTTACTGTGTTCCTATGCCTTTTTCCTTCCAACAATATACAGCTCCAAGTGTACCAACCTTGTTAAATTTACCTTTATTCTTCTGGTTTTTTACTATTATTTACTATTTGTACTGTTTTTTGTTACTATTGTTACTATTACCCTGATCGATGTAAACCGGTCTGATATGGCATCCAACCATGAAGATCGGTATAGAAAAGCGTTAAATAAATAAATACATACGTGCTTCACCTGCTACGTGTGTCCACCCAACAACTGTGTGGGGTGCTGGCCTGCCACAGAGGATGTAGGCCATAATAGGGTGGGGAAGCGCTGCCTCAAGCCTCTGCTGAGGTGCTGTATGTGTGATACCTATTCTGAGCCATTGGGCTAAGCACTTGCTACATACTCTGGGTTGCTGTGCAGTGCACTTCTGCCATCCAAGGTGTACCACACACCTGTGTCATTCCAGATATGGCACACATTATCTGATGGAGTTACTGAGCAACACAGTGCACCTCAGCAGCAAGGAAGAGCTACCTGGCCATGCATGCTCCTGGAAGCACACACACACATGCTGTCAGACCCCTCATGATATAGATGGCCCCTGTTGGGACACACAGCCACCATTTAATGCAGGCGGGACATACTCCTGTCATGACATCTCACCTGAAGAAAGTGTCAGCAGTGCTGGCTGCACGGAGCTGTGGGCTGGGGCTACCCAGCCACCTTACGCATTTTTGGCTACAAAGGTGATGGCCTGACTGTTGGCATGTGATGGGGAGGACAGCGTGTCAGGCAGGGTGAGAAACTAATGGCTGACTCTATCATCTATGGAGACTCAAGACCTGGCTGTTCATGCAGGCTTGTCCATAACTCCAATATTATTTAACTCCTAACAGTCAACACACCTCACCATAAATATGACTATTAGCTACCTCTTACAATGTAATCATATATACTTATCTTGTTTTCCTTTTCATATGTTGCCTTCTTACTCCAAATTCTATTTTCCGCTGTTACATGTAACAGCTTTTTCTGCACTATTGTTCAAGTGTAAGCTTATTTTGCACTCCTGTTTCATGTGAACCAGCATGATGGGACTATTGTCAGGAATGTTGGGATATAACAAACTGAAATAAATAATTACAATAAATAAAGGATTCCTCATACTGGAAGCATGTGTGGCTCATAAAGTATGTAGGATAAAGTGGCCTGTCGCCCTCATACTGTACGGTATAATGGTACACAGGGCAGGAAGGTGACCAATTGGGCTGAGGTTTGGTCTGCGCTCTGCCCATAACCATGCCTCCCCCCCAGTCTGGCCACAAGATATGCAAACCCATCCCACCCAGCTTGTGTGACTGGGACAGGTTGCTGTGTTGCCACTATCTGACAATGATGGTGCTGCCCACTGCAGCACCCCATACCAGGATGGCATCTCGGGGTACAGGTGGTACCTAGGCTCTGCATTACACCCCCCCCCCCCCCCTCACCACCATCCACTCTTGCTTTGGCCCTCAAGCATGATCCCATGCTTGAGGGCTGGCTTGTTACGGCGGTTACTACCCCAAACCAAATGTGCCTGATACTTCACTTTCCATGCATATCCAGCATGGTTCTCTGCTGCATCGGCATGGGAGAAAGACTGATACATCACGCATTTCCAGCATAGCTCTCTGCTTCAACGGCAGGGGAAAAAAAAAATTAACAAACAAACAAACAACAAACAACGGCAGGGGGAAAAAAAAACAAAAACAAAAAACTGATGCTTCACGGATATCCTGCATAGCTTCAACGACAGGGGTGAAGAAAAAAAGGATTCGCAATCACAAAGCGAGGAGTAGCTGGCTTGTTACGGCGGTTACTACCCCAAACCAAATGTGCCTGATACTTCACTTTCAATGCATATCCAGCATGGCTCTCTGCTTCTACAGCAGGGGAGAAGTAAAAAAAAAACCAACAAGAGCTGTACAACATAGTCTAGGTAAAACAAATAAGCATGGGTGTAGCTTGCTTATCGCGGCGGTTACTGCCCCTACTACCCCTAACTAATCAAGCTAGATATTTCACTTGCATGCAGCTCCATCACTGCTCTCTACATTAATGGTGGGGGTGGAAGGGAAATAGAAAAAGGAGCTAAGAGTAACAGATAAGAATGAGAGAAAAAATGTGTGAGGCTTGCTGGGCAGACTGGATGGGCCATTCGGTCTTCTTCTGCCGTCATTTCTATGTTTCTATGTTTCTATGTACACCTGGAGCCTACAGGTACTGTTTCTTATGAGGGTGCACCCGTCTGGCAGCACGCGACCTGGCTGCACCCAGCGATGTCTTCCACAAGGGGATATAAGGAGGGCCAACGGTGCCATCAGCCCCTGCCATGGCTGGTCACAGTGTTCAAATACCTCACACTTGGCCAAGCAAATGTGCATCCTTAACAATTGTGCTACCTGCTGCACCACAGTTGTATGGTCCTGGTTTCCACTAGCTGGGTATGCAGACGTTAAACAGGCTGCACGGTACATGCTGTATGTTCTGACATGGCTACCTGTTCTTAATGAGGTGGAATGTGTCAGTGAAGCAAGATGTGCCTAAGGGTGTTGACAAATACCATCACAGTGTTCAGTGTTGCACTTGGCCTCTGCCTCAGTGCATACACAGGCCACACAGTGCCATGGACATGGAGGCAACACCGTACACCATGTATGGCAAGCGTTCGACAGGTGACAGCTTCCTGATGTCCACGTACAGTGGAAAACCATCATTCATGGATTGTGTCCTCCATGGGTGCACCAACAGGGTCCTTAGTAATGCCATGAATACAGAAGTGTGTGAGACCCAGTGATACAGATCTTCATTATAATCTACTGAATTAGAACAGGACAACAATCATTCACATGCTGCAGAACCCCAGTGTACCTCCCTCCCTACAGGTGTGCTGGTCAGTCAGACGGTGACAGCTAACCAATGTGGCACACACATCATTATCAGCAGAACATTACTGTTTCCACATGCTGAATGACCTGTGGCACTGCCTGACAGGCCATATGTGTAGGAGACCCCTTTACCTTGCTTCCCAAGTATGTAGTGCACAGGAGCTGGTGCACAGTGGTGTTACCAGTACTGCTAACTGCGCTGTGTGCAGGCATATAGGGAATAAGGGCCACACATGGACCTACATGTCCCTCCGCGTGACATAGATGCACCCATATTGGTACGTTGGGAGGGTAGGCGTCCCATCCACATGATGTCCCTCAAAAAAGGCTTGCAGGTACAGGAGCTTCACGACAGGGTTTGTAGCACAATGGGTGTGAGGTGGCTACATAACATGATGGTGACACAGGTCACACAGTCTGTGTAAAATGTCTGCTGAAAATGATGTGTGAGCAACATTGTTTACCTGTAACTGTCGCAACTGCACACCTGTAGGAAGGAAAGTCCACTGGGGTTCTGCAGCATGTGAATGATTGTTGTACTGTTGAGGGACAGTTATGTCTAACAAATATCTGTCACAACTGACCGATACCTGTGACTGCCCTGTACTGGTTAGCCAATCAACATGCCCTATCACCAAGGACAGTCCACCTTGGTGAGTGGCTGGCATATGTGTGTGTAGTGACCTTACATATGTGAAGACACTGTAGGACTCTGGACCACACAGTGTGGGCCATCAGATGGTGGGCCATGTCCACCATTGGAACAGGTAATGGAGGAGCCATGCACACCCCACAGCTAGGAGATGGCACCAGAGGGATGTGTGCCACTATGGATGGGGACCCCTTGTTGCGATATCTGCACCTTTCAGACCCACAAAATCCTACATGGGTGAGTAACAGTGACTGCACAACAGCAGTCACCACATCAGTGTGCACATGGACACCCGCTAAACACACTTAAGGGCTGTTAATCATGCCTTACACCGCTTGCACCCTGTACACAGGTATGACATGTTGCCATTAATATTGTCCCCTCTCTGTACAACTAACAGCCCACTTAGCTGGCTGCTGACAGTCTGTGCAACTGCTGTAATACACAGCATGCAGATAGCAACATTACCTTTCCCCTCCCACACTTGTCAGGGGCCCACAACCTTAATGCTAAAAGCGTGCCCATAGGATGGCGTTCCTGGCACACAACCAAGCTGCCATGGTGGGGATGCACAACGATATATGGGATTGCACACGGTACATGCTTAGCATGTATAGCTGGAAAGGCCTACACAGTATTGTATGCCAATGGTGCCTGGAAATTAAGAGTGTGCATGCACTACCACTATCATGGATGTCGTGCATGCCAACCTCTCGGTCAGTCACCCAGCAGTGCTGGATGCTATCATCCAGTTACCTGCATAGGTGAGAGACCATCTAGGAAGCAACGTTGGCTAGTACCTTAGCATCAGTTCGCCTTACTTACATGGTGTGGGTCATGCACAGATAGGTACCATACTGAACCCTGGTCAGATATCCATGTCTGGCCTCCTCACCGACATCAGTGCATGACATGAGCAGTGCTATTGCAAGACACAGCTGCCCACCTCTTCCCCTTTCCTCACAGATCAGGAGTGCTGGCATACATCAGCAGACTCCATTACTGTGCATTCCCTGTACTGAGGAACAATACCTCTTCTACTGTCAGGGACATGTCTGGTACTGCCCTATGTTTTACTCTGTAAGGTATGTGGCAGACAGGTGCACATGTAGCAATAGTGACCCTCAGCCAGGGGACAGTTTGGACACTCTGTATTGCTGCAATGTGGGATACAGCATGCAAGGTGTGGCGGGGGGACACCAACAGCACATTAGGAACATAACAACGACACAATAGGTGGCAGGTTAAACAGGATATTTATTCCTGACAACATTCAGCAGGGTATTGTCAAGTATTATGTGAGCAGTAACAGCATACAATTGATGTTCCTAGGTATTCATTATCTGCAAGTACTAGATAGCTAATGGATCCAAAGTGATCCAATTCCGGACTACATCACTCCACCATCAGCAGTATTTACACATATGCAGGTAGTGGGTGTTATCAGTACTGGCAAAGCATGATTACCTAGGAACAGGAAGTGGCACCCCAATAGCTTGGATACTGTAATACATAGATTACCGCTGGTCAGTATACAATGAGTAGACAGGCATAGGCCCCAGGCAGTCCATGTTGAAAGAGTGCACTGAAAGAGGACAGCCTGACAGGCCAGCCAGCAGAGTGAAAGTCCAGGCCCCAGGCAGTCCATGTTGAAAGAGTGCACTGAAAGAGGACAGCCTGACAGGCCAGCCAGCAGAGTGAAAGTCCAGGCCCCAGGCAGTCCATGTTGAAAGAGTGCACTGAAAGAGGACAGCCTGACAGGCCAGCCAGCAGACAAGGTACCCAGCAGTTCAGCATGTAGGCAGCAGGCAAACACATGAAGGTTCAGGCTACAGCAGTGAAGGGTCAGGACCAGACAGCAGCAGCAGCAGGCGGAGGACACAGCAGCAGCAGCAGCAGCAGGCGGAGGCCCAGGAGGACACAGCAGCAGCAGCAGCAGCAGGCGGAGGCCCAGGAGGACACAGCAGCAGCAGCAGGCGGAGGCCCAGGAGGAAACAGCAGCAGCAGCAGCAGGAGGAGGCCCAGGAGGACACAGCAGCAGCAGCAGCAGCAGCAGCAGCAGGGGGAGGCCCAGGAGGACACAGCAGCAGCAGCAGCAGCAGCAGGCGGAGGCCCAGGAGGAAACAGCAGCAGCAGCAGCAGGAGGAGGCCCAGGAGGACACAGCAGCAGCAGCAGCAGCAGCAGGGGGAGGCCCAGGAGGACACAGCAGCACATGGCGTTTGGAGACATGAGGCACAGATTGCACCACACAACCAGCATTAACATGCCGTCAGCAGACCGGTCATCCTACAGCACACTGCCAGAATGTGCAGCCCTTGAAACAGAAGGTGGGAGACAGCAGAGTGGCACAGCGGATGGCGGTGGGAGACAGCAGAGTGGCACAGCGGATGGCGGTGGGCCAGGTGAGCAGGTGGGTGGGAGCTTTGCATGGTGCTTCCCCCTCCATCTCGACGGCACTGCCCCTCTGTAGGGAGCAGCCAGCAGGACATCCCCTTCCATCTCGACGGCACTGCCCCTCTGTAGGGAGCAGCCAGCAGGACATCCCCTTCCATCTCGACGGTACTGCCCCTCTGTAGGGAGCAGCCAGCAGGACATCTCCTTCCATCTCGACGGCACTGCCCCTCTGTAGGGAGCAGCCAGCAGGACATCCCCTTCCATCTCGACGGCACTGCCCCTCTGTAGGGAGCAGCCAGCAGGACATCCCCTTCCATCTCGACGGCACTGCCCCTCTGTAGGGAGCAGCCAGCAGGACATCCTCTTCCATCTCGACGGCACTGCCCCTCTGTAGGGAGCAGCCAGCAGGACATCCCCTTCCATCTCGACGGCACTGCCCCTCTGTAGGGAGCAGCCAGCAGGACATCCTCTTCCATCTCGACGGCACTGCCCCTCTGTAGGGAGCAGCCAGCAGGACATCCCCTTCCATCTCGACGGCACTGCCCCTCTGTAGGGAGCAGCCAGCAGGACATCCTCATCCATCTCGTCGGCACTGCCCCTCTGTAGGGAGCAGCCAGCAGGACATCCCCTTCCATCTCGACGGCACTGCCCCTCTGTAGGGAGCAGCCAGCAGGACATCCTCTTCCATCTCGACGGCACTGCCCCTCTGTAGGGAGCAGCCAGCAGGACATCCCCTTCCATCTCGACGGCACTGCCCCTCTGTAGGGAGCAGCCAGCAGGACATCCTCTTCCATCTCGACGGCACTGCCCCTCTGTAGGGAGCAGCCAGCAGGACATCCCCTTCCATCTCGACGGCACTGCCCCTCTGTAGGGAGCAGCCAGCAGGACATCCCCTTCCATCTCGACGGCACTGCCCCTCTGTGGGGGTGTGCATCACAGTGTTGATTGGGTGTACCTGCCCATACCCATTTATGGGCATGTTGGTCCCCTCAGGGCCCCTTGCCACGTCCAGATGGTCCACTGGGTGGTGGCAGCTTCTTAGGTGGACGGCCCCTGCGGCCTCGGGACACTGAGGGACTTGGCTGGGGCGTTGAGGTTGCCGATGAGGAGGCCTGCACGTCCGGCAGCCGCTGCAGAATCTGCATCATGATGGTGTTGAGCGTGCCTATTGATCCAGAGAGACTGTTCCCTACATTTGTGACCGCTGCCGTCATTAGGTGGAGGTCTCGCCTCTGCTGCCTCCATGCTCGCCTCAGGGCACGTAACTCCAGCACCACCTGTTGCACCGTTGCGTCAGCCACTGGTTCCAGCTGTGGTTGGACAAGTGGCGCTGCTGGCGGTTCCTCCGGGCCAGGGGGATGTCCCATGACCATTGCTGGCCCAGCTTCCAGTGCAGGGCTGACTGGGGACATCACTGGTGTGTCCGGGATGGGTGGGGTACCCACTGAGCTCCCCGGGATGGCTGCCCGCAGAGGAGTGTGGGGGTGGCCCCACTCAAACTCCTCAAAGGCCTCGGTCAGGGTATAGGGGCTGCCTGGGGGTGGCATTGCAGTCTGCACCACCTCCTCCTCCTCCTCTGACCACTGTGTTTCCGCGTCAATATAGAATGGCCTCGTCACCATGGGTGGCCACCTGAGCCCTGGTGGATCCCTGCTTGTGCCTGGGCCCTCCCAGCTGTAATCAGAGGGCTGCTGCCTGGGACCAGATGGCTCTGTAGGAAGATTGGGGAGAAAGAGGATATACTGCATCAGTAACACAGCTGTTCTGTTATATTACTGTTATGTCAAACAGGGGCAGCTAATGTAAAACCAACATGTCATTCTGCATATACAGTACAGTTGGGTCCTTTGAGACATTCCTCATGGCATGGGTGGTGGGGCTGAGGCCTGAGGCCAGGCCCTAATGTAGACAGTGACCTGTTGCCAGCATGCCTTGCACCCTGCTGCCTGCCCCTTGCTGACTGGGGGAGGGGGGCCACTACAGTTCTGCAGAGCACATGGGTAACAGAAACTGAAACCTGCCCTAAACATTGTGTTACGACCATTCACGGGGGGGGGGGGGGGGGGGGCCCAGAGGGCAACTTACCATCTTCGAGGTGGGATGTATCCAGGTGGGGATGCAATCCCTCGAAGACATCTGGTCCCAGACGCTCCATCAGTTGCTGCTCCATGGGTGTGACCCGGATGGGGCATGGGGACCGTCCTCCTGTGTCCCTCAGGTACTGGTTCCTGTCTGCGATCCGTGTCTTCAGCTGGGCCTTTATGTCGCGGTAGCGGTGGGCCACCTGCTCCCCGGTGCGATGGATGTCGCTCTGCCGCTGTATGTGGCCAGCTATGCTGGACCAGATCTCGGCCTTTGCTGCCTTGCTGGTCCTCACCGACAGGTTACCAAACAGCCGCGCATAGTGGCGCAGGACCCCCTCGATCAGCATGTCATTGTCCTCCTGGCTGAACATGATGTCACGCTGCCTGACCCTGGCCTGGCTGCCTGGTTGGGGGCCACTTCCGGAGGGTTCTCCTCCCTATCCTCTCTCTCCACCCCCCCAGGTTCCCCACTCCCTTCCTCCCCCCCCCACCTGACCCTGCACTTCCCACTCCCTTCCCCTCTGCCCTGCCTGTCTAGCCCTACCTCTTCCCACCATCCTCTCCTGCCTCACCCCATCCCCCTCCCCCTCCCTCCTATCTCTTCCCTCCTGCCTATCTCTCCCACTACCCCTGTCCCTGTCCCTGCTCCTACTCCTCATTCCCCTATGTCCCCCTTCCTCCTCCTCCTCCCTCCCCCTCTCCATCCCCCTCCCCCTCCCCCTACTCTCAACACCCCTCTTCTCTCCTCTCCTACCACTCCTCTCACGCTCCATCCTCCTCCTCCTCCTCACCGCCACCAACACCAACAACACACTCCTCTCTCCTCCTCCTCACCACCGCCAACACCAACACCACCACCACCACCAACACACTCCTCTCTCCTCCTCCTCCTCACCACCACCAACACCACCACCACCACCACCAACACACTCCTCTCTCCTCCTCCTCCTCCTCACCACCACCACCACCAACACACTCCTCCTCCTCCTCCTCCTCCTCCTCCTCCTCCACACAGATAGACAAACAGTTGACTGACACACTTGCACTCCAACACAGATTACAAAAGACACAGGTAAAGGGAAACAAATGAGAACAAAAACACAGGACACCGCACTCAGTAATCAAATCTCTAACCTCCTAACAACTCTAAACCACCAGCACCTACCTCTCTCTCCAAAACTCCTTCCAAACCCTCAAAGGAGGAGGGGCAGGAAGTCAGTTCTTATACCAGACACATTATCGCGGGACGCGGTACTTGGTTTCATTTTGTATCGCGTACCGCGGTAACGGCGCGTACCACGATAATATTTTGTACTTTTCTTCGCGTACTGCGATATTTGTTTCGCCGCACGCGAACCTATTTCGCCGCACGCGAAACAGCTTCGCCGCACGCGAAACAGGTTCGTCGCACGCGACGTTACCGCGTGCGGCAAAAGTTTCGCGAAGCACGAAAAACACCTATTTGCATGGGGCACGCCCCTGTTTTTTATCGCACGCGGTAACAATGCGTTACCACTGCGATATTGGAAAATGAGGCCCTAAGTGGGCTTTTCAAAATTGCTACAATATATGCCATTAAATTGTCCATAGGATTTACTCGCAAAAGTGTTCTTTACATGCAGAAATGGCTTTTGAAAATTACTGTGATAGTAGTTACATTTGCACATATAAATCCTTTTGGAAATTCACCTGTAAATGCATAAAATGAAAAATATGTGCATGCCCTTGACAATTATAGCATATAAGTGAGTACATTTATTTGTTCTTTATTTATTTAATAACATTTGTTTATCGCTTTGATTAAAAATCACCCAAAGCGATGTACAAAACTACATTCTACTTATCTGTGTATTCTATTATACACAAAACACATTTAAAAATTTGCTCCTGAGTGGGGAAGAAGGAAGCAGGAGCAGAGATAACATCCATATCCCAAGGCACTGTCAGTGGGGGAATTCAGCAGTAATAGTAGCACTAAGATTAATATGAACAACCCAAAGCACCCTAAGAAAGGCAGGACATCAGGAGCAGAGATTTAATACATCATTTCTATTTATTTTTCCTAGAAGAGTGATTACCTTTATTTTTTGTGATCTCATCTTTTCAACCTCTTTAACACTTTGATCTGGAGAGGTAGAGAGTTTACATGTAGACAACAGTTTTATAAATATCTACTGGGCATATCTGATCTATTCCTTTTGTGTGGCATCCGGTTATTATATTAAGCATACCATTACAAGAATTTAGATCAGCTAGGCTATTATCCCAGAAAAAAAAACCCCAGCTGCTAGCATTTTATCATGCATCACCAGTTAGGATAGACTATAGCCGTAGACAATTAACAGCAGCAAGATTAATGTTTCTTCAGAGTAGGCGTAACATCTGATTCCTTTTTGTTTCAGATTTTAATTGTTTTAAAGTGATTGGAACAGGTTCTTTCATTTCTAGAAATATTCTGGACTCACAGTTTGCAATTACTTATGCCAATTACTTTTCTGGAAATTTTTTTTAGCACAACAATGTAACTGTAAAACCAGTGTATGTACAAAATATACTTTTTATACTGCATCTCTGGGAGTTATTAGTAAAGACTGTTCAAGCAAACACACAATTGCTCTTCTATAGAGAATCTATTACCTTCTTTCATATGATCAACCGAGTGTAAATATATTAGGACTCTATTTCTAAAACTATTTCTCACCTAGTTGATAGACTTATGTGGGCTACCCAATCATATGTACCAGCTTCTACTAGTGGACAATAATATGTAAATTAAAATATGCAAAATTAATTATGCAGTACTGATTAGGGATGTGAATCGTTTTAGGACGATTAAAATTATCGTCCGATAATTTTAATATCGTCTTAAACCGTTATGGAACACAATACAATAGAGATTCTAACGATTTATCGTTATAAATCGTTAGAATCGTGAGCCGGCACACTAAAACCCCCTAAAACCCACCCCCGACCCTTTAAATTAAATCTCCCACCCTCCCGAACCCCCCCCAATGAGTTAAATAACCTGCGGGTCCGGAACGGCAGCGGTCCGGAACGGGCTCCTGCTCCTGCATCTTGTTGTGTTCAGCCGGCGCCATTTTCCAAAATGGCGCCGAAAAATGGCGGCAGCCATAGGCGAACACGATTGGACGGCAGGAGGTCCTTCCGGACCCCCGCTGGACTTTTGGCAAGTCTTGTAGGGGTCAGGAGGCCCCCCACAAGCTGGCCAAAAGTTCCTGGAGGTCCAGCGGGGGTCAGGGAGCGATTTCCCGCCGCAAATCGTTTTCGTACGGCAAATGGCGCCGGCCATACGCGTATGGCCGGCGCCATTTTCCGTACGAAAAATGGCGCCGGCAGGAGATCGACTGCAGGAGGTCGTTCAGCGAGGGTTCCGGCGCCTCGCTGAACGACCTCCTGCAGTCGATCTCCTGCCGGCGCCATTTTCCGTACGGAAAATGGCGCCGGCCATACGCGTATGGCCGGCGCCATTTGCCGTACGAAAACAATTCGCGGCGGGAAATCGCTCCCTGACCCCCGCTGGACCTCCAGGAACTTTTGGCCAGCTTGTGGGGGGCCTCCTGACCCCTACAAGACTTGCCAAAAGTCCAGCGGGGGTCCGGAAGGACCTCCTGCCGTCCAATCGTGTTCGCCTATGGCCGCCGCCATTTTTCGGCGCCATTTTGGAAAATGGCGCCGGCTGAACACAACAAGATGCAGGAGCAGGAGCCAGTTCCGGACCGCTGCCGTTCCGGACCCACAGGTTATTTAACTCATTGGGAGGGTGGGGGATTTAATTTAAAGGGTCGGGGGTGGGTTTTAGGGGGTTTTAATGTGCCGGTTTTGCGATTTTACGATTTTTCGATTTTTCACGATTTTTCACGATTTTTCACGATATTTTACCCCCCCAAATGGCAACAATACGATTCCCTCCCCCTCCCAGCCGAAATCGATCGTTAAGACGATCGAGGACACGATTCACATCTCTAGTACTGATCATACACGTGAGAAAAAGATAAGCTTTGAAGACTACTGCACATGACAACAAAGGCATGGCATACTTGGGAACTAAATTTAAATTTCTGATGTGTGCGTTTTTTCTAACAGGAGAAGAAAAGCAGACTAATCCACAAGCTTGGTTATTCCTTAGCTCCAAAATAAATATTAGTTGACAAGTGCCCACCAGCTGGCAGTGCTGTACTTAGTAATCTAGTAATACTTGTGTGTTACAATGTTAAAAAATGCCATCTGTATATGTCATGGGGTAATTTTCTAACAGCACACATAAATTTGTAGGCTGTGACAAACAAATTATACCAATTTTGAAAGCAAATGTATGTGCATAAGTTAGCTTTGAAAATTATCCTATGTAAAATACTCTACACACATTATACCTGCTAATTTATGCAGAGAGTTTTCCAAAGAAAATGTATTTGCATGCTTTTTACAATTAAAAATATATATGTGAATCCAAATTCTGCCCAGAATCCATCCCTGGAATTCCTCTGCACTATGCACATAAAATTGCAAACATACAGGGCATATACACATAATTTTGCATGCATTCCAGATGGACAAATTTCAAAAGGTCCACTTTATGTGCAAAACACTGATTTATCTGCCGACTTCTCTTTGAAAATTACTCATATATTAAACAAATACTTCTATGCATTGTGTTCATCTTATTAAATGGAAAAGGAATATATTTAAAACTTAGCTCTATGAAAATTATTTCTCCATTTTTAAAACGCTGTCAGATAACAGACCTAAAACACCATGGCATCACTCAAGCCAGGGTTTTCCAGACCTGTCTTGGTGACACCCACAAACAGTCAGGATATATATACATGAAATGCATTTGCATACATTGGAGACTCAATATATGCAAATGTATTGCATTTCATTTCTTTTATTTGCATTAATCTATACAATCCACTTGAGGTAATTTATTACTAAAACATAGGGATGGTAACTTTCAAACCAGTGCATGGGCGTTCATTGGCGCATGTTTATTAGCACACCCCCAGGGATGTGGCTATTTTTATAACATATATATGCACGCATGTTATAAAATAGCCTGGCTATATGCATGTCTGCCAAATTTAGTGCAGGCGTATGAATGGGCAAGCAAATCCCACTGCTACCACGTAAGTCAGGAAATTTTAAAAGGGTCACGCATCAAAACCATTGTCAATTTAACTAGTTCGTTAGCAGCTAGGTCCACTAAAACCCCTGGTTTGATAGTCTGTATTCATCCCAGTTACTCCAGACTCTTTAAACCCTACGGAAATGGCTCCATCCTTTTATTTTATAACTTATGCATCATCCATAGCAGAAGTAAAGTTACTGTTACGATGCTGCTCATGGGCCCAACGCTACTACTTCACACGGCCCGAGCGCCGCCGACCATCCTTCCTTGTGTGGCGGGAGCACCACCGTTGTTCTCTCTCCATGGTGGGCGGAGCCCCTGCTGACCTTGTCCTCACGCAGCTCGGAGGCCGCCAACGTTGCCTCTCCACCTTGGCAGAGATCCACTTGGGTCCTCCACCTCTGCAGCGTGGAGCTGCCGTTGTTCCAGCTTTATCTTTGCGGCCTGTTGCCACCATTATGGTCTCCTGCTCCATCCTCTTCATGGCATGAACGCCACCACCACTGTCCCTGGCTCCAGTGGGAAAAGCCCTGCGGCCCTGCTTGATGATGTCACCCGGCGTCTCTCTTCAGCCCTATAAAAGGACTCCTCGCCAGTCCCTTGTGACCTTCACATGGATCCTGCTTGCTCCTGGACTCCTGGTTTCCATCTCATCATTCCAGGAGGCTTCTGAGGTCCATTGTCTCTCCTTCAAGGTCTGCTGTTCTTTGTGGGAGCTCCCTTGTCTTCGTCTGTTGTTCCTGGTCTCTCATCGATCCTCCATCCTTGTCTGTCTCATGCCTTGATGTTTCAGTTCTCCGGTTCCTGTCTCCAGATGTTCCTGTCTTCAGATGTCCCAGTCTTCTCTGGTTCCTCTCTTCAGATTTCAATGTCTTTGGATGCCCCAGTCTTTTCCAGTTCCCCTCTTAAGATGTTCCTGTCCTCGGATGTTCCAGTTCTTTGGTTCCTGTCTCCAGCTGTTCCATTACTTCAAACCCTGTGTCCAGTTGTCCCTAATCCTGGCTCCGGGTTTCCGAGCCTTGTCTCCCTCACCGGATTCCACCTCCAGATGACCATCCTGAGTTTTGCCTGAATCCATGTCTGAATCTGAGCCTGAGTCCTGTTCCCAGTCATTGGAGCCCTGTTCCAGCCTATTTCCTTTCAAGTGCTGCCTGGATTCTTCCATCATCCTGAGCTTCAGTCCTGTGCTTGTCCCACTCTCTGCCTGGTCCATAACCAGCCTCTTCAGGCTATGCAGGGCACACAGTGGGATAGCATGATTCACGACCAGCCCATGGGAGGCTGTGTAGGGCACACTGAGGGAAAATGCCTGCCTGAGTTTCCAAGTGCCTACATCGCGTCCAAGTCTCCAAGTGCCTTGTCTCATCCAAGTGCCTATGTCTCGTCCTTGTTCTAGACTCATCGCCTGTCCTCGACCTCTGTCCATCTATCACACCTGCAGTTCCCAGGCACAAGATGGCGCTGGCCGTCCATTGCTCCTATCATGTGACAAGGGCCGACCAATGGCATCGGTAGCCCCTGTGACATAGTAAGGGCAAAAGCTATTGGCACCATTTTGAATACCGGCAGCTAACGGCCCGAGTGCAGGAGATCGCTCCAGGACCCCCGCTGGACCACCAGGGTCTTTTGGCAAGTCTTAGGGAGGTCAGAAGGGTGGGGGTTTTATTCGTTAGTGATACGTTGCATTCGTGGGGGTCCACCATACGTTTCGGAACCCCACGAATGCAACGAATAGGGACATATATGTTGCGGATTGTGCATATATGTTGCGGAATGCACATCCCTAGTCAAGCCTTCTTAATTTTAAAGTCTGAATTATCCTTTTTTAAAATCTCCAAGGTCAGATAGGCTCTGAACTGCCGACTCATACCTACGTAAGGAAAAATTAATTTAACCAAACCAATAATTTGCAAATGATATGATAATGTTGAATCTAATTAGAGCCCAGAGTTTTTTACCTATTGGCATAGGGGTGTCCATTAAGCATGATTTAAAATTTTGGATCTGAATCCCCCTTCTCCAGCCATAAACATTCATATGTAGTAACCCAACTGCAATCAGAAAATAGAGTTTATAGGAATCTTTACAGGTCTGAGAGGGTTAACTGCCATTATAAGTGAAAAATAACTGAAATTGTAATACAGAACCAGAATCCAGGCTAAATTATGCTGATAGGCCAGAAACATTCAGCAATGTATAAACAATGTATCACTGAGATATCTCTATTTTCTATGACATATTCATGGCACTGAGATATCTCTATTTACTGTGACATATTAATCTTAGTCCTAAGAATGTTTTAAGCTCAGGATTGTTTGTTTATGTATGTTCCATAAACATGAGTTTACATCTTATAATACTCGCCATTTTGTAGTAGATACATATATTACAGAGACATGAGATGGAAGAATAAAATGTTATCTTGATTTTATGGGATGTTTGGTGAAAGCTAAGCAGCTGAACAGTAAAGCTATGTAGTCAACATCTTAGCAGACCAATGTGGAGATGTGGGAATGGAGGAGAGGAAGAAAGGAGGAAGACGTCCTTGATAGTGTGAAGAGCAGTAAAGGACACTTGTGTTGCATGGAGCATGTAGTGAGCAGATTATTTGTTAGTGTACTTGTATCTTATTTATGGAATTATGCTGGATCTCAGATAGGCCAGCATACAACAAATAAATATATTCTAAATACAGAAGAGTAACTATTGATATTGCTTGACTGCTGGAAATAGTTTGGGACATGATCCTGGAGACAGGGTATGAGAATAGGGACTAATAATCATGAATTGTATTTTTCTCCAACTGCTACTCTTTTATTAATTTTTATTTTTAATGCTAATTTTATTTACAATTTTTATTTTTAACGTTTATTAATTTAATTATTGTACTCCATAATTATTTGATGTCTTGTGAACCGTTTTGGTCAATATTCATTGTGAAAGATGGTATATAAATGCTTTTAAATAAATAAATAAAATAGTAACAAATCTTGGCTTATGCTATCTTCTTCTGGTCCTGTGCAGAACTCTTCGTATCCATAGTATCAACTTCAATTCTATTCCGGAACATTTATTGGCAGCTAAATAGATGGCAGCATCATATCAGCTTATCTCTGCATTGTGTGCATATAGTATATAAGAGCTCTGCATTGGAATGGAAAAAGACAGCTTAAGCCAAGATTAGCAGGAAGGCACGAAAAGAAAAAGAGGGTGGGGGGAAAAGGCTACAGATGCCACTGAACCAATGGATCCAAAACAGATATTTATTTTATTTTTATTTATTTATTTAAAAACTTTTCTATACCGTCGTTAAGTTAAATAACCATCACAACGGTTTACAGAGGGGCACAATAAAGAGAAATATGGGTGGTATAGATTACAAATTAATCGTGTGCCATCATAGTACGGTAACAATTTAAAATAATAAACTAAGTGTGTATGTTTATCCTGATTGTTAGGAAGATATAATTGTGATGGAGAAGGTACAGAGAAGGGCTACCAAAATGATAAGGGGACTGGAACAACTCCCCTATGAGGAAAGACTAAAGAGGTTAGGACTTTTCAGCTTGGAGAAGAGACGACTGAGGGGGGATATGATAGAGGTGTTTAAAATCATGAGAGGTCTAGAACGGGTAGATGTGAATCGGTTATTTACTCTTTCGGATAGTAGAAAGACTAGGGGACACTCCATGAAGTTAGCATGGGGCACATTTAAAACTAATCGGAGAAAGTTCTTTTTTACTCAACGCACAATTAAACTCTGGAATTTGTTGCCAGAGAATGTGGTTCGTGCAGTTAGTATAGCTTCTCCTCCAAGTGGTTCGTGCAGTTAGTATAGCTTCTCCTCCATGTGGTTCGTGCAGTTAGTATAGCTTCTCCTCCAAGTTCTTGGAGGAGAAGTCCATTACCTGCTATTAAGTTCACTTAGGGGCGGATTTTAAAAGGAGCGCGAATAGCCTACTTTTGTTTGCGCTCCAGACGCAAACAAAAGTACGCTGGATTTTAGTAGATACGCGCGGAGCCGCGCGTATCTGCTAAAAACCTGGATCGGCGCGCGCAAGGCTATGGATTTTGTATAGCCGGCGCGCGCCGAGCCGCGCAGCCTACCCCCGTTCCCTCCGAGGCCGCTCCGAAATCGGAGCGGCCTCAGAGGGAACTTTCCTTTGCCCTCCCCTCACCTTCCCCTCCCTTCCCCTACCTAACCCACCTGCCCGGCCCTGTCTAAACCCCCCCCTTACCTTTGTCGGGGGATTTACGCCTCCCGGAGGGAGGCGTAAATCCCCACGCGTCAGCGGGCCTCCTGCGCGCCGGGACGCAACCTGGGGGCGGGTCCGGAGGGCGCGGCCACGCCCCCGGGCCCGCCCCCGGAACGCTCCCGACACGCCCCGAAAACGCCGCGCGGTTCGGGCCCGCTTCCGACACGCCCCCCAACACGCCCCCTCCGAAAACCCCGGGACTTACGCGAGTCCCGGGGCTCTGCGCGCGCCGGTAGGCCTATGTAAAATAGGCTTACTGGCGCGCAGGGCCCTGCTCGCGTAAATCCGCCCGGTTTTGGGCGGATTTACGCGAGCAGGGCTCTGAAAATCCGCCCCTTAGAGAATAGCCACTGCCATTAATTTGCTTTTGTAGGTTACTAATAACAGCTTCTAGCTTTGTGCATCCTTATCTATCAACTATTTTTTCTCCTCTTTATCTTTATAAAATGCTTGTTTAAAAAGCCAGATTTTCAGATTAGTTTTGAATAATTTCAGATTTGTCTGTAGTCTTATTTCAAGTGGCATGGTATTCCAGAGTACAGGACCAGCCAGTACAGTGCTCTTTCCCTTACTTGCATGAGATATGCTGATTTGACAGAGGGGATAGTTAGTAGAGCTTTATTTGTAGATCTCAGGTTTCTGTGTGATACATGCACGCGCAGTGCAGTGTTAAGCCAGTCTGCTTTTTCATCGTGGATTAGTTTATGGATTATATAAAGTGCCTTATATTGTATTATTTGTTCAATTGGAAGCCAGTGGAGTTTAGCAAGTGTTCCTGTAATATGGTCACTCTTTTTTTTGCCAGTCAAAATTCTGGCAGCGGAATTTTGTAATATTTGCATAGGCCGAATTATAGATTGAGGTAGTCCTAAAAGCAGGGAGTTACAATAACCTGTGCTTGTGAATATCATTGCTTGTAGAACTGTGCGAAAATTGTTAATTGTTAGTAGAGGTATCCAGTAGAGATGTGAATCGTGTGATCGATCGTCTTAACGATCGATTTCGGCTGGGAGGGGGAGGGAATCGGATCGTCGCAGTTTGGGTTTTTTAAATATCGTGTAAATCGTGTAAATCGAAAACCGGCACACTAAAACATCCCTAAAACCCACCCCGACCCTTTAAAATAAATCCCCCACCCTCCCAAACCCCCCCAAAATGCCTTAAATTACCTGGGGTCCAGAGGAAGGGTCCCGGTGTGATCTTTTACTCTTGGACCTCCGTGCGTTGTAGAAATGGCGCCGGCGCCATTTTGTTTTTTTGTCCCCCGACGTCAGGAGCATAGGAGTTCGCTCCCGGACCCCCGCTGGACCCCCAGGGACTTTTGGCCAGCTTGGGGGGGCCTCCTGACCCCCACAAGACTTGCCAAAAGTCCAGCGGGGGTCCGGAACGACCTCCTGCAGTCGAATCGTGTTGCCGTACGTCCGGCGCCATTTTGCGCAAAATGGCACCGGCCGTACGGCAACACGATTCGACTGCAGGAGGTCGTTCCGGACCCCCGCTGGACTTTTGGCAAGTCTTGTGGGGGTCAGGAGGCCCCCCCAAGCTGGCCAAAAGTCCCTGGGGGTCCAGCGGGGGTCCGGAACGACCTCCTGCAGTCGAATCGTTTTCCGTACGGAAAATGGCGCCGGCCATACGGCTATGGCCGGCGCCATTTTCCGTACGGAAAAATGATTCACGGTAGGAGATCGCTCCCGGACCCCCGCTGGACTTTTGGCAAGTCTTGTGGGGGTCAGGAGGCCTCCCACGCTGGCCAAAAGTCCAGCGGGGGTCCGGGAGCGATCTCCTACGCTCCTGACGTCGGGGGACAAAAAAACATTTCTACAACGCACGGAGGTCCAAGAGTAAAAGATCACACCGGGACCCTTCCTCTGGACCCCAGGTAATTTAAGGCATTTTGGGGGGGTTCGGGAGGGTGGGGGATTTATTTTAAAGGGTCGGGGTGGGTTTTAGGGTTGTTTTAGTGTGCCGGTTTTCCCGCCCTCCCTTCCCCTCCCCCTTCCCCCGATTTACGATTTTTTAATGATAAATCGGGGGAATTGTTATTGTATCGCGGCTCTAACGATTTTTGACGATTTAAAATATATCGGACGATACTTTAAATCGTCAAAAAACGATTCACATCCCTAGTATCCAGAGTAAAATGTTAGCAAGCTAAATAGAATAGAGCAAAATATGAAAAGACGGTGAGCTTTGGATTTGTCAATAGGCACCCATTATGCTTATGCCTAGGTGGCAAAATTTAGGGGCAAGCAGGCTGGCTAAGATTTGCTGTCTTCCAGCTCTGCTGAATCTCATTCAACAATGAGCAGCCCTCTGCTTCCCTGTAACAGATCATTATAGGAGATGGGGGTGGAAAGTACCAAAAGTGCCTGTTACGATCCTGCTCACAGAGCCCATCCTGCTCGCAGGCCCTCACTCACCACCATTGACGCCGCTGGACTCTGTTTAGCGTGGCCTGGACTGCCACATTGCTCTTGTCTCCACTCGCTGATCCCCAGGGTCTTGCCTGTGAGGCCGGATGCCGCTGACAACTTCTTCATGGTCTAGCGCAGCCCGGTTCTACTGCTGAGGATGCTGCCCGTCCCTGCCCCCTCCTTTGCAGCCTGGAGTGCTGCCACCACTGCCTTCTATCTTCGCGGCGGGAGGCCGCCCGGCTCCTCCTCCCTGAGTGGCAGGGGAAGCCGCTGCCACTGCGATGCCATTCTGTGGCCTGGAGGCTGCTCCCGACGCCTGTCTGTTGCTGTTCTTTGCAGCCTGGAGGCCGCCACTCTCCTTGGTCCTGCTGAACTCCCTGGGCCCTCCTCTAGGAACTGGTGCGCATCTCTTGTTCTGATTTAAAGGGCCAGCGGCGGGAAAAGCCCGCAGACCCACCGGAATCCTGAGTCTTGAATCCTGTCCCAGTCTTCGAAGGCCCTTTTGCTTTCTTCCATCCATGCCCAAGACTCTGCCAGAACCTGCTCCACTTCAGCCTGGTCCACGATCAGCCACAGGTGGCAGTGTAGGGTGCACCCCGGTGCAGGTCTCTACTGAATCTTCGTCATGTTCCAGTCTTGTTCCACTTCTCCGCCTGGAGTCTGCTTCGCATTCAGCGTGGTCCACGACCAGCCATGGGCGGCTGTGTAGGGCGTGCTGCGATGCAATTCTCACCCAGTACGTTTGCCTGACTCCTGAATACTTGCTTGAAACTTCCGAGCAACCTGAATCCTTGTTCGAGTCTTCTGAGCTTTCTGAATCCTTGTCAGAGTCTTCTGAGTACCCTGAGTCCTTGTCTGAGTCCTCCGAATCTCCTGAGTATCCAAGTCTTCGTCCGAGTCTCCTGAGTATCCAAGTCTCCATCTGAGTCCTCTGAGTATCCTGTCTTCATCTGAGTCTTCGTGTTCCTGCCCTCAGCCTCCATCTGGCCTCACACACTCATCGTTCCCAAGCGGAGGGTCCGGAAGGGCTATCAAGTGGCCGGAGGGCTACTCTTGAGACCAGCATTGTGTTGCTGGGTGTCATTGGTGCGTGTAGGTCCAGTGGACGGCTGAGCCTGCCTTGTTCCTGTTCCGGATAATCCTTGCCTTGTCTTCAGTCCAGCCTTGCTCCTGCTCCACTCGTGCTCATACTTGCTCACCTCTCGCGATGTTTCTTGGGGCTCCTCCCTGAGCCACGCCGTGATCCAAGGCTCACATCCTCCCTTGACATGGGATCGCGCCTCCGCGCTCCTAGCAGGGCCTGAAGGGTGTGCCCCGTAACAGTGCCTAGGAGTAGCAAAATCGCAAATCCATCCCTGATCCCTGACTTGAAAGTGAGCAGCAAGTTATTAACACCAGAATATCTGCAGGGGGCAAGCATGATAGTGAAAGAACCACAGGAGAGTGAAATCAGTAGGATATTTATTTATTTATTTATTTTGCATTTTTTTTTTTTATATACCGACAACCGTTTGCACATCGTATCGGTTTACACAAAACTTGAACTCTGACAGGGAACTGTCAGTTAGGCATTGCCTTTACAAGGAACCAAGTTAAATATAGGGAAACAGGACTTTAATACAGGAGTAGGATAACAGGGAGGTGCAAGAGTATTGTCTGGGGAGACTGGATTAACTATAAAATTATAACCAAACTTCTATGTACAATATATACATGTGGGTTAGGGACAAGAGGTGAAAAACAGGTGTGTGTGTGTGTGTGTGTGGGGGGGGGGGGGGGTTAGAGGAAAGGCTAGGAGGAGAAAGTGATTAGGGGAGGGAGAGGGATCTATTAATGTTCCAGGATATGGTGACAATGAGAACATACAAGATGAAAAATCTTGCAGAAAAGCAAAAAAGTGGAGAAAAAAAAAGAGCAAGTGCATCTAAGCATGCATGCGTGTCTGGTTCATTAGGAACACATGTAGCAGCAAGTGCAGAGAAAATATATAGGAAAACTGGCATGAAAATATATTAAAACCAGCCAGAGGCAGCAGAATGGAATCATGAAATTGAAAATGAAAAAAAGTGGCAATGCAGTATCATATATTAATAATTACACCTCTGCTTTCTGACTACTTACAAGTGTGGTTCGGAACACTACCACAGAAATGTTCTACTCTGTTCAAAGAAATTCTTCAATATGATTGGCAAAGTACATATGACATATGGAGGCTCAGCATGGCTAACACATGATGCTCAGTTTAGGAGAAATACAGAAGAAAATATGGCCCAAAACAGGGATAAAACAGACATTGATCTATGACTACTCATTATGACACCACAGAAATCAGCAGTATTTCAGTCTATAGCAAATAACTGGCATGCAGCTAATAGTCAGATGGTGAAGAACAATTGACAAAATGTGTCAGTAAACCGGCAAGGCAGGAGCTCTGGAGGTCATATACAAGGGAGTTAATGGGTTGCAGCAAACAATGAAAAAATCATGTACTCTATTAATAGAAGACAATATTTTTGGCAGGGTATGATCTCTGATGATAGTCACCCACATCTCAGTTCTTTTGAAAAATGAAGTTAAATAGGGACTTTTTAGGCTTTAATTGAAGAAATGAAAGCAACTAGCGGATCAGCAACACAGATACATACTAAGGACATGATTCAGCAGCCTTCTATTCCAAGTCTATGGAAAAAATACCTTGCAGATCACAACTTAACAGGTCATTTAAAAAAAACAAACAAAAAACAAGTTGAATGAGCTGGAGGAGGTAGCTGGTTAAAACGCTTTTAAAAACATTTCCCTCACTAAATTTATAAACCTGAAATTCAGAAAGCAGGCAAGGTTAGCTGGGCCAAACAAATAAAAGAAAAAGGCTTGCCTCATGGGCTTTCCTGGGACATATGACTCAGCCATATAAATAGCTGCCCTAAATTTAACTGGTCCAGTTTTGACCAGCTAGATTTAGGTGCATTTAGCTATTTAGGTTCAACTGAAAATTTGCCGAAATATTACCATGTAAAATTAAAGTGTTCTTATCCAGTCAGCTAATCTTTGAAAATGGCCCCAGAGAGGTTACATGTGTAAAACTATATGCATACACAGTACTATATACCTTTAAGTACATAGATGAGAGGCATTACAGGGACTGGGGTCTGGTTAGGTTTGGAATTATACATTTTTCTTTCCAAAATTGTTCACACCAATGTCAGATGTAATTATCTACATAAAAATCCACGCCCCTTCCTGACCACTCAGATCATCTAACCAAATGCTACTGGATACTCCACATCCAAAGCTCACCCACCTTGTGGAAACCAGAATGTGCATGCTCTTCTCTGCAGGACCATTCCTATGTAACAGCCAACGTAATGAAGTAAGATGTCTCTGTGAAAGGACTTTTTTCAAAAAAGCCCTAAAAACCTCTCTCTTCAAGAAAGTGTTCCCCAACCTAAATGACAATTGATTACCCCCAACATGCCCATGCCCTCAGAGGATGCTACTTAATATTCTTCTCCCTCTTCTACCCCATTCCGCTATCGAACCTCAACCCCCTTTGCTAATGATCCTACTCCCTCGATGCATGTGCTCTCCTTCCCCTTTCTCCTAATACTTTTTCATTGTCCTCTTTCCCTCTTTCATCTGTATGCCTTACATTGTGCCTCGCTCTGAATGTAGGAAGGGCGGGAAATAAATCTGTTTTAAATAAATAAATGAAATCTACTTTTGCTGGGATCATTTTTAAGGTGAAAGTATATACATACTTTCACTTTGAAAATTAGTGTATAGCCTGCAGACTTTATATCAGCGAAAAATTACCTGCTGGGTGTCTAATTTTATAATGTCCTGCGAAGGGCTTGTGCTGGCTCAATAAAAACATGTGTTTTCTCATCCAGACAGCTAACTTTTCTTCCCAATCAGTCCTGAAGACAAAGATCTTTTAAGTTTGAAATTTTTTATTGTACAAGTACTTTTTCATTACAATTGTTGCTTCCAAACATGTAGCCCCAGGCAGAGATCTTTGTAGCTGGAGATAGGTAGGGGAGGAGAGGACGGAGTTTTCTTGGGTTGCAGGGTGAGAAGGCAAGAGGGTTCTGAGGCTGATTTAATCTTTTTACAACAAAGCGATAAGAAATGTAAAAAAGCTAATCGTTTCAAAGAGCTTACAAGGTGATGCTGGCTTTGAAGCCCTCGTATACAAGATTGAACTCTGGTAGAGAGCTGTTAAAGAAAAAGCCTCCACAAGCTGGGGAAAGGGGGCAAGGTCCAATGGCAGCGAGCCCAGCACCTAAGTGACACAGGGGGAGCATGAAGGGCAGTCCCTTGAGCCAATAAGGCACTTAGGAAGACTCAAGTTAGATTGAGAGGGTATTCAAGCTCTTCCCAAGTGAGAGAAAGCAAAAAGGGGGAAGGGAACTTAAGAGCAAAGCACCCCCAAAGGCAAGGCTCACAGGTTTTTATCGTGGGTTACAAAAGAAGTTCCAGTATATACAGATACAAACGAACCCACTGCTGGGGACAGAACAGGGCTTAAGACCCCATGTACAAAGTATGCACAAACATCAGCCCTAATTTCCAAATTGCATTTGCACATGTAAGTTCACTTTAAAAATTAGTGAGACCGTGGATACCTTAGCTTGGTATAGGCGCACACATTTACACCTGATGAAGAGCAGGTACGAATGTGTATTGTGAACACTTATGAGCATACTTTCAAAAATCAAAAGTGCATATTTATTTATTTATTTATTTAGTGCTTTTTTATACCAACATTCATGATATAGATCATATCATATCGGTTTACAAGGAACAAGGGGGAAATAACGTTAACATAAACAAAGATAGTGAAAAGTTACAATAAAACAGGGGTACTCGAACTGGGAAGAAGAGGAGCCAGTGGCAGAGGTAACTCGGAACTAAAAAATATCAAGTCATGTATAATATCAGAATTGGGCAATATGTAATATGTAATGAAATCATATGTAAATGATTTTCCCACCCCCCTCTTTGCAGTACACAAAATCACTTCCACGTACTTTTACAAGGAATTTTACAAAGCCTATTTTGAGCATTACTCTCTTTTAGATGCATAAATACTTTTGAAACTTACCCCCATAATTATTTAGATAATTGGTTGGTAAGCTATCCCAAACAGAACTGAATTTAGGGACATTTCCAAAGAATCACTATGCAAATAATTGTTTAAGTTCTGCTGGAAATGATGTAAGTGAAAGGAACCTTTGCTTTCCCCTTACTAAGGAGTGTACCATTAATCTGGGGAGGATCTTGTAGAGATAATTGAGAGAGGTTTGAGTTTTGCTCTCCCATGTGGGAATGCGCAGATGGTGGGTCCTAGCCGTTTATCAATGTAATCCACTTTGAATCGCTGAAAAAAGTACAAAAAGCGGAATATACATCTAAATAAATAAATAAAATAAATCCCAGCGCACCTGCTATCCTCCTGCATTTTCAGAAAGACTTTCAGGCAGTCAGGAGCTTGCTGCTTCCTGCTGTGTGATTTTTCCTCCTAATTTAAGGGAAAGGAGTAAGTGGTCAGCCTATAGCTGACTCGTCTGCCTGCTTTTAAGGATTGCTTTGGACTCTCTGTGTTATGCGCCCCACCCGCGGTCATCCCGCGCACAGGACCGCTCACCTTTGGGGTTCACAGCGGGTCCTGTCTCCCTCGTGGCCTTTGCAAGTCCAGCTAGGCCCCGGTGTCCCACGGTGGCAGTCTCCGTGCCTTCGGCTGCACGCCAGGCCTCACGCCAGCGCTTGGCATCTCATCAGTAGCCACGCCCCTACACGCGTGCGGACTAGCCGCCCTGATGTAGAGTCCAGGGAGGGGCCTAGTTCCACGGCACATCCTGATTGAACTCATGTTAAAAGGAAGTTCCTGGCCTCACTTTTGTGCCTTGGCAATCGGGTCGGTTTGTTCCTGAGATTGCCCTTGCTTGTGTTCCTTCTTGCTTGTTCCTAGTCTCGTTCCAGGATCCTTCTGTTCCAGTTCCGTTCCTGCTTGTTCCTGCCTCCTAGCCCTGCTTGATCCAGTGTTCGTTGTTTGTCTCTCCGGTCTTACCTCTGCCTGTCCTTCTGACAAAGACCACAGCTTGCTCCTGACCTGCCTGCCTGCCTGCAGTCTGCCCAAGACCTGAGCTTGTTTCTGACCTGCCTGCCTGCCTGCCTGCCTGCCGCCTACACAAGACCTCAGCTTGCTCTTCGACCTTGCTTGACCTTTGCATCCTGACCCTTGCTTCGTTGACCATTCCTCGGACTGACTTCTGGACTCTGACCTTGCTTGCCTGGCCTTGTTTGATTCTGGCTCTGTCCCTAGCCTTGTCATTACCAACTCTATTCTGGTTCGCTCTGCCTCAACCTGTTTCCAGCCTCGACGGTCATCACCTGTGACATAGTGAGGGCAAAGGCAATCGGAACCATTTTGAATACTGGCATCCGACGGGCGGAGTGCAGGAGGTCGCTCCCTGACCCCCGCTGGACTTTTGGCAAGTCTTGTGGGGGTCAGGAGGGTCCCCCAAGACTTTCCAAAAGTCCCTGGTGGTCCAGATAGGGTCCAGGAATGATCTTATGCACTTGGGCCGACGGCTGCCAGTAATCAAAATGGCGCCGATAGCCTTTGCGCCGATAGCCTTTGCCTTACTATGTCACATGGTAGGAGCACAAGAAGGCGTTGATGGCCATGTGACAGGGGCTTTAGACGAGTCCTTTAGACGGCTGAATAATTCAGCAGATTTGGTGTATTCGTGGGGAATCATGATACATTTCGCTTCCCCACGAATACAACGAATAGGGCCCTATACATTGCGGATGAGAAATACGTTAGAAATGAATGCACACCCCTAGAAGGCATTGCAGTGCGGTTCTGTGGGCAGTTTTCCAGATTCACCTATATTGGTAAACAGCAGTGCTCTTTTAAGCCAAGAATGCAGTGCAGTGGGGGTCTGTGGGCAGTTTTCCAGACTCACCTATATTGGTACAGCAGTGCTCTTTTAAGCCAAGAAGGCAAGGCACTATCTGCTCATGGGGGTCTGGGGGTAGTTTTCCCACACTCACCCATATTGGTACAGCAGTGCTCTTTTAAGTCTAGAGGGATTGCAGTGGGGGTCTGTGGGCAGTCTTCCAGACTCATCTATATTGGTATAGCAGTGCTCTTTTAAGCCAAGAAGGCAGTGCAATGGGGGTCTGTGGGCAGTTTTCCAGACTCACCTATATTGATACAGCAGTGCTCTTTTAAGCCAATAAGGCAAGGCACTTCCTGCTCGTGGGGGTCTGGGGGCAGTTTTCCAGACTCACCTCTATTGGTACAGCAGTTCTCTTTTAAGCCAAGAAGGCAGTGCAGTGGGGGTCTGTGGTCAGTTTTCCAGACTCACCTATGTTGGTACAGCAGTGCTCATTTAAGCCAAGAAGACAAGGCACTGCCTGCTTGTGGGGGTCTAGGGGCAGTTTTCCAGACTCACCTATATTGGTACAGCAGTGCTCTTTTAATCCAAGAAGGCGGAGCAGTGGGGGTCTGGGGGCAGTTGTCCAGACTCACCTATATTGGTACAGCAGTGCTCTTTTAAGCCAAGAAGGCAGTGCAGTGGGGGTCTGTGGGCAGTTTTCCAGACTCACCTATATTGGTACAGCAGTGCTCTTTTAAGCCAAGAAGGCAAGGCTCTGCCTGCTTGTGGGGGTCTGTGGGCAGTTTTCCAGACTCACCTATATTGATACAGCAGTGCTCTTTTAAGCCAAGAAGGCAGTGCAGTGGGGGTCTGTGAGCAGTTTTCCAGACTCATCTATATTGGTACAGCAGTGCTCTTTTAAGCCAAGAAGGCAGTGCAGTGGGGGTCTGTGGGCAGTTTTCCGGACTCACCTACATTGGTACAGCAGTGATCTTTTAAGCCAAGAAGGCAAGGCACTGCCTGCTCGTGGGGGTCTGGAGGCAGATTTCCAGACTCACCTATATTGGTACAGCAGTGCTCTTTTAAGCCAAGAAGGCAAGGCTCTGCCTGCTTGTGGGGGTCTGGGGGAAGTTTTCCTGACTCACCTATATTGGTACAGCAGTGCTCTTTTAAGCCAAGAAGGCAGTGCAGTGGGCGTCTGTGAGCAGTTTTCCAGACTCATCTATATTGGTACAGCAGTGCTCTTTTAAGCCAAGAAGGCAGTGCAGTGGGGGTCTGTGGGCAGTTTTCCAGACTCACCTACATTGGTACAGCAGTGATCTTTTAAGCCAAGAAGGCAAGGAACTGCCTGCTCATGGGGGTCTGGAGGCAGTTTTCCAGTCTCACCTATATTGGTACAGCAGGTCTCTTTTAAGCCGAGAAGGCAGTGCAGTGGGGGTCTGTGGGCAGTTTTCCAGACTCACCTATATTGGTACAGCAGTGCTCTTTTAAGCCAAGAAGGCAGTGCAGTGGGGGTCTGTGAGCAGTTTTCCAGACTCATCTATATTGGTACAGCAGTGCTCTTTTAAGCTAAGAGGGCAGTGCAGTGGGGGGTCAGTGGGCAGTTTTCCAGACTCACCTATATTGGTACAACAGTGCTCTTTTAAGCCAAGAAGGCAAGGCACTGCCCGCTCGTTGGGGTGTTGAGGTAGTTTTCCAGACTCTCCTATATTGGTACAGCAGCGCTCTTTTAAGCCAAGAAGGCAAGGCACTGCCTGCTCGTGGGGGTCTGGGGGCAATTTTCCAGGCTCACCTATATTGGTACAGCAGTGCTATTTTAAGCCAAGAAGGCAGACCAGTGGGGTCTGGGGGCAGTTTTCCAGACTCACCTATATTGGTACAGCAATGCTCTTTTAAGCCAAATCCCCAGTAGGCCTCTTTTATAGTTACCATTTTCTTGTGTGCACACACATTACATTAGTGCACATCAAGGCACTGTGCCTGTGGCCACGCAGTTTAGCAGACTCACCTATATTGGGACAGCGGTGGTCTGTGAAGCCAAATCCCCAGTGGGCATTCTTCTAATTGAAATCCCCAGTAGGCAGTGACATTAAATTCTTAATGTCAGGGAAAGCTAGACGTGGTCGGCTAATTGGGACTGGGAGACGAGACACCTCAAAAGATAGTGCCAGTCCCTCATTAATGTTAAAAAGGGACCTGTTCCAATGTAAAATCTCTGGAAGGGCAGGCAGTTCCAACCAGAAAAAAATGAAATTTAAACATGATGCATCGCCAACACCTGTTTCTGACCCTGTAGTTTTGGAGGTGATGGAAGGGGAGGCTGAGGCCTGCAAGACAAAATGGTGACACCCAAAACAGCAGTGTGACATCAGTCTTGACTTAGCATTGACAATGTAGTGCAGGCACTGTTTGCTTCCGATTAGAATGAAAAATAATCTTGTGTGGGATTCTCATCAGAAATGGAAGAAGTAATAGCTGATGAAGGTTTAGGAGGTTCTGTTAGTCCTGTCTTATCCTCCACTTCAGAGCTGCAGGGGAGAGATGAAACTGATGATGATGAGGAGGAAGTGCAGTCAGCGCAGGCACAGAGTGTGACTGATGCCCCTGGCATTGCTTCTCAGGGTGCACCCACTACTTCAGCTCCAGTGCCAACATCTACCCCGAAGGGATCACGAAATACATCTGTGATCTGGAGCCACTTTAAAGTGACGGAGGACCTGTGTTTTGCTCTGTGTAATTACTGTGGCAGGGCTATTAGCAGAGGCAAGCAAATGGGACATCTATTTAATTTTGGCATGACACATCATATGAAGCAGCAACACCCAACAACAGTTCTGCCATCTGGGGATGGTGGCAGTACCAGTCAGGGGACCCCTTTTTCCAGGCAGCGTAAAGTGGTTGAAAAGGAGCAGAGTCACCCCACGCCCTTAGCCCCTTCTAGCAGTCAGGTAGCAGGCCTGCAGCCTCATGCCATGTGGCAGAAGCGACAACCCACCATGGAGTTAATGGAGTGGAGTGTGAGAACGCTATCCGGGGTAGGAGGCAGGCAGCCTCAAAAGTTGTAACCAGGAGCATTGGGCAAATGATTGCCCTTGATGACCAGCCCTTGCAGATAGTGGAGAATGTGAGTTTCAAGAATTTTCTGAAGGTCATAGTTCAAAATTACAAAGTCCCCTCCAGAACCACATTTAGCAGAAAGGGCATCCCCAGCCTGTACAAGCAGTGTCGCAGTTGCATCCAAGCAATGCTAGCTAAGGCAGAGGGGCGTGTGCATTTCACCTGCGATATCTGGACAACCATGAATGCTGCACACACTTACCTCTCCCTTCCAGCACACGTGTGGGACCTGGTTGAGGCAGGGGCAGGCAGGGGCATGCAGCAGTGAACAAGTATCAGGGTGGACATGGGCTTTACTGCACACCCACCTGACGGACCAGGCCCATACCGCTGCCAATATTCTAGCATGCATCAGACAGATGCTAGAGGGCTGGAAACTACACCAATGAGATAGGAATCCTCAGGCAGGGTTCTTTGTCACAGACAATGGTGCAAACATGGTAAAGGAAATAACCAAGGGGCACTTTCAGAACATCCGATATTTTGCACACACTCTGCACCTGGTAGTGAAATCAGCTCTGGGGTTGGAGTCCAAGCACCAAGAGAATGAATACCTGTAGGACTTAATCCAAAAGTGCAGGAACATAGCAGGGCACTTCCACAGAAGTATGAAGGCGGAGAAGGTTCTCCGACAAAAGCAGATTGATTTGGACATGCTTCACAAGCGTCTCATTCAATACATTGCCACCCGGTGGTATTCCATCTATATGATGCTTCAGAGGTTAGTGGAGTTGTAGACAAAACTTCATAGACTTTCTGGTTCAATGGACATAGGTGTGCAGAATCCCCTAGGGCATCATGATTGGTTAGTCATGAGTCAGCTGGTAAAAATCCTGCAGCACTTCAAGGATGTCACGGAGGAGCTGAGTTCCAGACATGCCACCTTGGCTGACATCATCCCTATAGTTAATTTCCTGGATTTAAATTTGGAGGGCTTTAAACAGGAAGAGGGAATGACAGCTGAGGTGTTGCATTGTCTGGACGTTTTGCAGCAGGAGGTGCAAGAGAGATTAAGGCCTTTAACAGAAGAGCACACATACATGCTTCCCACATTCTGAGATCCCCGTCTGAAAGGGAAACTCGCTCTACAGTCCAATTGTCTCTCATTTGTGAAGGACCTGCTTTTAGCAAAAGTCCGTGATCAGGAGCGCCATAGGCAGAGACAGATTAGGCATGAAACAGAGGAGGAAACAGTGGCGGGCACTTCAGAGAGTTGTGCTAGCCCAAGCATGAGCAGCACTCTGTCAGTGACAGCTAGTACCTCCTCCTCCTCCACTTCAGTACACTAAAGGCATGTTGCCCATAAAGATTCATCTTTTGTGCTGCGGGCTAGAGAGAAAGGAGCTGACATGAGTGACTTTCAGCCCACACAAGCAAAGGAGACACCAGCACAACTGTCAGTGACACGGTATCTCTCAGAGCCCACAGAGGACATGCAGATAGATCCGCTGGCATATTGGGTACTAGGGATGTGAATCGTTTTTTGATGATTAAAAAAAATCGTCCGATATTTTTTAAATCGTCAAAAATCGGTACAGTGCGAGATACAATAGAAATTTTCACGATTTATCATGAAAAATCGTTACTCCTGTTAGTGTCCACTAACGGGAGTTATCTGGGGGGAGGGCGGGAAAACCGGCACACCAAAACAACCCCTAAACCCACCCCGACCCTATAAAACTAATCCCTTATCTTCCCCCACCCCCCAAACCCCCCCAAAACATTTTACGAGTACCTGGTGGTCCATTGGGGGCGCGGGGACCGATCTCCCGCTCTCGGGCCATCGGCGCCATTTTGGCTGCCACCACCATCTTTAAAGATGGCGCCGGCCAGCCAGTGCTCCTACCATGTGACAGGGGCCGGCCAATGGCACGGATACCCTGTCACATGGTAAGGGCAAAGGGCCATCGGCGCCATCTTTATGAGTGGCAGCCGATGGCCCGAGAACGGGAGATCGCTCCCGGGACCACCACTAGAGCACCAGGTAATTTAAAAATGATTTGGGGGGATCGGGAGGGTGGGAGAAGTTAAGGGGTCATCTTTAAAGGGTCGGGTGGGTTTTTTTTTAAATCAGGCCAACGACGCCATTTTTGAGTGGCAGTCAAAATGGCGCTGATGGCCCAAGAGCGGGAGATCGGTCCCTGCGCCCCCACTGGACCACCAGGTACTCTTAAAAAGTTTGCGGGGGGGGGGGGGTCAGGGGGGTAGGGGAAGGTAAGGGGTCAATTTTAAAGGGTCGGGCCTCACTAACTAACCGATTCCGATTCACATCTCCAGCGATCAGATTTTTTTCTCCCTCCAGCCGAACCCGATCATTAAAGACGATCGGACACACGATTCACATCTCTATTGGGCACACAAGTCCACTGTCTGGCCACACCAAGCCAAAGTGACTCAGCGATATCTGTCATGTCTACCAACCAGTGTGCCCAGTGAATGTGTATTTTCAAAGAAAAGGGATATCATGAGCCCTCACCGCTCAAGGCTGGCAAAAGAGTTGATGGAAATGCTAGTGCTTTTAAAAATAAACCTGCCTTTGCTTGGGTTTCCAAATTTTCCCTGTGAATGGCAAGATGAATAAAACGCTGTGCCTGTCCATCCACTTTCCAGGTTGAACATCCCTACAAGGGCCTGACCTCAAATGCTATGCCTGTCTGAGTTTAGTTCTGGTATTTCTAATTTCAGTTTCATGTATTTGTGCATCACTTCTTTCCAGAATATTCTTTTCCTGTTTTGCAACATTTGGAATGTAAGAACATAAAAAGATGACTTCAGATGTTTGGAGCTTGCATAGTTCATATGCTCAATAGTTCTCCTGAGCTCCACCATGGCCCTGCCAGCCTCCTTCTCCATTAACTTCAGGCAGCAGTGGGATGAGCTCCACCTCGGCCCCATGGGCTACAGGGGGATGGAGCATGCAAGCAGCTAAAAGCATAAACTGCCGCAACCTTTCTTCATTTTTGGCAAATGCACGGTGTGCACATGCATTTGGGCCAAGTCTGCCAGAGCTTAACTATGCAATGAGTGAAAATTAATTTTCTTTGATTTGTTTTAAATTAGGTACTTTCTAACTTCATGGAGTGCCCCCTAGTCCTTCTATTATCTGTGAGAGTAAATAACTGATTTACTGTTCAAGTCCTTTCATGATTTTGTAGACCTCTATCATATCTCCCCTTAGTTGTTTCTTCTGCAAACTGAACAGCCCTAACCTCTTTAGCCTTTCCTCATAGGGAAGCCATTCCATGCCCCTTCTCATTTTGGTTGCCCTTCTCTGCACTTTCTCCAGTGTAACTATATCATTTTTGAGATGCGGCGACCAGAATTGTACACAGTATTCAAGGTGCAGTCTCACCATAGAGTGATACAGAGGCATTATGACAGCCATTGTTTTATTTGCCATTCCCTTTCTAATAATTCCATGTGCTGCTTAAGGAATTAACAGTCAAGAAAGAGAGTGAAGTACCCTTCTGTTTCTGGCTAAGGAGTTAAAGGAGGTCTAAAGGCTTTTTTGGAAGATATTAAATTTGGGACTAAGTTCTGAATAAATATTGGAACTGTATTCTTTCTAATCACTTTCCATGGGAAGAATTAATAATTAAATGAAGAGGTGAAGGAGGATTGAACTAATTTCAATCTACATAATCTGAGGAAATTGATTAAGTGGGAGAAGAAGAAATTTCAGTGTAAATAAGTACCGTATTTCCACGCATATAACCCGCGGGTAATGTGCGTTTTTACCTACCCCGCATGCCTCCGCGGGGTATAAACGTGGGCGGGTTATCCAGAAAAAATTTTACATGAAAACGACTAACAGAATACCTAACCAAAGGGAGACGCGTTTTCTCGGATTCATTTTCTCTAATGCAGCCTTATCTTTTCTCCATTCTCTTATAGACTTTTCGTCAACTTCAAATTCTCGGGCAGCTGATCTGTTGTTGGTTGCTTCAGCACGTGCAACTACATTAAGTTTGAATTCGGCCGTGTATGACTTTCGCTTAGGCATGGTTCTCTAAAGAAAAAATTATTTGTAATTAGAATTTTTAAGTATTTAATAATCTTTAACATTTCTGAGAAATTTTAATTTGTCAGTAGAATTTTAAAGTCATATTGTTCATTTTTTATAATTTATTCAAGTGCAACGAAACTAAACATACCTCTTAGAATTCAGCGGCGGTGCGAAGAACTTTGTGAACTAAACTCGATCGACACATACTACACCACGCGCGCAATAGTTAAGCAACGCTATTGGGTGCAGCGTTGCAGCGTAAGCCCCTTGGCAGCCGCTATATATAGCTCACTCTGTCAATTGCAGCCGGCATACTGTTTGCTCCACTCTCTCAGCAACGTCCACTGAGCAAAAATTTCCTGATTCAGCTCTGCAGATCCAGCAATGTTGGGACGTAAGTCTGGTTAGTCTGTACGTCTGTACTTTTGCTGCGCTCTTTTTCATGATGTAATTTGATTAAAAGCATGATGCTTTTATTTGATGGACTCTACGTAAAAAAAGATCACCTAGGAAGGGGTACGCGACGACCTGAGCTTTTGCTAAAGGGTACGTATCAACGGTTCCCACTATTTTCTAAGGAAAAGCATGTGACTTTGTTAGGCCAACGGTTGGGCTTTAGGTCAAATGATGAAACAGCGCTTAAGTAATGGTTACCGATTATGAATGGGTAACCATTTGATTATGAATTCTCCCGGTTTCGATCTTTTGTTTATTTGTATGTCTTAGTTGCACACTATATCGTGATTGCTCCCAAAAAACCTTAAAGGTAAAAGGTAGCATATTTAACAAAACATATAACGACGATTGGTTATAATGGGGCGATCGGTATGGCTTCGTCGTTGAATATAACGGTAATCGGGCGTTGCGGGTTATATGAGGAGGCGGGGTATATTAAAACTTTCTTACATAAATCTTGAAAACCTGCGGGTTATGTGTGTGGGCGGGTTATATACGTGGGCGGGTTATTGTCGTGGAAATACGGTACTTCCAAAGTGTTTAAGAGACTTGTTAGACATGTAAAGCCACAAGTGTATTCTATCTGCTATCTTATTATTTATTGCTACTAATCAATCAAATACAAGAAGTGTAAGTATCATTTAATCATCTAATCAAACTATCAGTAAAGAAGTTGTAAACCACCATTTTCCTGTGTTTATTGGATGCAAAGAAATAAATTGTCAATGCTGTAACAGGTCTTGATTGCAACGAAGCAGAGTATAAGAGCCATTGTTCTTTACCACAACTGGGATCCTAGCCTCAGAGACTAAAGCTATCCTGTGGGAGGAAAGTAGATGTACGGAAAGGGTTCATTCTCTAATTCTTTCTATGTGCCCCTGGGTGCCAAGTAAAGGATCCTTTCTGCCCAGGGGTTACATTAGCAAATACAATGATAATATGGACATCCAGGACCACACTCGTTCTCCACTCCCCTTTCACATTCCAAGAATCACATAACACCTTGTTTGGGTAAATAAGGCCGCAGCTTTATTGACCTGAAGGCCCGAGCCAGGCATAACATATTAACAAGTGCGGTTTCAGCTTCCAACCCCTCTGACCATCCGCCGCTCCCCCCGGCAGGAATAGTCGCTACCAGCCTCCGGCTCGACAATCCGGCTCGCCCCCCACCGGGTTCGGACTCCCGCCACCTGCCTGCAAGGAGCCAACCCGGGTGGACTCCCGCCGCCAACCTGCAAGGAGTCCAGCCAGCCATCTCCCGCCACTTTCCAGCAAGGAGCTCCTCCTCGACAACAGCCCCCCTCAGTTGTCACCACCATCCTTTCGCTGAAACCCCGTTTTAACAATCAACCAAATACATAACTATTAAGGCTCGGGCCATCCGCACACCCACCCCCGCACAGCTGCGACAACAAACATAACACTCCAACATCCTAAACATAAGGGAGGGTGGGAGGGGATTCGCACATGCTGCTGCTGCCTCGCTGCCGCCCCGAGCTCTCCCCTGCGTGCGCTTGCGTTCCTCGTGCGACCCCCTCCTTCCTCGACCCCGTCGGCCAGCCGGCCAATCAGGGCCGCCGCTGCCATAGCAACACGCCCCGTTCCCCTATCACTGTCTTCCTCACCTCCCTTCCTATTATCTCCTCCCCCCCACCTCCTTTCCCTGGCCTTCCTGCGACCTGACTTTGCATCCCCTTTACCCCTCCCCTCCCCCCCCCCCCCCCCCGCTCTCGCTCCTTCTCCCCCTTTCCCCTCCGAACCGCGGGGTCCCCGAGTGGGCCTGGGCCCACATTATCCTGCCCGAGTGGACACAGGGTCCGCTCGGGCTTCCAAAATATATAGAAACAAATTATGAAAATATATTTTCTTTACTAATACCACAACAAAAAAGAACTGGAAAGGGCAGAAGTAGAAAGGAAGCAAGAAACTAGAAAAGAAAAAATAAGGCCTAATACACTATAAAATATTATGAACTGAACTTGCATAGAATGTGCAGGAGCAAAAATTGTATTTTAACTGTTTATTCATTTCTTAGGCCATTTCAGAAGATTTTTTTTTATTTGTTTTATTCATTCATTCCTTTCTCATCAAACTCAATGGAAGCAGCAATGCAATCTATTTTGGGCTCACAAATTGAGGTTTTCTAATAATTTTAATGAAACTTGTGAGTAGATATCATCAAAAGGGTGAAGGGCACTCCAATGCATTGTCTGTGGTAATGTGGCACCAAAATAGCATAAATTGCCCAAAGACCTACAAAGGGGCAAAACACTACCAGTAGTGGCAGGAGTTTTCCAAGGCACTGAGAGAGAAGCAAAGAAGCAGCAGGAGAGACCAGAATACCCCCAAGCTCCAAAAGATGGGCAAAGGATACCAACAACCAAAACTACAATAGAGCGTCAAGTGGCACCAAGTGTGGCATGAACAACTCAAGGCACCATGGTGGGGGAAGAAAGCCTGACCTGGAGGAAAAAACTCTCAAGGCAATGATAGAGGGTCAAAGCAGCAGAAAGAGTAGCATGAAGACAATGAGAGCTGCAAAGGAGTCAACCACAATAGTAAGAATACCGCAAGGATCTAAATGATGGGCAAAGGGCACCAAGCAAATAGTTACAATCTCCTAGGGGCTGATGCAATACAGTGTGCTCACATGAGCGCACTGTTTAAACCACGGTCGGATATGGGTTAAGTAGGCGATAATCCACCTCCTAATGAAATAGGGAGATTAGCACCTATTTAACCCGCACTTAATGTGAATGAGATAGCGCTCATTACATGCAAATGCATGTGAATGAAGCTATTACTCATTCACTCTGCATTCAAAAAAATAAATAAGTTAATCAGCATCCGTTTTCATTACTGGCAGACGGCTGGTTATGAAAACCGAGTTTACGGGCATTGATCTTCATAACCGGCAGCCGCCGCGGGATCAGGTTAGCAAGGAAGTGCTAAGGTTATGCAGGCAACCCTAGCGGCTCCTTGCTAGCATGAACCCCTAATTTGCCTATTGCATGGCGCCCCCTTGCGGGCACCATGCATGCATTAAGAAAGCAGGCACTGAAAAGTCAGTGCCTGTTTTCCGTGAAAACTATTGCACCAGCCCCCTAGATAGGGAGAAGTCAGAAGAAATCACTGGGGGAGGCTTCATGTTGTTTTTCTTAGAGGTTAGCAGTACAGGCTTGGAGTTGGTCTTCCCCCTTTGCTGTGTATAATCTCAGTCTGGTCGCTATCATTTGCTTCCTCTGCCTCCCCACTTGAAGTTGTTTAACATCCTCTGATTCAGAGAATCCAGAACATGATTCTTCTTCTGAATCAGATTTTGCAAATGCTGCTGCCATTACCTGAGAAGCAGTAATAATAGAGGAATCTGGTCCTTTTTGGCTGCAGCACTTCAGCTGCCCCTGAGTTTTGCGGTGGTATAATCTGTCAAAGGCTAAATACTAGTCAAGACCAACAGTCAGTAAGAAGAATAAGAAAAGGGAGTTTGAAGAAAAAAATGAAAGAGGGTATGAAACCATTAAAGATAACTGTGTATGTATAATGATACTGACTGCTAGGTTGCCCTTTTGCCAGCATAGCTCAACACTGGGCCACACTTAGAGCCACTCTAGCCTCTACCTTGTATGCTGTATGATGCAGCAAGGCCAGTCCCATAAAATGCTCCCTCACAGCTTGCTTGGGGCCTCATCATTGAGTCACATTAGCTCTTTGCTTTGGCCATACTTATAATTACATGCCTTGTCTATGGATCCTTGCTTGTTTGTATATCTTATATAGTTCTTATGTTCCTTGCCTTGTTCTTCTCCTGTCTAGGTCTTCAATAGTCTAGTTTGACCGTGCATTCCTTGCCTTGCCTTTGTACTATCTAGGTCTCCCAGTGGCCTAGCTTTCCTGTGTCTTCCTTGCCTTGCCCTTAGCCTGGCTAGATCTCCCAATGGCCTAGCTTGCTTGCATATTCCTTGCCTTCCCATCATCCTGTCTTGGTCTCCCTGTGGCCTAGTTTGTCTGTGTATTTCTTTCCATCTCCTTATCCTTTCTATTCCTCCTAGTAGCCTATCTTTCTTGTGTGTTGCCTGACTCACCCTTGCCCTATCTAGGTATCAGGTGGCCTAGCTTGTCTGTTTTGTCTTTGTTGGTATGATCACTGTTTTGTCCTACAGTCTGGTTCTGGTTTGTCCTGTCCTTGTTATATCTTGTTCCTTCCTGTGTGTTCTAAACGTGTTCCTTGCTTTACCTAGGCCCCTGGTGGCCCTTTTTGTCTTCATCTCCTAATCTTATTCCTTGCTCTGATTAGCCCTTTCAATGACCTTTCTTGCTTGGGTGTTTTTTCCTTTTTGTTGCACCTTGCTTCTGCCTTGATCTGCCTTGTGCTGTATTTAGCTTCCCTGTTCATGTATCCTTGCTTGCTTTGTTTCCTTCCTGCCCAGACATTAGTCTTCCTTGTACCCACCGAACCCCTACTCCAGAGCCCTGCTGGCAATGTACTTACAGCTTCCAGAAACTGAGGACTCAAACTAAGGGGGAGGTAAATGGCTAGATAGAACCTACACTGATACTGTACTGCTGTCCTGTATTGCTCCTGCTGGAGAATATGTTGCACCAGTCTGCACAATCCTGATAGTAGGGATGTGAATCGTGTCCTCGATCGTCTTAACGATCGATTTCGGCTGGGAGGGGGAGGGAATCGTATTGTTGCCGTTTGGGGGGGTAAAATATCGTGAAAAATCGAAAAATCGCAAAACCGGCACATTAAAACCCCCTAAAACCCACCCCGACCCTTTAAATTAAATCCCCCACCCTCCCGAACCCCCCCCAAATGACTTAAATAACCTGCGGGTCCAGCGGCGGTCCGGAACGGCAGCGGTCCGGAACGGGCTCCTGCTCCTGAATCTTGTTGTCTTCAGCCGGCGCCATTTTCCAAAATGGCGCCGAAAAATGGCGGCGGCCATAGACGAACACGATTGGACGGCAGGAGGTCCTTCCGGACCCCCGCTGGACTTTTGGCAAGTCTCGTGGGGGTCAGGAGGCCCCCCACAAGCTGGCCAAAAGTTCCTGGAGGTCCAGCGGGGGTCAGGGAGCGATTTCCCGCCGCGAATCGTTTTCGTACGGAAAATGGCGCCGGCAGGAGATCGACTGCAGGTGGTCGTTCAGCGAGGGTTCCGGCGCCTCTGGACCTCCAGGAACTTTTGGCCAGCTTGTGGGGGGCCTCCTGACCCCCACGAGACTTGCCAAAAGTCCAGCGGGGGTCCGGAAGGACCTCCTGCCATCCAATCGTGTTCGTCTATGGCCGCCGCCATTTTTCGGCGCCATTTTGGAAAATGGCGCCGGCTGAAGACAACAAGATTCAGGAGCAGGAGCCCGTTCCGGACCGCTGCCGTTCCGGACCGCCGCTGGACCCGCAGGTTATTTAAGTCATTTGGGGGGGGTTCGGGAGGGTGGGGGATTTAATTTAAAGGGTCGGGGGTGGGTTTTAGGGGGTTTTAGTGTGCCGGCTCACGATTCTAACGATTTATAACGATAAATCGTTAGAATCTCTATTGTATTGTGTTCCATAACGGTTTAAGACGATATTAAAATTATCGGACGATAATTTTAATCGTCCTAAAACGATTCACATCCCTACCTGATAGTATGTTATTTTAATGCATTGCATTGCCCAGCAAAACAAAGAGTCAGCAAGTACAGTAAGGGAAAGTAATTTGGAAAGATCCTCAAACACAATTAGAAAAGAAAAGCAACCACCAAAAGATAGCAAACATAGCTTGGAGCAGTAGCAAATGCTTAAAATCACAAATGGTAGCTTCAGAGCAACTCAGGAAGAAGAATACTGATATTTTAATGATTTCTCTATTGATTCTATCAGGCATAGCTTGACCCTGGTAAAACATAGAGGTGTGCAAGGAAAAATAATTGTTTTTGGTTCATTTTCAGGAGGATTTTTTTCCCCACAAATTTTGGTTTTGTAGAATGTTTGATTCATTTCATTCATGTGAAAAAAATGAATCAAACATAAAAAAAACAGGCCTCCCAAAGCCTCCACCCACCCCTCTCATACAAACAGAAAAATGCCAGGGCCAGGATACCCCCCCCCGACCCCCATTTAGCTGGTCCGGTGGGGATCTGCTGATGAGGCCCAGACCTAAGTAGAGTCCCAATGTAAGAGCCTCAGTATAGTCCAGAACCTGGGTCCAGGCCTAATACCACAGCCTGGCCAAAAGGCCAGACCTTGATGCCTAAGCCTTGGCCTATGCTGCAGCCTGTACCTTTGCATGACACTATGGCTCAGCTGAAAAGCTGGATCGCATTGCTGGACCTTGACTTGGAACCAGGCCTGACATTGCAGCACAGCCCAGACACCAGGTCCCAATGCCAAAGTCTTGACCCAGACCAAGGCCCAAAGCAGCAGCCTAGCCCAGAGGCTGGGTTCCAATGCCCAGGCAACAGTCTAGGCCCAAGCCAAATCCTTAGTCTTGTATAGGCTGATGCCATGGTAGATAACTGCAAACTTGGCATCAGCCTACTCAAGACCGATGCCTTGGCCTTGGGCTAGGCTAGAACCTGGACACTGGCCCAATGCTGTAGACTGATTCAGAGGCCGAGACCTGATGCCAGGGCTTTGACCCGACCCAGGCCTGATGCCAGAGTCTGGCCTGGAAGCCCGGTACAGATTCATGGGCCTAGGCCTAGGACCAAGCCAAGCCAGGTGCTAGAGCAACTTTTAAACTAAAACAAGGGGGACAGCCAACAGTCACTAAGGTGTGCATGGTTCAGTGGAAGGTATATTCAAAGGATACTAATAAAACAGGAGAGATAGGGCATCCCAACAGAGAGATTCCAATAAAATCAAAAGAAGTCCATGTGCCTGTAAGTAAAGAATCACTTGAGCTAAAGGATTCCAAATTATCTCTATCAACTGAAAAGCAGGTTGTTAATACAAACAAAATACACTTTGAAGTGTCTGTATGCCAATGCCAGAAATCTAAGAAGTAAGATGGGAGAGTTAAGAGTATATAACAGTGAATGATGAGATAGATATAATTGGCATCTCAGAGAGCTGGTGGAAGGAGGATAACCAATAGGACGGTGCTATATCAGGGTACAAATTATACAGCAATGATAGGGAGGATCAACTTGGTAGGGGTGTGGTACTATATGTCTGGGAGGGAAGAAAGTCCAACAGGGTAAAGTTCATGCACTAAATAAATGCTAAGTTGAATGTATGTGGGTAGAAATCCCATATGGTTGGGTAAGAATATAGTGTTAGGAGTAAACTACTGTCCACCTGGCCAAAATGATCAGACAAAAGATGAAATGCTGAGAGAAATCAGGAAAGCTAAACAATTTGGCAGTGCAGTAATAATGGGAGATTTCAATTACCCCAGTATGAGTAGGTGAATGTAACATCAGGTCATGCTAGAGAAGTAAACTTCCTGGATGGAATAAACAACTGCTTCATGGAGCAATTAGCTCAGGAAACAACAAGAGAGGGAGCTATTTTAGATATAATTCTTAGTAGAATGCAGAATATGGTGAGGTAACGGTGGTAGGCCAATTAACAATAGTGATCATTACAAGATCAAATTTGAACTAATGACTGGAAGGGGGACAATATGTAAATCTACAGCTCTAACACTAAATTTTCAAAAGGGAAACTTTGATAAAATGAAGAAAATAAGAAAAACAGAAATATTCAGCTGCAAAGATTAAAAGTATACAACAGGCATGTATATTGTTTTAAAAATACAATCTTAGAAGCACAATCCAGATGTCTTCCAAGCATTAGGAAAGATGAAAGAAAGGTAAAATGATTACTGGCATTGTTAAAAAAGGAGGTGAGAGAGGTTGTTTTAGTCAAAATGCATTCTTAAAAAAAAAAAAGGATTCATTTGAAGAAAATAGGAAAAAACATAAGCATTGTCAAGTTAAGTGTAAATTATTGATAAGACAGGCTAAAAGAGAATTGGAATTTAAGCTGGCTGTAGAGGCAAAACCTTATATAAAACTTTTTAAAAATATAACCAAAACAGGAAACCTGCAAGGTAGTTGGTTGGACTGTTAGATGACCGAGGGGGTTAAAGGGGCTCTTAGGGAAGATAAGCTCATTGCAGAAAGACTAAATTAATTATTTGCTTCTGTGTTTACTAATGAGGATGTTGGGGAGATATCAGTTCCGGAGATGGTTTTCAAGGGTGATGTCAGATGAACTGAACCAAATCACTGTGAAGTGTAAACCTAGAAGATGTAGTAGACCAGATTGACAAAATAAAGAGTAGTAAATCACATGGACCAGACTGTATACATTCCAGGGTTTTGAAGAAACTCAAAAATGAAATTTCAGGTCTATCAGTTAAAATTTGCAATCTATCATTAAAATCATCCATTATACCTGAAGACTGGAGGGTGACTCATGCAACTACGATATTTAAAAAAGGCCCCTGGGGTGAAACAGGAAACTATAGACCAGTTAGCCTGACTTCAGTGCCGTGAAACTATTCTAAAGATCAAAATCACACAGCATATAGAAAGACGTGGTTTAATGGAACACAGTCAGCATGAATTTACCCAAGGGATGTCTTATCTCACAAATCTGCTTCATTTTGATGAAGGGGTTAATAAAGATGTGGATAAAGGTTAACCAGTAGATGCAGTGTATTTCGATTTTCGGAATACGTTTGACAGTCCCTCATGAGAGGCTTCTAAGAAAACTAAAAAGTCATGGGATAGGAGGTGATGTCCTTTCTTGGATTACAAACTGGTTAAAAGACAGGAAACACAGAGTAGGATTAAATGGTCAATTTTCTCAGTGGAAAAGAGTAAACAGTGGCACACCTCAGAGGTCTGTACTTGGACCGTTACTTTTCAATATATTTATAAATGATTTGGAAAGGAATACGATGAGTGAGGTAATCAAATTTGCAGATGATACAAAATTATTCAGTGTTGTTAAATCACAAGTGGATTGTGATAAATTGCAGCAAGAGGGGGGCTTTCCAGTCTTTTGCATTGAGTGTCACATGTATGATTTTTTACCCGCCGGTGAGAGATTGTATGTGTGCACTCGGTGCAAAGAGCTCCTGGCTCTCAGGGAACGAGTCCGATCTCTGGAGGCTAGAGTAGCAGACTTGGAAGAGCTGAGGGAGACAAAGAGGTACATTGACGAGACCTTCAGGGACATAGTAGCCAAGTCCCAAATCCATTCTGGCAGCCCCAGTGCTGCCTTGGATCAGAAAGGTCTCCCAGTAGGAGAACATCACCCTGGTGTAGCAGGAAGTGATCCTGTAGCAAGGACCTGCTCTCCAAGTGATGTATTGTCCTCTCGCTCTGAGGACAAATCTCCCAGGGCTACTGCCCAGGAGGGAAGGGTTAGGCCGGCCATCATAGTTGGTGATTCAATTATTAGAAATGTAGATAGTAGGGTGGCTGGTGGACGTGAGGACTGCCTGGTAACTTGCCTGCCTGGTGCGAAAGTGGCAGACCTCACGCGTCACCTAGATAGGATTATAGACAGTGCTGGGGAGGAGCTGCCTGTCATGGTACAGGTGGGCACCAACGACATAGAAAAATGTGGGAGAGAGGTTCTGGAAGCCAAATTTAGGATTTTAGGTAGGAAGCTGAAATCCAGAACCTCCAGGGTGGCATTCTCTGAAATGCTTCCTGTTCCACGTGCAGGTCCTCAGAGGCAGGCAGAGCTCCAGAGTTTCAATGCGTGGATGAGACGATGGTGCAGGGAAGAGGGATTCAGCTTTGTAAGGAACTGGGGAAACTTTTGGGGAAAGGGGGGACTTTTCCGAAAGGACGGGCTCCACCTTAACCAGAGTGGAACCAAGCTGCTGGCACTAACTTTCAAAAAGGAGATAGAGCAGCTTTTAAACTAGAACAAGGGGGAAAGCCGACAGTCACTCAGCAGTGCATGGTTCGGAGAAATGTATCCTTGAAGGATACTAATGAAACAGGAGAGTTAGGGCATCCCAACAGAGAGGTTCCATCAAAAGCAAACATAGTTCATATGCCTATATGTAAAAAATCACCAAAGCTAATGATTACCGAATTATCCCAAACAACTGAAAAGCAGGTTGTTAAAAGAAGCAAAAACCACACTTTGAAATGTCTGCATGCCAATGCCAGAAGTCTAAGAAGTAAGATGGGAGAGTTAGAGTGTTTAGCAGCAAATGATGAGATTGACATAATTGGCATCACAGAGACTTGGTGGAAGGAGGATAACCAATGGGACACTGCTATATCAGGGTACAAATTATATCACAATGATAGGGAGGATCAACTTGGTGGGGGTGTGGCACTTTATGTCCGGGAGGGATATAGATCATACAAGAGAGTAAATGCTCAGTAGAATCTATATGGGTAGAAATCCCATGTGTGTTTGGTAAGAGTATAGTGATAGGAGTATACTACGGTCCACCTGGACAAAATGGTCAGACAGATGATGAAATGCTAAGAGAAATCAGGGAAGCAAACCAATTTGGCAGTGCAATAATAATGGGAGATTTCAATTACCCCAATATTGACTGGGTAAATGTAACATCAGGACTTGCTAGAGACATAAAGTTCCTGGATGTAATAAATGACTGCTTCATGGAACAATTGGTTCAGGAACCTACAAGAGAGGGAGCTATTTTAGATTTAATTCTTAGTGGAACGCAAGATTTGGTGAAAGAAGTAACGGTGGTGGGGCCACTTGGCAACAGTGATCATAACATGATCAAATTTAAACTAATAACTGGAAGGGGGACAATAAGTAAATCTGCAGCTCTAACACTACATTTTAAAAAGGGAAACTTTGATAAAATGAGGAAAATAGTTAGAAAAAAACTGAAAGGTGCAGCTGCAAAGGTTAAAAGTGTTCAACAGGCTTGGACATTGTTTAAAAATACAATCCTAGAGGTGCAGTCCATATGTATTCCACGCATTAAGAAAGGTGGAAGGAAGGCAAAACGATTGTCAAGGTAAGTGTAAAACATTGATAAGACAGGCGAAGAGAAAATTTGAAATGAAGTTGGCCATAGAGGCAAAAACTCATAATAAAAACTTTTTTAAATATATCCAAAGCAAGAAACCTGTGAGGGAGTCGGTTGGACCATTAGATGACAGAGGGGTTAAAGGGGCTCTTAGGGAAGATAAGGCCATTGCAGAAAGACTAAATGAATTCTTTGCCTCCGTGTTTACTAATGAGGATGTTGGGGAGATACCAGTTCCGGAGATGGTTGTCAGGGGTGATGACTCAGACGAACTGAACGAAATCACTGTGAACCTGGAAGATGTAGTAGGCCAGATTGACAAACTAAAGAGTAGCAAATCACCTGTACCGGATGGTATGCATCCTAGGGTTCTGAAGGAACTCAAAAATGAAATTTCTGATCTATTAGTTAAAATTTGTAACCTATCATTAAAATCATCCATTGTACCTGAAGACTGGAGGGTGGCCAATGTAACCCCAATATTTAAAAAAGGCTCCAGGGGCGATCCGGGTAATTATAGACCAGTGAGCCTGACTTCAGTGCCGGGAAAAATAGTGGAAACTATTCTCAAGATCAAAATTGTAGAGCATATAGAAAGACATGATTTAATGGGACACAGTCAACATGGATTTACCCAAGGGAAGTCTTGCCTAACAAATCTGCTTCATTTTTTTGAAGGGGTTAATAAACATGTGGATAAAGGTGAACCGGTAGATGTAGTGTATTTGGATTTTCAGAAGGCGTTTGACAAAGTCCCTCATGAGAGGCTTCTAGGAAAACTAAAAAGGTGAGGGATAGGAGGCGATGTCCTTTCGTGGATTACAAACTGGCTAAAAGACAGGAAACAGAGAGTAGGATTAAATGGTCAATATTCTCAGTGGAAAAGGGTAAACAGTGGAGTACCTCAAGGATCTGTATTGGGACCGGTGCTTTTCAATATATATATATAAATGATCTGGAAAGGAATACGACGAGTGAGGTTATCAAATTTGCGGATGATACAAAATTATTCAGAGTAGTTAAATCACAGGCAGACTGTGATACATTACAGGAGGACCTTGCAAGACTGGAAGATTGGGCATCCAAATGGCAGATTAAATTTAATGTGGACAAGTGCAAGGTGATGCACATAGGGAAAAATAACCCTTGCTGTAGTTACACGATGTTAGGTTCCATGTTAGGAGCTACCACCCAGGAAAAAGATCTAGGCATCATAGTGGATAATACTTTAAAATCGTCGGCTCAGTGTGCTGCAGCAGTCAAAACAGCAAATAGAATGTTAGGAATTATTAGGAAGGGAATGGTTAATAGAACGGAAAATGTCATAATGCCTCTGTATCGCTCCATGGTGAGACCGCACCTTGAATACTGTGTACAATTCTGGTCGCCACATCTCAAAAAAGATATAGTTGCAATGGAGAAGGTACAGAGAAGGGCAACCAAAATGATAAAGGGGATGGAACAGCTCCCCTATGAGGAAAGGCTGAAGAGGTTAGGGCTGTTCAGCTTGGAGAAGAGACAGCTGAGGGGGGATATGATAGAGGTCTTTAAGATCATGAGAGGTCTTGAACAAGTAGATGTGACTCGGTTATTTACACTTTCGAATAATAGAAGGACTAGGGAGCATTCCATGAAGTTAGCAAGTAACACATTTCAGACTAATCGGAGAAAATTCTTTTTCACTCAACGCACAATAAAGCTCTGGAATTTGTTGCCAGAGAAGGTAGTTAGTGCAGTTAGTGTAGCTGGGTTCAAAAAAGGTTTGGATAAGTTCTTGGAGGAGAAGTCCATTAATGGCTATTAATCAATTATACTTAGGGAATAGCCACTGCTATTAATTGTATCAGTAGCATGGGTTCTTCTTAGTATTTGGGTAATTGCCAGGTTCTTGTGGCCTGGTTTTTGGCCTCTGTTGGAAACAGGATGCTGGGCTTGATGGACCCTTCTTCTGACCCAGCATGGCAATTTCTTATGTTCTTATGTTCTTAACCTTGAAAGATTGGAAGACTGGGCATCCAAATGGCAGATGAAATATAATGTGGACAAGTGCAAGGTGATGCATATAGGAAAAAATAACCCATGTTGTAGTTACATGATGTTAGGTTTCATAATAGGAGCTACCACCCAGGAAAAAGATCTAGGCATCACAGTGGATAATACATTGAAATCGTTGGCTCAGCATGCTGCGGCAGTCAAAAAAATCAAACAAAATGTTAGGGATTATTAGGAAGGGAATGGCCGTGTATAGACTATCGAGGCCTAAATTCGATTACCAAGCGAGACCGCTACCCACTCCCGTTAATCCCGGAGCTCCTTGATCGGCTTCAAGGAGTGAAGATCTTCACAAAGTTGGACTTACGAGGAGCATTCAATTTGGTCAGAATCCGTCCCGGAGATAAGTGGAAGACCGCATTTAATAACCGAGATGGGCATTTCGAGTACCTCGTGATGCCTTTCGGCTTATGTAATGCCCCGGCGCTGTTCCAGCACCTGATGAATGAGGTGTTGCGGGACCTTCTGAATGCCTGTGTAATTGTTTACCTCGATGACGTGTTAGTCTACTCCCAGGACCTACCGTCACACCGTCAGCATGTCCGTCAAGTGCTCCAGATACTTAGGGAGCATGACCTGTACGCGAAACTGGAAAAGTGCCATTCCTAGGCTACATAGTCTCTGCAGCAGGCTTTCAAATGGATCCTGAGAAAGTGGCGGCTATTAAGAAATGGCCCCGGCCGAGGGGTCTTAAAACGTTGCAACGCTTCCTCAGCTTTTCCAATTTCTACCGTCACTTTATTCCCAATTACTCTCGTATTGTGGCTCCGTTAACTGCCCTCACCCGAAAGGGGGCTAACTCGGTGGATTGCCCAACTTTTGCCTGCCAAGCTTTTGAGGTCCTCAAAGAAGCCTTCTTTTTAGACACCTGCCTTCGTCATCCAGATCCCAGCCAGCCCTTCATGGTGGAGGTTGATGCCTCCAATGTGGCCGTAGGGGCCGTACTGAGCCAGTACTCTGATTCTGGACAGCTGTTGCCCTGTTCATATTTCTCAAGGAAATTCTCCCCGGCAGAGAGCAACTACTGTGTTGGTGACAAAGAGTTGCTAGCCATGAAACTTGCCCTGGAGGAATGGAGACAGTGGTTGGAGGGAGCCAACCATCCGGTTACGATTTACACCGATCACAAAAACCTAGCATTCTTGAAGCAAGCCCAACGCCTGAAACCAAGACAAGCCCGCTGGTCGCTGTTTTTTGATTGGTTTGACTTTACCTTACGCTACCGACCCGGCTCTAAGAATATTCGAGCTGACGGACTCTCGCGCTCTTCTGAGGTTGAAGAGACTCCTGACACACCTCAGTATATCTTGGACCCTGTGAAAGTAAGTCTTGCTGCAACCTTGGTGTCCTCCCAAGGGAAGACCATCATTCTGCGTTGCTCCCGGAGAGCAGTTCTCGCTTGGGCCCATGACTCCCTCACTGGGGGCCATGCTGGTTGGAAAGGGACTTTAAACCATTTCTACTGGTGGCCAACGTGAGACAGGACGTCCAAGCTTCTGTGGGCTCATGCCCTACTTGTGCTGTTCAAAAGCTGCTCATCGGGAAGCCCAGGGGCTTGTTGCAACCATTGCCCATCCCGGTGGAGCTGTGGACACATAAATCCACTGATTTCATCGTGGATCTTCCTGCCTCCGGAGGTAATTCGGTCATCTGGGTAACCGTGGACTGATTTTCCAAGATGGCGCACTTTGTTCCCTTGCCAAAACTACCTTCTGCCCCTGACCTGGCTGGCCTGTTCGCTCAGCATATCTTTAGACTTCACGGTCTCCCGCAGGATATAGTCTCCGATCTAGGACCACAGTTTACAGCTCGCTATTGGAGAGCCCTATGCAAAAGCTTCAATGTGCAATTTAGTCTTTCGTCTGCGTTCTATCCTCTGAGTAATGGGCAAACGGAACAAACCAATCGAACCCTGAAGACTTTTCTCCGTGCCTTTGTGAACGAACGACAAGATAATTGGGCCAAGTTACTCCCGTGGGCAGAGTTCTCGTATAATAATCACACGCATGCTGCTACTGGACGTTTCCCGTTCATTGTTGTTTATGGGAAGCAACTTCGACCGCCCCTACCTTCGCCTGAACCTAGTGCACTCTTGGCAGTGCAACTCTCAGCCCTCCAGCTTCGTTCCTTGTGGATCTCTACCCAGGAAAAGGTCCGTAAAGCCACCCTGTCCGCCAAGGAGTGGGCAGATAGGCATCGTCAGCCAGCACCTATCTTCCTCCCAGGAGACCGTGTCTGGCTTAGCACCAAAAATCTACAGCTACGTATTCCGTCTTGAAGACTAGCTCCGAAATTCTGTGGGCCCTTTCGAGTCGCCGAACGAGTGGGAGCAGCCTCATACCGTCTATGCCTACCCTCCTCCATGCGCATACATGATGTATTCCATGTGTCATTGCTGAAGCCTCATGTGTTGTCCAGATACCACTCCCGGACTCCTGAACCCTCGGACCCTTCAGTACCGGATGAGATTACGTATCAAGTACGTGAAGTTTTGGATGTCCGGTTCCACCAACGCCGATGGGAATATTTGCTTGCCTGGGAGGGTTGCGGACCCGAGGATAACTCTTGGGAACCGGCCCGTAACATCCTCGACAAGGACTTATTACGGCAGTTCCATCTGGATCAACCAAGTAAACCTGGACCAGCTAAGAGGGGGCGTAAGAGGGGAGGTACTGTTGCGGTCCTGGCCACGAGCAACGCAGCCAGGCCCATACCTCCTTGTTCCCGGACCTGCTTCCACCTCCGGAACCCTGGCTTGCGGCCTGTTTGGCGGCATTCCTGCTGGGGCTGCGCCGCCGTGAAGGTGCCTGAGGACGCCCTGCTCCTAGGCACGCGGGAGCCACTTGGGCGCCTTTCTAGCCCATATCAAGGCTGCGGCGTCTGACGTCAGGTCAGACACCGCAACCTTGATAAGCTGGCCGCAGCTATCCAGTCTTCGCCTTGCAATGGGTTAGCTTTCCGGTTTCCTGTTGCGCTGTACCCCGGAGTGATTCGCTTGGCTTCGTCACTCTGTTCCTGCTACAGTACCTGCTTGGTTCCTGCCTGCCTGTTACAGAACTTGCTTGGTTCCTGCCTGCCTGCTACAGTACCTGCTTGGTTCCTGTCTGCTTGCTACAGTACCTGCTTGGTTCCTGTTTACCTGCTACAGTTCCTGCCTGGTTCCAGCACCCAAGTCTTGCTACAGTTCCTGCCTAGTTCCAGTACCCGAGTCTTGCTACAGTTACTGCCTGGTTTCAGTACCCGAGTCTTGCTACAGTTCCTGCCTGGTTCCAGGACCCGAGTCCTGCTATAGTTCCTGCCTGGTTCCAGAACCCGTACCCAGTTACAGTACTGCTACTGTCCTAGTCTGGTTCCAGTTACCTGTCCTGATCCATAACCCGCCTAAGTCCCAGCAGCCGGGCCCCTATGGACTCCTCCCGGGGGGGCTTCGGCTTCCAAGGGTGAAGCCACCTAAGTCCCAGTGGTTGGGCTCCTAGGGGCTCCTCCCGGGGGAGTACCAGCTTCCAGGGTGAAGAGCATCTACGTCCCGCCTGAACATCTGCCTCCCGGCCGGCTATTCATTAGAGACTAGGGATGTGAATCATGTGCCCTATCGTCTTAACGATCGAAATCGTTTGTCAGGAGAAGAAAATCGTGTTTGGCACAATTTTTTAGTTAAAAAATCGTTAAAAATCGTTTTTTCCGATTAGTGCGCACTAACTCCCAGTTAGTGCGCACTAACTGAAAATGATACAATTTGACACTTTTCAGGTCAGTTAAGGTCAGTTTAGGAATGAATATGTATTCCTATTGGCTGCCCTCTTATTTATTCATGTTACCAAGGTTCCCACTGACAGTATATGGGGGATGGGAAATGGAAACAGTTGGTAGCTTGACAAAAAAAGTAATGTGATCAGTCAATGGGACTAGAACTTGTGCCCTAACCCTGATACCAGGGGTGTTGTGATCTTTCTGCACACAGTGCCCTAACCCTGGCACCAGGGGTGTTGTGATCTTCCTGCACACAGTGCCCTATCCCTATTAATACCAGGAGTGTTGTGATCTTCCTGCACATAGTGCCCTAACCCTGATACCAGGGGTGTTGTGATCTTCCTGCACACAGTGCCCTAACCCTGGCACCAGGGGTGTTGTGATCTTCATGTACACAGTGCCCTATCCCTATTAATACCAGGAGTGTTGTGATCTTCCTGCACACAGTGCCCTAACCCTGATACCAGGGGTGTTGTGATCTTCTTGCACACAGTGCCCTATCCCTATTAATACCAGGAGTGTTGTGATCTTCCTGCACACAGTGCCCTAAGCCTGGCACCAGGGGTGTTGTGATCTTCATGTACACAGTGCCCTAAGCCTGGCACCAGGGGTGTTGTGATCTTCATGTACACAGTGCCCTATCCCTATTAATACCAGGAGTGTTGTGATCTTCCTGCACACAGTGCCCTAACCCTGACACCAGGGGTGTTGTGATCTTCCTGCACACAGTGCCCTAACCCTGATACCAGGGGTGTTGTGATCTTCTTGCACACAGTGCCCTATCCCTATTAATACCAGGAGTGTTGTGATCTTCCTGCACACAGTGCCCTAACCCTGACACCAGGGGTGTTGTGATCTTCTTGCACACAGTGCCCTATCCCTATTAATACCAGGAGTGTTGTGATCTTCCTGCACACAGTGCCCTAACCCAGACACCAGGGGTGTTGTGATCTTCCTGCATACAGTGCCCTATCCCTATTAATACCAGGAGTGTTGTGATCTTCCTGCACACAGTGCCCTAACCCTGACACCAGGGGTGTTGTGATCTTCCTGCACACAGTGCCCTAACCCTGATACCAGGGGTGTTGTGTGATCTTCTTGCACACAGTGCCCTATCCCTATTAATACCAGGAGTGTTGTGATCTTCCTGCACACAGTGCCCTATCCCTATTAATACCAGGAGTGTTGTGATCTTCCTGCACACAGTGCCCTAACCCTGATACCAGGGGTGTTGTGATCTTCCTGCACACAGTGCCCTATTCCTGATACCAGGGGTGTTGTGATCTTCCTGCACACGTGCCCTAACCCTGGCACCAGGGGTGTTGTGTGATCTTCTTGCACACAGTGCCCTATCCCTATTAATACCAGGGGTGTTGTGATCTTCCTGCACACAGTTCCCTATTCCTGATACCAGGGGTGTTGTGATCTTCCTGCACACAGTGCCCTATCCCTATTAATACCAGGAGTGTTGTGATCTTCCTGCACACAGTGCCCTATCCCTATTAATACCAGGGGTGTTGTGATCTTCCTGCACACAGTTCCCTATTCCTGATACCAGGGGTGTTGTGATCTTCCTGCACACAGTGCCCTATCCCTATTAATACCAGGAGTGTTGTGATCTTCCTGCACACAGTGCCCTATCCCTATTAATACCAGGAGTGTTGTGATCTTCCTGCACACAGTGCCCTATTCCTGATACCAGGGGTGTTGTGAGCTTCCTGCACACAGTGCTCTATTCCTGATACCAGGGGTGTTGTGATCTTCCTGCACACAGTGCCCTATTCCTGATACCAGGGGTGTTGTGATCTTCCTGCACACAGTGCCCTAACCCTGGCACCAGGGGTGTTGTGATCTTCCTGCACACAGTGCCCTAACCCTGGCACCAGGGGTGTTGTGATCTTCATGTACACAGTGCCCTATCCCTATTAATACCAGGAGTGTTGTGATCTTCCTGCATACAGTGCCCTAACCCTTGAATTTTTTACATTTCTTTACAGGGCAAGAAGAGGCAGCCACAGCCACCAGTGCCACTGCCAGTGCCCAAAGGATGGAGGCAGCCACAGCTGGGCCCAGCAGCACCAGTACCAGCACTGCTGCTTTACTCCCTGCAGGATCTCCTCCAAGCTGCGTATGCACTGCACATGCGCAGTTTGGCATGCTGAAGGAGATCCTGCAGGAAGTAAACAGCCTCAGGGCAGATGTCAAGGATGTGGAGAGGAGGCTGTCAGCCATGGAGGAGGCCATTCAGGAGCTGAGGGTACAGGTATCTCCTCCTCATGAGATGCCTCGTGAGGAGGAGATGCCACTGCCCTCTGATCCAGAGCAGGATCCTCCTCTGGGGTTGCCATTCTCCTCTCCACATCCTTGAGTACTGGGTGCTAACAACACATAATTTTTTTTTTGTATTTTGTCATTTTAAAGTTATATTTTTATAACAGTATTATTTAATTTCGTTATAGTTTTGTAGTTAATAAAATGTTTTTAATTTGAGAAATATTAGTGGACTCAATTATTAAAATTATTATAAATTGGGATTTATAGTCAAGAGATTTTCTAACATGCACACAGCAATAAAATTACCAGTGTTATCAATTAGTCTTTCAGTTTCCACTCCAGTCCATCTGCATCTCATCAAGATCAGCCTCAGCTTCCCCCATTTCTCCCAGACCACGACCTAGTCATGATTTCACTGTTAAGACTTATACTATCACTTACTCCAGATAAAGAGCAAGAGTAAATATAAAGCTGCCAAATCTACACATACAGTAAATCTCTTATAAAATAGCGACTGACATACATAAATGTTGGCCTCCACTTGGGAACACCTGGACCATCCCTTTTTTTCACACGTGTAGATTTACTCATGTTGCACTATATAAACAAGTATATGCTATTTATTTACACACGTAAATGCTGTTTTTTATTAATGCAACTTGAAAATTCAACTTAACATGTATCTGCTCCACAGGGAGAAATAATTAAATCTCGGCCAAAGAAACCTTTTACTGACCACAGGGAGGTTAAGTAACTCATGACACATAGTGGAGATGGTTTTGATTTAGGCACTAACTTAGGTGGTCAGGCTTTATTTCTAGAGAGTGAGACAAATTGGTCCCTATAAACCAGGGTTTTCCAAATAAATAACCACTCACTCAGCCGGATTTTATGCATGATGTAAATTTGCATATACTGAGTCCCCATGACATGCAAATGTATCTCATGCATATTCTTTGTGGATATTCTAAAAATCCAACTGGCTGTGGAATCCCCAGGACCGGTTTGGTAAGCTGAGCTATAAACTGTCTCAGCCTGAAAAATAAACCATGCCCCTATCACAGTATGATATACATTAACTGCTTAGAGAGACTATGGTCAAAACTCAAAAGTACTTTAACTGCCTGTTTTCTAACAGCTGCTAAATAAGCGCACACAGTTGATAGACACAAACTTAGGTTTCTTTCTTGCACATACAAAGTCCTTATTCATCAAGCTGACAAGATAGATAACAGCACAGCAGACACCTGAGGTGAAGAGGCAGGGGCAGTTCTATCATGAGGCAGTGCTTCTGCTGAATGCTCCATCCTGCTGTGTTCCCAAACGACCTTGACAAGAGACTCACTCCTCCTCCCAGTCACAGCGAATTTTCACATTATCAAGCAGCGGAAGGTTCATTTTGATGAAAACCAATTCCTCTACTAAGTCTGGATTCAAACGTGCATGGTGTGGACTCACAATGTTCCCTGTCAATGAAAATACTCTTTCACTTTGCACACTGGTGGGTGGGCAGGAAAGAAAGTGTTGTGCTACTCTGGTAAGATAAGGCCACATTGAAGCTTTTTCTGCCCAATATCTCAGGGGATCTGACTCCATGCTCTGAACTGGCTCAGAGAGAAAATTCTTCACATGAATTTCTGCAACCTTCTTTTGCAGGTGCTGCTGGTTAGCAGCACCACCAGTCTGAAATGTGACAAATCTTGCTCTTGCTTTTGAAATAGGACCAGTTTCATGAAATTTGGGAGGAGAATGGGTTGTCATCATGGGAGGGAAGCAGCTGGTGGAACTGGAAGCAGCTGAGCAGGATGGAGTGGGAGGAGTTGAAATCTTTTCAACCATTTCAATCAACTTATTTGTCCAGGATGCAAGAGTATTGCACTTGAGAGCAACATTGCCTTTCACACGTGGGTCACACATAGTAGCTAAGATATAGCTATCCTTTTCCATTAGAGGTTTCAACCTTTTCTGTACTTGCTCTTTTAAGCAAGTACAGAAAAGCTGCAACACTTCCTTCGACAAATCTGTCTGATGCAGAAATTCCTGTAATACCTGCTCCAGATCATATATTACAGGAATGATATCACCTAACGTGGCTGTAGCTGCACTCAGTGCATCAGTATATTCTTTGAAAGGCTTGAGGACATACACCATCTGTGCAATGTTTGTCCAGTCCTGACATCCAAGTGGATTTTCCAATCCAATTTCAGATTCCATTGCCAAATCATGCAGAGGTGTCTGTTGTTCAGACAACCTCTCCAACATAAGATAGGTGGAATTCCATCTGGTAGGCACATCCTGAACAAGGTTATGCAATGGTGCCCTAACTGCTTTTTGTTTTTCTCTGAGTTCCTTCCCACTTTTCACACTGCGATTGAAATGCCCAGTTATTTTGCGGCACTTTTCAATCAACCGCTTCAGGGCTTGACGACTAGTACCTTGCACTTCCTTGGCACCTAACCCCAACGCATCCCTCACTACTAGGTGCAGTGTATGTGCAAAGCATCGGATGCCTTTGAATCCACCATCCTCCAGAGCCTTACTCATATTGGCAGCATTGTCAGTAATGATATATCCATTTAAACGTTCCATATCACTGCTTCTAAGTAGCCCTTTCCATCCTTCCATCATCCCCTGAATTGTCTGTAAGATATTTTCAGAAGTATGTCTCTGGTCTAGCACTTGAGCATGCAGTAAAGCCCACCGGTATCCTGGAGAAAGTTTTTTGGAGCTGCTGGTGCTACTTCCACTGCTTGTGCTTGTGCTGTCAGTTAATGCCTCATCCAGCTGCCACCAATGTGCTGTTAGAGACAAATATGCATGTGTTGCATTCTTACTAGTCCAAAGATCAGTGGTGAGATGTATGCTCCTTCCCTTTGCCCTTGCCATCACAATCTGCATTTCAGCACGACATTGTGAGTACAGGGAAGGAATCACCTGACGGGTAAATGTAGTTCTTGAAGGAATTTTGTAGTCAGGTGCTAAAAGATGGATCAGCTGCTTAAATCCATCATTCTCTACAATCTGCAGTGGCTGATCATCCACAGCAATCATTACAGCAATTTGTCGTGTCACCACTTTGGATACTACTTGCTTCCTAGTCTGTGAAATTGAAGAAGGACACCACCCCATCTGCTCAACAGTAGCTTGCCGCTGCTGCCGTGGAAGAGGAGAAGGAGAAGACTGCTTCTGCTTCACATACACACAATCTTCTGAAGTAATTTCCTTCTGTGGCTTCCCTGCAGCTTCTTCTGCAAGCAACAGTGCTCTATGTTCTCTTTCAAGGTGATATTTCATGTTGGTGGTAGTAAGATGTCCAAGAGTTCTTCCACGGCTCACCATCCTTTTACAATGGATACATTGAGCACATCTCCAATCATCCGTAACATTAAAATGATTCCAAACCTTAGATGTTTTCTACTGTCCCTTACTCTAGGCTGGACATTTCTTGTCATTGTTCTCATCATAGTAGGAGTAGTAGTACTAGGAGTAGAAGTAGCAGAAGTTGTTGTTGTAGTAACCTGCCAATTTTCAACTGGTTTAGGAATAGAGAGGATACTGGCACTGACAGTGGTTTTTTTGGCAATCGGACTACCATCACCTGATTCATCATCACTACTATCACTGTCATTGGTGGTGTTCTTCTCCTCATCCTGAATATCATCATTGTCATCCTCCTCCTCAGACTCAGAGTCCTCTGATTCTTTATTCAACACTTTCTGTAGCACTTCATCTATCAATAAACTTTGCTGCTGCTGCACAGATATCAGTTTCACCTTTCCTGATTTTGCTCCTTCCTTGTCCTGCAAGTTACCTTGCTCTTTTACATTAGCTGCAGTAGAAGGGGTATCATTATCAAATCGCAGTTTTTTTCTAGTGACTGGAATTTTCTTTCCAGTAGCACTCTTCTTCTTACCAGCAAACATTTTAAAACTTTATGGCTGCAAGTCCAGTCCAGTACCAACAAGTAAGCTGGCACAGCAGTGTACTGAGCAGCACCTAATAGATAAGATATAAAGAAGGGTTAGATACAGTTAGTGAGTGACTTTGTCAGTCAGTGACAGGTCACTGTGTGACTAGTAATCTGACTAGTGGCTCACTGGCGTGGCTAGTAGCCAGCCACTAGCCAATGACACTAGGCTACCCCATAATATTATACTTATACTAGCACTACTAGCACAAACAATTTATTTATAAATTTAAGGCTCACGTGCAAGTCCAGCGCCAACACAGGGGTAGTGGCTGGCTAGTGTAAGACGACACACTAGTTTAGTAGTTAGACTGATATTTCAGTATTTATTTAATCAATCACCAGCTGCAGCTAATACAGTCCACTGATTGATAAGATTATATATATAAAGGAGACCTGCCTTTTCCCCAAGCTGGAGTCAGTGTCTGCAGTAAAGGAGACCTGCCTTGTCCCCAAGCTGGAGTCAGTGGCTGTAAAGGAGACCTGCCTTTTCCACAACCTGGAGTCAATGTGTGCAGGAAAGGAGACCTGCCTTGTCCCCAAGCTGGAGTCAGTGTGCTGTAAAGGAGACCTGCCTTTTCCACAGCTGAAGTCAGTGTGTGCAGTAAAGATGACCTGCCTTTTCCCCAAGCTGGAATCAATGTGTGCAGTAAAGTAGACCTCCCTTTTCCACAGCTGGAGTCAGTGTGTGCAGTAAAGGAGACCTGCCTTGTCCCCAAGCTGGAGTCAGTGTGTGCAGTAAAGTAGACCTGCCTTTTCCACAGCTGGAGTCAGTGTGTGCAGTAAAGGAGACATGCCTTGTCCCCAAGCTGGAGTCAGTGTGTGCAGAAAAGGTGACCTGCCTTTTCCCCAAGCTGGAATCAATGTGTGCAGTAAAGGAGACCTGCCTTTTCCACAGCTGGAGTCAGTGTGTGCAGTAAAGGAGACCTGCCTTGTCCCCAAGCTGGAGTCAGTGTGCTGTAAAGGAGACCTGCCTTTTCCACAGCTGGAGTCAGTGTGTGCAGTAAAGGTGACCTGCCTTTTCCCCAAGCTGGAATCAATGTGTGCAATAAAGTAGACCTGCCTTTTCCACAGCTGGAGTCAGTGTGTGCAGTAAAGGAGACCTGCCTTTTCCACAGCTGGAGTCAGTGTGTGCAGTAAAGGAGACCTGCCTTGTCCCCAAGCTGGAGTCAGTGTGCTGTAAAGGAGACCTGCCTTTTCCACAACCTGGAGTCAATGTGTGCAGGAAAGGAGACCTGCCTTGTCCCCAAGCTGGAGTCAGTGTGCTGTAAAGGAGACCTGCCTTTTCCACAACTGGAGTCAGTGTGTGCAGTAAAGGTGACCTGCCTTTTCCCCAAGCTGGAATCAATGTGTGCAGTAAAGTAGACCTGCCTTTTCCACAGCTGGAGTCAGTGTGTGCAGTAAAGGAGACCTGCCTTGTCCCCAAGCTGGAGTCAGTGTGTGCAGTAAAGGAGACCTGCCTTGTCCCCAAGCTGGAGTCAGTGTGTGCAGTAAAGTAGACCTGCCTTTTCCACAGCTGGAGTCAGTGTGTGCAGTAAAGGAGACCTGCCTTTTCCACAGCTGGAGTCAGTGTGTGCAGTAAAGGAGACCTGCCTTGTCCCCAAGCTGGAGTCAGTGTGCTGTAAAGGAGACCTGCCTTTTCCACAACTGGAGTCAGTGTGTGCAGTAAAGGTGACCTGCCTTTTCCCCAAGCTGGAATCAATGTGTGCAGTAAAGTAGACCTGCCTTTTCCACAGCTGGGGTCAGTGTGTGCAGTAAAGGAGACCTGCCTTTTCCACAACTGGAGTCAGTGTGTGCAGTAAAGGAGACCTGCCTTGTCCCCAAGCTGGAGTCAGTGTGTGCAGTAAAGTAGACCTGCCTTTTCCACAGCTGGAGTCAGTGTGTGCAGTAAAGGAGACCTGCCTTGTCCCCAAGCTGGAGTCAGTGTGTGCAGTAAAGGAGACCTGCCTTGTCCCCAAGCTGGAGTCAGTGTGTGCAGAAAAGGTGACCTGCCTTTTCCCCAAGCTAGATTCAATGTGTGCAGTAAAGGAGACCTGCCTTTTCCACAGCTGGAGTCAGTGTGTGCAGTAAAGGAGACGTGCCTTGTCCCCAAGCTGGAGTCAGTGTGTGCAGTAAAGTAGACCTGCCTTTTCCACAGCTGGAGTCAGTGTGTGCAGTAAAGGAGACCTGCCTTGTCCCCAAGCTGGAGTCAGTGTGTGCAGAAAAGATGACCTGCCTTTTCCCCAAGCTGGAATCAATGTGTGCAGTAAAGGAGACCTGCCTTTTCCACAGCTGGAATCAGTGTGTGCAGTAAAGGAGACCTGCCTTGTCCCCAAGCTGGAGTCAGTGTGTGCAGTAAAGGAGATCTACCTTGTCCCCAAGCTGGAATCAATGTGTGCAGTAAAGGAGACCTGCCTTTTCCACAGCTGGAGTCAGTGTGTGCAGTAAAGGAGACCTGCCTTGTCCCCAAGCTGGAGTCAGTGTGTGCAGTAAAAGAGATCTACCTTGTCCCCAAGCTGGAATCAATGTGTGCAGTAAAGGAGACCTGCCTTTTCCACAGCTGGAGTCAGTGTGTGCAGTAAAGGAGACATGCCTTGTCCCCAAGCTGGAGTCAGTGTGTGCAGAAAAGGTGACCTGCCTTTTCCCCAAGCTGGAATCAATGTGTGCAGTAAAGGAGACCTGCCTTTTCCACAGCTGGAGTCAGTGTGTGCAGTAAAGGAGACATGCCTTGTCCCCAAGCTGGAGTCAGTGTGTGCAGAAAAGGTGACCTGCCTTTTCCCCAAGCTGGAATCAATGTGTGCAGTAAAGGAGACCTGCCTTTTCCACAGCTGGAGTCAGTGTGTGCAGTAAAGGAGACCTGCCTTTTCCACAGCTGGAGTCAGTGTGTGCAGTAAAGGAGACCTGCCTTGTCCCCAAGCTGGAGTCAGTGTGCTGTAAAGGAGACCTGCCTTTTCCACAACCTGGAGTCAATGTGTGCAGGAAAGGAGACCTGCCTTGTCCCCAAGCTGGAGTCAGTGTGCTGTAAAGGAGACCTGCCTTTTCCACAACTGGAGTCAGTGTGTGCAGTAAAGGTGACCTGCCTTTTCCCCAAGCTGGAATCAATGTGTGCAGTAAAGTAGACCTGCCTTTTCCACAGCTGGAGTCAGTGTGTGCAGTAAAGGAGACCTGCCTTGTCCCCAAGCTGGAGTCAGTGTGTGCAGTAAAGGAGACCTGCCTTGTCCCCAAGCTGGAGTCAGTGTGTGCAGTAAAGTAGACCTGCCTTTTCCACAGCTGGAGTCAGTGTGTGCAGTAAAGGAGACCTGCCTTTTCCACAGCTGAAATCAGTGTGTGCAGTAAAGGAGACCTGCCTTGTCCCCATGCTGGAGTCAGTGTGCTGTAAAGGAGACCTGCCTTTTCCACAACTGGAGTCAGTGTGTGCAGTAAAGGTGACCTGCCTTTTCCCCAAGCTGGAATCAATGTGTGCAGTAAAGTAGACCTGCCTTTTCCACAGCTGGAGTCAGTGTGTGCAGTAAAGGAGACCTGCCTTTTCCACAACTGGAGTCAGTGTGTGCAGTAAAGGAGACCTGCCTTGTCCCCAAGCTGGAGTCAGTGTGTGCAGTAAAGTAGACCTGCCTTTTCCACAGCTGGAGTCAGTGTGTGCAGTAAAGGAGACCTGCCTTGTCCCCAAGCTGGAGTCAGTGTGTGCAGTAAAGGAGACCTGCCTTGTCCCCAAGCTGGAGTCAGTGTGTGCAGAAAAGGTGACCTGCCTTTTCCCCAAGCTAGATTCAATGTGTGCAGTAAAGGAGACCTGCCTTTTCCACAGCTGGAGTCAGTGTGTGCAGTAAAGGAGACGTGCCTTGTCCCCAAGCTGGAGTCAGTGTGTGCAGTAAAGTAGACCTGCCTTTTCCACAGCTGGAGTCAGTGTGTGCAGTAAAGGAGACCTGCCTTGTCCCCAAGCTGGAGTCAGTGTGTGCAGAAAAGATGACCTGCCTTTTCCCCAAGCTGGAATCAATGTGTGCAGTAAAGGAGACCTGCCTTTTCCACAGCTGGAATCAGTGTGTGCAGTAAAGGAGACCTGCCTTGTCCCCAAGCTGGAGTCAGTGTGTGCAGTAAAGGAGATCTACCTTGTCCCCAAGCTGGAATCAATGTGTGCAGTAAAGGAGACCTGCCTTTTCCACAGCTGGAGTCAGTGTGTGCAGTAAAGGAGACCTGCCTTGTCCCCAAGCTGGAGTCAGTGTGTGCAGTAAAAGAGATCTACCTTGTCCCCAAGCTGGAATCAATGTGTGCAGTAAAGGAGACCTGCCTTTTCCACAGCTGGAGTCAGTGTGTGCAGTAAAGGAGACCTGCCTTGTCCCCAAGCTGGAATCAATGTGTGCAGTAAAGGAGACCTGTGCACATGCAATGCACAGGAAGCAATGATGTGACTGCTGGAGTGGTGCACTGCCTGCCTACCTAGGCTTGAATATATTAATGCTGCAGTACTAATAAAAATAAATTATAATTCTGCTAAAATGCCACTAGCCTCACCAGTTACACTAGGCTAGTAGCCTAGTCAGACATTCACCACCACCTAATAATAATTAATTATTAATTCAGTGATATAATAAATCATTTAAAAACAATTGAGTAGGTTAATATAATAGATGACTGTAGTAGATTGAATAAAGATCTGATGTTTCTGCTCTCCTCACACCAAACAAAAGCAACACACAAGCAGAGAAGCCCTTCTTATAAAGCTGAGCTAGTGAGTTAAGTAGGAGGAAAAGTAAACATACTGGTGGCCAGTGTGGCTACTTAAAAAATACACTTACCAACAATCAATTACCACATATATTTGACCTGTGTAGTTCCAGCCAGGACCACCTTTCTAAAATGCACAGTGATTGGCAAATTCTACATGCACTAGCATTTCACGTGCCTGCTATCAAAAATAATAAACAAACAAGTTCTAGTCACATGAGTGATGATCATCACTAGAGATGTGAATCGTGTCCTCGATCATCTTAACGATCGATTTCGGCTGGGAGGGGGAGGGAATCGTATTGTTGCCGTTTGGGTGTGTAAACTATCGTGAAAAATCATTAAAATCGTGAGCCGGCACACTAAACCCCCCTAAAACCCACCCCGACCCTTTAAATTAAATCCCCCACCCTCCCGAACCCCCCCCCCCAAATGCTTTAAATTACCTGGGGATCCGGCGGTGGTCCAGAACGGCGGCGGTCCGGAACGGCCCCCTCAATAGAATCGTGTTGTCTTCAGCCGGCGCCATTTTTCAAAATGGCCGCCGCAAAATGGCGGCGGCCATAGACAAAAACGATTCAACGGAGGAGGTCGTTCCGGACCCCCGCTGGACTTTTGGCAAGTCTTGTGGGGGTCAGGAGGCCCCCCCAAGCTGGCCAAAAGTTTCCTGGGAGTCCAGCGGGGTTCCGGGAGCGATTTCTCGCCGCAAATCGTTTTCGTACGGGAAATGGCGCCGGCCATACGCGTATGGCCGGCGCCATTTTCCGTATGGAAAATGGCGCCGGCAGGAGATCGAGTGCAGGAGGTCGTTCAGCGGCGGTCAGGCACCCCCGCTGAACGACCTCCTGCAGTCGATCTCCTGCCGGCGCCATTTTCCGTACGAAAACGATTCGCGGCGAGAAATCGCTCCCGGAACCCCGCTGGACTCCCAGGAAACTTTTGGCCAGCTTGGGGGGGCCTCCTGACCCCCACAAGACTTGCCAAAAGTCCAGCGGGGGTCCGGAACGACCTCCTCCGTCGAATCGTTTTTGTCTATGGCCGCCGCCATTTTGCGGCGGCCATTTTGAAAAATGGTGCCGGCTGAAGACAACACGATTCTATTGAGGGGGCCGTTCCGGACCGCCGCCGTTCTGGACCACCGCCGGATCCCCAGGTAATTTAAAGCATTGGGGGGGGGGGGTTCGGGAGGGTGGGGGATTTAATTTAAAGGGTCGGGGGGTGGGTTTTAGGGGGTTTTAGTGTGCCGGTTTTCCTGCCCTCCCCCTTCCCCCGATTTACGATTTTTTAACGATAAATCGGGGGAATTGGTATTGTATCGTGGCCCTAACGATTTTTTGACGATTTAAAATATATCGGACGATATTTTAAATCGTCAAAAAACGATTCACATCCCTAATCATCACATTACTTTTTTTGTCAAGCTTCTAACTGTTTCCATTTCACATCCCCCCAACCATTACCTCAGTGGGAACCTTGGTAACATCAATAGATAAGAGCACAGCCAGCCAATAGGAATACATATTCATTCCTAAGTGACCTTTACTGACCTGGGAAGTGTCAACACTTTGTTTCATTTTCTGTTGCTGTTCGTGAGTTTCCAGTTCCATTTCCCATCCCCCCAACCATCACCTCAGTGGGAACCTTGGTAACATCAATAGATAAGAGAGCAGCCAGCCAATAGGAACACATATTCATTCCTAACTAACCTTTACTGACCTGGAAAGTGTCAATTTGTATCATTTTCTGTTAGTGCGCACTAACGGGAGTTAGTGCGCACTAACACGATTTAACGATTTTTAACGATAAATCGTTAGAATTTTTATTGTATTGTGTTCTATAACGATTTAAGATGATATTAACATTATCGGACGATAATTTTAATCGTTGAAAAACGATTCACATCCCTATTAGAGACATTGACCATCTTTTCCCAGTCTCCAGCAGGTCAGCCCAAGGGTCCACTAAACTGAGACTCCCACAACACATTTAACTGATATATGTTACAATGTTTTATTTTACAAAGACTTTATGAATTCTATTTTGATGTGCGCTGTGTGTTTTAATTGTGTACATTTTATGTTTATCTTAGTTTATGTTTATCTTTTTATGTTTATCTTATTTTTTATGTTTATCTTAGTTTATTTATATCATTTTATGTTTATCTTAGTTGTTTTTCCCAATAGATTGTACTTTATTATATATTATCCGTTCATTATTTCGATATGTTCCATGTAAACCGGCTCCCCGGCGATAGTTATTTCTGTTAAATGTGAACCGGAGTGATATGTATTGTATACAGGAACTTCCGGTATATAAAAACCAAAAATAAATAAATAAATAAATGTTGTAAACTGCCTTGGGCTACAGTATAAGGCAGTATATAAATACATATAAAGACATAAATAAAGAAAGAGTGGCAGTAACACCGTAAGATAAACAGTGAGGGATGAGCAGGAAGAAGAATGCCATCAAAATCCCAAAGCACCTGAAGGGCAAAGCAATGCCTTGAGTGGCATGAAGGGCCCAAGGGCCCATACGTGGTGCAGCAAGTGTGCAAAGCATCAGATTGTCAGGGCAAGGTCAAGAGTTAGCATATACTTTAAGGGAAAAAAATTTGAAAAGAACCTTGAAGACAGCCAGAGCAGAGGTGGAACCACCCAAAGGTAGCAGGATTGGCTTGGAGCAGCAGCAGTACCTGTAGTTATTACTAAAAAAACAAATGGTAGATACAGAACAATGGTGTAAGAAGAGTGGTACTGCTTTGCAAGCTGAGTAAGAATGTTTGGCAGTGGCACATGTTGTCTCTAGTTGTCTATACCTATGTAGTGTACTACAGTTATACAATACAATTTTATATCCAGTAACACACATTTCTCACATTCTTAGTTTGCTGACATATACAAACTCTGAGGCAGTGAAGAAACAGACAAGGCACAGGCTGGTATTCAGTGCAGTCTTCTCCTGAAGTTAATGGCAGTTGCAAATTAGAAGGGAAGACAGCAGCATGCAGAATGAGACAGAAAGAGTGGCATCAATAACACCAAAGAATAGAATGTGGGGAATTGCAAAAAGCACAGAGGCAGCAAAACCCCCAAAGCATAGAGATATAAAATCTAGGGATGTGCAGAGGGACGTCATACGTTGCATTCGTGATTCGGATTCGTCGGGGAGCAAATGTGTTGCATTCAGCTGTATGGCGCCCCGATGCATTAATACAGCGAGTTATATTCGTGTCCCAGCTAAAATTATTATTAACTACAATCCCCCACCCTCCTGACCCCCCCAAGACTTACCAAAACTCCCTGGTGGTCCAGTGGGGAGTCCAGAAGCCATCCCCTGCACTTGCGCGCCGGCGCGCCTATTTTGCATAGGCCACCGGCGCACGCAAAGCCCCAGGATGCGCATAAGTCCCGGGGCTTCATAAAAGGGGCGGGAGGGAGCGTGTCCAGGTCAGGGGGCGGTCCGGGGCAGGTCCGGGGGCGTGGCGATGGTTCGGGGGCGGGCTGGGAGGGTGGTCCTGAGTCCCCCGGCACTGCGGCCTGTGCCGGGGGATGCCGAGGCGGCGCGCGCAAGTTATGCCTGCTTCAAGCAGGCGTAACTTGCCCAACAAAGGTGTGGGGGGGGGGGGATTTAGGTAGGGCTGGAGGGTGGGGTAGATAGGGGAAGGGAGGGGAAGGTGGGGGAACGTGGAAGGAAAGTTCCCTCTGAGGCCGCTCTGATTTTGGAGCGGCCTTGGAGGGAACGGAGGCAGGCTGCGTGGCTCGGCACGCGCAAGCTGCCGATTTTGCGCAGCCTTGCGCGTGCCAAACCCAGATTTTATAAGATATGCGTGGTTACGCGCGTTTCTTATAAAATCCGTTGTACTTTTGTTCGCGCCGGTGGCGCGAACAAAAGTACGCGCATGCATATGTTTTTAAGATCTACCTCTTAGGGTACTGATAAAATCTGGCATAGGATTAGGTATTAGATTCTAATTAGTACCATTTTGATGCTAAATATGTGCTTTGATAAATGCTCACTCACAATAAATAGAAAACATTGTGCAAAGCAGAAAATGATTTGTCACTTTTTATTATATTTATAAAGTTTACAATATGGACAAGATAACCTTATGCAAAAGAATATTGAATTCCAAGCCTGTAGAAATTAAAGACATGAAAATAAATGCAATGATGAAGCTTACATATGTCAAATAATTATAATTCACATTAGACCTGTAATAATGAGGAAGGCAAGGAAGATAAGGGAGATATCTGAAGAAATAAAAAAACAAGCAAAACTAGAAGTAGACATGTTTGATCTGGACATTACCACAATACTGTATTACGACTCGTGGACACAACAGGTGATCTTTTTATTTTCTAGGAAAAAACAACTGCTTGGGAACCAAAAAGGCATGGTATTTAACACCAGCATAATTAACAACATATTTGCTAGGGTACTGAAGGAAAAATACAGCCCCCAAGAGCTTGATTATAGGTGTAAAGAAAGAAATATTTTTCTCATCTCTTGCATAGCCTTTGCAATATCAGGGTAGATCCAAATTGTTTGTCCTAGAAGTAACACCTGCATTTTGTGAAATTATAGGCACATAACCATATTGAGATGTTGGTCAAGAACAAACAAGACTAATAAAGTAGTTCTTTTCACTTCTTTGTGTGCTGACTTCTCTGGAAAAGCAGATAGGTCAAAATTACCAGAAGATTTCCATCACATCTATCTCCTAGTAAGAAGAAGGCCTTATTTACAAGAAGGCAAGTTTCAGCAGAAATGGCCAATACCTCCATAAGATATTTCTTAAATAAGTCTCTTGGAGGTAGCCCAGGAATTCAAGGGAAGTTCAGAGATCTACGATTCAGATGACTGGCAACATTTCCCATTTGCTATTAATCACCAGTTTATGCAGGGCCAGAGCATCCTGAACAGATTCAGTTCCTTTAATCTCCTCCTCTCTCTCTCTGATCTTCCCTTTGACTTCCTGGGAAACCACATTTTGGATCTGTGCAGTCAATTCACTGTTCTAACTAGGTAACATATCTGAGGCAATATTAGTTAAAGCAGTGTCTAATCCTACCAGGACTCTCCAGATATTATCAAGAGTGGCCACTGATGGCTTTGGGGTGGTGCAATACGGCTGAGCGCACTGTATAACCCGCATGCAAATGCATGTGAATGAGCCTATTACTCATTGACTCCGAATGCAAAAAGATAAATGTGAATCTCAGACGCACATTTATCGCTCAGATATTAACGCCTACCTGGAGGTGTTAATAGCTGAGCGCATTGAAAAGAAGTACAGAAAAAACTGCTTTTCTGTACTTCTTTTTTAAAGTAAAAAAAATTAAATTAAATAACTCAGCAGACCATTTTCATTACTGGCAGACAGGCAGGTTATGAAAACCGAGGCCGAGTTTACCGGCGTCGGTCTTCATATCCGGCAGCCACGGTGGGTCGCGTTAGGAAGATGGCGCTAAGGTCACGCAAGCGACCCTAGCACCTCCTTCCTAGTGCGACCCTCTAATTTTCATATTGCATGGCGCCCCCCTTGTGGGCACCATATGTGCATTAAAAAAGCGGGCACTGAAAAGCCACACATAATTGCATTGTCCCCTTGATAAGAGGAGGAAGAGGTGTAATGATAAATTGCATGGAAATTTTCAATAGAACTTCAGGATGCTTCCCCCTGAAGTAAAAGAAATACCAGCAGCGCAATCTCCTTCATCCCCCTAACTCTTCTAAACCAGGTAGTAGACTTCCTCCTCTTTCCTTCATTTGAAATAAGAGAAGCAGCTTCCTTTCTACAAGACCTGCAGTGCCACGTCATTATATATTAGAACATGGACACGTAATTGCTCAAAACTCTTAATTTCATTATAAATTGTGACAGCAAAGAGGTTCTTATACATTGTAAAATTGCAAGCAACTATTCCAGACATCTCTCAACCTTTTCTCCACTATTAAATGTGGGTTTTAGATTTTTAAATAGCAAGGCGATCTTAACTGTAAATTTTGTAGCCCCTAGCAAGTTTTGTAGACCAACAACTATATGAAAGTATTTTATAGTTAATGGTTAACTAACATTATTCTACAAGTGAAACATGAAATATGATATCAGGCTCAGGAGATGGAATGAGTCATAAAGGTAATCCTTAGAAATTGCCCTTAAAATAAAAACTATTTTGTTTGCTATCCAGAATTTCAACAATCAGTGACATCAATTATATATAATACTGGAGCTATAAAGTAGCATAATATATAAGTCATGCAAACAGATTGCTGTATAATTACTGCCAACTACTTTCACATAGATCATATAAGGAAATTCCTGTTCATTATAAACAAGTGCCAACTATATATAACAATTCATTTCTTTCAAAACTTTTGTGTTATTACTGAAGAATATTAATGGATACACTAAGGGGACATTTTTCAAAACTTATGAGCAGGTGCAAAGTCCATTTATTTCGCAACAATTCTCAAAGAGAAAGCATGATCATACTTTCCCATTTAAAATCAGTCAGTGAAAAAGTACCCAGAGATTTGCATCTATTTTACTGTGGGTAATTTTCTCCACAGAAATAATAAGCATAATAAAAACTACATCTGCGGCGGGAATGATTCCATAAGAATCAGATAAAGTTTATGCACACACCGGGCCCCCCCACAAGTTCATTATAAACAAGTGCCTGGTGCACCGAGTAACATGGCAACGGGCAGGGGACCCCTTTCCTCCCTAACCCGCCATGCCCCCAGGTGGCTTACCAGGTTGGTCGGCGAGGCCATGGCGATGTCTGTCCTTCCACTGCATCAGTGCAATGGGAGCAGGCTCGCTATGAGCGGGACTGTGCAGTTTCCTGCGGGTCTGCGCGTGTGCTGGACGTTGGGCGACAGCTGGCCGATGCATAATGATGACACGCTGGCTCTATTTGAATCTTGGCCATCGCCTGGGCAGCGCCATTTTGTGGTGGCCTCGGCATTGGTGTGCCACGTGGGTGGAGTTTGGGTCGGCGGCTCAGGGGGCAGAGCGATATCGCGTCTCAAAAGCAAACAATAAAAAAAAAAAAGGAAGGAAAGACAATTTTTCTGTTCTTTTGACAAACCCACCTCGAGCAAGGGACTTTTGGATGAGAATTCCTCCTAGCCCACCAGCTCATATCAGCCAGCAGGAAGACATCCTTCTGGGCTCCTTTTGTGGCGCCACCACCATTCCAGTTTTCTCCTCTTCGCTGCTCTTCCACCAACATTCGGCACCAGGACAGTGGCAACAACAGCGGTGGCATTCCCAGGAATCCAGCAGCGGTGGTCATCATGGGAGGCAGTCCAGCAATCTGATGGTAGGAGAGGTTGCTGACAGGGGATTTGCTAGCTTTGGTCTCCCGGTGGTGGCGTGCTGTGAGCATGGTAGGCCGAGATCAAGGTTGTACTGCAGGCCAAGGCACCGTGTGGAGGGCCGAGTGTGCGGACGAGGCCACAAGTGTGAATAGATCTGCAAGGAGGTCTGAGGCAGGTGGAGGTGGACTGGCACCAAGTAGTCGCAGCGGCAGAGGAGTAAGTGCCATGGTTAGGCCCACAGCAGATGCAGGCTTAGCCCCTAGGAATGGGGCCGCAGTCTAGTAATGTAACGCTGATTCCTGGGAATGTGGCTACCCAGTGGAGTCCTGGTTACCCAAATTATGTGGGGGTTTATTCATGTGTTCCTGCTTTTTGGCCACCATATGTCCCTCCTGCAGCAGTAGCTGGAAGTGGCATCCAAGCAACAGCAGCACGGATAGAGAGCATCGAGACAGGCGAGGCAATGCACAATCCCAAAGCAGCAGTGGCCAAGTCACATCAGGGGGATGGCAAACCAAAGAGCTAGAGGGAGCCCTAAGGACTATGGAGGTGCCTTCACAATCAGCAGGGCAGGTTGCAGCAGAGAACAAGCAGCCAGTGGCAGTGGGCTCCTCTGACACCAGTGCTACGGAGGCATCGGCGGTCATTGTGGCAGGTACATCACCATGCATCGGGGGAATGGACACTCCCAGTGTGGGGTTATGTCTACTGGGGAAACTGCAGCGCTGGGTGGAAAAAAGAAGCGTGACAGGAAGCGGCCCATAAGGGTGCGCTCCGGTTCTAGTAGCTCATCCGATTCATCGGATTCAGATTCATCCTGCGATAGGGGTACTTCCAGGCCCTTGGAGGATGCGGCTGAGGTGAACAGAGGGCCACCTGCATTGACTATCCTGTCTCAACTGTGGGAGAGCATGCCTAGGGCATTGCAGAAGAAAATCAATAAGTGCACATATATTGATATTTTTAGCATAATGGAAGGGAGGAGGAAGAAGGGCGACAGGAAAAGAAGCAAGGGTCAGGAGGGGGCAGGCGGTCCAGATACGAAGGTATCAAGGAATATAAGTAACTGGACCTTGGCCAATATAGACTCTCCATGTATTCCTATGTCCGAAAATTGCACTGAAGTCTGTTCTGTACAAAGATTTCTTCTGTGCAACTTGCTCCTTCAAGAGATACTTCCTGCATGATCGCAAAAAATAAGTCCTTTCTGATGACTGTCCTTCATCTGTTTCTAGCAATGGTAAATTAAAAGACACTGTCTTTCTGGATTGTTGTACATTAGCCTCCAATGTATTCTCATCTGATGTCTCTTCTTACAATGATGAAAAAGTTTTATATTTTTTTATGTTTCTGTCCTATTCTTTTCAATTTAGGGGAATATGTTGCGTGTCCCGTCTGCACTCGGCCCGTGCCCGGGCCTGCTTACCTCACTAACTCCTCCACGGGTCCCGGGTCATCCTCCCCTGCAGCAGCAGTGAGCATAGCCAGGCCTCGGCGTCCCGCAGCGGCAGTCAGCGGGCCTTCCACCTCCAGCCAGGCTTCACGGCGGGGTTCGGCGTCCTCTGTGGCATCAGCCCTACCCCTAGGCACGTGCGCAGACTGGCTGATCCCAGCTCCGCAGTGCACCCTGATTGAACGCTGCTTAAGAGGAAGTTCTGCCTTCACTTCCTCGCCTTGGCAATTGGATCGATCACGCTGTGATTTCAAGTTTGCTTCTGTGTTTCTAGTCTTTGTTCCAGTCTCGTTCCAGCCTTGTTCCAGTCCTGTTCCAGTCCTATTCCAGCATTCTTCTGTTACTGCATCCTCCTGTTCCTGCGTCTCCCCAGGTAATACCTCTCGGACTGTCTTCTCGGTACTGACCTCTGCCTGTTCTTGACTACATTGATCGCCGCCTATTACCTCGACCACGTCTGCACGCTGCCTGGAACTGACCTCTGCCTGACCATTGACCACGTCTGACTGATGCATGGAACCTGACCTCTGCTTGCCTGACTACCCACGGATCACTGGAACCTGACCTCTGCTTGTCTGGCTACCCATAGACTGATCACTGAAACCTGACTCTGCTTTGGCTGATTACCCATGGACTGACCACTGGTATTGACCCCTGCTTTGGCTGACTTTGTTATCTTGACTCTGGCTCTGATTCGTGCCATCCATTCTGAGACTCTCTTTTGGCCTTCTCTGGCATCCCAGACATTGACCACACACCCTTGATCATGGTGGGTACACCCCTGAACTTTATTTCAAGGAGATCCTGCGAGGCCCACCTAAAACCAGGCGGCCTGGGTAACCAAGAGCTCATCCCAAGGGAACCCCAGGTTGCTAGTGGTGAAGCTCTATCTAGCCTCTGTCTCCTCCTGTGCTCCACCTCCTGGTGGCAGGCGCACTCTGGGTCCAACCAGGGAACCTACCAATCCTGCACTAGGCCAAGGGTCCACCTCCTGGTGCAACAGCTTGCCAAGCCATGGACTTGCCAGAGTCTCCCGCCTCATAGATCTTTCGGGGTCTGGCTGCAACTGTCCAAGAGCAATGTCGAGCCATTGAGACTAGCATCTTCAGTAGAAGAATGCCACTCTCAAATGCAGGATGCAGTAATGGCGAATCCTGTGGGCCTGAGTTCTACCCTGCTACCTAGAGCATCACTAGCACTGCCAGCTCCTCCTCATTTCAATGGAAATCCATGCCTCTGCCGAGGCTTCCTCAATCAGTGCTTCATGCAATTTGACCTTCAGCCATCTTTGTTCCTGAAGAAATCTACAAAGATAACCTTTATCCTCTCTCGCCTAGAGGGGAAGGCCTTGGCATGGGCTTCTCCACTTTGGGAGTGATCTGATCCCATCCTCACTCATCTGTCCCAGTTCATCACCTCCTTCAAGCGGACCTTTGAATATCCTGGTCATCAGGCAGTTGCGGGTCATCATCTTCTTCACCTCCATCAAGGCTCAAGATCCCTCTCTGAGTTTACGGTGTAGTTCCGGATCCTTGCCACAGAACTGGGATGGCAAGAGGACTGCCTCCAGGTGCTCTATCTAGAGGGTCTATCTCCCACTCTCAAAGATGAACTCACTGTCTGTGAGATTCCTATATCTCTAGAGGACTTGATTTCCCTCGTTGGGAAAATTGATCATCGCGTCCGACAATGGCACCATGAAGTGAAAGCATACCGGCCTCCTGCTTAACGCCCAGCATGTGCCCCAAGCCCTCAGTTGAAGGCTCTACTGGCACCACCTCCATCTACCGAAGAACCCATGCAAGTCAACTGTGGGCGGTTATCACCCGAGGAGCGTCTTCAGTGCAAAAAGCAGGGCCTTTGCCTTTACTGCGGTGCTTCTGGTCATCTGAGGCAATCATGTCCGGTCTGTCTGGAAAAGTTCAAGGCCTAAGCCCGGTGGGGGTCCTGAGCTTGGGCGCTACTGTCACTGGCCCCCAACTGTTACTTCCAGTTTCCCTCTCCTTGGAATCCTGTCCCTTTGCTACCACTGCTCTTATTGACACGGGAGCCAGTGGCAGCTTCATCATGGACGACATCGTCAACCTCTTGAAAATTCCTGTGCAACTCCTAGAGGTGCCTCTCCACATCGCATCTATCCAAGGGGAACATCTCCCCAGACGCATCACACATTGCACGGTAGCTTCCCGCCTCACCATGGGAATACTCCATGAAGAAGAAATATCCTTGTACGTCTTGAAATACTCCACTCACCCAGTCATACTGGGCCTCCCTTGGCTCCAAACACATGGACCCCAATTTGACTGGCAATCCCTCCAGCTGGTTCAAAGGGGTCCACAATGCCAGAAACATTGTTTAAAGCAAGTCTCACCAGCAGTGACCGTCTTGAAGACCACTATCCTTGCCGGCCTTCCAGCCAAGTACTCTGACTTCTAGGATTTATTTTCAAAACAAAAAGCAGACACACTACCTCCACTCCGAAAGTATAACTGTCCTTTCGAACCTGGAACTACACCTGGCACTACACCTGGCACTACACCTCCCAAGGGTAGGACATATCCACTCTCACTTCCGGAGACCCAAGCGATGTCCAAATATATGAAAGAGAATCTTGAGAAAGGGTTCATCAGAACCTCTGACTCTCCTGCAGGAGTGGACTTCTTTGTCAAAAGGAAAGATGGTGGACTACACCCCTGTATCGTTTACCGGGGGGTTGAATGTCATCACCCGCAAGGATCGCTACCCATTACCCCTTATCAGCAAGTTATTTGACCGTCTGCAAGGGGCCCAGATCTTCACGAAACTCAATCTATGAGAACCGTACAACCTCGTATGCATCCAGCCATAGGACATATGGAAGACCGCTTTCAATACCAGGGATGGCCACTAGGAGTATATAGTGATACCTTTCAGCCTCTGCACCGCCCCTGCAGTGTTCCACCTAAATAATGAAATCCTCCGAGATCTACTTTATTCATTCGTTGTCATTTACCTAGATGACATCTTAATATTCTCTAAAGACTTAAAGTCCCATTGTTCCCATGTCAGAACTGTTCTTCAATGCCTCAGAGAGAATCACCTGTATGTGAAACTAGAGAAATGCATCTTTGAGCAGAATCATCTTCCCTTCCTGGGATATATCATCTCCAATCAAGGATTTACAATGGATCCTGAAAAGTTTCAAGGGATTCATGACTGGCTCCAGCCAGTATGCCTCCATGCCTTACAAAGATTCCTTGTATTCACAAATTACTACAGGAGCTTTATCGCCAGCTATTCCACATTAGCAGATCCACTCACTGCGATGACCAAGAAAGGAAACAACTTCCGAGTTTGGAGTCCTAAGGCTCAAGCCGCATTCCATGACTTAAAAGAAGCCTTCTGTTCAGGTCCCTGCCTATGACACCCTGACCCAAACCATCCATTTGTCATTGAAGTCGATACGTCCACCTTCGGAGCCGGGGTGGTGTTCAGTCAATACTCCTCCAAATGTACATTGGTGCCATGTTCTTTCTACTCCCATAAATTTTCGCCTGCGGAACAGAATTACACAATTGGAGACCGTGAACTCCTAGCCGTCAAACTGGCACTCCAGGAGTGGCGCCCTTGACTAGAGGGTGCCCAACACAAATTTACTATAGTCACGGATCACAAGAATCTGGAGCACCTAAAAGAGGCTCAATTATTAAATCCAAGACAAGCCCGATGGGCACTATTCTTTGAGAGATTCAATTTCGAGCTGCGCTACCAACCAGCCTCAAAGAACCTCCGCACAGATGCACACTCGCGCTCCCTCGAGCCAGAGGACATACCAGAAACCCCAAGACACATTATCGATCTGGCCTGTGTGTCCCTTGTGGTTACCACCACTGTACCTGCAGGACATAAGAACATAAGAACATAAGAAATTGCCATGCTGGGTCAGACCAAGGGTCCATCAAGCCCAGCATCCTGTTTCCAACAGAGGCCAAAACCAGGCCACAAGAACCTGGCAATTACCCAAATACTAAGAAGAAGCCATGCTACTGATGCAATTAATAGCAGTGGCTATTCCCTAAGTATAATTGATTAATAGCCATTAATGGACTTCTCCTCCAAGAACTTATCCAAACCTTTTTTGAACCCAGCTACACTCACTGCACTAACCACCTCCTCTGGCAACAAATTCCAGAGCTTTATTGTGCGTTGAGTGAAAAAGAATTTTCTCTGATTAGTCTTAAATGTGTTACTTGCTAACTTCATGGAATGCCCACTAGTCCTTCTATTATTCGAAAGTGTAAATAACCGAGTCACATCTCCTCGTTCAAGACCTCTCATGATCTTAAAGACCTCTATCATTTCCCCCCTCAGCCGTCTCTTCTCCAAGCTGAATAGCCGTAAACTCTTCAGCCTTTCCTCAAAGGGGAGCTGTTCCATCCCCTTTATCATTTTGGATGCCCTTCTCTGTACCTTCTCCATCGCAACTATATCTTTTTTGAGATGCGGCGACCAGAATTGTACACCGTATTCAAGGTGCGGTCTCACCATGGAGCGATACAGAGGCATTATCACATTTTCCGTTCTATTAACCATTCCCTTCCTAATAATTCCTAAAATTCTATTTGCTTTTTTGACTGCTGCAGCACACTGAGCTGACAATTTTAAAGTATTATCCACTATGATGCCTAGATCTTTTTCCTGGGTGGTAGCTCCTAATATGAAACCTAACATCGTGTAACTACAGCAAGGGTTATTTTTCCCTATATGCAACACTTTGCACTTGTCCACATTAAATTTCATCTGCCATTTGGATGCCCAATCTTTTAGTCTTGCAATGTCCTCCTGTAATGTATCACAGTCTACTTGTGATTTAACTACTCTGAATAATTTTGTATCATCCGCAAATTTGATACCCTCACTCGTCGTATTCCTTTCCAGATCATTTATATATATATTGAAAACCACTGGTCCAAGTACAGATCCCTGAGGCACTCCACTGTTTACCCTTTTCCACTGAGAAAATTGACCATTTAATCCTACTCTCTGTTTCCTGTCTTTTAACCAGTTTGTAATCCACGAAAGGACATTGCCTCCTATCCCATGACTTTTTAGTTTTCGTAGAGGGACTTTGTCAAACGCCTTCTGAAAATCCAAATACACTACATCTACCGGTTCAACTTTATCCACATGTTTATTAACCCCTTCAAAAAAATGAAGCAGATTTGTTAGGCAAGTCTTCCCTTGGGTAAATCCATGTTGACTGTGTCTCATTAAATCATGTCTTTCTATATGCTCTACGATTTTGATCTTGAGAATAGTTTCCACTATTTTTCCCTGCACTGAAGTCAGGTTCACTGGTCTATAGTTACCCGGATCGCCCCTGGAGCCTTTTTTAAATATTGGGGTTACATTGGCCACCCTCCAGTCTTCAGGTACAATGGATGATTTTAATGATAGGTTACAAATTTTAACTAATAGATCAGAAATGTCATTTTTTATTTCCTTCAGAACCCTAGGATGCATACCATCCAGTCCAGGTGATTTGCTACTCTTTAGTTTGTCAATCTGGCCTACTACATCTTCCAGGTTCACAGTGATTTCATTCAGTTCGTCTGAGTCATCACCCCTGAAAACCATCTCCTGAACTGGTATCTCCCTAACATCCTCATTAGTAAACACGGAGGCAAATAATTAATTTAGTCTTTCTGCAATGGCCTTATCTTCCCTAAGAGCCCCTTTAACATCTCTGTCATTTAATGGTCCAACCGACTCCCTCACAGGTTTCTTGCTTTGGATATATTTTAAAAAGTTTTTATTATGTGTTTTTGCCTCTATGGCCAACTTCATTTCAAATTCTTACCTTGACAATGCTTATGTTTTATCCTATTTTCTTCAGATGGATCCTTCTTCCAATTTTTGAAGGATGTTTTTTTGGCTAAAATAGCCTCTTTCACCTCACCTTTTAACCATGACGGTAAATTTTCCTTCCACTTTCTTAATGCGCGGAATACATATGGACTGCGCCTCTAGGATTTTATTTTTAAACAATGTCCAAGCCTGTTGAGCACTTTTAACCTTTGCAGCTGCACCTTTCAGTTTTTTTTCTAACTATTTTCCTCATTTTATCAAAGTTTCCCTTTTTAAAATTTAGGTTAGAGCTGCAGATTTACTTATTGTCCCCCTTCCAGTTATTAGTTTAAATTTGATCATGTTATGATCACTGTTTCCAAGTGGTCCCACCACCATTACTTCTTTCACCAAATCTTGCATTCCACTAAGAATTAAATCTAAAATAGCTCCCTCTCTTGTTGGTTCCTGAACCAATTGCTCCATGAAGCAATCATTTATTACATCCAGGAACTTTATGTCTCTAGCAAGTCCTGATGTTACATTTACCCAGTCAATATTGGGGTAATTGAAATCTCCCATTATTATTGCACTGCCAAATTGGTTTGCTTCCCTGATTTCTCTTAGCATTTCATCATCTGTCTGACCATTTTGTCCAGGTGGACCGTAGTATACTCCTATCACTATACTCTTACCCAACACACATGGGATTTCTACCCATATAGATTCTACTGAGCATTTACTCTCTTGTATGATCTTTATCCTGTTGGACTCTATACCCTCCCGGACATAAAGTGCCACACCCCCACCAAGTTGATCCTCCCTATCATTGTGATATAATTTGTACCCTGATATAGCACTGTTCCATTTGCTGCTAAACACTCTAACTCTCCCATCTTACTTCTTAGACTTCTGGCATTGGCATACAGACATTTCAAAGTGTGGTTTTTGCTTGTTTTAACAACCTGCTTTTCAGTTGTTTGGGATAATTCGGAAATCATTAGCTTTGGTGATTTTTTACATATAGACATATGAACTATGTTTGCTTTTGATGGAACCTCTCTGTTGGGATGTCCTAACTCTCCTGTTTCATTAGTATCCTTCAAGGATACATTTCTCCGAACCATGCACTGCTGAGTGACTGTCGGCTTTCCCCCTTGTTCTAGTTTAAAAGCTGCTCTATCTCCTTTTTGAAAGTTAGTGCCAGCAGCTTGGTTCCACTCTGGTTAAGGTGGAGCCCGTCCTTTTGGAAAAGTCTCCCCTTTCCCCAAATGTTTCCCCAGTTCCTTACAAAGCTGAATCCCTCTTCCCTGCACCATCGTCTCATCCACGCATTGAAACTCTGGAGCTCTGCCTGCCTCTGGGGACCTGCACATGGAACAGGAAGCATTTCAGAGAATGCCACCCTGGAGGTTCTGGATTTCAGCTTCCTACCTAAAATCCTAAATTTGGCTTCCAGAACCTCTCTCCCACATTTTCCTATGTCGTTGGTGCCCACATGTACCATGACAGGCGGCTCCTCCCCAGCACTGTCTATAATCCTATCTAGGTGACGCGTGAGGTCTACCACCTTCGCTCCAGGCAGGCAAGTTACCAGGCGGTCCTCATGTCCACCAGCCACCCTGCTATCTACATTTCTAATAATTGAATCACCAACTATGATGGCCGGCCTAACCCTTCCCTCTTGGGCAGTAGCCCTGGGAGATTTGTCCTCAGTGCGAGAGGACAATACATCACCTGGAGAGCAGGTCCTTGCTATAGGATCACTTCCTGCTACACCAGGGTGATGTTCTCCTACTGGGAGACCTTTCTGATCCAAGGCAGCACTGGGGCTGCCGGAATGGATTTGGGACTTGGCTACTATGTCCCTGAAGGTTTCGTCAATGTACCTCTCTGTCTCCCTCAGCTCATCCAAGTCTGCTACTCTAGCCTCCAGAGATCTGACTTGTTCCCTGAGAGCCAGGAGCTCTTTGCACCGAGTACAATCTCTCACCAGCGGGTAAAAAATCATACATGTGACATTCAGTGCAAAAGACTGGAAAGCCCCCCTCTTGCTGCTGGACTGCTGCCTTCATCTTAGTATTATTGAGTTCCTAGTTAAGTTTAGGATATTAAGGGAGTTAGAATGAGAGTACTTTAAATTTACAGGTGAATTTAGCAATTAATCAGCTAGTGTCCTACAAGGGGATAATTAAACTTTCAATAAGGGCTGGTACAATAGTATGTTTTAGATAAGACCCTGATTGATTTTTAATGAGAAAGTGTCTTGTGCCTAAAATTCAGGGGTTGAGTGGGTGGGAAAGACAGACACTAGAATTAACTATTAGAGATGTGAATCGTGTCCTCGATCGTCTTAACGATCGATTTCGGCTGGGAGGGGGAGGGAATCGTATTGTTGCTGTTTGGGTGTGTAAACTATCGTGAAAATCGTTAAAATCATGAGCCGACACACTAAAACCCCCTAAAACCCACCCCCGACCCTTTAAATTAAATCCCCCACCCTCCCGAACCCCCCCCCCAAATGCTTTAAATTACCTGGGGATCCAGCGGTGGTCCAGAACGGTGGCGGTCCGGAACGGCCCCCTCAATTGAATCCTGTTGTCTTCAGCCGGCGCCATTTTGCAAAATGTCCGCCGCAAAATGGCGGCGGCCATAGACAAAAATGATTCGACGCAGGAGGTCGTTCCGGACCCCCGCTGGACTTTTGGCAAGTCTTGTGGGGGTCAGGAGGCCCCCCCAAGCTGGCCAAAAGTTTCTGGGAGTCCAGCGGGGTTCAGGAAGCGATTTCTTGCCGCGAATCGTTTTCCGTACGGAAAATGGCGCCGGCAGGAGATCGACTGCAGGAGGTCGTTCAGCGGGGGTTCCGGACCGCCGCTGAACGACCTCCTGCAGTCGATCTCCTGCCGGCGCCATTTTCCGTACGGAAAACAATTCGCGGCAAGAAATCGCTTCCTGAACCCCGCTGGACTCCCAGAAACTTTTGGCCAGCTTGGGGGGGCCTCCTGACCCCCACAAGACTTGCCAAAAGTCCAGCAGGGGTCCAGAACGACCTCCTGCGTTGAATCGTTTTTGTCTATGGCCGCCGCCATTTTGCGGTGGCCATTTTGCAAAATGGCGCCGGCTGAAGACAACAGGATTCAATTGAGGGGGCTGTTCCGGACCGCCGCCGTTCTGGACCACCGCTGGATCCCCAGGTAATTTAAAGCATTTGGGGGGGGGGGTTCGGGAGGGTGGGGGATTTAATTTAAAGGGTCGGGGGTGGGTTTTAGGGGGTTTTAGTGTGCCGGTTTTCCTGCCCTCCCCCTTCCCCCGATTTACGATTTTTTAACGATAAATCGGGGGAATTGGTATTGTATCGTGGCCCTAATGATTTTTGACGATTTAAAATATATCGGACGATATTTTAAATCGTCAAAAAACGATTCACATCCCTATTAACTATCTCTGGCTTGCTTATTACTTCAGACACACACAAACTCTAAAGAATATGTCCCTTAATTTCACCGTTCACCAAACGTTTATAAGCCCAAAGATTTCTGAAAACTATACTTACCAATCCTCTTAAACCACGGTTAAATTAATCTTCACCCAATCAAAGGAGCGGCGTGCGCTTCCGGTCCTCCTCTACTGCAAACCTTGCGGGGCCTCTGGAAGCTGGGGTGTGGAAGTCAATCCGTGGATCGCTTGCGGTGACCTCTGGACTCCTCTCCCGGGGGATGCTGGGAGCAGTATGCAGATGAGCCTTCCGGTCCTCCTCTACAGACGCTCGATCCACGCCAACTATGTGAATGTGTCCTCTGTTGCGGTCCCGACCGCTTCCCTTCTGTTAGGGCTCAGGCCCGCCTACCTCTGCTTCAGTGATCACCGCAATCCACCCGCTCCGGACCCCGGGGGCTTCTCTCACTCCACGTGGCGGCCGCCATTACGGGCCTGCTTCCCTTCGGTCTCGCGCGCGTGCGAGGACGTCCCTCTTGAGCGTCCAGCTCCCGGAAGCCCGGCCCCGCCCGCGCTGCTGACGTCACGCCCAAGTCCCGATGTAACCGGTGTTCAGACTCTCTCTCAATGCCTTGCAACGAGGTTCACAACTTCTTAGTTGCTTTCAGTTACGTTCCTGTTGATCTCCACGTTGCCTGCTTCTGACTCCGGTTTGCTTCTGACTCTGCTTCAGCTCGCTGCCTGCCTCCGACTCCGGTTTGCTTCTGACTCCGCTTCAGCCTGCAGCCAGCCCCTGCCTCCAGTCTGCTTCCGACTCCGCTTCAGCCTGCAGCCAGCCTCCGACTCCGGTTTGCTTCTGACTCCGCTTCAGCCTGCAGCCAGCCTCCGACTCCGGTTTGCTTCTGACTCCGCTTCAGCCTGCAGCCAGCCTCCGACTCCGGTTTGCTTCTGACCCCGCTTCAGCCTGCAGCCTGCTTCAGACTCCAGTTTGCTTCTGACCCTGCTTCAGCCTGCAGCCTGCTTCAGACTCCGGTTTGCTTCTGACCCCGCTTCAGCCTGCAGCCTGCTTCAGACTCCGGTTTGCTTCTGACCCCGCTTTAGCCTGCAGCCTGCTTCAGACTCCAGTTTGCTTCTGACCCCACTTCAGCCTGCAGCCTGCTTCAGACTCTGGTTTGCTTCTGACCCCGCTTCAGCCTGCAGCCTGCTTCAGACTCCGGTTTGCTTCTGACCCCGCTTCACCCACTGCCTGCCTCTGACTCCGGTTGCTACAGACTCCGCAGCCGCCCGCTGCCCTGCCTTCAGCCGGCCCTCGGTCCTGTGCAGCCGGTCCCCTGCCTTCCGGGTACCTTGGACTTCCTATTCATTCTGCTTGCTCTGGTCCCGGCCTATGCCCCACCACAGCCTTCTGGACATTCTGCAAACAGCTCCCAGTCCCTAGGACCCGGGACCCTTCGGGCTCCTCCCGGGGGGTCCCTGGTTCCTGGGTGAACCCTTCCAGCTTGTGGCTCCGCCCCCCTGCCTACCCTGTCTCCCTAGGTAGGCCGGCCCAAGGGTCCACTATCTTCTCCAGCAGCATCAAACTGCAACATCCTCCGTTGGGCTCATGATTCGAAGCAAGTGGGACATCCTGGTCGCGCCAGGACCCTGGAGATGTTAAGACGCTTCTATTGGTGGGCTAGCATGTGTCCGATTCCCACAACTACATTGACTCATGTCCTGTATGTGAGCAACAAAAGCCCCCTATGAGTTGGCCATAGGGACTTCTCCAACCACCACTAGGATCTATTTTTTAATTTTTTGTAATGTTTTCTTTTTTTATAAAAACACGGTCTCACCAAACACATGATCACTCCAAATGTTTTCACAGCCCCTTCCCTCCACTGTCAGAGATCTTTACATTTCATAACTTCTGAATAGTCCCTTTTATATGAAATATGAACATGTAGTATTAAAAGGATGAATATCCTAAACTGAGCATAGGGAAGATAATTTTGTAACATATTAGTTAACTTATGTGGCAAATACATGAATAAGTTACACCACATTTTAAAGGGAATGCATATGTGTACATTTGTTTTGAAGATTATCCAACTGAAAGTACCTGCATAATTTGCACCTGCTATCTAGAGTGCATATATTTCATGAATTTTCACACTAAGGTTGGCATTCATTTAGAACTAATTCATATTCCATAATAAAAATATCAGCTTTTGTTTTGAAGTTAATGAAATGAGTCAAACATCAACTTATCAGAAAATATCCCAAAATATTTTGATATTTTCAGCTTGTTAGAAAAATAGGGCCATTCTGGAAACTTCCTGCCTCCCATCCCCTGGAGCTGAGCAGGGTATTTATGACCCCTACTTACCCTTTCCATGGGATTGTCAATGTAGGACAGGATAGGAGCGATCCCCATTAGCCCCTACTCTGCTCAATCCTGATGTAGAATGGTGTCAGCCAGCCCTGAAGTCAGCATCATTTTGTTGTATGGCTATATAAACATACAATCACAATGTAATGGCGCCAACAAAATCACCCATGTAACCATAAACAAAACCAAAAAAGGAGGAAAACAAAATATCTTAAAAAATGAAGGCTAATCTAGCAATAAAAAGTCATTGTGCAGAGACTTCCCGGTCTTCTCAATCATCCACCTTATTTTACATTAGTGTAATGTGCCCAAATGGGTCTAGTTCAAAAATAAAAAAAAAAATTTAATAAAGCTTAAAAAAGCTTAAAAAAGCTTAAAAAGACCAATTTCCAAATCCTGATGGTAACAAAGCCTGACACGGCCGATGTTTCGCTTGACAAAAGCTTCATCAGGGGTCTTAATAAGACCAAACTTAATAAGACCAAACTGGCCTCATTTATACTTCAGTCGCACCTCATGGGTGGATGATTGAGAAGACTGAGTGGTTCAAGGTTCGTTGAATACGCCGTCTGGCTTGCTGACAGCTATTAAAACGAACATAAAAATACAAAAACAAGAAAATTATTGTATAATGACTCTTTATTGATAGAGTAGCCTTTATTTTTTAAGATATTTTGGTTTCCCCCTTTTTTGGTTTTGTATAAACATACAGCCATACAAAAAAATGGCACTATCTGGCCCTGACACTTGCACCATTTTGTTGTACAGCTATATGATTTAATGGGAGCCATTCTGCATTGGGAACAAGTGGAGCAGGAGCAACTGGGAATTACTTCTTGTTGCGTCCATCGGTGCTAGACGGCTTCACCCCGTTTGCCTCAACTTATTCACAGCTCCTCCTGCTTACCTAGGAAATATGGCTACCGCCACGTCTTCAAGCCGACCTCTCTGGTGTCCCTGGTATGGCTATGGTGCAGCCTCCCACCATGCTCCTCCCAGGTACCTCCTCCCAGGTACCTACGTCTTTATTACAACCTTGGCATGAACCTCAGGGGCGTTCCCCCTTGCTGACATTATGCCATCCGGGTATATAACCTATTCTAATTTGTTAGCTTGTTGAGTTAGCAAGGACTCAAATCCGTTCCTGTCTATGCTACTCTGCCGCTTCCGTGCTGCCGCTGGAAGCTCTCTCTCTGCCCTTTGGGGTAACTGCTAACCTGGGTACCTGCTCCTCGGGGCCCTCTGCTTTATTTCAGGTACCTTACAGGGAACAGGTACTCACTCCTTGAGGGCCTGCTCTCCCTGCCTCAGTGACTGTACTTCCTTCTACAACCTGGTGGAATCGCATATCTACAGCAACACCTAGTGAGTACTCTAACTCTCAGTCTATCTCATCCACAGGACTTCCTTGCTGGGAAACCTGCTTCGGAACCTCCCAAGACCAACGGGGTGAGAAGGGCTCCTTCTGCCAAGGTCCCTGAGAAGGCCCAGACTGCCTCACTACTGCCACTTCTGGTGGTACTCTTCAAGCTGTATAATAAAGAACTAACTGTGTTTGTACGTTCTGAGTCTAGCCTAGTACTGTGGCTGCTCACGGGGCTCCTCCCTGTGGGCGTGGTCATCTGCCACAGTACCCAAGGATCCACCCAAACACCACTCAACCTTAACACTTCTGCCCCTTTCCACACTGAAGACTCAATGAAAGGGGAACATGGGGGCTGGAGAGGCCCCAGCCCTGACTCTGGCTAGCTTGTGGAGGGCCAGGGATCAATGGAATAGAGATGGTACCCAGCTAATCCTTGGCTGCTTTGCAGAAGAGGGAGAAGTAGAGGGAACCAGGCTCATTTCAGACAGCAGTGGCAAAAGGAAGTGGTGGGAAGAACTAATTTTAATTCTATTTTTTTAAATGTAATGTTTATTTTGGTTTTGCAAATGAACCAAACAAAAATAAATAAGCCGAAACCCAAATTAACCAAAAAGGAAAAATGTCTTCTTGTACATTCTTATTACATGTATACTTTAAAAAACCCAAAAGTATGTGCATAAGTGAAAACCCTGCCCCACTCCCATCACTAGCCCTAGGAATGCTTTTGTACATTCTGGGTAACTTTACAAGCAAACATGACATACATATGAAAATGTATTTGCTCAATTGGAGGGCAAATAATTTAAGTCCTAATTTGTGTACACAAAACAGTGTTTTACATGTGGAAATACATTTTAAAAAATAACCAACCAGAGAAGGTAACTTTCACACCGGCACACAGGCACAATTTGCGTGTATGCATCTGCCCACACCCAGGGACATGGCTATTTTATAATTTGCGCGCATATATCCGTGCATGTTATAAAATAGCCTGGCAGCACATACATGTGCACCAAATTTTAATTGGGGGCATGCCTCTGCAATGCAAATCTTCTATCACATGTCAGGGGATTTTAAAAGAGCTGCCCCCGACTCCATTTCCAGTTTACCAGTTCACCCTGTTATCAGCTAGATCCTCCGACCCACCCTAGTTTGGTAGCCTAAACTCCCCCGAGCTATTCCAGACCCTTTAAACCTCTCAGAAATGACTCATTCCTTTTATTTAATGACTTACATGTCATCCATAGAAGAAGCAAAATTATGCAGCAGGGGACCTGGGCGCATCTCTTGGCCAGGCCCCGAAATGCCCCCCGACCCACTCAGACCATGCCCATGCCACTCCTCTTTTGGGAAACTAGATGCACTCTGCAGCATTTATGCATGTATCTGGGTGCTTTTTAAAATACAATCAGCACAAGAGCCTGACTTCTTTGCACATCCACCAATTGATACGCATGCCAGGCTTTTAATTCACCTTATAAAGTATAAAATAATGCATTTTTCAGGTGTGCTGTGATTTCACATAGTAGAACAACCTGCTATGGATAAACAATTCTGACAGGTATTCCCATGATAGATTCTTGTCACATAGCTAAAATTACCTCTGCTTTTTTGGCACAGAAGGTTTTACTTGCCAAAAAAGAAAGAAGAGTCAGGAAAGTCCTTTCGGATCTTTAAGAATTTGATATGGGTGTGCAGAAAAAAAAAATGTCATTGGTTCATTCATTTGTTTTGTAAAGCACCTCCATTTGTTTCATTGGTTTAAAATGAAATATATATATATTGTATTCATTTCTTCATTTATCATTACAATCTAAGGAGAAAGCAATGCAGCCTAGTTTGGGCTCCAAAACTGGGGTTTTCTAATAAACCTGGTGGATAGACATAATGAGAAGGGTGAAAGCATGCCAATGCATCAAGACTATGTCCACATGGTACCAAAAGTGCCATGAATAGCCTAAGATATTGTGAAGGGGCAAAGGAATATCAACAGTGGCAAGAGATCTTCAAGGCATCATCAGAGGAGCAAAGCAGTAACAAGTGGGGGAAGGAAATCCCAAGGCTTCTAAAGAGGGCACCAACACTGGCATGAAATCTCAAAGGCAACAAAAAAAGGCCAAAGTGGAACTCAGAGTGCATCAACATTTTAAGGCACTATGAAGGATAAATGAAACAGAAAATGTGGCAGGAAAACCCCCAAGGCATCAATAAAGGGACAAAGCAGACAAAGAGTGTCATCAACACACCAAGGCACCATGAGAAGTATAAAGCAATAGGGATTTTCAGAAGGTGTTTGACAAAGTTCCTCATGAGAGGCTTCTAGGAAAAGTAAAAAGTCATGGGATAGGTGGCGATGTCCTTTCATGGATTGCAAACTGGCTAAAAGACAGAAAACAGAGAGTAGGAATAAATGGACAATTTTCTCAGTGGAAGGGAGTGGTCAGTGGAGTGCCTCAGGGATCTGTATTGGGGCCCTTACTTTTTAATATATTTATAAATGATCTGGAAAGAAATACGACAAGTGAGATAATCAAATTTGCAGATGACACAAAATTGTTCAGAGTAGTTAAATCACAAGCACATTGTGATAAATTGCTGGAAGACCTTGTGAGACTGGAAAATTGGGCATCCAAATGGCAGATGAAATTTAATGTGGATAAGTGCAAGGTGATGTATATAGGGAAAAATAACCCATGCTATAATTACACAATGTTGGGTTCCATATTAGGTGCTACAACCCAAGAAAGAGATCTAGGCGTCATAATGGATAACACATTGAAATTGTTGGTTCAGTGTGCTGCGGCAGTCAAAAAAGCAAATAGAATGTTGGGAATTATTAGAAAGGGAATGCTGAACAAAACGGAAAATGTCATAATGCCTCTGTATCGCTCCATGGTGAGACCGCACCTTGAATACTCTGTACAATTCTGGTCGCCGCATCTCAAAAAAGATATAATTGTGATGGAGAAGGTACAGAGAAGGGCTACCAAAATGATAAGGGGAATGGAACAGCTCCCCTATGAGGAAACACTAAAGAGGTTAGGACTTTTCAGCTTGGAGAAGAGACGGCTGAGGGGGGATATGATAGAGGTGTTTAAAATCATGAGAGGTCTAGAACGGGTAGATGTGAATAGGTTATTTACTCTTTCGGATAATAGAAAGCCTAGGGGGCAGTCCATGAAGTTAGCATGGGGCACATTTAAAACTAATCGGAGAAAGTTCTTTTTTACTCAACGCACAATTAAACTCTGGAATTTGTTGCCAGAGGATGTGGTTAGTGCAGTTAGTATAGCTGTGTTTAAAAAAGGATTGGATAAGTTCTTGGAGGAAAAGTCCATTACCTGCTATTGATTAAGTTTACTTAGAAAATAGCCACTGCTATTACTAGCAGCGGGAACATGGAATGGACTTGGTTTTTGGGTGCTTGCCAGGTTCTTGTGGCCTGGATTGGCCACTGTTGGAAACAGGATGCTGGGCTTGATGGACCCTTGGTCTGACCCAGTATGGCATGTTCTTATGTTCTTATGGGATGTGAATCGGGCTTCGGACGATTGAAAATATGGTACGATATTTTCAAAATCGTCAGAAATCAGGGGCTCCCCCAAAACGATAAGAAAACTAATCCCTTAGCTTCCCCCACCCTCCCGACCCCCCCAAAAACATTTTTCAGGTACCTGGTGGTCCAGTGGGGGTCCCGGGAGCGATCTCCCGCTCCCGGGCCGCTCCCGAGCCGTCGGCTGCCACTAATCAAAATGGCGCCAATGGCCCTTTGCCCTTACCATGTGACAGGGTATCCGTGCCATTGGCCAGCCCCTGTCACATGGAGGGAGCACTGGATGGCCGGGAGCGCGGGCCATTCTGGGCTGCAGAATTGGGGTTTCTTATCAATTCTGATGAAACTTCTGGGGAGCAATCATCAGAAAGAGAAAAGAACTCCAAGGTACTTAGACTGTGGCAAAGTCGCACCAAAGTGGCATGAATAGCCTAAAGCGCTATAAAGGGGCAAAGGGGTACCAGGAGTGGCAAGAGTGCTTTAATGGAGGTGCAAAGTAGCAGCAAGAGTGTCAAAAACACACCACAGCTTCAACAGAGAGCACCGATAACAGTTGCATGAAGGCAGCATGACAAGCAAAGTGGCAAGACAAGTGGCATCAACATCCTACAGCACAATAAAGGGGGAACAGAGCAAGCAGAAAGAGCGTCAGAAAAAACCACAAGGCGCCAATAAAGGGACAAAGAAGCAGAAAGACTAGCACCAACTCACTGAGGAACCATGATAGTGGCAAGAACACCACAAGGAGCAGATTGAGTCATCTGGTGTATGGAGCAAGGCAGAGTGGCAGAAAGTTGATAGGGGCAAGACAGGCTGGCAGAGCGGAGGTAGTCTGGTCCCTGTGGTTTTGATAAGGGCAAGACAGGCTGGCAGAGCTAAGGTAGTCAGGTCCTTGTGGTTTTGATAGGGGCAAGATAGGCTGGCCCCGGGGAGAGTTCCCTTTCCTTTGTGCAGGAAAGGGCTTCCTAGAATGGGTTCACCCCTAGAATGCGGTGTTTCCACTAGTGTCTAGTGAGCTCTCTCTGGTCTTTTAAAATCTGGTGGATGTATCAGATATACAAATGAGAATTTTCAAGGCCGAGGCAGAGGAGGTTTCCATGTGAACAGCAGTTCAACATGGCTCAGATGGTGTTAAGAGATGGGCTGACTACACCCAGGGAGAGTTCCCTCTCCTTTGCGCAGGAAAGGGGTCCCTGAAATGGGTTGGCCCCCTAGAGTGGAGTACAAGCCGTCAAACATGGTGAGTTGACGTGGAAGAGGTTTCTATGTAAACAGCGGTTCTGGTTCAACATGGGTCAACGGGTACTAAGAGATAGGCTGGCTACACCCAGGGACAGTTCCCTTTCCTTTGTGCAGGAAAGGGCTCCCTAGAATGGGTTATTGGCCCTAGAGTAGAGCACAAGCCTTCAAGTGTGGCGAGTTGATGTGGAGGAGGTTTCCATGTGAACAGCGGTTGAACATGGCTCAACGGGTGTTAAGAAATAGGCTGGCTACACTCGTGGAGAGTTCCCTTTCCTTTGCGCAGGAAAGGGTTCCCTGAAATGGGTTGGCCCCTAGAGTGTGGTGGAGCTAGATCCATTGGCATCTAGAGAATACCCAGAAGCTATTAACTGTACTTATGCACTTCAGCTGATGACAAAGGAACTTGAAGAGCTCTCAGAAATAAGAAAACTGCTAATCAAGTCCAAATCTACAATATCAAACTATGTTGACTTTGCAGTTTACACAGTGCCTCTGTAAACTCTGGGAACCCAGAGGATGAACTAGAGTACAACTACCATCCATTTTCTATAGCACTAGAAACATTAATTTTGGCACCTAGGAAACATCTAGGGAAAATGGCCCGTATTATGCAGGTCATGAAAACTATTGAGCATATGAAATATCAAAGCTCCAAGCTGGACAGACAGGCACAGCATTAGAGGTTAGGCCCTTGTAGGGATGTAAGGCCTGGATGGACAGACACAGCATTAGAGGATAGATGTCAAGCCCTTGTAGGGATGTAAGGCCTGGATGGACAGGGACAGCATTAGTGGTCAAGCCCTTGTAGGGACATAAGGCCTGGATGGACAGGCACATAATTAGAGGTCAAGCCCTTGTAGGGATGTAAGGCCTGGACAGACAGGCACAGCATTAGAAAATAGAGGTCAAGCCCTAGTAGGGACGTAAGGCCTGGACAGACAGGCACAGCATTAGAGGATAGAGGTCAAGCCCTAGTAGGGACGTAAGGCCTGGATGGACAGGCACAGCATTAGAGGATAGAGGTCAAGCCCTTGTAGGGACATAAGGCCTGGATGGACAGACAGCATTAGAGGTCAAGCCCTTGTAGGGACGTAAGGCCTAGACAGACAGGCACAGCATTAGAGGATAGATGTCAATCCCTAGTAGGGACATAAGGCCTGGACTGACAGGCACAGCATTAGAGGATAGAGGTCAAGCCCTTGTAGGATGGATGGACAGGCACAGCATTAGAGGTCAAGCATTAGAGGTCAAGCATTAGAGGTCAGCATTAGAGGTCAAGCCCTTGTAGGGATATAAAGCTTGAATGTACAGGCACAGCATTAGAGGTTGGAGTTCAAGCCCTTGCTGGGACATAAGGCCTGGATGGACAGGCACAGCATTAGAGATCAAGCCCATGTAGGGACGTAAGGCCTGGATGGACAGGCACAACATTAGAGGATAGAGGTCAAGCCCTTGTAGGGACATATGGCCTGGACGGACAGGCACAGCATTAGAGGTCAAGCCCTTGTAGGGACATAAGGCCTGGATGGACAGGCACAGCATTAGAAGATAGAGGTCAAGCCCTTTTAGGGACATAAGGCCTGGATGGACAGGCACAGCATTAGAGGTCAAGCCCTTGTAGGGACGTAAGGCCTAGATAGACAGACACAGCATTAGAGGATAGATGTCAATCCCTAGTAGGGACATAAGGCCTGGACCGACAGGCAAAGCATTAGAGGATAGAGGTCAAGCCCTTGTAGGGACATAAGGCCTGGATGGACAGGCACAGCATTAGAGGTCAAGCCCTTGTAGGGATGTAAAGCTTGAATGTACAGGCACAGCATTAGAGGTTAGAGTTCAAGCCCTTGCTGGGACATAAGGCCTGGATGGACAGGCACAGCATTAGAGATCAAGCCCATGTAGGGACGTAAGGCCTGGATGGACAGGCACAACATTAGAGGATAGAGGTCAAGCCCTTGTAGGGACATGTGGCCTGGACGGACAGGCACAGCATTAGAGGTCAAGCCCTTGTAGGGACGTAAGGCCTGGATGGACAGGCAAAGCATTAGAAGATAGAGGTCAAGCCCTTTTAGGGAATATGGCCTGGGCGGACAGGCACAGCATTAGAGGTCAAGCCCTTGTAGGGACGTAAGGCCTGGATGGACAGGCACAGCATTAGAAGATAGAGGTCAAGCTCTTGTAGGGACTAAATCCTGGATAGACAGGCACAGCACTAGAGGTCAAGCCCTCGTAAATACCCAGACGCTATTAACTGTACTTATGCACTTCAGCTGATGACAAAGGAACTTGAAGAGCTCTCAGAAATAGGAAAACCACTAATCAAGTCCAAATCTACAATGTCAACCTATGTTGGCTTTGTAGTTTACACAGTGCCTCTGTAAACTCTGGGAACCCAGAGGATGAACTAGAGTACAACTACCATCCGTTTTCTATAGCACTAGAAACATTAATTTTGGCACCTAGGAAACATCTGGGGAAAATGGCCCGTATTATGAAGGTCATGAAAACTATTGAGCATATGAAATATCAAAGCTCCAAGCTGGACAGACAGACACAGCATTAGAGGTCAAGCCTTTGTAGGGATGTAAAGCTTGAATGTACAGGCATAGCATTAGAGTTTAGAGTTCAAGCCCTTGCTGGGACATAAGGCCTGGATGGACAGGCACAGCATTAGAGATCAAGCCCATGTAGGGACGTAAGGCCTGGATGGACAGGCACAACATTAGAGGATAGAGGTCAAGCCCTTGTAGGGACATATGGCCTGGACGGACAGGCACAGCATTAGAGGTCAAGCCCTTTTAGGGATGTAAGGCCTGAATGTACAGGCACATCAATAGAGGATAGAGATCAAGCCGTAGCAGGGACATAAGGCCTGGATGGACAGGCACAGCATTAGAGGTCAAGCCCTTGTAGGGACGTAAAGCCTGGATGGACAGGCACAACATTAGAGGATAGAGGTCACGCCCTTTTAGGGACATATGGCCTGGACGGACAGGCACAGCATTAGAGGTCAAGCCCTTGTAGGGACGTAAGGCCTGGATGGACAGGAACAGCATTAGAAGATAGAGGTCAAGCCCTTTTAGGGACATATGGCCTGGGCGGACAGGCACAGCATTAGAGGTCAAGCCCTTGTAGGGACATATGGCCTGGACGGACAGGCACAGCATTAGAAGATAGAAGTCAAGTCCTTGTAAGGACATATGGCCTGGACGGAGAGGCACAGCATTAGATGTCAAGCCCTTATAGGGACATAAAGCCTGGATGGACAGGCACAGCATTAGAGGTCAAGCCCTTGTAAATACCCAGATGCTATTAACTGTACTTATGCACATCAGCTGATGACAAAGGAACTTGAAGAGCTCTCAGAGATAGGAAAACCACTAATCAAGTCCAAATCTTCAATGTCAACCTATGTTGACTTTGTAGTTTACACAGTGCCTCTGTAAACTAAGGGAACACAGAGGATGAACTAGAGTGCAACTACTACCAGTTTTCTATAGCACTAGAAACATTAATGTTGGCACCTAAGAATGATTTAGGGAAAATGGCCCATATTATGAAGGTCATGAAAACTATTGAGCATATGAAATATGCAAGCTCCAAACATCTGAAGTCAGTTTTTTGTGTTCTTACATTCCAAATGTTGCAAAACAGGAAAAATAATATTCTGGAAAGAGGTGACCTATTAGTAAAAATTTGTAACTTATCATTAAAATCATCCATTGTACCTGAAGACTGGAGGATAGCAAATGTAACCCCAATATTTAAAAAGGGCTCCAGGGGCGATCCGGGAAACTACAGACCGGTTAGCCTGACTTCAGTGCCAGGAAAAATAGTGGAAAGTGATCTAAATATCAAAATCACAGAACATATAGAAAGACATGGTTTAATGGAACAAAGTCAGCATGGCTTTACCCAGGGCAAGTCTTGCCTCACAAATCTGCTTCACTTTTTTGAAGGAGTTAATAAACATGTGGATAAAGGTGAACCGGTAGATATAGTATACTTGGATTTTCAGAAGGCGTTTGCCAAAGTTCCTCATGAGAGGCTTCTAGGAAAAGTAAAAAGTCATGGGATAGGTGGCGATGTCCTTTCGTGGATTGCAAACTGGCTAAAAGACAGGAAACAGAGAGTAGGATTAAATGGGCAATTTTCTCAGTGGAAGGGAGTGGACAGTGGAGTGCCTCAGGGATCTGTATTGGGACCCTTACTGTTCAATATATTTATAAATGATCTGGAAAGAAATACGACAAGTGAGATAATCAAATTTGCAGATGACACAAAATTGTTTAGAGTAGTTAAATATCAAGCAGATTGTGATAAATTGCAGGAAGACCTTGTGAGACTGGAAAATTGGGCATCCAAATGGCAGATGAAATTTAATGTGGATAAGTGCAAGGTGATGCATATAGGGAAAAATAACCCATGCTATAATTACACGATTTTGGGTTCCATATTAGGTGCTACAACCCAAGAAAGAGATCTAGGTGTCATAGTGGATAACACATTGAAATTGTCGGTTCAGTGTGCTGCGGCAGTCAAAAAAGCAAACAGAATGTTGGGAATTATTAGAAAAGGAATGATGAATAAAACGGAAAATGTCATAATGCCTCTGTATCGCTCCATGGTGAGACCGCACCTTGAATACTGTGTACAATTCTGGTCGCCGCATCTCAAAAAAGATATAATTGCGATGGAGAAGGTACAGAGAAGGGCTACCAAAATGATAAGGGGAATGGAACAGCTCCCCTATGAGGAAAGACTAAAGAGGTTAGGACTTTTCAGCTTGGAGAAGAGACGACTGAGGGGGGATATGATAGAGGTGTTTAAAATCATGAGAGGTCTAGAACGGGTAGATGTGAATCGGTTATTTACTCTTTCGGATAGTAGAAAGACTAGGGGACACTCCATGAAGTTAGCATGGGGCACATTTAAAACTAATCGGAGAAAGTTCTTTTTTACTCAACGCACAATTAAACTCTGGAATTTGTTGCCACAGGATGTGGTTCGTGCAGTTAGTATAGCTGTGTTTAAAAAAGGATTGGATAAGTTCTTGGAGGAGAAGTCCATTACCTGCTATTAAGTTCACTTAGAGAATAGCCACTGCCATTAGCAATGGTTACATGGAATAGACTTAGTTTTTGGGTACTTGCCAGGTTCTTATGGCCTGGATTGGCCACTGTTGGAAACAGGATGTTGGGCTTGATGGACCCTTGGTCTGACCCAGTATGGCATTTTCTTATGTTCTTATGATTCACAAATACATGAAACTGAAATTAGAAATACTTGAACTAAACTCAGACAGGCACAACGTTTGAGGTCAGGCCCTTGTAGGACGTACGGCCTGGACAGGGGACAGACAGGCACAGTGTTTCAGGTCAGGCCCTTGTAGGGACATATGGCAAGAACAGTGGACAGACTGACATAGTGTTTCAGGTCAGGTACATGTGCCGATATTATCTAGAGCATAGGAGGCAGTTGGAGCTGCTGCAAGCCTTTCAATTGCTTTTATTCATTTTGCCATTCACAGGGAAAATTTAGAAACCCAAGCAAAGGCATGTTTATTTTCAAACACCCTAGCATTTCCATTAACTCTGGTGCCAGCCTTGAGCAATGAGAGCTCATGATATTCCCTGTCATTGAAAATACACGTTCACTGTGCACACTGGTTGGTGGACATGTCATATATCGCTGAGCCACTTTGGCTAGGTGTGGCCAGACAGGGGACTTGTGTGCCCAATATGCCAGTGGATCTGTCTGCATATCCTCTGTGTGCTCTGAGAGATACTGTGTCACTGATATTTGTGCTGGTGTCTCATTTGCTTGGGTGGGCTGAGAGTCACTAATGCCAGCTGCTTTCTCTCTAGCCCATTGCAGAACAGATGATTCTTTATGGGCAATATGGCTTTGGCATACTGAAGTAGAGGAGGAAGTACTAGCTGTCGCTGACAGAGTGCTGCTCCTGCTTGGACTAGCACAACTCTCAGAAGTGCCCGCTGTTTCCTCCTCTGCTTCATGCCTAATCTGTCTCTGCCTATGGCGCTCCTGTTCAAGGACTTTTACTAATATCAGGACCTTCACCAATAGGAGACAATTGTACTGTAGGGAGGGTTTCCCTTTCACACAGGGATCACAGACTGTGGTGAGCATGTATGTGTGGTCTTTTGTTAAAGGCCTTAATCTCTCTTCCACCTGCTTGTGCAAAATGTCTAGACAATGCAGTGTCTCTGCTGCCATTCCCTCTTCCTGTTTAAAGCCCTCCAAATTTTCCTCCAGGAAATTAACTATAGGATGATGTCAGCCAAGGTGGCACTTCTGGAACTCAGCTCCTCCATGGCATCCTTGAAGGGCTGCAGGATATTTACCAGGTGACTCATACCTAACCAATCTTGATGCCCTAGGGGACTATGCACACCTATGTCCATTGCCACAGAAAGATCATGAAAGGGTGTCTGCTGCTCCACTAACCTCTGCCGCACCATATAGGTGGAATTCCACTGGGTGGAAATGTCTTGAATGAGACACTTGTGAGGCATCTCCAAATCAGTCTGCTTTGGATGGAGAACCTGCATTGCCTTCATACTTCTGTGGAAGTGCAATGCTATGTTTCTGCACTTGTGTATTAATGTATTCAGGTATTCATTCTCTTGGTGATTGGACTCCAACCACAGAGCTGACTTCACTACCAGTTGCAGAGTGTGTGCAAAACTTCGGATGTTCTGAAAGCACCATCATATATTAGGGGTGTGCATTCATTTTGAACGCATATGTAAAACACAATTTATTTTTTTTTTAACTTAAAAAAAGTGATGATGTGCAACGCATCACATTTTCAACTTATTCAACATAGCTACGTTGAATACGTTGAACCTAAATAAACACTTAAACCCCCACCCTCCTGACCCCCCCAAGACTTACCAAAACTCCCTGGTGGTCCAGCGGGGAGTCAGGAAGCCATCGCTGTTTTCCTTTGCGAGGAGCACGTGACGTCGACGTCACGTCGGAGTGACGCGGACGTCACGTGTTTCTCCGCGCCTCCGCTCCGGGACCCCCGTTGGACCCAACCGGAACTTTTGGCCAGCTTGGGGGGGCCTCCTGACCCCCCAATCTGGGGGGCTCAGGAGGCCTCGCAAAGGAAAACAGCGATGGCTTCCTGACTCCCCGCTGGACCACCAGGGAGTTTTGGTAAGTCTTGGGGGGAGATTAAGGAGGGTGAGGGGTTTAAATTTTTATTTAGGGAACCGGTGAACATATGGACAGACCCTCAACTTATGGGATTCTCCATATGTCCATATTGAACGAAATCGACCCTCACCTTCAACTTATCAACTTATGAACGCAAACTTTTTGTCTGCACATCCCTATCATATATTGCCTTTACCATGTTTGTACCATTGTCTGTGACACAGAAACCTGCCTGAAGATTCCTGTCTCGCTGGTGTAGCTCACTACCCAGAAGCATCTGTCTGATGCATGCTAGAATATTGGCTGATGTATGAGCCTCATCCATCAGGTGGGTGTGCAGTAAAGCCCACCTCCACCCTGATACTTGTTCACTAATAGAGCTGCTGCCTGCCCATGCCTCAGCCAGGTCCCACCAGTGTGCTGTCAGGGAGAGGTAAATGTATGCAGCATTCATGGCTGTCCAGATATCGCAGGTGAAATGCACTCACCCCTCTGCCTTAGCTAGCAGTGCTTGGATGCGACTGCGACACTGGTTGTACAGGCTGGGGATGACCTTTCTGCTAAATGTGGTTCTGGAGGGGACTTTGTAATTTGAAACTAAGAACTTCAGCAAATGCTTGAAACCCACATTCTCCACTATCTACAAGGGCTGGTTATCAAGGGCAATCATTTCCCCCAATGCTCCTGGTTACAACTTTTGAGGCTGCCTTTGCCCTCACTATGATGGCGATTGGCGCCATTTTGAGTATTGGTGCCATTTTGAGAATTGACCCCCCACGAATACCTCTCGTGTACGCAACGAAAACTTTTTGCCTGCACATCCCTACACTTTATGCTGCCTGGAAAAAGGGTTCCCCTGACTGGTACTGCCACAATCCCCAGGTGGCAGTACTGTTGGGTGTTTCTTCTGCATATGATGCATTATGCCAAAATTAGTTAGATGTCCCATTTGCTTGCCTCTACTAATAGCCCTGGCACAGTAATTAACTGAGCAAAACGTGGGTCCTCCATCACTTTAAAGTGGCTCTAGATCGCAGATGTATTTCGTGATCCCTTCTCTTAGCCTTCAGGGTGGATGCTGGTACTGGAGCTGAAGTAGTGGGTGCACCCTGAGAAGCAATGGAAAATTCTATCAAAGTAGCTAGCAATTGAATACAGATTTGAGACACTCAGACTAGCTCTGAGTACAGCCATCTCCCTGGACCACCCCCACAAAGAAAGCATGTGGCACGCCGCGTGCTTAACATATAAATAGTATAGCGTCATCAGGAACAGCGTCACAGAGCACTGAGTAAGAGCGGCGATTGGCTGCATTAGAAAAATGCTTAGCTCTGATAGGTTGCATTCTCATCTCCTTGCCAACCTGTCTGACCCACTCTATGACAAAGCTGTGAGGTCACTTATGACTTACAGGAAAGGGCTGGTTTTGGTATGCATACTCCCACATGGCCTTCTATTTCAAACAGCCGCTAAGAAATTACTGCAAGCCAAAAAAATGAAACTAATATGAAATGTTTTATTCATGGGGGATCGCAATGCGTTTCGCGAACCCATGAATACAACGAATAGTGACTTATGCGATGCAGATTTCCCATGCGTTGAAAACAAAGGCACATCCCTAGTAACAACCTCCTCCTCAGAGAAAACTCCAATTAGCATTAACATTTTTTGCCTCCCACTCAGCCAGTTTCTAACCCCGTCATTCACTCTAGAATCCATTGATGAATGAATAAAATGGAAAATGTCATAATGCCTCTGTATCGCTCATTGGTGAGACCACACCTTTAATACTGTGTACAATTCTGGTTGGCGCATCTCAAAAAATATTTAGTTGAGATGGAGAAGGTACAGAGAATGGCAACCAAAATGATAAAGGGGATGGAACAGCTCCCCTATGAGGAAAGACTAAAGAGGTTAGGACTATTCAGCTTGGAGAAGAGACGGCTGAGGGGGGATATGATAGAGGTGTTTAAAATCATGAGAGGACTAGAATGGGTTGATGTGAATTGGTTATTTATTCTTTTGGATAGTAGAAAGACTAGGGGGCACTCCATGAAGTTAGCATGTGGCACATTTAAAACTAAATGTAGAAAATTCTTTTTCACTCAACGCACAATTAAACTCTGGAATTTGTTGCCAGGGGATGTGGTTAGTGCAGTTAGTGTAACTGTGTTTAAAAAAGGATTGGATAAGTTCATGGAGGAGAAGTCCATTACCTGTTATTAATTAAGTTGACTTAGAAAATAGCCACTGTTATTACTAGCAACAGTAGCGTGGAATAGACTTAGTTTTTGGGTACTTGCCAGGTTCTTATGGCCTGGATTGGCCACTGTTGGAAACAGGATGCTGGGCTTGATGGAGCCTTGGTCTGACCCAGTATGGCATGTTCTTATGTTCTTATTAACATAAAAAGATGGGGAGATATGGAATGATAGCAGATATGGACCATAAGACAAATCCAGTATTAAGTTGATTTAGAAAATAGCCACTGCTATTACTAGCAACAGTAGTGTGGAATAGATTTAGTTTTTGGGTACTTGCCAAGTTCTTATGGACTGGATTGGCCACTGGTGGAAACAGGATGCTGGGATTGATGAACTCTTGGTCTGACCCAGTATGACATGCTCTTATGTTCTTATGTTCATAGCAAGGGCTCACAATTCATGTATAAGTTTTCTATGCCGAACCATGTCAAAAGCCTTGCTGAAATCCATGTATACTACATCTAGTGCTTTCCCTTGATCCAAATCTCTGGTAACCGAATCAAAGAAATTAATCAGATTCATCTAACAAGATTTACTTCTGGTAAAACCATGCTGCCTCAAATCTTGCAATCAATTGGATTCCAAACATTGCACTAACCTCTGTTTTAGCAGCAAATCCATTAGTTTGCTCATCACAGAGGTCAGATTAACATTCTTATAGTTCCCTTACTCCTCCTTACTTCCACTTTAATGAATAGGAATCACATCCACCCTTTTCCTGTCTTCTGGAACTACTCCAGACTAAAGAAGCATTGAAAAGGATAGCCAGTGGAGCTGTTAAGACATCTTTAAGTTCCCTTAGCACCCTCAGGTATATTCCATCTGACTAAAGAGGTTAGGACTTTTCAGCTTGGAGAAGAGACGGCTGAGGGGGGATATGATAAGGTGTTTAAAATCATCAGAGGTCTAGAATGGGTTAATGTGAATCAGTTATTTACTCTTTCGGATAATTGAAAGACTAGGGGGCACTCCATGAAGTTAGCATGGGACACATTTAAAACTAATCAGAGAAAGTTCTTTTTCACTCAATGCACAATTAAACTCTGGAATTTGTTGGCGGGGATGTGGTTAGTGCAGTTAGTGTAGCTGGGTTTCAAAAAAGGTTTGGATAAGTTCTGGGAGGAGAAGTCCATTACCTGCTATTAATTAAGTTGACTTAGAAATTAGCCACTGCTATTATTTGCAACGGTAACATGGAACAGACTTAGTTTTTGGGTACTTGCCAGGTTCTTATGGCCTGGATTGGCCACTGTTAGAAACAGGATGCTGGGCTTGATAGACCCTTGGTCTGACCCAGTATGGCATGATCTTATGTTCTTATATTCTTATGATAAATGTAATAAATTATTAAATTAATTGTTGAAATCATAGAAATTAGAGAGTAATTTTGTAACTTTGCATAAATTATGCCAATTTTTAAAGCAAATTGATGTGTATAAGTCTGCTTTGAAAATGAGCTCACAAAACCTACATGCACTTATTTATACCCTTTTTAATGTGTTTGTATTTATTTATTTTATTTAACTCTTTTCTATACCGACATTCATGAAACATATCATATCACATCGGTTAACATAGAACAGGGGGTATTAAACTTTAACTGTAACAATAACGAGGGAAGCTACAGATAGGGAGAAGTTACAGTGAACAAGGGATACTGGAACTTGGTTGAATGAAAGAGAAGATAACAAGGAAGGACTAAAGAAGGGTGGGGAAAACAGAGTTAACATAGTATGGAAGGTTTTGGCTAAAGTATCAGGTAACAATTGATTGATATATTATATATAATAAATAATATCAAGTATCAGGTAATAATTGATTGATATATACAAAAAATATAAATATCTGATGCAAAGTTGGGAGCTAACAATAATAGGGGGTGGGCGATGTGTTATGGGAGTGGGTAGGGTGATGGACTAAGTGGGAGTAGGGGAGTGGGTTATGGAAAGGCTTGTTTGAACAACCAGGTCTTTAGTTTTTTTTTTAAAGGTCAGGGGCAGTGTTGCTGGCGTAGCTCTGGAGGCATGGAGTTCCATAGGGATGGCCCTGCTAAGGTGAAGGTGAGTTCCCTGGTGGAAGTGTGGTGAATGAGTTGGGGGGGGGGGAATGTGGAGGGATCCTTTATAAGTGGATGTGACCGGTCTTTTTGAAATATGGAGGCACAGTGAGTCTTTTTGCCAGAGGGAGTGCTGGTTGCAGATGGTCTTGTGAATAATAATAAGGCTCTTATGTATGATTCTTATGTATGATTGGGAGTTAGTGAAGATCCATGAGGATGGGCTTGATGTGGTCTCTTCAGCTAGAGTTGGTTAGGATTCTGGCAGCTGCATTTTGGAGCATCTGTAGGGGTTTAGTGGTGGTTGCGGGGAGGCCTAGATGAAGGGAGTTGCATTAGTCCATTTTTGAGAAAAGGGTAGCTTGGAAGACAGTGCAGAAGTCATGGAAGTGATGGAGGGGTCTAAGTTTTTTCAGAATTTGGAGTTTGAAGAAGCAGTCTTTTGTTGTGGTGTTAACAATTTTTTTGAAGTTCAGCTGGTTGTCTAGTACAACGCTGATGTCTCTTACTTGTGAGGCTGTGGTGGTAGAGGGATCAAGATGGGAAAGGTTGATGTGGTCAGGGGAGATAACGAGGAGTTCAGTTTTGACCGTGTTAAGGGCAAGGTTGAGGCTGGTAAGGAGGAGGTTGATAGAGTGAAGGCAGTTGTCCCAGAACTTGAGGGGTTTGTGGAGAGACTCGGTTATGGGGATAAGTATTTCAACATCATCAGCGTATACGAAATGGGTCAAGTTTAGGTTTATGAGGAGCTGGCAGAGGGGTAAGAGATAGATATTGAAAAGGGTAGGGGAGAGGGAAGAGCCTTGGGGGACTCCGAGGGTTGTGCTGATAGGGGGGGATTCTTTATTACTTATTCTGACCTTATATTATCTATTGTTCAGAAAGGAATCAAACCAGCCGAGGGCCGTTCCTGTGATGCCTACATCGGCGAGGCGTTTAGGAGGATGGCGTGATTAACGGTGTCAAAAACTGATGAGATATCAAGAAGTGCCAATAAGTAGGATTGTCCTTTGTCTAATCCCTTGAGAAGGGTACCCGTGAGTGAAATTAGGAGGGATTCCGTGTTCAGGAAATTAAGGAAACCAAATTGAGAGGGGTAGAGAATGTTGTTTTTGTCAAGATAATCATAAAGTTGGCTGTTGACTAGTCTTTCCATGAGTTTGGCAATAAATGGCAGGTTAGAAATAGGACAGAAATTAGAGGGATCCCCTGGGTCAAGGTTTGGTTTCTTAAGTATGGTTTTAAGGGAGGCTAATTTCAGAGCGTTGGGGACTATTCCATGAGAAAGGGAGCAATTTATGATTTCGGACAGCAGTTTGGCGATAATCTTTGGTATGGTGAGTAGTAATTTTGTTGGGATGGGGTCGGATGAGTGGGAAGAAGGTTTCATGTTCTTAAGGAGGGATTCAATTTCAAGGGACAAAGTGAGTTTGAAGGATTCGAAGGTGGCTCTCGGGTCTAGGGAAGTGGTGTAAGTGGATGGGGAGGTAGCGTTGAGAAAGAACAAGAGGTTGGAGATTTTTTTCTGGAAGAAGGTTCCGAGGTCGTCCGATTTTGTTTGGGCTTCATTGTCAGGGATGGAGGGTGGGGAAGTTTTTGTCAGTTCTGAAACATATGAGAACAGTAGGGATGTGAATTTTTCATGGGGGTCTCTTATCATTTTGGGGGGGGGGGGGGGGGAAGAAAGGGCACTTAAAAATAAACCCCAAACGTGGGCCATCCAGTGCTCCTACCATAGGACAGGGGCTGGCCAATGGCACAGATACCCTGTCACATGCTAAGGGCAAAGGGCCATCAGCGCCATTTTGATTAGTGGCAGCTGATGACCCGAGCGCAGGAGATTGCTCCCAGGACCCCCGCTGGACCACCAGGTACTTAAAAAAATTTGGGGGTGGGGGTCAGGAGGGTGGGGGATGCGAAAGGATTAAATTTAAAGGGTCAGGGTGAGGTTTTTTTTTTCGGCACGACACAACCGATTAAAACGGGTAAGAATCGCGGGAGCAAAGATTTCCCATGGTTTTTACCCAAAATCGATACCGGAAACGAGTCCGGTACCAATTCAAATCTCTAGAGAACAGAGCCTTCGTGTCATATTGGAAGTTGTGGATTTTGCGAGCGTGGAAGTCTCCTTTTACTCAGAGGATAGTTGTCCTGTACGAGTGCAAGGATGATTTATAAGCAGTCAGGGAGGTAGGGGAAAGGTCTTTATGCCAAATGTGTTCTTTATGTCTGAGCTCTTGTTTTAGTTTTTTAGTTCTGGAGAATACCAGGGTTTTTTGGTTTTAAGGGCTGGATTTAGTTCTTTAACCATTAGAGGGCATATTTTGTTGGCGATAATGTTGGTGATGTTAAACCAAGAGGAAAGGGCTCGGTATTCAAAAGGTCTAGGTTGTGTATGTTGTTGGAGAGATGGGAACTGAGGTCTTCCATGGAGCAGTGTTTTCTAAAGTGGAAGGTGGTCTTGTGGGGGGAGGGGCAATTTTTCTTTTATGGTGAGGTTGGCGTTGATCATCGAATGGTATGACCAGGGGACTGGGGTACAGGTGGGAGGTGTAGTATATGTGAACCAGGAATTTATGAAGATTAAATTGAGAGTGTGGCCTGCTTTATGGGTGGGGCTGGCTATGATTTGATTGAATCCCATGGCCTTGATGGAAGCTAGTACGGCTTCACAGTTCAGGGTAGAGGGGCAGTATCGACATGGAGTCGTTGTTTATGTGTTTAGAAAATAATTATATGAGGGGGAGGCATTGTTGTCTAGTAGGCCTGGTGGGGTGTAGACTAGGCAGACTTGTAATCGATTATTTATTTATTTATTTAAAAGCTTTTCTATACTGTCGTTCATAATCACATCACAACAGTGTACATTACAATATGTTTAACTCTATAAAATAGTCACATACTCAGAAACAAAATTGAACAACATTAGCATTAGTGAAATACAATCATAAGATAAAATTATAACTTAATCAAAAACTCTAAAAAGTATAAAAGAAAAACATTCATAAAACAAACCTATTACCCAAAAGGTTGCCTGCAAAAGCTTGTTCAAAAAGGCAAGTTTTTAATCCTTTTTTAAAACTCCTAAAATCTGATTCAAGACGTAACTCCGTTGGTAATGTGTTCCATATGCTTGGACCTGCCACAGAGATAACTCTTTCTCGTACTGATGTTAAATGAGCAGTATTCAATGAAGGGATGATGAGTAATCCTTTATTAGCAGATCTCAGCGATCTGTGAGGTGTATGTAATCGTATAGAAAAGTTTAACCAATCTGATTTATGAGCATAAATAGTTTTATGGATAGTACAGCAAACCTTGTACAGAATTCTTTGTGTAATAGGTAACCAGTGTAGACTAATTAAAATTGGTGTAATGTGTTCCCGCCTCTTACAATTTGTCAAAACCCGTGCAGCTGCTTTCTGCAGTACCTGTAATGGTCATAATGTGGTTTGTGGAAGTCCGAGTAAAAGAGAATTACAATAATCCAAAGAGGTTAGAATGAGAGCCTGGAGTACGGATCAAAAGTTGTTAAAATCTAATAATGGCTTCAAGCGTCTGAGTACTAAATGTTTATAGTATCCATCTCTTATTTTTGATGAAATATGTGTTTTAAAGTTTAGCTCACAGTTGATGGTTATCCCTAGGTCTCTAACAGTGACAACTAGATTAATTTTGACAGTGGGTGATATGGAAAAGACGTTTTTAGTATCAAGTTTGGTTTTTCTTTCAAGAAGGATAATTTCAGTTTTTTCCACATTGATGGCAAGTTTCATATGTGTTAACAGTTGTTTAATAGCGGAGAGATAAATATTAGCTTCTTTGAATGTTTTTTCGATGGTGTCTACGATAGGAATAAGGATCTGAATATCAACAGCATAAATATAAAAATTCAGACTAAGGCCAGCTAATAGATGAGAAACAGGCAAGAGATAGATATTAAACAGGGTGGCTAATAATGCTGAGCCCTGCGGTACCCCAGTATTCAAATCAAATTTGTCTGAAAAGGATTCTCCTATTTTAACCTGAAACGTTCTATTTTGAAGAAAAGAAGACATCCATTTAAGGGTAACATTTGTTAGGCCAATTTCTAATAATCTAGTTATTAAAATATCATGATTAACAGTATCGAACGTGGCCGATACATCAAGTAAAATTGAAGGTACCTCTGTCCAATGTCAAAACCTTTTAAAACTGTATCAGTGAGTGACATTAAAAGCGTTTCAGTATTAAGATGCTGTCTAAAACCAAATTGATTTGGAAAAAGAATATTATTATCTTCTAAATGTACAGATAATTGTTTATGAACAATTTTTTCTAATATTTTAGGTATAAATGAAAGATTAGAAATGGGCCTATAATTAGATATCATTTGTGTATCCAGATTTGTTTTCTTTAAAATTGGTTTTATTATTGCAGATTTAAGATTATCAGGGATATATCCTTCTTTTAAAGACAAATTAACAATGTCTGTAATTGCTGGAGCAATAATTGGTGCTAGTAGTTTCAGAGCAGAAGGGGGAATTGGATCTAATGGATGTAGCGCAGGGTTTAATTTTTTTATAACATTTTCTACTTCAATTATAGAAACTTCCTCAAAGGAAGACCATTCCGGTACATCTCTTTTTATCATTTTAGGTTCTTGGTTACTATTATTTGGTATTGTCGAGAGAATCTTCTCTATTTTTTCCTTAAAAACATTGCAAACTCATTACATTTTGATTCAGTAAGAATAGTGGCTACAGTGTTAGGGGCTTTAGTTAAACTCTTAACTAACGAAAATAGGGCTTGAGGGTTGTTATTAAAGTTCTCGAATTTGTTTTTAAAATAGGTTTTTTTGTTTCATAAATCAAATTTTTATATTTATTAAGTTGAGATCTGTACATGCCTAAAGTTTGGATGCTTTTAACTTTTCTCCATTTCTTTTCTAATTTCCTTAACAAAGTTTTTGCTTTACGTATTGTATCGTTATACCATGATTGAGAATGTTTAGTCGCTTTAGGTGTTATTGTTTTAAGAGGATTTCTACGATCAGCAATTGAGTTTGTTATGGTTAACCAGGAAGAAAAGGCGTTTTGAGAATTAGAGAGATTAAGAGAAGGTAATTGTTCTTCAAGTTCTTTTTTTAATGTATCTGATTGAAATTTAGGGCGAAAAGTGATCGATTGCTTTACCTGGTTAGTTGCAATATTAGTCAAATTACTTTGAATGGTACAATTTATCAGAAAACGATCGGACCATGGAACCGGTACCCGAGAGTAATAAGAAGAACGTTTAGTAGAGTTAATAAAAATTAAATCTAACGTATGACCGGCTTTATGGGTGTAACCTTCAATTAACTGTTTATATCCAAGACTATTCATAAATTCTAAAAAGGTATAACAGGTATTATTTAACGGTTTTTCATCAACATGTATATTGAAATCACCTATAATTATGGATAGCTTATCAGGTTGCAGAGTTACAGTAAGTAATTTAATTAATGGTGAGATATTGTGATCAAGCAAACCAGGAGGATTAGATTTGAAGTAGCCGATTTCAAATTTGGGGGAGGTCTTTATGGTCTGAGGGATTAGTTTTAGTTCTTTTTTGGCGGCTAATAGAAGGCCACTGCCTTTTTTTTTGTGTCTGGGTAGGGAGAAGATATCATACAGTTGTGTAGGTAGTTGATTGATGAGTGCTATATCCGTAGGTTTAAACCAAGTTTCCATTATTGCACATATATCTGGTTGCTTGTCTAGAAGTAGGTCATTGAGGATCGGGGGTTTTTTGACTAGTGATTGTGAATTAAAGAGAATGAGGGAGAGGACAGAGAGGCCGAATAATTGGGTAAGGGGGGAGATCATGATTGGCACTAGTGATCTGGTTTTGGGAGGGTGGATAGCTGTAATTTATGCTTTGGGGTGTTGGTAACGGGGCTTGTGGTGGTATTTGAGGGTGGGGATAAGGTAGAATAGCATGGCTGACTGGGGCCTAGAGGAGGTTTTGCTGGGGGGAGGGTGGAATATTAGCAGGGACTGGTAGGTTATGGAAGGTTGCTTCTATTGTGGTGGGAGGGCCAGGCAGGGGGAGAGTAAAGTCGTAATTTGAGAAAGTGTTGTTGAAAAGACAGAAGGGGTTTGGAGGCCAGTAGAATGGGGCCAGTAGGCAGGGGGGATGGATGTATCACTGGCTGTTAGAAGCTATAACAGGGGTTCACCAGGTGGTAAACAGACGTAGGGGAGGTTTGTCTGTGGGAGGGTTATCTGGGAGAAGGGGGAGGCACAAGGGGAAGCACAAAGGAGCACAGTAAGGGGAAAGCCCCTTGGTCATGCTCCTTTGACGCGCGACGCCCGGCGCATGGTGCCGGAGGAGGTGAGTTGCCTTTAAAGGCCTGACCATTGCTTGGGTGATGTCAGCAGGGTGCGCCGGGCCTTCGATAGGCCAAGGTTGTGGCTAAGAGCGTCATTACTGGAGGGCTTCACGGTCGAGGGTGAGGCCTGGCTGTCGGGTGGTGCACCTTGTGGTCGCAGCGAAGAGGGAGCCGAATACAAGGTGAGGGCCCTTACCCTGATGTGTTGTGCCATCCGCGCGGGCCTGAGAGCCGTCGAGCTGAGAAGAAAGTGATCCGAAGGAGGTAAGTTGCCTTTAAAGGCCTGACCGTCACTTGGGTGATGTCAGCAGGGCGCGTTGGGCCTCCGATAGGCTGGGGGGCGTGGCTAGAAGCATTGGTCGCTGGAGGGCCTGGCGGTACAGGGTGAGGCCTGGCTGTCGGGTGGTGTGCCTCACGGTTGCGGCAAAGAGGGAACCGAAGTCGAGGTGAGGGCCCTTTACCCGATGGGTTGTGCCTTCTGTGCAGGCCTGGGAGCCTCTGAATCATTAAAAATGAATCATAATAACCAAAGAAGTATACAGGCCAGTGTGCTGACAGGCTCCAAATGCTGTCACAGTAAGAGAAAAAACTTTTGCACAGATGTACCTTTTTCAACATTGTGTCAATGGAAACAAGAGGTCTTGACCCGATACACCGAAGGATACCTTATCAAGATGTGCCTGTTTGAAAATGTCTGTCTAAATAAAACAAACAAACAAACAGAGAGACAATATGATGTAAGCTCATAAGCAAGAGTCATGGACTGGCCAAGCAAGCAAAGGTCAGAAACACCCCCAACCTGGGGGGGGGGGGGGCAGTCAGAGATGTAGAAAAATGCTGACACTGGCAGACATCTTGGCATACAGATGTGGCAGTTCCCCCGATAGAAATGGGGAGGGGGGACAAGACCTGCAATGCGGCAAAAGACCCTCCACCCACCATGTGATTATGCATGAGCTTATGCATATTTAGAAGTTGGAAAGTATAGGACAGGAGGGCAAAGAAAATAAGGGGCACAAGCCCTAAAAGCTAGGGACCTCTGGGTAAGTGAACCCTGAGAGGAGCAAATCTGGAGAGTATCCTTGAAAGTGAAAGAGGAGTCAGAAGTGGACCAGCACTCCCTGCTATCAAGAAGGGAGAAGACTAGGTGTGGCCTGGAGATCAGAGAGAGGAAGTGCCTACTCAGGTGCAGAGAGTAGGACAGAGTCTGAGACAGTCAGGAGCAAGAGCAAAACCAAACAGCCCTTTCCTGCACACATTCTCCAGACCTCCAGCCAGCATCTGCTTCAGAGGTAAACAGTAGGGATGTGCATTCGTTTTTAACGAATGCGCAATCCACAACGTATAGGTCCCTATTTGTTGCATTCATCCGAAATGTATGGCGAACCCCCACGAATGCAACGTATCACTAATGAATAAAACCCCCACCCTCCTGACCCCCCCCCCAAGACTTGCCAAAAGTCTCTGGTGGTCCAGCGGGGGTCCTGGAGCCCGTCACATGGTAGGAGCACAAGACGGCCGGCGCCAGCTTGTGCTCCTACCATGTGACGGGGCTGACCAATGGCACCGGTAACCCCTGTGACATAGTAAGGGCAAAGGCTATCGGCACCATTTTGAATACTGGCAGCTGACGGCCCGAGTGCAGGAGATCGCTCCAGGACCTCTGCTGGACCACCAGGGACTTTTGGCAAGTCTTGGGGGGGGGGGGGGGGTTTCAGGAGTCCCAGATATTGCAGTACCGAGCAGGTCAGGAGATAGAATAAACCAGAGGAAGGATCTCAAAGGCAGAGACGCACAGGGCAGGCCCGAGGAGAGGGGAAGTGTGGAGACAATATCTCTGGTGTAGTACCTCTGAGGTGCTTCCGAGGAGCGGGGAAGCGTAGAGACAGGATCTTTGGTGTAGTAACACTTAGGCTACCCTGAGGAGTGGGGAATCGTAGAGACTGAAGGTCCGGTGTGGTAACTCTGAGACTACCCCAAGGAACAGGGAAGCATGGAGACAGGATCTCCAGTGTAGTAACGCTGAAGCTTCCCCGAGGAGCGGGGAAATGTAGAGACAAAAAATCCAGTGTGGCAACACTGAGGCTACCCCGAGGAGTGGGGAAGCGTAGATACAGGATCTCTGCCGAAGTAGCACTAAGGCTGCCCCGAGGAGCAGGGTAGCACATGACAGAGTCCCGGAATGGGATGTGCAGAGCAGGCCCCCGAGGAGAGGGTACCTAGAGCCAGAGTCCAAGGTTGAAGAGCAGGGATCCAAGCAGGAACCGCAGGTCTGGAGAACAAGTACAAGCACCGAAGGAGCTCAGGGAACTCGTTGCCAATTCGGTTAGCGTAGGCCAAAGGAGGTGCTTAAATATCTCAGGCTTGTATTGTCATCAGCCGGGGATGCCCCTGGAGTTCCCGCCATAGGGCCTTTAAAGGGAGGCCTGGTGGCACGCGTGCGCACCTAGGGAGGCCCGGAGTCAAAGTGTAGGTCAGCGGAGTCCAAGCCGCCATATGGAGTCTTGAGAGCCAGGTGTAATGCGGCAGTAGCGGCTAGGTACAGCCACGAGTTCACCAGGAGTGGAGAGAAGAGCATGACATGATGTGAGTTTGGTTGGCCACGGCTGCAAGCAGCTGATGGTCATAACAGTTAGGCAAAGCAGAGGTTGGGTCCAGGAGTCAGTCCATAGAACAAGTAGAGTAACACAGGAAAACAGGAACAAGGAGAATACTGGAAATAGGATCAGGATCAGGAACACAACAGGAACCAGGAACACGAAGGAATCACCAACTAACTGAGGCTGGGCCCGACCTTATATACCGGGAGCCAGTGACGTCATCATCCGGGGCCACGGGTTAGTTTCCTGTCGCGGTCCCTTTAAAAGGAAAGGAGACGCATGTGCACATGCCTAAGGAGGGGCGTGGCACGGGATGGTGGTGTTTCCCCATGGACTGCGCGGGGAGGCCTGCCGCGGAGCATGGATGTCTGTAGCAGAGATAGGAGCACCAGGGTTGGACCAAGGTCATAGGTGGCGGCCCATGGCCGCGAGGGAAGTGGAGCTAGATGGTGGAGCAGGCAAAAGAGGGTAAGAGGGCCTGGCTGCGGGCCTGCCGCGGCCAGGACATGCCCCCTCTTGGAGGTCTGGGTTTGCCCGGATGGGCATGATGAAACTGCAGGAGGAGGTCTTTATCCAAGATGTTATGAGCTGGCTCCCAAGAATTTTCTTCTGGGCCGTAACCCTCCCAGGCGAGGAGGTATTCCCATCGGCAGCCCCTATGGTGAACATCCAAGACTTCGTGAACCTTGTAAGGAGTATCAGATTCGGCAACCAGATGAGATGGTTCTGGTACTTTACAAGATGGCCAAGAAAGGATCACTGGCTTTAGTAGTGACACATGGAATGTGTTATAGATACCCAGAGTCAGTGGTAGCTGGAGCTGGTATATCACAGGTCTGATGTGACGAGTGACTGGAAAAGGTCCAATATACCTTGGTACAAATCTTTGTGATGGTATCTTAAGGTGGATGTATTTTGTACTTAACCAAACTTTGACCAGGAAGAAATTCAGGAGCAGAGCGTCGACAGGTATCTGTGGATTTCTTAGCCCAGGCTGCTGCTTGACACCAAAGGGCTGATTCCAAAGGGCTTTCAAAGCATCAGCAGTAGTCTGTGCTGCTGGTGAGGGTACTGCCAGCGGAATAGGTAATGGAGGCCTTGGCTGCCTACCATAGACAATGTTGAATGGTGATAATCCTCTAGCAGCGGCGAGGAGGATCTCTGCCCAGATGTCCTGCCGGTCATTTCTATAGGCGCATAAAAAAGCTTTCAGGGAATGGTTCATACTTTCGGCTTGACTGTTAGCCTGTGGATGGTAAGCTGTGGTAATGCCGATGTTAATGCCGAACTTGCAACACAGAGCACGCCGTCCATAGCTCCTACCATGTCACAGGGGCTGACCAATGGCACCGATAGCCCCTGTCACATGGTAAGGGCAAAGGGCCATCGGCGCCATTTTGTTTACTGGCAGCCGAAGTCCCTAGAGTGGGAGATCACTCCTGGGATCCCCACTAGACCACCAGGTACTTTAAAAACGTTTTTGGTGGGGTCGCGAGGCCCCTGGACCACCAGGTACTTAAAGAACATTTTGGGGTGCTCGGGAGGGTGGGGGGATTCTATAGAATTTGATTTTAGGGGTCGGGGTGAGTTTATCGGGATCAGGATCAGTCGCAGCTGATAAAAAAAATGGTTACAATTCCGATCCCGATCCCGATCCCACGATTCCGATTTCGGATACGATTCTGGACCTGATTCACATCCCTAGTATGCAATTACTTTAACATACAGGAGGTCTCTGAAGATCTCATTGATCATTTGCTGGAACTGAGCAGGGGCATAACAAAGGCTTAAAGGCATTACCAGGTATTCATAATGCCCGTCCCTGGTATTGAAGGCCGTCTTCCAGATGTCATCGGGACATATACACACCAGGTTGTAGGCTCCATGTAGATCCAATTTAATAAAGATGGAAGCCCCTTGGAGGCGATCAAATAGTTCTGAGATCAGAGGCAGAAGATACTTGTCTTTATGAGTTATGGTGTTTAAGCTGTGATAGTCAATACATGGCCTTAAGGATCCATCCTTCTTCGTGACAAAGAAAAATCCCATTCTAGTGGGAGAAGTTGAAGTTCGAATAAACCCTTTAGCCAGGTTCTCTCGGATATACTCCGTCATGGCACGGGTCTCGGGCTGCAAGAGAGGCTAAGTCTGGCCTCAAGGAAGCGTGGTACCAGGTAGAAGTTCAATTGGACAATCAAACCTATGGAGAAGCAGAAGAATATCAGCCTTCTATTTTGAGAAGACATCTTTGAAGTCCGCGTGTGGCACTGGAAAGCCAGAGGACATGGTTGCTAATGAAACAGTAGGTGGAGGTACCACTTATTTCAAGCAAGTTTGATGACAGGCTAGACTTCATTCAATGAGCTGAAGAGACCCCCAGTTGAACTGGGGGGAGTGACGCTAGAGCCAGGGTAAGCCCAAGACCATGGGGTGAATTGATTTTCTAAGATGAGGAATTCCACCTCTTCGACATGGAGAGTGCCGGTGAGAAGGTGAACTGGCTTGGTGATCAAGGAAATCTGGCCAGATAGTGGCTCACCATAAATAGATGTGATACACAGGGAAGTCTCTAGGGAGCTGATAGCAATACCCAGGAGCTGAACTAAATCCTTGAGAATAAAATGTCCCCCTGCTCCAGAATCAATCAGTAGGGGTGTGCATTCATTTTGAACGCATATGTAAAACGCAACTTATATTTTTAAAAGAGAAAAAAAAGGTTTGAGGAGAAACGCATCGCGAGTTCCAACATATTCAACATAGCTATGTTGAATATGTTGAACCTAAATAAACTTAAACCCCCCACCCTCCTGACCCCCCCAAGACTTACCAAAACTCCCTGGTGGTCCAGCGGGGAGTCAGGAAGCCATCCCTGCATTCCTTTGCGAGGAGCACGTGACGTCGGCGTCACGTCGAGTGACGCCGACGTCACGTGCTCCTCCGCGCCTCCGCTCCCGGACCCCCGTTGGACCCAACCGGAACTTTTGGCCAGCTTGGGGGGGTCCAACGAGGGTCCCGGAGCGACCTCCTGCCACATGACCTACCTATCACGTGGTAGGAGCACAAGATGGCGCCGGTGACCATGTGACAGGGGCTGACCAATGGCACAGCAGCCCCTGTGACACAGGCTATCGGCGCCATGAGGAAATCGCAGACGAGTGCAGGGATGGCTTCCTAACTCCCCGCTGGACCACCAGGGAGTTTTGGTAAGTCTTGGGGGGGGGGGGATTAAGGAGGGTGAGGGGTTTAAACTTTTATTTAGGGAACCGGTGAACATATGGACAGACCCTCAACTTATGGAATTCTCCATATGTCCATACTGAACGAAATCGACACCCCACGAAAACTTATCAACAAGTCAACGAAAACTTTTTGCCTGCACATCCCTATCAATCAGAGCAAGGACTGGAAAGGACCAGGAGTCCCAGGTCAACATTACTGGCAGAGACAACTGAGGGGCCAGATACAACTGAGGGGCCAGATAGGGGCAAGGCCTAGCTTAAAATTAAAGCACTCACCACCGGGGCTCCAGCGACGGCCACGCGGCTCACCCGATCGTCCCTCAGCTCCGCCCACCCAGGAGAAGCAGCCTATCAGCGAGCACAGACACGTCAGCAGCAGAGGTAAGCGGGGGATTTAAATCCCTGCCGCTCATCCCGGCGTCGCACGCCGAAGGAGCGCAACAAAGGGGCCTGCCCCTTTGTTTCGCCCCTTAGTTGCAGCCCCGAAGGAGCCCCGATCCCTACCCTGGAATGGCCACAGACAAACCTCTGCTTAATTAACGTTTCCCATTAACGGATTTTGCAGCCGTGTTTGCAACGCTCCGCCTGCCAAAAAAAAAAAAAGAAAAGGAACAAACAATTCCACTTCCTGCTGATACTTCAGAATCCTTACAGCCTCTCCTCTCTCCCAAACTAACTCTCATCCATCTCATTATAGACAGCATCTACTCCCAGCTTGAGCTCTTAAGTTTTTTTCTCCCGGGCTTCTCTTTCAATAACTCCCAGAAGGAATGCAATACCAATACATCCCTATCAGACACCACCGTCTCCTTCACAACATGTCACCCGTGCAAGAACTTCCAATTAGAAATCCCAGATCTCTCATTCCAATCATGATCACTCCTCTAACACAGTTCCTAGGGCTAACTATGCTCTCAGTAACACTGGTCAATGCACAATCTCTGACAAAAAAGACGCATATCCTCAACGACTATCTCTTGGACTGTAACCCTGATATCTGCGCCATTACAGAAACTTGGCTAAAAAACTCAGACATTGCTCTAATTAACCAACTACCCACTCACAAATACGATTTCTTCTCAATCCCCAGACACAATAAAAGAGGGGGTGGCCTGCTCCTAGCCACAAAGAAAGAATTCAGACTAACACTTCATCCTATCAAGTTAAAATCTACAATTGAACTTGGATTTTTTAAATCAAATCACTTTCAAATTCTACTAGTCTACGCTCCCCCAGGAATCCTAGAAGCAGACTCCTCACCCCTTATAGAAACCATCGTGAAACACATCAACACAGATTTTCCTACCATAATTTTGGGAGATTTTAACTTACACTTTGATGCCTCTCCACACTCATCCAATTGTGAAGCATTCCTCACCGCCCTTAGCGCTATGGGATTCACCCAGATTATCAACAATCCAACTCACAAAGCAGGACACACATTGGATCTTATTTTCATCAATGCTAATTTCCTCTGCTCTATTGATCCTACATGTACCCCCATTCCCTGGTCAGACCATTTCCTGTTAACTACAACCCTTTCCACCAAGATACAATCTTCCACTGATCAACACCTCTCCACCATCCACTTCAGGAAATCTTGCGCTTCAGAAATTCTCAGCGAGCAGCTCACCAAGGAACTCACAAACCTAGACACATCCAACCCCAATTCAGCTGTGCTATCCTGGCATAAGATCACGGAAAGGGTAGCAAACAATCTTTGCCCATCAACCTCGAAATTAATCAACCCAGCAAAAAAAGGTAACCAACCTTGGTTCACCAGCGAACTCAAACGGATAAAACAAGATCTACGCCACAAAGAAAACAGATGGCGCAAAGCCCCTTCACCGTCTACTCTATCATCATACAAAGGAACTTTACATTTTTACAGATCATCCATCCTAAAATCAAAAAAACAATACTACGCTAATAAAATCCATGACCTACAATATGATGCAAAGGCTTTATTTTCATATGTATCACAAATCACAAAGCCAATTCCTCCATCAATACCAGATGATCATGCTCAATCCAAGGCAAATGAGCTAGCCCTGTTCTTTCAGCAGAAAATTTCAAACACTATAGCACTTCTTCCAACTAAGACCAACCCTCCTGATTCAAGCACTTCTAACCACATACTCAAGGATACTAAATTTGACAACTTTGAATTAACTTCCACTAAAGAAATCGAAACCATTTTAAAAAGGCAGAAACCATCCAGCCACCCAACAGATAACATACCCTCCAAATTATTGCTACTCATCCCGGACACAATCTCAAAACCTCTGACTAACATCATAAATTGCTGCCTAACTCAAGGTCTGTACCCAGATAGCCTAAAAAATGCTTTTCTTAAACCCCTCTTGAAAAAACACAATTTAGACCCTAGCATTCTTGCTAATTTCCGTCCAATCTCTAATCTTCCATTCCTAGCCAAAATTACAGAAAAAGTAGTCAATACCCAGCTATCAGATTACTTAGAAGAACACAATATTCTTTCCCCTTCCCAATATGGTTTCCGCAAATCACGCAATACAGAAATCCTGCTCATCTCACTAACAGACCATATTATTATGGGAATGGACAAAGGACACTCATTTCTAGGGATGTGAATCGTGTCCTCGATCGTCTTAACGATCGATTTCGGCTGGGAGGGGGAGGGAATCGTATTGTTGCCGTTTGGGGGGGTAAAATATCGTGAAAAATCGTTAAAAATCGTGAAAAATCGAAAAATCGAAAAATCGAAAAACCGGCACATTAAAACCCCCTAAAACCCACCCCCGACCCTTTAAATTAAATCCCCCACCCTCCCGAACCCCCCCCCCCAAATAACTTAAATAACCTGCGGGTCCAGCGGCGGTCCGGAACGGCAGCGGTCCGGAACGGGCTCCTGCTCTGAATCTTGTCGTCTTCAGCCGGCGCCATTTTCCAAAATGGCGCCGAAAAATGGCGGCGGCCATAGACGAAAAAGATTGGACGGCAGGAGGTCCTTCCGGACCCCCGCTGGACTTTTGGCAAGTCTCGTGGGGGTCAGGAGGCCCCCCACAAGCTGGCCAAAAGTTCCTGGAGGTCCAGCGGGGGTCAGGGAGCGATTTCCCGCCGCGAATCGTTTTCGTACGGAAAATGGCGCCGGCAGGAGATCGACTGCAGGAGGTCGTTCAGCGAGGCGCCGGAACCCTCGCTGAACGACCTCCTGCAGTCGATCTCCTGCCGGCGCCATTTTCCGTACGGAAAATGGCGCCGGCCATACGCGTATGGCCGGCGCCATTTTCCGTACGAAAATGATTCGCGGCGGGAAATCGCTCCCTGACCCCCGCTGGACCTCCAGGAACTTTTGGCCAGCTTGTGGGGGGCCTCCTGACCCCCACGAGACTTGCCAAAAGTCCAGCGGGGGTCCGGAAGGACCTCCTGCCGTCCAATCTTTTTCGTCTATGGCCGCCGCCATTTTTCGGCGCCATTTTGGAAAATGGCGCCGGCTGAAGACGACAAGATTCAGAGCAGGAGCCCGTTCCGGACCGCTGCCGTTCCGGACCGCCGCTGGACCCGCAGGTTATTTAAGTTATTTGGGGGGATTCGGGAGGGTGGGGGATTTAATTTAAAGGGTCGGGGGTGGGTTTTAGGGGGTTTTAGTGTGCCGGCTCACGATTCTAACGATTTATAACGATAAATCGTTAGAATCTGTATTGTATTGTGTTCCATAACGGTTTAAGACGATATTAAAATTATCGGACGATAATTTTAATCGTCCTAAAACGATTCACATCCCTACTCATTTCTTCTAATCCTTCTAGACATTTCAGCAGCCTTCGACACGGTCAACCACACCATCCTCCTGGACCGTTTATCTGATATTGGCATATCCGGCTCAGTCTACAGCTGGTTCAAGTCCTTCCTTGATAACAGAAGCTTCAGGGTCAGGATCAACAACAAAGAATCGCCATCGACAAATTCTTCTCTTGGCGTACCTCAAGGATCCTCCCTTTCTCCCACCCTTTTCAATATTTACCTCCTCCCCCTTTGTCATCTGTTAACAAGTCTCAATCTCATCCATTACATCTATGCTGACGATGTTCAGATTCTGCTTCCCATTACAGATTCCATCACTAAAGCTCTCTCACTTTGGAAAACTTGCTTTCAATCTATAAATAATCTCCTCAATAATCTAAATTTGGTCCTCAACTCCGCTAAGACTGAATTACTATTTATCTCTTCCAACCCAGACATCCATCCTCCACAAATCCATCAAAGTCTCCAACTCACCCATACTCAAGTAAGAGATTTGGGAGTAATTCTAGACAACCGCCTTAATCTAAAGACTATGATCAATTCGACTACCAAAGATTGTTTCCACAGACTACAGGTGTTGAGAAGACTCAAACCTCTCCTATATCTCCACGACTTTAGAACTGTTCTGCAATCCCTAATTTTTTCAAAAATAGATTATTGCAGCACTCTTCTTACTGGCCTACCCAGCTCAACCACCAAACCTCTTCAAATGATACAGAATGCTGCTGCCAGAATTTTAACCAGTACCAACCGAAGAGATCATATTACTCCCACTCTCTGAAACCTTCACTGGTTACCAGTCTACCACAGAGTCCTACACAAATCTCTCACCCTGATACACAAGTCCATCCATAACTATTTTTATCTTGACCTTGAATTTCCCCTCAAACTCCATACATCCAACAGACCGATTAGAGAAATCCACAAAGGAGAGTTACAAGTCCCTCCAACCAAAACCATTCGCCTAGTTTCGACCAGGGTCCGAGCCTTTTCTCTAGCAGGTCCAAACATGTGGAATAGTCTTCCTGCAGAACTCAGGTTGGAACCATGCCTACTAACTTTTAAAAAAAAACTTAAGACTTGGCTGTTCCGACTAGCCTTTTTGGATCCTTCAGACACACAATAATCTACCATCCTACTCACGAGCCATGGAACCATGCCTCTTTGAGATGCCTTTTATCCAATACCTCCGCAATTAAACTATCTTGCTCGAACTGAGCTCATTATGACTTTTGAATTTTAAGTTACGGCTCTGCTCGGGCCTTTTTTACTCTATTTACTTCCAAGCTGTAAAGCCTCCAAGTTTATAGTCCTTGTTCAATGTAACTTTCTTGCTCTCTTTCTGATTATAACTTATTGTTCCGTTTTCTGTTACAAGTTTCTATCCCTCATTCGATGTAAACCGATCTGATATGGTATTCTACCATGAAGTTCGGTATAGAAAAAATGTGAAATAAATACGTAGCGCCCAAGTTCAGGACCCAACTAAACTTAGGCCCGGTAGTTTCCTGGATGTACTGGACAGGTTTGGAGACGATGGCCTGAAGCACCACAATATAGACATAGGCCTGACTGCCTCCGCCAGAGGTGCTCTTCCAGGGACAAACACCCATGGCCCAACTGCATAGGCTCTTCCGCTTTCACTAGAGAGTGAGTCCTGCCGGAGGTGGAACTCATTGTAGGTGGTGAACAGGAGCATTCCACAGTGACCTACGGGGCATTTGAGCCTCCCAGTGGTGCTCTTGGAGATGATGGTCGATGCAGCCTGTCAGGTCGATGAAGTCTTCAAGAGAAGATGGAAGTTCATGGGCTACCAGTTCATCTTTGAGCTGAGGAGATAGTCTATCCAGATAAATGGCTCGAAGGCAATCTTCTTGCCAGGAGAGCACTGTATCCAGAGTCCGTTATTTGATAGTATAGTCAAACAGGGTCTGTTGACCTTGCTGCAGATGAAGAAAATTGGTGCTTGTCACAGTCTGCTGTCCAGGGTCATCAAAGATCCGACAAAAGATGGACACAAAGCGAGAAAGTTCTTGTAGGAGCGAGTCCGACCGCTCCAATAGGTGCGAAGCTCATGCCAATGCCTTACCTTCCAGTCGAGACAGAATGTAGGTAACCTTCATAAGTTCATCTTGGAAGATGGACGGCTGCAGAGCAAATTGCATGTAGCATTGATTAATAAATCCTCTGCAGAGCTTGGAATCTCCGTTGAAATGAGGCGGAGCTGGTAGGGCCAACAAAGCCCTGGAAGAGGAAGGAGACAGCTGTTGGCTGACTGAAGCTGGTACTGGAACCGAATGACCAGGCTGGGCATCAAGCTGGGCATGAAGACACTCAAGAGAGGTGGCCAACACCTCAAGGAACCACTGCTGTTCTTTCACTTTAGAGGCCAGGATAGGGATGGCCTGGAGGGCACACGGCTCTGCCGAGTCCATGGCCTTTGCAACCTGTTGCACCCTGTTGCACAGGAGGTGGACCCTTGAGCCGAGGTGGTGTTGATGCTACTCGTGGGTACCCACCGTTGGTAGGCAGAATTGGCTTTCTGATGGAGGCCAGCTAGAGCTTCGCCAATACCAGCCCTCGTTCCCCGCAGGTTGAGCCCTTGGGTACCGAGGCCGGCTGGAGTTAGGTGGGCCTCCATCCAAGGTCTTCTGATGGATGAGGTTAGCCAGGGACCAGCAGTGGTACGAGTAGGAGGACTGATCTGGACAAGGGGAAGTCCCAGAGACCCAGGCGCCAAAAGGAACAAGAGACAGACAGGGGACACCTGAGTAAGAACAAGCTGAAGCCTGAGAGGCCAAGTCCAGACTGAGTATAGTAGAGGCTTCTTTGGGCAAACTGGAGTCAGGGCAGGTGGCAGGCAAGGTAGAGCGGTGAGACAAGACAATGGTCAGGTCCAAGAGAAGATCAATAGCGTGGTCAGGCAAAGCAGAGGTCGGGACCAGGAGATGATCCATAGCGTGGTCAGGCAAAGCAGATGTTGGGTCCAGGAGATGATCAGTAGCATAGTCAAGCAAAGCAGAGGTCGGGTCCAGGAGATGATCAGTAGTGTGGTCAGGCAAAGCAGAGGTCGGGTCCAGGAGATGATCATTAGGGTGGTCAGGCAAAGCAGATGTCGGGTCCAGGAGTCAGTCCGTAGAACAAGTAAACACAGGAACACAGGAACAAGGAGAATACTGGAACTAGGATCAGGAACAGGAATAAGACAGGAACCAGGAACATGAAGGAATACCAGTGAAACAAGGAAGTACACGACCAGCGTGGAGACCTGTTGCAAAGGCAACTAACTGAGGTTGGGCCTGGCCTTATATATCTGGACCCAGTGACGTCATCATCCGGGGCCATGGGTTAGTTTCCTGCCACGGCCCCTTTAAAAGGAAAGGAGATGCGCGTGCGCCTAAGGAGTGGCGCGGCGCGGGATGGCGGTGTCTCCCCACGGAACATAGATGTCTATAGCAGAGATAGGAGCACCGGGGTTGGCCTGAGGTCATAGGTGGTGGTCCATGGCCACGAGAGAAGTGGAGCCAAATGGTGGAGCAGGTAAAAGAGGGTAAGAGGGCCTGGCCATGGGCCTGCCGCGGCCGGCACACGCAACAGGTAGAAAAGCCTATTGTGATTTAAAAGCTACCTCTAAAGAATATGAAATTGGAGACAAGGTCTTTTACTATAATTATGGTAAAAACAAAGCCAAAGAAAGAAAATTTTTGCCTAGCTGGAAAGAACCTTTTGTAATTCTGGATAAAGTCTCACCAGTCGCATATATTATTCAAATTAAGACAAATCCTGATGGTAAAGATGTCCTTAAATTGATCAATATTCCATGCCTGATGACACTGACATTAACAATAAAACAGAGGAGTAATTTTCTACTGTTTTTCATATGAAGAGCCAATCCTTAAGGGCAATTGTCCTAGTGTTGCTGGTGATAGGAGCAGAAGCTGCCAAGCTGGTTGAGCCTGGTCCTTTCTCCGGCATCGTGATGCAAGACATCCTTGGCTTCCTCATCACGTAGTCCCAGATTGTCACCCAGAAAGTCTTTGTGTCGCTGGACCCCCAACATGTGATCCCGAGACATTTTAATCACTAACTTGCATTTGCCTGCAACTAAAGCTTGGTTCAAGGATCACTTGAAATATGCTACCCAGAACGTTCAGACAATTCTTAGCCAACTGGACAAAATTATGATCCAGCCTATTAGAAAAAACTTTGACCGACCCAAAAGGATTATTAGACTAATTGCTGGATCCATTATCATTTTTGCCCTAAGTTCCTGTTTGGTACATCTATGTCCATTGCAATACAGTTACCGTAAAAAATTTGCAGAATACTGTTAAGGAGTTGCAGGACAAAATGAAAAGTTTCTCTAAACAGATATAAAACCAACAAGAATAGTTAACTTCTCAAGGTAAAACACTAAGTAACACTGTCACCTTGGTTAACCTATATTCTCAAGCAATTGAGCATAACTGAGCGGACATTACCACAATTAAAACCATTCTAAGCGAGGAGTTACTATGTTAGGACATACATACATGTAGTACGTTTTCCCGCGTATTACACTAGATTCTTACATCATTCCTGCCAAAGAAATTGTCACAGATGGGGGTTCAGACCAGTTTTCTCATTCTCATCCCAATATAATTTGATGCCTTTTGTCCAGCAGAGTGCACAGATGATTGTTAGAAAACCAGCATGGATACATAGTTTCATGATGAAATGCAGTTTGGTTGATAATGCTGCAAATGTCCTTAGAAACTATAATTTTATTATTATCAGTTCATTAGCAACAGTGCTCTGGTGCTGCTCTTCCTGAAATGCAACCATCTATGATTTTTAGAAGGTGATGAAACAGACCATAATAAATCATTGGCATGGGGGAGAATATAAAACAAAAAAGAAACTTCCTGTTGCGGTCTCCACCGCTTCCCCTCTACCCGCTCTGCACTGCGCTTACCTACAGTGGTGGAAACGCCGCTCTCGCGGCTCTGCTGACCCTTCAGGACGTCCGCCATTGCCGGCTCATCTCCCTGCCACCACGCGCGCGCGAGAGGACACGCACTATGGACGCACAGCCACCGGAAGTCGGGCCCCGCCCGGGTTAACGACGCCGCGCCCCAAGCCCGATTTAACCAGCGTTCGGTTTCCATCTCATTGCCTTGCAACGAGGGTCGCTACTGGATAGTAGTTCTAAGTTGCGCTTCACTTGTTCCACGTTCCTGACTTGACTTCAGCTCGTTCCTGACTCTGCTTCTGCCTGCCGCCTGCCATTGACTTCAGCCTGTTCCTGACTCTGCTTCTGCCTGCCGCCTGCCATGGACTTCAGCCTGTTCCTGACTCCGCTTCTGTCTGCCGCCTGTTATCGACCTCAGCCTGTTCCTGACTCCGCTTCTGCTCACCGCAGGCCACCGACCTTGCTCGTGCCTGGTTCCGCTCCAGCCGGCTGCCAGCCTGACTTGGGTTCGTCTCCTTTCCTGCTCACAGCTTGCTTCAGCTCACAGCACGCTACTAGGGATGTGAAGCGTTTTAGGACGATTAAAATGATCGTCCGATAATTTTAATATCGTCTTAAACCGTTATGGAACACAATACAATAGAGATTCTAACAATTTATCGTTATAAATCGTTAGAATCGTGAGCCGGCACACTAAAACCCGCTAAAACCCACCCCCGACCCTTTAAATTAAATCCCCCACCCTCCCGAACCCCCCCCCCCAAATAACTTAAACATTTCCTTGCCAAATCCTACCTCCTTCAATCCCCCACCCCCAAATGACTTAAATTACCTGGGGGTCCGGAACGGCAGCGGTCCGGAACGGGCTCCTGCTACTGAATCTTGTTGTCTTCGGCCGGCGCCATTTTCCAAAATGGTGCCGAAAAATGGCGGCGGCCATAGACCAACAGGATTCTACGGCAGGAGGTCCTTCCGGACCCCCGCTGGACTTTTGGCAAGTCTTGTAGGGGTCAGGAGGCCCCCCCCAAGCTGGCCAAAAGTTCCTGGAGGTCCAGCGGGGGTCAGGGAGCGATTTCCCGCCGCGAATCGTTTTCCGTACGGAAAATGGCGCCGGCAGGAGATCGACTGCAGGAGGTCGTTCAGCGAGGCGCTGGAACCCTCGCTGAACGACCTCCTGCAGTCGATCTCCTGCCGGCGCCATTTTCCGTACGGAAAACGATTCGCGGCGGGAAATCGCTCCCTGACCCCCGCTGGACCTCCAGGAACTTTTGGCCAGCTTGGGGGGGGCCTCCTGACCCCTACAAGACTTGCCAAAAGTCCAGCGGGGGTCCGGAAGGACCTCCTGCCGTAGAATCCTGTTGGTCTATGGCCGCCGCCATTTTTCGGCGCCATTTTGGAAAATGGCGCCGGCCGAAGACAACAAGATTCAGTAGCAGGAGCCCGTTCCGGACCGCTGCCGTTCCGGACCGCCGCTGGGCCACCAGGTAATTTAAGTCATTTGGGGGGGGTTCGGGAGGGGGGGGATTTAATTTAAAGGGTCGGGGGTGGGTTTTAGTGGGTTTTAACGATTTTAACGATATATCACGATATTTTACCCCCCCAAACGGCAACAATACGATTCCCTCCCCCTCCCAGCCGAAATCGATCGTTAAGACGATCGAGGACACGATTCACATCTCTACACGCTACAGACTCCGTTCCTGCTCACAGTCTGTTACAGTTCTCAGCACGCTACAGACTCCGTTCCTGCTCACAGCTTGCTTCAGTGCACAGCATGCTAAAGATTCTGTATCTGCTCACCTTCTGCTCCAGCACCGCTGGACCCCACTAGCCCCAGTCTACTGGACTACTGTACCTTACTCTCTGCCCAGGCCTTCTGCTACTATAGAGACTTACACTGTGCTCCTAAGTCCCAAGGATCTAGGACCCTACGGGCTCCTCCTGGGGGGTTCCTGGTTCCCGGGTGAAGACCTCTGCCTGTGGCTCCGCCTCCCGACCTGCCCTATCTTGGGGTAGTTTGGCCCAAGGGTTTACTCCTGGTCTGCAGCTTCCTGGACTGCAATACTTCCACCTTAAATTTGCTAGTGGAATGAAGCTGGAATCTTGGTTTGCTGCCCTGCATTTAACAATTATTTTTATACTGTTTTATAGAGTTGACAATTGACCTTTAGAAGAGTAAAATAACAAAATGTTTTATTCAGAATAGTCTTTTTCAAGTTTTATTTACCACAATCAATAATATTAGTGAGGCTTTATGACATTATCTTATCTGCGTAACATGGTTTTCAATGTATCTTGCCTTTTTTAGCTGTCAGACCTCTCAGCTTTGCTTTATTCTTCTCATAAAAAAATATTATTTGAAACCACTCATACTAGGATAAATAGCATTTCTGGCATATACAGTGTGTTTCCATATCCTAACGTTTAAAGAGGCCAATGTACTAAACTGTGATAAATTGTGCTTTTTCCATGTTATTTTGACATCTGTATGTGAAATGGGTTTCCAAAAAATAATAAGGAATCCTATTTTCCTTGCAAACTTAGTTTAAAATGATGCTTTTGCATTTAAAGAAACAAAACTTGCTTACATGTTTAACAATGGGATGTTACCCTATGTGCACTTTTTAACATGCATTATATTTCTCCAACACCATATGCTAAATATTGCAGTTTAGCATTAAATGACAAAATGACCAATAAATATGCTATGAGGCTGATGGACTAAGCTGTGATATCATGTACCATTATTATATGTTAATTAATACACGACAACACACCATGTTAATCATGTGTAATAAAATAAAAAATATTTATATGCTGCCTTTTGTGACTTTTCTAGGTAGAAATACATTGAGGTACTGTAGGTATTTCCCTCTTCCCAGCAGGTTTACTAAGGCTTTTCTCCCATTTTGTGTCTATGTTGAAATAAAGCTTAGTAAATGAGGCCTTAAGTTTGTACCAGAAGCAATGGGGGATGACCTCATTTGTCCGAGGTCATAAAGAATATCAGTATGTTTCAAACCCTGACTTCCCTGGTTTGCAGCCTGCTGCTTTAACCACTTAGCTAATCCAAATGAGTAAGTTCTGTGTATTCTGAGGTAAATAGAGTGCATTATATTTCTCATGCCCTCTAGGCAATCTTATTTGAAAATTGAGTATGGTGGGTTATTTATACTCTATGTGGATTATGTCCAGTTATTAGTGCCAGAGGCTACTGAATCAATATTTACTCTCTCTGACTATTTTGAATAGATTTTAAGAGGATATCTCATATTGGTTCTTGCAGAGCCAACTAGTGTTAAACGTAGATGAGACATAAGTGCTTTTTATTAAAGGTGGGGACCCAGTGATAGCTCCACTGGTTAGCATTGTAGTGAAAAAAACTGGCTCATGTTGATAAGGTTAAAAGGTGGGCATGACCTGGTCTCTTTTGTGTTGGCCCATTTTAACCTCAAGCAAGTTTGGAAGATTTGTCCCTTCCTAAACAGGGCAACCTTTCAAGACGTGGTACAGGTGTCTATAATATCTTTTGATTGAGTACTAAAATTGTCTTATGGTAGGGCTTCCATGGTTAAAAGGTGAGGTAAGACAGGCTATTCTAGCCAAAAGAACATCCTGAAAAAAAAATGGAAAAGGAATCTGAATGAAGAAAATATGAAATGGCAAAAGCACTGGCAAATTAGATGCAAAGTATTGATAAGGAAGGCAACAGCACAATTTTAGAAACAGCTTTCAGTGGAAGCAAACACTCATAATCAAATCTTTTTCAGGTACATTTGAAGCCAAAAGCCTGTGAGGGAGATAGTTGGTAGGGATGTGCATTCGTTTTGAACTTATATGTAAAACGCTACTTTTTTTTTTTTAACTTAAAAAAGTGATGAGGCGAAAACGATCGGATTTCCAACTTATTCAACATAGCTATGTTGAATACGTTGGAAATCGCGATCGTTGATCCTAAATAAAAATTTAAACCCCTCACCCTCCTTAATCCCCCCCAAGACTTACCAAAACTCCCTGGTGGTCCAGCAGGGAGTCAGGAAGCCATTCCTCTATTCCTTTGCGAGGAGCACGTGACGTCCGCGTCACGTCGGAGTGACGCGGCCGTCACGTGGTCCACCGAGGTTCCGCTCCCGGACCCCTCGTTGGACACAAACGGAACTTTTGGCCAGCTTGGGGAGGTCAGGAGGCCCCCCCAAGCTGGCCAAAAGTTCCATTTGTGTCCAACGAGGGGTCCGGGAACGGAACCGCGGTGGACCATGTGACGGCCGCGTCACTCCGACATGACGCGGACGTCACGTGCTCCTCGCAAAGGAATAGAGGAATGGCTTCCTGACTCCCCGCTGGACCACCAGGGAATTTTGGTAAGTCTTGGGGGGGGATTAAGGAGGGTGAGGGGTTTAAATTTTTATTTAGGGAACCGGTGCACGTATGGACATAGACTCAACTTATGGAATTCTCCATATGTCCATATTGACCGAAATTGACCCCCCTTTTCGACTTATGGACTTATGAACATAAACTTTTTGTCTGCACATCCCTATTAGTTGGACCATTAGATGACCTTGACAAGGTAAAAGGGGTGCTAAGCGAGGACAAGTTCATAGCAGACATATTAAATGAATTCTTTGCTTTGGTCTTTACTAAGGAGGATGTAAAGAACATACCCTTGCCTGAAATGATATTTAAAGATGAAGATTAGAGGAAATGAAACAAATCTCAATGAACCTGGAAGATGTACCAGGGCAAATTGACAAACTAAAGAGTAACAAATCTCCTGGACTAGATGCAATCATCCCAGGGTGCTGAAAGAACTGAAAAATGAAATTGCAATTATAATGTTAGTAATCTGTAATCTATCTTTAATATCAGCTATGGTATGGAAGATTGGAGGGTGGCCAGTGTAACACTGTTTTTTTTAAAAGAGTTCCAGAGGTGATCCAGGAAACTATAGACTGGTGAGCCTGACATGAGTGCCAGGAAAAATGTTTGAAAGCATTCTAAAGAACAAAATTACTGAACATATAGATAAAAATAATTTAATGGGACAAAGTTAACATGGATTTAGCTAAGGGAAGTCTTGTCTCACCAATCTACTACATATTTTGAAGATGTTAATAAACATGTAGATTAAGGTTAGACATTTGTTATAGTGTATCTGGATTTTCAGTAAGTGTTTGACAAAGTACCTCATGAGAAAATTGAAAAGTCATGGGATTGGAGGCACTGTTCTATTGTGGACTGAGAACTGGTTAACATAGAAACATGGAAATGACAGCAGAAAAGGACCAAATGATCCACCCAGTCTGCCCAGCAAGCTTATGCCAGTATCTGCTGCAAGGTGCAGGTTACCCCCATGCCTCTCATTTTACCAAACTGTAAAAGTCAGAGCCCTCTGATGCTGTTTGAATCCAATTTCCATTATTCATTGCCATGAAAGCAGATAGCAATATTGGAGTTGCATCAAAAGTATCGGACTTACTGATTAAGGATAGTAAGCAGCGCATCAGCTAGTTATCCACATGTTTATTTGTTCCCCATACCATAAAAGTTAGGGCCCTTGTTGGTTGCTGTCTGAATCCAATTCCCCTTTTCTCACTGCTGTGGAAGCAGAGAGCAATGATGGAGTTGCATGAACAGCATCAAGGCTTAATTGTTAAGGGTAGCAACTGTCACATCAGCAAGATACTAGGGATGTGAATCGTTTTTTGATGATTTAAAAAAATCGTCCGATATTTTTTAAATCGTCAAAAATCGGTACAGTGCGCGATACAATATAAATTTTCACAATTTATTGTGAAAAATCGTTACTCCCGTTAGTGTCCACTAATGGGAGTTATTTGGGGGGAGGGCAGGAAAACCGGCACACCAAAACAACCCCTAAACCCACCCTGACCCTATAAAACTAATCTCTTACCTTTCCCCACCCCCCCGAACCCCCCCCAAAACATTTTACGAGTACCCGGTGGTCCAGTGGGGGCACGGGGACCGATCTCCCGCTCTCGGGCCATTGGCGCCATTTAGGCTGCCACTCAAAAATGGCGCCGATAGATCAATTAAAAAAAAACCCACCCGACCCTTTAAAGATGACCCCTTAGCTTCTCCCACCCTCCTGATCCCCCCAAAACATTTTTAAATTACCTGGTACTCTAGTGGTGGTCCCGGGAGCGATCTCCCGTTCTCGGGCCGTCAGCTGCCAATCATAAAGATGGCGCCGATGGCCCTTTGCCCTTACCATGTGACAGGGTATCCGTGCCACTGGCCGGCCCCTGTCACATGGTAGGAGCACTGGCTGGCCGGTGCCATCTTTAAAGATGGCCACCGCCATCAAGCCCAGCATCCTGTTCCAACAGTGGCCAATCCAGGCTACAAGTACCTGAAAAGTACCCAAACACTAAGTAGATCTCATGCTACTGATGTCAGTAATACCAGTGGATATTCTCTAAGTCAACTTGATTAATAGCAGTTAATGGACTTCTCCTCCAAGAACTTATCCAAACCTTTTTTAAACCCAGCTACATTAACTGCACTAACCACATCCCCTGGCAACAAATTCCACAGCTTAATTGTGCATTGAGTGAAAAATAATTTTCTATGATTAGTTTTAAATGTGCTACTTGCTAACTTCATAGAGTACCCCCTAGTCCTTCTATTATCCAAAAGATTAAATAACCAATTCACATTTACCCATTCTAGACCTCTCATGATTTTAAAGACCTCTATCATATCCCCCCTCAGCTATTTCTTCTCCAATTTGAACAGTCCTAACCTCTTTAGCCTTTCCTCATAGGAACCTAACCTCAAAACTTTCAAAAAAGATCTAAAAACGTGGCTGTTTTACAAAGTCTACATTGACAATCAAATATCACAACATCCACCCAACAGAACTACCAACCGAATCCACAAAATAACTTGTCACCAACCAGCACCAAACCTTTCTCACTCAAAAATGATTTTTTTCTGGACTATAAAAAAGATTAACTTTTCATTTATAATATGTATCCTTGTTATACCTTAATTCACAATTGTTAAGAAAATATATTTTGAATCTTGTAAACCGTTGTGATGGCTTCACCGAATGATGGTATATAAAACTCAACAAATAAATAAATAAATAAATAAATAAATAGGGGAGCTGTCCATCCTCTATTGTTTTGGTCATCCTTCTCTGTGCCTTCTCCATCACAACTATATCTTTTCTGAGATGCGACTATATCTTTTCTGAGAAAAATAAATCATGGACTGCCCCAAGGATCTGAACTAGGACCGCTGTTTTTTAGCATATTCATAAGTAACCTAGTTATGGATGATGAGTGAAGTAATCAAAATTGCTGATGATAAAAAATTATTCAAAGTTGTTAAATATCAAGAAATTTGAGAAATTGCAAGAGAACCTTGCAAAACTGGAAGACTGGGCATGCAAATGGCATATGATGTTTAATGTGGACAAGTGCAAAGTGATGTATTTAGGGAAGAACAACCCAAATTATAGCTACACAATACAAGGTTCCTCTTTGGGAGTCACTACCCAGCAAAATGATTTAGGCATCATTGTGGATAAGATGTTGAAATCCTCTGTTCAGTGCAATAGCAGCCAAGAGAGCAAATAGAATGCTAATAATTATTAGGAAAGAATGGAGAATAAAACAGAGAATATCATAATACAGGGTGGCCCATGGAAAAGTAGCCTGCCTCCAATACCAGTGCATTGGAGGCAGGTTACTTTTCCATGGGCCACCCTGTACCTCTGAATCACTCTATGGTGTGACCATACATTGAGTATTGTATGTAATTCTGGTCATTGAATCTCATAAAACACAGCAGAATTAGAAAAGTTACAGAGGAGGGTGACCAAAATGATAAAGGGATGGAATGCTTCCTCTATAAGGAGAGGTCAAAGAGGTTAGGGCTTTTCAGTTTGGAGAAGAGATGGCTGAGGGGAGATATGATAAAGGTCTATAAAATAGAGTGGAGTAGAATTGGTAAATGCAAATTGGTTGTTTACTCGTCCGGCCAATGGCATGGATACCCTGTCACATGGTAAGGGCAAAGGGCCATTGGCGCCATTTTTATTAGAGCAGCCAATGGCCTGAGAGCGGGAGATCGCTCTCCACGCCCCTGGACCACCAGGTAATTTTAAAATGGTTTTGGGGGGGTTCGGGAAGCAAAGGGGTCATTTTTAAAGGGTCGGGGTGGGTTTTTTGTTTATCGGCTCGGGCACAGCCGATAAACAAAAAACCAATCGTGCCGGACTATAAAAATTGTAAGATTTGAATTGGAACCGGAACCGAACCGATTCCGATTCCGATTCACATCTCTATTGTTTACTCTTTCAAAAAGTACAAAGACTAGGAGACATTCAATAAAGTTACTAGGTGATACATTTAAGACAAATAGGAGAAAATATTTTTTTACTCAACATATCTGGAATTGATTGCCTGAGGATATGGTGAAAGCTGTTAGTGTAGCTGGTTTTAAAAAATGTTTAGACAAATTTCTGGAAGAAAAGTCCATAAACCATTATTATGATGGATTTTGGGAACTCCGCTGCTTATCACTGGGATAAGCAGCATAGAATCTATCGACGTTTTGGGTTTTTTGATTAGTCACTGTTGGAAACAAGATACTGAACTTGATGGACATTTTGTCTTATCCAGTATGCCAAATCTTATGTTCTTATGTTCCTAACATCCTCAGGGACATGTTTCTGCTTTTGTTGCTGGCCCCTATTGCTATGTTGACTATTTTCCCTGTTCTAGAAGGGAGAATGTCAGGACTGTCTACTTGTAAACTCATACCCAAAGCTATATGGTATCTGTAGTCCATGATTCTTCCCTTTGAAATCAGTGCTGCTGGATCCATAATGCCTCTGAATGAGTCTGTCCAAAATCCCAAACTGGTCTATCTCCCTTTTGAAAATGTGTACCTTGGCTGTTCTGGAATTGTCACTGCTCTGGTGTAATTTCTAGCCAGATGGCAAGAACATAACAAATAGCTACATGAAAGAAGAGCTATGAAACAGACTCAGGGCTTCAACTGAAAAAAAATGGAGGTCATAATGGAGGTCACAGAGTAAGCAACATTTGAACTAAAAGATGTTTATTCCTATTTCTCTGTATAGATTGAGGACCTCAAGAAAAAGGCCTGGCAGCTATGATGAAAAGAAAGGAAGTAGCTGAACCAGCTTTGTGCATGGCTGTAAGAGGTCAGAGGTACATTCATTATTTGCCCATTAGGGAGATCTCAACATGATCTGTCAATTTCTTGCATCCACCATAGGCTCCACTATAGCCTAACTACTCTATAAGAAGCTGTTTCTTCCTACAGCTTCAAGAAACCCTATGTCATCCTTTCCTGTTCCCTGTGTCACAGGCAGCTCTGTCCTGAAGCACTACTTGTAAAGCACTCATAGGCCTAGTTAGAACTCACTTCTAAAACTCTTACCAGGGAAAGTCTATGCCTTCCATCCAATGAAGGCCCATAGACTTGTGGCTGCATCATGGCCCTTATGGCTTGCAATCTAGTAGAGATGTGCATTTGTTTTTGCCAAATTAGACAATTTCAATGAAATTGTTTAATTCGGCATGGTTCGGGGGCAACAAAACCTGAAAAAAAAATTTCTGAAATTTCGGAAAAATTCGTATTTTGGGTTAGCGTGCACTAACGGGAGTTAGTGCGCACTAACCCGAAAATCAGGGGCCCATGAGAAAAAAATCCCCAAACTAGAGGAAAAACTAAGTTTCCCGTGGTTCCCTGAAAACGAAGCCCGAAACGAACCTACAAAACAATGCACGTCTTTACAATCTAGTTCATACCCTTGGATTGTTGTTTTTTTTTCCATGTAACATTTTGCAAAAAAAACCTTCTTCTTACAAAATGATAACGTTTGAATAAAATTTTTTTTTATATCAAGTATTAATATACATTTGCCATTTAGACAGATAATTTGTGAATAATGGCCAGATTTTCAAAGCTCTACGCATGCCGGGTCTATTTTAAAAAGGCCCAGCGATGCATGTAAAGCCCTGGGACACATGTAAGTCCCAGGGCTTTACTAAAGGGGTGGTCCGGGGTGGGGCAGTCTGGGGGCAGGGCAGGGGTGGGGCAAGAGGCCTCTGACATAGCGGCCATTGCTGCTGTGTCAGAGGATCATGTGCCGGCAGGCTGCCGGCGCACGCAAAAGGTAAGACAAAAGTCGGGGGGGGTTAGAGTAGGACTGGGGGGGAATGGTTAGGGGAAGGGATGGGAAGGTCAGGCTAGGGGAAAGGGAACGGGGGAAGGCAGCACGGCTCGGCGCATGCAAGGTGCACAATTGTGCACCCCCTTGCGCACACCAACCACCGATTTTATAACTTGCAGATGCCTGTGCGCGCAAGTCATAAAATCGGGCGTACATGTGCGTGTGCTGGTTAACGCGCGCACATGTACGCCCGCACGGACCCTTTTAAAATCTACCCCTATCTGTCTAAATGGCTTTTGAATGTTGATCTCTGAAAGTACACATATAGGGGCGGATTTTCAGAGCCCTGCTCGCCTAAATCCGCCCAAAACCGGGCGGATTTAGGCGAGCAGGGCCCTGCGCGCCGGTAAGCCTATTTTACATAGGCCTACCGGCACGCGCAGAGCCCCGGGACTCGCGTAAGTCCCGGGGTTTTCGGAGGGGGCGTGTCGGGGGCGGGCCCGAACCGCGCTGCGTTTTCGGGGCGTGTCGGGAGCGTTCCGGGGGGCGGGCACGGGGGCGTGGCTATGGCCTGGGGCGGCCCGGGGGCGTGGCCACACCCTCCGGACCCGCCCCCAGGTCGCGTCCCGGCGTGCAGGAGGCCCGCTGACGCGCGGGGATTTACGCCTCCCTCCGGGAGGCGTAAATCCCCCAACAAAGGTAAGGGGGGGGGTTTAGACAGGGCCGGGCGGGTGGGTTAGGTAGGGGAAGGGAGGGGCAGGTGAGGGGAGGGCAAAGGAAAGTTCCCTCTGAGGCCGCTCCGGTTTTGGAGCGGCTTTGGAGGGAACGGGGGTAGGCTGCGCGGCTCGGCGCGCGCCGGCTATACAAAATCCATAGCCTTGCGTGCGCCGATCCAGGTTTTTAGCAGATACGCGCGGCTCCACGCGTATCTACTAAAATCCAGTGTACTTTTGTTTGCGCCTGGAGCGCAAACAAAAGTAGGCTATTCGCGCTCCTTTTAAAATCCGCCCCATATTTTCAGTTTCATGAATACATTACCTGTGCAAAAAAGGGATGGTCTAGGTGCACTCTGGGGCGGGACCAAGAGGCATGCATGCAAATTTGCTATTTTATAAGAGATTTACATGGATACATTAGGCTACTTGTTCATGCAGTTTTACTCCTGATTATATAGTACAATTCATATTGAACTCGTCTATTTTCTGCTATTTTTGTGTAGGAGGTCTGGGGGAACTGGGAAAATTCAAGATGAAGAAGTAGAAGGGTCTTAGTGACATGGAGACAGAGTGAGTGAACTGGTGGAGGTACCAGCAAACTGGTGATTTTGAGTATTGGCACATTTTAAAATAAATCTACTTCTGCATATCCATCAGGGTTTTACGCAAATATGTTTCTTTTTTTGCATGTAAAATATGCATGTGTATGTTTTTAAAATAGTGAAAGTATGCACTTTCATGGCATTGCAAATACTCGTGCAGCTGAAACATACACAGGTATTTTAAGGGATGGATATACACATATTTTAAAATCCAGGTGGATCAGACACACACAGATAAAAATACTGTATTATTTCTCTGCATGCCCATATACACGCCTATATGGAGCTGTTCAGAGGTGTTTGAAAGTTATTCTCTTCATGTATCACACTCCAAAATATTATATTTGGACTGCATTTTGGGAGATTAAATGATTGATTTCATTTCCTTAGGGTCTACTCTAGGTTTTCCACTAAAAATTGTTCCTTAACACTTTAGATGCATAATTTATTCTAACATTGTATGAAATTGTTCATTTATTTCTGAACTTAACATCCAAAGGGTTATTTAATCCTGAAATGCAAGTGGAATGCTTTTCTAATAGGACACGTAAAGACTTCCATTTTCTACGTTTCTCGTGAGTGTGCATACATGTACATTATGTAAAACATGTTTCAGGATATTACATGGCTTCTATACAGATAAAATTATGTGCACAATTTTGATCTGCTGCTGAGAAAACTGGCATCCCTGGTGGCAGAAGGGAGGTCAGAGGAAAGTAATTCTATGTGCATGAATACCTTTTTCACCATCATTTTTGATGGGCCTTTACACTTGTAATAAAATAACCATATAGGATAGATATTATGGACAAAATGTAGTATATTTTTTATGTCTACACAGGTTCTAATTTTTTCTGTGGGTACATAAATATAGCTGATTTTAGGTTTGTGGCAATCCTTTCCCATCCCTTACACCTTTTCTTACCTATCAGTTCTCATGAAATACAAGGCATGGAGAAAGAAAACCCATAAGCTGTTTCAAAGAAGCTAATTAAGAAATCTAATTTAGTGTTAATTGCAATAGCAAACTGCATTTTAGTTTAATCAACACCTTCATAAAGCAATCTCAAAGTGCACAAGAGCAAAAAGAAAGACATTGATTTGATTCACAGTCAGAAGTGTATTGACATGTATCAACCTCCAAATAAATAATATCCTCAGCAGATTACATAATTTTTATTCCTCCCAAATCTTTTCTACAAACTTCAAATAATTATCTGTTCTTGAAGAAGCAGTAATATATCTCATGAATATAAAACATTTTCTATGCAGAACATATCTGCAAGAGCTATATTTTTCAGTACTGACCTTGAGGAAATCAGCACTAGTACTTTGGATGTGTATTTGTTTGAAACAAAATAAGAAATGTCAATGACATTTCTTTTTTTTGTTTCATTTTGTTTTCAAATGGAGGGAAAGAAAAACCAACATCATTTTCTTGGTTTTCCTTTCATTATGTTTTGAATAACAAAATTGAAGACCCTGCTGCCTCCTCCATATGATTATTATGGCAGAACTTTGCCCAAGGCAGAAGAGAAGTCCAGTCATCTTGCCTGCTATTGACATAGACTCTGATGAAGGTCTTCAGGATTTGATTTATTTGCTCGGTTGCCCATTAGATTGGAGGTGATATGTGGGGAAAACAATCGAGCATTATATCAAAATTCTGGCACACGATGTTCCAGAATCTAGATGTATACTGATATGGAGACCTTCTGGAGTCTCCACCAAATGTCCCTAGTTCCCAGCTCATGGGTAGACAGCTGCAGAGGGACAAACCATTCTGATCTACACCTCCCCCAGAGGTTGTCTGGAGTTGGAAGTCCCTTAGGCACAAAGGGGGGGCTAGTCTAAGTGAGGTTAGGGCAGATGTAGTTTGCTTTTAGAAGGGAAGGATGTGTATCATAGGTGCTCACTGAATTAGGTGCACAGTCTGACATAGGAGAAGGGAGGCACATGCCTTGCTAGTTCCTTTAATAGGGCCAGAAGGAAGAGGAATATTAAAAAGCTTTTACAGTTTTCTTTTGGCTTCTACAGTTTTGACCTGTTCCATTCCTGGCAGGCTGTATCCCCAGCTCAGGGTGGTCAGGAGGGACTGTATACTTTTTGACCAACATAAGAAGCGGTTGCAGCACCCAGCTGTGAGAGATCCTGATTCAAGTTTTTGCAAATTTGTATTTTTCCATCTCTGGAAAAGAGAGTATTTTTCTGACCCTTCCTTTTCTCTGAAATTTGAGAATTTTAATGACTGTTTCTAGAATAGGCCTTTCCTCTTGGGAGGCCAGCATTTATCTGTTGAAAAGGAACATCAAGGGGCTCAAAAACCTCTGGAGAAAGCTAATGGAGTTTCCAGCCCAGGGAAACAGGGCACTTCCAGGTGAAGTTCTGGATTCAATGTGGACCTCAGGTACTGTGGGAAGGGATCTGGTTAAAGTTAGCATACCCCAGCCACTGTGGGACCCTTATCATTCCCTGCCATGGAGGATAAGTCAGTTCCAAGTCCCTGCCAGGAGGGACACATCCACAGATTTAGAGAGCATTCAAATCCTGACTCATGTAAATCTGGAACACTGGAAGCAACTGGACACATTGCTTTGCATTGGATGATTCTTTTAAAAGGAATTACATTAAACTTAATTTGAACACCCTGGTTTGTAAGTGTACCTGTCTGAAGAGCTATGGTAACACACACACAGGGAATATCATTACTGCCTTGGTCAAGAAGGTTTGCCTTCACTCCCATAGAAAGGACCCATACCTTGGGGATCGAAGAGAGGGGAGTGAGAAGTCAGATCAGTTATAAATTCTTTTGTGTGCCCTTGGAAACAGTGATAATCCAAAGAAAAGGGTTGCACTGGGTTTCCTGGTTGCTGACGATGTGCTAGGGGAGTCCATGTAGGCTGAATATATTCTTAAAGAATTGTCATGTCAGTTCAGAAACAGTAGGCAGGCCAAGAAGGGGCACAAAATGTGGCATCTTTGAAAATCGATCCACCATAACCTAGACTACCGTACATCCCTCGAAGAACAGAAGGTCAGTTATAGAGTTCATGGATATGTGAGTCCCAGGTCTTTCTGGTACTGGTAATAGCTACAGAAGACCCCCACAGATTTGTGTGGGGATCATTGTGAATGGCGCAGATTAGACAAGACTTGATGTATTGTTGAACATCCTTGGTAAGTGGGGGCCACCAATAGTGCTGGAACAGGAGTTCAAATGTCTTGCGGATGCCAGGATGTTTGGCCAGTCTGGCGTCATGAGGCTACTGGAGGACTTTCTCCTGGAGGCATTTGGGCACCACTGTTTTACCCAGTGGTACCATAATAGTGATAATTGCAAGGAGTTTGGCTGGATTGACAATGGGTTAGAGAGTCTCCATTTATTCTTTTCTATGGGATGGAACTTTAGAAGAAAATCAAAGTGGTGTCTACATATTAAATCTATGTCCCTTTGGGTGAATAAATGTGCTGCAGAACAGATGTATTTATTTACGTTTCAGCTCAGTAAATGCCTAAGCTAGTTATTGTATAAAGAAAGAAAATTAGATTGTATGCATTTTAGCCTGCTCCCTGTAATTTTGCTGAGGAAAAGGTTAATAATTAATCTGTCATGACCACTGGAGCCTGCCGAGTAATGTTCACCAATATTTTCTCATCATTATCATCAGCCCCATATTAGGAGACTAGGTCCCTCTCTGTTTCTGTATAATACTTTGAGATGTCTATACCAACACATAGGGCAGCAGAATGTCTTTATGGTTGGGGGGAGGGGGGGTCACAAACAAACCATCCTTTCTCACCCAACCTCATTAATGTCGTTCTTCCTTACATACATTCCTTGTATAAAGTATATTGGGAGCAATTTTTAAAAGTAGTTTATTACAGTGGGTAAAAGGGATTTCTGAAAATTATTCACACTGTATATGAATAAAAAGGGGGTTCCATGTGGAAAAATGGCATATACACATGCAAGTAGCACATATTCATATATATACTATTTTATAAACGAAAGTATGAATGTATTTTCAGTTTCATGCTCAGATTTTACTGGTGCAGAAAAGGGGTAGTTTAGATGCATTCTGGAAGTGTTCCGGGTTGTAGTCTAGAAGTATGTGCAGAAGTTGCTGTTGTAGCCCTCATTCCAGTTGTTGCGCTGGAGATGGACCCTTGGCCTGGCGCAGGATTAGTAAGGCCCTCTGAGGGATCCCAGAGGACGCCTGCCACCAGGAGGTGGAGCACACGAGGGGACCGAGGCTGATAGGAACTTCACCAATAACGGTCTGGGGGCTCCGCGGGTTGAGCCCATGGATTCCCAGACTGCCTGGGCTTAGGTGGGCTTCTGGGGGTCTCCCGGAGATATGACGGAGAGGTGTGTCCACCAAGAGAAGAGGTGCACGGCTGTTGGTGAACAGGCGAGGTAGACCAGAACTGAGAGTACCAGAGACCATGGGAACAAGGCAGGAACTGAAGGTCCTCCTGGTAGGATAGGCAGCGCCTAGTGGTCCAGCTCGAAGAAGGCCACGGGCGGTATCAAAGCAGGTAGACCTGGTAGTCACAGAAGGAGCCTGTCTGAATGGAGTTCAAGGGTCAAAGCCAGGGTATCTGTCCGAGGATGGTTAGCCAAGGGTCGGTTTCAGGTATCAGTCCAAGCGTAGTCAAAGGCAAGCAGAGGTCAGTACCGAGTATCAGTCTGAGAGGGTACAACCTGGGTAGTGGAATGTGGAACAGGAATGAAGGAACTCAGGAACAGATGCTGGAACACAGGAAGGACCATGGGAACACAGGAGCAAACGCAGGAACACTGGTACAGGCACTGGAACGCAGGAACACTGGAAGAAGCACAGGAACAGGAACGTAGGAACACTGGAAAAAGCACAGGAACAAGGAACGCAGGAACACTGGAACAAGCACAGGAAAAAGGTCAGCAACTAGCTTCACACTGAGGTGATGACCCGGTTGCCAAGGTGAGGTTCTGGGGAAAGGGCCTCGCCTTATATACTGAGATTAGGTGACATCATTGTTGCATGCCACAGAGCAGTTTCCCGCCCTGGGCCCTTTAAAGGGCTGGGTGGTCTGCGCGCTTGCACCTAGGGGTGGACCCGATGAGGAGGAGGATGCTGGGCCACGCAGAGAGGAACGCTGGGAGCTTGAAGCCCCGAAGGGCCTGGGGACGCCTCCACGAGGTGCCACGGGCACAGGGAGCATGCTGCGGCCACAGGAGGGGTCTGACTGGAACCCGCTGGAGTGAGGGCAAGGTGAGCAAACCCAGGCACAGGCCTAGCATGGCTGGGATGTGCAACAGTAGCCCCCCCCCCCCCCCCTCATCGGTCGTGGCTTCTCGGTGAGACTGGTGAAATGCCCAGAGGAGATATTTGTCTAGTATATGCTGAGATGGCTCCCCAGAGTTCTCCTTAGGTACAAATCACTCCCATGAGAGGAGGTACTCCCATATGCCCCAGCGGCAGCGTACGTCAAGGAAGTCTTTAACTTGTAAGATGTCATCGGGTTCTGTGGCCAACTGTGTGGAGGAGGTGGCCAACTGGATGACCAGGAGAGGACGAGTGGCTTGAGAAGGGATACGTGAAATGTGTTGTGGATGCCAATAGCCACAGCTGGTACGAAATGGTGCTGACTTGCCATAGGATAGGGAATGGCCAGATAAGCGGGGCACGAAACATTGTGAAGGCATTTGAAGGTGAATATGTCGGGTACTTAACCATACCTTCTGTCCTGGGAGGAACGCTGGAGCCGCTCACCAATGGGTATCAGTAAATTTCTTGACACGATCTGCCGCTTGATGAATTCTGTGTGTTACTTGATCCCAGATGCGATGAATCTCCTGGGCTATTGCTTGGGCTGCTTGAGAGAGAACCTGAAGCGGCACGGGTAGAGGCAGATGGGGCTGCCTTCCATAGACTACGGCGAACAGGGAGGAGCCCGTAGCTGCTGCCAAATGTGTGTTGTGGGAAAATTCAGCCTACGGGAGCAGGTCTGCCCAATTATCCTGTTGATCATTTACATAGGCTCTGAGTTGGTCCATTCAGCTTGCTTGTTGGCTTGAGGATGGTAGGCCAAGGTGAGATTGAGCGAGATATTGAATTTCTTACATAATGCTCTCCTGTAGCGGGTGGCGAACTGTGGGCCTCGGTCGGACAAAATCTCTTGGGGCAGGCCGTGGAGGCGGAAGATGTGCAGCAGAAAGAGTCGGGTGAGTTCTGGAGCTGAAGGAAGGCCTGGTAGTGGGAGAAAGTGAGTCATTTTTGAGAATCGGTCAATGATGACCCAAATAACGGTGTTCCCTTTGGAAGGAGGCAGGTCTACAATGAAGTCCATGGCCAAATAGGACCACGGTCCTATGGGAGCTGGTAAGGGCTGCAGAAGGCCCCACAGATGTCCTGTGGGTATCTTCTGTTATGCACAGGTCGGACAGAAGTCTACATAATCCCGAGAGTCCTTCACCATGCTGGGTCACCAGTAATGTCTGTGGAACATCTCCAGGGTCTGAGCCCAACTGTGGTGACCAGCAAGTTAAGAATCATGGGCCCAGTATAGGACTCACTCTCGGAGGTGACGAGGCATCACTGTCTTACCAGGTGGCATGATGGTAGTAGCTGCGAGAGAGATGCATGCGGGATCTATGATGTGGGTCGGACCTGGATCTACCAAGCGTGAGAGTGCATCAGAGCGGAGATTCTTTGCAGCCAGACGATAGCGCAACTCAAAGTTGAACCGCGCAAAGAAGAGGGCCCAGTGGGCCTGCCATGCGTTCAGTAGCTGGGCTTCTTTCAGGTGTCTAAATTCTTGTGGTCCGTGTAGATGGTAAACTGGTGCTGAGCCCCCTCGAGCCAGGGGCGCCACTCCTGAAGGACTAGCTTCACAGCCAGGAGTTTGCGGTCCCCAATTGTGTAATTGTGTTCTGTGCGTGAGAACTTGTGGTGTAAAAGGAGCACAGGATAAGGGCTCCCTTTGTGGAGTACTGGCTGAGGACCTCCACCGCGCCAATGGTAGATGCATCAACTTCTAAAATGAAGGGGCGGTTCGGGTCTGGATGGCAGAGACAGGGGCCAGTAAGGAAGGCCTCCTTAAGGGGCTGGAATGCAGACTGGGCTTTGGGACTCCACTCCCGGAGGATACATCCAGGCTTAGTCATGGCGGTGAGTGGAGTGGCTAGCAGAGAGTAGTCTGCGATAAAGTGATGGTAATAGTTTGTGAATCCCAAGAACCTTTGCAGGGCCCGCAGACCAACCATCTGAGGCCAGTCGTGAATACCTTGGAGTTTGTCTGGGTCCATGGTGAATTCCTGGCTGGAGATGATGTAGCCCAGGAATGGGAGACTGGACTGTTAAAAAAGGCATTTTTCAAGTTTGGCGTAGAGATGGTGGTCCCTAAGCCTTTTGTACCTGAGTTGTGATTCACAAGATGTGATTCACAAGATGTGATTACCTTTTAGACAGCCTGACAATTGATACCAATAATCTTTACCTTGTCACTCTTGATGTGGAAGTGCTTTACACCAGCATAAACAAAAAACCCACCCGACCCTTTAAAACCGCTCCCTTAGCCTCCACCACCCTCCTGACCCCCCCAAAAACGTTTTAAAATTACCTGGTGGTCCAGTGGGCCCCGGGAGCAATCTCCTGCTCTCGGGCCGTCGGCTGCCACTAATAAAAATGGCGCCGATGGCCCTTTGCCCTTACCATGTGACTGGGTAACCGTGCCATTGGCCGGCCCCTGTCACATGGTAGGAGCACTGGCTGGCCGGCACCATCTTTAAAGATGACGCCGGCCGTCCACTGGATGGCCTGCACCATTTTTAAAGATGGCGCCGGCCATCCACTGGATGGCCCGTGCCATTTTTAAATATGGCACCAGCCGTCCAGTGCTCCTACCATGTGACAGGGGCTGGCCAATGGCACGGTTACCCTGACACATGGTAAGGGCAAAGGGTCATCGGCGCCATTTTTATTAGTGGCAGCCGACGGCCCGAGAGCAGGAGATCGCTCCCAGGGCCCACTGGACCACCAGGTAATTTTAAAACGTTTTTTGGGGGGGGATCAGGAGGGTAGTGGAGGCTAAGGGAGCGGTTTTAAAGGGTTAGGGTGGGTTTTTTGTTTATCGGCCAACAGCCCGACCATGAGAGAATGCTCCTGGGACCCCCGCTGGACCACCAGGTAATTTTTAAATGTTTTTGGGGGTGTCGGGAGGGTGGTGGAGGCTAAGGGAGTGGTTTTAAAGGGTTGGGGTGGGTTTTTTGTTTATTGGATCGGGCGCAGCCGATAAAAAAAAAAAAAACGATCGGGCCGGACGAAAAAAATGCACGATTTGAATCAGAATCGAACCAATTCCGGTTCCGATTCACATCTCTATTCTTGGATAATGTTAACCTTAAAAAAAAAAATTCAAAACTCAACCTACAATAAATGCTTTAAATTTTGAAACTAATATCAGAACTGCAATACAAGTGCTGTAAATTGTAATCTGCTATCTCTTGCCAGTCATGGACTTCAAACAGTATCAGCAGATAGCACAAGTGCTCAAATAATCTACTTGTTCCACTTTTAAACAATGTATAGCATTCAAAAATCCAAAAATGAACTTATCTTAGCAACAAAAAATAAAAAATGGTGCTCCCATCTGTAAAAACACCTTACACAGCCAATATTTTGATAATGCCTTTGTCTTTAACAGGAGTCAAGGAAAAGTACATCTGGAAAAGGTTTATAAAAAATGTAAATACCATTTAACTTACAAGCTGAAACATAGCACAAAACATAACTCAAGCATACCCTTCTGACGTATCGCCTGATCTCACATATTCAAATCATAGCAGCACACTCAAAAGAGATGCTGAACTCCTCCTACTTTTAAAAAAACAGCTGACTAATCACAAACTCACTCACATAAAACAAAACAACATTAAGGAACACTTCAATCAATAAATGTGACTCAATAAAAGACTAGGCAATCAATCTCTTTATTGAGAAACCATAGTTCTACAGTATCTTAAGCAATAAATTAACTTGTGTTCACATCTAAGTAGACCAAATAAAAATTACCACCCGAAGAATAGGGTTTGTCCACAGAAAATTTTAAATCCTCAAAAACATGATTAGCCTGTATACAATATTGAAAAAGGAGAACGTCAATTTGTTGTTGAGTAATAGAACTCAGATGTTCGATTGTCCTTACTTGAAAAACCCTTTTAGTCTTACCAACATATAAAAGCCAAATACCATAAACCATATTACTTGTTTCAATTAAGTCTTACTATACAATTCATGATGTAAACCATACGGAAAAGAAAGGTATGTTCCCGCAAAGAATTGCCCACAAATGGAATATCTACCATATGGAAAATGTCCCCCTGTAACTAGCTCAATTATGTCAAAAGATGAAAATTCTGTAAATTCAGATTGAACAACAAGATCTTTGATGTTTTTACCTCTACAAAAAGCAAAACAAGGAGGCCTATCAAAAACAGGATACAACCCCAGTACTTGCCAACGTTTGCAAATAATTTTCTGCACCAGAAAAATGTATAGAGATTATGGAAGTACACATATAGGTCTAGTTTCACTCTGCCGCTGGCAAGGTTGAAGATGTAGATTCCTATTAGCCCACTGGACTCTCTTATAGGCTCTTTTTAATATCTATAAAGGAAAGCCACATTGTAAAAAATCATGAAACATCTCCTTAGCTCTAACCTTGTATACCACTGTTGAAGAACAAAGATGTATCAACCACAAAAATTATTAGCATTTAACTTACAAATAGAAAAATAGAACAAAATATAACTCAGTCATTCCCCTCTGTAGTATTGCCTGATCTCACATACTTATATCATAGTGCACTCAAAAGAGATACTGAATGACTCCTACTTTTAAAATAAACAGCTGACCAAGCAAATTGCCCATCAGCCACACCTTAATGAACATGTCCAAAAAAAGGCAATTATGGTTCCTGATGTGGCCAACGTATTTGTTTAAGAAAGTTTAGCTATTATTTTGTACCTTTATATATCATATTATTTTATAACGATGGTTTATTGACAGTATTTTTGTGTTGTGGATTGGTGGGAAAGAAAATGTTGATGATTTAATCAATGTGACTGTAACCTGCAATTTACATTTATGTTTAGTGGGACTGGGTTGTCCTGTTTGAAAGTGTTCATTAAAGTGGCTGATGGGCAATTTGATTTTATATCAGATCTACTGAACAGAATACACTTCTTCAGTTTCTATGTTGCAATCCTTTATATCTTTGTGAAAATCTTCCATTTGGCCATTTTTTGTTATTACCATTTAACTTACAAACAGAAAAATAGCACAAAACATAAGTCAGACATTCCCCTCTGCAACGTTGACTGATCTCACATAAAAAACTACATATGTTTTTAAAAACATTTTTTCAGATGCATGTTTCTTTGTCAAAACACTGGCTGTATAGGACATTTTTGCAAACTGGAGCACCATTTTCAAGTTTTTGTTGAGCGTTGCTAAGTACATTTTTGGACTTTTGAAAGCTGTAGATATAGTGGAACCAGTACATCTGAGTATGTATGTCACTTGCTGATGCTGTTTGAAGCCCATGACTGACAAGAGACAGCAGATTAAAATTTACAGCACTTTTATCACAGTTCTGATACCAGTTTCAGAAAGTAAAGTAATTATTGTATGTTCAATTTTGAGGGGTTTTTTTTTCTTTACACGTTATTGTTTTGATTTTGGATAGGTGTTTGCTTATTGGTTTTGAGTTAGTAACTTTAATCTTAAGCGGCAATGAGTTTAAAAAAAAGACAAAAAATGCACAAAAACAGAAATTACAACCAAATTACTCCAACAAAACCAACTATAAACAATCACAACCAACGCCCACCAATCTCCAATCCTCATCGCAAACCACCACGCAAAGTACAAGGTCCCTAAAGAGAAATGAGGTTTAAATCCCAAGTTCGATGACGCATGCATGTTAGGGATGTGCAGGCAATTTTATTTGTTCTCATTTCATTAATTCATTTTTCATGTTGTTTTATTCATTTTTCATTTTTGAGTTTTTATTTTTTTGTTTTTCATGGTTTTAAATTTTCAGCAAATGCACACTGTTGCAGATAGAGTACACTATTTACAAATAGCATGCACTATTTGCTGAAAACAAAAACTATATATATATATATATATATATATATATATTTGTTTTATTTTTAGGTTTGTTTGAAAGAAAACTAAAATGGGCTTATTCCTTCCATTTTATTCTTTAATTTCAAGTAGATTCACATTCCTAATGTACATTTTCCACTTATAAAGTACACAAATATATGAGTACTCCCAAATACCTGCCTGGAACACACTTGAACTACACACAGACACACGTGTGGCATCACAAGTATGAGTGCACTTCTTCCTTTAAAAACATCACATACTCTTCACAGGCAGGCTACTTAAGCCTATAAGAGCTGATTTTACATGTAGAAACTCTGCGTGAGTCTTTGAAAATTATCCCCATTATGTGCATTATGCTACAGAATCTATTTTACCTTCCAGTACTTTTCCATGGTCAAAGAAATGAATATAATTCTATTCATTCTTCCCTATTTATGTGTGTTCACATTTTCTTTTAAGCATCTAATCTTCATAGAGCTTGAATAAAAAGGTTTATTTTTTCTAAATTTACTAAGCATTTGTATTTTTAACAGCAACATAAGTTAACAAGTCATGCATGAGCAGTAGGCCTGTCTAATGTGCATGGACTTATATTCTCCTGCTTCATCAATGCACATACACTCCAGCAAGTTTCTCTCTAACTCAGTCTATGATAGAATTTCATAGACACTATGAACAGAGATATAATAAAACAGAGAGGTTGGACTTTTTATTCTTTTTACCACAGAATCAAACAATGGGAACAATTTGGAATCTCTGCAGAGAGAAGACCCTGAATGAACTCTGAAGATTCAAGTAACAGCATTAGTACTGTAACTTCATGCTGTTCAGACATACCAGAAAGTGTCTATCATGGCTTTAAACTGCTGTAAGGAATATCAAAGGTATTCTATGAAAAGTCAAGTTAGAACTGAATCTTCTTGAAGTTAAGATAAGATGAACAATATGCATCCTACTTCATAAAAGTGAAGTACAAAGATGAACTGCAACACATTCTACTTCATAAAAGTGCCTTTTTTCAACTTTTACTGATGGGTGCGTAAAAAAGGCATATATCTACTTAAGGGCCTGTTCTACTAAAAAAAAAAAAAAATCCATTGACACTCAAAAGCTTTAGTGAATCAGGTCTCAAAGTCTACAGGCTGAATTTGATAATACTTCTTCCCATTTTGATCTGATTTTCTGAAACCCTACTCAAGTTAAAAGCTAATTTTTTTGTGACTGGCTTCCAATTCCATTTATTTTAACACAGTTCACCATCTTGGCAGTCTCTCCTTGGTTTTTGTTTTTTTTTTTTAGACTTTGTAATTATTTTTCTGTATTATTTTTCTATGACTAGAATAATGGAAGAAAAAAAAAAAGAATTTAAAATCTATTTAAGATATTTTATTGCATGGGACAAATGCACTAGGGATGTGAATCGTTTTTTGACGATTTAAAACAATCGTCAGATATATTTTAAATCATCAAAAATCATTAGAGCCGCGATACAATAACAATTCCCCCGATTTATCGTCAAAAAATTGTAAATCGGGGGAGGGCGGGAAAACCGGCACACCAAAACAACCCTAAAACCCACCCCGACCCTTTAAAACAAATCCCCCACCCTCCCGAACCCCCCCCAAAATGTTTTAAATTACCTGGGGTCCAGTTGGGGGGGGGGTCCCGGCGCGATCTCCCGCGATCTCCAGCTCTTGGGCCACGGCTGCGTTAATAGAAATGGCGCCGGTGGCCCTTTGCCCTTACCATATGACAGGGCAAAGGTAGCGCCAGCGCCATTTTGGTTCCTGACACCCGACGTCACGAGTGCAAAAGATCACTCCCGGACCCCTGCTGGACCCCCAGGGAATTTTGGCCAGCTTGGGGGGGCCTCCTGACCCCCACAAGACTTGCCAAAAGTCCAGCGTTTTGGTGTGCCGGTTTTCCCGCCCTCCCCCGATTTACGATTTTTAACAATTTTTAAAAAGAAACAAAATGACGATCAGATTTCCCTCCCCCCCCCAGCCAAAATCGATCGTTAAGACGATCGATCACACGATTCACATCCTTAATATGCACTAAAAGATATGCTAAATATTTTGTGTGTGCCCATTAAATGGCACTTAGGGGATGCACTAAAGCTTTTAGTGCACTCACTAAGGACAATACTGTTTAGACAATCAATTTACCTGGGCAATGACCTTGAAAATTGCCATGCATCAGTGCAACTAAATGTATGCACAGTTTTCCATAGTGCATGTACTTTTAACTGGACTTCAAGGAGGCATTCCCAGAAGCTTGTCTGTTGGGGGAGGAAAATAACACATGTAAAGTTCATTTTCAAAAGTTGTGTGCATAAAAATGAGCAGGTATAAATTTGTGTGTGTAAAAAAGTAAAAAAGGGACAGGACTGGGCAGGGCTGGTGCTAGTTTTTTGCTACCCTGTGCAAACAAGTAGCTTACGTGCTCCCCCCCCCCAGATTCATTCATCTCCCTCCAGTAATCTAAACTTTAAAATCTGACATTATTCCCTACCTGGAACTCATAACCAATGCCCCTCCCCCACTCTGGCCCTCTACAAACAAAAAATTATAAATTATGCATCTATAATAGCTGAATTTGCATTAAAATAACATTCAGAGTACAGTCTTCTGAAGTGAAAATATCCTTATAACAACCTGTATATTATATTTACATGTACTGCTGTGGCGCCAACCAGAAAACCCTGCAAAAATACTCATATGTTATTAGGCTTATTGTAATACATGTTGAATGTGGGCTTGACCCTCAGAAAGCCATGAGTAAAGAATTACAATATTGCAAACCTTCCATGCCAAAACAGCACTAACTGCTAGCATTCAAACAATAACAATCTTGCCTATGAAAAAGTAGGGATGTGCATCATTTTTATGATGAATTAAAATATCATATGATATTTCATAATTTGTCATGTATCGGGGGTCGCCCAAAATAATAGGAAAACCCCACAAAATTTCATGTGGTTTTCTTATTGGTTTTTTTTTGGGGGGGAAGGGCACACAGAAAAAAAACAAACCAAATCCACCCCAACCCTTCAGATCTAGTTATTTACAATCCCCCACCCTCCCAACCCCCCAAAACTTGCCTAAAGTCCCTGGTGGTCCAACAGGGGTCCCAGGAGCGATGTCCCCCTCTCGGGCTGTCAGCTGCCACAAATCAAAATGGTGCTGATGGCCCTTTGCCCTTACCATGTGACAGGGGCTAACGGTGACATTAGCTGGCCTCTGTCACATGGTAGAAGCAATGGATGGCCCGCGCTATTTTTTACGATGGCACCAGCCTTCCATTGTTCCTACCATGTGACAGGGACCAGCTAATTTTACCGATAGCCCCTGTCACATGGTAAGGGCAAAGGGCCACCAGCGCCATTTTGTTTACTGGCAGCCGACGGCCTGAGAGCGGGAGATTGCTCTCAGGAATCCGTTGGGCCACCAGGGACTTTAGGAAAGTTTGGGGGGGGGGGGTGTCAGGAAGGTGGGGGATTGTAAATAATTAAATGTGAAGGATTGGGGTGCGCACTAACGGGTTTGTTTTAGCACACGGTAACTCCCATTAGTGCACGCTAAACCGGAAATGATTCTATACGAAAAAAAAAATGCCGATCTGCGGGAATACAAACTTTTCCCACGGTTACACGAATCCAAAAGCAGAAAGGATCGGGCACCCGATGCACATCTCTATGAAAAAGTAACACTGTAAATATAATGCCTAGTGTGCCTATTAACAAATCCAGGCCTATTGATTTACATGCATAAGTCTGAATATCTGCAGATAAAGTTATGCACATAATTTTATCCAAGTAAATTTATGATTGTGACTTTAACAATCAGACTTAAACACATTGGGCCTGATTTTAAAAAGCATTTACTCGAGTAAAAACCAGGTTTACTGGAGTAAATTCACTTTACTTGAGTAAGTGGGTTTTTGAAAATTGCTACAATATATGCCATTGACTTGTCTATAGGATTTACTCACATAAGTGCAATTTACTTGAGTAAATGGCTTTTGAAAATTGCTACAATAGTAGCTACATTTACACATGTAACTCCTTTTGAAAATTACCCCCAAAATTTTAGCCAGCGAGTGCTGATTACGGGCTAGATTTTCAAAGCCTTACGCATGCAAAAAATGGCACTTACGCGTGTAAGTTGCCGGTGTGCGTGCAAACCAAATTTTGCATAGCGGTATTTGTGCATGTAAATGACCCTGCACGCACAAACTCATGTGAATAAAAAAGGGGCGTGTCGGGGGCGTGTGCATGACTTATGCGCTTATGACGTGTTTTAAAAGGGATGTGTGCAAATCCACCGGCGCGTTCAGTCTATCTCACGCTCGTATATTTACTACTGCCTGCCTGTGTGTGCAAACGATTACTAAAGTGTCCTCGGTTGCTTGCAGTTTCTTGGCCTCATCTCCAAGGGATCCTCATCGCCAAGGGACCCTCGATTCAGGAGAAAGGCAGAAGGTGGAAGGAAGAGCTTGTGGGGCTTACTGGTTGTAACTGGCAAAACGGCAAACTATTTCCCTATGCACTGTTGATTTGGGTCTAACAGTAAGGGACTGTCTCAGGAGGTGATAAACACAAGAAACAGATATTCTGTTTGGGCATTCCTGTTTCTACACATGATTATAAGAGCTGCATGGGTCCTCCGATCTATATGGCTCAGAAGAGAAAGAGAGAGGAGAAGAAGAATGCTGAGAATGAGGAGATACCCTTTACATAGAGCTTACAGGACTCACACACAATTTCTGGATCTGTCTGAGGACGGTCGGCCCCTGTGACATAGTGAGGGCAAAGGCGATTGGCGCCATTTTATATACTGGCAACCGATGGCCTGAGTGCAGGAGGTCGCTCCCGGACCCCCGCTGGACTTTTGGCAAGTCTTGTGGGGGTCAGGAGGGTCCCCCAAGACTTGCCAAAAGTCCCTTCAGTTCCAGATCTCTGTTGCTGAGAGATCTGGAACTGAAGGGCTGTGCCAAAGTGGAGTTGTGAACCCCTTTGTGTACAACTTTAGGTACATCTCCAAAGGGATCTGCAGCTAAAAGCCCAAAAGGTAACCCTGTACTCCTAAATGACCTCTCAATTTAAAAAATGTAGCTATATCTTCAGATAGTAAGTAGCTGCCACTTAAAGGGAAATTTTGAATGTTCTAACTCTGATAAAACCCTATAAGGAAAACATTCAAATGTTCTGAATGTAATGCATTTCCTCATCAGAAAGTCATTTGAATGTTCTGATATATAACTCTGAGAAAAAAAATGAAATATACTAAAAACTTAAAATAGAAATCTTTTAAGTTTTCTAACAGTGATATAACCCTCATATAGAGAGGGAAAAGAAAGACTCAACAAAGCCACTGTACCTGTGGAGGTGATTTGGGCAGGAGGAAACTCCATTCACCACAACCAATTTGCTCAATGGCTTTTCCCTATCACTTTGCAGCCTATTAACTCTTTTCAACTCAAGTCCCTCCCCATTCAGTTCAGTCTACTCAAAGTTCAATCCAAAAACAACAAAACACACCTCATCCTCGACCAAACTGAAGAATTCAAACTCCACATTCAATGTCTCACAGAGACCTGGATAGGAGAAGGTGCCATTATCACATTAATTAAGCTCAGCTCACCAGACTACCAAGTAGATCACACATACAGACACATGGGCAATGGTGGTATAGTAGCTGTCATTTTCTAGTACACCCTGGTGCTCAATCTAGTTGCAACCAAAGAGAAAATCTAACTGCTGGTACTGAAATTACAAGATGACAAGGGATCAAAACATGCTCTAATCTATCACCTTCCAGATAATTTATTTTTATTTTATTTATTTATAAAAAAAAATATAATAAAGCCCTCATGATCCATCATACTTGATGTGTAACAATTGCCCTTACATAATAAAATTTACATTAAAATAAAAATTATTGCTAACAGCAAGCAACATGTCATGTACATATAGCAACATCACAAAACACAAATCACCTTCCCCAGGGCTATACTACCCAGAAACTTCTATTATAATGATGACCAGCAAAAGACTACATTGTACTATTCTTTTCTGCCATAAGTTAGTTTAAAGAGATTAGCTTTTGCCTGCTTCCTTAAAGAAAGGAAGCTCTCAATTGGTTTTCTTATCTAGGAGCTCATTCTAACATTGAGGGCCTGCAATAAAAAATGTTCTTTCCCAAGTCATATCTATCTAATCAAGCCTGAAGGACAGATGGAACTTCCAGAAGATTATGGTTGGCCAACCTCAGTGCTCTAGAGATTTTGTAAATCTTTAATAAGTTGCTTGCACAAACTGAGGTATATTGACCCAGAGCTTGATGGACTAAGCATACAATCAAACCTAATTCTCCCAAAAAACAGGCCGGCAATGAAGAAAATATAATACCGGTGTTATATGAACAAAGTTTGAGCGCCTGTAAATAACCTCGCTGCTGCATTCTACACAGCTTGGAGGTTTCTTAAAACTGCCCAGGTAAAATGCAATAATTTATTTTCAATAAAACTAATGCTTGTAGAAATGAACAGAAGTAATCAGAAGCAAGAAATGTTTTAATCTTTGTAATATGCATGCACAACTTACTGTATATTGTAATGAGTGGAACGGCATGCAACCTTCCCAGAGGTATAGAAAAACAAGCATTAGTAAAAAGAAGAAGAACAGTCTCAGGTTTGAACAGCAGGGGGCGCCTAGGTAGCAAAGGAGAACTACAATTCCCAGGATTCAAGAGCAGCAGAGGGAAGCCAAAGTCCAGAGAGAGGCTGAGGCAGCAGCTGAATCTGAGGGTAGTGAATCCGATTCAGCTGAGTCAATGCTGTGGGAGGAGGAGGGTGTGCCCGAGTGTAAAAGAAACTATGAGAAGAGCTGCTCCTCAGACACAGGAGAGGATATGGACTGGGAGCTGCTATCAGAGGGCTCTTCTTTCTCCAGCATGGAAACTGAGTGAGTGTTGGAGGAGAAAAAGGAGAGTAGAATGTAAATTTATAGAGGGAAGGTTTTTTTTTTTTTCTGTTATTTGCAAGGCACTAGTAAAAGGAAAGTGCTGGATGTTTATTTGGGCTGAGGCAGACCATTACCTGTGGCACACTATAGGGGAGAAGGGGTGAGTTGTGCCAGATCCCCAAATAGGACGGTTATAGGCATTGGAAAAGCCTAAAAACAGACATTTTAATACAAGGGAGTTTGGTTGCATTTTTTTCAACCCTGAGAGGGATTATAGTACAGCGCTTGGAAATAGAAACTAACTTGAACTATTATTGAATTGTTTTCTTTCTTATCATTTTTCTTGTTTATTGTGTTCCTGCCTGGGGAGCACTTGGGAGGGGTGATAGCGTGGCAAGCCACTCGGGGGGGGGGAGGGGGTCTGAGTCTGAAGCTTGAGGACTCACAAGGAACTTTGAAGGTAACCCCCACTGGTGAAAGTAAAGGCTACAGGGACTACAACTTGCTCCAGCTGTCTCAGCCCGGCTATTGGTGACGGATGGTGGCCATAGCGAAAGTGAAGGATATTGATCACTGCAGAAGACCAAGCAGTAGGAGGTCGCGACAATATACAGCGCTTTTTTTGACTGCCTTAACTTCAAATCACCCTGACTCCTTTCTTAAACTCTCTGAATTCCTAAGTGACCTTGCCACTGCTTCTCACAAACTCTTCATGCTAGGAGACGTCAACTGCTATGAACTGCAAAGACGCCTCACAAAGGTAATGCCATCAGCTTCCAACATAACATGGATGATCTCAGCCTCACTTGGTTAATCAAAATCCACACTTACCAGGGTGGATACGCTCTGACTTGATATTCCACTCACTTTGCATTAACTTAGGCCCTAACAGTAGCAGTAGACTCAGTATTCCGGCCAGACCCAGTGCAGGCTACAGTTCTAATTAAAAAAAAGAAATCATGTTTCTGAACATAAACCTCTCATCAGAAATCTGTCTTGTGTCACAAGAGACAGCATATGCAAACTCCTCTAAATATCAAAACTCTCACCTACTTTAGAACCAGTAGAACTCCTAGTCCAGCAATGGAATGATGAATTTACCACAGCCATCAAGACCCTAGACTCCTTCAAACCTCATCCAATAGACTTCCAAGGAACTCTCTTTGGTTCCATGAAGGTCTTCTTCTCAAGCAACAATCCTGTCAACTTGAACATAAACGATGAAAATTAAAAAAAAAAAAAGCAGATAGCTTACATATTTGCAAAAAACATACAAAAAATAAAAGGCAGTTTTTTCAGAAGTGGACCCTTGGGCTGGGGTGGAGTTGGCACAACCTGCAGGGAGGGGCCCTACAGATCCCTGCCACCAGCAGGCAGAGGTGGCAGAAACAGAGGCCCAATACCAGCTCATGTTCTCCTTAGGTTGAACCCTCAGGTGCCAGGGCTGGCTGTGCTTAGGCACGTGCCTCTGCAGAGGTCAAGATCTGGTGAGAGGATGGAGTTGCAGGCCAGGGTCTAGTGCAGGCAAGAAGCAGGCATAGAAGGGGTCTGGGCAGTGATCAGTGGCAGGCGGAGTTTGAGTGGTCAGAATCCTGGCAGAGGTCAGTTTCAGGCAGAGATAAAACCAGAAAGATCTGTCTGATAGCAGGCAGAACTAAAGGCAGGCCAGAAGACAAGGTGAGAAAGGTGGGCAGGATGGAACACTGAGAACAGAAGACTAGGACATAAGGGAGACAGGAACTGAAGACTGACCACAGATGAAGCAATGAGAAGTGAAGATGACCACGGCTGAAGACAGGAACGGAAGATGGATCAGGGAAGAAAGCCAGAAGACCAAGATCAGAAACTCTGGAACATGGACTGGAACATAGGAGTGAGGAGCTGGATCACAGAAATGCAGAGGCAATGCACACTTCAGCAAAGTCGACCTAATGCCAAGGCATAGGTTGCAGGGAGCAAGGCATTTCCCGCCACAGTCACTATACATTTCAGCAGGGGCATGCTTCTAAGGAGGATACATCTCATTGGGGATTGCTGGCGGTGTCTCTGCCATGAACATTGGTAGCCTGTTGCCACATTGAGTGGCAGCATTCCAGCCGCAGGTGCCAGATAACCATGCTGGACCAGGGTAGAGATGAGAGCTGTGCTCCCCATGGTTAGCCCACAGACCACCGAGCATAACAGCAGTCATCCGCCTGCACATAAAGACTACTTTACCAAACAACTATACTAACTAAATCACCAAAGAAAACTCTTCCAGATAGTATGAAATTTCTCCAAGTCTGATTCCCAGATATTTAATATCACTAAGAAAGCTCCTACAGTGAGTGACTGCTGGATTCTTCATTAAAATTTCAAACTATATGCTTCTCCTTTGTCACTTCCCCCTCCTTACTCCATATAGGTCCAAATGATTTAAGTACCCCAAAAAGTATTTCAGATAACCCTTCTCTAATCTCTAGATAAACTCACCTTCTTCCAGACAGTACTACACTCTCTGAATTCAGGAAATTCTCCCCCAAAGAAGTAGAGAAGATGCCTCAGAGGATCAGTTTGCTTTGCTTGCCTGTTAGAACTCATTCCTCCAAAATTCATCTGTGACCTGAAACAAGAACTAACCCCTATGGATAACTACCATAATAAACTCACTAATAAAGGCTGTAATAAAATTATCTTGAAGAAACCAGTTTGTGATCCAAAAATAGTTGACCATTATCATCCAGTGTTACGCTCACCGGCCATGGGATCCCGCGGCCGGCTTCACTCACCAGGCGCTGCCAGTTCATGTCATCCCTCAGTTTCCTGGCTGCGGCAGGGAGTCGCTGCTGACACACATTGCCCCAGTCCCGGCCCTCTGAAGCTCCCACCCGCATGGCTTCTGAGATGCCGTCAACCTCCTCTAGCGACCGGATCCTCCCTAGGTGCATGCGCGCACCGTGCTGGCTCATTTAAAGAACCAGCAGCGGAAAAGGGTGCTCGGCCCCCACTGATAATGTCAGGTCCTGCTGCTCTATTTAAGGCCGCCTCTGGCTCCAGCAAACTGACTTGGCAACGTTTCCCACGTTCCTGTCTCAGTGTTCCTGTTTCAGCATTCCTGCCTCAGCTGTCCTGCCTCAGAGGTCTTGTCTCAGCAGTCCTGTTTCAGAGTTCCTGCCTCAATGGCCCTACCTCTGCAGTTCCGCCCCAGCACTTCCGTGGCAGCCTCTTTGCTCCAACCTGCTGATCCCAGTCCTCAGGTCTCAGTGCCTCCGCTCCAGTTCCAGTTCTTGCCCTCAGGCTCTTCCCTGGCCTCTGACCTTGGACTGGACTAGACCACCGCCTACAGCTGCCTGTCTCTGACCTTGACCGGACCCGACCATTGTCTACTGCTGCCTGTCTCTGACCTCGGACCAGACCTGACCATCGCTACTGCTGCCTGCCTCTCGCTCACCCTGGGCTCAAGGCTCCATGGCATCTGTCTCTTCTGGCCGCTTTCCCAGGACCAGCCACACAGAGGCCCACATAAGACCAGCCAGCCCGGGCACCCAAGGGCTCAAACTGAGGGGAATGAGGGCTGGTAGTGGTGAAGCTCCTGCTGGCCTCTGCTTGCTGTCCGGCCTTGCCTCCCGATGGTGGGGAATTGTGGGGCCCATCCCCACAGGTAGTGCAAACTCCACCTTGGGCCAAGGGTCCACAATCCCTAACATCCAGTTTCTAGCTTTCCCTTCTAATCCAAATTAGTGGAAAAAATAGTCTAAGTTCAAATTCGAGCCTTCCTAGGAGAGGGCAATATACTTGTCTCATACCAGCCTGGCTTCAGGAAAGGCCGCAGTACAGAATCTGTCTTGTTAGCCTCAACTAACAACATCCACCTGAATGCCTATGAAGGTGGTGACTCTCTACAAGTTCTATTGATCTTTCCACTGCCTTCAGCATTATTGATCACCAGCTCTTGATATAATGCTTAAGAAACATTTAGTATTGAAGGCACTGCTCTCAAATGGTTCAAATATTTCCTGTCCAACAGAATGCAAACAAATCATCTTCTCCCAGAGACTTCACCTGTGGAGTACCTCAGGGTTTAGTGCTTTCATCTACATTCATCCAATTTGTGACCATTCAGTCTTTCAATAATGAATGCCACCTATTTGCCAATGACATCCAGCTCTGTATAGTATCAGACCAGCTCTAATCTCAATGACTGTCTTGCAGCAGTATTCCATTGATTTAGCAATCACAAACTAAAACTAAATCTCTCCACATCAGAACTCCTTTGGCTAAGCCAACAAGAGCATCCCTTACTATCTCTACCCTCCCTGTCAGGTACCCCCTTACCCAAAGATTCAGTGCTCATACTAGGGATACAACTAAACCACAAGCTTACAATGGAAACCAACATCTCAAAGGTGGTAAAGATCTCCTTTATGCATCTGCACTAGATTCACCAACTGTGCAATTACTTTCAGAAATACCATCATGCTACTATGATACATAATCTGATCAGCATAAGTATCATAGTAGCAATGATACATATACAGATGCCGCCAACTGTTACAGAGCAAAATTGCTAAATTTCTGGTAGGGATTAAATGAATTAACCATACAAGATAATCTTGTGTCAGATACATTGGCTACTGGTCAAAAGTCAGATAAAATTCAAAACTCTTTGCTTTGTTTTTAAACATATGAATCAGCAGTATCCTGATTAGCTGCCCCAGCTTCTGTTCTACTTTTCTATGAGGGAACTCTGATCCTCCCTAATAGCTGTTCTATCCTCGCCTCCTTCATAATTCATGTGCAGCCAGAGCTGGTATTTGTGTAGGATGAGTTGGGCGATCACACACGGCACAGTGAGCTGGAGGATACCCTGGGCACTGCCAGCATCTCCCATTCCTCTGTGGCCAAAGAGAATCCTAGTATGGCTGTGGCTTGATAAGAGTCTTGATGTTGCTGCAGTGGATCCCATGCCACTGTGGCCAAATACAGACCTGGCATGGCCGAGTTAGATCTCCTTCCACCCCCAGACTCACCCTTACTTAAAAGAAGACCAGCTAGTAGTCTAAGGGAAGCCAGCAGCACCTCCTAGCTCCAGGCTGGTCGACATCATTTTCCAAAAGGACATTGACTGGCCTTTGTTACTATCACAGGACAGGATGGGGTAAAGACTGGTCAACGCCATTTTGGAAAATGGCGTCAAGCAACCTGGAACTAGGAAGCACTCTGGGCTGCCACTAGACTACCAGGGAGGCTTCTTTTAAATAAGAGGGGGCCCAGGGGGTTGGATAGGGACCACGACTACCAGGTAATTGTTGGCACCACGACGTAGACTGTGGAACCTGGCCTGAGTTGGTATTGAAGCTACCTGAGGGGGAAAATCCCCGTAGGTCACCAACATCAGGAGGCAAGACCGGAGGAAGATAGGGGCCTGCTGGAGCTTCGCCACTACCAGCCCATGTTTCCCACAGGTTGAGTCCTTGGGTACCAGGGCCAGCTGGACTTAGGTGGGCCCCTGTAGTGATACACTGGCATAAGGTCAGTGGGTCCAAAGGTGTTGCCCAAAGTGAAGTTTGGTGGCAGGTGGCCATCAGACAGGGTGATGTCCAGAATGAGGTTCAATGGCAGATGGTAGGCTGGCAAGGTAAGGACCAGACCGAGGTCCAGTTACTGGTGGCTAGCAGGCAAGGGGAAGGCTAGACTGAGGTCCAATGGCTGGCGGCTAACAGGCGAGGTGAAGGCCAGACTGAAGTCCAATGGCCGGCAGCTAGTAAGCAAGGTAAAGTCCAATCTGAGATCCAATGGCAGGCAGCCAGCAGACAAGGTGAAGTCCGGTCCGAGGTGCAATGGTAGGTAGCTAGCACGCAAGGTGAAGTCCAGCCCAAAGGTCAGAAGCCAGAGAGATCCATCTGAGGGGAGAAGGTACGAGGAGTCAGGAACTGGAACAGGAATCCTTCAAGGAAGCAGTGCAGGATCCCAAGAAGAAGCAACACAGGACACTTGTTGCCAAGCCATATAGGTATGGCCTGGAGGAGCCTTAAATAGGCCTGAGTTCATAATGTCAACCTCCAGGGCAGGCTCAGGTGTAGGTATTCTAGATTATTATGGTCCGTGTATATGGTGATGAGGTATTGTGCCTTCTCAAGCCAGGGTTGCCATTCTTTGAAGGCGAGTTTGATCTCCTGAAGTTCCTTATCACCGATCCTGTAGTTCCATTCCGCAGGAGAAAACTGTGTGGAGAAAAAGGAGCTTGGGTGGAGGGTGCCGGAGGAAGAATGTTGGATCAGTACCGTCCCCTATTCCCTCGAAGGAGGCGTCAACTTCTACCACAAAGGGGCATAGTGGATTGGGGTGCCGGAGGCAAGGTTCCTGGAGAAAGGCAGCCTTTAAGCATTGGAAGGCTGTTACAGCTTCATGAGGCCACTGCTTGGGGTTCGCAGCTTTCTAAGTAAGGGCTGTGAGCAGAACCTCTAGCTTGGAATAATTGTGGATTTCTTGGGTTAGCCAAGTAATAGTTGGCTAACCCAAGAAATCGTTGTATGACCTGTAGGCTGTGGCCAATTCTGGATACTCTTGAGTTTCTCCGGATCCATCCGGAATCCCTGCCAGAAGACAATGTAGCCTAGAAAGGGCATGCTGTCCTTCTTGAAGGAGCATTTTTCAAGTTTGGCAAATAGATGGTGGTCTTGGAGAAGTTGAAGCACCCGGGTGACATCCAGGCAATGGATCTGGAGATCCTTGGAGAAGACTAAGATGTCATCCAAATAGACGACTATGCATTTATACAGCAAGTTATGGAAAACCTCGTTCATCATATTTTGGAAGACGGCCAGGGCATTGCAGAGTCCAAATGGCATCACTAAGTACTCGTAGTGCCCATCACGAGTGATGAAGGCCGTCTTCCACTCATCACCTTCCGAGATGCAAATCAGGTTATAGGCCCACGAAGGTCAAGTTTGGATAAGATCCGGGTCCCTGCAGGCGGTCGAACAATTCCGCAATAAGCAGGGGATAGCGATCCTTCTGGGTGATGGCATTCAAGCCCCTGTAATCAATACAGGGGCAGAGTGACCCGTCTTTCTTGGCAACGAAAAAGGAGCCAGGCCACGAAAAAGGAGCCAGCCCCCGTGGGGGATGTGGATTTGTTGATGAAGCCCTTGGCCAAATTCTCCTGCACATACTCGGACATGGCCTTGGTCTTGAGGAGAGATAGTGGATAGACCTGGCCCCGAGGGGGTTCTGAGTTAGGCAGGAGATTGATGGCACAGTCATATTAGCAGTGATGGGGCCTGATGAGGTTCATCCCAGGATACTGAGGGAGCTCAGAGATGTGCTGGCAGCTCTGCTGTGTGTCCTGTTCAATAACTCCCTGGAAATGGGAGTGGTGTTGAGTGATTGGAGAAGAGTGACGGTGGACCCGCTTCACAAGAGCAGGAGCAGACAGGAGGCTGGAAACTACAGGCTGGTTAGCCTCACCTCGGTGGTGGGAAAGGTATTGGAGTCGTTGCTGAAGGAAAGAATTATGAACTATCTACAAGCAGAAGAATTGATGGACCAGAGGCAGCATGGTTTCACCAAGGGAAGGTCCTGTCAGACAAATCTGATCGACTTTTTTGATTGGGTGACTAAGGAATTGGATAAAGGAAGAGCACTCGATGTCATCTACTTGGATTTTAGCAAAGCTTTTGATACAGTGCCACACAGGAGGCTGGGGAATAAAATGAGAAGCTTAGGAGTGAGTGCCGAGGTGGTGGCCTGGATTGCAAACTGTCTTGCAAACTGTCTTCTGTCCGCCAACCAATGTGTGATGGTAAATGGAACTTACTCTGAAGAGAGAGCGGTGTTCAGCGGAGTGCCGCAAGGATCGTTGTTGGGACCCGTCCTGTTCAATATCTTTGTGAGCGAAATTGCGGACGGGATAGAAGGTAGGGGTATGCATTCATTTTCACCGTATTGGCAATCCGCAACATATATGTCCCTATTCGTTATATTCGTGGGGAGGCGAAACGTATCACGACTCCCCACGAATATAACTTATCATCCGTTGCATTCATTGGCCCCATTTTGAAGGGGCCGATTTTAATTTTAATTCCTATAAAATCCGGGGTCGGTGCGCACAACTTGCATGCGCCAAGCCTGAGGGGAGCCCCGATGGCTTTCCCCATTCCCTCCAAGGCTGCTCTGAAATCAGAGCGACCTCGGAGGGAACTTTTTTTTTTTGCCCCTCCCCCCCAGCCCTAACTAAATCGTACCCTCCCCCCCTACCTTTGTTGTAGGCCCCGACACAGGCCGCTGTGTTGGGGCACTTGGCCATGCCCCCGGACCACAGCCCTGCCCCGGGTTGCCAATTTTTGCAAGCCCCAGGACATACGCACATCCCAGGGCTTGCGCGCACCGCTGAGCCTATGCAAAATAGGCTCGGCGCGCGCGGGGGTTTTTTTAAGGGTTACACGCATAACCTACGTGCATAACCCTTTTAAAATCTGCCCCAAAGGATGCCATTTCGCACTATCCAGAGCCAAAAACCAGCCCTTTCCTGTTAGTCATCAGTGACTCACAGGTAAGGGTCGGACAGGTTGGCACGGATACCGGAATGCAGCGTATCAGCGCTTACATTCTGTGAAATACACTGAATGCAGCCAATCGCGCTGTCATTCAGTGCTCGGTGACCATTTTACTGATGACCCAGCACTATATATACTTCAGCACGAGGCATGCCACGCACTTTCTTTGCAGGGGTGGTGTGGGGAGGTGGGCTTTGTCGAAGGAGGCTGCACTGAGAGATAGGCTAGATAGTAAAGAGAAAAAAAAAGCTATTTAATCTTTATTTCGCTGCCAGCTAGCCCTGTTTGTGTTTAAAGCAGTTTATTATTTAGGTGATCTGAGACGGTCTCTGGGTGCCAGGGAGAGAAGCTGCTAGCAGTGCCATTTTTTTTTTTCATTCACCCTCTGGGCTAGGCTGCAAGCAAGCACGATTTGGGTGTTGTGGCTGGGAGAGATATATTCAATTTTGCTAGAATTTGCATTGGGAAATATATTTCATCGATTTTCGTGCTGTGCCAACAATTCCAACTTTTTTAAACTGAGTTTATTTAATTCAACTCACTCAGTCTCTCTGTGCACTGGGCTTCAGTGGGCAGTGGGTAGTTTAACAGACTGAACTTTATTATTGGGATGGTCTGTGCAGTGAAATCCCCAGTCTGCCTCTCTTTTGTGCTTACAAGCAAGCTTTGTGTGTGTGCACACCAAACACGTTACATTAGTGCACAGCAAGTCACCATGACAGTGGGCAGTAGGTAGGCATTAGGCAGTGACATTAAATCCATAATGTCAGGGAAAGCTAGATGTCATCGAGTGATTGGGACTGGCAGAGGCAGGACTTCAAAAGACACTAGTGCCACTCCCCCATTAAAGTTAAAAAGGCACCTGTCACAATCTAAACTTTGTAGTGGCAGGTGATTCCATCCAGAAAAAAATGAAATCTGACCATGATGCATCACCATCGCCACCACCTGTTTCTGGCCCTGTAGTTTTGAAGGTGAGGGAAAGGGGAGACTGAGTCATGCCAGACAAAATGTGGACACCCAAAAGCAGCAGGGGGACAGAAGTCTCAACTAACACTTAGCGTTGATAATGTAGCGCAGTCACTGTTTGCTTCTGATTCAGATGAAGAATCATCTTGTGTGGGATTCTCATCTGAAATGGAAGAAGTAATAGCTGACGAAGCTTTCGGAGGATCAGTTAGTCCTGTCTTAGCATCCACTTCAGTGCAGCAGGAAGAGATGAAACTGATGAGGAGGAGGAGGAAGAGCAGTCAGAACAGGCACAGAGGGTGACTGAGGCCCCTGGCATTGCTTCTCAGGGTGCACCCACTACCTCAGCTCCAGTGCCAGCATCCACCCCCAAGGCTTTAGAGAAGGGAGGATCATGAAAGGCATATGCGATCTGGAGCCACTTAAAAGTGATGGATGACCCACATTTTGCTTGGTGTAATTACTGTGGCAGGGATATTAGCAGAGGACATCTTTCTAATTTTAGCATGACGCATCATATGAAGAGGCAACACCCAACAAGATTACTGCCATCTGGGGATGGTGGCAGTTAGAGATGTGAATCGGAACCGGAATCGGTACGGATTCCGGTTCCGATTCACATCGTTTTTTTTTTTCGTCTGGCCCGATCGCGGTTTTGTTTATCGGCTGCACCCGAGCCGATAAACAAAAAACCCACCCCGACCCTTTAAAACTAATCCCTTAGCTCCCCCCCCCAAAAAAAATTTTTTTACAGGTACCTGGTGGTCCAGTGGGGGTCCCGGGAGCGATCTCCCGCTCTCGGGCCGTCGGCTGCCACTAATCAAAATGGCGCCAATGGCCTTTGCCCTTACCATGTGACAGTGTATCCGTGCCATTGGCTGGCCCCTGTCAAATGGAGGGAGCACTGGATGGCTGGCTCCATCTTTAAAAATGGAAGACTGGTTGTTCAGTCAGCGAGGGGGCAGGGAAGCCCGCAACTGAAGGAGCTGATGCACCCGGATGAACTGTGGAATCCAAGCATTGGCCAAGCGTACCACTGCCAAGACAAGAGACTCTAGAACCTTCTGCTGCTCCAGGATCTTTTGGGCTAAGCCCAGTACGGCCTGCGGGGCAGAGGCCTCCGTTGGGTCCATGGGCTTGGCAATCTGTTGGCACCACGACATAGACTGTTGACCCTTGGCCTGAGTTGGTGTTGACGCTACCTGAGGGGGAAACCCCCCGCAGATCACCAACGTAAGGAAGCGATGCCGGAGAAGACAGGGGCCAGCTGGAGCTTTGCCACTTCCAGGCCATGTTCCACTCAGTTTGAGCCCTTGGGTACCAGGGCCAGCTGGTTTTAGGTGGGCCCCTGTGGAGATACACCGGCGTAAGGTCTGTGGGTCTGAGGGTGTTGCCCAGAGCGAGGTTCATGGAACTCGGGTGGCCATCAGACAGGGCAATGTCCAGAACGAGGTTCGATGCAGATGGTAGACTGGCAAGGTAAAGACCAAACCAAGGTGCAGGTACTAGCGGCTAGCAGGCAAGGTGAAGGCCAGACTGAGGTCTAAGGGCTGGTGGATAGCAGGTGAGGTGAAGGACAGACCGAGGTCCAAGGGCTGGCCCCCTAGCAGGCAAGGTGAAGTTCAGTCCAAAGGTCAGAAGCCAGAGAGATCCGTCTGAGGGGAGAAGGTACGAGGAGCAAGGAGCTGGAACAGGAGTCCTTCAAGGAAGCAGCGCAGGATCCTGAGAGGAAGCAAAGCAGGAGACTCGTCACCAAGCCATCTGGGTACGGCCTGGAGGAGCCTTAAATAGGCTCGAGTTGATGTCATCCTCCAGGGCGGGTGCAGGTTTCACGCCATTGGCCCTTTAAATTGCAGCCATATCCACGTGCGCACGCAAAGGGGCACTCAGGGCAGGGAAGCTGGTGGCGTCCCATGCGCCGGCGAGGCCGGGGAGGCCCCAGTGTATGAGAGTGCGAGCAGAGTCGAACAGGGAAGGCAGGCTGCTGAAGCCAAGGACCCACAACGACTGAACTATACAGTCTTGGTAAACAAATAAGAATGGGGGTAGCTTGCTTATTGCGGCGGTTACTATCCTTAACCAATTAAGCCAGATACTTCACTTTGAATGCATATCCAGCATTGTTCTCTGCTTCAAAAGCAGGGGGAAATGTGGAAAAGAGGATTTATATTCAGATAACAACCAACAAGGCATTGATCTGTGCAGTCTGGGTAAACAAGCATCGGGGTAACATGCCTGATGCGGCGGTTATTACCCTTAACCATTAAGCCTTATGTGCACCTTTGTTGCAACTCCAGCATTACTCTCTGCATCAATGGCAGGGGGTGGGAGGAAATTCAAATCAATCAGTTACCAACAAGGGCTCTGAACTTGGTGGTCAGTGAAACAGATAAGTATGGGAAAAATAAGTGTGGGAGTTTGGGCAGACTGGATGGGCTGTTTGGTCTTTTTCTGCTGTCATTTCTATGCTTCAATGTTTCTTTGATCCAGGCACGGCAGGGAGGTATCACTGGGCAGATGGAGCCGACCTAGGGGTTCCGCGGACGGTGAGTGCAACAGTAATGCTTTGTGAGGGTAGTCTAGGGGTAGAAGGGCTGATACTGGGAGCATGGGAGATGTTTGATTTGGATTGTGCCATCAGGTGTAGTGAACCATCAAGGGGGCACTTTTTACTTAGATCCAGCCCTGTGTGCAGCTGATTTGACTCTTGGACAGGGATGAGATTTGACATTGAAACCAATTTTGAAGTACATTTAGTAACATATAGCCCTAGTCATCATTTCTGTCTTAGTGGTTTATGGCGACTATTTTCTTTTATTTAAGACTTCTATTTATTTATCCTTCTTTCATATTCTATAAAACCCTGTTTTAGGCAGCAATTATATTCCTGATTGATAGCGACATATAAAATAATGCAAACATTGTTTTAAAAGTTGCATGCCCTAAATATATTAATTAAATTTCATTAATAAATGACAGAAACATTAATTTAGATTAAAAATATGCTTTCTACAAAAAGTTATTAAAAAAATCTCAGTCAATTTTATGTGTTGATATGAAACACTTGCTACTGATCAGAATATTTGATTCTGAGCAAAGACTTCTGTTCTTTAACAAATTACATTAAAAGCAAGTATCTCTGACAGGAACAGAAAATTTAAAAGATAGACTGGAAAAAAACAAGAAACTTTTCTACTAAAATAAAAATATAGTGTTCTGCACCATTCACTCAAAACAGGATGATACTCTCATCAGGAAAGCCACAGAGGCTTTTATCAAGATGAATGAAACAATTATGAGTTTCCCATATCAGCTAAATCTGACTTGGGGATTTCTGATGTATGTTTCTACAGTTTCAGTATCCGGTGCTTTAATCTCATTTCATTATCAAACTCTTGATAAACTGATTTACATTACCTCCTCTTGTAAAATCAGCTTTTACTGTTAATGCTTTGAGAGTTTCCTGACATTGCCAAGCTGAAAAAATGTAATGTTTTGGTTTTCAAAAATACCCAAATGTCAGTTGAAACTGTTAGCAGTGTTTTTTATGTTTATACCACAAACTAGTAAAAAAAGCAAGAAAGCGCAACTGAAGACACTCATTATTTATTGTATACCATTCAACGTAACAATGAGGGCCATACAAGTTAATGTCACATCATTGCACAATTGCACTATATCTAGTATTATGTGCATTCGTTTGCAACACAATGGCAATCCACAATGTATACATCCCTATTTTTTGTATTCATGGTTTCACGAAATGCATCGCGATCCCCAACGAATACAACATATCATATTAGTTTCATTCTTTTGGCTCACAGTGATTTCTTAGCAGCCATTTGAAATAGGACATAGCAAAAACCAGCCCTTTCCTGTGAGTCATAAGTGACCTCACAGCCCTGTCATAGAGTGGATGAGACAGGTTGGCAAGGAGACAAAAATGCAACCTATCAGAGCTAAACATTTTTCTAATGCAGCCAATCGCCACGCTCACTCAGTGCTCTGTGACGCTATTCCTTATGACACAGCACTATTTATACGTTAAGCACAGGAAGTGCCATGCACTTTCTTGGTGGGGATGGCTTGGGGAGGTGATCCGGGGAGGTGGAAGAACTCAGAGCTAGTCTGAGTGTCTCAAATCTGTATTCATTTGCTAGCTACTTTGATAGAATTTTCCATTGAAAAAGATATTTGTTCGATTTTGCTGCAGTGCTGCCACTAGCTAGCCATACTTTTTTTGACCACTTTTTTTTCTTGATCTGAGACGGACTCTCTATCTGTGCCACTGAGAGAAGCTGCTAGCAGTGGCATTCTTCTGCTTAATGTACCCCCTGGGGTAGGTTGCAAGCAGGATTTGGGTATTGTGGGTGGGAGATATATTCAGTTGCTAGTTACTTTGATAGAATTTTCCATTGAAAAATATATTTGTTCGATTTGGCTGCAGTGCCAAGCAAGCCATCCTTTTTATTTAACTGTCTTTAATTTAACTGTCTCTATGTGTTCTTTTAAGCGAAGAAGACAAGGCACTCACTGGACATCAGTGGGCAATGGGCAGTTTTGCAGACTCACATATATTGGGACAGCCGTGCTCTCTGAAGCCAAATCCCCATTGGGCCTCTTTTGTAGTTACAAGCTTGGTGTGTGCACATACAGTGGTCCCACTTTTAGTGTACATCCAGGCACAGCCTCGTGGGCCTGAGGGCAGTTTTGCAGACTCGAGTATATTGGGACAGTAGTGCTCTCTGAAGCCAAATCCCCAGTGGGCTTCTTTTGTAGTTACAAGCTTGGTGTGTGCACATACAGTGGTCTCACTTTTAGTGTACATCCAGGCACAGCCTCAAGGGCCTGGGGGCACTTTTGCAGACTCACATATATTGGGAGAGTGGTGCTTTCTGAAGCCAAATCCCCAGTGGGCCCCTTTTTGAAATTATTCTTTTAATTGAAATCCCTAGAAGACAGAGACATTAAATCCATAATGTTAGGGAAAGCTAGACATGGTCAAGTGATTGGGACTGGCATAGGAGGCACTTCAAAAGGCAGTGTCAGTCCCCCATTAAAGTTAAAAAAAAAAAAAAAAAAAAAAAAAAAAAAAAGGACCTGTTCCACTCAAGGATCAGCACTCTCCGCCACACTCTTTAATATCTACCTTCTTCCACTGTGCCATCTGCTAGCAGGCATGGGTATCATACACTACATATACGCTGATGATATTCAAATATTACTTCCAATCGAAGACTCACTGGAAAAAACACTAAACTTAGCAATAATGTACCTTGACATCATTAAACAACTACTAAATCAAATGGAACTAGTCATTAACATAGAAAAAAACGAATTCCTCCATCTTGAACGAAAAAACATAAGTCATCCAATCTCCAATACTACTAAAGAACAATCAGAAAATTGAAATAGCCGAGAAAGTACGGAACCTCGGGGTAATAATAGACACTAAACTCAGCCTCAAACAACACATATCATTAAAAGTCAAAGAAGGATATGCCAAACTAATGGTCCTCAGAAAACTTAAACCGCTACTAAATCAAACTAACTTCCGAACTGTCCTACAAGCGCTAATATTTGCCAGCACTGACTACTGTAATGCACTACTATTAGGATTACCATACACGACAATAAGACCACTCCAAATTCTACAAAACTCAGCTGCGCAAATTTTAACAGGAAAAAGAAAAAGAGATCACATCACTCCAACACTGGCTGAACTACACTGGCTCCCAATTGAACACAGGATAAAATATAAAACCCTTTGCACTATACATAAGCTAATCCACGACGAGAAAGCGGAATGGTTAAACACAGCTCTCCGAGTCCATGTCCCACACAGGAACCTCAGATCTGCCAACAAAGCCCTCCTAACTATACCCTCAGTAAAAACTGCAAAACTAACACAAGTCAGAGAAAGAGCACTATCATTGGCTGGGCCGATTCTATGGAACACCATGCCCACAAAGGTAAGATTACAGAGAGACTTCAAGGCTTTCAAAAAGAGCTTAAAAACATGGCTCTTTAGAGAAGCCTTTTCACAAGGAGAGCGAGAATGAGAGAAACGCTGAAAGCTGTACACATATAATCTTTATACAGCACTAGCACAATATATGTATGTACGTCATGGTTCGTTTACCACACCCTTAATTGAAATGTTTAAATAAGTATTTTGTTGTAGTCACAGGACATATTAAACAACACTGAACATATAGCTTTTTATGAAACTTTGTTACCGAACTTATAAGGCACCACCCTAATATTAGGAACAGAAACATGTACAATTTACTATATGTGCCTCTATGTAAACCGTTATGACGGTAATATACTGAATGACAGTATAGAAAAGATTTTAAATAAATAAATAAAATCTCTGGAGGGGCAGGCAGTTCCATCTGGAAAAAAATGAAATTTAAAAATGATGCATCGCCACCACCTGTTTCTGCCCCTGTAGTTTTGCAGATGAGGGAAGGGAAGGCTGAGTCATGCCAGACAAAATGGCAACACCCAAAATCAGCAGTGTGACAGCAGGCTCAACTTAGCATTGACAATGTAGTGCATGCACTGTTTGCTTCTGATTCCGATGAAGAATCATCTTGTGTGGGATTCTCATCATCAGAAATGGAAGAAATAATAGCTGAAGAAGGTTTAGGAAGATTAGTTAGTCCTGTCTTAGCTTCCACTTCAGTGCAGCAGGGGAGAGATAAAATTGATGATGAGGAGAAGGAAGAACAGTCAGTGTAGGCACAGGTTGTGACTGATGCCCCTGGCATTGCTTCTCAGGGTGCACCCACTACTTCATTTCCAGTGCCAGCATCCACTACAAAGGCTGTAGAGAAAGGATCACGAAAGAAATCTGAGATCTGGAGCCACTTTAAAGTGACGGAGGACTTGCATTTTGCTCAGTGTAATTACTGTGGCAGGGCTATTAGCAGAGGCAAGCAAATGGGACATCTATCTAATTTTGGCATGACGCATCATATGAAGAGGCAACACCCAACAGCAATACTGCTATCTGGGGATGGTGGCAATATCAGTCAGGGGACCCCTTTTTCCAGGCAGCGTAAAGTGGTTGAAAAGGAGCAGAGTCACCCCACGCCCTCAGCCCCTTCTAGCAGTCAGGTGGCAGGCCAGCAGCCCCCTGCCATGTGGCAGAAACGACAACCCACCTTGGAGGAAATGGGGTGGTGTGCGTTAACACTATCCCAGGGTAGGAATCAGGCAGCCTCAAAAGTTGTAACCAGGAGCATTGGGGAAATGATTGTCCTTGATGACCAGCCCTTGCGGATAGTGGAGTATGTGGGTTTCAAGCATTTGCTGAAGGTCTTAGTTCCAAATTACAAAGTCCCGTCTAGAACCACATTTAGTAGAATGGTCATATCCAGCCTGTACAACCAGTGTCGCAGTCACATCCAAGCACTGCTAACTAAGGCAGAGTGGAGTATGCATTTCACCTGTGATATCTGGACCGCCATGAATGCTGCACACTTTTACCTCTCCCTGACAGCACAGTGGCTGAGGCAGGGGCAGTCAGCAGCTGTTAGTGAACAAGTATCAGGGTGGAGGTGGGCTTTACTGCACACCCACCTGACAGACAAGACCCATACCTCAGCCAATATTCTAGCATGCATCAGATAGATGCTGGCAGGCTGGCAGCTATACCAGCGAGACAGGAATCCTCAGGCAGGGCTCTTTGTCACAGACAATGGTACAAACATGGTAAAGGCAATAACCGACGGGTGCTTTCAGAATATACGATGTTTTGCACACACTCTGCACCTGGTAGTGAAGTCAGCTCTGGGGTTAGAGTCTAATCATCAGGAGAATGAATACCTGCATATGTTAATACACAATTGCAGTAACATAGCAGTGCACTTCCACAGAAGTGTGAAGGCAGGGCATGTTCTCCCACAAAAGCAGACTGATTTGGACATGCCTCACAATGGTCTCATTCAAGACATTGCCACCCAGTGGAATTCCACTTTTATGATGCTGCATAGGTTAGTGGGGCTGCAGATACCCCTTCATGAGCTTTCTGGTTCAATGGACATAAATGTGCATAATCCCCTAGGGCATCATGATTGGTTAGTCATGAGTCAGCTGGTAAACATCCTGCAGCCATTCAAGGATGTCACGGAGGAGCTGAGTTCCAGAAGTGCCACTTTGGCTGACATCATCTCTATAGTTAATTTTCTGGAGGAAAATTTGGAGGGCTTTAAAAAGGAAGAGGGAATGACAGCTGAGGTGCTGCATTCTCTGGACATTTTGCAGAAGCCGGTGCAAGAGAGATTAAGGCCTTTAACAGAAGAGCACACATACATGTTCGCCACAGTCTGTGATCCCCATGTGAAAGGCAAACTCACCCTACAGTCCAATTGTTACTCATTTGTGAAGGAACTGCTGTTACCAAAAGTCCATGATCAGGAGTGCCATAGGCAGAGACAGGTTAGGCATGAAGCAGAGGAGGAAACTGCAGCGGGCACTTCAGAGAGTTGTGCTAGCCCAAGCAGGAGCAGTACTCTGTCAGCGACAGCTACTACCTCCTCCTCCTCCTCCACGTCTGTACGCCAAAGGCATGTTGCCCATAAAAAATCATTTGTTCTGCAATGGGCAAGAGAAAGCAGCTGGCATGAGTAACTCTCAGCCCACCCAAGCAAAGGAGACAGCAGCACAACTGTCAGTGACACGGTATCTCTCAGAACCCATAGAGGACATGCAGATAGAACTGCTAGTATATTGGGCACACATGTCCACTGTTTGGCCACACCTAGCCAAAGTGGCTCAGCGATATCTGTCATGCCCACCAACCAGTGTACCCAGTGAATGTGTATTTTCAATGATAGGGGATATCATGAGCCCTCATCACTCAAGGCTTGCACCAGAGTTGATAGAAATGCTAGTGCTTTTGAAAATAAACCTGCCTTTCCTTGGTATCCAAATTTTCCCTGTGAATGGCAAGATGAATAAAAGCAATTGAACGCATTCCAGCAGCTCCAACTGCCTCCTATGCTCCAGATAATATCAGCACAGGTACCTGATCTGAAACGCAGTGCCTGTCCATCCACTGTCCAGGCCATACATCCCTACAAGGGCCTGACCTCAAACGCTGTGTCTGAGTTTACTTCTAGTATTTCTAATTTCATTTCATGTATTTGTGCATCACTTCTTTCCAGAATATTCTTTTCCTGTTTTGCAATAATTGGAATGTAAGAACATAAAAAGCTGACTTCCGATGTTGGACCTTGCATATTTCATATGCTCAATAGTTTTCATGACCATCATAATATGGGCCATGTTCCCGAAATCTTTCTTAGGTGCCAACAGTAATATTTCTAGTACTATAGAAAACTGGTGTCCCTATGAGGGCTTGACCTCTATCCTCTAATGCTGTGTGCCTCTGTCCAGGCTTTACGTCTCTACAAGCGTTTGACCTTGAATTCTGTGCCTGTCCATCCGGGCCTTATGTTCCTAAAAGGGTTTGACCTCTAATGCTGTGCCTGTCCATCCAGGCTTTACGTCTCTACAAGAGTTTGACTTTGAATTCCATGCCTGTCCATCTGGGCCTTATGTCCCTAAAAGGGCTTGACTTCTAATGCTGTGCCTATCCGTCCGGGCCTTATGTCCCTAAAAGGGCTTGACCTCTAATGCTGGCCTGTCCATCCAGGCTTTGCGTCTCTACAAGGGTTTGACCTTGAATTCTGTGCCTGTCCATCCGGGCCTTATGTTCCTAAAAGGGCTTGACCTCAAATGCTGTGCCTGTCCGTCCAGGCCTTATGTCCCTAAAAGGGCTTGACCACTAATGTGCCTGTCTGTCTAGGCATTACGTCTCTACAAGGGTTTGACCTTGAATTCTGTGCCTGTCCATCCAGGCCTTATGTCCCTAAAAGGGCTTGACCTCTAATGCTGGCCTGTCCATCCAGGCTTTGCGTCTCTACAAGGGTTTGACCTTGAATTCTGTGCCTGTCCATCCAGGCCTTATGTCCCTAAAAGGGCTTGACCTCAAATGCTGTGCCTGCCCATCCCATGAAACTATTTTTGAAGGAGATATTGCTCTCAAACAAGTTTTTCCCAGAATTTATCATGGATTATGTTCACTAATCCCTGGGTGTGGTAAACCCCATCTATTCTTAAATAAGTTTCACAACTTTTAGACTAAGGAATAGGTCCTGTAGAAAGCAGTAGAGCTCGAACATTTACAATATAAAATTTCCTGCATTTTTCCTAATTAGACTATGAAGAGAAAAGCTGCCTATACAGAGGTGAAACTTTGTTGCATGACAGAAATCTCAAGTTCTGCTTAGTTTATCCTGCAAAATTGTCTGTAAACATGCAAAGAGAGTGATGAGTTTCCCAGATGAACCTAACATATTTGTGAAATAGCAGAGGCCCTTTGATGATGAGGATAATGGAGCTCTGAAGCCATGACCATGCAGCATCTGCATCTTTGATGCTGTCCTATGCTGGCACCTGTAAAATGGTGGAAGGTACTGTGAAAAGAGACATGGTTCTCCCATGTTCCCAGAGGTCCATGATGAGTGTACGGCCATATCTTCAAATCCATTTATTACTCTCTTCTGAACAAAAGGGATATGGGAAATCCACACTTTGCAGTTGGGGAATCTTTCACAAGAGTATGATGTGATCTTCTAGCAGAGAAAATATTTTTTTATTGTTTCGGTGCTTTTTCTTTTTCTTGCTGAAGTGCCTGGGATTGGGGTAAAACAAGGAAAAATGGATCTAAAATAAAATAGTTACCTAGCCCCTGGATGTCACTGGGGTGGTTACTGGCACAGTGTTGGTTCCATGGTAGCTGAGACGTAACGATCTGCCAGAGAGGGAGAAGGTCCTTACTGGCAGTGATGTGCTGCAGGAGGAAAGCATGGGCCCTACTGTGAGGCCAAGAAAGCAGTGATTTGCTGCAGCTGTAGAGCCAATGAGGTAGTGTAAGCAGCAGGAAAGTTGAGCCGTTTCTGCTTCTGTGGTTGATATCCCAGCCACAGTGATGGCATGGGTGCATGAACACCACTGTGTTTCAGTGGGGTTTGGTTTAAGGGGCATCTGGAGTAGCAAGCAAAGCTCCTGGCATGATAGAGAACTGCAGGTTTAGATTTACAATGATGTCACATCTAGGCCATGGTCTGACACACAGAGATGGTAAAATACATAAAATAAGTTTAAAAAAACAAAATTACATAATTAAGTACAGAGGGCAGGCTTACAATTAACCCTATCTAGCCCCTGCCGCAATTAAAAATGTTATGAAAAGGGTTGTTCTATATATAGTTTGGCTTGTTGCAGTTTCCAGTTCAGTATTTGTCTGCATATTTCTTTTTATACTTTATGGCTCTTTATTCCGCATTTAAGGGTCAGTCTGTTCTGCATGTGTGGCCAAGGTAAGATATTCTGCTAGTGTTCAGTTTCTGTGTATGAATCTATAGCAGCTTAGATTGTTCTGTTTTCTGACTTGGTGTATAGGTGTTTTTGGACCTGGTGTAATATTTGCAGTGTTGCCTTTACATAAGTAGGGTTGTTGCTGTTTTGAGTATTGGCAGACAATACTTTTTTAGTAGGGGAGGTTTACTATACTGTAATTGTAATTCAGTTTGCACATATTATAATGGGCCTAATACCATATGGATTTGAAATGTCTTTTTTTTTCAGGGTTTTTTGATTGGCACCACAGCAATGCATGCAAATAAATTAAACATGGAAGTGATATTTTTATCTCAGAAGATTGTACTATTTCATGTAAAATGTTATTCTAAATGCCTAGTTTTTATTTATGTATGGGTTGCACAGGGCCTGGGGAGTGCAAGGATGTAAGGTTTACCTAGGGTCCTTAATACACTTGCACCAAACTTGGCTGTACTGGTTCTGTGTGAAAGCGGGATTTCATCTGGAGCTGTGCTACTTTGGGTCAATGGCTCTCCCAGTCTTGTCCACAGTTTAATTTTTCTTTTTTAAGCTATGAAGAAACTGCATAGAACACTTCTGACTCCCTGCCCCGCACCCCCCCCCCCCCCCCAAAGTATGTAGGCAGAAGAGACCTTGGATAACCATAAAAGCAGTAGACTGTGTAGCTCACAGTCAATGAGAATACGCTGGAGTACTGGCAGTAAGGGAGGGAATGATGGGTGGCACAGAGAAGTGGAGACCAGATACAATAACATAAAGGGAGGGGTAATCCAGGAGGAAGTGCCTATGCAGTGTTTTTGAGGGTTCTGATTGAGGTGGCTGGGATCCTTGAGAACATAAGAACATAAGATATGCCATACATGGTCAAACCAAGAGTCCATCAAGTCTACCATCCTGTGTCCAACAGTGGCCAATCCAAGTCATAAGTACCTGACAAGAACCCAAACATTAAATAGATCCCAGGATACTATTCCTTATTGGTTAATAGCAGTTTATGGACTTCTCCACTAGGAACTTATCCAAACCTTTTATAAACCCAGTTACACTAACTGCTGTAACCCCATCCTCTGGCAATGAATTCCATGGCTTAACTATGCATTGAGTGAAAAATACATTTCTCCGATTTGTTTTAAATGAGCTACTTGTTAATGCAGTGCCCCCTAGTCCTTCTACTATCTGAGAGAGTAAATAATTGATTTACATTTACCTGTTTCTTTCATGATTTTGTAGCCTCTATCATATCCCCTCAGCTATCCCCTAAGCTCTAAGACCCTTATCATTTTGGTCACCTCTGCATTTTCTCCAGTGCAAATATATCTATTTTGAGATGTGGTGACCAGAATTGCACACAGTATTCAAGGTGCGGTCTCACCATGGTTGATACAGAGCCATTGTGGCATCCACCATTTTATTTGCCTTTCCCTTTCTAATAATTTCTAACATTCTGTTTGCTTTTTTGACCACCACAGCACACTGAGCTGATGAATTAAATGTATTATCCACTCTGACACTTAGATTTCTTTCCTGGTTGGTAACTCCTAAGATGTAACCTAACATTGTGTAACTATAGCAAGGATTATTTTTCCCTATATACATAACCTTGCGCTTGTCCACATTAAATTTAATCTGCCATTTGGAAGCCCAATCTTCCAGTCTCATAAGATCCTCCTGCAATTTATCATAATCCACTTAAAATTTAATTACTCTGGGGAAGATTTTCAAAGGTGTACACGCGTAAGATACGTGCGTACCCCCCGAAAACCTGCCCCAAGCTCCCCCTACGCAGCCGAGCCTATGTTGAATAGACTAGGTGGCGCCCGCAAGCCCCGGGACGTGCATAAGTCCCAGGGCTTTCCTGGGGGGCGTGTCGGGGCGTGTCAGGGGCGTGTCGCGGCGGCGCGACATCCGGGGGCAGGGCCGCGGGCATGGTTCCGGCCCGGGACATTTCGGGGGCATTGCCGAGGCCTCAAAAACTGCTTCCAGGCCGGGGAATCGTGCGCCTGCGGCCGGCCCGGCGCGCACAAGTTATGCCTACCTCGGGCAGGCGTAACTTTGCCAACAAAGGTGGGGGGTTTAGATAGGGCTGGGGGGTGGGTTAGGTAGGGGAAGGTGCTGGGGGGGGGGTGGAAGGAAAGTTCCTTCTGAGGCCGCTCCAATTTCAGAGTGGCCTTGGAGGGAACGGAGGCAGGCTGTGCGGCTCGGCGCGCAGGCTGCCGATTTTGCACAGCCTTGCGCGCACCGACCCCGGATTTTAAAGGATACATGCGGCTACGCGCGTATCTATTAAAATCCGGCATACTCTTGTTCGCGTGGGTGTACTTTATTAAAATCTAACCCTCTGGGTTTAAAAATGGTTTGGATAAATTCTTGGAGGAGAAGTCCATTAACTGCTATTAATCAAGTTTATGTAGGTAAAAGCCACTGCTATTAATTGTGTCATTAGCATGGGATCTTCTTAGTGTTTGGGTAATTGCCAGGTTCTTGTGGCCTGGTTTGGCCTCTGTTGGAAGCAGGGTGCTGGGCTTGATGGACCCTTGGTCTGACCCAGCATGGCAATTTCTTATGTTCTTATAATTTTATATCATCTGCAAATTTAATAACCTCACTCATCGTACCCCCTTTCCAGATTGTTTATAAATATATTATAAAGCACAGGTCTAAGTAAAAATCCCTGAGGCATTCCACTGTTTGTTTTTCCACTGTGAAAACAGACCATTTAATCTTACTCTCTGTTTCCTATCTTTTAATCAATTTGCTATCCACAAAAGGTCATTGCCTTCTATCCCAAGATTTTTTTGTTTTTTTTAGAAGCCTCTCAAGAGAAATATTGTTGAACACCTTCTGAAAATCAAAAAGCACCAACCACATCTACCAGTTCACCTTTGTCCACGTCTATTCACCCCTTCAGAATAATGTTGGAGATTTTGTAAGACAAGGCTTCCCTTGGGCAAATCCATTTATTTATTTATAAGAAAATTTAGCGTGATCAAATTTTTCAATAATATTTCCAAAGCAATGTACACGTATAGCAGCAAAATCATACAAAAACATTTAATAAATCAACATTTTAAAACAAATATTAATAGCCATCTAGACTGGCAGCCCTAAAAATGTACACACCTCCTCCTTCCCATTACAGTAATTCTATATTTAAGTTTGTAGCCCTTATATATCGATCTGATTCTGGGTTTATATGCCGGCATCACCAGCCCCTTAAGCCTAATTGGTTTTCCCAAGAAATTAATTTGGAAGCTCCATCATCATTAACCAAGTTTTTACTTTGCGCCAAAATTTCATCAGATCCATTTAATCTCTAACTTCCAATGGAAGACTGCTCCATAATTTAAGAACTGACATGAAAAAGACTGATTTTGAAATTTTACATTTGAGGTCAAACCCTTGCAGAGACCTAACGCCTGGATGGACAGGCACAGCATTTGAGGGCAATCACTTTTAGGGACATAAATCCTGGACGGTCAGGCACAGCATTCGAGGTCAAAACCCTTGTAGAGACGTAAATCCTGGACGGACAGGCACAGCATTAGAATTAAAGCCCTTTTAAGGAAATAAGGCCTGGATGGACAGGCACAGCATTCGAGGTCAAACCCTTTTAGGGACACAATGGAAACATTTTACCAAGGGGAATTGCAACTGTGAGGCAATACTGTAAGCGAGTAACACTCAGTGGGTATTTCTAACAGATTCTATTCCAGAAATGAGGGGGTTCTTGTCCTCAATGGATTTTAAATGCGAAGACCAAGATTTCAAATTTACACCTCCTTTTGACAGATAATCAATATAATTTTGCCAGCAATTGGGCTGCTGATTCTTGTCTAGATCAACCCAGGACTAGTCTGGCCACCATATTTTGAACCACTTGGAGCTTCCGAATTACATAATCAGGAAGCCCCAATGTACAAGATTGTAATAATCTAGAACCGCTTAACCAGTGCATAAACCACTGTCTTCAATGCTTTTAAATTTAAGACAATTTTTCAGTTGTCACACCATTCTAAATCTGCTGAATGCAGATCACAAAACTGAATTAATTTGACTTTCTATGGACCACTCTGAGTTCAGCATGACCCCGAGAGATTTAACATCAGTTCCAGCAGTAATTTAATTGACCTTCAAATTCAAATGGAAACGTATCCTGAGCAGTACCTGCATGCAATACCTCTATCTTGCCAACATTCATTGCTAGAAAATTGTCACTTTACCATCTACTCACAGCTTTCAAACATTTACTAAGTGAAGAAAGGATCTGTTGAGGGTCCTTACCCAATGAAACAATTTGTACATTGTCCGTGCAAATAAATGGAATGAAACCAAAGGAGCGTATGAGAGCACCCAAAAAGGACAGTTAGATATTAAATAAAGGTGGCGATAAAGAGGAACCTTGGGGCACACCTCACTATATCAAACGTGGTGAAGAATAGTGCCCTTGAAAATACACCACTTGTCACTGATCTATTAAAAAGCTGCTAATCCATTTTAAAAATGAACCCCCAATCCCAAAGATTGACAGCATGCAATTAAAATATCATGGTCCACCAAATCAAATGTGCTGGACAGATCCAAGAATACCAGCAACACTCCTTTAATAAAATTATCACTCATCTGACAAAAATAAAAACATGTATCCACTGCCACTCCTCCAGAGCTAGGCTGAAAAAACACATTTTCTGTCTTTTCTACTTCAGTTTTCTCTCTGTGTATTCTGTTAAGCCACGTCTATCTAAATGTTTTGTGATTTTATTCTTTATAACAATTTCCATGATTTTTCCCAACACTGAAGTCAGGCTCACCAACCTATAGTTTCCCAGATCACCGCTGGATTCCTTTATAAATATTGGGATTACATTGGTCACCTTCCAGCCTTCAGGTACAATGGATGATTTTAATGATAGGTCACAAATTAATTGTAATAGGTCTGAGATTTTATTTTTGAGTTCTTTCAGAACCCTGGGGTGTATACCATCTGGTCCAGGTGATTTACTACTCCAGTATGTCAATCTGGCCTACTACATCTTCCAGGTTTAACATGATTTCATTCAGTCCAACTGATTCATCACCCTTGAAAAATGCCTCCGGAATGGGTACCTCCCCATCATTCTCTTCAGTAAACACTGAAGCAAATAATGTGTTTAGTTTTATGCAATGGCCTTATCTTCCATAAGCTGTCCTTTAACCTCTCAATCATCTAATGGTCCAACTGACTCCCTCGCAGGCTTTCTGCCTCAGATATACTTTAAAATGTTTTTATTATGAGTTTTTGCCTCTATGGCCAACTATTTTTCAAATTCTCTTAGCTGGTCTTATCAATGTCTTACATTTAACTTGCCAATGCTTATGCTTTATCTTATTTTCTTCTGAAGGATCCTTCCAATTTTTGAATGAAGATCATTTGGCTAAAATAGTCACTTTCATTTCACTTTTTAACTTTATCTGCAATTGAAGTCAATTGTTTGTGGAGCAACTGAGTCTCCTGGTAATGAGAAAGGGAAAAGGCTTCTACAGCAGAATGAGTGTATCTGAAATAGACATTGGGTGGGTCTGACTGGGTCAGAGAGAAATACACCCACTCTTGTCCAAAGTGTGTCTGTGGGTGTCTTTCTCTGAGACACATACACACATAAACAGTCCCTCACTGTCAGACACACTGAGAGTGAGCACGTGTATATGTCTCTTTCTGTCAGAGAGAAACATCCACATGCACATTCTCTCTCTCTCTCTCTGACATAAAGGGGTAGATTTTAAAAACCCTACAAGCGTAAATGGGGTTATGCGCTCTGAGCCTATTTTACAAAGGCCCGGCCACGTGCGTAAAGCCCCAGGATGCATCTAAGTCCCGGGGCTTTGGGGAAGGGGCAGGATGGGGCAGTCTGGGGGCGGGGCAGGGAGGGGCCATAGACCTCTGGCACAGCGGCCATTTGCTGCTGTGTCGGAGGATTGCGTGCCGGCTGGGTGCCAGTGTGTGCAACCTGTGCTTGTCCCTTGGCAGCTGCAGCAGGTAAAATAATTTTTTTTGTGGGGGATTAGGACAGGGATAGGGAGTGGGTTGGTTAAGGGAAGGGGAAGGGAGGGTAGGGTAGGGGGTTGGGAAGATCCCTCCAGGCCGCTCTGAAATTGGAGCAACCTGGGAGGGAACTGGGGAAGGCCATAGGCGTTGGTGTGTGCAGGGTGAACAATCGTGCTCCCCCTTGCACGTACTGACCCCCGATTTTATAACATGTGAGCACCTTGCCCATGCGCAACTTTATAAAATCTATCCCAAAGTGTGTTTGTATCTCTGTATCATTGTTTCTGAGAGAGAGTATGGGTGTGTGTACTATATATACTGACTGGCAGTGTGGTTGTCTCATTACTTAGTAACTGGTTCAAGTCACTGGGGTTTTAAGGGTCAGGGCTAACAGGGGGAAGGGAAGCTATTAAAAAAGGGGGTTTGAAAGTCCTATCCCTTAACTGGGTGAATGAACTGGGAAAATTGTGACTGGCATTGGTGTTTGACCCTTGTAAAATTTCCCCAATTATGCGGTAGATATTGGATTTGCACGCACATGCGTGTGGCCATTTAAAATTGAGTGCACATGTACAATATTATGGAACAAGTGCACATATACACACATATGTTATAAAATGACCATGTTCCTGGGTGCTGGCTGACAAAACGTGTGCACATGTGCTTCTGTGAGCCTGTTTAAAAGTTAACATCCCCGTGAATTGCTGTCACCATGTGACTGAGAACAACCAGCACCTCCCCAGATGGGGTCCAATTTGTGTTCAGCAGTCTGTAGACTAGAGATCTGAGAAACTATGCCCAATCAGACATTAGATAAGCTCTCTTCTGTAGAGAATCTATCCATGTACCAAAAGGTTTGATTTTTTGGGAGGGGATTAGAGATGATTTCTCAAAATTCACCAGAAAGCCTAGTGACTGCAGAAGACATTAATTTTGCACCTTCTTGGGATTTCACTATCATAAGACACTCATCCAGGTAAGGGAAGACTTGGATGCCCTAATGCCATAGATGAGTTGCTATGAAAGCTAGACACTTGTGAAGATCCTTACTGCTGCTAATAGGCCTAAGGCGAGTTCTTTGTACTGACAGTGAGAAGAGTCTAATATAAAACATGGGTAGTGCCAATGGGAGGGATAGATAGGAATATGAGTATAACATCTTTTAGATCCAGAGAATACATCCAGTCCCCCTTCTGGATAAAGTTGAGGATTGTGTGGAGGGAATTCATTTTGAATTTCTTCCAGAGTGTATTATTGTTCAGGCTTCTTAAATCCAAGATGAATCTAAGTCCCCCATATTTTTTGAGGGTAAGGAAATAGAGGGAGTAGAACACCTGGTCATGGTGATATGGAAGAACCCATTCTTTTGCTTGCTATTCAAGAATAGACTCTACATCCAGGCAGAGTTGTATCATGTGAGACAGATCCAAATTGAAGGCTGAATGATGAAGAAGTATAGGTAGCCAGGAGAAACACAAACAATATCCAGACTGCACAATCCTTAGTCTTTTGTGATCTTGCACCATTCCTTCAGGTAGTGCTGGATTCTCTACCCTGCTGGAGAGGATAATTGCTGGATCTGAAAAATGGTCAAAAACTTGGTCATTGCTGTTGTGAAGGGGCAGAAGGGTTCCCCAGGCCAGTACTTCTACTCTCTCCTGATTCCAATGCTAGTATGTACCTCTTCTGCAGATGATGCTGCATTTGAGCATTTTTCAGATGCCCCGCTAGCTTCCCTAGACTGATATCTTTACTGTAGTAAACACACTGAGAAAGATGTTGGTCCTCTCTCATTTTAAAATTCCTCCAGATCAGGGATGTCTTCTGTGATCTCTTCTCTAAATTTTTGGGGGCTGATGCTGACACTGAAGTTGAGGTAGACGGTGGACCTTGATGAAAAATGCCAGAGGCATCACTTACATTATCTAACTACAGTGCCTGCTTTTCCTGGGTGTTTGTTACTTACTTGAACCCTTGTGCTGTAACAAGATGAAGGGGCCAATGGAGGTGTCCCAAGATATCTATCATAAGCAGGTAGACACCCTTTTGAGAACCAGGGCCTTGGTATGAAGCCTGACAGACATAGTCCAAAGTAGGCCGACGGCCATCAAGAAGAATCCAAGGTACAGTCCAAGTCAGGGCAGGCAGCAAACAAGAAGAATCCAAGATATGGTCTAAATCCAGGGCAGGTGGCAGGCAGAGAAGAATCCAAGGCACGGTCCAAGTCAGGGCAGGCAGCAAGTGAGAGGAATTCAAGGTACAGAGAAAATCCAGGGCAGGCAGCAAGCAAAGAAGAGTCCAGGCACATCCATCAAGGTAACAGGCAAATAGCAGGGAAACGCATCAGGCAAGGGCACTGATAGCAGGTGAAGCTGCCCTTAAATAGGGGCAGCTTGACGACATCCTTCACCTGCACCGTTGAAAATTCCTGCTATGGGTCCCTTAATGGAAGGGCTACTGCATGCACACAAGCCTAGGGGGACCCGCGGCAGCACGTCTCTGCTGCGGAATGGTGGTGGTCGGCGGTTGGACGCATCTCAGCGATCGGTGGAGGGTAACAGTCTTGTTCTCAACCTCTTATATATTATCTATATCCCTTATCACTGTACTGGAGATTAAAATGCTATAGACTAAACCTCCCAAATGTTCTTCATCTAGTAGCTCTACAATTTCTGATTCAGGGAATCCCAGACAAAATACTTCCTCAGAATCAGATAGTAGAGATAGTGCCTTCACTGCCTCAGAAGCAGTAACCATAAAGAAACATGCTACTAGTTTTGGCTGTTACACGTTTCAAGCATACGCCTATACTCTTGGTCTTCTACTACCAATTTTGGATGGTTCTCCCACCTTTCCCATCTGCTCAAAAAAAGAAGTAGAAGAACAGATGGAAGTGGCACATTATCTCCAAATTTCAAATTTGTTTCGGTCTTGAGCTGCCTTTCTCTCTTGCCTTTCTGCACCTAAAAAACTGCCTTTTCAATTTTTGTGAAGGAGGTCCTTTTTTATTGTTGCTTTTGCAAAATCTGTCAACTCTGCCAGCATCCCCTGTTCTCCCTTTTCCTGACATGATGGAATTTCTTGAAGTGCACTGCCTACTGGGGAATTGGATATTACAAATTAATGTATTTAGTGATATTGTAACCATACCTTCTCTAACAGTACTACTCACTGTATAGAGAACTGCCTGTCATACATACATACACACACACACACATATATACACAGAGTATGTGTGCTGTGCTGTATGTACTAGTGCTAACTGAGTCCACATACAAAAAAATGTTAAGCACTAACAGAATCAAACAATTTGCAGAGCAGTCCCTGAGTTTGTACTTTTCACCTCACTGGTGTCCAGACAGACAGAGACAAAACAAATCACTAGTATTGCTGCAATTGCAATCTCAATATTATCTCCTACCACGACACTCCCCTAGTGAAAAGAAAATCAAAATCAATAGCAGTGTATTACTTTTTTTTCTGGCACAGTCAGGCCAATGCAATATAGATGCACTAAAAATTGTGCATACAAACTGGGCACATGTTTCCTTAATGTGCACACAATCCCCTCTCCTGGACACCTGATGCAATAAGCAAATGAGCTGTCATGCTATAAAGGACACAGTATGGATGATTTGTGCATCCCTAGTGTGTCCATGACTTTGGGCACCCATGGGTTAGGAAAATGGATGCCTAATTTATGAGCATCCATTTTTCCCGCAGCACTTATTTTACTTGCACCATATACATGCACAATAAACATGGCCTGGAGAACATATATTGAGATGTATTTTGTGCACTCTAAAGTTTTTTTTAATGTCAAGATTTTTTTTTTTTTTTTTTTTTTTGCATGGTGCTGCTTTCTGTGGTTTTCCTATTTAGTATCGGGATGATACTAAGTAGGAAGAACAACAGAAAAGCAGGTTTTTTGTTTTTAAGTTGAGCCCTTGACGTACGGGAAGACTTTACACCTGCTTCAGGTAAAGCATAACATTTTATGGGTTAAAAAGTGCACCTTGGGCACACGGGGATATTTTGCATTGAGGGGTAATAGCTAATAGCCTCCTCTACATGGCATTTACATGTGATGAATGCTATTAGCTACGCCTTTGTTTGAATACACATTTTAGATCAGCTGATCCCCTTATTGCATCGGGGGTGGTTGGACATGCATTTTTCTTTCTGCCAAGAGCTAGAGAGGAAATACAGACTGCTTCTTGGGCATGCTCAGACTTTACAGTGGAAAGATTTCAGTGCCACTTGATCCAGAGTGCAAGAGATCACTCTAGGACCCTCGCTGGACCACCAGGGACTTTTGGCAAGTCTGGGGGGGCTCAGGAGTCCCTCCTAGACTTTCCAAAAGTCCCTGGTGATCCAGCGGGGGTCCTGGAGCGATCTCTTGCACTCGGGCAGTCGGCTGCCGGTTTTCAAAATGGCACCGATAGCCTTTGCCTTTACTATGTCATAGGGGCTACCGATGCCATTTTCAGGTACAATGGATGATTTTAATGATAGGTTACAAATTTTTACTAATAGGTCTGAAATTTCATTTTTTAGTTCCTTCAGAACTCTGGGGTGTATACCATCTGGTCCAGGTGATTTACTACTCTTCAGTTTGTCAATCAGGCCTACCACATCTTCTAGGTTCACCGTGATTTGGTTCAGTCCATCTGAATCATTACCCATGAAAACCTTCTCCAGTATGGATACCTCCCCAACATCCTTTTCAGTAAACACCGAAGAAATCATTTAATCTTTCTGCAATTGCCTTATCTTCTCTAAGTGCCCCTTTAACCCCTAGATCATCCAACGTCCAACTTGTTCCCTCACACGTTTTCTGCTTCAGATATATTTTAAAAAGTTTTTACAGTGAGTGTTTGCCTCTACGGCAAACTTCTTTTCAAATTCTCTCTTAGGCTGTCTTATCAATGTCTTACATTTAACTTGCCAACGCTTATGCATTATCCTATTTTCTTCTATTGGATCCTTCTTCCAATTTTTGAATGAAGATCTTTTGGCTAAAATAGCTTTTTTCACATCTCCTTTTAACCATGCCACTAATCGTTTTGCCTTCTATCCACCTTTCTTAATGTATGGAATACATCTGGACTGTGCTTCTAGAATGGTATTTTTTAACAATGATCATGCCTCTTGCATACTTTTTACCTTTGAAGCTGCTCCTTTCAGTTTTTTTCTAACAATTTTTCTCATTTTATCAAAGTTTCCCTTTTGAACGTTTAGCACAAGAACCTGGATTTGCTTACTATCCCCCTTCCAGTCATTAAATCAAATTTGATATTATGATCACTATTGCCAAGTGGCCCCACCACCGTTACCTCTCTCACAAAATCCTGTGACCCACTGAGAATTAGATCTAAAATTGCTCCCTCTCTCATTGGTTCCTGAGCCAATTGCTCCATAAAAAATGTCATTTATTCCATCCAGGAGCTTTAGCATCTACTGATGATACATTTACCCAGTCAATATTGGGGTAATTGAAGTCTCACTATAAGATGTTGTAAAATTCCAATTTTTCCTTATTCAATGTGCAATATGTAAATGTACACGACTTAGTATATATTCCACAACCATTTTCACATAAAAACTAAAAAATTATAAAAAGTAAAATACATTCAAATTTGAATAATAAAGGACTGGACCTATGATTAAAAGTGACCTGGTGCGGCAAAACTCAAAGCGAAAATTGCTGGTATGCCCGCAGGTGTTATGGTCCTCTGTATAAAGTAATATATACTAAGTCGTGTACATTTACATATTGCACATTGAATAAGGAAAAATTGGAATTTCACAACGTCTTATAGTGAGAATTGTGCTCGTTGTGTGTCAAGATTAACTGTGATCATTTTGTGTGGGTAATTGAAGTCTCCCATTATTACCACACTACCAATTTGATTAGCTTCCCTAATTTCTCTTAGCATTTCACTGTCAGTCTCACCATCTTGACCAGGTGGACGGTAATATACCCCTATCACTATAGTCTTCCCCGAATCACAAGGGATTTCTACCCATAAAGATTCAAATGTGCATTTAGTCTCTTGCAGGATGTTTATCCTGTTGGACTCTATGCCATCCCGGACATAAAGCGCTGCAATGCCTCCCGGGTGCTCCTCTCTGTCATTGCGATATAATTTGTACCCCGGTATAGCACTGTCCCATTGGTTGTCCTCCTTCCACCATGTCTCTGAGATGCTAATTAAGTCTGTCATCATTCACTGCTATACATTCTAATTCTCCCATCTTACTTCTTAGACTTCTGGCATGAGCATACAAACATTTCAAAGTTTGTTTTTTGTTTGTAATTTCATTCTGCTTTTTAATTGATAGGGATAAGTTAGAATTTTTTTGCTCAGGTGAGTTTTTAATTACAGGCACTTGTACTACTTTTTTTTATTATTGGAACCTCACTGTCGGGATGCCCTAATTCTAATGCATCATTACTATCCTTTGAAGATACCTCTCTCTGAACCATGTGCTGCTGAGCGACTGTCTGCTTTCCCCTTTATTCTAGTTTAAAAGCTGCTCTATCTCCTTTTTAAAGGTTTGTGCCAGCAGTCTGGTTCCACCCTGGTTAAGGTGGAGCCCATCCCTTCAGAAGAGACTCCCCGTTCCCCAAAAGGTTCCCCAGTTCCTAATAAAACGGAATCCCTCTTCCTTGCACCATCCTCTCATCCACACATTGAGACTCCGGAGCTCTGCCTGCCTCTGATGACCTGCGCGTGCAACAGGGAGCATTTCAGAGAATGCCACCCTGGAGGTCCTGGATTTCAGCTTTCTTCCTAAGAGCCTAAATTTGGCTTCCAGAACCTCCCTCCCACATTTTCCTATGTCGTTGGTGCCTACATGCACCACGACAGCCGGCTCCTCCCCAGTAATGTCTAAAATCCTATCTAGGTGACGCGTGAGGTCCACCACCTTAGCACCAGGTAGGCATGTTACCAGGCGATCCTCACGCCCACCAGCCACCCAGCTGTCTACATTCCTAATAATCGAATCACCAACTATGCGCATTGGAAAGGATTTTGCAAAAAGGGGTGGGCCAGGGGTGGGGTCTAGGCAGGATCTAGGTAGGGTGTGGGCGGGCTGGGACACACCATTAAATCTGAATCACACACAAGTGCGTTCCAGAATCCAATGACCGCATAAGCATAAGTTGCTGCTGCTATGGACTGTGGGTAAGTAGTAAAATAAAAACATTTTGGGTAGTAAGTGGATTTTTAGGGGTTGAGGCAAGTAGGATGAAAGGGAAGCAGGTAAGGTAAGGGGTTTAGAAAGTCTGCTCCTTTACAAGGGCAAACTGGAAGGGGAACAGGAAAATAGGCTCTAATGTATTGCCGTGTGCATCTACTAAAATTCCCCACTTATGAGTGCTAGATGACATTCATGAGTACATGTGCGCACAGTTATAAAATCGTGTGTGCATGTGCGTACAGGTAGCCAATTTTATAACATGCACGCATAGACGCGCGCATGTTATAGAATCGGCACATCCATGTGTACTCAAAGGCAAACGTGCGCACATGTGTGCCCATGCGTGACTCAAAATCTAACTTTAAATTCTTATTACTCTTGAAAAAGTACTCTGCAGGAAAAAATGTATGTGCAATCTATGAGGTAGATATTTCAGACAAACCATCTATGTAAGTTAGCCGGATAATTGGCACAGCTATGTTGTTGAATATTCTATTCAGTGCTACTTAGCAGGTCTAACTTATCCAATTAACTTAATTGAATATCGGCACTTATCAGGCTAAGGGCCAGATTCTTTAAAGCTATGGGAAAAACCCTTAGTGAAATTAGCCAGATAAATAGCAACGCCCTGATCAACCCACTGCCTGCCCACTGGATATCTAGCTATCTACTTAAAGTTTCCTCAACATTTTCCAAATTGCATGCACAAATACATAAAATAAAAACAAACAAATAAATAAACAAAACAATGAAAGATGAACCCCCCCTGAAAGAAAATGAAGCAAAATGAAAATAATTGGCATGCACAGCCTTTTGTTTATGCCATTATCAATCATTGCTTGCTGCAAGATGCTTTAGGTGTTGGTGGGCTCCGAGGGTTCAGTCACCCTCTGGAGTCACTGTGAGTAGGGCATTCTTGGTGGTTTTTCAACTTCCTACCCTGTCTAATTACTGAAAATGGGCATTAAGTGAGGGAGGGATTGGGTTGTTAATGTCATAGTTTAAGATTTAGCAGAATTTATAGCATTCAGCCCCTCAGATATTGGTCTAAATACAAGTCCCATATTATTTATGAATGGGATTTGGGGGAATCAAGGCTCTGTGAGAAATACTGCATGGAGTATTGGGACTATTTGGAGCTTAGTACTGCTCATTAAGTGCTTGGGTATCTATATGATCTGATGTTCCCATGGATTGTGGTATGGCAGGAAGTGAGCCACAGGCTACAATAACCTTATTATAACCAGATTATCACTGATTGGGTGGCTTTGTTCAGCAGCAGACACTAATTTGGTTCTAGTAGCCTAAAGTGGCATAGTTCAGTTGGTATTATGACTGATCTGAGTGGCTTAGATAAGAGTCGATGAGCCAAGAGATGTTCACTGTATTTAGTTTATACTAACCTTTGAATTACTATAATACAATATGTTATGATAATAGAGCTGTGGCCCTATTTTGATCCTAGTTAAATTCTTATATCCTGATGTTTGCTGTGGGTGAGCTGAAAAGAGACGGTGTGAGTGCCTTTGCTAAGTCATTTTATAGAATCCATATCTTGAGATATAATACAGCTCTGGAATTTAAAAAATAAACATTTTTATAAGACATTGAAAGTCTTTTATGTCAAATATAATAATTCAAGGACTTATTTTTCAGATTTTTTTAAACATATTGGTTGCATGCAAAACAAGGGTCTGAAAAGTAGATTTTCATTTGTAAGTAAGATTAAAGGAGAAAAAATATATTTTCCTGCAGCTACATTGATTTTACTCTGTTAATGAAATCTGTATGAAAGCAGATGGAAACATTGTTATTTTAAGACACTTGACTGACAATTTTAGGAAAATGAATTACTTACAGTTACATTTATATGCTGTATATTATTTTTGGCATTCAGGAATTCCTTTCCAACTACTATAATATAAATGTTTCTAGCTGGGTTCTGTCAACCAGTGCTGCAGAATAAATCATATCTGACTTTTCAACCAAAGGTGCTAAGTGATGGGGCCGAAATAACAATATCATCTAGCTTTTTGTCCTAAAAAATATGAAAGATAGTTAAGGTACAAATGAAGGGACTCATTCACGGGCCGATACAGTAAGGGGCAGTAGAAAGAGGTGCATTAGTGTCCGGTGCACCCACGTTTGCTGCACGCACAGTTACTGTATTTAAATGGCATGCAAATGCAAGCGGCGTCCAACCCACGTCCAACACGCGTCCATGAAGCGCAATCCATTTTACTGTATAGGCGCTATGCAGCGCCTATACAGTATCCTGGGTGCGCTGGTACCTGTCATTTCAAATGTCATTTCAAATGACGTTTGAAATGACAGGTACCAAGAAGTGGATGGCTCTCCTACAGACCCCGCTGCCTTGAGCGCCCGGTGCCAGCAAGCCCCAGCAACCGGTGATCAGAGGCAGGGAGCGCAACCCAAACCAACCCAATCCACAGAAAAAAAATGCTTCTCGCACTTAGCCGCCCATTCCCAAACCAAACCAGCCCAATCCAAGCCCCAGCAGAGAGAGATGAAATTTCACAGTAAAATCTGTAAGCTTATCTCTGATCCGTAAACGCGCCTTTTTAGTTGCAGGTCCAACATTATGGAACGCTTTACCAGACTATATCCGATTAACTTCTAACCGTAGAGATTTTAAAAAATCTCTGAAAACTCATTTATTTACCCAAGCTTTTCACCTGCAATAATTTGTATGAATCCATGTACTCTATTTAACTTTTTAACATCTGTTTGTTTCTTTTTCAAGTATGTATGTTTCTGACCACGTGTAAACCGCCTAGACGGATATATGTTTATCCATTGTGCGGTATATAAAAACTTTTAAATAAATAAATGAAATTTCACAGTCCCAAACTTTCCCCCAGCCCCCGCTCACCTGCCCTGGCCGCGGCCACGCAAGCCCCCAGCAGCAGCAGTAGAAGGGCGTCGAGAGAGCGCGGCAAGCACCCATGGGAAATTAGCTATAATTCCTGAATTGTAGCTAATTTCAATTCAAATAACTTGCAGGCTGATACAGTAAAGCGCGGCCGCAGTTACCCCTTTTCTAACCTGCTGTGTACTCACAATTTTGCCGCGTAAGTCTAACCCGCGATTCACTATCTGTTTTTACCGATCCTTACCGCTTCGTTAACTCGACGCATATCCCTTTCCGCCTGCGGCATGTATATGAATGTAAACGATCAGATTAGCTACTCCCTCCCATACAGTAAAGTGTGCCCCGACTATTGCCTTTTTAGCCTGCTATCTTGCCGAGTCTTCAACCTACTAATTTACCGCCTACCCTGACCCTTGCATTAGTGTGGTTCACTGGTTGCTCAGCATATTCAATTTAAAGCTTTAACCTTGGTATTTAAGGCTCAGCATGATCCCATACATTCCATTGCACTGTCTGTATTCACAAGAATGTAATTATCTGATTCTACCACCAAAAGCCGCCCAGTCCCAAACCAACCCAATCCACAGAAAAAAAAATGCTTCTCGCACTTAGCCGCCCAGTTCCAAACCAAACCAACCCAATCCAATCCAGGCCCAAGCAGAGAGAGACGAAATTTCAAGGTCCCAAACGTTCCCCCACCCTCCACTCACCTGCCCTATCCACGGCCATGCAAGCCCCCAGCAGCAGCAGTAGAAGTAGAAGGGCGGCGAGAGAGAGCGGCTTCAGCAGCCCCGCCGGCTAAAGTGAATACGTGCACGCCTGTAGGTCCAATATGGACGCTCAAGGCAGCAAAGGCGCATGCGCACATGCCGTGACCGGCTGGACGTCGAAGGTCATGGCGTGTGCGCATGCGCCTTTGCTGCCTTGAGCGCCCATATTGGACCTACAGGCGTGCACGTATTCATCTTTGCCGGCGGGGCTGCTGAAGCCGCTCTCTCTCGCCGCCCTTCTACTTCTACTGCTGCTGCTGGGGGCTTGCATGGCCGTGGATAGGGCAGGTGAGCGGAGGGTGGGGGAACGTTTGGGACCTTGAAATTTCGTCTCTCTCTGCTTGGGCCTGGATTGGATTGGGTTGGTTTGGTTTGGAACTGGGCGGCTAAGTGCGAGAAGCATTTTTTTTTCTGTGGATTGGGTTGGTTTGGGACTGGGCGGCTTTGGGTGGTAGAATCAGATAATTACATTCTTGTGAATACAGACAGTGCAATGGAATGTATGGGATCATGCTGAGCCTTAAATACCAAGGTTAAAGCTTTAAATTGAATATGCTGAGCAACCAGTGAACCACACTAATGCAAGGGTCAGGGTAGGCGGTAAATTAGTAGGTTGAAGACTCGGCAAGATAGCAGGCTAAAAAGGCAATAGTCGGGGCACACTTTACTGTATGGGAGGGAGTAGCTAATCTGATCGTTTACATTCATATACATGCCGCAGGCAGAAAGGGATATGCGTCGAGTTAACGAAGCGGTAAGGATCGGTAAAAACAGATAGTGAATCGCGGGTTAGACTTACGCGGCAAAATTGTGAGTACACAGCAGGTTAGAAAAGGGGTAACTGCGGCCGCGCTTTACTGTATCAGCCTGCAAGTTATTTGAATTGAAATTAGCTACAATTCAGGAATTATAGCTAATTTCCCATGGGTGCATGTCAGGATGCACCCATGGCCTAGCCTTTAAGAGGCTGCATGGCCCAAGAATGCCTCCCAAGTACCCCCAACCCATCCCTTCAACAAAAAGCTGGCCCTGGGATGCCAGCAGGCCAGGACCCCTTCTCCCTTCTCAAGCCCCTGCAGCCTCTCCTTTTTTGGAAAAAAAACTTGCCTTGGTGGAACAGTGTACCACACCACCCCTTGGCTCCCTCCTTACACAAAAAGAGCTCCCTTGTGGTCTAATGATGCAGGCAAATAAATAAGGCTAAAGCAGACTCAGAGCACCCAAAGCATATTTTCCAGATACTACTGGAAATTAGTGCACTCACTTTTAACTGTAGTCAAACCATCAGGATGAAGTACCATAAAACATTTAACCCCCCAAGGGAATTTCTCTAAAGGTAATTTCCTGAGCACAACCAGTGTTTACTGTTTAATGAAGAGGATGTTGGGGAGGTACCCGTAATGGAGAAGGTTTTCATGGGTAATGATTCAGATGGACTGAATCAAATCACGGTGAACCTAGAAGATGTGGTAGGCCTGATTGACAAACTGAAGAGTAGTAAATCACCTGGACTGGATGGTATACACCCCAGAGTTCTGAAGGAACTAAAAAATGAAATTTCAGACCTATTAGTAAAAATTTGTAACTTATCATTAAAATCACCCATTGTACCTGAAGACTGGAGGAAAGCAAATGTAACCCCAATATTTAAGAAGGGCTCCAGGGGCGATCCGGGAAACTACAGACCGGTTAGCCTGACTTCAGTGCCAGGAAAAATAGTGGAAAGTGTTCTAAACATCAAAATCACAGAACTTATAGAAAGACATGGTTTAATGGAACAAAGTCAGCATGGCTTTACCCAGGGCAAGTCTTGCCTCACAAATCTGCTTCACTTTGTTGAAGGAGTTAATAAAACATGTGGATAAAGGTGAACCGGTAGATATAGTATACTTGGGTTTTCAGAAGGCATTTGACAAAGTTCCTCATGAGAGGCTTCTAGGAAAAGTAAAAAGTCATGGGATAGGTGGCGATGTCCTTTCGTGGATTGCAAACTGGCTAAAAGACAGGAAACAGAGAGTAGGATTAAATGGGTAATTTTCTCAGTGGAAGGGAGTGGACAGTGGAGTGCCTCAGGGATCTGTATTGGGACCCTTACTGTTCAATATATTTATAAATGATCTGGAAAGAAATACGACGAGTGAGATAATCAAATTTGCAGATGACACAAAATTGTTCAGAGTAGTTAAATCACAAGCAGATTGTGATAAATTGCAGTAAGATCTTGTGAGATTGGAAAATTGGGCATCCAAATGGCAGATGAAATTTAATGTGGATAAGTGCAAGGTGATGCATATAGGGAAAAATAACCCATGCTATAGTTACACAATGTTGGGTTCCATATTAGGTGCTACAACCCAAGAAAGAAATCTAGGTGTCATAGTCGATAACACATTGAAATCGTCGGTACAGTGTGCTGTGACAGTCAAAAAAGCAAACAGAATGTTGGGAATTATTAGAAAGGGAATGGTGAATAAAACGGAAAATGTCATAATGCCTCTGTATCGCTCCATGGTGAGACCGCACATTGAATACTGTGTACAATTCTGGTCACCGCATCTCAAAAAAGATATAATTGCGATGGAGAAGGTACAGAGAAGTAGAGGTGTGAATTGTGTGATCGATCGTCTTAACGATCGATTTTGGCTGGGGGGGAGGGAAATCTTATAGTCGGGTTTTTTTGTTTCAAAAAATCGTTAAAAATTGTAAATCGGGGGAGGGCGGGAAAATCGGCACGGTCGCCCGTATGACATTGTGAGGGCAAAGGTAGCGCCGGCGCCATTTTGAAGATTGTCAATATGGCCCGCGTGCAGGAGGTCACTCCCGGACCCCTGCTGGACTTTTGGCAAGTCTTGTGGAGGTCAGGAGGCCCCCCCCCCAAGCTGGTCAAAAGTCCCTGGGGGTCCAGTGGGGGTCCGGGGGCAATCTCCAGCAGGTGTGATGTCAGGAGCCAGGAAACAAAATGGCGCCGGCGCTACCTTTGCCCTGTCACATGATAAGGGCAAAGGACCACCGGCGCCATTTCTCAACGCAGCCGTGGCCAGAGAGAGAGAGGGAGATCGCGTTGGGACCCCCCCACTGGACCCCAGGTAACTTAAAACATTTTGGGGGGGTTCGGGAGGGTGGGGGATTTCTTTTAAAGGTTCGGGGTGGGTTTTAGGGTTTTTTTGGTGTGCCGGTTTTCTCGCGCCCTATTTAACGATACAATACAAATGCCCCTGATGATAAATCGGGGGCATTTGTATTGTATCTGCACTCTAACGATTTTGGACGATTTTAAAATTATCTGACGATAATTTTAATCGTTCAAAAACGATTCACATCCCTACAGAGAAGGGCTACCAAAATGATAAGGGGAATGGAACAACTCCCCTATGAGGAAAGACTAAAGAGGTTAGGACTTTTCAGCTTGGAGAAGAGACAACTGAGGGGGGATATGGTAGAGGTGTTTAAAATCATGAGAGGTCTAGAATGGGTAGATGTGAATCGGTTATTTACTCTTTCGGATAAGAGAAAGACTAGTGGGCACTCCATGAAGTTAGCATGGGGCACATTTAAAACTAATCGGAGAAAGTTCTTTTTTACTCAACGCACAATTAAATTCTGGAATTTGTTGCCAGAGGATGTGGTTAGTGCAGTTAGTATAGCTGTGTTTAAAAAAGGATTGGATAAGTTCTTGGAGGAGAAGTCCATTACCTGCTATTAAGTTCACTTAGAGAATAGCCACTGCCATTAGCAATGGTAACATGGAATAGACTTAGTTTTTGGGTACTTGCCAGGTTCTTATGTCCTGGATTGGCCAGTGTTGGAAACAGGATGCTGGGCTTGATGGACCCTTGGTCTGACCCAGTATGGCATTTTCTTATGTTCTTCTGTTCTTATTCTTATTTATTGTTTGTTACCGAACCACATTGGCACCATCCATGTAAATTAGGATCTACACTTTCTTTGATAATGGTGTCTTATTGTAAACCGTTATGATGGTAAATAACTTAATGACGGTATATAAAAACTCTTAAATAAGTAAATAAAATAATGGACCCATGCACTCCAACACAAAGGCCAGGTAGCACAATTTTGGAAATTGGCCACCTCCCAAACTTGAAACCTAGAGAGTACTCTGGGCCTCCACTGAGCCAACAATGCATATTTAACAAGTAAAGGGGGAGTCCTGGAGTGGGCAATGGTGGTGTTTATGGGTCTGCTAGACAACTAAGGAGCTTTTTTTGTATAAGGGGGTGGGGGGAGTCCAGGGGTCAGAGTGGAGTGGCACACTGTACCACCAGGGCAAATACTTTTCAAAAAAGGGGCCCAGGTGAGCTATGGTAAGGGAGGTGGTCCTGGCTTCTTGGCATCTCAGGGCTAGATTTTTCAGTGAATGGGGTAGAGTCAGGGCTTGTCACGGTCATAAAAAATGTGTTTATTCTTTTATTTTTACAACTACAGGCCACCTGCAAGGGACAGGGGTCTATGCAGTCTCCTAGACTTTTTAGGGGGAGCATACTTGGGGTTGACCGGTCCATTTAAGCAATGGTGGCCCCATAGTCCTGGAACTGCCATCATGCTGTGGTTCGGGGGGTTGCTTTGCTGCCACTGTATTTTTCCTCATGGGAAAATACTGCAGGGAAAAATACCATGGGATTCACAAAGCCACAGGAAATTCACAAAGCTGCAGGTCATTTACCAAAGCTTTGTGATTCCTGTGTTGTTTTTATCTCTGGGAAAAGTGCTGCAGCTTAGTGAATGACCCCCGAAGATTGCTACTCTACTGATTATGTTCACATTTTTCAGACATACTGTGTAAAAACTGCATTAAAATGTATTCCCATATTAAATGAACTAATTAGAATTGTTCTGTGTACCATAACTTACTCAAGGGTACATAAAGTTAGTAATAAGAGCTATTGCTGTAATCTGAGTACATTTTCACATTTAGCATGAGATATCACATGGGCTTTGTGTCAGACTGAGGAATTCCCTGTGATATATAAAAAGCTTATATATATATATAGGTTCTTCAAATTGCACACCCTAAAGAAACTCAAACCACTCCTACACCTTAAGGATTTCCGTACAGTTCTCCAGTCTACTATTTTATCAAAATTAGACCACTACAACTCCATACTCCGAGGCCTCCCGAAAAACGCAACCTACCCCCTACAGCTACTCCAAACGCCACCGCCCGGATTCTTACCAACACCCGCAAAAATGAACACATTACCCCAATTTTAAAGGACCTTCACTGGCTCCCAGAATCATCCTGGATCCACTACAAGTCCCTTACAATCATCCACAAATCCACAAACCCCTATATAATCATGATATGCAATGGTTCAATGATTCTTTAAGATTCCGCACCCCCTCAAGACCCACCAGGACTCAATACATGGCCACACTACATACGCCATCACCTAAACTCATTACCTCACCACCACAAAAGAACGGGCCTTATCCATTGCAGGCCCAACCCTATGGAACACCATGCCAACCGACCTTCGACAAGAACTCTGCACAAAAAATTCAAACAGAAACTAAAGACATGGCTATTCAGACAAGCCTATACTTCACATCCCATATGCTACCCCCCCCCCACCCGTCAAAATGTCAATTTACCCTACCCTACTATAAACTCCCACAACTGAAATCCCCCCAATTACTCTCTCCCCTCTCCCCTCCTGCTGATATCTCTTTTACATAACACTCATTTAACGCAATTCCCATATCTAAATACCACCTCCCCCCACCACAACACATTTGCTACCTGAAATCTTGGTTCTCATCTCTGTTTGCTCACCTGTCCTAAGATAATCGCTACCTATTGTAAAATTTTTGATACCTAATGTAAATATATGTTTGTTCACTTGATCTAAGTTAATCGATATACAATTGTTCCATTGTCATTTTCTGCCTTTTTATACCCCTAGTCAATGTTATCTAAAGTTACAGACTGTAAACTACTTCTACCCGGGTTTGATCTCAGTTCCATATAAAGCCTTCTGTTTGCTGCATTGAGTTCCATGTAAACCGATGTGATGTTCCCAACAAATGTCGGTCTATAAAAACTTTAAATAAATAAATAAATAAATAAAAATATATCAATCACCTCTATTTTAAAGTATATGTTAGGGTTTTTTTAAAGGTATTTAAACAGAAAAATAATAACAATCTGACTTTTTTTTTTTAGAGTAAGACTATAAAGAAATGTGAAAATGTAATACAGTTCAAGATCCAGTCTGGGTCACTTAAGAACATAAGAAACTGCCATGCTGGGTCAGACCAAGGGTCCATCAAGCCCAGCATCCTGTTTCCAACAGAGGCCAAACCAGGCCAAAAGAACCTGGCAATTAACCAAACACTAAGAAGATCCCATGCTACTGATGCAATTAATAGCAGTGGCTATTCCCTAAGTAAACTTGATTAATAGCTGTTAATGGACTTCTCCAAGAACTTATCCAAACCTTTTTTGAACCCAGCTACACTAACTGCACTAACCACATCCTCTGGCAACAAATTCTAGAGCTTTATTGTGCGTTGAGTAAAAAATAATTTTCTCCGATTAGTCTTAAATGTGTTACTTGCTAACTTCATGGAATGCCCCCTAGTCCTTCTATTATTCAAAAGTGTAAATAACTAGGGATGTGCAGCCAAAACGTTTTCGTTGCATTCGTGATACGTATTCGTGGGGGGTCAATTCAGTTTCATGCAGAAGTATGGAGAATTCCATAAGTTGTCGATCTGTCAATACGTTACTATGGCGAGTTAAATTCCTGTCCCAGCTAAAATTAAAATTAACTACAACCCCCCACCCTCCCGACCCCCCCCCCCAAAGACTTACCAAAACTCCCTGGTGGTCCAGCGGGGGGGTCCGGGAACTCACTCACACCCTCGGTGCTGGTTTTATCAAGGCGCCGATAGCCTTTCTCACAGGGGCTACCGGTGCCATTGGTCAGCCCCTGTCACATGGTCACCGGCGCCATCTTGTGCTCCTACCATGTGACAGGGGCTGACCAATGGCACCGGTAGCCCCTGTGACATAGTATGGGCAAAGGCTATCGGCGCCATTTTGAGTCCTGGCATCGGATGGCAGGTCACTCCGGGACCCCCATTGGACCCACAGGGACTTTTGGCCAGCTTGGGGGGGCCTCCTGACCCCCACAAGACTTGCCAAAAGTCCAGCGGGGGTCCGGGAACGACCTCCTGCATGCCGGCCGTCAGATGCCAATACTCAAAATGGCGCCGATCGCCCTCACTATGTCACACATAGTGAGGGCAAAGGCGATCAGCGCCATTTTGAGACTCAAAATCGCCGTCCGATGCCAATACTCAAAATGGCGCTGATCGCCTTTGCCCTCACTATGTGTGACATAGTGAGGGTAAAGGCGATCGGCGCCATTTTGAATATTGGCATCTGACGGCCGGCGTGCACGAGGTCGCTCCCGGACCCCCGCTGGACTTTTGGCAAGTCTTGTGGGGGTCAGGAGGCCCCCCCAAGCTGGCCAAAAGTCCCTGTGGGTCCAACGGGGGTCCCGGAGTGACCTGCCGTCCAATGCCAGGACTCAAAATGGCGCCGATAGCCTTTGCCCATACTATGTCACAGGGGCTACCGGTGCCATTGGTCAGCTCCTGTCACATGGTAGGAGCACAAGATGGCGCCGGTGAAACCAGCACCGAGGGTGTGAGTGAGTTCCCGGACCCCACGCTGGACCACCAGGGAGTTTTGGTAAGTCTTGGGGGGGGGGGTCAGGAGGGTGGGGGGTTTAAATTTCTATTTAGGAGGCCGAATAAAACAGAAATCTGTTAAATACGTGGGGTGTCGCGATGCGTTTCGCCTCCCCACGTATTTAACAGATAGGACAAAATAAGTTGCAGATTACAAATACGTGGAAAATGGATGCACACCTCTATAAATAACCGATTCACATCTATTCATTCAAGACCTCTCATGATCTTAAAGACCTCTATCATATCCCCCCTCAGCCGTCTCTTCTCCAAGCTGAACAGCCCTAACCTCTTCAGCCTTTCCTCATAGGGGGAGCTGTTCCATCCCCTTTATCATTTTGGTTGTCTTTCTCTGTACCTTCTCCATTGCAACTATATCTTTTTTGAGATGCGGCTACCAGAATTGTACACAGTATTCAAGGTGCAGTCTCACCATGGAGCAATATAGAGGCATTCTGACATTTTCCATTTTATTAACCATTCCCTTCCTAATAATTCCTAACATTCTGTTTGCTTTTTTGACTGCTGCAGCACACTGAGCCGAAGACCTTAAAGTATTATCCACTATGATGCCTAGATCTTTTTCCTGGGTGGTAGCTCCTAATATGGAACCTAACATTGTGTAACTACAGCAAGGGTTATTTTTCCCTATATTTATTTATTTATTTGTTTGGTGCTTTTTTATACCGGCATTCATGATAAAATCATATCATGTACCCCGGTTCCCTGTAAACCGACAATAACCTTAAACATTAACATATATTAACATATATGCATTAACATATATTAACATATATGCAGCACCTTGCACTTGTCACTTTAAATTTCATCTGCTCCACATTAAATTTCATATGTTGTTAAATTTCATCATTGTTAAATCAATGTTCTACAAATTTAGTTTAATTTCACACAACTGATAGGTATAACTCACCTCCCCAAGCCCCATTTACCATCCCACCATATTCACCCTAGCCCCTTTTACAAAGTCCCTGTGAAAAGAAACTCTTCATCAGACTGTTGATCGAAAAAGAAGCTATTTATTGGATATACATGTCCATAGCAATGTCAACTTCATACAACAGTGCAATCAATGGATATAAACTAACATACAATCTAACTTCCCAAAATACCCACAGGGTGATTCTGCCCACATCAGCACCATTTGAATTCATAAGCATTAAACAAGCACCATGACAAGCACTGCATAAATCATCATGCTGCTGCAAGTTTGGCCTTAGAAGCCAGCCCCTCTACAGATTTTGCTGTTTTGGGTTCACAGAGCAGTCAAATACTTGCCCCTGGCATTGTCCTGCAATTAGATCATTGATTATCTGGTAAATGTTGTCTGCATTGCAATGATATCCTGATTCATAAAAGAGTAGGATTCACTTATTTGGGTGGTGAACAGGCCAGTCCTGGTGGTCAAAGCTGAAGACGATCAGCAACTCATCTCAGCTCTCCCACACCCAAACAGCGTAGAAAAAGAAAGGTTGGTTACTTTGATATTCTTTGTCTGACCAGCTTATAAATCATTACTTGCTGTGAACCTTTGGAAGTGGTCTATCCTGCCACAGATCATGGTAGTGAAACTTCACTTGCTGAGGGCTCCCCTCTAACCTAGCTGAGGACATGTCTTGAAATGTTATGATGCTATAGCTGAGACCTTCTGTGACCTCACATAGCAATACACTTAATGACATTCATCTGATACACTGAAATGCAAACTATAAATATGCACCAACTCAGAGGCCATATCAAATGATTGTTACTACCATTCTTTCAAAGGCCCTATCCTTCTGGGGTTCTCCTGCACCCATTACTGCCCGTATCTGACACGGTGCAATGCAAACAATGCATTGCCACTAAACATATAAAAGAAACATCAACTGACTATCATCACTAAATCCTTAGCTGGTTACATATGTTCTCCTGTATACAAAAGAAGAAGAGAACAAGGGGCCACCCCTAGGGAGAAGATCCAATAGACACTCAAGGTCAGCTGGGGATCTGAAGTGACATTCTTTTAATAAGTGAGAGTGCATAGTGTAATTTTTTTGCCTCAATCCAGAATTGCAGTATATGGCTATCGACATACTGTGTATGGTTGAAACCATCCTGGTTCCCTTGACTGGTCCTGTCAAGTTCACATGCTGTAATAATCAAAAGGGAGTATTATGGTATGATATATGATAATCGGAGGGGGGAATGAATTGCCTGACCCACAGGGTATCCACCAAGCAGCTATCTACATGTATGTGAATATGTATTTATTTATTTATTTATTTGTTTTGACATTTTATATACCATTGTTCCATGTAAAAGATCACAACGGTTTAGAAAAGTAACATTCATAGTTATAAATCAACAAGTAATAATGGGTAATGGAGGCAGTTTTCATAAATAGGCATTGGCATCTATCAATCAATCAAGTTGTTCGATGCATTTGACTCAAGGTTTAAGACATGGTCAAGGGGTAAAGAAAGTTAAAACAGTATAAAATCATATAATGGACTTCACATTTTAGTAATTAAGTTGCATTGATTCTTTCATTCACTTCATGCTTCAGTTAATATCTTTTGACCTTCATATTATTGTTTCTTTCTACATTCAAATGTTTTAAGTTATGGCTATTCAAAAATGCATATAACCTGTTTTTAGCTCACATTTAAATCTCTTTCTGCCTGGTATTAACCATAACATTTTAGGTAGGGAGTTCCATAGCTTTGCACCAGCTAAGGAAAACACATGGTCTCTTACTTGTATCAGATGTGTGCTCCATATTGTGGGAACAGTTAATAGTCCTTTATTTTGAGACCTTAGAGCCGGATTTTAAAAAGGTTAGGCACGCTGAGCCTATTTTAAAAAGGCCCAGCAACACGTGTAAAGCCCTGGGACGCGTGTAAGTCCCGGGGCTTTACAAAAGAGGGCGGTCTGGGGCGCGGTGGGGGCAGGGCCAGAGGCCTCTGACAGAGCAGCCATTGCCACTGTGTCGGAGGATCATGTGCCGTGCGCGCAACTTGCGCCTGCCTGGAGGCAGGTGCAAAAGGTAAGACAAAGGACGGGGGGGGGGGTTTAATGTAGGGCAAGGGGGAAAGGTTAGGGGAAGGAGTGGGAAGGTCAGGTTAGGGCAGAGGGAAGTTTCCTTCCACGCCGCTCCAACTTCGGAGTGACCTGGAAGGGAACGGGGGAAAGCAGCACGGCTCGGCGCGCGCAAGGTGCATAATTGTGCACCCCTTTGCGCACGCCAACCCCGGATTTTATATATGTTGAAAGTGTCAATACTGTATTTTCAAATGATTTGGAGAATAGAATGTAAAATTGTATGTCATCAGCATATAAGGAGGTAATTCCTAATTCTACCAGTAATTCACACAGTGGGATCATATAGATATTGAAAAGTGTTGCTGAAAGGACTTAATCTTGAGGGTCACCTGTATCAGTATGGAAAGTATCAGAAATGTAGTTTCCCAATTATACTAGGAATGTTCCAATGGATAGAAAGGAGGAGAACCATCTGAGAACACAGATGTTGATCCCAATGTTACTCATCTGATGGCACAGCTGGGTATGGTCCACAGTGGCAAAGGTGATTGTTAGGTCGATTAGCACTAGAAAATAAGAATCAGCAGCATCAAACCCTTGTAAAATAGTCTGTTAATGAAAGGAGTAACGTTCAGCTGAGCGATTTTTTCTAAATATAAATTGATTTGGGAAGAGAATGTCTTGGTGTTCCAGATGATTTACAAGTTGGGATAACACTGCTTTTTCAAGTATTTTTGAGAGAAATGACAAGTTGGACATTGGACGATAGTTGTCCCAATCGTCAATTCTACCAGTTTTATTTATTTGAATTTGCTTTATTACTGCTTGTTTAAACCCATGTGGAATGATTCCTTCTGAGAGAAAGTGATTAGTACACTGCACCTAAGAGGTCAAAGCAAACTCTTGCAAAACTGAATGGTCTCAGAGACTGTGAAGAAACAACAGATGAAGGCAGGCTCCATCAGTAATGCAAGTTCTGAAATGAAGAAGCATAGCTTATGTCAGATATCAGAATAGAACTCCCATTAAAAAAAAAACATGATAGGTTGTAACAAATGTATGCGGTATCAGACCACATCCTTAAGGGTGAGGTTGCAAGAACCACTGGAGACCAACTTTGATATCCCCTCAGAGGGGTTGGGAAGACTATGACACAGCTGCTATTATCCCACTTTGCTTCTCCAGGATCTGCAAGGCCTGAACATATTCATACATGAAACAACCCATAGTAATGCACATGGGTGACAATCAGGCACATCCCAGATACCTGGTCATGCCTAGGTTGAGCAATTTGAGGGTTGGGCAGAGAGTCAGGACTTGCTACAGGGTAATGATGACAACAAGAGATGCACCTCTGCCACTCTTCAGAATTGAGGGACTAAGCAGAAGAACTCTGTCATGGGCAGCAAAAATGTTTCAGCTAACGGACATAGTAAATGTCATTCGCAGGACTCCCCACCCCCTGCCAAAAGTGTAAGAATAGTCACTGGGGGATCAGTGCCCCTCACACTCACTCCCATCTCCTGAGTACAAATAGTCATTGGGGTTTCAGTGCAGCCTCCCCCAAACCTTTAAAATAAAGATCAGGTCCCTCCTTGTAGTTGGGGCACTGCTTCACACTGGCCCAGTCAGCGCCATTTTTCAAAATGGTGCCAACATGAATTTGCCCCAGCCATGTGACTGGGGCAAGATCCAGGGATTAGACCTCAGCCATGTGGCCTTGCCCAATTGCATTGCCATGTGGGCACTTTACCCAAATGTTTTACTTTTGAAGAGTTGGAGCCACTTTGAGTGGTGAGCCAGGGGATCAGCCCTGACCCCCAGTCAACCTTTTTTTCTTCAGTGACCACTTTTTAAGCAGCCGGCCCTTTAAGGCGATGGCAGTCCCTTGAGGTTGGGGCCACCATCATGTTAAAGGGCCACTAACTGTGTTTTGTTCCATGATGTTTGGCTATGAGACAAAAGATTGTGCCATAAAACCACAATATTTTTTCGGGAAGGGTCTCCACTATGATGGCAACATTCCCCTCGTGGAATGCTCCCATGAAAAAATATCATGGCTTAGTGCATCTAGGCCTTAGACAGATAAGTAGCTCCTCCCCATTATGCCACCATCCCATCTACCATTTAGTGGGTAACTACTGGATTGGACCAGATAAATAGTTTGCAGCTAAGTAGTGTCCACTGATCATAGCCAGATATTCAAACACAACCACTTAGCCAGATAAGTTTGAACTTATCTTGTTAAGTAGCACTGAATATCATCCTCTTAATATTTAAATATTCTTCTGCTACAGAGAACTGAAGTCACTTTTTCAAACTTTTTGGTATAGCTGGTCCGGCATTTTGGAACAGCCTTCTAGATGAAATCTGAGCCAAGAATGACTTGCTGTATTTTAGAAAGCTGTTGAAATCACATTCTTTTTCTCCTAGATTACACTGATGTTGCTTAGGATTGATCATTGACCAGAGATTGCCTGAAATTCCTGCTATATTGTTAAATAATTTTATTTTGCTATATGATTTATTTGTTGTCTAAAATATACTGTGGTTGTTTATTGTGCACTCTACTGGGTATGTTATTTGTAATCCACAACTTTGCGGATCAGTGGAATATACATTGTGGGGTAGATTTTTAAAAAATGTGCGTTCGCATACTTTTGTTGGCGCACCAGTCGCAAACAAAAGTACGCTGGATTTTAGTAGATACACGCGTAGCCTCTAAAATCCAGGATCGGCACGCGCAAGACTGCCGATTTTGGGCAGCCGGCGCGCGCCGAGCCGCGCAGCCTGCCTCCGTTCCCTCCGAGGCCGCTCCGAAATCGGAGCGGCCTCGGAGGGAACTCTCTTTCGCCCTCCCCTCACCTTCCCCTCCCTTCCTCTACCTAACCCACCCCACCGGCCCTATCTAACCCCTCCCCCTACCTTTGTCCATGGATTTACGCCTCCCGGAGGGAGAAGTAAATCCACGCACGCCAGCGGGCCGCTGGCGCGCCGATGCTCAACCCGGGGGCAGTTCCGGAGGGCGCGGTCATGCCCCCGGGCCCGCCCCCAAAACGCCGCTTCCCGCCCCCGAAATGCCGCGTCGATCGGCCCTGCCCCTGACACGCCCCGACACACCCCCGACAAAAAACCCCGGGACTTACGCGAGTCCCGGGGCTCTGCGCGCGCCGGCAGGCCTGTGGAAAATAGGCGCGCCGGCGCGCAAGGCCCTGCTCGCGTAAATCCGGGCGGATTTACGCGAGCAGGGCTTTTAAAATCCGCCCCTGTATAACTAAATAAATAAAATCATCTCTTTTACTTTGATTTTTCAATGACAGCTCTATAGAACATCAGTGATAACAATCTATTGTGCATGTGTACAGACTTATACAAATCAGTCCACTGAAAAGAGGTGAGAAACTGCAGGTAAGGTCTCAAACTATTATCAAGCAGACGACCTTGGGGCCATCATAATACCACAGGTTTTCAGTGATTTGCCCTGTATACTGTAAATGCCAAATAAAACATTTTTCTAAAAGTTATTTACTGGCATCCTGCCTTCTGAAAGCAAAGTGCCACCTATGAATGACATGACAATCTGCTTAGAGACTCAATTTGCCAGTATCACATGCCCAATCAGATAACATTGAAAGAACAATGTAAGAACATCATCAGTCTATTCTTTTTTTCTCCACAAACAATGAGAACCAAAAATGTCATCACATAAAACAAACTTATATAAAAAACATAAAACATGTTTATTAAGAATAATACATCCTAACTAGACACATAATACTAACTAACCATTCATCATTCAACCCCATTCATTCATTAAAAACATCAATCAATGAACATCATGTAGGCAGTTATAAACACAAACGTTTTCCAAAGAATACACTTTTCAAACAAGTTTAAATCAAGTGTTTACAGATCACCAAATATATGCTGCTCATCCTGCTTTTTATCAATTAAAAGATGTTAGAGCAGGACACTGTCAAACTAACATTCTTCCAAATTTTTCGTTGTATACACGGCTGTTAACTGCTGCCACAATGTCGTTCATTCAAATCCTTTTCAGCCGTTCACACAGCTGTCCCCCGCCGCACTCACGGCTGTTCCCCAACAAAGATCTTCGTTTCACCCGTCTAGCAGGCTTCCTCAGGGAGAACTTCTATCGAGTCTATACTATAACCAAAAACAAAATACTAATCCCAACATTTATTACCAAACTCAATTCCAACAACCATTACCTTAGAACCCTTACCATCCATAACGAATGTTTCAGCACCATGAATGCTTGCTTTCAAATAAATGTCATGAAAAGACTTCAGACATGTGTAATCTTCTCCAAATATTTATTACCATACATCTCACTGGTCGCGCAACTGCGACCAAGAAAATAATATTCTCATAATCAGAAAAAATTAACACTACACCGTACATGAACAGACTCCAATACCACATACCTTTAAAATCCAGAAGTGACAAATCCACTTCCCATTTTCACCAAACCAAGACTTGATGGCATACACCTCAAAATTCTGAAAGAACTAAAAAATGAAATAGCATATATTTTTTAGGGATGTGAATCGTTTTAGGACGATTAAAATTATCGTCCGATAATTTTAATATCGTCTTAAACCGTTATGGAACACAATACAATAGAGATTCTAACGATTTATCGTTATAAATCGTTAGAATCGTGAGCCGGCACACTAAAACCCCCTAAAAACCACCCCCGACCCTTTAAATTAAATCCCCCACCCTCCCGAACCCCCCCCAAATGACTTAAATAACCTGCGGGTCCAGCGGTGGTCCGGAATGGCAGCGGTCCGGAACGGGCTCCTGCTCCTGAATCTTGTTGTCTTCAGCCGGCGCCATTTTCCAAAATGGCGGCGGCCATAGACGAACACGATTGGACGGCAGGAGGTCCTTCCGGACCCCCGCTGGACTTTTGGCAAGTCTCGTGGGGGTCAGGAGGCCCCCCACAAGCTGGCCAAAAGTTCCTGGAGGTGCAGCGGGGGTCAGGGAGCGATTTCCCGCCGCGAATCGTTTTCGTACGGAAAATGGCGCCGGCAGGAGATCGACTGCAGGAGGTTGTTCAGCGAGGCGCCGGAACCCTCGCTGAACGACCTCCTGCAGTCGATCTCCTGCCCGCGCCATTTTCCGTACGAAAACGATTCGCGGCGGGAAATCGCTCCCTGACCCCCGCTCGACCTCCAGGAACTTTTGGCCAGCTTGTGGGGGGCCTCCTGACCCCCACGAGACTTGCCAAAAGTCCAGCGGGGGTCTGGAAGGACCTCCTGCCGTCCAATCGTGTTCGTCTATGGCCGCCGCCATTTTTTCGGCGCCATTTTGGAAAATGGCGCCGGCTGAAGACAACAAGATTCAGGAGCAGGAGCCCGTTCCGGACCGCTGCCGTTCCGGACCGCCGCTGGACCCGCAGGTTATTTAAGTCATTTGGGGGGGGTTCGGGAGGGTGGGGGATTTAATTTAAAGGGTCGGGGGTGGGTTTTAGGGGGTTTTAATATGCCGGTTTTGCGATTTTTCGATTTTTCACGATTTTTCACAATATTTTACCCCCCCAAACGGCAACAATACGATTCCCTCCCCCTCCCAGCCGAAATCGATCGTTAAGACGATCGAGGACACGATTCACATCCCTAATATTTTTCTAATAATTTGCAACCTATCAATGGGATCATCTGTCATGCCTGAAGACTGGAGTGTGACCAATATAACTAAAATCTTTAAAAACGTCTCCAGGGAGATCTGGAAAACTATAGACCATTGAGTCTGACCTCAGTGCCAAGAAAAATCATGGAAATGATTCTAAAGAACAAAATCACAGAACATATAGAAAGATCTAGTTTAATGGGACATAGCCCATATTGGTTTACCCAAGGGAAATCTTGCCTCATCAATCTGCTACACTTTTTTGAAAGGGTTACTAAACATGTGGATAATGATGAGCCAGTTAATGTAGTGTATTTGGATTTTCAGAAGGCATTTGAGAAAATGCCCCATGAGAGACTCTTGAGTAAACTAAAATGTCTCATGATAGTAAGCAATTTTCTATTGTGAATTGCAAACTGGTTAAAAGATAGGAAACAGAAAGTAAAATTAAATGATCAGTTTTCTCAGTAGAGAAGGGTAAACGCTGGAGTGCCTCATGAATGGCACTTTTTAATATAATTATAAATGATCTGCAAAGGGGATCCATGAGTGAAGTGATCAAATTTGTAGACAACACACAGTTATTCAGAAGTGTTAAATCTCTAGCGGATTGTGAAAAATTGCAGGAGGATCTTGCAAGACTGAAAGACATGGCATCCAAATGGCAGATGAAATTTAATATGGACAAGTGATGCACATGGGGAAAAGGAACCCACACTGTAGTTTCACAATGTTAGGTTTCATATTAGGAGTTAACACTCAGGAAAAGAAACTGGGTGTCATAGTGCACAATACTCTGTCATCCTCGGTTCAGTGTGCGGCAGCGGTCAAAAAAGCTAACAGAATGTTAGAAATGATTAGGAAAGGAATGGAGAATAAAACAGAAAATGTCATAATGCCTGTGTATCGCTCCATGGTATGGCCATACCTGGATTAATGTGTGCAGTTCTGGTTGCCGCATTTCAAAAGCAATATAGTTGCTTTGGAAATGGTACAGAGTAGGACAACCAAAATAATAAAGCAGATGGAATGGCTCCCCTGTGAGGAAAAGCTAGAGTTTAAAGCAGTTCAGCTTGGAGAAAAGATGGCTTAGGGGGGATATTATAGAGGACTATAAAATCATGAATGGAATAGAACAGATAAATGTTAATTATTTACTCTTTTAAAAAATACAAAGACTAGGGGACACTAAGAAGTTAATAAGTAACACATTCAAAACAAATCGGAAAATTTTTTTTCTCTCAAAAGCAGAATTAAGCTCTAGACTTCATTGTCAGAGGATGTCATTAAGGAAATTAGCATAGATGGGTTTAGAAAAGGTTTGGATAAGTTCCTGGAGAAGCCCTCAAACTGCTATTAACCAAGAAAACTTAGGGGTAGATTTTAAAAGGTTGTGCAACTTGCGTGTGCCGACGCCCGCAGCCTTCTCCCATTCCCTCCCAGGCCGCTCTGATTTCAGAGAGGCCTGGGAGGGAACTTCCCAACCCCCTGACCTAACCTCCCTTTCTCTTACCCTGACCCCCCATCCCAACCTTTATCATACCTGTTGTGTGCAATGGCAGCCTGCCGGCACGCGATCCCCCAGCATAGCAGCAAATGGCCGCTGTGCCAGGAGCCTCTAACCCCGCCCCACCCCTGCCCCGCCTCTATCCCACCCCTTTTTTGAAGCCTCGGGACATATGTGCTCCCCAGGGCTTTACGTGCTTTGCCGGGCCTTTTTAAAATTGGCCCGGTACACATAACCCCACCTACGTATGTAAATCCTCTGGATTTAGGTGCATAGGTGTTTTAAAATCTACCCCATAGGGAATAGCCACTACTTACCACTATACAGTAGCAGAATTGAACCTGTTTAAGTACTTGCCAGGAACTTGTGACCTGGATTGGCCACTGCTAGAAACAGGATATTGAGCTTGAAGGACCCTTGGTCTGACCCAGTATGGCATATCTTATGTTCTTATGGGTGTATTAGCCTGAGAAGGCAGGAGGATCTGAGAGATGTATAAAATATTTTAGGAAAAAGGTTAAAGGTTTCTTTTTTAAACAGGGCTTTGGTAGGTAGTTAACTTTGAAATACCATCTCAGCATCAGTATAATTATATTTCTAAGGTAGCTTTTATTTTATTTTATATGTTTTTCAGTAGTGAACAGTTATGTTCTCTAAAATATTCTCAGATTCAGTAAAATGTTTTTTCAGGCAGCTAATTCTTATTACATACATGTAGTGTTATTTAAAATAATTTATTTTGTTTTCTGGTTTTAAGATCATGATATTTTAAACACTATTATTATTTATGTTTATTTTAACTCGCCTATGAAGGTTGGTAGGTGGATTATAAATCCCCAACTCCTTCCCCTGGGGCTATGAATGCAGCATCAGCAACATCCTCAATCCTAGCCAACCCAGGAACTGAAAGACCTAAGTCACAGTGAACAGCACTTGCTACCTGTGCCACTAGGCTGACCCTAGTGTTTGCATTTTAATGCTGCAATATCTACTTTAGTTCAAAATTAAGAAATGAAAGTCCAAAGTATATTACACACTGTTTGGGGATATATTACCTCTAATAGGGATGTGAATCGTTTTTTGACGATTTAAAATATCGTCCGATATATTTTAAATCGTCAAAAATCGTTAGGGCCACGATACAATACCAATTCCCCCGATTTATCGTCAAAAAATCGTAAATCGGGGGAAGGGGAAGGGCAGGAAAACCGGCACACTAAAACCCCCTAAAACCCACCCCCGACCCTTTAAATTAAATCCCCCACCCTCCCGAACCCCCCCCCAAATGCCTTAAATTACCTGGGGGTCCGTAGAGGCGGTCCGTAGCTTAAATTACCTCCGTAGCGGCGGTCCGTAGCTAAATCGGGGGAAGGGGGAGAGCAGGAAACCGGCACACTAAATCGTGTAGTCTTCAGCCGGCGCCATTTTGCAAAATGGCCGCCGCAAAATGGCGGCGGCCATAGACCAAAACGATTCGACGCAGGAGGTCGTTCCGGACCCCCGCTGGACTTTTGGCAAGTCTTGTGGGGGTCAGGAGGCCCCCCCAAGCTGGCCAAAAGTTCCTGGGGGTCCAGCGGGGGTCCGGGAGCGATCTCCTGCCACGAATTGTTTTCTGTACGGAAAATGGCGCCGGCAGGAAATCGACTGCAGGAGGTCGTTCAGCGGGGGTCCGGAACCTGCTCTCCCCCTTCCCCCAATTTAGCTACGGACCGCCGCTACGGAGGTAATTTAAGGCTACAGAGGTAATTTAAGCTACGGACCGCCGCTACGGACCCCCAGGTAATTTAAGGCATTTGGGGGGGGGGTTCAGGAGGGTGGGGGATTTAATTTAAAGGGTCGGGGTGGGTTTTAGGGGGTTTTAGTGTGCCGTGTTTTAGTGTGCCGCTGGACCCCCAGGTAATTTAAGGCATTTGGGGGGGGTTCGGGAGGGTGGGGGATTTAATTTAAAGGGTCGGGGGTGGGTTTTAGGGGGTTTTAGTGTGCCGGCTCACGATTTTAATGATTTTCACGATACTTTACACACCCAAACGGCAACAATACGATTCCCTCCCCCTCCCAGCCGAAATCGATCGTTAAGACGATTGAGGACACGATTCACATCTCTAACCTCTAATATGCAGGAAAGGGGGAAAAACCTATAAAACTTGACATTGGAAATGTAAATATTTCATAATGCAATCTTGCTCTAGAGACTTTTAGTCTATCCAAGTAGCTAGCTTGTTTTCCATAATTATTGGGATCTGTTCTTGTTAAAGAAAATTAAGGTCACTTTTAGATACTTTCTTCAGTGCAAAGTACCTAATACTGCCAACATATCTGTCTGTCTGTATGCATGAAAGTTGGAAAGAAAGGCTATTAGTGAAGTGTCAACACCCCTGCCATATTTTAGCTAAATATGCTCAGGAGAAAATCTACTGATATTTCTGCTGAACGAGCAGGGCCAGCTGTGAATTAGAAGAACTCGGCAGGAAGCAGAGTGACAAACACAATAACATCACAGTAAACATCACAGTACACACCTTCCATGTGTATGAAAGGAGCATAGGCTTTTTCAAATTTATTTATTTATTTAGCATATTTTATATACCGACATCTATTTGCACATCGTATCGGTTTACATAGAACTTGGACAGCGTGACTGTCACACAGGCATAGCCTTTACAGAGAACAAATTGTTTAATTCATATTTTTTTTCTTGATAAAATAGTAAATTAATATTCAAGATATAATCCATTGGCAATATTAAAAAAAAAACCAACTTATTTAACTTGACTTCCATTTAGGATCACTACAATCTAATAAAAGTAAGACTAGAGTTCACCTCTCCAGTGCTCCTTTGACTATAGTCAGTCAAACATTGTATGATTCCTTGAGTGAATCTCTCCGTTAAGGTGGTTGATAAAACTAACTAAATAAAATAAATAATAAATTTAATCAAAAACTATTTCTGCAACATTTTAAGCTGATTGATTCTTACTCACTTAGCATTTGTAGCTTTCTCCCAACCTCCATCTTGAAGAGGAGAATGATGGAATAGCACTAAACTGGCTCAGGAGCAAACAGAAATTCCAGCAAATGCAATCAATTGTATCATCCATCTTTGAAAACTAGATTTAGCCAAGAAGATTACATGTGAGATCCAGAGGAAAAAAACATTCTGTTTTTATAAAGTATCCATTGACTGTTTACAAAATACAACCAGATGGGATCATGGTGAAAAATCAATGACGGAATTGTTCCAAATGAATGAACAACCATTTGTTTTAATTGAATGAAAAAAATTGCACTTTCAGCTATAATTAAATCAAAGTGAAGTTGTGCTATAAAATGTGAGAATATCACCATTCCTCTTTTTTTCTTTTCCTAGCCCCAGACAGATAATAACATGTGTATTTGTGATTCAGGTAATTCCATGTAGATAGTTATATTTCAGATTTTGTACTTCATTAATATAAAAAAATGACAATAAAACAAATCCCATTCTTTTTGACACCCTATTATACTTCCCAGTAACTGGACTATTGTGAGCTCAATATTCAAAAGGATTTGTACAGATAAGTCCCAAACCCAGGCCTAGATTAGATTTATCATTTTGGCATAACTTTTGCGAACATACCACCTGTGATTAAAAAAAGAAAAAAAAGGGGGCATGGTTAGGGTAATTTTCCTGATACTGCATTAAATTTATCACAGCCTACTTTTATTGCATTTTGGATGAGAAAGAAAGGGAGAGAGAGAGAGAGAGAGAAGGTGAGATTCTTTATGAGACTTCCATATAAGTAAACTACGTTAAATTTATCACAGCCTGCTTTTATTGCATTTTGGGTGAGAGAGAGAGAAAGAGATTCTTTATGAGGATGCCATATAAGTAAACTATTTATACCACTGTAAGAGGGATGAGTTTTTTTTTGTTTTTTTTTGGGGGGGGGGCAGTTTTACATGCACAGTTAGAGGGTAGGAACAGCACAGTAGACATCAGTGAAGATTTATGTGATTTGGAATGAGGAAAGGTACACAAAGATAAGATTTGTACATTGTACTCTCGACCTAGCATGATAGCTAGTTAGAGAGTGCATCAAGCTAGGTCGAGAGTACATTGTACAAATGACCCCCCTTAACTAGACAAATATGGCATTTAAATATATCCATTATAACAATAGCATCTAAATCAACTTTTAAATTACTTGCACAGGTGTCCAGCTTAATATCACTTTTAAAACCTTTGTGGCAAAAACCAATACAAAACAATTAAATAGGCTGCACCAACAGACCTTCATACTACCCATGCATTTGGTGAGCTTATTTTAAGACCTTAAATGCTTCTCAGGTCACATATAATCATTGGTCCCGAAAAGGTTCACAAAATGACATCATCCATTGCTCTTTTTTTTTTTTTTTTTTTATAATATTTTTTTTAAAGATTATTTAGGAACTTTCACTTAAAACAAAATAAAATCCCTTGAAAATTTTTCAAAAAAAAAAGAAATGCTTGTCTTTGAGTATTATTTATTTTTGTTCTTATATACCACTTATAATGAATCATATCCTGCTAAGCAGGTTAGAACATATTTAAAAAAAACAGTGCAAGACAAGATGGCAAGGCAAGATAAATGGTAATGCAAGACAAGAAATGTTATTATTTATATATCCAGTGTTGCTGTCACAGCAACCCAGCAAGTGGCTGAGCGGGTAAGACATCATCTCATGCCCAGCTGCGGTTTTGGAGATCCAGAAGGAGTATCCAGTGAGATCCAGGAAATGAGAGGGGTAGAATAGAAATTGCAGGTTGCTGGGGAGTGTGAGGAAGGAGACAGAGGGGATCACAAGTTTACTACCAAAATTTAGAGAAGGAGAAGGGCCGGCCTTAGAAATCTGGTGCCTGCTGTTTTATTTTTTAAATTTAGGTGGATTGGGAAGGGTTAGGCACTATTCCTGCATTTATTTTGAAGTGCTTTCTTCTGTGAGAGCTAAGGGATCAGGCATGAAGGCTCTAAATTGTTTGTTTTTTTTATTGCAGCCACTTAACTGACTACATTTTTCAATATAGGCAGTCCAAAAGCAAATTATCTGGCCACAGCTGGACACATAACTTAACTTTCAAATCTAATCAGTTATATTAAGAGGTAACTGGTTAGATTTGAATGTTATCCAACTAAAAGTAGCCAGATAAAAAAAAAATATATATATACATGTCAAAAGTTATTTATAGATTTACATGCTATATAAATGAATAGCTCTGGGAGGCATACAAAATAAAGCATTCATAGAAACCTTATATTCAGCAGTATGTTTTATCTACTGAATATCTGGGACAAGTTACCTGGCTAACTTTAGCCGGATAATGTGTCCACTCTCTGTTTTTTTAAATATTGGCCTTTGTATCATTAGATTACATGATCCTGGTTAGAAACAGAGCATTTAGTAATGGCATTGTTTGCTGTAGTAAATAATGATTTTAAAATGAGTTTCTGTAAATGATCTCACTTGGATAAGCTCCAGAATTCTGATATGAAACCTCAACTGTGATGTCATTATACATCCACTTCAGAATCTGGCAGCAAAACAAAAATACTTTGACCAGAGTAAAATGAAAGGGAAATAGAAAAGATGACAAAACATGTAGAAACATAGAGCATGAAGGCAGATAAAGACCATCTGGCCCACACTTCCTATTTACTTTAGCTTTACAATCTCTTTCTCTCCCTCATTGATCCTCTGTCTTTGTTAAATACTTTCTTAACTCTGACAACTATCTCCATCTCCACCACTTCCACTGGGAGACCATTCCGTCATGTGTCCATCATATTCTATATCAAGACATATGTCTCTAAATGGCTTCTGATTGTAGCCCCTTTCACCCTCATCTTACAACCCCTCATTCTAGAGCCTCCTTTCTGTAGAAAGATAACTGTCTCCTGTGCATTTCATCTTTGGAGATACTGTCTCAATCACATCTCCTTTTTCCCTCCATTTCCTCCAGGATATGCAATGATTAGATCTTGAAATCTGTCCCAATATGATTGATAATGAACTTTGTTGATCATTTTAGTGACTGCATTCCGGACTCCTGGTTTATATCATTTTGAAAGTGTGTTCTCCAGAATTGAAGGCAGTACTCCAAATGAAGTGTCACCAGAGACTTATACAGAGAGAATATCACTTTCTTTTTTTCCTTTTGGCTACATTCAAGAATCTTCCTGTTTTTTGCCATCAATTTGTGTGATTTTCTATCTCTAATTTTGCTATGCCAAAATCTCTATTTAGCTGATTTGTGCAATTCTTCAGCTCATTAGTGATTTTGCATAATTTTTGCTCATAGTTTTGCAAACGCAAAACTGCATGGGGCGGATCTTCAAAACTCCGCGAATAGCTTACTTTTGTTTGCGCTCCAGGCGCAAACAAAAGTAAGCTGGATTTTAGTAGATACGCGCGGAGCCGTGCGTATCTACTAAAAAACCTGGGTCGGCGCGCGCAAGGCTATCAATTTTGTATAGCCGGCGCGCGCCGAGCCGCGCGGCCTACCCCCGTTCCCTCCGAGGCCGCTCCGAGATCGGAGCGGCCTCGGAGGGAATCCTCTAACACCCTCCCCTAACCTTCCCCTCCCTTCCTCTACCTAACCCACCCGCCCGGCCCTGTCTAACCCCCCCCCTTACCTTTGTTGGGGGATTTACGCCTCCCGGAGGGAGGCGTAAATCCCCGCGCGCCAGCGGGCCTCCTCCGCGCCGGGCCGCGACCTGGGGGCGGGTACGGAGGGTGCGGCCACGCCCCCGGACCGCCCAGGACCATAGCCACGCCCCCGTACCCGCCCCCAAAACGCTGCTGACACGCCCCCAAAACGGCGCGCCGACAGGGACCGCCCCCGACACGCCCCCCTCGGAGAACCCCGGGACTTACGCGAGTCCCGGGGCTCTGCGCGTGCCGGTGGGCCTATGTAAAATAGGCGCACCGGCGAGCAGGGCTCTGAAAATCCGCCCCCATGTGAGCAAACAGAAAACATGCATGTTAAAATTTGCTAATGTGTGCTATTTGCTTTTTATCTATGTACTATTGCTTTTGCGACTCTGTTCACAGTTTAGTAATATTGGCTTCAAAGTTTTCCACTTTGTCATGGAGGAACATGTTTCCTTGCTGGGAATTCAATGTAGTATTCTAGATGGGCCTGTAATATATTTGCACTCATTTCTCTGTTTACAATAAGGCAATGTCTTCAACATCTGATAAAATGAAAGGAGTAATTTTCAGATTCCAATCTATATGTGAACTCTAAGAGCACTTTTTAACCATTGATCTTGTCCCAATTTTCAAAAGGAAAGAATGTGCATATTTTACCTTTGAAAATTGTCCATAATTATAAAGATTCTGCTTTTTTATAAAGTGAAATTTCAATGGAAAATAATGTCTCTAGATTTGAAAATGCAGTCTAGTCTGCATTCACTATTTTCAAGGGATGGGCATTCGGAAGAAACAAAATGGGAAATGAGATGAAATTTCCTATTTCATTTTGGATTGTTTTCAAAAAAGAATGATTTAAATTCTAACAATTTTTGTTTCATATTGAAAATCAGTTTTAAAAAGCCACCAGTTGGGCCTATGCCTATGCCCAAAGCAAGGGCTTCACTTAGGTAATGGGCCAAGATCCAAATCAGGGGCCCCAGACTATACACAAGCATGACTCTAGCACCTTGGCATAGGCCCAAGGCCTGGCCCATGCCTAGATATAGGAACAGGCACAACAAAGGGGTTGCAGCCTATGCCTGAATGGAACATTTGTGTCTCGGCCTAGGCCATGGCCTGATGCCAGGGTCACAGCTGAAACCTGAGCTAAGTCCCAGGCCCCAAAAATGTTTTCACTTACCTGATCTGACATCCTGGCTCAGTTCAGAGGCTGGGTGCTGATGTCTGGGCCTTGGCCTAGGCCAGAGCCCAGGCAAGAAACTGGGGCCAGTCTGGAGACCATGTCCCAATGCTTGGGCATCTGCCTGGACCCAGGCCGATGCTGGAGGCCAACCTGGAGGCTAGGTCATGATGCCTTGGCCTGCCCCAAAGGCCAGGTCCTGATGCCTGGGCCTGGGCCTGACACCAGGGCCCGATACCGAGGCCTCAACCCAGGCCCAGGAGTATATTCCAGTACATCCCCAGCAGATGGTGTCATTTCTAGAAGAAGAAAGAAGACCTGTGTAGAGGAGCTCTGAGGTCTGCACGCCAGGCCTGGGCCTGACGCTTGGCTGAGACTCCAGTGTTGTGACACAAACTCAGCACAGGGCCCCAGCATCAGGCTTGTGCCTGGGCCAAGGCCTCAGAGTCAGGACCCAGCCTTTGGGCCAGGCCCTAGCATCAGGTCTTGGCCTGCACTGGGCCCCCGCATTGACCCTTGGTCTGGGCTGTGGTACTGGCATTGGGACCCAGCTTCAAGATCACAGCTTCAGGCCTGGGCCAAGGCCCAGGCATCAGAACCAAGCCTCTGGGCCATGCCCCAACATCAGGACCAGGCATAAAGCCTGGGATCTTTGTAGGGCCTAGACTGAGGTCTCAGCAACCTACCATGGCCTAGGCCTATGCAAGGTTGAGGCTTTGGCCTGCCCTAGGCTTCAACATCATATTCCCCCAGACCAGGTAAGAAAGGGTCGGAGAGGATTCTTGCCTCAGCATTTTTTCCCGTGGAAGGGCAGGCCTCAGGAAGTCCAGCTTCTTTTTTCCATTTTTGTTATTTTTATGTTTCATTAGTTTTTGTTTTTTAATGAAATAAAAATGAAATGAAATTCATGGGGAAACCCCTCACAAAAAAAAAAAACAAAAACAAAAAAGCAAAATGAAAAGTTACTTCTTCCCACCTCTACTCTTTTCCTTCCTCAACCTAAACAATCCTCTGTAAATGCCTCCTCATAGTCCAGTTAAAAGTACATGCACTATGAAAGCTTGCATGTAATTTTAGTTGGATTAAAGGAGTGCTATTTTCAGTCAATGTACTAAGCTAAATTACTATTTACCTTCTTAAATGTCTTTGGTAATTGCCCTCTAAAGACTTATTGGGCATTGCCAAGCCCCTTGTTATGAGTCTATGGGGGAGAAAAAAAATTTAGTTTTATAGATAATTAAAGTTCCATCACTCTTTCTCCTTATGGGGATAATTTTGTAATATTTCCCAGAAGTTAACTGTGAAATATGTACATAAATTATACCATTTTACAAAGCAGCATATGAGTATAAATCTACTTTCAAAATTATCCCAAAAAAGCCACACACAATTACATCTGCTATTTGGTATGTGTAGTTTAGCTGAGAAAATATAAGCACATATACTTTTTTGAAATTAAAAAATATACATATATGACTGTTCTGTCCCCAGCAGTGGGTACATATTTGTATCTGTATATATTGTAGTTTAACTGTGTTTAGTGCAGTCCTCCTTTCTGAGGATTCTTAATACTGAAACACTATTTGTAACCCATGATAAAAATCTTTGAGCCTTTGCCTTTAAGAGGAGCCTTTGCCCTTAAGAGAAGCTCCCTCTCCCCTCCCTCTCCCCTCCACTTTCTCTCACTATCGGAAGAGCTTGAATGCCCCTCAATCTAACTTGAGTCTTCCTAGGTGCCTTATAGGCTCAAGGGACTGCCCTTCATGCTCCCCCTGTGTTACATGGTTCTTAGGCTCACTGCCATTGGACCTTGCCCCCTGCCCCCAGCTTGTGGAGGCATTTCCTTTAGCAGCTCTCTACAAGAGTTCAGATTTGCTCCATGTGTGCTTCTGAGCCAGCAGCGCTCTGTAACACCCTGTGAAATGATCGGGTTTTTTACCTTCTCTCTTATTGCCTTCCTCTAAGGATTAAATCATCCTCATATCCCTCATGCTTCTTACCTCTACCATAAACTAACTCCTGCAACACAAGAGACCGCCTCCTCCCTCCTGCTACCCTATCACCAGTACCAAAGATCCTTGCCTTGGGGCTTGCATTTGAATTGCAACTATTGTAAGTAGAATTTACCTGTTCAATAAATAATTTCAAACTTACAGAATCTTTGTCTTGAGATTTTGTACTTCATTAATATAAAAAAAAGACAATAAAACAAATCCCATTCTTTTTGACACCCTATTATTCTTCCCAGTAACTGGACTATTGTTAGCTCAATATTCAAAAGGATTTGTACAGATAAATCTAGGCCTAGGTTTGGGACATCATTTTGGCATAATTTTTGCAAAAATACCACCCGTGATAAAAAAAAAAAAGGGGGGGGGCATGGTTAGGGTAATTTTCCTGATACTGCATTAAATTTATCACAGCCTACTTTTATTGCATTTTGGGTGAGAAAGAGAGAGAGAGAGGTGAGATTCTTTATGAGACTTCCATATAAGTAAACTACGTTAAATTTATCACAGCCTGCTTTTATTGTATTTTGGGTGAGAGAGAGAGAAGAGATTCTTTATGAGGATGCCTTATAAGTAAAATATTTCTACCACTGTAAGAGGGGCAACTAGTAACTAAGGATGAGGTTTTGGGGGGCAGTTTTACATGCACAGTTAGAGGGTATGAACAGTAGAGATGTGAATCTGAACCGGAATCGGTTCCGATTCCGGGTTCAAGGGCTATCGGGACATTTTTTGCGTATGGTCCGATCGTTTTTTTTTTCTATAGGCTGCGCCCAAGCCGATAAACAAAAAACCCACCACGACCCTTTAAAACACATCCTTTAGCTTCCCCCACCGACCCCCCCCTAAAGCTTTTTAAAAGTACCTGGTGGTCCAGTGGGGGTCCCAGGAGCGATCTCTCACTCTCGGGCCGCCGGCTGCCACTAATAAAAATGGCGCCAATGGCCCTTTGCCCTTACCATGTGATAGGGACTATCGGTGCCATTGGCCGGCCCCTGTCACATGGTAGGAGCAATGGACGGCTGGTGCCATCTTGGCCATCTAGGGGTTGTTTTTGTGTTCCATTTTTTCTCGCCCTCCCCAAAACGATAAGAGAACCCCATGAACAATTTTGTGGGGTTTTCCTATCGGTTTCGGGGAGCCCCTGATTTGTGACGAGTTTGAAAATATCATACAATATTTTCAATTGTCAGAATTATTGTATTTTCTTAGCATTATTGTAATCTTTGTAAACCTGTGTGATGGTTCGTCTGATACATCGGTATATAAACAACAATAAACTAAACTAAACTAAAAATGATTCACATTCCTAATGAACAGCACAGTGGACATCAGTGAAGATTTTATGTGATTTGGAGTGAGGAAAGGTACACAAAGATGAGATTTGTGCATTGAACTCTCGACCTAGCTTGATAGCTAGTTAGAGAGTGCATCAAGCTAGGTCGAGAGTACATTGTACAAATGACACCCCTTAACTAGACAAATATGGCATTTAAATATATCCATTATAACAATAGCATCTACATCAACTTTTAAATTACTTACACAGTAAAGGTTAGCTGCCTGAATAGGAAAAAGCATGGATGTTTACCTGATTCAGAACAGTAAAATACCCGAATCAAACAGGAAGTTAGTGAAAAGCCAGTGAACTGAAAGCATTTTTAAAAGAACTGTATGCAGTGCAATAAAACAGGAACCTCATCCCCAAAGCACAGCCTATGACAGGGAAGTCTACATTGAGTAGAAATCGTTAAAGGTGAAGGATTGTTAAAGGCACCACTTTGCACCTGAATAAGCCTTTCAACCTTTAAGCTGTGGTAAGAGGCCAGGGAATCCAATATAAAAACCCTAAGGTTGTGAAGATTTATATTTTTGGAACTGACTTTGAGTCTGCAAAGCATTAAAGAAGCAAGCGCAGATGTAAAATGAGCCTATACTGCAAGCAAACTATACAAAGAGTTGCAAAGAAAGCATTTTAACTTCATGCAACTGCCGCCATAGTTCAGACTCTAGACAAAGGAATTAACATTTAATACTACATTTTTTAGAAGGCACTATGTTTAGCATTCTTGTATCTGTTTGTTTATTTTATGTTTTTGAACTATGTTTTATATTACCATATTTGTTTTTACTGTTAAATTTTTAAGTTTTTATCTCTAGATTATGTATGTTTTATTTTTGTTAACCATTTTGATTAATCTCCCTATTGTAAAAGCGGTATACAAACATTTCAAATAAATAAATAAATAATGACAGTCTTTAAGCCCATTCAAGCTTCCCTCTTGCCAGGCAAGGAATTTATCACCTGTAAGCAGCTCACCCTTTCCCTTGCCACTGCTCCTGTAGATTAGAGGCAGAGAACAATTAGTTGCCATAGATACCAGATCTCTGCTGACTCTATAGACGGGGCAGTGAGAACTAACAAAGAACTGAATAACTGTGAAGATTTCATTAAGAAATATTGGAGGGTTCTGAAATAAGAGGCTGGTGAAAGTGTGGAATTGAACTGAGTTAAAAAAAAAAGACTGAATTCCAGCCGAGCACACACAGCATTGGGGATCAAGATTGAAAGGACAGTAATTGCAAAAGCTGCTTTGCCCTTCCCCCATCCCTTTGTTACACATTTGCCACCAAAGGTTGCCATTGATACCAGATCTCTGCTGACTCCAGGGACAGGGAACAGAAAGCCTGGAGGCAAACTTTCCTGAGGTGTTATCTAGCTTTGTCCCCCTGCATCTAAAGCATTCAAAAGTTCATCCCTCTTAACTCCAGACTTGGTGACTGCCAGAAGTTTAGCCTGAACAGCCCTGATCACTGTTAAGAAAGTGACATGGCTGAAGCAGCGGCGCAGCAGGACTCCTCAAAACAGCTAACTGAAGAGATGACACAGAGATGACACAGAGCAAAAAGGGGAGAACGTTGAAGGGAGGGATGAAAGCAGTGAATCGAAGAGATTATGTGTACTAACAGAGAAAGCTATGCATAGATATGAGACAAGAAGACAGGGGCATAAATACAGGATAGAAAGAGAGTGGCATAGCATCGAGCAGGAAAGGGATAAGGTCTCAGAAAGCCCTACCAACCTTAAGTACCATATAGAACAGCTGAAGCTTCGTTCCCAAACCTATTGGCTCAACACAGCAGAGTATCTCAAGTTCTTAACAAGAACTAACACTGCAGAAAGCCTTGAAGAAAAAGACCGCCAACAGAATTTAGACCAAACACGCCTGAGAATGGTAATAGATTCCATTAACAGTGCAGAAGCAAGTGATTCAATAAGCGAGATTGACTCTCAGCACTCTTACACCTCAAAGTATACAACATGGTCCATAAGGTCACACGGGTCAAGATACTCGAACCGTTCTCAACTCAGCTCAGTTGCCCTCCAAAAGAAAGCAGAGTCTCAAGCAGCCATAATACGTGTACAGTATGCTTATCAAGAAGCAGCCTTTAAAAGAGAAGGGCTCAGAATAGAACAACAGAAGGCCGCTGCTACAGCTGCTGCTACAGCTGCTGTCGAGGCACGCAGAAAGGCTGAACTACATATCACCTTAGACTTGTTGTGGCAGAAAAGAGAAGCAGCAGCCCTTGAAGCTGAAACTAAGGTATTTGATACAGCCCCGGAAAAAGGCGGTGGGGAGGACCCACTCAGCAGCATGGCCCAGCAGGACATGGCCCAGCAGATGCTTGAGTATGTCACGGCTCACCTTCCAACTCATGCCAGTGCCAAAATTCCACCTCCCTCAGAGCAACCCTCGCATCATGGGAGAACATGCTCCCCCTCACAAATGGCTGCCTTGACCAAAGAAATCGGACCTGAAACGCTAAATGCCATGAAAACTAAATGCCATTGCAGTGATCCACCGGCTCTAAATCACACGGATGCATGGCAGTTAACTCACGTGCCAAGCATGCGCCCCAAGGAAAACACTTCATGCAACCATGGATCCCAGCATCCCATGGGCATTGGGAACGAGAAAGAGCTAGGCAACTACACTCAAGAAGGATTCCAATTGAGTACCCTGTGCCAAAACAGGAGACAATTTATCAACCACGTCCTGAGCTAATGTACAACAAAGTTGACGTGCACAGTCAACCACAATTCACCCACCCATCAAGACCTACTGCCTTTCAGAATGAGTGTTCAGAAAGAGAAGACCTAGCAAGGTACATGACCCACCGGGAATTCATAACCACAGGGCTTCACGAGTTCAACGACCACCCTGAGAGTTACAAGGCATAGAAATCTGACTTCCAAGCTGCTATGAAGGATATGAGATTGACCCCGAAGGAAGAGATAAACTTGATGGTAAAATGGTTGGGACGTGAATCAGTCAAACACGTGAAATAATTAAAAAACATCTACCCATGTGATCCCTTTAAAGCGCTAGAAGAAGTGTGGGAGAGACATGAGTGATATTATTGGGACCCAGTTGCCATAGAGAATGCATTTGAGAAAATGGAAAACTTTCCAGAAATATCCAGTAGGGATAACCGAAAGTTGCAAGAATTGGGAGATCTCCTCCAAGAGGTGGAGAAAGCTAAGGCTGAACTCATTTATCCGAGTCTCAACCTTCTGGACACACCACGAGGCACGAACACCATCACAAATAAACTGCCATGCGATATACAAGATAAATGGGCATCCCATGGTGCACGGTACAAAGAAGACCACAAAGAGTACCTACCTTTCCACGTCTTCACAAAATTCATAAGAGATTTAGCAAAGCATAGGAACGACCCTAGCTTCTCATTCAGTACACATGAAATACACAGAATCAGCCACCGAGTGGGCGAGAGGCCAACCAATAAGCATAGCAGCAGCAGGAAGCCCATTTCTGTGCACAAAATGGAAGTGTCGCCTACAGCACCTACATCAGATCAACTTCCCAGTATGAATAGAGCAGAGGATTCAGACCAACAGTGTCCAATACACAAGAAACCTCACCCACTCAGAAAGTGTAGAGGATTCAAAGGGAAACCTTTAAAAGAATGCAAAGAACTGTTAAAAAGGTACAGAATTTGCTACTGTGCTGTTCTTCTTTTACCCACATGGATAAAGACTGTAAAATAGTCATTAAGTGTTCAGAGTGCGAGAGTGACCAACATGATAGCACCCTGATGGAGCAAGATTTCATCCTTCGGGAAGCCTACACACTAGTTCAAACCACGGCAGGGAGGAAAATGCAGAATGAATGCCAGAACCTGAAGTGATTACCAAATGCACACAAGTGTGCGGGAGAAATAACAAAGGGAAATCCTGCACAAAAATATGTTTGGCTAGAGTGTATCCCAAAGAGCAACCTGAGAAGGCAGTCAAAATGTATGTCATCATAGATGAGCAGAGCAACAGATCCCTGGCAAGGCCAGAATTCTTTGACTTGTTTGATATCCATGACCACTACTCTCCACACAACCTCAAAACCTGCTTAGGGGTTACCTGAGTTACAGGGAGGAGAGCAAGCAGATATGTAATAGAGGCGATAGACAGCAGCAACAAGTCAAACTTGCCCACGACGCTCATCGAGTGCGATCAGATGCCTGACAACAGAGATGAGATTCCTACACCAGAAGCCGCTCGGCACCATTCTCATCTAAAGTCCATAATGCATCAGCTCCCACCACTAGATCCAGAAACAGAAATCCTGCTGTTATTAGGCAGAGACACACCAGCACTGATCAAGGTCCTGGAGATATGTGATGGCCCCCCAACTGCTCCCTATGCTTACCGACTCACCTTGGGATGGGTGATAGTCGGCGATGTCTGCTTGAATCGAACAAGGAGACCAAGCGTTCATGCATATGAGTGTCTTAGATAATGGACGTCCTACTCTATTTGAACCATGTCCTAACCATTTAAGCACCAAGGAGATATTAAGCTGCGAGGAACTGAATCTCAACCTCATGCTTCCTACCTCTACCATAAACTAACTCCTGCAACACAAGAGACCTCCTTCTCCCTCCTGCTACCCTATCTCCAGTACCAAAGATCCTTGCCTTGGGGCTTGCATTTGAATTGCAACTATTGTAAGTAGAATTTACCTGTACAATAAATAATTTCAAACTTACAGAATCTTTGTCTTGAGGACTGATTGGCGAAAAAGTTTAGCTGCCTGAATAGGAAAAAGCACGGAATTTTACCTGATTCAGAACAATGACCCAACCCCACTCAGAAGCTACCCTCTACATATAAAAGTATGCACACCTAAAGGTGAATTTTAAAAGCTAGTCTCGTGGCAAAATTGGGAGATGTGCACATATCTAGCACATGCTCATATTCACCTGTTTATAAGCCATATACACATACAAGCACCGATGTGCAAATATCTTGCATCAGGAAAAAAAGAGTGGAATTGGACGGGGCATTAACATTCCAGAACAGGGCTATAAGATATGCACGCAAGTATCTATGTGCCTGGGTGCACGCACCAAGGTTTAGTTCAGCACAAAGTCTTTATAAAACTATTTCTAGGCATCTATGAAGTATTTAAGGAGTCTGAATTAAGTGGGGAGTGCTGGCTTAAGAACCAGGGGGTTTCGAGGTCCTAGCTCAAGACTGGGAAACTGGTGGATGAACTGGTGAACCTGATCATGGGCTGGATGCACGTCTGTTATAAAATTCCCTCACTTGCACATTCCAAAGCATATTTAAGCTGCTGTGTGCACACAAGCTTAAAATTAGGAGCACAGATATACGTACCAGGGCTATTTTATAACATGTACGCATATGTGTGCATAGGATATAAAATTGCTGTGTATCTGGCTGCATGCCCATAAACACATGTATATGTGCACCCATGTGCTCAATTGAAAGTTATCATGCCTGAGCCCAATTTTATAACATAGTGCTCTTAGGGCTGAAATCCTTATCTGCAACTGTAAAGTATAAAGGTACTTCAGCCATAATTTTCAAAACTGACTTAACATCTGTAAGTCTGCTTTGAAAATTAGTGAGTACATGTGAAGCTTTGCATGGCATACACATGCATATTTATGCCTCCATGGGAACATATTTTAGAATGTTTGATCATAAATGGTTTCCAGAAACTAATTCTACTCTCTGGAATGCCTCTGTCAAGTGCACATAAAAGTATGCTTGAAATTGCTTCTGTGCGGCCAAGATGGTGTCCTGAAGGAGAGAGATGCTGGACTAGCTCTGCTCTGCATTGTTTGTTCTTTCCTGTTTTTCTTTTTGGCAGCTAGGTTAAGCATGCCACACATTGGGGTAGATTTTTAAATGGCACACGGGTGTACATGTGCGTGGACTGCTCAGCGTGCACACATGTACTCCCGATTTTATAACTTAATCGTTCAGGCTCATGCAAGCTATAAAATCGGGGGTCATCACGTGCAAGGGAGTGGACAATTGTGCACCTTGCGTGCGCCGAGCCGCACTGCTTTCCTCCATTCCCTACCCCCCACCCCACCTCCACCCTCCCCCCTCCCCCCCTACCTTTTTCTTTTTTTGTTTCTTGTTTTAAAACTTACTTCATCCGCTGTGCCGGGAGCCTCTGACCCCACCCCGCCCTACCCCCTGACCGCCCCACCCGTGCCCTGCCCTCTTCCCGCCCCTTTAGTAAAGGCCTGGGTCTTACACGCGTTCTGGGGTTTTACATGCGTCACCGGGCCTTTTGAAAATAGGCCCAGCATGCGTAACCTTTTGAAACTCCGGCCCACTATGCATAAGGGCAAACTGTGGCAGGTAGCCCCAATTCCCTCTCCAGTATGCTCGGTTCAGCAGAGAATTGAGGGTTTCTTCACCGCTGACCCTGGATGAACTCCAGTCATTGAAAGCACTGTGACTCTCGCCATAGAGTGAATGGCGGCGTCATTTGCTTCGTCAACCTCGTTGAGTCCTGGAGTGCCAATAACTCCCTCCCCCTCTTTTGGTGACCTGAACTTTGGATTAGATGGATCGGAGGAACACCTGGGAACAGGTCAGATATCCCGGAGGTTGTTGGGGTGAATCCCTTGGTCCTAGCTGAGAAACCTGAAGTAAGTGATAATTTTAACAATGTACTTCACTCACTAGTTCAACATGCTTCGGGGAGAGGTGGTGGTAATGGCGCCGACTCCTATGGGGGTAGGAGGAACTGCTAGTGCCCACGGTAATCTGGTAACTTCTAGCGGTCTGGACTTGGCTGGCTCTATTCCTAAATTGACTGTTGTTAAACCTTCAGTCATTACATTGGATTCAGTATGGTCTGTGATAATGACTTTGGAAAACTCAATGTTTCTTTAATTTCTTTAACAGTTGATATAAATAATCGTATACAAACTAGGGATGTGAATCGTTTTTGACGATTTAAAAAAATCGTCAGATATTTTTTAAATCGTCAAAAATCGTTAGTCGCGATACAATACAAATTCCCCCGATTTATCGTCAAAAATTGTTACATCGGGCATGGGAATTATTTGGGGGGAGGGTGGGAAAACCGGCACATCAAAACAACCCCTAAACCCACCCCGACCCTTTAAAAGCAATCCCTTACCCTACCCCACCCTCCCAAACCCCCCCAAAATGTTAAAATACCTGGTGGTCCAGTGGGGGGGGGGGGTCCCGGCGCGATTTCCCGCTCTCGGGCCATCGGCGCCATTTTGGCTGCCACTAATATAAATGGTGCCGATGGCCGAAAAAAAAAAAAAAAAAAAAACCCCACCCGACCCTTTAAACCGACCCCCTTAGCCTCTCCCACCCTCCTGATCCCCCCCCCCCCAAACCTTTTAAAATTACCTTGTGGTCCGGGGGGGGGCGCGGGTAGTGATCTCCCGCTCTCGGGCCATCGGCTCCCACTCATAAAGATGGCGCCGATGGCCCTTTGCCCTTACCATGTGACAGGGTATCCATGCCATTGGCCGGCCCCTGTCACATGGTAGGAGCACTGGATGGCCATATTGCCAATATTCAAAATGGCGCCGGCGCTACCTTTGCCCTCCCTATGTCATAGGGGCCGACGGTCGGCCAAAGGTTGGCCCCTGTGACAGTGAGGGCAAAGGTAGCGCTGGCGCCATTTTGACTACTGGCAATACGGCTCGAGTGCAGGAGGTTACTCCCGGACCCCCGCTGGACTTTTGTCAAGTCTTGTGGGGTCAGGAGGCCCCCCCAAGCTGGACAAAAGTCCCTGGGGTCCAGTGGGGGTCTGGCAGTGATCTCCTGCACTCAGGCCGTATTGCCAATATTCAAAATGGCACCAGCGCTACCTTTGCCCTGTCACATGGTAAGGGCAAAGGGCCTCGGCGCCATTTTTATTAACGCAGCTGATGGCCCGGGAATGGGAGATCATTCCCCGCGGCCCCACTGGACCACCAGGTATGTGTAAAAAGTTTGGGGGTCGGGAGAGTGGGGGAGGCTAAGGGGGTAATTTTAAAAGGTCGGGGTGGGTTTTTTTTATCGGGGTGGGCCTCACTAAAAAAAATTAGTGATGTGAATTGGAATCAGTTCTGATTCCAATTCACATCTCTAACGATCAGATTCCCCCCCCACCCCCAGCCGAACCTGATCGTTAAAACGATCGGGCACACGATTCACAACCCTAATACAAACCACAGAACATCTGGTTGCCTCACACACCATAAAGCTGGAAGAAATGGAGCAGAAAGTGATTCAAACCCAGAAAGTTCAAGTTGGCCTGATACAGGGTGACATGGCACTTTTCAAAGAGATTTGAGAAAATTGAGAATGAGGTGAGGTACTTGAATTTAAGAGTGCTGAACTTTCCTCAGATTCAACATGTTTCTCCTTGGGATCAGTTTAAAAAATATCTCCAGACAATTCTAAAGATTTCATCTGAAGCGCTTCCACCTCTTGCAAAAATTTACTTCATATCCTTTGATAAAAGAGATTATATATCCCCTCAGTATTGTGCTCAGAACCCCCAATTGCTGATTTACTTGCTTTATGGAATATTATCAGGAGAAGAACAGGTTGAAAAACGTGGAACGTTATTGGTTACGTTTATTTTTCCATCTTATAAAGATTTGGTTCTCAAATTATTTCTACCTAATAGACAAGATACAGAAACTATGGATTTTTCCGGATATCGTAAAATCTACGTAGCAGAGGAGGAAGGAATTTCTAGCTCTTTGCCAACAACTAGACAAATAGGAGCCCAGATTACAATTCAATAACCTTGCAAATGCATTATTAAAATTAATAATGTTAAATATATATATTTTGAACTTTCTGATTTGAAGTCCTTCCTAGCTTCTTATGCTTTATTGGGAAATACAGCTAACTAAGTAGTTATCGCAATGTTGCATTAAAGGGGTTAATCTCCTTATTTCTTAAATTTGTTTGCTTACTGGAAATGCTGTTTAGAATCTTGGCTCCCGCATTGCATGGTTCCTGGGATATTAAGATTAATATTATATTAATATTATGTATTTCCTCTTTGGGATATTTGCTTTTTGCTTGCTGTTTTATTAATGTCCTTACTATTGACATGTTTTGTTTCTTGTCAAATTGTTAAAATAATTAATAAAGCTAAAATAATTAAAAAAAAAGAAATTGCTTCTGTGTATACTTTTAATTGTGCAATACCCGGAGGAAATGTTCAAAATGCATGAATACGTTTATAAAATGGTATTTTATGCACTGATATGTGTTTGAAAATTTACCCCATATTGTGTATGCACATAACTTTCCACAGGATCATGCTGGAATTGTGAACCCTTGAGCCGGCTTGAGAGCTGATAGATCCACTGAGGAAAGGCCCTCTAGTGACTCTCGTAGCCAGGAGGTGGTGCAGAATCAGGAGACCTGTCAGGAGCTTCATCTTTACCAGCCCTCGTTCCCTGCAGGTTGAGCCCTTGGGTGCCAGGTCCGGCAGAACTTAGGTGGAGGTCTACTGGCGGAGGGAAGTCCAGTAGATGGTTGAGGCTGGCGGAGATCCAGAAGAGCAGAGACAGTCCGGGAGTCAAGGCGGGCAACAGTGGTGTAACGATAAAACAGGCCAGAAGACAAGCAGGAGCCAGAGAACATGCCAAAGGTCAGGATGGGCAGAAGACAGAAGAATCAGGATACCAAGCTGGTCAGAACTGAGGAGACAACCGAAGGCAGGAATAGGAGAAGGAGCAGAACCACAGGAGCAGGAACACAGGAACTCAAGAACAGGCACTGGAACAAGCAGGAACACAGGAACAGAGACTGGAATGCAGGAACAAGCAACTAACTACTCTGACGAGCTGACCTGTTACCAAGGCAAGGGACAGAGCAGGGAGCTGGGCTTAAATAGCCCTGAATGATGATCTCATCTTCAGAGCTAGGCCAAGGTTTCCCTCCATGGCCCCTTTAAGAAGTGGCAGCAGCCGCACGTGCACCTAGGGAGGCGGACGCGAAGAGGAAGTCAGCGGGCATCTGAGACCACGTGGGAGGTGCACAGCAGTCGCGCCTGGCCAGTGAACGCCGGTGCCTGCCGACTGAGGTAAGGGAACCCGGCTACAGCGGTCCACGGCTGGGATTCCCAACAAATCAGTCATGCAATTTTCTAAAGGATCTTCTCTTCAAATAAGCTACCACTTTTCTGGCAGAATTTAATTTAAAAATTACTCTTGTGTATGACCATGTAGGCTAAGTCAGAATGCTTTAAATAGGTATTATTTTCCATTTTGCTTCAGTTTAGTTCATGCCTTTCTACTGAAAATCTGTGCTCGATGAATGGAACAAGCCAATACATCAAAATGAAATAAAATGTTGTAACAAATAATCAAATTAAGCATCATGAAGAAATGAATATAGAAATTAAATAAAAATTTCTTTACCCGCTCAACCCAAACTTCTTTAATATAATAAAAATCACAACATAAATTTAAAAAATAATAATTTCATACTACCAAATCATATCATTCAATCAAAAATTTACATGAAATATAGCTGTGTGAAATGAAATGGAAAAAAACAATCAAAACAGACAAAGAGAGAAAATAAAAATATTATTTGAGGGATAATCAGTTTCATTTTTAAAAGGTAGTCCAAATATTAGAACATCGCTGCTATGTACCCCTCAGAAATGGCTACATATCTGTAAAAATAAACTTGTCAGTAGGTTGAACAAATCTGTTATTTAGATGTAGCTTTTAAATGAAAACACATTTCATAGCTACCTGCAGCAAATGTCAATATTTAGTTGTCTCACAATCTTGAACCTGTAGTCAGATTAGTTTAAAATTACTAGTCCTCTTCCTTTCTCTGTTGACCTAATTATACTGTCATACAAATATTGTTGTGATCTATATTCTCTTTGGAAATGACTGCAAAATAGTTTGGAGACTGCTGAGCCCAGTCTCAGCTGCTGCAATTATCATGACTCTGAACCTGGCCCATACCCCACTCATCCACAACTTGAAGACAGGCAGAGAAAAGTGGGAAGGGGTGTGCCTCCTGGAGGATTGGCAGCTGCCTGAAATGGTCAGGTACTACAGGTTGGCAGGAAGAGGTAGGGAGGTGGGTCTTTCTCGCTCTCTCTCTCTCCCCCTCCTCCGCCTGTCTGGATGCGTCTTGGCTTCTGATGTGAAAATATCATTTGTAGCATTGGTTGGGCAGAGGGAACAAGGTTTAGGTTATGCGGATAGCATAATGTTGTTGTGGATGGGGGAGAGCAGGTGGAGTACAGGAGTGTTTGTCAGGAGTTTTGTGGCCTTGCCAGAAGATAGGTTAACTTAGAGAGAATGCACCAAGAGGGGTTGGCAGCAGGTGAGGCTGTTTGTGGTGCTGTGGGACCTCTAGTTGGAGTGGCAGAGTCAGAAGTTGTTCATTGGGGCCGATGGCAGTTGAAGTAGGTTCGGGTGCAACAGTAGTTAGGGACCTGGCAGTGAGAGGTATTCAGATCTTGCACGGCCTCAGGTGTAAAAGTTGCTCCATTGTCTCCTGCAGTGTGAACTGCAGCTTCTTGTTGGCTGGTGGGCTTGGATGACCGAGGGCCTCATGGGAGGCAGTTTTTGTGCATCCTTTAGGTGTCTTTCAGGAGGGTGTGTTGGCATTATTGTCTTTGAACTGTGTTGGTATGGATGACAGCACGTATGGGGGCAGGGTGCATTGATAAAGATTTGGAGAGGGATGGAGGTTAAGCCAGGCCAGGGGGGGGGGGGGGAAGGGGTACAGGGAAAGTTAGTGAGAACAATTTTACAGAGGGAGTGTTTGCATGTGGGGGTGAGAGGGGGTTGGGGTACTGGGATCAATTGTTGGGCTGTTAGGGTCTGCAGGTGTGGTGCTGGGTTTTTTGCATCTCATGCGGGCATACCACTTTGTGGGTGTCTCAGCTCTTTTTTTAGGCCAGGTATCCAGTGGATGGACGTGTTTGCAGTCTGTATCAGTTCAGATGGATTCAGTGGCCATGCTTCTATTCCGGGATGTTATGGTCACCTTTCGGGGTGCAAATTTTGTTAATCCTGGGTGGTAGTTTTAGGTGAGAGGTGGACACATGTCCCTTTGTGGCATGATGGGGGACCTCTGGGGCTCTTGATGGTAGTTGGAGCAACAAGGTTTTGGGGTGTATTTTGGGTGGCTCCTCTAGGATTATGGTGTGTCTGTTGGCAGGAGGGTAATCAAGGGTATGGTTTAGGAGGGTGGGTAGGTCGAATTTCAGTCATGGGCATGTCATGGAGTGGTAGGGTAGCAGAGCAGGGTGGGATTTGGCTGAGGGTTGGCTTGCAGCCTGCTGGTTCAGTGGGCAGAGAATGGTGATAGGGAGTGGCAGGATAGGGAGGTCTGGATGCTCCCCCCCCCCCCCCCCCCGTTCTGGATTTTTGCCTCTTTTTCATAGTTAGATGAGCACTTGGGAGGTGAATGGAACATTCTTCATTGAGTTGATGACTTGGGCAGGTAGCAAAGCCCAGTCAGGTGAAGGAATATTTTAGAAGGGAGACGCATAGGGCTCTTGGGCAGTGTTGATTACTGCTGGTTTGATGGGTACTAGGAAGATTCATTTCTCTGGTTGGGGCTTAGAAAATATGACTGGTCTAGGAGCATGTGGCTTTGGATGGTGAGGAGTGGGTGTCAGTGAGTGTGTGTGTGGGGGGAGAGTTTGTGGTGTGTTATAAATCATTTTAATTCCTATTTTTTGTTTGGGAGATGGTGTCAGCCCGCATAATAAATTCTTGGCCTGTTGGACATATCCAGCCACTTGAAGCCTATGAACAGTCCTTAGGACATCCTTTTGCAGCCTGCCAGACACAGATCTGGCTGCTTAAAATAGTTGTAGCATGCTGCCTGTCAGACAGACCTGGCTGCTTAAGATAGTTGTGTAGTATGCTGCCTGCCAGATAGACCTGGCTGCTTAAGATAGTTGTAGTAGGGGTGTGCATCTGTTTTCGACGTATTGGCAATCCGCAACGTATTTTGTCCTATCCGTTAAAAACGCATCACGACTCCCCACGTATTTAACTTATTATCCATTTAATTAGGTGCGCCCCGCGGCGCGCGCTTTTCTTCGCCCCCATTAGCTACTAGCTACCTATGATTTTCACAAAATGGCAGCGCCCATGCCCTACATTCCGGTATCCATGCCGAACTGTCTGACCCTTTCCTGTGAGTCACAGTGACTCATAGGAATGGGTCGGACAGGTCAGCATGGATACCGGAATGCAGCGTATCCACGCTGACATTTTGTGACATGCACTGAATGCAGCCAATCGCGCTGTCATTCAGTGCTCTCTGTCGATTTTACTGATGAGCCAGCACTATATAAACATCAGCACGAGGAGCCATGCACTTATTTCCAGCGATGCTGTGGGGAGGTGGGCTGGGTGTAAGAGAAGGCTGCACTGAGAGATAGGCTAGTTAAGCTAGTTAAGGAAAGAAAAAGCTAATTATTCTTTGTTTTGCTGCAGTGCCAGGACCAGCTAGTCCTGTTTCTTTCAAGCTGTTTATTTTGGTGATCTCTGAGAAGAGAAGCAGTGCTAGGTCAGCTAGCACTGACCACCATTTAGGGCGTTGGGCTGGCTTGGAGAGATATATTATTTTCAATTTCATCCATTTTTCTGGAGTGACAAAAATTCCAGCTTTTTTAAACTATTTTTCTTTAATTCACATTACTTAGTCTCTCTGTGCACTGGGCTTCACTGGGCAGTTTAACAGACTGAACCTAACTATTGTGTGGGTCTGTGCAGTCAAGTGCCCAGGGAGTCTGCCTCTTTTGTGCTTACAAGCAAGCAGCTTCTGTGTGCATGCCACACACATTAGTGTACAGCCAGGCACTGTGACAGTGGGTAGTGTTACTACTCAGTGACATTAAATCCATAATGCCAGGGAAAGAGAGATGTAGTTGAGTGATTGGGACTGGCAGAGGAGGCACCTCAAAAGACACTAGTGCAACACCACCAGTACAGCTAAAAAGGCAACTGTCACAATCTAAACTCTTTGTAGGGGATGGCAATTCCATGCCGAAAAAAATGAAATCTGACCATGATGCATCGCCATCGCCACCACTTGTTTCTGGCCCTGTAGTTTTGGAGGTGAGGGAAGGGGAGGCAGAGTCATGCCAGACAAAATGTAGACACCCAAAAGCAGCAGGGGGACAGAAATCTCGACTAACACTTAGGGTTGACAAGGTAGCACAGTCACTGTTTGCTTCTGATTCAGCTGAAGAATCTTCTTGTGTGGGATTCTCATCAGAAACGGAAGAAGTAATAGCTGACGAATCTTTGGCAGAATCAGTTAGTCCTGTCTTAGCCTCCACAAATGTGCAGCAGGGAAGAGATGAAAGTGATAAGGAGGAGGAGGAAGAGCAGTCAGCACAGGCACAGAGGGTGACTGAGCCCCCCCCCCCCCCCCCCCCCCCCCCGGCATTGCTTCTCAGGGTGCACCCACTACCTCAGCTCCAGTGCCATCATCCACCCCCAAGGTGTTAGAGAGGGGAAGATCACGAAAGACATCTGCAATCTGGAGACACTTTAAAGTGATGGAAGACCCCCGTTATGCTCGGTGTAATTACTGTGCCAGGGATATTAGCAGAGGCAAGCAAATGGGACATCTATCTAATTTTGGCATGAACCATCATATGAAGAGGCAACACCCACAAAGATTACTGCCATCTGGGGATGGTGGCAGTACCAGTCGGGGGACCCCTTCCAACCAGTGTGCAGTGGTAGGAAAGCAGCGGTGTCAGCCCACGCCCTCATCCCCTTCTAGCAGTCAGGTGGCAGGCCAGCAACCCCCTCACATGTGGCAGAAGCGACAATCCACCATGGAGGAAATGGGGTGGAGTGCGGTAACGCTATCCCGGGGTAGGAGGCAGGCAGCCTTAAAAGTTGTAACCATGACCATTGGGCAAATGATTGCCCTTGATGAACAGCCCTTGCAGTTAGTGGAGAATGTGGGTTTCAAGCGTTTTTTGAAGGTCGTACTTCCAAATTACAAAATCCCTTCCAGAACCACATTTAGTAGAAATGTCATCCCCAGCCTGTACAAGCAGTGTCGCAGTCGCATGCAAGCACTGCTAGCTAAGGCAGAGGGAAGAGTGCATTTCACCTGTGATATCTGGACCGCCATGAATGCTGCACACTCTTACCTCTCTCTGACAGCACACTGGTGAGACATGGCTGAGGCAGGGACAGCCAGCAGCTCTATTACTGAAGAAGTATCAGGGTGGAGGTGGGCTTTACTGCACACCCACCTGACGGACCAGGCCCATACCGCAGCCAATATTCTAGCATGTACCAGACAGATGCTGGAGGGCTGGCAACTACACCAGCGAGACAGGAAAACACAGGCAGGGTTCTTTGTGACAGACAATGGTTCAAACATGGTTAAGGCAATAACCGATGGGCGCTTTAAGAACATCCGATGTTTTGCACACACTCTGCACGTGGTAGTGGAGTCAGCTCTGGGCTTGGAGTCCAATGACAAAGAGAATGAATACCTGCATAGGTTAATACAGAAGTGCAGGAACATAGCAGCACACTTCCACAGAATTGTCAAGGTGGGGCAGGTTCTCCCACAAAAGCAGACTGATTTGGATATTCCTCACAAGCGTCTCATTCAAGACATTGTCACCCGGTGGAATTCCACCTTTATGATGCTGGAGAGGTTACTAGAGCTGCAGACACTCCTTCATGAACTTTCTGGTACAATGGACATAGGTGTGCAGAATCCCCTAGGGCATCATGATTGGTTAGTCATGAGTCAGCTGGTAAAAGTCCTGCAGCCTTCAAGGATGTCACGGAGGAGCTGAGTTCCAGAAGTGCCACCTTGGCTGACATCATCCCTATAGTTAATTTTTTGGATGAACATTTGGAGGCCTTTAAACAGGAAGAGGGAATGACAGTTGAGCTGCTACAGTGTCTGGATGTTTTGCAGCAGCAGGTGAAAGACAGATTAAGGCCTTTAACAGACGACCGCACATACATGCTCGCCTCAGTCTGTGATCCCCGTGTGAAAGGGAAACCCGCCCTACAGTCCAATTGGCTGTCATTTGTGAAGGAGCTGCTGTTAGCAAAAGTCCGTGAACAGGATCTCCATAGGCAGAGACAGATTAGGCTTGAAGCAGAGGTGGAAACAGCAGGCACTTCAGAGAGTTGTGCTGCTAGCCCAAGCAGAAGCAGCACTGTGTCAGCGTCAGATAGTACCACCTCCTCCACATCAGAACACCCAAGGCATGTTGCCCATAAAGATTAATCAATTGTGCAGCGGGCGAGAGAGAAAGCAGCTGGCATGAGTGACTCTGAACCCACCCAAGCAAAGAAGACACCAGCACAGCTGTCAGTCACACGGTATCCCTCAGAGTCAATAGAGAACATGCAGACAGATCCGCTGGCATATGGGCACACAAGTCCACTGTCTGGCCACACCTAGCCAAAGTGGCTCAGCGATATCTGTCATGTCCACCAACCAGTGTGCCCACTGAACGTGTCTTTTCAATGACAGGGGATATCATGAGCCCTCACCGCTCAAGACTGGCACCAGAGTTGATGGAAATGCTAGTGTTTTTGAAAGTAAACCTGCCTTTGCTTGGGTTTCCAAATTTTCCTGTAAATGGCAAGATGAATAAAAGCAATTCAAAGCCTTGCAGCAGCTCCAACTGCCTCCTATGCTCCAGATAATGTAAGCACTGCAGCACATGTTCCTGACCTCAAATGCTCTGCCTGACCATCCACTGCCAAGTCCGTACGTCCCTACAAGGGCCTGACCTGAAACGCTGTGCCTGACCGTCAACTGTCCAGGCCTTAAGTTCCTACAAGTGTTTGACCTTGATTGCTGTGCCTGTCAGTCCAGGCCTTATGTCCCTAGGTGGGATTGACTTCTGTCCTCGACAGCTTTGTCTGTCAGTCCAGGCCTTATGATCCTACAAGTGTTTGACCTCAATTGCTCTGCCTGTCCGTCCAGGCCTTATGTTCCTACAAGTGTTTGACCTCTGCCTGTCAGTCCAGGCCTTATGTCCCTAGGTGGGATTGACTTCTGTCCTCGACTGCTTTGCCTGTCAGTCCAGGCCTTATGTTCCTACAAGTGTTTGACCTCGATTGCTCTGCTTGTCCGTCCAGGCCTTATGTCCAGTCCTAATGGCTGAACTCTCGTTGCAAAGGGAAACCTCAGTCTCTGGCAATCAAAACTAGTACTCCTTCACAGCATTGATCCTTAAATAAAACAAAGAGATTTTTTTAGTTTCAGGGCAGAGAAGAGAACTTCCTTCGTCTTGCTTATGAAGTCATGTTCTGTTTGCAAATGATTAAATCCGAACAATTTGTACCATTATATACTCTAGGGGCCAACCCATTTCAAGGAAGTCCTTTCCTGCTCTTGGGAAAGGGAACTCTCCCCAGTGTTGCAGCCTATCTCTTAGGACCTGTTGACCCATGTTTAACCGCTGTTCACATGGCACCCTGCTCCCTGCTGCCACGCTTTGAAGTCTCGTGCTCCACTCTAGGGGCCAACCCATTCCAAGGAAGTCCTTTCCTGCTCTTGGGAAACGGAACTCTCCCCGGTGTTGCAGCCTATCTCTTAGGACCTGTTGACCCATGTTTAACCGCTGTTCACATGGCACCCTGCTCCCTGTCGCCATGTTTTGAAGGCTCGTGCTCCACTCTAGGGGCCAACCCATTCCAAGGAAGTCCTTTCCTGTTCTTAGGAAAGGGAACTCTCCACGGTGTTGCAGCCTATCTCTTAGGACCTGTTGACCCATGTTGACCTGCTGTTTAGGGGTGAACCCATTCTAGGGAGCCCTTTCCTGCTCATAGGAAAGGGAACTCTCCCCGGGTGTAGCCTGCTTGTATCTATCTACCCTCTGACCCATGTTGAACCGCTGTTTGTTTACATGGTAGCCTCCTCCGCCTCGGCATTGACAATTGTCGTATGTATATTCAAGTTTCATATCACCAAAATGCCAGGAAGAGTGCAGATGATAGCACATATCAAATCTTGATTCTTCTAAAGTATACTTCATCTGTATGTACTCTCTTCTATCTGTGTTGCTAGGTGCCAAGCACACTTTATTAGTACTTCTTCTTAGCTTCGGAATAATAAAGTTCTTCAAAGCTTCTGTTTCTACTAAAACAGCTAGCATTTGGGATTTTACTTCACTTGATGAAGTCCTTTTTATTAGTGTTTTACCTCCAGTCATTTCTTCCATTTTGAAATCAACCTCTTTCTATGCCAAGCTGTACTCTGACTGCTTTCCGGCCTACCTGTCTTTTGTCAAGGATATTCTCACAGTACAGTCCCTCGGGGTCCCATGTGTAGTCTGCCTGTATCTGCCCTCTGACCCATGTTGAACCGCTGTTCCATTTTGAAATCAGCCTCTTTCTATGCCAAGCTGTACTCTGACTGCTTTCCGGCCTACCTGTCTTTTGTCAAGGATATTCTCCCACTACAGTCCCTGGGAATCCCGGGTGCAGCCAGCCTAATTTTAAAAGACCAGCGAGAGCCCACTGGACCCCAATGGAAACCCCCCACTTTAGGGGCGAACCCATTCTAGGGAACCCTTTCCTGCTCATAGGAAAGGGAATTCTCCCTCAGTGTAGCCTGCCTGTTTCTACCCTCTGACCCATGTTGCACCGCTGTCCACATTCACCATCCTCTCTCGGCCTTGAAAACTTTCATTTGTATATCAGCTACATCTACTGGATTTTAAAAGACCAGCGAGAGCTCACTGGACGCCAATGGAAACACCCCACTTTAGGGGCGAACCCATTCTAGGGAGCCCTTTCCTGCTCATAGGAAAGGGAACTCTCCCCAGGGCTCTTGTTTGAATATTTGCTACTACCACCAAAATCGGCACCCGCAGATGCTCCACTCCACCCAGGCATAGTTCATCATGTTTCAGGTCCTAGCACTCGTGTTAGACTCCCTGGTCCCTGTTTCAAGATGGGTTGGGTGCACAGTATGCACAATTGACTGTCCCACCACATGCTGAGCCTCGTCTTGTCTTGCCTCCTTGTCTTTCCCTTATCAAACCACAGGGAACTGACTACCTCGGCTCTGCCAGCCTGTCTTGCCCCTATCAACTTTCTGCCACTCTGCCTTGCTGCCAATCACCAGATGACTTCATTGTGCTGTAGGATGTCAATGCCACTTGTTTTACCGCTTTGCCTGTCATGCTGCCTTCGATTCATGCATCTGTTATTGGTGCTCTCTATTGAAGCTGTGGTGTGTTTTTGACACTCTTGCTGCACTCTTGCCACTTTTGGTACCCCTTTGCACCTTTACAGTGCCTTAGGCTATCCATGCCACTTTGTGCCACTTTGCCACAATCTAAGTACCTTGGAGCTCTTTTGTTGTTGCGATGATTGCTCCCCAGAAGTTTCATCAACATTGATAATAAAACCCCAATTCTGCAGCCAAAAATAGGCTGGAAATCCTTCCCCCATTGACTTTAATGGGAACCGGAAAATTAATTCACATATCAACGTATTGGGGGTGCCATACGTCCGAATGCAACGGAAATGACCCCCGACGAATACGTATCACGAATGCAATGAAAATGTTTTGGCTGCGCATCCCTAAGTTGTAGCATGCTGCCTGCCAGAGAGATCTGACTGCTTAAGATGGCTGTAGCATGCTGTTTGCCAGACAGACTTGGCTGCATGTTTTCTGTGGCCTGTCATTAGGACTAGTATTGATTGTCCAGCAATCACTTACCACACCCAGCATTCACCATTGAGTAAGGGCTGAGCTCATTTGGGGGTGGAGCCTTTTGATATTTTTCAAGCCCAAATTGGTCCTACTTCCTGGGCAAACTGAGATGAGTTTATCTTTTTCTACCTGTCCCTTCTTGCCACAGCAACAAACTAATCTAATCTAATTTTCCACACTAAGAGTCTGGGAAGGGACGCTACAGTCCTCTGGAGCAAAGAGACAGGCTATGTCTTTTTCCTTTTATTCCCCATGTTGACTGCCCTGTTTCATTGCCCCCCCTCTCCCCGGAGGGTCTCAAGCCTCACCTCCAAATTAGTTTTACTTTTGTCTACGTAGCTGGGGCTGCTATTATGGCCTCCTGCCCCAGCACATGGAGACAATTGTAACATTTGAACAATTGGAAGGCAATATTCAAAAGCCATCTGCTACCTGTCTAAATATTCAAAAGTTATCCATCTAAATGGCAAAATGGTGATATACATAACTGCATGGGGCAACAATGTAGCCACATAAAATGGAAGTGGGCCAGAGGCTAGCAGGCAGCATTTCCAGGTGGAACACAGTTAGCTGCTTAACTTATCTGGCTAACTCTGGTCAGGCTGTAGGGTTGTCCTAAAGTTAGCCGGTTATACTGCTAGTTAGCTGGGTATGTTCTTCTGGCTAACTAGCTGAGCTGCACAGCAACTGAAAATGGACCTCTTCATTTTTAACTTTAAGTAAACATTCTAGAAAAACTATAGTGCTATTTCTACTAAAGAAACATTCATAGCCTCAATTTACACATGTATGTAAATGCACACTTTTACTCACATACACAGTAACACACAAACGTGGTCACACAAATTGAGGCACATGCATGTAGATCTTGTCTAATATTGAAAAGCCATATGATAAGCTGCATTGTACTACAAATTAATTTTAATTCTATAATTAATGAAGTTAAACACAGCTTCAATACTTGGAACAATTCTATTTTTAGGAAAACAATTAAATGTAACAAATGTAGAAAAGAGAGGACAATTTTTGTGGGTAATACAGTGCTTTAACCACTGAAATTGGGCCTTTGAAAGTTGCCTACTCTATCTGTGGGTAAAAGTTACATGTGTATTGCCCCTATAGGCATACTTTTATCCATAGATTGGGTAGGTATTCCCGGGGATAGAATCTAGGTGGGGTTTGCAATTAAACATAGTTTTTGATTTTAAAAAGTACATGAATAATTTTCTGAGGAAAGAGTACCCACACAAATATCAAGCGCATGTCTGTGCGAGTACTTTTTCTGACTTAATTTTCAAAGGTAACTTTTTCTTTTTAAAAATTTGTTTAAAATCTGTGACATTACCTACAGATTTTATACATCTGCACATAGTTTGAAAGTTGCCCTCTTAAAGTGTAGACCAGTGGTGCTTGTGCTGGTCCTCAACATCCCTCCACCGCCCTCCTCTCAGTATATTATACTTGATGCATGCAAATACTGAATATCTCATGCATATTCATTAGGGCTATCCTGATAATCAGACCATCTTGGCTAGATGCATTTTAACTAAAGTAATGTGGATTCTGTTTAAGTCCTGCTTAAATACATAGAAATAAGGATCAACAAATAAGTTTTAGGTGAGCTTATTTTGCTTTGGCCTGATGAAGAGAATATAACTCTCAAAAGCTAGTCACAAGTTGTTTAAGTTACTCCAATAAAAAGAAATCATCTCCCATTTATAAAATAATAATTAATAATTTAGATTTTTATCCTGCCTTTTCAAATTTTGCTGAAGGCACTTTACAGCATTATTAAGTCAGGTACAATATATTGCTTGCTCAGCTTTTTTTTTTTTTTTCCAGAGACGCATTTTGAAAACATAACAGAATACATTTTAAACTCACCAGGCAACATTAAATGAGGAATGTACTCTAAAACAGAAAATAGAAAGAGAGAGAGAAAGAGAGCAAGAGAAAGGAATATAGTAAGATTCACATATATAGAACAGATAAATCGAAATCACATTTTCAACAAAAGTAGGGCCAAAAAAAGTATGAAAGATGGGGCCAACAAGGCCCCTCTGCTGCCCCTTTAACAGGAAATGCTAATGAATATGAGAGTCAATAAACATAAAAATGCATATAAGTAAATGACAAATTAAAAGCAGCAGCTTTATTAGATTGCCTGTTAGTGGAATCTAATCTAGATGCCTGAGCCCTTCCAAGCAAGGGCAATTTGATGGTATGCATGCCTCTTGAGCCCATAGCTCCCACAAGAGAAAGCATGGTTTTCATCCTCCTTAGAAGTCTGTAATCTAAGGATGTGCAGCTACATTTTTGGTTAGGTTCATTTTTTCATTGTGGGTGTTTTTTTCATTTTTGTTTGGTTTGATTAATGCTTTTTTTTTTCAGTTACATTAATTTGCTAAACCAAAAAAAAAAAAAAGAAATGGGCCTTCAGTGTCCCTGATTGGGGCTTTCCAGGTCAAAAACTTGCTTGGGTCTGGTGCCAAGGGCTAAGCCTGAACCAAGGCAAAAATTGAGGCCTAAGCCCAAGCCGGTCTCAGTGCCACAGTTGGGTCTGGCATTGAGGCCTACACCTGAGCTGGACCTAGTACCAATTCCTAGGCCTGGGCCAAGAATAGCATTGAGATCTAGAACTGGTTTGGGTCAAGTATTTGAGCCTAAGAATGAGCTGAGATTGGCACCAAGGCCTAGCCTAGCCATGGGTTGGCTCCAGTACTGATGTTTAGCTCTGGGCCAGGCATGGTGCCAAGGCCTAGCACCAAACTGGGCCTTCTTCCTGTGTAAAATGGCCAAAGCTGGGGAACTCCTAGCCTGGGCCCTGGTTATCCCCTTCCCAGATCCTTCTTGAAAAAGGACAGAAATGTTGCCCAGTCACTACAGCCCGGGTCCTGGCACTTTAAAAGTTGTGCTGTCTACCTGGAGGATTGTGCTAAAGTTTGTAACTTCAGAACCTTCTTGGAAGCAAAAAGTCATAATAAAAACTTTTTAAAGTACATTCGAAGCAAAAAGACTGTGAGGCAGTTAGTTGGGCCATTAGATGATCATGGGGTAAAACCGGCTCCAAAGAAAAGTGACATTGCAGAGAAATTACATGAATTCTTTGCTTTGGTCTTTACTGAGGAAGATTTAAAGCAGATAACCATGCCAGAAGTGATATTTAAATGTGACAAGTCAGAGGATCTGAAACAAATCTCAGTGAACTTGGAAGATGTAATTGGTCAAACTGACAAAATAAAGAGTAGCAAATCACCTGGTCTAGATGGTATACATCTCAGTGTGCTGAAAGACCTGAAAAATGAAATTGCAGACCTCTTATTAATAATTTATAAACTGGCCAACCTAACCCCAGGTTTTAAAAAGGATTTTGGGATGATCCAGGAAAGTCAAGACCGGTGAGCCTAACTTCAGTACTAGTAAAAATGATTGAAACTATTATTAAGAATAAAGTTACTGAACATTAGGGATGTGAATCGTTTTAGGACGATTAAAATTATCGTCCGATAATTTTAATATCGTCTTAAACCGTTATGGAACACAATACAATACAGATTCTAACGATTTATCGTTATAAATCGTTAGAATCGTGAGCCGGCACACTAAAACCCCCTAAAACCCACCCCCGACCCTTTAAATCAAATCCCCCACCCTCCCGAACCCCCCCCCAAATAACTTAAATAACCTGCGGGTCCAGCGGCGGTCCGAAACGGCAGCGGTCCGGAACGGGCTCCTGCTCTGAATCTTGTCGTCTTCAGCCGGCGCCATTTTCCAAAATGGCGCCGAAAAATGGCGGCGGCCATAGACGAAAAAGATTGGACAGCAGGAGGTCCTTCCGGACCCCCGCTGGACTTTTGGCAAGTCTCGTGGGGGTCAGGAGGCCCCCCACAAGCTGGCCAAAAGTTCCTGGAGGTCCAGCGGGGGTCAGGGAGCGATTTCCCGCCGCGAATCGTTTTCGTACGGAAAATGGCGCCGGCCATACGCGTATGGCCGGCGCCATTTTCCGTACGGAAACGATTCGCGGCGGGAAATCGCTCCCTGACCCCCGCTGGACCTCCAGGAACTTTTGGCCAGCTTGTGGGGGGCCTCCTGACCCCCACGAGACTTGCCAAAAGTCCAGCGGGGGTCCGGAAGGACCTCCTGCTGTCCAATCTTTTTCGTCTATGGCCGCCGCCATTTTTCGGCGCCATTTTGGAAAATGGCGCCGGCTGAAGACGACAAGATTCAGAGCAGGAGCCCGTTCCGGACCGCTGCCGTTCCGGACCGCCGCTGGACCCGCAGGTTATTTAAGTTATTTGGGTGGGGGATTTAATTTAAAGGGTCGGGGGTGGGTTTTAGGGGGTTTTAATGTGCCGGTTTTTCGATTTTTCGATTTTTCGATTTTTAACGATTTTTCACGATATTTTACCCCCCCAAACGGCAACAATACGATTCCCTCCCCCTCCCAGCCGAAATCGATCGTTAAGACGATCGAGGACACGATTCACATCCCTACTGAACATATAGATAGTCATAGTTTAATGGAACAAAGTCCACATGTATTTAGCCAAGGAAAGTCTTGCCTCACCAATCTGATATATTTTTTTTGATAGCATGAATAAACATGCGGATAAAGTATCTGGATTTTGAGAAATTTCACAAATTACCTCATGACAGACTCTTGAGGAAATTTTAGAAAGTCATGGGACAAGAGGCAATGTTCTATTGTGGATTTAGAACCAGTTAAAGGACAGAAAACAGAGTAGGGCTAAATGGTCAATTTTCTTAATGGTTTCTTTCTGGTTTTTATCATATTTATTTATGACCTAGAGATGGGAACAAGTGAGATAATACAATGTGCTAATGACAAAAACATTATTCAAAATTGTTAAATCTCAAAAGGATGTGAGAAATTACAAGAGGACCTTGCAAGACTGGGAGACTGGGCATGCAAATGGAAGATCACATTTATGGTACACAGTGATATGAATCACTGGTGTACCATTAAATGTGAATGGTACACAGAGACGTGAATCGTGTGATCGATCGTCTTAACGATCGATTTCGGCTGGGGGGGGGGAGGGAATCGGATCGTCGCAGTTTTGTTTTTTTAAATATTGTGTAAATCGTAAATAGATTTACGATTTACACCCCGACCCTTTAAAATAAATCCCCCACCCTCCCGAACCCCCCCAAAATGTCTTAAATTACCTGGGGTCCAGTGTGGGGGGGTCCCGGTGTGATCTTCCACTCTCGGGCACACTAAAACAACCCTAAAACCCACCCTGACCCTTTAAAATAAATCCCCCACCCTCCTGAACCTCCCCAAAATGTCTTAAATTACCTGGGGTCCAGTGGGGGAAGGGTCCCGGTGTGATGTTACACTCTCGGGCCACGGGTGCATTTGATAGAAATGGTGCCAGCGCTACCTTTGCCCTGTCATATGACAGGGCAAAGGTAGCGCCGGCGTCATTTTGGTTCCTGTCCCCCCACGTCGCGAGCATAGGAGATCGCTCCCGGACCCCCGCTGGACCCCCAGGGACTTTTGGCCAGCTTGGGGGGGCCTCCTGACCCCCACAAGACTTGCCAAAAGTCCAGCGGGGGTCCGGGAACGATCTCCTGCACTCGAATGGCGCCGGCGCTACCTTTGCCCTGTCATATGACAGGGCAAAGGTAGCGCCGGTGCCATTTCTATCAAATGCACCCATGGCCCGAGAGTGGAACACATAGGCCATAGGCTACTGTGGAACACAGTAGCCTATGGCGGTCAGATAAGTACTGTTTTCTATTTTTATTATAGAAAGTTGCTAAGACTGTTTCTTTTATTTTAGGCAAATACTCCCATACTGATGTTGTTTAGATGCCCCTGAGGAAGCTTTGTTAAGCGAAACATCGGCCGTGTTGGGCTCTGTTTATATTATGCATTGAGAGAATGCTTACCAATTTTACATTCTTCACATTGCCAATGGAGTGAAGTATTCAACTAAGCTATTAAGCTTTTTGAAAGTCTCTCTGACTAATTTTTTATGATATAATTGAAAAACAAAAAACAAACAAAAAATAGTCTCAATAAATAAATAAAGATTTTTACAGTGATGGTGAATGATTAGAGGTCCTGTTGGATTTTGGTTTGAATCACAACCTCTGGCTTGATGACACCGTCACTATAGGCAAAACTTTAAATTAAAATCAGTTTCCCTCTTTATTGACAGTTTTCCTATTGGGTTACTGTATTGGCTCTCCTTATTATAATTTTTTAGATTTCAATTACCCCAATATTGACTGGGTAAATGTATCATCGGGACATGCTAGATAGATAAAGTTCCTGGATGGAATAATTGACAGGATTATGGAGCAATTGGTTCAGGAACCAATGACAAAAGGAGCAATTTTAGATCTAATTCTCAGTGAAGCACAGGGATTTGGTGAGAGAGGTAGTGGTGGTGGGGCTGCTTGGCAATAGTGATCATAATATGATCAAATGTGAATTAATGACTGGAAGGGGACAGTAAGCAAATCCAAGGCTCTAGTGCTAAACTTTCAAAAGAGAAACTTTGACAAAATGAGAAAAATAGAAAAATACTGAAGGGAGCAGCTACAAAGGTAAAAACTATACAGAGGAGTGGGCATTGTTAAATACCATCCAGGAAGCACAGTCTGGATATATTCCACACATTAAGAAAAGTGGAAGGAAGGCAAAATGATTATCGGCATGGTTGAAAGGTGAGGTGAAAGAAGTTATTTTAGCCAAAAGATCTTCATTTAAAAATTGAAAGAAGGATTCAACAGAAGAAAATATGATAAAGCATAAGTGTTGGCAAGTTAAGTATAAGACATTTATAAGACAGGCTAAGAGAGAATTTGAAAAGAAGTTGGCCGTAGAGCAAAAACTCACAGTAAAAACATTTTTAAATATATCCGAAGCAGAAAGCCTGATGATCGAGGGATTAAAGGAGCACTTAGAGAAGATAAGGCCAGTGTGGAAAGAATAAATTATTTCTTTGCTTTGGCGTTTACTTAAGAGGATGTTGGGGAGGTACTGGTTCCTGATAAGGTTTTTATGCGTAATGATTCAGATGGAATAAACCAAATCATGTTAAACCTGATTAACAAACTGAAGAGTAGCAAATCACCTAGACCAGATGGTATACACCCCAGAGTTCTGAAGGAACTGAAAAATGAAATTTCAGATCTATTAGTAAAAATTTGTAACCTACCATTAAAATCCTCCATTGTACCTGAAGACTGAAGGGTGGCTAATGTAACCCCAGTATTTAAAAAGGGCTCTAGGGGCGATCTGGGAAACTACAGACTAGTTAGCCTGATTTTAGTGCCAAGAAAAATAGTGGAAGGTGTTCTAAAGATCAAAATCACAGAACATATAGAAAGGCATGGCTTAATGGAATAAAGTCAGCATGGCTTTACCTAAGGCAAGTCTTGCCTCACAAATCTGCTTTACTTTTTTGAAGGGGTTATAAACATGTAGATAAAGGTGAACTGGTAGATGTAGTATATTAGGAATTTCAGAAGGTATTTGACAAGTTCCTCATGAGTGGCTTCTAATAAAAGTAAAAAGTTGTGGGATAGGTGGCAATGTCCTTTCATGGATTACAAACTGGTTAAAAGATAAGAAATCAGGATTTAATGGACAATTTTCTCAGTAGAGGGGGTAGGCAGTGTAGTGCCTCAGGGATCTGTACTGGGACCTTTGCTTTTCAATATATTTATAAATAATCTGGAAAGGAATATGACGACTGAGGTAATCAAATTTGCAGATGATACAAAATTATTCAGAGTAGTTAAATCACAAGCAGATTGTGATAAATTGCAGGAGGACCTTGTGAGACTGGAAAATTGGGCATCCAAATGGCAGACGAAATTTAATGTGGATAAGTGCAAGGTGATGCATATAGGGAAAAATAACCCATGCTATAGTTACACAATGTTAGGTTCCATATTAGAAGCTGCCACCCAGGAAAGATAATACATTGAAATTGTTGGCTCAGTGTATTGCGGCAGTCAAAAAGCAAACAGAATGTTAGGAATTATTAGGAAGGGAATGGGTGAATAAAATAGAAAATGTCATATTATAATGCATCTGTATCACTCCATGGTGAGACCACACCTTGAATACTTGTAAAATTCTCAAAAAAGATATAGTTGCGATGGGGAAGGTACAGAGAAGGGTGACCAAAATGATAAAGGGGATGGAACAGCCCCCCTAGGAGGAAAGAATAAAGAGGTTAGGACTGTTCAGCTTCAAGAAGAGATGGCTGAGGGGGGATAAGATAGGGGTGTTTAAAATCATGAGAGGTCTAGAACAGGTAAATATGAATTGGTTATTTACTCTTTCGGATAATAGAAGGACTAGGGGGCACTCCATAAAGTTAACATGTAGCACATTTAAAACTAATCAGATAAAGTTATTTTTTCACTCAACGCACAATTAAACTCTAGAATTTGTTGCCAGGGGAAATGGTTAGTACAGTTAGTGTAGCTGGGTTCAAAAAAGATTTGGATACGTTCTTGGAGAAGAAATCCATTACCTGCTATTAATCAAGTTGACTTAGAAAATAGCCACTGCTATCACTAGCAACAGTAACATGGGATAGACTTAGTTTTTAGGAACTTGCCAGATTTTTATAGCCTGGATTGGCCACTGTTGGAAACAAGATGCTGGGCTTGATGGACCCTTGGTCTGACCCAGTATGGCATGTTCTTATGTTCTTATTAGGAAATGAATAGAGAATTCAACAGAGAATATCATGTCTCTATATCGCTCCATGGTGAGAGACCATGTCTTCAGGATTGTATGCAATTCTGGTCATCACATCTCAAAAAAGATATATCGGAATAAGAAAAGATATGGAGAAAGGTGACCAAAATGATAAAGGAGAAATGATAACTGAGGGGAGATACAATATGATAGGGGTCTTTAAAATAATGAGTGGATTGGAATGAATAAATGAGAATCATTTGTTTATACTTTCAAAAAGTACAAAGACTAGAGCACCCTGGCCCCTGCCCTCAAAGGTGTGAAAGAAATCATTGGGGTTTCAGGGACCCCCCTCCCAGGCATCCCCCTTCTCTCTGACTGAGCCTGCACCTCCAAATCTTTAATAAAAGCTAAAAGTCCCTCATTGGGCCTGGGACAGCCCATTGCCCCCTACCTTAGTTCGTGTTATTTTTCAAAATGGTTCCAGTCCAACCTTGCCCCTTCATCATGAGGATGACATTTTTCAAAACAATTTATGCAGGTAAAAAGTGTTATACTCATGCTAATCCAATGCCAGAAAATGTGGCTAAAGGTCTTTGCATAGAATTGTTCCTGGGGGTGTGTTGAGGTCAGGAGAAGAAAATGCAGGCATAGATCACATTTTCAAATCTTTGCACATACTTTTCCAGCAAATATTTATCTACAGAAAAAGCAAATGCAAGTGAGTATATGTAATTTATACATATGATAACAAGTACTTTGGCTTTGAAACTTAACAGAGGTGGACAAGACGACCAGCTTGGCTGCCCTTCACTTACATACATAGATGCAACACGCAAAACAGTCTCAGACTCTATATTAGATATTAATAGTGCAGCCTTTTATTAAATACCAGACAAAGACATCTAATTTGGGTGTTTGAGCCTAGCTATACCTGCCCTTTAACCCCTGGTGGGGGGGGGGAGTTGCTGCTGTTTGGCCTCTTCATGACCCACCAGTTCTGTGGTGTCTAGGAAGGGTGTCTCTTAAGGGAGTAGTTGTAAATGGGGCAATAATAGCAGAATGCTCTTGAGAGTACCCAAGTGAAGAATACCTGCCTGAAAAGTGTCTGCGGCTGAGCCATCACAGAGAGTAATCACAAGGGCTGCAACCATGAAAGTGTCTTTTAGTCAAATGGGAATATCCCAGAGGGGAGTATTTGCATGAGGAATATCTTCTATAGGGGTATCCATGTGAGCTCCTACATGAGGAAGAATGGCGGGTGTTATGATATCGAGGTGTTTGGTGGGTTCTTAGGGGCAACAGTTATGTTATCTCCTATGGGGAGGAGCCCCGTAGGGAGACTGATGCACCGGGCTAGACTCAGTAGCACAGACAATGACTGGCCAATACAGGCACTGTTAACCCACGATTGGACGCGCGTTTTGGACGCGCTAGCTTTACCCCTTATTCAGTAAGGGGTAATAGCGCGTCCAAAACGCGCGTCTAGCCCCCCAAAACCTAATAGTGCCCGCAACATGCAAATGCATGTTGATGGCCCTATTAGGTATTCCCGCACGATACAGTAAGTAAAATGTGCAGCCAAGCCGCACATTTAGGTAGGCGCTAATTTCTGCCGGCACTGGGAAAGTGCACAGAAAAGCAGTAAAAACTTCTTTTCTGTGCACCCTCCGACTTAATATCATGGCGATATTAAGTCGGAGGTCCCGAAAGTTTAAAAATGTAAAAAAACAAGAAAAAAAAATTTGAAATAGGCCCGCGGGTTGAAAACCGGATGCTCAATTTTACCAGCGTCCTGTTTCCGAACCCATGGCTGTCAGCAGGCTCGAGAACTGACGCCAGCAAAATTGAGCATCGGCTGTCAAACCCGCTGACAGCCATCGCTCATGTCCGAAAAAAGGCGCTAGGGACGCGCTAGTGTCCCTAGCACCTCTTTTTACCGCTGGCCCTAATTTTAATAAATTAAAATACTGTATCGCTCGCGCAGGAGAGTGGCCCACTCTCCCGCGATTTTACTGCATCGGCCCGATAGATAGTTTCTTTTATTGTACAGCTCAGATGACTACCAGAGGTGGCAATAGAGAGCAGATTAGCTGGTAGCAGTCTGTAATCCTTGGCGAGGGAGACCCGTCCCACAATGGTGGTGTAAGGCCCTGATGCAGATGTCCAATAAGGCACTGTAGGAGAGACAGACAGGCAGATGTTAAACACAATCCCGTATAGCTGAGTAGAGAGAATCTCAATGACCAGTAGAGAGGATAGATGTTAGCAGTCCATGGTCCTCGGCAGAGGAGACCCGTTCCACAATGGTGGTGTAGGGCCCAATGCAGAGAGATAGTGAGGAACTGATGAGAGGCAGACTGGCAGAAGTTGTACTCACTCTCTGTAGCTGATAGATGGATTTCCAGCAGGTTGAAGAATGGAGCAGGCACCAGGAAAGACACACAGGCTCTCGAGGAGCGAGTACCTGTAAGAGGATAGGCATCTGTAAATAAGCAGAGGGCCCCCGAGGAGCGGGTACCCAGGTTAGAGAACCCCGAAGGGTGAAGATAGCTTCCAGTGGATAGAAGCTGCAGAGTAGCTTCAGACCGGAACATTCTGATTCTTGCTAACTGGGTGAGAGTCAGCAAATGGGCAACCTTAAATATATGGAAGCAGTGACATCACTCAAAGGGGACGCCCCCGAGTTTCGCGCCAACACTGTTATTTACACTGTTATCTACAAAGGTAGGGATGCGCGTGCGCCCTAGGAGACCTCGGGTCAAGATGGCCGAACACCGCACCAGAGCCGCTCCAGGGAAGTCAGAGGGTGCGGCAAGGAGACGCCACAGACGCCATTCTCCCGAGGCAGGTGGAGAAAGCTGAGAGAAAGGTGAGGCATGTCGGGCGAAGTCATCTGAGCCTGACAGACGCAACAGCAGGAATGGGATCTCCAGGGATAAAATTCAGAAAATACCTTTGAGGCGGAATGTGTAACTGCCCTCTCCCAGTGTTATGTTTTGTAGCGTTTGGGTGGACCCTTGGACACTGTGGCAGCTGACCACGCCCACGGGGGGAAGTCCCGTGAGGAGCCACAGATCAGGCTCAGCTCTAGACACACAAACACAGATTATATCTTTTATTAGACAGTTTATGAAGCCACCAGAGGTGACGGTAATGAGTAGAAGATGGAGCCCGGCTGGACGAATTCCTCAGGGCACTAGAACAGCGGTTTCTCTGGTAGCAGTGCTGTAGGAAGAAGAATGAGAAAATGAATACACTGAGATATTCACGTCCCCAGTATGGAGAAGCCCCGAGATAGGAAGAGCTGGCCCTCGAGGAGCGAGTACCAGATCCCTGGGCTGAGAGACTCATTGGCAAGTACTCACGCAGCAGTTCTCCATGGAAGATGGCACTGGTGCTGGAATGGAGGCAGGCCCTCGAGGAGCAAGTACCTGGTTCCAGGGAAGCAGCTCTGAGGAGTAGATGGTAGTAGTACTCACAGATGGTGTCTGTAGCAAATTCTTCCAAGTAGAAGAGGAGATGGATATAGGCAGCGAGTCAGGGAACATGGGCCCTCGAGGAGCGAGTACCAGTTCCTGATAGTGACCTGAAAGAAGCAGAGAGGCCCCCAAGGAGTGGGTAACTCATTAACAACAAAGAGTCCAAATCGAAGTTGGAGGCAGAGTAGCTGGGTACGGAGAGCGAATCCCATCCGTAGGAAATCCCTTACTAACTCAAAGGCTAGCAATAAACAACAGGCTTAAATATCCAGGCAGCCTGATGTCATCATAGGGGGACACCCCTGAGGTTCGCGCAATAGAGGAAATGAGAATGAGGGCTGTGCGGCATGCGCGCCCTAAGGTACCTGAGGAGTATGGCGGGAGGCAGCGCCCAAGCTGGTCTGGGGACGCCGGAGAGGATGGCAGGCAGACGCCGCGGCAGCCAGACATCCACAGGGAGCAGGAGGAGTCACAGAAAAAGAAAGGTAGGCGGAGTGAAGCCGTCAGGCTGCGACGGTTGCAACACCCAGTGAGAGGGAGATTACTGAATGCCATTGTATGGCATGCATCAGCGGAAGAACCAGGTGTGGAATACGCCAGACAAGACCATTGTGTGGATCAGGCACTGGACCAGGTTCATGTGTGTTTCTACCTAGTGGGTTCTAGTGATTGGAGCCACAGGGCTACCACAATCGTGTTCCAACAGAGGTAGGGGGATTCAGCGATAGAGTAGCTGTCCCGTTCACCATGGGAACTTTACCATTCACTCTGAATTTCCTTTCCTGTCCTCTTCCACTATGACTTCAGGACCTGAGCATGACAGAGGTCACAATTGGCACAGGCTCTGCTTCTATGCCATGATCCTTTTTTGCCCTGCTGTGAGCCACAATTGGTTCAGGTGCTGAGAAGAAGACTTACCTCATCCTCATTGGCTTCTGGCTCCCTGTAGGTCCAAGGCACTATCAGGCAAGCATGCCACAAAGTCGGGTCACTTTTGCCCCATAACATCTACCCCTGTTGGGGCTGGCCTATCTAATCGTCCATCCGCACATTTTCCTGTCTGAGGAGACTACAAAGAAAGAAGCCTTGAGCTACCTTCAATTACCTCTTAGAAAATGGGGAAACCCTTCTGTATTTTAATTGTCTATATATTATTATTATTATTATTATTATTTATATGGTTTAAAGGAGGGATGGGAACACAGCACAGGTACTCACCAGGCTGGAGAAGTTTGAGAGACAGTCAGCAGTCCTCACCCCAGTGACCTAACCCTCTGAAGCCCTCAGTCCTCAGGAAGACACAGTGGAGTATCCCCTCTTTCTTTTAATTAGTACTTTGTCTTATTAATCACCTGGCAGGTTGTAACCAAAGCCAGTATCCTGCTGATGTTTTTGGGGGTTTTTTGTAATTTGAGTTGCCTGTGCCTGGCAGGAAATCTAAATCATTAAATCTGTCAGGCTCCCGGTTCCAGGGCAGGTGGAAAAAGATTGTTTACGTTTGCTTTGAAAATTGGCGCATGGTCTTTTCCCAATGTATACAGTTGGCACATTGTCCCCAAGAAATGTATTTATTCCATTTTTGACACTTAGCTACAAACAGCTCCAAGGGATTCACAATATAATACAGTAAACTCATTTTCAATATCACAGCAATGAATTACAATGTAAAAACTTGAATTGTAAGTCACTGATAAATGAAAATAAACTAAAAGAGAAGGTGTCACATTCAGCTTTGTTTTTTTCCCTAGCATTTCCCATATCCACACCTAAATTGTCTGTTGTACTGTACTTAACTGCTTGATATTTTGCTATTATCACTCTGGCTATCATGTTTATTTGTAGTGTAGCTGTAGTAGCTGAATTGGTCCTGGAGAAAACTGGTATCTTCACAGAGTGTGAAATCTTTCAAAGGCCCAGCAAAAAGAACATAAGAAGTGCCATATTGGGTCAGACAAAATGTCCATCAAACCCAGCAACCTGTATCAGACAGTGGCCATTCCTAGTCACAAGTACGGTACCTGGCAGGATTCCAAAGATTAGGTGCAATCCTTCCTGCTTATAACCAGGGATAAGCAGTGGCTTTCACAAGTATTCATGGCTAATAATGGTTTATGAATTTTTCTCCAGGAACTTGTCTAAACCCTTTTTAAGCTCAGTTTTGGTGGCCATACAGGAAAATGGCATCCACCAGCCCCAAGATTGGCACCAAATTGATGTCACTTTGGAGCCAGTCTTATGGCCAGCTTATGCCATATTTAAATAGATGCAATGGGGCAGGAGTGAGTGGGGATTGCTCCTTCCTTTTTTTTATTTTTTGCAAGACCCCCATAGAAGTGGTAAGTGGGGACCAAAAAGAGCCTTGACCTGGCTCATATCTGGGGATCAAGAGTGCTCGAGGAGGTCCCAGCTTATTGGTGAGGAGTGTCAGAAAAGTCTGGGAAGGCCCTGAAAGATCCTGAAAGACTGCAGGAAATAGTGGGGAGGGGAAGACTGTGATGCCACTTTAAAAAATTTTTTTTGAAATGAACTGAAAATACTTAGAAAATTTCAGGTATTTCTGGGCAATGCTACTTTCGGTTTGGATGTGCCATTCATTTTAAACAAATGCACATCTTTACAAAATACACATGGCTATAGTTACATTGTTCCAAATGAAAGTGAAAAAATGAACAAATGAATCATAAGGAATGAATATATCCAAAATATGAATACCTGAAATTGTTGCGCTCTGCTGCTCGCAGGCCCCAACTGCGAGCAGCCTCACTCACACTGGCCCGATGCCGCCGCAGGCCTCTCCCATCTCTGCGGCTGAGGAGCTGCCGCCAGACCTTGCTTCCTGAGGAACATGCTGCCGCCATGTTCCCCAGCAGGGCCACCCCGCTGTGGTTTCCTGCATCTAAGTGGCTGGAGCTGCTTGCGAGTCTGTATCTTTGCGGCAGAAGAGCCGCTATTGCTACCGCTTGCAGGCTGGATGCCAGTCCTGCTCTTCTTATGGCAGGAGAGTGCCGCCACTGACTTCTTCCTTGCGGCGGGGATGCCGGTGACGCTGCTGCCTCTCCTGCTTGTCCCTGGGTCTCTGCATAAGTGCAAGCCTCCTCTCAACATTTAAAGGGCCAACGGTGGGAAAAGCCCCATGACCTCAACATATGACCTCATCAGTCCTTGCCTTGTCCAGCTCTATAAAAGGGCTCAGCTTGTTCTCCTCGGGGCCTTCGCATGGATCCTCAGAGTTGTCTGTGCTTCTTTCACCATGCAAGGTTCTCCGAGGTCTCCGCCTATCTTGATGGTCTTCATGTTCGATGTTCCTGGTCTTCTGTGAATGTTCCTGGTGCTGTTCTTCATTGGAGCTCCTTTGTCATTTCTCCGGTGTTCCTGATGTTCCATGTTCCTGATGTTCCAGTCCTGGTCTTGATGTTCCCATCTCCGGCTCTTCGTCCTGCTTCCAAGTTTCCTGCTCGTCCACCTTTCCTAGCATGCCACTGCCATGGTCCATGACCAGCCCATGGGGAGCTGTGTAGGGCACTTCATGGCACAAGGCCTGTCTTCACATCTGCAGCGAAGTCTCCGGAAGGCCCTTGCTTTTAATGCCAAGGTCTTTTTCTGAATCCGAGTTCTGAATCCTTGAATCCTGAGTCTTGAATCCTGGTCATGGTCTTCGGAGTTCCTTGTTCCTGCTTCCGTCCATGCCCTAGACCCAAGCCAGAACCTGCTCTGCTTCAGCATGATCCGTGACCAGTCATAGGCGGCTGTGTAGGGCGCACCTCGGTACAGACCTTGCCTGAATCTTCATCATGTTTCCAGTTTCAAGTCTTCATCTTCTCACTTGGAGTCTGCTTCACTTCCAGCATGGTCCACGATCAGCCATGAGTGGCTGTTTAGGGCGCGCTTCGGTGCAGTACTCACCCTGTACTAGTGCCTGAATTGGGAATCCTTGTCTGAGTCTTCCAAGTTCCTTGAATCCTCGTCTGAGTCTTCCAAATTCCTCAGTTCCATGTCTCGTCTTGTTCCCGCCCTCAGCCTCCATATGGCCTCATGCACTTGTCGTTCCCAAGCGGCGGGCCCGGAAGGGCTATTGAGAGGCTGGAGGGCTACTCTTGAGACCAGCATTGTGTTGCTGGATCTCACCTGTGCATGCAGGTCCAGTGGAGGGCTGAGCCTGCCTAGTTCCAGTCCTTGATGTTCCACGTCTTGGTCCTGGTCCAGCATTGTTCCAGCTCCATCCCATGCTTGAACACTCTCACCTCCCATGGTGTGTGTCGGGGCTACTCCCTGAGCCTTGCCATGGTCCAAGGGCTCACAACCCCCTAGAACAAGCGACCACACTCCTGCATTTGCAACAGGATGTGAAAGCGGTCGCAACAAAATTGGTGCATCTAAGTTACTCCAAACTTAAAATATAATTATTTTTAGCTTATCAGACTTTATATTTATTTTGCCAGTAGCAACATTTTTTAACCATTAAACTAGCATAAAAAAAGAATCAATTTGTCTATTGCTTACAATAAAATATTTTGCATCAGTACATATAGTGCTCTGTGGTTTAATTGAATTTCTTCTTGGTCTCAGCTTCAAACAGTTCCTGAGAGGAATGCTTATCTTCTCTGCACAAATATCACCACAAATAGATCCCAGGCTGTGTGTCAAATCCTAAGCATTGCACATTATTCTGACCATAATACTCACACTGGAAACAGAAGTTCCAGCACATAAGCAGCAGCAGGCAGCTAAGATACAACCAAGTAACGAGCAATTAGAAAGATGATGAGAGATAAGAAATGGCTTATTAGTAGTGTAGAGCAGCATGTCAGGTACAGAGATTCAGCATGTGCCACCTTTGAACTGGAGAATGGGTGGAATCTGGTATGACTCAAATTATCCCAGCTTTGTTGAGTTGCTCAGTGAACCCATTTGAAGAAGGGAAAGGAAGAGGGCAAGAGAGAGAGAGGCAGGTCAGTTCTCTTAAGAGGAGGGGAAAGGCAGTGAGAAGAGAAAAATACTAGTCATAGGGAAAATAGGGAGAGGTAAAAAGACAGACAAGTTGGTGAGTGGAGGCTGACTAACAAAGCTGTGTGCATGTGAGGGGGGGGGGGGGAGAAGCACCTTAGAGAGGGTGTGGGTGAAGGGAAATAACCTTGGACTCTTGTGAAAGAGAAAAGATACAGGAAGAAGCTTGGAGGAGAAAGACAGACAGGCTGGATGAAAAAGTAGTAGGGGAGGGAAGAATACATTCTGCATTTCAGTTTTATCCTAGTCTCCTGCCACAAATTCAGCTATCCCTCAGCTGATAAAATTAGATGCTTCACTATTCATTCTTGTTCATTACTTGCTTTGAAATTAATATATGCAGTCTGGAATCAAGAAGTTTACACAAAATAATATGTGTACATATAGTGAACATATGGTAATGCTCAAAATTATTTGTTGCCTTTTCAATTACAATACAGATAAGTACAACAACAACAGAACAAACAAGCTGCTTGTCCAAAAGAAAAAGTTTACATAAGCCAAAAATAATTACATCACTTAGAAACAATAAATCAGTTTAAGAAGGAAAGTAAAATAACGGATCCCAATTTATTTTTAACTCAAAAAATGGTCAGATCTTTCTTCTGCTGCTAGCTCAGATTTAGAATAGAAACAGAAGGAATTCCACCACATATTCATATCTAATACAGTGTTATTCCTCCAATGATTTAAAACAAGTTTTTTAGCAACTCAAAGCACAAAATCCAGTAATTTCTTTTCATTATAACAGTATAATTAAGCCTACAGATTTCCATATTACTCTTTTATAATGCTTCCCAAAAATGTAATACAGTGCATATCTGATCCCACATTTACCCCAGTAATCCAGCAAATTTGTACACAAAAATAATAATGACCCCACTGCACTATCGCAGCAGCAGCACTTGCTCGCCTCCATGTTTGCAATGTTAGCAACGTTTACCAGAGTTCCTATAGCCCCGTGCACAATAAAAAGTAAAGACTGGTTGATGGAAGCAGACAGAGAAACATGAAGGGATTTACTCCAAAATTTGGTCCAAGAATAGCGATCTAATTCCATATCCAAGTTTTTTTTTCCAAACATTCTCCCTTTCAATACAATCTTTAAATATTGGAAACTTTCTTAGAAGATAATACTAACTTGGAACAGAGTTGCTGAAGCCATGATATCTCTGAAAGCACATTTATTTCTATGTTGCAGGCCTTAATAAAATCCCTAAGCTGTAACCAGATAAAATAGTGGGATGCTTATAGTACAAATTCCTGCTGCAATTTCTCAAATGATTTTCAGTTGTTTCCACTTATCAGGTGAAACACAGACCAAACACTAGTGATGTGCATTCATTTAAAACAAATGGACAGGATTTTCATAAGCATTTACATGCTTAAAACTGTAAATTTACTAACCCATGCAAGTAGGAGTTTGAAAATTGCAATAGCATATGCCATTGAAATGTATCATCAATAGGATTTACCCAAGTTAAATGACTTTTGAAATTGCTAGGATAGTATATTATATTGATATGTGTAACTCCTTTGAAAATTCACCTGAAAATGTAAAATGCAACGAATGAGGCCATTTTCAGTTAATTCTGAATGGAAAAAATGAAAATGGCCTCTTACAAAAATATCTGAAATGTTTGCTTATTCTGATATTCATGCATTTAAAAAAAAAAAACCAAACAGGCTTCCGTCAGGATCAGGCTTTGACTTGGAGGTCTAATCCCATCACTGACACCTAGTCCCAGCCTGATGCCTGGTCCCATCACTGAGGTCTGGGCCCAGTTCTGAGGCCTGGACCCAACACCAAAGCCTGCATTGGGGCCTGGCACTATCATTGAGGCCTACGTCTAGGCCTCGTGCTGGGACTCTGCCCAAGGCTTGGTCTATCATCAAGGCTTAGACCTGGTACCAGGGCCCAACCTAAGACCTTGTCCCATCACTGAGGCCTAGGCCCAGCCAGAGGCCTAGGATAAGGCCTCCCAAATTCTTCTTCAATCTGTGATGTTCCAAAACTGACACTGTCCTCTTGAAGGAGGTGCTAGAGTGACATCATTGTGGTGACTTCCTCCAGGGCTGATGGCACCATTTTAATGTATGGCTGTGTATCAAAATGTCATCATCCATTCTGGAGGAAGACGCCACAGTGATGTCACTCTAGCATGTCCTTCATGCAAAAGGTATCATTTTTCAAACATTGTGAATGGAAGTAGATATCGGGAGGCCTGGTCCCAGGCATTGGGGCATGTCCTAGGCCTAAACCTCGGTGACAGGACCAGACACTGGGCAGGACCCAGCACCAAGCAAAGGCCTTAGCAATGGAACCTATGTCTTGGGTCAGGTTGTGCCAAGCCTAGCCTCAGTGAAGGGATATTCCCTCATGCCATTCTCTGGTGCCCAACCTAGACCTTTGCAACTGGACCCAGACTCAGGCCAGCATCCATCACTGAGCTTATGGCCCCAGTGCAGAGACAAGTCCTTGGTTTGAGCCTTTGTGATGGGTCCAGACTTCAGACCGAGCTCCAGCTCTGGACTGATTTGGTGATGGGACCTGGCCTTGGGTTAGGCCTCCAGCACCAGGACTAGGTCTCAGTTCAGGCTAGTTTTCATTTTTAATATAAATATTTTCTTCACTTTAGCAAATAAATGAAATTGAAAAATGAACAGAATTTTGAAAAAAATATATAAAAATTGAAATGTAAAAAAAGGCCAAGCTGAATGTTTTAGGGCTACATATCCCTACAAATACCCTTGCCACTCAAAGCACCCTAACTATACATCTCTTTAATAATTTTAAATATAATGTTATTCCAAAAAGGTGTTTATTTTTGGAATAGCCCAGTTGTCAGCACGCTTATCGTAACCTTGAAAGGCATCCAATGTAGCCTGAAATACTAAGTAGTTGCCAACTTAAAAGGAAGAAACATTCCCCTTAGGAAATGAAGGGGAATAGGGTCCCCCATTTTCACCTCCATTTGTACCCATGTAAGCATATCACCAATCCCATCTTCCTTCAACCAATATCAACCTTGCCATAGTATTCATGCTCTGTGATATAGAATGAAATTTGAATATTGACAACCCCCAGTCTTTATGTCACTTCAATTGTTTTCAATGCTATCCTGGGAAACTTGGATCTTCATAAAAACTGTATGTGGCAATCCTTCAGGCTCACCACTAAATGGCCCTAGATTCTAAACCTTTATGAGACAGAATTAGGTAGCAGAGGGAGGGGGGCCACCATTTCAAAACAGCATCTCCACAGAGGTTTCTGGATGGCTAGCGCCTTGCTGATATAAAAGAAGGTATGACAGTGCAGCTTTATTTTTGAAGTTTGAGGGAGCAGGGAATTTTTATTATTTTAAATGAGGGCGTACTTCATGGACCAGACCTCACAGTCTGGAGTCCAAGGGAAGTGGAAGACAAATTATTTGTATAATCCTTGTCTGGGGGTTGCCTTCCAAATTGTTTTGAGATTTTTACTGAGTTTTGTTGTATTTTTTTGTGATATTTGTGGTTCTTGGCATGGGAAGGGATTATAGAGAAGTCTCTTTCTGGGGTATCCAAGATAGGGAAGACTCTGTTCCTTTCTTCCTCAATCCAAGGGTAGTGGCCTGGGTTTGACCCGCTACAATAAATTTCAAGATTTTTGGACTTTTGAATAAAGAGTTTGTTTTTTTGAAAAGATCTGAGAAAAAGGTTTTTGATATCACCTTTCCTGCCCTGAAGTGAGGAAACTGAGAACAGTTTAGACCCCTGCTCCCTAATCTTTTCTCCAAAAGATCTTGTGTGCAGAGAGAGTGAGAACTGTGAGTACAAACTGGGTTAAACTGAGAGGCACCATCTGGAGTCATCACCCTGGGCGGAAGAGGTACAAAGTGAGAGGTTGTATAGAGACTGAGATCCTGAGTTTTGTTTGACAGTATTTTTGAAAGAGGTTTTTGATGCCCAGCAAGGATACTCCTGTCCACCTGAGAAGTCTTTCTTTTCTATGCACTGGACAGTGAGGTATTTAAGAACATAAGAACATAAGAAATTGCCATGCTGGGTCAGACCAAGTGTCCATCAAGCCCAGCATCCTGTTTCCAACAAAGGCCAAACCAGGCCACAAGAACCTGGCAATTACCCAAACACTAAGAAGATCCCATGCTACTGATGCAATTAATAGCAGTGGCTATTCCCTAAGTAAACTTGATTAATAGCCGTTAATGGACTTCTCCTCCAAGAACTTATCCAAACCTTTTTTGAACCCAGCTACACTAACTACACTAACCACATCCTCTGGCAACAAATTCCAGAGCTTTATTATGCATTGAGTGAAAAAGAATTTTCTCCGATTAGTCTTAAATGTGCTACTTGCTAACATCATGGAATGCCCCCTAGTCCTTCTATTATTCGAAAGTGTAAATAACCAATTCACACCTACTCATTCAAGACCTCTCATGATCTTAAAGACCTCTTGCCAAAAGTCCCTGGTGGTTCCTGGTGGTTCCGGAGTGATCTTCTGCACTCGGGCCGTCAGCTGCCAGTATTCAAAATGGCGCTGATAGCCTTTGCCCTTACTATGTCACAGGGGCTACCAGTGCCATTAGTCAGCCCCTGTCACATGGTAGGAGCACAAGATGGTGCCGGCCGTCCATTGCTCCTACCATGTGACAGGGGCCAACCAATAGCACCGGTAGCCCCTGTGACATCGTAAGGTCAAAGGGCCATCGGCACCATTTTGATTCATAGCAGGCCCAACAGCCCGACGGCCCGGAGGGAGATATCGCTTGCTGGACCCTGCTGGACCACCAGGGCTCATAGTAAGTCTTGGAGAGAGATCGGGATAGTGGGGGGGGGGGGGGGGGGGGTGTAATACAGTAAATGTGAAGGGTTGTGGTGGGGTTTTTTCCGATTCAGATTTTTTAAAATTTAATTCATTTTTCTGATTTTGGGTTCCAGCTTCATTTTTGCCAAAAAATGATCCATGGGAAAACGAGTTTTCCCACAAAGCACCCAAACTGAAACCCAACCCGAGCCAGAAAAACGAAGCTCATCTCTAATATGTATGACTCTGCACTTCTTGTCATTGAATCTCAGCTGCCATATCTTTGACCAGTCTTCCAGCTTCCTTAAATCCCATCTCATTCTCTCCACTCCTTCCGGCATGTCCACTCTGTTGCAGATCTTAGTATCATCCACAAATAGACAAACCTTACCTTCTATCCTGTCCGCAATGTCGCTCATGAAGATATTGAACAGGACCAGTCCCAACACTGACCCTTGCGGCACTCCGCTCATCACCGCTCTCTCTTCCAAGTAAGTTCCATTTACCATCACACACTGTCTTCTGTCCTTTCACTGATGTATCTGAAAAACGTTTTGTCACCTCACTTTACCTCTTTGGCAATCCTTTCTTCCACTTGACTTTTCGCTTTCTTGATTACTTTCTTCGTCTCCCTCAGTTTTATCAGATATTCTTCCTTGTGATCTTCCCTTTGGGATCTTTTATATTTCTTAAATGCTTTTCCTTATCTTTTATTTTATCAGCCACCTCCTTTGTGAACCAGATAGGTTTCATTCTTTTCTTGCTTTTCGTTACTTTTCTTACATGTATGTTAGTCACTTCAGTAATTGCTCCTTTTAGTTTGGCCCACTGTTGTTCCACATTTCTCATTTTATCCCATCCTTCTAGTTCTTCCTCCAGGTACTTCCCCATTTCAACAAAGTCCGTGTATTTGAAACACAAATCCCTGGTCTTTGTGCAACTTCTCTGTAATGTGTTAGTGATATGAAACCATACCGTTTGATCACTGGTGCTGAGGTGAGCACCCACTCAGACATTAGAGACATTATCTCTATTAGTGAGTACTAAATCGACTATAGCTCCCTCCCTCGTAGGCTCCATTACAATTTGTTTGAACAGTGTTACTTGCAGGGAATCCACTATTTCTCTACTACTGTTAGATTCCGCAGAAGGGATTCTCCAGTTTACATCCGGTAGATTAAAATCTCCAACAATCACCACTTCGCCCTTCTTACTCATCTTTTGGATGTCTTCAATCACATCTCTGTCTAGTACTTCTATTTGATTTGGAGGCCTGTAAACCACTCCAATAAAAACGGATGCCCCATTATCTTTTTTTAGGATGGTCCATAAAGCTTCTTCTTTGCTCCATTTTCCCTGGAGCTCGGATGCGGGGATATTGTTTTTGACATAAAGAGTCACTCCTCCCCCTTTTCTGTCATCTCTGCCCTTTCTTAAGTTATATCCCGGTATGGTAGTATCCCGATCATGTGACTCCGTGAACCACGTCTCTGTGACAGCAACAATGTCCAAGTCCACCTCCACCTTTAGGGCTTTCAGGTCTGGGATTTTATTGCCCAAACTATGAGCATTTGTGCTTATAGCTTTCCAGCTATTTTGGTACAGGTTAATGCTTTTCTTGGACTCTCTATGTGACTTATTTAGGTGACTTTTGTTATCCAATTTGCCTTTTTTCATTGCATTTCTATTTGTATTTGAGGGGTGACATTCTAATGTCCTACTGTCACTGACTGAATAGCATTTCTGCTGGCTGATGATGCTGGGAGGCTTTTAACTGTAGTGTTTCCCTTGCTGAGAGTTCCCAGATTAGTGCATCTGATGACAGTCGCCTAGCATAATGAGCTTTTTCCTTTGGTTACTGATTGTATTATGGAAATTTTGTATGCATTGGGTTTCTTCTTTCTTTTCAGATAACACTTCAATCTCTTTCGCAATAATTTCTTCAGTATTTAATACAGAGAAGGTGTTGTGTAATTGTGTCACTTGATACAGCGTATGTCTCCGCATCACGGGTCTAATTCCTCCAGAGCCCACTTTAATACTATTGTTTTTTGAGTTCCTTAATGCCCTGTGTGAGGGGGGGGGGGGGTAGGCTTGTGGGCTGCACAGCTGTTAATAATGGGTGTCTGTGGTCACAGGTCTTATCCTACCTGAGCCCACTGTAAATCCATTTTTCCTTGACTTTTGGTTTTTCTGTGGTAATGGGGAATTCATTCCTGAATAATGTAAAGTGGATGAAACTTTCTTCATTGCAGCTAATTTAGCATTAACTTCAGCCAGCTCTTTTACAAGGAAGAGAGTTCTGACGAATGGGGCAAGCCCTAAGTTTCCAGATGATTTTCCTCAGAATAAAGGCTCCATAATAGTTACAGTTAACCCTTGGCCAGGGTTGTTCACTGGACACTGTATCTGCTATTGATTTTGAACAGACCCTCCCCCAGGTAAGGCTAGCTAATTTAAGCTTTTTCTCTGGTTTTCCCTAAGAAGATGGACTTCTGTCTGTCTCCTTCAATTTCCAAGCAGATTGAAGAGGAATTAATTATCTCCTGCTATGCACTAAGCCTGTTGCCAATAGCTGTTTAACCACACCACTTTCTTTGTATAGTTTTCTTTTTTGATTAGACAAACACTCAGCACTTTAAAGCAGCAATATCATATAACTAGAAAAATAGACAGATAATATTAGTACTACCCAGAAACAGTAAAATTCTATAATAAGGATAAATTAAAGTTTTATTTCTTAGCCTTGCCCAAGAAGATCGACTTCTGTCTGTCTCCTTCAATTTTGGAGAAGTCCGGGAAAATTCTCACTAATTGTCCCATGAATAAGACATTAGATTTCTTAAAGTACTTTTTCATAATTACATTCAAGTCACTATCAGTCAGAAAAATAACCAATAGCATAGCTCTTTTTGTTACTTCATAGTTGGACGACTCCAAATAATCTGTAAGATTATCCAAATCAACAGCTTGTATCTGTGCTTGAGATCTTGAGCCAGATGGTAAAAAATACACTTTTGTCCAAGGGGGGGGGGGGGGGATCACTTCTGAAGAAAATTCAAGAATTTCAAGGAAATATCTCCTTAGAGTAAAACGTGGCAATTCTCCCACCACCCTTGTAAAATTTAGAAGATGCAGATTCAGATGTCTCAGCCTGTTTTCAACGTACTTAATTCTTCCATTCAGGGTGTCACTATCCTGAATTAGAGAGCTTTGTACTTCTTTAATTACTTTCAACTCTTCTTCTATATGATTACATTTTTCCTGATTTTCCTGGTTTTGAAGCTAGTTGTTCTTACAGACTGTTTCTAACTTCTGTGATAGTGTAGAAATCTTAGAAGAACAGTCAGAAATAGCATTGCCCATATATATAACAAGATCCCAAATTGAATCAAGAGTCACTATGGCTGGTTTCTGGATTGACGTGAAGGATTTTTTGGCCTCCAACAGCCTCTCACCTTCTCCTCCACTGGTAGCTGCATCAGCTTTATGCAGGATACGTCAGGCCTGAGTGAATATGGTGGACTATGGCATTCCGTAGCTCTGTCAAGCCTCAGTGGTAATGCTTGGAACATGGCATGCCAGAGCTGTAAGTATCAAGCCACAGTGGTTATGGTTTGAAAATGTCATGGCTCAACACAGTGTAAGGCCACAGTGGTTATGGTTTGAAAATGGGATGCTGTAGTTGTGTCAGGTCTCAATGGTAATGGTTGGAAAATGGCATGCCACAGCTGTATCAGGCCACAGTGGTTAGGATTGGATTATAGCAGAGGGGCCAAAAAATCAAGGCAGAGGATGTCAGTTGAGTCAAGCCCTAGTGGTGTTTTGCATACACCACTCCTAAGGCATGGTTCCACAGTCTTCACCTGTCTGCTTCTACTCAACAACTGTTTGGGATGAGGTAGACAGGGGAAGTCAGTGGAGTCACGCCTCAGTAGGGTTGTTTGCCTGATTCCACTGACCTCCCCTGTCTGTTTTGCTCCATACAGTTATTGAGGCAAAGCAGATGGGGGAGGTAAGTGGAATCATGCATCGGTGGTGGCATTTGGGCAATAGGATGCAGAGGAAATCAGTGGAATCATACTTTGGAGGTGGCTTTTGGGGAAAAGGAGGCAGAGGAACTCAGCAGTCATGCCTCACAGGTTGCATTTGGGGGAAAGGAGGTAGAAGAACTGAGAGGAGTTATGTCTCGGAGGTTGCATTTGGGAAAAAAGAGGCAGAGGAACTGAGTGGAGACATACCTCAGAAGTTGCATTTGCTGAAAAGGAGACAGAGGAACTCAGTGGAGTCATGTCTTGCAGTAGTGCTTGGACATGGCAGGCAGACAAAGGATGGTTCAAACCCCTGAGGTTATGTGACGTGTATGGTAATGTAAGGCTGCTGCCAGACCCCTTTGATGTTAATGTAGGGGTATGATAGTAAAAGGCTGTTTTTGGATGTGCTGCCACACCCCCTATAGTGTCAGGTCCCAGTGTTGTAGTTGGGGAACATGTCAGAAGGAAGCAGGAAGATTGAAGCTCCAATGTTGTTGCTGGGGAAGTGTTAGGAGGAAGTAAACTGAGCCATATCCCCATTATTGTGAAGGGGACATGTCAGGAGGAAGCAGGAGGATTGAAGCCCCAGTATTGCTGTTTGGGATGTGCCAGGAAGAAGTAAACTGAGTCAGATCCCATTACTGCTGAAGGGAAGCAGGAAATGTGAAGCCCAGTATTGCTGCTGGTGATGTAAGCACCAGCATTGTTGGGGACATGTCAGGAGGAAGTAAGCTGAGTCAGACCCTAGTGTTGTTGAAGAGAACTTGTCAAGAGGAAACAGGAGGATTGAAGCTCTCAAAGTTGTTGTTAGGGACATGTCTGGTGGAAGTAATCTGAGTCAGATCCCAGTTTTTATCATGAGGGCAAGTCAGGAGTCAGCAGGGTGTGACTAGCCCCAGTTTTCGAGATAGAAACAAGTCAGGAGGTAGCATGTTATGAACGATTCAGTTTTTTGGACAGGGGCAAGTCAGGAGATAGCATGTTGTGACAGGCCTCACTTTTCTGAATGGGGTCAAGGCAAAAAGAAGTAAGCTGAGACAGACCACAGTTTTCATCATGAGGTTGTTAGGAGGCAGCAGGGTGTGACAAGCTCCATTTTTCTGTATAGGGACAAGTCAGGAGGCAGCAGATTGTGTGTTACATGTGCCGTCCGCGAAAGACCCGTGGCACGGCCCCCTCACCTTTCTACATTGACTCCAGGTTCTGCCTCCTCCTTGTTGGCAGCGGTGGGCTGTCAGCTCCGTCCTCGGGCCTCCCCCAGTGCTTCTGGCTCTGCCACAGTCCCTGGTGTTCCCGGTCCTGCTGCCACTTCTCATCAGGCCTCTCCACGTGGCCTGCGGAGAGAAGCTGCTACTCGCACCGTGCCCCTCCCTAGGTGAGTGCGCGCACCATTGATCCTTAAGTAGGGACCGCAGCGGGAACCTAGCCAATAGCCCCGGATGACGACATCGACTTAGCTACAGTATTTAAGTTCAGGCTCTGCATCCTAGTGTTGCCTTTGCAACAGGTCTCCTCGCTGGTCGAGTACTCATTGCCTTCTTATTTTATTTTATTTATTTTTAATTTTTATAGACCGAAGTTCTTGTAGGAACTACAAATCAATCCGGTTTACATACAACTTTTAAATGCCCAAAAAGAGTAGGGGGCTTTACATAGAACAATTGAACAATAAAACAGGTAACAATAGAACAATAACAATAATGATGGAACAAATAGAATAGATAACCAATTAAACATAGTAATATAGTAATAAATATTATATAGAAAATAAATATAAAAGGGATAGAGTAAATGAAGTGTGAATACAGTATAAATACAAAAGATGAAAGAGCTCAAAAATTAAGGTACAGTTGAAAAAAAAAAAATCTTAATAGCAAAAAACAGTGAGATAACCCATGATTTGGGTTAAAAGACTTGATTAGGTAGCATTAGATGTCTGGGAAGGCTTGACGGAAAAGCCATGTTTTTAGCTTTTTTTTGAACTCCTGATGACTTGGTTCTATTCTTAGATCTGGGGGGAGCGCGTTCCATTGGTGGGGGCCTCCTGAAGATAGTGCTCTTTTGCTCAGTGATGATTTTACCTGTGGGGCTTGCAATGTGCCTTTGTATGCACTTCTAATTGGTCTGGATGAAGTATGAGGTTGGAGTTGGGTGCTTAACAAGATTGGAGCAAGATTGTATGTTGCTTTGTGAATAATTGTGAGCACTTTATAGAGGATCCTGTGGTTAATAGGAAGCCAATGTAGGTTACGAAGGATTGGAGTGATGTGATCTCTTTTATTAGAATTTGTAAGTATTCTGGCAGCAGCGTTTTGAACCATTTGTAAGGGTTTGATGGTATTTGAGGGTAGACTGAGAAGGAGGGAGTTGCAATAATCGAGCTTAGATAGTATGATGGATTGAAGTACTAGCCGGAAGTCAGAGAAGTGAAGGAGGGGTTTTAGCTTTCTGAGGACTTGAAGTTTGTAAAAGCAGTCCTTTGCGGTATTGTTTACAAACTTTTTTAGGTTTAGATTGTTGTCTAGCTAGGCTCCAAGATCCCTGACGTCTGGTGAGAACTTGCTAATTGAGTTTGGTTGAGAGGAGCTTGAAGAGATGGTGAGGGGATCTTGGGATCCCCTCACCATCTCTTCAAGCCTCCTGGAGATTTGTCTCATTCCTGGGTTCCTGCTCCTCATTGTTCCTGGTTCCTGTCTCCTCGTTCCTACCTTGCTTCATACCTCAGATTGACTACACGGACTTTGACTTTGCTTTGCCTGTCTTTGCCATTGATTCTCTCCAGGCCCCTCCAGACCCAGACCTCTGCTTTGCCTGACTACACTATTGCCTATCTCCAGACCCAGACCTCGCTTCGCCTGACTACACTACTGCCTATCTCCAGACCCAGACCTCTTCTTTGCCTGACTACACTATTGCCTATCTCCAGACCCGGACCTCTGCTTTCCCTGACTACGCTTTTGACTATCTCCATGATCCGACATCTGCCTTGCCTGACCATGCTCTTGACTATCTCCGTTATCAGACCTCAGCCTTGCTTGCCACTGCCTTCAGATTGCCACCAGCCCTGACTCAAGCCTACCCTTGGATGCCTCTCCAGCTTACTCCCTGGATGTGGTTTCTTCAGGCTTCGGCCTGCTTTTGCTCGAGTGCCCTCTGTCTGCCTCCGTTCCATTGACGCTCAAGTTTCCAGGACATTACCCAATCTCTCACCTGCTTTCTCTGGGCTGAACCAACTCTTAACTTTGACTACACACAGAGGCCTACCTAAGTCCTGCCAGACCTGGCACCCAACGCCTCAACCCGCGGGGAACGAAGGCTGGTATAGGTGGAGCTCCAGCGGCCTCTATCAGCCCATTACATCATTACTTCACCTGAAGCCTGGCAGAATTGAGACAAAAAAAATCTCTCAACGTAAATTTCATGTTTTTCCTAAACAATTAAGTAGAGCACATCCTTGACCTGAGGTAATTAAACTGAGCTGTAGTCCCACTTCTATCTATGCAATCAATCAGCCCCCCTCCCCCACATCTCATATATCAATATCCTGGATTCCTGGTCTGGCGTTAGTTTTCTCCCAACCAATCAATTCAAATAATGAGACAACCATACTGCCAACAAGTGACTCAATGCACAAAATCAGACATAGACAAAGACATTTGTTGCACTGCTGCTCCTGAGCTCATTCAGAGAGTGTTCCCTGTCAGCACAGTTCTCTGCTTCAACGGCAGGGGAGAAGAAAAACAACCAATAAGGGCTGAATAACATAGTCTGGGTAAAACAAATAAGCATGGGTGTAGCTTGCTTATTGCGGCGGTTACTACCCCTACTACCCCTAACTAATCAAGCTTGATATTTCACTTGGATGCAGCTCCATCACTGCTCTCTACATTAATGGCGGGGGTGGAAGGGAAATAGAACCAAAGAGCTAAGAGAAACAGATAAGTATGAGAAAAAAATGTGTGAAGCTTGCTGGGCAGACTGGATGGGCCGTTTGGTCTTCTTCTGACGTCATTTCTATGTTTCTATGTTTCTATGTCATAGCACTGCCACATCATTATGAAAAGTTAATGCTTGCTGCCAGTCATTCTTCAACCTGCAGCAGCCCTCCCTTTCTCATTCTCACCCTTTCTATGCACCCTCACATTCCAGGAGACTCACTGATTCCACAGCCAGCTGTGGAATTTCAGAGCTCAGCCAAGCCATCTCAGACAGAATAAGAACATAAGAACATAAGAAAATGCCATACTGGGTCAGACCAAGGGTCCATCAAGCACAGCATCCTGTTTCCAACAGAGGCTAAACCAGGCCATAAGAACCTGGCAAGTACCCAAAAACTAAGTCTATCCCATGTTACTGTTGCTAATAATAGCAGTGGCTATTTTCTGTCAGCTTAATTAATAGCAGGTAATGGACTTCTCCTCCAAGAACGTATCCAATCCTTTTTTAAACCCAGCTACACTAACTGCACTAACCACATCTCCTGGCAACAAATTCCAGAGTTTAAATAACTTTCTCCGATTAGTGCCTAATGCCATCACTGCTCTGCTCGGTGCTTTCCCAATACTTTGTTTCCATGATAAATATATTCAAAATGCCGGTGAAAAGGAAGGGTAAAGATAAAACCTTTCCCTCGGAACCCCCTCCCTTTTTCAGGCAGCAGACAATCACACAATGCCTGGCAATGGCAACACTTTTGGGGCCAGGAGTTCCAGCTGCTGAGGTGAGCGGAGGAGAGCTCACCACAGCTTTGGAGGAGGCGTCCCTGAGCCCGCTTGACAGGTTCGGGAGGGTGGGGGATTTGTTTTAAAGGGTCAGGGTGGGTTTTAGGGTTGTTTTGGTGTGCCGGTTTTCCCGCCCTCCCCCGATTTATGATTTTTTATGATTTTTAAAAAAACAAAAACATGACGATCAGATTTCCCTCCCCCCCCAGCCAAAATCGATCGTTAAGACGATCGATCACACGATTCACATCCCTAGTGGATAACACATTGAAATCGTCGGTTCAGTGTGCTGCAGCAATCAAAAAAGCAAACAGAATGTTGGGAATTATTAGAAAGGGAATGGTAAGTAAAACAGAAAATATCATAATGCCTCTGTATCGCTCCATGGTGAGACCGCACCTTGAATACTGTGTACAATTCTGGTCGCCACATCTCAAAAAAGATATAATTGAGATGGAGAAAGCCAAAGCCGGCCTAGGCCGGCCTAGGCCGGCTTTGGCCGGCTTTGGCCGGCTTTGGCCGGCTTAGGCCGGAGAAGGCGGGAGAAGGCCCGGATTTTCTTTTCAACATTTGGAAACATCGCAAAGGTATTTGCCTATTCTTTTCTCTTCTTAAGGAATTTAATTCCGGCGGCCACAGAGACACACAAAGTATTTATCTGAAGTGACTGTCGGTTTTTTGGCGTGTTCGATTTCCTTATGATTTTCTAAATGATGCCACATACAAAAAGAAAAGCTAAGGTTAAAGAGCTAACATCTACTCCATTGCCTGGCGTCTATCAAATGCGAATAGAAGAAAGCTTCAAAAGATCAATGACCTCGGGGATGGCTGCGGTGGGTGTCAACATAGAGCAAGAGTTGAGCCCTAAGCCTAATGAGACATCTTTAAGCCCCGGGGCTCCCGTGAGACCTGAACCCCCGCAAGGTAGAAATATTGACTTAACATCAGTATCAATATTGAACTCTGGTTCCCAGAGGAGCCCAGGTGATATCTTTGAGGCTCCGGAGGGCCCTGTGAAAGAGAGTCCCAGGGAACTAGAGGGGATGAATAAAACTATACCTGAAACGGAGGACACTATGGGGGGAGGAGAAGGTGTATTTCAAGTAATAACTGCTAAAGAATTTTCTTTAAGGGAAATTGGCGAAATGATTATACAAATGAATAGGTCAATTAATACATTGTCTCATAGAATTCAACAAGCATTACAATTAAATCATGAGGTAGAGCAGAAGGTGGGAAAATTAGATATAGAAATTAAGGAGGTTAAAAAGAAATTAGATAAAAACACTGAGATTCAATTACATTTAATAAAATCAGAGAAATTCTGTTTGGATAGAATAGAGAGTATAGAAAATCAGAATAGAAGTTCAAACTTAAGGTTTCTTAATTTCCCAAAGATAAATCTTATCTCTCCAATTGATTTATTACGTAGTTATTTAAAAAATATACTGAAATTTACAGATTCCTCTATACCTGCCTTATCTAGGATATTTTATCTTCCAACCCCGCGTGGTGAGGTAATAAATGATTCAAAAGAAGAAATTGAAACAGAAATTAATCTATCTGATATATTGGAAAAATTGTTTGAGGTGAATATATCATCAAGAGTGACATTAATTGTACAATTTGTTTTTCTTACAGAGAGAGATTCAATTTTAAAATTATTCTTTAGGAATCAGGATAAAAAGTTCTATGGACAAGGTATAAAAATATTTCCAGACATAGCCCGTCCTACACAACTTCGTAGGAAAAAATTTCTGGCAATGAGAGCCGAGGTATTACAGAGGGGGGCTAGGTTTGTGCTAAAATACCCCTGTCGATGTATAATTATTCATCAAGACTCTCATTATATTTTTAATCTTCCAGAGCAGTTAAGAGAGTACTTGAATTCACACTCCTGAATCCCCCAATAGGTAGGGAGGTTAAAAATTTAACGAAGAGGGTTAGACAGTCACTCTACTTTAATGTTTAAATTACCTATTATGTTGCTCCACTAATCGATGTGTGTTTCTATTTTCTTTGCACAATGAATGATGAAGATATTTAACATTTGATTTGTTTTTATTTTCTTAGTAAGATGTTTAGTATATTGAAGATTTACAATATCAAATGTCTTCTGTATTATATGTCGAAACTTAATAAAAAATATTAAATAAAAATAAAAAAATAAGGGGAATTGAACAGCTCCCCTATGAGGAAAGACTAGAGGTTAGGACTTTTCAGCTTGAAGAAGAGACGGCTGAGGGGGGATATGATAGAGGTGTTTAAAATCATGAGAAGTCTAGAACGGGTAGATGTGAATCGGTTATTTACTCTTTCAGATAATAGAAAGACTAGGGGGCACTCTATGAGGTTAGCATGTGGCACATTTAAAACGAATCAGAGAAAGTTCTTTTTCACTCAACGTACAATTAAACTCTGGAAATTGTTGCCAGAGGATGTGGTTAGTGCAGTTAGTATAGCTGTGTTTAAAAAAGGATTGGATAAGTTCTTGGAGGAAAAGTCCATTACCTGCCTTAATTAAGTTGACTTAGAAAATAGCCACTGCTATTCCTAGCAACAGTAACATGGAATAGATTTAGTTTTTGGGTACTTGTCAGGTTCTTATGGCCTGTATTGGCCACTGTTGAAAACAGGATGCTGGGCTTGATGGACCCTTGGTCTGACCCAGTATGGCATGTTCTTATTTACTTATGTTCTTAATTGCTATTTTATTTAAACTTTAGTTTTATATAAAGAAACAGGCCAATTCAGTTCAGGATAGTTGTGATCTGATGAGAATCAAAGCTTATTATGATGCCATAGAGCTGTCCTACCGTTGGAATAGTGCCTGTATGCCCCTGATTACATAGTATGAAAATTAATAAATGGCCAGACATATTAACTGTCTCTAAAGAAATAACATAGAAATTGGTACAAATTATATCACAATGATAGGGAGGATCAACTTGGTGGGGGTGTGGCACTTTATGTCCGGGAGGGTATAGAGTCCAACAGGATAAAGATCATACAAGAGACTAAATGCTCAGTAGAATCTATATGGGTAGAAATCCCATGTGTGTTGGGTAAGAGTATAGTGATAGGAGTATACTACGGTCCACCTGGACAAAATGGTCAGACAGATGATGAAATGCTAAGAGAAATCAGGGAAGCAAACCAATTTGGCAGTGCAATAATAATGGGAGATTTCAATTACCCCAATATTGACTGGGTAAATGTAACATCAGGACTTGCTAGAGACATAAAGTTCCTGGATGTAATAAATGATTGCTTCATGGAGCAATTGGTTCAGGAACCAACAAGAGAGGGAGCTATTTTAGATTTAATTCTTAGTGGAACGCAAGATTTGGTGAGAGAGGTAATGGTGGTGGGGCCACTTGGCAACAGTGATCATAACATGATCATATTTAAACTAATAACTGGAAGGGGGACAATAAGTAAATCTGCAGCTCTAACACTAAACTTTCAAAAGGGAAACTTTGATAAAATGAGGAAAATAGAAAAAAACTGAAAGGTGCAGCTGCAAAGGTTAAAAGTGTTCAACAGGCATGGACATTGTTTAAAAATACAATCCTAGAGGTGCAGTCCATATGTATTCCGCGCATTAAGAAAGGTGGAAGGAAGGCAAAACGATTACCGTCATGGTTAAAAGGTGAGGTGAAAGAGGCTATTTTAGCCAAAAAAAAATCCTTCAAAAATTGGAAGAAGGATCCATCTGAAGAAAATAGGATAAAACATAAGCATTGTCAAGCTAAGTGTAAAACATTGATAAGACAGGCGAAGAGAGAATTTGAAATGAAATTGGCCATAGAGGCAAAAACTCATAATAAAAACTTTTTTAAATATATCCAAAGCAAGAAACCTGTGAGGGAGTCAGTTCGACCATTAGATGACAGAAGAGTTAAAGGGGCTCTTAGGGAAGATAAGGCCATTGCAGAAAGACTAAATTAATTCTTTGCCTCCGTGTTTACTAATGAGGATGTTGGGGAGATACTAGTTACGGAGATGGTTTTCAGGGGTGCTGAGTCAGAAGAACTGAACGAAATCACTGTGAATCTGGAAGATGTAGTAGGCCAGATTGACAAACTAAAGAGTAGGAAATCACCTGGACCGGATGGTTTGCATCCTAGGATTCTGAAGGAACTCAAAAATGAAATTTCTGATCTATTAGTTAAAATTTGTAACCTATCATTAAAATCATCCATTGTACCTAAAGACTGGAGGGTGGCCAATGTAACCCCAATATTTAAAAAAGGCTCCAGGGGTGATCCGGGTAACTATAGACCAGTAAGCCTGACTTCAGTGCCGGGAAAAATAGTGGAAACTATTCTCAAGAACAAAATTGTAAAGCATATAGAAAGACATGATTTAATGGAACATAGTCAACATGGATTTACCCAAGGGAAGTCTTGCCTAACAAATCTGCTTCATTTTTTTGAAGGGGTTAATAAACATATGGATAAAGGTGAACCGGTAGATGTAGTGTATTTGGATTTTCAGAAGGCGTTTGACAAAGTCCCTCATGAAAGGCTTCTATGAAAACTAAAATGTCATGGGATAGGAGGCGATGTCCTTTCGTGGATTACAAGCTGGTTAAAAGACAGGAAACAGAAAGTAGGATTAAATGGTCAATTTTCTCAGTAGAAAAGGGTAAACAGTGGAGTGCCTCAGGGATCTGTACTTGGACCGGTGCTTTTCAATATATATATAAATGATCTGGAAAGGAATACGACGAGTGAGGTTATCAAATTTGCAGATGATACAAAATTATTCAGAGTAGTTAAATCACAAGCAGACTGTGATACATTGCAGGAGGACCTTGCAAGACTTGAAGATTGGGCATTCAAATGGCAGATTAAATTTAATGTAGACAAGTGCAAGGTGTTGCATATAGGGAAAAATAACCCTTGCTGTAGTTACACGATGTTAGGTTCCATATTAGGAGCTACCACCCAGGAAAAAGATCTAGGCATCATAGTGGATAATACATTAAAATCGTCAGCTCAGTGTGCTGCAGCAGTCAAAAAAGCAAATAGAATGTTAGGAATTATTAGGAAGGGAATTGTTAATAGAATGGAAAATGTCATAATGCCTCTATATCGCTCCATGGTGAGACCACACCTTGAATACTGTGTACAATTCTGGTCGCCGCATCTCAAAAAAGATATAGTTGCGATGGAGAAGGTACAGAGAAGGGCAACCAAAATGATAAAGGGGATGGAACAGCTTCCCTATGAGGAAAGACTGAAGAGGTTAGGGCTGTTCAGCTTGGAGAAGAGACGGCTGAGGGGGGATATGATAGAGGTCTTTATGATCATGAGAGGTCTTGAACGAGTAGATGTGACTCTGTTATTTTCACTTTCGAATAATAGAAGGACTAGGGAGCATTCCATGAAGTTAGCAAGTAACACATTTAAGACTAATCGGAGAAAATTCTTTTTCACTCAACGCACAATAAAGCTCTGGAATTTGTTGCCAGAGGATGTGGTTAGTGCAGTTAGTGTAGCTGGGTTCAAAAAAGGTTTGGATAAGTTCTTGGAGGAGAAGTCCATTAATGGCTATTCATCAATTTTACTTAGGGAATAGCCACTGCTATTAATTGCATCAGTAACATGGGATCTTCTTAGTGTTTGGGTAATTGCCAGGTTCTTGTGGCCTGGTTTTGGACTCTGTTGGAAACAGGATGCTGGGCTTGATGGACCCTTGGTCTGACCCAGCATGGCAATTTCTTATGTTCTTATGGAATGTCAGGGAATAAGGACAATGTTGAGAACGGTGTGTTTTTCGTGTGCCCATGGGCCTCAGCCCGACCCAGACCTTCCAGGCCGAGCCAAGGGTTGACGGTGGCTCCGCATGGCTGACGGTCTACCCTCTGCCAGGCCAGCAAGCTCCCATGGCCAACATCCGAGGATGTTGGAAGTTGAATGGTCCTCCGACCATTCCGAGCCCTTTCGGACCTGCTGCGAGCAGCATGGAGCAGCAGGCCTGGCCTGAGGTTGAGGGCAGACGGACCTTGACACGAAGACAAGACGATTGATGCGACGGCATCACATGGCACGAAGACTTGGGTTGATGCGACGGCATCACATGGCATGAAGACTTGGGTTGATGCAATGGCATCACATGGCACGAAGACTTGGATTGAAGATATGACACCAGGACTATGAAGACGTGACACCAGGATCGATGCAACGGCATCGCAGATGAGACTTGACACCAAGGCTGATGCGAAGACATCACGGACCAGTGGTCGATGCGATGACATCAGAAACATGAGGCTGAAGTGCAGACACAACAAGGAACTTGGGATCCAGACGAGACGAGAAGCAAGGAAGGCGGACATTGGCACTGTCTCTCAGGGCGCCCTACTCAGGCCACCCGCGGGACTGAGTCGTGGACCACCCTGTCCACTACGCGCCCTACATAGCCCTTGCAGACTGGTCACGGACCACGAGGAGAATGGGACAGCGCAGGAACAAACATCCGGGACATGATGGCTCAGGAGCACAAGACAACCGTCCACCAGCAGGCTAGTCCACTCAGGAGTACTTCATCTGAGGGACCCCCGGCTTGCCGGACCAGAAGGCTCGAGAGCGTTGAAGGCAAGATGTAGGAATGAACATCAAGGAAGGCAGGGACACCAGGACGTAGATGATCAAGACACAAGGACACCTGGACGAGGACCTCAGGCATGAAGACATGACATGGCATGACGAGAAGACATCACGATGAAGAGCTCCACAAGACAAGAAGACCTTACACAGGCTTTGGGAGGCAGGAGCCTCCAGAGCGAAGACTCCACGATGCAAGGCCTGGAACAAATGACGGAGCAGCCCTTTATAGGGCTGAAGCAGGAAACAGTCACCAAGGTGGGGCCAAGACACTTCCGGTGCCTGGCCCTTTAAATTCAGCAAGAAGACGCGGCCGCGCGCCTAGGAAGAGAGCAGGAGCTGTGCAGGACTGCGGACAGCGGCATGCACCGATGTAGTTGCGTCAGAAGAGGCAGGGCTGGCCTGGGACGCAGACCCAACGTGAGCAGCGACTCCAGCTGCTGCTGGAGGCCCCGGGGGCGGCTCGAGCCGCCACTCCAGCCCGGGGCTTTTGCGGCCTCCAGTCGCGAAGATGGCAAACAGCGTTGGGGGCGGTCCCAGCCCCGAAGAAGGAGAAACAAAGCCGCGGCTCCGACCACGGAGCAGAGGAGAGACACAGGCGGCCTCCGGGTCACGTGGGCAGGCCGACGGTGGCGTCCTGCCGCGTCGGCGAAGAAAAGAACAGCATGGTGAGTCAGTGGCCTGCTTGCGGGGAGACCCGCGGGCAGGAACGTTCATAACAGACAAAATTCTGATGCCATCAAGTATTTCCTATTTTGAATGCTGACATGACATTTTGAAAGTTGCCATAGCCATGTGCACATTTTGAAATTTCTATAACAAAAATAGAAAGCTAGGCATTACAAAATGTTCACAAATATCCTTATTTTAAAATGGACATTGTAATATTTTCTGTTAATTGTATTTCCTAGTATCTTGTTTACTTCTATATCTATTGATTTAATTTACTGTCATGCAATAAAAAATCTAATTAAAACAGGAAAAGTAAAGAGTATCTTCTGTTAAATGTTCATATTGAAATTATACAGAAACAGGCCTTGCACTGTCAGATGAACAAACCATGTAAATGCATGGGGCAGCATACTCAGGAGGGTGGTGGCTATGTTGAATGGGCCCATCAAACAGAGCAGCGAGAGGCCCATGTGGCTGCCGGTGGACCCCATCCCATTAGCGGCAGAAGAATGAGAAGACTCACACTGTTTGAAGAAGAAAGAGTCATTCTGTGGTTCTTCCTTGTGTGCTGGCTGGCTCTACGGTACTCAACAATCTCAATGCTAGCATTTTCTGTATGCTCTTCTCATGAATGGACATCTGCCTGGGAGGGATGTATGTGTGTGTGTGTCTGTGAATGGGTGCCTGCCTGCGGAGGATGTGTGTGTGTGTGTGTGTGTGTGAGTGTGAATGGAGGCATGCCTGGGGGATGGGCATGGGTGTGTGATTTGGAGCCTGCCTGGGGATGGGTGGATTGTATGAGTGTGTGTGTGTGTGTATGTCTGTGTGTGACTGTGTGAATGCGTACCTGGCTTGGGAGTGGTGAACAATTTGTGCCATCCCATAAATCGAAACAACAAGCTCAGGGTGACTGGAAATTAAATCTTTTCAGGTATGGGAAGCAGGTGATTTTTCCCTTCTTGTTTTAATTATTGGGTGTTTGATGTGTCTGCTATTTTTAAATTTTTTATTGCTGGCTGGAATTTTTTAAAATGTATTATATGATAGGGATGTGAATCGTTTTTTAACGATTAAAATTATCGTCCGATAATGTTAATATCGTCTTAAATCGTTATAGAACACGATACAATAGAAATTCTAACGATTTATCGTTAAAAATCGTTAAATCGTGTTAGTGCGCACTAACTCCCCGTTAGTGCGCACTAACTCGAGTTAGTGCGCACTAACTGAAAATGATACAAATAGACACTTTCCAGGTCACTGAAGGTCAGTTAGGAATGAATATGTGTTCCTATTGGCTGGCTGCCCTCTTATCTATTGATGTTACCAAGGTTACCACTGAGGTAATGGTTGGGGGGATGGGAAATGGAACTGGAAACTCACGAACACCAACAGAAAATGAAACAAAGTGTTCACACTTCCAAGGTCAGTAAAGGTCACTTAGGAATGAATACGAATTCCTATTGGCTGGCTGTGCTCTTATCTATTGATGTTACCAAGGTTCCACTGAGGTAATGGTTGGGGGGATGTGAAATGGAAACAGTTGGAAGCTTGACAAAAAAAGTAATGTGATGATCAGCATTCACGTGACTAGAACTTCTTTGTTTATTATTTTTGTTAGCAGGCACGTGCATGTTGAATTTGCCAATCACTGTGCATTTTAGAAAGGTGGTCCTGGCTGGAACTGTACACAGTTCAAATATATGTAATTGATTGTTGGTAAGTGTATTTTTTAAGTAGCCACACTGGCACCACCAGTATGTTTACTTTTCCTCCTACTTAACTCACTAGCTCAGCTTTGTAAGAAGGGCTTCTCTGCTTGTGTGTTGCTTTTGTTTGGTGTGAGGAGAGCAGAAACATCAGATCTGTATTCAATCTACTACAGTCATCCCTAACCCTGGCACCAGGAGTGTTGTGATCTTCCTGCACACACAGTGCCCTAACCCTGGCACCAGGGGTGTGGTGATCTTCCTGCACAGTGCCCTATCCCTATTAATACCAGGAGTGTTGTGATCTTCCTGCACACACAGTGCCCTAACCCTGGCACCAGGAGTGTTTTGATCTTCCTGCACACACAGTGTCCTAACCCTGGCACCGCCGCACCAGAGGTGTTGTGATCTTCCTGCACACAGTGCCCTATCCCTATTAATACCAGGAGTGTTGTGATCTTCCTGCACACACAGTGCCCTAACCCTGGCACCAGGGGTGTTGTGATCTTCCTGCAAACAGTGCCCTATCCCTATTTATACCAGGAGTGTTGTGATCTTCCTGCACACACAGTGCCCTAACCCTGGCACCAGGAGTGTTGTGATCTTCCTGCACACACAGTGCCCTAACCCTGGCACCAGGGGTGTTGTGATCTTCCTGCACACAGTGCCCTATCCCTATTAATACCAGGAGTGTTGTGATCTTCCTGCACACACAGTGCCCTAACCCTGGCACCAGGGGTGTTGTGGTCTTCCTGCACACAGTGCCCTATCCCTATTAATACCAGGAGTGTTGTGATCTTCCTGCACACACAGTGCCCTAACCCTGGCACCAGGGGTGTTGTGATCTTCCTGCACACAGTGCCCTATCCCTATTAATACCAGGAGTGTTGTGATCTTCCTGCACACACAGTGCCCTAACCCTGGCACCAGGAGTGTTGTGATCTTCCTGCACACACAGTGTCCTAACCCTGGCACCGCTGCACCAGGGGTGTTGTGATCTTCCTGCACACAGTGCCCTATCCCTATTAATACCGGGAGTGTTGTGATCTTCCTGCATACACAGTGCCCTAACCCTGGCACCAGGGGTGTTGTGATCTTCCTGCACACAGTGCCCTATCCCTATTAATACCAGGAGTGTTGTGATCTTCCTGCACACACAGTGCTTTAACCCTGGCACCAGGAGTGTTGTGATCTTCCTGCACACACAGTGCCCTAACCCTGGCACCAGGAGTGTTGTGATCTTCCTGCACACACAGTGTCCTAACCCTGGCACTGCCGCACCAGGGGTGTTGTGATCTTCCTGCACACAGTGCCCTATCCCTATTAATACCAGGAGTGTTGTGATCTTCCTGCACACACAGTGCTCTAACCCTGGCACCAGGGGTGTTGTGATCTTCCTGCACACAGTGCCCTATCCCTATTAATACCAGGAGTGTTGTGATCTTCCTGCACACAGTGCCCTATCCCTATTAATACCAGGAGTGTTGTGATCTTCCTGCACACACAGTGCCCTAACCCTGGCAGGAGGGTGGGGGATGTATTTTAAAGGGTCAGGGTGGTTTTTAGGGTTGCTTTAGCGTGCCGGTTTCCCCGCCCTACCCCCCCTGGACCCCAGGTAATTTAAGGCACTTTGGGGGGGTTCGGGAGGGTGGGGGATTTATTTTAAAGGGTCGGGGTGGGTTTTAGGGTTGCTTTAGCGTGCCGGTTTCCCCGCCCTACCCCCCACTGGACCCCAGGTAATTTAAGGCACTTTGGGGGAGTTCGGGAGGGTGGGGGATTTATTTTAAAGGGTCGGGGTGTTGTGATCTTCCTGCACACAGTGCCCTAACCCTGGCACCAGGGTTGTTGTGATCTTCCTGCACACAGTGCCCTATCCCTATTCATACCAGGAGTGTTGTGATCTTCCTGCACACACAGTGCCCTAACCCTGGCACCAGGGGTGTTGTGATCTTCCTGCACACAGTGCCCTATCCCTATTAATACCAGGAGTGTTGTGATCTTCCTGCACACACAGTGTCCTAACCCTGGCACCAGGGGTGTTGTGATTTTCCTGCACACAGTGCCCTAACCCTGGCTCCAGGGGTGTTGTGATCTTCCTGCGCACAGTGCCCTATCCCTGATACCAGGAGTGTTGGGATCGTCCTGCAGACACAGTGCCCTAACCCTGGCACCAGGGGTGTTGTGATCTTCCTTCACACACAGTGTCCTAACCCTGGCACCGCCGCACCAGGGGTGTTGTGATCTTCCTGCACACAGTGCCCTAACCCTATTAATACCAGGAGTGTTGTGATCTTCCTGCACACAGTGCCCTAACCCTGGCACCAGGGGTGTTGTGATCTTCCTGCACACAGTGCCCTAACCCTGGCACCAGGGGTGTTTTGATCTTCCTGCACACAGTGCCCTATCCCTATTAATACCAGGAGTGTTGTGATCTTCCTGCACACACAGTGCCCTAACCCTGGCACCAGGGGTGTTGTGATCTTCCTGCACACAGTGCCCTATCCCTATTAATACCAGGAGTGTTGTGATCTTCCTACACACACAGTGCACTAACCCTGGCACCAGGAGTGTTGTGATCTTCCTGCACACACAGTGCCCTAACCCTGGCACCAGGAGTGTTGTGATCTTCCTGCACACACACTGCCCTAACCCTGGCACCAGGGGTGTTGTGATCTTCCTGCACACAGTGCCCTATCCCTATTAATACCAGGAGTGTTGTGATCTTCCTGCACACACAGTGCCCTAACCCTGGCACCAGGAGTGTTGTGATCTTCCTGCACACACAGTGCCCTAATCCTGGCACCAGGGGTGTTGTGATCTTCCTGCACACAGTTCCCTAACCCTGACTCCTCCCCTCCCCCATGTCCCAGCCAGTGAATAGTGTGTGGGTGAGTGGTGGGGGGTGGAGGGGAGGGAGGGATGGGAAGGGAGAGACAGCCCCTGCATTCAGGGGCTGTCTCTCCCTTCCCATCCCTCCCAGGGAGTGAAGCTGTCTCTCCCTTCCCATCCCTCACAGGGAGTGGGGCTGCTTGCCCCTTCACCTCCCCCCACCCCCTCCCCTTCCCCTTCTCTCTCCCATATACCAGCAGTGGGGGATGTGAAGGGTGGGATACTTCAGCCCTTTGCATTCTGAGCTTCTGAACTTACTTTTTTTCATCTTCTTTTTTATTTTCTCATTGTAGATGGTTCGTGATAGGGAGTCAGCCCAACTGTCCTCCTCAAAGGCAGATCGTGATGCTAGGTCCAGGAAGCCACGGTTCACACAGGCAGATGTGGACCTCCTAGCCCGGCTACTCCTCCTGGATGAGGAGCATCTCTACACCCTCTCAGGCAGCAGGCCTAACCTTCAAAGGGAGACTGCAGCCTGGGTGGCTCTCCAGGAGGAGTTCTGCTGGAGAGCCTCTTACCCGCGTGAGATCGAAGATCTCAAGAAGAAAGGTGAGAGATAATGTTAGTGGTGTATTATATTTATTTATATTTATTTATCATTTTGAAATGATGGGATTTGTATTTGGGAATTTTGAATACCACATTAAAAGATAGCTAAATATTTTTTTATTACTAAATTTTATATATTGCATAAAAAAATAACCTAGTAGGGCATGTTGTGTTTGTAATTAATTTATTAATCAATTAATGTTATTCTATTTCCTTTCTACCTCTAATTCTCAGGTCGGCATCTGAGACTTCACGAGGGTGATTGGCTTGAGGAGGTCCGCCTCACTTTAGCGCGTCCTTCGCCTGGTAGGTTGTTTGAGAATACTACACAAATATTATTAAATTAATTGTAATGGGATTTGTGTTTAATATTGTTTGTGTCAGTTCCAATTCCTTTTTTTTAAATTTTAACTGTTGTTCTCTGAAATTTGATCTGTGTCTTCGTACAGAACCACACACCAGCAGGGACGAGGTGGGGCTTCCTGGGCCCAGTAGCTGTCAGCAGAGGAGGACGGAGGGAACCGTCACTGGTGGGCCAGGTATTATATTATTAGATAATTGAGCCCTGACCATTGACCAACATGCTGCAAATGTGAATGGGGGATGAATGTGAGACTGAGGGAAGGGGGGTATTAGTCACTGTGAGAGGGGAGGAAGGCAGTGGGAGGAAGAGGATGAGTGAGGAAGAAGAACTGTAGAAGAGTGCCATGTTAAAAAATGAACTGAAAAACATTTTTTTTTAATGTAGCACGTGTGTACGGGCTTAATGGCTTGTATTTTGGGCCACAGGGCCAGTACGTATGTTATAGTACTAGTAGTAGTAGTTTGTCTAGTATCTGTCTGAGGCAGAAAATCAAAATTATTGTTTGTGATCAGTCAGTTATATAGGGTGGGATAGATGTATGTTATGTTATATATTTATATAATATTATCTCTAATTATCTAGAATGATATCCCTCCACTCTCCCTCACCGAGGTTGTAGACTATAAACTCATTTTTCCAAAACCCTGCAATTTAGTAAACTAAGGGGTTGAATGTATTTTAATATTATAAACTTGCTGGTGCGTACAATACTGGTTTGTGGCCCTCGAGGACCATAACTGCCCACCCCTGTTCTATATCTTATGTAGAATTTTTTACATTTCTTTACAGGGCAAGAAGAGGCAGCCACAGCCACCAGTGCCACTGCCAGTGCCCAAAGGATGGAGGCAGCCACAGCCGGGCCCAGCAGCACCAGCACCAGCACTGCTGCTTTACTCCCTGCAGGATCTCCTCCAAGCTGTATATGCACTGCACATGCGCAGTTTGCCATACTGAAGGAGATCCTGCAGGGAGTAAACAGCATCAGGGCAGATGTCAAGGATGTGCAGAGGAGGCTGTCAGCCATGGAGGAGGCCTTTCAGGAGCGGAGGGCACAGGTATCTCCTCCTCATGAGATGCCTCGTGAGGAGGAGATGCCACTGCCCTCTGCTCCAGAGCAGGATCCTCCTCTCGGGTTGCCATTCTCCTCTCCACATCCTTGAGTACTGGGTGCTAACACATAATTTTTTTTTGGTATGTTGTCATTGTAAAGTTATATTTTTATAACAGTGTTATTTAATTTCGTTATAGTTTTGTAGTTAATAAAATGTTTTAAATTTGAGAAATATTAGTGGACTTCTTATACTATCACTTACTCCAGATAAAGAGCGAGAGTAAATATAAAGCTGCCAAATCTACACATACAGTAAATCTCTTATAAATAGCAACTAACATACATAAATGTTGGCCTCCACTTGGGAACACCTAGACCATCCCTTTTTTTCACACGTGTAGATTTACTCATGTTGTACTATATAAAGAAGTATATGCTATTTATTTACACACGTAAATGCTGTTTTTTATTAATGCAACTTGAAAATTCAACTTAACAAACCATGCCCCTATCACATATACATTAACTGCTTAGAGAGACTATGTTCAAAACTCAAAAATACTTTAACTGCCTGTTCTCTAACTGCTGCTAAATAAGTGCACACAGTTGATAGACACAAACTTAGGTTTCTTGCTTGCACGTACAAAGTCCTTATTCATCAAGCTGACAAGATAGATGATAACAGCACAGCAGACACCTGAGGTGAAGAGGCAGGGTCAGTTCTATCATGAGGCAGTGCTACTGCTGAATGCTCCACACTGCTGTGTTCCCAAACGACCTTGCATCCCCATCCTAGACAAGAGACTCACTCCTCCTCCCAGTCACAGCGAATTTTCACATTATCAAGCAGCGGAAGGTTCATTTTGATGAAAACCAATTCCTCAACTAAGTCTGGATTCAAACGTGCACGGTGTGGACTCACAATGTTCCCTGTCAATGAAAATACTCTTTCACTTTGCACACTGGTGGGTGGGCAGGAAAGAAAGTGTTGTGCTACTATGGAAAGATAAGGCCACATTGAAGCTTTTTCTGCCCAATATCTCAGAGGATCTGACTCCATGCTCTGAACTTGCTCAGAGAGAAAATCCTTCACATGAATTTTTGCAACCTTATCTTGCAGGTATTGCTGCTGGTTAGCAGCACCACCAGTCTCAAATCTGACACATCTTGCTCTTGCTTTTGAAATAGCACCAGTTTCATGAAATTTGGGAGGAGAATGGGTTGTCATCATGGGAGGGAAGCAGCTGGTGGAACTGGAAGCAGCTGAGCAGGATGGAGTGGGAGGAGTTGAAATCTTTTCAACCATTTGAATCAACTTATTTGTCCAGGATGCAAGAGTATTGCACTTGAGAGCAACACTGCCTTTCACACATGGGTCACACATAGTAGCTAACATATAGCTATCCTTTTCCATTAGAGGTTTCAACCTTTACCGTACTTGCTCTTTTAAGCATCTCACAAGCTGCAACACTTCCTTCGACCAATCTGTCTGATGCAGAAATTCCTGTAATACCTGCTCCAGATCATATATTACAGGAATGATATCACCTAACGTGGCTGTAGCTGCACTCAGTTCATCAGTATATTCTTTGAAAGGCTTGAGGACATACACCATCTGTGCAATGTTTGTCCAGTCCTGACATCCAAGTGGATTTTCCAATCCAATTTCAGATTCCATTGCCAAGTCATGCAGAGGTGTCTGTTGTTCAGACAACCTCTCCAACATAAGATAGGTGGAATTCCATCTGGTAGGCACATCCTGAACAAGGTTATGCAATGGTGCCCTAACTGCTTTTTGTTTTTCTCTGAGTTCCTTCCCACTTTTCACACTGCGATTGAAATGCCCAGTTATTTTGCGGCACTTTTCAATCAACCGCTTCAGGGCTTGACGACTAGTACCTTGCACTTCCTTGGCACCTAGCCCCAATGCATCGCTCACTACCAGGTGCAGTGTATGTGCAAAGCATCGGATGCCTTTGAATCCACCATCCTCCAGAGCCTTACTCATATTGGCAGCATTGTCAGTAATGATATATCCATTTAAACATTCCATATCACTGCTTCTAAGTAGCCCTTTCCATCCTTCCATCATCCCCTGAATTGTCTGTAGGATATTTTCAGAAGTATGTCTCTTGTCTAGCACTTGAGCATGCAGTAAAGCCCACCGGTATCCTGGAGAAAGCTTTTTGGAGCTGCTGGTGCTACTGCCACTGCTTGTGCTTCTGCTGTCAGTTAATGCCTCATCCAGCTGCCACCAATGCGCTGTTAGAGACAAATATGCATGTGTTGCATTCTTACTAGTCCAAAGATCAGTGGTGAGATGTATGCTCCTTCCCTTTGCCCTTGCCATCACAATCTGCATTTCAGTACGACATTGTGAGTACAGGGAAGGAATCACCTGACGGGTAAATGTAGTTCTTGATGGAATTTTGTACTCAGGGGCTACAAGATGCATCAGCTGCTTAAATCCCTCATTCTCTACAATCTGCAGTGGCTGATCATCCACAGCAATCATTACAGCAATTTGTCGTGTCAACACTTTGGATACTACTTGCTTCCTAGTCCGTGAAATGGAAGAAGGACACCACCCCATCTGCTCAACAGTAGCTTGCCGCTGCTGCCGTGGAAGAGGAGAAGGAGAAGACTGCTTCTGCTTCACATACACTCAATCTTCTGATGTAATTTCCTTCTGTGGCTTCCCTGCAGCTTCTTCTGCAAGCAACAGTGCTCTATGTTCTTTTTCCAGGTGATATTTCATGTTGGTGGTAGTAAGATGTCCAAGAGTTCTTCCACGGCTCACCATCCTTTTACAATGGATACATTGAGCACATTTCCAATCATCAGTAACATTAAAATGATTCCAAACCTTTGATGTTTTTCTACTGTCCCTTACTCTAGGCTGGACATTTCTTGTCAGTGTTGTCATCAGAGTAGGAGTAGAAGTACTAGGAGTAGAAGTAGCAGAAGTTGTTGTTGTAGTAACCTGCAAATTTTCAACTGGTTTAGGAATAGAAAGGATACTACTGGCACTGACAGTGTTTTTTTTGAAAATCGGACTACCATTATCTGATTCATCATCACTACTATCACTGTCATTGGTGGTGTTCTTCTCCTCATCCTGAATATCATCATTGTCATCCTCCTCCTCAGACTCAGAGTCCTCTGATTCTCTATTCAGCACTTTCTGTAGCACTTCATCCATCAATAAACTGTGCTGCTGCTGCACAGATTTCACTTTCACCTTTCCAGATTTTGCTCCTTCGTTGTCCTGCAAGTTAACTTGCTCCTTTACATTCGCTGAAGTAGAAGGGGTATCATAAAATCGCAGTTTTTTCCTAATGATTGGAATTTTCTTTCCAGTAGCACTCTTCTTCTTACCAGCAAACATTTTAAAATGTTATGGCTGCAAGTCCAGTCAAGTACCAACAAGTAAGCTGGCACAGCAGTGTACTGAGTGAGCAGCACCTAATAGATAAGATATAAAGAAGGGTTAAATACAGTTAGGGAGTGACTTCGTCAGTCAGTGACAGGTCACTGTGTGATAATCTGACTAGTGGCTCACTTGCGTGGCTAGTAGCCAGCCACTAGCCAATGACACTAGGCTACCCCATAATATTATATTTACTTATACTTGCACTACTAACACAAACAATTTGTTTATAAATTTAAGGCTCAGGTGCAAGTCCAGCACCAACACAGGGGTAGTGGCTGGCTAGTGGCTAGTGTAAGACGACACACTAGTTTAGTAGACTGATATTGCGGTATTTATTTAATCAATCACCAGCTGCAGCTAATACAGTCCACTGATTGATTGATAAGATTATATATATAAAGGAGACCTGCTTTTTCAACAAGCTGGAATCAGTGTCTGCAGTAAAGGAGACCTGCCTTTTCCACAAGCTGGAGTTAGTGTGTGCTGTAAAGGAGACCTGCCTTGTCCCCAAGCTTGAGTCAGTGTGTGCAGTAAAGGAGACCGCGTAGGGATGTGAATCGTTTTTTGATGATTTAAAATATCGTCCTATATATTTTAAATCGTCAAAAATCGTTAGAGCCGCGACACAATAACAATTCCTCCGATTTATCATCTAAAAATCGTAAATCGGGGGAAGGGGGAGGGGAAGGGGAGGGCGGGAAAACCGGCACACTAAAAACAACCCTAAAACCCACTCTGACCCTTTAAAATAAATCCCCCACCCTCCCGAACCCCCCCAAAGTGTCTTAAATTACCTGGGGTCCAGTGGGGGGTAGGGCGGGGAAACCGGCACGCTAAAGCAACCCTAAAACCCACCCCGACCCTTTAAAATAAATCCCCCACCCTCCTGCCAGGGTTAGGGCACTGTGTGCAGGAAAATCACAACACTCCTGGTATTAATAGGGATAGGGCACTGTGTGCAGGAAGATCACAACACCCCTGGAGCCAGGGTTAGGGCACTGTGTGTGCAGGAAGATCACAACACACCTGGTGCCAGGGTTAGGGCACTGTGTGTGCAGGAAACATAGAAACATAGAAACATAGAAATGACGGCAGAAGAAGACCAAACGGCCCATCCAGTCTGCCCAGCAAGCTTCACATTTTTTTCTCATACTTATCTGTTTCTCTTAGCTCTTTGGTTCTATTTCCCTTCCACCCCCACCATTAATGTAGAGAGCAGTGATGGAGCTGCAACCAAGTGAAATATCAAGCTTGATTAGTTATGGGTAGTAGGGGAAGTAACCGCCGCAATAAGCAAGCTACACCCATGCTTATTTGTTTTACCCAGACTGTGTTGTTCAGCCCTTATTGGTTGTTTTTCTTCTCCCCTGCTGTTGAAGCAGGGAGCTATGCTGGATATGCTTGTAGTATCAGTTTTTCTTCTCCCCTGCCGTTGAAGCAGAGAGCTATGCTGGATATGCGTGAAGTATCAGTTTTTCTTCTCCCCTGCCGTTGAAGCAGGATATGCATTGAAAGTGAAGTATCAGGCTTATTTGGTTTGGGGTAGTAACCGCCGTAACAAGCCAGCTACTCCCCGCTTTGTGAGTGCGAATCCTTTTTTCTTCTCCCCTGCCATTGAAGCAGAGAGCTATGCTGGATATGCGTGAAGTATCAGTTTTTCTTCTCCCCTGCCGTTGAAGCAGAGAGCTATGCTGGATATGCGTGAAGTATCAGTTTTTCTTCTCCCCTGCCGTTGAAGCAGAGAGCTATGCTGGATATGCGTGAAGTATCAGTTTTTCTTCTCCCCTGCCGTTGAAGCAGAGAGCTATGCTGGATATGCGTGAAGTATCAGTTTTTCTTCTCCCCTGCCGTTGAAGCAGAGAGCTATGCTGGATATGCGTGAAGTATCAGTTTTTCTTCTCCCCTGCCGTTGAAGCAGAGAGCTATGCTGGATATGCGTGAAGTATCAGGTTTTCTTCTCCCCTGCCGTTGAAGCAGGGAGCTATGCTGGATATGCGTGAAGTATCAGTTTTTCTTCTCCCCTGCTGTTGAAGCAGAGAGCTATGCTGGATATGCATTGAAAGTGAAGTATCAGGCTTATTTGGTTTGGGGTAGTAACCGCCGTAACAAGCCAGCTGCTCCCCACTTTGTGAGTGCAAATCCTTTTTTCCACATTTCCTCTTGCTGTTGTAGCTTAGAGCGATGTTGGAGTCACAGTAACCATGTGTATGTTTATTGAATAAGGGTATTGTCTCCAGGCAGTAGCCGTCATTCTGGCTAGCCACCCACTCTTTATTGACGGCCTCTTGATTTTATGGATCCACAGTGTTTATCCCACGCCCCTTTGAAGTCCTTCATAGTTCTGGTCTTCACCACTTCCTCTGGAAGGGCATTCCAGGCATCCACCACCCTCTCCGTGAAGAAATACTTCCTGACATTGGTTCTGAATCTTCCTCCCTGGAGCTTCAAATCGTGACCCCTGGTTCTGCTGATTTTTTTCCTATGGAAAAGGTTTGTCGTTGTCTTTGGATCATTAAAACCTTTCAAGTATCTGAAAGTCTGTATCATATCACCTCTGCTCCTCCTTTCCTCCAGGGTGTACATATTTAGATTCTTCAATCTCTCCTCATAAGTCATTTGATGAAGACCTTCCACCTTTTTGGTCACCCTTCTCTGGACCGCCTCCATCTTGTCTCTGTCTCTTCGGAGATACGGTCTCCAGAACTGAACACAATACTCCAGGTGAGGTCTCACCAAGGACCTGTACAAGGGGATAATCACTTCCCTTTTCTTACTCGATATTCCTCTCTCTATGCAGCCCAGCATTCTTCTGGCTTTAGCTATCGCCTTGTCACATTGTTTCGCCGACTTCAGATCATTAGACACCATCACCCCAAGGTCTCTCTCCTGCTCCGTGCACATCAGCCTTTCTCCCCCTGCACCGCTGCACCCCTGGTGCAGCGGTGCCAGGGTTAGGACACTGTGTGTGCAGGAAGATCACAACACTCCTGGTATCAGGGATAGGGCACTGTGCGCAGGAAGATCACAATACCCCTGGTGCCAGGGTTAGGGCACTGTGTGTGCAGGAAGATCACAACACTCCTGGTGCCAGGGTTAGGGCACTGTGTGTGCAGGAAGATCACAACACTCCTGGTATTAATAGGGATAGGGCACTGTGTGCAGGAAGATCACAACACCCCTGGTGCCAGGGTTAGGGCACTGTGTGTGCAGGAAGATCACAACACTCCTGGTATTAATAGGGATAGGGCACTGTGTGCAGGAAGATCACAACACCCCTGGTGCAGCGGTGCCAGGGTTAGGACACTGTGTGTGCAGGAAGATCACAACACTCCTGGTATCAGGGATAGGGCACTGTGCGCAGGAAGATCACAACACCCCTGGTGCCAGGGTTAGGGCACTGTGTGCAGGAAAATCACAACACCCCTGGTGCCAGGGTTAGGGCACTGTGTGCAGGAAGATCACAACACCCCTGGTGCCAGGGTTAGGGCACTGTGTGCAGGAAGATCACAACACTCCTGGTATTAATAGGGTTAGGGCCTGTGTGCAGGAAGATCTCAACACCCCTGGTGCGGCGGTGCCAGGGTTAGGACACTGTGTGTGCAGGAAGATAACAACACTCCTGGTGCCAGGGTTAGGGCACTGTGTGTGCAGGACGATCACAACACTCCTGGTATCAGGGATAGGGCACTGTGCGCAGGAAGATCACAACACCCCTGGTGCCAGGGTTAGGGCACTGTGTGTGCAGGAAGATCACAACACTCCTGGTATCAGGGATAGGGCACTGTGCGCAGGAAGATCACAATATCCCTGGTGCCAGGGTTAGGGCACTGTGTGTGCAAGAAGATCACAACACTCCTGGTGCCAGGGTTAGGGCACTGTGTGTGCAGGAAGATCACAACACTCCTGGTATTAATAGGGATAGGGCACTGTGTGCAGGAAGATCACAACACCCCTGGTGCCAGGGTTAGGGCACTGTGTGTGCAGGAAGATCACAACACTCCTGGTATTAATAGGGATAGGGCACTGTGTGCAGGAAGATCACAACACCCCTGGTGCAGCGGTGCCAGGGTTAGGACACTGTGTGTGCAGGAAGATCACAACACTCCTGGTATCAGGGATAGGGCACTGTGCGCAGGAAGATCACAACACCCCTGGTGCCAGGGTTAGGGCACTGTGTGCAGGAAAATCACAACACCCCTGGTGCCAGGGTTAGGGCACTGTGTGCAGGAAGATCACAACACCCCTGGTGCCAGGGTTAGGGCACTGTGTGCAGGAAGATCACAACACTCCTGGTATTAATAGGGTTAGGGCCTGTGTGCAGGAAGATCTCAACACCCCTGGTGCGGCGGTGCCAGGGTTAGGACACTGTGTGTGCAGGAAGATCACAACACTCCTGGTGCCAGGGTTAGGGCACTGTGTGTGCAGGACGATCACAACACTCCTGGTATCAGGGATAGGGCACTGTGCGCAGGAAGATCACAACACCCCTGGTGCCAGGGTTAGGGCACTGTGTGTGCAGGAAGATCACAACACTCCTGGTATTAATAGGGAGAGGGCACTGTGTGCAGGAAGATCACAACACCCCTGGTGCCAGGGTTAGGGCACTGTGTGTGCAGGAAGATCACAACACTCCTGGTATTAATAGGGATAGGGCACTGTGTGCAGGAAGATCACAACACCCCTGGTATTAATAGGGATAGGGCACTGTGTGCAGGAAGATCACAACAACCCTGGTGCCAGGGTTAGGGCACTGTGTGCAGGAAGATCACAACACCCCGACCCTTTAAAACAAATCCCCCACCCTCCTGAACTCCCCCAAAGTGCCTTAAATTACCTGGGGTCCAGTGGGGGGTAGGGCGGGGAAACCGGCACGCTAAAGCAACCCTAAAACCCACCCCGACCCTTTAAAATAAATCCCCCACCCTCCTGCCAGGGTTAGGGCACTGTGTGCAGGAAAATCACAACACTCCTGGTGCCAGGGTTAGGGCACTGTGTGTGCAGGAAGATCACAACACCCCTGGTGCCAGGGTTAGGGCACTGTGTGTGCAGGAAGATCACAACACTCCTGGTATCAGGGATAGGGCACTGTGCGCAGGAAGATCACAATACCCCTGGTGCCAGGGTTAGGGCACTGTGTGTGCAGGAAGATCACAACACTCCTGGTATTAATAGGGATAGGGCACTGTGTGCAGGAAGATCACAACACCCCTGGTGCCAGGGTTAGGGCACTGTGTGTGCAGGAAGATCACAACACTCCTGGTGCCAGGGTTAGGGCACTGTGTGTGCAGGAAGATCACAACACCCCTGGTGCCAGGGTTAGGGCACTGTGTCTGCAGGACGATCACAACACTCCTGGTATCAGGGATAGGGCACTGTGTCTGCAGGACGATCACAACACTCCTGGTATCAGGGATAGGGCACTGTGCGCAGGAAGATCACAACACCCCTGGTGCCAGGGTTAGGGCACTGTGTGTGCAGGAAGATCACAACACTCCTGGTATTAATAGGGATAGGGCACTGTGTGCAGGAAGATCACAACACCCCTGGTGCGGCGGTGCCAGGGTTAGGACACTGTGTGTGCAGGAAGATCACAACACTCCTGGTATTAATAGGGATAGGGCACTGTGTGCAGGAAGATCACAACACCCCTGGTGCCAGGGTTAGGGCACTGTGTGTGCAGGAAGATCACAACACTCCTGGTATCAGGGATAAGGCACTGTGCGCAGGAAGATGACAACACCCCTGGTGCCAGGGTTAGGGCACTGTGTGCAGGAAAATCACAACACCCCTGGTGCCAGGGTTAGGGCACTCTGTGCAGGAAGATCACAACACCCCTGGTGCCAGGGTTAGGGCACTGTGTGCAGGAAGATCACAACACTCCTGGTATTAATAGGGTTAGGGCACTGTGTGCAGGAAGATCACAACACCCCTGGTGCGGCGGTGCCAGGGTTAGGACACTGTGTGTGCAGGAAGATCACAACACTCCTGGTGCCAGGGTTAGGGCACTGTGTGTACAGGACGATCACAACACTCCTGGTATCAGGGATAGGGCACTGTGCGCAGGAAGATCACAACACCCCTGGTGCCAGGGTTAGGGCACTGTGTGCAGGAAAATCACAACACCCCTGGTGCCAGGGTTAGGGCACTGTGTGTGCAGGAAGATCACAACACTCCTGGTATTAATAGGGATAGGGCACTGTGTGCAGGAAGATCACAACACCCCTGGTGCCAGGGTTAGGGCACTGTGTGTGCAGGAAGATCACAACACTCCTGGTATTAATAGGGATAGGGCACTGTGTGCAGGAAGATCACAACACCCCTGGTATTAATAGGGATAGGGCACTGTGTGCAGGAAGATCACAACAACCCTGGTGCCAGGGTTAGGGCACTGTGTGCAGGAAGATCACAACACCTCGACCCTTTAAAATAAATCCCCCACCCTCCCGAACTCCCCCAAAGTGCCTTAAATTACCTGGGGTCCAGTGGGGGGTAGGGCGGGGAAACCGGCACGCTAAAGCAACCCTAAAACCCACCCCGACCCTTTAAAATAAATCCCCCACCCTCCCGAACCCCCCCAAAGTGCCTTAAATTACCTGGGGTTCAGTGGGGGGTAGGGCGGGGAAACCGGCACGCTAAAGCAACCCTAAAACCCACCCTGACCCTTTAAAATAAATCCCCCACCCTCCTGCCAGGGTTAGGGCACTGTGTGTGCAGGAAGATCACAACACTCCTGGTATTAATAGGGATAGGGCACTGTGTGCAGGAAGATCACAACACTCCTGGTATTAATAGGGATAGGGCACTGTGTGCAGGAAGATCACAACACTCCTGGTATTAATAGGGATAGGGCACTGTGTGCAGGAAGATCACAACACCCCTGGTGCCAGGGTTAGGGCACTGTGTGCAGGAAGATCACAACACCCCGACCCTTGAAAATAAATCCCCCACCCTACCGAACCCCCCAAAGTGCCTTAAATTACCTGGGGTCCAGTGGGGGGCAGGGCGAGGAAACCGGCACACTAAAGCAACACTAAAACCCACCCCGACCCTTTAAAATAAATCCCCCACCCTCCCGAACCCCCCCAAAGTGCCTTAAATTACCTGGGGTCCAGTGGGGGGCAGGGCGGGGAAACCGGCACGCTAAAGCAACCCTAAAACCCACCCCGACCCTTTAAAATAAATCCCCCACCCTCCCGAACCCCCCCAAAGTGCCTTATGTTACCTGGGGTCCATTGGGGGGGAGGGCGGGGAAACCTGCACGCTAAAGCAACCCTAAAACCCACCCTGCTATGGCCGGCGCCATTTTCCTTATGAAAAAACAATTCGCGCCAGGAGATCGCTCCCGGACCCCCGCTGGACCCCCAGGGTCTTTTGGCCAGCTTGGGGGGGGCCTCCTGACCCCCACAAGACTTGCCAAAAGCCCAGCGGGGGTCCGGAACGACCTCCTGCAGTCGAATCGTGTTGTCTACGGGCGGCGCCCTTTTGCGCAAATGGAGATTCACATCTCTAGAGACCTGCCTTATCCCCAAACTGGAGTCAGTGTGTGCAGTAAAGGAGACCTGCCTTGTCCCCACCCAAGCTGGAGTCAGTGTATGCGCATATTATAATGCAATGCACAGGAAGCAATGAGGTGACTGCAGGAGTAGTGCACTGGCTGCCTACCTAGGCTTGAATATATTAATGCTGCAGTACTAATACAAATAAATTATAATTCTGCTAAACTGCCACTAGCCTCACCAGTTACACTAGCCAAGTAGCTTAGTCAGACATTCACCACCACCTAATAATAATGAATTATTAATTCAGTGATATAACAAATCATTTAAAAAAAATTGAGTAGGTTAATATAAGAAATGACTGTAGTACATTGAATAAAGATCTGATGTTTCTGCTTTCCTCACACCAAACAAAAGGAACACACAAGCAGAGAAGCCCTTCTTACAAAGCTGAGCTAGTGAGTTAAGTAGGAGGAAAAGTAAACATACTGGTGCCAGTGTGGCTACTTAAAAAATACACTTACCAACAATCAATTACATATATTTGAACTGTGTACAGTTCCAGCCAGGACCACCTTTGTAAAATGCACAGTGATTGGCAAATTCAACATGCACGTGTCTGCTAACAAAAATAATAAACAAAGAAGTTCTAGTCACGTGAGTGCTGATCATCACATGTCAAGCTTCCAACTGTTTCCATTTCACATCCCCCCAACCATTACCTCAGTGGTAACCTTGGTAACATCAATAGATAAGAGGGCTGCCAGCCAATAGGAACACATATTCATTCCTAACTGACCTTCAGTGACCTGGAAAGTGTCTATTTGTATCATTTTCAGTTAGTGCGCACTAACTCGAGTTAGTGTGCACTAACGGGGAGTTAGTGCGCACTAACCCGAGTTAGTGCGCACTAATCGGAAAAAACGATTTTTAACGATTTTTCAACGAAATAATCGTGCCAAACACGATTTTCTTCTCCTGCCACACGATTTCTATCGTTAAGACGATATGGAAAACGATTCACATCTCTATTATATGAGTTCTTAATTATTGGATGACATTCGATTTGTCATCTGTTTGGCAATATTATTTTTATTAGTATGTTTTATTATGATTGATTTATCGTTCTTAATTTTATTGTTTGATGATTTATGAGGATTGATGATGTTTCTGTTTTCCATTGCTTCACTGCATATAAAGTCTAGGTTGATGCAATTTCCAGTTCAATTTCTGTCTGCACATTTCTATTTGTATTTTATGGTCTCTTTATTCTGTATTTGGTGAGGGTCTGTCTGTGTTCTGCATATAGTTTCTTTTGTAGGAATTTAGAGCAGGCTGGTTTATTCTGCTTTTTTACAGGTGTTTTAGGGCCCAGCATATTTGCCTTTTCATACATTGGGATTCTCCTTTTTGAGTGCTTGCAATTAGCACCTTTGTGTTATGGGACTTTTACTATATTCCTGTCATTCACTCAAGGCCATCCAAGGGATAAACCCACCGCTAACACGCATTACAATAGGCCTAATACTATATGGGTTCCAAGTGTCCTTTTTTTTGTGCAGGGTTTTCTGGGTGGTGCCACAGCAGTGCATGTTTTTCTGTACAACAAACTAGTGTCAGTTACAGGACTCAGTTGGCACCAATTTTATGTACTGGTAGGTGGAGCACCTTGGGATCATTTCTGCACAATTTAGAAATTTGCGACCTGTGGATGGGATAAAATAGCTTCCCGGGGGGGGGGGGGGGGGGTTGATAGGTTGGAGGGAGCAGGGCTTCTTTCCAGCAGAAAAGGGAGCCTGGGACAGAGCATGAGACTATTTCTATTGTGTGTTGATTATTGGGGAAAACAACAATTTGTGTAAAAAAAAAAAAAAAAAGAACTAGGGGGGACAGTACAGCAAATATTCTAGCATTGTTTCTGTACAGAAATGTACAAGTCAAGAAATACATGCATTAAAACAGCTTGAAGGAAGACCAAACAATTTCCAGCATGGTATAATGGTTAGATGAAAGAAGCAGTTATATCTAAAAGAGCATTATTCAGAGATGGAAAGCAGACTAAAATGGAGAAAACAGGCAATAGGATAAGCACTAGGGATGTGAATCGTTTTTTGACGATTTAAAACAATCGTCAGATATATTTTAAATCGTCAGAAATTGTTAAGAGTCCGATACAATAGAAATTCCCCCGATTTATCGTGAAAAATCGTAAATCGGGGGAGGGGGGAGGGCGGGGAAAACCGGCACACCAAAAAAAACCCTAAACCCACCCCGACCCTATAAAATGAATCCCTTACCTTCCCCCACCCTCCCGAACCCCCCCAAAACTTTTTACGAGTACCTGGTGGTCCAGTGGGGGCGCGGGGACCGATCTCCCGCTCTCGGTCCATCGGCGCCATTTTGGCTGCCACTCAAAAATGGCGCCGATGGCCCGATAAAAAAAAAAAAAACACCCGACGCTTTAAAAATGACCCCTTAGCTTCCCCCACCCTCCCGATCCCCCCAAAACATACCTGGTGATCTAGTGGTGGTCCCAGGAGCGATCTCCCGTTCTCAGGCCTTCGGCTGCCACTCATAAAGATGGCGCCGATGGCCCTTTGCCCTTACCATATGACAGGGTATCCATGCCATTGGCCAGCCCATGTCACATGGTAGGAGCACTGGCTGGCCGGTGCCATCTTTAAAGATGGCCGCCACCTTCGTAAAGATGGCCGCCCGTTGTATTTAAAGATGGCCGCAACCATATTTAAAGATGGCCGCTGCCATCTTTAAAGATGGCGCCGGCCATCCAGTGCTCCTACCATGTGACAGGGGCTGGCCAATGGCACGGATACCCTGTCATATGATAAGGGCAAAGGGCCATCGGCGCCATCTTTATGAGTGGCAGCCGAAGGCCTGAGAACGGGAGATCGCTCCTGGGACCACCACTAGATCACCAGGTATGTTTTGGGGGGATCGGGAGGGTGGGGGAAGCTAAGGGGTCATTTTTAAAGGGTCGGGTGGGTTTTTTTTTTTATCGGGCCATCGGCGCCATTTTTGACAGCCAAAATGGCGCCGATGGACCGAGAGCGGGAGATTGGTCCCCGCGCCCCCACTGGACCACCAGGTCTCATCTATGGCTCCTGATGCTAGTGTCTCATCTCATCTCAACCTGCTGCCACCTCCATGCTGCTATGTCTTCTCCTGGGTCTCCTGCCTCCATGCTATGTTCTTTAGTCCTGATTGTCGGCCTCCATGATGTGCTCTTTGGCATGGTCCTGCTGCCTGCTTTCTGACCGCTGCTGCCTTGGCCCTTAGGCTGTCTCCCTTTGAGTGCACTCTTTCTACATGGATTGTCTGGGTCCTTCTTCTTGCCATCATGTAGTAATGCTGCTATCAGTTCTAACCTTAGAGCTGTACTGTAGTTAATGGGGGTGCCACTTCTGCTTTCTATGTACTTTGTTGTAATCATGATTATGCAAAAAGAATAAGCTGCAAAGCCTGTATATGTAATGATGCCATTTCTAACAATGTATGTACAGGTCTATATACAGTATACTGTTCAGTTCATTTGCAGTGTTATGTGCTATTTGCTATCTTGTCCTTGCAGAATGTGATTACCAAAGATGTTGACTTGCTTTGAATCGATTGACTAGATTTGTTCAGAAAGAAGCTGGTCACACGTTTGAAAAATACATTTTCATGTTCTGTCTTTTCATTGCTGTTTATTTGTATTAAGGGTTGAGTAGGTCAACGGTGTGGCCTTGCATGACCTTGCATGCTAGTGTGACTTGCACATTACAACTAGGCACTTATGTAGCTGGCAAGACCATATGGCCTAGGCCATATACCTGAAAGCTCAGTGTTTGCTCCCAAGGAAGACAGCATGAGCTAAACCAGACTTCACTCTTGTTTCCTGTTGACTTTTCATACAGCCTATTGTTAGCTAAGTCTTGAATATATGGGCCAGTATGTGAGATGGCTACTAGGTAGCTGGTGGTCAAATACAATAGGTGTCAAAATGTTTGGCTAGAGATGTAGTAGCTATGTCTTCATTCTGTGGAGGCCCAATGGGTTGTCCAGCTAAGTGCCTGTCATAGTGTAGCTACAACAAACCATTGCCCTCTTCGATTGTAAAGCTATATCATTTCTGGCTCTGGGCCCAAATTCTCTCAAGCCATCACTCTTTTCTCAGAGGCCAACTTTAACAGTTACTAAAGCCCGAGGTTTTGTTCATCTGTGCTTAAATGAGCTGCTTCAGTGGCCAGGATCAGAGAGTACATTTTGAACATGTCAAGTTTGTGTGGTGGTAAGTGGGAGTTTCAGTCATTGCCACACAAGACTTTACCTTGGGCCCTCTTACTTGTGTCCTCAGTACAGTTAAAATACTAAGTGGACCCAACCCTTTTTAATTTTCACATTACACCAAATAGGTCATCAACTTGCAGATTACTGTAATATGGTGTCATCTGCTATGTGACAACTGAGGAGGAGTAAGGGAATTGTGTGGTATAGAGAATGATCACAGGCCAAGAGCAGATGGTCTAGAGGGTGTTGTGGCATTCTTTAGATCAACTCTCCATGTTATGATCTAAAGAGAGGAGGCTAAGGAGGCCACTGTCTGGAAAAAGGGACCCTCAAATATGAGGGCTAGCAGGCCTCAGGCACCTGCACCTTCTCCCCCCCCCCACACACACACTCTCTCTCTCTCTCCACAGTTCTCAGCAACATTCTGGCACTGTACCCCCTCTATCAACCCATTTCTCAGGATAAGCCTAACATTTCTTGCAGGAGGGAGCCATTGCGACTCTGCGTCCCAATTATCCCTGCATCCCCACATTCAGGAGGCAGCTTCTTAACAACCCTTCTCAAACCTGCTAGGCCTCCCTGATAGCAGAATGTCTGAGAACTTGCACCCCCCATTTTACTGGATTATTAGGACCCGGTATTAGGTGGAAGAGTCACAGGGGGGGGGGGGGAGGTGAACACTACAGACAGATATCTAGTCATACCAAATTGTCAGACTGCATATCGGAGTTGAGATGCGGGCAATTGTCACTCCCCTCCCCACCTCCTCCCTCCCTCAATGCAAGGTCTTATGAGTGATAGGCCTAGGGAGAAGGTCAGAGTACTACACATGAGGCCATTCTGACACCAGCCCATACTATCTGAGGCAACCCTTGTCACAAGTGGAAGCGCTGGATCACTGCTGGCCAAGGACAATGTGTCCAAAATGAATGCACACATACACTGCCAGCTGTGAGGTATGCATTGCTGAGGTAAAGGAGGGAACTACCAGGCTTACATCACTCCCCACGCATAGATATTGACAGAGGCTAACACCACACATCAGTTACCCAGATACATGCTGACACACATATCTGTTGTGTACTGACTACCAGCAACATTTCATTCACCTACACATGGCGAATGCATATGTTCCTGGACAGTTTGTAATCAAGCATCTGTGATGTCTGTGGTAGCGTGGTCCCTAATGGCTAATGAGGTCGTCTGAATCATTTCTCGGCCTAAACTATTAACTACACCTGCACGCATGAAAAAAATCTGTCCAAGGCATATATGGTACATACTTTGACTCGGGCACTGACATGGGCCCCTCAAGGCTTCAGGTGGCACTAAATGCGTGTTCTGCAAGAGACCAACACAGAAAGCACATAAGCCATCAGGGCAACCACATGAGATCTCTGGAGCAGTAGGCCTAAATCATTCAGCACTGTGGCTGGTTTAACATACAGGCAGCTTATAGGCTACAGTGGGCCTCGGCAGATGACACCTTTTTGAGCCAGGATGCTATACACTGAGCTGATGATTGAGAGTCTTTCAGCACACCTGCCTTGCTCAGCACAAACAGTTACAGTGACAAATACCACATGAGAAACACCCTACAGGACAGGTACTCTTCCAAAGGGGCCACAAGTCAGGGCTGTCATGTGGACCAGCAAGGGCCACTATCTCTAAACCTCCTGATTGGGTCTTTACGACCCTGGCTTCTGTCCTTTCTGCATACAGCTCACCCTAGGAGTCCTATACCTATCTGCTTTAAGGGTATCCACAGAAAGCATAAGGAGTGTTACAGATAGTAGCTATTGCTACCAACATACAAATCGGCATTAATTAAAGGTACATACATACATACAAACAGCAGCACAAGATGACTAGCCCTCAACTGTATGGTCCAAGGGCTTTGTAGCACCATCACATCTCCATAGTTGCTAAAGGCTACCGGAAACCTCTTAGGCTAGGCAAATAGCTTCAAACACATCTTTGCAATGGGTTCATTTAAGAGAATCTTTGGTTTGAAGACATGTGGGTGCTATTATAGTTTTTCCAAACCATTATGTGACATTGACAATTGGGACATGACTTTCTAATGCAGGTAAAAGCATGATCCTCTGAGCTGGCAGTCTTCTGAGCTGGCAGTCTTCTTCGACAACAAAATAAAAAATTTACTTATCCCGCTACTATCTTCCAACCCCATTCCCAACTCCCAGCCTCCTCCTGACCAAAACCATGCCCCATTGACACACAAACGGTCTCTAGAATCTTTTGATACTACATCATCCCTGGAAATAGAATCTATCATCAAGAAAATGAAGCCCTCTTCGCACCCTATAGACCAAATCCTGACCAAACTCCTTCTCACAATCCCTAACATCATCGCCAAACCTTTGGCCGACATCATAAACTGCTCACTCTCAAACGGTACTGTCCCGGATGCTTTAAAAACAGCCTCGCTGAAACCATTACTAAAAAAACCCAACTTGGACCCATCTAACCCCACAAATTTTCGCCCTATCGCTAACCTACCTTTCATAGCCAAGCTAATGGAAAAGCTGGTCAATACTAGACTCACTGACTACCTCGAATCCTACAACATACAATATCCATCGCAATTCAGATTCAGGAAATGCAGAAATACAGAATCTCTCCTACTCTCATTAATGGACAACATCCTGTTGGGTCTCGACAAAGGTCAATCATACTTACTAGCCCTGCTAGACATCTTGGCAGCGTTCGACACAGTTAACCACACAATCCTCATCAACCGTCTGATGGAAATAGGCATTTCAGGGGCTGCACTCCTCTGGTTAAAATCCTTTCTAAGCGACAGATACTATAAAGTTAAAATAATCAACAAAGAGTCTCACCCTGTAGCTGCCAAACAAGGAGTTCCCCAGGGTTCCTCACTCTCGCCGACCCTATTCAACATATATCTTCTCCCCCTATGCCAACTCCTCAATAATCTCAACCTCACATACTTCATCTATGCAGACGATGTGCAGATCCTAATCCCCATCAAGGATCCAGTTTCAGACACCCTAAACTACTGGAATAGCTGCCTCCGCGCCATCAACCTCCTTCTCACAAGTCTCTGCCTCGTACTCAATACGTCCAAGACTGAACTGCTAATCATTTCTCCCAATGATAATAACCCGCTAGCCTTCAATACCAACACACCACTAACAAGTCAAGTGAGAGACCTGGGGGCATTCCTAGACTCCAGAATGAACCTCAAAAAATTCATCAACAACACCACCAAAGAAGGTTTTTATAAACTACAGGTACTAAAACAGTTAAGACCTCTTCTACACTTCTACGACTACCGTTCGGTCCTTCAAGCCATAATATTCTCAAAGATTGACTATTGTAATGCTTTGTTGCTAGGTCTCCCGGCCTCTTCTACCAAACCTCTTCAAATGCTGCAAAACGCTGCAGCCAGGATCCTCACAAACTCTCGCCGCATGGACCACATCACCCCGATTCTAAAAATACTCCACTGGCTACCCATTTGCTACAGAATTCTCTTCAAGACACTTACTATTATCCACAAAACCTTATTTCAGGAATCCTCGCTCCAACTTACCATACCCCTCAAACCACACGCCTCTGCAAGACCCACCAGATCTGCATACAGAGATTCCCTCCAGGTTCCCCCAAAAAAGTCCGTTCTCCACAACACCATAGAAAAACGTGTACTATCAACTGCCGGTCCGCATCACTGGAACTCTCTCCCGCCAGATCTCCGCCAGGAACATTGCCATATCACTTTCAGAAAAAAATTAAAAACTTGGCTGTTCGCCCAAGCATACCCCTGAAGAAACCGCAGGATCACCCCCACAGATACATACCCCGCGGTTGCATCCTCCTTCAGCAACTCAAAAAAGGAACTGTTTCTCGGCTAACTGCACTTTAATATAACTTGCCTAATATTACACACGATGTAATTTTGTATATAATGCTTACCATGTAAGCACTTAAGTTTTCTGCTTATTTGCTTTTTCTCCAGTTAGAAATTGTTTAACCTATCCTTTACTCTAACAACCAAGTTCCACATTCCATGTTATAATGTAATTTCTTGCTTCCATGGTTAACTGGTTTTTTCCCCCTAGTTCATTGTAAACCGGTATGATAAGACCTGGTCTTGAGCATCGGTATATTAAAAGAATTTAAATAAATAAAAAATTTAAATAAAATAAATAAATGATACCATCTGATTCCCTATCCTGCCTTCACCCAGTCTAAACAGCATCCTTGTCTAGTCTCACCTGTGAAGTTAACATACCCAAGAGAGAGAGAGAGAACCTAGCCATGATGCCCTCACACTAGATAGGTATTTATATCTCTATGGGAGGCCCACCTAGTAACTCGAGGTGAGGTTTAGGTATTAGTGTAGGGGTTAGGGGCCACTTTGACATTCAAAGTGAAACGTACGAACAGAACAGTGCTCTCTTGTGAAGATTTGATGACCTTCAGAGTGAGGAAACTCACTCAAAGATGAGATTTGTGCAATGTTCTCTCAAACTAGCTTGATGGACTCTCTACCTGGCTAACATCAAGCTAGACTGAGAGAACTGTTCTGTTCGTACGTTTCACTTTAAATGTCAAAGAGGCCCCTAACCCCCTACACTAATACCTAAACCTCACCTCGAGTTACTAGGTGGGCCTCCCGTAGAGATATAAATACCTATCTAGTGTGAGGGCATTATTGCTAGTCTCTCTCTCTCTCTCTCTCTCTCTCTCTCTTTCTCTCTCACTCACCCTGATAGTAAACATGGTCCCCCTAGTGGCTGCATGTAGGAAATATCACAAGTTTGGCACTTATCTCAGTTGTTGCAATTCATGGTAACTTTCCATAGGTATTAGTGCAAATTTTGATAAACTGCCTATTATCATAAAACATGCCCCTTTTTCTATTGCATGTGATATTTAGTAGGGATATGAATCGTGTGCCAGATCGAAATCGTCTGGCAGGAGAAGAAAATCGTGTTTGGCACAATTTTTTACTTAAAAAATCGTTTTTTCCAATCAGTGCGCACTAACAGAAAATGATACAATTTGACACTTTTCAGGTCAGTTAAGGTCAGTTTAGGAATGAATATGTATTCCTATTGGCTGCCCTCTTATTTATTCATGTTACCAAGGTTCCCACTGACAATATATGGGGGATGGGAAATGGAAACGGTTGGTAGCTTGACAAAAAAAGTAATGTGATCAGTCAATGTGACTAGAACTTGTGCCCTATCCCTGATACCGGGAGTGTTATGATCTTCCTGCATGCAGTGCCGCATCCCTGATACTGGGAGTGTTGTGATCTTCCTGCACACAGTGCCGGATCCCTGATACCAGGGGTGTTGTGATCTTCCTGCATGCAGTGCCCTATCCCTAATACCAGGAGTGTTGTGATCTTCCTGCACACAGTGCCCTATCCCTGATACCGGGAGTGTTGTGATCTTCCTGCACTCAGTGCCATATCCCTGATACCGGGAGTGTTGTGATCTTCCTGCACTCAGTGCCCTATCCCTGATACAGGGAGTGTTGTGATCTTCCTGCATGCAGTGCCATATCCCTGATACTGGGAGTGTTGTGATCTTCCTGCACGCAGTGCCCTATCCCTGATACCAGGAGTGTTGTGATCTTCCTGCACACAGTGCCCTAACCCTGATATCGGGAGTGTTGTGATCTTCCTGCACACAGTGCCCTATCCCTGATACCGGGAGTGTTGTGATCTTCCTGCACGCAGTGCACTATCCCTGATACCGGGGGTGTTGTGATCTTCCTTCACTGAGCAGGGATATGGCACTGCATGCAGGAAGATCACAACACTCCTGGTATCAGGAATATGGCACTGAGTGCAGGAAGATCACAACACTCCCGGTATCAGGGATAGGGCACTGTGTGCAGGAAGATCACAACACTCCTGGTATTAGGGATAGGGCACTGCATGCAGGAAGATCACAACACCCCTGGTATAAGGGATAGGGCACTGCGTGCAGGAAGATCACAACACCCCCGGTATCAGGGATAGGGCACTGCATGCAGGAAGATCACAACACTCCCAGTATCAGGGATATGGCACTGCGTGCAGGAAGATCACAACACAACACTCCCGGTATCAGGGATAGGGCACTGAGTGCAGGAAGATCACAACACTCCCGGTATCAGGGATAGGGCACTGTGTGCAGGAAGATCACAACACTCCTGGTATCAGGGATAGGGCACTGCATGCAGGAAGATCACAACACTCCCGGTATCAGGGATATGGCACTGCATGCAGGAAGATCACAACACTCCCGGTATCAGGGATAGGGCACTGTGTGTAGGAAGATCACAATACTCCTGGTATTAGGGATAGGGCACTGCATGCAGGAAGATCACAACACCCCTGGTATCAGGGATACGGCACTGCGTGCAGGAAGATCACATCACTCCCGGTATCAGGGATAGGGCACAAGTTCTAGTCACATTGACTGATCACATTACTTTTTTTGTCAAGCTACCAACCGTTTCCATTTCCCATCCCCCCAACCATCACCTCAGTGGGAACCTTGGTAACATCAATAAATAAGAGGGCAGCCAGCCAATAGGAATACATATTCATTCCTAAACTGACCTTAACTGACCTGAAATGTGTCAATTTGTATCATTTTCTGTTAGTGCGCACTAACCCGATTAACGATTTTTTAACGATAAATCGTTAGAATTCCTCTTGTATCGTGTTCTTTAACGATTTAAGACGATTTTAAAATTATCGGTAGATAATTTTAATCGTTGAAAAACGATTCACATCCCTAATATTTAGTGCATTTTGATAAATCCAGGCCTTAGGTAGCTGGAGGCCGGTGCATATGTGTATGGCTACACCCAAACACTAGCAGGTATGCTGGCTTGTAAACACTTGTGAACATTGTGGGAATGACACTATCCTTGACATGCAGTTTAGGAAAGCAAGTTACTGCACACCTGCTATATAAGCACTCTGATGTCTGCAGTGGCTCTGCCACAACTGATGTAGTGCTGTCATCGGGGTCTTTACAGGCCCTTGTGACACAATGCATCCCATGTACAAGTGCATATCATCAGAAGGGCACAAATGTCTGCTGTGGAATGAGCCTGTTAAATGTCTACTCTGAGAATAATATATTTTACAGTCAACCTGCCACTATGTCTACCATATGTGAGGCCTAGAACTGTGTCCAAAGGCTAAGGCCGCCAGCCAAACGCATCATGCTAGGGCAAGCTAAGTTCACTATGTTGGCTGACTTACATGAACACTATATAGAGACCTGGCTTTTTTACAGTCACAGTCATTCTGAAAACCTTTGGCCAGACACTTGGCGTACCCTTTTTTGAGTGTAAGATGAAACCTAACTAGGCCAATGTGGTTTCTTCATGCATGGAGTCAGCCAGAAGAAGCTTGAATAAAAGAAAAATTGTCAAGAGGAGAGCTGATGCAAACACTCTGCTCCACTCTCTTACTTGGAAGGGAAAGGGGTAGTTGATTGCTAACAGGCAAAATGACATTGTATATTGCTTAGGCAAAACTGACTGCCACTCAGTGTAGTGTCCTGGGGTTCTGTGGGTGCACATGGTGGATCCTGGGGTAGGTTTTTGTTGTTGTTGTTCTTCTTCTTCTACTTCTTCTTGGCTGTGGCGATCACCCTCAAGCATCCAGTACATCTCACAAGTACACGTACTACAAACATAATGGGTCTAAGAAGGCAGGCCAGGAAGGAAGAGCTGTTTTTATTGGCCCAGGAGGGTCTGGTAGGTGTGTTTGCAAGAAGGTCCCAAATTATCGCACAAGGTATTAGCCGTGAAATGCAGTAATGGCCGAACATGCGCAATAATAACTTTTTTCCCGTACCGCCAAAAAAAATAGGTGTGGTTTTTTTCTGACGTCAAATCCCACATTATTGTGCGGTAGGAAACCCTCTTTTGCATTTACTTCTTCCATTTTCCTCCTACTTGCATTCTCAAATGTAGATTTGCATGCCCATTTGTGTTGCGATATTTATCTCATACGCTAGGGCGTTATCGTGCACATTAAGCTCTAACTTGAATTGATAAATGACCCAATATGTATGATATACAGACTAAGGTTAAGAGGAGGATAAGTAGTCTTCTGGTATCCCTGACACTACATGTTTCTAAAGATGTGAATTATGCTGGCTGGAACTCATCTTGAGTTACATCTTGAGCTTCATCAGTGGGTCATTATAACTTTAATCAAATATGTGTATATTCCCTTCATAATATAGAATAAAATATACAATTTTGTCATAAAAATTAACTACAATGTTAATAAAAAAATATACAAAATGGAAAGCTAGTTAATAGAGAATAACATTATTCTGCCAAAGTATTAAATATCAGCTTTAATGCAGTAAATACCTACATAATCCCATTGAAGAATGTTTTATTACAATTGAAGAAATAAATATAGATACAGTATTTTGGTCTTGTACAGAGAATATAAAAATATACAATGGGATAATGTCACCATATTTGACTTGTCTTGCATGAAAAGGTCAGTGCTAGAGCATTCTGTTAGATTGAAATAAAGTCCCAAGACACAGGGGATAGATAATTCAATAGTGACTTGGATATAGTAAAAGGTTACTGAATAGAAAACTGGTTTTTGCCTTTTTGATATGTACAGTATATCATAAAAAATGTTCATGGAATAAGTCCATTTTTTGCATCTATTTCTAGTTGAAAAGCCTTTAAGCCAATTTTGATTCCTTGACATTTCAGTATACAGAAATCAGGGAAAGCCAACTTTCTTCACTTTTGGCGATCCAATATACTGTTATCTCTAATCCTTAAATCTGCCGCATAAAGTTCTAGAAATCCATAGATATGCTGTAGAATTTCAGTTCAAGCCTAGAACTGCATGAGACATTAGCAATGTGTTACAGCTGGCCAGGGAAAAATGTGTAAAATGCTGCAAATTTCCAGAACTGATATAATTGAGTCAAAACATATGCCTATCATGGCTCCTCTTTTCTGAAAAACAAAATATGATGTCCATTCAGAACAAGCATGCATTGGTGTCTACTATGCATGGACAACCTTATATCATAAACTGAATCCATGAAGACACATTTGTCAATAAATCATGCATTATTTGTTAACATGTTCAAATGTGTTGACAAATAATGAGGCACATTTCTTTGTGATATCCTCCATTATGTGGTAACCCAAAAAATTTCCATTGTATTAAATACTTTTCTTGGCAGATCCAACATTTATTTTTACTGTGTAACTTATTTACTGCTGTTCATCCTGCTGTTTCGCTAACAGAGAAATTCATAGTCACAAACGCTAAGTTTTTGTTGGCAAAGTCAAGCATATGTCAACTTATATTTTGAAGGCAGAGATTTTGTCAACAAATGTAAGTTTTAATTTGTAGGTTTTTTTTTAATTAACAGCAAATATTGTAAGAAAAAAATACGCATGAGTTGTTTCTTCTTGAAATCCATTCTGAGGGCTGATGAAGACGAAATATGCATAATTGACTGGTCTATGGCCCATGAAACTGAAAAAAAAAAAGTATGATCAGCTCAAAGTCAGATGAATGTATTTTATCCACCGGGAATACTATAATATAGTACACAATACCTGTAATACTGTAAAACTGAGAGATTTATTTATTTATTTATTTAAATTAATTTATATACCGGAGGTTCCTGTATAATATACATATCACCCCGGTTCACAAAGAACAGTAACTATCGCTACAAATAGCGGTTTACATAGAACAGAATAAAAGAAGTTTTACATTGAACAAAAACAAAGTAATAAGTTTTACATTGAAGTCAGCATATGTAAATTTCTGATTAACAAAGGAAGAAAAAAATAGATCTGAATAACTCGTTGTGGGCTTGAAAAGACTTTTCTTCGTGTTCTTGGCTCTAGGGGAAAGCTTGTTTGAAAAGCCAAGTCTTAAGTTTCCCTTTAAATGTAGAGTGGCATGGTTCTAAACGAAGGTCTGGAGGGAGCGAGTTCCAAAGTGAAGGGCCTGCTGTGGATAATGCACGTTTCCTCAGAACGGATTTCATAGGTTGTGTGATTAGTCTGTTCTGATAGGCGCTTCTGGTTGGTTTCACAGATGTGTGTAATTGAATTTGGAATGTTAAGTTGAGAGGTGCGATGTTGTGTAAGGCCTTATGTATCATCATTAAAGACTTGAACTGGATCCTGTATTTAATTGGAAGCCAGTGGAGATGGTGGAGAATTGGGGTGATATGATCTCTCTTTTTGGCATTTGATAGAATTCTTGCAGAGGCGTTCAGGACCATCTGAAGTGGTTTGATGGTACATGCTGGAAGGCCTAGGAGGAGAGAGTTACAATAATCCAGCTTTGGGAGTATGATGGCTTGTAAAACCATGCGGAAGTCTCTGTATAGGAGGAGAGGTTTGAGTTTCTTTAATGTTTGAAGTTTAAAGAAACATTCTTTTGTTGTGTTGTTGACGAATTTGTTGAGACTGAGTCTGTTGTCTATGATGACTCCCAGATCTCTAACTTGTTGTGTGGTGGAGAGCCCTGTGGTGACCGGATGTTGATTAGTGTTAGAATGTGAGGAAGGGGTATAGTTTTCCGGAGTTATAATGAGGATTTCAGTTTTGTTTTTATTTAGAACCAAGTTGAGGCTGGTGAGTAGATTGTTGATAGCTGACAGACATTTATTCCAGAATGATATGGCTTTGTATATGGAATCTTCTATAGGGATGAGGATTTGAATATCATCCGCTTATAGGTAATGTCTTAGCTTAAGGTTAGTGAGAAGTTGACAAAGTGGGAGTAGATAAATATTGAAAAGAGTCGGGGAGAGGGATGATCCTTGTGGTACCCCCCTTTTGGATTCGATGGTGTGGGACTCTTTGTTATTTATCTTGACCTTGTATGTTCTGTTCTCCAAAAATGATTTGAACCAGTTAAAAACTACTCCTGTAATGCCAATGTCTATTAGGCGTTGCAGGAGGCATGAGTGGTTAACGGTATCAAACGCTGATGAAAGATCAAGGAGAGCGAGGAGGCAAGGTTGGCCCTTTTCTAGGTTGAAAATGATAGTGTCTGATAATGATGTTAATAATGATTCGGTATTCATAGACTTGCGAAAGCCAAATTGGTTTGAGGTGAGGATGTTGTTTTCGTCAAGATATTCTGTAAGTTGTTTGTTTACAACTTTCTCCATAACTCTGGCAATCAACGGGAGGTTTGCTATGGGTCTAAAGTTTGCTGGGTCTGAGGTGGGTAAGTTAGGTTTTTTGAGGAGCGGCTTGAGCATGGCTAACTTGAGTTGGTTCGGGACATGTCCTTGAGAGAAGGAGCAGTTAATAATGTCTGCTAAAGGTTTGGCTATGGTGTTGGAGATCAGACACAGTTTGTTGTATGGAATGTGGTCTGATGGATGAGAGGATGGTTTTATCTTCTTGAGAATATTCTCTATTTCTAGAGTGGATGTGAGCTCAAAAGTGTTGAGTAGTGTTAGTGAAGTGTTAGTGTTAGGTTGTTTGACATTTGGGTGCGATGGTTGTTGATCTGTTGGGAGTGGTGGTTGAGCGGTTGAGATTGCATATTTGAGTTATGTAGATCCAGTTTTAAAGATTCATAAAAGAGAATTTATGATCCAAGCATTAAGAGGATAAATTCAAACAAATTCAGGACTTAGTAAATATTCTAACTGAAAGTTATTACTTGGTTTTGGTGAATATAGTTACATCCAGATGTCCATATTCAAAAGTGTTTAGCCAGCTAAATGACTATTTGGGCACTTATCCAGCTAAATTCTAGCCAGATAATAAATTGCTGGCTAGAATTAAGCTGGCTAACTACCTGGTAGAGATGTGAATCGTGTCCTTGATCGTCTTAACGATCGATTTCGGCTGGGAGGGGGAGGGAATCGTATCGTCGCCGTTTGGGTGTTTAGAGTATCGTGAAAATCGTTAAAATCGTGAACCGGCACACTAAAACCCCCTAAAACCCACCCCGACCCTTTAAATTAAATCCCCCACCCTCCCGAACCCCCCCCCCAAATGCCTTAAATTACCTGGGGGTCCAGCGGCGGTCCGTAGCTAAATCGGGGGAAGGGGGAGGGCAGGAAAACCGGCACACTAAAACACCCTAAAACCCACCCCCGACCCTTTAAATTAAATCCCCCACCCTCCCGAACCCCCCCCCCCCAAATGCCTTAAATTACCTGGGGGTCCAGCGGCGGTCCGGAACGGTCTCCTGCAATTGAATCGTGTTGTCTTCAGCCGGCGCCATTCTGCGCCGCCATTTTGCAAAATGGCGGCGCAAAATGGCGGCGGCCATAGACCAACACGATTCGACTGCAGGAGGTCATTCCGGACCCCCGCTGGACTTTTGGCAAGTCTTGTGGGGGTCAGGAGGCCCCCCCAAGCTGACCAAAAGTCCCTGGGGGTCCAGCGGGGGTCCGGGAGCGATCTCCTGCCGCGAATCGTTTTCCGTACGGAAAATGGCGCCGGCAGGAGATCGACTGCAGGATGTCGTTCAGCGGGGTCCGGAACCCCCGCTGAACGACCCGGCCCGGGAGCTGTTTTGGAAGCCTCGGCCATGCCCCCGAAATGCCGCCGGGCTGGAACCAGGCCCACGGCCCCGCCCCCGAATGACACGCTGCCGCGACATGCCCCCCGACACGCCCTTGACACACCCCCCCCCAGGAAAGCCCTGGGAACTTAGGGAAGGTTTTCGGGGGGTACGTGCGTATCTTATGCGCGTACCCCTTTGAAAATCTGCCCCTAAGGCTTTTCTCCCAGTAGTCTAGATTCATGATTTTGCTATAAATTTTGCAAGAATCATGCCTGCGATTAAAAAAAAGGGGTGTGGTTAGGCTAATTTTTGTGGTACTGAATTGCTATTTATTGGAAATTGAGCTTAATTTATCACACCCTGTATATCAAGCTAGGCAGAGTACATTTCTTATCTTTGTGTACCTTATCTTTGTGTACCTTTCATCACTCCAAATTACATAAAATCTTCACTGATGTCTACTGTGCTATTTGTACCTCTGACTGTGCATGTAAAACTGTCTCCCCAAAACCTTGCCCACCATCAAAACCTCACCCCAAGTACAGTGGTATAAAAATTTGACTAATATGTATGCCTCCCCAGAGGCTCTCTCTCTCTCCCTCTTCCTGCCCAAAATGGGATTTGCAATAGATGTTACAAATCCCATCTCAGCCATAACATACACCATAACACCAGCCATAACATACACCATAACACCAGGAAAAAAGTAGTTATTTCCGGCATTAAATCGTGCAATAGCATGCATTATGCTATCACACACAGCATTAAATACCCCTCATTTTCATTTACTCTGCCCAAACTCCTCCCAGTTGAATACATTTTTAAAATTTGCATACACATCCTGCGATGTATTGTTTATCGCATGCCTTATGGCGTTATCACAGGTGTTAGAGCTGTAATGCCTGCGATAAGACCCTAATGCCATTGTGTGGTATGAGAAAATATCTTGCTGAATCAGGCCCTAAGTTAGGATAACTGAGAGGAGTTGAGTTAGCTGGCTAACAGGCTGATTCACTGACATGAGCTACCATATTAGTGAATACTCTCCATTACAAACAATGGGAGTGGCGGTAAATAACTTACAGTAAAGCAGTTCCACATTTTAATGAATCAACCTCTAAGTTAGCTGGCAGACAGGGAGATGCATCAAGCTGCATTAGGACATTATTGAGCACTAAAAGCACTTTAACACACAATAAAGGGGTAATGATGTATGATGCTTATCACATAGGGCCTCATTTTCTAAAGTATCGCAGGCCTGCGATACTTTAGGGAATGAGGGGCGGAGGGGCCGAAACAGAGGGCGGGCCTGCGCTAGCTGGCAGTGATGGCACCATCGCGGTGCGATCACTGCTGGTTTCACACCCAATAGCGCCACCATAGGTGGCGCTATTGGGCGCGAACTCGGACACGAAAAGGGCCTTACCTTTTCGTCGTCCGCGGCATCTTTGCGGAGGCGGCACCAGTGACGCCCCGACTCCTCCTCTTCCAGGGCCGACTCCGCCCCCATTTTGCTATCGCGTGTGATCCAGGTGGAAAATGAGGCCCATAGTGCATTAGCATTAAAATATGAAAGGAGTATGCAAATTATGGGAAATTATGCAAATGATGGACTTTTGTAATTTGCAAAAACTACCTCATGATAAAGATGGATTTAGCATGGAAAATAACACTGTTTTCATTTGCGGTATGGTGGAAAAAAATATTTTTTTGCATCACAGAGGCATTTCTCACGCGAAATAGTATTTAATTATGCAAAACGTTATTTAGGTAATTACCCTAACTATATTCATATTTTTATCACAAGACGTAAGCGTACAATATTTCTATTATTTTTACTGTGGCTTAATGCATCTAGGGGTAAATATGGTTGGGCCAAAGACCGGTCATAAAGTTAGCCAGCCATAGTTAGCCGGCTAAATGTAAGATACCCAGATATTTTAATAGTGCAGCTATACCCTAGAGGAAAGGCGAGATAGGGGAGATATGATAGAGACATTCAAATATCTCAAAGGTTCCCATGAACAGAAGGTGTGCCTTTTCCAATGGCCCCCTTGAACGAGGTCATGAGATGAGGGTGAAAGAGGGTAGATTCATGAGTAATAAGAAAATGCCATACTGGGTCAGACCAAGGGTCCATCAAGCCCAGCATCCTGTTTCCAACAGTGGCCAATCCAGGCCATAAGAACCTGGCAAGTACCCAAAAACTAAGTCTATTCCATGTAACCATTGCTAATGGCAGTGGCTATTCTCTAAGTGAACTTAATAGCAGGTAATGGACTTCTCCTCCAAGAACTTATCCAATCCTTTTTTAAACACAGCTATACTAACTGCACTAACCACATTCTCTGGCAACAAATTCCAGAGTTTAATTGTGTGTTGAGTAAAAAAGAACTTTCTCCGATTAGTTTTAAATGTGCCCCATGCTAACTTCATGGAGTGCCCCCTAGTCTTTCTACTATCCGAAAGAGTAAATAACCGATTCACATCTACCCGTTCTAGACCTCTCATGATTTTAAACACCTCTATCATATCCCCCCTCAGTCATCTCTTCTCCAAGCTGAAAAGTCCTAACCTCTTTAGTCTTTCCTCATAGGGGAGTTGTTCCATTCCCCTTATCATTTTGGTAGCCCTTCTCTGTACCTTCTCCATCGCAATTATATCTTTTTTGAGATGCGGCGACCAGAATTGTACACAGTATTTAAGGTGCGGTCTCACCATGGAGCGATACAGAGGCATTATGACATTTTCCATTTTATTCATCATTCCTTTTCTAATAATTCCCAACATTCTGTTTGCTTTTTTGACTGCCGCAGCACACTGCACCGACGATTTCAATGTGTTATCCACTATGACACCTAGATCTCTTTCTTGGGTTGTAGCACGTAATATGGAACTCAACATTGTGTAATTATAGCATGGGTTATTTTTCCCTATATGCATCACCTTGCACTTATCCACATTAAATTTCATCTGCCATTTGGATGCCCAATTTTCCAGTCTCACAAGGTCTTCCTGCAATTTATCACAATCTGCTTGTGATTTAACTACTCTGAACAATTTTGTGTCATCTGCAAATTTTATTATCTCACTCGTCGTATTTCTTTCCAGATCATTTATAAATATATTGAACAGTAAGGGTCCCAATACAGATTCCTGAGGCACTCCACTGTCCACTCCCTTCCACTGAGAAAATTGCCCATTCAATCCTACTCTCTGTTTCCCGTCTTTTAGCCAGTTTGCAATCCACGAAAGGACATCGCCACCTATCCCATGACTTTTTACTTTTCCTAGAAGCCTCTCATGAGGAACTTTGTCAAACGTCTTCTGAAAATCCAAGTATACTATATCTACCAGTTCACCTTTATCCACATGTTTATTAACTCCTTCAAAAAAGTGAAGCAGATTTGTGAGGCAAGACTTGATCTGGGTAAAGCCATGCTGACTTTGTTCCATTAAACCATGTCTTTCTATATGTTCTGTGATTTTGATGTTTAGAACACTTTCCACTATTTTTCCTGGCACTGAAGTCAGGCTAACCGGTCTGTAGTTTCCCGGATCGCCCCTGGAGCCCTTTTTAAATATTGGGGTTACATTTGCTATCCTCCAGTCTTCAGGTACAATGGATGATTTTAATGATAAGTTACAAATGTTTACTAATAGGTCTGAAATTTCATTTTTTAGTTCCTTCAGAACTCTGGGGTGTATACCATCCGATCCAGGTGATTTACTACTCTTCAGTTGGTCAATCATGCCTACCACATCTTCTAGGTTCACCGTGATTTGATTCAGTCCATCTGAATCATTACCCTTGAAAACCTTCTCCATTACGGGTATCTCCCCAACATCCTCTTCAGTAAACACCGAAGCAAAGAAATCATTTAATCTTTCCACGATGGCCTTATCTTCTCTAAGTGCCCCTTTAACCCCTCGATCATCTAACGGTCCAACTGTCTCCCTCACAGGCTTTCTGCTTCGGATATATTTTAAAAAAGTTTTTACTGTGAGTTTTTGCCTCTACAGCCAACTTCTTTTCAAATTCTCTCTTAGCCTGTCTTATCAATGTCTTACATTTAACTTGCCAATGTTTATGCTTTATCCTATTTTCTTCTGTTGGATCCTTCTTCCAATTTTTGAATGAAGATCTTTTGACTAAAATAGCATCTTTCACCTCCCCTTTTAACCATGCCGGTAATCGTTTTGCCTTCTTTCCACCTTTCTTAATGTGTGGAATACATTTAGACTGTGCTTCTAGAATGGTATTTTTTAACAACGACCACGCCTCTTGGACATTTTTTACTTTTGTAGCTGCTCCTTTGTTTTTTTCTAACAATTTTTCTCATTTTATCAAAGTTTCCCTTTTGAAAGTTTAGCACGAGAGCCTTGGATTTGCACACTGTTCCTTTTCTAGTCATTAAATCAAATTTGATCATATAATGATCACTATTGCCAAGTGGCCCCACCACCGTTACCTCTCTCACCAAGTCCTGTGCTCCACTGAGAATTAGATCTAAAATTGCTTCCTCTCTCGTTGGTTCCTGAACCAATTGCTCCATAAAGCTATCATTTATTCCATCCAGGAACATTATCTCTCTAGTGTGACCCGATGATACATTTACCCAGTCTATATTGGGGTAATTGAAGTCTCCCATTATTACTGCACTACCAATTTGGTTAGCTTCCCTAATTTCTCTTAGCATTTCCCTGTCCATCTCACCATCTTGACCAGGTGGACGGTAGTATACCCCTATCACTGTAGTCTTCCCTGACACACAAGGGATTTCTACACATAAAGATTCAATTTTGTATTTAGTCTCATGCAGGATGTTTATCCTGTTGGACTCTATGCCATCCCGGACATAAAGCGCCACACCTCCTCCCGACTGCTCCTCTCTGTCATTGCGATAATCTTAGGAAATATTTCTTTACAGAGAGGGTGGTGGATGCATGGAATATCCTCCCATTGGAGATGGTGGAGATAAATAGGCTAAATACAGGGGAAGGCTAAAAAAGTGATGATAAATTATTTGGATGGATGGCCAGACTGGATGGGCCAGATGGTCTTTTTCTGCTACCATGTTATTTGCTTCTATGTTTCAATAGCATTTTGCTGTAAAAAGTGAATATATGACAAGCATATGAACATATGCTTACTCCTATCCATGACACTATTGAAAATAAAGGATTCAGTGATTGGGTAGTCATGAATAGACTTGCATTGAAATACATTCCTATACACCCTGCTTTCTCTTTAAGAGAGCCACCAAGGCTTTGCTTTCAGAAGGATGAAGAAAGAAGAATACATTTCTGAATATTCAGTGCTGATTCCAGACAGATCTCCTTAATGAAGTACCTGATCTTGCCTGCCAAAAAATATTTCAAAGTATTGAAGCAGACAAAAAGACTCCACATTACCTCTGTTCATCCTTAAAGATTCCGAGATAATATTATGAACAACGCTACTACTATTAATTGTGTAAGTTGTAATAAACAATAATGATTGTTAAGAAGCCTATTTAGTTCTTGTTCTATTATCAAATCTTTTAGGCAATGCAAAAGCAGGTAACCAAAATAGTGACAACTTGTTCTAAATCTTATTAATTAGAAATCTATATCTATATACACACACACAGATACATATCTCGAAAGCAAGGTTTCCTTTATTATTGTACTTCTCACTAAACATTCTGCTCAAACTACATAGAGTCAACAGAGCTCAAACATTTCTTTACTTCTTATTACTAGAGGGCACCTGCCCTTATCCCACCTTGTTCTTAAAACCTGCAACAATTGTTGCTTCCATCATGCCTTCTTCATTTTGAAATATAATTTGTCTGTGTCTTGAACCTACCCATTTGAAAATTATTATTATTATCTATTTTTCTGAATATCCTAATCAATGCAAAAGATTTGCTTTCTAAGTATTTATAGATTTAAGGTATTTGAAGGCCTAATTTTCAAAGTCATTCATATGCATAAAACATGTTTGGTTTTTTGCACATAAAAACCCTGCGACTAGAATGAGGGAACAAGGCACAATAGGGGTGGAGTGGCCAGAGAGGTTCAGGGAGGGGTAGCCCATCAGAAACAATGAGGTAGGGAGCAGAGAGGGGGCAGAGTTGGGGGAGGCTCAGGGAGAAAGAGGGAGGAGGGAAGGGTCAGGCAGCTTGTGATTGGCTGAGGCAGGGAATTCAAATGGGTGCCTCTCTATCAAGGGCACCCCTTTTGCCCTGGTTCGCTGCCTGGCCAGCATCTGCCCCAATTCTTTGCTTGGCCCACTATTATACCTCCAATTCTGCATAAGGTAGGTTTTTCAACTCATTCTCATCATGGGGTTTATGCTTGCTGGCTGCCCACTTGTTCTCAGGTTCAAACAATTTAAATTCTGCACACTAATTTTATAGCAGCTCTGTCCCTCCGGCATTTAAAAAAAAAAAAAAAGCAGGCATTCGGATCTGCATGGCACTGCTTGTGCCTTAGAGGCCCTGATCTGCTGCAGGGGACCAGAATCAGTTTGGAATTGGATTTGGTCAGGTTTCCACCCCGATCGGCTGCCATTACCGGGGGTGGGGGTGGGGGTGTGTGTGCCTGCTGGAGGGCCGGGGGTTGGTTGGGCTGCTGCTCCGATTGGCAGCTGAGGCCAGGGTCTGCCAAAAAGCCGGGGTCATCTAGTCTGCCGGGGATTGCAAGGGTAACAGGAGCACTGGACTGAGAGCCAACACAGACTGCAGCGTCTGGGGCGGCACGTTTGATAGCAGCCCTGTCAATCCTGAGGTTTCTGGTAGCTGCAGACAGGTTGAATCAGATTGGGGCTTGTGACAAGCAGGGCTCTTGGCAGCCCGATGGAAGCCCAATGGGAACTTTGGGTGGCCATCTTTGTTGGGGGCAGCCCTAAAAGATTGAATGGGCATTATCATTGTTGAGGAAAGAAAGAAGCACTCGGCAGCCATCTTGGTTGAGGGACGTAGGCTTCCCTAGGTTGCCATCTTTATTTGGGATAGTATGCAATTCCCTTAGTGGCCATCTTTAGTTAGGGCAGTGCAGGTAATATAAACATAAGAACATGCCTTCTGGGTCAGACCAAAGGGCCATCAAGCCCAGCATCCTGTTTCCAACAGTTTCCAATCCAGGCTATAAGTACCTGGCAAGTACCCAAAAACTAAGTCTATCCCATGCTACCGATGCTAGCAATAGAAGTGGCTATTTTCTAAGTCAACTTGATTAATAGGAGGTAATGAACTTCTCCAAGAACTTATCTTAAACGTTTTTGAACCCAGCTACACTAACTGCACTAACCACATCCCCTGGCACCAAATTCCAGAGTTTAATTGTATGTTGAGTGAAAAAAAAACTTTCTCCGATTAGTTTTAAAAGTGCTACATGCTAACTTCATGGAGCGCCCCCTAGTCCTTCTATTATCCATCATATTCCAGATCATTTTTAAATATATTGAAAAGCACAGGTCCCAGTATAGATCCCTGAGGCACTCCACTGCTCACCCCCCTCCACTGAGAAAATTGTCCATTTAATCCTACTCTCTTTTTCTTGTCTTTTAACCAGTTTGTATTCCACGAAAGGACATCGCCACCTATCCCATGACTATTTTTCTTAGAAGCCTCTCATGAGGAACTTTGTCAAATGCTTTCTGAAAATCCAAATACACTACATCTACCAGTTCACCTTTTTCTACATGTTTATTAACCCCCTTCAAAAAAGTGAAGCAGATTTGTGAGGCAAGACTTGCCTTGGGTAAAGCCATGCTGGCTGTGTTCCATTAAACCATGTCTTTCTATATGTTCTGTGATTTTGATCTATAGAACACTTTCTACTATTTTTCCTGGCACTGAAGTCAGGCTAATTGGTCTGTAGTTTCCTGGATCACCCCAGGAGCCCTTTTTAAATATTAGGGTCACATTAGGCTATACACATTATGGCTGGGGGCGGTTGTTACACTAGGGCAGTGATAGCGAACTCAAGTGCCACAAACAGGCCAGGTTTTCAGGATATCCACAATGAATATGCATGATATAGATTTGCATATAATGGAGGCAGTGCATGCACATCTTTCTCAGGCATATTCATTGTAGATATCCTGAAAATCTGGTCTGTCAGTGGCACTCGAGGACTGGAGTTCGCCATCACTGCACTAGGGAGAAGTCATGTACAAAATAAGTAACAAAATAAATAAATAAAAAAATTGGTATTCCTGCCTCGTTTTCCTTCTTTCACTTCTAGCATTGAAGTTTCCAGGCAGCTGCAGCAGTGAGGTATTTGGATGGCTCCGAAGGTAAAGGATACATCCTAAGTGTGACCCTGTGCTCATGTGAGCAAAGCCTGGGCAGTAGCCCCAGAGAATGAGAAACCAAGGGATGGAAGATCACAGAAGACTAGCAGGACCATGGACCCGATGCCATGAGGAAGAAGAAGATCGTCAAACAGGGATCGCCGTTGCAGCAACAATGGCACCCCTGGACAGGACAGTCAGACATCGAATAACTCATGTCGGGGCTTTGTCAGCAGGCGGAGACACATGGCACTAGCTTCGGCAACATTTGATGAGCCAACGGTCCCTGAAGGTGGCCAACAGATAGCAAGGGCAGGGGTGCCCCGCAGGATGACAATAATCCTTCCTTGCCAAAACGCCGTAGAAGTCCCCAATTGTGGAATGGAGATAAGGCGGCAGTTGGAGTGATTCTGACACTGACTCATCCCCTGATAGTAGCGACAAAGAGCCAGCTCTGGTCAAAGTTATGCAGAATGCATAAAAATCATTTAAGAAGAAACATTTGTCAGGGAGAGCTGGCTCAGCTGCAAGGGTTTGGGGCGCATCTAGTGGGTCCTTGGTGGCGCTAGGTTCTTCAAACCCTCTGGGTGGCCCCACCTTGAGCAGTCGGTTTCTACACATACACTCAAGGAGGAAATCTTGTGTGGGGTTAAGGAAGGAGGAGGTGAAATAAAGGAGAAGAGATCAACAATTCTAAAAAATGTACAAAATTGGGTAAATGCTTTTCACATATTCATGAGCATAGTAGTAGTAGAGCATGAGGCAGAACAGGCTCCCTACTTGATTAGATACTTTGACACAATCTTGAAGGCGCATAAGTGGGGTGGTTGGGCTTGGTTGAATTATGACATTAAGTTCTGGAGAAGCATAGCCAAAGCAGCTCTATTTTGTGGATATACAGAATGTTTGACCTTTGGCTAGATGAGATGACAACACTAGGGATGTGCATTCGTCCTGATCAGCCTCCCCAAAAAATGAAGTGGATTTTCCCAAAATTTTGGGAAAATTCATTTTTTCAGGGTTAGTACGAAATTTGGGGTGGCCGAATAAAATAGGCCTGAACCGCGGGGAAATGAAATTTCCCGCAGCGGGCCAATAATGATGGTCGAACTGAAAGGTTCGGCCGAATCACATCTCTAGATGACACACAAGGCATTCTTGACTGAGAGGCCAATGTTCAACATAGGTACCTCTCGGGATAGAACATTGAAGTCCTCTGAGAGGCAATTCAATGCCAGTGATTGCACATTAACCAACTGCAAATTCAAGCACATGTTCTCCTCCTGCAGCCTTGGCCTTCACCTGGACAATCAATGCTGAGGCGTGAGAGATCATATACAGCAACCCCCCACTGTTGTTCACAGCAGTGAAGGCCTTAGCACCAATACCAGTCAACATTAACGCCATGAAGCCCTGGCTTTTGCTCTACAGAGTAAGGCTGCAGAGCTCATGGTGGGTTTCATGGCCAGTTTTCCTATTCCATGCCTTTCTGACCACTCAGCTCAGATTTTTCTCATTCGCAATACACAATTGCTATTTGCCATGAGGCTGAGGCAGAGAAAAATATCTCTTCCAGTCACGATGGGCAGATTTGTGGGCCTTTTCAAATCCTCCCCTTTCACAAACATAGTGATATCCCCATTAGGAATGGTTCAGAAGAAGGAGCCTGGGAAGTTCAGGCTCATTCACAATTTATCCTATCCACCAGGAAATTCTGTGACTGATCTGATTGACTATTGTGTTCAGTATCTTAAGCATCTTTTGATCCAGTGATAGCAATCATCAGGGAAGCAGGTGACCAGATTCAGCTGGCAAAGGTGGACATAGAGTCCACATTTTAGCTGTTGCCAGTTCACCCTGAATCCTTTAACCTATTTTGATTGGTGCATCCCAATGGACTGCTTGATAGCATGTGCCTACTTCGAGCTATTTAGCTTTTTCCTACAGTGGGTGGTTGAGTAGTGTTCGGAGTCCACACGGATGGTGCACTATCTTGACAATTTCTTATTAGTAAGTAGGCATGTGCTAGACTGCAAAAACCTATTGGCCACATTCCAGGCTGTTGCAGAGGAATTCGGCTTCCCACTAGCCAAGGAGAAAACAGAATGGCCTTCCAGATTGATAACCTTCTTAGAAATAGAGTTAGATGTGGATGCGCAGATCTCAAAACTACCTAGTGACAACATTTTAAAACTACATGAGGCTATCCAGGACTTATGTAGTGCTAGGAAAGTAACCTTGCATCAGTTTCAGTCCCTTATAGGGCTTCTCAGCTTTACATCTAGAGTTATCCCAATGGGAAGGGCTTTCTTGTGTAGGTTATCCATGGCTACAGCAGGTGTTGTCAAAAAACATCATCGCATTAGGGTTATGAAACTGATCAGGCGGGTCTTGCATATATGGGAACTTTTTCTCTGGGATTTCAATGAAGTAACTTTTTGGTAGGACCCCCCTAGGTGGAATACCAAACTGGAGTTGTTCACAGATGCTTCAGGTGGCATAGGTTTTGGCATATATTTCAGGGGAGCCTGGTGTGCCGAACTCTGGCCCCCAAGTTGGCATGAGTGCGGGATTACCAGGGAATTGAAATTTTTTGAACTGTTTCCTATTATTGTTGTCCTTAAGCTGTGTGGCAGTGTATTGTCCAAGTCAAGTATCATGGGCTATCTGCAATGTCTTTTGAAGCTAACACACTCATTACACAGTGCTTACGTGCTTGTGTTATAATATTACATGCCACGCAGTGCACATTTCTGGCATTGAGAATAATATTGCTGATTTTCTTTCCCACTTCCAGTGGGTGTCTTTCAGATGCTATGCTCTAGAGGCAGATCATCTCCCAACTTCTATACCAGACGAGACATGACAGCTTGTCCCCTCGACATTTGGGAGTTGATCTTAGGCTCACTGACTGAAAACACAAGGAACAGTTATTGCCAAGCATTGTTTGAGTTCCAGACCTTCCTCGGGGACAAAGTCATGTCAGGGATAAGGCCCATACCACCTGCCTCGTTGATCAGATACATCCTGTATTGTAAGGAGCCGGGAACAACCAGATCTTTAGTAGACACCCGTTTGGCAGGCCTATTGTTCTTTTCCATAGTGTTGGGAATCCCCAGCTGCTCTGATTTATTTCCAGTGAAAAGATTCATGATAAACTGGCAAAGGAAAAAGGCAGGCCATGGGACTTAAGGCGACCCATCACGTACTACCTGTTGACTCACCTCCTAGTGGCCCTTGACACTGTCTGTTTTGGTGGTTTTGAGGCCTGCCTTTTTTTCTGTGCTTTCTCTTTACCATTCTATGTGGCACTACATGTGAGTGAATAAGCAGCCCCTTCATCCGTGAGACCAGGTGTAGCTAGTTTGCAGCGGGCCAATGTAGCACTAGAACATAAAAAACTTGTGCTGTGCATTCATAGGTTGAAAACTGACAAAAACACAAAGGGTACCAAGGTGAGGGCTCCTGCCCAATCTGTTGCACAAAATTCTATCTAGGTCTGTGCCCTCCTCTCAACAGGTAGCTATGGTTACACGCCGATGGTAGCCTTATTACTCAAAATTAATTCTGGTAGATGCTACGTTTAGCCTTGCAGGCTAGTGGCATATTCATGGAAGGTTATGGTACTCATATTGAGGCGTATTGAGGTGGCTATCATGGCAGCCGAATTGGGTCTGCGTTCTGAGGAGATAATGTCCATCAGCAGATGGCATTCAGGGAGGTTCAGTTGATATGTTAGGCCAGAAGAATATTTTAGGCGTTTGTCTTGCAACTTGTGCTGTCTATTTCAGGTGTGATGTCACGAATGTGCTTCATCTGGATAATAAGGCACTCTTATGTGCAGTGCGTGCATAGGAGAGCCATTGATTGACCTGTTGGCAAGCACCTAGGCATGGCCCCACATCGCCTGTTACTGATCTGGAAAGGGATTCTGGGGATGAGGTGGGATGAGGTAGGAAAAGTTTATGCCGACCATTCTACACATGGTAAAAATGTATCCGCCCCCCCCCCCCCCCATTGCGATGATTATTTATCTGGAAGGCAATGGCTTAACAGCTACATATAGCATGCAGCTAATAAAAAAAATTACAAAGAGATTTCATCAACATGTCAGGTATGTTACCACAGTCAGTCATCATTTGGTCCTGTATCACCCCTGGACAGATTTGGAGGGGGGAGCGGTCACCTCAGGCGATGGAGAGAGCTAGAAGGAAAATTAACAGGTGGATGTGTAGATTTATGCCCACTGTTCAGGGGCTCTATACCTGACATGAATTGTTGGACAAGAGCCCAGGTTTGTTCCGGCCAGACAGGGTGCATTTGTCTGACATCGGCTGGGATATCTCTAATAGTGACTTACAGAATATGTTAGAGATACTGCTAGACAGATTGGCCACAGCTAGGAGAGTGGGGGTTCCCTGGCAAATGTGATCCATTACCAGGGTACAGTGGCATGGTGACCAGTGAGTTAACAGGGCCCCCTCCTAATATAACTTCCCATTCACATTATTCTGACTCTAAGGCAGCTGCCCTCTGGGGAGAGCAAGGTGGAGGGAGACCAGGGACATGACAGGGCCAGTGGCCCAACAGATTGAGATTCAGACCATGATAGGGCCAGCGGCCTAATACATCGATATCCAGACTCCTTGGCACTTTGACAGCAGCCAGGAGAAAGGAAAATGGGCACAGCAGGAGCAGCACTCAACCAAAGTCAACTGACTTCTATGGTCGGGACCTTGGTAGGCCAGTGACCCCAGTGACGCTTCGGCTTCTTCAGCCGGATGTATCTTGTTTTGCCAACGGCTTGTTGGCTTATTGGTTTTGGATGTTGGTCACCAGTGATTATGTGATAGTAATGATAATGTTTTAGTGTGTAATTATGTTGTTTCATTGTTGCTAAATTTCTTTGCTTTGCTGTGAGGCACTTTTCATAACTGCATGGGGGCAATTAATTCAAGATACAAGGGGGCTCTGGGGTGGGGGTGGGGGTTAAGGCAGGGGGGAAGGGGAACGGAATGAAGGCCTAACCCCTGCCTATATTGAGGCTATATCAGAACAGCCACAGGCCCAGTGCACATAGAAAGGTGCTTTTGACCTGGTTTTGAGTATATTTTTACATGAACTGGGCATATGTTTGTATTTTCAAAAGCATGTATGTAAGTTGCCATGACCCTTTTGGTAGCCGGTAATTTTGTGCATGGACAATTCTGTGCATACCAAGCCAAATAAGGAAGGTTTGCATCCATTTTCATTGAAAATCCTCATAAAGCTAAAGTACATGCAGAATGTTTACATCTCTTTGCACCCTTTCAATCTTTTGGTACTAGCTACCAACTTATCACTATTTTACTCCACAATCACCGCAAGGTTTCTCTACTAGTTGGTGCGTATCAGTATTTCACTCACCATCGTACACCAATTTCTTGGATTTCTTTACCCCAACGTTATCTTTATTTTTATCTTTATTTAAAATTTGTTTATCATCTATAAACTAGGTGATGTACAAAGGAACCACAAGAAACCAAAAACATACATAAAACCATGTACAAATACAGAACATAAACAGATCAGACAAAATCCAGAAAAATCTTAAGGACTAATAAAATACCTGGCTGAAAAGCCATGTTCTTAAGGAAATCTTGAAGGACTTCACACTGATTCTGTAGTTTTTTGCATTGAATCATTCAACCACTCCTTGAGCTTCCTTAGATCGCATCTCATTCTTTTTTTTATCTTTATTTTTATGGAAGTTTAATATTATTTCAAATACACTCATATTTGAATAGAAAAACAGAGGTTATATTGCTAATAAAAAAGTAATTGTAAAATAATAATAAGAAAATATCACAGCAATATCCTCTTAGTAAACATAAATATAATGGGGGAGAAGAAAAAAAGTCTAAGGGCAAACAGACCATTCAAATCAGGAAAAAAAGAAGTAAAGAGAAAAAGACAGCATTCTTGACTTGCATTACCTACTCAAATAATCCTCCTCTTAAGAAGGTTGAGGGGAAACAATGCACCTAGCCTCAATAAAGTCCTTCAATTGAACAGGGTCAAAGAAAACATATCTAACTGTATTCATTACAGCAATACATTTACATGGATATCTAACAACACAAGAAGTCCCCAAAGCTAACACATCTTGTCGCATAACAAGACATTTTCTTCTATGCTCCTGAGTAGACCTAGTTAGGTCAGGAAAAACCCAAATCTTCTCCCCTTTAAACAGAACTTCGCGTTTATGAAAAAATAGATGAAGAATATTGTCTCTGTCATGTAAGAACATAAAAGAGACTAGCAAAGTAGCTCGGTTATGAGATGGCAAAGCAGAATTCTCAAGGAACTCGGTTAAATTCAAAAAAGCTTCTTGCTGTGTTCTATCCATATTTTTCTTAGTAGATGGCACATAATGAACCTTTTGAATGGGGGGATAGGCTGACTCCTGGATTTGCAGGTCTTCTTTCATACAAAGCTTGAACATTTCAATTGGAGAAAGTAATGGAATGTGAGGAAAATTCAAAATATGTAGATTCAAGTTCTTAGAAATTTTGTCCAAGCTTTCTAATGTATGTGATACCACAGTAGATGCCTCTGCTTGTTTAGCTTGCAGTTCTTTAATCTCAGAGACTGATTCTCCAATTTAAAGATAGAACCTTCACATGCAGCCATTCATTGTTCTTGATTCAAACATTTAGAGTGAATATCTAATGTTATTGTGACCAAAGATGAAACAGACTTCTCAACTGATATAAGGACGCCCCATAAACCATCCAAAGTCACTCAGAGCATCTCTAACCTGAAGAATGTTGAATGTGTCCCGAATCTGCTGTAAGCCAGAGACTTTGCTAGGTAAGGGAAACTCCACCCACTGCCAGAGCACCAGGAACTGCTCCCTCAAACAGCCTGCCTCCTGGGTTGGCTGGAACTGCTCTGCCACTTTCAGCTGCGATCCCTCAGCAGCAGTAGAGACATAAATGTCACCCGAAGAACAGGAGAAATGGAGAATTGCGCTTGCTCCAGCGAATCTACTCCCCGGCAATGACTGAGTGACCGGGCAGATCAATACCTCACTTCTCATTCTATCTATTCCCACAGGGTTGCCTATACCTGTTGCAGATCTTAGTTTCATCTGCAAAATGGTAGCTTTTTCTAACTAACCCCTCTCCAATATTCCTCGCAAAGATATTGAACAGACAAGGCCCAGGACAGATCCTTATGATATTCCCCTATTCATCCATCTATTTCAGAATAAATTCCATTTACCTTTGTTTCTATCATTCACTGATTTCCCATCTAGTTCACCAACTTAGTAGATTTTAAAAGCCCGGCGCATGCATTCATTGAGGGTTGCATGCACGTCAGGATTATGTGCACTGACCAACTTTTAAAAACCACCCCGATGCATATGTGTCTCCTGCAGTTCGCACATCTCAATGGATTTAAAAAAAGGGCTGCAAGTAAATCCTACTTTATTTTCATTCATAAAATATATGCATGCATATTTTTAAAATAGATAGGTAAAGTTATTCAATGCATTGATATTTTTATTCTATGTATTGCAAATATTCTCGCATAAGCCTACATTAGTGCATATTTTGAAGTGTAGAGCCATATGTACTTCATAAAATGCACATATATCATACAATTGGGTAACAAAATGCAAGCATAGATCTGCTCATGGCTAATAGGTGCATATATGCTGCCACATGCATATAGATATCTGTTCTTATGTTCTTATGTTCTTATCTATAATATCTATACATTATAATATCAAAATGTTTGCTGAAATCCAAATAATTACGGTGCAATTTTCAAACTGCATGTTCATGCTTCTCTTTCGAAAACTATTGTGGGTACGAAGTACATACAAATATTTGCACCTGCTTTCTGTGTGGCAGAACTTTTATAGAAACTCATGTAGATTTGCAAATACAATCTACACATATTTGTTATTATCTGGTATGGTTGTGGACCCTGGATCATAGTGAGAGCTGACTCCACCCACAGGAAGGGATCCTGTAAGGACTCACCATGACAGGGGTGGTCTCAGCAGAGAAGGACACAGAACAGGTGAGACTTTATTATACTGGAATCGTGGGTGGTACCCACAGCATGGAGAGAAGACACAGTCCAGAGTAGTAAGGCTGCTCAATGTTGATACACCTGGTAGTGGCCCACAGAGCGGGGTACGCCAGGAAACTCCTCTCTAGATGACACCCCTTGGGGTGGATCTGGTAGTGGCCAGCAGCGTGGGGTATGCCGAGGATCAGCGAGTAGTAGTTCAGAGAGGTGCAGAAGATTAGCAGAGCGAAGTAGATGATGGCACCTACTCCGGAGTATAGAAAGGTAGCTGGGATGAGCACGGTAATGGCTCGAGGCACGAGGTACACCAGTGGTCCCGTCAGCAAGATGGTGGAAGCGATAATAGCACTCACAAGGCTGAACTGGCAGGATCCCAAATAAGGATAACAGGAATCTTTAGGCAGGAAGGCCCTCCGAGGAGCTGATAGCCAGAACATAACAAGGCCCCCGAGAAGCGGGTACCTAAGGCGTTCTAAGTCCAGGAATTCAGGTAGCAGTTCAAGTAGCGAAGTGAAGCGTCTTCAAATGGAGTAGAATAAGCAGGAAGAAGTCCTTGCTAACTCACTGGAGGGAAGACAGAGAAGAGCCTTGAATGAGGTCATCAATTAGGGTTGGGCCAGGGTTCCCACCCTGGACCCCTTAAATAAGCGGCCGACGGCAACATGTATGCCTAAGGAGAATCAAGGGGCAGAGCCTAACTGGCAGCGGAGTTCGAGCCACAAGAGGAAGCCTCTTGCCCGTGGGGCAGGCTGCGTGGAGGAGTGACGTGCTGCTGGCCTCCCTGCCGGCCGAAGTGGGAGACCGGCCGAGGAAGAAGGTGAGTGCAGTCGGGCACGGCATCCGTGGATGACCGGTGTAACAGTAACCCCTCCTCAAGGCCCCCCCCAGGGGAGCTGTGGTGGTCTGGAGGCCGGTCATCGCCCTGTCTTGTGAATTCAAGATGTGAACCTCTGTGGAGCACAGAGATGGGACCATTTCGGACATATCCTGTGGAAGAACCGAGGATTCCAGAGAGGTCGTGGAAGATAAGAAAGGGTACCCGTCTGCGTTTTTCTGCTGCAAGAGAGCATGTAGATTCTGGATCTCCTGCTCTTTGTAGGCCAGCATGGATATAAGGCCTTGGGTGGCTTATTTATGCGTCTTCACGAGGGCTTCGTTTTCAGATGTCTTATGTGCCAACTGCTCTTTCACCTGTGTGAACCAGCTCTCAAGACATTCTCCCGGAGTGAACCGGCCTCGGTCAGAGTCTCTTGGGATTTCTTTCAAGGAAGAAGAGGTATAGGCAGGGCAGTGGTGACGGTCAGGGACTGAGAAGGTCTTAAGGGTTCTAGACAGGTCTCCGAACATCGTGGGCCCCATTGAATCTGGTCAGGTGAAGACCAGTCAAATTGTGGTTGGTGTTTCTGTAACCATGGCAGGCCCAGAATTACTGGACTCACGGCCGCAGGAAGAATATAGAAAGAGATGGGCTTGGTGTGGTCCGATCCAACTCTCAGAGGTTGTGTGATTCGCGCGACTGTCCCGGGGAGAGGGTCCCCGTGTACTGATGAGAGAACCCTTGGAGGAGTCATTGGAGACGTAGGAAGTTGATACTTATCCACGAGGTCATGCTGAATAAAGTTTGCCCCGGTGCTGGATTCCACCAGGGCTTGAGTAGGAATGCTCGTGGAGGGTAATTCCAGGGAGGTGGGCAAAAGGAATAAGGGCGACCTTGTCATCTCCCGACGCGAAGGTGTCTTCTTCTTGGCAGATTCTCGGGGTAAGGCTTGTTCAATGTCCCCACAAGGTCCCAAGTGGAGGCGAGGAGTGGTCACGGCTGCCGAGGGACAAGTCTGACCCTATTGCATCGGTTCCTCAAGAGGTAGAGGAGAAACCTCTGGTAGGAAGAGAGGATCCTTGAAATGACCTCGTCAGGTGGTGTAATTCTCCCGGGCCTGCTCTTGGAATCTTCGGTTTATCTTCCCCGTGAGATCGATGAGTCCCACAAGGGAGTCAGGAAGTTCCCGTGCCACTAGTTTGTCTTTGATTTGAGTGTTTAAGCCTTCTAAGAACATGGCATTCAGACTATTTCCCTGCCAATTTAGCTCCATGGTCAGTGTACGGAACTCTATGGTGTACTTATACAGAAGACGAGACCCTTGTTTGAGCCAAAGAAGATCTGAGCCCATGGCGGGTAACCTGCCAGGTTCCTCAAAGACTTGTTTGAAGGCCGAGATGAAGTGTGGCAGGTCAAAGAGCATGGGGTTGGAGTGCTCCCACAAGGGCGAGGCCCAGGCCAAGGCCTTGCCATCCAAGAGGAAAAGGATAAAAGTCGTTTTAATGGAGTTGTTGGGGAACAATGCTGGTTGGAGAGAGAAATGCATGTGACATTGGTTTAAAAATCCCCAGGACCGCTTTGGGTCTCCTGAGTAGCGAGGCGGAGTTGGCAGTGGAATTACTGCTCGACCAGGATCCAAAGTTGAGGATGAAGTTGCTGACCTCCAGCAACTTCATCCGATAGGCTGTGACTTGACATGCGACCTTCACCTCGAAGGTCGCATGTCAAGTCACAGCCTATCGGCAACCTCCCCGGCGCACACGTCACACGCCGGAGGTGAGCGGGGGCTTTAAACCCTAGCACTCTCCTCGGGAAATCCCTCTTCTTGCTGCGATCGACGGGGAGGGCACGGCGAGGGCCTGCGCAACTGGCGCCCAGGCCCATCGGGGTAAGGCCTCGCGAGCGCACACACTTACCCCAGACGGCCCAAGCACCGGCCACGAGGCATCCGGACTCTCCTCCTCCCTGCTGCCACAGCCTATCGGCAACCTCCCCGGCGCACACGTCACACGCCGGAGGTGAGCGGGGGCTTTAAACCACAGCACTCTCTTCTGGCGCCACGCGCCGGGCGTCGCACGCACGAAGGAGCGCGCACGAAGGAGCATGACAAATGGGCCTCCCCCTTTGTGCGCCCCTTCGTGCGCACCTCTGCAAATGCTCACACACTTATAGATCTTCTCTCAGCTCTCAGCTTCAGACAAAAAACCTCCCAACACTAACTATTGTGCTCTGGACTTTCGCCTGCACTCTACCAACACACAGCATTCAACCAGCATTCAATGTTGCATGCAACCAGCACTCAGCATTCAACCAGCATTCAATTCAACCAGCATTCAACGCTGCATGCAACCAGCACTCAGCATTCAACCAGCATTCAACGCTGCATGCAACCAGCACTCAGCATTTAACCAGCTTCAAAATTAGTCTCTTCCACTCTGGACTGGTCATATCTCAAACATCCACTTACAATTTTCGATTTTACTAGAACATACACAATAACCATGATCACCTCCCACATTCCAGTTCTAAAATACTCTAACTTCACCACCAATATAATGAGAACGAAGACCGTTAACTCATACTACAAATCTCTCATTCCTATCATGACTTCCCCCTTCACTCAAATCATGGGATTAATGACGTTCTCTATCCTTCTTCTGAACACACACAATCACTACTAAAAAAAGCCATTCTATTAGGGGAAATCCTTACTGATGAGTCCCCTGTCATATGTGCAATAACAGAGACCTGGCTGAAAAGCACTGACGTCCCCATAATAAACCAACTACCAACAGACTTATACGATGTATTCTCCATTCCGAGACCTAAAAAGAAAGGAGGGGGACTTCTACTGGCTACAAAAAATAAATTCAGTCTCACTCTGCAACCCAGTTTACCCCCTCACAAGATTGAAATTGGTCTATTTAAATCAAAAGACCTTCAAATTTGCTTAATTTATGCACCCCCGGGCATATTGGAAAAAAACCCTTCTTCTCTTACGGAATATATTGCTAAATACATTAACATCAACATACCCACCATCATCCTAGGTGACCTAAACCTACATTTCGACCGCGCCCCCTCACACCAGCATGTGAAGCCATACTCTCTACTCTTAGTGCCATCGGACTTAAACAAATTGTCTCAGGCCCAACGCACAATGCTGGCCATACCCTGGATGTGATATTCACGAACTCTCTAATCCTCTCTGACCTCCCCCAATGCACACCCATACCATGGTCAGACCACTACCGAGTAGACACTAGCTGCACAGTCAACGGTAATCACCATGCTACACACCCTAAAAAAAAATTATAGAATTCAGAAAAAAATGCCAAATGGAAGACATCATTGAAGCGCTCACAGAAGATCTCCATAAACTAGATCTCACTGATGCCAACTCGGCCTGTCTGACCTGGCATCAACTCACCAGCTGCATTGCAAATCGACTCTGCCCTCTACTAACAAAAGAGATCAACTCAGAGAAGAAAGATAAAAAACCATGGTACACCACGGACCTCAGAAATATGAAACGCGAACTCCGTAAACTGGAAAAGAGGTGGCGTAAAATCCAAGACCCAACACATCTACAAAAATTCAAAGCACTACTCCACAAGTATCGCAAAACAACTGATGAAGCCAAGAAAAACTTCTACACAACAAAAATTAATCAATACCAGTTCAATCCACGTGCCCTCTTCCAATACGTTTCTAACATAATCTCCCCCTCAATAAACATCAACACTGAAAATGAGGATAAAAATAAATGTGAGAAACTAGCCTCTTATTTCCACGACAAGATTACTAATATCATGGCCCGCTTTTCCTCTCCATCTCTGCCAGTATTCTTATTGCCCACAAGCACCACGAGCTCTTCACCCACACTCACAAATTTTGAAACCTCAACTGCATCAGAAATTGAAGCAATACTAAAAAAAATCAAACCGGCCTTGCACCCCATTGATATCATGCCAACAAAAACACTACTTGCCATTCCTACTAGGATCGCCCCTGCTATTTCTAATATTATCAACAAATCCATTACTGATGGTATTTTTCCTATGCAACTCAAACACGCAATAATAAAGCCCACTCTCAAAAAATCTGACCTGGATCCCTCTGAACCAGCTAACTATCGGCCAGTCTCGAACCTCCCGTTATTGTCGAAAATCTTAGAAAAAGTCATTAACAAACAACTCACAGACTTTCTAGACGAAAATCAATTACTCTTCCCTTCACAATATGGTTTCCGTAAGAACCATAGCACCGAAACCCTGCTTGTGTCCCTCTCAGACTCTATACTAAAAACCCTTGATACTGGTCACTCTTATCTTCTGGCGCTACTTGATATCACCTCGGCGTTTGACACGGTCAACCACAATACCCTCCTCTCTCTCCTCTCACAAATTGGCATCACCGGCACTGCCTTATGCTGGATCCAATCTTTTCTGAAAGATAGGACATACAGTGTCAGGATGGGACACCAAACGTCGAAACCCAGAAATCTATCACAAGGTGTCCCACAAGGGTCCTCTCTATCATCAACGCTATTCAACATTTACCTATCTCCGCTTTGTCGACTTCTTGTGAAATTGGATCTCCGTCATTTCATATACGCCGATGACGTACAGATACTCATCCCCATCAATGATTCACTCTCTAATGCCCTGAAAACTTGGGATTCGGCCCTTGCTGAAATAAAAAATCTACTCACTGAAAACTTTCTGGCAATAAACACTAACAAGACAGAACTCCTCATCATCACGCCACACAAGAACATCACCGCTAACACCACTCCTATCTCAACATCAGACCATCCCCATCTGCAGCAAGTCCGCAGCCTTGGCGTTATGATTGACAATCACTTTTCCTTAAAGAATTTCATCTCGGCCACAATCAAAAATGGTTTCTTTAAGCTACATACGCTTAAAAGAATTAAACCACTCTTACATGCTCAGGACTTCCGGACAGTGTTACAAGCTACAATACTACCGAAACTAGACTACTGTAACGCTTTACTTCTAGGTCTCCCGAAAAACACAATTCAACCATTACAGATGCTGCAAAACGCTGCTGCTCGCTTACTTACCAATACTCGCCGACACGAACACATCACTCCCGCCCTCATGTTCCTACATTGGCTTCCCGTAACTTACAGGATTACTTTTAAAGTACTATCACTCATCCATAAATCAATACACAACCAAGAGATGCAATGGTTTTCTGATCAGTTTATATTCCGCACATCTAACAGGCCAATTAGAAATATCCACCAAGCTAAACTAACCTCTCATCCACTCAAACACATCAAACACGTGTCCACAAGAGACCGTTCTTTCTCCATAGCTGGTATCAACATCTGGAACAATATGCCCTTGGACTTGCGTCTCGAATCCTGCCATAAAACTTTCAAACAAAACCTCAAAACCTGGTTGTTTGAACAAGCTTTCACTCAATGATCATTGACTAATCTGAAATGCAGTTTTTCTGTTTAATTTTTCACCAGCTCCCTGTTCATCTTCACTCCCCTTGTTTGTTTCAACCTGCTAATTTCTCAGTTCTCCATTTACTCCTTCTCTCCCTATGTGCAACATCTGTGACTTAACATTAACTTGACTTAGGATTAGGCCTTTAACAGGTTAATGGCCTTTTTTTCACTCCAGCTTCGTTGTTGAAATAGAATATGCATTGGTTTTATACTTAAAGGAGTTATAGTATGTATATAGTTGTTGAAATAGAATATGTATTGGTTGTATAGTTAAAGGAGTTATAGTATGTACCCCTGAAACCTGTTATTTATGTAAAGCCTGTGGCTGTTATTTGTTTACTTCCTATATAACCTGTTGTATGTAAAGCCTGTTGCTAATTTATTGTTTACTGTAAACCGAGGTGATGTATATCTATACGTACCGCGGTATATAAGAACATCTAAATAAATAAATAAGTCGAGCCAAGAGGTCTTGATGGACAATTAAGCGGTTAATGTCTGCTACCACCATGTCCAGCGTTGACTGTAGATCCTGGAATTTCTGGAGGAGAACAGGAATGGATTTGAGCACCGCCAAGTCTTCCGCTTGGGAATTCATTTAGGTGGTCAATGGAAGTTGACAGTGCCTCAGAAATCACTGTTGTTCTTGACTCTTCTAGGACAAGCCATGAATGTCCTGAAGGGCTGAGAGCTGCACCGGGACCATGGAGTTAGCAATCTGTTATAATCTGGTATGGTTGTGGACCCTGGATCGTAGTGAGAGCTGACTCCACCCACAAGAAGGGATCCTGTAAGGACTCCCCATGACAGGGGTGGTCTCAGCAGAGGACACAGAACGGGTGAGACTTTATTATACTGGAATCGTGGATGGTACCCACAGCATGGAGAGAAGACACAGTCCAGAGTAGTAAGACTGCTCAATGTTGTTATTCCTGGTAGTGGCCCGCAGAGCGGGGTACGCCAGGAAACTCCTCTCTAGATGACACCCCTCGGGGTATATCCAGTAGTGGCCCGCAGCGTGGGGTATGCCGAGGATCAGCGAGTAGTAGTTCAGAGAGGTGCAGAAGATCAGCAGAGTGAAGTAGATGATGGCACTTACTTCGGCATGTAGAAAGGTAGCTGGGATGAGCACAGTAATGGCTCAAGGCACGAGGTACACCAGTGGTCCCTTCAGCAAGATGGTGGAAGAGATAATAGCACTCACAAGACTGAACTGGCAGGATCCCGAATAAGGATAACAGGAATCTTCAGGCAAGAAGGCCCTCCGAGGAGCGGATAGCAGGAACATAACAAGGCCCCCGAGAAGCGGGTTCTAAGTCCAGGAATTCAGGTAGCAGTTCAAGTAGCGAAGTGAATCATCTCCAAATGGAGTAGAATAAGCAGGAAGAAGTCCTTGCTAACTCGCTGGAGGGAAGACAGAGAAGAGTTTAAGTAGCCCGCCTTGAGTGAGGTCATCAATTAGGGTTGGGCCAGTGTTCCCACTCTGGGCCCTTTAAATAAGCGGCCGACAGCGGCACACATGCCTAAGGAGAGTCAAGGGGCAGAGCTTTGCTGGCGGCGAAGTTCCAGCCGCGAGAAGAGGCCTCGCCCTTGGGGCAGGCCGCACGGAGGAGTGACGCGCTGCCGGCCTCCCCGCCAGCCGAATCGGAACTGGAGACCGGCCGAGGAAGAAGGTGAGCACAGTCAGGCATGGCATCCGTGGCCGACCACCGTAACAATATTGAGGTTAATATTTATTTAAAAAAGAAGTAAAACTGATAAGATATCAGGAATATTCAGTAGGAAAAACATCCTGCTAAATATCCTTCAATAGTTATCTGGTTATAAGGGGTGTGCAGCCGGTAATACTCCTTGTTTTTTTCATATTTGTTGATTTTGTTTTTTCATTTTCAGGAAAAGTTTAAGGTGAAATTTAAAAGCCTGCTGCATTCTAAAATTGTGACAAGCATGAAAATGTAGGGCTTACATGCACCGGCCATATTTTAGAAGCCACCTACATGCATGTGTATCTATCGCTGCATGCATATCTTACAAAGAATCAAAAAGGGACATGGTGTGGGTATGGTGTGAATGGGGCAGGTGCGTTCCAGGGTGAGGTCAAGAGATGTGTGCAAATATTTGCATGCCAGGGCATGCACACAGGTCTAATGCTGCATAGCTCTGCTTCTGCTTCGGAAGAGGTGTAAATATAAAAAACAAAAAAAAAAGCCAGTCCTGAGGGGTTTAAAGAGTCTGGGGTAACTGGGGGAAGTGCCAGCTATTAAACCAAGAGGATTTGGTGAACCTAGCTCTACACTGGGTGAACTGGTAGAATTGGTGAAACTGGTCTTGGCATGCACACATGCCGGGTATAAAATTTCATGGCTTATGCAGCCAAAATCCAATTTGCACGGTTGGGTGTGCTTACTTGCAAAATGAGATGTGAATTTTAAAAGCCTGATGTGCGCCAAAATCAGGGGATGTGAGAATATGTCTGGTTTACCCACACCGAGCAGATTTTAAAAGCTGCTCAGATATGCACATATATGCCGCTGTATGCAACTCTCAAAAATTCTCAAAAAGGGTCGGGGCATGTGCATTGACTGGGCAGGGCATGGGCGGTACATGGGTGTTAACCAGAAATTTGTGCATAAATATTTACGCAATCCAGTGCACCGAGGTCCCCTGCCAAGTAACTTTACGTCTGCTATGGATGGTGTATAAGTAAAAAAAAACAAAAAAACGAGCCATTTAGGAGGGGTTTATAAGGTCTGGGGTAACTAAGAACATAAGAACATAAGAAAATGCCATACTGGATCAGACCAAGGGTCCATCAAGCCCAGCATCCTGTTTCCAACAGTGGCCAATCCATAAGAACCTGGCAAGTACCTAAAAACTAAGTCTATTCCATGTAAACATTGCTAATGGCAGTGGCTATTCTCTAAGGGGCAGATTTTAAGAGCCCTGCTCGCCTAAATCCGCCCAAATCCGGGCGGATTTAGGCGAGCAGGGCCCTGCGTGCCGGTAAGCCTATTTTACATAGGCCTACCGGCGCGCGCAGAGCCCCGGGACTCGCGTAAGTCCCGGGGTTCTCCGAGGGGGGCGTGTCGGGGGTGTGTCGGGGGCGGTCCCGGTCGTCGCGATGTTTTCGGGGCGTGTCGGCAGCGTTTTGGGGGCGGGTACGGGGCGTGGCTATGGCCCGGGGCGGTCCGGGGGTGTGGCCGCACCCTCCGTACCCGCCCCCAGGTTGCGGCCCGGCGCGCAAGAGGCCCGCTGGCGCGCGGGGATTTACGCCTCCCTCCGGGACAAAGGTAAGGTGGGGGCTTAGACAGGGCCGGGTGGGTGGGTTAGGTAGGAGAAGGGAGGGGAAGGTGAGGGGAGGGCAAAAGGAAGTTCCCTCCGAGGCCGCTCCAATTTCGGAGCGGCCTCGGAGGGAACGGGGGTAGGCTGCACGGCTCGGCGCGCGCCGGCTATACAAAATCGATAGCCTTGCGCGCGCCGATCCAGGTTTTTAGCAGATACGCGCGGCTCCGCGCGTATCTACTAAAATCCAGCGTACTTTTGTTTGCGCCTGGAGCGCAAACAAAAGTAGGCCTATTCGCGGAGTATGAAAATCCGCCCCTATGTGAACTTAATAGCAGGTAATGGACTTCTCCTCCAAGAACTTATCCAATCCTTTTTTAAACACAGCTATACTAACTGCACGAACCACATTCTCTGGCAACAAATTCCAGAGTTTAATTGTGCGTTGAGTAAAAAAGAACTTTCTCCGATTAGTTTTAAATGTGCCTCATGCTAACTTCATGGAGTGCCCCCTAGTCTTTCTACTATCCGAAAGAGTAAATAACCGATTCACATCTACCCGTTCTAGACCTCTCATGATTTTAAACACCTCTATCATATCCCCCCTCAGTCGTCTCTTCTCCAAGCTGAAAAGTCCTGGAGGCTTTTCAGGCTATTAGACCAGAGGGTTGGAGGATCTACCTGGTAAATGGGTGAATTGGGAATCAACCAGTAAAACTGACAAATGTGTTGCCATGCGTCCCTTTTAAAATGCCTCCACTTACGCAGTAAAGTGGCATTTGCGTTCACAGGTGTATGTCCACTTAAAATTGGGCTACTTCCAGACACGGCAAGGCTATTTTATAACGTGTGCGCATATATGCATGCAATGTCATAAAATAGGTGCATCCCTGGGAGCAGGCTGACACTCGCATGCAAATTTGTGCCCGTGCACCTTTTTCATAATTCACCTTCCTGGCTCACACATAAGCGCGCCAAGGCTATTTTTTAACATGTGCGGGTATATGCGTGTATGTTATAGAATTACTGCATCCCTGGGGGCGGATTTTCAGAGCCCTGCTCGCCTAAATCCGCCCAAAACCGGGCGGATTTAGGCGAGCAGGGCCCTGCGCGCCGGTAAGCCTATTTTACCTAGGCCTACCGGTGCGCGCAGAGCCCCGGGACTCGCGTAAGTCCCGGGGTTTTCGGAGGGGGCGTGTCGGGGGGCGTGTCGGGGGGCGTGCCCGAACCGCGCGGCGTTTTCGAGGCGTGTGGGGAGCGTTCCGGGGGAGGGCCCAGGGGCGTGGCCGCGTCCTCCAGACCCGCCCCCAGGTCGCGTCCCGGCGCGCAGGAGGCCCGCTGACGCGCGGGGATTTACGCCTCCCTCCGGGAGGCGTAAATCCCCCGACAAAGGTAAGGGGGGGGCTTAGACAGGGCCGGGTGGGTGGGTTAGGTAGGGGAAGGGAGGGGAAGGTGAGGGGAGGGCAAAAGGAAGTTCCCTCCGAGGCCGCTCCGATTTCGGAGCGGCCTCGGAGGAAACGGGGTTAGGCTGCGCGGCTCGGCGCGCGCCGGCTATACAAAATCGATAGCCTTGTGCGCGCCGATCCAGGTTTTTAGCAGATACGCGCGGCTCCGCGCGTATCTACTAAAATCCAGCGTACTTTTGTTTGCGCCTGGAGCAAACTGGCCAAATTTAGTGTGGCTGGAGTTCCTGGCTAAACTTAGTTGATTGGTGCCAAAAATCTGGCACGAAGTGGGCCAAGTCCTCTTTAAAAAATGACAATTTTTTCAAAACCCCATCATCTTCTCCCCCCCCCCCATGATACCGATACACCTGTCTGAAAACGAATAGTCCTGCAAAATTCATCCCCTTGCTCCCACCTTCTGTTTTGAAAAATAAATGGTCCCCATCCTCTTCCTGCCTCCCTCCTGATGCTCCTTTTTTAAAATAGAAATAGTGCCCAGCCACAACATAGCTAGATCACCGGAATATTTTGTTTAAAAAAAAAGGAGCATCTAGAAGGTGGGAGCAGGGGATGGAGTCTGCCAGACTAATGTTTTGGAAATAAAGGTCATCAGGAAGGTGGAGGATAGGGGATGAACCTGCTAGAACTTATTTTATTTTTTATACTGAGGGAGAGAGCTTGGTTGGCCAGATATAGGACTGCTGTTGCAGAGCCTAGAGTTGTCTGGCTAAAGCTTAGAGTTACTAAGCTACAATAAGGTGATCACAAGAGTAAAAAACCTGCAACACTGAAAATAAGCTGCTTTGTGTGCATTTTTTATGCGCACTAAAATGAAATTTGGGTCACCCCAAATTATAAAGGCCCGAACCGCGTGAAATACAAAATTTCAACGAAATTGCCTGATTCGTCCTGGTTCGGGGAGCCCGAAACACGATTTTCGGGAAAAATTTGTTTTCGGGTTTAGTGCGCACTAACTCCCATTAGTGCGCGCTAATGAAAAAATGTTAGTGCGCACTAAAATGAAATTTGGGTCACCCCAAATTATAAAGGCCCGAATCGCGTGAAATACGAAATTTCCAGCGATGGGCTGAAAATGAAGCTCAAACCAATAGGTTCAGGCTTCACACATCCCTGTTAGAGTGCACATAAATGTGAATTTTAAAAGCATTACACATGCCAAAGATGGGAGATATGCACACAAGTGGAGCCAGCACGCACTGCGTAGATTTTAAAAGGTGCCCATGTATACACGTATCTCCCAGTATGTACACACATCAAAAGTTCAGTAAAAGGAGTGGGCTGTAGACTGGTCAGGGCAGGTCATTGGCGTGTCAGGGGAAGGCCAAGAGATGTGCGCACAGGTGCATGCCAAGTTACCCTTCTGCATAACTTTACTACTGCTATGGATGGCATGTAAGTATAAAAACAAAAAAAATCTAGGTTACTCAGCGGGGTTTTAAGGGTTGGGGTTAGCAGGGGGAAAGGGAGGGTAATAAATTAGGGGAGTTTGGAAGTGTTATTCCTAAACTGGGCAAACTGGGAACAAACTGGGAAAACACAGTATGGCGCCAGTGCGTGTCCCTTATAAAATTCCCTCCACTTGCGCAGTAGAGGTGGCATTTGCACGCACATGCAAGCATCCCTATAAAATTGTGAAACACATGTACGTGTGATCAGCCTAATTTATAACGTGCGCCCATAGACGTGCCTCTGGATGCGAACCAGCATACGCACATACATGCATGCCCACGTGGCTGTTTAAAAGTTACCATCATAATCTGCTTCCATGCATTGTTTTATATGAACTGATTAGAGGTGTTCAAGGGGAAATAGTTGGTATGAAAATAGTAATTACGCACATACTTTTTGATTTAAAAAAATATACACATAAGTGTACAGGGAAAAATTACTTCAGTAAAAGTGTGTGGATTCTTTTCCAGTTACACATATTTTCAAAGCAAACTCCTATGTGCGTTCAACTGCGTGCTCACTGCCGCGCTAAGCCGAATGCCCCTTATTGCATCCACCTGAATGTGGCTAAAAGCCTGCACATTGACTTTTATCCACATTGAAGGAGGGTGATTTTCAGACAACAGATTAATGTAAGCAAAACACATTTTACCCACAATAATCAATTTGAAAATTGTCCTCTGGAAGGGCCATTTTCAAACGTTTAATATTCAGTCCATACCAATTTATCAAGATAGAAGGGCTGTCTGGAAATTCCCCATCCTCATCACATGTGGGCTTTCTGCACAATGAGAGATGGCATGCCCAGGGATGTATTTAGGTTAGGGAGGAAAATAATGGGGGTAATTTTTAAAATAATTTTCAAGCATAAAACTGGGATTTCCATGTGTAAATATACTTTACCTGAATAAGTGGGCTTTTGAAAATTGCTAAAATATATCTTATTGAATTGTCCATAGAATATTCACATTTGAGTGCACATTACACTCGTAAATGTCTTTTTTAAAATAGCTTCAATAGTATGTTACATGTACATGTGTAACTCCTTTTAAAATTACCTCCAATGTGTTTTGGTTTAAATTTTCAAATAAATTGTTGCGGTCCCGGTCGCTAGACTAGCGACCGGATCCTTACCTATTCTTCCCACTCTCAGCTACGCTGAGGCCCGCTGTGGTTCGGGCCTGCCAGGCCGCGTTGCGGCGATGTCTCCACGAGGGAGATGCCGCCGAGGCCCGATCATGGCCCCGCCCCCACTATGGAACACGCACGCGCATGAAGGGGAGCTATTTAAAGGTCCAGCACCCGGAAGTGCTGGACAGCCCCCAAAATGACATCAGACGCCGGCAGGGTATTTAAGCCGGCGTCTGCCTGCACCAAATCGCCTTGCAACGAGGTCTCTCCGTGTGAGAGTCTAGTTGCTCCTGCTGTTCCTGAATCCGCTCCTGCTGTTCCTGAATCCGCTCCTGCTGTTCCTGAACCTGCTTCCACTGGATTGCTTCTCTGGTTCCGACTCCGGCCTGCTCCTGATTGTCTGTGCCTGCTGCCTGCCTCGACTTCTGGATTGTCTTGTCTTCTCTCCGCTGTTGTCACCTAAGTCCCAGAGGTCCTGGTCCTCACAGGCTCCTCCTGGGGGGGCCGAGAACTTCCAGGGTGAAGATTCCTTCGCCTCGATACCTTGCTGCCTTCACCTAAGTCCCAGCGGTCCGCATCCTCACGGGCCCGGATCTCCAGGGTGAAAACTTCACTTGACCTTCCAGCCAAAGTTCCGCCTCCCGGCCTTTCTTCTTTGCGGAGCTTCGGTTCCGCCAGGCCGGCCCAAGGGTCCACCATCCAGTCTGCAACAGTAACATAAATCACATTATTTTAATGGAAAAAGAACCCACAATTAAAAAACCTAGGTGGAAATATATCTGGGTTCTTGTTACCCACAGCAAATTTCAAAGTGAAATTCCTTAAATACATTCCCTTTGAATATTGGTGAAAAGACTAGAGGTATCAGAGGATTTTACAGTAGAGTAGGCAGTTTAAGAAGTAATACAGCTAAAACTGTTGTGCTCCGCGGCTATGGCGCCCCACGACCGCGTTCCCCTACCTGACTCTCAACGCCATGAAAGCCCCGGAGGAGGGCTCCGACTCGGGCCCGTGCTGCCCGCTGCAGGGGAAGCCGTCCTGCTTCCTCAGCGGCGTTTCTCCTCCACCAGGGAAGATCCAAGATGGCCACCGCCATGGAATCCAAGATGGCCGCCATCAACTCATTTGCATTTAAAGGGACCGGTCCCTTTAACTAGACTTACCTGCTTCCAATGATCCAGAGCAGAGGTAGTATATACGGAGGCTTCCTCTGCTCATTCCTTGACTTGGCAAAGTCTCTTGTGAGTGTTGTTTGAGTCTGCTTGCCTCGGTGAGTTCCTGCTTCTTGCTCCTGTTACGTCTTGGTGTTCCTGGTTCCTGACTTCGGATTGGCTTATGGTGATTCTCTGGTTCTTGACTTCGGATTGGCTTACGGTGATTCTCTGGTTCCTGACTTCGGATTGGCAAGCGGCGATTCTCTGGTGCACGACCTTGGACTGGTGAGCGACGACCCTCTGGCACTCGACCTAGGACTCCTCCAAGACTCCGTCTCCAAGGGCCCACCTAAGTCCCAGCGGCCTGGGTCCCTACGGGCTCCTCCTGGGGGGACCGTGGGCTTCCAGGGCGAAGTTCCAGTTGGCCTTTGCACCATAGCTTTGACCTCCCTAGGTCCACCTAAGTCCCAGCGGTCGGGTCCCTACGGGCTCCTCCCGGGGGGACCACAGACCACCAGTGGTGAAGACTCAGCGCCTCATCTCGTCTCTTCATCGCCTCCGTATTCGCCTTAGCCTCCAGTGCCAAGGGTCAGCTGGTCCCGCCTCCTGTTCTGCCTCGCCACCCGACAAGAGACCCTACGGACCCTCCGAAAGGTATACCATCCTCTTGTCGGCCAAGGGTCCACAAGCCTGAGCATAACAGATTGCCAAGTCCATGGACCCGGCAGAGGCATCTGCCCGCCAGGCCATTCCGGGAATGGCCCAGCGCCTGAAGGAGCAACAACAGACCCTCGATGCCCTGGTCTCTGCGGTACAGGGCCTGACCCAGCGCCTTGAGGCATTAGGGCCCATGAACCCACGCTGCCATCTCCACCTGTTGCTCAAGGAGGCCGCCCTACTCAGCCGCACACTGTCCAGGTTTCCAGGGGCGACCTGAGACAAGGAATTCCCACTCAACTCCCAGCACCCTCTCGATACGCCGGAGATGCTAAGCTGTGTCGAGGCTTCCTCAGCCAGTGCCAGGTTCGTTTTTCCTTGCTCCCCGCGCAGTTTCCCAATGACTTGGTCAAAACCAGCTACATTATGTCCCTGCTCGACGGTAGGCCTCTGATCTGGGCCTCGCATCTGTGGGAGAGAAGGGACCCCATCTTTGAAAACTTGAGCCAGTTCCTGTCTGCCTTCCGGCAGCTGTTTAATGAACCTGTCCGCAAATCCACTGCGGTCTCTGAGTTACTCCGATTGCGACAAGGTGCTTGGACTGTGGCCGAATACGCAATGGAGTTCCGTACCCTGGCCACAGAGTTGAATTGGAGAGATGACTGCCTCCACAGGATCTTTCTGGAAGGACTAGCCTCACGCCTTCAGAACGAGCTAGCGGCGAAAGAACTTCCGGAAGACCTCGACGGCCTGGTAGAATTGGCCAACCGAGTAGATCACCGGATGAGGCTTCGCCTCCCAGTAGTCAAGGCTCACCACCTTCCAAGAATGCTTCTGAAGTTCCTGGAACGTCCGCCGAGGAACCCATGGACTTGGGTCGCGGGAGAGTCTCCCCACAGGAACGTCGCAGGTGGATAGGGGACGGACTCTGTTTTTACTGCGGAGCAGCGGGCCATCAGATAGCAGTATGCCTGACTCGGCCGAAAAACACCCGGGCCTAGGACCGAAAGGAGGTCTCATCCTGGGCCGTGCTTCTCCAGTACCTCCACTTATGCTACCAGTTGCGTTAACCTTCGCCGGCGGCGAGTTCCACACTTTGGCCTTGGTGGACTCCGGCGCCGGGGGTAACTTCATCATGAAGAGTCTGGCGGAGCATTTGGACTTACCACAAGCTCGCCTTCCAGTGCCTTTAGTCATCTGCTCCATTCAAGGGAAACCTCTCCCAGAAGGCGTGACACACACCACAGTTCCGGTCCCACTGAGGGTTGGAATCCTCCACCAGGAGCGCATGCCGTTGTATGTTCTGGAGTACTCCATACACCCAATCGTCTTGGGCCTTTCCTGGCTGCAGGAGCACGAGCCTCAGTTCAACTGGAAAACTCTGCAGTTGTCTCGCTGGGGGCCGAAGTGCCACGGCAACTGCCTCCAAACCATGGTTCCCGTCCCCTGTCCCGTGGCTTCCACCAGCCTTCCTGGTCTGCCGGCCCCTTATGCCTTGTTTGCAGATGTATTCTCGAAAAAGAAGGCCGAGGTACTTCCACCCCATCATCCCTTCGATTGCGCCATCAATCTCCTCCCTGGTACTGAGCCTCCTTGGGGCCGCACCTACGCCCTCTCGCCTGCTGAGACACAGGCCATGAATGAGTACATCAGAGAGAACCTGGAAAAGGGCTTCATTCGAAAGTCAAAGTCACCCGCAGGAGCGGGGTTCTTCTTCATCGGGAAGAAGGATGGGACACTTCGCCCGTGTATTGACTACCGGGGCTTGAATGCCATAATGGTCAAGGACCGTTACCCTCTGCCTCTCATCTCTGAACTCTTTGACCGATTACAGGGGGCGAGGATCTTTTCTAAGCTAGACCTCAGAGGGGCGTATAACCTCATTCAAATCAAGGAGGGGGACGAATAGAAGACGGCCTTCAACACCTGAGACGGCCACTATGAGTATTTGGTGATGCCGTTCGGGCTCTGTAACGCCCCTGCCGTATTTCAGAATACCATGAACGAGATCCTCCGTGACCTCTTGTACCAGTGCGTGGTCGTATACTTAGACGACATCTTGATATTCTCCAAAGACTTAGCGGCCCACCGCCAACATGTCGTCCAAGTGTTACAACGCCTAGGAGAGAATAGATTATGTGCGAAGCTCGAAAAGTGCCAGTTCGAGCAAGAGTCTCTCCCTTTCCTGGGATATATAGTCTCCAGTCAGGGATTCCGTATGGATCCACAAAAGCTAAAAGCCATTCGGGAATGGCCACAACTGCCTGGGCTAAAGGCACTTCAAAGATTTCTGGGCTTCGCCAATTATTACCGCTCTTTCATTCCCAACTACGCCTCCGTTGTCGCTCCTATGACGGCCCTGACCCGAAAGGGCGCAGACCCCAAAAATTGGCATCCAGAAGCGGAAACCGCCTTTTGTCGCCTCAAGGAGGCATTCATGCAACAACCTTGCCTCAGGCACCCGGACCCGCAGCGGCCATTTTTTGTCGAGGTGGATACATCCTCGGAGGGAGTGGGGGCCGTACTGAGTCAGGCCTCCGACGGCCATAAACTACGTCTGTGTGCCTTTCTCTCCCGCCAGTTCTCGCCGGCAGAACGGAATTATGCCATTGGCGATAAGGAGCTCCTGGCCATCAAGGTGGCCTTAGAAGAGTGGCGCCCATGGCTGGAAGGGGCTCAATACCAGTTCACCGTCTTCACAGACCACAAGAATCTGGAATATTTGCATCGCGCTCAGCGTCTCAACCCACGACAAGCCCGTTGGGCCCTGTACTTTACCCGCTTCAATTTCATTCTCAGGTATAGACCGGCTGTGAAGAACGTTAAGGCTGATGCCCTGTCACGGGTATTTGAGTCTACGGAAGAGGCCGAGGAGCCACAGTTTATAATCGAGCCATCCCGTATCCTGTTGTCGGCCACCACAACCATCCCACCCGGGAAGACACTAGTTCCGCCATGTTGGCGGAAACAAGCCTTGGCATGGGCTCTCGACTCCCGTTGTTCCGGCCACCTGGGATAATCCCGGACATTACAGACCTTGCGACGGTATTACTGGTGGCCACGGATGAATAAAGACGTCCAGGCGTACGTGGAGTCCTGCCAGTCGTGTGCCCGCCACAAGAGGATCCCCGGTGCAGTTCCAGGCTTACTTCAACCCTTACCGGCGCCCTCAGAACCCTGGACCCATGTAGCAACCGATTTCGTGGTGGACCTGCCGCGATCCAGCAGCAACACCGTGATCTGGGTGGTCGTCGACCGTTTTAGTAAAATGGTGCATTTTGTACCATTGCCAGAATTGCCATCTGCGCCACAGCTGGCCCAGCTGTTCGTCCAGCATATCTTTCGGCTACATGGCCTGCCCCAAAGTATTCTGTCGGATCGAGGCCCTCAATTCACAGCCAAGTTCTGGAGGGCTCTCTGTCAAAAGTTCGACGTCACCCTGGATTATACGTCGGGCTATCACCCTCAGACCAATGGTCTCGCGGAGCGAACCAACCAGACGTTGAAGCAGTTCCTCCGTGTCTACGTCAATGAAAAGCAAGATGACTGGGCTAGCTTGTTACCATGGGCTGAATTCGCTCTTAACTCCCATCTCTCCGCAGCTACGGGATCCTCTCCGTTCCAAATTGTGTATGGAAAACAGCCACGACCGCCTCTGCCCGTGCCCATCACCGTGCCATCTCCGCTGGCCCAGCTCTCTGCAGAAGAGCTACATCGCCTGTGAGTCTCCACACAACGCGCCCTGATCAAGGCCGGTCAGGTGGCAAAGAGGTATGCAGACCAACGGAGAAGACCTTATCCACCTTTTAAACCGGGCCAAAAGGTTTGGCTAAGTACACAGTTCATCCGGTTGAAGCTGCCTTCATCGCAACTGGCCCCGCGATTCATCGGGCCGTTTCCCATTATCCGACAGGTGGGTTCTGTCTCTTACCAACTCCGTCTCCCTCCGTCTCTCAAGATACACAACACGTTCCACGTCTCCCTCCTAAAGCCTCTGGTATTGTCATGGCCCTCCAGCACACCTCCTACTCCTCAACCTGTCGCCTCTGAAGATGACCTTACCTACCAGGTCCGGGAGGTGTTAGATGTGAGAAAACATCATAGGAAATGGGAGTATCTACTGGCATGGGAGGGCTTCGGTCCCGAAGAGAATTCCTGGGAGCCCATGGCTAACATCCTGGATCGGAGTCTATTGGACCAGTTCCACCGAGACCACCCGTCCAAACCCAGGCCTCCGGGGAGATGCCCTAAAGAGGGGGGTACTGTTGTGCTCCGCGGCCGTGGCGCCCCATGACCGTGTTCCCCTACCTGACTCTCAACGCCATGAAAGCCCCGGAGGAGGGCTCCGACTCGGGCCCGTGCTGCCCGCTGCAGGGGAAGCCGTCCTGCTTCCTCAGCGGCGTTTCTCCTCCACCAGGGAAGATCCAAGATGGCCGCCGCCATGGAATCCAAGATGGCCGCCATCAACTCATTTGCATTTAAAGGGACTGGTCCCTTTAACTAGACTCACCTGCTTCCAATGATCCAGAGCAGAGGAAGTATATAGGGAGGCTTCCTCTGCTCATTCCTTGACTTAGCAATGTCTCTTGCGAGTGTTGTTTGAGTCTGCTTGCCTCGGTGAGTTCCTGCTTCTTGCTCCTGTTACGTCTTGGTGTTTCTGGTTCCTGACTTCGGATTGGCTTACGGTGATTCTCTGGTTCCTGACTTCGGATTGGCAAGCGGCGATTCTCTGGTGCACGACCTTGGACTGGTGAGCGATGACCCTCTGGCACTCGACCTAGGACTCCTCCAAGACTCCGTCTCCAAGGGCCCACCTAAGTCCCAGCGGCCCGGGTCCCTACGGGCTCCTCCTGGGGGGACCGTGGGCTTCCAGGGTGAAGTTCCAGTTGGCCTTTGCACCATAGCTTTGACCTCCCTAGGTCCACCTAAGTCCCAGCGGTCGGGTCCCTACGGGCTCCTCCCGGGGGGACCGCAGACCACCAGTGGTGAAGACTCAGCGCCTCATCTCGTCTCTTCATCGCCTCCGTATTCGCCTCAGCCTCCAGTGCCAAGGGTCAGCTGGTCCCGCCTCCTGTTCTGCCTCACCACCCGACAAGAGACCCTACGGACCCTCCGAAAAGTATACCATCCTCTTGTCGGCCAAGGGTCCACAAGCCTGAGCATAACAAAAACAGCATAAGAGCTATGTGAGTATTTTGTCATGCAAAGGGCATTCATGAAATGGGAAGCGTTTACACCTGTTGCATTATACGACAAGGTATTGATCAGCAAGGTAAACCAATTAACTAACTTTAATGAATTGATGGGCTGAAAGAACAGGATAGCATGATTAATGATCTAGTTATAAGAATAAGAATTTCCGAGCAGTGACGTATGAGAAATCATATCTCTGTAATTAAAAGTAATTAGCAGATAATGGCAATTACTATCTAAACATCTGATGTTGGCCAGAGGAAAAAATATAACTGAATACATTCCATTCACTTTTACTGTTTTAGTCAAAAGAGGAGTCATTTTTACTTTAGGAACAGCATAGAGGATTTTGATTTGGATACATGCTAATTACACAAAAGACCTTGGTTAGAAATTGAGTTCTCAGTTTTCAGGGAAAGTAACTTTTAAATCAGTGCACCCGGGTGCTCGTTCGTTGGCCTACACCCAGGGCCGCAACCAGTTTATAACATACTCGCATATGGGTGCGCATCTTAGAAGGTAGCCTGACTGCATGCACTGCACGCAAATGTCACTTCTGTCGTGTAAGTGGGGGGATATTAAAAGACACCATTACCAGTTTTTCCAAGTTTGTTCTCAGTTTGCCCAGGTAAGGGTTTAAAACACCACTGATCTGCAGGGGACCCTGGCATGTGCCAATGCTTGTGACGTATTTACACATAAATTTCAAGTTTGAATTTAGGAACGTCCATGTCCTGCCCAGACCATGCCCACACCCTGACCCTTTTTTGAACTTTATATTTATGCATGCGGCGGCAAGTACTTGCGTATCTGGCTGGCTTTTAAAATTTGCCCAGTGTGCGCAAGCCCGACTTGTGCACGTATTTCCCAGTTTGGGCGCACGCCAGGCTTTTGAAATAATTCTTAAAGTGTTTTAAATACCTAAATCAGCCCCTTTGACTAAGCCACCTAGGACTAAGCCTATTTTTAGTAGGCAACTAAATTTAGGTGGCTAGATTATGGGCGGGCATGGAGCTGGCATAAAAATAGTTAAAATGTTAGATGCTTGCTACTGAATTTCAGTGCTAAGCAACTAATTTTGACTCCTAAATCTTGACAAATTAATTGCAGGCCTAAATTTAAGATACTTTTCAGCTGAAAAGCATCTAAATTCAGCTAAAATTTAACTAAATATAGGCATCTAAAACTAAGCACCTAAGTGTTATTTGAAAATTGACCACTTAGATATTTGTTGTGTCCGTCGGTTGCAGACAGCTGTGACCACTCTGCCTCACCTCTCTTTTACCCTTTTCCACCTCCATTGGAAGAATGGCTACCTCCGATGCTGTTTGCCGAAACCCTCAGCATCTCTGAGCCAGCATGGGCGTCCCCGTCTACCATGCTTCTTCCTGTGGCCTCCTGCCTATGTTTTAGAATATGTCATGGCGGGAACCTCAGGGGCGGCCCCACTGCATGACGTCAGTACCTCCGGGTATTTAAACCTCTGCTCCGCTCCAATTGAACGAGTTAGCAAGGACTTTGGTTTTGCTACTCTGACCACTTCTAAGCTACTCGCTTGGATTCCTCATTACGCTCCAGGGTATCTCGCTACTACGGAAGCTCTGGGTACCCGCTCCTTGGGGGCCTCTCACTTCTACTCGCCCTCCGGGGTTAATCTGCCTAACCTTAAGGACACCCGCCCCTCTGGGGTCCTGTCTGCTTTCTTTCAGGAACCCTCGGCGCTCCTAGGTACTCACTTCTCGAGGGCCTATTCTTCTCAGGGTATCCTGCACCTCGGACCTTGGGTCCCTCTCTTCATTCAACTACCGAAGGAACTTATCAGCACTGCTACTCTGTGAGTATCACTATGCTCCAGCTCTCCTCATTCCACCCTTCAGGTTCACAGCCTATCCCGCACTGTGGAACACTACCGGACCTTTGCTACATCTGGGTGAGACCTTCATCTTAAGAGACTGTCTGAGCTACTGTGATATCGCTGGACTATAGCACTGTCCATTCCTTGGGCAAGATTCTACTCATCAACTGCAGTATAATAAAGCTTTCTCTCCTCAGTGTCTGCCACTTCGACCAAGAGTCCACAATATGCCACAAACCCAACAGATTGCTAACTCCATGGACTCAGCTCAGCTCGCAGCCTTGCAGGCCATTCCTGGCCTAGCCCAGTGGATCAATGAGCAACAAAAGTCTCTGGAAAGCCTGGTTGCTGCCTTCAATCAGTTACATGCACAACTGAATACGTCGGCAACTCCAGTGAAAGAATTGCTGTCTCCGGTGGTGACTGTCAAGATTACCGTACCGTTATCCATGCCTACCCACTTCACGGGTGAAGCACAGATGTGCAGAGGGTTTGACAACCAATGCAGTATGCATTTTTCTTTGCAAACTACCCTCTTTCCCACAGAAGCTTCCAAGACCACCTATATCCTATCTCTACTTGAAGGAAGAGCCTTGGCTTGGGCTTCACCATTATGGGAATGTGAAGATCCTATCCTGAATGACCTATCAGGATTTCTGAAAATTTTCAAGTCTGTCTTCGATGACCCAGCTCGCCAGACCGTCGCTGGATCTGCTCTGCTTAATCTCCAGCAAGGTAATAAGCCGCTAACAGACTATGATATCAAATTCAAGACTTTAGCATCCGAACTACACTGGGACACAGGATGTTTACGTGCTATCTTCATGAATTGCCTCAACCCTCACTTAAAGGATGAACTGGTGGCTCGCGATCTGCCTGATACCCTTGAATCTCTCATGGAACTGCCTGGGAGAATAGACCACCGTATTCGAGACTGAACTTAAGAGACATGTCCTTGGAAGCTCGTCCTGGGAGCTAACCATCCCAAACCTGTGTCAATTGCCTCCAGCCTACCACCTGCTCCCTTAGAAGAAGATGAGCCTATGCAACTAGGACGAAGTCATTTAACTTCTAAAGAAAGACGATTCTGCAAATGCATGGGGTTATGCATGTACTGTGGCCAATCAGGCCACACCATCCAAATCTGTCCCATCTGTCTGGGAAACTGACAGGCCTAGGATCCGCAGGAGGACTCCTCCTAGGCCTCACCACTCCAACTCCTCCATTATCTCTACCAGTCTCAATTATCTGCAGAAGCCTCAAGTTTCAGACCCTTGCCCTCATAGAATCCAGAGCTGGAGGAAATTTCATCTTAAAACGCTTAGTAGAACATCCATGGATTCCTACTAGGGATGTGAATCATTTTTTGACAATTTAAAAAATTGTCTGATATTTTTTAAATCGTTAAAAATCGTTAGAGTATCCGTGCCATTGGCCGGCCCCTGTCACATGGTAGGAGCACTGGATGGCTGGCGCCAGCCATGGCCCGCACCATTTTTAAAGATGGCACCAGCCATCCAGTGCTCCTACCATGTGACAGGGGCCAGCCAATGGCACGGATACCCTGTCACATGGTAAGGGCAAAGGGCCATCGGTGCCATTTTTATTAGCGCAGTCGATGGCCTGAGAGCGTGAGATCGCTCCCCGCGCCCCCACTGGACCACCAGGTAATTTTAAAATGTTTTTGGGGGGGTCAGGAGGGTGGGGGAAGCTAAGGGGTTGGTTTTTAAGGGTCGGGTGGGTTTTTTGTTTATCGGCTCGAGCGCAGCCGATAAACAAAAACCCAATCGGGCCGGATGATAAAAATTTTAAGATTTGAATCGGAACCGGAACCGATCAGATTCTGGTTCCAATTCACATCTCTAATTCCTACCACACCAATAGCTAAGCCATTGCTATTGTCTTCAATCCATGGGGAACCACTGCCTGGAGAGGTTCCGTTAATTACCCAGGCCATCGGCCTGTGCACCAGAGCTTTTCACTCGGAAACCATCTCATTCCTTGTAATTGGAAAAGGGCATGCATCTGGTGGTACTTGGACTGCCCTGGCTACAAGATCATATGCCACAGTTTAACTGGGCAATGCTGAAATTATCCCGGTGGGGACCTGGCTGTCATGGCCGGTGTCTCACGGAAGTCTTGCCGCTAATATGCATGCCTACTACACCATCTTTACCAGGTTTACCTCCACAATACGCCTCCTTCCAGGATGTCTTCTCTAAACAAGCAGCAGATGTACTTCCTCCTCACAGAGTTTTTGACTGTGCTTTAAACATGAAATCCAATATGGAGCGTCCAAAAGGAAGAATTTACCCACTTTCTGTAGCAGAAACTAAGGCCATGTCCGCCTATATACAAGAGAACCTTCAAAAGGGATTTATCAGACCCTCCAAATCCCTGGCTGGTGCAGGATTCTTTTTTGTGGGAAAAAAAGATGGCACCTTACGTCCCTGCATCGACTATAGGGGTCTGAAGGAAATTGCCATCAAGGAACGGTATCTCCTACCCTTAATTTCTGAACTATTTGACAGACTCCAGGGAGCCAAGATATTTTCTAAACTGGATCTCAAAGGAGTTTACAACTTGGTGCGCATTCATGAAGGTGATGAATGAAAGACAGTCTTTAACACCCACGAAAGACACTTCAAATAACTCGCCATGCCCTTCGGACTAAGTAACGCACCTGCAGTCTTTCAAAATATGATGAACAACATCTTACGGGACTTATTATATCAATGTGTAGTAGTGTATCTTGATGACATCCTGATCTTCTCCCAGGATCTACAAACACACCAAGAGGATGTCAAGAAGGTTTTAAGACACCTACAGGAGTACCACTTATACACGAAACTCGAGAAGTGTGAGTTCCACAAGGAATCTGTACCCATCCTGGGATACATTGTTTCAAGAAACGGGTTTCAGATGAACCCCAAGACATTAGAAAGCATCCGAGATTGGCCCCAACCTACAGGCCTGAAGGCACTGCGCTGCTTCTTGGGCTTCACGAACTACTACTGTTCCTTTATCAAGAACTATTCATCATTGACGGTTCCTCTCACTGCAATGACCAGAAAGGGAGCTAACCCTTCCATCTGGTCTCATGAAGCAATATCAGCTTTCCTGTCTCTCAAAGAGGCTTTTCAAAAAAAGCCATGCCTTCTCCATCCAGACCTGCATCGCCCATTCATCGTCGAGGTCAACGCATCGGACGTCGGCGTGGGGGCGTTTTGTGCCAGTACAGCAAATCCAACATACTCCATCCCTGCTCCTTCTTCTCAAAGCCGTTCTCACCTGCCGAAATAAATTACAGAATCAGAGACAAAGAGTTACTCGCAATTAAACTGGCCTTTGAGGAGTGGCATCCTTGGCTGGAAGGCGCAGAGCATCAAATAGTAATGTACACCGATCACAAGAACTTGGAGTACCTCAGACATGCACAACGACTCAATCACCATCAAGTAAGATGGTCACTGTTCTTTAACAGATTCAATTTCCTTTTGAAATACCATCCGGGAGAGAAGAACACCGGGGCTGATGCCCTGTCACGATCCTTCTCCTCTCAGGATGTGCCTGACGAACCCCATCACATTATTGATCCAGGGAAAGTGGTTCTTGCAGCCACTCATGTTGTACCCACTGGGAGGATGGTTGTGGCTAGAAATCAAAGGAAGAAGCTGTTGAAGTGGGTGCACGATTCCCACCTGGCCGGCCATCCTGGTCAGAGTTGTACTTTGGCCATGTTACAGCGGTATTACTGGTGGCCAACTATGAAAAAGGATGTACAAGCTTATGTGGGTTCCTGCGCTGTCTGTGCCAAGCAAAAGCCACTAACCGGACGTCCTTGGGATCTGCTTCAACCCCTGCCAGAGCTGGATGAACCCTGGACACATATAGCAACCAATTTTGTGGTAGACTTACCACTCTCCAATGGGAACAATACCATTTGGGTCGCCGTTGATCGTTTCTACAAGATGGCACATTTTGTAGCCTTACCAGGATTACCTTCAGCAATGGAGTTAGCGAGACTCTTCATCAAACGTATCTTCCACCTTCATGGAATGCCTAAGTATATTCTGTCCAACAGAGGAGTACAATTCACTGCTAAGTTCTGGAGAGCCCTATGTCAAAAATATGACATCTCATTGGACTTGACCTCCGCTAACCACCCTCAGTCTAATGGACAGACTGAAAGAATGAACAGAACGCTTAAACAGTTTCTACGGTCCTACGTTAATTCAAGACAGAGTGACTGGGCGGAACTGCTGCCTTGGGCAGAATTTGCTATCAACTCACATCCTGCTAAATCTACGGAGTCTTCTCCCTTCCAACTCATCTATGGATGACAACCACTTCCTCCTCTGCCAATTCCCTTATCAGTGGCTTCTTTTGCCACACAGGCCACTGCAGCAGGGTTATCTCAGCTTTGGAAGCTAACGAAGGATCTACTCCTTAAAGCAGAACTGAAAGCAAAAATGATCTATGATGCTCGCCATCGAGAGGTGACTCAGTTTCAGCCTGGAGACAAAGTCTGGCTGAGTACCAAGTTCCTCCGTCTTAAACTACCTTCAGCACGTTTTGCACATCACTATGTAGGACCCTTTCCTATCCTTCGGCGCTTGGGAAATCTGACGTACAGTTTGAAACTATCCCCATCAATGAGAATACATAATGCCTTCCATGTCTCTCTGTTAAAACCCTTGATGCTCTCAGAGTTCTCTAAGAAGACCCCAGAACCCAATAACCTGGACACGGTGGACGATATTGCGTATGCTGTAGATGACATCTTGGATGTCCACAAGAGAGGCAAGACATGGGAATACATCATCTCCTGGGAGGGTTATGGACCAGAAGAAAACTCATGGGAGCCTCTGGCCAACATCATGGATAAAGACATGGTACATCAATTTTTGTCTGAAGTGTATGTTTATTATTGTTTTTACTATGTATGTATTTTTGTTCATCGCCTAGGCCTACTTTGTATTAGGCAATCAATAAATTTTATGAAATTTAAAAAATGTAAATGTAAATGAGAACCCAGACCACCAGGAAGAGGTCCTAGAGGGGGCCCTTTGAAGTGGGGTATTGTTGCGTCCGTCACTTGCAAATGGCTGCGACCGCTCTGCCTCACCTCTCTTTTACCCTTTTCCTCCTCCATTGGAAGAATGGATACCACCGCTGCTGTTTGCCGAAACCCTCGGCGTCCCCGAGCCAGCATGGGCGACCCGTCCACCATGCTTCTTCCTGCGGCCTCCTAGGGCACATGCGCGCATGCTGCCTATGTTTTTGAATACGTCATGGCAGGAACCTCGGGGGCGGCCCCACCGCATGACATCAGTACCTCCGGGTATTTAAACCTCCACTTCGCTCCAATTGAACGAGTTAGCAAGGACTTTGGTTTTGCTACTCTGACCGCTTCCAAGCTGCTCGCTTGGATTCCTCACTACCCTCCGGGGTATCTCGCTACTACGGAAGCTCTGGGTACCCGCTCCTCGGGGGCCTCTCACTTCTACTCACCCTCTGGGGTTAATCTGCCTAACCTTAAGGAAACCCACCCCTTGGGAGTCCAGTCTGCTTTCTTTCAGGAACCCTCGGCGCTCCTAGGTACTCGCTTCTCGAGGGCCTATTCTGCTCAGGGTATCCTGCACCTCGCGTCCCTCTCTTCATTCAACTACTGAAGGAAGTTATCAGCACTGCTACTCTGTGAGTATCACTAGGCTCCAGCTCTCCTCATTCCACCCTTCAGGTTCACGGCCTGTCCCGCGCTGCGGAACACTACCGGACCTTTGCTACATCTGGGTGAGAGCTTCATCTACCGAGACTGTCTGAGCTACTGTGAAATCGTTGGACTACAGCACTGTCCGTTCCTTGGGCAAGATTCTACTCATCAACTGCAGTATAATAAAGCTTTCTTTCCTCAGTGTCTGCTTACTAAGAGTCTATCCAATCGTCGTGGTTCCCCACGGGGCCCTTCCTCATGGGAGGAGTCATCACCACTTCGACCAAGAGTCCACAATATGCCACAAACCCAAAAATATTGTTTCACTGAATGGGAAAACTATCATAAGTTACAACAAATAGTAAGATTATTGCAGAAGAGTTAACCAGGGCAACTATTACCTGATTGGGCCCCCTGTAAATCTCATCAATTAGAAGACTCAAGAAACACATAGACAAAATTATTTGTTTGGAAATATAATCACTGCAACATTATTAATAACCCTAACAAGAGAATGTATATCTGAACCTCATCTTTACTTATGAATGGTGGCACCCAAGTATCTGTAAGTTCTCTGGGCCCAACGATCTATCCTAAGCAAGAAAAACTGTGTGCACATCGTGAGTGAAGCATAGAGCCAGTCATACCTGGCAGCCTGCCCCCTACAAACTAGGCTGCCAATCCTCTGCATCTATGATATGGTTTTAATTGGGAACAACCAGCCTGATGACACACCAGAGCCTAGTGCTCAGGAGACAGACAATCTGGCAGTTCCATTGGATACCTTCCAGCAGATGACCCTGCTTAAATGTATGCCCTTCCCTATTCCCTTCCTCTGGATCCAGGTATCCTGCTCTGACTGTGACAAATAAGATTGATAAGGCTCATGAAAAAATATATTATGAATCAAAATTCACATAACAAATATGCAAAACGATTGCACTCACTAATACAATGGCTAGATATCTTACGCTCATACTGTGTCAAAATCAGAAACAGGGTGAGTACGCAGGAAAATGGACCAGGTACATCTGGACATGGAAGGATAAAGAAAGAGGCAGGAGCCAGCTAATACTCACCTATTTTAGTTTCCCCCTCCTGTCTTTGCCCATCAAACTACTGGGCCAATTGTAATTAGGGGTGTGCATTCGGATTGACCGCATTAGCAAAATGCTACTCATATTTTTTTTTAACTTAAAAAATTGATTCGACATAAACGATCGGATTTCCCACATATCCAACATAGATATGTTGGATATGTGGGAAATCGCGATTGTTGAGCCAAAATAAAAATATAAACCCCCTCACCCTCCTTAATCCCCCCCCCCCCCCCGACTTACCACAACTCCCTGGTGATGGAGCGAGGAGTGAGGACGCCATTTCTGCAATCCTTGGCGAGAAACATGTGACGTCGGCGGCACGTCGAGTGACGCCGGCGTCACGTGATTCCCGGCACGTTTGCGCCGGACGGCTCGTTCGGCCCAAAAAGAACTTTTGGCCAGCTTGGGGGGCCTCCCCCCCAAGCTGGCCAAAAGTTCTTTTTGGGCCGAACGAGCCGTCCGGCGCGAACTCGCCGGGAATCACGTGACGCCGGCGTCACTCGACAGTGACATCGGCGCCACGTGATTCCCGGCGAGTTCGCGCCGGACGGCTCGTTCGGCCCAAAAAGAACTTTTGGCCAGCTTGGGGGGGCCTCCTGACCCCCCCAAGCTGGCCAAAAGTTCTTTTTGGGCCGAACGAGCCGTCCGGCGCGAACTCGCCGGGAATCACGTGACGCCGGCGTCACTCGACGTGCCGCCGACGTCACATGCTTCTCGCCAAGGATTGCAGAATTGACGTCCTCACTCCTCGCTCGATCACCAGGGAGTTGTGGTAAGTCTGGGGGGGGGATTAAGGAGGGTGAGGGGGTTTAAATTTTTTTTTTGCACATATGTACATATACCCAACTCATTGGATTTTTTTTATGTCCATATTGGCCGCAAGTGGGACCCCCTTTCGGACATAAGAAATATGAACATAAAATTTTGCTCTGCACATCCCTGATTGTAATACAGCCCCTAGATCTCTGGGGCTATCCCACAGGGTCCACATTCCAACATATATGGTGCCAAACTCAATGCCCCCATTTTTCCTCTATAAAAAATGGAAGTGTTGTGTAGTGCTCACATGGCCTGGCACCCATCTCCAAATTCATCCAGGCTGCTATCAAGGGACCACATGGCTGGGACCACCATCTCTCTGCACTCTTGCCCTATTCCTGGCATGCAGCTAGTGAGCTGGATCTGTACAGGTGCCTCAGTTATCAGTGGCATCCACCCATTTAATTTTGTCAAATACACAAGAATATGGGCTTTAAATATGTGATTAGGAGCTTAATTGTAAGGCATAATAGTATAATATTTTTCTCACCAAAACCAAAATCATTCACCAGTAGTCAAAAATTTCTTAATACAGCAAAATTGGAATTATCTTGATAAAAAAGGTTTGATTAGTCACATGCTGAAGGTAGTCACACATGTATTGTTCTCTAATTGCCATTTTCCACCCATACTTGGTTAGTCTGAGAGTCAAATTATGCTAAGAAATTTTCTGCAGTTGATCTTTGTTTCTTCTCTGTTCTTTGCGGTTTCCCTTTCCCTGTTATTATGTACTTTCAAACTTTTGTTAGAATGTAAACCGGTATGAATATCCCCTCTAATACCGGTATAAAAAAAGGTTTTAAATAAAATAAATAAATAAATAAATAAATAAAAATGCTAATTCTTGGAACAATAAATAAGTCCTTATCAAAATTTATTTTTGGTACACTGAGAAAATTTTCTTTTGTCATCAAGATATAATTAGCTATTTCAACAATCAAGTAGAATTTTTACTGAATAGATCAAGTACTGATTTTCCTTGTAGGGTGTTTGGAAAAATCTTAGTCTTCCTTGATTCTGCCATCAGTTTTTCTCCAAGAGTTTCCCAGGAATCATCTATTTGTCTAAAGGCAAGTTTTAAATCCATTAAATGGTTCACATCATTCTGTAACCTATAGTTTGCTTCTTAGATTTTAATAATACATCACCATCTAATTGTAATTAGCTTAATGTACTTTGAAGCAATAGTAACAAACCTTATCATATGGAATAGTCTACTGGCACAGATAGTGTCAACCATTATCATGACATAATTTAAAAATGCTTGTAATAGACAAAGCACAATGTGGACAAGTGCAAGGTGATGCACATAGGGAAAAATAACCCTTGCTGTAGTTATACGATGTTAGGTTCCATGTTAGGAGCTACCACCCAGGAAAAAGATCTAGGCATCATAGTGGATAATACTTTAAAATCATCGGCTCAGTGTGCTGCAGCAGTCAAAAAAGCAAATAGAATGTTAGGAATTATTAGGAAGGGAATGGTTAATAGAACGGAAAATGTCATAATGCCTCTGTATCGCTCCATGGTGAGACCGCACCTTGAATACTGTGTACAATTCTGGTCGCCGCATCTCAAAAAAGATATAGTTGCGATGGAGAAGGTACAGAGAAGGCCAGGGCAACCAAAATGATAAAGGGGATGGAACAGCTCCCCTATGAGGAAAGGCTGAAGAGGTTAGGGCTGTTCAGCTTGGAGAAGAGACGGCTGAGGGGGGATATGATAGAGGTCTTTAAGATCATGAGATGTCTTGAACGAGTAGATGTGACTCGGTTATTTACACTTTCGAATAATAGAAGGACTAGGGAGCATTCCATGAAGTTAGCAAGTAACACATTTAAGACTAATCGGAGAAAATTCTTTTTCACTCAACGCACAATAAAGCTCTGGAATTTGTTGCCAGAGAAGGTAGTTAGTGCAGTTAGTGTAGCTGGGTTCAAAAAAGGTTTGGATAAGTTCTTGGAGGAGAAGTCCATTAATGGCTATTAATCAATTATACTTAGGGAATAGCCACTGCTATTAATTGCATCAGTAGCATGGGTTCTTCTTAGTGTTTGGGTAATTGCCAGGTTCTTGTGGCCTGGTTTTTGGCCTCTGTTGGAAACAGGATGCTGGGCTTGATGGACCCTTGGTCTGTCCCAGCATGGCAATTTCTTATGTTCTTATGTTCTTATTGCGGGTATCAAGTAGAAGAAAAGATTGTTTTCAGTCATATAGCACAGAGAGGAAAAATACAAAGAAAGGACAAAAAGGATATAGCTGCACAAGAGAAAGTGCAGAGAAGGGTGACCAAAATGATAAGGGGCATGGAATGGCTGCCCTATGAGGAAAGGCTAAAGAAGTTAGAGCGGTTCAGTTTGGAGAAGAGAAGACTGGGGGGGGATATGATAGAGGTCTACAAAATCATGAAAGGACTTGAACAAGTTAATGTAAATCGGTTATTTACTCTCTCAGATAATAGAAAGACCAGGAGGCACTCCATGAAGTCTGCAAATAGCTCATTTAAAACAAATCGAAGAAAATTATTTTTCACTCAGCGCATAGTTAAGTTCTGAAATTCATTGCCATGGGATGTGGTTTCAGCATTAGTGTAACTGGGTTTAAAAAAGGTTTGGATAAGTTCCTAGAGGAAAAATCTATAAACTGCTATTACGGTAATTAATAAGCAATAGTAGCTTGTGATCTGTCTAATGTTTGGGTACTTGTCAGGTGCTTGATTGGCCACTGTTGTCAGTGGCTAGATTGGCCACTGTTGGAAACAGGATACTGGGGTTGATGGACCCTTGGTTTGGTATATTTTATGTTCTTATGACAATACAAGACAGAATGTGAGTTCTAAATAGAGATTGATACCTTCACTGGCAGCTGGCAGCGAGGGGCCCAATTAGTGGCAAGTGAAGTGAGCACATGGATATTAAATGCTGGTGCAGCTATTCAGACTAGTAAAAGAAGGAAAAGCCTCACCTCTTTGGGCTGGCTTAGACAGATCCTTTCTGAGGTTAGTGGGTGGGGTCAGAGGTCTAGATTAGGGGGACAGGAGGGGAGTAGCTCAGCCCACTACAACTTTTTATATATTGGAATAGGGCTCATCCACTACGGCATATACAATGTATACATTATTGTAACCAGGAGGAGAGCCAGCTTGGCCCACTACAATGTATACTTTATTGGGGGGGTGAAGGGAGGGGGATCAGCTGCTGCTGGGCATTTATTTTTTAAAGCAATATTCAGTAAGAGGCATAAAATTGCTCAAATAAGATGTCAAACCTACTCATGTAAGTCTCATAAAATACAAATTTATGTATGCCTTGGAGCACACCAGACCACCCCTATTTTGCACATGTAAATGTGTGCATGAAACAAAAAATATGAGAGTACAAGCTACTTACGTGTGTATATGCAAATTTCATGTGTGTAACTCCTTTCAAAATTCATTCTTATCTTAAAGCCTGTGAGTGGCAAAGCTACTTTAGCCAAATAGATTCAGTGGGAGACTTGCACCGCAGAAGAGTTATCTAAAGTTGTTTGGGGAAATTTATTTGGATAAATTACATACTGGATGGCTTACTGAATATGAGCTTCAATGTGTTTATAAATGTTTCCACAAAACTCAAGCCTAAGCTTTGAGACTGGATTTCTTGCTTAGCACTGCTCTGCTTCCTTAACTTTGAAGTACTTGCCAATCTCATCCTTGCCTAAGTCTTTCAAGGCTAAGCCCATCTTTGCCTCTGACCCCTGCCTGCATAGCTTACAAAAACAACTGCAAGCTCTGGGTCTTCTGCACTGCTACAGCGGTGTAAGCCTGTCATGTGCTTACCAGAGAGCCAACTGGCAGCCCTCCATGCTAGGACAGGACCTTGATTCCCCAGAAGGATGACCTGACTGCAGTGGATAGTGAGAGGGCTGAGAGTATCTTCGCGTTGCCTTTCTTTATTTAAGCTCAGCATAGGAAACTGACCAAATTACTGCATGACAAGATACGTTTTAAAACTCAGCCCATGCCAAAACCAGGAGATATGTGCACTGCACACGCTGGGCCATCGCACCAAATGGATTTTAAAAGCTGCACGACATGCACCAAATGAAAATTTAAAAAAAGGGGGCGGGGAAAGGGAACGCCCTGTGTGGGACATAGGCGCTCCTGAGTTTCCCATTGAAATTAGTGCAAAAATACGCACACAGACTTCTACTATGGATGACGTGTAAGCTGTAAAAAGTTCTGGTAGATCAGATTAGGGCTAATAGGGGAAATGGGAGGCTATTAAACTAGGGGAAGTTGGAAGTCCTATCCCTTACCTGGGCAAACTGGGAACAAACTGGGAAAACTGGTAATATCATTGGTGCACTTGTCTATGGAAATCCCCCCACTTATATGGTACAAGTGGAATTTGCACAATTATAGGCAGATTTTAAAAGCTCTACATGGACCAAAACCAGGAGGTATGCAAGTGTCTCGGGCCAGGGGTGCCTGAGTACGTGCGTATCTCCTGGTATGTATACAAATTGGGAAGTCAAAAAGGGGGTGGGGAATGGGCAGAATATGGGTGGGGAATGGGTGGAATGGGTGGGTGGAGTAGGGAATGGGTAGGTGGGTGGGCATTTCGGGTCTGTAACCTGAAGTATGCATGTAAGTATTTTCGCACATAAGTGCATGCCGGGATCTCCTACTGTGTTTTACTTCTGCTATGGATGGCATGAACATTTTAAAATAAATAATTCAGGGCTAGTCAGCAGGGTTTGAAGTGTCAGGGCTAATAGGGTAAAAGGGAGACTATTTAGCTAGAGGGGGTTAACAACTGGGGAAATGCGTATTGGCATGAACAAGTGTGCTTAGCAAAATCCCCCCACTTACATGGTAGAGGCAGCTTTTGCGTGCACTTGCACGTATCCATATAAAATTGCACATGTACTCATGTACAGCCGATTTTATAACATGCGTGCATATATGCTGATAAAATGGTTGCATCCATTTGTGCAAGCTGGCAACTATGCGTATATGTACGACTGCATGGCTGTTTAAAATTTACTGTCCCCAGCGCACATCCACTTTAAATTGCATGCACATGTGTGCGCGGTCAGCCTATTTTATAACATGCGTGCATATATGTGCATATGTTATGAAATGAGCACATCCCTGTTCATGGGGATGTGCTCATCCCCATGAACAGGGATGAATGTGTCCACATGTACACCAGCCCACCTGTTTAAAAGTTACCATCCCTGTTGGGTAACTTACTGGCAATGCATTTGAGATGTGCAAGATAACCGAGTTCAAAGCAGGGGTTTTCATAAATTTTGTAATGAACCACAAACTTAAAAAATATCAACTGTATATAAAACTATTATATATTTTATGCTGCTATAATAAAACTCTTATTATCTACCTCTAAAAGGTATAGACATTCTGCTCCTTTACAATGAACTGAGACATTTTCTATCTGATTTAAATAAGGCAGATAATCCATAACTGTAAGAAACCCTGTACAAAACTGATATGAAAACACAATTAATTGATTAATTGATTAATTACCTGCTGGTTGGGGTAGAGCTCCTTTTGAGTGATTGGGTGCCTGGAATGTTGGAGCCCCTTGAGTGGAGGAAAAGTTCTAGGACTTTCCTGGCCATGAGGAGAGAAAAGGTTTGCCCTCAAATTGTTCTTTGTTTCTGCCATGGCCTGAGGCTAAGATGGGCCAGTGATGGCAGAGAGGCAAAAGTCAAAGCTCGCAATTAGGATAAGAGGCAGGAGGTGTGTTTTCCACTACCACTGCATTCAGAAGCCACAAAGCATGGAGTTGATGTCAGTGGACACTGAGAACTCGGAAGTAGAGCCCATATCATGGCACCACTGCAGCAGGAATATATAAAAAGGAAGACAGAGAGAGAGAGAGAGACAGCAGGGCCGCGTATGTGGATCATCTGGCTTAGCTCCCACCTCAGGAAAGTGAAGAAAACCATTGAAGGGAGATATTTTTTCAGCAAGAGGATTGTAATAGGCTTCAGCATGCTGCTTCTCGCACTGAGAAATATGTCTCCCTTCAATGGTTTCCCCCACTCTCATCTATTTCTGGCAAGACTGGTTTGGTTGTAAGAACTGCAGCTCTCTCCTCCACTTCAGGATATTTTCTGGGACTCCTGCACCCTCCAAAGCCTTTAAAGAAGGGCAGGAGCTGAGGGGTCTCTTACTCTTCCTCTGTTTGTGATGACAGTTGCGCAGTTTGTCAGTTCAGATTCAGAGGCTACAGAGCAGGACAGCTGAGCTGCTGTTAGCTTAATGTAGTTTGAAGGGAGGGAAAAAACAGTATCTGAGGTTAAGCATCTCCTCAATACATAAAAGGGAATAGAAACAGAGGGGTAGATTTTCAAAAAACGCGAATAGGCGTACTTTTGCTGGCGCGTCAGGCGCCAGCAAAAGTACGCTGGATTTTAGTAGATACGCGCGTAGCCGCGCGTATCCACTAAAATCCTGGATCGGCGCGCACAAGGCTATGAATTCTGTATAGCCGGCGCGCGCCGAGCCGCACAGCCTACCCCCGTTCCCTCCGAGGCCGCTCCGAAATCGGAGCGGCCTCGGAGGGAACTTCCTTTTGCCCTCCCCTCACCTTCCCCTCCCTTCCCCTCCCTAACCCACCCACCCGGCCCTGTCTAAGCCCCCCCCCTTACCTTTGTCGGGGGATTTACGCCTCCCTCTGGGAGGCGTAAATCCCCACGCGCCAGCGGGCCGCTAGCGCGCCGGGACGCGACCTGGGGGCGGGTCCTGAGGGCGCGGCCACGCCCCTGGACCGCCCCGGGCCGTAGCCACGCCCCCAGGCCCGCCCCCCGGAACGCTCCCGACATGCCCCGAAAACGCTGCGCGTTTCGGGCCCGCCCCCCCCGACACGCCCCCGACACGCCCCCCTCCGAAAACCCCGGGACTTACGCGAGTCCCAGGGCTCTGCGCGCGCCGGTAGGCCTATGTAAAATAGGCTCACTGGTGCGCAGGGCCCTGCTCGCCTAAATCTGCCCGGTTTTGGGCGGATTTAGGCGAGCAGGGCTCTTAAAATCCGCCCCAGAGAGCTGACCTGGTGCCTGGTCTAGTTTTTTGATGAATGTAAGAGCCTGCGAAAGAGGTTTTTCTGTTATTTAGAGAAACATTTAATGATACAATTAAAATGAAATCTTTAACGTGGAAAGGAAGGGTAAGAAAAACAAAAGGAAGGTAATATCAAAAACGAGCAGAAGCATGGGAAATGAAAGATTTCTGATTTCTTAGAGGAGAGTGAAAAGAAAATAAATGTCTATGATTAAAATACTTTCTGTCACAGATTAAACTCAAAATTGTTATGATCAAATGGCTGTTTAAAAATGACACAGAATGGGCAGTCTCTCATGGTGGTATCAACAGCAGCTTTTACCGGCAAGCTGGGAAGTGAGAAAGTATCTCCTGATGTAAACAGGGCACTTCATATTGGAAGTTTGACTTAAAGATGTTCTCTAAACAGAACACAGTATTGTTGAAGAGCCTTTAGGAGTTTAAAAGTAACTGAATAATTCTGGAAGACAAATAAAAACTGAAGAACATCAAAAAGGGAAATGAATTTACACAGAAAACAGATCAAATTGAATGGTTTTTATATGATTAATAAGAACATAGAAGTGAGTGGAAAAGTGAAGCTATACAAATGCACAGGGAAATCATTTCACATTTTTTTACTTAGGGTTAAATGGTTGGTATATATTATTTTATTACCTTGATTCACAAATTCACTGAAGGTATCCAGCGAAAGAGACACTCAGCTAAACAAGAGAAGTTAAAAGTTAGAGTTAAAACAGAGAGAGAAACAAAGGGATGGCAACTTGTAAATAGGGGTCCAGGAAACACAACAGAAGTCGATCCAGAATTGCAACCAGGAAAAGTAGATCGGTAACAGGGATTCTTTATTACTAGGTATTAGAGATGTGTATCTCCCGAACCTTTCGGGTCAATACGAAACCATTCTGCAAATGGCGCTGTCAGACTTGGAGCACAAAAGGATGCTGTGTGCACTGCTGGATCACCAGGTATTTAAGTGTTTGAGCATCAGGGGGCCAGGGGGTGAGGTATGGGAGGTGGATAATCTTTGGGCAGTTTTGGGACCGGAGATAGGGCTGTATTTTTTCACTGTTACATTTAGACCACTTCAGGGTGTGGCAGGAGAGAGGGATAGAGGGTCTCACTAGACCCCAGCGGTTTCTATACTGTGGCCAAGGGAAGGGATCATACAGCCTCTTTAAAAGATGCCAGCCCAGCAAAGAGGGGCCGTAATTGTGTGCTTCCATGGTGCCACAGTGTTTTTTTGCAGCTTAGTGAATCCCATAGTATTTTTCCTGCCAAGATAAAACATAAAATGGCTTAGTAAACCTCCTCCTTAGTTTGAACTTGACTTTTTTAAAAACATTTTATTTATATTACATCTTTAATTAACATTTTAAAAAATGCAATCATGAGAAGACAATACAGAATCAACACTCTTTCCAAAAAATAGCAGAAAAGAGAAAAACATTGCTATTTGTTATGCAATGAAAAAGTCCACTAGTGGCAGAGGAGGTTCAAAATCAAGAAAACATTGTAGCAAATGTTTACACTAAAAAGGAAATCAGATAAGCAGTCTATCAACAATACAGTTAATACAAAATGACAAATTTAAACCAAAACCAATTATTTCCACTGATGTAAGTTGTAGAGTTATACACTAAAATCTTTCCCTTAGCAAGAATTGTTTCTCTCAAGCAGGCTACAGATTGGGGTGGATTGAAAAACATAAATCTATGACTTTTAAACTTAACCAAGCATTTACAAGGAAAGTTCAGGGAACACACTGACTATACTGACCCAAATTGAATGCTGCTGCTAGGGAAGTGCATTTCTTTAAAATGAATGTGGCATCCAAAATGAATGGGTCTCTATTCATTTCATTTGTGGGGTATCGAGACAAAATGGGGAGCATCCCACAAATGAAACATATCCTCTTCACTTTATTTGTTTCATTCCCCACTTATTTTTATGGGCCACAGAAATCAGTGGGGGGAAGATAAGTGTGAGAGCAACCAGACCGTCCCTGTGAGTCAGGTGTGATCTCACTGTCCTGTTATAGATTGGGGCAGGATACATTAGCAAGGAGACCACAAAGACAACATATCAGAGTGAAGCATTTACCAGTGCAACCTATTGCTGCTGTCTGGATCCAGTAAGGCTGATCCTGGACTTTGAGCATGTGCGAGGTGAGTGTGAATTTCATCTGAAATTTTGTCCTGGAAGAAGGCTGTAAATTAAGCTGCTCTTTTTTCACAGAGTGTTCAAACTTCATTTATACTTCAGTTTTAGAAAAAAAAATTTTGGGTTTCTTCTACTGGTACTGCTGCACTGGTCTCACTCACTGAGAAAGGAAGGCAGTGCTAGGCTGCCAGCAGTAGTACATTACTGCTGAGTTTTTTGTTCTCTTCTGGGAGAGGGTGCAGGCAGGATCTGTGTGTGGGTGGGAAAGCGTGGGAGAATTGCAGCAGGTAAGTGGTGCTAGTATGGAGTGTTTTGTTTTTTTTTCTCTGTATGGATGGGCATTGCAGCACCAGTCTAGTCCAGTAAAGTAAGCACTGCAGTGCACAGAGAGAGACTGCAGCCAACAGCATACCAGGCAGGCTGCCAGTGTTTGCTTTCTGGAGCCTGTCAGTAGAGCAGTCTCAGCTGTGCACTAGTGCATAGTACAATACTGCATTGTATCTGTGTGTGTGTAGCTCTCCACATTCATACACAAAGTGGTACAATCAGTGATGTGCACACAGTCAGTTACAGTACAACCAATAAAGAAAAAAATCCTATTAGTATCCAAATCCCCAGTAGGCAGAGACAAAATCCATCATGTCAGAAAAGGGCAGATGCCAAGGGAAAAATGTTGGCAGGGGATGCACCAAAAAAAAAAAGTTTCTCATACAATGCAACCAAAAACAACCAAGGGAAAAGATATATAAAAAAATATTGGGGTTGATATTCATCCGTGGAGTGGCTAGTTAAGTTAGACTGATACACTTTTCCAACTAACTGAACTGGGATATTCAGTGGCACAGAAGCACCACTCAGTTTAAAATATTCAATCAAATATTCAAAAGTGTAATTTTTTAAAGACGACTAAGATTCAAAAAGAAAACAAAAGACAAATTAAAAACAAAAACAAAGATGACCTTACAAAGGGCCTTTACATCAAAAAAACACACCTCCACACACACACACACACACACACAAAACAATGCAAAGCTCACCCACAAATATCTTAAACTTACTAATCAACTGCCAAAAAAAATGTTCCTTGCCTGTCAGCTGACATCATGAAAACAGGAAACTCTTGTATTACTTAGTGTTACTGTTAAAAATTTTCCTTAATGAATCCATTCCTGAGCATTGCTGTGAATGATTCTCTTAAATCTATTAGCACAGTTGAAATATGCTGAACAGTGGCAATAAAATTTGCCATATTAAATCCACAGTTTTAGTTGACCCAAAGTCATCACTGGGCCAAAAACAAAGGGAGGGTATCGCAGTCACTTATCAAAAATAAATAAATACACTTCCAGTCATGCGGTGAACAGTGAGGTCACTGCTCGATCGTGCTTGTGCTCATATTTGCATAATTTGTGGTTTTCTGCTGGATTATATTAAAGATGTCGCAATCTAAAGGTCCCTGCAACCAATCGCTGCCAGCGATGTTGGCTGATAAGGCAGCCAAGAGCATAAACTTCCACAAATATTCTGGAAGAATGTGCAGCCTGCTCAGATGAGTCGGCCTCAGAGGAGGAACCAGCAATGGAAACAGAGGTCAAGGTGTCACCTGAACATTACAGAGCTTGGGCTTTCAACAACATCTGCTAGTGCTAAATTAGCGCTAAGTTTACCTTGATCCAGGATAAGTTGGGCGACCTGGAGAATAATATAATGCGAACATTGCAATATTCGCATTATAGGGCTGCCTGAATATGCCGAAGGCAGAGATGCATGTGCTTTCTTTTCAACATGGCTTCCGGATCTGTTCAAAATCCCTAGCAATACAGGTGCCATGAAGATTGATAGGGTGCACAGAACTCTGGCACCGGTTCCCTCTCAGGTGGTCAGCCAAGAGCAGTGTTAGTTAAACTGCATTATTTTCAGGACAAGCAAAAATTTCTGTCAGCTGCCAGAGAAATGAAGGATATCATGTACCAGGGCACTTGTGTAAAGTTCTTCCCTGATTTCTCGGCTGAACTACAACGTAAAAGGCAAGCTTTTGCAGCGGTAAAATGAGAAATACAGAAATGTGATATCAAATATGCCCTACAGTACCCTGCTAAATTGAAGGTAAGTGATTAGGGGAAATCAGTGATTTTCAACACTGTAAAGGAGACTGAAATATGGCTACAAAAATGGAAATTTCAGCAGAATAGCAATGATGCATTGGCATCATGAACATGTAAGGCATGAAAACATAAAATGCTTGGCAGGGTAAGAGTAGTACTATGATTTTCTTGTTTTTCAGCTACGGACGTTATTATCTGCAATGTGCACAACTGCCTTTGCTGTCTACACTGGTGTAATTTTTTATATTTTTCTTTAATTTAATACTTTATTGACTTTTTGGTTGTGGTATAATGGATCCTACATTACTCAGGCATAGGACTCTGCACAAATACAATAGTTTTTTCTCCTGTTTTTTCTTCTAATTCAAGACTGGGCTGAATCGCTGGTTTGCCATCTTGGGCACGATTCACATATCCTATGGATATTCTTTCTTGGCTTTTTTCAGCTGTGACTCTACTCCTGCACAGCGGTACCCTAATTCAAGGGCCGTGAAATATTTTAACTTACTGATTACTGTGGCATGTAGCCAAGCTATGCTGATGCTAGGAGGGTTTAACCTGCTGGATAAGTATACTTTTAAGACCCCTTTTGGGTGGTGGATGTCATGGCTAAGTGTCGTGGATGTCAAAAACTTATGGAACACTCAATCTGACTTGGATTTGGACTTGTGTACCTTTGAAATCAAGCATGATTATTTTGTGATCTTTTTTTATTTTTCATTTGCTATTGTTTGTGTGATTTTTTTTTTCCTTTGTTCCAGGTTTTTATAGTCTACTTGTGATATTTCATAATGCTGTTCGGTAGTAGAAGCAGTTTAATGGCTAATTTGATGGGGAAAGTGGGTTTCTGTATAGAATGGGAGGATCTAAATAACGTATGCTGAATGAAACATGGGGATTGGGGAGGAGGGGGTGTGGGTTAGATTTAGAGTAGGGGTGGGTCTAGGGGGTTGTTGTATTTTGGTGTGTTGAAGTTATTGAGTGGGTTTGGGTATGGAGCTGCTGGGTTCATTCTTTGGGCCCAAAGATGTTTCCATTTAGAGGGTTATGGACCTGGGGTTTTGTGGGAGCAGTTGAAGTTGGTTGGGACAGGTTTTATAGTCTGTCCTGGGGGCCTGGAGAGAAAGGCACAGCAGTCGAGGACAGAGGTGAATCACACCTAGGGACATAAGGCCTGGATGGACAGGAACAGAATTCAAGGACAGAGGGCAATCCCACCTAGGGACAAAAGGCCTGGACGAACAGCCACAGCAATTTTTTATTTATTTATTTATATTCTGCTTTTCTCACTTTTCCAGGACTTCTTAGTAGATTTCAATCAGGTACTGTAGATATTTCCCTATACCCAGATAGCTTATAATCTAAGTCAAACCCTTGTAGGGACATAAGGCCTGGACGGACAGGCACAACATTCGAGGACAGAGGGCAATCACATCTAGGGACATAAGGCCTGGACAAACAGGCACAGCAGTCGAGGGCAGATGTCAAACCCTTGTAGGGACATAAGGCCTAGATGAACAGGCAAAGCTATCGAGGTGAAAATTTTTAGGGACATAAGGCTTGGATGGACAGGCACAGCATTCGAAGATAGAGGTGTTCCACCCAGCGACATAAGGCCTGGATGAACAGGCACAGCAGTCGAGGACAGAGGTGAATCACACCTAGGGACATAAGGCCTGGACGGATAGGCACTGCATTCGAGGACAGAGGTGAATCCCACCTAGGGACATAAGGCCTGGACGGAAAGGCACAGCAATACTGGACAGAGTCAATCACACTTAGGGACATAAGGCCTGGATGGACAGGCACAGCAGTTGAGGACAGAGATGAATCACACCTAGAGATATAAGGCCTGTATGGACAGGCACAGCAGTCAAGGACAGAGGTCAACCCACGTAGGGACATAAGGCCTAGATGAACAGGCACAGCAGTCGAGGTCCAACCCTTGTTAGGACATAAGGCCTGGATGGACAGGCACAGCATTCGAGGACAGAGGGCAATCCCACCTAGATACATAAGGCCTGGATGGACAGGCAAAGCAGTCAAAGACAGAGGTCAAACCCTTGTAAGGTCATAAAGCCAGGATGGACAGACACAGCAATACAGGACAGAGTCAATCCCACTTAGGGACATAAGGCCTGGACGGACAGGCACAGCAATCGAGGACAGAGGTCAAGCCCACATAGGGACATAAGGTCTTGACAGACAGGTACAGCAATCGAGGCTAAACCCTTGTAGGGACAAAAGGCCTGGACAGACAGGCACATAATTACAGGACAGAATCAATCCCACCTAGGGACATAAAGCCTGGACAGACAGGCACAGAAGTCGAGGACAGAGGTGAATCACACCTAGGGACATAAGGCCTGGACGGATAGGGACAGCAATTATTTATTTATTTTTTTATATTCCGCTTTTCACACTTTTCCAGCACTTCATAGTGGATTTCACTCAGGTACTGTAGGTATTTCCCTATCCCCAAAGGGCTTACAATCTAAGTCAAACACTTGTAGGGACATAAGGCCTGGATGAACAGGCACAGCAATACAGGATAGAGTCAACCCCATGAAGAGACATAAGGCCTGGACAAACAGGCACAGCAGTCGAGGACAGATGTCAAACGCTTGTAGGGACATAAGGTCTAGACGAACAGGCAAAGCTATCGAAGTGAAACCTTTGTAGGGACAAAAGGCTTGGAAGGACAGGCACAGCATTCGAGGACAGAGGTGAATCCCACCCAGGGATATAAGGCCTGTACGGACAGGCAGAGCAGTTGAGGACAGAGGTGAATCCCACCTAGGGACTTAAGGCCTTGACGGACAGGCACAGCAATTGAGGACAGAGGTCAAGCACACATAGGGACATAAGGTCTTGACAGACAGGCACAGCAATCAAGGTTAAACCCTTGTAGGGACAAAAGGCCTGGACAGACATGCGCAGCAATACAGGACAGAATCAATCCCACCTAGGGACATAAGGCCTGGAGAGAAAGGCACAGCAGTCGAGGACAGAGGTGAATCACAACTAGGGACATAAGTCCTGGATGGACAGGAACAGAATTCAAGGACAGAGGGCAATCCCACCTAGGGATATAAGGCCTGGACGAACAGCCACAGCAATTTTTTATTTATTTATTTATATTCTGCTTTTCTCACTTTTCCAGCACTTTATAGTAGATTTCACTCAGGTACTGTAGGTATTTCCCTATATCCAGATGGCTTATAATCTAAGTCAAACCCTTGTAGGGACATAAGGCCTGGAAGGACAGGCACAGCAGTCGAGGGCAGATGTCAAACCCTTGTAGGGACATAAGGCCTAGATGAACAGGCAAAGCTATCGAGGTGAACATTTTTAGGGACATAAGGCTTGGACGGACAGGCACAGCATTCAAAGACAGATGTGTTCCACCCAGCGACATAAGGCCTGGATGAACAGGCACAGCTGTCGAGGACAGAGGTGAATCACACCTAAGGACATAAGGCCTGGACGGACAGGCACTGCATTCGAGGACAGAGGTGAATCCCACCTAGGGACATAAGGCCTGGACAAACAGGCACAGCATTCGAGGGCAGATGTCAAACCCTTGTAGGGACATAAGGCCTAGATGAACAGGCAAAGCTATCGAGGTGAACATTTTTAGGGACATAAGGCTTGGACGGACAGGCACAGCATTCAAAGACAGATGTGTTCCACCCAGCGACATAAGGCCTGGATGAACAGGCACAGCTGTCGAGGACAGAGGTGAATCACACCTAAGGACATAAGGCCTGGACGGACAGGCACTGCATTCGAGGACAGAGGTGAATCCCACCTAGGGACATAAGGCCTGGACGGAAAGGCACAGCAATACTGGACAGAGTCAATCACACTTAGGGACATAAGGCCTGGATGGACAGGCACAGTAGTCGAGGACAGAGGTGAAACACACCTAGAGATATAAGGCCTGGACGGACAGGCACTGCATTCGAGGACAGAGTTGAATCCCACCTAGGGACATAAGGCCTAGACAGACAGGCACAACTGTCAAGGACAGAGGTGAATCCCACCTATGGACATAAGGCCTGGACTGACAGGCACAGCAGTCGAGGACACATTTCAAGCCCATGTAGGGATATAAATCCTGAGTGGACAGGCACAGGATTCGAGGACAGAGGGCAATGCCACCTAGGGACATAAGACCTGGATGGACAGGCACAACAGTCAAGGACAGAGGTCAAACCCTTGTAGGGATATGAGGCCTGGACAAACAGGCACAGCAATCGAGGACAGAGTCAATCCCACCTAGGGACATAAGGCCTGGATGGACAGGCACAGCAGAAGAGGACAGAGGTGAATCATACTTATGGACCAAAGGCCTGGATGGACTGGCACAGCAGTCGAGGACAGAGGTGAATCACACCTAGGGACATAAGGCCTGGACGGACAGGCACAGCAGTCGAGGACAGAGGTCAAGCCAACGTAGGGATATAAGACCTGGACAAACAGGCACAGCAGTCGAGGACAGAGGTCAAACCCTTGTAGGGACATAAGGCATAGATAAACAGGGAAAGCTATCGAGGTGAAACCTTTGTAGGGACATAAGGCTTGGACGGATAGGCACAGCAGTCGAGGTCAGAGGTGAATCCCACCTAGGGACATAAGGTCTGGACGGACAGGCACAGCAATCGAGGTCAAACCCTTATATGGAAATAAGGCCTGGATGGACAGACACAGCAATACAGGACAGAGTCAATACCACCTAGGGACATAAGGCCTGGATGGACAGGCACAGCAGTTGAGGACAGAAGTCAAACCCTTTTAGGGATATAAGGCCTAGACAGTGGACGGACAGGCACAGCGTTTGAGGTCAGGCCCTGTAGGGATGTACGGCCTGGACAGTGGATGGTCAGGCACAGCGTTTCAGGTCAGGTCCTTGTAGGGATGTATGCCCTGGACAGTGGATGGTCAGGCACAGCGTTTCCCGTCAGGTACATATGCTACAGTGCTTATATATTGTCTGGAGCATAGGAAGCAGTTGGAGCTGCTGCAAGGCTTTCAGTTTCTTTTATTCATCTTGCCATTCACAGGGAAAATTTGGAAACCCAAGCAAGGGCATGTTTACTTTCAAAAACACTAGCATTTCCATCAACTCTGGTGCCATCCTTGAGCACTGAGGGCTCATGATATCCCCTGTCATTGAAAAGACACGTTCACTGGGCACACTGGTTGGTGGACTTGACAGATATCTCTGAGCCACTTTGGCTAGGTGTGGCCAGACAGTGGACTTGTGTGCCCAATATGTCAGTAGATCTGTCTGCATGTTCTCTGTTGGCTCTGAGAGATACTGAGTCACTGACAGCTGTGCTGGTGTCTCCTTTGCTTGGGTCGGCTGAGATTCACTCATGCCAGCTGCTTTCTCTCTCGCCCGTCGCACAACAGATGAATCTTTATGGGCAACATGGCTTTCGCGTTCTGAAGTGAAAGAGGAGGTACTGTCTGTCGTTGACAGAGTGCTGCTCCTGCTTGGGCTAGCAGCACAGCTCTTTGAAGTGCCCGCTGTTTCCACCTCTGCTTCATGCCTAATCTGTCTCTGCCTTTGGCGCTCCTGTTCATGGACGTTTGCTAACAGCAGGTCCTTCACCAATAAGAGACAATCGTACTATAGGGCAAATTTCCCTTTCACACAGGGATCACAGACTGTGGTGAGCATGGATGTATTCTGTTCTGTTAAAGGCCTTAATCTCTCTTGCACCTGCTGATGCAAAACATCCAGACAATGCAGCACCTCAACTGTCATTCCCTCTTTCTGTTTAAAGGCCTTCAAATGTTCATCCAGGAAATTAACTATAGGGGTGATGTCAGCTAAGGTGGCACTTCTGGAACTCAGCTACTCCTTGACATCCTTGAAGGGCTGCAGGATTTTTACCAGCTGACTCATGACTAACCAATCCTGATGCCCTAGGGGATTCTGCACACCTATGTCCATTGTACCAGAAAGTACATGAAGGGGTGTCTGCAGCTCCACTAAACTCTCCAGCATCAAAAAGGTGGAATTCCACCGGGTGGCAATGTCTTGAATGAGACGCTTGTGAGGCATCTCCAAATCCGTCTGCTTTTGTCGGAGAACCCGTCCCGCCTTCACACTTCTGTGGAAGTGCGCTGCTATGTTTCTGCACTTCTGTATTAACCTATGCAGTTATTTATTCTCTTTGTCATTGGAATCCAACCCCAAAGCTGACTTCACTACCAGGTGCAGAGTGTGTGCAAAACATCGGATGTTCATAAAGTGCCTGTCAGTTTATTGCCTTAACCATGTTTGCACCATTGTCTGTGACAAAGAACCCTGCCTGAGGATTCCTGTCTCGCTGGTGTAGTTGCCAGCCCTCCAGCATCTGTTTGATACATACTAGAATATTGGCTGCGGTATGGGCCTGGTCTGTCAGGTGGATATGCAGTAAAGCCCACCTCCACCCTGATACTTGTTCAGTAATAGAGCTGCTGCCTGCCCCTGCCTCAGCCAGGTCCCACCAGTGTGATGTCAGGGAGAGGTAAGAGTGTGCAGCATTCATGGTGGTCCAGATATCGCAGGTGAAATGCACTTTCCCCTCTGCCTTAGTTAGCAGCGCTTGCATGCTACTGCACACTAGGGATGTGAATCATTTTTTGACGATTTAAAATATCGTCCGATATATTTTAAATCGTCAAAAATCGTTAGGGCCACGATACAATACCAATTCCCCCGATTTATCGTCAAAAAATTGTAAATCGGGGGAAGGGGGAGGGCAGGAAAACCGGCACACTAAAACCCCCTAAAACCCACCCCCGACCCTTTAAATTAAATCCCCCACCCTCCCGAACCCCCACCAAATGCTTTAAATTACCTGGGCATCCAGCAGTGGTCCGGAACAGCGGTGGTCCGGAACGGCCCCCTCAATTGAATCGTGTTGTCTTCAGCCGGCGCCATTTTGCAAAATGGCCGCTGCAAAATGGCGGCGGCCATAGACCAAAACGATTCGACGCAAGAGGTCGTTCCGGACCCCCGCTGGACTTTTGGCAAGTCTTGTGGGGGTCAGGAGGCCCCCCCAAGCTGGCCAAAAGTTCCTGGGGGTCCAGCGGGATTCCGGGAGCGATTTCCTGCCGCAAATCGTTTTCCATACGGAAAATGGCGCCGGCAGGAGATCGACTGCAGGAGGTCATTCAGCGGCGGTCCGGAACCCCCGCTGAACGACCTCCTGCAGTCGATCTCCTGCCGGCGCCATTTTCTGTACGGAAAACGATTTGCGGCAGGAAATCGCTCCCGGAACCCCGCTGGACCCCCAGGAACTTTTGGCCAGCTTGGGGGGGCCTCCTGACCCCCACAAGACTTGCCAAAAGTCCAGCGGGGGTCCGGATCGACCTCCTGCGTCGAATCGTTTTGGTCTATGGCCGCCGCCATTTTGCGGCGGCCATTTTGCAAAATGGCGCCGGCTGAAGACAACACGATTCAATTGAGGGGGCCGTTCCGGACCGCCGCCGTTCTGGACCACTGCTGGATCCCCAGGTAATTTAAAGCATTTGGTGGGGGTTCGGGAGGGTGGGGGATTTAATTTAAAGGGTCGGGGGTGGGTTTTAGGGGGTTTTAGTGTGCCGGCTCACGATTTTAACGATTTTCACGATAGTTTACACACCCAAACGGCAACAATACGATTCCCTCCCCCTCCCAGCCAAAATCAATCGTTAAGACGATCGAGGACACGATTCACATCTCTACTGCACACTGGTTGTACAGGCTAGGGATGACCTTTCTGCTAAATGTGGTTCTGGAGGGGACTTTGTAATTTGGAACTACGACCTTCAGAAAATGCTTGAAACCCACATTTTCCACTAACTGCAAGGGCTGGTCCTCAAGGGCAATCATTTCCCCAATGGTCCTGATTACAACTTTTGAGGCTGCCTGCCTCCTACCCCGGGATAGCGTTACCGCACTACACCTCATTTCCTTCATGGTGGGTTGCCGCTTCTGCCACATGTCAGGAGGTTGCTTGCCTGCCACCTAACTGCTAGAAGAGGATAAGGGCGTGGGCTGACTTTGCTGCTTTTGAACCACTTTACGCTGCTTGGAAGGGGTCCCCTGACTGGTACTGCCACCATCCCCAGATGGCAGCACTCTTGTTGGGTGTTGCCTCTTCATATGGTGCGTCCTGCCAAAATTAGATAGATGAACCATTTGCTTGCCTCTGCTAATATCCCTGCCACAGTAATTACACTGAGCAAAACGTGGGTCATCTGTCACTTTAAGGTGGCTCCAGATCGCAGATGTCTTTCGTGATCCTTCCTTTTCTAAAGCCTTGGAGGTGGATGCTGGCACTGGAGCTGAAGTAGTGGTTGCACCCTAAGAAGCAATGCTAGGGCCTTTAGTCAACCTCTGTGCCTGCGCTGTCTGCTCTTCCTCCTCCTCATCATCATCAGTTTCATCTCTTCCCTGCTGCACTGAAGTGGAGGCTAAGACAGGACTAACTGATCCTCCTAAAGCTTCGTCAGCTATTACTTCTTTCGTTTCTGATGAGAATCCTACACATGATGATTCTTCATCTGAATCAGAAGCAGTGACTGCGCTACATTGTCAACGCTATGTGTTAGTCGAGACGACTGTCCCCCTGCTGCTTTTGGATGTCAACATTTTGTCTAGCAGGACTCAGCCTCCCCTTCCGTCACCTCCTAAACTACAGGGTCAGAAACAAGTGGTGGCGATGGCGATGCATCATGGTCAGATTAATTTTTTTCTGGATGGAACTGCCTGCCCCTCCAAAGAGTTTAGATTGCAACAGGTCCCTTTTTAACTTTAATGGGGGAGTGGCACTAGTGCCTTTTGAAGTGCCTCCTCTGCCAGTCCCAATCACTCGACTACATATAGCTTTCCCTGACATAATGGATTTAATGTCACTGCCTAGTGCCTACTGGCTGCCCACTGTCACAGTGCCTTGCTATGCACTAATGTAACATGTGTGGTGTGCACACACACGCAGCTTGCTTGTAAGCACAAAAGAGGCAGAATGGGGATTTCACCGCACAGACTGTCCCAATAATAAAGTTCAGTCTTTTAAACTACTCATTGCCCGCTGTCACTGTGCCTTGCTATGCACTAATGTAACATGTATGGTGTGCAAACACGCAGCTTGCTTGTAAGCACAAAAGAGGGAGACTAGGGATTTCAATGCACAGACTGTCCCAATAATAAAGTTCAGTCTGTTAAACTACCCACTGCCCACTGTCACAGTGCCTTACTATGCACTAATGTAACGTGTGTGGTGTGCATACCCACGCAGCTTGCTTGTAAGCACAAAAGAGGCAGACTGGGGATTTGACTGCACAGACTGTCCCAATAATAAAGTTCAGTCTGCTAAACTGCCAGCCCACTGAAGCCCAGTACACAGAGAGACTAAGTGAGTTGAATTAAACAAACTCAGTTTAAAAAAGCTGGAATTGTTGGCACAGCAGGAAAATCGATGAAATATATTTTCCAATGGAAATTCTAGCAAAATTGAATATATCTCTCCCAGCCACAACACCCAAATGGTGCTTGTTTGCAGCCTAGCCCAGAGGGTGAATGAAACAAAATGGCACTGCTAGCAGCTTCTCTCCCTGGCACAGAGAGACCGTCTCAGATCACCTAAATAAACTGCTTAAGAAACAAACAGGGCTACCTGGCACAGACACTGCAGCCAAATAAAGAATAAAAAGCATTTTTTTCCCTACTAACTAGCCTAGCTAGCAATTCAATAGAGATTTCTGAACTCAGACTAGCTCTGAGTGCAGCCTGCTTCCACAGAGTCCACCTCCCCACACCACCCCTGCAAAGAAAGTTTCGTGGAAAGCCACGTGCTTTAGTATATATAGTGCTGGGTCATCAGGAAAATCATCACCAAGCACTGAATAGTGATGTGAATTGGGCTTCGGACGATTGAAAATATCGTATGATATTTTCAAAATCGTCAGAAATCAGGGGCTCCCCCAAAACGATAGGAAAACCCCATGAAATTGTTCATGGGGGTTCTCTTATTGTTTTGGGGGAGGGCAGAAAAAATGACACACAAAAATAACCCCTAAACCCACCCCAACCCTTTAAAACTAATCCCTTAACTTCCCCCACCCTCCCAACCCCTCCAAAAACTTTTTACAGGTACCTGGTGGTCCAGTGGGGGTCCCGGGAGCGATCTACCGCTCCTGGGACGTCGGCTGCCACTAATCAAAACGGCGCCGATGGCCCTTTGCCCTTACCATGTGACAGGGTATCTGTGCCATTGGCCGGCCCCTGTCACATGGAGGGAGCACTGGATGGCTGGCGCCATCTTTAAAAAAGGTGCACGGCATCCAGTGCTCCTACCATGTGACAGGGGCCGGCCAATGGCACGGATACCCTGTCACATGGTAAGGGCAAAGGGCCATCGGCGCCGTTTTGATTAGTGGCAGCCGACGGCCCGGGAGCAGGAGATCGCTCTTGGGACCCCCACTGGACCACCAGATACCTGTAAAAAGTTTTTGGGGGGTCAGGAGGGTGGGGGAAGCTAAGAGATTAGTTTTAAAAGGTCGGGGTGGGTTTTTTGTTTATCGGCTCGGGCGCAGCCGATAAACAAAACCACGATCGGACCGGACGAAAAAAAAACCACGATGCGAATCAGAACCGGAATCAGAACCGATTCCGGTTCCGATTCACATCTCTAGCACTGAATGACATTGCAATTGGCTGCATTCAGTGCATTTTACAAAATGTTATTGCTGATACACTGCATTCCGGTATCTATGCCAACCTGTCCGACCCTTTCCTGTGAGTCACTGATGACTCACAGGAAAGGGCTGGTTTTTGGCTCTGGATAGTGGATGCACCGAAATGGCGTCCTCCGATTGCGAATGGTGGTGAATAAAAGCGCGCACGCGCGCTGTGCACCATGCAACGGATGAAACTGATGATAACTTATATTCGTGGGGAGTCGCGATACGTTTCACTTCCCTATGAATATAACGAATAGGGACATATACGTTGCGGATTGCCAATACGTCGAAAACGAATGTACACCCCTAATATGTGCTAAGTGGGTTGCTTTAATGATGTGACTCTTGCACAGAATGTATGGAACCCCTGTGTACTATGCAAACATTTTTCCAGATCTAAGTAATATTTGTTGGAATGGATGCAGAGAGGTTGGGACCTTTATACAAATGTGGTGGCAATGTCAAAGTGTACAATATTTTTGGCCTGAGGTTACGCAAGAGATTGCTAATATTCTGGGGTTTGAAGTATTTGTTGGGCATAAAGTGGGACTTCTTGGCAAATGGTAAGGGTCTGGGATACCTTTGAAAAATCTAAAATTAGAAGGTGGGAGCACTGAGAGGAGAGGATCACCTTGCTGGTGGCTGAAAGGAATCAGTAAGTTTTTGCTTGGGTCACTGTCTTTTTTAAAAGTATTGGGGCAAAGTTATCTATTTGGTAATATTAGTGTGTTTGTGTGTTTGTGCTTTTAATAGTCAGTAAGGCAGCAAATAAACAGAAGTTAGACTGTATTTTTAAATAGTAAGTCAGTTAGGCCGCTAGTAAGCAGTAGTTAGTGTGTTTATTTTTAAAATTCTGTAAGGCAGCTAGTAAGCAGAAGTTAGAGTGTTTGTATACTAAAAAAAAAAAAAAAAAAGTATCCAGAAGCTAGAAATAAGCTAGGAGCAGTGTATACCTAAGTAAAAAGGTTGAAAAGTTCAGTTCAGTTACTCACCTTGGAAAAGTGTTGAGGTAGTGTGATTTGGTTTGATTAGGTGTCATCATTTGTTAATCAAGAGAGCAGTGAGTCACTCTGGCTGACTAACTGAAGTTAGACTGTTTGTATTTCCCAACACACCCACCCCTCGCCCACCCACCCCTAGCTCATCCTTTAATTTATAGGCAGGTGCCACTTTAAAAAACAAAACATAACACCTTATTAAGAGATTGATCATTCCCGTATAGGCCACTACCAGACATATAGTGAATTCACTAATACATTTAAAGGACATTAATTAGACACATTCCTACTCCCATAGCAACCTAAAACTTAAGTAGGAACTGAACAAATTTGAGATGAAGACAGCAGTCCAGCAGCAAGAGGGGAGCTTCCCAGTCTTTTGCATCAAGTGTCACATGTATGATTTTTTACCCGTCGGTTAGAAATTGTACATGTGCATGAGATGCAAAAAGCTCCTGGCTTTCAGAGAACGAGTCCGATCTCTGGAGGCTAGAGTGGCAGACCTGGAGGAGCTGAGGCAGAGAGAGAGGTATATAGATGAGACCTTCAGGGACATAGTAGCCAACTCCCAACTTCAGACTGGCAGCCCTGGTGCTGCCTTGGAGGAAGAAGGTCTCATGATTGGAGGGCATCAACCTGATGCAGCAGGAAAGGATCCTGTAGCAAGGACCTGCTCTCCAAGTGATGCATTGTCAATTCACACCGAGGATATCTCCCCAAGGCCTACTGCCCAGGAGGGAAGGGTTAGGTCAGCCATCATAGTTGGTGATTCAATTATCAGGAATGTAGACAGCTGGGTGGCTGGTGGGAGTGAGGATCGGCGGGTAACATGCCTACTGGTGCAAAGGTGGCAGATCTCACGCGTCACCTAGAAAGGATTTTAGACAGTGCTGGGGAGGAGCTGGCTGTCGTGGTACATGTGAGCACCAATGACATAGGAAAATGTGGGAGGGAGGTTCTGGAAGCCAAATTTAGACTTTTAGGTAGAAAGCTTAAATCCAGAACCTCCAGGGTATCATTTTCTGAAATGATCCCTGCTCCACGCGCAGGTCACCAGAGGCAGGCAGAGCTCCGGAGTGTCAATGCGTGGATGAGACGATGGTGCAAAGAAGAGGGATTCAGTTTTGCTAGGAACTGGGGAACCTTTTGGGGAAGGGGGAGTCTCTTCCGAAGGGATGGGCTCCAGCTTAACCAGGGTGGAACCAGACTGCTGGCGCTAACTTTTAAAAAGGAGATAGAGCAGCTTTTAAACTAGAACAAAGGGGAAAGCTGACAGTCTCTCAGCAGCATATGATTAGGAGAGAGGTAGCTTCAAAGGATACTAATGATGCTACAAATTATATCGCAATGACAGAGAGGAGCATCCGGGAGGCGGTGTGGCGCTTTTGTCCGGGATGGCATAGAGTCCAACAGGATAAACATCCTGCATGAGACTAAATGCACAATTGAATCTTTATGGGTAGAAATCCCTTGTGTATCGGGGAAGACTATAGTGATAGGAGTATACTACCATCCACCTGGTCAACATGGTGAGACTGATAGTGAAATGCTAAGAGAAATTAGGGTAGCTAACCAAATTGGTAGTGCGGTAATAATGGGAGACTTCAATTACTCCAGTATTGACTGGATGAATGTATCATCGGTACATGCTAGAGATATAAAGTTCCTGGATGGAATAAATGACATTTTTATGAAGCAATTGATCCAGGAACTGAGAAAAGAGGGAGCAATTTTAGATCTAATTCTCAGTAAAGGACAGGATTTGGTGACAGATGTAATGGTGTGGGGCTGCTTGGCAATAGTGATCATAATATGATCAAATTTGAATTAATGACTGGAAGGGGGACAGTAAGCAAATCCACGACTCTTGTGCTAAACTTTCAAAAGGGAAACTTTGATAAAATGAGAAAAATAGTTAGAAAAAAACTGAAAGGAGCAGCTACAAAGGTAAAAAGTGTGTAAGAGGTGTGGTCATTGTTAAAAAATACCTAGAAGCATAGTCCAGATGTATTCCACACATTAAAAAAGGTGGAAAGAAGGCAAAACAATTACCAGCATGGTTAAAAGGGGAGGTGAAAGAAGCTATTTTAGCCAAAAGATCTTCAAAAATTGGAAGAAGGATCCAACAGAAGAAAATAGGATAATGCATAAGCGTTGGGAAGTTAAATGTAAGACAATGATAAGACAGGCTAAGAGAGAATTTGAAAATAAGTTGGCTGTAGAGGCAAAAGCTCACAGTAAAAACTTTTTAAAATGTATCTGAAGCAGAAAGCCTGTGAGGGAGTCAGTTGGACCCTTAGATGATCGAGGGGTTAAAGGGGCACTTAGAGAAGATAAGGCCATCGCAGAAATATTAAATGATTTCTTTGCTTCGGTGTTTTCTAAAGAGTATGTTGGGGAGATACCCGTTAGAAGGTTTTCATGGGTAATGATTCAGATGGACTGAACCAAATCATGGTAAACCTAGAAGATGTGGTAGGCCTGATTGATAAACTGAAGAGTAGTAAATCACCTGGACCGGATGGTATACGGGGTTCTGAAGGAACTAAAAAATGAAATTTCAGACCTATTAGTAAAAATTTGTAAGCTATTATTAAAATCATACATTGTACCTGAAGACTGGAGGATAGCTAATATAACCCCAATATTTTAAAAGGGCTCCAGGGGCGATCCGGGAAACTACAGACTGGTTAGCCTGACTTCAGTGCCAAGAAAAATAGTGGAAAGTGTTCTAAGCATCAAAATCACAGAACATATAGAAAGACATGGTTTAATGGAACAAAGTCAGCATGGCTTTACCTAAGGCAAGTCTTGCCTCATAAATCTGCTTCACGTTTTTGAAGGAGTTAATAAACATGTGGATAAAGGTGAACCGGTAGATGTAGTGTACTTGGATTTTCAGAAGGCGTTTGATAAAGTTCCTCATGAGAGGCTTCTAGGAAAAGTAAAAAGGCATGGTATAGGTCAGTGGTTCTCAACCTTTCTAATGCCGTGACCCCGAAATACAGTTCCTCATGTTGCGGTGACCCCTTGCCCCGCCCTTGCCCCGCCCTCGCAGGGCGAGGGCGGGGTGAGGGTGGGGCTTTGGTCATATGGGGGCGGGGTTATGGATGGGGTTGGATTTTAGTGCATACTTATTTATTATGACATTTATAAACAGAACCACCATTCCTCATAAAACAATAAAATTAAGAAACATAAAGCATCAGTTATAATAGTAAAACCATACTAATAAAAGAATATTTTAAAATTACTGATAAATAGAATTTCTATTAATTAAAATCATATACATTTTTATAACTTCCCACACACCAATAATATTTCAAAACAGCACATATATCAAATAACACACAATAATTAAAACTAATAAGGATTTTAAAAAGCCCCTGCTGTCCATACATGGGAGCTCTTGATTTCCAGTCACCCTGATATTGTCGAGGATTAGGAGGTTATCCTCTCTCTCTCACACATACACTCACATGTCCATTCTCTCTCACACATACACTGTCACATACTTACACATTCATGCTCTTATACCCACCATAACCTCTCACTCTCACAGACACTGATACACTCTCAGGGTGTAAGACACTCTCTCCCCCCCCCCCCCCCCCCCCCCACTCACACACACACACTCTTACTCCCCTGGATTTTCTCATACACACTCATGCTCTCACTCTTACTGGCTCCCTCACAACCTCAGAGCCTCTCAGATAAAACTCTATGCAGCAGAAATAATGCTGAATGTTGAGAATTGTGTTATGCAGACTAATCTGGAAAATGCACTAATTTCTACATGAGTCATAATGAATCAGTCCTCAGCTGCAGGCATCAATTGATTATCCTGGCTCCCTTTATGTTTGCCAAATACAGTTCATGTGTAACAGCAATCCTAATTCTCCACCAGATCAAGCTGATTTCACATCCCACTTCATACTTTGTCACCTTCAGCTGAGTCAAACAATTAATCTAATTACTGCCACTGCTGCCACGTGGCTATTGGGGAGACACTGATTGCTGCTATTGGCACTGAAGCCCATTCTGCTGCCTCCTCTGTGCAGGCCCCGTGGGTTTCCACTTCCTCCATGTTGATCTCGTACATTGTGAGATCCGCCATAGAGAAAGTGCTACTCTTGCACATTCCCAAAGATTACATGTGCCAATCAGTAAAAAGTATTTTTTTTTTACATCTGCTTCCCTTTCTAATTTTTTGCCATTTCCTTTTATATTGCCTTTTTTTCTATTTCTTTTCTCTCCACCTGTCTTCTTCCCTCAAACACACAGTCAGGTTCTCATTCTCACATGCATTTCTCTCTCACACACACATACACAGGCTCTCACTGGCACAGGCTATCTGAGTCTCACACACAGGCTCTCTCACACCCCCACATGCTGCCTTGCTCAAGCACAGGCTCTCACTCTTACATGCTGTCTCTTTCACACACACAGAGGCTCTCACATGCTGTCTCTGCAAACACACATAGTCTCTCAACTCATCTCATACTCGCACACACCTCTCTCTCACCTCTGGGCCTCTTCTTTACGGGTTGCCACAGGATGGGCTCTGCAGTGGCCCTAGTCTTCCCGGCCCCGCTGCTCCTCTTCTGCACGCGGCTGAAGCGCCTCTTCTACCCACGCGGCTGACGCGCCTCCTCCTGCCTCCCCATGCGGCTCCGGCAACATTTGTCTTCCGGGGCAGGGCAGGCAGGAAGGCAGTAGGAGGAGCACCTGCAGTGGCTGATACACCTCCTTCCTGCCTGCGCGGCTCCAGCAACATACGTCACTGCGACGCGCTACCTTTTTGGGCCATGTCTCTTCTCTTTTGGGGTTGGAGGAGGCAGGTCGCCAGCTTCGCCCCGCCTCCCCGCAGCAGCCGTGGCGCCACGGACCGGCAAAAAACCCCAACGGCCCGGTACTGGTCCGCGGACCGGTGGTTGGGGACCTGCTTTAGGCGCAGGGCCGGTGCAAGGGTATTAGGGGCCCTAGGCGAAATGTCAGCTATGCCGCCCCCCCCCCCCCCCCGCCTCCACACACAATTAACTTACATTGTGCATTAATGAAAATAACGAAGTCTGTATTTATAACAGAACACTTATTTGACATTTTTATGCCATGTAAACCATTGAGATGATTTGTCTTATCGACGGTATAGAAACTCTTTTATAAATAAATAAATAAAAATATATAAAATAAACATAAACCAAAGCTATACTTGTTGCTCAAACAAAAAAAGCAGACACATCACAGGCTGTAGTACACACCAGAAGCAGCAGTAGTGGCTAAGCTCTATACCAGGGGTCAGGAACCTTTTTGGCTGAGAGAGCCATAAACGCCACATATTTTAAAATGTAATTCCATGAGAGCCATACAATATGTTTAAAACTAAATACAAGTAAATGTGTGCATTTTATGTAAGATCACACTTTTAAAGTACAATAAGTCTCTGAAAATATTACACCAGGCCTTAAGACACCAATACATCTCCTATTAGGAAAACGGACCAAGTCAGGCTGCTATAGAGTCCTACACAGAAACAACACACCAGCAGAAAACCTCACCTGAATCACGTGCTGTCCCTCACCTAACATAGAATAAAGAGACCAAAACGCATAACAAGAAGCATGCAGAAAAAACTGAATTGGAAACTGCAACAAGCCAGAGTCTCTGTATGCAGTGTAACAAAGGAAAAAAGAAACATCACCCATCCTTATAAAACAAATCAAGAAATATAAAATCATCAGCAGTAAAACTGTACTAACAAAAAGAACATATTTCGAAACAGCTGATGAGTGGAATATCCAATAATTAAAAACTCATATAAAACATTTCCAGATACCAACAAAATATTTAAAAATAGCAGACACAAAGACCCAGTAATGAAAAATAATAAGGATACAAAAATTTTTTTGCTCTGCATACCTGGGAACGTTTGATATCCAGGTGTCCTGAGATTGTTCTGAATTAGCAGGAGGTGGGGTGGTTTGCTTGGAACTTTCTCCTCTCTCAGTCACATACCAGCGCTCTCTCTCACACTGGCTCTCAATGACACACCTATACACACATGCTCTCAGTACTCACATATACACATGTTTTTTCTCTCTCATATAGGCTCTTAATTACACATTTAAACACATGCTGTCTATATTTTCACGCTTACACACACACACAGGCTTTCAATCACATAAATACATGCTGTCTTTTTCTCTCACACACAGACTCTCATTCACATGCTTACAAACATGTCCTCTCTTTCTCTCATTTACACACAGGCTCTCAATCACATACTCACATGCTCCGTCACCTAAATCAGCTCTCAATCACACACAGACACACATGGTCTCTCTCTCTCATTTATACACAGGCTCTCAATCACATACTCACATGCTCCATCACCTAAACCAGCTGTCAATCAGACACAGACACACATGATCTCTCTCTTACTTATACACACAGGCTCTTAATCATACATACACATGATTTCTCTCACACACAAAGGATCTCAATCATACACACATACTCTTTCACACAAACTTACACATACAGGTTCCCAATGGTAAACTTACATTCATGCTCTCTCTCTCACAGGCAGGCTCTCAATCACAGACATACTCTCTTTCACATACACAGGCTCTCAATCATTCACATACATGCAATCTCTCACTCACACACACAGGATCTCAAACACACATGCTTGCTCGCTCATTCACTATCTCTCTCCCCCACCCCGGGAACTCGCGGCAGCAGCAGCCTCCTCCCAACGCTAACCTCTTCATTTTCAGCCCTCGCGGAGGCGGAGTCCCATCGGCCGCGGTTGAAACTCCATTTTCCTCCGAGCCGCGCTGCAGTCTTCTTCCCGTCGGACACTAGCGTGGCCTCTTCTTCCCGCGCAGGCACCCGATGCTCTCCACTTCCTCTTCCGTGCCGCGGGAAGAGGAAGTGGAGAGCATCGGGTGCCTGCGCGGGAAGACTCCCACGCAGGCACCCAATGACTCCAGCGCTGGCACCCGGCTGACTCCCGCGCAGGCACCCGGCTGACACCTAATGACTCCCGCGCAGGCACCCGGCTGACTCCAGTCGTGCCCGGCGTGCTCTCTTCTCCCCCCCCCCCCCCCCCGCGGTCCGAAAGAGGAAGTGGAGAGCATCGGGTGCATGCGCGGAAGAAGAGACCACACTAGCGTGGTCTCTTCTTCCCGCGAATGCTCCCGATGCTCTCCACTTCCTCTTTCGGACCGCGGGGGGGGGGGGGGAAGAAGAGAGCACGCCCGGTGCCGCTGACTCCAGCTGTCCTGCCGCGTTCCGCCCGGGCTGACAGCAAAGGACTCACATGCTTGAAAGCGCAGCTCTCTTAATTTTACCGGGGCTGTGCCGCCCCCGGGAAGCTGGCGCCCTAGGCGACCGCCTAGTTCGCCTAGTGCTTCCGCCGGCCCTGTTTAGGCGACCCCTGCGTTTTGGTCGTTCGACCCCCGCCGGGGTCGCGACCCACAGGTTGAGAACCGCTGGTATAGGTGGTGATGTCCTTTCGTGGATTACAAACTGGCTAAAAGACAGGAAACAGAGAGTAGGATTAAATAGACAATTTTCTCAGTGGAAGGGAGTGGGCAGTAGAGTGCCTCACGGATCTGTATTGGGACCCTTACTTTTCAATATATTTATAAATGATCTGGAAAGAAATACGACGAGTGAGGTAATCAAATTTGCAGATGATACAAAATTGTTCAGAGTAGTTAAATCACAAGCAGATTGTGATACATTGCAGGAAGACCTTGTGAGACTGGAAAATTGGGGATCAAAATGGCAGATGAAATTTAATGTCGATAAGTGCAAAGTGATGCATATAGGAAAAAATAACCCATGCTATAGGTACACAATGGTAGGTTCTATATTAGGTGCTACCACCCAAGAAAGAGATCTAAGCGTCATAGTGGATAACACATTGAAATCGTTGGTTCATAGTGCCGTGGCTGTTGCGGTCCCAGTCGCGGCAGACAGGGGATGGGCCAGGACCTCCGTGGTCCCGGCCCATCTCTGAGGGTCTGCGACCTGTTTCACGGCATCCCCACGGGGGGGACGCCGCCGAGAAGCCCTGCCTGGACGCCTTCTCCCTAGGCGCACGCGCACGCGCAAGCAGCGCTTATGAAGGCCGTTTCCCGCCACTGGAAGCTCCGCCCTATCCGTGATGTCAGATGCTGTGGCCTATGTAAGGCCATCGCGGAGCCCAGGACTTTGCCTTTCAACGGGGTTCCTTGCGGTCCTCTGTTGCTCCGTGCCTCGGAGTGTGCTATTGCGTTAGCGACTCCGTTCCTGCCTGAGACTTGTTTCACTCCGTGCTCAAGTCTTGCTTCTGTCTGGCTTGCTTGCAGTAACCTGTCCTGCTTCAGTTCCAGCTTGGTTCCAGGTTCCAGTAGCCAGCCCTGCTTCAGCTCCTGTCTGGTTCCAGTAGCCAGTCCTGCTTCAGCTCCTGTCTGGTTCCAGTAGCCAGTTCTGCTTCAGTTCCTGCTTGCTTCAGTCCTAGCCTGCTTCAGTTCCTGCCAGTCTCCTGATCCCTGCCTGCCTGCTTCAGCTCCAGCTTCCGTGATCTCCTAAGTCCCAGCGACCGGGCTCCTACGGGCTCCTCCCAGAGGAGTACCGGCTCCCAGGGTGAAGCTCACATCCAGCTCCTGCCTGGTATCCGCCTCCCGACTTGTCACTCACCAGAGACTATAGTACTCCTCTCCCCAGTCTCTCATAGGTCGGCCCAAGGGTCCACTAAACCATTCACTCACAACAGTGGCAGTCAAAAAAGCAAACAGAATGTTGGGAATTATTAGGAAGGGAATGGTGAATAAAACAGAAAATGTCATAATGCCTCTTTATCACTCCATGGTGAGACCCCCACCTTGAATACGATCAAAATGATAAGGGGAATGGAACAGCTGCCCTATGAGGAAAGACTAAAGAGGTTAGGACTTTTCAGCTTGAAGAAGAGACGGCTGAGGGGGGATATGATAGAGGTATTTAAAATCATGAGATGTCTAGAACGGGTAGATATGAATCAGTTATTTACTCTTTCAGATAATAGAAAGACTAGAGGGCCCTCCATGAAGTTAGCATGTGGCACATTTAAAACTAATCTGAGAAAGTTCTTCTTCACTCAACGCACAATTAAACTCTGGAATTTGTTGGCAGAAGAAGTGGTTAGTTCAGTTAGTATAGCTGTGTTTAAAAAAGGATTGGATAAGTTCTTGGAAGAGAAGTCCATTACCTGCTATTAATTAAGTTGACTTAGAAAATAGCCACTGCCATTACTAGCAATGGTAACATGAAATAGACTTAGTTTTTGGGTACTTGCCAGGTTTCTTATGGCCTGGATTTGCCACTGTTGGAAACAGGATGCTGGGCTTGATGGACCCTTGGTCTGACCTAGTATGGAATGTTCTTATGTTCTTATCTATTATTGGCTGCCATATTCACTATAGCTACAGTTTGGAAAACTAGCCCTTCATTGGATTACTGGAGAAAACAAGTGAGGGATATTGCAGATATTGAGTTGTTGAGATATGAGTTGCAGAACACACATTACAAATATATTGGGGTGTGGGGTCCTTTTTTGGAGTTTTGTAATGGAATATTGGGTTTTGCATTGTAATTGACTCTTATTAATACTCATGTCAGAAATTATGTATGCAGCACTTATTGTGTTCTATATTTTATTTGTTATATTTGCTGATGTACTGAGAAAAGTAGTTAAATAAAAAGTTTAAAAAATAAGGGGCAGATTTTCAAAGGGGTACGCGCGTAAGATACCCCCCGAAAACCTGCCCCAACCTCCCCCTACGCGCGCCGAGCCTATGTTAAATAGGGTCAGTGACACGTGCAAGCCCCGGGATGCGCGTAAGTCTCGGGGCTTTGCTAGGGGGGGGCATGTCAGGGGGGCGTGTCGGGGGCATGTCACAGCGTGTCATCCGGGGGCGGGGCCTCAGGCGTGGTTCCAGCCTGGGGCATTTCAGGGCGTGGCTGAGGCCTCAGAAACTGCTCCTGAGCCAGGGAATCGCGCGCCGGTGGATGGCCCAGCGCGCGCAACTTTGCCAACAAAGGTAGGGGGGTTTAGGGGAAGGGAGGGGAAGGTGCGGGGGGATGGAATGAAAGTTCCCTCTGAGGCCGCTCCAATTTCGGAGCGGCCTCGGAGGGAACAGAGGCAGGCTGCGCGGCTCGGCGTGCGCAGGCTGCCGATTTTGCGCAGCCTTGCGTGCGCCAACCCCGTATTTTAAAAGATACGCGTGGCTACGCGCGCATCTATTAAAATCCGGCGTACTTTATTAAAATCTACCCCTCAGTAAATAAATAAATATATTTCAACAGACACAGCAAACCCCAAACTAGCAGCAAAGCCTGTGTAAAGTGTAGCCCTACCACACACGAGAAGGAAAAGTACAACTACCCGCCCAACATGTTTTGTTGATAAGGCTTCTTCTTGGGGCATTAAACATCAATGAAGACCCCCAGAAATTTCTTCACAATCTTAAAATATTAAGTGCTTCACACTATCATAGTTACAAATGCCATCCTATCAGGGAGTCCAACATCTAAATTGAAAAGAGGCTTCTTCAAATCTAAAATAAAGATAGCTCTAGCCAGAAAAAAATGAAATTTGGAGAGGAGATGCCATCATCAACTCTTTTTCTTCCTGTTTTGTAAGTGAAGAAAAGGGTGGCAGATGGTAGCAGGGCAGTAGAGGTAGCAGATGTACGAGACCCAAAACCCACATTGCACTCTTCCTTAGCACTGCCAAGGCAGGGGTGGCACTATTTGCATCTGATTCTGAAGAAGAATCTTCTTGTACTGGATTCCCTGAAGAAGAAAATAGAGAGTTATTAGCTGCAGACAATTTTGGAGGATTGTTTACTATCCTGTTGGCCCCCACTTCAATGGTGGAAGAAACAGAAAAAATTGGTGATGATAGTGAGGAAAAGCGGGCAGCGCAGGTAATGAGTATGACTGATGCCCAGGCATTGTTTCTCAGGGTCCAGCCTCTTCAACTTTATGGCCAGCATCTGCTCTCAAGGATGTAGAGAAGGGTTCATGAAAAAAATCCATGATCTGGAGGCACTAAAATTTCAGGGAGGACCCACATTTAACTCAGTGGTTTTACCATGCCAGGGATATCAGCTGAGCTAAGCAAGTGGGGCATTTACAAACTCTGGTATGCTGCATCACATGCAGAAGTGCCATCCATTAGCACTGGCATCTGGGGAGAGTGGCAGTACTAGCCAGGGGGCAACTTTATTCAGTCAGAGGAAAGTGCCTGAAAAGGGGAAGAGTGTTCCCCAAGCAGATCCCATGCCCTCAGTCCCTTTTGGCAGTCAGGTGGCAAGCCAGCATCCCCTGCCATGCTTCTGAAGAAACAACCCACCATAAAAGAAATGGGATACTGTTCAATAGCACTGTCCTGGGGTAAGAAGAAAGCAGCATCAAAAGTTGTAATCAAGAGCATTGGGGAATTGATGACCAGCATTGGGTCCTTGATGACCAGCATTGGGTCCTTGATGACCAGCCCCTTCAGGTAATGGAGAATGTGGGTTTTAAATGTTTGCTGCAGGTGATAGCCCTGAATTACAAAGTCCACTCTAGAACTATATTTAGTAGAAAAGTCATCCCTAGTCTGTATAACCAGTGGCATATTTGTATCCAGGCACTGCTGACTAAGGCAGAGAGAAGTAGAATGCATTTCACCAGTTATATCTGGATCGCGATGATTGCAACATACTTTTCCCTCTCCCTGACAGCACACTGGTGGGACCTGACTGAGGCCAATGCAGGTACTAGCTCTAGCAGGAACAGAGCATTATGGTGAAGGTGGTTTTGCTATATGTCCAGTCGATGGATGAGGCCCATACCTCGGTCAATATTTTATCAGCCATTAGAGAGATGCTGGAGGGCTGGCAGCTAGATCAAGAGAGCCACAAATCTTCAGGCAGAGATCTTTGTCACAGACAATGGTAAAATATGGTAAAGGCAATATACAATGGGGGCTTTCAGGGTATCTGATATTTTGCACACACACTGAACTTGACAGGGCACTTCCACAGAAGTAAGAAAAGCAGGATGAAATTGGGATGCAGAGATTAATGGAGCAGCAGACATCGCTTACATAAGATAATTAGCAGGTATAAAATGACACGAGCAAATTGACAAAAATAAGTACAAAAGTGTCTTATAAAATAGCAACTTATGTATGTAACTGTTGGCCCTACCCAATAACGCTTCTACACTGCCCCTTTCGTCACATGTTTATGTGTGCACAAAATGTAAAGTATGCACGTACTTTTGATGTTCATAAAATAGTGATTGAGCACAAGCCCAAACATTTTTACTCAAATGTTATTATGGTTGGCTCTTAATCAAGGAGAGTTTTGGCTGAAAACATGCATATATCTAGCCAGACAAAATTTACCTATCTAGATTTAGGAGTAATTTCTTCTCTTCAGTAGTAACTTAACTGACCAATGGTGAAAATCAGCACAAACCAGCTAAATTCTGTTCCCTGACCTAGCCCCTTCTCATTTTAAGTGGTTACATTTATTCACTTGCTCATTTGTACAGTCAAAGCAGCTAACTTATGAAGTTAGCTAGTTAAACTTTTTGAAAGTCCACTCCATTGTGGCCATGTCAATGTTGTCACAGTCAGCAGCAGCAAATTTCCTGTACTAACTGCCCCAAAATAAAAGAGACCAGAATAATGGGGACCTTGCCACTCCTTAGAAAAGCTTTAGAGACTTATTTACCTCTGCAACCACTCCAGTACAGCATAAGATCACTGGGCTTGTTCCCCCCACCCTCAGACCCATTATTTATTCCCCAACCCCACCCTCTACAGTCCACAAACTAAAGAGTAGCAAATCACCTGGACCGGATGGTATGCATCCTAGGGTTCTGATGGAACTCAAAAATTAAATTTCAGATAATCTATCATTAAAATCATCCATTGTACCTGAAGACTCGAGGGTGACCAATGTAACCCCAATATTTAAAAAGAGCTCCAGGGGCGATCCGGGAAACTATAGATCAGTGAGCCTGACTTCAGTGCAGGGAAAAATAATGGAAACTATTCTAAACTATTCTAAAGATCAAAATCACAGAGCATATAGAAAGAAATGATTTAATGGAACACAGTCAACATGGATTTATCCAAGGGAAGTCTTGCCTCACAAATCTGCTTCATTTTTTTGAAGGGGGTCAATAAACATGTGGATAAAGATGAACAGGTAGATGTAGTGTATTTGGATTTTCAGAAGACATTTGACAAAGTCCCTCATGTGAGGCTTCTAAGAAAACTGAAAAATCATGGGATAGGAGGTGATGTCTTTCTGTGAATTACAAACTGGTTAAAGGACAGGAAACAGAGAGTAGGATTAAGTGGTCAATTTTCTCAGTGGAAAAGGGTAAACAGTGGAGTGCCTCGGGGATCTGTACTTGAACTGGTGCTTTTCAATATATTTATAAATGATCTGGAAAGGAATACGACGAATGAGGTTATCAGATTTGCAGATGATACAAAATTATTCAAATCACAAGCAGATTGTGAAACATTGTAGGAGGACCTTGCAAGACTGGAAGATTGGCCATCCAAATGGCCGATGAAATTTAATGTGGACAAGTGCAAGGTGTTGCATATAGGGAAAAATAACCTTTGCTGTAGTTACACGATGTTAGGTTCCATATTAGGAGCTACCACCCAGGAAAAAGATCTAGGCATCATAGTGGATAATACATTGAAATCATTGGTTCTGTGTGCTGTGGCAGTCAAAAAAAGCAAACAGAATGTTGGAAATTATTAGGAAGAGAGTTAATAAAACGGAAAATGTCATAATGCCTCTATATCACTCTATGGTGAGACCACACCTTGAATACTGTGTACAATTCTGGTCACCACATCTCAAAAAAGATATAGTTGCGATGAAGAAGGTACAGAGAACCAAAATGATAAAGGGGGTGGAACAGCTCCCCTAAGAGGAAAGGCTAAAGAGGTTAGGGCTGTTCAGCTTGGAGAAGAGACGGCTGAGGGGGGATATGATAGAGGTGTTTAAAATCATGAGAGGTCTTGAAGGAGTATTTATTTATTTTATTTAAACATTTTTATATACCGGCATTAGTTGTGGACATCATGCCGGTTTACATCAAAACTGGTAAAGTATGGAAGTTACATTTTAACAGGGAATTAGAAAACTGGGAGGAGGGTAAATAATTAAATAGGATAGACAAGAAATAACAGTAACATTAACATTAACATGGTTCCTCGGTGTGAGCGAGGAGAGAGGATAACAACATATGGTTCCTCAGTATGAGGAAGATGGAACAGACGCAATGTGGTCTATTTTTTTATTGGAGGAGGTGTGAGTTTTTATTCTGGGTAGGCATGTTTGAACAACCATGTTTTCAATTTCTTTTTGAAGTTGTTCATACATGGTTCAAGGCGTAGGTCAGGCGGCAGTGTGTTCCAGTGAGTGGGACCTGCTATGGAAAGAGCGTGGTCACGTGTAGAGGTGAGATAGGCTGCTTTAAGGGAGGGCACAACTAGGGTGCCTTTATTGGTCGTTCTAGTCGGACGATTGGACTGTGTGGTTGTGAAGGGTAGGTCTAGCCAGTTGGAGTTGTGGGTGTAAATTGCTTTATGCATTATGGTGAGTGTTTTGTAGATAATACGAGAGGCTATGGGGAGCCAGTGTAGGTTTCTGAGTATAGGGGTGATGTGGTCGTATTTACGAGAGTTTGCAATGAGTCTCGCTGTGGCATGTTGTAACATTTGTAGAGGTTTGATGGACGAGTAAGGGAGTCCTAGAAGAAGAGCATTACAGTAGTCTAGTTTGGATGATATGGTGGCCTGTATGACTGTATGAAAGTCTTGGGTGTGAAGAAGGGGTCTGAGTTTTTTAAGTACGTTGAGTTTGAAAAAACAGGCTTTGAGAATGGAGTTTATGTAGTTCTTCATGCTTAGTTGGTGGTCAAGGAGAACTCCAAGGTCTCTCACAGCTGGTTGTGTTGAGAGGAGGTGGAGTTTGGAGGTACCAGATGGTGGAGGTGCAGGGGCAGAGTGAGGTGAGATGAGTAGAAGTTCCGTTTTGTTCGTGTTGAGGGCGAGGTGTAGGTTGGTGAGCAGGGAGTTGATGGCTGTAAGGCATTTCTCCCAATGTTCTAGTGCGTCAGAGATGGAGTTCTGGATGGGGATGATGATCTGAACGTCATCAGCGTAGAGGTAAAACTTGAGATGGAGATCAGAGAGGAGTTGGCAGAGGGGGGTGATGTAAATATTGAAAAGGGTGGATGAGAGAGATGAGCCTTGGGGGACTCCCTGTTGGAGGGGTTGTGGTGTGGATGTGGAGTTCCTGATTTTGACTGAGAACTTTCTGTTTGAGAGGAAGGATTTAAACCAGGAGAGGGCTAGGTCTGAGATGCCAATGAGTTCCAGGCGAGTTATTAGATGGTGGTGGCTGATAGTGTCGAAGGCTGATGAAATGTCGAGGAGGGCAAGGAGGTAGCTATGGCCTTGACCCATGCCTCTGAGGAGGTGGTCGGAAAGGGAGAGCAGAAGGGATTCAGTGTTGAAGTGTTTCCTAAAACCAAATTGTGCTGGGTGGAGGATCTGGTGGTCTTCTAGATAGTTCATGAGTTGGAAGTTAACCACTCTTTCCAAAAGCTTGGCAATGAAGGGGAGGTTGGATATTGGGCGGAAGTTAGCAGGGTCTTTGGGGTCAAGCGATGGTTTCTTAAGGAGGGGTTTGACCACTGTGTGTTTGAGTGCATCTGGAACAGATCCGTGTGCAATCGAGCAGTTGATAATATCTGCTACGGCTTTAGCTATTGTATTGGGTATGGTTAGAAGTGCTTTGGAGGGTATAAGGTCTTCAGGGTGGTAAGAGGGTTTGAGTTTTTTGAAAATGGTTTGGATTTCTATGGTGGAGGTGAAGTCAAGGGTGGGCATTGAGGGTTGAGTTTCTATGGTGGAGGTAAAGTTGAGAGTAGGCATTAAGGGTTGGGAGGGGGAAGGGGGTTGGGAGGGGGAAGAGGGAATGGTCAGGGTAGGTTTGAGACTGTTCGAAGAAGGGTGGAATCTCTTTAGAAGCGTTGCAATTTTGTTGAAGAAGAACTTGGCTAGTTCCTCGCATTTGGCGGAGTCATCGAATTCAGGTGAGTGGGAGGGATAGGAGTCGTGAGGCCAGAAACGTAGGAAAAGAGTGTTTTGGGATTGAATCTGTAGTCATGGATTTTTTTAGCGTAATAATCTCGTTTGTGTTTTTGGGTGGAGAGTCTGTAGCTGTGGAGAACTGATTTGTATGCTGCGGAGTTCTGCGGGGTTTGGTCTTTACGCCATTGTCTTTCCTTTTGCCTAAGAGTAGATTTTAGGGTTCTCAGTTCTGTGGTGTACCATGGGTTGGTGGGTTTTGGGGAGTTTCTTATAACTTTTTTGGAGACTGGACAGAGTTTATTGGCAATGTCTCGTGTGATGTTATTCCAGGATGCTAGGGCTGAGTCTGGGTCAGAGCAGTTTAGATTGGATAGTGTGGTGGTTAGAGCATTCGCTAGGTCCGCACTGGGGCAGGGTTTATTGTATGTTATGGTCTTACTGTTATTATTGTTGTTAGGGGGAGTGGTGTTGATAGAGAAGAGACCTTCTATCAGAAAGTGGTCAAACCATGGTATAGGGGTGGAGGATTGTTAGTTGGTGGCACGTACGGCTGAATTGACAAATATTAGATCTAGATGTGAATCGGTTATTTACACTTTCGGATAATAGAAGGACTAGGGGGCATTCCATGAAGTTAGCAAGTAGCACATTTAAGACTAATCGGAGAAAATTCTTTTTCACTCAATGCATAATTAAGCTCTGGAATTTGTTGCATGAGGGTGTGGTTAGTGTAGTTAGTGTAGCTGGGTTCAAAAAAGGTTTGGATAAGTTCTTGGAGAAGTCCATTAATGGCTATTAATCACGTTTACTTAGGGAATAGCCACTGCTATTAATTGCATCAGTATCATGGGATCTTCTTGGTGTTTGGGTAATTGCCAGGTTCTTGTGGCCTGGTTTGGCCTCTGTTGGAAACAGGATGCTGGGCTTGATGGACCCTTGGTCTGACCCAGCATGGCGATTTCTTATGTTCTTATGATTTGGCTCAGGTCTTCTGCTTCATAGGTCTACTGGGACAGGGGATGTTGAAGATGCAGTGAAGGTCTGTGGGGAACAAAGTCTTAACCATCATGCAATGGTGACTCCTAGTGACCAGAATTAGTGCCCATAATTGCAAGGTTCTGTAAGAAGCCCTGATGCATGGCCCTGGGCAGCAGACTGACAGTACAATGACTGAACTGGAATAAGGGGAACAATCCCGGAGTAGTTGCAAATGAAGACTTATAGTGTCATATCCCAGTCCTGGTTCTGATTAAACTGGAAGTCTAGAGCAATAGAAAGAAACTGGCAGGCCAAAATATAAAATATACCTAATATGCTGACTTCATTTTTTTTTTAAAGTGCTTAAAATGTGTATGCATATTAACATTACTCTTGAGGAACTGTTGGTAATGCTAATGAACATGCAAAGAGAGTTCATCAAAGCAGCTTGGATACAAGCATTAGTTAACACAGGAATTAATGTACTTCTAATGCAAGCATTAATGCTAATGCCCATTGATACAGAGACCACAAAATGGGAAATGATTTTTAGTATATCTGGTTCATTATTTGACATACAATATTCTGAAAATTGATCAGCAGTAAATTTTATAAATGTATATATATATATATATATATTTATATTTGCATTATCCACTTAAATATTACTACACTTAAAGGGAACTGGTTTAATGTATATATGTTTTTAAGTTTTGGGGATCAAAAGTAAATACAGAGGCATTCAATATACATGCAAGAATAATTGACAAAATTTACAAAATATTTTGAATTATGGATTCAATTATGAATTATGGATAAGAATTATGGATAAGATGATGAGTAACATTTTTTAGCTTATTTTTGGAGGCCTTTTTTACTAAGGCTTTTTTTTTCTCATTCTGTGTTGGGGGGGGGGGGTAGGGGGAAGCTTAGTAACAGGCCCTAATGTTAGCTAGTAAGTTATTGTTTGAACTATTTTATTCAAAATGTTAGAACTGAAAGATGGAGGATTTTTACTAGCTTTGTCAGGGTTTCCAGAGAAACTAATCTCTTGGGCATCCATCTTATCTGAACATGCATTTCAGCTTGTATAGCTCAGACTGAGTCAGAGCTGCTGCATCATTATAGCTTCTTGATATTCATCAGACTAAATAATTTCAATCCATTTATGCACCTCCTACAGTGTTCACAATTTTTTTCTATCTTGGGCAATCACTGAATGGCATATTCACATTAAGATCTTTACAATGGGGAAACTATTGCTAGTGGGGAGAGGGGGAAAAGGTTCATGAGAAAAACCCAATTACTGATAATCAGTCATACAAAACTGATAAAATATAAAATAATCTAAAATAACTGGTCAAAGTCTTTGAGTTCATATTTTTCACAATATGTAGTTCATGTCTTTATTATCTTGATAGTTATGTTATTGATATATCGAAACACAGAAGCATAGAATATGATGACAGATAAAAACTAGGAACAGGAATAATATTTTTTCATTTCTTGTTTTCACATTGTATTTTTTAATATCATTTGGCTTTGTTTCTTATTGGCTTTACTGTCTCTTTACAGTCTCCCTCAGAAGAGAAACGCTGGTAAGTGGGCGGAATAGACATTTTTATAAATAAATGAATCGTGGGGCTGACCAACGCTATAGTACATCGAAGGCCAGAAGGGCAGGAGAGACTGAGGAGCACTCATATTCCTTTCTACACTAAAGGCTCCTCAGAAGGGGTAAGAATAGCTGGAGAGTCCCCAACTCCCTGCAGACATTGGTGGCAGCCAGGGGAAACGGAGGAAAGGGACTCACTTGTGCTGAGAGAGCCGATGAGCTCTGGGAGGTCCTGGCTCTCTTGAGGCAAGAACAGCAGCAGCAGAGGACATGGGGAGTCCTGATTTTGGTTTATTTTTTATTTGAGGTTTGTTTGCTTTTTTTATTTTACTGGCTCGGCAAAAAAACTGAACTGAAATAAACATTAAGGGGCAGATTTTAAAAGCCCTACGCGCGTAAATCCAGCTGGATTTATGCACCCAGGGAGTTTACGCGCATCAAGCCTATTTTGCATAGGCCTGGCGAAGCACGCAAGCCCCGGGATGCGCGTATGTCCCGGGGCTTGAAAAAAGGGGTGGAGTGGGGGCGGTCCGGGACTTGGCAGAGGCATGGCCAGAGGCCTTCATGGGACCCAGAGGCAGGCGCAACTGGTAAAACAAAGGTGAGGGGGGGGTTTAGGTTGGGCTGGGGGCGGGTTAGGTAGGGGAAGGGAGGGGAAGGTGGGGGGGGTGGAAGGAAAGTTCCCTCCGAGGCCGCTCCGATTTTGGAGCGGCCTCGGAGGGAATGGGAAAAGCCATCAGGGCTCCCCTAGGGCAAGGCATGTGCAAGGTGCAAAAGTGTGCATCCCCGTGCGTGCGCCAACCCCGGATTTTATAACATGCGCGCGGCTGCTCGTGCATGTTATAAAATCGGGCGTACGTTTGTGCGCGCCAGGTTGCGCGCACAAATGTACACCCGTGCGTACCTCTTAAAATCCGGCCCAAAATGAATCTAAACCCCAATTTAAAATAAACAAAAAAAAACCTGAAGCAAAATAACAAAATGTTTTCCCCTGAAAATCCCTAATCTGCAGGTGCTTTGTATCCATGCAAGTTTAGAGCAAAAGCACATGCATCATTTTTCTTTAAAAATTGGTGCAAAGTCCATGAAGTTAAAGTACCTCAAGAAAAAAATTGCCTCCATTGAGGGATTTTTCATTCTCCCCTCTCCCCCCATTCCTCACAGGCCAATGAGTAAATTGCATGCTAAGAGGTGCACACAGGGAATTAAAACTAAACTCTAAGAGGCTGATGTAATATTAGTGTGCGAAAATCGTGCACTTATAATTGCGCGCCCATCCACCTCTCCCAAGCACGCGATGGAGTATGCTTATGCTAATGAGCTGCAGGGTTAAAAAGGAGGTGCTAGGGGAATTTGTATATCTTTAGTGCCTCCTCGGCATCGGAAGCTCAGAAAAAGTGGCTGTGCACGGGTTAGGAAAAAGGACACTCAATTTTACGAGCATTCGTTTGCCTAATCCATGCACTGCCACGGATTAGGAAAATGGTTGCTCATAAACTGAGCATCCGTTTTCCTAACCTGACCGCTGTCAAGACTTTTTTTTTTCATGTTGCTGCTTTCTGTGGTTCCTCCGACTTAATATTGCAGTATCGTCTACTTTTCTGTTCAGGTTTTGCGGCGCCAGCTCTGGGTTTGAGGGTTGCATGTAGGGCACACGGTTATTTTTATAACAGGAGTACTAGCTAATAGCCTCATCAACATGGCATTTACATGTGATGATTGCTATTAGCAACCTGCTGGTTTGGATGCACGTTTGGAACGGCTGATCCACTTAATGCATCAGGGGTTTTGGTTGTGCATCCAAAACGCACATCCAACCACTTATTAACCTGTGTGCTAGCCTGATCGCATGGTATTTCATCTGTCTGTCTGACCATACTTTACTAGGATGACCTTGATGCACTCTGGCTCTGCTCGTGGCACTACTTCATTTCCTGTTGGAGAAAAAAAGGGGTGCAGACTTTGAAAGAGGTTTTCTCTACAGGTAAACACCCATTTATTTATTTATTTATTTATTTATTTATTTTTAACTTTTTTATACCGATGCTCCTGTACAGGATACATATCGCACCAGTTTACATGGAACTGAAAACTGTCGCCGGGAGGCGTATACAATGAAACATAGGAACAAAGAACGTTCGGGGAAATAAAACAGTGCGGGGAAATGTAACATAGGAACAAGGAACGTGCGGGGAAATAAAACAGATATGTGAAAACTTTAGCAATATAAGAGAATACACTATCATATAATGTGGTAGATATAACATAATATTAAAATGAGTAAGTTTAATAATAATAAGAATGGGAAAAGAGGCCTAAGCCTCGGGGAAATGAGCCGGTAGGGGGGAAAAGGGAGAGAGTTATGGGAGAAAACCACAATGAGCAATGGGACGTTTAGCATTGGCAGGATTCAAGGGGGAGAGAGATCAAGGGCGAAGGGATTATCTGTCTGAAGAGGCCTGACTGAAGAGCCAGGTTTTCGGGATTGATGCCTTGATGTACACTACAATTTACACATAATCTCTTTAAAAATTATCCACCCTGGTCACAGAAAATTGCCACTTCGAATCCATGGAATTCAGCCCTTCTATATACTGCCCTGGAATGGAAAAGAAGACTATAATTCTCAGTTGTTTACTTGTGGTTACTGTTGAGCCTATACACTTTATAACTGAACTTCACATTGATTAGACAAGCAAAAACAAAAACAAACAAAAAAAATATATATATATATATATCTCCTTTAATTTTATTCTGTCTGGGCCTCATATTTTTGCACATTAACATAATTTCTGGATCCCATAGCTGGGTGTTCAGATTAGCCCAGGTGTAGGAGGAACAAACAGCATGTGGCCTGTGACTGTGTATTCAGTTCTCATTTAAAGAGTTATTTTCCTATAGAGCAATAGAAAAATACCCCTCACACATACACAGACTAGACCCTGCCTAGTCTTCCTTCTGGGATGGAAGTCAAGCCTATGAGAGAAAGCACCTGAGTTAGGAACAACACTGCTTAGTGTCTGGAAGGGGCCCCTATTTCAAATGGCAAATTGGATGCTGCTCAGGTTTCATTCCACTGTATGCATACACTCATACTCCATTCTTATGGCTGCAGCAAAACCAAAACCAAATATGAAGAATTATTGCTTGCTTGCATCTATCCCAGTTGCTCAAACAGACCCTGTTGTGCAGCTCTGTATTATGATTGCTACGGCTGAGACCTGTGTCTATGGCCATTATACTAATACTGTATACAAACTTTCTATGAAGGGTTTCTTGCCCACCACATTGATCCTTTGTGTGAATCAATGACTGTTCCACACTGTAGCCTTGCATTGTAATGCTGACCTGTGCAAGGAAGAATCTTCCTCTGGCAGAGCTCACTCATAAACTACGGATGAATGGAAGAGTGAGAAGAAAAGATTAGATTAGCTAAAATAGCTTAAGTGTGCGGGCATTTTCACACTTGACACATTAACTACCAGCATGTCAGAAACCTGCAAAATAAGGAATGTCAAAGAGATAGGGATGTGCATTCATTTTCAACGAATGTGCAATCCGCAATGCATAAGTCCCTGTTCGTTTCATTCGTGGGTTCGCGGAAATGCATGACAATCCCCACAAATAAAATCATATTAGTTTCATTCTTTTGGTTCCCAGTGATTTCTTAGCAGCCGTTTGAAATAGAAGGCCATTTGGGAGTATCCATAGCAAAAACCAGCACTTTCCTGGGAATCATAAGTGACCTCACAGCGCTTTCATAGAATGGGTCAGACAGGTTGGCAAGGAGACGAGAATGCAACCTCTCAGAGCTAAGCAATTTTCTAATGCAGCCAGTCGCCGCTCTCACTAGGTGCTCGGGCTCTGCTGCCGGAGGTTTGCTTGCTCTCCCGGAGCTCTGCCGGTTTGGCTTGCCTCTTTGACCGGCCAGGGTTCCAGCTTTTTTCCTTCTTCCCCTCGGTGGAGCTCTGAGGCAGTGCTTTTGCACTCCTGGTCCCACCGGAGACTCCTCTTTCTCCCCCCCCCCCCCCCCCCCTTTTTTGTGTTTTTGTTCCTGCTCCCACGTGCAGCAAAGAAAAGTTTGTTTGAACTTCTCTCCTGCACGGCAGCCCAGCCTCCCTGCCCCCGTCACCCCCTCCCTCTGGTTCCTCTTCCCAACCCTCCCTGCTTCTGCTGTAGCTCTCTTCGGGCGCCTTGTTGTTTTTCTTCTCTGCCTGCGAGTTTCCTGCCGTCCCACCCTGCAGTAAGGTAAGAACATCTGGTGGTGTTCTTTTTTTTTTCCTTGCCTTCTGGGGAACGGTGGGGGCTGGGCTCCGCCCGGAGAGACTCACAGCACGGGCAAGGTCCGTTTTGTCTGCATCTGCCCTGCCTTGTTCCCTTGTCTGTGTCTGTTTTTCTCCCCATTTGGGTTCACTGTGATTAGCAGAGCCTGGTTTGGGCTTTTTTCTCTAAAGTTAAGCCTTCTTTTCTTACCTTTCAAGCCTGAGTTAGGCTTTTTCCCATTTGGTTTCCTTTTCTGCCCCTTCAGCCTGAGTTAGGCTGCTATTTTTCTCTGTTTGGTTTTCTTTTCTGCCCCTTCGGCCTGAGATAGGCTGTTATTTTTCTCTGTTTGGTTTCCTTTTCTGCCCCTTCAGCCTGAGTTAGGCTGTTATTTTTCTCTGTTTGGTTTCCTTTTCTGCCCTTTCAGCCTGAGTTAGGCTGTTTCTTTTTCTCTGTTTGGTTTCATTTTCTGCCCCTTTAGCCTGAGTTAGGCTTTTATGTTTTTTTTTCTCTCCTGTTTAGTTTTTTCTCCTGCCCCTTCAGCCTGAGTTAGGCTTCCCCCCCCTGGGTTAAGGCTTTTCTTTTCCTGTCCCTTAAGCCCAAGTTTGGGTTTTTTCTCCTGAGATTAGGCTTTTTTTTTCCCCCTGCCCCTCAAGCCCGAGTCCGGGCTTTTCTCCATTTGAGCTTGAGCTCTCCTTTCTTTTTCTTTTTTTTTTTCCCCTTAAGCCAGAGTTTCGGCTTCTTCCCCTGAGTTTGGGCCTTTTTTTTTTCCCCTGTCCCTCGAGCCTGCGTTTAGGCTTTTTTTTTTTTTTTCTCCTGAGTTTGGGCATTTCTTTTCTTGCCCTTTAAGCCGCAGCCCAGGCTTTTTCCTTCCCTGCCTGCCTCACGCCGGCTTTCGCAGCCCCGCCCATCTGCATTAGTTTCTCGTGGCCTCGTCCACGTTTTCTTTCTTTCCTATGCCGCGGAGGACTCCTAAGAGGGGCTCGGGGGAGGGTGGTGATCTCGAGGCCCTCGCGCTGGCTCGATTCGGGTATGTGCTCCCACCTGTGCCTGCCGATACCGCCCGAGCTGTGCCTCCCTCTACAACCCTTCATCTTGTGCCTCTGCTGCCAAAGCCCTCTGCCTCGGGGACCCCGGGGGGTGAGGAGACTCCGACAACCACTGCTGCCCCTCCCGTGCTGGAGGTACCTGACTCGCTTTCCTCTGGTCCTCCTTCCACCGTCAGACCCACTAAGGCGAAAGTCCCTGGTGCCCAAAGAGCCGGTCACCCGGTTCACGGCCCCCCACCCCATGCCAGGTCCCCCGGTTCCCTCCACGTCCCGTGATGCGACACTCGTGCTGGTACCGCACCACCACGAAGATAGCATTGTCCCCCAGTTTCTATTCTCGCCATCGGGGGGCTGGGAATTGAGCGAGTCAGCCGAGGGGGTGGATTGCGCCCATGCGCCGGCTGTTGCCCCCCCTGGGACGCCTGCTCCGGCGGGGGTTCGTGCCGAAAGCTTGGGGAGGGACTCGTCGAACCCCTCCGTTCTGGGTGGGTGCCCCCCTCCGGCTGTCTTCTCTAACCCTACAGGGTCCATACTTATGATGGCCGCCGTTGTTCTCGCTGCCGCCCCCCCGCCCGTCCGTCCGGACGCCGGGACCGGCTCCGCAGCCGGGACTCCCGCCGTCGATGTTAGGCCCCCGAAGCCCGGGGGCAATGCCAAGTCCAAAAGCAGGACCCACGTTGAGCCCGGCTCCGTGGGCGGAGATGTGACGCTACCGCATCCCGTTCGGCCCGCCGTGCTGTCCTACGCGGCTGTGGCGGCGGGATGCGCCTCTAATTTGACTCCCCATTCCCGTCCCCCTGCGGGCGCCGCCCCACCGCCGAGAGCCGGTCCCGCGCCCAGGACTGGTCTTAGCCGTCGCCACGGAGTCCGGTGTTCCATCCTCCCGGGTGAAGAACCCCAGGACTACGCCTCAGCGATGGCTCAGCTGGTGGGTGCCAGGAATCTCGTCTCTTGCGGAAAAATGTACGGCAAGGTGGTTATGTTTTTGGCCAACCTTGCCGCTACGCACGCGGCGCTGGTCACGGGGTTAGTGGTGAAGGGTATTTTTCACATTTTGGAACCCTTAGATGGCGTGGGGACGAAGGTCTTCCTCTCGAATGTCCCGCCCTTCTTGCCCGACGAGGCGCTGGCGGCCTATCTTGGTCGTCTCGGAGAGCTGAAGTCTCAAATTACCACCCTGCCGATGGGCCACTCGGACCGCGCCCTCAAACACGTTGAGTCTTACCGGCGCGCGGCCGTGCTCAAGCTGAAGGCGGGGCGGGAGGAGGCCGAGGGGGTTTTTGTCATCCCCCATCAGGGCTATGCCTATCGGATCTACTACGCAGCGGGGGAGGCGAGGTGCTTCTCGTGTAAGGGGGTGGGGCACACCCGCAAGGCGTGCCCCCTGGCCAGACCGCCCACCACGGCCGCCCCCTCGGCGGCCGCAGAGCCGCGCACCTCAGCCACGACAGCCTGCCCGGCCCCTCCACGGAACGCCCCAGCTCCCTCGGGGCGTGGTCCGGCAGCCAGCGTCTCCGGAGTTCGAGAGGAACCCTGCCGTCCAGACACTGCCACGCCACCTGCCCCTCAAGCGCTGGCTGCGGGTGCCCAGCCCCGCCGGAAACGCACGAAGGCCCTGGCCCCTGCTGTCGCTGAGGTAAGCGTTCGGGGTGACCCTACCCTCCCCCCGCAATCATCTGCGCGGGGGGCTCCGGACTCCCGTGGCGGCGGCCCGGCGGTGGAGGTGTCTGCTGGTACCCCCTCGGGGGACCCGCCCCCCATCTCCTTAGAGGCGGAGGGCGCTCGTCCCGGGGAGGGTCCCCGGCCTCCTCCCACCGACGCCCCCACTGATGTTGCTTCATCTACTGCTCTGGCGCCTGTCCCCGCGGCCTCTTCCCCACCCGACTTGCGGAGTTCGGCTGCGGAGGTGGTCCCCGCTTCCGGCAGAGGCACGCCTACTTCGGGTGTGCCTGAGAGCTGCGGCGGCGGCCCCTTACCGACTGATGGTCCCTCTTCCCCTGGCCCACAGGGGAAGAAAAAATGTAAGCTTGCCTTGTTAGTGACAGCGTCTGGGTCTCAGGGCGGAGTGGACTTGTCTCCCGGTCCCGACAGCGCCCCTAGTTGCTCGCTGTCGGGTTTGGGCAAAAGGCGTGGGGAACCCCTCAGTGAGCCCGCGGCTCGGGTCGATAAAACCTACAAGGGTGATAGTCTCACCACTGCACGGCTGACGGCCGAGCGGCGAGCGTTGCGGCCCGCACTGGGCGACCCGCTGAGCGCTGACCGGCGGGAGCCTGACGCGTCCTCCACGGCTGCCTCGCCTGGGACCGCCATGCCCCGCATTGACCTGTCCTTCCGCTCCGTCCTGGACCCGAACGCGATTGACGGCGACGGCCCCTTCCTTTTCGGCCCCGGTCCCGGCCTCCCGAGGGCCCCCCTTCCCCCTCTCCCCCCGCCACCACCTGGTGCGACGCACCCATTTAGTGCGGCACCTGGGGGGAAGGAGGGGAACCCCTCGGGAGAGGAGCCTGGTAAAGGCGGGGAACCAGGCTGTACCCCGGGGCTTATCCCCGGGGCCCCCGGCCATGGTGGGGGGGAGGGAGGCCTGTCCCGGCCTATCGACGCGGGCGACTGTGACGAGATGGTGACTGATGCCGCCACCCTCGATCCGACGGTGTGGCCCCTTTCCCCAGACGAACCGAGCGACCCCGCGCCACCGGTGGGGATCTCTTCTGTCGCGTTGTGTCCGGACCCCGGAGGTACTCCGGCTGCTAGCGACGGGGAGCTGGGGGACGTCGCGGCGCCCTCCTGCGAGCTGCGGCTCTCCTCCAGCGCGCCGGTAGGAGGCCCCCCGGCCCTTTTTCATCCGGGGTCGGGAGCGGCTCAGTTTGACCAGTCCTTACGGGGGGCGGTCTCTGAGCTCGACCGGCTCCTTAGAGCTACCCGCAGTTGGAAATTTCGTGTCGCTAAAGCCCTCGAGCGATGGCCGAGCAAGGAGCGCCTCCGGAAGATAGCGGGCGCGCTCGTGGCACATCTCGAGGGTAGTAAACCTCCGGGGGCCAAGGACATCAAACGGGCTCGGAGGTTTTGTTCCGAAGTAGCTCCCTGAGGGGGCGCTTCGGTTGGGTGCACTTTTGTTTTTGTTCTGACAGAGGATGGCTCTGACTTTTAGCACTCTGAATGTCCACGGCTGCAGGGACGGCCTCCGCAGGAGCTGGGTGCTCTCCTATCTTCGGAAGGGAGGGTACTCCGTAAGTCTCCTGCAGGAGACCCATACCGCTCCAGAGGACGAGGCGGCTTGGCTTCTGGAGTGGCGCGGCAGGGCGTTTCTTAGCCACTCCAGACATGCCGGGGGAGTGGCCGTCCTGCTCGCGGAGTCCCTGCAGGCAGACGTGCTATCGGTCCGATCTGTCGTGCCTGGCCGGATGCTACACTTGCGGATCTGCGTCGGTGGCTGCACGGTCCATTTGATCAATGTGTATGCCCCGAACGATGGACCCGCCAGGTTGGTGTTCTTTCGCCGTTTGTCGACCCTGTTGCAGACCTTGGATGCGACGGAGGAGGTGGTGCTCGGGGGTGATTTTAATTGCACCCTCGAAGCTGCCGACCGTTCTGGCGTGCAGCCGCACCCCGCCTCCGCCGCATACTTGGGGGAGACGATCCGTCGCTTCTCCCTGGTCGATGCCTGGCAGCTGCATCACCCGGCTGGCTCCCCCTCCTTCACCTATGTGCGAGTGGGGGAGGGACGAATCAGCCGCTCTCGGATCGACCGGCTCTATGTCACGGGCTTCTTAAAGTCACGGACCCTTTCGAGTGCCATTGAGGTGGCGGCCTTCTCGGACCACCATTTGGTGTTCGTGAAGGTGAGGCTCGACTCGGCCGGGCCTCGGGCCACCCACTGGCATTTCAACAACTCCTTATTGGAGGAGGAGGGCCTCATGGCGGCGATCCGGGAGTTCTGGGTGGAATGGTGCACCTTTGAGGGGGACTTTGCCTCACGGTGCCTGTGGTGGGATGTGGGGAAAATCCACCTCAAACGGCTCTGTCAGGACTACGCCAGGGGCGTTAACAGGGAGCGACGTGGAGAGATCTGGCGCTTGCAGGGGGAGGTGCTGGATCTCGAAGCGGCCCTCTCTGATGTTGCGGATCAGGCTCTGCGTGATGAATACACGGAGAAGAAGTGCGCCCTCTGTCACCTCGAAGAGCGGCGAGGCCGGGGGGCGTTCGTGAGGTCGCGGATCCATTTCCTTCGGGAGATGGACTGTGGCTCGCGCTTCTTCTTTGGGTTGGAGAAGAGGAGGGGCGCCCAGAAGCAGATCACGGCCCTGGTGGCTGCCGACGGGGCCCCCTTCAGTGATCCGGAGAGGATTTGGGCGGAGGTCTGGGACTTTTACTCGACCCTCTTCTCCCCAGATCCCGTCGACCCGGACGCCTGCAGGATCCTGTGGGAGGGGCTTCCCTCCGTCAGGCAGAGCAGCAGAAATGCGCTGGATGAGCCTTTGAGTCTGGCGAACCTTTCTGAGGCCCTGAACCGGATGCCCAACGACAAAACGCCGGGCATCGATGGTCTGACGGTTGAGTTTTTTCGCCATTTTTTTGACCTGCTGGGGCCTGATCTCCTGCGGGTCCTGGCGGAAGCCCTGGAGAACGGAGAGTTGCCGCTGTCGTGTCGCCGAGCGGTTTTGACGCTGCTCCCCAAGAAAGGGGATGCCCGCGACTTGCGCAACTGGCGACCCGTTTCTCTCCTTTGCACGGACTATAAGATCCTAGCCAAGGCGCTTTCGCTGCGCCTCAGGTGATCCACCCGGACCAATCCTACACGATCCCGGGCCGCTCGATTTTTGATAACATCTTTTTAGTCAGGGATCTCCTTCACTACTGTTGTAGGATGGACCTGTCGGTGGCCTTTCTGTCTCTGGACCAGGAGAAAGCCTTCGACAGGGTGGATCACGGTTATCTCATGGGGACCCTGCAGGAATTCGGCTTCGGCCCCCGATTCGTGGGTCTTCTCCGCCTCCTGTACGAGTCCGCAGAGTGTCTGGTTAAGGTAAATTGGTCCCTAACAGCGCCTCTGGCGTTTAGGAGAGGAGTACGTCAGGGCTGTCCCTTGTCCGGGCAACTGTACGCGCTGGCCATTGAACCCTTCCTGTGCTTATTGGGCAGGAAGCTCACTGGCTTGGCGCTGCAGGACCCCGGGCTTCACCTTACCCTCTCCGCTTACGCCGATGACGTGCTCCTCCTGATTTCGGACCCGCTTGATATGGCGAGGATGCGCGCCTGCCAGCGGGTGTTTTCATCCGCATCCTCTGCCAAGATCAACTGGGCCAAATGCTCGGGGCTTGTGGTAGGACTGTGGCAGAGGGGCGAGCTCCCGAGCGAGTTTGATAATTTTTCTTGGAGCCGGGAGACCCTGAAATATCTGGGTGTCCACCTCTCCGCAGCGGAACCGACGGCCGATGCCAACTGGCAGGAGCTCGATGCGAAGGTTGATGCCCGCCTGCGGTCGTGGGCAGGGTTGCTGCGGTTGGTGTCCTACCGCGGGCGGGTTTTGGTGGCGAATCAGCTTGTGTCCAGCATGCTGTGGCACAGGCTGACCGCCCTGACTCCCCCCGCGGGGTTCCTCGCCCGGACCCAGAGGAAGTTGCTGGACTTCTTCTGGGCCGGCAGGAAGCACTGGGTCTCCGCGGGTGCCTTGGCCCTTCCTTTGGAAGAGGGCGGACAGGGACTCGTGTGCCTCCAGAGCCAGAAGCACGCCTTCCGCCTCCAGGCCCTGCGGAGGTTTCTGTATGCAGACCCGCCCCCGCTGTGGCGCCCCCTGGCAGCTTTTTTCTTTCGCCAGGTGGGCGGGTTACAGTACGACTGGCAGCTGTTTGTGATAAAGGCGAGGGGGTACGACCACGACCTCTCGTCGCTGCCGTCTTTCTACCAAGAAGTTTTTAAGTCCTGGAGCATGGTTTCCGTGACGAGGCGGCCGGCGGTCCCCACGGAGGATTTTTTGGAAGAACCCCTTCTCCACAACCCTGCCCTGGGTGTGGAGATCTTGGAATCCCCCGTGGTATGCCGTCGGTTGGCCTCGGCCGGAACCACCAAGGTCGGTCACCTTTTGTCGCAGGACCGTACCTCCTGGATGCACCCACTCATCCTGGCGCAGCGGATGGGCCTTCCCGATCCCGCCCCTGTCACCGCAGCGCTAGAGGCCTTAAGAGCCCAGGGTGCCCTGTGCATGAGTCTCTTTCAACAGGAGGGGGGTCTGCAGGCCGGAGGTCCCCATGGTTTTTCCGTTCCCCCCCCCTCCGGACCTGAGTATAGGCCCCATTCATCGGGACCCCCCTCTCTCGGCCCAACCCCTTCCCTCACGGTCCCTCAGCAGGTTGCACCTGTTCCCTGAGGTTTCCTTCGAGGAGTTTGGGAGGAAGGCGATGTATTTGTTGTTTCTTCATATAGTCCATTACCTGGCGCTGATTGCCCGCCCTGATACCGTCTGGAGAGGAACGATAGGCGGGGATAGGGGACCCCGATGGCGATCCTTTTACACCCCTCTGATCCCACGGGGGAGCGCGGACCTGGCGTGGCGGGTGGCACACGGGGCTATCCTCTCTGGCCGGGTGATGGCAGCCGTCCTCGGCACTTCGGCTTGCCCCTTCTGCCAGGCGCTGGAGACGGTGCCGCATATCTACTGGTTCTGCCCCCGCCTCACTCCATTCCTCAGCTTCCTCAGGAACCTCTTGCTGCGGTTTTGGTTGGCGTTTTCTCCCCACCTCCTGGTCTACGGCTACACCGCGCCAGGGAGCCCGGCAACTCGTTGCCGAGCGCGGTTGGTGATCTACCTCCTGGCCGAGGCCAAACAATCCATTCGATGTACGAGGGAGGCTCAGCTGGGAGGGGAGCATCCAGCCGCCTGCGAGGCTTACTTCAGACGTCTGGTCCGATCCAGGCTGCGGGCGGAGCACGCAGTGGCAGTCCACCGGAACGCCATCCCGCTGTTCTCTGCCACCTGGGCTGTCCGCTGTGTCCTCTGCCCGCCCCCCCTCCCACCCGCTTACACTCTGCACCTTTTCATCTAGGTGCAGCGCTCCGGCAGCCCTCACCCCCTTCCCCTTTTTTGGGTTGCTGGTTTCGAGACTTCCGATGATGTGCTAAAGGTCACGGGCTGCGGCCGTTGTGAGTCCTTTCTGCCCTAGGGCAGTGTGTTTTGGCTGAGGGCTGTCTCGCACCAGTCCTCCCCTGGGTTTTGTGCCTTTCGTCAACTTGGCATCTTGTTGATCCAAGGCTGTGTTTTGTTTGTTCCTTGCTCAGCGCTTCCTCTACGGGATGTAGACGGCGCTGAGCGGACTTACTTCGTTTTTTCTGGCCAGCGCAGGGCGCCTATGGCGCCCTGCCCTGGTGCCTTGTTTCAAATAGGCTCAGTCAGTGTAATGCTGTTCCTGATGACGCTATACTATTTATACCTTAAGCACGTGGTGTGCCACGCTCTTTCTTTGTGGGTGTCTGGGGAGGTGGCTTTACTCAGAGCTATAAGTGTCTCAAATCTGTATTCAATTGCTAGCTATTTTGATAGAATTTTGCATTGAAAAAGTTATTGGTTTGATTTTGCTGCAGTGCCAGCCTGGCTTTTCTTTCACTGCACTTTTTTTTTTTTTTACTTAGACGGTCTCTCTGTCTCTCTCACTGAGACAAGCTGCCATCAGTGACATTTTGCTGCTTATCTTCCTCACAGGCTTTCTGCTTCGGATATATTTAAAAAAGTTTTTACTGTGAATATTTGCCTCTACGACCAACTTCTTTTCAAATTCTCTCTTAGCCTGTCTTATCAATGTCTTACATTTAACTTGCCAATGCTTATGTATTATGCTATTTTCTTCTGTTGGATCCTTCTTCCAATTTTTGAATGAAGATCTTTTGGCAAAAATAGCTTCTTTCACCTCTCCTTTTAACCATGTTGGTAATCGTTTTGCCTTCTTTCCATCTTTCTTAATGTGTGGAATACATCTGAACTGTGCTTCGAGGATGGTATTTTTTAACAATGACCACGCCTCTTGCACATTTTTTTATTTGTAGCTGCTCCTTTCAGTTTTTTCTAACAATTTTTCTCATTTTATCAAAGTTTCCATTTTGAAAGTTTAGCACAAGAGTAATGGATTTTCATACTGTTCCTCTTCCAGTCATTAATTCAAATTTGACCATATTATGATCACTATTGCCAAGAGACCCCACCACCGTTACCTCTCTCACCAAGTCCTGTGCTCCACTGAGAATTAGATTTAAATTGCTCCCTCTCTCATCGGTTCCTGAACCAATTGCTCCATAAAGCTATCATTTATTCCATCCAGGAATGTTATCTCTCTAGCGTGTCCTGATGATACATTTATCCAGTCAATATTGGGGTAATTGAAGTCTATCCAAACACAAGAGTGCAGAGAGAAATTAGTCCAAACCACAAGGGAATTCAAAAAGCTCTAAGGAGCATAAAGTTTTTATTCTTTTTTCAAGCGGCAACTCCACTGACTTGCAATCACACCACAGTTTAGACCGCGTCCCCCTTGAAGTGCAGTATCTCTGCTCTGTGGTGTTTTTGGGTAATTGAAGTCTCCCATTATTACCACACTACCAATTTCATTAGCTTCCCTAATTTCTCTTAGCATTTCACTATCCATCTCACCATCTTGACCAGGTGGACGGTAATATACTCCTATCACTATAGTCTTCCCCGACACACAAGGGATTTCTACCCATAAAGATTCAATTTTGCATTTTTTCTCATGCAGGATGTTTATCCTGTTGGACTCTATGCCATCCCGGACATACCGCCTCCTCTCTGTCATTGCTATATAATTTCTACCCCAGTATAGCACTGTCCCATTGGTTATCCTCTGTCCACCATGTCTCTGAGATGCCAATTAAGTCTATGTCATCATTCACTGCAATACATTCTAATTCTCCCATCTTACTTCTTAGACTTCTGGCATTAGCATATAAACATTTCAAAGTTTGTTTTTTGTTTGTATTTTCATTCTGCTTTTTAATTGTTAGGGATAAGTTAGAATTTTTTAGCTCAGGTGAGTTTTTAGTTACAGGCACTTGGACTACTTTTCTTATTATTCGAACCTCATTGTCGGGATGCCCTAATTCTAATGCATCATTAGTATCCTGTGAAGATACCTCTCTCCGAACCATGCGCTGCTGAGCGACTGTCGGCTTTCCCCTTTGTTCTAGTTTAAAAGCTGCTCTATCTCCTTTTTAAAGGTTGCGCCAGCAGTCTGGTTCCACCCTGGTTAAGGTGGAGCCCATCCCTTCGGAAGAGACTCCCCCTTCCCCAAAAGGATCCCCATTTCCTAACAAAACTGAATGCCTCTTCCTTGCACCATTGTCTCATCTACGCATTGAGACTCCAGAGCTCTGCCTGCCTCTGGTGACCTGCGCGTGGAAAAGGGAGCATTTCAGAGAATGCTACCCTGGAGGTTCTGGATTTAAGCTTTCTACCTAAGAGCTTAAATTTGGCTTCTAAAACCTCCCTCCCACATATTCCTATGTCGTTGGTGCCCACATGTACCATGACAGCTGGCTCCTCCCCAGCACTTTCTAAAATTCTATCTAGGTGATGCGTGAGGTCCACCACCTTCTCACCAGGTAGGCATGTTACCAGGCGATCCTCATGCCCACCAGCCACCCAGCTATCTACATTCCTAATAATCGAATCACCAACTATGACGGCCGACCTAACCCTTCCCTCCTGGGCAGTAGGCCTTGGGGAGATATCCTCAGTGCGAAAGGACAATGCATCACCTGGAGAGCAGGTCCTTGCTACAGGATCCTTTCCTGCTGCACCCAGTTGATGCTCTCCAATCATGAGACCTTCTTCCTCCAAGGCAGCACCAGGGCTGCCAGTCTGAAGTTGGGACTTGGCTACTATGTCCCTGAAGGTCTCATCTATATACCTCTCTGTCTGCCTCAGCTCCTCCAGGTCTAACACTCTAGCCTGCAGAGATTGGACTCGTTCTCTGAGAGCCAGGAGCTCTTTGCATCGCATGCACTTGTACAACTTCTCACCGGTGGGTAAAAAATCATACATGTGACACTCGATGCCAAAGACTAGGAAGCCCCCCTCTTGCTATTGGACTGCTGCCTTCATCTCAATTTTGATCAGTTCCTAGTTAAACTACAGACCGGTTAGCCTGACTTCAGTGCCAGTAAAAATAGTGGAAAGTATTCTAAACATCAAAATCACAGATCATATAGAAAGACATGGTTTAATGAAACAAAGTCAGCATGGCTTTACCCAGGGCAAGTCTTGCCTCACAATTCTGCTTCACTTTTTTGAAGGAGCTAATAAACATGTGGATAAAGGTGAACCTGTAGATGTAGTGTACTTGGATTTTCAGAAGGCGTTTGACAAAGTTCCTCATGAGAGGCTTCTAGGAAAAATAAAAAGTCATGGGATAGGTGGCGATGTCCTTTCATGGATTACAAACTGGCTAAAAGACAGGAAACAGAGAGTAGGATAAAAATGGGCAATTTTCTCAGTGGAAGGGAGTGGGCAGTGGAGTGCCTCAGGGATCTGTATTGGGACCCTTACTTTTCAATATATTTATAAATGATCTGGAAAGAAATACGACAAGTGAGGTAATCAAATTTGCAGATGTTACAAAATTGTTCAGAGTAGTTAAATCACAAGTAGATTGTGATAAATTGCTGGAAGACATTCTGAGATTCGAAAAGTAGGCATCAAAATGGCAGATGAAATTTAATATGGATAAGTGCAAGGTGATGCATATAGGGAAAAATAACCCATGCTATAGTTACACAATGTTAGATTCCATATTAGGAGCTACCACCCTAGAAAGAGTTCTAGGCGTCATAGTGGATCGGTTCAGTGTGCTGAGGCAGTCAAAAAAGCAAACAGAATGTTGGAATTATTCGAAAGGGAATGGTGAAAAAAACGGAAAATGTCATATTGCCTCTGTATCGCTCCTTGGTGAGACTGCACCTTGAATACTGTTTACAATTCTGGTCGCCACATTTCAAAAAAGATATAGTTGCGTTGGAGAAGGTACAGAGAAGGGCAACCAAAATAATAAAGGGGATGGAACAGCTCCCCTATGAGGAAAGGCTGAAGAGGTTAGGACTTTTCAGCTTGGAGAAGCGATGGCTGAGGGGGGATATGATAGAGGTGTTTAAAATCATGAGAGGTTTAGAACGAGTAAATGTGAATCTGTTATTTACTCTTTCAGATAATAGAAGGACTAGGGGGCATGCCATGAAGTTAACATGCGGCATATTTAAAACTAATCAGAGAAAGTTCTTTTTCAGTTCAATGCACAATTAAACTCTGGAATTTGTTGCCAGGGGATGTGGTTAGTGCAGTTAGTGTAGCTGGGTTTAAAAAAGGATTGGATAAGTTCTTGGAGGAGAAGTCCATTACCTGCTATTAATTAAGTGGACTTAGAGAATAGCCACTGCTATTATTAGCAACAGTAGCATGGATAGACTTAGTTTTTTGGATACTTGCCAGGTTCTTATGGCCTGGATTGGCCACTGTTGGAAACAGGATGCTGGGCTTGATGGACCCTTGGTCTGACCCAGTATGGCATGTTCTTATGTTCTTAAAGATGTTTACTACTTTTACTGTGAAAATGTTAGGAATTTCTCTTGAACCTGTTTTTGTAACTGCTGAACTTTTTGTATTTTTTGCTGTGGATTCTACATGAAACTGGATAAAATCTGGTTAATTTTCTGATGTAAAACAGTTTTCTGTTTGAAGCACCAACCTTGGATGAACTGTGTGTTCTTTTTGGAAGGTAACCTCTACTTAGTTTGGCCTTGCAGGAGAGACTACCCCTATTCCATGGAAGCCATAGACTATATTCCTTCACCCCTTTGGTTGAATCCCGTACTCTCCGGGATTAGGAAGGTAATTCCTGATTGGGAGGTGGGGCACTTTTACACTTATTTGCAAGTGATCCCTGATGTTGTGTGGATTTCTATTTTCTGTACTTACTCTGACAATCTGGAACAAGTTGCAGCTTCCTCAAGATGTGTTGTTCTTCCACAAGCAGCCTAAAACATGGATATGTTCATAAGTATTTTGATTTTATTTATTTCTTGGAAGGAATATGGATACTCTGTATTATATCTGTTAATTATATTATTGGTTTGTTAATTGTAGTGTGCGCAGATACTTGCTTTGCCATTTTTATATCATATTAACTTGCTTAGAATTAGTTAAAATGAGCTTGTAATAAATATTTTAAATAACTAAATAAATAAATAAATACTTTGATTCAGTTAGAGGAACCTTTCCTTTTAGTTCTCTTAAGATTGAAAATTAAAGGTCCAAAGCTTTGGTTGAGTAGTCCTAGAAAGAAGAGAGATTCATTCCCAATGCAGACCCAGTGACTGGTGAAGCATCTCTAGAGGACTGTGTACAGTTCTGGTTGCCACATCTCAAAAAATATATACCGTAGTTGCTTTGGAATAGGCACAGAGAAGGGTGACCAAAATAATAAAAGGGATGGAATGGCTTCCCTGTGAGAAAAGGCTAAAACGTTTATAACTGTTCAGCTTGGAGAAGAGACAGCTGAGGAGAGATATGATAAAGATCTATAAAATCATGAGTAGAATAGAACAGATAAATGCAAATCAATTATTTACACTTCCAAAAAATACATAGACTAGGGCTAACTCCATGAAGTTAGTAAGTAGCTTATTCAGAACAAATGAAATAAAATTCTATGTCATGCAATGGACAATTAAGCTCTGAAATTCATTGCCAGAGGATGTGGCTATGGCAGTTAGTGTATATTGGTTTAAAAAAGTTCCTGGAGGAGAAGTCCATAAATTGTATTAACCAAGTAGACTTAGAGAATAGCCACTGATGATATAGCTGCATGATAGCAGCATGCGATCTATTTACTGTTAGGGATTTTGCCAGGTGTTTGTGATCTGGATGTTATGGCCAGCTAAGGGATGGAGAGAGACCACTGAAGGAAGTCCTGCAGTGGACTCCATTGCTGGGAGGCGGATCAGAGCCAGGGGACCAGCAGGACTAAGTGGGGTCTCCTGGTGACAGAGAGTAGAAGAACTGTCTGGGTCGAGGCAAGTGGAGGAGGAACGGAGTCAGAGGAAGTCCAGAGGTCATGGCAGGCAGCAGAGGTGCAAATTGAGGAAGCAGACCAGTAATCAGGACAGGCAGTAGACCAGTTGGATACCAGGAGCCAAGCCGAAGTCAGGAACCAAGAAGGCAAGCTGAAGAAGAAGCAGGAACTGGAGCTGAAGAGGAGGTACGGAGCAGGAAATGGATTAGTAACACAGAGGCAGGAGCAAGCAGAAACTGGATCAGGAACACAGAGGCAGGAGCAGGCAGGAACTGGATCAGGAATATGGAGGCAGAAGCAGGCAGGAACTGGACCAGAAACACAGGAACTGAATACAGCAACTAGCAACTCCGGAGAGTGAACCCTGCTTTTTAGGCAAAGAATGGAAGCAGTTGCTGGGTTTAAATACCCTATCTGCGTCTGACATCATCCAAGGGGCCGGCCAAAGTTTCCCACCGCGGCCCCTTTAAATATGAGCCCCTTGCGCGTGCGCATCTAAGGGGCGGGGGTAGGCAGAGGAGCTCAATGGCGTCTGCCTTGTGGAGATGCCGCCGTGGAGAGGCCCAGCCATGGCCCAGCAAAGAACGGGGATTGCCATGGCATGCCAGGAGTCGGCAGGCAAGAAGGTGCGAGCCCGGCCTGGGGCCCTGCGGCCGGGATTTTGTAACAGTACCCCCCTCTTATACCCCCTCCTTAGGGGTCCAGTTTTGTCTGGATGGTCTTGATGAAACTGGTGAAGAAGAGATTTGTCCAAGATGTTGACAGCAGGGTCCCAATTATTGTCCTCCGGGCACACCCTTCCCAGGACAACAAATATTCCCACCTACGATGGTGGAAGCGTACATCTAAGACCTCCCGTACTTGATAGATGGTGTTATCTTCTGCGGCTGGTTCGGAAGGATCAGGGGGTTTTCGATGGAATCTTGAGAGTATCAAAGGTTTGAGCAGAGACACGTGAAATACGTTGTAAATCCTCAATGTGCTGGGAAGATGTAGGAGGTAGGAGACGGCACCAATTTTTTCAGAAACCAGAAATGGATCAATGAATCTGGGCACCAATCGCATAGAGGGAATGTGAAGATGAATATGCTTTGTGCTCAGCCATACTTTGTCTCCAGGGTGAAACACCAGAGCTGGATGGCGATGTCTGTCAGCTTTCTTCTTAATGGTGGCTGCCATTTGCTGTAGTTTGACTTGTATAGACTCCTAGAGGGATTGGAGCTGCTGGGCAGGCATTTGAGCCACAGGAGACGGCACTGACAAGGGAAGAGGTAAAGGTGGTTTAGGTTGTCTACCATAGACGAGCTGAAAGGGGGATTTCCCTGTGGCTGAATGAGTATGATTATTGTATGAGAATTCAGCCCATGGTAATATGGACACCCAGTTATTTTGTTTGTTTCCTACGAAGGTTCGGATAAAAGTCTTTAATGAGCGATTTGTATGCTCTGTCTGTCCGTTACTTTGGGGATGGAATGCAGAGGTGAAGTCCAGACGAACCCTAAACTTCTTACAAAGAGCTCTCCAGTACTTTGCTGTGAACTGTGGACCCCTGTCAGAGACAATGTGAAGAGGAAGTCCATGAGAGCGAAAAATGTGTTGCTAAAGAGTTGGGTCAATTCAGGTGCAGAGGGAAGTTTGGGCAAAGGGGTAATATGGGCCATCTTAGAAAACCGATTCACGGTAACCCAAATGACAGTCTTCCCTTTGGATGGTAACAGATCCACTATAAAGTCCATGGATAGGTGGGTCCATGGTTCAACAGGAATAGGTAGAGGCTGGAGGAGACCCCAGGGATGACCTGGCAACGGCTTATGTTTGGCACAGGTAGGACAGGAGCTAACGTAGACCCAGACGTCTCGTCCCATATAAGGCCACCAGTAATATTGAGTGAGGAGCTCCAGAGTTCTTGCTCTTCCAGGATGTGCAGCTGTAAGGGAATCGTGAGCCCACAAGAGAACTTTCCTTCTTAAGCGAACTGGAAACGGTCTTGCTGAGAGGAGGTACCTCTGTAGCTGCAACTATAACTTTTGCAGGGTCCAAGATATAATGGGGAGGATTGGATGAGTCCTCACATTCGGTGGTGCGAGATAAGGCATCAGCACATATGTTCTTTGATGTGGGTCTGTAGCGTAATGAGAAGTAGAAATGGCTGAAGAATAGAGACTAGTGAACCTGTCTTGGATTCAGACGCTGTACGCGGTTCAGAAATTCCAAATTCTTATGGTCCGTGGATACCACTATGGGGTATTGGGCCCCCTCCAGCCATTGCTGCCATTCTTCAAACACCAGTTTGCTAGCAAGGAGCTCCTTATCGTCAATGACATAGTTTTTCTCCGCAGCTGAGAACTTCCGAGAGAAGTATGAACAAGGGAGTAACCTCCCCTTGTTGGAGGCCTGGCTGAGAACCACTCCTACTGCTATGTCTGAGGCATCTACCTCCACAATGAAGGGTTGTTAGGGTCTGGATGATGTAGAAAGGTGTCTAGTAGAAAAGCCTCCTTTAAGTCTTCAAAAGCTTGGCAAGCCGTCAAGAGCCGTTCTTTAGTGTTAGCTCCCTTCTTGGTAAGGGCCATGAGCAGAGCCACCCTTTGAGAATAGTGAGGTATGAACTGTCTGTAGAAATTTGCAAACCCGAGGAATTGTTGGAGAGCCTTGACCTCCACAGGACGAGGCCAATCCCTAATTGTGGACACCTTGTCTGGGTCCATTTGAAATCCAGTCGAAGAGACAGTATAGCCAAGGAACACAAAGGAAGAAGCAGGCAGGAACTGGATCAGGAACATGGAGGCAGGAGCAAGCAGGAACTGGATCAGGAATGCAAGAATTGAAGAACAGCAACTAGCAACTCTGGAGAGTGAACCCTGTTGCAAGGCAAAGAATGGAAGCAGCTGCTGGGTTTAAATACCCTATCTGTGTCTGACGTCATCCAAGGGGCCGGCCGAAGTTTCCCGCCGTGGCCCCTTTAAATGAGCCCCTTGCGTGCATGCACGCATGCCTAAGGGGCGGAGTTAGTTAGAGGAGCTCAGCGGCATCTCCCTCGTGGAGACACCACTGCGAAGAGGCCCAGCCATGGCCCAGAATGAAAGGGGATTGCTGCGGCATGCCAGGAGTCAGCCGTGGGGCCCGGCCATGGGGCCCGGTGGCTGGGATTCGTAACACTGGATTGGCTACTACTGGAAACAGGATACTGGACTTGATGGACCCTCTGTCTGACACAGTATGGCAATTCCTATGTTACTATGTAGTTATTTTAGGTACTTATTTACTCAGTATGATTTTTATTGGGTACAAGATTTATCCAACCTTCCTATCCATGAGATCAGAGTGCAGAAAATGTTTTCTTTTTTACAAGTCATCTTGGTACCCCTAATTTTGAGGGATTTTTTGCCCATCCACAATTTGATGAGTAACAAATGAATACCCAAGTGGTTCCCAAACCAGGGAAGAGAGAGGAGGAACTGAGTTACCATACCAGTGCCCAGAAACCTCAAACAGTGAAGCAGATGCCCACAAGGTACAGAAGTGTAGAAGAAAAAAAAAATCAAAGAGTTCAAGAGCTGGCAGTGAATCCCAGGAAATTTACAGGGTAGACTTAAAGGGAGAGGGAAATCTATTCCAGTTTACCAAGGAAGACTTTATCCAAGTATAAAGAAGGGACCCTGAGGGATAGATCAAGGGACCACAGATTTACTGTTGAAATGCTTTATGGATATTATCTGAGAGATTTTTATCAAATGCCATATTTTCATGTTTGTGCTATTTCTCCAATATATTGTCATTTTGTATTGGAATGCCATTACAATTCCCAACTTGTTTATTGGTACTCAACGAAAGAGAATACAGTTAATACCTAGGGTCTATCAGGCTTATTCTTCCTTACTACACAGAACTCTCTAAGTGGGAAAAACAAAAGAAAGACAGGATTATCAGAGACTTAGCTCCAGTACTGAGTTCCAGACCCATTACTCTCTCAAGCTCATTGAGTAGGGGTTTCATGTGTTTTTCGTAGAGAGGGCAAGTTAGGAATAAAGGTTGTGCTGGTTATAGGGTTGCCATGTTACTATACAATTTCAGGAAAGGTTAATCCAGTCCTGGTTTTACTCCACTGCCTGCATGGATGTGTAGTTTGGCTCTTCCTATTTCTTTTCTTAAAAAAAGCAAAACTACAAGTCCCTGGAGGTAGTGGAGTAAAACCAGGAGTAGATAAGCCTGCCCAGAATAACTGGAACCAATTGGCAATCAGCAGAGTATCTGTACCAAAGAAGAAAAAAACACAGATGTGAGTGTGTAGCTGACGGCATTGCACGAATGTGGATATATGGCACATATTATACAGATCATGATTTATTATTTATTTATTTATTTATTTATTTAAAGGCTTTTATATACCGGTGTTCATATACTAGTACATATCACGTCGGTTTACATAGAACCAAAGTTGGAAATTACATCAAATAAAAAATAAATAAATTAAAAAATAATAATAATAATTACTGACTCCCCGGACTAAAACACCATCCTCTGAATTGACCTGTATTCTCCCTTTCTCCCCGAAAGTTGACCATATGTGTTCTATCATCCGTCAATTTTGGAACGTGCTTTCATCTCATCCAGTCTTCTGTGAATCCCCACAGTTTGTTTTCACTCGTGAACACAATTTAAGAGATCAACTGATTTCATCTGAACTGCATGGGGTCATGGTTAACACATTAACATTCTCCGGCCACGCTTCTTGTGGATCTTGCTCTGCTTGCTCTTTGTCATATTGCTCCCCCGATTTTACACATCTCACCACCAATCAGGTCTTTACACTACACCACTTGTACCAGCAGGATGGCGTATATCATCACGTGCCCTTGTTCACTTCTCTATGAGGGTTAGACCACATGGATCTTGAAAACTCGCATTTTTTAACATCTTAGCTGCATTTGTAATTCCTGAGAAGAAGCCCCAGTAGTCTTCTATTGGTTCGTATCAAAACACTCCATTGATGATCTCTATTTTTTGGCCAGTGAAATCCCCCACTCATGTCGCCATGGTGGCAGTTTTGGAGAATGGCTAGTAGGCTGGGAACAATGGTGAATTTACATATTTATAGAGTCAATCGTCAAAATACGTAAGGGCCCTAATGCCCATGATAACGCCATAATGCATGCATTATTTATTTATCACATCACGAGATGCATATGCAAATTTTAAAATTGTATTCAAAGGGGAGGAGTTTGGGAGGGATTTATGAAAATGAGGGATGTTTAGCATTGTGTGTGATAGTGTAACAGAGCAGAGTAGAGTGAGAAAGAGAGAGAGCTTCTGGGGTGGCACACATATTTAGTCATCTATTTCTACCACTATACGAGGGTCAACTAGCAGCTCAAGGTGAGGTTTTGATGGTAGGCTAGGGTTTGAGGGCCAGCTTTACATGCACAGTCAGACATACGAACAGCACAGTACACATCAGTGAAGATTTAATGTGATTTGGAATGGGGAAAGGTACACAAAGATGAGATTTCTACAATGTACTCTTGCCCTGGCTTGATGCACTCTCTACCTCAGTGTTATCAAGCTAGGGCGAGAGTACATTGTAGAAATCTCATCTTTGTGTAGCTTTCTTCATTCCAAATCACACCAGATCTTCACTGCTGTTCATACATCTGACCGTGCATGTAAAATTGGCCCAAAACCCTAGACCACCACCAAAACTTCACCTCGATTTAATAGATGACCCTCCTATAGTGGTATAAAAGGATGACAAATAAGTGTGCCACCCGGGAGGCTCTCTCTCTCTCTTTAATCCACGCCACTCCACTCCTCTTCTCCTCTCTCTCTCTCTTCCCCTCCCTCTCTCCTCTCCTGCCTAAAAGGAGATTTGCAATAAATGTCATAAATCCCATTTTGGGCATATCACGCATCTCAAAATGCGATAAATAACACATTCTTTATGGCATTATCAAGGACGTTAGGGCCCTAATACCCACGATAACTTCATAACGCAGTTTGGTGAATGACCCTATTGGTTTTTTTCCGTGTTCCTCACAGCAGCATGGGCATATCTATCATGCATTTTTTCTACTTCAGAAATTTTTTTCCTTTACATTAGTGAAATCAAAGAGCACTTTTAAGTGCTGAAGAATGCCAAGGACACCTGGCTTCAAGTATTGCCAGTGTGGCAAGATCATATCGGTAACTGATGGCCATAACTATTGTTATCTCTGCCTCGTTCCCGAACATGATCAGGCCACCCATAGGGAATGCAGCCGCATGTCCTCTTGGGCCCTTCAAAAGAGGGCCACAAAGATCTTGAAGCTCAGCGAAGAGCCAGTGATGAACAGCTATTCACCTTTGCCCTCAGATAGCCAATCAATACACTCTTCTCTGGGGCCAAAGACTTGGCACCTAGACCTGGTAAGATGGTCCTCTTTCATGGTCCCACAGACACTTTAACAAAGGGTAGCCAATTGGGCAAGATCCACACAATGCTCCCATTACATATGAAGGCCACAAAACCAAAAATCTCAAAGACTACATTGAGGACAGGGGACACAACACAAACATCTCTGGAGCATTTGAAGCAGGAGCTCCTGAAGCACCGAGCACAGGTTAAGAACATAAGATATGCCATACTGGGTCAGACCAAGAGTTCATCAAGCCCAGTATCCTGTTTCCAATTCAAGTCACAAGTACCTAGCAAGTATGCAAACATTAAATAGATCACAAGCTACTATTGCCTATTAATTACCATCATAGCAGTTTATGGATTTATCCACTAGGAATGTATCCAAACCTTTTTTAAACCCAGTTACACTAACTGCTATAACCACATCCTCTGGCAATGAATTCCAGAGTTTATGTGCTCTAAGCACTCAATAGCATTGGCAATGCAATCAGAGGAGTGGGTATGAATGATGCAGCCAAATGAGTTGACACATTTGACACAACACAAGGTGCTGAGATGAAAGACACATGACACATCCACAGCGTGGATGCATCAGAAGCCATTGATGCATCCAGACAATGACGCACAATGACTTACACCAACGCTTCATGCAGCTTCCCCATGTAACTTCAATGCACCATGGAGTCACAGGGCAGAAAAATTCAAATTCTGTTCATGAGCATACGACACACATGTCAACCAAGTTAGTAGATGTGCTACTCCCAAGGAGGCAACAGCTCCATCTATCAGATCTGGATAATGAAGTAGAATCACTAGTACACATTGACTCCACCTCTTCTGTATCCTTTAACTCAGAGCAAGAAATCCATGCCCCTCCAGGGCAGGCAAATGTCATTGTTCTCCTATTTTGCAGGAGCTACTGCATAAGAAGCCCTGGTGTCCAGTCAAGGAGCCATTATCCACCAGTTCTAGAGCCCCAGATTCAGACATTCTGACCCTGGCAGTGTCTCTGCCTAGAAGTCTCAGGGGAAGGTCCCACTCCTCTCAGAATATGTCAGGGGATGACTTTACACAAGTAAAATTGAAAAGATACTTGTCCCACACAACCTCTACTGCTCAAACAATGGATAAAATTACATCCATATTGAAGACTTTCTTCATAAACCTTCACACTGAACAGCACCAATGACACATTGATCACCTAGTCTATCTGAAGGAGGTCATTCTTCTTAAAATGAATATACCCCATCCCCAGATGAGGAACTTGGGCAATCATTACCTGCTGTGAGTCAACGTTTTTCCTCCAGCAAGATGGCCAACCACATGTGTCACCACCAGCTTCAACAGGAAACTCCACTGGCATCCCTTCAGACCCACCAGAAGAGCCTCCAGAGCCTTCTTCACTTATTCTGAATTTGTAGAGAAAGTGGGAATGCTTCTAGGGGTAGAGACACACAAGAATCCTGATCCTAGGACTGAAACAATGACCCTTCCATTTCATTCACTGTTGGACTCTGTTATGGACAAGGCATGGGAGTCCCCTCATACTGGTTTCATAATATCCAGGAAATTAGATCTCAAATTTTGAATGCAGAAGTCGGCCGATTATGGCATGGTTCAAATCCCTTATGCCTCAGTAGTCATGCAATGAAGAAATCAAAAAAAATCTAGACTACATTTGAATATGCCTCCTGAAAAACACAAAAGGATATTAGATGGATTTGGATGCAAGATGTTCCAAGGATCCATGCTAAATGCTCAAATCCAGCAACACCAATGTTGTATCATGCCGTATCTCTATGTCCAAGCCTTGAAGCTCTTCCTATCAATGAGAGATGGAGATCAATGCACACCCCAAATATTAATCATCCTAGAAGAAAGTCTCAGGCACTTGCTCAGAACAGTTTATGAAACCTTGAAACTTGCTCTCGAACCTCTGCCACTTCAATTTCGGTGAGAAGAATAATGTGGTTATGTTATAGCGCAATTCTTGAGGATGTCCATGATAAACTGTTTGAATTGCCTTGTAAAGGTAACAACCTCTTCAGAGAGAAATTGAGAGAGACTGTCTCACAAATAAAGGAGCAGAATGTGATGGTCCAATCTCTCACCTCTTCAGGTTTCAATGGTCTATTACAGAAAATACTTTTCTCCTTATAAAAGTTCTATCAAAGGAGACCTTATCACCAATACCAGCCTTACAGAGCTCCTACATATCATCTGCCGAGGCCTCAATCTCAACAACCTCAACAAAGGATCCAGCAGAGGGGAGACAGGCCGCAAAAGCCACAACAACCACCACCCCAAAAACCACAATAAGGTTTTTCAGCAATGTTCAGCTACAGCACCCATCACATGGGGGCAGACTAACCTTTTTTTCCAAAGCCTAGTCGACAATCACATCAGATCAATGGGTTCTCAGAATCATACCTCAGTTATTGGCTGGATTTCGATCATCTCCCCTTAACATCTCTCCTAGTGTCCCTTTACAAGGAACTCATCCCAGATTCCCTCGTTACAGCAGGAAGCACAGGTCCTTCTCCAACAACAAGCTATTTGCATCCTGCCACACTCTCATCTCAACAAGGGAAACTACTCCAAATACTTTCTCATTCCAAAAAGGTTAGGAGGTCTTCACCCCATTTTGGACCTGGTTCTCTCAAAAAGTGCATCTAGAGGCAGAAATTCAAAATGACTTCCCTCATTTCAATTCTACCATTCCTGCAATGCAAAGGTTGGCTGTGTTCTCTGGACTTGAAGAATGTTTATATGCACATTCCCATCCACAGTAACTATTGACACTACCTTTGCTTTCAAGTAGGCCAGCAATCACTACCAATACCAAAGTTCTCCTGTTTGGACTGTCTTCTGCCCTGAGTGTCTTCACAAAATATCTAGTTGTGGCTGTGGCTCATCTGCAGAAGCAGAATTCAAATATTCCCCTATCTGGATGATTGGATCATCATCTTCCTGAGTCATGAAACTCTATGATAGCATCTGATCAAAACTACAAGAAGTCCCATCTTGACCTTTGCAGATTCTTTAATTCATTGTAGCAAGGATCCATACACCCCTCTGCAGAGCATACTTACCTGATAACATGGTGCAGGTGCTACGCTCCCTGTGCCTACAGCTTTCTTGGCAGTCTTGGACAACAGTACAGCAAGTTCTAGTGCTGCTTGGTTATATGGAAACAGTGATACATGTGATCTCTCGCACCTGTCTACACATGAGACAATTACAATGGTGCTTAAAGTCTCAATGGAATCAATGCAAATAACCCATGTCAAAGAGGGTTTGAATCACCTTTTCCATGAAAAGATATATAAATAGGTAGCTGACACTTTTAGTAGTGTCACAGGGCACTCCTTTCAGAAGTCCCACACATCATCTAATTCTCACGACAGCCTTCTCAATGCGAGATTAGGGGCCCCATCTACTTGACTTAAAAATGCAGGGCCTGTAGATCCCAGCAGAAAGCAATTTCCAGATCAAACTCTTGGTTAGTGCAGTTAGTGTAGCTGGGTTCAAAAAAGGTTTGGATAAGTTCTTGGAGGAGAAGTCCATTAACTGCTATTACTCAAGTTGACTTAAGGAATGGCCTCTGATATTACTGACATTAGTAGCATGGGATCTTCTTGGTGTTTGGGTACTTGCCAGGTTCTTGTGGCCTGGTTTGGCCTCTGTTGGAAACAGGATGCTGGGCTTGATGGAACCATGGTCTGACCCAGCATGGCAATTTCTTATGTTCTTAGGTTCTTATGTTCTTAACTGAGATCAATAAAGAATGCAATACATACCTTTGCTTCAACACTACAAGGGAAATGTATAATGATCCTCATGGACAATCAGGTAGCTATGTTTTACATAAAAAAGGAAAGGAGGGTCTGGTTTCAGAATCCTATGCAAGGAAGTGATGCAGATTTGGGACTAGGCAGAGAACCAAGCAGTTACCCTACAGGCATTATATCTACTGGGACTAATGAACATGGAGGCTGAGAGATTTAGGAGAATCTTTCACTCACACAAATAGTCTCTGAGCCAAGCAGTAGTGGATGATCTCTTCAGCTGCTTGGGTCTCAAGTGGATAGACTTGTTCGCATCAAAACGTAATGCAAAGCTGAACACCTTTTGCTCAATTCTTCATAGCAAAAGGAGATTGGCCCAACATGTATTCCTGATCTCTTGGTCGATGGGTCTCCTATACACATATTCACCCATTCCACTAATATCCCAAATGATATAGAAGTACATCGCAGATCAAGTGACTATGATTCTCATCACCACAGCAGGCCAAGACAGCCCTGGTATGCCTATCTGGTACAGCTGTCAAGTCGTCCACCCAAACTACTGGGAGAGAGTTTGCAACTGTTAACCCATCCAATGCAATCCTCCCTCCAGCTTACAGTGTGGAGATTGAATGGAAGGTGCTAGAATATTTCCATTTACTATCTCATATCCAGGAGGTATTAGTATCAGTAAGAAAACCTTCAACCAGGAAGAATCATGCCTTTAAATGGAGAAGATATTTAAAATGGCGTGACATTAGAAACATTGACCCTTTCACTTGCTCATCAGAATTCTTACTAGAGTATCTACACACACTCTCCTTATCGGGGTTGGAATCTTCTTAGTGTTTGGGTACTTGCCAGGTTCTTGTGGCCTGCTTTGGCCTCTGTTGGAAACAGGATGCTGGGCTTGATGGACCCTTGGTCTGACCCAGTATGGCAATTTCTTATGTTCTTAACATCAATACAAGTGCACTTAAGTGTGATAGCAGCTTTCCATTCCATAGAAGAGGGACCTTCCATAGCAACTCATTCTCTGATATCTCACTTCATGAAGGATCTGCTCCACCTTTGCCCACCAGTGCAAAAGCCCCCTGTTCAATGGGACATAAATGTAGTCTTGGAAAGCCTAATGTGTCCTCCATTTGAGCCTCTGGATTCAGCATCTTTAATATATATGACATGAAAGGTAGTCTTCCTTATTGCAGTGACCTTGGCGAGGCAAGTAAGTGAACTTCAAGCACTAGTGGACTATTCCTCATACTTCAATGCCACCATGACAAGGTCTTACTATGCCCACATCCATCTTCTTACCAAAGTAGTCTCTGCATTCCATTTAAATCAGTCCATTTCTCTACCCATATTTTTTCTAAAACATCATGGGAATGAGAGAGAGAGAGACTGCTTTACTCCTTAGATTGCAAAAGAGCCTTAGCCTATTACAAGAAAAGGACTCAGTCAATTAGGCAGACTTGGTAGTTCCACACAGGTGAACTATCCAGAGCTCTGTGATCTTAGAGAGACAGCTCTATCCCGTGACACCCGGATGACGTCACCCAGACAGCATGGCTAAATCATCCTGCTATCTACGGAAAACAACATTACAGAAAGCAAAACTTCTTATATTTTGGATTTACCTTTGTGTGTACTGCTCATTCTCTCCACTTTGTATATGTTAACCTTAACATGCCCATATTAGCCTTACTGGCCTTTTGTGAATAAGATCGAATGTGGACACTTTTAAAATGTATCTGTATACTTTGCATCTGCTGTGTGTGTGGGCATGGTTGGGGTGTGTGTGTGTGTGTGTGTGTGTGTGTGTGTGTGTATAGATGGGCTAAATAACATGCATACTTTTGAAAATGAATCCATACATGCTGTTTATCTCTGCTGAGAGTGTTTCTTTTACCTGTGGCAAAAAGCACACACATAATGGAGTCTAGGCATACTTTTAGCTGTATTTGAAGATGGCTATTTTCAGTCATGCCATTTCACCTGGGTAAATACCTTTGAAAATTGTCTTCCCCACCTGAGAATTTTAAGCACATATTTTATCTTTCTACTTTGCACTAAAATGCCATATCTTGTCTGAATTTATTCTACAATATTTTATCCTCCAAGCAATAATGAGGCTGCTGAGATCAATCTCCATTTTAGAGGATCTCTGAGAGAAGAAGGTCAAGATGGGCAGCTTTCTGTTTTCTGGGAAAGCATGGAGAGAGAGCAAAAGCTAGAAACTAAAAGGTTTTTCTCTGTTTGATATTTGTCAGCACTGACCTCAAGAGACCCTGTCAAAATGTACGCTACTTGTTTGTTATAACATTCAGCAGAGGTTCCAACTAGAAATACCATGGTACTACCAATCTGCTGCAACACTTCAATAAAACTATCCCCAGTAGGCAAAGCTGTCCTCAGAATTATAGAAAAAAGGTAATTTGCCCATAGGAAATACTAGTACCAGTATCATCACAAGAACAAGATGTAGAAACAGCAGCAGCAGCAACAGCACATAAACTATCTTGTCACACAGTGCTTTATCCTCAAGTCTTCACAAACAGGACTCTCGGATTATACTGCCATTGCCATGCATGCCATCAGATAGTTCTGTTCTAGCTGAGTCGTTTTTGAGTTCTCCATGATGGCAAACAAAAATGTCAGATTTTAACTACTACAGTGTTAAACTTTTCACTACTAGCCCTTTACAAAGATAACTTAAAGTAAAGACTACATGATTTTGAGAGTCCACTGAAGAGGGGTAAGGAGCTAGATACTACTTCAGAAGCTATAAGAGAAGCACCAACAATAATATCATCAAAATTTATGACACTACAGGACCAAAAAGAATTCTCACTAGCAGGTTACCCATTGCAATGGTGGCTTTGAACAGGAATATTCTATAAAGCAAGGCTTCTCAAACTGAGGGTCGGGACCCCAAATGGAGTCACTAAACCTTCAGCTGGGGTGACCTCACATAGCAGTACTCATTAGAGGCCAGCACCAGCAGCATTAGTAGTAGAAGTCAAAATTGGGGCCTGTGAGCCAGCAGGCACTCATAATTCCTTCAGTGGCACTGCCCTTGCATTAATTTCTGTGGTAACAGGAAGCCCTTCATGAGAAGGGATCAAGGCCACTGTAAGGCTTATGAGCTTGCACTAGCCCACAACCCCATACTATATGATTAGTAATTCTGTTGCCACTTTCAAATTACCTTTGGGCTTGGGACCAGCCATAATGCAAGGGAAAGGCTGAATGTGCTTGGGCAGTGGAGATTACCACTGCCTCTCTATCCTCACCCAACGCTGAACCTACCCAAGAGAAAAATGTTTCCTCTGTCATTAGCTTACCCTCTCTTCCCATCAATTGTCATCCATCTTTGGCCCAAGGCCCAAAGAAAAATATCGCCTCTGAACCTGGTCATGGAAGTGTTTGAAGGAGGTGCTTTTGAAGGGAGGGATGGTAAGGGAGAAAGGATTTGGGGGTTGGATAGGTGGAGTGGGATTGGCTGTGGAGGCTGAGAGGAAGGGAATGAGAGACATTTAGTTATTTTTATTTTATTTATTTAACAGTTTTATATACCGACCTTCATAGTAAATAACCATATCAGATCGGTTTACATTTAATAAGGGGTATAACTGGAGTAACAATTCAAGTGAACGAAGATAATAATAGGTAGGAATAAGTCAAAGTTACAATCAACAGGGGAAGAGAACTTGGAAGCTTGCAACAAGCTGGAAGGAAGATAAGGCAGGAAAAAATTATAACGAATTACAACGTATTACCAAAGAACGTACGGGTTAAAGCTTAAAAGGTGCTTTAACCTGGCAGTTTAACCTAAAAGTTTAAGAGTCCATTGTTCATTATAAATGCCAGACTGGGTTAGATTGAAGGACAACTAGTGAAAGACTGGTGGATTGGCGAAGGCTTGGTGAAAGAGCCAGGTTTTAAGTCTTTTTCTGAAAGTTAAAAGGCATGGCTCTAATCTGAGGTTTGATGGGATGCTATTCCAGATAGATGGGCTTGCTATCGAAAAAGCTCTGTCTTTGGTCGTAGAGAGGCGTGAGGCTTTAGTGGGGGGATATTTCAGAGTGCCTTTGTGAATATCTCTAGTAGGTCTGTTAGAGGAGTGGAGTTTGAATGGGATTTCCAGGTCGAGTTGAATTTGATGATGGATGGTTTTGTGGATTAAGGTGATTGATTTGTATAGAATTCTGAAATTCACTGGTAGCCAATGTAAGTTCTTGAGGATGGGTGAGATGTGTTCGCCGCGGCTTGTTCTGGTCAACAATCTCGCTGCCGCATTTTGTATCATCTGCAGTGGTTTGGTCATGGATTTGGGAAGGCCTAGGAAAAGGGCACTACAGTAGTCTATTTTGGCGAATAGAAGCACTTGGAGAACTGTCCTGAAGTCGTGGAAGAATAAGAGTGGTTTCATTATGGGATGTAAGAAGGGTTTGGGGGTGCAATGATCAGCTGAGAGATGGAAAAAGTGCTGGAGTTTGCAATAGAAGGAAGTAAGAGGCGTAGAAGTTGGAAGAAGGGTATATACTGGAGAGGAAGAGGTCTTCTGGAGACAGGGCCAGAGGAACAACTAGGCAAGCTAGGCCTGTGCCTAGGGCGCTGAGATTTAGGGGGTGCCACCGCCACTCGCGGCCACTTCAGGCAGCAGAATTTTGAAAGGGCAAACAGTGCCCCTTCAAAATTCTGCCCAGCCCCCACCTCACCCTTCTCCCCCCCCCCCCATCGTGCTACCCTCCTGACGCCCCCCTGGTGGTCCAGAGGAGGGCACGGGAGCGATCTGCCACTCCCAGGGCCTCGGCTGCCACTAATCAAAATGGTGCCAGTGGCCTTTAGTCCCTACCATGTGACAGGGGCCAACCAATGGCACCGCTAGCCCCTGTCACATGGTAGGGGCTGAAGGCTGAGGTCTCACCAGCGCCATTTTGATTAGTGGCAGCCGACGACCCAGGAGCAGCAGATCGCTTCCAGGCTCCCCGCTGGACCAGGTGTTTTGTGAAGTTTTTTGGGGGGTGGAGGGGGAGGTTGAGAGGGTGGGGGAGTGGTGGCATGTGGTCCCTGCCCCTTGAGTCGGGGCTGCGACTAGGGGTGGGGTCAGCACAATGCTGAAGGTGCTTAGGGTACCAAATCCCTTTTGCACTGGCCCTGTCTGGAGAAGGTGGAGATTGAGAGAGATGATCAACCGTAGAGGATGGATATGTTGAGCAAGGGACAAGCTGGAGTGTGAGGAGGATGAGAAGAGATTGTTGGAAGTGAACTGCACCCCTGCTATTTTGTTTTGGTCATCCTCTGATGCAATTTTCAAGAGCTAAAATGGGATAACACTGGCTAAAAGTTTGGGAAATCCTGCTATAGTGAAAACAGCTTCATGCAGAAATAAGAGCAGCAAAGACATAACTGCAGTAGTGTTACTGTTAGGATTTGTAGGTATGTGGGCCCCTGGGCTGAGGTGAGAGATGGAGCCACCCACAGGGAGGAGCCCTGTGAGCCTCACCATCGGGTGGCGAGATTTCATTGACGTGAGACACAGCTCTTTATTAAGAGATAGAGAGGAACTGCCCGTGGAGCGGGGAATGCAGGAGAAAGTCTCAGAGTCTGTGCGATGGGGTTTACCCAAAGGTAATACCTCTGTAGTGAAGATACGGCAATGGTCCGCAGAGCAGCCGATGAGGTTCCACAGTAGAGATAATACAGTAGGTCTGTGGAGCAGGATACGCAGGTGAGGGTTCCTCAGTAGGGGTGATACGGTAGTGGCCCACAGTGCGGGGTACACCGATGAGGGTTCCACACTAGAGATGGTACGGTAGTGGTTTGCAGCATGGGGTACACTGATGAGGGTTCCTCACTAGAGATGGTACAGAAATGGTCCGCAGAGTGGAGGTACTCACAGTAGCAAAGGTTCCAAGAGAAAACTCTGCGGAACGGGACAGGTAGCAGTACAAGGCGTTAGGCTTTCTGAGGATCGGATAGCCAGAGACGACGAAAGGGCCCCGAGGAGCGGGTACCCAGAGCATTTCACATCGAAGAGTCAGCAACAGGAACAGGAAGTTCGTAGTGAGCAAAACAAATTCAGCAATGAAGGAACTAGTTGCCAAGTCGTTGGTAGGCAGGGACAGCTGGCTTAAGTATCCTGGTGGAATGACATCATCCGGAGGGGACACCCCTGAGGTTCCCACCATGATGTGCTTAAAACTGGCCCGTGCGCACGCGCGCCTAAGGGATTCTGAGGGAAAGATGGCGGTCGTCAGCATCCGTGCCATCCAGGGAGGCCTGGGAGTGGTAGGCAGACCGGTGCTAGCTGGCGGAGGCCACAAGTCTACCCAACAGTCAATGCTGTAAAGAAAGAGGTGAGCAAGAGTGGTTGCAGCCGTCTAAGACCAATGGGCGTAACAGTACCCCCTTTCTTAGGGCCCCCGCCCCCCTGGGGTTTTGGCTTTCTTGGGTGAGAAGTGGGCCACTACCGTATATTCTTCAGCTGCCAAAGGTTGGGGCTCATGTAGTTTCTTCGAGAATTCTGAGAGGATGAGCGGCTTTAATAGTGAGATGTGGAAGGTGTTATGAATCTTGAGCAATGTGGGTAAATGAAGGCTGTAAATAACCGGGTCCAGCCGGCGAAGTACGGGGAAAGGCCCAATGTATCTGGGAGTGAAGTGAGCTGAAGGCAGTTTCAAGCGGATAAAGCGGGTGCTGAGCCACAATTTGTCTCCAGGGTTCAACTGAGGAGCTGCCTGGAGTGGAGTGGAGGAGTAGCCTAGTGGTTAGAGCAGTGGGCTATAAACCAGGAGACCAGGGTTTGAGTCCTACTGTTGTTTCTTGTGCCCTTAGGCAAGTCAATTTACCCTCCATTGCCTCAAGTACAAACATAGGCCTGGATTTATCAAAATGTGGTAAGTACTGCATGTGATAGGAAAAGGGGTGTGGTTTATGCAAAAATTCAGTTTATTGCAATAATTAGCTATGCAAAGAGCTAAGTTAGTGCACATTGTGATAACATTATCTGAATTTGCGATAGGTGTCAGACCCGTTGTATTTCCTGCATATGAACACTGGGAGGAGGGAGAGAGAGGCCATAATGTCATCCCCATAGGTAGATATTTGTATCCCTATGGTAGGCCCACCTAGTAACTCGAGGTGGGGTTTAGGTATGAGTGTAGGGGGTTAGGGGCCACTTTGACATTCTATGTGACATGTACGAACAGAACAGTGGTCTCTTGTGAAGATCTGATGGCCTTCAGAGTGAGGAAACTCACTCCAAGATGAGATTTGGGCAATATTCTCTCCATCTAGCTTGATGTTACCCAGGTAGAGAGTCCATCAAGCTAGGTTGAGAGAACACTGCACAAATCTCATCTTAGAGTGAGTTTCCTCACTCTGAAGGCCATCAGATCTTCACAAGAGACCACTGTTCTGTTCGTACATGTCCCCCCCAATTCTCCTGAAATAGCCCCTTATGGGAGACATCACAAAAGGCAATGAAACCTTATCACACAGCCTAAAACAATTCAAAGAAGTGTAGTTAAAATCAGCATTTCGGCTGTGCGATAGCTCTTTGCAGACAGGCTAACCCAGCCCACTCTCCGCCCCTAACTCCTCCTATTTTCTGAATTTGCATCACACCATACGATATGGTGCTATTGCATGCGTTAAACACATTTTTGCATGCGGTAAGGGCTTTTCGCATGCGATAAGCCCTTGATGCATGCGAAAATGCCTTATCGCATTTTGATAAATGACCCCCATAGATTGTAAACCCTCTGGGGATAGGGAAATACCTACAGTACCTGAATGTAAACCAATGTGATATCTCAGATTGAATGTTGGTATATAAAAATAAATAAATGATGGGCATCATAGAATCTTTTTGCTTTCTGAGCGGCTTGCTGGAGAAGGAGTTTGGTGTAACTCTTGCGCAGAACCTATGCTGCAGGAGACGACAAAGACAGGGGTACTGGAAGAGGAGGCAGATGTTGGCGTCTATATATTATTTGGAAGGGTGAAGATCCAGTAGATGTAGACTGGTGGGAGTTTAAGGCAAACTCGGCCCAGGGTAGTAAATTGGACCAGTCATTCTGCTGAGAGTTGACATATGCCCGAAGAAACTATTTGGAGTATGGTTCTTCCTCTCTGTCTGTCCATTGGCCTGCAGATAGTAGGCTGATGTGAGATCAAAGGCTATGTCAAATTTTTTGCATAATGACCTCCAGAATTTCACCGTAAATTGCACCCCTCGATCGGAGAGGAATCATGCACCCAGCAGAGGATCTTCCTTTGAAGTGGTCTGGGAACCACCATCTTCCCCGATGGCACTGTGAGTGTGGTGAAGAGAAGAACTTTTGTTAGATCAATGATGTGCAGTGGAACGTCTGGAACATCTTCAGTGGTGAACGAGCAGGAGAGTGCATCGGCTTGGGTGTTCTTATTAGCTGGCCGGTATCACAGGAGGAAATTGAACCAGGTAAAAAAGAGAGACCAGTGGGCCTGCCTGTGATTAAGGCATTGAGCATGGTGTAAGTACTCGAGGTTTTTGTGGTCTGTGTATACCCTGATTTGGTGCTGCGCTCCCTCGAGCCAGGGACGCCATTCCTCGAAGGCCAGTTTAATCGCCAGTAATTCTTTGTCCCCTATTCCATAATTATGCTCCGCTGGAGAGAAGCATCGAGAGAAGGCAAAGTGTGATTGGCTGAGTGCTAGCTGAGGACTGCACCAACCAACATCTGAACCGTCTACTTCAACGATGAAAGGTAGTCATGGATCGAGGTGACGCAAGCATGGTTCTTGTAGGAATGCCTCCTTAAGGTCTTGAAAGGCAGTTATGGCTTCAGGTGACCACTGGGAAGGATTGTCTCCCTTTTGCATCATAGCGAGGTGGTCAGTGTTGAATAATGGTGGATGAACGACCTATAGTAGTAAAACCAAGGAATCTTCGAAGTGCCTTAAGACCCATTGCTGAGACCAATCTTGAATACTCTTAGTCTTTTGTGGATCCATCTGGATTCCTTGGCTTGAGACCACATAGCCAAGAAAGGGGACAGATTCCTGGTGAAAGGAGCATTTCTCCAGTTTGGCATATAACTGGTTATGCCTTAAGCATTGTAGGATGTTGCAAACATCCAAGTGATGGCTCTGGAGGTCTTGCGAAAATACCAGGATGTCATCCAGATAAACCATGACACAACTAGAAAGCATGATTCTGAAGATTTCGTTCATCATATTTCAAAATACTGCCGGGGCATTGCAGAGGCCAAACGGTATTACCAGATATTCAAAATGGCCATCGCAGGTGTTAAATGTGGTTTTCTATTCATCACCCCAGTGTATCCTGACCAGGTTATACATTCCTCTGAGGTCCAATTTGGTAAATATCTTGGCCCCTTGGAGCCTGTTAAAAAATTCAGAGATTAATGGCAAGGGGTAGCAATCCTTCTGTGTAATCTCATTTAAGATGCTGTAATCTATGCACAGCCAGAGGGAGCCATCCTTTTTTCCCCACAAAAAAGAACCCGGCTCCAGCGGGAGACTTTGAAGGCCGAATGAAGCCTTTTGCCAAATTTTCTTGAATATATTCAGACATGGCCTTTGTCTCAGTCAGAGAAAGTGGGTAGACCCTTCCTTGGGGAAGCTCAGTATTAGGCAATAAGTTAATAGCACAATCAAATGAGCGGTGAGGCGGAAAAATGTCCATGGCTTTCTTGGAAAACACGTCTTCCTCTGATGTGTATCTCACAAATAATATAACATGTGCCAAAAATTTAGGGAGTTTTTTTTTTTTTTTACTTATCTTAAAATCTTTGAAGCTCACTCTGATATTACCCATCTGATTCAAAGTGTGACATTAGCCCCAGGCAACAGAGAAGGACATGGCCTGAAGTGCCAAGCTGCCACTTTTCTCTTCCTATAGCCAAGCCAGAATGGGAGGGGTGAGAAGAGAGTGAGCGAAGTGATCAGAAGGACTCTGAATTGTGAAATGTTCAGAAGGGTGTTAGGGAGGGCAGGGCGAGAAAGAGTGACAGGATCAGGGTGCTCTGGGATGCGGTTTAGAGGATCAGAGAGACTGTGAAGAGTGAGTGAAAGGATCAGGCAGCAGGTTGCAAATGTATATAAATGTGCCACATAATTGCCACTATATTTCAGAAACTTTTCTACAGAATCTGTCTTTGAGCTGCCGCAGGAAACTCGGGGTGTGCTTATAAAATCATCATGTCACTGTGTCTTTCTATTCCCTCTTCTGTACTCCTCGCAACAGCTTTTGAATCATTCATCCAATTGCATTCAAGTTTCTGTCACAGTCAGGTGGTACAGTACCGTCAGGTGGTTACTACCTAGTGACCTTCCCCCTCCCCCCACCCCCCAGCTCACAATTTTCATGTGCCCTTGCCATCCTTGACATAATTGCTCCTTTTTATTTCCTATAAAGAAAAAGGCTCATTCGGTTCAGTAGAAATCTCTAGTAGATCAGGGCACATTTCTTTGTCACTGAGCTTTTTAAAACTACCCTTTCATTGGTTGACATCAAACATTTTGAAAGCTGCCCTGGCATAGCTTAGTAACTAGAGCTATATGCAAATGTATTTATTTATTTTATATTTCTTATATTTTGCTATTACATTAAATAAATTCAGTGTGAAGTACAATTCACACAAATTAACAATTTGCTCTGTCAAAGAAGGAAACTAAACATTATGAAATCTTGTGCTTTGTTTAAAAATGATTCCCCTTGTGATTGCAGATCTTCCTTTTCACATTTATGGACCTGAATCACAATTTGAAAATAGGTACTACTGGTTACCTACCTTACATAGTCACATAGGGTTGGATTTACTAATACCACTGGGCTCTTTGAATCCCACGGTAACGAGGGGGGGGGGCGGTCCTGCAATAGCCGGCAGTGATCACACCTCTGCGGTGCGATTGCTGCCAGCGTCACGCCAAATAACTACACCATAAAAGATGTAGTTATTCAGCGCAAAACTGGCAATGAAAATGCAGCGTACCTTTCGCTGTCAGCGAAGTCTTCGTGGCGTCAGCCCCGTGCCGCCCCGACTCCTCCTTTTCCGGGGCTGACGCTGCCCCGACTCTGCCCCAATCTTGGTGCGATCTGCTTGGAAAATGACCCCCATAGTTAGTTAGTTTGAAAGAATTCCAGAGGGTAATTGAATCCAATTTTCTTCTCAATGATTAACAGCTCTTTCAACATGATAATCCAGTGGAAAGCATAAAATATATTGACCATCTGTAACCAACTCTATGGTAATGAAAAAACAATCCTTCCTGATCCCAAATATGGAATCAACTTATTCTCTACTTATATTTGAAATATTTACATCCTCAGCATCATTAATAGCTAAACAAATGATACATGTACAGCAAATTGAGTTGAATGAATTGCTAACAACAGTTCATTTTTATTATCATATTTTATTCATCCACCCATATGCATGCAGTATTTTTTGGGTAATTTTTTTATAGCAGTGCACTTTGTATCAGCATGAGAAATTATAGGTAAAAAGAAAATGGCATAACATGTTGCATAATTTTTGCTTGAACAAAAGTAGTTATATGCATAGTATATCCTTAATGATAGATGAAGGACTATAGCAATGAGACTAAATTCTTTTAGTGCTCTGACACAAACAGACAGGAACCTTTATTTACTATGCAATTGGCTAAGCTACTAAGAGTGATTGTTAACGTAATGATTATAACAATAAGCAGTGTCTAATGGGAAAAAATCAGAGGCTCTTAGTTTAACCTGAAGAGGCTCAAGTGTTAACCTTAGGAAGTAAACACCACCTTCCCAGTCATCATTCTGTTTTTTTACCCCATGCTTCCAATTCATTCATACAACGTCAAGTATCACCTGCTGGCATGTTTTAGAGTGAGGTCAATCATTCCATAGTATCTAGAAGAGGTAACAAGAACAGGGATCTTTATTAGCATAATGTGTTTATAGTAGAATTATCATTAAAAAAAATCATGCCCTCATCTTATTCCAAGTATATTCATCATTTCAGTGTTACTTGCAATCAGGCCAACAATACCTTTAAATTAACAATTACAAAATTATTTAAGAGGTCATACTATATCTACATCAGAAATAGGAAACAGAGGTGGCATATGTAAAACAGTAACTTTCTGAGAGGCCAGTGTTTTAAAGCACCATTAACATTGCCCAACTACCCATGTAAATGTACATTTATCGCTTGTACTAATAGGCTATGCTAATGACATGCAAATGAGCAAAGGCGATAAACTACACACATATTTTGCCTACAGACTTTATTGCAAAAAGCTTAACTACACCTCCCGAGGTACAGTTAATTTTCTAACGATAATACAGTTGCAAAATGGTGCTTGCATTTTATCACTGCACTAATAGGTAATGAGCTGTTTTGCATAATTGTGTATCTTATTACCTTATTACCTCATTAGCGTGTTTTTTACATGTTAAGCTCACAAAAGTTAAAATGCACGTTAAAACACTTTTAGAGAATGAACACCTTGTTGCGGTTGTGGATCCTTGGGCCGGTTGGGACAGGGGAAGGAGCGCTGTGGAGGACCACAGCAAGCGTCCCAACCGGGAGGTGGCTCGGAGGACTCGGAGAAGGCTTTGGCACTGGAATAAGGCGGAGTCCTATGCGACCAAGGACTCGGCAGCCGGAGAAAGAATGGACGACGTTAGGCCCTGGTGACTGAAGAGTCTTCACCCTGGAGACCGGTACTCCTCCGGGAGGAGCCTGTAGGAGTCCAGCCGCTGGGACTTTTGGAGATTCACCCTGGAAGCCGGAGCCCCCCCCAGGAGGAGCCTGTAGGGGCCTGGCCGCTGGGACTTGGGCGAATCTTCTGGGCCGGCGAACACCAGGAACCAGAGGAGCAACGATGGCCAAAGACGGAGTCCAGGAACAAAGCCAAGTCGGAAGCCGGGAGTCGGAGGATGAACCAAGCCAGGGGTGAGACAGGAGATGGTGTCGAGGATGGAGCCGGGTCAGAGCCAGAGGTCAGAGGAAGACAAGCCAGGGACAGAAGCTGAAGACGAAGTCGTGGGGGAAGTCAGGTCGGAACCAGAGGTCAGAAGCAGATACCAGAACCAAAGGACAAGATGGAGGATAAGTCAATAGTCAAGCCGGGTTGAAGACGAAGAGCAATCCAAGGAATGCAGCAACTAGCAGTCAGGGTACATGAGGAACCTCGTTGCAAGGCGAAGAAGGAACCAGGAAGCAGGGCTAAAGTAGTCTGGAGCATCTGATGTCATCCAGGGACGGCCCAGAGGTTTCCCGTGCTGGCCACTTTAAATCCCCAGCCCCTGTGCGCGTGTGTGCCTAGGGGGCGGGGCCAGCCGCGGCGAAACACCGGCGTCTCCCTTGAGGAGGGAGAGCCGTGGCAGAGGCTTAAATAGGCCTAGACGGATCCCCCACGACCCGAGCCGGCCTTGAGGTAGGTAGGGGGCCCGGGGCATGGCCCGGGGCCGTAACAGTACCCCCCCTCCTACGCCCCCTCCCTGGAGGCCGAGGCTTCCCGGGGGGTCCAGATGGAATTGGTGGAGGAGGTTTTCGTCCAGGATATTGGAGGACGGCTCCAAGGAATTCTCCTCAGGACCCATGAGAGGAGGTATTCCCACCGGTGGTGGTGGAATCGAACAACCAGGATATCTTTTACGGTGTATACGACATTAGGATCTGCCATAGTGGCAGCCGGTTTGGGAGGCTTCGTATGAAACTTTGAGAGGATCACAGGCTTGAGTAGGGATACGTGGAACACATTGTGGATCCTCAAGGTGGAAGGCAGATGCAATCGATAGGAGACTTCCCCGATTCACTCAGCTACTGCGAATGGGCCAATGTACCTAGGGGCCAGGCGCATAGAGGGAGTCCGTAAGTGAATGTTTCTGGTACTTAACCATACCTTCTGCCCCGGAAGGAAGACCGGAGCGGGCCACCGGGACTTATCCGCATATTTCTTTGCTTTGGCCGCTGTCAGGCGTAGTTTTTCCTGGGTGATTTGCCATAAGTGGCGCAGATGCCATGCCGTAAATTGGACTGTCGGAGACGGCACCATCAGAGGCAGAGGTAGGGGAGGTCTCGGGACCTTCCCATAGACCAATTGAAAGGGGGATTGGTCCGTCGAAGAGTGCTTGTGGAGGTTATAGGAAAATTCTGCCCATGGTAATAAGGACACCCAATCGTCCTGGAGATCTCCCACGAAGGAGCGAAGGAATGACTTCAACATCCTGGGGCAGATTTTAAAAGCCCTGCTCGCGTAAATCTGCCCGGATTTACGCGAGCAGGGCCTTGCGCGCCGGTGCGCCTATGTTCCATAGGCCTACCGGCGCACGCAGAGCCCCGGGACTCACGTAAGTCCCGGGGTTTTTCGAGGGGGGCATGTCGGGGGCGTGTCGGGGGCCGTGTCGGATCGGAGCAGCGTTTTGGGGGCGAGACGCGGCGTTTCGGGGGCGGGCCCGGGGGGCGTGGTTTCAGCCAGGAGCAGTCCGGGGGCGTGGCCGTGCCCTCCGGAACCGCCCCCAGGTCGCGTCTCGGCGCGCTAGCGGCCGCTGGCGCGCGGGGATTTACTTCTTCCTCCAGGAGGCGTAAATCCCCCGACAAAGGTAGGGGGGGGTCTAGATAGGGCCGGGGGGGTGGGTTAGATAGAGGAAGGGAGGGGAAGATGAGGGGAGGGTGAAAGCGAGTTCCCTCCGAGGCAGGCTGCGCGGCTCGGTGCGCGCGGGCTACATGACATCGGCAGCCTTGCGCGCGCCGATCCTGGATTTTAGCTGATACGTGCGGCTACGCGCGTATCTACTAAAATCAAGCGTACTTTTGTTTGCGCCTGGTGTGCCAACAAAAGTACGCGAAGGCGCACTTTCTTAAAATCTACCCCCCTGTTGGTGCGCTCGCTTTTCCCGTTGGCCTGGGGATGGAAGGCCGTGGTCAGGTCAAGCTGCACGCTAAACTTCCTGCAGAGAGCCTTCCAATACTTTGCAGTGAACTGCAGGCCGCGGTCAGAGGTTATATGCAACGGGAGACCATGGAGGCGGAAGACGTGTCGAGTAAAGAGGGTGGCCAATTCTGGTGCAGATGGCAGTTTAGCGAGGGGCACGAAGTGGGCCATTTTAGAAAAACGATCGACCATGACCCAGATCATGGTCTTTCCATCAGAAACTGGTAAGTCGACAATGAAGCCGGTGGACAGGCGAGTCCAGGGCTCGGTAGGAACTGGTAATGGCTGAAGAAGATCCCAGGGGCGTCCGTGCAGGGGTTTTTGCTGAGCGCAGGTGGGACACGACTGAACGTAGAGACGAACATCCTTATTCAGTTGGGGCCACCAGTAGAATTCCGATAGGAGGTTCAGGGTCCTGGCTACTTCTGGATGTCCGGCAGTCAGGGAATCGTGGGCCTAGGCTAACACTCTCCTATGGGAACGGACAGGAACTACAGTCTTCCCCGCGGGAGCCACCTCAGCAGCCACTAAGAGGACCTTGGCCGGGTCCAGAATGTACTGTGGCGGCGGGGTATCATCTTCTGTCTCAGTGGTATGGGAGAGGGCATCCGCCCGGATGTTCTTGGAGGCAGGTCGGTAATGCAGAGTGAAATCGAACCGGCTGAAGAAGAGGGACCAGCGTGCCTGCCGTGGGTTAAGGCGCTGGGCGTGACACAGGTTTTCCAGGTTCTTGTGATCGGTGTAGACAGTTATCGGGTATCGGGCCCCCTCCAGCCATTGACGCCATTCTTCAAAAGTGAGTTTAATGGCCAGCAGCTCCTTGTCCCCTATGCCGTAGTTCCTCTCAGTGGGGGAGAACTTGTGGGAATAATAGGAGCACGGCAAGAGTTTCCCTCCCTTGGATAACTGACTCAAAACGGCCCCAACCGCCACGTCGGAGGCATCGATCTCCACGATGAATGGCCTTTGGGAGTCTGGATGACGAAGACAGGTGTCTTGGAGGAAAGCCTCCTTCAAGTCCTGGAAGGCTTGTATGGCCGTCTGCGGCCAGTGTTTAGCATCAGCGCCCTTCCTGGTAAGAGCCGTCAGCGGGGCCACCTTTTGGGAATAGTGAGGGATGAACTGCCGGTAGAAGTTGGCAAAACCCAGGAAGCATTGGAGCGCCTTCACTCCCTGTGGTTGTGGCCAGTCCTTGATTGCTGTGACCTTCTCAGGATCCATAAGAAACCCGGTGGAAGACACAATATACCCTAGGAAGGGTAAAGAGTCCTGCTCAAAAGTGCACTTCTCAAGCTTGGTGTACAATTGATTGTCTCGCAGCTTCTGTAGTACTGGTCGGACATCCTGGCGGTACGTCTCCAGATCCTTGGAGTATATAAGGACATCATCTAGGCAGACTATGACTGAAGAGTGCAGCATGTCTCTGAGGACCTCATTCATGAGGTTTTGAAGAACCGCCGGGGCGTTACAGAGGCCGAAGGGCATAACCAAGTATTCATAATGACCGTCCCTTGTGTTGAATGCGGTTTTCCATTCCAAAAAATTATTCTTAATTGGTGAAACAGCAATGAATTGTGAGGAATTTCTGAAAGACCTTCTGAGACTAGAATACTAAGCATCTAAATAGCACATGAAATTTAATGTGGACAAGTGAAAAGTGATGCACACAGGGAAAATAATCACAACTACAGGTACACAATGCTGGGTTTCTTATTAGAAGTCACCATTCAAGAAAAGGACCTTGGAATCCTTATGGACAATACATTGAAATCTTCATCTCAGTTTGTGGCAGCTGTCAAAAAAGAAAATTGAATGCTAGTAATTGTTTGGAAAGGAACAGAGAACAAAATGTTGAATATCATAATGTATATCACCTTGAGTATTGTGTTCAGTTCTGGTTGCTCATCTCAAAAAAGACATAGCAGAACTAGAAAAAGTACAGAGAAGGGCATAAAAAATGACAAAAGGGCTCATTTTGAAGAAAGACTAAACAGTAAATCAAACAACTCTGATTGTCTCCTTTTTTTTTCCTATATTAGATTCAGAGAGGAACTTCATTCTCAAGCCATTTTTCAATAGTAAAGAATTTTCTACTTCATAACCTATCTCTAGCCACTCAGGCTTTACAAAAAAAAATGTATTTTGCTTCTCTTTCAGGTGATTTTGATTAGGTCATCTGTTACGCTTCCTCCCGTGACCACTTAGCTTCGCGGCTGGAGCCACCGACGCTGTGGATCCTTGCTGCCCGGCCACCATCTTGCCGGCATGGCAGGAGCCGTGCCGGGCTTCTCCCACGCAGCAGGAGGCTGCCAGTGACACTGTTCGCTTCATGGCCTGGAGGCCACCGAAGCCAGGACCTCTGCTGCAGCTGAGCCACCCCCGGACCTCCTCTTCGTGGCAGGACACTGCCGATGACATCGGGGCCTGTTCTGCGGCCCTCCTCCAGCTTCCCTTGCTCCTCTGCTACAGCAGCAGCATGGCCGCTGTCCAGGGTCCTGCTCCCTGCTCCAGCTCCTCCTAAGGGGCGAGGCCACACCTCTCTCCCCTTCTTAAGGGACAGTAAAGGTGCGGTCCCTTGGACTCCTCCTATAGCTCCTCCCAGGGAGTTGTCTCCTCAGCCCTACAAAAGGGCTTGGTAGTCTCCCTTCGCCTTGGAATCAGGTCATTCCTCCCCGAGGACATGGGTCATTCCTGCCTGATAGCTGCTTGCCCCAGATCATCTTCTCTGCTGACCATTCCCAGAGTACTGTTCCGCCTGATGGCTCCTTCCCAGGTGGTGGGGACACCAGTCTGGCAGGACCTTCATCAAGCACCCTCATCAGGTCGTCACTCTTGGATCTCCTGTTCCAAGTGTCTTCTGTTTCAAGTGTCTCCTGTTCCAGCATCTCCTTTTCCAGCATCTTCTGTTCCTTCATCTTCCCTGGTAGTATCCCCTGGACTGAACTCATGGTACTGACCACTGCCTGTCTATGGACCATGTTTGACCGCCACCTGGAACGACCTCTGCCTGACCTGACTACTCTGCCACCTGGATCTTGACCTCTGCCTGACCTGACTTCCTGGACTGACTTCTGGTAACTGACCCCTGCCTTGGCTAGACAATTCTGGACTGATCTCTGGCCTTTGACCCTTGCTATCCTTTTGGAATCTCCTTGCTGGCCTTCCATTACCTCCGGCCTTCCTCCTTGGACAATGACCGCACACCCTTGTTGTGGTGGGCACTCCTCTCTTCTGAGATCCTGGGAGGCCCACCTAGGACCATCTCTGTCTCTGCTCCGCCTCCTGGTGGCAGGCACCCTCCGGGCCCGACCAGAGAGCCATACCAACCCTGCACCAGGCCATGGGTCCACCTCCAGCGTAACAGCATCTTTGTTTCTAAAATATCCCTGTAAGTATGTTCTTAATGTTACGAGTGCGCACGGGCGCGGTTGTCGTAAGCGGGTGGTGAGCCCTTGGGCCACGGCAGGACCCCAGGAGGAGCCCAAAGCCACACCATGGGAGGTGAGCTGAGCAGGCATGGTGAGCCAGGTGGGTACAAAAGCAGGGAGTTCGACCCTCAGCCGGACCTGCACGCCCATGGTAGCCAACACTGGGAAGTTGACTGATGAACGGTCCTCCGACTGTTCCCGGCCCTTTCGGACCTGCCGCAGGGAACGGCAATGGGCAGCAGGCCGGACAGAGGCGAGGGCAGACAGAGTCCTTTACAGAAGACATCAGACGGGGGCTGAAGCAGACATCCAAGACAGGCTAAAGCAAGACATTGGAGACATCAGGGCAAGGGCTGAAGCGAGACATAGGAAAGATCCAGGCGAGCAGGAACTCCGATGCTGGGATACTGACATCCGAAGCCCCTTCGGCTGGCAGGAACAGAAGCTCAAGAGCCCGTGGGACAAATCCCTCCCGTTGGCCACTCCAGGGCTCAACAGGACAGAAGGCTCAGGAACCAGACGAGGACGTAGGTCAAGGCAGAGACACGAAGACATCAGGGCAAGGGCTAAAGCAAGACAATCGTAGACAAGGCAGGTGCAGACATTGCAGACAAGGCTGGACGGAAACATGGCACTGTCCAACAGGGCGCCCTACTCAGCCAGCACAGCTAGACTGGTCACGGACCACCCCGTCCCAGACGCGCCCTACACAGCCCAGGAAGGCTGGTCGCGGACCACGCTGAGGAAAGGAGGGTGCAGGGAAACTCCAGGTGAACAGGAACTCCGGTGCTGGGATACTGACATCCGAAGCCCTTACGGCTGGCAGGAACAGGAACAGACAACTAGGCACGGTCAGAAACAGACATCAAGCAAGGTACCATCTAGACACGGAGGATCTGGATCGGGAGAGGCCACAGACAACTGTGTAACCCAATCCGAAGGCCAACAGGAACTAACAAGCAAGTCCTTATATACTGGAGGTTGTAGGCAACTCCCTGGGAGGAGTTAGACAGGACCGCCCCTTGCTGGCCCTATAACTGGGGAAGAGAGCTGCGGGCCAGCCCCTAGAGAAACGGGCATGGCTGGAAGCAGGAAGTCCAAACACAGGCACGACGCCGGGGTTCTGTGTATTCCCCCTTTTTCCCTTCATTTGTTGTCCCTTTCTCCTTTTTCTTTCAGGGGGCGGGGCGGCCTTCGGCCACCCCTGCCTCCCTCCCTCCCACAATAGAACAGGCACGACGCCACAGGAACAGCTAGGCCTCTCAGGCCCTGGAGCAAGTCCCGGATGGAACACAGGCGAGGCCCTGGCTTCAAAGCGGCCTCTGGAGGAAGGTAAGATACCTCCTGTAGCGCAGCAACAGGGGGGATCGCAACACTTAAATATGAGGGGAGCACATATCTATACTGATCTTTAACATTTGGGTTCTGATTTTTCAAAGCCATTTACACACAAAACCTGATATTATGTGCATAACTGGCTGTTCTAAATTTGCCTGTGGCTTAATGTATGCAAAACTTGATTTTATGCATACTTTATGTGAACTGATGATAGGTATTACAATTTGAATAAGGTTTTTGTATATTTTCTTTATTTGACTTTTACCTCCCTTTTCTTATGGTTGACAAACTTTGTATCTCTCTTTTACTTAAATTATATGTTTCTTTTTTTTTTTAACTGTGTATTTCTTAATGAGATGCAATAACAGCCCTTATTTTTATTTTCTCTGTTCTGTAATCAAAACAGAAACAAGGAAAAAATGTGATGGCAGAAAAAGACCATACAATCCATTCATACCAACTACTCATTTCTAGGGGTGGGAATTAATTTGCAATGAAATAAGAAATAAAGATATTTCCTATTTTGTTGCATTTTGGGAATAACAAAAAATGATGGGAAAAAATATGAAATTTCATGTTGCTTTTCAAATCATTTGTTTGGGGGAGGGGGGATAAAATAAGTACCTTTAGAAAAGAACTCCAAACCCACCCCAGCCCTTTCCATTTCTTAAAATATGGAGCTCCCCCAAAAGTGTAGCCCTCCAACCACCTTCCTAAATCCCCCAGGACCCACCAAAAATCCCTGGTGATCTAGTGTGGGGGGGGGGGGGGCTGGAAGTAACCTCCCTCTCCCAGGCCAGTGACTGCCATTAGTCAAAATGGAGTCAGACACCCTTTCCCCTACCATGTGATGGGGCTGCCCAATGCACCAGTAAGCACTGTCACATGATAGGAGCAAAGGATGACCAGTGCCATTTTGACTATTAGTAGCTGCCAGCCTGGAAGTGTGAGGTCACTGCTAGAACATCATAGATTTTTGGTGAGTCCCAAAATGATTCTTAAAATGAACTCTTCCACTCCTCAAAGATCTCTTGTGCCTGTTCCTTGCATCGTTGAATACAGATATTATTCTTGTCTCAACCACTTCCACTAGGAAGATGCTTTAAGCATCCACTATCTTTTCTGTAAAGAAATATTTCCTTAGATTATTCCTAAGTCTAACTGCTTAAATATACAATCAATTTAACAGATAATTATTGATAATTCTCTGTGATTCTTTGTTAGCTTTTCTATACTGTGATGGCTCACCATCCGTGAGGCCTCGAACGCCGCTCTTCCGTCTCCAGTTCTCAGTTGCCACCAGTTGCCCCGATCCCTGGAGTCCGGTGTGTTCAAGTAACTCCCTGAGTCTGTGCCTCTGCTGGCCCTGGTTTGGCTGGGCTGCTGGGTTCCCTTCAGGCAGGGTTGGGGGTAAGCAGACCCCCAATCCCCAGAGACAACACAGAGAGAGGGATAGTTCCTTCAAAGCAGTTTAATAAGTAACAACTGGATGCATTACATGGGGTTTGTCCCCTCCCCCTCCAGCCCTCTGATTCCCTTACAAGCAGTGCTGGTTCAGAGCACTCCTTTACCTCCTCTGTTCAGCACTATTACAAGCCCCTTTAGGGTAAAGATTATACTTCACCCACCCACCTGGATTACTCCGTATCCATGCCTGAACTGGAGGACTCCTCTATCCCTGAACCTACCTCCATCTCCTCCTCCTCTGACTCCGAAGAGCTGGGTTTTTGTGGCCAGTTCCACCAAGGGGGCACGCCCTCTTCCTCCACCTCCATGGACTCATCTGTGTCTGCCTCATTAACGTCTATGCCTGCCACCTGTTCGCCTTCAGGCTTTCCTCCCCTGTCTGGTGGTGTTTCAGGGAAGCTGGGATTCGTAGTTCTTCTCTTCCCCTGCGCCCCCTGCTGTCTGGCTAGAGCGGGCTGGTGCCCCTCTCCCGGGCACTTTCGTACGGTCTGAAATAGGCCCCTGCTGTCTGGCTCTGGTACTCTTGTTGCTCTTATGGTAGCTTGTCAGCTCCTGCCTGTGGCCGGGCTGCGCTACATCACAATACCGACATTCATGGGTACATCATGTCAGTTTATGATGAATATGATTGATATTTGAAGTAATTCATTGGGAGACCATATAGAAGTGTGCTGAAACTTACAAACATGAGCACGTGTGCAACAAATCATTCACTTCCATCTTTGGAAACTTTACCATTCTACAGGTTAATACAACATGTTAAAGTTCCTATCTTTTCTTCTTCTTACTCCTAGTTGTACGTATCCTTGTTTATTGTAACTGTATTTATAATATGTATATTACATATTTGGTTCTATGTTCCAGTTATTACCCCATTGTTTACTGTAAACCGGCTTGATGTGATGTTATCACGAATGCCGGTATAGAAAAAATCAAAATAAATAAATAAATAAACAAGCAAAGTTAGCATGTGTAAGCTAGTTGTATTACGGCCCCGGGCCCCCTACCTACCTTGAGGCCGGCTCGGGTTGTGGGGGATCCATCTAGGCCTGTTCAGGCCTCTGCCACGGCTCTCCTTCCTCGAGGGAGATGCCGGCGTTTCGCTGCAGCTGGCCCCGCCCCCTAGGGGCACGCACGCGCAGGGGCTGGGGATTTAAAGTGGCCAGCACGGGAAACCTCTGGGCCATCCCTGGATGACATCAGACGCTCCATACTACTTAAGCCCTGCTTCCTGGTTCCTTCTTCACCTTGCAACGAGGTTCCTCAGGTTCCCTGACTGCTAGTTGATGCGTTCCTTGGATTGCTCTTCGTCTTCGACCCGGCTTGACTCCTGACTTATCCTCCATCTTGTCCTTTGGTTCTGGTATCTGCTTCTGACCTCTGGTTCCAACCCGGCTTCGCCCACGACTTCGTCTTCAGCTTCTGTCCCTGGCTTGTCTTCCTCTGACCTCTGGCTCTGACCCGGCTCTGTCCTCGACACCATCTCCTGTCTCACCCCTGGCTTGGTTCATCCTCCGACTCCCGGCTTCCGACTCGGCTTCATTCCTGGACTCTGTCTTTGGCCATCGTTGCTCCTCTGGTTCCTGGTGTTCGCTGGCCCAGAAGATTTGCCTAAGTCCCAGCGGCCAGGCCCCTACGGGCTCCTCCTGGGGGGGCTCCAGCTTCCAGGGTGAATCTCCAAAAGTCCCAGTGCTGGACTCCTACGGGCTCCTCCCGGGGAAGTACCGGTCTTCAGGGTGAAGACTCTTCAGTCACCAGGGCCCAACGTCGTCTGTCCTTTCTCCGGCTGCCAAGTCCTTGGTCACATAGGACTCCGCCTTATTCTAGTGCCAAAGCCTTCTCCGAGTCTTCCGAGCCGCCTCCCAGTTGGGACGCTTGCTGTGGTCCTCCACAGCGCTCCATCCCCTGCCCCAACCAGCCCAAGGGTCCACAACCGCAACAGTTTGCAAGGCCATGGACCCAGCGGACCTTGCACGCTTGAAGGTCATCTCCAGTATAGCCCAGAAGCTACAACAACAGCAAGCGTTCCTCGATACCCTGACGGCAACGGTGCAAGCTTTAGCCTACCGTGTCGGTGGAGCCACTGCTGCCAGTTCCACGGCATCTGGATCTAGGGCCTCCACTGCAGCTACAGGTCCTATCCTGATGCCGGTGCCTTCGTGGTTCTCAGGAGACGCGGGGCGCTGCTGAGGATTCCTGAACCAGTGCTATATTCGCTTCGACCTTCTCCCACTTCAGTTTCCAACCAATCGAGTCAAGACCAGTTTTATTATTTCCTTACTGGATGGAAAACCTTTGGCCTGGGCCTCCACTCTTCTGGATCACCAGGATCCCCGCTTGAACAATCTGGTCCACTTTGTTTCCGCGTTTAGGCAGGTCTTCGATGAGGCCGCTCGTAAACCCACTGCCGCCTCCGAGTTGCTCCAGCTGCGGCAGGGCAACCGGTCCCTAGCGGAACATGCCATGGATTTTCAGACCCTCACTGCGGAGTTAAACTGGGGAAGTGACAGCTTACATGGTATCTTCTTGGAGAGTCTCTCCCCGAGATTGCAAGATGAACTGGCAGTGTGAGACCTCCCTGATGATCTGAATGATCTTATTGATTTGGCCGGCAGGGTGGACCGCCGCATCCAGCGTCACTTCCGAGAGAGGAGGGCAGCTCATAGGCCTGCTATCTCTGGATCCACTCCGTCCCACCGTGGGTGTTCCCCGCCAGCCTCTTCTGGGACCCAAGATGTCAAACCCATGCAGGTGGGTCGAGGACCTCTCTCCCAAGATGAAAGAAGGAGATGTCGCTCGCTGGGCCTTTGCCTGTACTGTAGTGGAAGAGGACACTTCCTTGCCCGTTGTAGCGAGCGCCCGGGAAACGCTCGGACTTAGGGATAGTTGGGGAGCTCACCCTAGGTCACACCACTACCGACTCCCCATGCTTTGTTCCAGTGACCTTACTTCTCCTGGAGGGAGAGTTTGAGACCCAGGCCCTGATCGACTCTGGGGCTGGAGAGAACTTCATCCTTCAGGAGCTAGTGCGGCAACTCCGGATTGGGGTGCGACCCCAAAATCCTCCGCTCCGCATTTCCTCCATCCAGGGAAAACTCCTTCCAGGCACCATTGCTACACGTACCCAACCGCTCACTTTACATACGGGCGTTCTGCACCAGGAGGAGATTTCCTTTCTCATTTTAGAGAGATCTATGCATCCAGTCATTTTAGGGCTACCCTGGCTCCGGAAACACTCGCCTGTCATTGCATGGGATTCTCTCCAGGTGGCTTCCTGGGGGTCTGCCTGCTTTAGCTCCTGCCTGACTAAGGTGCTTCGAGTCCCGGTGCCGCTCCTGACGACTCCCTTGGCGTTACCTCCGCATTATCGAGAGTTCCACGATGTTTTCTCCAAGGAGAAAGCCGAGATTCTCCCCGAACATCGCCCATTCGATTGTGCGATTAATCTTCTGCCCGGTACCACACCCCCATGAGGTCGGGTATATCCCTTGTCTTTTCCTGAGACCCAAGCCATGTCTGCATACATCCGGGAGAACCTGGAGCGAGGTTTCATTTGGCCATCTAAGTCCCCGGCAGGAGCAGGCTTCTTTTTCATGGCCAAGAAAGATGGGTCACTCCGCCCCTGCATAGACTACTGTGGCCTGAACAGCATTACCCGCCGTGATCGGTACCCCTTGCCTCTGATACCGGAGCTCCTGGACAGGTTACAAGGGGCCAAGATATTTACTAAATTGGATCTCCGAGGAGCCTACAACCTGGTGCGGATTCGTCCCGGGGATGGCGCCGGCCATCCAGTGCTCCTACCATGTGACAGGAGCCGGCCAATGGCACGGATACCCTGTCATATGGTAAGGGCAAAGGGCCATCGGCGCCGTCTTTATGAGTGGCAGCCGATGGCCTGAGAATGGGAGATCGCTCCCGGGCCCACCACTAGACCACCAGGTATGTTTTGGGGGGCTCGGGAGGGTGGGGGAAGCTAAGGGGTCGTTTTTAAAGGGTCGAATGGGTTTGTTTTTTTTCAGGCCATTGGCGCCATTTTTGAGTGGCAGCCAAAATAGTGCCGATGGCCCAAGAGCAGGAGATTGGTCCCCGCGCCCCCACTGGACCACCAGGTAATCGTAAAACATTTTGGGGGGGGTTCGGGAGGGTGGGGGAAGGTAAGGGGTTAATTTTAAAGGGTCGGGCCTCACTACAAAAAAAATAACGATGTGAATCGGAACCAATTCCGATTCACATCACCCACGATCAGATTTTTTCCCCCCTCTAGCCGAACCCGATCGTTAAGACAATCGGGCACACGATTCACATCTCTACTATATAGCCTTTTTCTGCCATCATATTTCTATGTTTCTAACAGTATGCACATTAGGGATGTGAATCGTATTTCTGACGACTGAAAATATCATACAATATTTTCAAAGTCATTAGAAATCAGGGGCTCCCCAAAACCGATAGGAAAACCCCACAAAATTGTTCGTGGGGTTCTCTTATCGTTTTGGGGGAGGGCGGTAAAAACGGCACACAAAAACAATCCCTAAACCCACACCGACCCTTTAAAACATCTCCCTTAGCTTCCCCCACCATCCCGACCCCCTCCCCCCCCCAAAAAAATGTTTTAAATTACCTGGTGGTCCAGTGGTGGTGCCGGGATCAATCTCCCGCTCTCGGGCCGTCGGCTGCCACTAATAAAAATGGCGCCGATGACCCTTTGCCCTTACCATGTGACAGGGTATCCGTGCCATTGGCCGGCCCCTGTCACATGGTAGGAGCACTGGATGGCTGGCGCAAAATGGCACGGGCCATCCAGTGCTCCTACCATGTGACAGGGGCCGGCCAATGGCACGGATACCCTGTCACATGGTAAGGGCAAAGGGTCAGCGGCGCCATTTTTATTAGTGGCAGCCGACGGCCCAAGAGCAGGAGATCGCTCCAGGGACCACCACTGGACCACCAGGTAATTTAAAATGTTTTTTGGGGAGGGGTGATCAGGAGGGTGGGGGAAGCTAAGGGAGCTGTTTTGAAGGGTCAGGGTGGGTTTTTTGTTTATCGGCTTGGGCCGCACGAAAAAAAATTCACAATGTGAATCGGAACCAGAATCGGAACTGACAAAACAGCACAAAAAGTCACACCAACATACCATGCCCCCAGAATGGCAAGATCACCCAAGGCATAGAATATTGGAGATAGCAGCAAGCAGGGTGGCAGCAAGACCCTCAAGGTGCAAAGTCTGGTATGACAGCAATTCTAAGAGGAAGAAAGACTCCTAAGGTCTAGGATAAAAGATATATCAGCAAGGCAGCATGGCATGGGTGATGTCTATGCTCCTGTTGAAGCTCTTGCCATTTGTCAGATTTAGTACATCATTTTTGTAGCCTAAGTTTTTATTACATGTCCTTCTTGAAAATTATCTTGCTGCTGGGTGAAATTTTGGTTTGCTTGTGAAATTTGTTGAAACTTTTGTTACAATCAGAAAATGACAATGGTATCTCATCAGTTTGGATTTCCTGGTAATGTGAGAGGTTTGTTTTATTAAAAAAAAACCAAAAACAAAACACTGTTTCCTATATTCTGTAGTTCAACACAATCTTTTCCCATCATAGCAGAAAAGATTTCTCTTCCTATTGAAAACATTTCCACATTAAGAATATCCCAAAGTTCTATCCTGATCAGGGTGTTGCGGTCTCCACCGCTTCCCCTCTATCTGCTGTGCTCAGGACTCACCTTCGATGGGGGGAACGCCGCTCCCGCGGCTCCACTGGGCCTTCGGGGCATCCGCCATTGCTGGGCCATCTTGCTGCTGCCACACGCGCATTATGGACGCACGGTCACCGGAAATCTGGCCCCGCCTGGGCTAACTACGCCTCGCCCCAAGCCCGATTTAACCGGCGTTCGCCTGCCTTCTCATTGCCTTGCAACGAGGGTCGCTACTGTTAGTAGTTCTTAGTTGCGCTTCTGCTGTTCTACGTTCCGGTTGACCTCAGCTTGTTCCTGACTCCACTTCTGCCTGCCGCCTGCCATTGACCTCAGCTTGTTCCTGACTCCGCTTCGGCCTGCCGCCTGCCACTGTCCTCAGCTTGTTCCTGACTCCGCTTCGGCCTGCAGCCCGCCATTAACTTCAGCTTGTGCCCGACTCCGCTCCTGCTTGCTGCCAGCCTCCGACCTTTGCCTGCACCTGAGACTGCTTCTAATGGCTGCTAGCCTGATTCGGGTTCGTCTCCATTCTGCTCACTGCCCGGTCCAGCTCTATTGCACGCTACTGACTCCAGTCCTGCCTTCAGCTGGTCACAGTCTACGATAACAACAGACTCTGTTCCTGTTATCTGTCTGCTCCGCTCCACGGCTTACTACAGACCCCGGGCCTGCTCACTAACTGCTTGTTCGGCAGGCTACAGACTCTATCTGGCTGCCCCGCTCTTGCCGGGCCTTCCTGCTCCCTGCTGCTGGACTCTGTGGGTTACGCTTGCCCAGGCCTTTTCTATAGAGACTGTTACTGTGCTCCTAAGTCCCAAGGTTCTAGGACCCTACGGGCTCCTCCTGGGGGGTTCCTGGTTCCCGGGTGAAGACCTGTGCCTGTGGCTCCGCCTCCCGACCTACTCTACTCCAGGGTAGTTCGGCTCAAGGGTTCACACCTGGACTGCAGCTTCCCAGACTGCAACACAGGGTTCCTGTTGTGCCTGCAATTTTTCCTTCTGAGTGTTTTGCTCTGTGGATTTATCTTCAGTATTAGATCTCATAAGGATTGGTGTCCTGAGGATGAGGACACAGAATGGTTTAAAATGATGTAGCCTCAGATCACCTGGATGCTTAAAATGGGTTTCTGGAAATGTCCCAGTGTTTAGGCAACTATGTGGCTGAGGGCAGCAGAGTGGTAGCAAGACCCCTAAGATTTTACATATGGGACATGGCAGCTAGGCAGAATGGCGGAAAAACACCAAAGGTGGTACATCTAGGGCATGGCAGGTATCCAGTTTGTCAGAAAGACTTACAAGATCATCATGGGCATGCCAGCAAGATCATAGAGATGGTACATCAGGGGCGTGACAGCAAGATCCCCATGGTGTAGAGTACGTGGAATTGCAAACACATTGGTGGCTAAACCATCAGTTTGTACAGTACAGGGAATCACAGATAGCACAAAGGTATAGACAAGCCTTGACAGCAAGATGGAAAACCATAAAAGAAGTGAGGTGGGATGAGAAACTAGTATTTTTTTCTTTTTTCACATTTTTTTTCTGGGATAAAATACCCCATTATAACTAACAAACAAACAAGTGGGAGAACTAGGCTTGGATTGTAAAGGAGTAGAACAAAATGAAGAACCATAAACGTGGTAGGGTGGGAGGAGAAACATATATTCATTTTTCATTTTAATATTTTTTTTCTGGGAATAAACATCCCAGTAATAACAACAAACAAACAAGATGGGAGAACTAAGCTGAGATCTAAATAACAAAAAATACAAAGGCAAAAAAACCTCCCATGCTGTTACATCATAGGAATGGAAGATAGGCATATTAATAGCATGACCCCTCAAGGTGGTATATCAGGGGCATGGCAGGTAAGCAGAGTGGCAGCGGTAAGACCCCTAATGTGGTACCTCTGGGGCATGGCATGTAGGCATGTGGCAGCAAGACTTCTAAGGTAGACAGAATGGTAGCAGCAAGAACTCAAATATACTTGTATCAGGAGCATGGAAGGTAAGTAGAAAGGTAGCAGCAAGACAACTAATGTAATACATCTGGGTCATGGCATGTAGACAGAGTGGTAGCAGCAGCAAGACTATTAAGTTGGTACTTATGGGGCACGGCAGGTATGGATGTGTCAGAAAGACTCCTGAGGTGGTACATCTGAGGCATGGCAGGTAGGCAGTGTGTCAGCAGGACCTTTAAAGGTGCTTTCAGTCATCTTACCACTCACATAGACTGATTTTCAATAAGTCCAGCTTTTCCATAAAATCTGGCACCAGCCTTGAGCGATGAGGCTCATGATGTCACCTGCCATTGAGTAGATATATTCATTGGACATACTGGTTAATGGGCAGGAAAGATAGCTCTGAACCTCCTTGCCTAGGTCTAGCCAGACTGTGGACTTGTATGTCCAATATGCTAGTGCATCTGTGTCTCTGCAAGTTAGAATGTCACAAACATTTCTGCTGTGTTCTCCTTTGTTGGGGGTGGGCAAAAAGTCTCTCTCTTTCCAGCCGTGTTGTATCTTCCTTAGGACTCTCATTTAATGCATGCATTTAAGAGGATTTTAACACATGTTCATATGAAGGACATTCCCAGTTTTACCAATTAGTCTACCAGTATGCCCAGTACATCTCTAGGTCATGCTGACCCATTCTGTTCTTCAACCTGTACTCCCAGTTGTCCAAGACCTCTCACCCACTTGCGTTAGGCCTTAATATAGATTTATGTAGACTTACATCTCATCCTGAGCAGAAGTAACTGCATGGCTAACAGCCTGCCATGGCCGCCAGATTTAAAATATAGATTGATCTGCGTACCTCTGGGGCCCATCCTAGAATGCCCCAACATACTCTAACTCTATCTCCTTTTTTTTTTTTTTTTTTACTCATGCCCATGTATATATGTGGATAATTTCTAGCTTTTAAAATGTGTTGCTCACATGTGACCCATATACTCACAGATATGGCACATGTTCTCCACATTCCAGTGGGAGCTCTGAGAGGAGAGGATCACCTTGCTGGTGGCTGAAAGGAATCAGTAAGGTTTTGCTTGGGACATTGTCTTTTTTAAAAGTCTTGGGGCAAAGTTAACTATTTGGGAATATTGGGTAGAATTTAAAAAATTGTGCGATCGCGTACTTTTGTTCGCGCACCAGGCGCAAACAAAAGTACGCTGGATTTTATAAGATATGCTCGTAGCCGCGCGTATCTTATAAAATCCGGGGTCAGCGCGCGCAAGGGGGTGCACATTTGTGCAACCTGCGTGCGCCGAGCCCAGTGCGCGCTGCCTGTTCCCTCCCCCCACCTTCCCCTCCCTTATCCTACCTAACCCACCCCCCCGGCCCTATCTAACCCCCCCCCTTACCTTTATTCCACGATTTACACCTGCTAAAAGCAGACATAAATCTGCACGCACCGGCCGGCTGCCCCGCTCCGTGTTCCGGTCCCGGGGGCTGGTCCGGAGGCCGCGACCATGCCCCTGGAACGCCCCCGGGCCAAAACCACGCCCACGTCGCCACCCCCAAAACGCCACGTCACGCCCCCGAAACGCCACATCGTTCTGCCACGCCCCCGACACGCCTCCTCCCGCCCCTTTTAAAAAAACCCGGGACTTACGTGCATCCCGGGGCTCTGCGCGCGCCGGCGGCCTATGCAAAATAGGCGCACCGGCGCGCGAGAGCCCTTAAATCCGCCCGGATTTACGCGCGCAGGGCTTTTAAAATCTGCCCCATTATTTAGTGTGTTTCTCAGTAATAGTCAGTAAGGCAGTGAATAAATAAGTTAGACTGTATTTTTAAATAGTCAGTCAGTAAGGCAGCTAGTAAGCAGTAGTTAGTGTGTTTATTTTTAAAACTCTGTATGGCAGCTAGTAAGCAGAACTGAGTGTATTAAAAAAAAAAAAGGTAGCCAGAAGCTAGAAATAAGCTAGGAGCAGTGTATATATAAGTAAAAAGTTTGAAAAGTTCAGTTCAGTTACTCACCTTGGAAAGGTGTTGAGGTAGTGTGATTTGGTTTGATTAGATACCAACATTTGTTAATCAAGAGAGCAGTGAGTCACTCTGGCTGACTAACTGAAGTTAGACTATTTAGATTTCCCAACCTCCCACACCTCGCCCACCCAGGCCTAGCTCATCCTTTAATTTATAGGCAGGTGCCACTTTCACAAAAAAAAAAAAAAAAAAGAACAAAACCTTTATTGAGAGTTTGATCAGTCCCTTGTAGGCCACTACCAAACACATAGTGAATTCACTAATACATTTAAAGGATGTTAATTAGACACATTCCTACTCCCATAGCAACCTAAAACTTAAATAGGTACTGAACAAAATTGAGATGAAGGCAGCAGCCCAGCAGCAAGAGGGGGGCTTCCCAGTCTTTTGCATCGAGTGTCACACCTATGATTTTTTACCCGCCGGTGAGAAGTTGTACATGTACATGTGATGCAAAGAGCTCCTGCCTCTCAGAGAATGAGTTCAATCTCTGGAGGCCAGAGTGGCAGACCTGGAGGAGCTGAGGCAGAGAGGTATATAGATGAGACCTTCAGGGACATAGTAGCCAAGTCCCAACTTTAGACTGGCAGCCCTGGTGCTGCCTTGGAGGAAGAAGGTCTCATGATTGGAGAGCATCAACCTGGTGCAGCAGGAAAGGATCCTGTAGCAAGGACCTGCTCTCCAGGTGATGCATTGTCCTTTCGCACTGAGTATATCTCCCCAAGGCCTACTGCCCAGGAGGGAAGGGTTAGGTCAGCCGTCATAGTTGGTGATTCGATTATTAGGAATGTAGATAGCTGGGTGGCTGGTGGGTGTGAGGATCGCCTGGTAACATGCCTACCTGGTGCGAAGGTGGCAGACCTCACGCATCACCTAGATAGGATTTTAGACAGTGCTGGGGAGGAGCCAGTTGTCATGGTACATGTGGGCACCAACGACATAGGGAAATATAGGAGGGAGGTTCTGGAAGCCAAATTTAGGCTCTTAGGTAGAAAGCTTAAATCCAGAACCTCCAGGGTAGCATTCTCTGAAATGCTCCCTGTTCCACGCACAGGTCACCAGAGGCAGGCAGAGCTCCGGAGTCTCAATGCGTGGATGAGACAATGGTGCAAGGAAGAGGGATTCAGTTTTGTTAGGAAATGGGGAACCTTTTGGGGAAGGAGGAGTCTCTTCCAAAGGGATGGGCTCCACCTTAACCAGGGTGGAACCAGACTGCTGGCGCTAACCTTTAAAAAGGAGATAGAGCAGCTTTTAAACTAGAACAAAGGGGAAAGCTGACAGTCGTTCAGCAGCGCATGGTTCGGAGAGAGGTATCTTCAAAGGATACTAATGATGCATTAGAATTAGGGCATCCCCACAGTGAGGTTCCAATAATAAGAAAAGTAGTCCAAGTGCCTGTAACTAAAAACTCACCTGAGCTAAAAAATTCTAATTTATCCCTATCAATTAAAAAGCAGAATGAAAATACAAACACAAAACAAAGCTTGAAATGTTTGCATGCTAATGCCAGAAGTCTAAGAAGTAAGATGGGAGAATTAGAATGTAAAGCAGTGAATGATGACATAGACTTAATTGGCATCTCAGAGACATGGTGGAAGGAGGACAACCAATGGGACAGTGCTATACTGGGGTACAAATTATGTCGCAATGACAAAGAGGAGCACCCGGGAGGCGGTGTGGCGCTTTATGTCCAGGATGGCATAGAGTCCAACAGGATAAACATCCTGCATGAGACTAAATGCACAATTGAATCTTTATGGGTAGAAATCCCATGTGTGTCGGGGAAGACTATAGTGATAGGAGAATACTACCGTCCACCTGGTCAAGATGGTGAGACTGGCAGTGAAATGCTAAGAGAAATTAGGGAAGCTATCCAAATTAGTAGTGCGGTAATAATGGGAGATTTCAATTACCCCAATATTGACAGGATAAATGTATCATTGGGACATGCTAGAGAGAAAGTTCCTGGATGGAATAAATGACAGCTTTATGGATCAATTGGTTCAGGAACCGACGAGAGAGGGAGCAATTTTAGATCTAATTCTCAGTGGAGCAGAGGATTTGGTTAGAGAGGTAACGGTGGTGGGGCCGCTTGGCAATAGTGATCATAATATGATCAAATTTGAATTAATGACTGGAAGGGGGACAGTAAGCAAATCCATGGCTCTCGTGCTAATCTTTCAAAAGGGAAACTTTGATAAAATGAGAAAAATTGTTAGAGAAAAACTGAAAGGAGCAGCTACAAAAGTAAAAAGTGTGCAAGAGGTGTGGTCATTGTTAAAAAATACCATCCTAGAAGCACAGTTCAGATGTATTCCACACATTAAGAAAGGTGAAAAGAAGGCAAAACAATTACCGGCATGGTTAAAAGGGGAGGTGAAAAAAGCAATTTTAGCCAAAAGATCTTCATTCAAGAATTGGAAGAAAGATCCAACAGAAGAAAATAGGATAAGGCATAAACGTTGGCAAGTTAAATGTAAGAAAATGATAAGACAGGCTAAGAGAGAATTTGAAAAGAAGTTGGCCGTAGAAGCAAAATCCCACAGTAAAAACATTTTTAAATATATCCGAAGCAGAAAGCCTGTGAGGGAGTCAGTTGGATCGAGGAGTTAAAGGGGCACTTAGAGAAGATAAGGCCATCGTGGAAAGATTAAATGATTTCTTTGCTTCTGTGTTTACTGAAGAGAATGTTGGGGAAGTACCCATACTGGAGAAGGTTTTAATGGGTAATGATTCAGATGGACTGAACCGAATCACGGTGAACCTAGAAGATGTGGTAGACCTGATTGACAAACTGAAGAATAGTAAATCACCTGGACCAGAATGTATATACTCCAGATTTCTGAAGGAACTAAAAAATGAAATTTCAGACCTATTAGTAAAAATTTGTAACCTATCATTAAAATCATCCATTTTACCTGAAGAATGGAAGATAGCTAATGTAACCCCAATATTTAAAAAGGGCTCCAGGGATGATCCAGGAAACTACAGACCGGTTAGCCTGACTTCAGTGCCAGGAAAAATAGTGGAAAGTGTTCTAAACATCAAAATCACAGAACATATAGAAAGACATGGATTAATGGAACAAAGTCAGCATGGCTTTACCAAAGGCAAGTCTTGCCTCACAAATCTGCTTCACCTTTTTGATGGAGTTAATAAACATGTGGATAAAAGTAAACCGGTAGATGTAGTGTACTTGGATTTTCAGAAGGCATTTGACAAAGTTCCTCATGAGAGGCTTCTAGGAAAAGTAAAATGTCATGGGATAGGTGGTGATGTCCTTTCGTGGATTACAAACTGGCTAAAAGTCAGGAAACAGAGAGTAGGATTAAATGGACAATTTTCTCAGTGGAAGGGAGTGGGCAGTGGCGTGCCTAGGAGATCTTTATTGGGACCCTTACTTTTCAATATATTTATAAATGATCCGGAAATAAATACGACGAGTGAGATAATCAAATTTGCAGATGATACAAAATTGTTCAGAGTAGTTAAATCACAAGCAGATTGTGATAAATTGCAGGAAGACCTTGTGAGACTGGAAAATTGGCCATCAAAATGGCAGATGAAATTTAATGTGGATAAGTGCAAGGTGATGCATATAGGAAAAAATAACCCATGCTATAGTTACACAATGTTAGGTTCCATACTAGGTGCTACAACCCAAGAAAGAGATCTAGGCGTCATAGTGAATAACACATTGAAATTGTTGGTTCAGTGTGCTGCGGCAGTCAAAAAAGCAAACAGAATGTTGGGAATTCTTAGAAAGGGAATGGTGAATACAACAGAAAATGTCATAATGCCTCTGTATCGCTCCGTTCTGTGTACAATTCTGGTCACCGCATTTCAAAAAATATATAATTGTGATGGAGACGGTACAGAGAAGGGCTACCAAAATGATAAGGAGAATGGAACAGCTCCCCTGTGAGGAAAGACTAAAGAGGTTAGGACTTTTCAGCTTGGAGAAGAGATGGCTGAGGAGGGATATGATAGAGATGTTTAAAATTATGAGAGGTCTAGAACGGGTAGATGTGAATCGGTTATTTACTCTTTCGGATAATAGAAAGACTAGGGGGCACTCCATGAAGTTAGCATGTGGCACATTTAAAACTAATCGGAAAAAGTTCTTTTTCACTCAACGCACAATTAAACTCTAGAATTTGTTGCCAGTGGATGTGATTAGTGCAGTTAGTATAGCTGTGTTTAAAAAAGAATTGGATAAGTTCTTGGAGGAGAAGTCCATTACCTGCTATTAATTGAGTAGACTTAGAAAATAGCCACTGCTATTACTAGCAATGGGAACATGGCATAGACTTAGTTTTTGGGTACTTGCCAGGTTCTTATGGCCTGGATTGGCCACTGTTGGAAACAGGATGCTGGGCTTGATGGACCCTTGGTCTGACTCAGTATGGCATGTTCTTATGTTATTATGGGCCTTTTAGTACAACCAATGCTTTTAAAAGTCACCCCTAACAGAACTAAAAAGACTGGCAGCATGATAAATCTCTTTCATCAGTCTTTGAGTGTGCATTGCTTGCCTCACTGGTGTCCAGTCAGAGAGAAAAAAATCACTAGCACATTGCTGGATCTGCAATCTCCACACTGTCTTCCACCATAATCCTCCACCAGTTAAGGAAAAATTAAAAAATCAGCAGCAGTTCACTGCCTCTCTGGCATAGTAACTGTGTGACACTGCTGCAACACAGAGAAGAGCAGAAGCAGCTCTTTACTAGTGCCAAATCCAAACGTTTCTAAGCATTTTTCAAAATCTATGAGAGCTTCTACTAACACATCCTTCTCTGCCAAGAGCTAGAGAGGAAACAGAGACTGTTCCTTGCACATGTTCAGACTTTACAGAGGGAGGATATCAGCATCACTTTATCCAAATAGAATCTATAGGCTAATTTATAAAAGATGCTTCACTCTGATTTGCCTTCCTTACCAACTGGTCACACAAGCACAAGCTGGTTTCTAAGTTACCTGCATCTGTTTATATACATATAACAGAGCCATAGACTTCAATGGACCATAATACTTAAATGGGAAACAGGAATGAATGACACAAAGATGTTTTGTTTCATTTGTGGTACCCCTCTTTCCATTTTGGGGCTCCACAAATGAAGCAAAAATTGAATCATTTGTCAGGTTTTACTAATTTATTTCAAACAAATGCACATCCATAGTATGCACTAGGATATCATTTTGACTTTCCCATGCATACATTACTGTAAGTTCTTTACATCAAACACAAACTCCTTTGGCTTAAAGGTTCACAGGTACATAATACTTTCAGATCTGCAATCTTCTCAGCTTCTCTCAAAATTTCCATGATAAATATTTATATTCCTGAGTTACGTAAATATATAGAATATTCATCCTGAGGTATTTTCACCCATACTGCATTAAGATATATGTGTTAGCTTAAGAGATTTTCATGACTGTCCTTTGGAGATTTACTTTTGTTTAACTTTTATCATACTTCTGAGTATTGACGAATAAAAACCAAGCTAATAACACCTTAATCTACATATCAACGGACATTATGATGATAACTTTTAAACAAGCATATGGGCACAAATGTGCATGTGTTCATGGGTCCACATCCAAGAACATGGACATTTTATCACATGTGCCTTCAATTTTAAGTGGGTGCGTGCCTATGCACACAAATTGTGATTCTACCATGTAAGTGGGCGAATTTTAGTAGATGAGCAGGCCAACATTTCCAGTTTTCCATTTCACTCAGACAAGGGATAAGATTTCCAAACTCTCCTACTTTAGTAGCCTCCCATTTCCCCTGTTAGCCCCTACCTTAAAACCCTACTAATCTAGCTATTTTTCTTTATTTTATGACTTATATGTACCTCATAGCAGAAGTAAAGTTTCATAGCTGGGAAATTTGAAGTTGAAATTCAGGAATGCCCACACTCACGACCCACCCCTTTTTCAGAACTTTTCATTTGTGCATATAATGGGAGATGCACGCCCATGTGGATGCCTTTTAAAATCTGATCAGCGTGCGCTGACCCAACATATTTGTGTATCTCAGGGTTTTGATATGCATTAGAATTTTAAAATTCACCTGTTTGAGTGCAATGTTCATACTATTCTTACATCTGGAAATTTTGTGGGTACTTTTTACCAAAGGTCTTTGTACCAGTTTGCTAAATAAGGCCCAGATTTTTAAACCTACGTGCGCGGGGTACATTTGTGCATGCTACCCGGCGCACACAAATCTACGCCCAATTTTATAACATGCGCGTGCAGCCGCGTGCATGTTATAAAATCTGGGGTCGGCACGTGCAAGGGAGGGCACACTAGTGCACCTTGCGTGCGCCGAGCCCTAGGGGAGCCCAGATGGCTTTCCCCGTTCCCTCCGAGGCTGCTCTGAAATCAGAGTGGCCTCGGTGGGAACATTCCTTTGGCCACCCCCACCTTCTCTCCCTTCCCCTACTTGTCCTGCCCCCCAGCCTGAAAAAAAATACCCCTGTACTTTTATCCCAGAAGTTACGCCTACCAGCCGAGTACTGGCGTGTGATCCCCAGGCCCAGCCCCAGGCCCGGGCCCAGCCCACGCCCCAGTCCCACCCCAGGACCGCCCTACTCTGCCCACGCCCCGCCCCTGGACCGCTCATTTTTTTCAAGCCCGGGAACTTACGCTCGTCCCGGGGCTTTACGCGCACCACTGGGCCTTTTGAAAATAGGCCCGGTGTGCATAACCCCCCCCCCCCCCCCCACACACACACACACACACGTAAATCCTCCTGGATTTATGTGCGTAGGCATTTAAAATCTTCCCCTAAATGTATAGTGTCCTTTTACTTTAAACATTGCATAATGAAAACAAATTCCATAGAGATTTGCACCTACTTTTCCTGTGGATTCTTTTCCTGTCCAAAACTATGGGGTAGGTTTTGGAATCAGGGGTCGGCGCGTGCAAGGGGGTGTACACTAGTGCAACTTGCGCGTGCCAAACCCTCAGGGAGACCAGCTGGCTTTCCCGGTTCCCTCCGAGGCCATTCCAAAATTGGAGCGGCCTCAAAGGGAACTTTCCTTTCCCCTATCCCCACCTTCCCCTCCCTTCCCCTACCTGTCCTGCCCCCCAGCCCGAAACACCCCCTTACCTTTGTAGCAGAAGTTATGCCTGCGCACGTCGACCGAGTACCGGTGCGAGATCTCCCAGCCCAGTGGCCTAGCAGAGGTCTCTGGGCACGCCCCCTCCCCACCCCTGGGCCTCCCCGCCCATTTTTTTCAAGCCCCAGGACTTACACGCGACCTGGGGCTTTACGCGCATCGCCGGGCCTTTTGAAAATAGGCCCAGCGCACGTAACCCCCCCCCCCACGCGTGTAAATCCACCTGGATTTACTCACGTAGGCTTTTAAAATCTGCCCCTATGTGCAGAACTGTGCACGTAGTTTGCTCGCCTGACCTAACTGTGCCCCAGGAATTCTTCCACTACAATTGTCAGGTGGGCAATTTTCAGACAGCCAATTTATGCAGCAAAATACTTTTTACGTATGGAAATCCTTTTGATAATTGTCCTCCCTGGTTTTCATACAGTAAATATGTTTAAGAGCTACAATTTGTATATTCATTCTTTTTTATTTTTCTGGACAACAATTTTTATAGTTGTTTCCTCGCCAATGTAAACTCATTTTATTCAGACAAAAATGTCCTTCATACTCCCCGTTCAGCATTTTTTCCACATAAACATGGCAGCAATGATCTGTTATTTCTTATACAGTGCCTATCTAATGGTAAGGCTATATTGTACATTTAGCCTGGTTTCTTTTGTCAGTGTTCTACATGATTCTTCAGGTTAGAATGCCCTTGAAAAAGCATCTGCCACATCCAAGACTTTAGCTGGATGATACTAATATTTATGATCATATTTTTTCAGGGACAAGAAAAGTGTTTGAATTTTAGAAGATTTATTTTCCATTCTTTTGTCTGGTAATTTCAGTGAACAGCTTAGGATCTGTGTCTATTACTGTAAAACAGCCCTTAAGCTGAAAAATTATAAGTAGAAATGTGCAAAAAAAATTTTATTATAAAGTTTTATTATAAAGTTGATGAACTTGCATGAAGTTACTTTAGTATGACTATTTTTTAAATTTGATGCAGATTCCTCAATTTGCCAAATCTGCATTACAGTTGATTTGACAAATACATAGCTTCTACATTAGGTAGATTCCTGTGAATCATGGGAATATATGAAATCTTTTCTTTTTACATTTGGAGGAAAATTTTCCAATTTACCTGGCAGACCTAGGTGAAATATAAAAATAATGTCAAATGCAATCCAAATTGAAAGCCTCTTGGCTGAAATTCAATATCAGACTTTTTGAACTTCTGTAATTGTAATCAAGTTTCTCAAAGAACCCCCAAGAGGAAATTTGGCAGTAGTACCGGACCATATACCATTTGTCATATATAAGAATAGAAGTTAATTTTCTGTTTCATTTAGATCATTGTGATGCAACTTAAAATGGAATAAGCAGAATCTCCAGTAACACTAACAAAACTGATGCTAGCAAGATGACTGGGAACCCAGTCCTGGTGCAAGGGCAACACCATGCTAAGGTGAAGAAGGGGATTAAGTGGGGGAAAAGAGCTGAAGGAAAGTTAGAGAGTGATAGAGCATCAGGAAAAAGGGCAATGTGGGAGCTAAAATGAGTCAAAAAGTGGCATAATAAATATAAGGAGAAAGAGAGAGATGAAAAATAAGAGCCAAGTAGAAAACGATAAGGGAAGAAGCAATAGCAGGTACATTTTCAAAGACAATTTTCAAGGCCATGCAAATGGAACATATCATAGTAATAAAGTGCACTTAATGTGGGTAAAATCTAATGACAATTCAACAGCAGATATATATTGTAGCAGTTTTCAAAAGCCCACTTTCGCAGGTAAAGTGTATATGCACATGAAAAACCCAGTTTTAAGCATGTAAATGCTTTTGAAAATCAGGCCATATGAGTGTGACAGAAGAACTGGGAATGTATATACATGTGTTTGATCTAGGTTGTTTATTTATGACAGATTATGATGGTAACTTTTAAACAGGCATGAGGGCACACATATGTGTGCATTCGTCAACCCATGACCAAGGACGCGGCCATTTTATAACAGATGTATATATATAGAAACATAGAAACATAGAAACATAGAAATGACGGCAGAAGAAGACCGAATGGCCCATCCAGTCTGCCCAGCAAGCCTCACACATTTTTTCTCTCATTCTTATCTGTTACTCTTAGCTCCTTGTTCTATTCCCCTTCCACCCCCACCATTAATGTAGAGAGCAGTGATGGAGCTGCATGCAAGTGAAATATCTAGCTTGATTAGTTAGGGGTAGTAGGGGCAGTAACCGCTGCGATAAGCAAGCTACACCCATGCTTATTTGTTTTACCTAGACTATGTTGTACAGCTCTTGTTGGTTTTTTTTTTCTTCTCCCCTGCTGTAGAAGCAGAGAGCCATGCTGGATATGCCTTGAAAGTGAAGTATCAGGCACATTTGGTTGGGGTAGTAACCGCCGTAACAAGCCAGCTACTCCTCGCTTTGTGATTGCGAATCCTTTTTTTTTTCTTCACCCCTGTCGTTGAAGCTATGCAGGATATGCGTGAAGCATCAGTTTTTTTGTTTTTGTTTTTTTTTTTTTTTTTCCCCCTGCCGTTGAAGCAGAGAGCTATGCTGGAAATGTGTGATGTATCAGTCTTTCTCCCATGCCGATGCAGCAGAGAACCATGCTGGATATGCATGGAAAGTGAAGTATCAGGCACATTTGGTTTGGGGTAGTAACTGCCGTAACAAGCCAGCTACTCCCCGCGTTTTGAGTGCGAACCCTTTTTCTTCTCCTTTGCCGTTGTAGCAGAGAGCTCTGCTGGATGTGTGAAGTATCAGTTATTCTTCTCCCCTGTCATTGAAGCAGAGAGCTATGCTGTATATGCATTGAAAGTGAAGTATCAGGCATATTTGGTTTGGGGTAGTAACCGCCGTAACAAGCCAGCTACTCCCCTCTTTATGAGTGCAAATCCTTTTTTCCATTACCTCTTGCTGTTGAAGCTTAGAGCGATGTAGGAGTCACAGTAAGCATGTGTATGTTTATTTAATAAGGGTATTGTGTCAATAGCCATCATTCTGGCGAGTCACCCACTCTTCATTGGCGGCCTCTTGACTTTATGGATCCGCAGTGTTTATCCCACGCCCCTTTGAAGTCTTTCACAGTTCTGGTCTTCACCACTTCCTCCGGAAGGGCATTCCAGGCATCCACCACCCTCTCCGTGAAGAAATACTTCCTGACATTGGTTCTGAATCTTCCTCCCTGGAGCCTCAAATCGTGACCCCTGGTTCTGCTGATTATTTTCCTACGGAAGAGGTTTGTCGTTGTTTTTGGATCATTAAAACCTTTCAAGTATCTGAAAGTCTGTATCATATCACCTCTGCTCCTCCTCTCCTCCAGGGTGTACATATTTAGATTCTTCAATCTCTCCTCGTACGTCATCCTATGAAGATCCTCCACCTTCCTGGTCGCCCTTCTCTGTACCGCTTCCATCTTGTCTTTGTCTTTTTGTAGATACGGTCTCCAGAACTGAACACAGTACTCCAGGTGAGGCCTCACCAAGGACCTGTACAAGGGAATAATCACTTCCCTTTTCTTACTTGATATTCCTCTCTCTATGCAGCCCAGCATTCTTCTGGCTTTTGCTATCGCCTTGTCGCATTGTTTCGCTGTCTTCACATCATTAGACACTATCACCCCAAGGTCCCTCTCCTGCTCCGTGCACATCAGCCTTTCCCCCCCCATCGAGTACAGTTCATTCGGATTTCCACTCCCCATATGCATGACTTTGCACTTCTTGGCATTGAATCTCAGCTGCCATATCAGCTGCCATATATGGGCGCATGTTATAAAATCGCCTGGCCACATGCGCATGTGAGCAATTTTAAGTGGACCGCACCTTTGCGCACAAATGCCACTTCTACTGAGTAAGTGGGGGAATTTAAAAGACACACGTGCCAACGCCATTGCCAATTTTACCAGTTCATTTCCAGTTCTCTTAGGTAAGGAATAGGACTTCCAAAGCCCCCTAGTTTAAAAGCCTCCTTTCTCCCTTGTTAGCCCCAACCCTTAAAACCCTGCTGATCTGCCTATTTATCTTTAGTTTACAACTTACATGTCATTCATAGTTATGCAGCATGGGATCCTGGTACACATGTGTGCATAGAAGTATATCTGTGCTAATTTGAAGTTGAAATCCAGGAATGCCCATGCATTGCCTAGAGCATGCCCATGCCTTGCCACAAAATTGCTACTAAAACTGTGAAGGATTTCAAAGGGGCATGGGATAAACACTGTGGATCCCTAAAGGCTAGAGGATGGGAATAAATAAAAAAGCTTGGGGGTAGCCTGCACGGAGCGGCAGTTGCTGCCTTGGGAAGCTTGCTGGTCAGATTGGATGGACCATTTTGGTCTTTTTCTGCCGTCATTACTATGTTACTATGTTACTTTTTTGGAACTTTTCCATTGTGCATGCAGTGGGAGTGTTGTTTTTGAGGCATTGTGGACCCTTGGTCGTAATGGAGATGACTCTGCCCATGGGGAGGAGCCCCGTGGGGAACCACTGCAATAGGCTGACGCAGATAGCAGACACAGAATGGATAGAGTCTTTATTGAACTGCTGTAAATAGATGGTGAAGCAGGAAGGTAAGGCACTGATCCACGAGGTGCCAATACGCTCAACAGGCTCAGAAGTATAGTCTCACCCAGATGTTCACGATAGGCAGGAGTCCACAGTGAGGGTAACGCTGCGGCTGGTGGGTAGAGTTGGAGCACCGGATCGTAGAGGTACTCACAGAGTGAAGGCGTCTTCCTGATGGTAGAATGGTGGGACCGTAGGTCCTTGGTGCAGGATATGAAGTAGATAAGCCCTCGAGGAGCGAGTACCCAGTGGTCCAATATCCAGGAAATGAACAAAGAGAAAAGACCCCTGAGCAACGGTTGTCTTGGTTAGTGAGGAACCCCGAAGGGAAGTTGGAAGCAAGAGACCCCCGAGGAGTGGGTGTCTAGAGCTTCTGCTGGAATGAGGCCCTTAGCATGAAAGTAGTGTCTAAGTGAACAGCTTAGAGCAGGCAGAGTAGCGAAGCAAAGTCTTTGCTAACTCAAATTGGTAGTAGAAGCGGAGGCTAGATATACCCAGAGGTACTGACGCCATGCGGTGGGGCCGCCCCCGAGGTTCCCACCATGATGTGTATTTGAGCATCTGAGATGTGCGCGCTCAAGCCCTAGGAGACCACGGGAGTGAGCATGGCGGATGGGGATGCCCATGCTGGTCTGGAAATGCCGAGGCCCTCGGCACCGGAGACAGCCATCTTGCCCAATGAGAAAGAAAGGGGAGAAAAAGAGATAAGGCAGAGCGGTCGCAGCCGTTGCGACCGATGGACACAACAGGGAGATACGTGCATACTCGGACAGATTTACAATCAGCTCGGCGTGTGCCAGCCTAATATATTTGTACATCCCCTAATTGATGCACACGTCGGGCTTTTGAAATTCACCTGCCAATGAGTATGTACACGATTTGAAGAAAGCCTCAACCAGTATTAGAAGGGACTTGTTACATACTTCATCTTCCTTAACAAGTGCTTGACTCAAATTCATAAAAATTTCAAATAGTATTCATTTATGTTAACTGAATGACAACACACAGAAAAGTAGCAAAATCAGTGACCTTTTCAGAAGTGCTACCCACCTAGAGCCAAGATGGCAATAAGCTGTCTGTTACATTTCAAGAAAACTCCCACTTGCCTGCTTAATTTTGCTTCAATTCTGTCCTGACTATGGGTATGGGTAAACACAAAGGAAAGGTACAGACCTAAACTCAGGAAGGTGGCTTGAAGTGTGCACATATTTATGTGCACAAGCACGTGCTGGGGTCCCCTACCTCATAATTTTACTTCTGCTATAAATGTCATTTTAAAATTAAAAAATTAGGTCTAATCAGTGAGATTTAAAGGATCAAGACTAATAGGGTAAAGGGAAGGAAGTTTAATGAGGGGTTAGGAATTCAGGAGCCTTTGCCTGTGCACTGTGGACTGGATAACTGGTAATTGCGTCGGCATGTGTATCAAATAAAATCCCCCCCAATTATGTGATAGAGCCTGCATTTGCACGCACAAGACCGTGTCCATACAAAATTGTGTGCACACGTATGCGCTTACAGCCAATCATATATGCAGATTTGTGTGTATGCTATAAAATGGCTGTAACCATTCATGCAAGCCACCATACACGCTTAAATGTATGCTAGTGCAGCTGTTTAAAAGTAACCATCCCGAAGCCCAGGGGGATTTTTAGCACAAATCTTATTTCGGGCATATTGTACAGCATAACGCCAGGAAAAAAAGGTGTAGTTATTTCTGGCATTAAAACCCATGATAATGTGCATTATGCTATCGCATGCAGTGCTAACCACCCCTCATTTTAATTTACTTGCTCAAACTCTGCCCAACCTCCTCCAATTCGGGAAAAATGTTAAAATGTCATGCGCATCTTGCGAGTGTTATTTATCGCAGGAGTTATCACATTATCTCGAGTGTTAGGGCCCTAACATGATTTAAAAATGACATTGTGGAGTTTACTTGGGTTTGGAGTTGAGCAGAGAACTATGCTTTTATCAATTGAATATAGTCCAATTAAGCAAAGTTTGCTTTAACCTACACTTATTGTAAACCAAAAAGGTATTTTTTCCAATAAAAGTAAATCTACAGTTGTGTCCACTACAATGTAAGGTTTTTTCCTCTATAGACACTCTGAAGATGAGGTTTATCACAAAAAATACTAATAAATTACCACATCACTGCTACTATTTATCATTCCTGTGGTACTTCTAAATGTACAAAGTTCTGTACCACATAAGAGTCAGTCCCTGCTCTCCAAATCTTATAATCTAGTCAGATGGTCATACAACATAATGGTGATGGCCTCACCTGAGACAGGCACTAAAGTGACATCACTTTGGTGCTGGCATCAGGGCCACTGGTAAAATTTTTAAATCTCTGGTCGGTAGGGCTTGAGTGAGTGAGCATCATTTCTGCACTTTTCATCTTATAAACCCCACAGAAGAAGTAAGTATGGGCTCGGGAGGAGGTCCTGGCCCCAAGACATGCGTCTGGTGTTCAAGAAAAGCCCGGGGAAGCCTTAGTTGAGCGTGGGTCAGTGCAGTTGGGCAGGCCTGAGGCTTTCCTGGGAGAGTGGGAGGAAGATTGGAGAACCTTGGCAAGACCTGCTTTAATTTCAGAACCAAAACAAAAAATAGATATAGAGAATGAGAGAAAGAGCAAGAAGAGGACTAACTTTGATCTTGAATAGCAATGGCCTTTCAGTTGATCGTCACCTGTGGTTGGTAAGGCTGTCTCTTTTTCCGACTCTGATACTTTGTGGCTTCTGTTGTGAGGGTTCATTACTTCTTGGCTCAAAAGAGGATGCAGATTCTTTATTTTTTATTTATTTATTTAAGGGTTTCTTATATACCGAGGCACGTCAGCAGACGTCACCTCGGTTCACAAAGTAACATAACTTAGCAACAAGCTTTACAATAGAGGGTTCACAATGTAACATAACTTAGCAACAAGCTTTATAGTAATATCAATTCTAACAGAGAATAGGCTAACCGGGGGTGGAGTGGATATAGCGTGATTTATATACATATATACAATTAATAAATCTATTGTTCGAGGGTCAGTCCATTGGTCGGGAGTCAGTCCATAGGTCATACCGTTACTTTGGAGGGGAGTCAGTAGGTCAGTCAGGGTACGCTAGTTTGAAAAGCCAGGTTTTTAGATTTTGTTTGAATTTTTTATGGCAGGGTTCAAGGCGTAGATGGGAGGGCATTTTATTCCAGTGGGAGGTTCCTGCTATAATGAATGAGTGCTCTCTAGTGGTGGCATGTTTTATGAGTTTGGGAGAGGGAGTCTGGAGTTTGGCCTGGTGTTGCGTTCTTGTTGGTCTGGTCAGATTGCGAAGTGAGAGATATTCAGAGAACCATTGCATGTTTTGGTTGTGGATGGCTTTGTGTATGAGTGTGAGGGCTTTATATATTATCCTAGAGGTTACTGGGAGCCAATGTAGTGACTGAAGAACTGGAGTAATATGGTCATGACGGTGAGTGTTGGTAAGAATGCGGGCAGCAGCGTTTTGTAGTAACTGCAACGGTTGTAAGGTACTTTTTGGTAAGCCTAGTAGAATAGCGTTGCAGTAGTCGAGTTTGGACAAAATCATGGCTTGTAATACAGTGCGGAAGTCAGAAGTGTGAAATAGTGGTTTGATTCTCTTCAGGGTGTGAAGCTTGAAGAAACTGCTTTTTATAGTAGCAGAGATGAATTTTTTGAGGTTGAAGTGGTTGTCTATCATTATGCCAAGGCTGCGGACTAGTTGGGTGGGAGGGTAGCCGGGTAGTGAGGGGGAGGGGGAGGGGGAAAGACAGCGAGAGGGGTTGTTAGGGGGAGAAAGAAAGAGTAGCTCTGTTTTGTTAGTATTGAGAGCCAGACTTTGCTATAGAATTCAAGACACTGGCATCTGAATTACATTGGGACCCTAAATGCCTGAGGACCCTCTTCTTTGAGGGATTGAACTCTCGTTTGAAAGACAAGCTGGCAGCTCTCGAGATGCCTGAGACCTTGGCTGAACTGGTGAAGTTGGCAACAAGGATTGATCACTGACTTCATGACAAGGTTCAAGAGACCAAGACTCCCAGAAGACCCCTTCCAGGTTAAACTCGAGTTAAGACTACACCCAGGCCTGTTTCCTTGGGTCCAGTGGCTGGTGAAGAAGAACCTATGCAATTAGGCCACAGTCACCTGACGTCAAAAGAGAGAAGAACGAGGAAGAGGTTGGGCCTATGTATTTATTGTGGACAAGCTGGCCATGCTGTACAAACATGCCCTCTATGTCCGGGAAACTGGCAGACCTAAGTCCTGCGGGAGGACTCTTCTTAGGTCTAACTGCACCCTCTCCTCCACACTCTCTTCCTGTATCCTTGATCTGCAGACCCTTAGAATACCAGACTCTTGCCCTAGTGGATTCAGGGGCAGGAGGCAGCTTTATTTTGAAACGATTAGTGGAGCACTTGCGGATCCCCACCACCGCCATGATGACTCCACTACCCCTATCTTCACTTCATGGGGAGTCCTTACTGGGTGAAGTAACCCAGCTCACCGAACCCGTGAGTTTACAGACCGGTGCTCTCCATTCAGAGACTATCTCCTTCTTTGACCTAGAGAAGGCCATGCACCGTATAGTATTGGGGTTACTGTGGCTGCAGCAGCATATGCCTCAATTCAATTGGGCCACTCTGGAACTTTCACATATGGGTCCAGATTGCCATGGTAAATGTCTGATGGAGGTCTCTCCTATACCCTGCATGCTAACTACTCCATTAATGCCTGGGCTGCTGCCTCAGTATGCATCTTTTCAAGATGTATTTTCCAAAGAAGCCGCAGACGGCCCTCCACACAGATCCTACGACTGCACCATCAATTTGAAGCCTAGCACTGAACCACCCAAAGGCAGGGTTTACCCTCTCTCCGTGGTAAAAAATAAAGCTATGTCTGAATACATACAGGAGAACCTTCATAAAGGCTTCTTAAGACCCTCCAAGTCTCCTGCCAGCGCAAGGGAAGAAAGACGGGATGTTGCGTCCATGCATTGACTACAAAGGTCTAAATGAGATCACTGTGAAAGACCACTATCCCTTACCACTGATCTCAGAGCTATTTGATAGACTACAGGGAGCCAAGATATTCTCTCAAGCTTGACCTCAAGGGAGCCTACAATCTAGTTCGCATTCGCACTGGCAATGAATGGAAGACAGCCTTTAATACCCAGGATGGGCATTTTGAATATCTAGTGATGCCCTTCGGCTTGTGCAATGCCCTGGCTGTCTTCCAAACCATGATGAACGACATTCTGTGTGATCTACTCTACAAATGTGTCATCGTGTATTTGGATGACATCTTGATATTTTCCCAGGACATGAACACTCATCTGGAAGATGTCGAAAGAGTACTGCTAAGACTCCGTGAGAACCGTCTATACGCCAAGTTGTTAAAATGCAAGTTCCACAAGGAATCAGTGCCTTTCTTAGGGTATATTGTTTCCAACCAAGGTTTCCAGATGGACCCACATTAGCTGGAGAGCATTCAGAAATGCACACAACCCACAGGTCTAAAGGCTCTTAGACAATTTCTAGGATTTACCAACTACTACAGAATATTCATCAAGAACTATTCCTCACTAACTGTTCCGCTTACAGCAATGACTAAGAAAGGTGCCAATGTTGCCAATTGGTCTACAGAGGCAGTAACAGCATTCCAGAAACTGAAAGGTGCCTTCTTGAGTAAGCCATGCCTCTGACATCCGGATCTGACCAGGCCCTTCATCGTTGAGGTTGATGCCTCATACGTAGGCGTAGGGGCTGTGCTAAGCCATGCCGGTGACTCTAAGACCTTACACCCATGTTCATTTTTCTCCCATCATTTCTCGCCAGCGGAGAAGAACTACGGCATAGGGGATAAAGAACTCCTGGCAATAAAGATGGCATTCGAGGAGTGGCGCTCCTGTCTTGAAGGTGTACAATATCAGATCACAGTTTTTACAGATCATAAAAATCTGGAGTACCTTCGCCATGCTCAGTGCCTAAACCATAGGCAGGCGAGATGGTCCCTGTTCTTTAACAGATTTGACTTTATGCTGAAATACCACCCTGGAGATAAGAACGTCAGAGCAGATGCCCTATCTTGCTCATTTCGCTCTGAGGATGTTCCTGAGGAACTCCAACATATCATCGACCCGAAAAGAGTTATCTTGTCAGCTACTCACCCAGTACCTGCGGGTAAGACCGTTGACCCAAGAACCTAAGGAAAAAGCTGTTAGCATGGGCTAACGATTCTAAACTGGGTGGACACCCTGGTCAACGCAGAACTCTGGCAAACCTACAGAAGTACTACTGGTGGCCCACCATGAAGGAAGACACATTCTCCTACGTTGCTTCTTGTTCCAATTGTGCCAGACAGAATCTGTCGCCTGGTCATCCTTGGGGCCTTCTTCAACCCTTGCCAGTGACAGATGAGCCCTGGACATACATCGCTACAGACTTTGTGGTAGATTTACCACTCTATGGAGGTAACAACACCATCTGGGTAACAGTGGATCGTTTCTAGAAGATGGCTTACTTTGTGGCTCTCCCTGGCTTGCCTCAGCCATGGAGCTTGCAAAGCTTTTCATCACTCATATCTTTCGCCTACATGGCATGCCAAAGCACATTGTCTCTGACAGAGGAACCCAATTCACAGCTAAGTTCTGGAAAACACTGTGCAAGAACTTTGATATCTCTCTCAACTTCACCTCTGCATACCATCCTCATTCTAACGGGCAAATGGAGAGAATGAATAGGACACTCAAGCAGTTCATTCGTGCCTATGTGGGTACTTGTCAAAATGACTGGGCTGAACTGTTGCCCTGGGCTGAATTCGCCATCAACTCTCATCCAGCAACATCAACTGGATCAACACCATTTGAAGTGGTCTACGGACAACTACCATTACCACCCTTGGGGTCCCTACTGTTGGCAGGTGGAGTGGGCTGAAGGTAGAGGCCGCTGGAGTTTCACCTATACCAGCCCTTGTTCCCAGCGGGTTGAGTCTTTGAGTGCCAGGGCCAGAAGGACTTAGGTGGGCCTCAAGGTTGGTTAGCAAGAGAAGTTGGTTCAGCCCAGAGACAGCAGATGATAGGTGGCGTAGTCCTACCCTGGACTGGGTATGGTACTGGAACTCGGGTGCCAATGGAATGAAGATTGGCTGGGGGCGCCAGAGCGAAGGTAGGCCGAAGCCTAATAAGTCCAAGTCCAGGGAGTAGGCTAGAAGAGGCATCAATGACAGGCTTGGATCAGGGCCGGCAGCAAAGTTGAGGTCGTGGCAAGCAATGCTTAGTTCTGGTCACAGAGAAGTCAATAGCGTTGTCAATCAAGGCAATGGTCTGATCACGGAGAAGTCAATAGTGTTGTCAATCAAGGCAATGGTCTGATCACGGAGAAGTCAATAGTATTAGTCAGGCGTAACAGAGATCTGGGTCTGGATATAAGCAGTAGCGTAGTGAGGCGTAGCAGAGGTCTGGGTCTGGAGATAGGCAGTAGCGTAGTCAGACGTAGCAGAGGACTGGGTCTGGAGATAGGCAGTAGCATAGTCAGGTGTAGCAGAGGTCTGGGTCTGGAGATAGGCAGTAGTGTAGTCAGGCGTAGCAAAGTCGATATCCATAGTCAGTCCAAAACATAGACAGGGCAGGAACGAAGAAGACAGGAACCGGGAACAACGAAGGTCAGGAACGAAGAGTAGAGAGGATTCTCTAGCAGAAAAGAGTATTTGAGTAGCGCACTGGATGGCCGGTGCCATCTTTAAAAATGGCGCGGGCCATCCAGTGCTCCTACCATGTGACAGGGGCCGGCCAATGGCACGGATACCCTGTCACATGATAAGGGCAAAGGGCCAACGGTGCCATTTTTATTAGTGGCAGCCGATGGCCCGAGAGCGGGAGATCGCTCCCAGGACCCCCACTGGACCACCAGGTACCTGTAAAAGGTTTTGGGGGGTGGGGGAAGCTAAGGGATTAGTTTTAAAAGGTCGGGGTGGGTTTTTTGTTTATCGGCTCGGGCACAGCCAATAAAAAAAACCCCGATCGGGCCGGACAAAAAAAAATCATGATGTGAATCACCTATACCAGCCCTCATTCCCTGCATGTTGAGCCTTTGTGTGCCGGGGCCGGCAGGACTTAGGTGGGTCTCAAGGTTGGTTCAGCCCAGAGACAGCAGATGATAGGTGGCATAGTCCTACCCTGGACTGGGTATGGTACTGGAACTCGGGTGCCAATGGAATGAAGATTGGCTGGGGGCGCTCGAGCGAAGGTAGGCTGAAGCCTAATAAGTCCAGGTCCAGGGAGTAGGCTAGAAGAAGCATCAATAACAGGCCTGGATCATGGCCGGCTGCATAGTGGAGGATATGGCAAGCAATGTTGAGTTCTAGTCACAGAGAAGTCAATAGCGTTGTCAATCAAGACAATGGTCTGATCACGGAGAAGTCAATAGCATTAGTCAGGCATAGTGGAGGTCTGGGTCTGGAGATAGGCAGTAGCATAGTCAGGTGTAGCAGAGGTCTGGGTCTGGAGATAGGCAGTAGCATAGTCAGGCATAGCAGATGTCTGGGTCTGGAGATAGGCAGTAGCGTAGTCAGGCGTAGCAAAGTCGATATCCGTAGAGTCAGTCCAAAACATAGACAGGGCAGGAACGAAGAAGACAGGAACCGGGAACAACAAAGGTCAGGAACAAAGAATAGAGAGGTTTCCCTAGCAGCAATGAGTACTCGAGTAGTGAGGAGACCTGTTGCAAAGGCAATGCTATGGAGCGAGGCCTGAGCTTAAATACACTGGAGAGTTTGACGTCATCATCCAGGGCTGCGGCCAGGTTCCCATTGTGGGCCCTTCATAAGGATCAGCAATGCACACATGTGAGCTCCTAGGGAGGGGCGCCTCTCCGTGGGCCACACGGAGAGGAACGATGATCAATGGCATCTTGACCTGCAACACTGGGACCCATGGCAGAGCCGGAGGCACTGGGGGAGGGCCGAGGTCAGAGCCGGCGCCCCACTGCCGTTAGCGAGGAAGAACCAGGAGCTGGAGTCTGTGTAAGAAGGTGAGGGGGCCGCTCTGCAGGTCTGCTGCGGACGGCACCTGTAACACCTCTGAATTACTACTTAGCATCCGAGATCCTGCATAGCCTGCAGACATACCCATTTCATATTAATTAGTTTGGCATTCATTTTGACAGCTCCAATACTCATTGTTGAATCAAATGAATGTGGCACTATGAACACATGCCCCTAGATCATGTTTGCTGCTCTCTCCACTTTTAGGGACACATTTTCAAAGGGATCTAGGTGTCCAAGTAACTAATTTTCTAACTAACTCAAAAACTTCAGAAACTGATTAGGCTTAACAGTTAATGTTAACCAACCACCAAAGTTTTAAGTGGATAAATTTAACCATTCAAAATTTGGACAGATCTAGGGGCAGGGTTAATTCGAGACAGGAGGAAAATATTTTGGTGGCCTACACTCATTTTCAGCACTAGCCACATAATTTGGCTGGCCAAGCCTAGGCAATGCAATTGCAAATCTAAATCTTAACAGCTGCTATTCAGCTACTCCTCTCTGAGCCTGAAAAATAAAAACTCTCTCTTTGTCCATCCAATGTACCCTCCCTCCTAGCACCTGATGAGAATCTGAAACCCTTCCCTTCAATTCACAGTCCCTTCAGCAAGCCTTCCTCCTGGCAGCCGATAAAAATTGGAAAACCCGTCCTGAGTTAAAGTCTACCTGCCTTCTCCAATCTAATTACCTTAAGAACATAAGAACATATGAAATTGCCATGCTAGGTCAGACCAAGGGTCCATCAAGCCCAGCATCCTGTTTCCAACAGAGGCCAAACCAGGCCACAAGAACCTAGCAATTACCCAAACACTAAGAAGATCCATTGCTACTGATGCAGTTAATAGCAGTGGCTATTCCCTAAGTAAGCTTGATTAATAGCCTTTAATGGACTTCTCCTCCAAGAACTTATCCAAATATTTTTTGAACCCAGCTACACTAACTGCACTAACCACATCCTCTGACAACAAATTCCAGAGCTTTATTGTGCGTTGAGTGAAAAAGAATTTTCTCCAATTAGTCTTAAATGTGCTACTTGCTAACTTCATGGAATGCCCCCTAGTCCTTCTGTTATTCAAAAGTGTAAATAACCGATTCACATCTGCTCGTTCAAGAACTCTCATGATCTTAAAGACCTCTATCATATCCCCCCTCAGCCGTCTGTTCTTCAAGCTGAACAGCCCCATCCTCTTCATTTTGGTTGTCCTTCTCTGTACCTTCTCTATCACAACTATATCTTTTTTGAGATGCGGCAACCAGAATTGTACACAGTATTCAAGGTGCGGTCTCACCATGGAGTAATATAGAGGCATTATGACATTTTCCGTTTTATTAACCATTCCCTTCCTAATAATTCCTAACATTCTGTTTGCTTTTTTGACTGCTGCAGCACACTGAACTGACGATTTCAATGTGTTATCCACTATGATGCCTAGATCTTTTTCCTGGGTGGTAGTTCCTAATACGGAACCTAACATCGTGTAACTACAGCAAGGGTTATTTTTCTCTATATGCAACACCTTGCACTTGTCCACACCCCTACTTGCACCCCTCAAAATCCTGCAAACGCAGCCCAAGAGACTCCTAGCCAAGTTGATAGAAGCTTCACTCTTTTGTCCTGTCAATTTGGCATCCATATTGCTGACTGCATTACTAGTAGTAACAAGTAGGGTTGTGAATCGTGTGATCGATCGTCTTAACGATAGATTTTGGCTGGGGGGGAGGAAAATCTGATCGTCGTGTTTTGTTTTTTTAAAAAATCATTAAAAATCATATATCGGGGGAGGGCGGGAAAACCGGCACACCAAAAAAACACTAAAACCCACCCCGAACCTTTAAAACAAATCCCCCACCCTCCCAAACCCCCCCAAAATGTTTTAAATTACCTGGGGTCCAGTGGGGGGGGGGGGGGTCCCGACGCGATCTCCCTCTCTCTGGCCACGACTGTGTTAAGAGAAATGGCGCCGGTGGCCCTTTGCCCTTATCATGTGACAGGGCAAAGGTAGCGCTGGCGCCATTTTGGTTCCTGGCTCCCGATGTCACGCGTGCAGGAGATCGCCCCCGGATCCCCGCTGGACCCCCAGGGACTTTTGGCCAGCTTGGGGGGGCCTCCTGACCCCCACAAGACTTGCCAAAAGTCCAGCGGGGGTCCGGGAGCGACCTCCTGCACGCGGTCCGTATTGCCAATGTTCAAAATTGCGCCGGCGCTACCTTTGCCCTGTCACATGATAAGGGCAAAGGGCCACCGGCACCATTTCTCAATGCAGCCGAGCCAGAGAGCTGGAGATCGCGTCGGGACCCCCCCCCCCCAGGTAATTTAAAACATTTTGGGGGGGTTCGGGAGGGTGGGGGATTTGTTCTAAAGGTTCGGGGTGGGTTTTAGGGTTTTTTTGGTGTGCCGGTTTTCCCGCGCCCTATTTAACGATACAATATAAATGCCTCTGACAATAAATCTGGGGCATTTGTATTGTATCGTGCACTCTAACGATTTTGGACGGTTTTAAAATTATCTGACGATAATTTTAATCGTTCAAAAATGATTCACATCCCTAGTAACAAGAGCTTCCTCACTGAAGTGACTTGCTAGTTGGACTGCAGCATCATTGACTTCCTCACAGCAGTGCTCCTCTCATCAAGCCTTGGGGCATTGATGCCATGGCTGCTGTTGCTGCTTGCAAGTTCCATAAAAATTGGATGGAAAACCTCAATGTTAAAGGCAAAAATTTAGCAGGCATTGCTTCTACTATTGGAGAAAAATGGCATAAATGATTTCTTTTGCTTTTGGGGGCATTTTTGGATGGGAAATGATATAAAAGGATACAACAAATATTGATGTTTTCATGTCATTTTAGAATGATACGAGTCGTAATACATCCCTCTTTTTTTTTTTGTATTAGGCAGGTGTACTCCCTAATGGAGATGTACTGGAAGAAGTGATATTATCGATACCTAAAGTTACTGGCATTCAATTTCCACTTGACCCTGCAATTATCCTGCTGGACCTGCCAATTCAGGATACTACCTCCTCTAATAGGGATGGTATTCCTTTAGTTATATACTTACTGGTGTCAGCAAGATTCAATTCAGCACAACATTGTAAACAGCAGAGTAAATTAACAATGGAATTGGAAGAGTGGAGCCAGATAATCTGGAAGGTATTTATGATGAAACTATGTGAGAGGCAAATGCCAGTATGTATTGTAAATATGGGATCCATTTTTGAAGTTTGAGGGTAAAGAAATGGGGGTTTAATAGTGAATAATGAATGCTCAGGATTGAGAATCAATATTCTGAATTCTTAGCCTAACTGTAAGGATGGGGCTCTTTACAATATTTAAAGTATGTTGAGTCTTTCTGTTACAATCATTTGAAAATTATGGCTTAAACTTATAAGTGGGACTTTTTAGCTTTATTTCCCATGTACACTCTAATACTTGTTTGTGGATTAGAGTTGTAGTATATATCCTTTCATTTTTTTCAATAAGTTCCTTCTGAAACAGCAGCCCATTGCAACTCTTTATTGTATGTATTATCCTTTTTGTAATACTTCTAGATTACTTCAATAAAAGGAGATTTAAAATAAAAGAAATTGATAGCATATCTCTACTATGGGGTTAATAGATCCAAAGGATAAAAAAACAATTCACTAGAATATATGTAGTATATATCAATGAGTAAAGCTTTATTTTCTACGCGTGGCAGGTCCCACTAACAAGCTGGGTAAAATAGAGATGTTTCACCAATAGCATACAGTGATAGAAGGCAAAAGAATAGTTTTACATTCAGGGAAAGAGGAATCAAGGATATCAAATCTCATGGGCTAAATTATTCTAAGTATTGCAATTTTCAAACTCTTGAAAATGAAAACTTCCCATAAACAACTGCAATGTCAACCTCTTAAATTTAGTCGTATTTGTAAGCCTAAAAATTACATTATTGGGGGGTTTGACATGAGAGGAGTCAGTTTCCACCTGTGCCAGCTTGGAGTCTTTTCCCTGAACAGGACACTGCTGCATGATATCATTAGATGGTGTCGGAGGTTTGCCCATATAACAGCTGGGCCAGAGGCACACTGCCACCAGAGAACATTGCCAAAGCCGCATGACAAAGGGGCATGCTCTTTCAGGAGGATTTTCTTTTTGCCATTGTTTGAAGTCTCCGGCTTATGTAAATCTCCTATTTCACTCTTTTACTTCTTGATTTAGTGGCCATATGAGTAAGAACGGGAAGGGAACGTTGAGATTTCCCCCATCTAGTTCCATCATTCCACCTCCTTTGATCTAGCCGGCCATTTCCACTTTTATGTTGCCCCTGAGTATTCAACATACTGTTCAACTTGATGCTGACAGCACTGCTGCTAGTGGGGACTGTTTCCTTGAACCTCGATGCTCGGACTCCTCCAGGGCTACACGAAGTTCCCCAGGTTGAGAATGATAGCTTATTATCCAAAGAGGTATATTTGCTCCCACACTTGATGGGGAGAATCTGGGGTCTGGTCAGGTTGGTCTAGGCAATTTTGGTGGTGTTGTCACCTCCACCCCATTACCCTTGAATTAAAAAACTGACTTTAATTTAATAAATGTATCACACAATATAAGTCAACAAGATACAGATGAAATGTCACAAATAATAGAAAATAGACATCAGTATAATGCTTTCACTCAACACCAAAATGTTTTGAAGAGCAACCAAATTCAAAAAATAACTTTTGTTAGGGACTATCATACTACCCCATGGATACTGAAGCTAATTTTTAAGCTTTCAGTTTTTTCACCGCTATGGGTGCACTTTAATCATAGGTCCAAGAGAATACTTTCAATATATTTTTTTGTTAATTTTTAAATTTTTTAAATAAGAAAGAGATACTTCCCCCGTTTGGCATAACCCAACATGATATCACATTTTGCTCACGCTGCCTCAGGGGCCTGGCGATACAGCTTCTTCAAACAGCAATAATGTTGGTGTCTAGACTACTTTCCACTCGTCCACAGCCACAACGGATTCCTACTGAGTATATAATTCAATTGTTGGAACTTACTTTAAGCAAAAATGATTTTTGATTTGTAGAAAAATGTTTTTTCAGATACGAGGAACTGCTATGGGAGCTGCAATGGCCCCTGATATAGCTAACATCTATGCTGCTGATTTTCAGCAAACATATATTCAAAATTCTAATCGGAGTGGACAATTGAAATGCTGGAAACGTTACATACATGATATTTTTGTCATATGGCATGGATCTGTTTCCACTTTACTTGCATTTCACCAGTGGTTGAATATACTTAACCCTTGCTTGAGGTTTACTATGAATTATCTTGTAGTTGAGATTTCTTTTTTGGATATTCTCATCACAAAACATGACACTGTACTGACCACTAGTATTCACCGTAAAGCAAATGAGCGGAGCAATCTTTTAAGATTTGATAGCTTCCATTAGGGATGTGCAGACCAAAAGTTTAAGTTCATAAGTCCATAAGTCGAAAGGGGGGGTCATTTGTGGTCAACATGGACATATGGAGAATTCCATAAGTTGAGTCTATGTCCATATGTGCAAATAAAATTTAAACCCCTCACCCGCCTTAATCCCCCCCCCCCAGACTTACCAAAACTCCCTGGTGGTCCAGCGGGGTCAGGACGCCATTTCTGAACTCCTTTGCAAGGAGCACGTGAGGTCGGCGTCACGTCAGAGTGACGCGGCGTCACGTGATTCCCCTCGGGTTCGCTCCCGGAACCCTCGTTGGGCCCAAAAGGAACTTTTGGCCAGCTTGGGGGGGGGTCAGGAGGCCCCCCCCAAGCTGGCCAAAAGTTCCTTTTGGGCCCGAGGGTTCCGGGAGCGAACCCAAGGGGAATCACGTGACGTCGGCGCCACGTCGGAGTGACGCGGCGTCACGTGATTCCCCGCGGGTCCGCTCCCGGAACCCTCATGGGGCCCAAAAGGCACTTTTGGCCAGCTTGGGGGGGTCAGGAGGCCCCCCCAAGCTGGCCAAAAGTTCCTTTTGGGCCCAACGAGGGTTCCGGGAGCGAACCCGAGGGGAATCACGTGACGTCGGCGCCACGTCGGAGTGACGCGGACGTCACATGATTCCCCACGCGTCCGCTCCCGGACCCTCACGGAACTTTTGGCCAGCTTGGGGAGTTTTGGTAAGTCTTGGGGGGGGGGATTAAGGAGGGTGAGGGGTTTAAATTTTTATTTAGATCAACAATCGCGATTTCCAACGTATTCAACATAGCTATGTTGAATAAGTTGGAAATCCGATCGTTTACGCCTCATCACTTTTTTAAGTTAAAAAAAAAAATGTTGTGTTTTCCATTTAAGTTCAAAACGAATGCACACCTCTAGCTTCCATACAACTAAAGTAGTTCAATTTCTCAGGTTCCAGCATTTATGCTCTGACACTAGGGGTGTGCATTCGGATTGACCGCATTAGTGAAACGCAACTCATTTTTTTTTTTTACTTAAAAAATTGATTCGACATAAACGATCGGATTTCCCACATATCGAACATAGATATGTTCGATATGTGGGAAATCGCGATTGTTGAGCCAAAATAAAAATATAAACCCCCTCACCCTCCTTAATCCCCCCCCCCCGACTTACCACAACTCCCTGGTGATGGAGCGGAGTGAGGACGCCATTTCTGCAATCCTTGGCGAGAAGCATGTGACATCGGCGGCACGTCGAGTGACACCGGCGTCACGTGATTCCCGGCTCGTTCGGCCCAAAAAGAACTTTTGGCCAGCTTGGAGGGGTCAGGAGGCCCCCCCAAGCTGGCCAAAAGTTCTTTTTGGGCCGAACGAGCCGTCCGGCGTGAACTCGCCGGGAATCACGTGACGCCGCGTCACTCGACGTGCCACCGACGTCACATGCTTCTCGCCAAGGATTGCAGAAATGACGTCCTCACTCCTCGCTCGATCACCAGGGAGTTGTGGTAAGTCTGGGGGGGGGGATTAAGGAGGGTGAGGGGGTTTAAATTTTTTTTTTGCACATATGTACATATACCCAACTCATTGGATTTTTTTTATGTCCATATTGGCCGCAAGTGGGACCCCCTTTCGGACATAAAAAATATGAACATAAAATTTTGCTCTGCACATCCCTATCTGACACTATGGATTTTGAGGTCCAGGCCAAACAAGTGGCACAGAGATTTTTATAAGGGGAATACCCAATGTCATCTATTAAAGTTGCATATTGACGGGCCCTGTATTCTAATTGTGACCTCCTGTTGTTAAATAAAAATTCATCGGTGGATTTGAACCAGCAGAATGTGGTCATACACCCCATTACTGGTTCTGCTGCTATCTGCATTGCTATCCATAAGCACTGGTCTATCTTGCAAAAAGTGCATCCTATTTTTCAAGCTCCAGTTCAGTTTGCTTTTTCTCATGGTCTGAATTTGAAGAACTATGTTGTCCAATCAGCGTTTTATGATCCTCCACAAGTTTGTGATTATAATACAGATGCTTGTGACTGTAGTTTGTCTTCTCAAGTACCCTAAATCTACAGTAAAAGCATCCCCTGGACATGAGGTTCAATTAATATCTCAATTCACATGTAAAATCTCCTTTGTGGTATATATGATTATTTGTCCGTGTCAGTTGAACTACATTGGTGTGCCCAGGCATATGATGCGGTCTCGTCTTATCGAGCATCGAAATTGTTTAAGAACTAACAAACTTGAGGTACTTATGGTCTCTCATTTTTTGGACTCGGCTCACGATTTTGATGATATACAGTGGACTATTCTGGAGTTCATTTTGCAACATTGGCGAGGTAGTAATCGTGTAAAAACACTGAGACAACGTAAACAACAATGGATTTTCCGATTTCAAACAGTCATCCCTCATGGGTTGAATTGTGAAATTGAATGGACTGTTTTATTGTAATGGAATTATTCATTGTTTCATTATGTTCAAGTTTTTTGACAAATGACTGACACTTTTGACATCAAACTGATGTACTGATCGCTTACCTTTAAATAACTGCACATGCTCAGTGCCAAGTTTAAATGGTTGCCTCACAAGTACATTGCCCGTCGCTTTAGTGTGCCTAAGTTCAAGACATGCTTCATTTTTGTGAGTATGTCAAATATATTTTGCGAAGCTGATATATGTATGTTTATCCCGATGTTGTATTACTATATATACCTTTTTGAAAATATTTTCTCAAAAATGTTATTTTTGTTTTAAAGCGATATATCTTGTAAGATATACCTTATTGCTGTTTGAAGAAGCTGTACCAGCAGGCCCCTGAGGCAGCGTGAGTGAAACGTGATATCATGTCGGGTTATGCCAAACGGGGGAAGTATCTCTTTCTTATTTAAAAAATTTAAAAATTAACAAAAAAATATATTGAAAGTATTCTCTTGGACCTATGATTAAAGTGCACCCATAGCGGTGAAAAAACTGAAAGCTTAAAAATTTGCTTCAATATCCATGGGGTAGTATGATGGTCCCAAACAAAAGTTTTTTTTTTAATTTGGTTGCTCTTTAAAATATTTTGGTGTTGAATGAAAGCATTATACTGACTTCTATTTTCTATTACCTTTAATTTAATAAAGCCAGCTGTGATCACTATGGATTTGTTGTGGTCTGCTATTATGGGAATGGACCATTCCCTCTCTGGAAAAATTGATACTGTGTTATCTAAATATGATTGTCTTCAGAACTTTTATCTCATGAACAAAATTTGAAGGCTCTTGATGAGAAAATTGATGTATTGACTGTTCAATAAATAGAGATTCAGCAGTGTCAACTCATTAATTAGAGACAAAGAATGCTCCTGATATCAATTTGAAAATGCAGAGAACCATTCTTGAAGATTCAACTTAAGATTTCTTAATTTTCCAAACGAATATTTAATAGCTCCACTTGAAATGCTGAAAACATTTTACCTGGAAATATTAAAAGTTTCTATGGAAGCTTTTCCACCTATCTCAAAAGATTTTTATATTCTGGATAAAATCAAATTTGAAGAATGTTATGTTTTGGTATGGCTGTGAACCCTGGGCTGAGGTGAGAGATGTCTCTGCCACAGGGGAATGCAGTTAAGGGTGCAGTTCTGGATCAGAACCCGTGGAGCGGGTAATGCAGTCAAAGTACAGTTCTTGAGCTCAGGGTATTCCCAGGTTGATACCTCAGGTGTGATGACCTGGTAGTGGCCCGCAGAGTGGGGTACACCAGACAGTCTTCCTCAGTAGTATAGCAAATACCTCAGGTGTGCAGATATGGTAGTGGCCCACAGCGCTTGGTACGCTGAAGATGACTGTATGGTGATGATGGTGTCCTGGATGATGTCCTAGAGCTCAGATGGTACTTGAGGAAGAAGAAACAATATCCTGCAGTGCAGGGTAAGGTGTAGCGAATCCTTCTGGTGAAGACGCAGTAGTGGCCCGAGGCATGGGGTACACTGCGGGGAATTCCAGCAAGGCTTGGTAGAGATGAAGTGAAGTGGTACTCACGAGGAATGTTTCCCAAAGATCAAGGCAGAAAGGCCCTCTGAGGAGCATATAGCCTGGGAACATGGAAGAGCTCCCAAGGAGCAAGTACTCAAAGCGTTCACACACCGAGACAGGAACAGGAACCGGAAGTCCAAGGAGAAGCAAATTCAGCAGTGAGAATAATTCCATGCTAACTCGTAGGAGCATTGGGCCAGCCTATTTAAGTACAGGTAGTGAGATGACGTCATGAGGAGGGGACACCCCCGAGGTTCCCACCATGATGTGTACATAGGTGGCCCATGCGTGCGCATCTAAGTGACTCCAGAAGCAAGATGGTGGTCGGCAGCGCCCATGCCATCCTGGGAATGCCAGGGAGGTTGGCGGTGACTGGCGGAGGCCGCCATTCTTCTGATAATTGATGGTACAGCGAAAAAAGAGGTGAGCGTGAGAGGTCGCAGCCATCTGCGACCGACGGGCACAACAGTACCCCCCCCTTCTTAGGACCCCTCCCCAGGGGGTTTTAGTTTCTTAGCATGGGAAACATAGAATTGCTGGATCAACTCCATGTCGAGGATGTTGCTTGCAGGCTCCCAACTATTCTCCTCGGGACCAAATCCTTCCCAAGATATGAGGTTCTCCCATCGCCTTCCCTGCTTTCTTACATCCAGTATATCCTTGACCTGATAGGTGATGTCCTCTTCAGCAGTAAGAGGTTGAGGTTCAGGTGTCTTCCTCGAGAATTCCGAAAGATAAGTGGTTTTAGAAGGGTGATATGGAAGCGTTGTGGTTGCGCAGTGAAGAAGATAACTGTAGGCTGTAGGTGATGGGACCCAGGCAGCGGAGGACTGAAAAGGCCCCGATGTATCTGGGCACAAATCGAGCAGAAGGCAGTTGAGGTGAATGAAGCAGGTACTGAGCCATACCTTGTCTCCAGGTTTGTAACTGTTAGGCTGCTCGATGGTGTGCGTCATAGAACTTCTTGGTCTTTTGCCCAGCTTTTTGCAGAAGGTGCTTGGTGTGCTGCCAGAGTTGATGCAGATTTTGTGTTGATGCCTGGGCTGTGGGTGACTATACTGACAACGGCACCAGTAAGAGAAGGTAAAGGTTGATGTCCATAGACGAGTGGAAAGGGTGTTGACCCTGTGGAAGCTGAAGGATGGGAATTCAAAGCGAATTCGGCCCATGGAAGCAACTCAGACCAATCGCTTTGCCTGGAGTTAACATAGGCTCTGAGAAACTGCTTTAGCGTGCAATTTGTTCTTTCAGTTTGTCCATTTTGCGCTAGTGAAATCCAAAGAGATATCAAATTTTCTGCATAGAGCCTTCCAAAACTTCACGGTGAATTGGACCCCTCTGTCAGAGAGGATATGTCTTGGCAGGCCATGGAGGTGGAAGACATGACGAATGAATAACTTCGCCTTTTATGGAGCTGAAGATAATCCGGGTAGCGCTACGAAATGGGCCATTTTAGAAAAACGGTAACTGTGACCAAGATGGTGTTATTGCCGTCGGACTTTGGTAGGTCAATGATGAAACCCGTAGCTATATGTGTCCACGGTTCACTTGGAGTGAGTAGTGGCTGAAGAAGTCCCCAGGGACGACCAGGTGATGGTTTCTGTCACACGCAAGAAGGGCATGACTCCAAGTAGGCCTGAATATCTTTTTTCATGGAGGGCCACCAGTAATACCTTTGTAGAGTGGCAAAGGTCTGGGATTGTCCAGGATGACCTGCAAGCAGAGAGTTGTAGGCCCAACCGTGTATCTTCTTCTGGAATGCCTGTGAGACCACCATCTTCCCAGCTGGAACCATGTGGGTAGCAGAGAGAAGTACTCTAGTAGGGTCAATGATATGGCGGGGGGTGTGAGGGATATCTTCCATAGAAAAAGAATGGATAGAGCATATACACGAGTATTCGTGTCCACAGGGTGGTACTTAAAGAGGAAGTCGAAGCAGATAAAAATAATGACCAACGGGCCTATCTGTGATTCAGGCGTTGTGCCTGATGCAAGTATTTGAGGTTTTTCTGGTTGGTGTAAACCGTGATTTGATGTTGAAAACCTTCGAGCCAAGGGCACCATTCCTCAAATGCCAATTTAATCACTAGTAGCTCCTTGTCTCCTATCCCGTAGTTTCATTCGGCTGGAGAGAAACACCGCGAGAAGAAGGAACAGGGATATAATGTATGGTTATCAGCATGTTGGCTAAGGACTGCCCCAACCCCGACATCAGAGGCATCGACCTCGATGATGAAAGGTCATTAGGGGTCTGGGTGGCATAGAAAATGCTCTTGAAGGAACACCTTCTTGAGTAGTTGGAAGGCGCTCATGGCTTCTAGTGACCACTGAGAAGGGTTAGCTCCTTTTTGCATCATGGCTTTAAGAGGTGCGATCAAGGTGGAATAGTGATGAATGAATGATCTGTAGTAGTTGGTGAATCCGAGAAATCTTCTCAGAGCTTTAAGCCCAGTAGATTGGGGCCAGTCTCGAATGTTCTTTGCTTTTATGGGGTCCATCAAAAACCCCTGACTGGACACCATGTAGCCTAAAATGGGAACAGATTCTTGATGAAAAGAGCATTTCTCCAATTTGGCATATAAGTGGTGGTCTCTCAATTCTGGAAGAACCTTGGTGACTTCCAATTGTGGTTCTGGAGATTCTGGGAAAAGACCAGTATGTCATCAAGATATACTACTACGCAGGTGTAAAGCATGTCCCTGAAGATTTCATTCATCATGTTTTGAAACACGGCCAGGGTGTTGCAAAGACCAAAGGGCATAACTAAATATTCAAAATGGCCATCGCGAGTATTAAATGCTGTCTTCCATTCATCGCCCTGGCATATTCAAACCAAATTTTATGCCCCTCTGAGGTCCAATTTTGTGAATATTTTGGCTCCTTGGAACCTATCAAAAAGTTTGGAGATCAATGGCAATGGATAATGGTCCTTCATAGTGATCTCGTTCAGGCCACAGTAGTCTATACATGGGCGAAGGGAACTGTCCTTCTTGCCCACAAAAAAGAACCCAGCCCCAGCAGGAGACTTAAGTCGAATGAAACCCTTCACCATGTTCTCTTGGATTGTAGGAGGACATAGCCTTGGTTTTCCAAGAGAGAAAGTGGGTACACCCTTCCTCTGGGAGGCTCGGTATCGGGTAATAGATTGATGGCACAGTCAAAGTATCGGTGAGGTGGTAGAATGTCTGCCACTTTCTTGGAGAATATGTCTTGATATGCGGAATACTGTGGAGGTAGGCCCAGGAGAGAAGTGGTAGTGGTCATACATGGCATAGAAGCCACTACCTCGAGACATCTCCAATGGCACGACTCTCCCCATTGGGATAATTGCAGGTTGCTCCAGTCAAATTGAGGTGTTATGCAATTGTAGCCATGGTAATCAGAGTACCACCGGATGTATTGTTTTTATCTAGGACTAGAAACGAGATAGTCTCCATGTGGAGGGATCCCGTTCGGAGACAGATAGGTTGAGTGGAAAATGAGACCTCACCAGGTAATGGCTCGCCATGGATAGAAGACAAGAGCAGTGATGTGGGTGTCCAAACCATGGGAATTCGTAGGTGCTCCACGAGTTGTCTGAGTATAAAGTTCCCACCAGCACCGGAATCCACTAAAGCCAATGTATGGAACTCAAGAGCATCTGAGTTAATGGAGACTGGAAGGGTCAGTGGAGGAGACGGAGATCTTAGGCCTAGGAGGAGTCCTCCGGTGGATCCTAGGTCTGCAAGTTTTCTGGATAGATAGGACAGGTGGGTACAGTGTGACCAAGTTGGCCACAGTACATGCAGAGGCCTAGTCTTTTCCAGTGACACCTTTCTTTAGCTGATAGATGACTGCAGCCCAGTTGCATGGGTTCCTTCTCCTCAATACAAGGTACTGGCATAGTCTGGGTAACAGGCAGTGGACGAGATCGAGGAAGCCCCGATGGTATCTTCTTGGGACCTTTAAGCTCTTGTGACCATTCATGTAGACATCGATCAATACGTCCGGCCAGGTCAATGAGAGAGTCCAGGTGATCGGGAAGCTCACGTGCTGCTAATTTGTCTTTCATGCGAGAGTTAAGGCCTTCCAGGAAAATGGCCCACAGGCAACCCAAGTCCCATTGTAGTTCCGAGGACAGCGTTTTAAAACTCAATATCATAGTCAGTCAAAGGTTTGGTACCTTGTTGGAAATGTAAAAGAGCAGATCCAGCTACAGTCTTGAGAGCAGGATCCTCAAATACAGAACAAAAGAGAGCAAGGAAGCCAGTCAAATCTTTGTGAATTGGATCATTACACTCCCAAAGAGGTGATGCCCAGGCCAGGGCTTTCCCATCTAAAAGAGACAGTATGTATGTAGTTTTGGACACTACATCTGGGAAGTAGGTAGGTTGCAGTAAAACGTGCATACAGCACTGATTCAGAAAGCCCCTACATAACAGGGGATCACCTGGAAAACATGTAGGTGCAGGCAAGGGTATGGAGTGCCCTATAACAGAGTTTGTCAGGCATCGAGGCAGAGTCCAGCGGAGAACTCAACTCGTTAGACCAGGCCCGGGATGGCCTGGAGGGCTGAGACCTGAGCCGGGTCCATGGAGTTAGCAATCTGTTATGTTTTGGTATGGATGTGAACCCTGGGCTAATGTGAGAGATGTATCCACCCACAGGGAGGAGCCCTGTGGGCCTCACCACCACCATTAGGCACGGTCTCAGTAGCTAGGATACAACTGTAGAATAGACTTTATTAGGGAGAGAGAGAGAGCATAACCCGTGGAGCGGGGTATGCAGTTAAAGGTGCAGTTCTGGAGCAGAAACCATGGAGTGGGTAATGCAGTCAAAGTACAGTTCTTGAGCTGAGGGTATTCCCAGGGTGATATATCAGGTGTGATGATCTGGTAGTGGCCCGCAGAGCGGGGTACACCAGTCTTCCTCAGTAGTATAGCAAATACCTCAGGTGTGCAGATCCGGTAGTGGCCCGCAGCGCGGGGTATGCCGAAGATGACTGTACGGTGATGATGGTATTGAGATAGTCTGAGGTCCTGGAGCTCAGATGGTACTTGAGGATGAAGAAACAATATCCTGCAGTGCAGGTTAAGGTGTAGTGAATCCTGCTGGTGAAGATGCGGTAGTGGCCCAAGGCACGGGGTACAATGCGGTGAATTCCAGCAAGGCTTGGTAGAGATGAAGCAAAGTGGTACTCACAAGGAACGGTTCTCAGAGATAAAGGCAGAAAGGCCCTCCAAAGAGCGGATAGCCTGGGAATATGGAATAGCCCACGAGGAGCAGGTACTCAGAGCGTTCACACACCGAGACAGGAACAGGAACCAGAAGTTCAAGGAGAAGTGGATTCAGCAATGAAAAGAACTCCATGCTAACTCATAGGAGGATTGGGCCAGTCTGTTTAAGTACAGGTAGCAAGATGACGTCATGCGGAGGGGATGCCCCCGAGTTTCCCACCATGACATATAGGTGGCCCATGTGCGCGCACGTGCGCCTAAGTGACTCCAGAAGCAAGATGGTGGTCGGCAGCGCCCACGCCATCCCGGGAATGCCAGGGAGGTCAGTGGTGACTGGCGGAGGCCACCATTCTTCCGAGAATTGATGGTGCAGCGAAAAAAGAGGTGAGCATGAGAAGTCGCAGCCATCTGCGACCGACGGGCTCAACAAAGAAATTGCTGGGAGTCATGATTCTGTTTCTGGGAACTTAGTAGACACATAGATTTGACTGCTATTCTTCAAAACTCTCAGCTAGAAGGGAAAACATGGATACCTTGTTAGTGGTTTATGTTTTAGAGCCTCATAAAGAATGGACATTGAAAGTTTATTCTCGAGCTAAGACTTTTTTTTTTTTAGGTGGTAAAATATCAGTTTTTCCTGATGTTGCCAGAGCCACCTAGCAAAAACGCAGATTGCTTCTTGCTATTTGACAGACGGTGTTAGCTCTGGGCACTACATTTTCTTTATGTTTTCCCTGTAAGTGGCATGTTAGATGGAATGGCAACAAATATGTTTTGTATGAATCTTGTCAGCTGCAAGGTTTTTTATCAAATAGAAAGGTACTACAAGCTATTAGTTATAACTTACGATAGTTTGATTTCCTAGCTTAAACCGATGTGATATATCTCTTGGGTATATACTAATTGCATATTTATTTTTTTCTGATAAAGCTCCCCTTATTGTGGTCTAATTTTCTACTGATTTTGCATTTTGATTTATCGTATTGTTTTCTTAATTTCTTATGGAAGTGATTCTTGTCTGTCAAGATTTTTTTGACATGTTAATATTAAAAGTGATTAAATAAAGAATTTAAAAAATGGCATTATTGATGCAAAATAGTGGCAATTGAAATGCATAGTTTTGGTTCACATCAACTATGCTCAAGTTTTCAATTTACTGTGTTTAATATCAATATAAGTCTCTCATCATAGTTTTACTGACTTTATTTCTCAAACATGTTTGATGCGTACAGTATAACTCTAGCAGCCGCCACTTTTACCCACGTGGCCGTCGTCCCTTCCTTCTGGCTTCTTACTCTCCTTAGACACGTAAGCATTGACTTTATACACATGAGCAACACAGGGAACTGTTGTTGGTATAATAAGGCCGCAGCTTTTATTTAACACATCCAGAAAAAAATTCCCTGGGTACCCGAGCCGGTATGATGTCTCCATCGCTGGCCCGCCGTAGGGACCAAGCAAGGCAGTCTTACTCCCTGGGGCCCCCGCCTTGTCCACCAGCAAGAGGGCCCTCGATCATCAACGCATTCCGCGCCCCCACCTTTTTGCGCCACCCAAGGTGCTGATCGGCTAACAAGCAGCCCTGTGATGTCACCGGCACCACTCGCAATATGCCCAAACCGGCCCGGGTAACCGCCCTCTCCCTCTCAGCTGCGACATTGACCCCAGCAATGAATAGCATTTGAATTGTGCTAACTAAGATAAGTATGCTATCTGCTGCATAAGTTAATCAGTTATACGAATGTACACTTATAATATTGCATGCTTAAGTTGATAGTTATTCGTTTTGTTGTACGTTCATTCTTTAAAAACATTCTCAATTTTTTAGCGAACTTATTTCATAGGGTGGGTGGGTAAGATTTTTGTGAACGCTCTGGGAGAAAGGGGGGTTCCGGCCTCCGTCACGGCCCTTTAAAGGGCCAATGATGTCATCGGTCAGCGTCTCCGATGCTCCTCCTGTGCGCTGGCACTGGGGCATGGCCTGGCCCTGCATCATCACGCTCTCGCGCGCACAGGGGGCAGGTGGTGGCCCATTCATGCGCCGGTGCTGCCACGTCGGCACGCACCTCTCCTCCCCCCCCCCTTTTTGCCGGGACGCTGTCCTCGGTGGGGGGGGGGGGGGGCGGCGCTTGGTTATGGGTGGGCTCTGGCCATTCGGGTCAGGCCCACCTATTAACTCTAGCAGCCGCCACTTTTACCCACGTGGCCGTCGTCCCTACCTTCTGGCTTCTTACTCTCCTTAGACACGTAAGCATTCACTTTTTACACACGAACAACACAGGGAACTGTCGTTGGTATAATAAGGCCGCAGCTTTTATTTAACACATCCAGAAAAAACTTCCCTGGGTACCCGAGCCGGTATGATGTCTCCACCGGTGCCCGCCGTATGGACCAAGCAAGGCAGTCTTACTCCCTGGGCCCCCGCCTTGTCCACCAGCAAGGGGGCCCCCGATCATCGGCGCATTCCGCACCCCCACCTTTTTGCGCTGCCCAAGGCGCTGATCGGCTACCACGCCGTCCTGTGATGTCACCGGCACCACTCGCAATATGCCCAACTGGCCCAGGTAACCGCCAAAACACGAGGTAGGGTGTACCCTTGTCTCGTGTCCCCCACTTCATAAATAAGCTGTGGCCTGGGCCTTTTCTTGTCTTACTATGCCCCAATGGCCTCCCATGGAGCATATTAAATATGGCTCAGTCATCCAAGAGCCTACCAGTTCTTTATTATTACCTCCCTCTAGCAACCCTTGAACTCTTGGGTGCTGTAATAGGGGCCGTAACTGTTCTTGACACATGGTAGGCTCTCACATCTATTTGACGATCCACCTAGGTCATGCCCATCATAAGTGTGGTCCATGGGGTCGCAAGTCCTTACCCCCCCCCTTCTGTATCATTATTATTATTACCTGTGTAGCAACCCTCAGGCCTCTCGGGCGCCATCTCCGTTGTAATAACTGTGTTGGACGCACGCTATGCTTCTAGACCACCACCAACGAGTAGCCCAAAGGGTCATCCATGTGCTCTCTTATCGGACCTCCGCATATATGCTGACCCCATGACCAGTCTAAAACCCCTTTATGTACGTTGCATCTGCAGGAAAATTAGGCCTTTTCTAGCTATGGTCACCTTATCCAGAGCAAAAAACCCTGTATCCAACCATACCCACAACATACAAACCATGTCTCCTCATTACTAGCCCGTTGGGTCCATCATAAGGCCACGCCCACGTCACATTGTGGCGGGAACTTCTTGGGCGGCCCCATCCAATGCTGTCACTAACTCCGGATACTTAGCCTCCGCTATCTGCCAGCTAATTCTAACCGCTTCTAAGCCGCCCACTTGTAAGACCTCCTCTGGCCTTAGGAGTACTTCGCTGATTCCAGAATGCTCTGGGTATCCATTCGGAGCCCTTCTGCTTCTATCAACCCTCCAGGTTTGCCTAGCTTTAACCACTCAGGACACCCGCTCCTCATGTGTCTTGTCTGCTTTCTCTACTGTACTCGCCCCTCGAGGGCCTACTTTCTTGGGTATCTTGCTCCACGGTCCTCAGGTCCCTCTCCTCAGCTCGCCTTCTACTGTGGAAGTTATCCCCTCGACTAACCCCACCAACTCTGTGGGTACCTCTCTCCCACTGCTTTACTCTCCTCGATTTTGTGTTATCCCGCTCTGTGGACCACTGCAGGATCTGTCTACCTCGGTCTTGCTGGAGTCGGGAGGAAAGCATTCTATGTCTGTAGTCTGATTCTTGCAGAGGTATCACAAGTTAACAGGCTTGCCCGCTCCTCGGGTAGGCCCTTGCTGTACAATAAATCATCTTCCCCTGTGACCACTTACTACTGGCTCTAGCCCATCACTGAGGTTCCCCACGGGGCCCCTCCCCCTGGGAGTAGTCGTCACCTCTAGGGCAAAAGGGTCCACAACTATGTCTCAACAAAACAGATTGCTAACTCCCTGGACTCAGCTCTTTTCCCATAGGATGACCGAGCAACAAAAGTCTACTGAAATCTGGCTGCCGCTTTAATCCATTACTGCTCAACTGAACCAGAACTCGTATTGCTAACTCTGTGGACTCGGCTCTTTTCCCATCGGATGACCTTCAAATCCGTATTTGATGAACCCGCTCGTCGAGGCCATTGCTGGATCTACCCTGTTACATCTTCAGCAAGGTAACAAACCATTATTACCATATTCTGTGATTGAATTAAGACTTTGGGACTTAGGATGTCTACCTGCTATCTTCTTGGAGGGCCTTGACCCTCAATTGAAGGACAAAATGTTGGCTGATGATTTGCCTGATACCCTTGAGTCTCTCATAGAATTGGATGGAAGGACTGGACTGCCTCATTCGATACCGGACTCAGGAGGCCAGGAGTCCTCGTAAGCATGTCCAGGTAAGTAATTGTCCTAAACCCATTCATACTGCTCTCCGCCCACCTTCGGCCTATCTTCTCCTTCCGAGGAAGACAAGCTTATGCCATTAGGTCATAGCACTTAACTTCGTAGGAGAGACGTATTTGCCAGCGCATGGGGTTATGCATATACAATGGCCATCCGTCCCACGCCGTCGACATTGTCCCATCTGTCTGGGATACCTGCAGACCGAGGACCACTCTTCCTGGTCTAATCACACCCACACCCTCATTATCTTTGTCTAACTCGCTGATCTTCAGAAGCCTGTATTTTGAAACCCTTGTCTTTGTGGACTCCCAATTTTATCTTAAAACGAAGAGTGGTACATCTACGTATTCCTACTACAACCCCAGGGCCATGCCATTACATAACAAACCCCTTCCTGGGGGGTCTCGTTGACCAAACTGCCCATAGGCCTATGCAATGGGTGCTTCTCGCCGAGACCCTATGTTTCTTCATATTGGAAAAGCCTTGCACCCTGTGATGCTCGGATTGCCCTGGCTACCCAACCCTGGGCCCCCCTTGGAACTATCACGATGGGATCTGGCTGTCCAGTAGCTGCCTTTCAGAAGTTGTTCCAGTACGCTGTATGCCTATTATAACATGTTATCAGGTCTCCCTCCTCAATATGCATTTTAGAATGTATTCTCGAAACAGGCATCATATGTACTCTCCTCTCGCCTGGTTTTCGACTGTGCTAGCAACTTGAAACCTAAATCAGCACCTCCCCCCGGGAAGGTTTATTGTCTCTCAGCAGGCAGACAGTAAGGCTAAGTCAGCCTAAAGACCAGCGAACCTTCAGAAGGGATGCATCAGACCCTCCCAATCCCTGGCTGGCTCAGGTTTTTTTTTTGTTTTTTTTTTAATGGAAAAGGACAGTATCCTTTGGCCCTGCAACAATTGACAGGGGTATGAATGAGCTTACTATCCAAGATTGTATCCCTAGCCTTTAATATCAGAATAGTTTGATGGACTTCAGGGGGCCAAGATATTCTCTAAATTAGATCTTGAAGCATATCCGCTCTGGCGACGAGTGGAAAACAGCCTTAATGCCCGCGATGGGCCCTATCGAATATCTCATTATGCCTTTCGGATTAAACAATGAAGCAGGCAGTGTTTCAACATATTATGAATGAGATCCTGCGGTACCTACTGTATCAGTGTGTAATGGTGTACCCTGATGACATCCTGTTTTGTTTTGTGTGATACCGCCCTTAGGCCAACTGGTTCGACTCACTACTGGTGCCAGGGCAGCCACACCCCTGAGTATGGGCGGTTGTCGTAATTTCCAACCTACCCAAGAACGGTGAGTTCATTGGCTAACGCGCCTTCCGGTGCATGCCCAAGCAATGGATTCCCCTCTCTACCCTCCAATACAAATGAAATATGGTCGGCCGCGTAGCGCTTATTGTTCTGCGTTCCGGGACCTCAGCTACAATGACATAAGAACATAGAAAGATGCCATACTGGGTCAGACCAAGGATCCCTCAGCCAAGCATTCTGTATCCGACGGAGGCCAATCCAGGCCACAAGAACCCGGCAAGCACCCCAAAACCAAGTCTACTCAATGCTACCGCTTGCCAGCAACAGCAGTGGCCAAGTCAACTCAACAGCAAGCAATGGACCTCTTCTCGATGCACTTATCCAATTACTGTTGCTAGTAATAGCAGTGGCTATTTTACAAGTCAACTTAATCAATAACAGGTAATGGACTTCTCCTCCAAGAACTCATCCAATCCCCTTTTAAACACAGCTACACCAGCTGCACGAACCACATCCACTGGTAACAAAATCCAAAATCCAGAGTATAATTCTGCGTTGAGTGAAAAGAACCCTCTCCAATCAGCTCCATATGTGGCCTGTGCCAACCTCATGGAGTGCTCCCCAGTCCCTCTACCATCCAAAAGAGTAACAACTAATTCACATCCTCCCGTCCGGACCTCTCATAATTTCAAACACCTCTATCATATCCCCCCTCAGCCATCTCAAACCTCGAGGAAAAGTCCTAATCTCTTTAGACTTTTCTCATAGGGGAACTGTTCCATTCCCCCGGGCCCCAAATAGGATGCCAGTTTCCCCCAGACTGGGGGTCCACTCCCCTCCCTCTCCCCTTCTCGCTGTTTGGTTTGTGTGAGTCACCGTGGGGTCCCCCCGGCTCGCCTAACCGTGGGGTGCCATGGCTGTAACATCCCTGTGCCGTCCCCTGCAGGCTCCGCATTCCTGTGCCGTCCCCCCCTATCAAAAACTTGACTCGTACCCACTTTCAACGTCTCCTCCTAAGTGGGTTTAAAATCATGGCCCTCGGTCTACAGAAACCCAACAGCCTCACTGCCTACCCTCTCCTATCAATTCCCACTCCTGTTGGAGGGAGCCACTCGCACAGCCCATCCCAACTTCCTTCACCTGAGACACCTCCTCTCCGTTGGGTCCATCCCCTCCCCTGTCCCAACCTCCAGTGCTGGTCACCCTCATAATAACATAATAACATGGCAATACTGGGTCAGACCAAGGGTCCCACAAGCCCAGCGTTCTGCTCTCAACAACTAAATATATTCCAAGTCACTGTTGGTAGCAACTGCAGTGGCTATATTGTAAGTCAACTTAATTAATAGCAGGCAATGGACCCGTCCTCCCAGAACCCAACCAGTCCCCTTCAAAACACAAGCCGCAGTAACTGCCCCCACCACATTTAAACTGTGCGTTGCGTGAAAAAGAATTTTCTCCGATTATTATTATTAATTTTTTTTTAATTAACTGTGGCCACATGCTGACTTGTCCCTGAAGTTGCGAACTGCAGGCCGTGCCTGCACCTCCTGGACCCCCGCGTGGGAATCTGCTGGGGGCAACCCCCCCCCCCTCATCTGTTTGGGGACACCACCCCTAGCTTTCTCCGTCCTTCTTCCTAGGTCCATCCCCCTCCCCCAGGTCTCTCCAGTACTTCCCCGCACGCCGCGTACCCAAAATAACTTACAGCCCGTAGGGCTCGGGGAACAGTCCTCTACTCCTCTAGATAGTAGCCCCCAGCCGGATTAACATAGTTCCTCCTCCCAATCTGTGGATCCCCACAACTATAGTTACAGGGACTAGCACCTACATGAGAATGACCGGAAACTGGGAAAAAACTCCTCCCACCCCCCCCTTTTTTTTTTTGTAAGTGAGAAATAGTCCCTCAGTCCGCGCTCACGGAGGGTTTTGTCCACAGCTTCTGTTTTTAAAATGTGGCTCGTGCTAACTTCATGGGGGTTTTCTTCACAAAAGCCCTTTTGCCAGTCTGCCCTCAATGGCAAACCGCCTGGGAAAACCCCCTCACCCCTCCCCACCAGGTTCCCCCAGGAAAAATGCTCGAGCTGACTCAAGTCCCCTTCCCCCTGGAGACGCTAAGATAGAGCACTCATCCCTTAGATGCCCCCCGCCTCCACCAGCCTTCACGTGCCTTTTGTACTCAGAGCAAAAAACCCCTCCCCCAACGGGTTCCCGGCCATCACCGCTATCTGCAGATGTGGACTGCTTACCAACTTCTAGCTGTCCCACCCTCCCACTGTGATCGGGAACGACTCCAGGTCAAACCCCCCCCCCCCCCCCCCCAGCCATCAGAGCTGCCTATGGGGCCTTTCTAAGCAAGGCCGCAACCCACGCTCTCCTACCGCATTCCTGCCGCCGCAGCCCTGCCTCCTCCTGTTGATTTTTGTGCAATGCTCTTGGAGAAAAGGGGGGTTCCGGCCTCCGTTGCGGCCCTTTAAAGGGCCGGATGACATCATCGGTCGGCGTCTCCGATGCTCCTCCTGTGCGCCGGCGCTGGGGGCATGGCCTAGCCCTGCATCATCGTGCTCTCGTGCGCACAGGGGGCGTGTCGTGGGCCCATTCACGAGCCAGTGCTTGCCACGTCGGCGCGCACCTCTCCTCCTCCCCCCCCCTTTTGCCGTGACGCCGTCCTCGGTGGGGGGGGGCTGCACTTCGGTTATGGGTGGGCTCTGGCCTATTGGGTCAGGCCCACCTTTTTAATCATGTTTGTTAACGGAAAAGCTGTCTTTAAGTAGTGCATTATGACACAGCACACTTGGGCAGGATTCATCATTCCTCACGGAATGATAAATCCCGCAAAAAAGGGGCTGGGGGGCAAAGGGGGGTGGGCTCATGAAAGGCCGCAGCCATTCGCACCGCAGAGGTGCGATTTCGCCGGCCACAGTGCGGGCTGGTGCAAACCTTTTGCAACAAATAGCAACACTGTAAAGAGTGTAGCTATTTGCCATTGCTAACTGCCGGTGATTATGTTCCTTAATTATCGCTGACAGCAGTGCCGCAGCCGACCTCCTCCCCCTCCCCGCCTTGACTCCTTCCCACCATCTAATTTAAATCCTATCACACGCAAAAAGGCCCTAATGCACGCGATAAACCTTTGTAAATATCCCTCTTTGATACATAGCCAAAAAAATGAAAAATTATAATTTCACAGTAAATGATAGTTTACTGTGAGACTATGCTATCTGAACAATAAAAATATGGTTTCAGCAAAGTCTCAGACACTTAAATTGTGCTAGCTTTACATTTGTCACATCAGAACGCTATTTATGATTGAAAAGACACATACAACAAAAAGATGAAAGTAGAAGGCTATTATAAAGAAGCACTTTTTATTTTAGAGATTCTTCATTTTTAGGAAAGTTGGCATGTATCATATCAATGTCCCCATGGAGACTGAGTCATGCTAGTCAAAGAAGAAAAAGTGGATGGGATAATGCTGCAAGTCAGCTGAAACTATGACTATGATAGAAGATATCTCAAGCTCAGTACTTGCTAAACAGAAGAATTGTTAAAATAGTGAAAAGGAAAAAAAAAGGATGAAAAGTGTTCTGCCAAAATGAAGTACCTCTGAAATGGGCTTTGCTTTCTAATAATGAAAGGCATAAGTAATAAATCAATAGGAATGAAATTAGTTAAATAGAGTCAATAAAGGTGTTAGGTAGACAGACTAATGAAATTTTAAAAGATTATGAACTTTCAGGACTTCTATAGTGTCTTCCTCAGGCAATGTCGCACCTTTACCTTTTCTGAATTTTCTGTTACTAAATGTAATTTTGTTCTCTGACATGGAATTCCCATATTACTTTGCACATTGATGTATTACATTTATGAGCCAGTGCGAAAGATTGCTACAGATTTACCAGTAAAAAATCCCATTATTTTCAAAGGAAAATATTAGGTTAAAACTGGTGTGGAACTTTGGTGCATTAGCTGTTTCTCTGATTCAATATGAAGGCCATCTCCATACCAGTTTAATTGAATAATATAAACCCCAATTCAAATCTTGTAAAAATAATACTAATATTATTATGTTCTCTGTACAACCGACGTGATATCTTGATAAGCGGCGGTATATAAAAAACCAATAAATAAATAAATAAATAAATAATAAATAATACTTTATATAATTGTAATATTTTGCTACTATTATGCACATTATTTTCATTAAGTGAGGATCCCTATTAAACCTGCATATTGGTGTGAAAATTGTAAGAGAATTCCGATAGCATGCTAAAGCCTATCTTAACCCTTTGTTATTTGTTTGAGTATCTATTTGAAGTTTGTCTTTAGGGCATGCCGCGGAGCTAGGACCCGTCCCTGGCCCTAAAAGAGACTGAGCGGTCTGCGCGTGCGTGCGTAGGGACGTTGCCGATGGCACAGAGAATGCCGAACTGCGGTGTGAGGCATGGTGTTCAGTGGAAGGCCCAGTGACTGCCGCCCACGGGACGCCAAGGCCTGGAGGAGCTCGCGGCTCACACTGGGGAGGCCGACCCGTGACCTACAGAGGAGCTAGCGAGGTGAGCAGGCCCATGCGCTGGCGCGAGCGCAGATGGAATGCGCAATATAGAGGATGTAGCTCACACAGATTTCCATTCTGTAGGTGGTTGCTATACCACAGGCAAAGAAAATTGATGCCCCAAAAGAAGGCTTATGTGTATCAAAATGAGGCTGATTTTAAAAATGTACTATGCTTGCTTGTTGGGGGAAAGGGGTTTTTTGGTTGTGTTATATGGGAGGATGTTATTGTGTTATTCATGGATGTATTTTTATTCAGCAAACAAATATATTTTTGATGGAAATGTTTCTAAGATCTAAATTGAGTGAATTGAATACTGAAAGAGTAATTCAGTTTCTATGGATAGTTCCTTTTGAGATAGAAGAGAGACACTCAGCATTGCCAATGATCTACTGTATTTTATTTTTCATTTCATTGAAATGTAGTATTATCTTAAACCTACTTGATTGTTTAAATAGCTGACACATCTTAAGATTTTTGAAAGAGTTTTGTATCCATATCAGAAGACATGACTTGCCCAAGCAATTAGATTGATATGAGCTTCTAAATCTACATATTGATGTAAGCATTGTTCATTTTAATTAAAGTTCTGGAATTGTTTCTGATGGTGCTCTTGACGCTACTGGATTCAAACTAAAATGAGGTGAAAAGACCAACTTCAAACAGAGTAAAACATCCAGGATAACCTGTTCTAGTGCAAGAAATTTTTCAGAAAGATAAAAAAAAATCTGTCATGAAAGAAAAAAATGTCAATATAATGAAAGCAGAATTCTTTTCAAATTACCAACATTAATTGCATTATATTAAACTTATAAACTTAAATCCCAACAACATGCTTAAAAATTACCTATGAAAAACTAAAGTTGTAGACATATATGTATTAAAGCATGTTAGTGCTAACACAAGTGTTTAACCATGTTAATTTCTCATTACTCAATGTTCAAAGTTGTGAGTTCTAATGCTCATTGTATCAGTATTAATGCATAGGTATTAATGGTACTGAAGGCCCGAGGGCAAAAGTAACACTAGTGCTCATGTTATGAGTTGACAAGATGGAAATGTGGACTAATCAGTTCATTACTTTTAACATGGCATTTGGTAATGCAAGGTAATCCTGATAGGTTTAACACATGACCTCATTAATCCCTAAAACTTAACTATACTTCCATAAATATAGTTTTGGGTTTTTTTTTTAACATGCACACTATAAGATTGCACATTGACAATAAGCAAGTAACCATACCTCTACTATTGCCAATCCATATAAGTATACAAAGGTACATAGTGATACTCTATATATATTTGTAAATTTTGCTCATAAGTTTTGTTTAATTATTTCCCTCCTCTTTTCCTCCCCCTCCTCATTTGTTCTTATGTTAAATTTGTATAATCTGTGCGATGTAAACCGCCATCCCAGGCGCCTGTTTCAGTTACACTGTAAACCGATGTGATATCCCGGATGAACGTCGGTATATAAAAATTTTAAATAAATAAATAAAATAAATAAAATATCAGATTATTTTAGTCAGAATGTTTCTGATGTCCCCATACAGGAAGAGGATTTTGATAGAAGCTTGAAGATAGTCATAGTGGAGTATGCTTGTTTCATTAGGAAGAATGTGGTGGATATTACCAATGGAATAGCATATGCTTCTATTAAACAAATTAAGATCAAGCCAGGCACATGATATGTACATAAGTACAGAAAAACTGTAAATGTCACATTTAATCAGTTATGGTTCCATCTGTTATTTGTATAACTAAAGTGACTGAAGAGCTAATATATACAAATGAGCACCAACCCCAAAGACATACTGTACAGAATCATAGACAGTATAAAGGCATCAAAGCCCCCAAGGTATAAAGTGTACAAAATCACAACTAAGAAAGAGGTGCTTATGGCCCCATAGTATACAGTGTGGTGAATCTCAAACAGCACAAATGTGTCTAAACATCCAAGGCATTGAGTGCAGTATATCGCAAACAGCACAAAGTGTCTGAATCCCCAAGATGTGGAGTGTAGTCTATCACAAATAGCACAAATGTGTCTCACCTACCAGTCCCAGCATCTCATTTCTCTCCTACCTCAAAACACCAAAGCCATATTGCCTGCATAGTACCATCTTTCCTGACGCAGCCCATAGATAAAACAACTTGCAATAGGGGACCTTGGCACCACCCAATCAAAGGAGACCCCAGCACAAATTTCTGAGACTGATTCTACACAGAATAATACTCTAAACACTAACAGACCACAAAACACTAGCAGCCTTTTAAGACTCGTCTATCTCACTGATGTCTAGAAAGACAGAGAAACAAAATCACTAGCATTGCTGCAACAGCAATCACTGCACTGACTCCTACCATGACTCTCTCCCAGTGAAGAGTAAAATCATAATCAGCAGTGGTGTATTTCCTCTTATTCTGGCACAGTGAGTATGTGCGAGTTATGGTTAAGCGGGTGTTTGGGGTGGATTCTTGGGTACTGTGGCAGATGACCATGCCCACAAGGAGGGGCCCCATGGGGAGCCACAGTACTGGGCTAGACTCAAGATACACAAATGCAGAATTAGATCTTTTATTGTACAGCTTGATGTATACCACCAGAGGTGGCAGTAGTGAGGTAGTCTGGATGTAGCAGTCTCAGGACCCTCGGCAGAGGGGATCCTTCTCACCCTGTTGGTATAGGGGAATTCCGGTGTAGGTTTCCCAGCAAGGCAATGCTGTAGATGAGACAGACTGAGAATTAGATTACTCACTAGATGGTAGCTGTAGGTATGCGATTCCACCAGGCTGAAGTAGATGGTACTGGCACCGAGGCAGGGAGAGCAGGCTCTCGAGGAACGAGTACCTGATCCCTGTAAGGCACCTGAAATAAAGCAGAGGGCCCCCGAGGAGCAGGTACCCAAGTTAGTCAATACCCCAAAGGGCAGAGAGAGAGCTTCCAGTGGCAGCACGGAAGCGGCAGAGTAGCTTAGGCCGGACAAATCCAGTCCTTACTAACTCGATTAGCGAGCAAGTAAGGGCAGGCTAAATACCCAGATGGAGTGACGTCACTTGAGGGGGATGCCCCCAAGGTTCGTGCCATAGCTGGAATAAAGACGAGGGTAGCGCGCATACATGCACCCTAGTAGGTCCTTGGGAGGAGCATGGTGGGAGGCAGCACCATAGCCGTTCCGGAGACACCGGAGAGGGCGGCTTGCAGACACGGTGGTAGCCATTTTCCCAAGGTAAGCGGGAGGAGCCATGAACAAGGTGAGGCAAACGGGGCGAAGCCATCTAGGACTGACAGATGCAACAATGAGACCACTGTAGTACAGAGAAGAGCAGTACCAATGCAAAATCAAAGCATTTATAAGCTTCTTCAACATGCTCTAACTTTACAGTGGAAGGATTTCAGCATACACTTGATCCAGATAGCAGCTACAGCCTAGTTATAAAGATGCTGCACCATTGTTTGTCCTCTGCCTAGCCTTCTTGTGAACTTATCCTGCCTCAGCTCTGACAAGGTTCTGACAAATCAGTGAAGTCTCACAGGCAAAACCTAGTTGCTAAGTTATCTGCACCTGTTTATTTACTTAGAGCAGAGCCATAGACTTCAGTAGGTAATAGAAATTCTTACGCCTGTCAGTCGAAGACAGCTGCGACCTCTCATGCTCATTTCTTTCTTTCCTGCTCCAACAAGTCAGGGAAGAATGGCAGTCTCTGCCAATTCCCGCTGACCTGTCCGGCGTTCCTGGGACAGTGTGGGCGCTGACGACTGCCATCTTGGACTCGGAATTACTTAGGCACGTGCACTCCTTGAACACTCATGGCAGGAACCTCGGGGGCGTCCCCTCCCAATGACGTCAACCCGCTAGTGTATTTAATCTGACCAGCCCTTGCCTTCTTTGAGTTAGCAAGGAGTTCCATCTTGCTGAATCCCCCACATTCAAGGACTTCCTGTTCCTGACTTGGTCTTGGTATCCGGATGCTCTGATTACCCACTCCTCAGGGGGCTCCAACTGCGTTCCCGGCTATCTGCTCCTCAGAGGGTGGTACCTGCCTAACTGCGACTAGACCTGCTTCTCAGGTCCTCTCTCTCTCTCCAGGAACCATGGTACTTGTGAGTACCCTCTACTGACTTCTACTATATGAACGGTATTGCAGATTCCCCAACCCCTCGGAGTGCCACTAACCCACGCTACAACTACCGCCTTTCTTCAGTAGAAGCCATTCAAGGCTTTCCCGACACTGCAGACATAGCTAAAAACACAAACACAACAGTCTACAGGAGCCACTTCCGTCCGGGGTCCGGCATCTCTACCAGTTCTTTCAACATCTACTGTTAGCAGACCAGACGGGGCATACCCCACTTCTGTAATGTTGCAACCGTCCCTGCCCGACGGCGTTACTTCCTCCGACCTTCATTTCTTTGCACCGCCGCGCACTAGGGAGTGGAGGCCTGGCTGCCACGGCATCTGCCTGCCATCCTCTCCGGCGTCCCGGACCATCTTGGGTTGCTGCCATACCCTCCATGATCCGTTGGTACTTAGGGTGCACGTGCCGTGCGGCCCTCACTCTTTCCTACTTGACGCGATCCTCAGGGGCGTCCTCTCTGCGATGACATCACGCTGGCCTGGATATTTAAGCCTAGGATATTTGCTAGCCTTTGAGTTAGCAAGGGGAATCTTACAGATGGGATTTCACTCTCCGTACCCAGCTACTCTGCCTCTCCAATTTTCCATTGGACTCTTAACGCTAACGGGGGTACCCGCTCCTCGGGGGCCCTCACTTGCTTTTCAGGTCGCTATCAGGAAAACGGTACTCGCTCCTCGAGGGCCCATGTTCCCTGACTCGCTGCCTGCTCCTACCTTCTCTTCTGCCTGGAAGGAGTCGCTATCTTCAACATCAGTGAGTACTACATCTTCACCTCACAGCTGTTCCCTGGAACCAGGTACTCGCTCCTCAAGGGCCTGCCTCCGTTCCAGCCCTAGGGCCATCTCCTATGTGGAACCGCTGTGTGAGTACATTACCTCAAGCCTCTCAGCTCTCAGGGATGAGGTACTACGCTCCTCGAGGGCCGGTTTTCCCTATCCTGGGGTTCTCCATACTGGGGGCTTTGTGCATATTCCACTGTACTCATTAGGGATGTGAATCGTTTTTCAACGATTAAAATTATCGTCCGATAATTTTAAAATCGTCTTAAAATCGTTAAAGAACATGATACAATAGGAATTCTAACGATTTATCATTAAAAAAATCGTTAATCGGGTTAGTGCGCACTAACAGGAGTTAGTGCGCACTAACCGGGAGTTAGTGCGCACTAACCGGGAGTTAGTGCTCACTAACCATTGTTAGTGCGCACTAACAGAAAATGATACAAATTGACACTTTTCAGGTCAGTTAAGGTCAGTTTAGGAATGAATATGTATTCCTATTGGCTGGCTGCCCTCTTATTTATTGATATTACCAAGGTTCCCACTGAGGTGATGGTTGGGGGGATGGGAAATGGAAATGGTTGGTAGCTTGACAAAAAAAGTAATGTGATCAGTCAATGTGACTAGAACTTGTGCCCTAGCCCTGATACCGGGAGTGTTGTGATCTTCCTGCATGCAGTGCCATATCCCTGATACTGGGAGTGTTTGTGATCTTCCTGCACGCAGTACCCTATCCCTGATACCGGGGGTGTTGTGATCTTCCTGCATGCAGTGCCCTATCCCTGATACCGGGAGTGTTGTGATCTTCCTGCACTCAGTGCCATATCCCTGATACTGGGAGTGTTGTGATCTTCCTGCATGCAGTGCCCTATCACTGATACCAGGGGTGCTGTGATCTTCCTGCACGCAGTGCCCTATCCCCCCTAATACCAGGGGTGTTGTGATCTTCCTGCACACAGTGCCCTAACCCTGATACCGGGAGTGTTGTGATCTTCCTGCACACAGTGCCCTAACCCTGATACCGGGGGTGTTGTGATCTTCCTGCACACAGTGCCCTAACCCTGATACCAGGGGTGTTGTGATTTTCCTGCATGCAGTGCCCTATCCCTACTACCAGGGGTGTTGTGATCTTCCTGCATGCAGTGCCCTAAACCTGATACCAGGGGTGTTGTGATCTTCCTGCACGCAGTGCCCTACCCCCCCTAATACCAGGGGTGTTGTGATCTTCCTGCACACAGTGCCCTAACCCTGATACCGGGAGTGTTGTGATCTTCCTGCACACAATGCCCTAACCCTGATACCGGGGGTGTTGTGATCTTCCTGCACACAGTGCCCTAACCCTGATACCAGGGGTGTTGTGATCTTCCTGCATGCAGTGCCCTATCCCTACTACCAGGGTTGTTGTGATCTTCCTGCACACAGTGCCATAACCCTGATACTGGGAGTGTTGTGATCTTCCTGCACACAGTGCCCTAACCCTGATACCGGGAGTGTTGTGATCTTTCCTGCATGCAGTGCCCTAACCTGATACCGGGGGTGTTGTGATCTTCTTGCACACAGTGCCCTAACCCTGATACCGGGAGTGTTGTGATCTTCCTGCACACAGTGCCCTAACCCTGATACCGGGAGTGTTGTGATCTTCCTGCACTGAGCAGGGATACAGCACTGCATGCAGGAAGATCACAACACTCCCGGTATCAGGGTTAGGGCACTGTGTGCAGGAAGATCACAACACTCCCAGTATCAGGGATATGGCACTGTGTACAGGAAGATCACAACACCCCTGGTATCAGGGATAGGGCACTGCATGCAGGAAAATCACAATACTCCCAGTATCAGGGATATGGCACTGAGTGCAGGAAGATCACAACACTCCCGGTATCAGGGATAGGGCACTGTGTGCAGGAAGATCACAACACTCCCGGTATCAGGGATAGGGCACTGTTGTGCAGGAAGATCATAACACTCCTGGTATTAGGAATAGGGCACTGCATGCAGGAAGATCACAACACCCCGGGTATCAGGGATAGGGCACTGCGTGCAGGAAGATCACAACACTCCCAGTATCAGGGATACGGCACTGCATGCAGGAAGATCACAACATTCCCGGTATCAGGGCTAGGGCACAAGTTCTAGTCACATATACTGATCACATTACTTTTTTTGTCAAGCTACCAACTGTTTCCATTTCCCATCCCCCATATATTGTCAGTGGGAACCTTGGTAACATGAATAAATAAGAGGGCAGCCAATAGGAATACATATTCATTCCTAAACTGACCTTAACTGACCTGAAAAGTGTCAAATTGTATCATTTTCTGTTAGTGTGCACTAACTCCCGTTAGTGCGCACTAATTGGAAAACCCAATTTTTTAACTAAAAAACCGTGCCAAACACGATTTTCTTCTCCTGCCAGATGATTTCAATCGTTAAGACGATCGGAGCACACGATTCACATCCCTAGTACTCATTATTCTCAGTTCCTTTCCACTACAGCACTGCCTACTGGAGGAGTTGCTGTTCCAGCGCCTGAGGGATACTAGCCCAGCCGGGCTACTTCTGCTGCTCACTACTGCCACCTCTGGTGGCTTCACCACATTATCTAATAAAAGATCAATCTCTGTGTTTGTTTGTCCTAAGCTGAGCCTGACCCGTGGCCCCTCAGAGGACTTCCCCGTGGGCATGGTCAGCTGCCACAGTGTTCAGGGTCCACCCAAACCACACTAAAACACTGTATTCCTGAGTTGCCTACACTCGTCAGAGGGATCCCCCGGCATACCCCGCTCTGCGGGCCACTACCGGATCTTCTCAGCTGTGGTCTCTCTCTGGGTAATTCGCATTGCTCAGGACTGTACTACTACATCTCCAATTCCTGTGGACATTACTTTTTCCTTTTTCATAATAAAGTCTCTACTTCTAGCTGTGTCCCATGCCACTGAGACTGCGCCTGCTGACAGTGAGGCTCACAGGGCTCCTCCCTGTGGGCAGAGACACCTCTCATCTCAGCCTAGGGTTCACATTCTCACATAAACATAACAGAAATGATAGGAAATTTAATATTTGTTTCATGTGTGGGACCCCTCTATTCATTTCAGGGGACCACAAATGAAACAATGTTAGGACTTTTCAGCTTGGAGAAGAGACGGCTGAGGAGGGATATGATAGAGATGTTTAAAATTATGAGAGGTCTAGAACGGGTAGATGTGAATCGGTTATTTACTCTTTCGGATAGTAGAAAGACTAGGGGGCACTCCATGAAGTTAGCATGGGGCACATTTAAAACTAATCAGAGAAAGTTCTTTTTTTAGCAACGCACAATTAAACTCTGGAATTTGTTGCCAGAGGATGTGGTTAGTGCAGTTAGTATAGCAATGTTTAAAAAAGAATTGGATAAGTTCTTGGAGGAGAAGTTCATTACCTGCTATTAAGTTCACTTAGAGAATAGCCACTGCCATTAGCAATGGTAACATGGAATAGACTTAGGTTTTGGGTACTTGCCAGGTTCTTATGGCCTGGATTGGCCACTGTTGGAAACAGGATGCTGGGCTTGATGGACCCTTGGTCTGACCCGTATGGCATTTTCTTATGTTCTTATGAGCTTAGTCATTAGGGATGTGAATCGTGTCCTCGATCGTCTTAACGATCGATTTCGGCTGGGAGGGGGAGGGAATCGTATTGTTGCCGTTTGGGGGGGTAAAATATCGTGAAAAATCGTTAAAAATCGTTAAAAATCAAAAAATCGAAAAATCGAAAAATCGAAAAACCGGCACATTAAAACCCCCTAAACCACCCCCGACCCTTTAAATTAAATCCCCCACCCTCCCGAACCCCCCCCCCAAATAACTTAAATAACCTGCGGGTCCAGCGGCGGTCCGGAACGGCAGCGGTCCGGAACGGGCTCCTGCTCCTGAATCTTGTCGTCTTCAGCCGGCGCCATTTTCCAAAATGGCGCCGAAAATTGGCGGCGGCCATAGACGAAAAAGATTGGACGGCAGGAGGTCCTTCCGGACCCCCGCTGGACTTTTGGCAAGTCTCGTGGGGGTCAGGAGGCCCCCACAAGCTGGCCAAAAGTTCCTGGAGGTCCAGCGGGGGTCAGGGAGCGATTTCCCGCCGCGAATAGTTTTCGTACGGAAAATGGCGCCGGCAGGAGATCGACTGCAGGAGGTCGTTCAGCGAGGCGCCGGAACCCTCGCTGAACGACCTCCTGCAGTCGATCTCCTGCCGGCGCCATTTTCCGTACGAAAACGATTCGCGGCGGGAAATCGCTCCCTGACCCCCGCTGGACCTCCAGGAACTTTTGGCCAGCTTGTGGGGGCCTCCTGACCCCCACGAGACTTGCCAAAAGTCCAGCGGGGGTCCGGAAGGACCTCCTGCCGTCCAATCTTTTTCGTCTATGGCCGCCGCCATTTTTCGGCGCCATTTTGGAAAATGGCGCCGGCTGAAGACGACAAGATTCAGGAGCAGGAGCCCGTTCCGGACCGCTGCCGTTCCGGACCGCCGCTGGACCCGCAGGTTATTTAAGTTATTGGGGGGGGGGTTCGGGAGGGTGGGGGATTTAATTTAAAGGGTCGGGGGTGGGTTTTAGGGGGTTTTAGTGTGCCGGCTCACGATTCTAACGATTTATAACGATAAATCGTTAGAATCTGTATTGTATTGTGTTCCATAACGGTTTAAGACGATATTAAAAATTATCGGACGATAATTTTAATCGTCCTAAAACGATTCACAATCCCTATTAGTCATTATGTTTTGCCCATTCACTTCAGATGAATGAAAATCCCTACAGTTTTCTTTATGCTCTCACCTGTTGACTAGGTTACATAAAGTTCATATGGATATGTGGCCATTCCTTCATGTTTTGGGCCAGAAAGTGGGCAGTGATCAGGACCATAGGTGCGTATTTAGGTCCGGCTGCTCATAATGTCAGAGTGCTGTGAATGGGGAAAAGGGTTATGTAGTCAGAGCAAACTTTTCCCCTCATTTATTCAAGCCATTAGGACTGAGCCGACAACTGATTTGATCCTTATTCTGGCAAGAATGATTGAACTCATCATCAGAATCAAGTCTTATTTGGCTCAAGAAGCAACACTGTTCCCTAAAGAATGGGCTAGTATTGGTCTGATATAATACAGAGGAGAGTATGGCAGAGTAATATGACACCTAAGAATTTGGAGGCAAGGCAGAAGAGAGTGAATTAGGCATAGCAAAGTTTGTATCCGTACTGAGAGGAGTGGCTGTGCAGAATGAGCTCCTCAGCCAAGACATCCCTTGTCTTTACTGGAAAGCTAGTGTTCACCTATCTGAAGTTGAGGCAGGCATTTTACTTCACACCTAGCAGGACACTGTGGAGGCAGGCTTCTCTTCACTTTCTAGGGATGTGCAGAGGGACTGCATACGTTGCATTCGGTATTCGTATTCGTGGGGGGGCAGATATGTTGCATTCAGCAAAAGGGGCCCCCGGTCCATTCATGCGTTCCATTCTTATTCGTTTCCCAGTTAAGATTTAATTAATTACAACCCCCCCCACCCTCCTGACCCCCCCCCCCCCAAGACTTGCCAAAACTCCCTGGTGATCCAGCAGGGCGTCCAGGAGCCATCTACTGCACTCACGCCATTGGCTGCTGGTATTCAAAATGGTGCCGATAGCCTTTGACCTTACTATGTCACAGGGGCTACCGGTGCCATTGGTCGGCCCCTGTGACATAATAAGGGCAAAGGCTATCGGCGCCATTTTGAGTACTGGCAGCCGACGGCCCGAATGCAGGAGATTGCTCCCGGACCCCCGCTGGACCACCAGGGACTTTTGGCAAGTCTTGGGAGACCCTCCTGATCCCCACAAGACTTGCCAAAAGTCTCTGGTGGTCCAGCGGGGGTCTGGGCATGATCTCTTGTGCTCAGGCCTTCGGCTGCCAGTAATCAAAATGGTGCCAATAGCATTTACCCTTACTATGTCACAGGGGCTACCGGTGCATTTGGTCAGCCCCTGTCACATGGTAGGAGCACAAGATGGTGCTGGGCCATCCATTGCTCCTAGCATGTGACAGGGGCCGACCAATGGCACTGGTAGCCCCTGTGACATAGTAAGGGCAAAGGCTATCGGTGCCATTTTGAATACCGGTAGCCGACGGCGTGAGTGCAGTAGATGGCCCCCGGACCCCCGCTGGACCACCAGGGAGTTTTGGCAGTCTTGGGGCTCAGGAGGGTGGGGGGTTTGTTTAAATTCACTCCTTTAGATGGCCAAATAATTCGGTGAACATTTGTTGTATTTGTGGGAATCTCGATACGTTTCGCTTCCCCACTAATACAACGAATATGGCCCTATACATTGTGGATTGCCAATACGTTGCAAATGAATGCACACCCTTATCATTCTCCCTCTGGCTGCAGAAACTTGTGGAATCTGGAGAGAGTGATATGTCACTACTCCAGTTTATGGCAGGAAGGAGAATATCATTGGAATTAATTGGGATTACACAACTAATACAAATTCTCACAAGGGGGCTCATACCTAACTGATGGCAAGTCTTGGGAATGCTGAATGACTACACAGGCATGCCACTGGGACTGTCTGGCAGATAACAGCCTGCCTCATAGCGCACAGCCAAGTCTATCCAGCAGACTGCTATGAATAGGCTGCAATGGCTAGGTCTGTCTGGTCATGAATGTCATCATGCTGGCTCGGTCTTTCTGGTAGGAAGGCATCAGTGAATGCACAAATGTACTATACACACACATACTGTATTACCGATCTGAAGCTGGGATGCATAGTAAGAATTATAGATTATGGTATTTTGTTGTTGGAAATTATGTATATGTCTGCATAACTTCTAATAAAGCTGTGGCTAAAGTATTTATTTCTCTGTTCCTGCTTCCAGAACAATTTATATTGCCTTGATGTTCTATGGTTACACAGGGAAAGGGGGTAGGAACGAGTTTTAACTGGGGCGTTAGTGAGAAGACATCATGGCAGACCCCCCCCCCCCTACACTGTGTTGGTATTAAGGGGTGGGGCTGAACTTAGCCAGTAAGTGCACATATTGAGCTCTTCCATCTAAAATTATGTGTACATCTGTTTGAAAAACTAACACTTAATTTTATCCATGTATATTCAGCGGTAGCCTTTGCACTTAAGTTCAGCTGAATATCCAGGAAAATTTACACACATAACTTTCCCCAGGTAAATTTGCTGCTTGATGCATCATGGAATAGTGACCTCTGTGTATCCACTGATCTGATAAATTCCTAGGAGTTACAGGGTTTTTATTAAGAACCACTTATTGATAAAATGTTCTATAACTGTAAAGCTAGTATCTGGAAAGTGTATGAGAAGAAAGAAACAGTCCTAAAGAATGATGGTTTCCGTGCTTCTCTGCCTGACTCCCATTCCCTGTCCTCCTATTCTTGAACGCAGCAACTCTCTTCTTTAATTCATGTTGGGATAATGATCAATCTGAATCTCTCAAGATCCAAAGCAATAGAGACAGAGCTCCCTAACAAATAGGTGCAGCAGATAAATGGCCCATGGTGCTTAGCTTACTGGCCCGTGAGCACATTGAATCAGTGGGACTGCAAGTATATATATACTAGCCGTTAAGCCCGTAACAACGGGCTCGGTCCGTTTCCTTCCCACTCCCTCCCCCTCATTCTCCCTCCTCCTTCACTCTCTCCCCCCCTCCCTCTCACTTCCCTCTCTCTCACCTTCCCCCTCCCTCTCCTCTCCTCCCTCTCCCCTTCCCTCCCTCCCTCCCTCTCACCCCCTCACCTTGCCTCCCTCCCCCTCACCCCCTCCCCTTCCCTCCCTCCCTCTCTCTCACCCACTCACCGTCCCACCTTCTCTCCTCTCCCTCCCCTCCTCTCTCACCCCCTCACCTTCCCACCTTCCTCCCTCCCTCTCTCACCCCCTCCCCACCTTCCCTCCCTCCCTCCCCCCTCCCCACCTTCCCTCCCTCCCTTCCCTCCCTCTCTCACCCCCTCCCTCTCTCACCTCCCTCTCCCTCTCTCACACCTCCTCCCTCCCCTCTCTCTCTCACCTCCCTCTCTCACACCTCCCTCTCTCACACCTCCCTCCCCCTCTCTCTCACCTCCCTCTCTCTCACCTTCCCCTCCCTCTCCTCAGTCACTCCCCCCTCTCTCAATCCCCTCCCCTTTAAGATCATCCACAACCGGCAGATCTCGGGGGGGGGGGGTGTCCCTCCCGCGCGCGCGGCGCCGCTACTTCTCCTCCCGCTCCTGCCGGCAGATCTCGGGGGGCTGTCACTCCCGCGTGCGCGCGGTGCCGCTGCTTCTCCTCCCGCTCCTGCCGGCAGATCTCAGGGGGCTGTCACTCCCGCGCGCGCGTGGCGCCGCTGCTTCTCCTCCCGCTCCTGCCGGCAGATCTCGGGGGGGTTGTCACTCCCGCGCGCGTGCGCGGCGCCGCTGCTTCTCCTCCCGCTCCTGCTCGTCATCGCGCCTGCCGCCGCTCCTGCTCCTCCCACTCCTGCTTCGCGGCCGCCGCCGCTCCTGCAGCCCCACCGCCATTTTTTCATCGCGGCTGCCGCCCGCTACTGCTCCTCCCGCTCCTGCGGCCCCACCGCCATTTTTTATTTCGGGCACGCACGGCTCTGACCGACGTGCTCGCCCGCACATGCGCGGTAGAGCTGCTCTCTACTGCGCATTTGCGGGCCGTCGGTCAGAACCCATTTATAAGGTAGATTCAATTCAAATATTGCCAAACACTTCAACAATATCACTATAGAGAAAACTATTGCGCATGTAGATACAAATTGGCATTAAATGAGCACATTTAAAATTTCTGCGTTCTTGGAAAAACAAAACCCACTGGAGAAATATCAAATGCCCAGTGGTAGGTTGATAATATAAAATGGTTCATATGTTGAAAAATATTTTGCATGCATGAAGCACATGAGTGTTGCTACCTAGAGTATAAATTTGCTGATGGATTTTGTAACTGGAGATACGAAGACAGCACTCTGTGCTTTAATGCAATAATAAAAATCATGTTATACTGTCATTTTAATTTTAGCTTGAGAGCTTAAATTTGTATTTATCTTTAAAGGAAATCAATGAAGAGAGAGAAAAAAGCATAGGTCATGTTTCACTACATTTTACAAAACAAAATACAATGCCATGGTCTGGGAATTGGTTTATAACAAATATTTGTCACTGTAAACACCAGGAATTAGACACCACCATACATATTGATTTATTCAACAACTAAGCCTACAGTAACTATGTTTCACAGTTTTTATTGAATTGCAGAGTTAAGCAAACAACATTGTGGTTTAGAGATATACAAATGAAATAACAAGGCACTGATCTGCTATTAAAAATGGTTTCTTGCAGGGGGAATTGAAGAAGAAAAATCTCTGAATAAAATATAACAACTATGTAATGGATTTGTTTGTCTGCATATCCCTGAAATACTGTGAAAGCATTCAGTCTTCCATAATAAAGTTAGTAATTCAGAAATGAATCAAATGATTCATTTGTTAATATTCAGTGGAAAAGTTTTAATTTTGATAAAGATTCCAGACTTTAAGCTTCTACATACTTCTTCATTTATTATTTTAAAATGACTCAAAATGATGCATGTAGTTTGCTGGCTATAACTGATCTTAGCACATTCTTACAATATGCAGTTCATTATGCAGGATGGAACATGTGATTTAGATGACTATTTGGAGCACTGGAAATATGTTCTTCTGAACTATGATCCCAGTACTACCCAGTTACTCTAGGAAACAGGGAGTACAGGCTGGCTGTGATAAGGAAAATGCCAGAATTTGCTGAGGAAGGGTTCAGGTTATCCATGTCCTATCCCAAAGCCTTGATATCAACAATAAAAAACAAACATAGCTGTTGATGCTATCGCAAAGAATAATTTATTATTGCTTCTTGTACTACTGCAATTGAGGAACTAAATCTATACTCCTCTTTGAATAGTGCTTCTTCTGCTACTGCTGAGCCCCAATCAGAGCCTGATATAAAGCCAGATTTTTACATATGTCTTTGCTTTGCACAATAATTCAGTGTTTCTAAGGATCTTGTATGTGCAAAATTATTTATACAAAAGGTGTAATATGCAAAAAAGCTTCTTCTATTTTGTGTCTATGGGAAAAATGCTTTGTATGTAGTCCCCTATATTTGAAAAGGGGTAGTTTGGAAAACAGCCTGTGTAATTACAAACTATGCAAGTGCTTTTAAAATGCATACTTTTTGCAAATATCCAAATAATAACTACCCAAGTTGCTTCAATTTGAAAAACAGAAATTATAAATGAAGCATCCTCATACTCTATACCTGATATTTTTTTGGGTGCCTGAGATTGGGCAAAATAACATATGTACATTTGGAAAGCAAATGTATATCCACTGTTTTCCTCTCCCAACCTAAACATATACACAGGAATGCCTCTTTTTTTTAATATAGCTAACAGTATTTTTTTATTTTTATTTATTTAGATTTATATTCTGCTTTTCACACTTTTTTCAGTGCTTCAAAGTGGATTACATTCAGGTACTGTAACTGTCTGTAATTTTATAACTATGCAGGTGAGGGAAAAGTCTGAATGTACGTTTTACGTACATACTTTACCATGAATTTTCAAAGCAAATGTATGCCCATAAATTAATACTGAAAGTTTCCATGTAAGTGAGCAGATATGTACACAAACTCACACAGTTACCTGGTCTACAAGGATGTAAACTGCAGGCCTGTGAGGAAGATCTCTGTCATGGCCAAGGTATCTTCTGTTACTATGTAGTTGTGAGTGTGGTCTCTGGCAGCAGCCTCTTTGATAGTATATCACGGTTGTGCAGTTTAATGCCCTCCTCCCAACTGGATCTCCCATGAGGGCAGGGGCCCGCAACCCATCCAGCAAAGCCAGACATGATTCCCAGGGTTTGGAGGGGAGGCAGGGATAAATTAAAGGATTTAATGTTCCTTTCAAGTATAAATAAAAGCAGAAATCTTAGACCTAGATTTATCAAAAAGCTATAAACATCACAGAAATAGTGCCCATGATAAAAAGGGGCATGGTTAGGGTAATGTACAGCCTGAGGCATCGCATCGGTAAATATCGCAAGCAGCGCTGTTTCATCTTACGCATCGTTGTATCAACACACATGGCACTGCATCAGCGATTCACACATTGCGTCATTGCACACCACATTGCATAAGTGCATGGCGTGTTATTTTTTGTTTATATATACAGGCTTCTTGCAGCTGCCTCTTTGAGGGTGTGTCAAGGCATGGGTTAGAGGAGAGAAGGAGAAAAGCGGTCAGTGGATTAGGAGTGAGTTGGTATAGTGATTTCTGAGTGCATTGTCTTGTTATTGACTGTTTTTCTTTCTGTTTACTTTCACCTTTGTCTTTTATCTATCTGTGTGAAAGTTTGTGTTTGTCATGTTTGTCAGATTGTCATTTTCTGTGGGGGAGTGAGGAGGTATGTGGAGGAGGTGTGTGGAGAAGTGGAGGAGTGGATGAGTGGTCAAGGAGTGAGAAGGTATATGGAGGAAATGTGGAAGTGAGTGGAGGAAGTGTGTGGAGGTAAGTGGAGGAGGTGAGTGGAGATTGTAGAGAGGATGGAGCATGAGATGCATGACTAGAGAAGAGAGAAGGCATCAGGAGAGGTGGGGGAGGAAGAAGGAGAAGATGCAGGAGAATGAGGGCAGGAGTGCTAGGGGAAGGAGGAATAGGAGTAGGGACAAGGACAAGAGTAGAGATAAGCAAAGAAAAGTGAAAGGTGGATGTGGGTGGGGAAAGGGAATAGGCAGGCAAGAATGGCAGAAGGATGGAAAGCTTGGGATAGACAGGACAGAGGAGTTGGCAGGGCAGGGACAGGAATGGGGAGGAAGAGAGGGGAGAGGGGGCGGGATGGAGAGTGAGGAAAGGAGGGGACACCTGTCCAAAAGATGAAGTGGTACCCACTAGGGATGTGCATTCATTTTCAATGAATGTGCAATCCGCAACACATAAGTCCCTATTTGTTGTATTCATGGGTTCGCGAAATGCATCATGATCACCCACGAATAAAACATATCATATTAGTTTCATTCTTTTGGCTCGCAGTGATTTTTTAGCTGCCTTTTGAAATAGGAGGCGGCCATATGGGAGTATCCATAGCAAAAACCAGCCCTTTCCTGTGAGTCATAAGTGACCTCACAGCCCTGTCATACAGTGGGTCAGACAGGTTAGCAAGGAGACAAGAATGCAACCTATCAGAGCTAAGCATTTTTCTAATGCAGCCAGTCATTGCTCTCACTCAGTGCTCTATGACGCTGTTCCTGATGACGCTATACTAGTTATACGTTAAGCATGCGGTGTGCCATGCTCTTTGTGGGGGTAGTCCGAGGAGGTGGCTGTACTCAGAGCTACTCTGAGTGTTTCAAATCTGTATTCAATTGCTAGCTACTTTGATAGAATTTTCCATTGATAAAGATATTTGTTCGATTTTGCTGCATTGCCCCAGCTAGCCAAGCTTTTTTTTACCGCATTTTTTTTTTTATTGATCTCAGATGGTCTCTCTGTCTCCACTGAGACAAGCAGCTAGCAGTGGCATTTTGCTATTTATTTTTATATTTTACCCCCTGGGGTAGGTTGCAAGCAGGATTTCGGTGTTGTGGGTGGAAGATATATTCAATTTCTAGCTAGTTTGATAGAATTTTCCATTGAAAAAGATATTTCTTCGTTTTTGCTGCTGTTCCAAGCCAGGCTTTTTTGTTAGCTGTGTTTTTGTTTTTTTTTTAATTGAACTCACTGACACTCTATGCTCTTTTAAGTGAAGAAGGCAGTGCACTGGGCAGTTTGCAGACTCACATATATTGGTACAGCAGTGCCCTTTTAAGCCAAGAAGGCAGTGCACTGGGCGTCGTGGGCAGTTTTGCAGACTCACATTCATTGGTACAGCAGTGCTCTTTTAAGCTAAGAAGGCAGTGTACTGGGCGTCAGTGGGCAGTTTTGCAGACTCACATATATTGGCAGAACAGTGCTCTTTAAGCCAAGAAGCCAGTGTACTGGGCATCAGTGGGCAGTTTTGCAGACTCACATATATTGGGACAGTGGTGCTCTCTGAAGCCAAATCCCCAGTAGGCCTCTTTTGTAGTTACAAGTTTGGTGTGTGCACATACAGCGGTCCCAGTAGTAGTGTACATCCAGGCACTGCCTCATGGGCCTGTGGGCAGTTTTGCAGACTCACATATATTGGGACAGCAGTACTCTCTGAAGCCAAATCTCCAGGAGGCCTGTTTTGTAGTTACAAGTTTGGTGTGTGCACATACAGTGGTCCCAGTTGTAGTGTACATCAAGGCACTGCACTGCATCTGTGGGCAGTTTTGCAGACTCACATATATTGGGACAGTGGTGCTCTTTTAAGCCTAGAAGGCAGTGCACTGGGCATCAGTGGGCAGTTTTGCAGACTCACATATATAGGGACAGTGGTGCTCTCTGAATCCAAATCCCCAGTAGGCCTCCTTTGTAGTTACAAGTTTGGTGTGTGCACATTACAGTGGTCCCAGTTGTAGTGTACATCCAGGCACTGCCTTGTGGGCCTGTGGGTAGTTTTGCAGACTCACATATATTGGGACAGCGGTGCTCTCTGAAGCCAAATCCCCAGTAGGCCTCTTTTGGACATTATTCTGTTAATTGAAATCCCTAGTAGGCAGTGACATTATATCCATGATGTCATGGAAGGTTAGATGTGGTTGAGTGATTGGGACTGGCAGAGGAGGCACTGGCAGAGGAGGCACTTCAAAAGGCAGTGTCAGTCCCCCAATAAAGTTAAAAAGGGACCTGTTCCAATCTAAAATCTCTGGAGGGGCAGGCAGTTCCATCCGGAAAAAACTGAAATTTAAAGTTGATGCATCGCCACCACCTGTTTCTGACCCTGAAGTTTGGGAAGAGAGGGAAGGGGAAGCTGAGTCATGCAAGACAAAAGGGGGACACCCAAAAGCAGCAGTGTGAGAGCAGACTCGACTTAGCATTGAAAATGTAGCGCAGGCACTGTTTGCTTCTGATTCCCATGAAGAATCATCTTGTGTGGGATTCTCATCATCAGAAATGGAAGGTTTAGGAGGATTAGTTAGTTCTGTCTTAGCCTCCACTTCAGTGCTGCAGGGGAGAGATGAAACTGATGATGATGAGGAAGAGCAGTCAGCATAGGTACAGAGTGTAACTGATGCCCCTGGTATTGCTTCTCAGGGTGCACCCACTACTTCAGCTCCGGTGACAGCATCTACCCCCAAGGCTATAGAGAAGGGATCACGAAAAACAATCTATGATCTGGAGCCACTTTAAAGTTATGGAGGACCTGTCTTTTGCTCAGTGTAATTACTGTGCCAGGGCTATTAGCAGAGGCAATCAAATGGGACATCTAACTAATTTTGCATGATGCATCATATGCAGAAGCAACACCCAACAGTACTGCCATCTGGGGATGGTAGCATTACCAGTCAGGGGACCCCTTTTTCCAGGAAGCATAAAGTGGTTGAAAAGGAGCAGAGTCACCCCATGGCCTCAATCTATTCTAGCAGTCATGTGGCAGGCCAGCAGCCCCCTGCCATGTGTTAGAAGTGACAACTCACCATGGAGAAAATGGGGTGGTGTTCTATCCCGGAGAAGGAGGAAAACAGCCTCAAAGGTTGTAACCAGGAGAATTGGGGAAATGATTGCCCTGGATGACCAGCCCTTGCAGTTAGTGGAGAATATGGGTTTCAAGCATTTGCTGAAGGTCTTATTTCCAAATTACAAAGTCCACTCCAGAACCACATTTAGCAGAAAGGTCATCCCCAGCCTGTACAACCAGTGTCGCAGTCGCATCCAAGCACTGCTAGCTAAGGCACAGGGGAGTGTGCATTTCACCAGTGATATCTGGACTGCCATGAATGCTGCACACTCTTACCTCTCCCTGACAGCACAATGGTGGGACCTGGCTGAGGCAGGGGCAGGCAGCACCTCTATTAGTGAACAAGTATCAGGGTGGAGGTGGGCTTTACTGCACACCCACCTGATGGACGATGCCCATACCTCAACCAATATTCTAGCATGCATCAGACAGATGCTGGCAGGATGGCAGCTACTCCAGCGAGACAGGAATCATCAGGCAGGGTTCTTTGTCACAGACAATGGTGCAAACATGGTAAAGGCAATATCCAACGGGCACTTTCAGAACATCTGATGTTTTGCACACACTCTGCACCTGGTACTGAAGTCAGCTCTGGGGTTGGTGTCCAATGACCAAGAGAATGAATACCTGTATACGTTAATAAACAAGTGCAGGAACATAGCAGCACACTTCCACAGAAGTGTGAAGGCGGGGCAGGTTCTCCGACAAAAGCAGACTTATTTGGATATGCCTCACAAGTGTCTCATTCAAGTCATTTCCACATGGTGGAATTCCACCTATATGATGCTGCAGAGGTTAGTGGAGCAGCAAACACCTCTTCATGAACTTTCTGCAGCAATAGACATAGGTGTGCATAGACCCCTAGGGCATCATGATTGGATAATTATGAGTCAGCTGGTAAAATCCTGCAGCCCTTCAAGGATGCCACGGAGGAGCTGAGTTCCAGAAGTGCCACCTTGGCTGACATCATCCCTATAGTTAATTTTCTGGAGAAAACTTTGGAGGTCTTTAAACAGGAAGAAGGAATGATAGCAGAGGTGCTGTATTGTCTAGACATTTTGCAGAAGCAGGTGCAAGAGAGATTAAGGACTTTAACAGAAGACCAGACATACATGCTCGCCCCAGTCTGTGATCCCCGTATGAAAGGGAAACTACAGTACGATTGTCTCCTATAGTGAAGGACCTGCTGTTAGTAAAAGTCTGTAAACAGGAGTACCATAGGCAGAGACAGATTAGGCATGAAGCAGAGGAGGAAACAGCGGGCACTTCAGAGAGTAGTGCTAGCCCAAGCAGGAGCAGCACTCTGTCAGTGACAGCTAGTACTTCCTCCCCCACTTCAGTATGCCAAAGCCATGTTGCCCATAAAGAATAATCTGTTCTGCAATGGGCTAGAGAGAAAGTAGCAGGCATGAGTGAATCTCAGCCCACCCAAGCAAAGGAGACACCAGCACAAATGTCAGTGAAACGTTATCTCTCAGAGCCCACAGAGGACATGCAGACAGATCCATTGGCATATTGGGCACACACGTCCACTGTCCAAAGTGGTTCAGCAATATCCATCATGTCCACCAACCACTGTGCCCAGTAAACGGGTAATTTCAATGATAGGGGATATCATGAGCCCTCACTGCTCAAGGCTGGTACCATAGTTGATGGAAATGCTAGTGTTTTGGAAAATAAACATGCCTTTGCTTGGGTTTCCACATTTTCCCTGTGAATGGCAAGATGAATAATAGCAATTTAAAGCCTTGCAGCAGCTCCAACTGCCTCCTATGCTCCAGATAATATCAGCACACGTACCTAACCTGAAACGCTGTGCCAGTCTGTCCACTATCCAGGCCGTACGTCTCTACAAGGTCCTGACCTCAAATGCTGTGCCTTTCTGTCCAGCCCTTACAACACTACAAGAGCCTGACCTCAAACGCTGTGCCTGTCTGAGTTTAGTTCTAGTATTTCTAATTTTAGATACATGTATTTGTGCATCACTTCTTTCCAGAATATTCTTCTTAGTGTTTGGGTAATTGCCAGGTTCTTGTGGCCTGGTTTTGGCCTCTGTTGGAAACAGGATGCTGGGCTTGATGGACCCTTGGTCTGACCCAGCATGGCAATTTCTTATGTTCTTATGTTCTTTTTTCCTGTTTTGCAACATTTGGAATGTAAGAACATAAAGAGCTGACTTAAGATGTTTGGAGCTTGCATATTTCATATGCTCAATAGTTTTCATGACCTTTATAATATGGGCCATTTTGCCTAAATCTTTCTTAGGTGCCAACTTTAATGTTTCTAATACTATAGAAAACTGCTGGTAGTTGCACTCTTGTTAATCCTCTAGTTAATCCTCATAGTTAACCCCCATAATTTACAGAGGCACTGTGTAACTACAAAGTCAACATAGGTAGATATTGTAGATTTGGACTTGAGTAGCGGTTTTTCTTATTTCTGAGTGCTCTTCAAGTTCCTTAGTCATCAGCTAAAGTACATAAGGAGAGTTAATAGCTTCTGGGTATCCACAAGGGTTTGACCTCTAATGCTCTGCCTGTCCATCCAGTCCATACATCTCTACAAGGGTTTGACCTCTAATGCTGTGCCTGTCCATTGACCTCTATCCTTTAATGCTGTGCCTGTCCATCCAGGCCTTACGTCCCTACAAGGGCCTGACTTCTAACGCTGTGCCTGTCTGTCCAGCTTGGAGCTTGGATATATCATATGCTCAATATTTATTTATTTATTTATACAGTTTGTATATACCGTTGCAAGCAAGTTTCTATCTCTACGGTTTACACATGTAAAAATAGTTTTCATGACCTTCATAATATGGGCCATTTTCCCTAGATGTTTCTTAGGTACCAACATTAATGTTTCTAATGCTATAGAAAACTGGTGGCAGTTGTACTCTAGTTCATCATCTGTGTTCCCATAGTTTACAGAGGCACGGTGTAAACTACAACGTCAACATAGGTTGATATTGTAGATTTGGACTTGAGTAGCAGTTTTCTTATTTCTGAGAGCTCTTCCTTTGTCATCAGCTGAAGTGCATAAGTATAGTTAATAGCCTCTGGGTATTACCTATATGCCAACGGAACCACCACAATCTAGGGTCCAACCCATTTCAGGGAGCCCTTCCCTGTACAAAGGAAAGCATACTCTCCCCGGGTGTAGCCACTCTATCTCTTAGCACCCGTTGACCCAGGTTGAACCGCTGTTCACATGGAAATCTCCTCCACGTCGACTCACCACACTTTGAAGGCTCGTGCTCCACTCTAGGGGCCAACCCATTTCAGGGAGTCCTTTCCTGCACAAAGGAAAGGGAACTCTCCCCAGGTGTAGCCAGCCTATCTCTTAGTACACGTTGACCCATGTTAAACCAGAATCGCTGTTCACATGAAACCTCCTCCATGTTGACTCGCCACGCTTGAAGGCTCGTGCTCCACTCTAGGGGCCAACTTCAGGGAGCCCTTTCCTGCGCAAAGAAAAGGGAACTCTCCACGGGTATAGCCAGCCTGTTCACATGGAACCTCCTCCACATTGACTCGCCACGATTTTGAAGACTCGTGCTCCACTCTAGGGGCCAACCCATTTCAAGGAGCCCTTTCCTGTGCAAAGGAAAGGGAACTCTTCCCAGGGCCAGCCTGTCTTGCCCCTATCAAAACCATGGGGACCAGTCTATGTCCACTCTGCCACCCTGTCTTGCCCCTATTAACTTTCTGCCACTCTGCCTTGCTGCCATGCACCAGATGACTCACTCCACTCCTTGTGGTGTTCTTGCCACTATCATGGTGGTAAGAACACCACATGGTGTTGGTGCTAGTCTTCTTGCCACATAGTGGCAAGAAGACTAGCATGGTGTTGGTGCTAGTCTTTCTGCTGCTTTGTCCCTTTATCGGTGCATTGTGGTTTTTTCTGATGCTCTTTCTGCTTGCTATGTTCCCACTTCATTGTGCTGTAGGATGTTGATGCCACTTGTCTAGCCACTTTGCCTGTCATGCTGCCTTCGTGGGTTCATGCAACTGTTATCGGTGCTCTCTTTTGAAACTGTGGTGTGTTTTGACACTTTCGCTGCTGCTTTGCACTAGGGATGTGAATCATTTTTTGACGATTAAAATATCGTCCGATATATTTTAAATCATCAAAAATCGTTAGGGCCACGATACAATACCAATTCCCCCGATTTATCGTCAAAAAATCGTAAATCGGGGGAAGGGGGAAGGGGGAGGGCAGGAAAACCGGCACACTAAAACCCCCTAAAACCCACCCCCGACCCTTTAAATTAAATCCCCCACCCCCAAATGCATTAAATTACCTGGGAGTCCTCCGTAGCGGCGGTCCGTGGCTAAATCGGGGGAAGGGGGAGAGCACGAAAACTGGCACACTAGATTGTGAGTTCTTCAGCCGGCGCCATTTTTCAAAATGGCCGCCGCAAAATGGCGGCGGCCATAGACGAAAACGATTCGACGCAAGAGGTCATTCCGGACCCCCGCTGGACTTTGGCAAGTCTTGTGGGGGTCAGGAGGCCCCCCCAAGCTGGCCAAAGTTCCTGGGGGTCCAGCGGGGGTCAAGGAGCGATTTCCTGCCGCGAATCGTTTTCCGTACGGAAAATGGCGCCGGCAGGAGATCGACTGCAGGAGGTCGTTCAACGAGGCACTCATGTTTTTTGTTTTGTTTCTAGAGCTCTTGCCTGCAAAGCTACTGGTCTCCTAAAGGAAGGCCCAGGGACCAGCCAGGAAGACCCAGGAACCAGAATCGCACCACCAACTTTCCACATACCCTTTCTCATGAATGAACAGACCCAGGTGAGTGAGGAAGAGGAGGAGGAGGAGCAACAGCCACTGGCTCAGGAGCCATTGGCAATAGAGATGTGTATCGTGTGATCGATCGTCTTAACGATCGATTTCGGCTGGGGGGGGAGGGAATCGGATCGTCGCGGTTTTGTTTTTTAAAATATCGTGTAAATCGTAAATCGGGGGAGGGCGGGAAAACCGGCACACTAAAACATCCCTAAAACCCACCCCGACCCTTTAAAATAAATCCCCCACCCTCCCGAACCCCCCCAAAATGTCTTAAATTACCTGGGGTCCAGTGGGGGGTCCCGTTGTGATCTTCCACTCTCGGGCCACGAGTGCGTTGATAGAAAATGGCGCCGGCGCTACCTTTGCCCTGTCATATGACAGACAATCTCAATTTTATCCACTGACGTGGGGGTAAACCAAATATCACATTACCAAAAAACCCGCACCAAAAATGCAAACTTTTCCTTATTTCTTTTTTTCTTTTTTTCTTATATTTTATATTTTTTTTAATTAATTTATAAATAGTTCTTTTTTGTCACCTTTTTCTGTGTGCTTCCCACGTTGTAGTGTAATAATTAAATACAATTCCCTTCATTAATATTTAAAAAATATTTAATAGGTGTATGGTGATGCTTCATAAAACGCAAGGATCACTAAACCTTAGTGCCCTGCTCAAATTTTTCATTTAATCATGAGCACCACCGTCCACCCTTTAATAATTTATTTAGCTCCTTAGACATATATTTCTATAAATTTTGGTTTTCTATAAAAATTTCTCTTAATTTCTTCTTAATTTCTAAAAATAATTGTTGTTTTTCTGAAAATCATTAAACACTGGATTCGTGTAAAAACACTGGAATTCCAACAGAAAGTTCAAACAGAGAATGTCAGGTCGCCAATAGTTTAAACCGGGAGCTGAAAAAGCTGAACCACTTATCTTAGCGTGTAACAATAGTCCTTAGGCGGCACTTGCCCCCTGTCCAATTATATACACTGTTACTAGCATAATCACCTTGATCCCTTTTGATTTTACCAATTTTCATCTCCTTTATTTCACCCCGAAACTCGTCCAATTCTTTCTTAAAATCGTTTAATTTCTGTTCAAAATCAGTTAACTTGTTTTCTGTTATAGCTGCCTCCTTCAGATCTTTCTCAATATCAAAAATCTCATGGTTAAGCTCTTCATTGCATCTGCTTGTTCTGTTGACTATGAGTAACATCAAATCTAAAAAGAGCACTTATTCAGGATCGCTATCCAAGTACCCACAAACTCTTCATCATCAGCAAAAAGCATGGGGACCTTATGCATTCTTAATCCATGAGGGATAATCTCCTGTTTAATATACTCTACCAATGTCACTCCATGCAGTTCAGACCTGATTAACTTTTTGTTTAATCGTAAATAATCATCCCACCATTGACTGTCAGTCGGGACCGTTGTCTTCGATAGCAAGGATGACTGTTTCTTAACCTCTGCCACTTGATCCAATGAGAAACTGAATACATTGCGCCATGTCTCCATAATGAATGTTGATTATCAACTGGTGTGGAACACAACTTGACAAACAATCTCAATTTTATCCACTGACGTGGGGGTAAACCAAATATCACATTACCAAAAAAACCCGCACCAAAAATGCAAACTTTCCTTATTTCTTTTTTTGTTTTTTTATTATATTTTTATATATTTTTTAATTAATTTATAAATAGTTCTTTTTTTGTCACCTTTTTCTGTGTGTTTCCCATGTTGTAGTGTAATAATTAAATACAATTCCCTTCATTAATATTAAATATTTTTAATATTTAATATTAATGAATTGAATTTTAATGAATTTAATATTAACGACCTCCTGCGCTCGAGTCGTGTTGCCGTAATGAAAAAATGGCATCGGCCGTATGGCCGGCGCCATTTTGCCGTACGGCAATATGGCCATATGGCCGGTGCCATTTTTCATTATGGCAACACGACTCGAGAGCAGGAGGTCGTTCCCGGACACCCGCTGGACTTTTGGCAAGTCTTGTGGGGTCAGGAGGCCCCCCCAAGCTGGCTAAAAGTCCCTGGGGGTCCTGCGGGGGTCCGGGAGCGATCTCCTACGCTCGTTACGTCGGGGGACAGGAAACAAAATGGTGCCGGCGCTACCTTTGCCCTGTCATATGACAGGGCGAAGGTAGCGCCGGCGCCATTTCTATCAACGCACCCGTGGCCCGAGAGTGGAAGATCACAATGGGACCCCCCCACTGGACCCCAGGTAATTTAAGACATTTTGGGGGGGTTCGGGAGGGTGGGGGATTTATTTTAAAGGGTCGGGGTGGGTTTTAGGGATGTTTTAGTGTGCCGGTTTTCCTGCCCTCCCCCTTCCCTCGATTTACGATTTTTGACGATAAATCGGGAGAATTCCTATTAAATATCGCTTCTAACGATTTTTGACGATTTAAAATATATCGGACGATATTTTAAATCATCAAAAAACGATTCACATCCCTAATTGGCAATGCTGCAACCCATGGGTTCAACAAGCCCACTCAATGTGTCCCTAACCCTTTCTGGGTTAATGGAGGAAGAGAGACTTGAATGGGAGCCTCTACAATCAACAGTACCTTGAGCCAGCACACCACAGCAGCAGCCCAAATCACCATGCCCTCGGCAGAAGCAGCCTACAAGCCCAGTGATGTCAGATTTGGAGGCCCAACGTCAGCACTAGTACCAGGCCTGGCACGGCCCAGCACCAGGTCTGGCACCAGCATCAACATCCCTGCTACCAACAGATGAGTCCATGCATGAGCAGCCGAACCAGCTCGAAAGGAGGCATGGGGCACACCTGAGGCACATATGGGCAGAGCTACTACAATCAGCCCATTCAATCTGCCCTCTAAGCTCCCACACTTATTTTCCCATACTTATCTGTTTCATCAACCAGCAAGTTCAGGACCCTTGTTGGTAACTGTTTGATTTTAATTTCCTGCCATCCCCTGTCATTGATGCCAGGTTCTTATGGCCTGGATTAGCCACTGTTGGAAACAGGATGCTGGGCTTGATGGACCTTTGGTCTGACCCAGTATGGCATGTTGGAAATGTATTGAATGTGGAAAATGTTTCATTAGGAAGCCAGACCTCTCAGAACACCAGAAAATCCACACAGGAGAGAAACCATTCTCATGTGGAAAATGTTTTATTAGTAAGACAAACCTCTCACATCACTAGAAAATTCACACAGGAGAGAAACCATTTACATGTACTGAGTGTGGGAAAAGCTTCATTAGTAAGTATATACTGATATCACATCAGAAAATCCACACAGGTGAGAGATTATTCAAATGCCAATTGTATATATTTGTATATATTTTGTCATTTATCGACGACCTTCTTTAAATACTGTTACACATAGTAATGAGTCCCATATCAGTCACTTTGACTACCTAGCTATAGCCTGCGCCTGAAATGTTGTTCACTAAGTTATATCTCGGACTCCCTGAAATGTTGTTTACTAAGTTATATCTCGGACTCCCTTTCTCCTCTATCAAACCATTATAGATGCTCCAAAATGCGGCAGCCAGAATCCTAACCAACACCAACAGAGGATCACACATCACTCCCATACTACGGAACCTTCACTGGCTGCCAATAAAATATAGAATACTGCACAAGGCCCTCACCAAAATTCATAAAACCATACACAATCAGCAACAACTAGACCTCCAGATTTCACTCAAAATATACTCATCCTCAAGACCTATAAGAGAAGCGTACAAAGGTACTCTGCAAGTTCCCCCAAACTAAATCCACGCGCCTATCATCCACCAAAGAACGAGCATTCTCTACAGCGGGGTCCAACCATTTGGAACAATATGCCCACAGACCTCAGACTAGATCCCTGCCCTCGAACCTTCCGAAAAAAACTTAAGACCTGGCTCTTCCTCCAGGCCTTCCCCTAACTTTCTAAACCATTAATTATCAACCAGACAGGACTCTGCTTTCCTGGCTAACGCCCCGCCATGTTTAGACATTATATTTAAGCCGCTGTTTCTTTTGTCTCATTGCCTTATCTAGTTTTTTTCAGTTACACTGTCCTTTACCTCTGACTAGCCTAGCCCCCAAGTTATTTACCCTTGTTATATGTAACTTCCGCTTCTGGTTAATTGAGTATGTTTAAGTTATACCCTTTGTTACATGTAAACCGATCTGATATGAAATTCTTTCATGAAGGTCGGTATAGAAAAATATTAAATAAATAAATAAATACATAAAATGTTCTTATGTTCATAGAGTTGCATTAAAGGTGAGCATAAGGTCCAATTGTTAAGGGTAGTAACTGCCGCATCAAGCAAGTTACCTCGATGCTTGGTTACCCAGACTGCACAGATCAATGCCTTGTTGGATGTTGTCTAAATGTAAAACCTGTTTTCCCCATTTCCCCCTACAGTTGAAGCAAAGAGCAGTGCTGTATATATATTCAAAGTGATGTATCAGGCTTAATTGGTTTAGGGTAGTAACTGCCGTAATAAACAAGCTACCCCCACACTTATTTGTTTACCCAGATTGTGAAGTTCAGTCTTTGTTGGTTGTTATCTGAATGCAAATCCTCTTTTCCACATTTCCCCTTGCCATTGAATCAGAGAGCAATGTTGGAGTTGCAAAGGCTTATTGAGTAAGGGTAGTAATCATCAGGTAGTAGCCTCCACTCCAGTACTCCAACCCCATGGCTTCTTCTCTTATTCCCATCCTCTAGTCTTTATGGATCCACAGTGTTATCCCATGCCCCTTTGAAATCCTTCACAGTTTAGTCTTCACCACTTCCTCCGGAAGGGCATTTCAGGCATCTACCACCCACTCCATGAAGAAATACTTCCTGATATTGGTTCTGAATCTTCCTCCCTGGAGCTTCAAATTGTGACCCCTTGTTCTACTGATTTTTTTCCAACGGAAAAGGTTTGTTGTTTACCATGGATCATTAAAACCTTTCAAGTATCTGAAAGTCTGTATCATATCACTCCTGCTCCTTCTCTCCTCCAGGGTGTACATATTTAGGTTCTTCAATCTCTCCTCATAAGTATTTTATGAAGACCATCCACCTTTTAGGTCACCCTTCTCTGGACCGCTTCCATCCTGTCTCTGTCTCTTCAGAGATACGGTCTCCAGAACTGAACACAGTACTCCAGGTGAGTCCTCAGCAAGGCCCTGTACAAGGGGATCATCACTTCCTTTCTCTTACTAGATATTCCTCTCCCTATGCAGCCAAGCATTCTTCTGGCTTTAGCTATTGCCTTGTCACATTGTTTCGCCGACTTCAGATCATTAAACACTCTCATCCCAAGTTCTCTCTCCTGCTCCATGCACATTAGCCCTTCACCCCCCATCAAATACAGTTCTTTCAGATTTCCACATCCCATAAGCATGACTCTGCACTTCTTGGCATTGAATTTCAGCTGCCATATCTTTGACCACTCTTCCAGCTTCTTTAAATCCCATCTCATTCTCTCTGCTCCTTCCGGTGTGTCCATTCTGTTGCAGATCTTAGTATCATCCACAAAAAGATAGACCTTACCTTCTATCCTGTCCACAATGTCGCTCACAAAGATATTGAACATAACCGGTCCCAACACCGATTCTTGTGGCACTCCGCTTAACACTGCTCTCTCTTCAGAGTAAGTTCCATTTACCTCACACATTGTCTTCTGTCCATCAACCAATTTGCAATCCAGGCTACCACCTCGGCACTCACTCCTAAGCTTCTCATTTTATTCACAAGCCTCCTGTGTGGGACCGTATCAAAAGCTTTGCTGAAATCCAAGTAGATAACATCGAGCTCTCTTCCTTGATCTAATTCCCTAGTCACCCAATTAAAAATGTCAATCAGATTTGTCGGACAGGACATTCCCCTAGTGAATCCATGCTGCCTCTGGTCCAGCAATTCTTCCGACTGTAGATGGATCTCTATTCTTTCTTTCAGCAGCGACTCCATTACTTTTCCTACCACCGAGGTGAGGCTAACCAGCCTGTAGTTTCCAGCCTCCTCTCTGCTCCCACTCTTGTGAAGCGGGACCACCACCACTCTTCTCCAATCACTCGGCACTACTCCCGTTTCTAGGGATCTATTGAACAGGTCATGCAGCCCATTTCTTAGCTCCCTCAATATCCTGGGATGAACCTCATCAGGCCCCATGGCTTTGTCAATGTTTAGTTTTCCTAGCTCTTCCCATACATTCTCTTCTGTAAATGGAGTTACATCTACTCCACTCCACCTCCAGTTTCTTGTTAAGTAGCGACGGTCTTTCTCCAGGGTCCTCTTTAGTGAACATAGAACTGAAGTATTTGTTTAATATTTCTGCCATTTCTTCATCACTTTCTACACATTGATCCTTTTGACCTTTCAATTTCACTATACCATTTTGGACTTTTCTTCTTTCTCTGATGTATCTGAAAAATGTTTTGTCACCTCACTTTACCTCTTTGGCAATCTTTTCTTCCGCTTGTCTTTTTGCCGTCTTGATTACTTTGTCTCCCTCAGTTCCACCAGATATTCTTCCTTGTGCTCCTCCCTTTCGGATCCTTTATATTTCTTGAACGTGGTTCTTTTAGCTTTTATTTTGTCAGCCACCTCCTTTGAGAGCCAGATAGGTTTCATTTTTCTTTTGCTTTTCTTTACTTTTCTAACATATAGATTAGTTGCCTTGGTAATTGCTCCTTTTAGTTTGGTCCATTGTTGTTCCACATCGTTCTTGTTCTCCCAGCCTTCTAATTCTTCCTCCAGGTACTTCCCCATTTCATCAAAGTCCATGTTTTTGAATTGCAAAACTCGAGTCTTCGTGCTTCTTCTTATCCTACTTGTGATATGAAACCATACCGTTTGATGATCACTGGTGCTGAGGTGGGCACCCACCTGGACATTAGAGACATTATCTCCATTGGTGAGCACTAAATCGAGTATAGCTCCCTCCCTCATGGGTTCCATTACCATTTGTTTGAACAGAGCCCCTTGCAGGGCATCCACTATCTCTCTACTTTTGTTAGATTCTGCGAAAGGGATTCTCCAGTCTACATCTGGCAGATAAGAACATAAGAACATGCCATACTGGGTCAGACCAAGGGTCCATCAAGCCCGCATCCTGTTTCCAACAGTGGCCAATCCAGGCCATAAGAACCTGGCAAGTACCCAAAAACTAAGTCTATTCCATGTAACCATTGCTAATGGCAGTGGCTATTCTCTAAGTGAACTTAATAGCAGGTAATGGACTTCTCCTCCAAGAACTTATTAAAATCTCCAACAATCACCACTTCTCCCTTCTTTGCCATCTTTTGGATGCCTTCAAACAGAATGTTGGGAATTATTAGAAAAGGAATGATGAATAAAACGGAAAATGTCATAATGCCTCTGTATCGCTCCATGGTGAGACCGCACCTTGAATACTGTGTACAATTCTGGTCGCCGCATCTCAAAAAAGATATAATTGCGATGGAGAAGGTACAGAGAAGGGCTACCAAAATGATAAGGGGAATGGAACAACTCCCCTATGAGGAAAGACTAAAGAGATTAGGACTTTTCAGCTTGGAGAAGAGACGACTGAGGGGGGATATGATAGAGGTGTTTAAAATCATGAGAGGTCTAGAACGGGTAGATGTGAATCGGTTATTTACTCTTTCAGATAGTAGAAGGACTAGGGGACACTCCATGAAGTTAGCATGGGGCACATTTAAAACTAATCGGAGAAAGTTCTTTTTTACTCAACGCACAATTAAACTCTGGAATTTGTTGCCAGAGAATGTGGTTCGTGCAGGTAGTATAGCTGTGTTTAAAAAAGGATTGGATAAGTTCTTGGAGGAGAAGTCCATTACCTGCTATTAGGTTCACTTAGAGAATAGCCACTGCCATTAGCAATGGTTACATGGAATAGACTTAGTTTTTGGGTACTTGCCAGGTTCTTATGGCCTGGATTGGCCACTGTTGGAAACAGGATGCTGGGCTTGATGGACCCTTGGTCTGACCCAGTATGGCATTTTCTTATGTTCTTATGTTCTTATGTTCTCTGTATCGCTCCATGGTGAGACCGCCCTTGAATACTGTGTACAATTCCTGGTCGCCGCATCTCAAAAAGATATAATTGCGATGGAGAAGGTACAGAGAAGGCTACCAAAATGATAAGGGGAATGGAACAAACTCCCCTATGAGGAAAGACTAAAGAGATTAGGACTTTTCAGCTTGGAGAAGAGACGACTGAGGGGGGATATGATAGAGGTGTTTAAAATCATGAGGGTCTAGAACGGGTAGATGTGAATCGGTTATTTACTCTTTCAGATAGTAGAAGGACTAGGGGACACTCCATGAAGTTCGCATGGGGCCACATTAAAACTAATCGGAGAAAGTTCTTTTTTACTCAACGCACAATTAAACTCTGGAATTTGTTGCCAGAGAATGTGGTTTCGTGCAGGTAGTATAGCTGTGTTTAAAAAAGGATTGGATAAGTTCTTGGAGGAGAAGTCATTACCTGCTATTAGGTTCACTTAGAAGGAATAGCCACTGCCATTAGCAATGGTTACATGGAATAGGACTTAGTTTTTGGGTACTTGCCAGGTTCTTATGGCCTGGATTGGCCACTGTTGGAAACAGGATGCTGGGCTTGATGGACCCTTGGTCTGACCCAGTATGGCATTTTCTTATGTTCTTATGTTCTTATGTTCTCTGTCACTCCAATAAAAATGGATGACTCATCATCTTTTTTTAGGTCAGCCCATAGTGCTTCTTCTTTGCTCCATCTTCCTTGTAGCTCAGATGCTTGGATATTGTTTCTGACATAAAGAGCCACTTCTCCCCCTTTCCTGTCCTCTCTGTCTTTCCTTAATAAGTTATAGCCCAGTATTGCCATATCACAATCATGAGATTCTGTCAACCACGTCTCCGTGACAGCAACAATGTCCAAGTCTGCCTCTGCCATTAGGGCTTGCAGATCTGGCATTTTATTGCCCAAACTACGAGCATTTGTGCTCATAGCTTTCCAGCTTTTCTCATTCAGGTTACTGCTTTTCTTGGACTCCTTTTGTGACTTATTTAGTTGAGTTTTGTTATCCACTTCACCCTTTTCCATTGCATTTATATTTGGGGAGTGACATTCTAATTTCTTTCTGCCACCCCCCAGCTTCTAGATTAAATGCCTTATGACATAGGATTTGAATTTATCTCTTAGAATCCTTTTCCTGCCACAGACAGAGGTAAGCCATCTTTGACATATAGCTTTTTATTGTTCCATACACAGCCCCAGCCCCCAGTAAATCCAAAAATTTGCTCCTTATACCAGGATTTGAGGCATACATTGAAGTTATTAATATGGCTTAGACTCTCCTTCCCCTTTCCCTGAACAGGTAACACTTTTGAAAAGGTGATGTTTGTCGCCATGTGACTAATCTGCTTCACTAGAGACTGGAAATAGCTCTTTACTGATTGGATGCTGTTTCTAGCAAGGTCGTTGGTTCCCAGATGGATGATAATATCAACTTTAGAGTCTTTGCTTTCTTCTTTGATAACTTTGACTATTTGAATAGCATGTCTGCTGGCCGATGATCCTGGGAGACATTTAACTGTAGTGTTTCCCTCACTAAGAGTTCCCAGATTAGTGCCTCTGGGGAAAACAGGCAAAACCAGATCTTCCACGATCAAACCGCTGCCAACACTCAGAATGTAAACTCACTTTTTGGTGCAATGAAAAGCATGATAAACATTCTCACCCAGATCCTGCAAAGGATGCTGGAGCAAGCATCAGAGTCTTCCTCAGCATCAAATGAACCAACACCCCACAGCATTCCCCGGTCAGAGGGGTAGGCCCCCAAAATCCATGCCCCCCCAAGTGGCAAACCACAATGTGGAAAGGGGCCATGAACACCTCACCTTCTGATATCCAGGATGAGAGAAGCTAACTCAGAGTTCCAGATCTGAATCAAGAGAGAACAACTTAGTATTTGCCTTTACAAAAGTCAAGGCAAAGTACAAATTCACTTTTACCATTCACATGTACTTTCCTAGCATACACTGGACATAACATGTCAACAATGTATAGAAGCCCTACATGTCCAATACAAATTGTTATCACAAACCATGTTTAAACTTACCAGAGTGGGGAGGAGGAAGAATTATTTATTTATTTATTTAACAGTTTTATATACCGAAGTTCTGGTAACAAAGTTACTAATCACTTCGGTTTACATTACAACAATAGATTGACAGTATTTAGAATAATGTCTTACAATGAACAGGATAAATAGAACTTGGAGAAAATAAAAATAATAACTTAAGGGTAATTATATACAAAGTAGTGGACCTTCCTGGAGATCAAAGCTTAGGTATTAAGTTTGAAATTAAGAGAATGCTTGGTTGAACAACCAGGTCTTTAGTCTTTTACTGAGGTAATTTGGCAGGGTCCTAATAGCCATCTTGGATGTGATATGGGTTGGTGATATGATCATATCCTTTCAGTCAGGAAATGAGAAACATCTATTGATTCCTGCAGTTTTATAGCATATAGTGTATTCACAAGGGTGATAATGTAGGGTTAAGCCAGTAACCTTAAAAAGGAGTGCACAACTGAACCAAACTTTGCAGGCTTGAGCTACACAAAATGGAAGTCAAGCCATGTGATGGCCTCTACAGTTTTAATACCTGTGAGAACTATACTGAGAAGAAGACTGCTATTCTTTGCATTGAACAATCTGTCTTCACCATGTAATTTTTCTGTTACTGCCTTGACAAACTGTATCTAGTCATGAAGCCCAGCATTATTCTCAGATGACTTACAACTCACACCATCATCTCCATAAGAGTATGCATATATGTACAAGCTAAGAATCTACCTTATAAATGGCCTGTGACCGACGGCCCGCAAATGCGCAGTAGAGCGCAGCTCTACTGCGCATGTGCGGGCAAGGACGTCGATCAGAAAAAAAAAATGGCGGTGGGGCCGCAGGAGCGGGAGGAGAAGCAGCGGCGCCGCGCGCGCGCGGTGCCGCTGCTTCTCCTCCCCAGATCTGCCGGCAGATCTCGGGGGGGGGAGGGTGTCACTCCCGCGCCCCCCGAGATCTGCCGGCAGATCTCGCGGGGGTCACTGCCGCGCGCGCGGGAGTGACACCCTCCCCGAGATCTGCCGGCAGATCTCGCGGGGGTCACTGCCGCGCGCCGCGGGAGTGACACCCTCCCCGAGATCTGCCGGCAGGAGCGGGAGGAGTCAATGGAGCCGGGTGAGGGTTGCGGGAAGTCGCGCTTACGGCGCCGGGAGGAAATGGAGGTGGGTGAAGGGAGGGACTGAGTGGGAGGGAGGGAGAGGGGGACTGAGTGAGTGGGAGGGAGAGGGGGGACTGAGTGGGAGGGAGTGAGGGAGAGGAGGGAGTGAGGGGAGAGGGGGGACTGAGTGAGAGGAGAGGGAGGGTGGAGAGGAGTGGGTGGGGGAGGGGGGGGGGTGAAGAGTGAGGGGAGAGAGAATGAGGGGGAGGTGAGAGACAGAGGGATGTAGCCCGTTTTAACGGGCTTTACGGCTTGTACATCATATTGGAAGTCCACTAATCCTATGTCAGTGGATTGTGCTAACATCCACTCAATATCCACTTTTAGATTTAAGATAGTTGGTATGTTTATCCAGCTAACTAGCTGAGTCACTATGTGGCTGAATAGTGCCCCCTATGTTTACCATATAAAAAAAAACATTCCATAATTTATGCTTTACAATACAACTCTTATTACCTACCTCTAAAAGGTGTAGACATTCTGCTTCCTTTACATCAATTTGAGATGCTTGCTATCTGATTTAAATAAGACAGATAACATTGGGCAACACATTTTCACAAAAGTCATGTTACGGAAATGAAATTAGTCAATTCTTATACATTTCCATGTGCTAAACATGAATGTGACTGTGAAAATGCAAAATTAGCTCTAGTTTTTTTGTAATATGCAATAATATAATTACATCTTGAATTGTATGCCAATAGTAGGAGACCTACGGTTAATACCGTTTGAAAAATGAAGTCATAGACTACGTCTTAGATTTCTTTGCTTGTCTCTTGTACACCTGTTCGGGAGCATCTCTGCAGACTGTCCAGCAGTAGTCAGCCAGCATGAATATTTCAAATGCTCACCCTTTCTGACTGGGCTTCATATAGTACACTGCTGACGTCAGCTTACTCAGCAGCAGCATGGCAGTTGAACTGCATTGCATCAGAAAATGATGTAATAAACTCTGGATGATGTTTGCATGATGGTATTATGCAATATGATGCAATATTACATCATTCTAGGCTTATTTACAGTCCTACTGGATAAATTTACATGACTAAACTTAGAAAGTGAACTATATTAAATATCTTCAAAACGAGAGCCAATAAAAACTTTTCATGGTCATATTCGTGTTCAGCACATCAAGATACTACAGAGTAGGACCTTTTTAGGTCAGTAACACTTTCATTGTTGCCCAGTGTAATCTGTAACTGTATGGAAACCCATACAGTACTGCAAAACATTAAAGGGACTATCTGTTATAGGAAATTTCACACAATAGAAATGGATACTTTCCTGTAGTTTTCTATTAAAGGGCTGCCTTTATAAAAGAGGCAGGATGAATACCAAAAATCAAAATACTGCAGAACTTTTAAAAGTGTTATTCTCAAGAAAACAAAAGTTTAGTTATGTGTAGAGATCCTATTAGATCTCAACTGAACATATTTGATTTCACATAGATTTGGGTGGAGGGGGGGGGGGGAACAGTACTAAGTCAGATTAGTTAGTATAGGTGTGTAGCTCCCTCATGTAGAAGATTGAGAATGGTGTATTCCTAGCCCATCTGTGTGATATTTCCTGTGTGATATTTCCTGTGTGATATTTTTAGTTGACTGTTCCAGAACAAAGCATGTCCAAGGCTGTTCCAAGATTTTATTTAGTTATAAGGAAGAAGACCATGGGGTCTCCTGGACTGAGATCTAGATGCAGAATGGAGAGAGAGCTTTCACCTTTTGAAGGACTATTTCTGAAAACTTGAGGACTAAGTCTGGAAACCTTGTAATTTTTGTGTTTTATTATTATTATTATTATTATTATTTAGATAGGAGTATTTGTACCCGTGCCATCTTATATTTTGGTCTCCCTTTTAATATTTTGTTTTAACATGCTTGAGCACTCACCCAGGGGCTCAGTGTATGCCATCTAGAGCAGTGGTATCTCTCAGCCAGAGAGCATGGGTGAACTTTAACTAGTTCTGGAGGGGAATGAAGATAATAGGAGAGTAAACCAAGTGCCCATTAGGTATCACATGAGTATTAAGGAGAAAAAAAGAACCACAGGAGTGGTAGGAGAGATTGGAACTTTGTCTATGGAATATGATCAAATTGGCTAAATAAATGATTTCCTATCAATTGGGAGGGTGCTTACCAACTGTCCCAAATTGATTGGTAAGGAAGAGAAATTTCACTTATTAATTGGAACTGGAAGTTACTCGTCAATATAAATTGAAAGACACACATTGGCAGAATCACCACGACATTGTGAGCCATGCTGTCAGGCCGAATTCCCAAGCCCCTGTAATTCCCTGCACCCCTTCCATGCCTCAATCCTAGGCAGCCCCCCACCCCTAAAACCATACTTGTGGAGTCCTGGGCAGAGGCTTCCTGCTGCTGCTGGAGCTCATGGGTGCATGATAGGGATGTGAATCGTTTTTTGACGGTTTAAAATATCGTCCGATATATTTTAAATCGTCAAAAATCGTTAGAAGCGCGATACAATAGGAATTCCCCCGATTTATCGTCAAAAATCGTAAATCGGGGAAAGGGGGAGGGCGGAAAAACCGGCACACTAAAACAATCCTAAAACCCACCCCGACCCTTTAAAATAAATCCCCCACCCTCCCGAACCCCCCCAAAATGCCTTAAATTACCTGGGGTCCAGAGCGGGGGTCCCGGTGTGATCTTTTACTCTCGGGCCTGCGGTGCGTTGTAGAAATGGCGCCGGCACTACCTTTGCCCTGTCATATGACAGGTCAAAGGTAGCGCTGGCGCCATTTTGTTTTTTGTCCCCCGACGTCAGGAGCGTAGGAGATCGCTCCCGGCCCCCCGCTGGACCCCCAGGGACTTTTGGCCAGCTTGGGGAGGCCTCCTGACCCCCACAAGACTTGCCAAATGTCCAGCAGGGGTCCGGGAGCGACCTCCTGCACTCGAATCGTTTTGCCGTACGGCCGGCCCCTGCATGTTATAAAATCGGGCATAGATTTGTGCGCATGCGTAGGTTAGAAAATCTGGCCCATAGGTCCTTCAGCCTCTCCTCATAAGTCTCATGATACAGACATCACACCATTTTGGTTGCCCTTCTCTGGACCACCTTCCCCCGTATCTATCTCTTTAGAGATAAGGTCTCCAGAACTGAACACAGTACTCCAGATGAGGTTTCCCCAAGGACATGTATAAGGGCAATATCACCGCTATTTCTTACTGGTTATTCCTTTCCCTATGCAGCCCAGCATTCTTCTGGCTTTAGCTATCACCTTGTCTCATTGCTTTGCCACCTTCAGATCACCAGATACTATTACCCCAAAGTCTCTCTCCCAGTCGTGTACATTAATCTTAAACCTAATCACATACAGCTATTCTGGATTAATGCACCCCAAATGCATGTGTTACGCCCGTCGGTCGCACTAATGTTCACCTCTTTCTTTGCTGCATTATCATCCTTTGGAAGAATGGCGGCCTCCGCCAGCCATCGCTGACCAGCCTGGCGTTCCCAGGACGGCGTGGACGCTGCGTACCACCATCTTGTTTCAGGAATTACTTAGGCGCGTGCGCTCGCATGGGTCACCTTTGTACACGTCATGGTGGGAACCTCAGGGGCGTCCCCTCCGGATGACGTCACTCATCTCTTGTACTTAAGCTGTCTGGCCCTTTGCTTCTACAAGTTAGCAAGGAGTTCCCTCGTTGCTGAATTCCGCTCCATTCTTGGACTTCCCATTCCAGATTCTACATTTGGCGTGAGACATTCTGGGTACCCGCTCCTTGGGGGCCCTACTTCATCTCTGTCTATCCGCTCCTCAGAGGGCCTTTCCACCTTGGACTTCTATCGCTCCCGCTTCCCAGGACCTCTACTGGAACTACCTCTTGTGAGTACTTAATTCTACAGGATCTCTTTTATCAAGCCTCATTGTGGGATCCTCTTCAGTGTACCCCGTGTAAACCGGCATGATGTGCTTCACGAATGTCGGTAAATAAAAGTTAATAAATAAAAAAAAAAAAAAAAAAAATGGACCACTACCGCTTCATCCCAAAAGGAACCACTCTGGTATGCCCTGCCTGCAGGTCATTTCCACACCATATCTACAGGAACCTCATCAGGGTCCCTGCACCTTAAGCCACCACCTCATCACTACCTCTCTGGCGTACCCGCTCCATGGGCCACTACCTGATCTACACATCTGAGGTATTTCTACACTACTGCAAGACTTCCTGGCGTGTATTTTGCTGGGTAGAATTTGATACTGATTTTTACATATGAATTGGATTTTAAATTGGTCTATCATGAAAGTTGAGACCTGTCGAAAAATGTTTTTATATAGTTTATGCTTTAGATCAGTCTGGTACTGGGAGAACGGTATTTAAAAGTATAAATAAAATAGAGTAGTTCTTGACATTCATTTGTAAATGATAGTAAAATGACTCATACACAGAATTTTAAAACATAATTTTCAAGGGCTGGAGGTGGTTCAGCAGCTATATATATTTAATAAATATATATATTTAAATATTTAAATTATACAGTTTATATTACATAATTTTATTAATTACAAGTAAGGGGGGAAGGAGGAGAATACCGGCTATTGCAGGAGTCCCAGGCGAGTGCTTATTGCTGTAAAGAGAAAGAGACATTCTATCTCCTCGTCGAGGGAAAGGAGGACGCGGCTGTGGACACGCCCCCAGGTGACGTCACTAGTGAGCACCCGGAACACCATAAAAACAGGCGCCTGTGGAGCAATAGTCGGGGGAAGGAGGAGAATACCGGCTATTGCAGGAGTCCCAGGCGAGTGCTTATTGCTGTAAAGAGAAAGAGACATTCTATCTCCTCGTCGAGGGAAAGGAGGACGCGGCTGTGGACACGCCCCCAGGTGACGTCACTCGTGAGCACCCGGAACACCATAAAAACAGGCGCCTGTGGAGCAATAGTCGGGGGAAGGAGGAGAATACCGGCTATTGCAGGAGTCCCAGGCGAGTGCTTATTGCTGTAAAGAGAAAGAGACATTCTATCTCCTCGTCGAGGGAAAGGAGGACGCGGCTGTGGACACGCCCCCAGGTGACGTCACTCGTGAGCACCCGGAACACCATAAAAACAGGCGCCTGTGGAGCAATAGTCTGGGGAAGGAGGAGAATACCGGCTATTGCAGGAGTCCCAGGCGAGTGCTTATTGCTGTAAAGAGAAAGAGACATTCTATCTCCTCGTCGAGGGAAAGGAGGACGCGGCTGTGGACACGCCCCCAGGTGACGTCACTCGTGAGCACCCGGAACACCATAAAAACAGGCACCTGCGGCGCATAGCCGCCGGCGCGCAGCCGAAGCCGCGCGCCAAAGGGGCGCGCCCCTGGTAAAGTTTTTGTTCCACAGAGGCTTACCATGGGGAGGAAACGGAAATCAAAGAACTGGACCTCCTCACCAACAACTCCAGTCGTAAGAAAAGGACCAATGGACAACCATATAATTCATATGGGTGAGTCCATTGTACGGGGGGATTCTGCAGGTAGCTCCTCTTTAGGGGTTACCCTGAGCCCCCGGTCCAGTCAACCCCCCCTACAACCTTTGAGGGAAGGTATTGGAGAGACACTAACATCTGAAAACTTACGGGTGGACCCCCTAGGGACTCTAGATGGGTGTGCCACCGGAGGGAATAGGATGTATGGTTTAAATGCTGAAGGGAGAACTGAAACTGCAAGTATTGATAAGGTGCCTTGCCCAATGGTATTACCAGAATTGACTGAAGAGGTAGATGAATGTAATATAGAACCAGAAAATGTTACTCTTTCTGATGTTTGGAAATTGTCAGCAAAAATAGATAAAAAACTAACTAGATCTGTAGTACAAATACATGAATTCTCGCTTCAGGTAAAGGCAAAATTTGAAGATCTTGATAATAGGGTTATGAGAGTAGAGCAAGTGGTTGAAACGTTGGGCCCACAGGTTAATACTATTACTGCTACCAATACCTCATTCATAAAAGACAATCTAATGCTACATAATCAGATTGAGCTATTGGAGAATGAATGTAGATCATTCAATTTAAGAATGTTGAATTTTCCCAAAACTAGATTATTGTCAGCAAGTGAATTGTTTAATAAATATGCTATGGAGATTTTATCCATTGAGAATGATAAATTACCAATATTATCAAGGTTATATTATTTACCTAGTAGAAGGATTACTCAGGTACAAGAGGAGGGGATGGATATGTTGAATAGTCCAGGGATCTCCACTTTTTTGGAGGATTCCATGGATATTATAAATACTAGAGCTACCTTGTTAGTCTCTTTTTCCTTAAAGAGAGATAAAGATAGCTTTTTTTCTAAATATTTTCAGGTCAAGGATCTTAATTTTTGTGGGCATAAAGTCCAAATTTTCCCAGATGTTTCCCGTGCTACTCAAGCACGTAGGAAACAATTTCTAAATTTGAGGAAACAGGCTCTTGATATAGGGGCCAGTTATTTTCTAAAATTTCCTTGTAAATGCCTAATAACTTTTCAGACTAATAAATTTATCTTTACTGATCCTACCCACCTGGAAAGATTCTTAAGGGATAAAACTCCACAATAGGAATAATGTTTTGTTAGGATTTAGGGTTGCATAAGGAATAGGCATGCAATAGCAATGGAAAACCCCCTTCCTACCCTTGATGTGGACTAGGAATGTTATGTAATATGATATATGTGAAATTACCTTTTTTGTTATTTAAACTTCTTTACTTTTCTTGATTATTGCATTTGTGAAAAGATGTTATAATTCAATAAAAATATTAAATTATAATTACAAGTAAAACTATTCTATATTATTTATTATCATTATGTTAAATTGTCATCCAGTTATAATGTTCCATATGTACCACTGTTCTATGTAAAGCCCCCTTATCTCTGTTGGGCAGTTTATCGTTATATGTAAACCGGAGTGATTTATAGTCTCTATAAGAACCTCGGTATATAAAAATTAAAAATAAATAAATAAATAAATATATTGCTATGCTGAGTACCTAGAGTGGATTCTTAGGCCCGACTCCTATTCTAAAGCCCAGCTGGGTCATATAAAAAATGATTTTTGGTATTCTGTGTGGATTTTATTATTCAGTACAAGATAATACAAAGATTCAAAATCAGCATAGTCAGCAATCAATTTCTATATTTCTGAGCATGGACTCAAGCTGTGTAGTGAAATGTTTTATTCAGTATTGCTTAAACATCATAGAAATTAACACAATTGCAGTTATTACAAATAAGAATTACACAAGCTTTTAATATTGTTGCCCATTCTGTGACTGCAGGAAAAAGACAGTAATCAGGGCCTTAATATCTGTGGATCAATATCTCGGCATTAATTCCTTGCTATTTAAGGATTAAGTAATTTTATTGGCATATTAATATACTTTACATACGGGCCGATGCAGTACAGTGCGCTCCAATGGAGCGCACTTTAGCCGGGTTTTGGACGCAATATCAACCGATATCGCGTCCAAAACGTGCGTCCAACCCACCCGAACCTAATGGCGCCCACAACATGCAAATGCATGTTGATGGCCCTATTAGGTATTCCCGCGCGATTAAGAAAGCAAAATGTGCAGCCAAGCCACACATTTTGCTTTCAGAAATTAGCACCTACCCAAAGGTGGGCGCTAATTTCTCAGGGAACCGGGAAAGTGCACAGAAAGGCAGTAAAGACTGCTTTTCTGTGCACCCTCCGACTTAATATCATGGCGATATTGGGTCGGAGGTCCCGAAAGTTTAAAAAAGTAAAAAATAGAAAAATAAAAAAATTTAAAATGGGCTGGCGGGTCGAAAACCGGATGCTCAATTTTGCCGGTTTCCGAACCCGTGGCTGTCAGCGGGCTCGAGAACCGATGCTGGCAAAATTGAAGGTCGGCTGTCAAACCCGCTGACAGCCGCCTCTTTTTACCACTGGGCCTAATTTAAATAAATTAAAATACTGTATCGTGCGCACAGGAGAGTGGCCTGTGCGGGCGCCGTGAGAGCAGGCACTTGCCCACGCTCCCGCGATTTTACTGTATCGGCCCAATAGAAAATAAAGGTGAACAAACAAGTTAAACACTGGAATTTGTAGCCAGGGGATGTGGTTAGTGCAGTTAGTGTTGCTGGGTTTAAAAAAGGATTGGAAAAGTTCTTGGAGAAGTCCATTACCTGCTATTAATTAAGTTGACTTAGAAAATAGGCACTGCTATTACTAGCATCAGTAGCATGGGATAGACTTAGACTTGGATTTTGGGTACTTGCCAGGTACTTGGATTGGCCACTGTTGGAAACAGGATGCTGGGCTTGATGAACCCTTGGTCTGACCCAGTATGGCAATTTCTTATGATCTTCTTCTTATGATCTTACCCCGCTCTGTGGGCCTCTACCAGATCTTCACATCTGAGGTATCACACTTGGGTACACCCCTCTGCTCAGAACTTTACTGCATCTCCCACTCTGTGGGTTGTGCCTTTCTCTTCTTTTAATAAAAACTGTTCCACAGCTGGGTCTGACATCACTGAGACCATGCCTATCGACAGTGAGGCTCACAGGGCTCCTCCCTATGGGCAAAGACACTTCTTACCTCGGCCCAGGGGTTCACACTTTTACAAAACATAACAGCATGATTCTTCACTTCTTCACATTGAATCACAGCTACCAAATCTTTGACCACTCTTTAAGCTTTCTTAAATCACTTTTCATTCTCTGTATTCCTTTAAGCGTGTCCATTCTGTTGCAGAACTTAGTATCATCTACAAATAAACAAACTTTACCTTCTATCCCTTCCGCAATGTCACTCACAAAAATATTGAACACAAACTTTTCCAAAACCGATCCTTGTGGCACTCCACTTGACACCATTCTCTCTTCAGAGAAGGTTACATTTACCTTTATATTCTATCTCCTGTCAGTCAACCAGTTTGTAATCCACTTCATCACCTTGGTACCCACTCCCAAACTTCTTATTTATTCACAAGTCTCCTTCAGCTTTGCTGAAATCCAAGTAAATTATACCCAGCACTCTTCCTTGATCCAGTTCTTTTTTTGCCCAATCAAAAAAGTAAATTAGTTTTGTCTGACAGGACCTCCCTTGGTGAATCTATGCTGCCTCAGGTCCAGCCACCACCAGACCGGAGATAGTTCACTATCCTTTCCTTCAGCAGCATCTCCATTAATTTTCCCACCACTGAGGTGAGCCTGACCAGCCTCCTCTCTGCTACCACTCTCTTAACGTAGGACCACACTTGCTCTTCTCCAGTCCTGTGGCACGACATGAATACTTAAATAAGCCAAGAGTGTAGGAAATTATTTTTTTGTAGGTTAGAAGTAGTCAAACTGATAGGTCAAAAAGGGCCAAGCACAAAATATTATTCTGTGTGCCGGAAAGACATGATACATTGCAGTTTTTTATTAGAATATATTTTAGAGACAATTTACACCAAACTGAACTATAGCCAAGCTGTTATCCTTCAGTGAACTACAGATGTATAGATAAAGTTTAAAAGATTCATTTCTATTGGTATTCCATGGTGAAAATCTGTTTTGCCAGGTGGAATAATGAGCAAGCTATGCTTCAGAAGTCCTATATAAAGTTATAAAGATTATTTGACCTTCTGTATTCTCTTCTATAAATGCAGCTTATGAAAGGTAAAATGCTTTCTATAACCCAACCGTTTGTTCTTGCTTTATGAAAAAAAAAACTTGCTATCTATAGTTAAGATTTCAGTTAATATGATTTTGATCTATGACTCAAAAGTAGCTCAGAGTGTCTAAAATGTGAGATATTTGCCCTGATTTCTCAGTCTGAGATTTTCAGAATTCTTTTTTTTATCCCATGAAATTCTAGTTATTTATTTGTTTATTTGTACAGTTTTTATATACCGTTGCACAGAAACTATTTCTATCTCTACGGTTTACATAGATCACATTTTAAGAACATGATAAAAGGAAGGAGGAGGAGAAGGAGGAGAAGTCCATTAATGGCTATTAATCAATTATACTTAGGGAATAGCCACTGCTATTAATTGCATCAGTAGCATGGGTTCTTCTTAGTGTTTGGGTAATTGCCAGGTTCTTGTGGCCTGGTTTTTGGCCTCTGTTGGAAACAGGATGCTGGGCTTGATGGACCCTTGGTCTGTCCCAGCATGGCAATTTCTTATGTTCTTAAGAAAATTAAAAATACAATATCAATTAAAAGCATTAAAATAGAAACAAAAATTAACATTAAAAAGGATAAGGTTAGAAACACAAACATTATCATATAAAAGGCATGGATTAAACTTCATTAACCATTTCAAAGGCTTGTCTAAAAAGCCATGTTTTAAGATCTTTTTTAAACCTCTTCAAGTTTTCTTGTAACCGTAACTCTGAGGGCAATTTGTTCCAAAGAGTCGGCCCAGCAATAGAGAGAGCCTGAGCTCTGACTTCGCTTAGATGTGTGGACCTGACTGTTGGGATTGACAGAAGTGCTTTATTTGTCGACCTTAGGTTGCGTTGAGGGACATGTAATTTTAGTGTAGAGTTTAACCAAGCAGACATGTCATTATATAATATTTTATGAATAATATATAAAGCTTTGTAAATTATCCTGCTTTCAACCGGTAACCAGTGTAAATCCCTTAAAACTGGTGTAATATGATCCATTTTTCTAGTGTTCGAAAGGATGCAAGCAGCTGTATTTTGAAGAGCCTGTAAAGGACGGAGTGTTGCTTTTGAGAGTCCTAACAGGGTGGAATTACAATAATCAAGACCGGTCAATACTAATGCTTGGAGTATTGTTCTAAAGTTTTCCTTAGAAAGATAAAATTTCAACCGTTTTAGCATCATCAATTTGCTAAAACCTTCATTAACTGTCTTCGAAATATGAGCCTTAAAATTTAATTAGTAGTCTATGATTATTCCTAGATTCCTAGTTGTATCTACTAATTTATAACTGACACTATCATACATACTCAATATTCTCTTAGCTCTCAAAAGTTCTGGGATATGTGGCCTAAATCTAAACAGTGTCCCCCTTGGCAGAGACCTTATCCCGCTGTCATGGTTTAAGCTGGTGGGGTGATCAAGGTTGCTGTGTTACAAGACCTCTAGAAGGAACCTCACAGGGTGGGCTGTTCGATGCCTTCTTCCCTCCTGGGTCTCCTGCACAACAATGGGGTCCAGAACCCACCCAGGGGCAGGGAGGGGAAGCAGGGAGAAATTTAGGATAACCGTCCTGAAGGAGGATGTTACCTGGTGTACCTTGGAAATAAACAATTGCTGACGAGCAAGTTTAACAAGTTTATTTTTATCACAAAGAAAAGGATTAGAAGTAATCTTGTAGTAAACAATACAAGTATTCAAGTTCTTTAACGTGTACTTTTGGAATAATACTTCAACCATAGACAATTAGACAATAATTAGAAATTGCAAATACTTTTCAAATTTTCTTTTACAATAATAGTGCAAAAAATATTAACTAGTCTCTTGTTTCCAAGAACTTACTGCTGGATTCAGATCTAAGTCAGGTAAATATTACTTTTATTCTTTTGTGTATTGGTCTTCACTTTACTCTGTATTTAAACTTCAGATCTGTATTATAAGAAATTAAGGCTTTGTGGGTGTTTTCCAGGCTCTTCTAAAAATCAAGAGTTTCTCTTATGGTAAGTATCCTCTACTTTCTTTTTGCCTTTTATGTTTGCTGTTCACTTTCAGTTGTATGTGCCTTTGTGTTGCTTTCCTACTGAGCTCAATTAGATTCTGCTAGCTTGCTAGTCTGGCCAGACCTAAGGTGTGATTTTCTTTGTAGGTGTATGCAAACATTTATCTGGGATTCAAGCTCAGTCTGTTGTGATGCAGTCTCTGATGTAGTGATCTCTGGTACAGCAACCGTCTTTTCCAGGTGATGGGTCCTGAGATCCTTGGCATCCGGTCTTCCTCTGTTGGTGTCTGCCTCCAGAGAGCTACCTACTACCTAATTATACTAACTCAGAAACAAAGACTACCTCCCTGACAACGAACTATCTTTCAAAAGCTAAATGTCTTTCTGCTGCTGTCTAGCTAAAGAAAATAAATAATAATCAGGAAATCCTTGTCTTTATTTTCAGGGGAACAGCAGTATCCTTTCAACAAAAAGGAAATCCCACTTCCCTTTATTTAGAACAGGCAAAAAAATGACTGCATTCCTGTTCAGTTGCTTCTACTATTAACTACTCTGTCCCTCCTTTTCTTTATCTTCGGGGCACAGGAGTCTCTCTGGGATCTGAAATCAAAACTTCTTTTTTTTTTTTTTTCATTTTCTCTTTCACATCTTCCAGGGACACAGCAACTCGGTAATAGCAGTGTTACTGGTTTCTGCATGTTACATATGGGTGCAGGCTCGCTTCACCACAAATATTTTTGGGGCTTAACAGAACCGACAACCAGCACTTCTGCCTCCTGCAAAAACCTCCTGCTTTCTGCTTAATCCCCATGTGGAAAATCTCTTTCTCCCAGAGTAAATCTTTGCTCCACTGATCTTACTATAAAATAGTGCCACTTTTAAAAAGCTTTACTTTCCCTGGAACTGCCACTCTCAGCCTTCATGGTGGCAGGGCAGACGTGTCAGCTATTTAATTTTCCTTATATTTTAAAATAACTACACTGTTCTAAAACAAAGCTCCTGGGGCTAGTCACCTTTCTTTTAATGCTCCATACACTAGGCAAATTACTTAAAAAAATCATGATACCACTCGTTATGCTTTTGAATTGTACAATATACATACAGGGTGCATTCAGGAAAACCTGGACTGGAGTCCCAGCACAGGGGCTTTCCCTGGCCATATAAACATAACAAACGAGCCTTGCAGAAATGATGGGGGCTTTCCCTGGTCACCCCAACACTTTAATCTGGTCCAAGCACTTAATTTTAAACTTTTTTCTCTGGGGACTACCTGGACTTGCTTACCAGGATTCACTTTTCTCCCCATGGCCCTCTCTCACACAGCCAAACAGCAGAGGCTACCCCACCATCTCTTGCTGCTATCCTTGCTGTGCTCTGTGCTCTGATGTTGATGTGCCTTTATCACTTCTGGGGTGGGGGGGGGGGGGGAATGTGCATCCTGTCACTGAGGGGCTGTGGTATCTTGTCATTAACATAGAAGTTTGGTAAGTGCCCTCTGCTGCTCATCTTCCACCCCCCCCCCCCCCCCCCACACACACACAATTATTTTAATCTGTTTTAGCTTTGTTTTACTATGAACCCCTAAAGACTGCACAGCGGAGACGCTTCTCGTCGCACCATGCCCGCAGTGAAACGCACAACCATCTTGATTTACTAACATTTGCAACGCAAACGGAACCTAATGCGCAGTGACGTACTGACGTTCTCACACACTAACATTTAGTGAAACGTAACTCCATTTTGGAATAATAATTTGTATTGTATTAATACGAACGCCGCCGTAAAATGTATAACCCATCAATTAAATGACGAAACAATAGTCTGATCATAAGCTACACCTACTAAAGACCACGCTAGCTATTGCTTGTTCAGCAGTTTGTAAATTGTTTGTTCAGCAAAACCAGAACGCATGTGTGAAAGATAAGAGCTGTAAAAGTGTATAAAGGTTTGCTCCAAAGGGGGCGTGGCATGCAGTTGTACTAAGCCGTTGTCTTAGCTGCATCTTGCTGGCAATAAAAGTTTATCTTTACGGATCAGTTGTCTGGGCCTCCTTACTGACGAAAAAGAGACGGTTACATTGGCGAGCCAGCCAGGAGGTACCGGAGACGCTATTTTAGCTCTCCAGAAGGTCCGGTAGTTTGGTGGCGGAGCAGTCCCCCAGACTTACCTGGTGAGTGGCCACCGCTGAGTTCAGCGATCAGGTTTCTGAGGGGACCGTTCCACAGAAATTCTGCTGGGACCTCTGGGTTGATGATCCGGGAAGAAGGCTTTCACGATGATCGGAAGACCCCTGCAGGCGAGTATTATGGGTACATGGAAATAAGTAAAGAATAGATAAGGAAATAACCGGTCCATCATCGGCGGACCGAGGGGGCCTTGATCACACCCCACGCAGTGTGCTAGTAGGAATTACGTTCCGAAGACCACGCGCATGAACAGGAAAAATTACAAGTAAAGCATATGTTAGTGGGAATAGGTTTCTTGTTGTGTGAAAGAGAGTGAATGGCCTCGCAGTTCTAGGCCGGGCTGACCGCGTCCTAGTCGGGGCGATTGTGAACCTTTTGTGTCTGACGGATACGGACCCCTTACCTAGCCGTCTTCCCTTCCCTTCTTTGTCTGTGAATTCTATCCTGATGGGAGGGGGCGGTTCGACTCCATTAAAAGTCATGACGGAACACTATAGCGAGGTGTTCGATGACCATAAATGTACAAAGCCCGGAATGATTCAACGATGCACCCATAGGTGGCCCAGTTTGTGTGTAAATTGGCCTCCGGCAGGAACTTTCAATTTCCAAACGGCCACAAGGGTCCAGAAAATAGTTATACGAGAAGGGAATCCGGGTTGCCCTGAGGATATACCGTACATAACCGCTTGGATTGCAGTTATTGAAAATCCTCCGGCGTGGGCAAAAAAGCTAGTAGAGGGAGCCGCCCTTGTAATGGTAACTCAAGTACGCAAGATGGGGGACCGGAAGTCCCCAAACCGGAAGAGAAGGGGAAAGGCGGCCATATTGGAACCTAAAGAGCATGCGTCATCAGCGGCGGCCATATTTGTAGTGCAAGGGAGTTCACGGACTCCAGAAAAAAAAATTAAACCCTTGCCGTCCGCAGCACTGCCCGACGCTGAAAATATCTTGCCGCCACCATATGCCCCTAGTTGCCCCCTCACATATCCTACGCCACCGAGTCCCCAAGTCCCCTCCAATGCGCAAGCCGATCCTAGAGTGGCACCGGCTCATGAAGAACAACGAGAAGAACAACCTGAAGCGGCAACCGCAAAGGTAGAAAGCGGCAGCGAGCCGTCCGCGGCCGACAGAACTCGCAGTAAAACTCAAGCCGCAACAAGTTTACAATTACCAATTAGAGAAACATCAACCGTAGTTCCTGTAGTCCCGACTGAGGAAAACGAATATCGCACTACGCAAACAATAAAACTATTCACTTACATACCTTTTACATCCAGCGATCTTTTCAATTGGAAACAGCTTGGGCCATCATACGCTGAAAAACCAGAACAGATGATAGACTTTTTACGGGGCATTTTCGCAGCCCACAATCCCAACTGGGCTGACGTTCGGCATCTAGCCTCCATTCTTTTTACCACAGAAGAACGCCGACAAATACAATTAAAAATGGAAGAGGCAGCCCGATTAGGAGCCGGGTCAGATGGACGTCCCGACGACGCAGTGAGAGACTTAGCCCCGACTGCAGACCCCAACTGGGATTTCCAGACCGCGGCAGGGCGGGAGCGCATCGCCGCCTATCAGATTGCGTTTCTTGAAGCCTTAAAGAAAGGAAAGCAGAAAGCTGTGAACATGGGAAAAATCAAAGACGTGGTGCAAAGGAGAGACGAGTCTCCCGGAAACTTTTTGGAGCGATTGATGGATGCATATCGTCAATACAGCCCGTTTGATCCAGAGGATCCCAAGTATCAATCCATTATACTGATGAGCTTCGTTGGGCAGTCCTGCCCAGACATTCGCCGGAAGTTGCAGAAACAGGAAGGGTTTGAGGGAATGAATATCAGCCAATTAAAAGCCATGGCCGATAAAGTTTATGTAAACCGAGAACCGGATGGAGACATGAAGGAAAAGAAAGAAACTAGAAAGTTAAGAGAAAGTGTCAGTTTGTTAGCCGCAGCGTTGGAAGAAACTAATTTCGGGAACCCGTCCAGGCAGTATCACGGGTATCCCAGACTCCGAGGAAGAGGCAGATTGCCCTCTAGAGGGCTGCCAAGAGGACGAGCAAATAGAGGAGGATTGTCTAGAGGCGGAAGAATGCCATTGGGAACCAATCAATGCGCATATTGTAAACAAGAAGGGCATTGGAAGGCTGAGTGTCCGGAGTCCCTGCATACAAGGCAGGAAGGATATACTCCGTCCAAACCTAAGGAAGCAGAATGGCAGATGGCCGTAGGCGAAACTTCCGGTGAAGACAGTGAAGCATGACTAAGCAGGGGAGAACTTCCCATTGACCCCCTGGTGGAAATAAGAGTAGGAGCTGAAACATTTAAAGGATTGTTAGACACGGGGGCGCAAAGATCTGTAATGACCACAGCCATCACTACACCAACTTCGAAAAACATCTCCATAGTTGGAGCCTCTGGAAAGCCACTAGTCGCCCCCTTTCTCCAGAAACGGCAGGTGACCGTTGGAGGACAATTAGTATCCCATCAATTCCTTTACGTGCCAGGGTGCCCAGTACCACTCATAGGGAGAGACCTCTTGTGTAAATTAAGAGCTACCTTGCAATTCGAGCCCACCGGTGAAATCAAGGCATCCTTTGCTAATAATCCAGTCTCTCTCATTTGTCCACTCCAAGAGGAATGGAGGCTACATCTCCCCGTTGTCGAACAAATCACTCAACATCAATATGAAGTGAATACTCCCCTCAACGAACAACGAAGACAGTTAATGGATAACGTGCCCAAGGTGTGGTCCGAACAGAACCCGGGAGGAATAGCTATCGACGCTACCCCCATATGGATAGAAATGAAACAGAATGCACAGGTGATCAATCAACCTCAATACCCCATTCCATATATGGCCTGGCAGGGAATTCAGATACACTTGCAAAGACTGTATGATTTGGGTATTCTCAGGCGAATCCGATCTGTGTGGAACACCCCTCTGTTGCCCGTAAAGAAACCCGGTTCTTCTGATTACCGACCTGTACAAGATTTACGGAAAGTGAACAATCAAGTAGCAGATCTAGTAGCCCTCGTACCAAATCCATACTCAATCTTGGCTCAAGTTTCCCCTACATCCAAGTGGTACAGTGTTATTGATCTCAAAGATGCTTTCTTCTCCGTTCCAGTAGCAGAAGAATGCCAGAAGATCTTTGCCTTCACATGGGAAAATGCACAAACTGGAATCGAGCAGCAGTACACATGGACTCGCTTACCGCAAGGATTTAAGCACTCACCCACGATGTTCGGGGAGCAACTGGCAAAAGACTTGAAGATGTACCAAGTCATGTATGGGCCAGTAATACAGTATGTGGATGACCTTCTGTTGTTTCGTGAAACGTATCACGAATGTGCAGTAGCCACTCTCCACCTGCTAAAGACGTTGTACTCAAAAGGATACCGTGCAAGTAAAAAGAAGGCGCAAATTTGTGAACTGGAAGTAGAGTACTTGGGCTTCCAAATCCGGGAAGGTACCCGTTGTCTTGGAATATCCCGTACCAGTTCAATACGAGGTCAACCTGTACCCACTTGTAAGAAAGAGCTCCGAGCGTTCCTTGGAGCTGCTGGATATTGCAGGCTGTGGATTGCTAACTATGCTGTTATTGCCCAGTCCCTGTACGACAAGCTGCGGGGAAAGGAGGCAGAATCTCAGCCTTTTCAGTGGGAAAAACATGAACTAACAAGCTTAAAACAACTAAAAGATGCCTTGAGTGAACCCCCTGCTCTGGGATTGCCAGATGTCATGAAACCATTTCATCTATACGTTGATGAGAAGAAAGGAATGGCCATTGGGGTATTGACTCAAACTCTAGGCTCATGGGAGCGACCTGTTGCATATCTGTCAAAAGGAATGGACAATGTTGCAAAAGGATGGCCAGGTTGTCTTCGAAGCATTGCGGCTGCATGCTTACTCATTCCAGAAGCAGTTAAATTAACCTTTGGTCAAACCCTGAACGTAACAACTCCTCACACCATTCAAGGACTACTAGAAACGCATGGACCAAAATGGATGACTAACTCACGTCTTGTAAAATACCAAGCTTTACTGTGTGAAACACCTGAAATTCAGATACAAGACAGTAAAAATTTGAACCCGGCCACTCTTATGCCGGCACCTGAACCAGTTGCCCATGACTGTGAAGAAATCATGACCACCGTACACTCCAGTAGACCAGACCTGAGAGATCAACCTTGGCAAGGGGCATGGACTCTATTCACTGACGGAAGTAGCCAAATTGTTGATGGAATTCGGGTCGCTGGCTATGCTGTAGTCTCTGAGGATGACATCATTGAAGCTGAATCCCTACCTCCCGGGACTTCAGCACAAAAAGCTGAACTAATCGCTCTCACTCGAGCTCTGCAATTGGCAGAAGGACAGACTGTGAATATCTACACAGATTCCAAATATGCTTTCCTCACCATCCAAGTACATGGAGCCTTATACAAAGAACGAGGATTTCTCACCGCCGAAGGAAAGCAATTGGCTAATGCGTCCGAAATACATCAACTGCTAAATGCTGTATGGGCACCACAGAAAGTAGCTGTTATGCATTGTAAAGCCCACACAGGAAAATCAGATCCTGTGGCAAAAGGAAACCAATGGGCAGATAAAGCAGCGAAAGAAGCAGCCCGTGCACATTTATCAAACACCTCAATTACAACCTATCCACTTCTACAATTCCCAACAGAAACTCCTGCCTATTCTACGGAAGAAAATGATTGGGCACAGACTGAGAAGCTCCACAACCGCGATGGCTGGTGGATTCTGCAAGATAACAAAATATGGATACCTGAAGCATTAGCTTGGACTATTGTCAAGGAAGCCCACAACAAAACCCACCTGGGTCGAGATGCATTAATAAAACTGTTGGGAAAAACGTACTACATCAATAAAATCGTACAATTAACAAAACATGCTATCAGTCAATGCATCACATGTGCAAGAAACAATCCTAGAACCGGACCTGGTCCTATACCTGGACATATTCTAAGAGGGACTACACCATTTCAAGTTTGTCAAATTGACTTTACTCACATGACTCCGTCTAAAGGCTATAAAGCAATGTTGGTGGCAGTCTGTACTTATACTGGCTGGATCGAAGCAACACCGACACGAACCGAGACTGCTAAGGAAGTTGTGTCTCTGCTCCTTCACCAAATCTTACCACGCTACGGATTACCAAGGCAAATAAATTCAGACAATGGACCAGCTTTCACCAGTGAAGTCATTCAAAAACTGAGTCGAATTCTGGGTATCAAATGGCATCTGCACTGCGCATGGCGACCACAAAGCAGTGGAGCTGTTGAACGGGCTAACAGAACTCTGAAAAATCAGATAGCTAAATTATGCCAAGAGACAAGGACCAAATGGCCAGATATTCTACCTTTAGCTTTGCTGCATGTCCGGTGTAGTCCAAGAAGATCCGGTCTGACCCCTTATGAAATGATGTATGCAAGACCTCCACCTCTCCCATCTTTTCCTGAATCGCTGCAGATGCAAGGGGAGTTGTCCCTTAGTAACCAGCTCAAAGGACTATATAACACAGTCATTGCCATCCAGAATTACACCTGGGACATTGAACCAATTGTCTTGCTGACCCCAGTTCATCCATTTCAAATTGGAAATTCTGTATGGGTAAAGGACTGGGATGAATCAGATTTCCTCAAACCGCGATGGAAGGGTCCATACACAGTGTTACTAACTACTCCTACTGCTGTAAAGGTCTCTGAATGCCCTTCATGGATTCACTGGACCCGCTTGAAACCTGCTGCCTCCAATTGGCAGGTCTCCAGTATAGGAGACAACAAGTTAAAGTTCACTTACAACAGGCAGCAAATTAGTCCAGTGTAAATGACTTCAGTACTTTACCATAAGAGTACTAACATATACATTTTTCTTCCTTTCAGAATCAATCAACTGATCTCCCAACCAGGCAAAGCATAAGTTGCCTACCAAATACCACCTGCCATGAGACACAGTCTTTTACAAGTCGTTCTACTAATCTCATGTTCCTCAACTACATCTCTTGTCCTGCCACTAAGCAAGAACTGCACAGAATGCATCAAATCAATCCGTACTACAACTCCAGATGGATTCCAGGTTGTCTCCACCATTATACACCAATCTCAGCCACCCACTTCTTGTGCAACGCAACCTGCATGCTCACTAAATACTACTCAAGGATATCAGGCATTTCACCGATGCCTAGAGGGTGACAAGGTCATTTGTCACACGCCAACAACTCCCAAGTACTACAACATCACCCTAACTGCTGGATTGCCAAAAAGCTATACCTCCAATATAGTTCCCGAAGGAAAGGGAATCCTGTATTATATCAACTCAACAAAAATTCTCATGGGAAGTGGGTCAAGCGTTACCATCACTTTCGACGCATGCGAAGCAATTGATAAACATCCAAATGCCCTTCATTGTGGATCTCAATCCTGGAAAGACTCCTATGTTCACAACCACAAGTACCTTTGCCCGTACAACCGAGCCGCCAACCCATCCAGTTGGGCACCGTGTCAAGGGGACCTGATTTTGTCAGGTTGGGCTCTAGTATGTGACTATACAGGAGGAGGCTATCATGGCTGCCACGGCATTGGCAGATTAACAGCAGTAACTGGTAATATTGTTTCCGTGCAATGGCCAATACTTGGTGAAGGATCCCCCTGGCAAGATACTTGGGGATTTGGCATCGACGGAACTGGGAAAGATCCAATGACTTATATCACGATCACCCAGCGTAGAGACAAGCCTCGCCCAGTTATTCACCAGACAACTGTGGTTGGTTATCAATCCTTCTTTGATGAGATATCCCATGTATCAGAAGAATTGAAAAAGTATGCCTTCTCAAATCAAGCAAAGAATATGTTTGTGAATCTGGCTGAGAACATAGCTCTCTCTCTCGAAGTTAAAAATTGCTTTGTCTGCGGAGGCACAGGCACAGGAGAGCAATGGCCTTGGGAAGCCAAAGAGGTCTTCCAGACCGACATCGACCACTTAAACACAACTATATCCTACAAACGAAAGACGCATCCATACGAGTGGGCTCTCCAAACAGACAATGTATATCACGACAACATTCCCGAATCTACACCACCTCTGTTGGCAATTCACCATGTACGGGAGTCCTAACTGCCAACATAACCAAATTCACCTGGTGGCAAACAGAGAATTTGACTATGCCCACTGTTTTATGGACAGAACCAACTTTAAACAAAACATGGACTGCTGCTGGGGTGCCAACCACTCTCTTCGCTGCTCCAGATGGATACTACTTTGTTTGTGGCCGGAGGGCTTATGAACAGTTACCAGTCAACTGGTATGGCACCTGTTTCCTGGCCACCATTCGGCCCAGTTTCTTCCTTTTACCAATCACCGCTGGAGAAACATTAGGTGTACCTGTCTATAGCCCTATGAAGCCAAACAAGCGTCGTAGAACTACTAAAGTTTCTATTGGAGATTGGAAAGATCAGGAGTGGCCTCCTGAAAGAATTGTACAATACTATGGCCCTGCCACTTGGGCTGAAGATGGTTCTTATGGATATAGAACTCCAATCTATATGTTAAACCGCATCATCCGACTGCAAGCAGTGTTGGAACTCCTGACCAATGATTCTGCCTTGGCTCTCAATATCCTCGCCAAGCAGAACACCAAAATTATCACAGCTGTATATCAAAACCGATTAGCCTTGGACTACCTCCTAGCTCAAGAAGGAGGTGTGTGTGGCAAATTTAATCTTTCTAATTGTTGTTTACAGGTTGATGATAAAAGTAAAGTCATCGAAGAGATCACTGATCGAATGATCCGTCTAGCCCACGTTCCTGTGCAAACATGGACCGGTGTCCTTGACTGGACTGGCTCCTTACCAAATTGGCTTACTTCGATACCAGGACTCAAAGATATACTCATTCCTCTGCTGTTTTTTATTCTATCTTGCATTTTATTCCCTCTCTGTTTACCTCTCATTTTCAGAAATCTACGATCCATGATTGAAACCATAGCCGATCGCAGAGCAGCTTCTCATGTCATGATGATCAATAAGTATGTGTCTATTTCCACATTCCCCACTTCTAATGAATCATCTGATTCTGATGTCACATTTGATTCTGATGACGAAGAAGATTATGTTGATACTAAACTGTAACTGACCACGTTGGACCATCTGGTTGCTAGGTTAAGCCGGGCTACAAAAGGGGGTGACACCATTAGGGTCCACCCGTCTCAAACCCGTGAAGAAACCAACGACCTGGCAACCTTTTAGGGTCCACTGAAACTTCTATGTATTAATTTTTGCTTCTCGTTTCAGTTACTAAACAGCTATGAATGATACTTCTACTTCCCATCACCGTTGAAGTATCAAAGGGGGGAATGAAGGAGTTCGATTCCATGAACCCCTAAAGACTGCACAGCGGAGACGCTTCTCGTCGCACCATGCCCGCAGTGAAACGCACAACCATCTTGATTTACTAACATTTGCAACGCAAACGGAACCTAATGCGCAGTGACGTACTGACGTTCTCACACACTAACATTTAGTGAAACGTAACTCCATTTTGGAATAATAATTTGTATTGTATTAATACGAACGCCGCCGTAAAATGTCTAACCCGTCAATTAAATGACGAAACAATAGTCTGATCATAAGCTACACCTACTAAAGACCACGCTAGCTATTGCTTGTTCAGCAGTTTGTAAATTGTTTGTTCAGCAAAACCAGAACGCATGTGTGAAAGATAAGAGCTGTAAAAGTGTATAAAGGTTTGCTCCAAAGGGGGCGTGGCATGCAGTTGTACTAAGCCGTTGTCTTAGCTGCATCTTGCTGGCAATAAAAGTTTATCTTTACGGATCAGTTGTCTGGGCCTCCTTACTGACGAAAAAGAGACGGTTACACATACACTAGGCAAATTACTTAAAAAAATCATGATACCACTCGTTATGCTTTTGAATTGTACAATATACATACAGGGTGCATTCAGGAAAACCTGGACTGGAGTCCCAGCACAGGGGCTTTCCCTGGCCATATAAACATAACAAACGAGCCTTGCAGAAATGATGGGGGCTTTCCCTGGTCACCCCAACACTTTAATCTGGTCCAAGCACTTAATTTTAAACTTTTTTCTCTGGGGACTACCTGGACTTGCTTACCAGGATTCACTTTTCTCCCCATGGCCCTCTCTCACACAGCCAAACAGCAGAGGCTACCCCACCATCTCTTGCTGCTATCCTTGCTGTGCTCTGTGCTCTGATGTTGATGTGCCTTTATCACTTCTGGGGTGGGGGGGGGGGGGAATGTGCATCCTGTCACTGAGGGGCTGTGGTATCTTGTCATTAACATAGAAGTTTGGTAAGTGCCCTCTGCTGCTCATCTTCCACCCCCCCCCCCCCACACACAATTATTTTAATCTGTTTTAGCTTTGTTTTACTTTGCTTTCTTTTATTTTACTTTTCTGCCTGCCCCTGCAGTGCTATAACCTGGCCCCTTTAAGAGTCCAGGCTATGACATCATTGTTGCTGGGCTGCTAAAGTGAAACTAAACCAGCAGCTCTGCTTGATCTCCTGTAATCTCTGGCAGCAACAGCCTTTCTAGCCTGTCTCAAACACTAGGGGAGGGACAGCACCTAAACAAAAGAACAACATGCTGTCTCTGCCTAGCCCTGCTCCTTCAGCAGCCCAGGCAGCTTTTATTTAATTTTTTACATTTTTTTACATTTTCAGATAAATAAAGAGCAAGGGCAGAACCTGTAATCCCACTGATTTCCATGAGGCACTTATAGGAAGCTGACATCCTATGTTCTGGATCAGACAGACACACATCCGAGTTTGCCATCCAGGCAGATAAACTTTCTTTCCAATCAGATCTCAAGACAAAGATTCTTTAATTTTGAATTTATTTATTGTACAGGTAGATTCTACTTACAATTATTGCATCTCAAATGTAAGCCCCAAGGCAAAGATCTTTGGTAACTGGAGACAGGGTAGCAGGAGGAAGAAGGTCTCTTGAATTGCAGGAATTAGTTTATGGTGGAGGTAGGGAGCTTGAGGGATATGAGACTGATTTAGTCTTCAGAAGAAGGAAGTAAAAAAGAAGGTAAAAATTTGATCATTTCAGGGAGTTTTACAGAGTACTGCTGGCTCTGAAGCCCGCATGGGCAAGACTGGGCTCTCGCCGAGCTGCTAAGGAAAATGCCTCCATAAGCTAGGGGCAGGGGGGCAAGGTCCAATGGCAGCGAGCCTAAGAACCATGTGACGCAGGGGAAGCATGAAGGGCAGTCCCTTGAGCCTGTAAGGCACCTAGGAAGACTCAAGTTAGATTGAGGGACATTCAAGCTCTTCCGATAGTGAGAGAAAGTGGAGGGGGGAGGAAGCTTCTCTTAAGGGCAAAGGCTCCTCTTAAAGGCAAGGCTCACAGACTTTTATCATGGGTTACAAAAAGTGTTTCAGTATGAAGAATCCTCAGAAGGAAGGACTGCACTAAACACAGTTAAACTACAGTATATACAGATACAAACATGTACCCACTGCTGGGGACAAAACACTCCCCGTCTGTTTTTTCAAGTTACCACTATATCAGTTCTTATATTTATTTATTTATTTATTTGCGTTTTTTCTATAACGACATTCATGGTTAGAAACCACATCATGCCGGTTTACAGGTAACAAGGGGTGAGAACAGAAAACGGAACATAAACAAGTGCAGGGAGATCAAAAGTTACATTACAACAAGGGTTTTAAACTTGGAGGAGAGATAAGAATAAGAGAGCCGAACAGAAAGGATTACATTATTTACATTATATACATTATACTGTGGAGTCTCTTGTATAGTTTACTATACAAGAGACTCCACAGTATAATGTATCATTATGCAACAGTGCAAAGTCCACTATAACTGGATCCTTCGACGTCCAGGGAAGTTTGCGATCATCTCGGTCCCTCAGTCATCCAGGCGATGACTTCTTCAAAGGGTTTCACCAACCTGAAACGAGAGACAGACAACACAAAGAGAGAAAGAGTCTATGAAGTGGACAACGGTCCATGGAGTTCAAGTCTCTTCTTGCGGCATGAGGAGCACCACCTCATTGATGGGCCTGTAGAAGATCTTGGCTGTCCCTTGGTTCACAGTCTTTGCTTCAATCTTGCGAACGCGTCCGTCATTTCTGGGGTAAGTCTTGATGACGAGTCCAAGAGGCCAGCTGTTGCGTTGGGTTTGGCTGTTTTTGAGAAGGACGAGGTCACCTTCTCGGATGTTGGGTTTGTCGAATTGCCACTTGCTTTGATACTGGAGAGTCAGCAAGTACTCTTTCTTCCAACAACTCCAAAAGGAGTTGGCAAGTTGTTGGACTTGTTTCCATTGATGCTTGTAGAGCTCTTTGCCATCAAAGTCTCCATGTGGCACAGGAATGTTAATAGTGTTTTGTGTTAAAAGCATGACAGATGCAATGTTCAACTCTTTACAGGTTCCTATGAAGTCGGTTCCACTGTCGGAGCAGGTCTAAGCGGCTGAACCCCAGAGTTGAGTGTATACATGGAACCTTATTGTCTGGTTGTAGATGTAGCCCAGTGCTAATTTGCTGTTCGGGTAAAGATGGATAGCATCAATTTGCATGTCCATTTTGGCTGATATTAACTCCACTATTCCCACTGCTAGCACCGCTCCACACAATTCTAGATGTGGTATGGTGTGGCTAGGCTGTGGTGCTAACTTGGCTTTGCTGAAGCTGAAGCCCACACACACTATTCCTTCTGCGTCTGTCCCTCTCAAAGGGGCTGACGCAGCTCTGGCCTTCAGAGATGCATCAGAGACAACGCAGATCTCTTTGCGATTGGCTGTATTCAGTGGTATTGGGACATAAGTGCGTGGTATGTAGAACTGTTCAAGCACATTTAGGGAGCTCTTCCATTTTTCCCATTCTGGCTTCATTTCTTGAGGTAGTGGGGTGTCCCACTCAGTAGTACTTGATGAGAGTTTTCTTAACAAGGCTCTTCCTTGTATCATGACTGGAGCCACAAACCCCAGTGGATCATACAGGCTGTTGACTATGGACAAGACACCTTGGTGAGTGTACGGTTTATGTTGGATTGAGACTTGGAATGTGAAGACGTCTTTCTTTACATGCCAATTTAATCTAAGGCTTCATTGGAGAGGAGGTGTGTCCACTCTCAGGTCCAAGTCCTTTAAGTTTTTGGCATGATCATCTGAAGGAAATTCTCTTATTACTTCAGAACTATTGGAGGCTATTTTGTGGAGGCTTAGATTGGTGCCTGCCAGCATTGCTTGTCTCATCCTTATTAAATTTATTGCTTCCTCTGCAGTAGGTAAGGACTTTAGTCCATCATCTACATAGAAGTCCATTTCCATGAAGTGTCTGGCATTTGTGCTGAGGCTACGTGGGACCACCTTCCGATTTGCTTTATTGGCATTTGTGCTGTACTCTTTTTCTCCTTCTTGGGCTGTCATGAGCCCGTATGTGGCTACTGTAGGTGATGGACTATTACCGAAGACGTGGACTCGCATCCGGTATTCCACAATCTCCTTATTGATGTCGTTGTCATGGTATCACAGGAATCTTAGGTAATTTCTGTAGTCTTGGTGCATGACAAAGCAGTAGAACATTTGTTGGATGTCGGCTGTCACAGCGACTGCTTCTTTTCTGAAGCAGATCACTACTCCTAACAAGTTATTGATCATCCTTCGGGAACCTCACACCCTTGTTCAAACCATGAAGGGGAGGAAAGGGCAGAACAAATGCCAGAACCTGAAGCGATCCCCAAATGCACACAAGTGTGCAGGAGAAATAGCAATGGGAAATCCTGCACAAAAATATGCTTGGCTAGAGTGTATCCCAAAGAGCAACCCGAGAAGGCAGTCGAAATGTATGTCATTAGGGATGTGAATCGTGTCCTCGATCGTCTTAACGATCGATTTCGGCTGGGAGGGGGAGGGAATCGTATTGTTGCCGTTTGGGGGGGTAAAATATCGTGAAAAATCATTAAAAATCGTTAAAAATCGAAAAATCGAAAAATCTAAAAACCGGCACATTAAAACCCCCTAAAACCCACCCCCGACCCTTTAAATTAAATCCCCCACCCTCCCGAACCCCCCCAAATAACTTAAATAACCTGCGGGTCGTTAAAAATCGAAAAATCGAAAAACCGGCACATTAAAACCCCCTAAAACCCACCCCCGACCCTTTAAATTAAATCCCCCACCCTCCCGAACCCCCCCCAAATAACTTAAATAACCTGCGGGTCCAGCGGCGGTCCGGAACGGCAGCGGTCCGGAACGGGCTCCTGCTCCTGAATCTTGTCGTCTTCAGCCGGCGCCATTTTCCAAAATGGCGCCGAAAAAATGGCGGCGGCCATAGACGAAAAAGATTGGACGGCAGGAGGTCCTTCCGGACCCCCGCTGGACTTTTGGCAAGTCTCGTGGGGGTCAGGAGGCCCCCCACAAGCTGGCCAAAAGTTCCTGGAGGTCCAGCGGGGGTCAGGGAGCGATTTCCCGCCGCGAATCGTTTTCGTACGGAAAATGGCGCCGGCAGGAGATCGACTGCAGGAGGTCGTTCAGCGAGGCGCCGGAACCCTCGCTGAACGACCTCCTGCAGTCGATCTCCTGCCGGCGCCATTTTCCGTACGAAAACGATTTGCGGCGGGAAATCGCTCCCTGACCCCCGCTGGACCTCCAGGAACTTTTGGCCAGCTTGTGGGGGGCCTCCTGACCCCCACGAGACTTGCCAAAAGTCCAGCGGGGGTCCGGAAGGACCTCCTGCCGTCCAATCTTTTTCGTCTATGGCCGCCGCCATTTTTCGGCGCCATTTTGGAAAATGGCGCCGGCTGAAGACGACAAGATTCAGGAGCAGGAGCCCATTCCGGACCGCTGCCGTTCCGGACCGCCGCTGGACCCGCAGGTTATTTAAGTTATTGGGGGGGGGGGTTCGGGCGGGGGGGGGATTTAATTTAAAGGGTCGGGGGTGGGTTTTAGGGGGTTTTAGTGTGCCGGCTCACGATTCTAACGATTTATAACGATAAATCGTTAGAATCTGTATTGTATTGTGTTCCATAACGGTTTAAGACGATATTAAAATTATCGGACGATAATTTTAATCGTCCTAAAACGATTCACATCCCTATATGTCATCATAGATGAGCAGAGCAACAGATCCCTGGCAAGGCCAGAATTCTTTGACTTGTTTAATATCCATGACAACTACTCTCTGTACAACCTCAAAACCTGCTCAGGGGTTACCCGAGTGACAGGGAGGAGAGCAAGCGGATATGTAATAGAGGCGATAGATGGCAGCAACAAATCAAACTTGCCCACGCTCATCGAGTGCGACCAGATGCCTGACAACAGAGATGAGATTCCTAAACCAGAAGTTATTGATCATGTCAGGTTCCCTGAGGAGCACATTGTTGAGTGAGACTCATTGCCTTGGTCCAGGGCCGCATCAAATACCTTGATTTCGGCCTCAAGGACCGCTACTTCTTCTTTCTGCCGCAACAAGTCCAGGGTGATAGCTAGTTCTGCCTTTCTGTGCACCTTGGCGGCAGCTGCGGCAGCAGCAGTCTTCTGTTGTTCTTCTATTCTCAGCCCTTCTCTTTTAAGGGCTGCTTTTTGTTCAGTATACTGTACGCATATTATGGCTGTTCGAGACTTTGCTTTCATTTGGAGGACAACTGAGCTGAGTTGAGAACGGTTCCAGTATCTTGACCCATGTGACCTTATGGACCCCTTTGTATACTTAGTTATGTAAGAGTGCTGAGAGTCAACCTAGCTAATTGAATCGCTGTTAATGGTATCCATTACATTCTCTGGTGTATTTGGTGTAAATTCTGTTAGCGGCCTTTTTCTTCAGGCTTTCTGCAGTGTTAGTTCATGTTAAGAACTTGAGATACTCTTCTGTGATGAGCCGATTTGGGAACAAAGCTGCAGGTGTTCTATATGGTACTTAAGATTGGTGGGGCTTCCTGAGACCTTCTTCCTTTCCTGCTCCACGCTATGCCACTCTCTCTCTATCTTGTGTTCATGCCTCTGTCTTCTTGCCTCACATCTCTGTGCAGCTTTCTCTGTTGCCTTAGATAATCTCTTCAAATTATTGCTTTCATCCCCTCCTTCAGCATCTCTCCCTTTTTGCTCTGTGTCATCTCTTAATTCAATGGCTTCAGCTAGCTGTTTCAAGGTGCCTTTGTCTTCCTGTATTGCTGCTTCAGCCATGTCAATAACAAATGCTTTTTTCAGCCACTGAGTTAAAGGGAATAAACTTTGAATTGCCTTAGAAGCAGAGGGGCAAGGCTAGCTAACACTTCAGGGAAGTTTGCCACGGGCTTTCTGTTCCCTTTCCCTGCAGTAAGTAGAAATCTGGTATCTATAGCAATCTTCGGCGGCAAATGTGCAACAGAGAGTTGGGGGAGGGGCAGAGTAGCTTTCACAATCACTGTTCTTCCAGTCTTCTGGCTGCCCTGTCTGTAGAGTCAGCAGATCTGGTATCTATGGCAACTAATTGCTTTCTGCTTCTAGTAGAGGCAGAGGGAGGGGCGAGCTGCTCACAGGTGAGAAATTCCTTGTTCGGCAAGAGGGAAGCTTGAATGGGCTTAAGCACTGTCATTAAGTCCTTTTGTTTAGAGTTTGGCGGGATTGCTCTTTTATAGGCTCATATTACATCTGCATTTGCTTCTTTAATGCTTTGCAGACTCAAAGTCAGTTCCAAAAGTATAAATCTTCACAATCTTAGGGTTTTTATATTTGATTCCCTGGCCTCTCACCACAGCTGTAGGCGTAGAAGGCTTATTCAAGTGCAAGGTGGTGCCTTTAACTATCCTTCACCTTGTCACAGACTGTGCTTTGGGGATAGGGTTCCTGCTTCATTGCATGGCATACAGTTCTTTTAAAAATGCTTTCAGTTCCCTGGCTTTTCACTTTTTTCCTGTTTGATATAAGTTTTTACTATTTCCCTGTTTGATACGAGTTTTTACTGTTCTGGATCAGACAGACATCCTAGTTTTCCATCCAGGCAGATAAACTTTCTTTCCAATAAGTCCTCAAGACAGATTCTTTAAGTTTGAAATTATTTATTGTACAGGTATATTCTACTTACAATTGTTGCATCTGAAACGTAAGCCCCAAGGTAAAGATCTTTGGTAACTGGAGACAGGGTAGCAGGAGGGAGAAGAAGGTCTCTTGAATTGCAGGAATTAGTTTATGGTGGAGGTAGGGAGCTTGAGGGATATGAGGCTGATTTAGTCTTCAGAAGAAGGCAATAAAAAGGAAGGTAAAAATGTGATTGTTTCAGGGAGTTTTACAGAGTGCTGCAGGCCCTGAAGCCTGCATGGGCAAGACTGGGCTCTCATTGAGCTACTAAGGGAAACGCCTCTACAAGCTAGGGTCAGGGGGGCAAGGTCCAATGGCAATGAGCCTAAGAACCATGTGACTCAGGGGAAGCATGAAGGGCAGTCCCTTGAGTCTATAAGGCACCTAGGAAGACTCAAGTTAGATTGAGGGGCATTTAAGCTCTTCCGATAGTGAGAGAAAGTGGAGCGGGGAGGGAGCTTCTCTTAAGGGCAAAGGCTCCTCTTAAAGGCAAGGCTCACAGACTCTTATCATGGGTACAAAAAGCGTTTCAGTATCAAGAATCCTCAGAAGGAAGGACTGCACTAAAAATAGTTAAACTACAGTAAATACAGATATAAACATTTACCCACTGCTGGGGACAGAATATCCTAAGCTGATTCCAGCTCTCAGGAAAGAGTGCAAGAAATATAATAGGGATGTGAATCGGGCTTCGGACGATTGAAAATATCATCGATATTTTCAAAATCGTCAGAAATCGGGGGCTCCCCCGAAACAATAGGAAAACCCCACGATATTGATCGTGGGGGTTCTCTTATCGTTTGGGGGGAGGGCGGGAAAAACGGCACACAAAAATAACCCCTAAACCCACCCCGACCCTTTAAAACTAATCCCTTTACTTCCCCCACCTCCCGACCCCCCAAAAAACATTTTACAGGTACCTGGTGGTCCAGTGGGGGTCCCGGGAGCGATCTCCCACTCCCGGGCCATCGGCTGCCACTAATCAAAATGGCACCGATGGCCCTTTGCCCTTACCATGTGACAGGGTATCCGTGCCATTGGCTCGCCCCTGTCACATGGTAGGAGCACTTGATGGCCCGCGCCATTTTTAAAGATGGCACCAGCCATCCAGTGCTCTCTCCATGTGACAGGGGCCAGCCAATGGCATGGATACCCTGTCACATGGTAAGGGCAAAGGCCATCGGCGCCATTTTGATTACTGGCAGCCGACGGTCCGAGAGCGGGAGATCACTCCCGGGACCCCCACTGGACCACCAGGTACCTGTAAAATGTTTTTGGTGGGGTCAGGAGGGTGGGGGAAGCAAAGGGGTTAGTTTTAAAGGGTCCGGGTGGGTTTTTTGATTATCGGCTCGGGCGCAGCCCATAAAGAAAACCGCGATCGGGCCCGATGGAAAAAAACCCACATGTGAATCAGAACCGGAATCCGAACCGATTCCAGTTCCGATTCACATCTCTAAAATATAACACATATGCCTCTGCTGCTTCCTTGGAGAAAGCAGAATAAGAAGTGACTTTTTCTTGTCCCTGGGTCCAAGAAAAAAAAAAAAAAAGCAACTTCCTGTGCTGAAATGAGAAAACACTGCCTGTGTCTGCCTTCAATAGATGCCATTTGGAGGATACCAGCAGTTCAAAAAGGCATTTAGAATGATATTGTTGCGATCCCGGGACGGCCCCGGGATCGGCTCTTACCCCGTCGCGGTCTCGGTTCCACTTCCCGTCCCCCGGGGCCGCAGGGACCTCGGCCGCAGTGTTCCCGGCGCGAGTCTGCCCCTCTCGGGCCTGCAGGGCCCTCTGGCACCGCGCTGCAGCCTCTCCAGCCCTGCCGGCGTTCCCCGCGGTTGGCTCCGCCCCCTTATACGCGCGCGCGCAGCAGGCCCCGTCTCTTAAAGGGGCCAGCGCGGGAGATTGCTGCACAGCCCCAGGTTGATGTCAGACGCCCTCAGGGTATATAAACCCTGCTACAAGATCTGCTCCTGGCCTTGCAACGAGGTTCCCAGGTTTACCATGTCTCCAGTTGCTGCGTTCCTGTACTCTCCTGTTTTCCTGTGGTTCCTGATCCTGGACTGGCTTGCGGTGATTCTCGGCTTCTGACTCTGGACTGGCTTACGACGATTCTTGGCTTCTGACCCCGGTGCGGCTTACGGTGATTCCCCTGGCTTCTGACCCCGGACCGGCTTACGTTGACTCTTCGGCTCCTGACCTCGGACTGGCTTACGGTGATCCATTGGTCCCTGACTCTGGACTGGCGAGCGGCAACTCTTCGGCACTCAATCTTGGACTTCATCCGACTCGGCCCCCGCGGGCCCTCCTAAGTCCCAGCGGCCGGGTTCCTACAGGCTCCTCCTGGGGGGACTCCGGCTTCCAGGGTGAATCTCCTAAGTCCCAGCGGCCGAACTCCTACGAGCTCCTCTCGGGGGAGGATCGGCTTCCAGGGCGAAGATCTTCCCACTACAGGACCAACTCCGTCGTCTCCACCTTCCTCGCCAAAGCCCTTGGTCGCATAGGGCTTCCAGAGTTCCTCCTCCGGCCAGTTCCGAGCCCGTCTTTGCCGCCTCCCAGTCGGGACCACTGCTGCCACCATCTACAGCAACTCCTCCTCTGGTCCCGATCGGCCCAAGGGTCCACGAATCCAACAGATTGCAAGGCCATGGACCCGGCGGACCTTGCCGGTCTAAAAGCTATTCCGGGCATTGCCCAGAAGCTGCAGCAACAACAATCCTGCCTTGATACGTTGATGTCAGCAGTGCAACGCCTGGCAGATCGCGTAGAAGGGACCTCCGCAGCTCGCCCCGCAGCATCCACGTCTCAGGTCAACCCGGGTTCCCCTGTTCCGGTACAGATGCCAGCACCCCCTAGGTACTCTGGAGATCCGAAGGCGTGTCGGGGTTTCCTCAACCACTGCTATATCCGTTTTGACCTCCTGCTGCGCAGTTCTCCACGGACCGGTCTAAGACGACCTACATTATTTCCCTCCTGGACGGGAAACCCTTGGCTTGGGCTTCCTCCCTTTGGGAGCGCCAAGACTCCCGCTTAAATAACCTCGTGCAGTTCGTCAAAGCCTTCTGGAGGATCTTTGACGAGCCATCCCGGGCCTCCACAGCTGCCTCCGAACTTCTCCAGCTGAGACAAGGCAATCACCCCCTAGAGGAATTTGCGATGGAGTTCCAGACCCTGGCCACCGAGCTGGCCTGGGGGGAGGACAGTTTACATTCTTCCTGCCTTTATCTTCCTTCCAGCTTGTCTTCAAGCCTCCAAGTTTTATACATTCCTTGTTGATTGTAACTTTGACTTATTCCTTTTTCCTTTGTTATCTATTATTAACCAGAATTGTTACCTTAGTTTACCCTTGTTAAAATGTAAACCGATCCGATATGGTTATCTACTATGAAGGTCGGTATAAAAAAACTGTTAAATAAATAAATAAATAAATTTTCCTGGAGGCTCTCTCACCACGGCTCCAGGATGAACTCGCGGCCCGAGATCTTCCGGACGACCTCCAGGAACTCATAGAGCTGGCTGGGCGTGTGGACCGACGCATCCAGCGCCGCTTCCAAGAGCGAAGGTCTGTCCAGGGGCCGCCTGCTCGCCGCACCACGCCACCTCGGGTTCGAGCTTCACCTTCTGCGGCAGCTGCCTCCCCGCCTGAAGAACCCATGCAATTGGGCCGGGGCCCTCTCTCGGCCGAAGAACGGAGGCGTCGACACTCGCAGGGGTTATGTCTCTACTGCAGTGGTAAGGGTCATTTTTTGGCCCGCTGCACCGAGCGTCCGGGAAACGCCCGAACCTAGAGTCTAGTGGGGAGTTGTTTCTAGGCAGTACCTCCTCGAACTCCCCCTGTACCGTTCTGGCGAAACTCTGTCTTCCTGGAGGAGGCTTCGATACCCTGGCACTGCCCGACTCCGGATCCGGGGGGAATTTTATCCTCCGAGATCTGGTGCAACAACTGCAGCTCAACACCTTGCCTCAAGAACCACCCTTGCGAGTGTTGTCCATCCAGGGGATTCCTCTTCCAGGTTCCATTACTACTCGTACGAGTCCTCTCCAGCTTCAGGTCGGGCTTCTTCATAAGGAGGAGATCTCTTTCCTCATCCTCGAGAAATCCATCCACCCGCTCATCCTCGGACTACCCTGGCTAAGGAAACATTCCCCAGTGGTCGACTGGGCCTCGCTGCAGATCACATCGTGGGGCCCCGGCTGCGCCCGTCATTGTCTTCCTGCTCGCCCGCTACAGACGCTCCCGCTCCTGGCTACTCCTCTGGCGGTGCCACCACAGTACCAAGCCTTCCAGGATGTTTTTTCTAAAGAGAAGGCAGAGTTACTCCCTGAGCATCGTCCTTTCGATTGTGCAATCGACTTGCTGCCGGATACCACGCCCCCTCGTGGGAGAGTGTACCCTCTGTCTTTACCAGAGACCAAGGCTATGTCTGCCTACATTAAAGAAAACTTGGACCGAGGCTTTATTAGACCATCTAACTCCCCGGTGGGGGCCGGCTTCTTCTTTGTGGCCAAAAAGGATGGGTCTCTTCGGCCCTGTATTGATTACCGGGGCCTGAACCAGATTACCCGACAAGATCGCTATCCACTGCCGTTGATTCCGGAGCTCCTGGATCACTTACAGGGGGCTCGCATCTTCACCAAGCTGGACCTTAGAGGGGCGTACAACCTCGTACGGATCCGACCGGGCGACGAGTGGAAGACCCGCCTTTAATACCAGGGACGGTCATTACGAGTACCTCGTCATGCCTTTCGGTCTCTGCAACGCCCCAGCGGTGTTCCAAAACCTGATGAACGAGGTCCTCCGCGATTTCCTGTACACCTCGGTCATTGTCTACCTCGACGACGTGTTAATTTATTCCCGGGACCTTGAGGAACATCGCCAACATGTGCGTCAGGTCTTGCTAAAGCTGAGAGAGAACCGCCTGTATGCAAAACTGGAGAAATGCCAGTTCGAGGAGGAGTCTTTGCCCTTTCTGGGTTACATCGTCTCCTCTACTGGCTTCCACATGGACCCTGATAAAGTCACTGCGATCCGGAACTGGCCACAACCTGTAGGTGTTAAGGCGCTCTAGCGGTTCCTAGGGTTCGCCAACTTTTACCGCCATTTTATCCCGCATTACTCCTCCTTGGTGGCGCCATTGACAGCCCTCACCCGCAAGGGCGCCGATGCACGGGTTTGGTCTCCCACTGCTGTACAGGCCTTTCAGGATCTTAAGGAAGCTTTCCTCCAGGACACCTGCCTCCGACATCCGGACCCCTTACGCCCGTTCACTGTGGAGGTGGACGCCTCCAATGTAGCCGTGGGGGCTGTCCTCTCCCAGACCTCCAAGGACGGTAAGACTCGGCCATGCTCTTACTTCTCCCGCAAGTTTTCGCCTGCTGAGAAAAACTACGGCATCGGAGACAAGGAGCTACTGGCCATTAAGTTGGCCTTTGAAGCATGGCGCCAGTGGCTGGAGGGGGCCCAACATCCTATCGTGGTTTACACTGACCACAAGAACTTAGAGTACTTGTCCCATGCACAGAGGCTCAATCCCCTGCAGGCACGCTGGTCCCTCTTTTTCAGTCGGTTCGACTTCACCCTTCGGTATCGACCGGCGGCCAAGAATACTAGGGTGGACGCCCTCTCACGCACTACGGAGCTTGAGGACATCTCCGAACCTCCTCAATACATTTTGGATCCGGCTAAAGTCCAACTGGCGGCCACCGAACTAGCACCAGTAGGGAGGACAGTTGTCCCGGTACGTGCACGAAGGAAGGTCCTAGCATGGGCACACGACTCCCTGACGGCTGGTCATCCCGGGATCGCCCATACTCTTCAGTTACTATCGGAGTTCTACTGGTGGCCACGGGTGAAGGAGGATGTTCGCCTATATGTACAATCCTGCCCCACGTGTGCACGGCAGAAGCCTCCGCCTGGTCGTCCCTGGGGACTCCTCCAGCCACTTCCTGTCCCCACGGAACCCTGGACTCACATCTCCATGGACTTCATTGTTGAGTTGCCCCCGTCTCAAGGAAAGACGGTGGTTTGGGTAACTGTCGACCACTTCTCGAAGATGGCTCATTTCGTGCCGCTTGCCAAGTTACCTACGGCTCCTGAGTTAGCTGAACTGTTCATCCAGCATATCTTCCGACTGCATGGCTTGCCTCAACATATTGCCTCGGACCGAGGTCCCCAGTTCACGGCACGATACTGGCGGGCACTCTGCAGGAAATTTGGGGTTCAGCTAGATTTAACCACCGCATTTCACCCCCAGGGCAACGGTCAAGTTGAACGCACTAACCGGACGTTAAAGGTCTTCCTCCGAGCCTTTGTAGGGGAGCAGCAGGACAACTGGGTCGCTCTCCTTCCATGGGCCGAATTCTCCTACAATCGCCATCGACACTCCGCCACGCTACAGTCTCCCTTCCAGTTAGTTTATGGAAAGGTTCCGAAACCTCCTCTTCCGCTCCCGGTATCTACCTCCTCGCCGGCAGCGCAACTGACGGCCAACCAGATTCACCAGCTTTGGCATGCCACGCAAGAGAAGCTCCACCGCACTGCTGCTCGGTTCAAGGCCTACGCGGATAAATCCCGGCGACCCGCTCCTGTGTTTCTACCCGGCTCCAGGGTATGGTTGAGTACCAAGAACATTCAGCTTCGGACCCCCTCCATGAGGCTAGCTCCTCGCTACATTGGACCCTTCCGGGTAGCCGAACGAGTTGGCGCGGTTTCCTACCGCCTATGTCTTCCATCTACCCTTCAGATACATGACGTCTTCCATGTTTCCCTCCTCAAGCCCGTGGTCCTCTCTCGCTTCCGGCCTCTGCCTCCGGAGCCCTCCAATGTCGCTTCTGATCCCGAGGCCACGTATAAGGTCAAGGAAGTGTTGGATGTCCGGTTCCGTCGTCATCGCTGGGAATATCTTCTCTCTTGGGAGGGTTACGGTCCGGAGGAGAACTCGTGGGAACCTTCCATCCACATTCTGGATAAGGATCTTCTTCGCCAATTTCATGTGGCACATCCGGACAGGCCACGACCCTCCGGGAGGGGGCGTAGGAGGGGGGGTACTGTTGCGATCCCGAGACGGCCCCGGGATCGGCTCTTACCCCGTCGCGGTCTCGGTTCCACTTCCCGTCCCCCGGGGCCGCAGGGACCTCGGCCGCAGCGTTCCCGGCGCGAGTCTGCCGCTCTCGGGCCTGCAGGGCCCTCTGGCACCGCGCTCCAGCCTCTCCAGCCCCGCCGGCGTTCCCCGCGGTTGGCTCCGCCCCCTTAGACGCGCGCGCGCGGCAGGCCCCGTTTCTTAAAGGGGCCAGCGCGGGAGATTGCTGCACAGCCCCAGGATGATGTCAGACGCCCTCAGGGTATATAAACCCTGCTACGAGATCTGCTCCTGGCCTTGCAATGAGGTTCCCAGGTTTACCCTGTCTCCAGTTGCTGCATTCCTGTACTCTCCTGTTTTCCTGTGGTTCCTGATCCTGGACTGGCTTGCGGTGATTCTGGGCTTCTGACTCTGGACTGGCTTACGACGATTCTTGGCTTCTGACCCCGGTGCGGCTTACGGTGATCCCCCTGGCTTCTGACCCCGGACCGGCTTACGTTGACTCTTCGGCTCCTGACCTCAGACTGGCTTACGGTGATCCATTGGTCCCTGACTCTGGACTGGCGAGCGGCAACTCTTCGGCACTCAATCTTGGACTTCATCCGACTCGGCCCCCGCGGGCCCTCCTAAGTCCCAGCGGCTGGGTTCCTACAGGCTCCTCCTGGGGGGACTCCGGCTTCCAGGGTGAATCTCCTAAGTCCCAGTGGCCGAACTCCTACGAGCTCCTCTCGGGGGAGGATCGGCTTCCAGGGCGAAGATCTTCCCACTACAGGACCAGCTCCGTCGTCTCCACCTTCCTCGCCAAAGCCCTTGGTCGCATAGGGCTTCCAGAGTTCCTCCTCCGGCCAGTTCCGAGCCCGTCTTTGCCGCCTCCCGGTCGGGACCACTGCTGCCACCATCTACAGCAACTCCTCCTCTGGTTCCGATCGGCCCAAGGGTCCACGAATCCAACAGATATCCAAATAGTAATGAATAAAGAAGGACCAACCAGCTGATTACCATTTCAGATTAGGTTTTTTATGCCCTGATTGCTCAATGATATGTACAGAGAATTGAAGATGCTTTCTTGAGTGAGTTTGAAAGAGTTCCACAAATTTGAAGTAATTTATGTCATGCTGTTTGGTGAGTCAGAACTATTCAGTGTTATCATTCTCATGCCCAACCTATGGAAGATCCTCTCATACAATAAATGACACACTCACAAAACTGGTTACGTGATTAAGTCAGATGAATTTCAATTTAAAAATTCCTTTTTATCATAATGGAACCAATGAAAATACACATCAGCTGGATACTATTTCATCCAAGGCCATCTCTGGCCTGAAGTTTTCTGCTCTTTCCTATTTTATCTAGCATTTTTAACATTAGCATCTGATGTTTCTGGGATCTATTGGATTTTCCTGGTTAATCTCAGTTTTGGTTCTTAAAGTGAGTTATTCCAGATTGTAGTGCAAACCAGTTCTACAGCAGTGCAAATAGTAAAGGATGCTTATTGATGGTTTACTATGTGACAGCCTATTCATTTCTGTTCCATTTTGCAAGCATCCTCAAGTTGGCTGGGTCTAGGGCTGTGTTACCCAACCCTCTCCTGGAGGCACACCTATGTGGTCTGGTTTTCAAGATATTTATAATCAATATTCATGAGATAGATTTGCATACACAGTACATGCAAATCTATCTCATGCATATTCACTGTGGAAATCCTGAAAATCTGACTGGCTAGGTGTGCCTCCAGAAGAGGTTTGGGAAACACTGGTCTAGTATTGCTACAGAAAATCACTGTCCAAATGCATGGTTTCTGCCTCGGGTATAAAAGCTTTGCAGTTATTCTGGCTCTTAAACAGCAGGCAGCAGTCTAGATTTCTTAAGTTATCCTAAATTAGAAGAATGTCTTCCCCTCATAAAATAAATCATCCACATTCAGCAAGCTCAGAAGAGGAGGTTTGACTACCCTGACTTGGATTCAGACTTGTATTGTCTGTGACACTGGGTGTATCTGCAGTGAATTATACCCAACATCTTTTTACACCCTGGTATTTTTCTGATTTGGAGGTTTATAGGTTTCTCCTTATTTCCTTGCATGTTTTGTATCAAAAACTTCCAAAAATGGAGAAATCATCTTTTTTTTCAACTTAAAATTACATGTTTAGGACTGTTAAGTCCTTGTGTTCATACCTGTCAGGTATTCCAGATACCGTGGTCCAGAAAGATATTCCATAGGAAAGAACAGGACATTTTCATAACTTTTTTCTCAATCCTCCAAGCAATAAAATAGTAAATACTAAACCATCCATCAAAGAAGAAAAAAGATCTTAAAGGAAAAGCTTGCATGCCATGCAATTTGTTACAATTCAAATTAGACACTTGACAAGGCTCTTCTCAAGGGAATGAAAAGAAAGATTTCAAATTTTCTGAAAGGACCATGCCTATAATGCATCTTCCCATGTCAGACTTGGATCTTGATAGATAGCCATGGTTTCAGAGTATATTAAATGAAAAGGAACAATCTTAAAGGAACTCTGGCTTATTAGAGCAAGTTCACAAGGCTTGGGTAAAATGTAAGTAATAATGCCTTATTGTATTCATCTCACAGCGTAAAATAAAACAATTAGTAAAAAGTGGCTTTAATACTTCTCTAATATAATCGTCATATGCATTTTGAAAAGGTCAAAGACCTCTTGCTGTGTATGAGTTTTTATTTGCAAATTAACTACTCATGCAATTAGTCAATGTGCTCTGCGTTCTCAGTCTGATTTTTGAAGTACTAATAGGACTAAATTACTTACATCCAGGAAAGAAATTAAGAGATGTGAAATGTTAATCAGATGCAGAAACAGGAATAAATAAAAAAAACTAGTGAAAAGAGGGAGTTAAACAAGGGAAAGTAAATATAATTCAGTTTGCAAGAATTAAAAAAATGACATGGAAACATCTGACTTAAAAATATGGAACACATTGAAATCCTGAGGATTTAAATGAGGTCACAGAACATAGTTTTTCTGTTCTTTTCCACAAGCCAATTAAAAGTTTGTAAGTACATCCAAGTTTTGTCCATTAGTCTCAAAAAAAAGTAGTTCATCCTATAAACAATTACTATGCATACATATAAATTGATTTCACGGGAACTCATTCTTTATATTCCAAATTGTTTCATAAACCATAGGAATTTATTTTTATTATGTTTTCTTTTATTTGTAAAATACCTCCCACAGTGAACCTGATTTTTTTGTTTTCTAAAATACATAAGATCCATGCATTAAGGGGTAGATTTTAATAGGGCCCCAGAAAAATAAGTTTGAAAAAAGAAAAAAATGAGAGGTCAATATATAAAGCTATCGACACTAGGGATGTGAATCATTTTTGAATGATTAAAATTATCGTCAGATAATTTTAAAATTGTTCTAAATCATTAGAGTGGACGATACAATACAAATGCCCCCGATTTATCATCAGGGGCATTTGTATTGTATCGTTAAATAGGGCGCGGGAAAACCGGCACACCAAAACAACCCCTAAACCCACCCCGACCCTTTAAAACCAATTCCTTACCCTCCCCCACCCTCCCGAACCCCCCCAAAATGTTAAGTTACCTGGTGGTCCAGTGGGGGGGGGGGGGGGGGCTCCCGGCGCGATCTCCCGCTCTCGGGCCATCGGCGCCATTTTGGCTGCCACTAATTAAAATGGCGCCGATGACCCGATAAAAAAAACAACCCACCCGACCCTTTAAATCGACCCCCCCTTAGCCTCCCCCACCCTCCCGACCCTTTTTTTTAGGGAGGCCTGCGCCGCTAAAAAAAAAAACCCACCCAACCCTTTAAATCGACCCGACCCTCCTGACCCCCCCACAACCTTTTAAAATTACCTGGTGGTCCAGGGGGGCCTCGGGGGGCCTCGGGGAGAGGAGAGATCCAGGGGGGCCTCGGGGAAAGATTTCCTGTTCCCAGGCATCAGCTGTTCTAAAAAAAAAATGGCACCGATGCCCCTTTGCCACAGTCTCGACCACTGTGCCTGTCCGTCCAGGCCTTAGATCCCTACAAGGGCTTGACCTCTAATTCTGTGCCTATCCATCCACTGTCAAGGCCTTATGTCCCTACAAGGGCCTGACCTCAAATACTGTGCCTGTCCATGCAGGCCTTATGTACCTACAAGGGCTTGACCACTAACGCTGTGCCTGTCCATGCAGGCCTTACGTCCCTAAAAGGGCTTGATCTCTAATGCTGTGTCTGTCTGTCCAGCTTGGAACTAGGATATAGTTTTCATGACCTTCAGACTCATCAGCCCCTATTATACTATAGGGCTGATGAATAAAGATGGCCGGCGCCATCTTTAAAGATGGCGCCGGCCATCCAGTGCTCCTACCATGTGACAGGGGCTGGCCAATGGCATGGATACCCTATCACATGGTAAGGGCAAAGGGGCATCGGTGCCATTTTTTTTTTAGAACAGCTGATGCCTGGGAACGGGAAATCTTTCCCCGAGGCCCCCCTGGATCTCTCCTCTCCCCGAGGCCCCCCTGGATCTCTCCCTGAGGCGCCCCGAGGCCCCCCTGGACCACCAGGTAATTTTAAAAGGTTTTGGGGGGGTCGGGAGGGTCGGGTCGATTTAAAGGGTCGGGTTGGTTTTCTTTTTTTAGCGGCGCGGGCCTCCCTAAAAAAAAAATTAGCGATGTGAATTGGAATAGGAAATGATTCCAATTCACATATCTTAACGATCAGATTCTTCCCCCCCCCCCCCCAGCCGAATCTGACCGTTAAGACGATCTGGCACACGATTCACATCTCTACGGTCATGCCGCTGAATATCCAGTTAACTTAACCAAAAAAGAGCGAATCTTGCTACTAATCTGGTTACATGAACCGGATAAGTAATGCCGCCCAAATATTCCCACTGCCCTCCAGCTGACAAAGTTACCAGATATTTAGTGGCCACTAGATAAATGGTTAAGTCCTACATAACTGGCTATCTAGAACTAAATGTTTTGAATATTCCGGCCTATGGTTTTTAGGGATGTGCAGCCGGAAAATTTTTGTTGCATTTGTGATACGTATTCGTCGGGGGTCGTTTCCGTTGCATTCGGCCTTATGGCGTCTGGATACGTTAATGCGTAAATTCGTTTTCTGGTTCCCATTAAAGTCAATGGGAGAAGGATTTCCAGCCTATTTTTGGCTGCAGAATTGGGGTTTTATTATCAATTTTGATGAAACTTCTGGGGAGCAATCATCAGAACAGGAAAACAGCTCCAAGGCACTTAGACTGGCAAAGTGGCATGAATAGCCTAAGGCACTGTAAAGGTGCAAAGGGGTACCAGAAGTGGCAAGAGTGCTTTAACAGAGGCACAAAGCAGCAGTGAGAGTGTCAAAAACACACCACAGCTTCAAAGAAGAGCAGCGATAACAGATGCATGAACCATCGAAGGCAGCACGACAGGCAAAGCAGCAAGACAAGTGGCATTGACATCCTAAAGCACAATGAAGGGGGAATATAGCAAGCAGAAAGACTAGCACCAACACACTGAGGAACCATGATAGTGGCAAGAACACGACAAGGACTTGAGTGAGTCGTCTGGTATATGGCAGCAAGGCAGAGTGGCAGAAAGCTGATAGGGGCAAGACAGAGCGGAGGTAGTCTGGTCCCTGTAGTTTTGATAGGGGAAAGACAGGCTGGCCCAGGAGAGAGTTTTCTTTCTTTATGCAGGAAAGGGTTCCCTAGAACGGGTTCGCCCCTAGAGTGGGGTGTTTCCGTTGGCATCTAGTGAATACCCAGAAGCTACTGACTGTACTTATGCACTTCAGCTGATGACAAAGGAACTTGAAGAGCTTTCAGAAATAAGAAAACTGCTTCTCAAGTCCAAATCTACAATATCAACCTATGTTGACTTTGTACCCTACAGTGCCTCTGTAAACAATGGGAACACAGAGGATGAACTAGAGTACAACTACCACCAGTTTATATAGCACTAGAAACATTAATGTGGCAACTAAGAAACATGTAGGGAAAATGGCCCATATTATGAAGGTCATGAAAACTATATCCTAGTTCCAAGCTTGACAGACAGACACAGCATTAGAGGTCAAGCCCTCGTAGGGACATAAGGCCTGCATGGAGAGGCACAGCATTTGAGGTCAGGCCCTTGTAGGGACGTAAGGCCTTGACAGTGGATGGATAGGCACAGCATTAGAGGTCAAGCCCTTGTAGGGATCTAAGGCCTGGACGGACAGGCACAGTGGTCGAGGACAGAGGTCTATCCCACCTAGGGACATAAGGCCTGGACGGACAGGCAGAGCAATTGAGATCAAACACTTGTAGGAAAATAGGGCCTGGATGGACAGGCACAGTAGTTGAGGACAGAGGTCAATCCCACCTAGCGACATAAGGCCTGGATGAACAGGCAAGCAATAAAGGTCAAACAGTTGTAGGGACATAAGGCCTGGACGGACAGGCAGAGCAATCGAGGTCAAACACTTGTAGGAACATAGGGCCTGGATGGACAGGCACAGTAGTTGAGGACAGAGGTCAATCCCACCTAGGCACATAAGGCCTGGATGTACAGGCAAAGCAATCGAGGACAGAGGTCAACCCCACATAGGGACATAAGGCCTTGGTGGACAGGAATAGCAATCGAGGACAGAAGTCAATCCCACCTAGGGACATAATGCCTGGACGAACAGGCAAAGCAGTCGAGAACAGAGGTCAATCCCACCTAGGGACATAAGGCCTGGAAAACGCTTGACACCCATATTCTCCACTAACTGCAAGGGCTGGTCATCAAGGGCACAGCAATCGAGGACAGAGTCAATCCCACCTAGGGACATAAGGCCTGGATGGACAGGCAAAGCAATTGAGGTCAAACACTTGTAGGAACTTAAGGCCTGGACTGACAGGCAAAGCAGTCGAGGACAGAGGTCAATCTCACCTAGGGACATAAGGCCTGGATGGACAGGCACAGCAGTCGAGGACAGAGGTCAATCCCAACTAGGAAAACAAGGCCTGGATAAACAGGCAAGCAATCGAGGTCAAACACTTGTAGGGACATAAGGTCTGGACGGTCAGGTACAGCAGTCGAGGACAGAGGTCAAATCCAGCTAGGAACACAAGGCCTGGACGAATAGGCAAGCAATTGAGGTCAAATACTTGTAGGGACATAAGGCATGGATGGACAGGCACAGCAGTCAAGGACAGAGGTCAATCCCACCTAGGGACACAAGGCCTGGACAAACAGGCAAACAATTTAGGTCAAACACTTGTAGGGACATAAGGCCTGGATGGACAGCACAGCAATAGAGGGCAGAGGTCAATCCCACCTAGGGACATAAGGCCTGGACAGACAGGTAAAGCAATCGAGGTCAAACACCTGTAGGAACATAAGGCCTGGACTAACAGGCAAAGCAGTCGAGGACAGAGGTCAATCCCACCTAGGGACATAAGGCCTGGACGGACAGGAACAGCAATCGAGGACAGAGGTCAATTCCACCTAGGAACATAACGCCTGGACGAACAGGCAAAGCAGTCGAGGACAGAGGTCAATCCCACCTAGGGACATAAGGCCTGGATGAACAGGCAAAGCAATCATGGTCAAACACTTGTAGGAACATAAGGCCGGGACGGACAGGCACAGCAATCGAAGTCAAACCCTTGTAGGAACATTAAGCCTGGACAGTTGACGGTCAGGCACAGCGTTTGAGCTCAGGCCCTTGTAGGGATGTACAGCCTGGGCAGTGGATGGTCAGGCACAGCGTTTGAGGTCAGGTACATGTGCTGCAGTGCTTATATTATCTGGAGCATAGGAAGCAGTTGGAGCAGCTGCACGGCTTTTAATTGCTTTTAGTCATCTTGCCATTCACAGGGAAAATTTGGAAACCCAAGCAAAGGCAGGTTTACTTTAAAAAACACTACCATTTCCATCAACACCTTGCTAGCCTTCAGCGGTGAGGACTCATGATTTCCCCTGTCATTGAAAAGACACGTTCACTGGGCACACTGGTTGGTGGAAATAACAGATATCGCTGAGCCACTTTGGCTAGGTGTGGCCAGACTGTGGACTTGTGTGCCCAATATGCCAGCGGATCTGTCTGCATGTTCTCTATCGGCTCTGAGAGATACCGTGTCACTGACAGCTGTGCTGGTGTCTCCTTTGCTTGGGTGGGCTGATCAGGCATCAAGCATCAGCTGATCAGGCATCAGCTTTCTCTCTGGCCTGATGCACAACAGATACATTTTTATGGGCAACATTCCTTGGGCTTTCTGAAGTGGAAGAGGAGGTACTATCTGTCACTGACAAAGTGCTGCTCCTGCTTGGGCTAGCAGCACAACTCTCTGAAGTGTCCGCTGTTTCCTCCTCTGCCTATGGCGCTCCTGTTCATGGACTTTTACTAACAGCATGTCCTTCACCAATAAAAGACAATTGTACTGTAGGGTGAGTTTCCCTTTCACACGGGGATCACAGACTGTCGCGAGCATGTATGTGTTCTGTTCTGTTAAAGGCCTTAATCTCTCTTTCACCTGCTGCTGCGAAACGTCCAGACAATGCAGCACCTCAACTGTCATTCCCTCTTCCTGTCTAAAGACCTCCAAAAGTTCATCCAGGAGATGAAACTATAGGAATGATGTCAGCCAAGGTGGCACTTCTGTAACTCAGCTCCTCCGTGACATTCTTGAAGGGCTGCAGGATTTTTACCAGCTGACTCATGACTAACCAATCATGATGCCCTAGGAGATTCTGCACACCTATGTCCATTGTACCAGAGTTCATGAAGGGGTGTCTGCAGCTCCACTAACCTCTCCAGCATCATAAAGGTGGAATTCCACCGGGTGGCAATGTCTTGAATGAGTCGCTTGTGAGCCATCTCCAAATCAGTCTGTTTTTGTCGGAGAACCTGCCCCGCCTTTACACTTCTGTGGAAGTGCACTGCTATGTTCCTGCACTTCTGTATTAACCTATGCAGGTATTCATTCTCTTTGTCATTTGAATCCAACTCCAGAGCTGACTTCACTACCAGGTGCAGAGTGTGTGCAAAACATCGGATGTTCTTAAAGCGCCTGTCGTTTATTGCCTTAACCATTGTCTGTGACAAAGAGCCCTGCCTGAATTTTCCTGTCTCGCTGGTGTAGTTTCCAGCTCTCCAGCATCTGTCTGATGCATGCTAGAATATTGGCTGTGGTATGGGCCTGGTCTATCAGGTTGGTGTATAGTAAAGCCCACCTCCACCCTGATACTTCTTCAGTAATAGAGCTGCTGGTGGCCCCTGCCTTAGCCATGTTCCACCAGTGTGCTATCAAAGAGAGGTAAGAGTGTGTAGCATTCATGGCGGTCCAGATATCGCAGGAGAAATGCACTCTCCCCTCTGCCTTAGCTAGCAGCGCTTGCATGTGACTGTGACACTGCTTGTACTGGCTGGGGATGACCTTTCTACTAAATGTGGTTCTGTTCGGGACTTTTAATTTGGAAGTACGACCTTCAGAAAATGCTTGAAACCCACATTCTCCACTAACTGCAAGGGCTGGTCATCAAGGGCAATAATTTCCCCAATGGTCCAAGTTACAACTTTTGAGGCTGCCTGCCTCCTACCCCGGGATAGCATTACCACACTCCACCCCATTTCCTTCATGGTGGATTGTCGCTTCTTCCACATGTCAGGGGGTTGCTGGCCTGCCACCTGCCTGCTAGAAGGGGATGAGGGTGTGGGCTGACTCTGCTGCTTTTGAACCACTGCATACTGCTTGGAAGGGGTCACCTGACTGGTACTGCCACCATCCCCAGATGGCAGTAATCTTGTTGGGTTTTGCCACTTCATATTATGGTTCATGCCAAAATTAGATAGATGTTCCATTTGCTTGCCTCTGCTAAAATCCCTGGCATAGTAATTACACTGAGCATAACGCGGATCTTCCGTCACTTTAAAGTGGCTCCAGATTGCAGATGTCTTTCGTGATCCTCCCCTCTCTAAAGCCTTTGGGGTGGAAGCTGACACTGGAGTTGAGGAAGTGGGTGTACCCTGAGAAGCAATGCCAGGGGGAGCCTCAGTCACCCTCTGTGCCTGTCCTGAATGCTCTTCCTCCTCCTCATCATCACTTTCATCTCTCCCCTGCTGCACTGAAGTGGAGGCTAAGACAGGACTAACTGATCCTCCCAAAGATTCTTCACCTATTACTTCTTCCGTTTCTGATGAGAATCCCACACAAGAAGATTCTTCATCTGAATCAGAAACAAACAGTGACTGCGCTACCTTATCCACGCTGTTAGTCGAGACTTCTGTCCCCCTGCTGCTTTTGGGTGTCTACATTTTGTCTGGCATGACTCTGCCCCCCTTCCCTCACCTCCAAAACTACAGTGCCAGAAACATGTGGTGGCGATGGCGATGCATCATGGTCAGATTTCATTTTTTTTAGGATGGAACTGCCAGCCCCTACAAAGAGTTTAGTTTACGACAGGTGCCTTTTTAACTGTACTGGTGGTGTTACCCTAGTGTCTTTTGAAGTGCCTCCTCTGCTAGTCTAATCACTTGACTACATCTAGCTTTCCCTGACATTATGGATTTAATGTCACTGAGTAGTGCCTACCACTGCCCACTATCATGGTGCCTGGCTGTGCACTTATGTGTGTGGTGTGCACACAGAAGCTGCTTGCTTGTAAGCACAAAAAAGGCAGCATCCCTGGGCACTTGACTGCACAGACCCATCCAATAATTAGGTTTAGTCTGTTAAAAATACCCACTGCCCACTGTCACGGTGCCTGGCTGTGCACTAATGTGTGTGGTATGCACACAGACTGCTTGCTTGTAAGCACAAAAGGGGCAGACTCCCTGGGCACTTGACTGCACAGACGCAACTAATAATTAGGTTCAGTCTGTTAAAACTACCCACTGCCCACTATCACGGTGCCTGGCTATGCACTAATAAGAACATAAGAACATAAGAAAATGCCATACTGGGTCAGACCAAGGATCCATCATGCCCAGCATCCTGTTTCCAACAATGGCCAATCCAGGCCATAAGAACCTGGTAAGTACCCCAAAACTAAGTCTATTCCATGTTACCGTTGCTAGTATAGCAGTGGCTATTTCTAAGTCAACTTATTAAAAGCAGGTAATGGACGTCTCCTCCAAGAACTTAGCCAATCCTTTTTTAAACACAGCTATACTAACTGCACTAACCACATCCTCTGGCAGCAAATTCCAGAGTTTAATTGTGCATTGGAGTAAAAAGAAATTTCTCCGATTAGTTTTAAATGTGCCACATGCTAACTTCATGAGTGCCCCCATAGTCTTTTCTTTTTCCGAAAGAAGTAAATAACTGATTCACATCTACCCATTCTAGACATCTCTATCATATCCCCCCTCAGGCCGTCTCTTCATCCAGCTGAAAAGTCCTATCCTCTTGTCTTTCCTCATAGGGGAGTCTGTTGCATTCCCCTTATTCATTTTGGTAGCCCTTCTCTGTACCTTCTCCATCGCAATTATATATCTTTTTTGAGATGCAGCAACCAGAATTGTAACACAGTATTCAAGAGTGGTCTCACCATGGACGATAATTCTCTCTTAAAAGACGAGCTGGCCGCTTGCGAAACACCTGACCTCGCTGGATGAACTAGTGGCTTTGGCTACTAGGATCGATCACCGGCTTCGTGATAAGGTGAAGGAGCTCTGGCCTACTAGAGATCTGGTCTGAAAGAGGCCAGTGTTTAAACCTGCACCTCGGATGGTTCCAGTAATTCCTGCTGCCAGTGAAGATGAGCCGATGCAACTTGGTCGCGGACATTTGACTTCCAAAGAGAGAAGACTTCAGAAGAGGCATGGTCTATGCATGTACTGTGGTCAGTCTGGTCACGATGTTCTTACATGCCCAATTCCCTAAAGACTTAAATAAAGGAATGGTATAACATTTCTCCATGGGGTAACTTGCACAGAGTGTCAGTTACCAGCCTTAACAGAAAGCATGGGGCTATCTTGCACAGAACGGCAGTTACTACTCTTAACAGAAAGCATGGGGGTATCCTGCACTGAGCAGCAGTTACTACCCTTAACTGAAAGCATGGAGGGTAACCTGAATGGAGCATCAGTTAGTACCCCTTATCAGAAAGCATGGGGGTATCCTGCACTGAGTAGCAGTTACTATCTTTAACAGAAAGCATGGGGGGTATCCTGCACAGAGTGGCAGTTACTACCCTTACAGAAAGCATGGGTTTAACCTGCTTGGAGCAGCAGTTACTACCCTTAACAGAAAGCATGGGTAACCTGCACAGCGCAGCAGTTACTATCCTTAACAGAAAGCATGAGGGTATCCTGCACAGAGTGGCAGTTACTACCCTTACAGAAAGCATGGGTTTAACCTGCTTGGAGCAGCAGTTACTACCCTTAACAGAAAGCATGGGGGTAACCTGCACAGAGCAGCAGTTACTATCCTTAACAAAAAGCATGGGGGTATCCTGCACAGAGTGGCAGTTACTACCTTTAACAGAAAGCATGGGGTTAACCTGCTTGGAGCAGCAATTACTACCCTTAACAGAAAGCATGGGGGTATCCTGCATGGAGAGGCAGTTA